>NC_085140.1:427861239-432661239 GCF_024139115.2 Armigeres subalbatus | reverse complement strand
GAAGATGGCCTCATATGTCCTTTCTAAAAGAAAGAGCTCAAACTCGATTGTGCTAATTGTCGAGGTATAACACTCCTCCATACCACCTACAGAGCATTCTCCCGAAATTCTGTTTAGTTGCGTCCGTTTGCAGAGAAGAGACCATTGTCGGCGAATATTAAAGCGGTTTTGGAGAAGGACGATCAACAACGGATCATATGTTTACTTTGCAATAAATCCTTCAACCGTCTAAGGCGAATTAAATACTCTCTATTTAATTCCACCAATTAATTTTCGATATCTTTGCAGATACGTATTTCGACCACAACTGTGTGGTCGTCTTCAGTGTCTCGTACTTGACTCGACTTTACGAGACACTGAAGACGACCACACAGTTGTGTTCGAAATACGTATCTGCAAAGATATCGAAAATTAATTGGTGGAATTAAATGGAGAGTACATTCGCCTTAGACGGTTGAATACATTCCACTAAAAGAGCTCAATATATTTTTCAGAACAAATCCTTGACAAATTCTAGGAATACAACTTGCGGACTCACCATCTGTTTGTAGATTTCTAGGTAACGTACGGCTTAGTAAAATGGAACGAACTGTGGCATATGATGTTAGAACATGACTTTCCGGCAAAGCCTATTAAGCTGATTCCTGTTACTCTGGCTGGATACTAATCAAGCGTCACAATATATTTTGTGAGACATCCGGCTCATTCGTGACGTTAGTTGGATTGAAACACTCTTCAATGTGCTATTCAACATAGCTTTGGAAGGTGCAATACAAAGATCTGGTGTGCAAAGAAACGGAACCATTATCAACAAGTCTTACATCATCAACCAGTCAGTCCAGAAGAAACTCCTATCAAAAAAGATTCACACCCGCACCAAATGTATTATACGTGCAGAACGGTGGTCTTCTACGGACATGAGCCTTGAACCACGCTCGAGGATGACTTGCAAGCACTCGGGGTATTCGAGAGACGCGAGCTTAGGACCATCTGTGGCGTTGTGTAAGATAACGAGTTCGCCCCAATTCTATGACGAATGCAGTTTCCAGAAGGCAACTAAAGCTGGAAGGGTACGATGGACAGGATATATTGCAAGAATGCCAGACAGCAACCACTGCCTTCGGATCATTGTTGAAAGACGATGGTCTTATTATCTAGCGTTCAAACTCGTCTTATGACAGGTAGAGATATTTCACTAAAAGAGCTTAATAATGTTCATACCCAGAGGCGCATCCACGTTCCAAATCGTGGGTAGGACAAATAGAGGAAATGCCGACAAGGGCAAAATTTCAGGTGTTGAGGAACCCACATTCTACATATAATCAATTCGAAATATCAAAACCCAGGACTTCAAAAGACTTTTAGGACAGATTCCTCACATATTTTTTTTTAATTTTCTCCGATTTTAGTAATTTTCTTTGATTTTCAGGACAAAGATTTCATTTCCAATTACCACGAATGTTTATTTCGTTGCTTTTTTCAAATGAAATTATGTTGATCACTTTCAATGTATGATCTTCTTCTTCTTCGTTGGCATTACATCCCCCACTGGGACATTGCCGCCTCGCAGCTTAGTGTTCATTAAGCACTTCCACAGTTATTAACTGCGAGGTTTCTAAGCCAAGTTACCATTTCTGCATTCGTATATCATGAGGCTAACACGATGATACTTTTATGCCCAGGGAAGTCGAGACAATTTCCAATCCGAAAATTGTCTAGACCGGCACCGGGAATCGAACCCAGCCACCCTCAGCATGGTCTTGCTTTGTAGCCGCGCATCTTACCGCACGGCTAAGGAGGGCCCCAATGTATGTAGGATGAGGACAGGAAAATCAATCAAAAATCAAAACACCGAGAAATCCTATGCATCTTCATGATTGCCGCTAGAAAAGAATTCAAAATATTTCAATGAAGAGAATAAAAGATTACGCGCTTACCCAATGTGTTTCGCCTGATAAGCGATAGAACATTAAATCACGTACTCCACACATTCCAGTGGCTTGTGAATAATCGAGGATTTTTCGACAAAAACGACGCGTACTACAAGTGCTCGATCCGTCAAGCACTAATTATTTAACTTCATTGTCAGAAGAAATCTCTGAGAAATGTTGTGAGCTCAGCGTCGTAGCGTGTGGTTGGCATGGTTGGCCCCCGCCAAGGGCGCCGAAATCCAGAATTCCGCTATGGGAAATCATTACAAACTATTCACAAATTCACTGGTTCAAAGTAATACAGATTTAACCTCTTATCACGATTTTCTCGGGGACTACATCCATAATCAATCGTTTGACGTATTTCCAGAAGCCCTCCAATAACTGATACAGGTTATTACCGAATGGTAACACTTTGTGTATGGTGTTAAAATGCTGGGAAATAATTTGTCAAGTTAGTGTCTAACCGTCATTTCAAAACGGGAGGGCGATGAATCAAAGCGGTGAAAGTGGTTGGCAAATGAATACGGTTACCAAAAATATGAGCTCCAGAGGCTTCGATGAAGAAGGCAAAAAAGGAAGAAAGCGATCAGTCGAGGTACGAGATACTAAGAACCTACAGCCAATTCGCATCTTTGAAGTTTATTTCATTCCTTGTGAAACTCGGAATTTGGAGATAAGTCCGATATTGTGACGTTCGGGAACGACCTAACTGTAGGTGCTATTAACACGAGAACGCCATCTTGCAAGTCGGCGTCCTGTTGACGGTAGTTATCCGCTTGTCAAAGTGTACCTGCGGAACGAATACTGCCAGGAATTACCATTTGGTTGGCCGACGTTTGGTTATTCGTTTCCTGGGTTCCAAAGCTATCCGGTCAGCAGACGACTTCCAGCGAGCGGTGCGTAGTGTACAAGCCGGTCGTCCCCGAGTTTGGCAAGACCTGCCAAGTGAGAACCACCGAGCCTGCTAACATCTTACCTCGGCCATAAGATCGTCGACAAGCAACGCCTCGCGGACGCCGCTGGGTCATTCGAGGACCATCTGACTAACGACCGCCGGGTCATTCGACGACCATCCGGCTACGAGATGGGCCAGTGCCTAACGCCATCTACGAAAGTGCCACCGCTAACCGACCAAGCCATTGCCACTGTATCTTATCACCGCCCATATCGCTGAATGAGCATGAGCATGATTGACCGCCCACGGTTGCTACTCCGTTATTGCCAGGTCAGCTGTAATTACACAGAGAACCAACAGATGAAGTTTGGGACTACCATCATCTTCAATGTGTAAGAACTGGTGACCCAAAAATAAGCAATACCAGCGCCGGCCGTGTCCGAATGCAGGTCAATTAGGGAATAGGTAGGAAATTGTTGACGTGATACTCGCTTTGATAGAAGCCGACGAGTCATCTGCACTTCCACGAGAAATCACTGGGATGTTGGATATATGGGGTAGGGAGTGTGGCAGGGTTCGTTTTGGTAAACGGTATGCCGTGTATAGCGTGTAGTTGAAAATGAAAAAACACAAATAAAAACAATTAAAAATTTCATTAAAGGCCGCACAAAGCAGAACACAATTTCGGTGATCGGCTGACCGTTCTGCTTACCGCACAAAGCAGAACAAAACTTTGATGACCGGCCGATCGTTCTGCTTACTGAGGAAAACATGTCTGGATGCGATTTAAACTTTCACTTTCTAATTAATTTACTCACACGCACGAAGCAGGACAAAATTTCGGTTACCGGCGGATCGTTCTGCTTATAGAGATGTCGCAAATTAATCGATTACTTCGATTAATCGATTCATCGTTGTGATAATCGATTAATTTTGAATCGATTATTACCCAAGGATTAATCGATTCAATAATCGAGATGAATCGTGAGTAATCGATTAGTTGCTAATCGATTAATCAGAATTTTACGACATCATAAGGATGTCAAAAATTAATTGATTATTTCGATTAATCGATTCATCGTTGTGATAATCGATTAATTTTGAATCGATTACTATACAATGATTAATCGATTCAATAATCGACAAGAATCAAGAGTAATCGATTAGCAACTAATCGATTAATCGGAATTTTACGACATCTCTATCTGCTTACCGCACAAAGCAGATCAAAATTTCGATGACCGGCCGGTCGTTCTGCTTACTAAAAAATCACGTCTGGACGCGATCTGCGATCGTTCTATGTCCAATACAAAAGACGAACAAATCTGCACTGAACTGATTGTTTCACTATTCAATTTACTCGCCCACTCAGCAGAATCAGATATTTTGATAACCGCGCGACCCTACACAAAACACGAACAAACTTACACTCTTTACCTTCATGGCTCTGCGACAAAGGGAACGTCCACAAATTACGTAACGCTTAGAGGGGGGAGGGGGGGTTGAGTGAAGTGTGACAATCCATACAAAATTTTCAGAACCTTCATACAAAAAAAAGTGTGACATAGGGGGAGGGGGGTCGAAAAAGTCCATTTTTTGCGTTACGTAATTAATGGATCTTCCCAAAGTGAAAAGAAAAACTAATACAATGCAGGCTCGGTCGCACTCTTTACCTTCATGGTTCTGCGACGAAGAGAAAAGAAAAACTAATACAATGCAGGCTCGGTCGCTTCTGCATACTGAGAATTGTGTTACTCCAACCGAATCGACGCGCACTAATGAAGCACGATTTATCAACTTATATTTATTCCGTGGATTATCTTGCGACGAAGAAAAAATCTTACAGACCGACGCGCACTTCAACACGATCTCTACATTTTGTATTGAAAAATTGGAACGTTTTACCAAGTGTCTTAAGCAGTACAACTTTTACATAGCACTGCACTTAATAACATCACGACAAGAACATGTCTACACTAGGCAGGCATGAACTTTCAATTCAACTAAAACCGGCCGAAACTTCCATCGCTAGATTCCTGAAGTAGGGGGGAAGACGGCCCTGGCAGGTTCTGCTTCACTACTGACAGGGGGGCTTTTGTCGACCAAATTTTATGAAATCTGGTCACAATATTCTTTGATTTGCAAAGAATGTTAAGGCCAAACTTGAACATAATCAGTCATAAAAAACCCCCCTGACAACAATAGAACAAAACCCACCAAAGCCGTCATTCCCCCTATTTCAATTGATAAACGCAATACAATTGTGTGAAAAATCACTTTGACATGGAAATGGAGCAGCCATCAACAGTAAAATATGTGGTTTTCCGATAGCTGTAGCCATACCGAGTACAGCAATATAAGCAATAAGCATGGCTATGACTTAGACGATCGACTGGGCTATTTTGAATTCCATATTGTATGAGAAACAAAAGAGGTGAAACGTCTTGTTACAATTTGAAACTGGATTCTTAAAGTTTAACGAATGCGGCATTCTAGTTTCACATCAAATTTTCTTCAATGAATCAAACTTTCTATATGAATAGAACATGGGATAAATGACGTTCCAGATTACTGATATGATATATGATATAAATATGATATAAACAAAAGAAGAAAGCATATACGATGGTCATCCACTGGAGATGGCTGATTCGTTCGGCCGTCTCCGCTGGACACGACAGTATATAATCACTAAATTTAGTTTCTATCCTGTACCATATTGAGTGCACTTAATCGGTGGTGTGCAAGTAAATTCGTGTTGATGATTTATTTGAAAATATATAGGAATGTCGTGGAAAGAAAAATCAGATGGATCTCACCGGATTGCCAGCACATTCCTTTTTCCATTCTCTCTGCTTGTAGAGGCTCCCGTTTGCAATTAGAATCACTTTGCTTGAAGCACTTGAAACATATTATTTTACAACTAAACTAAACTAATCATCAATCAAAAGGATTATGTTTAATTAAAAAGAAACTAAAAAAGCTTATCAAAATTATTTGAATCGATATAATTTTGACAGGAGCAACGGAGTTGAAAAAAAATTGCATCCAATCTTGTACGCGGCACACTTCGATCGAAAACAGCTATCTTTCTGCTTCTGTATCTTATCACCGCCCATATCGCTGAATAAACTATAAAGGTAAAGTGTAAAGAATAAATTGTATTTAGATTACTCACCATTCTAAATCTCCCCACGCTCGCACACCCTGGGACCTGGGAGAAAAATGGTCTTTTGCGCCCATTCCGGAAGCTGCCGTTGGTCGGACCAGCAGCTTGGAGTCTAGGCTAGTCCCTTTCTGGGACAGCAAGAACTCCCAAGAACTCATAACGTTTCAAGATGGAAAAGGAAATGAAAGGAAAAAAAAGGAACAGGAAATGCAAATGGAATAGAGCATGAAACAAGCTTCTGGGGCAGGAGCCTTAGATAAGGACTTAAATGAGCCAAAGGCGAAACACAGAGTAGACCGAAAAGCGTAAATCCAACATATAGTTTTTGTTCGCGACCAAAAATTCAAACCTTTATATAATAATAGATATTCGGAAGTACTGATAAGAAATTTGTGTGAATTTGAGATAAATTAGCTCATTTTATGCAGACAAACTATGCGATCGCATTTGATCCTATGTAATCTTTATAAACTGGTAAAGCTTTTAACGGGGAAGAGTATTTGATATGATGGTATGCTGAATATGAGAATATGCATCGAGAAATTTCAGTAACGACGCCAACTGACTATCGCTATTCTCACAATCAACCAATTCACTAAAAGTTTAAGTTCATTGAAAGATAAGTAGTTTTTGCAAACCACCGACCAAGCCACTCTGGAGTTGAATTTTTCGTCATCCGAAGGTCATTTAATCCACTCCATAAAAGGGTTCTTCTTGATGTAACTAAGTTCGATAGCAATCAAACCTAAGACCAATATAAATATATAAATCCTATTTTTTTGTCTTGAATCCACTGGATCTAGTTTTTTTTACTTGCATTGGTTTATACAATCTTTCAAAAAATTGTTAAATTTCAGGGGATTTCTAGAAATGTTCTGTTCTTTTAATAACCCTTACTTTCTACCTATTGGAACACATGCAGGTTTCTATAACCTTTAGGCTTTAGGAGTTCATAAACCAAAAAATCATTAGATCCTCTCCGCAAAAAAAAAGTTAATTTTTAGTCTGCCTGCTCTTAACACGCTCTTTGTTCTGAACATCGACAAGAGTGAGGGGCGCCCAGTAAAGGTTTCGCCAAGGGCGCTGGGAGTCCACGCTACGGCTCTGTGTGAGCTACATTTCGCTTTAGAAGCATGTTCACAAAATGATTATTGAAAATATTATCTCAATCATCATGTTTATAAAATTGAAATATTTTTGATTTTGTTCATTCGAATATTTATTCCTTATATCTTTATGCATTCGACTTCTTGTCTCTTCGACGTTTGTCCTTCGATCTTTTTATTCCACATCCCATCATAGAATGCTTCTATCCGTAACGCTATCCGTAACCTTCACGTGGTGTGTTGTGGTAAAAGATCTAGCATGGTCACATTGTTATTTACAGACAAATCCTGACCCAACAAATACCTTCCCAATATCCAACTCCATTGTACCTATAAGCCTGTCCCTGAGTCTGAGGCCTCTTGTTAAGTGAGTACTGCATCAACACTTCCTTCTCTTCCAAGTTTCGGTGAAGATTCCATAAATAGTAATCCTCATATTTTTGTCATTTTTGTCTTTTGGTTAAAATCAAGTACTGCACTCGCATTGATTTCGGGTAGCAATTTCAAAGGAAACATGAGTATTACTAATAACTGTAACTAAGCTATGATATGAACAATCCATCCTTGAGTATTCTGATTATAGAAAATCTTTACAAGCTGGATTCCACATTTTTTTTCAAGTCCTTAATGGTTTGGAGTAATTATTACTAGCTTCTTGGACTTTTTATGAACTTTCAGATGTTCAGCATCCCTTGCAAAGCAGATTTCATGCGAATTTTTTATAGATATGTTTGTGTTTCATAGATTACAATAAATCCTCTCATATTTCCACAAAAAAAATTCCCGTGGGCTTCAAATAATCCATTTAAACGTGCTATAATTGTAATAAACTTTGTCAGCCGTTTTTGTAACTAAAATAATTACCTGATTGATATGTTATTACCATAATTATGGGTAGGACAATGCCTTGACTGTCCTACCCAGGAACATTCATGCGTAGGACATGTCCGATTCGTCCTACCCACTCCCGGCGCCACTGTATCATACCTCATGTTTTTAGTAGTTCTCAAGTTCGGGATCACTTTTTTTAAATGTATGGCCTCATACAATATTTGAAGAATAATCTAACAATTTCGTATATGTATACAAATTTTAGTAGATCTTATACAAAGCTAGACGAGCTCGGTGGTCTAGTGATTACCGCTTCTGCCTTATAAGCAGGAGGTCGTGGGTTCAATTCCAGGCTAGTCCCTTTCCCACTTTGTATTTCTATCCTAGTTCTTTTCGTGTTTCACGTTCTACCAAAAAGATTCCTACTGTTTAAAACCTTCCATACTAACAATTCCAAAACCTCCCGTGGCACCTATGAGAGGTCGTAGAGTTCTCTGCATCTTTCTTAAGTAGGTGTCCAACTAACCATCCTTCTTCTTCCTCAGCATTCGCAAGGACGTGCCCAGGACAGATCTCGACTATTGGAGAGTGCGTTGCTTCCATCTAAGAGATAGTGATTCGTCCCAAATCAATATCTGTGGTAACGGATGAAAGTGATGCTACTCTCATACAATAGTCTTGGCTTGTACCACATATGAATTTGTGCGAATTGTTCAATGCTAATGCTAATGCTTAATTTTAGTAGATCTTATACAAAGCTGTAACAAATCCCAATATCCTGGCTGGCTGTAGTTATGATAATAGTGGGATGACCACCTTTTCCAAAGTATTAAAAACATTTTTTTTCTAAATGTAATTAAAAACGATGCTCTGCGAACATAATTATGATTTTGATCATGATTATTATGAATACCAAAGAGACAATTGACTAATAAATCTAACACATTAATTGAAAACTCACGACGAATCGCAATAGATGTCACTTTAAGCCCCGCTTTACGATTTCTTCAACACAACACGCTCGCTGGTGCTATTGATAGTGCGGTGGAGTCCTTTTCATAACATGGCAGTGCCATGGCTGTCATCACCGGCGGTCATCATCATCTTTTCCGTCGCCATTGTCTGAAGCGTAAAATTAAACGCCTTCTCTACGGAGAAGTGCAAAAGCAACTCGAAACGATCCGCTTTTCTCGTTATGACTTTGAGAGGAGCTTTTCCTTCACACTCACTCCGTTATTTTCTATTGTTTTTGCTGCTCTAGAAAGCAGGGCGTTGCAGCACGTAGGTCTTGACAAAATTACGGTTTCTATTCTAATTGCACACATATTTTATCGAAACACGTCCAAGAAGGCTCAAGAGTTCGTAATTAATATCATAATATCGTCATTATTAAAATAAACATTTCTTTTAAATGTGTTTTGCTCTTAATATTTCAAAATTAATCGAAATAATGTTCAGGATTATGAATTATGGATAAATTTTAGACAAAGCATGCAAGTTCGGAATCCACTTGGTCTAGACAAAGAACGATTCCATATTTTTCCATTGCCTCTGATATTCTCCATTTTCAATAAAAAATAACGAACCCGCCGGGTAAACCGTAATTTTACTTCAGTATATGACGGCGGCGATGCCACTCACGCCGAAGGATTTAAGATGGAAGGATAATAGAATTATATGACAACAATAATAGTCCCTCGGGGGCGGGCGATTGCGAATTGCGGCTTCCGAGAATCGAGTCCACTTGTGCATAACCATGTTGGTGGTTTCTGGCTCCACAGACTGCCGACGCACACGGCGGACAGCCGGGACACATACAGATAGTGAGAGGGACTTATGAAAAATATGATGTTGAAACAGCGGCACCAATATTGCTGCTGATGGAAACGACCCGTGATTGAAGAAATGATAGGACGGCTGATGGAGTATTTCTCCCGAATATTTTGACAAGGAGGTTTGTGCTGTCGCTCGTTCGAGGACTCCAGTGCGCTGCCTGAAGGAAATAATGAATGATCGTTTCGGGAAGTTGAAGATTGGATGATGATAGGATCGAAATTGCCAAGGATTTTCGGCAGTCATCAATCATCCTCGGAGAAATAGCTACTTGCCGTTTGAGAGAGAAGTGTTTATAATTTTAGTTGAAATAGTGGGAGGTCCACTGCTACATACCTGGAATAAAAGAAAATACGAAGAGGATTAGTTTTGTTTTGCATTCAAAATTGTAGTGGTGAATTTTTTTTTAATATCAAAGACAAACTAACTACTTCACTTTATGAATTGAAATGGTATTATATTTACACTTTGTCTAAAATCTAGTATTTATAAGTTGCAAAGCCGTTGAAGAAAGTTCTTCGTCAGTGGATGTAAATAGCATTAGGAAATTCAATGAACCTAAATTTCTAAGCAAGGGTACGCATCTTATTCACGGAAATAAATTCCACCACACTGAACCCTAACGACGCGTAGGATTTAAATTGAATTGGGTCAACCAAATAGCGTCCCGCTTTTCATAAATCTTCCCCAAGCATAAAAAAACGAATGCATGTAACGAATTGCGTGCTACACATGGTAGGGCGGTTAGATTAACTTTCATCTGAACAAGATATGCATCGGAAACGATGACGGTTGTACAACAACGGCGACGAGCGACCGACTTTGCACCGGTTCGCAACCAGAAACCCGCTGCGTCCCACAATTTGTTTCAATTTATCTCCTAATTGAAAACAAATGTTCAATTAATGGTACCGCCGTTTATGTTTTAATTAAAGCTCTATATCATGCAACATTGAGAAAGTCGAACATCGGTCGCCAGGTGCGAGAGGGCCGGAGAACGTCCGGTGTCGACAACTTTCACGCCATTATTCGCCGATGGTGGAGATAAAGTTTAAGATTGGAAGTGGAGAAAGAAGGGTTCCTGCAGGCGTTTTCCAGCAGCTTGGCAAAGATTATACTATGTTGAATGGTAGAGATGACTCTTCTATGTATGAAGAAATGCATAGTCAATGAGAGGTGGTAAGTGAATTCATCTATGAATTAGGGTTCTGGATAAAAATTGTCAAACAATCAAATAACGAAATCCTGATATCACGAGTACTTAGTTTGTGTGAAGGCTACAAAACCGCATCAAACGTGATCCTTCGACGGTGACTCTCTAACCCCTTTATTTAAAAGAAAATTTATCCTGATAATGGTTGATATATATTGTTAAAGATATTCTAAAATTCCTTCTGAAATTTTAGGTTCTTACGGACCATAATGTATTTTTTTCGATTTCCATTCAACTGTTACTAATTACTAGAAAATCTATTATTTAAAAAGGAGAAGAATACCACGCGAATTTGACGTCACACATTCCATTGATTGGCTGGTCAGTACGGTCAATAAAAAAAAATAGCTTCAGTGGACAGGTACTATTGGTGCTTAGAGTCGGGACATAAATTCTACGACTGTAAGGGCCCAGACCATAGCAACCTGTGTCGTCATTGTGGTTAAGAAGGGCACAAGGCGCCAGCAAAAAGCAAGCATGTAATCACGTTCACGTTACATTATGAGTGGACCTGAGAGAAGAATGAGAAGAAGCCATGCAAGTAACACAGTTGAATCTTAACCACTGTGCATCTGCCCAGCAGCTGCTGTCGCTCTTCTGTCCAACCCGTACATTGTCCCTGACTTGGGTCGTTATTTACGTGACTATTTTCACGCGCATTTCGGATTTTTTTTTCATGTAAAAGCCTTGCTGGAGGAATTTGGCCAAAAAGTTATGCTTCGAACAAGTTCTACTCTATGTAGCACAAAAAGCATGCACCATATTTGAAACAGGTCGACAGACCTTTGGTTACGCGTGTAGGTCTAAAGGCCTTACTGCAGGAATTTCTTGGACGGCCAAGAAGTGATTCTTTGTACACATTCTATTATATGTAGCACAAAGAGCATGCACCATACCCAAGTAGCACACGCAACATTTTCCCAAAAGCACCTTGTTTCTATTCAGTTTCATTAAAGGAATTGGAAAAACATCAAAGCACGAAAAAGTTGCATCAAGACGTCAAAAACGTTCGAATTGTGATCGATGTTTCATTAAAATTGCAATACAATACGTGTTTGACATTTGGAACAAACAAAGAATACTGCACTTCATGTTGCAAACACGAAACAAAATCATTAAGTTGCATATTTTTTTACCATGTAACTTCAATGCGTCTTTCAAAATTTAATTGTTTGTTTAAAATAAGTTGCAGATAATCTGAATGTGTCTTCATGTTTAATTTAGCATCGTTCAACGTTTTGACAACTCATAATGATGACAAGAACATAATGATTTTTTTCCTGAGATGGTGCAATCAAGTAACAGGAAACCCGAGTACAAAACTTCATAATCGAATAGTTTTTATGGTGACTCAACATGCAGTCCCTTCGAAGTGTTGAATGGTGCTGTGGTAGAGTGAAGGACTATCAATTTTTTTTTTTAAAAAGGATACAATCGAAGGATGTTTCCGTAGGCTCCACCTCTTGCGCTTTTTAGATTGCAAGAGAGTTATATTTGATGGCACATACGCAAAGATTGTTTCTTTCCGAATAGTTGCAACACAGTGAAATGTTCAGTAGTGAAACAATTTGTGCTGCTTATATATATTTTAAACAGGTCGATCGACCTTTGGTTACGCGTGAAAATAGCGAAAAACCTATTTTTGATTAAAAGTCTTTTTACGCGGTTTTCGGGATTTACGTGGATTTTTTCAAAAGTTTTTTTTACGCGTGTTTTCAAAAAGGTTTACAAACACGTGAAAACCACCAAAAATCGTTTTTAGTTAAGTCGTTTTTACGCGTTTATTTACGCGGAACCTTGGGATTCTAGTTGAAACAAAATGTTACATCAACATTTCACGTACATCGCCGTACTTTCCATCAATGATTGTATTTAGAAAGCCGATGATAATTTTTATAAATTGGAACTGGGGCTTAGATTCTTTTGAACGAGCCTAATTCGGCCAATTTTCATTAGCAAACAATAGGATTCTTCGTCGAATGAGACTTTGCGAATAATTCCGACAATGCTAAGTTCTAAGAAGTGTGTCTACAAAATATTGTACACATGCATACACACATACACACAAACTTACATACATATACACTAGACCTTTTCATGTTTTCAAAAAGTATCAAAAATTCAACCGGTCAGTCCAGAATCACAATTCTTATGCTAAAATAAGTCTCCTGTCAAATTTTCAGCTAATTCGCATAAAATTTCGAGGTGGCTCAAGTCGATTTAGTGTTTTTGAGCTATTTTCAATTTTGGAAAAAATCTAACATAAGATATAAACGTCGAAAACTATCGCAACAACCTCTATACGGAAGCTTTTGGTGTGCTCTACAAGTCTTGTGAAAATTGCGATTCGTTCCGTTCACGTTTTGTCCATGTTAAAGTGATTTTCAAGCTTTTAGTGCATAAAAATAATGTTTCCCTCAAAAGTCATAGTTCTACAAAATTCTTGAGTTTATGACAAATTATAGTTAATTTATTATTATTCCTCTTTTTTTCCCTGAAAATTTGAGTAATATAATTGCCAATGTGCGATTTACCGCTGTACGGCTAAGGAGGGCCTTTTTGAAAACATGAAGAGGTCTAGCATACACACATATAAGACATCATCCTAATTTGACGAGCTGAGTCGATTGATGTATAATACTATGGGTCTCCGAGCCTTCTATCAAAAGTTTCATTTTGTAATGATTATATAAACATATTTAGTATACGAAAAAAGCAAAAAAAGTAGAAATGAAGAAAGAAGAATAATGTTTGAAGAATAAAGAATGATGAATTAGGACAAAAGAATAATAAATAAAAAATAAAGAACAAATAATGAATTATGAAGAATGATTAATGAAGAATGGAGAATGAACAATAAAGAATGAAGAATTAAGAATTGAGAATGAAGAATGAACAATGAAGAATGAAAAAATTAAGAATTAGGGATGAAGAATGAAGAATTAGAAATTAAGAATTAAGAATGAGGATTGAAGAATGAATAATAAAGAAGGAAATATGAAGAATGGAAAATGAAGAATGAATAATTAATAATAAATAATGAAGAACTTAGAATGAAAAATGAAAACAAGAAGTATGAAGACTGAAGAATAAATAATAAAGAAAAGAGAATAAATAATGAAGAATGAAAAATGAAAAACGAACAATGAAGAATAAACAATGGAGAATGAAGAATGAAGAATGTGGAATAGAATAAATAATAAAGTATGAAGAATAAAAAAATGAAGAATGTGGAATGAAAAATGAGGAATAAAGAATGAATAATGGAGAATAATAAATGGAGAATGAAGAATTTTAAATGAAGAATGAATAATGAAGACAAAAGAACTAATAATAAAGAAAAAACTATGAAAAATTAAGAATAAATGATGAAAAATGAAAAAAAGAAGTATAAAGTATGAAGACTGAAGCATGTAAAATGAAGAATTAAGAATTAAGAATGAAAAACGAACAGTGAACAATAAACAATGGAGGATGGAGAATGCAGAATATAGAATAGAATAAAGAATAAAGAATGAAGAATGAAAAATGAAGAATGTAGAGTAGAAAATGAGGAATAAAGAATGAAGAGTGAAGAATGAAAAATGAAGAACGAAAAATGAAATATGAAGAATGAAGTAGTAGAGTAGTAGAAGAATGTAGAATATAATGATGAATAAGAAGTGAAGAATGAAGAATAACGCAAAAAGAATAAGAAAAAGATTAATGAAGAGTGATTAATAAAGAATGAAGAGTAGAAAGTGACAAATGAGGAATGTTAAAAGAAAAGCGAAAATGGAAAATAACGACTGAAGAATGAAGAATAAAGAATGAAGAATGAAGAACGAAGAATGAAGAACGAAGAATGAAGAACGAAGAATGAAGAATGAAGAATGAAGAATGAAGATTATAGAATGAAGATTGTTGAATGAAAAATGAGGAATGAAGAATGAAATGAAGTATGAAAAATAAAGAATGAAGAAAGAAGATCGAAGAATGAAGAATGAAGAATAAATAATAGAGAATGAAGAATGCAGCATGAAAAATGTAGAATATAGAATGAAGAATGATGAATGAATATTAAAGCATGAAAAATGAAGAATGAGTCTCCTGGCAATGAGAATAAAGAGTGAAGAATATAGAATGAGGTATGAAGAATGCAGAATGTAGAATGAGGAATGAGGAATGAAGAATGAAGAATGTAGAATGAAAAATGAAGAAAGAAGAATGAAGAATGAGGAATGAAGAATGAATAATGATGAATGAAGAATAGAATATGAAAAATGAAGAATGTGAAAGCGGACGGAGGATAAGGATGAATGGTAGAGAGAAGGCTCGCTTTTTCTGATTTAATTAACCCGTCCCGACTTGACTGACCTTGATGAACCCGTTCCTCAGCGGAAAGCGGAGATCTGTTCCCATCCATTTTCATATGCAAGATCGAATTATTTTCGATCCCCCGGAGGTTGTCGTAGAACTTGGTAATTACTTTCCGTACCACGTTTCGGCAAGTAGATACCCTCCAGAGTTTCTACTATCCTTCGCTATTAGAGCCCTGACCCTTGACAGTACCGACGCCTCCACTCAATCTCTTTTTCCCAACAGCAGAGCTGTCCTTCACAATGTAACAACAGAAGGAAGTCGATGAACATAACTTTCCACGAAATCTGCACAATATCAATAAATTTTATTCAAGAACCATCGCCAATGAATGCCACTGATACCGCTTTCGACGCCATCATAGCGGTTGGCCAAAATTGGAAGAAACCATCACGGACGACTGCCCCCGATACAAGATTTTTTTTGATATTTGTACTGTGTTCGTGCAAACGTGAGGGATTTGTTCGTTTACGAACGGCCAAATGTTTACAAATTGTTAACACATAGTTAATTATTATAAATCAATATTTTAATATATTGGATACGAAGCGTAGGCTCTTCCTTGATCGAATGGTCCACGAAAATTGAAAAACCATAGAGAAACGGCTGAGATATCAACGTTCTAAATCTACAATATTTTCATGACACGTTTCGATTTTCTCAATCGGAAAGTGTACCCCAGTAAGGCTTGCTGACGTTTAATTATTTTTCTCTTGCAGGCGACCAGAAGAGATAGGATTTGTTTTAATCGGGAAACGCTTCCGAATGAAAACAAATCCTATTCTTTCTGTGCGCGTGCAGGAGAAAGATGATTGAACGTCGGCAAGTTTTATATAAAAACACATACGTAGTACTACGTCAAAATATTTTTGCCTTTTGTCTTACATTTTTTAAATGTTCGGTGTGATTTTTGTGACATTTGATCTCAGTAGCAATTAACAATTTTAATATTATTAACACTCGTAAATTGAGTAAATTTGCTTCTTAATACATCCATTTTGTTTCAGTTCATAAAGATTGCGTAGCTGGTTTTCAATTGGATTAAGAATATACAAAATAATTCTTATAATTGGCGCGCTACCAATGGTTTCCAGGATGGAAGTCTTTGTGATAACTTCTGCTTATTACAGATGGGCAAGAAAAAATAACATTTAAGATTTAGAAATATGGTTTTCTTTCATATCCCAGGATTTTAGTCATTTTCAGGACTATAGTCAAATTTCAATTAAACCGATTTTTTTTTGTCCAAGTGCATTCAATCGTAATAAAAAGCAGTAAAAAACAGCAGTCGTGCACAACCAATATGTTCAAGAAATTCTTTTGTAAAAATATCAAGTTCTAAGCGGATTATGGGTGACATTGATATGCGCGAAAAAAAAGAAGCACTCTCCGAGTCCTCACCAAGATCGATCAATTAAGTTTCCCCGATATAACAACATTCCATGGAATCCAATCAGTTCGATTTGGCCATTTGCACTGCAGCGCACGCTGCTTTCGTCGCATAGGTATGTTTATTTTAATGCACAGTCTAAATAACAATGCGCGCGCCAACCTTTATTGACAGCGTGAATAGATGGCGAAATAGAATACATAGGGTGAGTGTACCAATTGTCGCCATACATAACAACAACTATTTTTTTAAAAATAAGAAAAAGGCATGTGGGTGGACTTTATATATGAAGCGAAAGGTTTTACTTACTGCTCCTTAGAACAGCTGTGAAAACCACCATAAAATTTGTTATAATCATCAAAATTGATTAATCCATAATAGGAACGCATGCACCAGTTGTGGCACTATTCTTAATTTTGGTTCCTTATTCGGCAAATCCCATTGTTTTCTTATGGGACTGACCAAATTGGGACCACTAGTGCGACAACTGGTGCAAAGGACGTCAAAAATTAAGCAAAATCAATTTTTACAATTATGCTTTGCTTGTTTTGGAGGAGATCAAAGGTTTTATCGTATCATATGAATATGCTTTATCGATATGAACTTGATTTGCGGTGATTTGAGTGGCCATTTGACATATAAAGCACTAGTGCGATAACTGGTGCTATAGCCACAACTGGTACACCTAGCCTATCTAGAGCAATGCAGCAGAAAAAAAAAGAATAATTCACCTAGCAGTGATAGGATATCTCCTGTAGGTTTGACAACTTTGTTTTGAAGCTGATTTACTTTCTGTCGGTCTGATTGAAAAGATTGTATTATTTATTATCAGTCCAACTCGCAAGCATTGTAATTTATAAATCATCATGGAAACAAATGCATACCCATAATCATGAATATAAAATGTTATTCTTCGAGAAGTAGCACGCCTGACTCTCACTCAGTTGACTCAAGTTCGAGCCTTGTGTAGATTTTTTTAATCTCAACAAGCAAATAGTAGTAATGCATAGTAATGCAAAAATAAATCATGAAATCATGAATGTATTTTCATAACATGAAAACTCGATAGATTCACGAAATCATGAATCATGTTCTCGTTTCGGGGAACGGATTTTTATCCGTGATACAAATTCAAACCGAACGTTGAACAGCAATTTAAAGAAAACTTTTAATAATTCAATCAAATTATTATTTATTATATAGCAGAACTTAAATAAAACTATACCGGTATCAAACAAACAATTAAAATTTGCTATTCACAAAGTATTATTAGCGGGTCGATGTGGCTATAAATTGGACAATTCACCTTTCCATAATTAGTTAATGATTCATATTTAAAAAGTGACCAAATGAGCATCCGTTTGCATTTTTCTGTGAATCTATAACCTTTCGGCACAACTTTGTTGTACAAGAATGGCAAAACATGCTTCAGCAACCGATTCGCGTTTACAATTTCAATTCCGTTCGCTAAATCGCTAGCATCGCGGCGCACTTCTCCCATATGCGACCCTAACCGTTACGCACGGTTGAACCGGATTCTATCGTGGCGAGGCGACAATGCAATCCTCACGTTTTTTTTTCTCGCCTGCATTGAAGTTGACATTCTTTCTGTCCTAATTCGTTTGCATCGATCCGATTGAGCCCTCTTTTGATGGCAGTCGATGCGAGTTGCAAACAGCCAAATTCCATATTGGGATCAGCTTTCGGGAAAAGCTGCTTCCAGGTTAATAGCGGACGGGAGCGTACATTGATATGCGATGACAATGAAAGCAAATATACTGCGATTCAATTGACATTTTTGAACAGATCGACCGTCAGCTGGTGTGGAGGGCACGAGCACGAGACATATTGTTTGCTGCTGTCAAGAATTTGAAAATCTATGAACTTTTTCGGAAGGGCGTTGTTTGGCCTTGAATGTCGTGAGTTGCTGTAATCATACAGTTTCGTTCGGCTGGTGTGATTCACAGAGTGATTGGATTCTGTTCTATATGCTGACCACATCAGCATATTGGAATATGAGAAATCGCTTTAGTTGTTCATTTTCTTATTCGATTCATCAACGATAAAATGGAAAGCTCCAGGCGCCTCGTTGGACATTATCCCGTTTCTATCTATTAAACAACTCTATAAATCAAAAAAGAAAGAAAAAACAACATAATCAACAACATTCCCTTGATGACTATGTTTGAGGTCTTGTTATTGGTTTTTATTGAAGTAATTAATGAACATGCGTCGCTACGTCGCTGTTTAATGCGAGCTCGTGTCCCTCACTGCCTAAAGTATATCAAGCTGCGTCTTCAGATTTACTTTGCCGATAGAGCTCCCTTTAGTGGGCATTTCCTCAGATATTGCCACCAGCTGCTCCTTCAGTGCTCCGTGTCACGTGCAGATAAACACTAGTTGTACATCATAAAACTCAATACGGCATAAGTTAGTAGTTTGTTGGGACCATATCGTTTCGAGAGCACAAAACACAGATGCGATGGTTTTCTTTCCGCCGCAGTGCTGGGTCCGTCCAGCGCCGGTTAAATCAAACGGACAAGTGCACCAACTATCAAGATCTTGGAAATGATTGGGGAGGAGGAGGTGGTCGATCCGAGCAAACTAACAAGCGACAAGACACTATCAACCGATTGACTGGCACGGGTGTCTACCAAGACGCCGTACCACGTTCACCCCGGAGCGATATGGAGCAGATCTGATGCACACGGTGCTGCCAGTTAATTTTTCGAATATCATCGAACAATATGTTAATTGAAAACTAAGAACTAAAAAGGTAGATAATTAACCTTGTGCTAAATGCTGAAATACTCGTAGCCATAATACCCAACGCTCTATACGCGCAGAACGCGATCGTTTCGAACATGAAAAACCTTTAAATCTGCGAAAATATCGAATAATTTCCCAAGTAGATAATGTTGGAAACGTTGTACACTCTGGCAGTATCGGTACTCGATTTACGTAAAAGACTCTGAGACTGTATTGATGACTCTGTGATAACCTTCATTGTTATTATCACCATTCGAACTAAAGGTTCCCCCAAACACACGCGACGCGATTCTATCGCTTGGCGACAGCGATTCTGTCGCCGTTGGTATGGAAGCGTAAATCAAACATTGCCTGCAGCGACCCAACGATAGAATCGCGGCGACTAGTTGTCGCCGTCGCGGCGATGAAATCGCTTAGGTCTGGGGGAGCCTTAATATTGCTCCACTCCCACAGGATTAGCAAACGAAGAAATCAACAAAGAATCCAACAAAGAAAGATCGAAAACTGATATAACGGTAACGACTTTTGGCATGAAACAAAGGACACGAATTGGAACATGGAATGTATTAACGTTAGCTTAGCAAGGTAAGCTGGCACAACTCAGGCATGGCACATAAAGCTCGGAATCCTGGGACTGAGTGAAGTCCGTTGGCCAAACTTTGGAGAATACAAGCTACTGTCGAGACAGGTAATGTTACATTCCGGTATTCGAGTGAACAACGTTCCCCGACACCGAATAGTTGATTTCTTGCTTAGCGCTCAGGCACGAGCGGCGCTCAGCAAGTGTGATCCAATTAATGAGAGAGTAATCATAGTCAGGTCAGATTCAAAACACAAGTTAGGAATCTCACGATAATCCAATGTTATGTTGCTAAGGTACAGGGCAAGAATAATTTTTACAGTTAACTGAATTCCTGGTTCCGAAACATGACGTTAACATCTACATGGGTAACTTCAATGCGAAGATCGGCTCCGACAACATGTACTATGAGCGTGTCATGGAACTTCACGATCTTGAAGAAATTAATGAAAGCAGTGAGCTGTTTGCAGAATTTTGTGGCAATAAGGACATGTTGATTGAAGGATCGCTTGGACGAACTGGAAATTAAATCGACCACATCTGCATCAGCCGAAAATGGAGACGGAGATTTCTTTATGCCCGGGATAAATGCAGCGCTGATATCGCGTCTGACCATAACCTTCTACAACCTTTTTAATTGGCGAGATCGGATTCAGCGGCGGGAGGAGAGAACCGGACGGCGATTCAACACACGCCGACTAGAAGATCCAGACGTGGAAAGATCGTTCATTGAAGAACTTGGAACTCGGGCAGCGGATGTTCCGGAAAGTGGCAGCGTAGAAGAGCAGTGGACGGCCTTCAAAAACGCTTTTATCGAAACGAGCGAGAACAACCTGGTTGAGCTGCGCACATGAGCTGCAGCTGCTAAGGGTGCGACGAATTACATTAAAGCAGTCAGCCGAAGCATGAAATCCAACAAGGCTTTCGAAGACGATCGCATTCTACAGAGATGCTCAATGCTGACCCCATGCTGTCAGCTCAAATGCTGCATCAACTTTTCTGCAATATCTGATAAACTGCGACTTCTCCGGGCGACTGGATGCGACGATAGGCGAGGCATAATGTCACTGTGCATTGTTTTTAAAGTTCTTCGCAAAGTTATCCTAAATCGGATATAGGAGAAAATAGACCAGAATCTCCGACGGCAGCAGGGAGCATTCCACCACCGGAAGATCGTGTGTGGACCATATTGTCACGCTCCGTATCATCCTGGGGCGGGCAAGTCAACGTATTTCTAGAGTCCCTTTATCTGGTGTTCATGAACAACGAAGCTTTCGAATGTCTGAACCACGAAAATCTATGGGGCGCCCTTTGTCACAAGGGAGTTCCGGAGAAAATAGTCGGTCTCATCGAAGCGCAGTATGAAGCTTTTACGTACAGAGTCCTACTTAACGGATCTTTGTCCGATCCCATCCGGGTAGTCGCTGGGGTGCGGCAAGTGCACCATGGTGAATGATCCACTCTATATTTTTTCTCTAATTTCTTTCACGGAAAATTATAATTAGGCGCAAAAATTTTGAAATTTCCACTGCTCTTGAATTTTGTCACGAGGTTTTTTGACAGATTTTGAAGAGAAAAAACGCGGTCTTTACCTTTCTCAACTTTGATAACTATAATGTCACTTTAACTCATAGGGACCTGAAATTTTGGGTTTTTTTTATTTTGTGTAGGGGAACTGTACCGGTTTTGGCCATGTTCCTAATTTGGCCAATTTTGCAAATAAATCCAAAAATAAAGCAATTCGCGAGGGTTTTATTAGTTCCAACAAAAGATATATCCCTCACGATTCAACACTGCTTTCAACTGATCGATTATTTTGGAAAAATATGTATTTTCCAGGGTTGGCCAAATTAGGCACTAAGGCAAACTAGGTGGCAAAACCGGTGCACTTCCACTATCTACTTTCGAAAAAATAGTGAATAAAAGATTGGTGAATGTTGATTTTCTGAGTAATGTCCGCCTAAATCCTTATAGTGCGCTGCTCAGACCCCCGTCTCAGTAAGGAAGTAACGCGCTTTGTAAATGGCCACCTTACACAAATTCTATCAAAAATAGGAGCATTTCTTGAAAAAATAATCACCAGTCTACTAAATATATATAAGTACAGCTTCGACCAAAAATGCATCTTTTCTTGTTATTCTTGCAATAAGGTAATAATGATAAAACGAAATAAAAAGTGTTGAAGCTGTGGATTTTTTATTTCTCACGAATGTCAGCTTCTAAAGACTTTTGGGGCTTTTCAAGGGGCATATTTTGCTGAATGAACATCGTCTGTATCTTTTTACGTTGTCGAGTTATATCAATTTATTTTGAAAAATATGACATTAGTGAAATTGATAAAACTTGAAATAAAAAAACCCAGATTAATCCACCTAGCGTTGGTGGTGCCTTTCTCGCAATTTCCATATTCGTACCATTTTCTTCATAATTTTTGAACGCAATGACCGATCGTTATAAAATTGTGATCAGTAAGAGAAAGGCAAAAACATATTTCCATTTTTTCTTACGTAATAAAGAATATGAGTTACTCTTTCAAATGCCAGGTAAATATATTTTTTGGTTGGCCCCAATAGGAGATATCAACCTTTGAAAAAAAAAATGTAATTTTGACAGAAAAACGATTATAACTTTTTATCGACAATAGGTATTGAGCATATTTACCCAACAAACGTTATATTTTTTTAGCTCTACAATTCACTAGAAGTCGACTTTTCCAAAAAATTTAAAACAGAAAAAGTAGATCAAAAATACTTTGTAGAACATTATATGTCAGTATAGACGAATTTGAGTAAAGCTCATCGATCATTTCGACATCTGGGGGTCGTCACAAGCATACGTAGAGAGTACGATTTACGCGTTTTCTGGTTAATCCAACCATCTATGAAAGCTGAAATAGTCGCAAATTGGAAGAAAATTATGTTTTCTTTGGGATGAGTTTCCATCCGGTGGGTGCTTGCATATGATTTTCCTGATCAAATAGCACATCTCTTGCAGTGCCTCCACCGTACTATCTTAGTTATGAATTCCCGGATTTTCAATTCGCGGCTTATTTGGGTTGGAAGCCATTGCCAGTGGAAAACATGTGACAATATAGCTAAAAGTGAAGTAAATTTCATGGAGAAACTTTGATTTTGAATGTAAATAATCGTTTCTGACGACTTTTCTCCCAAACTCTCGCAGCGCACTCTACCACTGGATGCTTCTAAAATTCACCTATTCTGTGAAATAAAAAAAAAAATTTTTGATAGCACCATTTCAAAAAATATTTCGAAAAATTTTGTAGAACAACAAAAAAATATAGTTTTGGGGTAAATCTGTATCCAGGACCATCGTGCAGTGTAATCAGGTGCCTGAATGAAGTTTGAATCATGGTGTCCGAAATTGGAATAGAATTGCAAGCTGTTGCCCGTTATTTGAATTAAAATGAAACCGGATATTTTTGGAGCTGAATTGATGGATGCCCCCTGGTAGCATCCATCAATTCAGCTGTTATTGATCGACGGTACAGCAGCAGTGCTTTTCTCTGCTTTGTTTTCTCCGAGGCAGCTAAGTTGGTTGCGACGAGACGGACGCAATGAGAAAACAGAACTGTGCAATAAAAATCCTATTCGACTAAATGCATATGTCATATTAGAAATTTGGAGACAGTACTCGTCGATAGAAAATCCTTCCGCACGCGATGGCATATGAGCAAATCAAACCACCTTCCTTTTACCAGTGGAGATATATCAGCTTGTACACTGATATTCTTCCCTCCCCCTTCATACGGGAGCTTGGCAGAAGGAAGGTCGTACGATATGCGCCATCACAAATATTGCCCTCTCCGCTCGCTTTCAAATAAATCGACTTCTATAAAAACATTCTTCATGCCTGCCGTATCCTAACGGGGAACTATCAATTCTATACTTTCGCCTCTAATTCTATCATGAACATGTACGTCTAAGTTTGGAAGATGATATTAGCATTTCCATATCATTTTAAAATGTGTGTTAACAGACTGATTATATATCAGAAAGTGCTCAAACATCCGAAGTTCAAATTTTCACTGGTGGGGAGACTTGATTCTCGGGAAGACTTAATCACTCCCTGTTTTCTCGAGAACTAAAGTAGTTTTGTTCTACACTCAGCAAACAGGACTATCGAAATTATGAATCTTCGACTGATTATCCCACAAACAGTGCTTCTTACGCAGTTACCTTTCCGAGTCGCCTTCCTACCCCGACGTCCATATGGTTCGAACCCAGTCTGCCGCACTTTACTTTTTTTCAAATGAAAATCATCATTCATGAGACAACATAGTGGATAGTGGACCAATAGTGGACCCCCAACCAATAGTGGACCCTCCAGACATTTTTTCATTATTACAGCACAATGTGAACATTTTGCTATGAAATTCCATCGGGAGAACCTACGTTACAGTTCTATGATTTTATTACATGCATTGGATATGCTATGCGAAGTAAAAATAGATAATTTTTGAAAATTTTGTAAAAAATAAACACAAGAGTGTCCATGTCCATTGCAGGAATATTTTGGAGGGTCCATAATAGGGAAGAAGAACGTCCCGAAACGAAACATGAAAATCAAATGAAGTGTCGACTATAGGTGGGCCCTCCTTAGCCGTGCGGTAAAACGCGCGGCTACAAAGCAAGACCATGCTGAGGGTGGCTGGGTTCGATTCCCGGTGCCGGTCTAGGGAATGTTCAGATTGGAAATTACCTCGACTTCCCTGGGCATAAAAGTATCATGTGGAAGTGCTTAATGAACACTAAGCTGCGAGGCGGCTCTGTCCCAGTGTGCTGCGAGAGACATATTATACAACTTTTTATAACAATGACCAAATGCTTTCGTTTTTTTACAGCACAAAGCCATAAATATGCTTAATGATCTGTACTGATTATAATGCCAACATTCCATCAATGCACAATGGTCCCAGAGTCGAATCTAGCAAGACAAAAATGTTTGCGCCAAAACTATTAGTTTTAGATATATTGTGCCTTCGGGAATTTTCTTTTATATTTTTAGACGATTTTTTTCCATGCAGTGAAATTAGGGTGGTGCCTATATTTCAGAAGCTCATAATATTTTTTTTTTTGATCGACCTGTGCAATGTTCCACAAAGTTGTAGAGCAATTAATTTTAAGCAACTTTGCTGAAGAAACCATTTTTCTATCACTTATAGTTCACAAGTTATGAGCTTTTACAATAAATATGTTACGGCGGTCCCACTTTTAGGACTAGAATTAGGATCTATAGGATCTATCTCTTATAACGAAAAAGTTATTCGAGTTTCGTATGAAAAAAATGTTTTTTTCATATGCGTATATTTCAAAATGGAGCAAACCGATTTTCTATCTATTGGTTCTATTCGAAAGCTTGCACTTTTCTTCGTTTATGGTGGGAAAATTGAGAGAGCGTTTCTTGTTTAAAGCGTTTTATTTGATTTAAAAAAAATGTTTTTAATCGAAAAACGGCTATAACTTGATAAATAAACGAGATAGGTCCATGGGTCTTCAACAAAAATATGTGCCACGACACATACAAAATATCCCTCAAAAATCATTACATTAAAATATATTAAAAAACGGTTTTCGTAAGGAAATAAACGTTAGATCGATCAAAGTAGGCTGAACTAGAGAGCGCATTTTCTCGGTTCACCTGGTGCTAGGATAGTAATGACGCTATATGTTTAAATTCATACTGAATGTTTACATACGCGTTGAGACTGCCATGTCTTTTGTGTGCCATGCTAAACATCAAACAGAAAATCAGGCTACTATGCATATTAATGGTAGTAGCCTGGTTTTCTGTTTGATATGTAGCGTTAACATTACGTTACTTTTGAAGTATAGCCATTGTTACCAGCCTACCTTGTTTTGATTACATTTTTTCGGTACCGCCAGTGGGAGAAAGCGAAGATGACCGGAACAGTGGTTAGTTACTGAAATGTTTTTATTACTACTATGTTAACCCTTTATAAGGCAGACGAATCTAAACAATAAATTAACAAAAATGACAATAGGACGCAATGTTGACATGGTATTAAACTCAAAGGTTTGTTTGTTAAACATTAAACAGTCCAGAAACATTGAAAAATTGGTGGCAATATAGTTGCCACTACCCGGCAAGCGGGAAAACAGGCAACAACAATAATAAATACTTGTCATAAGACGAGTTTGTACAATCCCCCTGTCAAGATACAATTAAGTGGTGGAATTTCAATGGGATTGTCTCTCATAGATCACATCTATGAGAGCTTTGGAAAATTATCACGAAAGTTGTCATTTTGTAGCAAGGCACAATAACGTCAAAAAAATCATACGTTCTGTCGACCAGCCTACTTTGATCGATCTAAAGCTTATTTCCTTACGATACTTTGCATGAGTCACATTTAGAACTTTTAAATGCACAAGTTATAGCCGTTTTTCAATTAAAAACATATTTTTTTTCAAAAGAAGAAAAGTGCGAGCTTTCGAATAGAACCAATAGATTGAAAATCGGTTTGCTCGGAAGTGCTCGAAACAAAGTGTATGCGTATTTATTGAAAAAGCTCATAACTTGTGAACAATAAGTGATAGAAAAATGGTTTCTTCAGCAAAGTTGCTTAAAATTAATTGCTCTACAACTTTGTGAAATATTGCACAGGTTAAATACTTTATTTCTTAGAGAGTCTGTGTGAAAATCGCGTATATTTATTTATTTTTGGCTGTGATACATCGGAAATCAGAAAAGGGGGTTAAGTCTCCCCAGTCTCCCATATGTATCTCCCATAAATAAAGCTCAGTGCTTTAACTAGAAGTCCTATAGAAAAAGCACTAAATGCATTCAACTGAAACATTTTCGACAAATCGAAATCTTCTGATTTTCTTCAATTTTCACAAAAACTATTCATGGATATTTTTAAATCAAGAAGAATACGGAAAACGATCTATATTTCTGTTGTGGTAAATCTTCTGTTGTGCTAAAGCGAAATGATATCACGGGTATGAAACGCTTTTCTGTAGTTTCATTAAAAATCAATAATAAATTTGTTGTATTTATAGAATTAAGATTTGGAGAACACGGATCCCCATCTTGACGAATCCACGAAATTTACTTTCAGTAGAAAATGGATAACATAAAACACTAAAAACCATTACAGATCCATTACTGGTTGCACGGCCATTGCTGGTGGTTCGGAGAAGCCACACGGACGGCACGAACGAATCTGCTCCTTGTTTGGGATAGGGTACTCGAGATAAGATAGATAAATTTACATGTTCATGTTCGCTGCTTGCCTATCGGATTCGGGTTTGGAAAACGCTCACTGTTTCAAGTGTGGCTTTTTGTGGTGGCTGCATCATCGTGGAGTGCACCGCGCCGCGCCGTAAGAGCGGTGGAAGAGTAAAATTGATTTTATAAATACCTTCCTTTCTACCCACACACATCATCATTGGGCTGAAATTGGATGCAGTTCCGCATCTCAAGTGGCAATTTTTGATTTATCACGGCGCCCTTGTTTATCAGGTTTGGAGCTATTTGGAGAAATGGGATTTGTTTTAGTTCGAGTGGTAGAAATGGTTTAAATTATTGACGATGGAAGTACATACGCCAATCGATAAATTGTGAGACGTAGTAGATATTTGGGTAGGGTTGCACAACATTTTTGTTTTTAGATGCTCCGTATTGCGCAGTTTTATAGGACATATCTTCTTTAGAGAAGCATCGTAAATGATTCTCAATTCTTTATCACCCTGCATTTTCACAAGAACGTGACAAGGTAAACTACTCAATGTTCTTAATAGTTATGGATAGGGAATGTATATGCCAGAAATTGTAAGGATTTGTATAGTGTTGATATGCTATTCCCAAATAATTAAAATCTTTCCCTTCTAAAACATCTTATTTCAAATATGAATTTGCCGTCCCAGCATAAGGATTTCGAGCGCAAACGCTAGCTTACAAGGCAAAGTATCAAAACTCAAAAATAGTTCGTTTCAGAGAAAAATTTATATTTCTGCCGAACTAATTACAATAAATAAAAATAGTCCTACTCCTTTCCGCTACAATTAGCCAAATCTCTTCATCAACATCAATAGAAAGTATGCCAAAGGGAAAACTTTCGTCGTCGACATTGCAAGTTTAATGATCTTAAATTAAGGGCACGCTACAGTGGGATTACACCGAACATCCTCTCAGCATCATCACGATTGTGGCTTACGTTTACAACGCAGCACTCTGTTTGGCGGTGACCTGCTGCAGTGGCACACAACAGGTGCAACTAATTTGTAAACGCATGCAACGCAAACAACAACAGAACGGCTTGAATTAGGGAAACCATTAGGCAACTGATCCCTTGCTGGGAACGCGCCGATTAGACAATGATTGGCATCGCTTCTAAACATACATCCCGAAGGCAAGCTGAAACAAATGCCAAATAAAGAGAAAAATGATCACATTTTCTATTTATCAATCTTGAACAAATTCGTTCTATTTTGTACCATACTGTTCTAGGAAACAAAATAAAAGTTAGAATTCTTAAATAATTCGTTAACAACTTTAAAATCACTTTTTATTCCAAATGCAATGTGACTCATTTTGGATTTGAACCAACCATCATCGTTAGGAATGGAAACCACCAACTCACAGGAAATAGATGCGAAGCGAACGATTCTAGTTAGCTGCCTTCGAAGCGGCCTAATAGTCAAGCAGTAATCCGTCTCAGCTGGAGCAATCATGTGCGTGTGTGGGTGTGTGAATGTACATGTCAGAAAGCTTAGTTCCTTAATGAAGTGATCGGAGAAACATGATCCCACTTTGCCATAAATAATGTTGGTTTTTAATCAGAGACAACACTGGCCTCCCTTTTACCGATACTCACGATTTTGACCTAAATTATAGTTACCGTTTTGGTTCGAGTACCGGACAGACTTGGAGCAATTTTAAAACAAGAGATTTATGATTTGAAAGAATTGTTGATTGAATTGTTTATTTATTTAAAAAATGATTTATAATCACTAATATAGATAGCGGAAAAAACAATTTCTGAATAAAATTGTCAGCTTGAGATCAATGAAGGCTTCTTTGATAGACAACTTCTCGGATTGTGTTTTGTGTACGCAATTAAATGCTGTTTGTACAAAATGTGATGGTCGAAATTTGATTAAATATGATGTTTGTTCGGAAATTCCTTTTCCATTTTAAAGTGTTCGACAAACCAGCCGCAACGGTACTAGCCCTTCGCATAATGCGGAGCTTATGCGGGAGGCAGATCTATCGAGAACCGACCGACGATGCGACGCCACGCCACCGCATCTATCCGATAGAAATGGGTTTCAGATTTCCCAATAAGTTAGCGGTGTATGCTAAACTAAACCAACAAAGCCAAGAGAGATCGATGCGATGGAACGGGCCAGTAATGCACCAGCCGCGCAACCAACCGCTTTCCGACAAGGGCGTCCAATAAAACTCAATGATGGAGCTGATGCCTTTCAACGAGAGGTTTCGGAGACAAGCTGTGAATTGCTGAATAATGAACAGAGTTAAACAAAATGCATTCAAATCTATTTGATGTATCAAAATTTCCATTATCGGCAGTTTTTGATGTTGTCGGTTTGCTTACAGCACTTTTTAGATCACTTTGTCATAGAAATAGCTCTTTATACAAAATGTTTCACATCCCGGGCAGAATCCATGAACAGAATAACAAAACATGATATGGACTTGATTGATATAAGAGATAACAGAACAGGCAACAATATCAAAAATTTGCACTGAAATATCATTTCAATAGCAAGATATGCTATGGATAAGAACAAACTAATTGCACATGATATTGATAACTTCTTATAAATAGCATAGCTTTTGATATTTTAGTGCAAAATATTGATATTATCGTCTGATCTTTTATCTCTTATATCAATCATGTCCATATCTCATTTTGCTATCTTATCAACATTTGATATTATTGAGCTATTTTCGTCTACTCGGGATGCGTGAATCTTTCGTTTTTAATTTAATAAATTTTCAAATCATTATTTTTATTATTCGTACACCCTGCTACATTATCGAATCGAGGAAGAGCTCCAATATAGCTACTTGAGGCACACTGTGTGTATTTTTCTTATGCTTCTCAGCCCCGAGTGCAGAGAAGTTTCGTTCCAGGCGTTGGTGATGATGGGAAGTTGGTTTTTAATATGATGTTTATTTACAAACTTTGGTTCCTATCGGCCTACCTCCTTAGCATTTGAGAGTAAAAGCATTGTGCGCTAAGTTCTTCGTTTGATGGTAGCGTTGAATGGGTTTTTATTCACGCTCTCGCATATGGAAGAAGGAGAAGTTGGTTCATTGTGAAGAAATATTATTACAATGCAAAGAACTTTAAATAATTAATTGAAATTGTTGTTGAAATTATGTTTTTACATAAGTTTGTAAAGAGAGGAAAGAATGCAAATAAAATATATTAGGGGAACCTACCCTACAGCACGCCCATAGGGGTTAAAACGCGCCACCCCTGAATAAGGTTAAATATCCCCATTTTGATTATTTTCAATAGTCTATACGATAAAGCAATGAAAAATATTGCCATTGGATACATATATTTCATGATTTTTCTCTAGTTATACATGAAAAACTCGAAAAAACGATTTTTGCGTGTTTTGGTGCAATTCTAGCTCGGTGGAATTTAGTCTTTCTGTCGCTGTTATACATTGATGAATTAATAATTGAGCCATGAGCCATGCTGCTTACTCGTGTTCTTTATGTTCCACACGAAATCGTCGTCAAAAATGGTTTTAAAACGATTTGATGGGCCTTCAAACTTCTGAGGTCGGTGTGGGGCATTACGCCCATGCTCATTTCGTATGACCGAAACAGCTGAAACATTCGGTTAATTGCCTTAATGTAGGCAATTAAAATGAAAATCAGTACGATAAGCACATGCGCGTTTTAACCCATCCACTGGCGCATCTCACCCGCATGGTTTCAAAATCATTTTTTTCGGGTGCTTTTAAAAATCAAATTTCTGTGCAATAAAATGGACAATTAGATATCTGTTATCGGTAGTCAGTCGCAGATATGCTGTTCTTCAGTATGCGCTGATGAAAACTGGCTGAAATGGTGGTTTTCATTGATAAAAATGGCATTTTCCTTAACGTGGGCGTCCTACCCCAGTTCCCCTAATCATAATTTTTCTATTGGTGTACAGGAAAAAAACACAGGAATACAAAACAGTAATAAGATATCCAAAGCAACCTTCCGATGGCAAATGTTATGGAGGTTAATCTCTGCAGTAGTGCTGATGGAAGTGAATTTTATTCTTTCTTTTCTTTCAGCTTTATACACACTCTGTTTATGCGGAGGTACAAAGTTGGAAACACGAGTCGTTTCTCAATTTCGGCGCTACTGTTATGTTTCAGTCCGTAGAGGATTGTCTTTTCTTAATGTGCAGATGAAAACATCTTAGGGTTGATTAACAAGTTACGTAACGCTGAAATTTGCATTTTCAGAAGCCTTGATAAGAACGCGGATTTCGACTCAAATATTGAAAACGGCTAAATTCCATTTACCTAATACCATTTGTAAATGAACAAATTTCGAATGCATTTTACATTTGTTTGCAATAATGCAATAAAATGAAATGCAATTGATTTGTTTATTGGATTCTATTGTTGATGTAAACACATTAAATAGCGGTGTGATATTTAACCTGGATAAATAATTTCTTTCTTCTCATCTGATGTTCTTCAATGAAGAAGATTGACCGGCAAAGTTACATTTTTTATCTGCGTTTCTCGCATCCAGACTCTATTTTCAACCCTCGCCCACCCCCTTGTAACGTTTTTTGTATGGAATGTTTCTTAAATTTGTATGAGCCGTAATGCTCTGGCTAGACCCCTCTATCCCCCTGAAGCGTGACGTAAATATTGAATACGCCCATTATGCGTTTCGCATCAGTTGCCTCCGACACAGTGAACCAGAAGAGCATCATCATTCGTTCAATCAGACAAAGCATCATCGGGTGGTGCTCAGGGATTAACTTAATGTTATGCAGGTTACAACATTATCGTAAAGATTTTTACAGAGTTTATTATGACCCATTAAGCATCTTCAGGTGACGTAACGTTAAAATCAGCTTTGTTTCAAGTTATTGGTTGCAAAAATAGTTAATCCAAATGAAAGAAGTTTTTATTCGTTGAAACAATTTAAATTACACACTAAACCACAGTAATGGGTTGCTTCAAAGGGCCAAATTCACTACCGCAGATAGTGTTCTTCTTCTTATTATTATTGGCATTACATCCCCACACTGGGACAGAGCCGCCTCGCAGCTTAGTGTTCATTCTGCACTTCCACAGTTATTAACTGCGAGGTTTCTAAGCCAAGTTACCATTTTTGCATTCGTATATCATGAGGCTAACACGATGATACTTTTAAGCCCAGGGAAGTCGAGACAATTTCCAATCCGAAAATTGCCTAGATCGGCACCGGGAAACGAACCCAGCCACCCTCAGCATGGTCTTGCTTTGTAGCTGCGCATCTTACCGCACGGCTAAAGAGGGCCGATAGTGTACTGATGGCAAGTAGGGGAACAAGGTTTAAAATGCGCCAGTCAGCTAATACGAGCTACTGCATTTTCTGGATCAATATGCTAAATTAAGTTACAAAACCGATGGCAGCTGACATCCAAACATGTTGTTAGGTCAACAAATTAAAAATAATGGTCAAGACATCTATAACAAAATTTGAAAAAATAGGGTTTCTTACCCCATTCCCGGCCTAACATGCGTACGACTGCATTATTTAATTGATATTTATGACAGGAAGCAACTTTTCCTGAATTTTGTGGGCTGTATAATACTGCAATGGGGTTCACTTCTGCTTAAAAATAGCTATTCGTGCTAAATATCGTTCAAAAAAGCTTTTATTTGATTTAAAATAACGAGGTGCAGCACTCATTTCAGTCATAGCGATTTGCCATTCCGGCACACGTAAAACCAGTTCCCGGCCTAAACAAAATTTTACTCGATCTCTCAACATTTTACTCTCATTCTCTCTCGGGACGGTAGAAAATGAGACGTAAACAAAAATATGCACGTTCCACGACAACAAGATGCCAGATGGTATTATTCATAATAATTTTTATTTGGTTGAGAAGATATGTTCACTCATCTAAATTTCTTCTAAACACTTAAAAACAATATTCTTTTCACCTTTTGAAATCGAAAGAATTATAAATAACATGATAGCGTCAACGTATTAGACAGTTTTCCTGTTAACGATGAAGGATCATTTTCATACTCCTGGCCTTTTGGCAGCACGGTGCGGCTAGAAGTTCTTGGGCCGAGGTGATTTTTTGTTCGGTTTGAGAATACATTTTAAAATGTATTATAATATGTTTAAATAAGTTCTAGTGAAACGAACTAATAGGAAGAATTGAAGTGCGTGTGTTTAGAATTATGGTGTGGTGATTAACAACTTACAGCAATGATTATATCGAGCCCTGTGACGATTTTCAGGTAGGTGTTTATTTGATGATACCGTTTTGTAAAAGTGGAAAGAATCACTCCGGCTCAGTGGTGTGGCAACGGAGAGCGATGTTTTGAAATCTACATTTTTATTTTCTACAATTGGATCAATTAGGAGTAAAACAAGTGGTTGAAATATATTGAGTATTGTGAAAGATAAATGGGAGACTTTTTAAAAATTATCAATCATAAACCTACGGCTTCCAAACAGTATAAATCATTAGTTTTCTGTGCAGTGAGCCGGGAATCGGGTCCATAGGCCCAAGTAGTGATTTACCCTAAATTTGTTTTTATTTCGCCTTTTGATAAAATTTAAGCTTCACTAGATAAAACATTTTTTCAATAATCTTTGCGTATGTATGGAAAAACAAATTAGTAAAGATTGTGCCAAGTTACTCAAAAGATAACTTTACTAATTTTTCACAGAAAAACATACATTTTAATAAAAAAAAATTGCATGCATGATAAAACGCGACCATCAGATATGCTTGACTATAGATGACATAGTATGATTAATTAAAAAGTAAAAAAAAGTAAGAATTGAAAAGTGAAACGTGATGAGTGAGAAGTGATGACAAGTGAGAATCAACAAATGAGAAGTAGGAATCGAGAATTCCACTAAAAAGCCCTCAATAATTTTATAATCAATCGGGAAATGTAAACTGGGATTTAGGAGATGAGGTAAGATGGGAGAAGCTAGAAGAAAGAATGAGAATTGAGAAGTGAGAGATACGCAAGCAGTAAGAAGTGTCTAATAAGAAGTGATCAGTGAAATACGTGAAGCAAGTAGTAAAATGTGAGAAGTGAAAAAGCAAGAAGAGGAATATGATAAATGATTTGTGCAGGGAGAAACGAGACGTGAGAGGTGCAAGGTGGGAAGCAAGGAGTGAAATTGGAGAATAAAGAAAGGAAACGCGAAAAGAGAGACGAAGGGCGAAAAGTGAATAGTGTGGAAACTACTCAGGAAAGAGTTATTTCGGCATAGATTTTTGGGCATCCAAGAAATCCTTGGAGTAAAGGCTAAAGATCTAGACGCGTTACGAAAGATCAATAAAACTGTTTTTAATATGGCACATGCACGATGCATTGCACATGGCACATATGGGTGTATAGAAGAAATGTGTCAATGTCAGAGATTCCCGGTAATTCAAGAAATCCCTGGAGTTAGACCTTAACATCTACTGGCGAAACTAATAATTTATCGGACTGTTTTAAATATGGTATATGTTTTTTTGGATGGGTAGAATAGACTGAGTCAATGGCAGAGGTTCTCGATCATCCAAGATATCATCGAGTTAGGCCTTAAAAACTACACGTTTAATCAAAGATCCATCGAACTGTTTTAAAAATGTTACATTTCTTTTCGGATGTGTAGAATAGAATGTATCCATGTCAGAGTTTTTCAGTGATTCAAAATATCACTGGAGTAAGGCTGCTTACACGATTATTCAAAGATCATTGGATGGTTTTAAATATGGTACAAGCTTATTTGTGATACAAAGAATAAAAAGAGTTCACAGTTTAGAATCTTTGTCATCCAACAAATCTCTGGACTAAGAACTACAGATATTTATAAGTAACCAAAGATATATCGGCAGATTTTGAATAGGGTTCATGCCCGTTTGATGTAAAGAATAGTATGTGTCAACGGCAGAAGTTCTTGGTCATCCAGGAAATCCCAGGTGTTAGCCCGAGTAGACGAAAATAGCACAATAATATCTAATGTTGATAAGATAGCAAAATGAGATATGGACATGATTGATATAAGAGATAAAAAATCAGGCAACAATATAAAAAATTTATACTGAAATATCATTTAAATATCAAGTTATGCTATTTGTAAGAACCCGGGTAGAGGTGAATAACAAACAAATAACATAATAATAACAAATTTTGCTATGATATCAGATTTAGTTATTCTTATGTTATTCATAAATAACATAAAATAACATTCCAACAACAAATTTTGTTATAATAGTAAAATAAGTTATTTATATGTTATTGTAAGAAGGAGCAGAACAACAAATGAAGAACACATTTTGCAATCATAGCAAAGTTTGTTATTCATTTATCATTTGCATTTTCAACATCCCGGGTAGAAGAAAATAGCAAAATAATATCAAATTTTACTATTAATATATGAATAACTGAATAGCAAAATCTGATATTAGTTTGTTTGATATAGTTGCTAAAATAGCAAAAATAATAACAGACATTGCTCTAGCAAATAACTCATAAATAACTCATTTTGCTATTATAATAACAAACCAATAGCAAAATATTTGAAGAAAAGAAAATATCAAAATTAGTTATTATTGGTATGTTGAAAATGCAAATGATAAATGAATAACAAATTTTGCTATGATTGCAAAATGTGTTCTTCATTTGTTTTTCTGCTCCTTCTTACAATAACATATAAATAACTTATTTTACTATTACAGTAGCCGTTCGATAACTGCAAAATATTTACTTTGCAGTAAACGAATGCCGTTCGATAACTGCAACGCATTCTAGACGTCAAACGGTTGTTAATCGACGTCAGATGCAATAAAAGTGCATCTAAGTGTTGAGCGCAATGCAGCTGTCATTGAGTCTGACATCAGTTTGATGGTTAGCGGTCCGATAACTGCAAAACTGTTGCAACTATAGAATTGCAGTTAAAAAGCATTGCAGTTAAATGACTTGCAGTTATCGAACGTCTACTGTATAACAAAATTTGTTGTTGGAATGTTATTTTATGTTATTTATGAATAACATTATTATTTGTGCTATTTTAGCAACTATATCAAACAAACTAATAGCAGATTTTGCTATTCAGTTATTCATATATTAATAGTAAAATTTGATATCATTTTCCTGTTTTCTTCTACCCGGGAAGTGATGAATATCATGTGCCATTAGTTTGTTCTTATCCATAGCACATTTTGCTATTTAAATGATATTTCGGTGCAAATTTTTGATATTGTTGTCTGATCTTTTATCTCTTATATCAATCAAGTCCATATCATGTTTTGTTATTCTGTTCATGGCTTCTGCCCGGGAGGCCTTAAGGTCTACACGATTAATCAAAGATCAATCGGATTATTTTAAATATGATTCATGCCCTTTGTGATACATAGAATAAAATAAATTCACAGCTTAGGATCTTGGTCATCAGGTCTACGCGAGTAACCAAAGACAAATCGATTGATTTAAATGTGATACATATCCAATTAAAATTATAGAATATGTTGTCTACGACATAGGTTGTCGGTCATCCAACACAAACCTGTAGTAAGGCCTTAAGATCTACATGCGTAACAAAAGATAAATCCATGCATCACAAAGGGGCCGTACACTAATTACGTAAGCATATTTTCTAGGTTTTTAAACTTCCCCCCTCCATGTAAAATTTTCCCATACAAATATTTGTTTTTTATGAAGCGCAAGAAAATGGCAGACCCCCCTCTAACAATTAGTGCTTACGTAATTAGTGTACGACCAAGAACCTTTGCTTGTAACGTGTTATATTCTATGTATCAGAAAGGGAATGTACTTGGTTTAGAGGTGAGGACTTAAGCCGAGGCTTCATTCGCACTATGTCGAGACTTATGTCCAATCACTATTCACTAAACGCACATATCTATAGAATTGACCTGGTTGATAGCAATCTATGTAAGTGTGGAGCCGGTTACGATGACATCGACCACGTAGTTTGTTAATGACGCCTCCAGAGAGCAACTATTGCAGCGCGTGTTTTAGTCGTCGCGAAGTAGTTACGATATCGAATCAGTCTTCGGAAAAATACGTAAGACACGCGTTGCTCTTCCGTTTTTGTATCATCATGAATATGGTGTCGTTGAGTGTATGATGCATAGTGCATAAAAAGTGGTTCAGGCACGCACATGTTGGTGCAAGCATAGAGTGATCCATTATAAGAAAGGGCAATGCCCTTGCCAATAATTTGAGGCTATGTGAATGCACAAACATGTTCAGCATCAGGATAAATTGGAATAAATAGTAAGCCGATATTCATGGGCTTCGTGGCTGTGCGGTTAGCGACGCCAATCGTCTAGAACAGTGGTCCCCAGCATGCTTACTATCTATCTAATAATTAAACTATGGAAAACAATCAATTAACTATTGATTTACAATCAAAAGCCGTTTTTTAGTTTTCCAATAATTTTAGCTATGCCAAATAACTTTTGTTCTAGCATTTTTCTCAAAGATGATTCCTTCTTATTAAAATCATTGAAAAAAGTCGTGGACGGGAAAGGGTTAATATTTATTTCACATTTCAATAAAATTTGTTGCGATGAATTTTCTTTAAATAACTTACTTGTAAAAATATTTTATTCTACAGGTTTTATCACCGTAGCTGACTTTCAGTTGATAATAACATATACTTTTGTGGTAGGGGAGTTGACACGAGAAAAATATTTTCGTAACAACATGGTTTTAGCATAATTTGCAGAACATATTTTAATCTATTTTGATGATATGTCGTCCGATTCTAAGTTTCTGAATTTTTGTTGAAGGATTAATGCTAACTACACCTAAAAGTAACTAATCCTTAACCTCATTCTATCGGTTTAATAAATACCGTCGTCGGGGATGACAATGGGTCAAATGGGGGTGAGAATGGGTCACTGTTTCAACTACTTAGAATGCTTGTAGAATGTATTGAATGTGTCTGAGGGGAAGAAGACTAAAATATAAGAGACCTTTTTGAACGATTTTGCTCTATGACCTCCAGGCTGCCGGTGAGAGCGATGACCCATTCTCACCCCCCAGACCCATTGTCACCCCCGATGGCGGTATGCAAAATTTATGCGCGTAAATGCATGGAATGAAGAAACTGATAATTTTATTTCTTATTTGGGCAGTCTATTTGAGCAAATTATTGAAATCTTCGAATTCTGTGTAATTGAACAGATAATTTTTGACCAAGCGGGGGCTACTTTGAACATTTTGAAACAAAAATTATAGGTAACGTAAATTATCCTCAAACTGCCATTATCACCATTCGGATGTCGTGTTGATATGTACAGGGGTTAGACAAAAAGGTTGATGAGATAGGTAAAATTTAAATGTTTTATGCTTTCTCCAAAAACTAGAACTAATATGCTGACCATTGGTGGTTGTAGATTGAGAATCCATCAAAACTACGCAGAGATATTGCCATTTCCGTGAAAACGGTTCCGGGAACATGATCAAATGCTAACAGATCGGAATAATGCATATATGAGTATCTAACTTCATGGCTATACGATACGATGATTACAAAATCATTTCCAGAATGATAGTGTCCACTGCCACCCTTATAGCAGGTTCCTAGGTCTTCCAGGAGGGGCCAGTTTTGGCACCATCTGGAACCATATGGGTGTCAAATTTCATGTTTTACCAAGACGATGAAAATTGTATTTTGTTAAAGGTACATTTTGAGCACTGTAAGACTCTCTAACCAATTTGTAACAGGTTCTGGGTGTTCTGCGAAAGTAACATTTGTTCAGGCCGTATGACCAACCCCCTACCGTTTTCACGGGAATGGCCATATCTCTGCGTCAACAAAATTTTGATCTGAAGCCAGCATTGGTCAGCATATTAGATCTAGTTTCTGGGGATAATATAAAACATTATGGCAGTTAACGTCAAATAAAATGACAAGCAGAAGAAAAAAGTCATTTTTAACACACCCTCAGAAAACCCGGAACATCTCCGGTGGCCAAAACTATTATACCTACGCAAAGTATAAATAGTGTAAGCTGCGATCATTTTCTTCAAGTCGAGTCAAGTACGAGACACTGAAGACGGCCATACATCTAATGCTTATCAATGGGCTACATGTAGTGTATATTCTGAAATCCTTCGCGGGCCGCAGAAAAAGTCTTCGAATGCCACATGCGGCCCGCGGGCCGCCCTTTGGGGATCACTGGTCTAGACGCATGTGCTAGGGAGTGTGGGTTCTATTCTCGCCCCGGTAAGGAGAAAACTTTTCGTGATCGAAAAATTCTTCACTGGTCCACTGGGTGTTATGTGTCCTGTCCGTTGTCTTTAGGTGTTAAGTGTCTGTACAACCTCTGGTCGAAGACGGTGTCCTTTTAATAACCTGTGCAACAATAATTATATTTTTACCACTATATACGTGCCAGAATCAAACGGATTTAGTTTTGATTCAGGAAGTTTCAATACACTTCAGATATCTCTATGATATGTGGGTGTACTCATGCGGGGCTTATTGTAAACGACTATAGCTTCGGAATGCTCGCTTTCTTGAAATGGGCTATAGGAATTGCAATAGAGCTATCACCTTCTAGCTCCCGGATCTAAATTTCTTGCAATTAAATAAATAAAATGGTTGCACGAATTTCTATGCATAATGCCACTGCCAGACAGTGGGGTTAGATTGTAATAACACACACACATACACACTAGAGTGGGGCGTCATGGTAATTTTTTCAAATCAATGGTTTTTCGAAGCCATTCTGGGTCCTAAACAACTGTGCAGAATTTGGGACCGATTGGTTGCTTCCCCGCTTTCCGCATCGCATTTGAAGTTTGTATGGGAGAACGTATATTTTTGCATTTCTACTACTAGAGGTTTCAGTGCATCGTAAATCAAGTGGCACATTACATTAAAGTATTACCCAAAGGATGCCCAAAAACTTTGCTGAAGAAGGCACGTTTCCGGAACGTCCACGAAAAAAGTTATAACGCTTCGAAGATTGAGTGTTCAAACCATATGCAAAAAATCATTTATTCTGCCAGCACTGCCGAACTACGTGGAGCAATAATTTAACTGAGTGTTATTTCAAAATTAATGATTTTATAGGACTTTGGAGCTAATGGGAGATATTCGGAATGATTTCACAAAGTAAAAATTCCGACTAGAAGGAAAATGGGTTTTGCCCTTTGACAATTACAGGTTGTCCGGTAGTGCTGGCAGAAACATTGATTTCTTGCATATGGTTTAAACAATCAATTTTCGAAACGTAATAACATTTTTTGTAGACCTTCCAGCTGCGAACTTTCTTAGGCACAGTCTTTCGGCATCTTCCAGGCTATATGCTAATGTATTGAGTCACGTGATTGAAGATAAATTGAAGCCGCTAAGAGCAAAAATGTTAAAAAGTACGTTTTCCCATACAAATCTCCATGTAAATTTAAAACGCGATGTGGCATGCGAGGTCGCAACCAATCGAGCCCATATTTTGCACAGTTGATTGGGGTCCCAAAACGATTCAGAAAAACCTTGATCTCACTTGAATGGACGAAATTTGCGTTTTTCCATACAACTGCGCCCCACTCTAATACACACCCTTACGTAATAAATGTTCCACTTTATACAATCGAGCAGAGGTTCAAATTTTTCCATTTTGACTCGAAAAAAAAAATCTTCAAAATACGTATGTTCGTGAGTAAAACATAATTGTTATACAAAAATTGAAAAGCTTCAACCGTCTAAGAGGAGTTTAGTACTTTCCATTTAATTCCACTACGTTTTGTTATCTTTGCTGATACGTATTTCGACCTCAACAGTAAGGTCGTCTTCAGTGTCTCGTACTCAGTCGAGTCGACACATGCAAGTCAAGTACGAGACACAAAAGACGACCTCACAGTTGAGGTCGAAATACGTATCTGCAAAGATAACAAAACGTAATAGAAAGTAGTAACTCGTCTTAGACGGTTGAATACATTCCACTAAAAAGAGCTTCAAATATTTTTCTCTGAAAAGCTTGTTAGTTTTGGGTATGCACTAATAAGCAAGCCTTCCCTCACTAATTATTTTCCCAAAACAACAGAAAATGTATCTAAAATTATGTAGGATTGAGATGAAAACATAACAATTTTATTGGAAAGATGAATCTGAATACTTAACAGTTCAATTTGTAAGATTTAGAGTTTATTAGTTTTTATAAATAAGAAGCTTGAAAAAAGCTGGGTCTGTTATCAGCTTTGTGAATATATTTAGAATCTCAATCCCCTGTGCCCATCCTGCTTGCATCACTACATACCCAATCGTATCACGGTGACACAAAACACCTACAATTAATCGCTGTTAAAAATTTTATAAGATCACCGAGATTCGGAGCGAATTAGAAGTCACTAAGAAGTTGCGAACAGCTTTCTGGCAAAAAAGAACTAGGTGGTCATTATTTCTGAATCCGTCATTTCATTGAAAAAAGCCCAGTGAACAGACTTGTAAGCTCGAACAAAATTTCTTACAGAACATGTGAAAACAATCAACCGAACTTCACGCCATCGATGTCGACATTGCAACTCACAATATCATTTTGGCAACCCGATGGCGCATGGTGGCACGTTTTGTTGATGTTAGCGCTGACTCTGCAAAGATATTTCAAAACGATCAGTAAAAACTTATCACAACATAGCCAGTACAGCTTCAACGTGAATAAAGCATCTTCTGACGGATAAAGCTTAAAAATTTTCAACATTTTTTCATATTCCGCGACGAAGCGAAACCTAATCAATAGTTTCAAAATAGGGGGAAAGACGGCTTTGGCAGTTTTTTTTTCTATTATTGGCAGGGGGGTTTTTGTCGACCAAATTTTATGAAATTTGGCCACAATATTCTTTAATATGCAAAGAATGTTTAGGCCAAATTTGAGCCTAGTCAGTCATAAAAAAAACCCCTGCCAATAATAGAACAAAACCTGGCAAAGCCGTCATTCCCCCTAGTTGAAAAAAGTGACTATTGTCTTTATTCCTTCGTTACTCTCACTTATTTCTTCATTACTCTTGTTCCTTTTTTCTTCTTCATTCTAACTACACCTGTGTACACCTCCACTGGTTCGAAAATTGTCGACGGCGGCATTTTTGGCGTCGCCTTAGAAAAACACTTACCTTCAGAAAAAAAGCTACTTAAATATTTTTCAAAATTCGGTGGCCATATTGTGGATTGTGGCGATGAATGCTTTGATGATTGTACATTTATGATAGCCTTTGGAAAAGATCACGAAAGTTGCCCTTTTCTTGTCAGACACAATACAGTAACAGAAAAATCATTTGTGTATTTCGCAGAAAAAAATATCATGATTTTCCTCAGGAAATTATTCTAAATTTTCCAGAATATTAGCAGTTATTTGAAAATTCCCGGAAAATTTCCGTGAGAGATTCTTCAGAATATCCACGGAAAATTGTTCCAAATTTTACGGAAAAATTATTCAGATATTCCGTAGGTAGTTCTTCGGAATTTCCACATCAAATTTTTTGCAGCATCCGCGGGCAACGCTTACAAGTTTTCACAGAAAACTTTCTGGAACTTTCACATGAAATTCTTCGAAATTTCCGAGAAAGATTATACGGGAGTTACACAGAAAATATTTGGGGGTTTCGCGTGAAATTGTTCAAAATGTGGATTTAGATTTAGATTTCTACGAGAAGATGTTCAGAATTTCCATGAGTTTTTTTTTCGAAATTTCCACTGGAATTTTTCTGAAATTCGCACGGGATATTTTTTTTTAATTTTTAATGGATTTTTTAGGAATTACGGAAAATTTTTTGTATTGTCCATTAAAATGTTTTCGGAAATTCCACGGGAATTTGTTCAAAAAGAGGTAGAATCATTCGGAAAATAGAGCGTTAGGCCGAAATGGTTAGCAGATCATTGTTTTGGCCGAAAATGCCATTTCATCAAAAGCGACATACGTCTGAACTTGGCCGAAAAAGCAGATTGCCTTAACAGGTCGTTTGTTCGAATAGGTAGTCGGAAATTCCATTTGGCCTAAATGTTTATTTCGTCCACGGCTGAAAATGACCAAAAATGTTTACTCGTTCGGCCAAACAACCTTTTTCATTCGAATTGTCCTTTCTAATCAGCTTCGACAGTTTTTTTTTCTGCAAAACTACTTTTTCGGCCAAAGGATGCTGGTCGAACAAATTTCCGGTAGTAAAAATATCCATTTCAGTTACGGCATTTTAAGCCAAATGACCAGTTGTTCAAATCGGCCAAATGACATGTTCGGCAAACATTGAGCCGAATCACATATTCCACCAAACAATTTTCAACCTTGTGGCCTTCAGCCAAATGATTTTCGGCCAAACGGCCCTTCTCCATTCAAGAATTTGATTTCATCGAGAAATTCTTTAGATTTCAATGGAAAATACTCGGTAATGTCTGCAAAACATTCTTCGCAAATTTCATACGAAATTCTTTAGAGTTTACACAAGAAGTAAATCGTTTTTTCAAATTAAATTCTCCATAATTTTCAATTTTAACGAAAATTTATTCGGGATTTTAACGGGAATATTTTCAGAACTTCACGGAAAGCTTTTGAAATTTCAACGGGAAATGGAATTTGGAAGGTATTACATTCACGGAAAAATCTCCGTAGTTTCACCTACATGTTTTGGGGATATCAATCGGGAAATTCGACGGATTTCTGCAAACATTGAATCGGCGTGGAAAATTATAGATCAGCGGCGTGAATCGACGGTGCGCCGATGCAAAAATGTCAGCGGCGGCGTGATGATAAAAACTACCGGCGGCTGCGGTGAAGCGCAGCAGCGCACACCTCTATTTCTTACTACTTACTTCATCATTCTTCCTTCTCCCTCCTTATTTCTTCCTCTTTTTTCCTTCCTTCTTCTTTTTCCCTTAGTCCTTTTTCTTTTTCCCTTTTCTTCTTTCTTTTTCCTCCTTCTTTCATCAATTTTCTTGTTTCCTTCTTCACTCTTTATTCTTTCTTCTTCCCTCTTTACCCTTCCTTCTTCCGTCTTCCTTCTCCTTCTCACTTCTCCCTCCTTCCTTCTCCCTCTTGTTTTCTTCTTTCTCCCTTTTTCCTTTTTCTTTTTTCCCCTTTCTCCATTCCTTTTCGATCTTCTTTCATCTATTTTTCTTTTTTCTTCTTCACTCTTCATTCTTCACTCTTCCCTCTTCCATCTTCCTTCTTCCTTCTTTCTTCTTTCTCCTTCTTCTTGAATCTACTTTTTCCATCTTCCTACTTCTTTTCTCCTTCTTTCATTTTTGTTCTTGCTTCTTTTAGGTCTTCTTACTTATTTTTTTCCTTCTTCTTTCTTCTTTCTCCCTACTTCCTTCTTCCTTTTTAATTCTTTCTTATGTCTTTTTTCTTCTTGCTTCTCCATTCTTCTTTCTTCCCTTTTTCTTCTTCTTTCTTTCTTCTTCCTTGCATATTATTGCTTCTTCCTTCCTACTTCCTTCTTTTTCCTTTCTCCTTCTTCCTTTCTCCGTCTTACTTTTTCTTCTCTTCTTCCGTCATCTTCCTTCTCCCTCCCTCCCTTTCTTCTTCCTTCTGTCTGTCTTCCTTCCTTCTTCTTACTTCCTTCTTTCTTATTTTTTATCTTTTTCCTTTTTTTTTTAGGACCTCTTACTTCTTCCGTCTCTCTCTTTCCTTCTTCCTTTCACCTTCTTCTTCTATTTTCATCCTTCTTTCATCTCCCTCCTTTATTTTCTCTTCTTCTATCTTCCTTTTTCCTTTTTTTTTTTCTTCTTTCGACCTTATTCTGTTAATATATTCGCCCCAAATGTTGTGGATTCAGCAGGAATTTACCTTATTGATTTGGATACCATAATTCCAGAATTTTTACAATAGAACTCTCCACTGTTAGTGTTATAGGTATTAAACACCAATTTTCATTGCTGACGTCCAATTAGTAGAACATTTAGAAACCACGTGACCTTGTGAACCGGTGGATGAGGGAAGAGTTATTTACCGATCAACATGTCGTTATTACCACATAATTCTACGAACATTTTGCGTAATTTTCGTTGGCACCTCAGTACGCATGATAATATGCAAGGGCTCATGATAACAATAATCTGAATTGCTATTGTCTTCCTTCAATAAACACTTAAATTGATTGTTAGAAATCCTAACGAAAGTACAGTCTTTTTGTGTACGTACAATATATGATATGAAAGAATGATCTCTTCCATTCCATTTGTTCATCAACAAGTGTCCTCTCAAGAAAACCGCGTTCTCCATTTAAAGAAATCTGGTGCATTCCAATCACGACTGGCCAGAACGACGATTACGACTGCAATCGACAACGGTCCGAGAGTCTGGCGGAATAAAACAATATGTTGCCCTTCCCTCTTGAATTCCATCAACAAACATCGAACATTCAATGCATCACTGATGATGGTTCCGCTCTGGGTCGGAGGCCCGAGCGCGGCTCATCTGGGAGAAGGGCAAATTACTATTTACGATAATTATACGAATCTTTGACTTTCTTCGGAACACCCGACGTGGCCCTGACTTGTGCCGCTGCCGCCACGCCGGTCGGGGGTCTGATTTATATTCCCGACTCCAAGATGATGGTTCATTAAATTTTATTGGACCTCCCGATAGTCACCCTTATGTGTATCTCGCGCTATCTATGATTTGTAGGTGCTGCGTGCCGCACTTTTGTTTGTATATTTTTACATGTCAATCAAGCAAGAGTGTGGAAAGCTTACCACCAGCTCAAACGATCGGCCATCCATTCGGTGAATACGTCGCTTTGTTTCTAAAATCCGATGAATCAGCACTAGACTGATGAAGAAAATTAAATCAATTTAACATGTTCTGAGAATGTCTATGTTACTAGAAATATAGTCCTTTGCAGTAAATAAAAGCTTCTAAATTTTCGAACCAGTCTACTCAGCACTGCGTGACTTTATGTAAATGTAAATTTGGTGCTACGATTTGAGAATTCTTCCCACCAGTAGGAGGGTGAAGGAACAGATTCAACGCACGCACTAATCTTGCATCAGTCGGGTCATAAATTTCTTCGGCGAATATTTTCCATTCCCGGCGTATTAAATCTGCTCCACGCCAGACACAATCTCAACAAGCAATAAAGTCGCATCATTTTGCAACAACAAAACGTCCCTCTCCGATGGCGATGGATCCCCGTCACACTGATGATGTCGGGAAAAACACAGTCGCCGATTCCGATCTAATCTGATGGTTAATGACTTTAATGGGCACCATAAATACCGTTCTTCGCTCGGTACCGAACTTCAAAACGACGGTTAGAAGGCTAACAAATATAGTAGATTTGTGGAAATTCTTCTGTATTTGATTTATGGTTGACAGCATAAAAACTAGGGCCACGTCATTATAATTATGGAGAATTTTCAGCACTCCTCACCGACAAAGAAGTTGATTATATTTGCTCAATCCTAGAAGAAATATCAATATTGCAAACCCTCTATTTCAGATCTGATTATTTATTCATACTGCATTCTCCATTCTATACTTATTCGGAGTTGAAACAAACTTGAATGGATATTGAACGTGTCCCCAATGGGAGCGGTACATCTTCAAGTCCAACTCCACGTTCGTCTGTCCACTTGTCCTCCAGATGTCACGATTGCTCCCGAAGAACGGCAACACCCTGACCTCCAGTCAGAAGCAAGATTGTAAACACGAGATAGAAAAGCATGTTAGAAATTTATGCACTTCTGTGTGTCTACCGCGCACGCTTCATGCTACATGCATTTGGTTGGACCCAGACGGCAGTGGAGCACAGTAGGGCTTGATGGTCGGTTCAAATTCGATTTCCTTCGGGAGGAGTAACATTCCACCGAAACCCAACCCACAGTGCGACAGCTGGAGGTTCGAAATGAATTGAAACGACTCGGTCGAGTCATTTGCATAAATAGAGCTATCTCACGCAAATCTGTCCTTCCCCGCGCGCCGTTTGTGTTGTCGGATCGGGATGCAGTCTCGCAGTCCCTAGTGATGATCGCAGTTACAAAGCGAAATCTAGGTCAGTAACCAACTAGCATTTATTAAAATCAGTTATGCTCAGATCAAAGTGGTTGGCGGTACGATTTAATTAAAATTCAAACGCAATGTTTCACACTAATCTCGCAGATTGTGGACATCACCGACCGGTGTTCATGGTGCCACGATGCCATCAACTGCAATCATCAATACAACGGTCCAATAGGTAGGTACATGTGGAGAAGATTTCCCGCAGCACTTTTGTCTTCTAGACTTCTAGAGGGATTTGCTGGGGCAGAGATTATCACGTGTCTACGGTGACCCATGGCAGGCAGCCAGCCAACGAACGTCTGCTGATCACGCACAGGAATGCACTCGTTTCAGACAGACGGTTCAAGAGAGATGTTGACTTTCATCACGATGCGTTTGTTTTATTTGATTCACTGAAATAGACACACATGAAAAAGAGTTGCAGCTTGTTTGCACTAACTGTCGCGTGCTGTCTGAGGTATTTAACGCCGTAGTTCACAACTTGGGAGGCATGTTCGTCACATGCTACAGATTATTTGATTTTGACCTAATAAGCTTTAAATTTGTAGTACATGATTATATATATACGCCCAATAAAAAAGATAGAATTGTTCTCTTAAATGCTTTGTTGCAATAGTGTAATACGCTTACTTGTACATGTGAGAACGAACTTGCATTTCAACAATCAACTGATTGAATTTGAACTAATATGCGAAACATCCGTTTATAGGATTTATTTCTCATAATCACTAAGGATATGAATAAAATGTCTACGCATAAATAACTTCCGTTGGCATAATATAAATTATAGTTCGGAAACAAACATTACTCTGTAAGCATGTTGCCAACATTATCTTATTATATATATCAACATTATCGTTTGTTTTGTTGTGTTCACGAAGTTCTTACATTATTTAAAGATTTTTCATTTCCACTTGAAGAATTTATTTAACTTCTCCAAATGCTCATTAGAGCTGACAGGAGCGAAAAAAAATGAAAAGTGAATGTGCGTCACATTCCTCACATTTGCTCAAGACGTCTCAAATGGCAGATAAATAACAGCAAAAGTGTTGAATTTTCGCTCACGCATGTCAGCTGTCTTTTGCCGTTTCTTCGGATTTTGCATTCCTACGCAGCTTGTAGATTTCAGCTGCTCCAGATGGTGCTACCACAAATCAGAAAGAGTGCTGAACGTTGATGTAGTCGTACGTACCTGAAATAAAGAAGAATGAGATACTGTTTTAGCGTTGTTAATTTATTACCATACCATCTGTAGATTATATCTTGTTGGAAAATATGTGAAATTTGCGACACCCTACAGAATGAAGCTGTGTTTTGATGTTTTGGATCACGTTAGTTACAAGAGTCAATACGAATTAAGAAATACAAAATAGATGGAGGATTATGTATACAATTGTACTCTACAAATGTAGTAGGGGGAATGACGGCTGTGGCAGGTATTGTTCTATTATTGTCAGGGGGTTTTTCATGACTGATTATGCTCAAATTTGGCCTAAACATTCTTTGCATATCAAAGAATATTGTGGCAAAATTTCATAAAATTCGGTAGACAAAACCCCCTGCCAATAATATAACAAAACTTGCCAAAGCCGTCTTTTCCCCTATTGATTCAATTCTCACTTCAATTTCCTTCAATTGCTCGAAAGATGTAAGATCGATTGGAAATTAAATTTGTTTATAAACCCAATACCGTGACCTGCCCTAATTCCGCGCATCACGTTCATCATGTTCAAATATATTATGTTTGAACATTTCACCAAATAATGTGATGTCCATGATAGCCAGGTTCTGATTTTTTTATGAAAACCACGGTATTAGACGATGCGCGGAATTAGGGCAGGTCACGGTAGTAACATTAATAATAAATAATGAAATGATCAGTAGGGGCCTCCTGAAGTATGCAACTTGTTGTGAAAAAATCTGTTAAGGATGACTAGGTTGATAATGACCTGTGGAATGAATGAATGTGGAAAGTTAGACAATAACGAGGAAGGGCCGTTTGGACGCATACCGTTGTTTAATACACCATTTGGCCGAATAGACCATTAGGCCGAAAGTAATTTGGCCGAAAGTGTCGTTTGGCCGAAAGGGTCATTTGGGCGGAAGGGATATTTAGCCGAAACGGTTGTTTGGCCGAAAGGGTCGTTTGGCAGAAACGGTCGTTAAGCCGAAAGGGTCATTTAGGCGGAAGGGTTATTTGGCCGAAATGGTCGTTTGGCCGAAAGAGACATGTGGCCGAAAGAGACATATGGCCGAAAGGGTCATTTAGTCGAAAGGGTCATTTGGTCGAAAGGGTCATTTGGTCGAAAGGGTCATTTGGCCGAAAGGGCCGTTTGGCCGGAAGAGTCTTTTGGCCGAAAGGGTCGTTTGGCCAAAAGGTCATTTGGACGGAAGGGTTGTTTGGCCGAAACGGTCGTTTGGCCGAAAGGGTCATTTGGCCGAAAGGGTCGTTTGTTCGAAAACGTCACTTGGACGTATAGGACATTTGGCCGAATAATACATTTGGCCGAATAGGTCATTAGAAAAGTAAGAAATTAGGAGTGAGAAGAGAGGCGTCTCAATTCTCATTTCTTATTTCTCACTTCGCACTGCGAAAAGTGAGAAGCATGCAGTGAGTAGTCGCACTACTCACTTTTCACAGTGAGAAATGAGGAGTAAGAAGTGAGACGTCTCACTCTTCATTTCTCACTTCTCGCTGTAAGTAAGACCACTAGCCCGAAAGTTGTTTGGCCGAATTTACCATTAGGCCGAAAGTCATTTGGCCGAAAGGGTCGTTTGGTCAGAAGGGTCATTTGGCTGAAAGGGTCATTTGGCCGAAATGTCATTTGGGCGGAAGAGTTATTTGGCCAAACGACCCTTTCGGCCAAACAACCCTTTCGCCCAAATGACCCTTTCGACCAAACAACTTTCGGCCAGATGGATTTCGGCCTAATGGTTTGTTCGGCTTAGATGTTTGTTCGGCCTAGTTGCATTCTGCCAAATGGTTTTCGGCCGAATGGGTATCGGCCATACGACCCTTCCCCGTTTTCTTAACTTTTGTGCACACTGTACATAAATACGGGTCGTTTGGCCGAATAGATAAAATATTTTACCTTAGATTACGAATAAGGAAGAGTGAGAAATGAGGAGTGAGTAGCGCTAATTTCGAAATATGAAGTAAATAAGAAATGAGAAGTCGGAAGTGATTATTGAGGAAAGAGAAGTAAAAAGTGATATATGAGAAGCGGGATGTGAGTGAAAAGTGAGAAGTTATAGATGAGAAAAGAAAAATGAGAAATGAGGAATGAGAAGTTCGATGTGCGAAATGGGAAGTGAAAATATAGAATTAAGAATTGCGAAGGGAGAAGGAAGAAGTCAGAAGTGAGAATTGATTACTGGGAACTGAGAAGGGCGAAATTGGAAGTGTGAAGTGAGAACTGAGAACTACGAACCGAGAGCTGAAATATTTTACCTTATATTTTATAAACTGGACTGAAAAATGAGAAGCAAAAACGGAGAACTGAAAGCATAAAACTGAAAACCGAAACCTGAGAACTAAAACTGAAAACTAAGAACTGAGAACTAAGAACTAAAAACTGTGAAATGGAACTAAGAACAGATTACTGAGAACTGGAACTGAGAATTGAGAACATAGAACTGAACTGAGAACAGAGAGCTGAGCACCGAGAACTGGAAATTAGAACTGGGAAATGAGATATAAGAAATAAGAAGTAAGAGATGAAAAATGTGAAGTTTCCTCCCCAATTTCGCTAACATCGTCTGGATACCAACCGACGAAATCCTGTGTATCAGGAATACTGGCGCTGTTTTTTTTTTCTTTTGTGTTAAATGCGGTTTGAATATTGTCATCGTTTAACTGACGTTCTGATCAGTTTATTGCGGAAATCCTCCACTCCGAATAGTTTTTAGTTTTTTTGCTGAAGTTCTGCGCTCTGAAAAAATCCCTTTTCGGTCGGCTGTATGGATCGATGTTATGCGTTAAGGTTGGGTTCCCTATCTGGCTACAGTGATTGGACTCCAGAGAACAACGCGACTCGGTGGAGAGGAGACTCCCACCGCGGAAGACAACATCCACTCTACAGTGATTGATGTCCTTTGTCCCGTTTTGTCTACCATCTTATTTTTATAAATCAACCAAATTTTAACGATTTCTTTGTTAATTATTATGTAAATTGTATTCTCTGCTAGCGCAAGCTCCCTAGGTGCTCGAGGCAAGCCAGCCTCGGGCTGAAAGTCTCGATAATAAAGAATAAGAAAAGGTCCCTAGGTTGGACCTTCCTTAGCGCTGGCAATATCATGACAAGTGAAGAACTGAAGTCATTTCAAAATTCACAGGAATAAAGAAAAATTCACCTTTCTTCTCCCTTTATCCTTCTTCCTTTGGTCTTTCCCCCTTGTACTTTCTTCCTGCTTCCTTCTCCCTTCTTCCTTATTCCTCCTTTTCTCTTGTTCCTTGTTCCTACTTCCTTTTTCCTTCTACCTTCTATTTTCTTCAATCTTCTCCTTCTTTGTTTATTCTTCATTCTCACCTCTAGTTTCATACTTGTGACTATTGGTTTCTCACTTATCATTTCTCACTTCTCACTTGTCACTTCTCATTTCTAACTTCACACTACTGACTACTTACTTCGAACATCTCATTTCACACTTCTCACTCCTATGATTCACTACTCACTAATCAGTTCTCACTTCGAACATCTCACGACTCACTTCACACACTTAATAAGGAAACTAATTTCTCGCGTTTAGAATCATTGGGACGTAACTGCGTTGATTGTTTTCTCTTCGTTGATGTTTTCTTTTTTAATGTAGCGAATTGCAGTAGCTTTCCGGATATTTGATGGTTTGGCTTGATAAAATATAAATATATCTTGCATTAGAAACAACAATCACGGTTAAAGCTTTAAAAACGATTGAGTTTTTAACAAAATACAAAATCGAATAAGAGAAATCGATCAATACAGTTATGCCCCTATGATTCTCACTACGAGATTTCAACTATTCCAGCATTCGACCAAAAGGTGTTCGGCCAAATGACTCTTTCGGTCAAATGACGTTCGGTCAAATGACGTTCGGCCAAAATGACTCTAAACTAAAATATCCACGAACAGACGGACGTTTGCTAAGTTATTTGAGCTGAGTCGATTGGGTCTCCGAGGCTTCTATAAAACATTCGTTTGGGAGTGAAATGATAGCCTTTTGGTATAACCACAAGTATAACTATTAGGGTGGTTCAAAAAATCGATTTTGCTCCACAGTGCTCATCTGATTCTTTACCATGTTCTGAGTGTCCTCTGAAAATTTGAGCTCATTTGGATTAAAACTGATTTAGCACAAGCCGTTTCAAGTTTGCATGCAAATTAGTATGGGGAAATTTATTTTTTCAATTTTGGGGAAATGACGTTTCCCCATTAAGCGCAGGTTAAAAGAAAACCTACATAGCTAAAAGGGATACTCAACAGCTTTCACCCAACGAAAACCGCATGTTGATTAATCGTCCCAATAATTAGTAATCGATTTTAAGACAGGTTGCGAATCTTTAGTCATGATCGTTAAACTTCTTTGAGGGCATCACTGAAATGTGCAGTGCAACATAGTAGCCTGAATTTGTGTGTGCTATCTTTCGCGCCATGAGCAGCAATGTTGCCTGTTGATGAGTTATGCAATTAGCTCCAGGAAACCACGGTACAGATTAAATTCGATTACTAATTATTGGAACGGTTAATTGAGACGCGGTTTTCACTGAGTGAAACCTGTTAAGTATTCCTTTTAGCTATGTAGGTTTTCTTTTAACATGCGCTTGATGGGGAAGCGTCATTAACAGTATAATGAAAAAAATAAATTTCCCCATACTAATTTGCATGCAAACTTGCAACGGCTTGTGCTAAATCAGTTTTAATCCAAATGAGCTCAAATTTTCAGAGGACACTCAGAACATGGTAAAGAATCAGATGAGCACTGTGGAGCAAAATCGATTTTTTGAACCACCCTAATAACTATGTTGCAATAATTTCTAGTCGAAATTACGAACAACTTTCCCGAAGAAATTTCAAAAATTCCTTGTGGGAATTACAAAGAATTTCTTATAGGAATTCCGAAGAACCATGCATTTCAATCTGCTTTTATGTTTATGTGTTGCTGAACACTTTTCAATATTCCTGTAGGGTAAAACAACTTATTATGGAGGGGTTAAGCATCACGTCAAAATAAAATTGATTTAAAAATATCTTCAAAATGAACCGTTTATCTATTTTTATACTGCAGTAGTCGAATAGGGTGCTAGTTTTTATTATAATAAAACCAACTACCGCAACAGATAGGCTTGGTAGTCATATGGCTACTGGTTCTGCCTCATACGCAGGAGGTCATAGGTTCAATCCCAGGTCCGTTCCATTCTCTTACTTTGTATCTTTCTCATATTCTACCAATCGCTAGAACTGGAAATGGACATCCATACTGTTTCCATTTCTATCTTATACCTTCAATTTGAATATTCTAGCAGTAGCTGCTAGAATTCTAAATGAACTAAAAAGCTCGTTTACCTTCCAATTAGAAATTCCATCAGTTGCTTTCTTCTATCTATAACATTGGCAGCTCGTTAACCAAGACGAACCTCTGTCTCTCTAACCTAACCCGAAAATTCCAATAAAATTCCGTATGAACTCGTGACAAGTGCAGAGGTATATTCGGCTTGCAGTAGGCTTCCTACATTGATTTGCACTCTGACGTGACAGGCGCCAGTATGTCCTAGCAAATGAGATCACCAGTACTTGTACATTGAAGATGAGTGCAAGTCCCAAGCAAACATCTGTTGGTTCTCTGTGCAAGAACAGCTGATCTGGTCATAATGGACTAACTACAACTACGGGCAGTCAATCAAACTCAAGCTAATAAAAACAAACTACCGCAACAAGAGGACGCTGTTGGCTATCGTTGTGGTATTTTTTAAAGGTCAGTTCTATTTTTGTAGTATTGCCTGTATTTCTTATGGAGAGCGATACCACAAAAGACGTAATTTTTAAGGAAAAATGTTGATTTTTTTTATCTATTACAATGGAATTTTGACGAACAACAGGTGTTCTAGTGGTTGATTCGAAGAGTTTTAGCGGATTCATAATTGTTTTCGATGCTAATATATCAAGAATGGACTGTTTTCACACTACCGCAACATTAGGACATACCACAACGTTTTACCCTACCTATCGTTTCTCCTGGGAGGCTCATTTTTGCCTGAAAAACACTCATGAAGAAAGATTGGATAGGATAGGATTGCCAATCCGGAGATGGCGAGTTCGATTCTTGGTCGGTCTAGGATGTTTTCTGGTTGGAAACTTTCTCGACACCCTGGGCATAGTATATTCATTGTACTTGCCACACAAGATACATACTCATGCAATGGCTGGCATAGAAAGCTTTCAAATAATAACTGAGGAAATGCTAATAGAATACTAAGTTGAGAAGCAGGTCAAGTTCCAGTTGGAATGTAGAGCCATTGAAGAAGAAGAAGAAGAAGATGAACATACAATCATGTAAACATGCAAATAACTTCAACGCCGTTAAAGTGGCGAACTCCTCCTACCTAGTGACCAAATAATCTCGCAATTTTCCCAATCAAACAACTAACACCAGTCTCCAGTCGATTTTAGAGTAGGGGAAGGAGGGGCAATATGCCCTAGCTAAGCATAGACTGCTTTTATGCCTTAGCTATAACGATTTTCATGGGTGTTTCTACCTCACGCAACAGTTAAACAATATAGCTAGCTGATGTCATATTAAAATTAGAAAAAATCTCTATCATATTGATAATATTCACATTTCAAAAAAGTGGTGATATTTCGTTGCCGGAAAACTCATGAGGCAAAACGCCTTTTAGAAGGCAGCTCTTAGAGAACAACGTACCATGCGTCGGCACATCAGCATTCTGGTATGGACAGTGCGTGGAGACGTGAGTACATTGTAGGATAGTTCCACTCTGGGAGCTGCGGACTCAATCGAATCCAATTTTCAAGATATTTTGCTTGAAACTCGCGAATTTCCTCTCGGTGTTCAATGTACACGTTACGATTTTCTCACATTAAATTATTATTGTGTTTATCTTTATAGAATTAATTATTAAGATTTCGTCAATTTACTGCATCGCATAAATTAACGTGTCGAATATAAAATTAATTCATACCCTCCACTTATTTTGAATCCGTCGATATATTTAAAATGACGCCAGAAAATTGAAATTTGTTCAAAATGAGCTGTATTTAGTATGAGTTGATTTATACGTGTACTCTCTCGGATGCGCTCAAAATGCACAAAATCTCTCTCGATGCGATGGATACTTTTTGACAGCTTACCTTGGAGATTTTTTGGCACTCGTTTTGACTCTATCCGCAGCTCCCAGGTTCCACTAGGGCGTTTTGCCTCGCCGAAAAGTTAGATGTTTCATCAAAATGTGGAAAATTTTAGTTTTTCCTACATTCCTATCTATTATTTTGACACTTTTTTGCTTAACCTACATAATTTCACGTCTAGTTTGATTAAGGCTATCTCAAACATGGTAAATATAAAGGAATACCTGAAAGTCGTTTTGCCCCGGGGGGGCGTTTTGGGGCCTCTTCCCCTACAAATGCAACACATTAACATCGTGAACACAAATTTACTATCGACCATTGAATAGGGACGATTGGGCTGTGGAACAAATAGACTTACTTCAACAGGATTGCGTCTGTTTTCAATTCTCACGTCACACGGAACATGCTACGAATTTTATCTTTGGCAATGATGTGCTTTACTTAAATGTTGTTCCATCTATTTTCTATTATTTTTACTCTTGACAACATATTTTTATGTACACTTTTACTTTTTGCTCATATACTCTAAAATTGAAATAAGTCTGAATTAATGAATTATGTGAATATGCAAAAAACTGAAATTTTGCAAATGTGGCAAGCTACTAACTAAATACTTCGGGGAAGTCAGTATCGAGACAATTCACATTCCATTAAGAATGACAAATTAAATCAACGCGCTTGTATGGCAGACAATAATTTTCCAGACAGTGTTTCGACAAACTGAAACTCACTTGGAGGAAAGTAATGTTTCCTCAACGCAGCTCAAGCGAAGAAAGATTAATCGCTACAACAGACATAAAGTTCACCGCACATATCACACGATCGTCATAGTCGTGTGCCACCCTGGACTGCATATAAATAGAAGAAAAAAATCAGCACCATTATAAATCATTTAGAAAGCCGGTTTCCAACAACCCATCTGGCTGTGGAATTAATCATCCAGTCGCGTCGCAACTATATTAGCCGGCGACACTAACTTGACAAGAATTCACCCACCACCACCGTGATGAAGTGCGAAAGATCTCATTTCTGTACTGTACTTGACTTACGTTCTTATTCCTTTTCTTAACGTTAAACGTCAAACGGTACATTTCTAGCTTCTCATGAATTCATCTATTCTCAGTATTGTGGATGATATTGAAACAAATCATTAAATTTAGGCCCATTGCCAAAAAGGCCATCCTCTTTGATTGCCAATCGTTCAAATCCTAAATTTTATTTAATTGCATGCGAAGAAACAGAGATTCTTTGAATCTAGTCTAAGATGTGTTAATTAACGTGCACTCTATAAAAAATACATAAGCGTAAGATTGCTCGATTGCTTTTAGATTCAAGCTTGAAACAGCAAGACATATTTTGCTACATATGATGTATAAACATAATGACATAAAATATTCAGCATTTTTTACTCACCAACATCCAGTAAACATCATTATTTGGTGTTGTTAATAATTGACAATTTTTAAATATGGTAATAATTTTTTTTAAACAGTGGTCTTATTTTCGGGATGTTGATCAAGCTTCGACTTGCTCATATGCAACATAGATTTGGCCCCGTTTTTCTCACACCCATCATCATCACATCATCGTCTTGTCAACGATAACTTCTCGGGGACCGTTTATTCGTTTGTCACATCTTTATCGCAATTTAGCACATTTAGCTACAGGACCGGACCGCCTGATGATGATGACGGGCTGGGAAAACAAGAGCATATGTGCGATTAATGCCGACGACTAGGGATGTAGACACTGCGCCGCACGCTGCGCTGAAGCACCGGAACGGAGTGTGCAATAGACTTTGCGAGCGAATAGCAGAAGCAGAAGCCGCTCATCAACGCACCGTCATCTTCGGACGAAGTAGGCGTTAGAAGACGACAGTTTTTCGAAGCAGCGCAGTTGTGCGAAATGGTTTGTAAAATTTTGCACTAATTATGTGATGAAATGGGGATATCACGCACGATGACAGTTCGGGGTATCCAATGGGAAGAAATGGCGATTAGACTCGGTGGATTTAGCGCCCTGGGAAGCAAAGTGTTTTTACTGCTAATGGAGCGGTCATAATGGTTTGCAGTTAGTCATTGGAACAACAATGTTGAATGCTTTGCTGTTTCAACAGGTGTTCGGGAAGACGTATGTGACATGAAGTTAAATGACATCTTGTTTACTCATATTCCATCAAGTCAGGACCGAAGTAACCAATGTCTCTGACTAAAATCACAGAATATGTCCTTTTCCATATCTTCAGACGACAATTTTTTTTGTGTTTTTATTATTAGCAATTAGCATGGCCCATCTCTTGGATGTTGAACAATTGAATTTATATTTTGATACAATCATTTTATTATATGTTGAATCCAGTAGATGTAGCGATGATGGGTGTATTCAAAGAAATATAAATATTTCAATGTAACATGATAAGGATCACGTAGTTTAGAATTCTTGTTTTGAAAATGTCACGTTCAGAGGAAAACTTAATTTAATGCTGAACGCCTCAGAGATCTCAGTGATCATCTCATCAGTGAACTAACAGAAACTTTTAAATCCCTTCCGTGGTGAAAGGGTGTGAGAAAGCCTCATAATCACACGCCATCTTATGTCACTTTGTTCCAATGATCAACAATGACTAATTACAGAGTCTGATTTATTACAACTCGATGCATGCATCTAATTCCCCTGAATGGATCTCAATATTCAACTCCACATCTCCTTCGCAAGGCCTTCCATTTGCTTCCTGCCGTCACGAACAATTTCATAGAACGAGAAAAGCGACGTGTGATGAATAATACTTTCCAGGCGCTCCTGTCTGTGCCGGGTTTGTCGGCAGCAACTCTATTCTATTTAGCATACTGAGCCATGTGACAACATTTTTCCTCCGCTTGATGGCTGTAACTGGCTGTTCTTGCATGCAATCAGTCAGTCGGTGTTTAGACTTGACGAATGATGCGAACCCATCAAGGTACAACACATCATGAAACACCGTGCAGGTATCTACAGAAACCCTTCCAGTCATCAGTTGGGTGCTTGTTTAAGTGACAAATATTGACTCAATTGATAGCATCCGACATGTGATTTCGGTTGAAACTTTAGAAAATCGTAGTCACACGTCTTTGCGCCAGGTTCGATTCTGGAAGAAGGCGATCAATATTGAACGCTTCACACGCACTACAGACAGATAGTTATCTATCCCATCAACTGGCGCACGTTGTGGAGACAAGTTGCGCGCACGAGACCACGCAAACAAATGACATTCATTAACGAGTTTGACATGTTTCTTTTTGTGACATTACGGCCGCGAGATCAGTCAGTGCAGTGAGAAGAAGGCAATACAAAAGAATCAAACACCACCGTACCAGCTACTGGGTCCCAGAGTAAACATCGCATCCCATCGGCTTTGGTTCCCTGCGTGTCGGGGACTTCCGGTTGAACAAACAGACAAGACGCATTATTTCCTTGTTATGCCTTTCGGTGGATATTAGCTAGTTTATTTAGAGCAGCGATTCCCAAATGCTTACGTTCGTGATTGTCTAAAAAGCACGTATACTCAATATAAAGATTAGTAGAAAAATGCTTATATCTCAATAAACTGCGTAAATCCCAAAATCCGCATAAAAAATACAGCGTAAAAACAATTTCATCGAAAATCTTTTTTATCAATCTTTATCAATCGCTGTATGAAGTACATCACTGCGTATTCTGACATTTAAAAAACCGTGTATAAATCTTTTTTTGAAAATCCTTTTTAAAAGCCGCATACATCCCGAAAACCACGTAAACTCCACAATCCGTGTAAACAACGCATATTTGATTGGTAGTAATCATGTGTAACCATGTGTTTAGTACATTAATAATACACTGGAGTCGATTTTTACGCGGGGACACGTTCCGCGTAAAAAACGTAAATCACAAACCACGTAAACAGCTCGAAAAACCGCATAACTCCCGAAATCCGCTTAAAAAATGCGTATGTTTCGAAATCCACGTAGAAAAACCGCGTTAAAACGACTTCATCGAAAATCGATTTTCACGTGTTTCCTGGCCTTTATTGAAAAGGCATTTTTTAAAAGGCGTTACGTTTTGACTCAAATCCCGAACATGACTCATATTTCAAACACTGGCGTTTTAGTGCCCTCAAACTAAAATTTTCATCGGTTTCCCGCACTGAGGATCAAGATTTCAAACGAATTCAAGATCCTATAAGAAAAAATACACGAATAAAGCCAAAATAGTCATTTAAACACGAGTGTTCGGAATATCAGTCATGTTCGGAATTTGAGTCAAAACGGTATACGATCCCTAAATACCAAAACCTCATCCCGAATACCGCGTAAAAAAGCGCGTGAATTTCAAAATTCGCATAAAAACGATTTGATTTTCTACAATTAATTCGATTTTCTACGTAAATCCCGAAAACCGCGTAATTCCTTAAATCCGCGTGAGAAACACGGCGTAAAAAATCATCTCATCAATAAACTTTTTTTCCGGGAAATTTTCAAAAATATCAAAGTACCTTTTTTGTGGAGGTATTTATGTTTTTCTCAGGCGACTATCTGACGCGTATTTTTCGTTGCGACTAAAAATAAGCGGAGCGGTACAAAAAAAATCTTATTGAGAAATCCGCATAAAAGCCGCATACATTCCGAAAACCCCGTAAATTAAAAAATCCGCCTAAAAACGCATATTTGATCGATAGTAAACCATCCCGGGCAGAAGCCATGAACAGAATAACAAAACATGATATGGACTTGATTGATATAAGAGATAAAAGAACAGGCAACAAAGTCACAAATTTGTATCGAAATATCATTTCAATACCAAAATATGTTATGGATAAGAACAAGCCAATAGCACATGATATTGATTACTTGTAACCAGGGTTCGTACTTTTCATTTCGATGAGACGAAAACAAGCAAATTTTCGGGTCGAAGGAGAATCTTTTTTCGAAGTTTGCAGTGATTAACATCTTTCTCCCACCCCTGTTTTCTCTAGAGCGAACCGAGAAGATAAACGAAAATTGTTCCTAATTGATAAATTTCTTTTTTCGTTTCATCACTTTTACGCCTCACTCACTTTTCGCGATAATTTTCAGTAAGAAATTACCAAAATTTTATGACCGCAACGGGATTCGAACCTAGAACATCAACAAAAATGACGATAGGATGCGGTCACTATAGCCATACCATCACATCGACTGCATGCTGGGATTAGGTTGTTTGTTCCATAAATGCTACTCTTTTTGCAATTAGTGATGGCACGAAAAGGAAGAAAGGAGTGAGAAAACGAGCAAATCAACTTTTCACGCCACTGGTAGTGAGGGTGAAATATTGATCTCTCAACACACCTTTTTTTTCTTTTCCCGTAAAACGATTTCTCGGCGAAAACCAGCGTGAGGGAGAGTTCTATGCTCGTGAGAATGAGTGAGAATTACGATCCCTGCTTGCAACAAATAGCATAGGTTGATCTCCTCATTATATTTTAGTGCAAAATTTCGATATTGTAGTCTGATCTTTTATCTCTTATATCAATCAAGTCCATATCATGTGTTGTTATAGTTCATGGCTTCTGGCTTGCCTTAGTCGAAGCTTTCAAGGTGGTAGATCTAGTGCCAATGGTTCACTCTCCTTTTCTCACGACCATTTGGCTACAGCCATCGACGTGACCAACATCAGCTCGTCCCTTCTCCCCGTGTCAAAGTCGGAGGTTGCTTTCGATCTTTACGGTTGCAACCATTTCCCAATTCATGGCACTGCTAACATCTCTCTCCTCATCGTTACCAAGGGTCCGCCATAGCGCTATAATGCCGACGATTGGGAGACCTTTGCCAACAACATCTGACGCGCGATTTTGCATAGTACTCCGTTAACGGTTCCCGTCTTCTCAAAGATTGTCCAGTGTACCCCAAAGGTCATTTCTGGCGGTCAAACTCTTCTTGGCCGTCATCAACACACCCGGACGGACTTGAATTAAGGCACAATCCGCCGTTAGCACCATCTCTCGTTAGGTCACTTCGGTAAACTTCGTATTGACTGCCAGCAAGTACGTCGGGATGTTTGTCGTACAATACACTGATTGTTCGGCCCGAGCACTAAATTGTAGGAACTCCCCATCACCAACCTGGAACTAACCTCTCTTGCCCTTCGTAACCTCATCGATATCCTGTCGCCGATCTTTATCTAGTACGTGAGAGCTGTAGATTGCTCTCGTTTTCACCTGCTTATGTCGCCTGTGCCGAGCTAGGCATCAGCCATTTCGACGTCGTGTGCTGACGGCAATCTTCAGCAAAGCCGCTGCATTCGCCTTTTCCACATTCGGTGATCTTACGATTTATTTATTTATTTATTTATTTATAAATAAATAAATCGTAAGATCACCGAATGTGATCTTAGGATCCCTCCTCTTATTGAAGGGCAATGGATCCTAAGTACAATGATCGGCGACGGTCTCCTTTGAGTGGGTCCATTGCCATGGAGCGGGAGGCTGGCACTTCTATTCAGCCACCATAAATAATTCCAAAGTGCAACGTTTACGCAGAGGACACAGTTCCCCCTGATGGAAGGGAAGCTTACGAAATACTAAGCAGCATACGCGATTGTCCGGGCATCCTTGCAGCCCTCATTTCTTTCCTCAATGATGAGGGCTTACATCGCCTTATTTAATCGGTGCTGTCCTCCTGGGCCTCCCGATCTTCCTAATTTGGGCTGTAAATCCTTCAACAGGAGGTGCGCGGGCCTCCCTGTCTCATCAAGGATTGTAATTCTCACCAGCCTTCTCATGTGAACAGGCCTTCCGAGTACTCCGACCCGGGTCGTAAATGCTACACTCTCCATTTACTATATCAACAAGGAGGGAGGATGTGGGTCGCTTCTTCAGACCCTCTCCTCGCCAAACGTCCCCTTAGCATTAGCAAAATTTACGACAAGTGAAGAGCTGAAAACATTTTAATATTCAAATATTAATAAAAAAATTAAAAAAACAAATAATTAAAAAAATATTGGATATTCCAAAATTCCAAAGGTCAATTAAATATTTGAGCCTCAATAAAAACCCAAATTTAAAATAGTGTTTACTACACGTAAAGAAAATCCCTTATAAGTTATGGAAAAAAACCATTCGAAAACGCTAATACCTACACTTCATTATGCCACCATATAATCCCCCATATCAAAATCTAATAATGTTCATATTATTATTATTATTTATTCAGACTAAGGCCGAAGTGGCCTGTGCGGTATATAAGAGTTTTCTTCATTCGGCTCGGTCCATGGCTACACGTCGCCAACCACGCAGTCTACGGAGGGTCCGCAAGTCATCTTCCACCTGATCGATCCACCTTGCTCGCTGCGCACCTCGCCTTCTTGTACACGTCGGATCGTTGTCGAGAACCATTTCCACCGGGTTATTGTCCGACATTCTGGCTACGTGCCCGGCCCACCGCAGTCGTCCGATTTTCGCGGTGTGAACGATGGATGATTCTCCCAGCAGCTGATGCCCCAGTTAACATTTTGATACGTATAGCTTTTGATATAAGTTGTCATATACAAGCAAAGAACTTGTATATAATGCACTGAATCACTATATACCTACTAAAGTGGAGGCCATATACGTACTAAACAACAACTTTCTTGAGTTTTCATAAGCATTATTACGATCTAGTAAACATTAAAAAAAAAATGTGAACAACCATGTATCGAACATCTGACCTTTGAATCTAGAGGCTAATGCTCTATCGATGTGCTATACAGCAACTCTTGAAAAGCAGCAACTTTTTGACAATCATAATCTAGATGAAACTCTAATGTTGACTACGATATTGCAGTATACGATGTTTATTACATTTATACGATTCGAGAATCATGTTGTTGTACGTACAAATGTAGCTTGAGTCTTATATGGAAACTGTTTGTAATTGTTCCGATAATGTCCATACATAAAACGATTACGCAGCATTCCAAACGATTCTACCGACATATGAACGATGATGAAATGTCAACATCAGTGAAATTTTATTTCATAAATGTTTACCTCTGAGTTATTTTAAATTGGTTAAAGTTTAGTTGTTTTGATCGATGTTTGGCAGAGGTGCGGAGTGCAAATCGATAGGATTAATGTAATGGAATTTAATAACAGCATCAATGGAATGGAATTCAATCACATCGGATGGAATGAAGTAAGTAGAAATGAAATTTATAATATCGCTGAGATACAGTGGGTTTTGACCAACGCGCTGAAGTGAAAACTATATACGTGCAAAGCACATCCGTATACGATTTTCCTGGCACCACGTATGTGGATATACGATATTTGCGATTCAATCAGATTAATCGGATATTGTTTATATCGTTTTAGGACTTTTTTGAACACAATCGTAAATATTCCATACGCAGGTGTTACATACGATAGTAATCATATTTGGATTATTTTTATAAGTTAACATATACGAGTGCGATAAAAAACTACAGTATATGCGATCAAATATCTATTAAAATATACGATCAGCGGTTGACTGGGGCAACTCGTGGTTCATTCGCCTCCTCCTGCCATCTGCACCCCATCTGCACCCCACCATAGATGGTACGCAGCACTTTCCTTTCGAAAACTCCGAGTGCGCGTTGGTCCTCCAGGAGCATTGTCCAGGTCTCGTGTCCGTAGAGGACTACCGGTCTAATGAGCGTTTTGTAGATTGTCAGTTTGGTACGGCGACGAACTCTATTTGATCGGTGCGTCTTGTGGAGTCCAAAGTATGTACGATTTCCAGCCACTATACTGCCGCTAACCGCAAGTCGAGCACATCTGTATATGGGCCTCCATATACAGATGTGCTCGACTTGCGGTTAGCGGCAGTATACGTCTCCGAATTTCTCTGCTGATATCATTTTCGGCAGTCACCAGTGAGCCCAAGTACACAAATTCTTCTACCACCTCGATTTCGTCACCACCGATGCCAACTCGCGGTGGGTGGCTCACATTATCCTCTCTTGAGCCTTTTCCTATCATGTACTTCGTCTTCGACGTGTTGATGACTAGTCCGATTCGGCTTCCTCCACCTTCTCAAAGTTACGTGCCATAATATCTATGTCGTCGGCGAAGCCAAATAGCTGGACGGGCTTATTGAAAATTGTACCACTCGTGTTAATCCCTGCTCTTCGTATTAGCGATGTTGAATAGCAGACACGAAAGACCATCACCTTGCCGTAACCCTCTGCGGGTTTCGAAGGGACTCGAGAATGCCCCTGAAACTCGAACTACGCACATCACCCGATCCATCGTCACTTTGATCAACCGTGTCAGTTTATTCGGAAAACCGTGTTCGTGCATTAGCTGCCATAGCTGGTCCCGATCGATTGTATCATATGCGGCTTTGAAGTCGATGAATAGATGGTATGTGGGCACGTTGTATTCACGGCACTTCTGCAGTACTTGGCGAATGGCGAACACCTGGTCCGTGGTGGAGCGTTCGCCCATAAAACCCGCCTGGTACTGCCCCACGAACTCCCTTGCAGTTGGTGCTAGTCGACGGCATAAAATTTGGGAGAGTAACTTGTAGGCGGCGTTCAGCAATGTGATTGCGCGGTAGTTGCTACAATCCATCTTATCGCCCTTTTGTAGATGGGACACACGACACCTTCCATCCACTCCTGCGGCAAAACTTCCTCCTCCCAAATCTTGGTAATGACCCAGTGCAGCGCTCTAGCAAAGATGGCAAGAAGCAACAAGATAACCGAGTTCAAAACTTTTCATACATCTCACCGGAGACACTGAAATCGATGAAAGTGCTTCCATCTGTTGCACAAAAACTCAACCATTAATACTATTTTTGAAGGTTTTTGTTTATCGTGTATCGAGAATGTAAATAAAAAAAAGAACACAAACGTCAGTACCAGTTACTCGGCAACACTAAAGAGGCTGCACTCAACAAAGAGACGCAGTGTCAAAATTGGAACGGCGCGCTTGCTGTCAAATCAGTGGTTCCAATCGAGCACAAGGTTTTTAAAGGTAGGAATATTGCGCCACTTGAATAATGCAGGCACTTTAGGCAACACCATCTGTATTTGTTGTTTTTTTCTGAAACGAGATTTATTCGTGACTTCTGTTTAGATATATTTTTCTTATAGCTGTTTTCTTTAAAACTCTGTTTACTCCTCCACAGAATTTATAACTCGCTCTACATCCAATCATCAATCATCCATCAAATCATGGTCAAGGGCCTAATACTTGTCGCGAGTTTTCTTTGGATTTTCGTTAGTAGTTAAAGGTATTTATTGATCGATGTCGACATTTCCCAATTCAACTTCTCCAGCAACATCTAAATCAACTTTTCAACTTCTCCAGCAATGGTCTAAATCCAATGGAGTTGCTTCTTCGATCGATTAAACATCTATTTCCATCGGAGTTGATATTATTTACTGATGGTTTAACCGGGAAAAGCGATGGAGCTGCAAAATGCCTCAAACTAAAATGGATTTAACAGCTGTACTTTGTTATCATTGTTCTTATAAAGATTTATTTATCATCAGACTAAGGCCTTATAAAGATACCCTTGTGCTTTATTTCTGTGGTTTGTAGAAGCAGAGTTGGCGAAATGTTTGAGCAGATTGGTCCAGTGGCGTAGCCACGGGGTGGTTTTGGACAAGAATCACAATTTTAGGAAGAAATTTTTTTTTCGAAAAAAATGTTCGGAAAACCTCCAACCCCGCCCCCTACGACCAATTTTCTGGCTACGCACCTGGATTAGACTGTTCCTATTGATACCCGGTTTTGACAAAACTCTATCCAGGGTCTCACATCCCTAAACATAATTTAATATTCGCACTTCATCAAATGAAAATAAGATGGGTAAACAGCTTGCCAGTTCAATTTTAAAGAAACTGTTTTTGGCCATCGCCTTGTGTAAGTTGTTTGCATGGTGCAATGGCTCAGCTGTTATTGTTTTATTTTATTGACATTTCTTCAGAAGATGATCGATTAAAATTAACAGTGTATTAGTTCGGTTTTTGTTCACTTGCGGCGCTGATCGTGTCTCCGTAAAATCATAGAAGTCGGGTATCTTGTTGCTTCTTGTCATCTTTGGCTCTAGCCAGCGCCTCACCACCGTGTTTAAATAGCTCTCCTGGTAGTTGGTCAACCCCAGGGGCTTTGTTGTTCTTCAGCCGGCCAATCTCCTCCTGGATTTCCTGGAGATCCGGAGCCGGTAGAATTATGTCCTGCGCGCGTTCCCCTAGGTCCATCACCATACCGCCATCTTCGTCCGCCACATCGCCATTCAGGTGCTCTTCGTAGTGCTGCCGCCACCATTGGATCACCTCACGCTCGTTCGTAAGAAGGTTCCCGTTTATGTCCTTACACATATCAGGCTGTGGCACGTGGCCCTTACGTGAACAGTTCAACTTCTCTCATAGAACTTTCGTGTGTTATTAGCGCGGTACAGTTGCTCCGTCTCTTCACGGTCTCGATCTTCCTGCTGACGCTTTTTCCTCCGGAAAATCGAGTTTTGTCTGTTCCGCGCTTGCTTATATCGTGCCTCGTTCGCCCTCGTGCGGTGTTGCAGCAATCTCGCCCATGCTGCATTCTTCTCTTCCACTACCTGCTCACATTCGCCGTCATACCAGTCGTTTCTCTGATCCGGGGGCACCGTGCCAAGTGCAGCGGTTGCGGTGCTACCAATAGCGGTTCGAATATCTTTCCAGTCATCTTCAACAGGCGCTGCGCCTAGCTGCTCTTCCGTTAGAGTGCCACTTCCAGCTGCTGCGCGTATTCTTAGGCTAGTCTAGCGTCTTGTAGACGCCCAATACTAAGCCGCGGCGTCCGACTTCGACGCATGTTGTACACCGTCGAGAGTTTTGAGCGCAGGCATACTGCAACGAGGTAGTGGTCGGACTCAATATTCGCACTGCGGTAAGTGCGGACGTTCGTGATGTCGGAGAAGAATTTACCGTCGATTAGAACGTGGTCGATTTGGTTTTCCGTTTCTTGGTTAGGTGATCTCCATGTGGCCTTGTGGATATTTTTGCGGGGAAAGAAGGTGCTTCGGACTACCATTCCGCGGGAGGCTGCGAAGTTTATGCATCGTTGGCCGTTGTCATTCGATACGGTGTGCAGACTATCCGGTCCGATGACCGGTCTATACATTCCTCCCTTCCTACCTGCGCGTTCATGTCACCGATGACGATTTTGACGTCCCGCAGTGGGCATCCATCGTATGTGTCTGCTATAGCTGTGCGTAGAACGCTTCTTTTTCGTCGTCAGGTCTCCCTTCGTATGGGCAGTGCACGTTGATGATGCTATAGTTGAAGAAACGGCCTTTATCCTCAGCTTGCACATCCTTGCGTTGATTGGCTGCCACCCAATCACGCGTTGGCGCATCTTGCCTAGCACTATGAAACCGGTTCTCAGCTCGTTGATGGTGCCACAGCTTTGGTAGAAGGTAGCCGCTCGATGCCCGCTTTTCCACACTTTCTGTACTGTCCAGCAAATCTCCTGCAGCGGCACGACATCGAAGTTGCAGGGAATGTAATTAATCGTAGATCAGCCTGTAGCAACATGCAAATCCTAGCGACTAGCGGTTCCATGTTCCAAGCTTCCAATCGTGATCCTTTATTCGTCGCCTTTATTCGAGTCGCATTATCTCTTATATTGTTCGTAATTATTGGTTTTCCAGGCGGCTTATTGGGCCTGCGCAAACCTCCTGTCTCGCCGGAGGGCCATCGTGTCAGGGCTGTTTAGCGTCCCACCTAACACCAGGACTTGGGCTTGTGCGCTTTGAGCGGCACACGGTCGCTTTGGCGGAGCCTACTTGCGGATACATGCAGCTTTTTATAGAGGTTTAACAGGGCCCACTGTCAAACCCCACCACATCCTAGGCAGGCGCCACAACTCGCAGATGGCCTGGGGAGGGATCGTCAAGCCCTTGGACATAGTCTCTGCTGCCCCATAAGTTCATAAGTTAATGAAAATTATGGAATGTTTTGGAACTGATGTGGCTAATGCAATGTATTAGTTTTGTCTTGTACATAATATTAAGCACCTGCTTTGGCAAAAAAGTATTAGAAATTTTAATAATAATTAACCTTAAGAGTCAAATGGCCAGTTATTCGTTGATCATGTCCGTACCCAGAGTCTATTATTTGGAGTGTAAAGTATACGAAGTCAGCGGAGGAGTGACTCCGTAGTAATCAATGTCAAGGTCATTTAATAAATATCGTTTTTGTTGAGTATTTTGTCTTATAACTGTTTCCTGTCCTTATAATTAGTTCCTGCGAAGAAAATAGTCTATTTTTATTTATTAATCTAGAATACAAATCTCATTCCATTCGAACTAATTTAGCAGCATTTTACGTATACTTTAGACTCCAAATGATAGACTCTGGGTACGGGCATGATCAACGGATAACTGGCCATTTGAAGTTTGTTCTTATACTTTTTTCACGCAGTATACTTGTAGTCAAAATATCATTTAAAAAGATTGTTTGAAACAGATTTGTGATCCCATTCTATTAAATATAAAAAGAAAGTTGGTAGGGGAACTGTACCGGTTTTGGCCATGTTCCTAATTTGGCCAATTTTGCGAATAACTCAAAAATAAAGCAATTCACAAGGGTTTTATTAGTTCCAACAAGAGATATATCCCTCACGCTTTAACGCTGCTTTCAACTGATCGATTATTTTGGAAAAATATGTATTTTTCAGGGTTGGCCAAATTAGGCACTAAGTTGGCCAAAACCGGTACACTTCCCCTATTAAAACATTGGAAACCCCTGCTCGCTACGGTGAAGAAAATCTCCAATATACCCATTTTTATTTTTTGAAAAATTACCTCGGCATTCAGCTCCACAAAGACGCTGCTTATGATGCTATTACCGATGCCGCCGCTGCCGCCACTACTGTTGCCGCCATCATTCCTACCACCAATAGCGCGGCTAACTTTGATGGTGTAAATTTCTATCATCGCTCGTTTGTCGTCGTTTACTTTTCGAATTGAATTTGACACCTAACCTAACAGAGCAGCCCGCGTGCTGCCGCCACAAATCCAGTAGTTCAATGACCGTGAATTTCACTTCCCTGCTCAGGGGAGCTGTAAACGACCGGCGCTAAACATCAATTTACGGAATTTGTTAACTTCCTTTCCTTCCACAGGGTCACCATTTGTCAGTTTTTATGACAGTTCTTGAATGAGAATCGTCGCACGTCCAAGCAAATCACCGTGTCCGGATGACAATGTGAAGGAGCAAATTTGTCGCTCTGGTGTTTCTACTTTGAATCAATGTCGACAAATATGTTCAATTCTCGCTACTGCCGAGGATAAGAATAGACATTCCGGATTTATTTGCGATGAACCCGAGGCGTTCGGTAAACATTATTATTCAACTGTGTGAACGACTACCAAGAACTTGGTCTGACTATCTTGTGAAAGAGACTCCCGAACGTGCATATCACGACACACCGGACGACCGTTGATAACTGAGGTCTGCTAAATGATCTGCATAAGAATCAGTTAGGCTTCTGCTTAACGGGAATATACTTTCGAACCTTATAGCAGCAACGACATATGTTGCAGTGTAGGAAGATTTATGGCTGTTTAAGTCCAACGAGCCAAGCAGGTTGTTTGTTGGATGCTAAGCTAGACTCTGACTGCTGCACTTTTTTATTGGGCTAAATCTAGTTCAGAGGTTCTTGTTATTTACTGCGTAGAAGGTGTAAATATGTTGAATTCCGGACTGACAACAGGCTTATCCATGTTTTTTACTTGCGGCTCTTTGGGTGAAGTAGTAGAGATGGATATGCATACAAAATTGAGCTACTCATGCATGCATGTTGAATATCTTATGCAGATTGAACCAAGACAAACTGTTACTGTAGCGATAAATTAAAAAATGGCAAAATTAAATAAAACTGACGACATATTTAAAACTGGAATATTTATTTCAATAAAATATTATTTCAGGTCTGAGATTAACTTAATCCAATAACTGTTCATAAAAAAATCTTATAAATGTTTTCACATTCACACTGGCAGAAGATATATTTTATTTAGTGATTCAGTATCAACAAATAATTTACTGGCTGTTTAGATGATTGTGATCTTTCTGCATGGATTTCCATTCAATTGTTTACAGCTGAGGTCATATATCACAAAGAACCACAGACGCAAACACAGCCAATCAGGCCCCGTGTCCCGTTGCGTGTGTAACAACTTCAGCATCATCATCAGCGGCTATCTTCCCCGCGCGTTTGCATATTTTCTCTCGATCGCGTGAAAGCAGCCTAGGAAAGATGAATAGCCCTAATAAAGCCCATAAATTACGTACAACTAATCTGTATGGCACGGACACTTCGCCAAACTGTCAAACCATGAATGTGTCAGCCCCGTTTTCCGTTGCTGAAAGGCCGCCTTTATTGCTTGAGTTTGAGATTTTAGAAGCGAAAGAAAAATAACCTACTCAAAAGTTTTGCCCCCAAGCCCCAAGAAACGCGCGAGTTCTTCTGACTGTCACTGACAGCCACCATCTCGCCCTATTGTTGTGCCGCAACCGCCCGGTATATGGATACTGATGACTGGGTGGAAGCGGAGTTTACAATTAGAGATTAATTTATGACTTTCATAGCGCAAATAAACGTTGCGTCGAGAGGCGTAAACAGTTTGTCGTCGACGCATATGTGTCAAGCTGGCACACGCAAAGGGAGTGTTAATTTGGGCGGAGGGATAGATCAGATGGCGGGATAGGGTGGTCGAAATATTATTTTCCTTTAAAAGTTGATTATGGCCCTTTTCAAAGTAAAAACCATTGTTAATGTGATTGAGGTCAAATGCCTAGCACAATTGTCTTGAATTGAATGCCTATCTATTCTACTTTACTTGAAGAAGTATTGAAGTAGTCGGATATTACACGAATGTTTTCTTCTTCAATTGCTTTACATTCCAACTGGAACTTGGTCTGCTATTCAACGTCTATTAGCATTTACACAGTTTTTAATTGAAAGCTCTTCCATTCTATGCCCAACAATTGTATGAGCCACAAGGGCGTAGCCAAGGGGGGGCAGGGGGGGGCCGTCGCCCCCCTAAATTGTGGAAAGATTGAACTGAAATTAATTCTCTCAAACATGTGCACTTTACGATCCAATCATATACAGAAATAGGTGGTTGAAATTCAAAAGATTCCCAAAACTTATTAGGGCATCCAGGATCCATAATATATGAAAGTTCAAAACAACTCAAAACATTTCGGACTCAAAAATTCTCCTTGAAATCCTTCTAGAAGCTCCCCTGGGAACTCCTTCTCATGTAATTGTAATTCCTTATCTAGAAACCCCCCACTTATTTTTTTAAAGAAATTCACGAGGAAATTCCTTGAAGATTTATTTTCTTCTCTCCAAGATTTACTTCTAGATATTTCTTCGGCTATTCTCTTCAGGAAGAATCCGGCATTTCCTTTAGGCATGCATTCGAGGGTTCCGTCAAGAATACATACGGAATTTCTTCCCAGAATTCTACCAGAAGTTTCTTCTAAAATTTATGACGGAAATCCTCCGATTTAGCTCCATAATTTCACTTGTAAATCTATAAGAAATTCCTTCGGAAATTCTTCTAGAAACTTCTCCGGGCATTCCTCTCGGAACTCTTCCTTTGATTCCTCCGGGATTACTTCCAGGAAATTTTCCGGGAATACCTCCAAACATTCAATGGCGAAATCATCTAGCATTCCAATCTGGAATTCTTTTCGCAATTACTTCAGAATATCCTTCAAGAAATCCTCTAGAAATATCTTCATGGAATTCGTCCAAGTATTTCCCCAAAAATTCTTACAGATATTTTTTCGGGAGTTTCTTCAGGTACTTCTCCAGGAATTCCTCCAGGAATTTTCCCGGGAGATTTTCCGCTGGAATTCCTTCCGGACTTCCGGAGCACTCGGAATTTACTCGGATATCTGCCAAGAGTTCTTCCAGAAATTTCTTCGGAACAATCCGCAGGGATTTTCTTCAGCAATTCATCTGGGAATACTTTCAGGATTTCATCTGGGAATTTCTGCATTAATTCCTCCTGGTATTTTTCTGGGAATTCCTTCAGATATTTTTTCGGAAATTCCTTTAGGAACTTCTCTAAGAATTATTTCAGGACTTCCATGTGGGAATTCCTCCGGAAGTGCTTGTGGGAGTTCCTCCGGGAGTTTTTCCAAGTAATTCTCCGGTAATACCTCCAGGAACTTCACAGGGAATTCCTGGACGATATTTGGCAGGAATTTCACGGGAAATGGGATTTCGGAAGTTCCTTCAGAAATATTTTTTCTCTTCCTCTTGGGTATTCCACCGGATGTTCCTCTGAAGTTCCACCAGTAGTTCCTTCGGGAATTCAATCAGGCTTTCTTCTAGGAATTCATTTAGCATTTCTTTAGGCATTTATCTACAAATTCCTCCAGAAGTTCCTCGGAGAATTTCTTTGGGAGTTCTTACGGGAATTCCTGCGGGAGGTTCTTTTAAAAATTCTTCCAGGAGTTCCTCCTGGAATTCTTACGGAAGTTCCTTCGGGAGTTCATCCTAGAGTTCTTACGAGAGTTCCTCCAGGATTTCCTCCGGAAATTCTTCCTGTAGTTCTTCAATTAACTCCTCCAGAAGTTCCACGGGCAGTTCCTCCGAGAATTCCTCTGATAATTTCCCCGGAAATTTCTATAGAAAATCCCCCGGGAGTTCTTCCGGAAATTACTCTGGGAGTTCCTTTTCAGAGAAACACCCGGAGACACTGCCGGTGAAACTCCCGGAGGGATTTTCGTAGAAACTGCTGGTGGATCTCCCGGAGGAATTCCCGAAGGAACTGCTGGAGGAGCTCCCGTAAGAACTCCCGGAGGAATTTTTAGGAGGAACTCCTAGAAGAATTCCTAGAGGACCTTCCGGACCTTCCCAGAGAAACTATCGGAAGAGCTTCGGGAGGAATTTCCAGCTTAATTTCTGAAGAAAACCTAAATGATTTCCTGAAAAAAAAGCCTGAATAATTTCCTGGAATAGCTTCTGGTGGAACTCCCGAAGGAATTTCCGGAGAAACTCCCGGATGAATTGCTGGTGGAATTCCCGGAGGAACTCTCGAAGGAATTTTCTGGAAGAATAACCGAAGAAACTCCCGGGAGAATTTTCAAAGGAACCCCGGGGAAACCACCAGAAACATTCTTTGGAACAAGAGAATTCATCTTATAGACAAATCTCGTCTAGCTGAAACCTTTGTTGGGGTTTGTAGCTGGACCATCATCATCATCAGAGGACCTCCCGGAGAATTCCCTGAGGAGCTCGCAGAGAAATTCTCGGAGGAGCTTCTGGTGGAAAATCTATATAAATTCCTAAAGAAGCCGAAATTCCCGGAAGAATTTTCAGAGGAACTGCCGATAGAACTACCGGAATAATTCTCGAAGGAAATCCTAGAGAAATTGGAAATGCCGGTGGAACTCCTGGAAGAATTCCAGGAGGAATTTTCGGAGAAACTCCTGGAGGATCTCCCAGTGGAAATCTTGAAGTTCCATTGTTGATTTCAATTTCGGTATAATTTCTGTATAATTTTCCGGTGGAATTCCTGGAGAAATTCTCATCAGAAATTCAATTCAGAAATTTTCACAAGAAATTATTCGAAACAATTCACGGAAAATTTTATGGAATTTACACAAGAAATTCGAAGATTTTTCATGAAATTCTCAGGAATGTTTACTGGCAATTCTGCGGAATTTTCACGGAATATTCTTATTCTTAAAAATTATGGGAAACAGCACGAAATTATTTGAATTATTGCAGGGAATTCTGTAGAACTTATAAAGAAGTTTGTGAAGATTTTCTTGGAGTAAATAATGGTGGAATTTTCGGATCAATTCCCGGCAAAATTTATGGTGGAATTCCTGAAGACACTGCCGAATAAGTTGCTGGAGGCATTCCTAAAGAATCCCTGATATAATTTCGGATAGAATGCCAGGAGCAATCGTCGAAAGAATTCCTGGAGAAAGCTTGCATATTGATTTTTCTGCCTATTTTATAATAAATATTATTTCAGGATTTGTTTAGAAATTAACTTTAGAATTTCTTAAACTTATGGAAGAATGCAGGATTTTTATAATAATTGTTATAGCCGATTTTATATTCTTTCTGAATACTAAGTTCGTTAATATTTTTCTCACTTTATTTAAAAATATCTGATGAGCAATAAATCACGCATTTTAAAATCCATTATTGTTTTAATCATTATTGTTTCGATTTGGTTTGGATTTGGTTTCATGTGTTAATATTCATGTGTTTTCATAAAACTACTATAAAACTACGATTTAGAAGACCAAAAAAGTTGCCCCCCCCCTTCTCGAGATCCTGGCTACGCCCATGATGAGCCAATGTAATCTTGTGGGGCAAGTTCAATGGACAGTAATGGGAAAGGTCGTGATCGTCATAAGACAGCGAACAAAGCATCTTTTTCTATCCCAGGCGACCAAATGAAACTATCGTAGGCTCTCTGATCAATTTCGCATGAAAAACACCCATAAAAGGATGTTGTGCTTTGTTTCCAAATTAAAATCTCTAATTGATTTTAAGCGATATATGCAAGGAACAATGTCTAGTTAATAAATCAATCATATTCATTTAATCCACCGAGTTGAATTGTGGTAATAAACACAATAATAAAGCAGATATGGTACACTTTTATTTATGCCTTGTCACGGAATAAAAGTTGGTGAGATTTTTGTAGCATGCCTTTCATCCTTCGTGTTTCCATAATGAGAGGGGCAGATATGTAAACATCGCGTGACATTACTCATTGAAATTGAGAAATTCCAGTACTGACAATGGCCGGAAACATCTTGGACCGAACTCGCCATCTCCTACTTTTTTGTAGAAGCAACTTAAGAAAAAATCAGAGTCTGAAGCTCTAACGGAAGGGCCTTCCTTAATCTCGCGGTCAGATTAGCGTCTACGAAGCAAGAGCATGTTGGAAGGAATTCGATTCCCGGTCTGGTGTAGGGAATTTTCGGGTTGGAAATTATCTCGACTTCCCTGGGCATGAAAATAGCATCGTGTTGGTTTTATATTACACGAATGGAAGCTTGAATTGGAAACCGCGTAGTTAATAATTGTGGAAGTGCTGAATGGGCACACTAAGCTGTGAGGTGGCGATTTTCCAGTGGGGGATGTAATGCCTATAAAGGAGCTCCACGGAATCTAAAACCGTATTTCGAATTAAGAAAATTCTGGACCTTCAAAACATCCCCAGTTAACATTTTGATACGTATAGCTTTTGATATAAGTTGTCATATACAAGCAAAGAACTTGTATATAATGCACTGAATCACTATATACCTACTAAAGTGGAGGCCATATACGTACTAAACAACAACTTTCTTGAGTTTTCATAAGCATTATTACGATCTAGTAAACATTAAAAAAAAATGTGAACAACTATGTATCGAACATCTGACCTTTGAATCTAGAGGCTAATGCTCTATCGATGTGCTATACAGCAACTCTTGAAAAGCAGCAACTTTTTGACAATCATAATCTAGATGAAACTCTAATGTTGACTACGATATTGCAGTATACGATGTTTATTACATTTATACGATTCGAGAATCATGTTGTTGTACGTACAAATGTAGCTTGAGTCTTATATGGAAACTGTTTGTAATTGTTCCGATAATGTCCATACATAAAACGATTACGCAGCATTCCAAACGATTCTACCGACATATGAACGATGATGAAATGTCAACATCAGTGAAATTTTATTTCGCCGTGTTTACCTCTGAGTTATTTTAAATTGGTTAAAGTTTAGTTGTTTTGATCGATGTTTGGCAGAGGTGCGGAGTGCAAATCGATAGGATTAATGTAATGGAATTTAATAACAGCATCAATGGAATGGAATTCAATCACATCGGATGGAATGAAGTAAGTAGAAATGAAATTTATAATATCGCTGAGATACAGTGGGTTTTGACCAACGCGCTGAAGTGAAAACTATATACGTGCAAAGCACATCCGTATACGATTTTCCTGGCACCACGTATGTGGATATACGATATTTGCGATTCAATCAGATTAATCGGATATTGTTTATATCGTTTTAGGACTTTTTTGAACACAATCGTAAATATTCCATACGCAGGTGTTACATACGATAGTAATCATATTTGGATTATTTTTATAAGTTAACATATACGAGTGCGATAAAAAACTACAGTATATGCGATCAAATATCTATTAAAATATACGATCAGCGGTTGACTGGGTCTGTTCTTGGTTTGTGATACGTTTTAGATCTGTCAAATAACCGTCCTCAACCATGAACAAAAGAAATATGTCATTTGTGTCAATAATCATTCGAAAGCCGTTTAAAAAAAAACGATAGTCGAATCAAAAGTTTTTTTTCGAAAAAAAAATGGAAAACTTTTAAGGCGAATAACCGTTGGAAATAATCTTTAAACTATATTGAGCATATATTACTATTTTTAAAACAAAAGTGTACTTTTAGAATGTAAAGCATTTTTTATTCGTGTTTATCTTCCGTCGGCTTATTTTTTAGCATGTGGAATTGTGGCAATCATCGATGACATGGACCCTACATATCGTATCCATCAATACACGGGCTGGGACTACTTTCAATTCGAGGGAAGGCGTGAACAACTCAACGATCCACTTTTTCACATCAAAGGATAGCCGGTTAATTGTCGAAGTCGGTCCAGAGATTCCGGGTGGAGTATAGCGTCCGGTTCACTGATGCTGTGACGAGCCGAAACCGGTCCCAGCGTCTAGCCTACATTGACGAGAAGTTCCCCGGCGAAGGGATCTCCCCCGAAGCCGATCTCCTGTGACTACGTATGAGCCATTCAGTTCCTAGCATGATATCGGTCTACTCAGAGCCTTTCGATTTCATCTCATGGCTTTGAACACAAATTTTAAGTTGAGCAGTTCAGCAGCAGATCTATACAGATGATCCCCGGCGTTGGATCTATTTTACTCCGGCAGGGAGTTTCTCAGCGAAGGAATGTCCTTCGAAACCGACGACCCACATCCGTGGAAAGCTGATACGTTAGCAACACTTCTCTTTCACAGCTTATTCATAGATCTACACAGATCCTAAGGCCTTTCTCATTCGAGTGAGTGACTAGTTGAGTGACGAAGTCGGTCCAGAGACCCGAAACCGGTACTCTAAAGCGTTACGATCTACTCGGCCTAGTACTCGAGGGTTGAAGCTCTACCGAAATGGATATTTAGTAACCTTCAGCCATCCAGCTTCCAGCTCAATCGCAGACTACGCAGATAGTCCCCGGAAGCAGATCTACCCTACTCCGACAATAAGTTCCCTGGTGGTGAAAGAACCCCAGTAATTAACCGTGTCACTCTCAGTCTTTGGTCGCTTTTAATACTCTCTATGTGGTCGTTGTTGAGCCCGCCTCCATGTTCTTTGCAACGCTGTTAGAATGTGCGATACTACCTTTTTGATTACATAATGGCTTCATCGCGACACATCTCCAAGTGTGTCAGTGAGCGCTGAGACGTGCCATTGACAGTAATATTAATCCTTTGTACTGCTTTGCATTTACTTATTTACTTTAAAACTTTGTTTTGCGGTTGGCAAACTGCAAACTGGCACTAGCCATCCATGTTTCGATTGCCAGCAGATCCACCTTTACCAAATTCTTACCAGTTATCGACAGGGCTACATCATCAGCAAATCCAATGATCACGACACCTTTGGGAATTTTCAGTGATATTGCTCCAATGTACATCGCATTCCAATGAGTTGGTCTAAGTATGGAATCTTGGGGTACTCATGCGGACGCGGTGACCCTGATCGATTGTGGCCAGATGTTTGTTTTGAAACTCAGGCCACGGCTTTCAAAGTAGCTCTTCAATATATTGCATACGCACGTGGAAAGATTCTACATGCATGGCCTCCCAGCTTGTTGTTAAACGCGTATCTCATCGTAATCACAGTTCCTTTTTTGCTTGGGCCATCTCAGCTAAAGCTTGAGTCATTTAATATTGGGACGCAAAAAAACTGATTTATTTCGGAGTCATATTGTTGAAATAAAAATGTTAGGTACTGAAAATGAAGGTTATTTAAAGGAAAAATAGCAAAAATATTATTCCGATTGGCACGGCAAATGCTGGGTAAAGCGTACCATTGGTACTTCGCGTACCTGAAGGAATAAAATAGACCCCATCTCGCGGTCCTTAGCCTCTTACCCAGCAACTCCTATCCCTACCTCCCCGCGGTGCTGGCCGGGATACGAGCGACCTTAGGGAACATCGGGTAACCAACCCCGGTGGGAACTATGGTCGTATGCTGACAGGGAAGGGGGGGGTTTGCTCCTCTCCAGAGGTGCAAATCTTATTGGGCGTCTGTTCTCCATGTCAGGATCGGCTCACAACAGCGTCTGTTCTCCATGTTAGGGGCGGCCGATCATCGTCCGAGTGCCAGCGAGGGACTCTAAAGTGAAACTGTGCACCATGGTCCACCGGGAATAAGGAGGAATGGTCCTCCGGAAATTTAGGGGTTTGGTGGCAGGCCCTGCAAGCCAGCCTTTAAAAATCATAAGCAACGAACAATCAACAAGAGAGTACGGACCGGAACCATCGGCGAAGACCACTGCGACGAAAAGTAACTAGCGATTGGAAACTCGGTTCGGGGAACTGCAAATCTCTCAACTTCATCGGGGAGCACACGCATACTCGCCGATGTGCTCAAGGACCGTGGATTCGGCATCGTAGCGCTGCAGGAGGTTTGTTGGAAGGGATCAATGGTGCGAACGTTTAGAGGTAATCATACCATCTACCAGAGCTGCGGCAACACACACGAGCTGGGAACAGCTTTCATAGTGATGGGCGATATGCCAAGGCGCGTGATCGGGTGGTGGCCGATCAATGAAAGAATGTGCAGGTTGAGGATCAAAGGCCGGTTCTTCAACTTCAGCATAATCAACGTGCATAGCCCACACTCCGGAAGCACGGATGATGACAATGACGCATTCTACGCGCAGCTGGAACGTGAGTACGACAGCTGCCCAAGCCACGGCGTCAAAGTCATTATAGGATATTTGAACGCTCAGGTTGGCCAAGAGAAGGAGTTTAGACCGACTATTGGGAAGTTCAGCGCTCACCGGCTGACGAACGAAAACGGCCTACGACTAATTGATTTCAGCGCCTCCAAGAATATGGCCATTCGCAGCACCTACTTCCAACACAGCCTCCCATATCGGTACACCTGGAGATCACCACTGCAGACAGAATCACAAATCGACCACGTTCTGATTGATGGACGACACTTCTCCTCCGACATTATCGACGTCAGGACAGATCGTAGCGCTAACATCGACTCTGACCACTATCTGGTGATGGTTAAACTGCGCCCAAAACTATCCGTCATCATCTTGTTCGGTACCGTCGGAGCTGAGCTCATCAAGATGGGCCCGGAAAAGCTGGCCACTTGCCTGCACAAACTGATAGTCAGAATCTGGGAAACCGAACAGCTACCGGAGGAGTGGAAGGAAGGGGTTATATGCCCCATCTACAAGAAAGGCGACAAACTGGAGTGTGAGAACTTTCGAGCGATCACCATCCTTAATGCCGCCTACAAAGTGATATCCCAGATCATCTTCCGTCGTCTGTCACCATTAGTGAACGAGTTCGTGGGAAGTTATCAAGCCGGCTTCGTTGACGGCCGCTCGACAACGGACCAGATCTTTACTGTACGGCAAATCCTTCAAAAATGCCGTGAATACCAGGTCCCAACGCACCATCTGTTCGTTGATTTCAAGGCGGCATACGACAGTATAGACCGCGTAGAGCTATGGAAAATTATGGACGAGAACAGCTTCCCTGGGAAGCTTACCAGACTGATCAAAGCAACGGTGGATGGTGTGCAAAACTGTGTTAAGATTTCGGGCGAACACTCCAGTTCGTTCGAATCGCGCCGGGAACTAAGACAAGGTGATGGACTTTCGTGCCTGTTGTTCAACATTGCGCTAGAAGGTGTCATGCGGAGAGCCGGGTGTAACAGCCGGGGTACGATTTTCAACAGATCCAGTCAATTTATTTGCTTCGCGGATGACATGGACATTGTCGGCAAAGGTGGCAGAACTGTACACCCGCCTGAAACGTGAAGCAACAAAAGTTGGACTGGTGGTGAATGCGTCAAAGACAAAGTACATGCTTGTGGGCGGAACCGAGCGCGACAGGGCCCGCCTGGGAAGCAGTGTTACGATAGACGGGGATACCTTCGAGGTGGTCGAGGAATTCGTCTACCTCGGATCCTTGCTAACAAACTTCGTTCAAAATATCTTTGCACAAGCAAAGATAATACCCTGTGCTCAGATGATATTGCAATGCTTGGTCAAAACATTCCAGTTCCGACCACTAGGGGCGCTACAGTAAAATAAACAGTGCGTCCCAATATTAAATGTCTCAAGCTTTACCTTAATAACGGCTCCGATTGAATCCACCGTTGATATACCCTTCCGGAGTCCGAACTTTATATTAGATAGTCCCCACACGCCGCTTGTGTATATTGTTAGTCTATTGCGAATAAACCTCTCCAACAGTTTTCCGAGAAGGTCCACCGGGAAAATGGAGCTTAACGTTGGGTTTCCTGCACTCAAAATAATTGTCACTTTAATTCCACTATAAAAAGTCATGTAGACTTTAAAAATCGAAACTTTCATCGGCCTTACTGGAATCAAATAAAACTTACTCAAATCATAAGTGCATCTTAATAAGAAATGTAGTGGAATTCATTAGAAAACATAGAAAATAATATCTATATACTCTTCTAGTGAATTCTACTCAAAATGAATGTATGAAAATATATGAGTGGGGTTCTCAGAGCGAAAAGTATGTTTATCAATAATCGCTAGTGAAACATTTTGCAGAAGCATTATGAGAACGAATTGCAAAAAATGTTTATTAACAATCGCTAATGAAACATTTTGCAGAAGCATTATGAGAACGACTTGCAAAAAAACCTGTTTGGGTGTGAATTAACTTTCTACTCCTTTTTTACCCTCGTTCGCTTCTAGTGGACGGGATACCATCTACAGGGAAACTAGAAAAAAAATTATCGAAGATTCACTTAAAATTTAAGTACTTGGCCAAACGAAAATTCACTTAAATTTTATTTTATTTTCTAGTGAATTAAGAATAATGAGTGCCATCACTAATGAATCATTTAACTTTTACAACCGAAACTACATGGAAAATATCTGCATATGTTTTCAAGTAGATTCTAAGTGAAAATTATTTTGAGTGTGGTTTTAACAACAGAACCAGCTCCTTTAACTTCCATCTGCCTGGAAAGTAACCTTCTTCTATGCATTTTTGCATTATCGCTCAAAACATATCCAGGAACGCCAGCAGAGGAGTCATCAAGGCCACATTGGGTATTACGTCCGGATCAAGCTCTTTCTTGCTCAATTTGATCTCGCGGATGAATGACTTTCTCAACTTGCTCTCGCGGTTTATTGCTGTCCTGGCCTCATGAAATGCCATCTAATGCTGTTCTCTATCTTTATCTGTTCGTCATCTCGAAACGCGTCTTCTGGTCTAAAAAACGGCACGAAGATCGCTGAGTGACTTATTCCCCTAGTAGCACAATTCAGTTCGACCCCAGTAGCACAATTCAGTTCCCCTAGTAGCACAATTCAGTTTGACTTGATATTGTCGGATATGAGTCACAGTGACTGGTGTGTGACAAGTCTGCTACTCGGGTCCACCAGTTGGTACTGATGCGTCGAATGCCCTCGATACAGTTTCCATTACGTGATCTGCATTCAGATTTAAATTTCCAGTTGCGGCACGAAGTGACTCGACTAGGAGGTCTATGTCATAGTGCTTCGTTTTCCACATCCTCTCGCAAGGTCTCATCCTATGTATTGACGTAAGGTTCCTTTGGCCAACGCTGTACTGGATGGCCTGATAATCCCTGTGAGTGTAATCCTCGCTAACTTTCCAGTTTAAATTTCCCATAAGTGACAAACTACAGAACGTAATATCAATGATAAATTGCCAACCGTCTTTGTGGAATTTGCTAAAGTTGATACCGTTGCATATCCACTTCCAGCATTGATAGAGCCTCCAGCAAACTGTAGCATCTTTCGGTCAAAAATGGCTACTCGTTTGGCGAACTGGCTTTTTTGTTAAATGACAATTGTCGATACTGGCCTTTAAGCAAAAAAAAATTTTAGCCAAACCCCATTTAGCCGAGCTGAACCGAACGTTATCTCAAACTGTTCTCAGGTCGGGTAATTTGGCCGAAAGCGACATACAGCCGAAAGGAACATTCGGCCGAACTGGTAATTTGACCGAAAAAGTTGTTTTCCCTAACAGGTCATTGGACTGAAAATGCCATTTGGTCGAAAAAGTCGTTTGTCCGATTAGATCTTCTTCTTCTTGTTGGCATTACATCCCTCACTGAAACATTGCCGCCTCGTTGCTAAGTGTTCATTCAGCACTTCCACAGTTATTAACCACGAGGTTTCTAAGCCAAGTTAGCATTTTTGCATTCGTATATCATTAGGCGAACACGATGAAAGTTTTATGCCCAAGGCAGTCGAGAAAATTTCCAAAACGAAAATTGCCTACACCGGCACCGGGAATCGAACCGAATAGATCATTGGACCAAAAATGTAATTTGGTAAGAATGGCCATTTGGCAGAAAGAGCCATTTGGCATAAAAATGCCCTTTTTACCAAACAACCATTTCGGCCAAATAGAATTTTCTGCGAAAAGTGTCGTTAGGCTGAATTGATCATTTTGCTAAGAAGTCGTTTAGCCGAATAGGTCATTTGGCAGAAAATACCCTTTGGCAGAAATGGTTGTTTTGCAGAAAGCACATTTTCGGGCCAAATGGCTTTTTCTGCCAAATGGCCATTTCTACCAAACGGCATTTTCGGTCAAATGAACTATTCGGTCTAACGATTTTTTCGGCTGAATTATCACTTCGGTCGAATAAATCTTTTTGGATATATGTCGCTTTCGGCTAAACTATATTCTCGGACAAATCATTTTTGACCTGATAACAGTTTCGGATGTACGTTCAATTCGGCTTAATGGGATTTGGTTAAATGACTTTTGTCTCAAAACGCCTTACAAAGTAGAGAGGTTACGATATTTCGTTCAATGATCTTTTGACAATAAGGCCATTTCGCCGTAAATGTAATTGGTCAACAAGTCGAGTCACTGACACTGAAGACGGCCTTACTGTTGAGGTTGAAATACGTATCTGTCAAGATACAATTAAGTGGTGGAATTCAATGGGATTGTATAAACTCGTCTTATGACAAGTGAAGACATTCCACTAAAAAGCTCAAAATAATTTTCTTATCAAAATGTAATTGAGCCAAACGGGTGGACATTTTTAACCATATTATGCGTTCAGTAATTGACATTAGATCATATGGCGTTGGGCCAAACGGCGAAACAGCATTTCGGACTGATGACTTATTCGGTCAAATGACAATTTCGTCCAAACAACCTGTTAGGGAAAACGAGTTTTTCGGCCCAACTAACAGTTCTCATTGTGCAACGCAATGCAGCTATCATCGACTTTGACATCGTTTTGAAGTGCAGCGGTCCATTAACTGCAAAACTGTTGCAACCAGTGTTTGCAGAAATCGCTCTCAATGAATCACATACAGGTTTCCTACCCGCCGCTGCCAGCATCCAGGCGCTATCGTATATGTTAAAATAGCCAGCATGAGTCAACCACCTGAAGTTTGTATGGCGAAAAACATCTAACGCGGATCTTCTCAACAGTAGGAATTTTTCACGAAAAACTATTTGGTACCAGTTATGTAGAAAGGTGTCCGCTACTACGCCTACCAAATATTGTTTCGATTAAGGTGCTTATTTTCGAGATATTAAAAATTAGATGCCTATCGCCATACTGATTTCCAAAAGTTAACTCCTAGTGTGCCGCTGTAAGCACGCTCAAAGCGTGCGATTCATAGATAACAAACAAAGTGACGCCGAAAACGCCGCCGCGACCAAAAATCTGACCAACGCAGCCGCCGCGGAATATCGAACCGGCGCACGCATCTAGTTGCCGGATACCCAAGCATAATTTAAACTTAAATAATTTGTTCGGGTTTCCAAAGCTTCTTCGGAATACCAAACGGTAACTCAAATTCATTTTTTTTATATCCTTATCTCTTTATTTTCGGCCCTAGAAGAATCAAAATTAATAAAACCTGTAAATTTAAGTTTATAATATGAGGTTCAAACAATTGTGAATCATGTGAATATATTTAAAAAAATATCAAGTACTAATCGGAGCGGAGGTCACAAGGAGAGTGAGCTTTATATTATCTCATGCGCCATATACAAAAAACTATGAAAAAGAAAATATTATGGGAAGATCAGAGATATGTGTTTCTTAGAAAACAAAACAAAAAACAAGTTTATCAAAAATTATTAAATATTTTAGCAAATCCCCACTCACTCTTGATTAACACCAGGAAGTTCATTAAAAATTAAAAAGATCCAATCTAAAAAGTTTATATATGTTATGGAATTATAGAAAAATTTCAAAACAGATCTGCAAATCTTGTGAACTTGCGAATGTATTTGGATTCTAGATTCCCTTCTGCTCACATTATAATATAAAAAAATACAAATAATGCTATAGGACCTCTCCAACAAACCACAACTGAAAAGCAGGTACAAAGAAGGTATGGGCGACTTTCGGGCCACTTCGGGATCACTCGTGCAGTCTCGCCCCTGTCGTGAATGACAAGCGAGGTATTTTTGAAGGTGTTCACGCTAACTTTCACCTACTCAGTGACTGAGTAAAATTGTATTGCCATCTCTTTTCTTCCCACGGAAATTTTACTCAATTTCCGTCAAAAGCAGGATTACTCATAGTTTTAAGTTGTCCTGCTTTTGATGGAAACTGAGTAAAATTTCCGTGGGATAGAAAGAGAGAGCAATACAATTTTACTCAGTCACTGAGTAGGTGAGAGTTAACGTGTTGTACTTTTACAACGTTGCGAGTCCCGGAAGGTTTCTTTTTTCTGATGCGAAACATTTGTAAAATCCAGGTTACTTTGTCCTCCTTTGGACGGTTCGTAAGTAAATTGATGAATATATTTTAATATTTTTCCAGCATATACTGTTATTGACAAACGCTCTATATTGTCGAATAGAGCTCCCTATTATTTACCTTACCCACTAACACAAATTTTCCTTCCCGAGACATTTATGAAGGTAGTATGGGTTCCCTGCATCTTCACTAGTAGATGTTGAACTAACATTCCTTTCCTTCCTTCCGTGATTGTAAAGACGTGGCCAGGTATACATCTGCTACTGTAAAGGAAAAGGTACTAATCCCAAGTACCAATTTGCGACAATATACAGTAGATTGCTCAATTGAGCATTGTATAGCCACCCACGATTTGTACAATCACATATGCTATGCTATGCTATCCATCATTTCACTATTAAATAAAATATAATTTGACGAATACATAGAGCTTTTAGCACGATGTGTTTTACTAAATCTGGATATTGATCAAATCTGGCTTTACGGCCCTAAAATAGTTGAAAATGTAAAGCCTGATGGATGCAGTAGCTATATGATGGAGAAATTAAACATTTATCTTAAATCCATCCCTACTGTTCCATAAATTAAAACAACAGCAACTATTATTCGATAATAACATTTAAATTTATCGAAATCCAAAAATTCTGCATGTGTATTAATACGATATTTGAATAAGACGCTAAAAAGTTTGACATAAAATTTAGCAATTTTTATATTGCCATTAAATGAATTTTGTAAACTTCATATACAGAATTGTAAAAATCTCTGATTATGTGTTTAAGTTATTTTTAAAATGTTCAAATAATATGAAATTGTTTATACTTTTGTGAAAAAAAGATTCATACTGATAAGTTTTTCTTCGAAATTTGAGAAAATTACTCCTACTCAACGTGATGAAATTATAGAATAAAAGATGTTCGAGTACCGTCCTACCCTAGTGGAAATTGTCAACCGCAGACTATGTATTACGATTTTTTTTTCATTAACTGGCACTCAAGTCTTCGCTGCTGTCAGCGCCTCAGCGGTGAACGGAATTGACACCGAAAAAACCAACATCATCATCTATCCAAACGATCCACCAAACCCATTGCCTGCAGTTATGCCGGCGATGAAATGATGCTTACGGAGGCATTATGAGTTTTTATTTAAACTGGTCGGGATGAGAGGCAGTCTGAGAGGAAAGCCGTGCCAGAATATGCTGGGGTACAGCAACAGCATGCGGCGGTGGTCGTTGGTAAACATTACAACATGGCACATGGGCAAACTGATAGCGTTCGCGACGTGGTTCGCTTAGAAAACATATTAATTCGAGTTGTTATACTATTGGCGTCTTGTTCTTCCGAATGTGTAATACGAAACTAATGAAGATTTTGTTACTCGGTGAGCAAGTTGCTAAGTTGTCAAGTTCATCTTCGCGTGGTGTCTGATGAGCGTCGTAAATGTCCAAACGTGCTGATCTTTATCGTTCGTCGCTGAATTAACACAAATTATTTGGTCATCAAATTTCCATAACAGATTGGAATAAGCATTAATTTTATGTACCGATAGTTGGAATCAGTTTCAACCAGATCTGAAAATGACCTTGATTTGATGTCTAGAAAGTTAATGCTGGTTAAGGTAGTTAATAATGAAATCAAGCGTGGCGGTTTTCAGAAGCAGCTGCAATAAAATCAATATAAGTAGACATCAAAACCAGATTCCATTAATCTTATTAACACTTAAACTCAGAATTCAAGTAAATGGCACCGGTGCACATATAAATCCCTTCTTAAATGCTTAAACTTATGATACGCTACTAGCAAATCGCAACCAATTAACTGCCCACATTTATATTGCGCAGAAGTAGCACCCGTCAACTCGTTTAAATGACCGGCAGCTCATAATATCCGTTTCCAGGAGCCGCAAAAAAATAATTCGATCGTTACCCAGTAGTTAAACATCGTCGTGTGAGCCATTTTTGCACTTTAGTGGGCAGGTGATGTTGATGATCGGCCGCGATATTGGTGTAGTGATCAACGGAAAGTGATCATTATCTTTTTTTTCTCTTTCGATGGAGCTGTTTTTGTCACCCTCGAACAATCCATTCCGGCAGTGTGGGCAAACTGGTTTGATGACTGAGTCCGAACAGTGTCCATGAGGCTTCAAAGGAAATTAAATTATGCAAATGTGTTCGGGTATTAATTGGGACCATCGTTGAGGCTTCTGCAACGGTATTCTTTCTTTTTTAGCAATATTAATCTTGGTGATAAATATGAGGCTGTCAAAACATTTAGCAGCACATTAAACATGTGGTTGTCGCCGAAGAATTCTGCTAAAAATTATCAGGAACAATAAAGAAGGAAACGAAAATGTCTCCATCAAAAGTTTGAATCTTATTATAACGGAGATGGTGCTAAATCTTAAAAATACCTTAAAAATAAATCACGGAGAAGATTAATCCTTGCATTTAATTGCATTTATTGAAACAAACAACAGGAATAGCGGGTCAAATTTGAACTAGCTGCGATAAACATTTTTTCTCAAATAGTCTGCATGCTTATCACGTTCTGGCATGTTGTTTTTCGTTTCATCCTGATTTCAGTATGACAACACCACCGTCATTACTACGAATGACTGCGGTTCCACTTGTCATCGTTTCCTATCAATCGCAGTGCTGCTTCTGTTCTCAAAAAGGCACAAATGAAATAAAAATTCCATTTTCGTGCTACACACTTCGGAAAGATCACAGCACTATAAACGCCCGGAAAGGGCAAGCACATTGTGCTTTCTCGAGTAGTAGGTACAGATTGTAAACGGATCGACCTCTCTTGTGGTGCCACGACGGTATCGAATTCACATCCAATTCACAATCCATCCCCCGTCACCTATGTGTGGCAGTAGACTTCGGACAAGTCCTAAAACCAAATCGGGCTCATACCCATCAGCGTCAGCAATCGGGGAGAAAGGTCTCGCAGGTTAACGCAGTCTGGGGTCTGAGGACAGAAACACTGTCAAGGATCGGGACGAACGTGACCGGGATTTTAATGGAAGTATTATCAAATTCGGGCTCGACCCCGAAGACGAACATGGTTTTGGGTGAAGAATTGTGCGGGAGAACTTTTTGATTCGGAAGATTCCCTTCTGCTCACATTAAAATATAAAAAAATACAAATAATGCTATAGGACCTCTCCAACAAACCACAACTGAAAAGCAGGTACAAAGAAGGTATGGCGACTTTCGGGCCACTTCGGGATCACTCGTGCAGTCTCGCACCTGTCTGTCGTGAGTGAATGACAAGCGAGCTATTTTTGAAGGTGTTCACGCTAACTTTCACCTACTCAGTGACTGAGTAAAATTGTATTGCCATCTCTTTTCTTCCCACGGAAATTTTACTCAATTTCCGTCAAAAGCAGGATTACTCATAGTTTTAAGTTGTCCTGCTTTTGATGGAAACTGAGTAAAATTTCCGTGGGATAGAAAGAGAGAGCAATACAATTTTACTCAGTCACTGAGTAGGTGAGAGTTAGCGTGTTGTACTTTTTACAACGTTGCGAGTCCCGGAAGGTTTCTTTTTTTCTGATGCGAAACATTTGTAAAATCCAGGTTACTTTGTCCTCCTTTGGACGGTTCGTAAGTAAATTGATGAATATATTTTAATATTTTTCCAGCATATACTGTTATTGACAAACGCTCTATATTGTCGAATAGAGCTCCCTATTATTTACCTTACCCACTAACACAAATTTTCCTTCCTGAGACATTTATGAAGGTGGTATGGGTTCCTGGCAATTTCACCTGTAGATGTTGAACTAACATTCCTTTCCTTCCTTCCGTGATTGTAAAGACGTGGCCAGGTATACAACTGCTACTGTAAAGGAAAAGGTACTAATCCCAAGTACCAATTTGCGACAATATACAGTAGATTGCTCAATTGAGCATTGTATAGCCACCCACGATTTGTACAATCACATATGCTATGCTATGCTATCCATCATTTCACTATTAAATAAAATATCATTTGACGAATACATAGAGCTTTTAGCACGATGTGTTTTACTAAATCTGGATATTGATCAAATCTGGCTTTACGGCCCTAAAATAGTTGAAAATGTAAAGCCTGATGGATGCAGTAGCTATATGATTAAGAACTAAAACAGTTATCTTAAATCCATCCCTACTGTTCTGTAAATTAAAACAACAGCAACTATTATTCGATAATAACATTTAAATTTATTGAAATCCAAATTATTCTGCATGTGTATTTATACGATATTTGCATAAGACGCTAAAAAGTTTGAAATATAATTTAGCAGTTTTTATATATCCCATACTTTTAAATGAATTTAGTAAACTTCATATACAGAATTGTAAAAATCTCTGATTATGTGTTTAAGTTATTTTTAAAATGTTCAAATAATATGAAATTGTTTATACTTTTGTGAAAAAAAAGAAATTTGAGAAAATTACTCCTACTCAGCGTGATGAAATTATAGAACAATGATGTTCGAGTACCGTCCTACCCTAGTGGAAATTGTCAACCGCAGACTATGTATTACGATTTTTTTTTTTATTAACTGGCACTCAAGTCTTCGCTGCTGTCAGCGCCTCAGCGGTGAACAGAATTGACACCGAAAAAACCAACATCATCATCTATCCAAACGATCCACCAAACCCATTGCCTGCAGTTATGCCGGCGATGAAATGATGCTTACGGAGGCATTATGAGTTTTTATTTAAACTGGTCGGGATGAGAGGCAGTCTGAATGCCGTGCCAGAATATGCTGGGGTACAGCAACAGCATGCGGCGGTGGTCGTTGGTAAACATTACAACATGGCACATGTGCAAACTGATAGCGTTCGCGACGTGGTTCGCTTAGAAAACATATTAATTCGAGTTGTTATACTGTTGGCGTCTTGTTCTTTCGAATGTATGTAATACGAAACTAATGAAGATTTTGTTACTCGGTGAGCAAACTGCTAAGTTGTCAAGTTCATCTCCGCGTGGTGTCTGATGAGCGTCGTAAATGTCCAAACGTGCTGATCTTTATCGTTCGTCGCTGAATTAACACAAATTATTTGGTCATCAAATTTCCATAACAGATTGGAATAAGCATTAATTTTATGTACCGATAGTTGGAATCAGTTTCAACCAGATCTGAAAATGATGATTTAATGTCTAGAAAGTTAATGCTGGTAGTTAATAATGAAATCAAGCGTGGCGGTTTTCAGAAGCAGCTGCAATAAAATCAATATAAGTAGACATCTAAACCAGATTCCATTAATCTTATTAACACTTAAACTCAGAATTCAAGTAAATGGCACCGGTGCACATATAAATCCCTTCTTAAATGCTTAAACTTATGATACGCTACTAGCAAATCGCAACCAATTAACTGCCACATTTATATTGCGCAGAAGTAGCACCCGTCAACTCGTTTAAGTGACCGGCAGCTCATAATATCCGTTTCCAGGAGCCGCGAAAAAACTAATTCGATCGTTACCCAGTAGTTAAACATCGTCGCGTGAGCCATTTTTGCACTTTAGTGGGCAGGTGATGTTGATGATCGGCCGTGATATTGGTGTAGTGATCAACGGAAAGTGATCATTATCTTTTTTTTTTCTCTCTTTCGATGGAGCTGTTTTGTCACCCTCGAACAATATATTCCGGCAGTGTGGGTAAACTGGTTTGATGACTGAGTCCGAACAGTGTCCATGAGGCTTCAAAGGAAATTAAATTATGCAAATGTGTTCGGGTATTAATTGGGACCATCGTTGTGGCAACGGTATTCTTTCTTTTTCTCTCTTGCAATATTAATCTTGATGATAAATATGAGGCTGTCAAAACATTTAGCAGCACATTAAACATGTGGTTGTCGCCGAAGAATTTTGCTAAAAAATTATCAGGAACAATAAAGAAGGAAACGAAAATGTCTCCATCAAAAGAGTTTGAATCTTATTATAACGGAGATGGTGCTAAATCTTAAAAATACCTTAAAAATAAATCACGGAGAAGATTAATCCTTGCATTTAATTGCATTTATTGAAACAAACAACAGGAATAGCGGGTCAAATTTGAACTAGCTGCGATAAACATTTTTTCTCAAATAGTCTGCATGCTTATCACGTTCTGGCATGTTGTCTTTCGTTCCATCCTGATTTCAGTATGACAACACCACCGTCATTACTACGAATGACTGCTGTTCCACTTGTCATCGTTTCCTATCAATCGCAGTGCTGCTTCTGTTCTCAAAAAGGCACAAATCAAATAAAAATTCCATTTTCGTGCTACACACTTCGGAAAGATCACAGCACTATAAACGCCCGGAAAGGGCAAGCACATTGTGCTTTCTCGAGTAGTAGGTACAGATTGTAAACGGATCGACCTCTCTTGTGGTGCCACGACGGTATCGAATTCACATCCAATTCACAATCCATCCCCCATCATCTATGTGCGGCAGTAGACTTCGGACAAGTCCTAAAACCGAATCGGGCTCATACCCATCAGCGTCAGCAATCGGGGAGAAAGGTTTCGCAGGTTAACGCAGTCTGGGGTCTGAGGACAGAAACACTGTCAAGGATCGGGACGAACGTGACCGGGATTTTAATGGAAGTATTATCAAATTCGGGCTCGACCCCGAAGACGAACATGCTTTTGGGTGAAGAATTGTGCGGGAGAACTTTTTGATTCGGAAGCATGGTTCATGGTGTGGCTTTTCTTCAAATTGGGTACAAATGGACGGATTATAAGGTTTAGTTCATTCGGTGAAAGCAGTGCTATCATACTTCACCTGGAATGACCTTGAGCAACATATGTTGGGAAGTGCTGTGTCAGGAAGGGATTCGATTCGAATGTTTTAACCGAATGTTATGATTTCAAAACAGAGTGAGACAGTTACTCTTTTATGAATATTAGAAATAAGGGAAATCCATCATGCAAGGTAAATATAATCTTTCACAAGGAGGTAAATTCGCGCTTACATCAAGTTTTGCGAAGTATGTAAAAAACGACAAACAGATAGATATAATGGTATTAAAGGTAATAAAAGCCTCAAATTGTTTGGTATACAAAATGTTTAATCGTTAATCTGCCAAGGTTAACAAATTACAAATAATTTGTAGTGTTTTGTTACTATGAGCCTCTTTCTTTACTAAAAGTATTATAAATATACACGTCTGGATTTCTTTAAACAAGTGGTTCGAACAAAAAACTAATGCTTCTTTGCTTGAATAACTTGTTTGAAGATATCCTCACGTGTAAATTTATGACAAATGTTCAGCTTCTGATTTTTAAGAATTTAACGGTAAATTGGCAATTTGGCACATTGGCAATAATATTACTCAAATGCCCAGGGAAAAAATAACAATAATAATACAACAAATGATTTGTAAAACAAAAAACAAAAAACTTGTTGAAAACCGACCAGGGTTTGCAGAAATCACTCTCAATAGATAACGAACAACAATAAAAGAGAGGCAAAAACTGTTCCGAATCATAACAAGCCATGATAGCAAATTTATCAAACTTCTATACAAGTACGAAAAAACAGAATCGGATAGGCAGCCCCCACAGAAAAATGGTGATTCTCGCTTTATTTTCGCTCATTTCGTGTTGGTTACTGCACAGCTGTGTAGAACACTTTCACATTTCTCATTTCTCACTTCGCACTACACTTTTCGCAGTGAGAAATGGGAAATAAGTAGTGAAAAATGAGACGTCTCACTTTTCACACTTCATTTCTCACATTTCAATTGACCTATTCGGCCACATGTATACATTAGTATACTATTCGGCCAAATGACCTATTCGACAAAATGACTTTGGGCCTAATGGTCTATTCGGCCAAACAATTTTCCTAGTAGGCCTAGTGGCCTAGTGGCCAACTGGCATTCGGCCAACGGTATTCGGCCCTTCCCCGTTCTTGGATATTTTTACTTATGGTGTTGAGGAATATCAGATACGATTTGTGATCTGCTTGCTACACGAAAACTTGCTCGTAAAAAGCTCAAAATAATTTTCTTTACAATCGTAAAAATGTGCAATGGCGAAATTTGGCGGACCCCGTTGACATGTGAATTGATGGAAAAATATTTATTTCAATGAATACCCAGTATTATAGTTCATTTTCAAAATTATACCAAATGGAACTTCTTTTCCTGCATACACGCTAAAAATGAACTACTCAAAATTGAGTCGAATCCGACTCATTTTCATTAAAAACGGGACAACTCAAAATTTGAGTAAAAGATACTACTTCAATAAAATGATGATTTCGCGAAAGTTAAGCTTGGCCTCCCATCAATTTTTAATACGACAGATGCGAATCAAGTTTATCTATCTACCTAAGTGCATTTTAGGACAAACAGACTCCTAGTTTAAGTGCAATCATCATTTTATTGAAGTAGTATCTTTTACTCAAATTTTGAGTTGTCCCGTTTTTAATGAAAATGAGTCGGATTCGACTCAATTTTGAGTAGTTCATTTTTAGCGTGTATTACATTCGGGGTCGAAAGTGTCGTCACACTAATCTATAATTTACAGTTATATCCCAACGCCATTGACGAAAAAAAGGTTATAACCACAAACCCGTTGACCCACTTTCAACCACAGTGCAGAAGCGTTTAATGCCACCGCATCTTCTTATAAAACCGAGAAGTAGCGCCCTTTTACTATGTAGGTATAAAATTAAAAATAAATCAAATCCTATACAAATTTTATGCAAAAAACGCGCACTAACGTTTCCATATAAAAGTAATCGTTCATTTTACGAACGTCGTCTGGTTGCACTTCAGCTTCTGTTGCTATTCATTTGGGTTAGATATGGCATGCTTTAGCTGTGCGAATATACATTACCTACTACTCAGATCGACTCCCTCTTGGTTGGTGGAGGTGCCGCCGCAGCGTTGTTGCCGATCACGATAACCAACGACCAAGAGCACTGCGTTCACCACCAGCTATGGTCGCTATAATAATAAAATAAACGATCCTCCGAGCACCGAAAACATCAGCATCGTCGTCGGTGGCACCCAGCGACGATAATGTTGTTGGCCATAAAAGTAACCTCTCGTTGCGTGAATGTCAATGAGATGCGATGAGATGAGATGTGATGAGATGTGGAGTTTTATGGCTTTCCATTCAAAATTTGTTGCGTTTTATTGACTTTCCTACTCTCGGACCCATGCCGCGTCGGAGCGGGCTAAGCGAAAACAGAACCGCGATAAATTTGATTGAAGTGGGTGATTAGCACTAGATGAGCTCCGAAGTGATTTGCTGGAAAATTGCTCATCTGGTGGATTTTATGGCGTGTAACCTTTTGATGGCAACGACAGCGACTTAAGGTTGGCATTCGCGTCAGAATTTGTTTATTTTTATTTCAAATTTTGCCTATCAAATTAATTTCTCATGTGGACGACCGTTAAGGCAACACAACAGTTTGATCCACAATTCTTTATTTGAAGAATGAGTTGAAGAAAATGAAGTACCGTCATGGGAGCTTCTTCTTCTTCGGATTTACTAAAAAAAATGAAAGAAAAAAATCCTAATACGGTAAAGAAAGTAATAATTTGATGACACAGATGACACGGGCCTTTCCGCCAAATTGCGAAGCCTTCGTGTCATTTGCAGTAGATTACCAAAAGGTTTCCCCACTTACTTACAAAAATGTAAAATTTCCCCGAATGCTTCCAAAACTCAGCTTATATATTTTTTCCACATAAGCCGAAAGCTTCTTATTTCAAACCTTCTAGCAGACATATTGTCACTATGAACCCCACAATTAATTGGTCTAGCGAAGCTAAATATGTATTCTGAAAAATTGTCAAGTTTGGATTACATTGGCTGGGTGGTGATATATGGGTCAACCAGTCTTGTTAGATACCTCAGGATATGTTGGATTAAAAAGTGCCGCCATTTACAGTTATTTGGGATATGAATACCAATGTGTTCAGGAAAGTGTGCTTGGTAGTCATATGGCTACCGTTTCTGCCTCATACGCAGGAGGCCTTGGGTTTGATCTCAGGCCCATTTCATTCTCGTACTTTGTATCTTTTTCTATATTTCTCATGTTCTAGCAATCGGTAGAACAGGGAACGGATTTCCGTACCGTTTCCATTTCAACCTGTACCTTCAACTTGACTAGTCTAGCAGTAACTGTTAGAATTGGAAACACAGAAAAAACTTGTTTCTTACATCCAATTAGAATTCCGTATATTCTTGGGTTATTATCATACCTAGGGGTCGTACACTTATTACGTAAGCAGTTTTTTCTGGGTTTTTCGACCCCCCTCCCCCCATGTAAGATTTTTCCCATAAAAATGTTTTTTTTAAATTTATATGGCGCGTAAGAAAACTGCAAACCCACCCTCCTCCCAAAAGAGCTTACGTAATATGTGTACGGCCCCCTATGGTGAAGGTGGTAACACAGCAAACAGACATTACACTCGTCAAATTTCCATTCACTGATTTACTGGTCAATTCAAATAATCAATACTTGGCCAATCGATCACTAGTCCGGCACGCATCGAATTTGCTTGAGTTTGACGATTGCTCACTACCGCCATCTGGTTAGTGATTTGTCCAACTACCTGAAATCAACAGATATCATTAGTGTTCAAACGACGATGAATTTGATGAGTAAATATTCAATGTGTTATGTCTGTTTGTCTGTGGTGGTAAACTCTATACAATATTGTATGTATGGTAAAGAGCATTGACTAAAGAGGGAAACGCAATGGAGTGCGGCAACGGAACGGCAACGGCAAGCGGTTTGTCGACGGTTTGTACTAAAAAAAATCCGCACCATTGCCGCAGTTGCAAAACGCAATGCATGCGGATTTGCCGTACAGATTTTATATGACGTTTCAAGTTTTAAAGGAATTCTGATTTTTTCAAAGATTATTTTAATTATTTCTAGAGACGATTTAATTTTAATTATTTAAATAAACTTTTAAGTTAATTCTAGTTGATTCAGTGACTGCTTTAAATATATCAGAACCTCGTTCTTACTGTTCTAAGAATACTATTTTTCGATGCCTTGAACCGCCAGAAGTTCCTGCAGGAACTGCAGAGGCTCAGAAGTGTTGTACATAATTCCAATAAGGAAGCTCCATCATCATATTCTCCAGAAGATCCACCACAAATCCCTTCGAAAGTTCCTTCAGGAATTGCACCGGAGGTTCATCAAGAAATTATTTCGGAAGTTTTTACTGAAATCGCTCCGGATGTTCCTCTGGAGAAACCTCCAGGAATTCCTTCGGAAGTTCCTACATGAAAATTCTCCAGAAATTTCTTCGGAAGTTCCCTCAAGAATTCCCCAGGAAGTTTGTCTAGGAATTCCTCCGGAAAATCCTCCAAAAAGTTCTCAGAAAGCTCCGTTTTGTTGTACTTAATTGCGATGAAAAAAACACTAATTAAAGTACTCCGGAAGGTCCTCCATATTCTACAGAAAGTTCCTCCAGGAAATAATTTGGAAGTTTCTCCAGCAATTCCTTCGAAAGTGCCTTCACAAATGCCTTCGGGGTTCCTCCAGTGCTTCTTTCAGAAGTTTCTTCGGAAGTGGCTCCAGAAATTGTTCCAGGAATTCCTGCGGAAGTTCCTCCAGAAATTCCTCCATAAGTTCTTCCAAAAATTCCTCTGGAAGCTCCTCCATGAATTTCTCCAGAAGCTCCTCCAGGAATTCCTCCAGAAGTTCTTCAAGATTCCTTCGGAAGTTTCTTCAGTAATTCCTTCGGAAAATCCCCAGGAATTCCTTAAAAAGTTCCTGCAAAAATTTCTTCGGAAGTTCCTCCACGAATTCCTCCGTAAGTTCCCCCAAGAGTTCCTCAAGAAATTCCGCATGTTCCTCAAGATTCTTTCGAAAGTATCTTCAGTAATTCCTTTAGGAAATCCTTCGTAAATTCCTCCAAGAGTTCCTCTGGAAATTCCTACAGAAGTTCTTTCGGAAGTTCCTCCAGGAGTTCATCCGGAAATTCCTCCAGGAATTTCTCCGGAAGTTCCTGCCAAAATTTCTTCGGAAGTTCCTCCGTAAGTTCTTCCAAGAGTTCCTTCGAAAGTTCCTCCCAAAGATCCTCCGGAAGTTCCTCTAACAATTCCTCCGAATGCTTCTCCACGAATTTCTCCAGGAATTCCTCCGCAAGCTCCTCAAGATTCCTTCGGAAGTTCCTCCAGTAATTCCATCGGACATTCCTTCGAAAGTTCCTCCAGTAATTTCTTCGGAAGATCCTTAAGAAGTTCTTCAGGAATTCCTTCAGAAGTTCCTGCGAAAATTCCTTCGTAAGTTTCCCCAAGAGTTCCTTCGAAAGTTCCTCCAAGAGTTCTTCTGGATGTTCCTATAAGAGTTCTTCAGGAACTTCCTCCAAAAGTTCCTCGAGAAATTCCTAATGGAGTTCCACCAGGAATTCCTCCGAATGCTGCTCCACAAATTTCTCCGCAAGTTCCTCAAGATTCCTTTGGAAGTTCCTGCAGTAAATCCTCCAAGAGTTCCTCCGGAAATTCGTACAGAAGTTCTACCAGAAGTTCCTCCAGAAATTCCTCCGGAAGTTCCTTTAGATTCCTTCGGAAGTTCAGGAGTTCCTTAAGAAGTTCCTCCAGGAATACCCCCGGAAGTTCCTCCAGGAATTCTTTTGGAAGTTCCTCCAGGAATTCCCCCGGAAGTTCCTCCTGGATTTCCACCGAAAGTTCCTCCAGGAATTCCTCTGGAAGTTCCTCCAGGATTTCCCCGGAATTCCTTCTGAAGTTCCTCCCGGATTTCCCCCGGAAATTCCTCCAGGAAATCCCACGGAAGTTTCTCCAGGAATTCCACCAGAAGCTCCTCCAGGAATTCCTCCGAAAGTTCCTCCAAGATTTAATCTGGAAGGACCTCCCGATATTCCCCCGGAAGCTTCTCCTGTATATAATTTTATATTTTTTTATAATTTTATCTTTGGAACGGAAGTTCTCCTTGGAATTCCTGGAGGAAATTCGAGAAGAATTCCTAGAGGAACTTCCGGAAAAAAATCCTGGAGGAACTTTCGAGGGAAATTCTAGAGAAACTGCAGGATGAATTCCTGGAGGATCTTCCGGAGGAATTACTGGAGGAACTTCCGGAGGAATTCCTGGAGGAACTTCCGGAAGAATTCCTGGAGGAGCTTCCGGAGGAATTCCTGGAGGAACTTCCGGAGGAATTCCTGAAGGAACTTCCGGAGGAATTCCTGGAGGAACTTCCGGAGGAATTCCTGGAGGAACTTCCGGAGGAATTCCTGTTGGAACTTCCGGAGGAATTCCTGTTGGAACTTCCGGAGGAATTCCTGTTGGAACTTCCGGAGGAATTCCTGTTGGAACTTCCGGAGGAATTCCTGTTGGAATTTCCGGAGGAATTCCTGAAGGAACTTCGGAAGGATTTCCTGGAGGTACTTCTTGAGAACTTCCGGAGGAATTCATGGAGGAACTTTCGAAGGAATTCATGGAGGCACTTCCGGAGGAATTCCTGGAGGAACTTCCGAAGAAATTTCTGGAGGAACTTCAGAAGGAATTCTTGGAGGAACTTCAGAAGGAATTTCTGGAGGAACTTACGAAAGAATTCCTAGAGGAACTTTCGAAGGAATTCCTGGAGGAACTTCCGAAAGAATTCCTGGAGGAACTTCCGAAGGAGTTCCTGGAGGAGCTTTCGAAGGAATTTCTGGAGGAATTTCCGAAGGAATTCCTGGAGGAGCTCTCGAAGGAAGTGGGAATTCCTAGTGAAACTACCTAATTTATTAGAAAAAAAATTTCAAATTAATTTTTTTAATTTTCGGTTTTCATTTCCATTCAGAGGAATTTCCTTTGGAGTTTCAGGAGGTGTTCTTTTGATATTTGAGAGGAATTCTCTTGGTATTTTGTTTGGAATTTCACAGGAATTTTTCATTAAAAATCAGTAGAATTCTTTTGCAGATTAAGAAAAATTATCCAGCAAAACTCAAGTTAATTTTCATGGTAAATTTAGAGAAAATTCACATGGAATTTTTCTCGGGAATACAAGGAATCTGGGACCTCATTTGGATGAATAGTGGATGTTCACTTGAAATTGGATTTACTTGTTGGATAAAGACAAGTAGAACGACGATAATATAATCATTATTGTTTCTTCGAGGTTTTCTCGATTTCCATAAATAATTTTATGCATTTTCAGCAATCCAGTTTAATCAAGTGGTCCTGATTATGCTTTCTTTTTGCTTTCTCTGCAGTTCTCTGCTACTGAAAACAATACAAATTTGAATAAAATCACTTCATGCTAAAAGTAAACAAATCTTTCCGCAATACCGCTGCCGCATTTTTTGAAGATTTTCAAAAAATATGCGGTTTTAGTACATTCCGCATTTGCCGTTCCGCATCATTGCGTGCCGTTCCATATACTGCCGTGTATTTAAAAGTGACAGCAGCCGCATCCTGCCGTTGCCGTTCCGTTGCCGCACTCCATTGCGTTTCCCCCTTAACTCACACAAAACGCGACGCGAGACTGGACACAACACTTATGGTTCTTACAAACGAAAAAGGATTTTTAAAATTTACCTTTTTGTCGACCGGTTTCGGACTCGATGTTGCCCATCTACAGGACGTGGTCCAACCTCTTCCAGAGGCTTGGAAGCCTCCTTTCAAGAGGCTTGGAAGCCTCATTTCAAGAGGCTTGGAAGCCTCCTTTCAAGAGGCTTGGAAGCCTCCTTTCAAGAGGCTTGGAAGCATACTTTCAAGAGGCTCGGAAGTCTCCTTTCATGAGGCTTGGATGCCTCCTTTCAAGAGGCTCGTAAGCCTCGTTTCTAGAGGCTCGGAAGTGTCCTTTCAAGAGACTCGGAAGCCTCTTTTCAAGAGGTTCGGAAGCCTCCTTTCAAGAGGCTCAGAAGTCTTCTTCAAGAAGCTCGAAAGCCTTCTTTAAAGAAGCTCGGAAGCCTCCTTTCAAGATGCTTGGAAGCCTTCTTTCGAGAGGCTCGAAAGCCTCCTTTCAAGACTTTCAAGACGCTCGGAAGCCTCCTTTCAATAGGCTCGGAAACCTTTTCTCAAAAGACTCAGAAGTCTTATTTCAAGAAGCTTCTTGCTAGCTAGAAAGCCCACTTTCTTGGAAGCCTTCTTTCAAGAGTTTCAAAATAATTCTTTCAAGAGGCTTTGTAACGGTGTCTAGTATTTTGCGTGAATATATTTCTTTCTTAAAGTTAATTTAGTTAAATTGCTACTTAATATTTCGCGAACCATTTACACAACTGACACTTGCCATAGAGTTGTGTAATAAAAAAAGCTGCCATTTCTAATATGCTTTATAGGATAAAAGCTTAGAACTAAATTAGATTAAATATTAATGAGTCCTGAGAGAAACTATTTAGCTTCAAAGTAATCCTATAAAACTCGTCTAAAAATTACTATGAATGTATTAGTAAATTTCAATTATTCTAAAGCTACCCGATCAAGAATGCAAAACAAAATTATAACAAGGGGAGATATTTATTTCAGAAAAATATTGTAACAAAATGAGTTATAAATTTTGCTGGTTAGTTGTTAAAATAACAAAAATTATATCAAAAAGGAGCAATGGGTAGTGTTTTGAACATAACCGCGAGTAGACGTAGGACTTATATAAACGTAATGTATTTACATTCAACTTTTGAATTTCTGGGGTTTGATAATAGGTATTGATTTTGGAAACAACAAGCTGTGTAGAATTATTAGAATTATTATATATTCAAAACTTCAGGAAATAAAACTAATAAATAAAAACATAATCAGATATCAGAATAGCCGTGAACTCCAAGCGATGCGATGGGCGATCGCATCAATCGCAACCGACACCAATGCATCCGACCATCACCAAGCATAGAATGTCAAAAAAAATATGTCCAATGCTGGCGACTGCATGCTGTGTACGTAAACACAGCGAACGAACGAGAAAAAATAATACTGGCAGACCCACCGACCGGCAGGGCAGCTCTTCCGCTGGCGACTGTACTCAAACACAGCGAACGAACGAAAAAAAACCCAGATTAATCCACCTAGCGGTGATGGTGCCTTTCTCGCGCAAAAAGGTAATAAATGTAGCTTACACCTCGATGATGTACAAGAAAGGCAAAACGTTACACCGTCTAATGTTATGATAGAAAATTTACACTAGTAGACGACAGATGGCGCTGCCAAAAGTTTCTCGAATTTCCTTTGTTCGAATTTTGACTTTCGGACAATTTTATAGTACTATGAAACTCAACGAAGAGCATACTTACGCCTAAATGCGTGCAACACGAGCATCTTTATAGTACGATGAAACTCTTAATGGGAGCAAGCCACGGATAAACTTAGAAAATATTCATAGATGCAAGGCATTTTTCATAACACATTATTGTTCTATGTGACTATGTCTCATCACTATTTTAATATTATCTATTTTTTGCAAATTGCAATTATTATGAAATTCAATAGTGATCAACAGCGTTTTAGTCTCTGTCGGATGCAACTTGTTGCAAGAAAATCGGTTAAGAGTTTCTGTGTGAAAATTTGGCTAATGTTTTTTATGGCATTTTGTGCACACACACACGCACACACATACACACACACACACGCACACACGGACAGACAGACATTTGTTCAGCTCATCGAGCTGAGTCGAATCGTATATAACACTATGGGTCTCCGGGACTTCTATCAAAAGTTCGAATTTGGAGTGAAATGATAGCCTTTCGGTACAACTTAGTTGTACGAGAAAGGCAAAAATGCAAGAGCAAAAACCACGTCTGTACGCGCTGCTATCACAAAGTAAAATGATTCACACACGGCAGGCACAGCTTCTTTTATACGCAAAGAAAATAATGCGGTGGGCCTGAAGGCCCATGGGATACTGCATTCTGATGTCCGTGTTAGGAATGCACGGGATTGGTTATATATGAAATTGTTATTGGCTTTGAAAATGGTTGAAAATTTCAATAGCTAATCGTTAATAATCTAAAGTTTCAAGGAAATTGACAAATTGCTGGAGAGTGTCCGAGTCGATTGATATATAAATCTTCAAAATCCACCGAAAGATAAAGGCGCTAGTAACGTTTGAAATCTTCCCTCTCAGCGTAACGCTCTCGATTTCCAAAAATCTAAATGGCACCCAGTATAGTAAAGAAAGACGTAAGTCCTACGTTAAAATACCTCTAGCCGTAACATAATTAAAACAGAGGTTGAAACCTTCATATCAACATTATAACAAACGTTGATATAATTTTTCTGTACAAAAATCTACTTTCAAGGTAATTGCCTACATCACGGATAGAAATCTGGTACGCTACCACGCCGGATTTCCATCCATAATGTAGGCAATTAACTTTGTTCCAGCTATGTATTAATATCGAGCGGGTTCAAGTTATACTGATCACCTCCGATTTTTTTTCCAATGTCTATTATTTTGTGAAAATATTCATAACTAATGTTGTTATAATTTTGATATGAAATAAAATTGGCCGAAGACCCATTTTTATCAAATTATCTAATTATAACACACATTGTTTTAAATAACAACAATTGATAGAATTGAGTTATAATTTTGTTATGCATTCCTGATCGGGTATGACAATGGAAATTTGAGGAACTAATATGTGCATCTGAAACTGTTCTGCCATTTCTTTCTTTACTTGGCTGAAGAGTAGAAGCCAGTTTCAGTGCGAATTTAATTTTTTCTAAGTTTTTCTAAGGTGTGTACCCAAAAGTGAATGAAAAGAAAGCGTTAGTTCTAATGACGTGTTAATAGTTTAATTGTATTAATTTTTCTATTTTTTATTAATTTATTGATATGAATAGTTCGAGTACCTTCTGTATCGCACGGAGCGAACGCTCTACTCTCGTGCATTTTCTAAAAGTACATAAAGGTAATTTCGTTATTGAATTCATTTATCTAATTTAACATCTAACCAAAATTCATGTCGGACAGCAGCGTCCGAACGACGCTTTTTGTACGGGTTTTTCTATTTCCCGTTCCCGCTGGACACGTCTCGTCCACGTGGTGTGGACGCTATTTTTTGCATAAGTAACTGAGTTTGCGGCAATTCACTAAGAGTTTCTAGGTTTTTCGAACCCCTCTCCCCCCATGATGGATTACTTTTATACAAATGATTTTTCTTTATTTGGTGCGTAAGAAAATGATCTCCCTCCCCATAAAGTGCAAGACGTTGCAAGACGCATACAAGACGGTAGGGGAGAACGGTCCAAAATGCACCCCTTAAGCTTTTTCGATGTTTTCGCCCATATAAACAAAAATACCCAACCATTTCAACGTATAGGTGCAAAATTTACAAACCCAGCTACATTTCACAATGATCTCCTATTCAAAACAATAAGGTTTTCATGACTTTCTAACGCATTTAAAAAATGTTTCAAAAATAGGCCTGGAGCAAAACGCCCGAATGGTGGTCTAAAATGACTCAATTGCATGTAAAATGGTGGTGAACGCATGGTTGTTTGTTTTTTCTTAATGGATTGAACTACAATCTTACGGATGTGGTGGAAGAATAGCAAATTGTTAAATTTGAGTGAATATGAAGGGATTTTGCTATTTTTGCCTTTCTCGTATACTAAGTATACGGTAAAGGCTATATGATCGCTCCAAAAACAAACTTTTTATAGAAGGCCCGGAGACCCATAGTGTTATATACCAATCGACTCAGTTCGACGAATCGAGGTGATGTCTGTGTGTGTGTGTGTGTGTGTGTGTGTGTGTGTGTGTGTGTATGTGTGTGTGTATGTGTGTGTGTGTGTGCGCAAAACTACTAAAAAAAATGTCACTCGGGCACTTATCCTCAATCGATATGCTCGCAACAAGTTGCATTCGACGCAGAATCCTGTCCCATTGTTTCCTATTTGAAATTGGCCAGATCGAACTATGGGATCAGAAGTTATGGCCAAAATACAAATTCATACGAAAAAATCGCGTAAAAATGTCACTCATTTTCGGGCACTTATCCTCAACTGATTTGCTTGCAACAAGCTGCATTCGACGCAGAATCCTGTCCCATTGTTTCCTATTTGAAATTGGGCAGATCGAACTATGGGATCAGAAGTTATGGCCAAAATACAAATTCATACGAAAAAATCGCGTAAAAAATGTCACTCATTTTTCGGGCACTTATCCTCAACCGATTTGCTCGCAACAAGTTGCATTCGACGCAGAATCCTGTCCCATTGTTTCCTGTTTGAAATTGGTCAGATCGGACTATGGGATCAGAAGTTATGGCCAAAATACAAATTCATACAAAAAAATCGCGTAAAAAATGTCACTCATTTTTCGGGAACTTATTTTCAACCGATTTGCTCGCAACAAGTTGCATTCGATGCAGAATCTTGTCCCATTGCTTCCTATTTGAAATTGGCCAGATCGAACTATGGGATCAGAAGTTATGGCCAAAATACAAATTCATACGAAAAAAATCACGTAAAAAATGTCACTCATTTTTCGGGCACTTATCCTCAACCGATTTGCTCGCAACAAGTTGCATTCGACGCAGAATCCTGTCCCATTGTTTCCTATTTGGAATTGGTCAGATCGGACTATGGGATCAGAAGTTATGGCCAAAATACAAATTCATACGAAAAAATCGCGTAAAAAATGTCACTCATTTTTCGGGCACTTAGCCTCAACCGATTTGCTCGCAACAAATCGCATTCGACGCAAAACCCTGTCCCATTGTTTCCAATTTGAAATTGGCCAGATCGAACTATGGGAGCGAAAGTTATGGCCAAAATACAAATTCATACGAAAAAATCACGTAAAAAATGTCACTCATTTTTCGGACACTTATCCTCAATCGATTTGCTCACAACAAGTTGCATTCGACGTAGAATCCTGTCCCGTTGTTTCCCATTTGAAATTGGTCAGATCGGACTATGGGATCAGAAGTTAAGGTCAAAATACAAATTCATACGAAAAAATCGCGTAAAAAATGTCACTCATTTTTTGGGAAATTATTCTCAACCGATTTGCTCGCAACAAGTTACCTTCGATGCAAAATCCTATCTTATTGTTTCCTATTTGAAATTGGCCAGATCGAACTATGGGATCGAAAGTTATGGCCAAAATACAAATTCATACAAAAAAATCGCGTAAAAAATGTCACTCATTTTCCGGGCACTTGTCCTCAACCGATTTGCTCGCAACAAGTTGCATTCGACGCAGAATCCTGTCCCATTGTTTTCTTTTTGAAATTGGTCAGATCGAACTATGGGATCAGAAGTTATGGCCAAAATACAAATTCATACGAAAAAATCGCGTAAAAAATGTCACTCATTTTCCGGGCACTTATCCTCAACCGATTTGCTCGCAACAAATCGCATTCGACGCAGAATCCTGTCCCATTATTTCCTATTTGAAATTGGCCAGATCGGACTATGGGATCGAAAGTTATGGCCAAAATACAAATTCATACGAAAAAATCGCGTAAAAAATGTCACTCATTTTCCGGGCACTTGTCCTCAATCGATTTGCTCGCAACAAGTTGCATTCGACGCAGAATCCTGTCCCATTGTTTTCTTTTTGAAATTGGTCAGATCGAACTATGGGATCAGAAGTTATGGCCAAAATACAAATTCATACGAAAAAATCGCGTAAAAAATGTCACTCATTTTCCGGGCACTTATCCTCAACCGATTTGCTCGTAACAAGTTGCATTCGACGTAAAATCCTGTCCCGTTGTTTCCTATTTGAAATTGGTCAGATCGGACTATGGGATCAGAAGTTATGGCCAAAATACAAATTCATACGAAAAATCACGTAAAAAATGTCACTCATTTTTCGGGCACTTATCCTTAACCGATTTGCTCGCAATAAGTTGCATTCAACGCAGAATCCTGTCCCATTGTTTCCTATTTGAAATTGGCCAGATCGGACTATGGGATCAGAAGTTATGGCCAAAATACAAATTCATACGAAAAATCACGTGAAAAATGTCACTCATTTTTCGGGCACTTATCCTCAACCGATTTGCTCGCAACAAGTTGCATTCGACGCAGAATCCTGTCCCATTGTTTCCTATTTGAAATTGGCCAGATCGAACTATGGGATCGAAAGTTATGGCCAAAAAACAAATTCATACGAAAAAATCGCGTAAAAATGTCACTCATTTTCCGGGCACTTATCCTCAATCGATTTGCTCACAACAAGTTGCATTCGACGTAGAATCCTGTCCCGTTGTTTCCTATTGAAAATTGGCCATATCGGACTATGGGATCGAAAATTATACCATTTTTTTATGAAAAAATCGTTAAAAAAAATGTCACTCATTTTTCAGGCACTTTTCCTCAACCGATTTGCTCGCATTTGCATGCGACGCAGAATGTCTCATATTTTCTTATTGAAAATTAGCCAGATCGGACTATGGGCTTAGATGTTATGGTCAAATTACTATTTATTGTGAAAAAGAGTTCAAAAAAGTCTAGCTCACTTTCTTAGCACTTGGACTTCATCTATTCCCCAAGCAACACAATTTCAACAAATCTGGTTGCAGTAACCATGTTGTGACTGAATCCGGTCATATATAAGTTACTGTGATTGATGTGCAATATGTGTGCTTCTCAGGTCTTTTGCAACAGATTGCATTCGACGCAGAATCTTGTCCCATTGTTTCCTATAGAAACTTGGCCGGATCGTACAATTGGGTCAAAAGTTATGGCGAAAATACTAATTTTAAAACTACTAAATAAAATGCCATTTTTTGCTCTTATGCTCATCCGATTTGTTTGCAACAAATTGCGTTTGGCGAGAATTTTTTTATGCATATAAACAAATATGAAAAATAAGACCAATCCACATATTGGTGATATTTGAGAATTTTCCAAACCTTTTGAACGAACGAGAAAGGCACCAGCACCGCTAGGTGGATTAATCTGGGTTTTTTCCAATGGAGCTCAATGATGGATAACTATTTATGAATTGTAATGGTAATATGCATTCATAAACGTACTACAACAGATTATATGAGTGATTTTATGAGTGAGGCTATTTTGCCCCGGGGTGCATTTTGGACCGTTCTCCCCTATGCAGAGTATCAATTTTTCAAGGATGCGCATGCTAAACAAGCGACAAAAGAGAAACAACGACAAAGCTTTGTTTTTGGCCAATGACATACTCACGCGCATGCGTGCGCGAACGCGTCCAAGACAAAAGAATTGCTCTTGCTGATATTCTGCTTTAGGGTGCGGCCAGTGTAGACGCGAAGTGCGAAGCGAAGCGAAGCGTCCATACGATTTGACAGCACCTTATTATTGATTATTATTCCTTTGCGTGTGGTTTTCGCGCGTCGACGCGTCTACTCTGTCAGGTACCTTACGAGTGCTTGGACGCGTTCCGCAGTGCTCGACGCGTCAGTATGTCATCGCCCTTTGTCGGAGATAATAATGACAAAGATCCAAAAAATTGTCAGGAACAAAAAAGAAGACAATTTTGTTGCTAACTTTTCATTCCGTTATTTTGCATTATCTCTACAGCAATATTCGGTTTTATGTTATCGTAGCTTCTGCTTTTATGGAAATATTTCAGAATCTCACTGTAATAACAGTAGTAGTTTGTGCAACTAGTTGCAAAAAGATGATTTTTTTCAGCCCAAGTTGTACGTTTATAAATATTACGAGTGCTGGAAAATCGTGTTTTGCATCGAGTTGCACGCGCTATTTTTTGCAATGACGAAAAATAGTCTTTTATATGACAAAATTGTACAGTCTAATTTGTATTTTCGGAAATATCAAAGCATGAAATGCAAATGATTATTGTCATATTGTGTTCGGGTTCCGATAAAGGCTTGTTGCGAGGTGCGTTTGTCAGTAACAAACTCTGTTGATGACAAAGGGTATATTGTTAGGTGTTGCTCGAATATTCCCTGCAAATATGTATACGTACAATCCCTTTCTGCGCTATTTTGATAAGATAAGAACACTCTCCGTGCGATAATAACGTGACGTGAAAAGTTTATTATGAAATTGCTCAACGAAAAAGTGGTGAACAAAACGGTCTTGGAGAGCTGGCACAACACATCAAGCCCGTAGATTTAAGCATTCTGTTAAAAAAACGTATTTCACCATTAAATGGTGAAATTTTCACTCTACCTCACTTGATTGCGGAAATATCAAAATCATAACCGGCGGGAATGCCTCAATCGATTGAAGTAGGAATGCTGCGCTTGACACGTGTCTTCTACTGATTATGAAATGTGAACTGGCAGCATGCCCGCTGTTACATAGAAAGCTATCTCCCGTCATCTCCATCTGCGCCAGCAACTATAACGGTCGTCGATCTATACGAGAGTGCGTGACATGGTGTTTGCATGATTGCGCTTGCATTAGTAGAGGGCAAATTAAGCGTTGTTTTTATTTTGCCGAACGTGGCTTTCTCAATGTTTGTTTGGTTAAATTGGGTAGCGCTGTCGATTCGGATGATTGTTTGGATACCCTAGAATTGGTCCATTAGGAAATTCAATTTGCTTTCAACACTTTTTGGGCTGTCGAACGTGTGTAGATAACAATTGACACTTGTTGGTGCTATAACGATAATTGAAATATATTTATACAAATAGTCTTCAAATAAAACGTTGAAGTTTACCTTAGAGCTTAGAATATCGTTTTTGTTAATGTTGCTCTCTATTATTTTATTATGTTCGACGATACGGCAGCTCGAAAAATCGTTTTATTTTTGTTAAATATCTTGGACAAATCGAAATTAATTTTGCGATAAATAATCCACTTGTATCTCTCTTTCCGTGTTTATATATGAAAATATGAAATGAATTGGAAATAAGAAACATTAAATATTCTACTGACTACCATAAGAGTAGAAAAAGTCAATTATAAAATTCAGCACCAAACACCTAATTTTGTCAAATGATCCCCCATAAACGAAGCCCATAAACAACTCTCCGAAACAATCTGCCGTACCCATTCCGGCGCATTCCTTCCATAATAAGATTTCTATTTTTACTTTGCAAACTCCTTCAACTGACTTTTGGAGCAAATCGGAACAGTTGCCTTCGCCGCCGCCGCCTCCAACCACGACGAAGGCATTATCGCACTTTTGCAAAACAGCGCAACGGACAGTCATGATGATGGAGAATAGTCCGTCAGTCAGTCTCGGGTTGATTAGTGTCTGACTTCATTCACGCTGATTCTGACCCGAAAAGGCGAGCGAACGAACAAGAAAGAATCCAGCGTGCGGAATTGCACAATCTCGGCTGCACGGGCAGGGCCAGGGCGTTGCAATTAGCACATGTTTGGTTGGAAGTTTGCTCGAATGGTCGTCGGTTTGGGTTACCCGATTGAGAATGGGGAACGATGGCGGTGTAACACTGTTTCTGTTTTTACTCGGTATCACTTTGTAGTTCAGTAGAAGTAGGTATCTGTCTGACTATTTACGATCGGACAAGGACAGCGCCGATGGGGATGATGCTGGGTTGTTAAATGTTTACCGTTTCTGTATTGAATGTAACACGATAATTGTACAATTTTACTGTCAATTCATTTATACCGAACGTTCATGGTATTTTGGTCTTTGTTCAATCCATTGTGTTCTTCAAAGCTAAATATGGGGCTCCATCCCTGTTGAGCTATGTTTACTATGCTTTAATCGCTTCGAAAATTCTCGAAATACTCTTTACTTATTGGAATTGTAGGTACCTAAATAAGCCATGCATTGCGACCAAATTATTGGATGGTAGTCAGTTCTCCCCATCTCGATACAGGGCACATAGCCTTAAATGTAATAAAGATTGCAGTGGGAAAAAGAGTGAAAAAATATTACCAGAAAAAAAACAAATTCAAATGACGCTTTTGTTTCGAACCAACTAGGTATATTTTATTGTGGTCTTCTGAATATAAATTTCATAAACAACTCAAATACTTCGGTAAAGACTTGCTATTTCGATGTACAAGGTTTTGTAAACAAACATACAGGGGTTAGACAAAAAGGTTGAGATAGGCGAAATTTTGTCGAAGTTTAAATCAACAGAACATTGCGTAGAGTGATCCGATTTTGATGAAACCGGGACCATCGGACGCGGACACTCTTCTAGTATACTGTTCCCATGAAAAACCTGAGATAGTCCCTTGGTCACCGGAGATGTTTCGGGGTTTTTCGAGGCTATGTTAAAAATGCATCTTTTCTTCTGCTTGGCATTTTATGTGACGTTTACTGTCATCATGTTTCATGCTTTCCCCAAAAACTAGAACTAATATGCTGACCAATGCTGGCTGCAGATCGAAAATCCGTTGGGTATACGCAGAGATATGGCCATTTTCGTGAAAACGGTGCTGAATTGGCCAATGGCCATACATCCCAAACAAATGTCACTTTGCCAGAACACCCGGAACCTGTTACAAATTGGCCAAACAGTCTTATAGTCCTCAAAATGTATCTTTAATAAAGATCCTATATTCATCGTCTTGGGAAAACATGAATTTTGGCACCCATATATGCATGGTTCCAGATGGTGCTTGGACCCGCCCTTCCTGGAAGGTCCATGGAACCTGCTATAAGGATGGCAGTGGACACTATTATTTTGGAAATATTTCTGTGATCATCGTCTCGCAAATCCATGAAGATAGATACCCATATTTGCATTATTCCGATCTGTTACCATTTCATCATGCTCCCGGAACCGTTTTTACGGAAATGGCCATATCTCTGCGTAGTTTTTATGGATTCTCGATCTACTGCCAGCATTGGTCGGCATATTAGTTTTAGTTTATGGAAAAAACATAAAACATGATGAAAGTAAACGTCACATAAAATGACAAGCAGTACAAAAAATTCATTTTGAACATACCATCGGAAAATCCGGAACATCTCCGGTGGCCAATGGCCAATCTGAGATTCTGCATAGGGACAATATATTAGAAGAGTTTCCGCGTCCGATGGTCCCGGTTTTATCAAAATCGGATTTTTCTAGGCAAAGTTATGCTGATTGGAATATCAACAAAATTTTGCCTATCTCAACCTTTTTGTCTAACCCCTGTAGGAAGGCGAATTCCTGCTCATGCAATCAATTCCTGAGAAACCCACGGTGTGAAAGTGAAAGCTCTTGAGTATTCCTTTTAGCTATGGAGGTTTTCTTTTATCCCGCGCTAAAAGAGAAAGCGTCATTATTTGTATAATGGAAAAATAAATTTCTCCATACTAATTTGCATGCAAACTTGAAACGGCTTGTGCTAAATCAGTTTTTATCCAAATGAGCTAAAATCAGAGGACACTCAGAACATGATATAGAATCAGATAAGCACGGTGGAGCAAAATCGATTTTTTGAACCACCCTAATGTGTATAGAATCCAACAAGCCTGTTTTAATCATGTCATTAAATTTTCGGACTGCTTTTCAGTCACAACGGCGACGTTTCGATCGAGAGAATGGGATATTCTTCAGGGCTCTTTGGCAGTAAATTTGTTAATTACTACTACTACTACTACATGGTTTACTACTACTTATAACTGGCTGAGCTATCTGTGACCATTGTCAACGCTATTACTCGTGACTTAAAACTAATCCGTAAAATAAATTTTGATAAACGTCAATAACTTTTCAAATTCTGGAATCAATTGATTTTTTGACAAAATTATCATTTATATGTAAACTTTGCCAATTCAAATTTAATGTCAACAATGAAGCTCAAACTTATGATTGGCATTGTGTTTTGCTATTATGTACAGAAATAAGTTCAAAAAGTAACGGTAAATGCTTCAAATCGAGATACAATTATCGAACGATTCTCACTCGCTAGCAAGCTTTTATCAATCGATAATTTGGATATGTGATCGCTTGAGAGTATTGTTAATCCTCAATTATTTGAAAATTAGATTTTTCTTATCCCTGGTGCCCATTGTGGTACATATAACAGAAATTGTGTATGGAAGATGTACGTTGTTATCCTTTGTAACTCGAAGAGAATGCACCATACTTCAATCAATATGGATCTATGGTTATGGTTACGCGTGTGGATCTATTGGCCTTACTTGAGGGATATCTTGGATGGCCAAGAACTTTTGCTGTTACGAGTGTACACCCAACCAAAGAATGCATAGTTTTATTTCAATCTTGCATTGTACAGTTAGTTATAATTTGCGACAAATGCACAGATTGCATTAAGCAACCGACAGGCCGTTGTATTAAGTCCCCAGTCACTAGAAAATAAAAAAACGTGTTTGTGTTTACATGGACAATGCTCGAGGAGGACTTGCAAGCCCTCGGAGTATTCAAGAGACGGGTGCTTAGGGCCATCTTTGGCGGTGTGCAAGAAGACGGTGTGTGGCGGCGAAGAATGAACCATGAGCTCGCCCAACTCTACGGCGAACCCAGTATCCAGAAGGTAGCTAAAGCCGGAAGGGTACGATGGGCAGGACATGTTGCAAGAATGCCGGACAGCAACCCTGCAAAGATGGTGTTCGCTTCCGATCCGGCAGGTACGAGACGGCGTGGAGCGCAGCGAGCGAGATGTGCAGATCAGGTGCAAAACGACTTGGCGAGCATGGGGCGTATCCGAGGATGGAGAGATGCGGCCTCGAACCGTGTATTGTGGCGTCAAATTGTTGATTCAGTGTTATATGTTTAGATGTAAACTAAATAAATGAATAAATGAACGTGTTTGTGTCTACATTGAATCTATTTTTAAGCTCCTATCGAGGAATGAAATGCTGTGTACTTCACAACCTTGGCTACCTTACAAAAAACTCGGCCGAAGACGAGAATTGAACTCCACGCTTAGTGCTTCTCCACTGAGGCGCTAACCATCTGGAATATAGGCCAGATAAGAGAAGCAGCGACCAAAGAATATCATAACCCACGTAGTTTGTTATGTGGATGTGAGAATTATCAATCAATCTCAAGTAGAAGGGTGACAGGGACAGCAATGCGTGATACAAGTGGAATTGGCACCATGCAAATTTGTATCTTTTTCCGTCATTCAGCTAAATGGAATCGGGAGGAGTGTTTGGGTCAAAGCTATATTGCTGTAAACGATACATATACTCAGGGTTTCGACTTTTCGTTTCAATGAGACCAAAGCAAGCGTTTTTGGGACCAAGGGAAAATCTTGTTTCGTTGTTTATGTTGAGGATCATCTTTCACCCATCAATCTGTTCTCTAGAATTAACATTGGAAGATAAACGAAAATCTTACCTATTAGATGAACATCATTTTTCGTTTCATCACTTTTACCTCTCACTCACTTTTCGCGAGAATTATCGCAGAACAATTACAAAATTGTATGGCCGCGCTGGGATTCGAACCCAGAATAGTAACAATGATAGCTCTGGGGATGCACTTACTTTAGCCACACCACCACGCTATCTGCATGAAAGCGTTAAGTTATTTGTTCCACATAAGCTACTACCATTTGCTTTTATGATGCCACGAAAAGGCTCGAATATGAAAGAAAAAGAGCAAACCAACGTTTGGCGGCAATCGAAGTGAGCGAAAAATGGTTATCACTCTCCAGGCTGTTTTTCTTTCCCGAAAAGCGATTTCTCCCCGAAAACTTTCGTGAGGGAAAATCATGTGCTCCTGAGATTGGATGAGCATTACGAACCCTGCATATACTTGTTCCAGGAGGAGCCAACCCCAGTCAACACAAGATCGTATATGATGTCACATAAGATGCTAAAGTGAAGGCCATATAGGTACTTCCCCATACAATATGTACGTATATCGCCTCCACTTTAGCATCTTGTGTTGAATCATATGCGATTTTGTGTTGACTGGGAACGAGAGTCGTTTGGATGTATTGATCGAACCCAAATGAATCGACTTAATGCAATGAGTTGGCATAACAAGTATGACATTCTCTGATCGGTTTGCATGCCAGAATTGATTCAAAATGCTTAAAACACTGGATGTCATAAAAAAATGTTTTGGTGTAGATCAAAAGGCCTTACTCCAGAAATTTCTTGGATGACCAAGATCATATGCTGTAAACGCATTCTTTCCTTTGTGCTGCAGAGAGCATGTATCATATTTGAATTGGGCAAATTGATCTTTGGTTACGCGTGTAGATTTAAATGCCTTACTCCATGGATTTCTTGGATGACCAAGAACATATACTGTACACAATATATTTTCTCTGTACTACAAGGAGCGGGTACCATATTCAAAACAGAACTACAGATCTTTGTTCACGAGTGTAGAACTGATTCTATTCATTCCAGAAAGTTCTTGGATAACTTACAAGCTATCTGTGCCTCATCCATAATAATTATCATGTCAGACAATTTCGAAAGATATGTCACCAGTTTCTTGCAGAGTAATGAGAAGGAATATTTTTCCACAAAGAAAAGTCACAGCTCCAAGTTTACATCAGTGTCACTAAGGTCAATCCTAACGGAATCCAAGTTTCAAAGTGCTCGCGTTTTCGGGGGCACACCTCTCGATACGGAGGCGGCGCACAACTGTCATTTTTGTTGATTTAGCTTTGCTGCGTCGCAGCATGCGTGAAATAATAAAAATTACAGTTGTGCGTTGCTTCCGTACCGAGTGGTGTGCCCCCGAAAACGCGAGCACTTTGAAACTTGGATTCCGTGAGGAGTATACATGGATAAAACAGTATGCCATGAGCTACACAAGCTCACGTAGTTTCAATTAGGTGCGACGAGAGAACGTCTCTTGATACTCATTTCATGCGCTAGGAATGTTTGTCTCAAAAATATACGCCATGGCCTTACTCGATGTTGAGAAGGTATTTGACAATGTATGGCATGATGGCCTGGTGTACAAACTACAGTCGACTCTCTACATTTCGATGTTCTGTATCTCGATATCTTTCCCTATGTCGATGTTTTCCTCCCTTCCCTTCAATCTATATACATTTGTGCTTTCTACATCTCGATAATCTCCCCATCTCGATATCTCTCTATCTCAATGTGTTCTGGTCATATTTTGTTCAGGATTATCTCTCCCTATGTCGATATTATCAAATTTCTAGGCTACTAGACCATCTTTGTACAATAACAAATACATCCAAAACAAGATATGACATCCATTTTATTGTCGTTTTTCATAGAAACGAGCTTTTTTGATCTAGTACCCAATTCAATTTTCCTTCCATTCCTCAATCTCACCTTATCTCGATGGTCCCTTCAATATCGAGATGTGGAGAGGCGACTGTAAATACAACATTCTAACCAGGTACCAGGTGAAAATCATCAACATTTACCTGTCGGCAAGGACATTCCTGGTCTCAATCAGCGGAGCGAGCTCCAATGCGCACCACATCGTCGCAGACGTCCTCCAGGGCAGTTTCCTCGGGCCCCTGCTTTTCAATTTGTACACCTCCGACATGCCTCCTCCGGCAAGTTGACGCAGCGTATATGGATCTGAAAGCCGCATTGTCGTGACCCGGACGAGGTTTCTAAGCTCGACCGTTCGTCGCAACAATACTCAGCAAACTGAACTCTGTTATCGATTCGTTTCAACACGAACGAAAAACCGAAAACACCTTTGCGTTACCATGCAGCACAAGATAACCCTATACACGCTGATCAAAATGAATCAATAAATGAGTACATATCGTTACAAAGTAATAATCTCAGTGGTATTTAATTTTGCAATAACTCTTCATTCCAATCTTATCCACTACATTCTTTTCCTGCTCTACTCTGGAGACGTATTAGAAGCTTAAAATACCTATGAAGTTTAAGGAAATATCATTATGGATTCCTTTTAAACCAATATGGAATTACCCCCTTTTTTTTTTTTATCCTACTCAAAACCAACCGAATTAAATCCAACCCAAATCTAATCCGAAATCAAACCGAACAATCCAAATCCAATCCGAATCTAATCCAAATACAATCCGTATCTGTTCCGATTTCCAACCAAATACGATCCACTCCACTCACAATTCAATCCAAATCTAATCCAAATCCAATTCACAATCAATCTAAATTCGAATCCAATCTAAATCCGATACGAACCATTTGATATCCAATTCCGAACCACTCTAAATCCAAATCCAATTTAAATTCAATCCAAAACCAAATAAAATCCAATTTCTAACCAATATGAATCCAAATCCATTCCAAATCCACTCATAATCCAATCCAAATTCAATCCAATTTAATCCATATCTAATTAAGATCCAGAAAAAAAAACAAATCCGAACCAATCTAAATTCAAATCCAATCCAAATCCGATCTGAAACCATTTGATATCCAATTCCGAACCAATCTCCGAGCCAATCAAAATCCAATTAAAATCCAAATTCTTATTTTAGTTTTATTTTCATCTGATCATTAATTATTTTCGTCTTTTTTTGTTTTCATTCCAACATCTTTTTGGTTTTCGTTTAACAAACTCTCTTGCCTATTAGTTTCATTTATCTCATTGTGCCTTTTTTGTCACCCGGCCTTCTCCTCTGCCCTTCTGCCAGGGAGCCTACCGGGGACGCTAGCATTCATCTGTCTTTTTTCTCTTGCCTTTTTTTTAATCTTTCTTTGCCACTTTTATGTTTTGTGCCTTTTATTTTGCACCTTCTCTTTGCCACCCGGCCTACTCCTCTGCCCTTCCGTCAGGAGCCTACCGGGAGCGCTAGCATTCTTTTTTATTTTTCTTTCGTGCCTTTTGTTTTGCACCTTTTATTTGCTACTCGGCCTACTCCTCTGCCCTTCCGTCAGGGAGCCTACCGGGAGCGCTAGCATTCTCAAGGATTTTTTTATCTTGTCTTCCATTTTCTTATTTTTTTTAATGCACATTTTTTTATTTACCTGATTCCGATGACACCGATTCCAACAAATGTAGGCAGGGAGCTCAACCAATTACCAAAAAAAATGAATTGTATTCTACCGGCTGCGTCATTGTCGTGACCCGGACGAGGTTTCTAAGCTCGACCGTTCGTCGCAACAATACTCAGCAAACTGAACTCTGTTATCGATTCGTTTCAACACGAACGAAAAACTGTCTGTCATATCACGTGATTTTCCAAGGCCTGCTTGAGCATGATCCGAATTTAAATGAGTCATCGCGCTTGCGTATGTCAACGCACATGGTGCGTACCCAAGTATTGCCGCTGCTATCAATGTTTAGACTTCTGCGAAAATTGTCAACGACTGGACTTATTGCCTCATCCTAGTAATCTGTCAATTTAGTGTTGATCAGAATTGAGAAGTTGACATTCTACAAATGCGTGTCAGAATAGATTAGCTTCTAATGTTGTTGTCTGATAAGTAGAGACCCTTGCAAATCTTTTCTGATTGGCTATTACGGCGCCAATACTATTAGCAGTAACACACCAGCAATCAGCATTGTACTCACTTTTAGTATCTTATGGTGCAACAATAGGCTTTGAATCCTGGCAATCAACTGCACTTTCGGATTGTCGTTAAACAACGTCAAAGAATTACATATATGCCTCCACGTTAATTGCCAGACTGAATAAAATTCATTTCCATAAAGTTTTCCATATATGCTGAAATTTGTTTAATGAATTTTATTTCGAACCATCAACTTATGTCAGCCCCAGTTAAACTGCTCTTTTCACCAGCTCCATTTTCACAGATGGTCGGATGAATCTCACATGCAAGCGTCCTTATTGTCCTGTCCTTATTGCGTTATTGTGTAAGCTGTCGAATAGGTTTGGTTTGTAAAACGTTTCATTCAATCACTATGTTTCATGACTGTCGTGACCCGGACGAGGTTTCTAAGCTTAGTAGTGGATAAGATTGGAATGAAGAGTTATTGCAAAATTAAATACCACTGAGATTATTACTTTGTAACGATATGTACTCATTTATTGATTCATTTTGATCAGCGTGTATAGGGTTATCTTGTGCTGCATGGTAACGCAAAGGTGTTTTCGGTTTTTCGTTCGTGTTGAAACGAATCGATAACAGAGTTCAGTTTGCTGAGTATTTTTGCGACGAACGGCCGAGATTAGAAACCTCGTCCGGGTCACGACAGTCATGAAACATAGTGATTGAATGAAACGTTTTACAAACCAAACCTATTCGACAGCTTACACAATAACGCAATAACTCTTCATTCCAATCTTATCCACTACAGATACTTGCTTGCTAAATTGATGATACTCGGCGTCTTATCAACGTCAGTGGATTGGTTAAGGTTATACCTGGTGGACCGTCTGGTACGGGTTAAGATTGGCACCTCGAAATCTGAAGCTTTTGCAAACTATTCGGGAGTACCTGAAGGCAGTAACCTGGGCCCTCTGCTGTTTTCGATCTTCATAAATGATGTTTTTCTGCTTTTATCACCAGACTACCACCTCTTCTACGGAGACGATTCGAAAATGTATTACATTAAAAAAGTATGACAGATTGCATCGATCTACAGACTATTTTGTACTATTGAAGACTGGTGCTCGAGAAATCTGATGGGCTTAAGTATCGAAAAATGCAACATCATTTCATAACATCAAAAAAATGCACAATCCCTCGCTCGAGTTCAGCACATCAGGGAGCTTGGCGTTATCCTGGATAGAGGATTGACATTCAGACTTCACTACGATGATATTGTCGCCCGATCGAATCATCAATTGGGCTTTATCTTCAAATTCTGTGATCCGCTTTGCTTTATAGCACTTCACTGCTCCCGGCCGACTACCTTGGCTTGACCATCGGTAGCAAGCTTATTTTTCGGCAACAGGTTGACAAAACGATGACAAAGTGTAACATTTTGTTGAAACTTTTGTACCCTTTGATCAACCGTCGGTCGTCATTATCCCTGAAAAATAAGCTTGCTGTCTGCAAGCAGGGATTGAATCCTAAAGAGAATGAACAAGTATACATATACGATATGTAGCATACCGCGAGAGACTTTTTTCGCAAGCTGTCATGATAGAGAACTGATTCGGGAGGCTATACCCCATGATAAATTTCTTTTAGAAAGCTCCAAATGCGAGGAGCACTGGCTCTGATGATGCATTTCAACTTGTTCTACACAGCTGTGTAGTAACCAGTAACCAACACGAAATTTTGCGTTGCGTTGCGTTGCGTTGTAACGGAGTATTTCGTAGATTGCATACTGATAGTTGTCATGTATATTCTTTACCTTTCTTACCCCAATTGCTTATGAATTTCCATTTGGGATTCAATGGAAATCAGTTGGGGTCCAAAATGATAAAACATGAAAGCTATCATTGCCGGCCACGCCCATCTTCTCCGTTACTAGGAAAGGAAGGAAATGATGATATGACATCTACTTAACGAGAGGCCAGCGACTCACCGACGCCCTCATAGATGTCAAGGAATTGGATGGTGGGTAGGGTATGTGGTTTAGGAGTATCATTATAAGCAAATGATAGAAAATTTGTGGAAATACGTTGGGAGTGACTTTGCTAAGAAATTTATGTCACTCCATTATCCTTGCCGATGATTTTCCTTGGATGGGGCGAAGGTATTAGCCTTGCCCTGGCTAATAGCCTAGGTTTAAGCGCCTTTGCTCGCTCTCTGAAACGAAAAAAGAGCAAAAAGAAATTAAATTCCCCTTCCCCCCTGATATTATAATGATTTTGATCAACAAATGAATTCTAAGTGGATGAATAAATGATCAAACGGCTGCAAACAAGCCTCTATTGTCGTAGCAGAAGCAAACTCGCCTCAATACGACAGGCAGAAGCACATGTTTGTGATTCAAACGCGATCGACTGTTGTTCAATTTCGATACACATAGTTGGGTAGAGAGAAAAGATGTGAAATATTGCTAAAGTAGGATTCGATGGATACGGGGAATTGACTCATATGCCACCGTTATTAGCTGGTTATGGGACAGCTTTCTCGCAAGGGCAGCTGTTGTATAATTGGTAATACGTCCGTGTTCTTAATTGAATAGTGCGGGTTCAAGTCCCACCGTAGAAGAGTAGAAGTAGAGTAGTAGTAGAAGAGTAGTAGAAATAAATAAATAAAAGAACGGTAAGATGCACGGCTGCAAAGCAAAACCATGCTAAGGGTGGTTGGGCTCAATTCCCGGTCCGATCGAGCAAATTGTCGGTTTGGAAACCCTCTCGACTTCCCTGGGCACCAAAGTATCATCGTGTCAACCTCATGATATACGAATGAAAAAATGCTTAGAAACCTCTCAGTTATCAAATGTGGAAATGCCTAATGAACACTGCGAGGCGGCAATATCCCAGTGGGGAATGTAATGCCAATAAGAAGATGTTAATTAAAATACATGGAAAAATATAGAATTTCATGAAAATTTCTGGGAATACTTTCTATTACAGTGCACGATGCAAAAAAATAGAATTTATGACAATTAACAAAAAAAGAAAAATATATATGATTATATGAGTACGAGTAACTATATCGGTCTACAGTTAGGCCCGCGAGCCAAATCGCAGATCTACCCATCCCCAACTGGCCAAGGTCTACAGCTCGCCCTCGGTCCGCCTTAGGAAACAAGAAATTCGTTCTCGAATGGACCCCATGCATAGTACATCCATTGCACCCGCCACATAAGATACACACTCATGCAATTGTCGTGCATATGAAAGCAATCAATCAATAACCTTGAATAACAATAGTTATAACCAAAACCATTCCAGTAATTCTATACAAAAAGCTATAAAAAAAATCGAAAACGTATGAAAATGCATGAGGAATTAGGAAAAGAGATATGAAAATATTTATATAAATAGGTACATGGATAATATTCAAATAAGTGATAATTTTTGAGAATGATGAACGATGAGAAAGATGAAAATTTACAGGAAACGCTGTCAAATCTTATCATCTTCCTGAGTAACAGCTAAATTGTTTTATAGAACTGTATTTCGGGGCAACAGTGAAATAAGGAGATTGCAGAATTCCCTTGGTTGTAGTGAAATGAATCACAAACATATTTTGTTATAGTATGAACGATATCAGGCGCTACTCCGTGCCAACCGGAATAAGGGAACTACGGTCTATGTATATGCTATCTAAATGGAACATCCTCACCGGTTTTCTCTTAATTCATTCCGAATATAATACGGGTAGATAGTTCAGTCCAGATTCAATCCAAAAGCTCCTTCGTCACACAAACACTATAACATCACTACACTTCAGTTTTCTTCCGCGGATTTCCATCTTTGAAATTCGCATAACAACGTGTTTCAAAAGTCCAAGGAAAAAGATTTGCAAAAAAACGTGACAGCAAAAACCAAACACGTCTATTCGCGTCAAGACTTACTGCGATCCTCCGTAACCAGTAACCAACACGAAATGAGCGAAAACAAAGCGAGAATCACCAATTTTCTGTGACGGCTGCCTACCCGATTCGGTTTTTTTGGCATTTGTATACAAGTTTGATAAATTTGTTATCATGGCTTGTTATGATTCGGAACAGTTTTTGCCTCTCTTTTATTGTTGTTGTTTTATTGTTATCTATTGAGAGGGATTTCTGCAAACCCTGTCTACAAGCAAATCATCCATCCTGTGATCAAATACGACATGCCGGTCTGCGAGAGCTGCGCTGAGATTCATTATCTGAAACTCCAACGAGTGCAAAATAAGTTCCTTAAGGTTGATCCTCAACACTCCTCCCAGGACACGAACTTCTGAGGTCCACACCGTCTGGCCGCTCGTTTCTTGCTTTTGCATCAGGCTCCAATTAGGGCGCTTGTATCCAATTAGGTTATAAAATTATTTTGTAAATATTAGTGTAAATAGTTAGTTAGGTTATCAAATTTTGACAAATGAATTAATGCCTTTTAAGGCTTTAATGTAAAACAGAATTTCAATACAAACAAAAAAATGTAATAAGAAATATTAAACCAAAGCTGAAGGGTCCAAAGGCCAAACACTTTAGATGTAAAATTAATGTAAAAAAACTCAAATGATAAATAAAGATAATTTAAATTAAAAACCCGGCTTAATCCACCTACAGTGAACGCAACCCTTCTTACACTTTTGAATGGTTGTGTGTGCCCAGTGCATATTACAATTTCTATGCATATGACCTTCAATTGAATATAAAATAACTGATATTATCATGCTTTTATCGATTTCAAAATAAAAAAAGGATATTTCTGGAAATTTAACAATTTTGAAAAAATACAAAAAGACTGCAGATTTGATTTGGCAATATTACAGCTTCTGTTTAAGCCCAAAAGAGTTCAAATCGGGTCATAGACGGCTGAGATATTGGTGTGACAATTTTTCATTAGTAGTCTGAAAATATGTCTCATATTCGTATTTCACAGATATCTCTGAAACCGAATTTCCGATTGCAGATAAAATCTAGTTTAAAGATAAAAATCCGTTTAAAGATAAAATCGCACAAATCGGTCTAAGGACGACTGAGATCTTGATGGGACATATTTTACCAATGTGTGAAGTTGATACGTCTAATGCTTTATGTTCGTATTTCAGAGATATCTCCGGAACCCAATGTCTAATTGCAAAAACAAAATACAATGGGTTCAATGGCAAAGTCATAGCTTTCGTTTAAAGATAAAATCATGCAAATTGGTTTACAGACGGCTGAGATATTTATGTGACATTATTTTGTTAGTTTTCTGAAAATACACTTCATGTTCGTATTTCTCACATATCTCTGGAACCAAATGTCCGATTGCAAAAAAAATTGAACTCGTACAATGACAAAGTCATAGCTTTCGTTTAGTGTTAAAATCGTGCAAATCGGTCCACGGACGGCTGAGATCTTGATGTGAGATTTTTGTAACGCACACACATACGCACACACGCACACACGCACACACACACACACACATACATACATATGCTCAGTTCGTCGAGCTGAGTTGATTGGTATATACGACTTCGGTCTCCGAGCCTCGGATAAAAAGTCGGTTTTTCAAGCGATCTTTATACCCTTCTTAGGATGTAAGAAGGGTAAAAAGGGCTAGGAATGTATAGCTGGCGTTACCTTTGACAGATACGTATTTCGATCTCAACGGTAAGGTCGCCTTCAGTGTCTCGTACTTAACTCGACTTCACGAGTCGAGTCAAGTACGAGACACTGAAGACGACCTTACCGTTGAGGTCGAAATACGTATCTGTCAAAGGTACAATAAAGTAGTGGAATTAAATGGAATTGTACAAACTCGTCTTATGACAAGTAAATACATTCTACTAAAAGCTTAAAATAATTTTCGCATCAAAACGGTCAAATTGTTTATGTTTGTTTGAATGTCCTGCATTTCCGGAAAGGTGAAAATTGCGGTCATGCCGGAATATATTGGAAATGCATGCAAAAACTGCTTTGCTTCGAACGCATTCGTCCCTGTTAGATTCAGTTCCACGATTTATATTGAAAGGTAAAGATAATATTTTGGTTGAATGTCTGTCTTATCAGATGAACAGCATGCGGTTGAATTTTGAACTGTATACCAAAATTTCAGTCGCATTCTGCTGAGCAGAAGTTTTTGATAAATTGTTTGTACTTCTATAACTATTGGTTTTTGGAAGTTCCCGTGAAGTGACATCATTATCCAATGGTAGATTTTTTTTTCTATTTTCTTCTAAAAACCAAGACGTTCTTAATACTTCTGAACATTCGGAAAAGTGGAAAGAAAATTTATATGTATACTCCCCTCCTGTAGTTGCTGCAGGCGATGGGAATGCTCGCTGGTCAGGAATTGCCACGGAACGCATCTTAAGTATGGCCAATTGAAATGTTCAAGAAACGTAGCAATCACCAAGCATATCGGATCATAAACAGCAAATTTAATATGATAGAAACATTTCCTGAACTAATCTTTTTAATTACTGCAACACCACTAGCCTTTTAACACTAATCCAATTGCTGGAAGTTCAAACTACAATAAATGAAGAGATAAATTCACTCCATAGTATATAAATCTGCCAGAGTACAAATTAAAAATGTGCACAGCATCTGGCCACAACACATGTCATAGCCAATTCATTCCATTCACATCTGTTATGTGCTACAGTTTCTTCAATATGTATGCTTGGCATTCATTAGCAAAATCCAACATTTTTACTCTACCCACCCAAGCAAACGCACCAAATACGAACCACCATGAGATAAAGAAAAAAACTTGTAAATGAATTGGTGCTAATCCCTGCATCACGTTCCAATCGCAAAAGAGATATGTAAGCATGGAACGATGTTTAATGCACTGCATATTTTACTTGTACGTCCCAATCAATTTGCCATCAGTGCAACTTTCAAGCGGAACACTTGTAAGCCAATAAAAATCAACTGGTGGCACATATTCCAGCTGATGTTGTACCATTATTGCTGATAGGCAATCAGTTTATATTCACTAAGCGGTGTAATAAAAACGCTACTTACTTGCACTTTTAAAACTGGCTTGACGGTCTTTGAATTGAGCACCAAAGGTTTCAGCCAAATTCAGCAGGAATTCGGCTTACCGTTTTCAACCTTCACCAAAACGAGTTATGCAAATCACTCACTCCCGTGTATTATTCAGTTGATATCACTTAATCCACTTTAATATGTCCACGTCCGACTCAAATCAAAAGATTCATTCACAGTTTCACCAGCTGATCTTGGCTACGGTTCAACGCGATGTTTCCTTGAAAACCACACCAGAACCAGAAGTACACTCAATCAACCGAACGAACGAACGGAACGAAAGATAAACAGAATTACAACTCAACGCTTCCTCGGAACTGAAAATCATCAACGCTTTTTATTAGGTACCAACTTGATTGCGAACACCACCAACAATAACAGCCAGCGGTTCTCTTCAGGATTATGTTTACACGCTAGACTACAGTCCAACTGATGACCCTCTTCATGCGGTTCACCACGCTTCGTCTCCCGACGAATGAGTCTCGTTCGATCTCTCCAGGAAGGGATTGCACACTTTCCTGGCACCGGCTGCAGCCAGCACTTTCCAGGCCGCCACAGACTAACAACAACGCAATGTCTGGCCGGTTAACTGCACGCGATCCCGCGGCTCGCGGAAACACAAAACACTACACAACAACCACAGTACTACGGCAGCATCGATGACGAATATAGCGGGGGACGAGGAAAAAATTGAAAATTGCCCCATTAATCATCCCCAAGTCATCGTTATGCGTCGCACTTTGCTTGATGGTTGTCCCACGGCAGCTACCAGTGTCTGCTTTCGCCGAGTTTTTCACACGCCTCGGAATTAGTCAAGTTTTCGGAAAAACCCAAAACCCCAAAAAGTTTAAAGGACGTGTCACCGCCTGGCACCACTCAAAGTAATTATTGTTCTGTTGAAGCAATAAAATAAAAACCGAAATTACCACTCGTAAATGGATTCGATTGCACTGTCGCAAGTGCTAAGCAAAAGGGGATTATCCCAGGCTTGACCACTGCGGATGCGATTCCGAACAACGACTGTGCCGGTAACCGTGGTTTACAGACTATTTAAAAAGAGATCATCGATCTCCTTCGCAGAACTCGCCCTACCGCGCGCGCAGATAATATACGATCACGTGCGATCAGTTTGGTGCTACAATGCTGCACTGCGTTGCACTATGAACGACATTAGCTCTCGATTGGACGACTACGAGAATCGAACTGATGTGGCGCAAACCAATCGCAGCAGCCGATAATGCGCGCGCCGGCCGACACGCCGGGGAAAAAAACATCGCACGCACATCCACCTCCTGAGTAAACAGTCAGTCGCGCATGAGAGTGAGTTCCCTTCGACGGCGCGCCGGTGGCCGGCGACGCCGTTGATTTTGTTTGGCTCTCCCGTCTCAGTCTGTTTACATGTTGGGTTGTTTGCATTCAATTATGATAGGCAATAAAGGGTTTGTTTTGGTTGCGTCTTGTTCTCGTCCTGTGCTGGTCCACAAGGCAGGCAAAAAAAAATGTATGGTATGCGACAAAGATAACATACAAGATCAGTCACTCGGTTTCGAGTATAGTAATCGTAAAAAACAAGTTTTGAAATTATTGTCGGTTATTACACCGATTTGAAATTAAATATTGAGAATCGGAATGCCTTTTGCTGGTTTCCACCATTTTTCAAATGACATATCGAATACCCTTATAAACATTCATAATTCCAGACCGGCACGTTTGGACAGTCCTGCAGTTTTGAATGGAAATCAGCTTACCACTCATTTCGAGATCCTCGCTCTCCCTCTCTTTCAAACAAAATAAACATCGAAACGTTGTCGCGCATTTTCAGTTACTTCTTCCTTCGCCTTTCTGTCGGTGTAATCGATGTGGGATATGCAGCATTCGAATCCGGCAGCATCACAGCGCCTGCTGCGACGAGCATGCTCTCAAGGATCATTCATGCGTGCGAAGCGAAATTGAACGACGAGGAAACGGTGATTGGTTCGACACTACCTATATCGTTGGAATAACATTGAAGAGGAACAGCATAGCGTCTGATGTCTCGCCTACCGCAATGGAATGCTTTGCTTTGTGTGAACTTTTGGGATGCGGCGCGATGCGTGCAAGCGCCAGGCGCAATAATAATCGAGTGTCTGTAGAAGAGTGTAGAATGGGTTCGATAGACACCAACCAAAATACCTAAATGTTGCACGTCTTATTTTTTCGATAAGAGTCCCATTTCCGGTACATGCTTGGAGCTTGGGCTTAACCCAGAGTTTACGATTCATAATGTGATCAACAAGCGTCCTGCTTATATGAGTCACGTTATTGTCGGCGTAGCACAAAATAAGTAGTAGGTAGTAGTAGGAAGTCGGGACTTCTGAACCGAACTTTCTTCCGAAGTGTTATCTGGTAAACCAATTGGCTAATCTTTAGGCGAGTCTAGCGCATTACTTCAGAAGTTGGGTATGTTGCCTGTATTTCGAGAAAAATCCAATTTCGGTTTAAAAGGCGTATACTATTTTTTTTTTTTGGATAGACAACACTGACCACGGAGTGTGTATGGGAGACCTTCATGACATTGCCAAAACTATCACTACGTGAAAATATAGCTCTTCAGCTTTCATTTAGTTACTTTTGGCAAAAAAGTTACTGAGAGGTCCTGAACAACTTTTTGTTGAAATAATTAATATTGAGCGTCTTAGGGGAAAATGTTACAATGTTACAAATGTAGCAATAGTGTTAACTTTTTGTTTCTCTCTTAAAAGGATTTTTTTAGTTGGAATACCATCGATTATTTAGAAATCGTATATTACCAACTGATAGTCCATAATCCTTTCAACGTGTGTTGTCGTCGTTTTAAAGAAGTGCCAGCGAAATTTGATTTTAATTTGTCTAAGTCATCTGTCTTTGCAACCTGTTTGAAGACTAGTAGAAATAAATAAATGCATAAATAAATAAATATCTTTTTTGCAATTCCTGATCATAATATTTGGTTTACAGTTCGCATTTGAGTGATAAAACGGCCTACTTTTCCATACCATTGGAATTGGTGCTTTAATGATCATTATGCAACCCAAATGGGTTGCATAAAGTTCATTATAGCACTCATTTGGGTGCTATAATGGAAAACCAGCATTGGAACAATAGTTACATGACCACATTTTGCTCAATTAGCTTGGGTGAGTGTTCAAATTGTGTATTCTCTGTGTCGCGTGATAAATGAAATAGTTTAATGGACATGACATCAAAATTCCCAAAAAAAAATTTATATCGCTATATGGTATGTCGAGCATTCAATATGTCACGATAACATGGAATCTGTTTGTTTTCTGCAGCAACATGATTTTTTGGCCAGATTTATCATAAAACGTAAATCAGACAGTACCATTTTGGTCCAGATTTATCATATTAAAGCCCATTTTTCGTCATTGCAAAAAATAGCGTGTGCAACTCGTTGCAAAACTCGATTTTTTCAGCACTCGTAGTATTTATCCAACTCGGCAAGCCTCGTCGGATAAACGTACAACTCGTGCTGAAAAAATCATCTTTTTGCAACTAGTTGCACAAACTACTAGTTTATTGGGGTAGCCCTTACTTTGCACCGTTCAATGTGCAAAAACGATCCATAAAAGAATGAAAAACGATCCGTAACTAACATCTGAATGTTCCATAAAACGATACCATAAATCCATAAAATAGCTCGGGAGATTCCATTTGAAAAATGATCCATAAAAACTATATTTTGATCCATAAAATTTCAAATTTGCGCAATTTTTATCCTGATGATGATCCATAATTTCAGTAATATGATCCATAATTTTGGTCATATGATCCATAATTTTGTTTATATAATCCATAATGCTTGGAAAGAAGGCCAATGAAACTATATTAATTGATCTACACATTTTATAAAATCTATGGATCATTTGCCAAAATTTATGGATCATATCACCAAAACTATGGATCATTTGAACAAAGCTATGGATCAAATGGCCAGAGTTATGGATCATATGACTAAAATTTTGGATCATATTACTGAAATTATGGATCATTATTACGATTAAAGAAAGCGCAAATTTGAAGTTTTATGGATCAAAATATAGTTTTTTATTAATCATTTTCCAAAGATTTATGGATCATTTGTCATACGTTCATGGTAAAATAGCAGGAATTGGATTGTTTTTCTTGACTATGTTAATGGAACATATTTTCCCATTAATTGCTAAATTTTAGTTTAGTTATAGATCGAAAAAATATTCTTTATGGGATCTCCTGAACTATTTTATGGATTTATGGTAGCGTTTTATGGAACATTCAGTAGTTATTTATGGATCGATTTTCGTTTTTTTAAGGATCCGTCTTTATTGTTTATATGCAAAAGTATGTTTTGCCGTTTATTGGAGCTTAGGCGCAAAAGTGCATAACGAATCCAAGCTCGATACATTTATGTTATCCCCTGCAAACAGCTAAGCAAGGGTATGATGGGGATTATGCTCTGCATCGTCATCTTATGCACATATACACCCAATTCTTTCCCACCACATGCCAAAATGAAACTTGATATGTGAATGAATAAGTTTAACTAGTGTCACAAAACTATTCAAAACGATTGATCATGTTAAACAATAATTTACCATAGTAATGTAAGGTCCATCTTTAGCCGTGCGGTCAAATGTTTGGCTACAAAGCAACACAATCCTAAAGGTGGCTGGGTTCGATTCGCATTTTGGTCTCGACAATGTTCTGGTCGGAAGTTTTCTCGATTTCCCTTGACATAAAAGTATCACTAAAAATATGTTAGTTATGGTATACGAATGCAAACATTGAAAATTAGGCTTAGAAACCTTGCAGTTAATCGCTGTGGAAGTGCAGTGAAGTGGCAATGTCCCAGTGTGGGGGACATAATTCCAAAACGAAGAAGGAGAATCAATGTAGGTTCTGTTTCAGTTTTTAAACTTTTTTCGGTCGTATTTATGTGTGTGATTTCAATGTATCACTAAAACAATGCAAAATGTTCCTGAAAATCCTTAGCACCTCATTCAAATAAAAATCAGATGGTAATTGATATACGGCAAACAGAGAACGCAGAAGTTAGACATAACAAGTGTAAAATAATGGCAAAACTGGAAGTAATTTGCTAGCCTTTTGTATACAGGTATTTTCCGTTTTTATCAACACGGTCCGTGAGTTTCAGTTGATAAAATCGGAACAGTGACAAAATCGGAATAATTTTCTCAGACGATTTTTTTAAGCTAAAATTTTAGTTAAAATGATTTATTGCTGGTAAAATGTGAGATTTTCAGGTTCTATCATTTTTAAATGCTAAAGGACTGTCCATAAACCACGTGAACATGCTAGCGGGTGGCAAGGGTTAGTGAAAATACATAGGAAATATATATTTATCATCAATGGTGACTGGTTGAGGTTCCTGACAAGTAAGGAGTGCATCAAGGGAACGTCCATAAATGATGTTACGAAATATTAACCATTGTCAATTCCTCCTCCATTCATTGTCCCACTTTTTGCATGAAATTTCATATAAATTGATATGAGTAGTCACACTTTTAGAAACCATCTCTCTCCCTCTCCTCCGCGTGCCGTTATTTATGAACGTTCCCTAAGATAAGGTGGCATCCGTTGATAACATAACAGTAAATCTAGCATCGTGGCCCCAGATCTACGCTAAATAAACATATCCGGGTCCGAGGAAAACAACGAAAACCTATTAGGGAAGTGTTGGCGGGTCTTGACCTCGAATACATGTCCCTTGTCCACCAATTCTTGAAAGTAGCAGATGTTAGGCTGTAACCATTGTCCCCTTGTCGTACCCCATCACGAATGTCTTCTTCTTGTTGCTCATTAATGTCTGTCGTTATTCCCTCTCGTATTTCTTCCTCTTGTTGTCCTCCAAGAAAATATTTGTTTGTTCCGTTACAGATGAAACATCGTTAGGCATCTAAACCATGTAACCATTAGAATCGTAATTAGTAAATACCTTAAATCCCTTTCCTTTCCCTTTGTATTATTGTATTCCCTAACCTCGACCAAACCGAGAGTGTTTCAGTTCCCCAAAACTAACATTATTTATAAGAATCAAGATAAGCTGTACTAGAAACATGATTTTGGCTCCGTAGCGCTTTACGGCAAATGAGCCTTTCAAATAAACAAAAGATTTAAAAAAAATAACAATAAATTTGAAAATATTTGACCTCCTTAACCCTTTCGGGACGGATGGGTCATATATGCCCAGCGTTTGAGATTGGCAGTGGAAAACTACAGAAGAGAGCTAGGTCCCCAGTTTCTTCAGCAAAAATGTTCATCAGGATGTCGGCAACCCAGGAAAAATATTGGAGGTCAAGTTTGACAATACCCTGAAGACCTAGATATCCAAAAACTTGTGGAGATTTTGCTTCTGACAGCTTGCAGATGAATCTGAAATATTTAGATTATATACAATATTGTTTAATAAATCTGAACACTCAATCAAGTTTAGTCATCTTGATCGTTGAAACAGTGATCAGTTTTCTGGAATACGAGATGCTCAAGGTTCTCTAAAACGTTTTAGAATTCAGCCCACGGTATCTACCAAATTAACCAAGGCTTATGCAAAGTCATCATCATCGTCATAAACCCAATCCAGTCCAATAGGCACATGCGCATCATTTAAATCCAGTTTTCTCAATGATGGTCAAGGTATTCCAAAACATTCCCAAGTTCAACCCAAAGTATCTACCGGACAACCAAGGCTTCATGCAATGTCCTCAACATCAATATGTACCCAACATGGTTCAATAAGCATGTGCGCACCAGGCAAACTCAATTCTCTTGAATTTGAGATGTTCAAGGTACTCCAAAACAATCTCGAGTTCAGCTCAAGGTATCAATCAATCAAAGTTTTTGCAATGTCTTTGGCATTAACTTAATATATCCAATAGGAATAATGTAAACACAATTTTCTGGAATACGAGGTGTTCACGGTTAGATCCGGTCCGGTCTAGAATATTTTCGTTTGGGAAACATTCTAGATTCCCTGGGCATAGTGATCCCTTTGTACTTGGCTCACAAGATACATACTCATTCAGTGGCGGGCACAGAAAAGCTTTTAATTAATAACTGAGGAAATGCCAATATAATACTAAGTTGAAAAGCCGACCAAGTTCCACTTGGAATGTAGAGCCATGGCAAAAGAAGAAGAAGAAGAAGAAGAAGATGTCCTCCAAAATGATCTTGAGTTAAGATCAAGATATCTATTGAATGCACAATAACTAAGGAGGTGTATGTGTCGAGTAATTTAGCTGCGAACTATTTTGTTCAGGCGTATAACGGACTTGGATGATTATATAAAACAATACGACTTCCAGAATGTTTTAGGCAATCGTAAAGGCCTGCAATGGCAAGAACAAGTGATGATTGAAGTCATATAAGCTAAATGGGTTCACTCACTAGGGTTAACATCATTCATAAGTTGGATCAAAGCCGTTTTGAAAACTCGGTAGTGAAATGATCTGAGATCCATGACGTTTTGAAGAGATGTATTAAAGTCGGCATTGAGATGTGGAACATAAATTTTTGGAAAATTGTTCAAAAAGACAATCGAAGTAACCGTGAAAATTTTTTGGTATGGCATCATTTGTTCCAACGATTCGATATCGAGTCTTAGAACATCAACTCATGGAGGGTCCACTGTAGCTTGTAAAAGAATTAAGTGATATCCTACCAGCTCGATGGAACTGTTGGAATGTTTGTGATGTTATGCACGGATATATCATTTAGGACTTGGTTGAACGGGTAGATCACATGTTCGGAACTCCAGGACATTTTAGAGAACAGAAAAGACCTGTAGTAGCTTGTAAAAATTATGAGTGAAATACTATCGGCTAAATTGATCTGCTGGGATGTTCAACGATGCATGGATACATCGTCCAGGGCTTGGTTGATCGGGTAGATCACATGTTCTGAAATGTTTCTGAAGAAACTAAAAGGCCTATAGCTGCGTGTAAAAGTAATGAGTGAAATCTTATCGGCTCAATGTACCTGCTAAGATGTTCAACGATGCACGGATACGTCGTTCAAGGCTTGGTTGATCGGGTATATCACATGTTCTGAACTCCAGGGCGTTTTGGAGACCCTGAAATAGTTACGTTTATTCAAAACTCGATCAATTTATGTCTTATGATCACATAGATATTTTTGGACATAAATCCCAGGTTAGGAGATTTTGTTTGTAGACATATTTCCTAATGCATTCGAGGATATGTACTCCAGAACAGTTTGGACGGCCTAGAACATCCGAAAAAGATTCTCAACGATTTTTCGGTTATATCAGAACGCCAGATAACAATGTAATCCTTCGTCCTGAAGTCTTGTCTTGTCTCTTTTATTTCGATGGGGAGAAGTCGGTAAAGAGAAACCTTGTCTTGTTAGTTACGGCTTTTTTACCGCTAGTGCTTGAAATACTATAAATACAACATTTGGCCAGACACTAACCCAAGTCATTTAATTTTAAAAGTTAAATCTTTAAAAAACTGATTGAATTTTCTTGTTGATAAAAACGGAATAATTTTGTTGACGAAATAGGAGCGTGATAAAATCGGAGCGTGACAAAATCGGAACGTGATAAAATCGGAACATATCTGTATAATAAAAACATTTCTTACTACATATGTTGTGGTTCTTTGAAACAACAGCTTAGTCTTTAACCCATTTGTTATAACCAATAATAACAAGTCACTTTACTATGATATTCAACTGAGACTTCTTATAAAAACGATCATTTTCATCCGAAATTTTTTATTCAATACCAATTAGTAATTTAGTTCACTTTTCATTTCATAGTCACACTAGCGAAAATACCCAGCTTTGCCTAGGTGTTTGTGATGCAAATATTTTGAACTATTCGAAGCACCGCATTCTAGATCAATGTAAGTGCTATTGTTTTGTTTCCCTCAACCACTGACTCAAAACTGAATTCTACTGATTTTCTACCTTTCTCCGTAAAATTAATCAACCTTTTGTACTGTATGTACAAATCCCAAGACGAATCGATTAGGGAGAAAATTTCGCAAATCGGTTAACCCGGTCGTTTAATTATTTCGTCATGCCAAATATGTACCACCAACATAAAACGCAAACAGAAAATCTGAACAATCAGAACCAGGATAGCTTTTTTAAGGTTTCTCAATAGTTTGGATTTTTAGTTTAGTTTAGTAGTAAAATCGGAGGCAAAAGGGATGGATCTAATGAGAACAAAATTGTCTAACAGTTCAGAATAGTTAATCAATAAAAACATTGAAAACGGCCCAGCAAGCGGCAAAGAAATCTGGATGTAGAGATGTTGAAATCAAATTCATCGGACACTTCGTTGAAGCGATGGATCATGGCGACAATGGAACTGTTTGCAGCATAGTTAGTAGCTTGTGGTTTCTCTTGTAGCAGGGGTCCACGACGTTAGGCATAAGGACGTTAGGCATAAGTACGCTAGGCATAATGGACGTTTGGCCGTTGTCATAGGCTGTTCTTTGGGTCATTTTATGCCTAACGTCCATTATGCCTAACGTACATTCTTCCGGGTTCTCTACTAAATATTATATTAGCTTCGAACTACGAACAACGTTACAAGCCCACCATAGTCTGCCGTGTTGTACAAGCTTAATAATATCTAGAAATACTAGAATAAGAGATCGACGAAGACGCCATCTTGTTTACAATCGAACCGTCAAAAGCGGTTCCATTTCGACTTGATTACTTTTTGCATCCATAAGAAGCAAGCAAAAAGTTCAAGTGCTGTCAGTATTATTTTCACGATTTCATGCATTTTCATACCTGCCATTTCGGCAGTTTTTCACTCCGCCGGTCTCTGGTTCCAGGTTTGCTAATAATATTCAGCCCTTTATACACCTGGTACAACTAGTGATTCATGCGACGCCGCCAGATACCGTTCTCCTGTTTATCGCCGAGTATTGTCCGCAGCACCTTACGCTCTAACACTCCGAAAGCTCTCCGATCCACCTCCTTCAACGTCCATGTTTCATGGCCGTATAAAGCCGGAAGAATCAGAGTAGTATACAGCGCGAGTTTTGATTTCGTTTGCAGACTACGGGACTTAAACTGGTTACGAAGTCCGTACTAATATATTAAACAGTTTATAATTAGCAATAAACTTAAAAATGTTTGTTCTCTTGTTGGCACAAAATCAATTTATGTTGAACTGCATATACGCCATATAAATTACTCTCAAGTGTTGAAAGATTATTATTTTTTTATTTTAGCCATTTTTTTTAAAGAAATATAAATAATGTATTGATCAAAAGAGAAAACAGAAGAATTTTGATAAAAATATATTGAAGATTTGGTACAATTTAATTGGAACCCAAATAGCCATATTTGTGGAAATGTCATTTTCAGGCAAACGTCATATTCGGAGAAATGTCATTTTCGGGAAAAGTTATTTCCCGGAAGATGGTATTTTTGAAGATATTGAATATTTTGCTCTTGAAAACGTAAGCTCCCAACTGATTTGACAATCAAGATGTAGAAATCTTGCAGGTAAAAAAATTTAATATTGTTTAGGTCGCGGGAACTCATCCACTCGTCGATGTTTCTATTGAACATCTGCAGCTGGATCTACGGCAAGCAAACGGCTTCAGGAACGATTTGATCTTATTCATTAGGAAGGATTTGATCTCATATATTGATTGCTGAATTCCGCACGTTGCTTCTCGAGTGACTTCTTCTCCTCGTTATATTCTTCGTGAATGAGGATCTGTACCATTGTAACACTGTAGTTCTACCAAAGTTTATCCAATTTCGCCATACAAACTTTCAACTTGGTAGCAGTATTGGCATCAGAAAATGGCTCTGTAAACGGCTGGATAGGGTCGAAGACCAATTGAGTTGCCTTCAGCCTCGCTGTCATCTCATCTACGGCGCCTTGGTGGCTCAAAACCCTTCAGTTGCCACCGTACCCTCGTTGGTCACACCGTTGCGACTAGAACCAGAACCAAGAAATCACTGGGAGAAAAATCAAGTGTAAGTGGCCTAGCTTCGCTGGACATATAACACATAATTGATCTCTACTTCTTAAGTTCTATCCATCTCTAAAATATGTATTTTTAACAGGGTTCGCCGGAATCACCCTCAAAAGATAACAAACAACGATAAAAGAAAGGCAAAAACTGTTCCGAATCATAACAAGCCATGATAACAAATTTATCAAACTTGTATACAAGTGCGAAAAATCAGAATCGGATAGGCAGCCCCTACAGAGAGGTGATGATTATCGATTTGTTCTAGCTAATTTTGTGTTGGGGACCGCACAACTGTGTAGAACACTAACCGTCTGGAGCTTTTTAAAAGAAAATTATCATAAGGTATAGCCTTCCGAATCAATTCTTTATCATGACAGCTTGCGAAAAAAGTCTATCACAATATGCTACATATCGTACATGTATATTGAGATGATAAGTAAGAGACATTTTGATTCACTTTTGGATTCAATCCCTGATTTTTTATCTTTCACGAGTACGTTGGTCCATGTTCTTTTATTTATTGATAATCCGATATTATTATACATATTATAATAAACTTCAACTCCGTAAAGTGTTACACACGTCTGATCTTTCTAAAAAAGCGTTTTATTAAAAAATCAATTACTAGAAACTCGTCAGTTTTTGCATTTAAAATGTATCTTTCCAGTAAATCAAGTAGTCGTGATAAGAAAGCAAAGTTTTCAGAAAATTGATTATTCAATTATTTCGCTTAACGAAATTATGTGAGTCCACTATTGGAAGCGTTCTCTATCTTTGGGACATTTTTCTGGTAATTTGAATCGAAAGATCTTGCTTCCATCCATTTTCAAGCCTATGATGGGAATTATATTCCGAACGTAATAACCCACTATCGATTTTTCTTCCTGGTCTTTCATATTCCGGTCAATGGGTTAGCTCATGCTGCTACATAAACAGCACTCTGAACAGCATCCGCGTTATGTGCCAAAATTCGGGTCACTCTGCCGTTCAAATTTTGCGCCGAAAATAGCAACGATCATAAATTGCAGAATATTTTTGCTCGCTCATTGTTTTTCCAACGCCTTCCTTTCGTGTTCCTTAATCGTTGCCTTCTTGTTGAATGCTGGTCTGTGCATCCGAAATTGCCATATTCTTTAGACTGACTAACATCACAAAAAAAGGTTATTTTTTACTCTCAGAATAAAGTCTTTCTGAAAAAATCAGTTAGATTGGAAACTTCACAAGCTGTTTTATTTATTTGTTGGTTAAGAATTAGGGTGTAGTGGGTGTACATATTAGAAAGCTTTGGCGTGATAAAGATGGATCAGATGACCAAAATTATGGATCATATTATTTAAACTAAATTTTAGCGTAGTTATGGATCTTAAAATTATTCTTTATGGATACTCCCAAACTATTTTATAGATTTATGGTATATGATTTATGATACTTATTTTATATATATATATATATATATATATATATATATATATATATATATATATATATATATACTATTTTATAGATTTATAGCGTTTTATGGAACATTCAGAAGTTATTTACGGGTCGTTTTTTATTTTTTTATGGATCATTCTTTATTGTTTATATGCAAAAATATGTTTTACCGAATAGTAACACGCCCGAATGAAACTGCTAAAAAAATGTGAGCTACAGACTGAAAGCTTATACGATTCAAGAACAATTCGATAAAGCTGCATTGAGAAGACTTCCCCTGTAGCATAATGTACCTAAATAACGAAATCCCAGTAAGGGGTCGTACACTAATTACGTAAGCATTTATGGGGGGAGGGGGGTCTTCCATTTTCTTACGCTCCATATAAATAAAAAAATATTTGCATGGAAAAAATCTTATATGGGGGGAGGGGGTGGTATACAAACCCAAAAAAATGCTTACGCAATTAGTGTACGGCCCCTAAGGCGACGTACATGCCCATACAAAGTAAAGTACAGTTGGAGTAAATCGATTGACTGGATGTCGGGGGTGTCGCAAGATCCTGCAACTTGCAAATGTTAAAGAAATTTGCTCTGTATGAAATTCCTTCGGTGGCACTTTGCTGACATTGAACACTATGCTGCGAGGCGACAATGTCTCAGAGAGGGATGTAATACCAATAAGAAGAAGCGCGGATGTCATAAGAAACAGACGTCCGGAGCCTTTCCATATTTTTTTTCTGTTGATAAATCACCAAGCAAAATTTGTTGTGAATAGTAAGGATATTACTTTTTTAATTTTTGAGTCTGTCTAATGCGTCTACTAACAGCGAGTGGGAGCAAACACCCCACGGTCAGTGTTCTTCTATAGCATAAATTTCAATATTTCCGATTATTTATGAATCATTTGGATCGATAATGTTCACTGAATTGGCTAGTAGTATGTGCAGATCACATCACACGGGGCTTGCTGGCAGTTGTGCATCACATCAAGGAGTTGGCTGTTGTGCCATGCCAACCCAGAGCCAAAATACACAAATGCATCAGCTTGGGTCTGCATCTGAAAATGGGCGAGGGTGCGCCCCATTCATCAACGTGTTTAATCGCCCACTTTTGTTTTGCCTTTCTGAGATGCAATACAATATGGAAATTTGGGGAACATGCCTCCCCGTCTTATTTGATGTTTTAATCAATACTCAATAGTGAATGGAAAAGTATCAACCAAATTGAATGAAAACGCTTTTGATAATTGATTGATACACAAAGATAACTCAATTGTAAAAAGTTGAAAAATAGAAGTCAGAAATGCCTGAAAGTCGAATACTACTGATGAGTGATAGTTAAGATTGGCGCGGTCCTATTCATGACTACAACCTGCACAAAACATATATCCTCCAGCTTATCTGTCACACTCTACTGTGATAGTGATTGAGTTGTCAGGTGAATACCACTTTGGAGAATTATCTTCGGACCAACAACCGCTGATGCATTGCTCACTTGCCGATCGGCGCAGTCAGGAGCACGTCGGAGATCACAAACCACCCAGGTAATAATCCTCTCCGGCACGAGCTCAGTGCTTCTGAACACCAAACACAACCAGCAGTAAGGCTCACGTCATCATTCGATCCCTCGCCTTGGCAACGTGCGGTAGGTTGCGGTAATAAAGTTAATCTGTGATTATTAGGCATTACCGTTGAGATACATTTATGGGTTTGCTATGCGGATTACTTTAAATTTGTTGTGTATATTTTGCATGTTATGACAGTGCAGCGTTTCTATTTTACGACTAATCGTTGAACAGCCCAGCACACGTCATTATTGTTTGCATTTTATGGTTGTAAATATAAGCTGCTTGGCAGAACTGCTAAATTTAGAAGATTTCTGCGAATCACCACTAAAACTGCTGCCAATCGTGATATTTATGGCTCAATTTTGCAAACGATTTAATTAATCGTTGGATTTTATGGCAAAACAAGTCGTAACGATTTTCCATCATTTATTTTACGTTCCACGCAACATTCTCCTGATGGTATTTTCTCTCGAGCTCAGTAAATTAGTAAGAAATTTTTTAATATCTCGGATCACAATTTCCGGTGCGCCACCTGTCATCAGACCAGACGACGGACCGTCAAACATGCGCACTCATCAGCAGCATTCCGGGCATTTATTCGCACATAACAGATCCGGCTTTATCCAACGTTTTTTTTCTTTTGGATATGTTCCAACAGTCGCAGCCGGTAACATTTTCATTTTTCTCTGCTTGAAGTGTGCACTGTGCAGTAATATGGAACTGAAAGAAGGAAATTCCACAGCTGTTCCGTTTGAATTCGAATAAAAATGATATTTTGCCAAGAAACAAAAGTAATGCAGATGTTCCGTACCTAGTAATGTAAAAACAGCTATGGATAAGCTAAGGAAAATGATATATACAAGGTTATAGGTGAATATAAGGGCCCTCCTTAGCCGTGCGGTAAGATGCGCGGCTTCAATGCAAGGCCATGGTGGCTGGGTTCGATTCCCGGTGCCCGTCTAGACAATTTTCGGTTTCACTTGTCATAAGACGAGTTTGTACCTTCCCATTCAATTCCACCACTTGATTGTATCGTATTGACAGATACGTATTTCGACCTCAACAGTAAGATCGTCTTCAGTTGACTTGAGTCAACTAAGTCGAGTCAAGTACGAGACACTGAAGACGACCTTACTGTTGAGGTCAAAATACGTATCTGTCAAGATACAATCAAGTGGTGGAATTAAATGGGAAGGTACAAACTCGTCTTATGACAAGTGAAGACATTCCACTAAAAAGCTCACAATAATTTTCTTAACAATTTTCGGTTTGGAAATTGTCTCGACTTCCCTGGGCATAGAAGTATCATCGTGTTAGCCTCATAATATACGAATGCAGAAATGGTACCTTGGCTTAGAAACCTCGCAGTTAATAACTGTGAAAGTGCCTAATAAACACTAAGCTGCGAGGCGGCAATGTCCCAGTGGAGGATGTAATAATTGGCATTACAGTAGATAGGTGAATATGAACAGCAGGGCGCATCGTGTAAGTTTTGCTGTTTTTCAGAGAGTTCAATTTTTAGTAACTATAATGACATTGCTGTTAAATCGAATATTTCAGCTTAAAACAAACGTTTTTCAATTATTGTTTGATTAGCAGCTTGAATTGACTGTTACCTTGCAATAAATATTGCCAGATAACAGGTAATCTTTTCATGGAATCGAGCAATTTCAATTTTATATATGCCCATCTCTTATAAGGGGAGATCACCCAGCGCCAGCGTCCGCGGACACCTCCCAATAACAGACTCTTCTCAGAATGACACTTGCGAAGGTCTTTTTACCAACTTATTTAGTTAAGAAAATTATTTTGAGCTTTTTAGTGGAATGTCTTCACTTGTCATAAGACGAGTTTGTACAATCCCATTGAATTCCACCACTTAATTGTATCTTGACAGATGCGTATTTCGATCTTAACAGTAAGGCCGTCTTCAGTGTCTCGTACTTGACGCGACTTATACAATTAAGTGGTGGAATTCAATGGGATTGTACAAACTCGTCTTATGACAAGTGAACTTATTTAGTATATCCGATACTTATGTTGTAAACTTTGTACAAAATTTTAAATTTAACAAAATTGCTCAAAATTTTGATATTTCGCCTTACTTCAGAAGGTTTGATTCAACAAAATAAAATCTATCGAATGCATTCTGATTATGTCGAGATGGTGAAAATTGATTAAATATTTCTACTTCGTAAAAGTCCCATACTCATAATAAAATCTTATAAAGTTTTAAAAGCTACATTCTTTTTGATACTTTGACAAAATACATATTTATGTGTACAAATCTTGAAATAGAAAACTTGAATCTTTGAAATGTGTTAACTCAAATATGATCGAATGATTCCACTCATAAAATCAATTACACCCGATTCTGTTTTTACACGGATTTTTTACAAAGTTGCTCCATTTTGCATGATTCGTCGAGAAATCATAAAACTTTTTTTACACGGATTTTCAGATTTTGAATTTGAAACTTTTTTTACACAGAACGCATCCCCCGTGTAAAAAAAAGAATCGGGTGTACTGCCTATTCGAGGCCACGCATTCCTCGCGTGAAGAATTGTTTTGTGTGCTCTTATAAACATCATTATTTACATTTATGGAATGTTGCCTATAAAAATGTGTGGATTACAGCAGTGTGCATTGTTATTGAACCATAATAACGTTTATATTTTGTGTACAGAGCATCAAAATCGGAACTGTGGCTGCTATGTGAATACATATCTAGGTAACACAAGTGGGTTTTGTTTATCAAAATTCTTGAACAAAGTTTTCTATTTTTTCGGGCTGCTCTGCATAAAAAGTTCAATATTAGCAATCCACCCTATGTGACCAAGGGATCGTTCACAAATTACGTAACACTGTAGGGAGAGGGAGGGGTCAGACCAAGCGTTACGGCTCATGTAAAAAATCCATACAAAAAGTGTTATGAGGGGGAGAGAGGGGGTATGAAATTTTTAAAATTGTTACGTAAATTGTAAACGGCCTTCAATTCTGGAATTCGCTAATAGAAGTCCTTCTTTTCATGAAAACTGCGTGCAGTAATAGGAGAACTGTACCAGTTTTGGCCATATTCCTAATTTGGCCAGTTTATCGCATAACTCCAAGAATAAAGCAATTTTCGAAGGTTTTATTAGCTCTAACAGGAGATATGTCCCTCATGCTTCTTCACTGTTGAAACTGATCGATATGTTTTGGAAAATATGCATTTTTCAGCAGACCGCATCGTGCTTTCGTGCTGTGCGGTTCTTTCTCTCTTTGCGGAAGGAAGTTTTTAATACTACCCGAAGCTATTTTAATTTCAACGGTGCTTCTTAGCGCTATTTGTACCCACTGATTCCGTTACGATCTTTGCAAGGACCCGTGCCTTCGTTTTACGTTGGACCCGTTTGCGGAAGTTAAATTCCGACAAGCGGTGGTAATCCTGCAGGGACACCGTTCTGGGAAAAAACCTCTTAGAAGGTCACGTCTCCACGCTCAGCAATGAGTATTAACCTTTGCATCCCCAACCTCTTTTGTGCATCAAAATTTTGGTGATGTTTTTGCTCTAATTCATTCAACTTTTGACCGATTTGTTTGAAACTTTCAGACATGAACCAGAAATTATTATAGATTCAGAAGATCGATCGATTGGACATGTCGGTCCACCGGTTCCGGATTTATACGGAATCCCAGTGGGGTCTGTCGGGTGGCCATTTAGGACATTTTTGACTTTTATGTTTGTTATTCGTACCAATATCGTCTTTTTATACTCGTATCATGAAGACAACTTATTTGCTGAACAAATTTGGATGCATGATGGCCACACTGGAACCGGTTCCGGGGCTCTAACTGGGACATATACCAGAACACTTCGAAATGTATCATAAGGCATATCAATCATCGGTATTTTTTGGCGAAAGATATTTTGAAACTAATTTTAGATTTCTACTATCAATTTTGATCCTTTTGATCCAGTTGATCCAAACATCCCGGGACACCTGGAACCAATTCCGGGGACCCTGTGGAAGACTTATATCCGGTTTTTGAAAAAAACATAGCATGCGACATATCAAACTTCATGATTCACCATGAAAAAAATGTAGGATAATATTTTTTAGATCTTGATTCTACTTCTGGCCACTTCCGGGAAAATCCGGAAGTCGAAGGAAGCAGTTTTGAAGTTTGTGTCATAAGTTGAAGTTCGTTACTAAAGCTGTTAGTTGTTCGCACATTTCGACTTTTCGAAATCAGTCAAGAAAAAACAGACATAAAAATGCCTCTAATATAATTTTGAACCTTATTGGTCATGTTTCAGGCATCCGGAACCGGTTCCGGGATAGACCTGTGCGCCGATTGCAATTTAATTGGCGGCGGCGTGATAAATAATTTTGAGTAAGCGGTGGCGGCGTGCCGACATCCCACCATTGGTGATCGGAAGAAGCGGTGCGGAATTTACTGCATCATTTCGATCGGAAGTTCCTTCAAGAATTAATTCCTCTGCAAGTTCCTTCAGCATTTCTTCCAAAAGTTCCTTAAACAACTGCAGATGTTCCTCAAGGAATTCCTCCGGAAAATCCTTCAGTAATTCTTCTGAAATCTCCTTCGGGAATTCCTCCTTAAGTTCCAGGAATTCGTCCAGAAGTTCCTTCTGGAATTCTTTCGGAACTTCCTTTAGGAATACCTCCAAAAATTCCTCCAGCAATTGCTCCAAAAATACCTTCAAGAACTCCTCCGGAAGTTCCTTCAGTATTTCTTTCGAAAGTTTTTTCGGGAATACCTCCGACAGTTCCATCTAATTTCCACCGGAAGTTTCTCCAGGAATTCATCCGAAAATTCCACCAGCAGTTCCTTCAGCTACTTATTTACTAGAAGTTCTAACAGCAATTCTGCGGAGAGTTCCTTCAAAAATTCCTCCGGAAGTTCATTCAAAGATATCTCCGGAAGTTCCTTCAAAAATACCTCCAGAGGTCCTTCAAGAATACTTTCGGAATTTCCTTCAGGAATTCTTCCGGAAGTTCCTTCAGGTATTCCTCCGGATGTTCTATCAGAAACTCTAATGAAAGTTCCTTTAGAAATTCATCTAGAAGCTAATTTAGGAATTCCTCTGGAAGTTCCCTCAGGAATTCCTCTGGAAGTTCCTTCAAGAATTTCTCCCGGACGTTACTTCAGAAATTTCTCTGAAAGTTCCTTCAGAAAATCATCCGAAAGTTCATGCAGAAAATCCTCCGGAAGTTCCTTAAGCAATTTTTACGGAAGTTCCTACAGCAGTTACTCCGGTAGTTCCTCCGGAAGTTTTTTCAGGGATTGCTGAAGAAACTTCAGGAGCAATTTCTTGAAGGAACTCTCCGAAGAAATTCTGGAAAGAACCTCCGGAAAAATTCTTGAAGAAACTTCCGAACAAATTGCTGAAGGAACTTCCGAAGAAATTGCTGAAGGAATTCATGAAGGAACTTCTGGAAGTATTCCTGGAGGAACTTCCTGAAGAATTTCTGAATTTCGGAAGGATCTTCCGGGGGAATTCCTTGAGGAACCTCCGGAGGAATACCTGGGGGAACTTCCGGAGGAATACCTGGAGGAACTTCCGGAGGAATTCCTGGAGGAACTTCCGGAGGAATTCCTGGAGGAACTTCCGGAGGAATTCCTGGAGGAACTTCCGGAGGAATTCCTGGAGGAACTTCCGGAGGAATTCCTGGAGGAACTTCCGGAGGAATTCCTGGAGGAACTTCCGGAGGAATTCCTGGAGGAACTTCCGGAGGAATTCCTGGAGGAACTTCCGGAGGAATTCCTGGAGGAACTTCCGGAGGAATTCCTGGAGGAACTTCCGGAGGAATTCCTGGAGGACCTTCCGACGGAATTCCTGGAGGAACTTCCGGAGGAATTCCTGGAGGAACTTCCGGAGGAATTCCTGGAGGAACTTCCGGAGGAATTCCTGGAGGAACTTCCGGAGGAATTCCTGGAGGAACTTCCGGAGGAATTCCTGGAGGAACTTCCGGAGGAATTCCTGGAGGAACTTCCGAAGGAATTCCGGAAGGTACTTCCGAAGTAATTCCGGGAGGAACTGTCGAAGGAAATCCGGGAGGAACTTTCGAAGGAATTCCTGGAGGAACTTCCTAAGGAATTCCTGGAGGATCTTCCGAAGGAATTCCTGGAGGATCTTCCGAAGGAATTCCTGGAGGATCTTCCGAAGGAATTCCTGGAGGAACTTCCGAAGGAATTCCTGGAGGAACTTCTGAAGGAATTCCTGGAGGAACTTCCGAAGGAATTCCTGGAGGAACTTCCGAAGGAATTCCTGGAGGAACTTCCGAAGGAATTCCTGGAGGAACTTCCGAAGGAATTCCTGGAGGAACTTCCGAAGGAATTCCTGGAGGAACTTCCGAAGGAATTCCTGGAGGAACTTCCGAAGGAATTCCTGGAGGAACTTCGAAGGAATTCCTGGAGGAACTTCCGAAGGAATTCCTGGAGGAACTTCCGAAGGAATTCCTGGAGGAACTTCCGAAGGAATTCCTGGAGGAACTTCCGAAGGAATTCCTGGAGGAACTTCCGAAGGAATTCCTGGAGGAACTTCCGAAGGAATTCCTGGAGGAACTTCCGAAGGAATTCCTGGAGGAACTTCCGACGGAATTCCTGGAGGAACTTCCGACGGAATTCCTGGAGGAACTTCCGACGGAATTCCTGGAGGAACTTCCGAAGGAATTTTCTGGAGCAACTTCCGAAGGAATTCCTGAAGGAACTTCCGCAGGTATCCCTGAGGGATTTTCCGGAGGAATTCCTGAAGCAACTTCCAGAGAAAGTTCCTCCGACAACTCCCCCAAAAGATCATTCAGAAATACCTCTGGAAGTTCAGGAATTCTTCCGGAAGTTCCTTCCGCAATTCTTCCGGAAGTAACTCCAGGAATTCCTCCGGAAGTTATTTAAGGAATTTCTTCGGAAGTTCCTTCAAGAATTCCTTCGGAATTTTCTTCAGGAGTTCCTCAAGGAATTCCTTAGGAAGTTTCTTCAGGAATTCCTTACACACTTAAATCATTTCACAGATTTCGGTGAATTTTGCTTCAATTCACCGAAATCTCAACAGCAGATTTGTTCGGTAATTATTTCACCGATTTTCTGCGGTATTTTCCTTTGTTCACCTGCAAAATCACCAAAAAATCTGTAAAATTTTTACCGAACAGTTCTGCTGTTGAGATTTCGGTGAAATTTCACAGAAATCTGCGATTTATTTTAAGTGTGTAGGAAGTTCCTTCAGGAACTCTTTCGGAACTTCCTTCAAAAATTCTTTCGGAATTTTCTTCAGGATTTCCTCCAAAAGATCCTTCTGAAATTCTCCCATAAGTTCCTTCAGGAACTCCTCCGGAAGTTCTTTCAGGAATACCTTCGGAAGTTCTTTCAGGAATACCTCCAAACGTTCCTTCAGGAATTCCTCTGGAAAATCCACGAGCAATTCCTCCTGAAGTTCCTTCAGCAATTTCTTCGGAAGATCCTTCAAGAACTTTTCCGGAGGTTCTATCCAGAATTTCTCCAGAAGTTCCTTCAGGAGTTCTTCTGGAAGTTCCTTCAGGATTTCCTTTGAAAGTTCAATCAAGAAATTGCTCCTCAAGTTTCTTCAGGAATTCCTGAAGTAACTTCCGGAGGAACTACTTCTGCTTTAGAAATTTCTGTAAAAAATGCTTAAGGAGCTTCCGGAGGATTTGATGAATGAACTTTCGGATGATTTTCTGAAGGAACTGTCAGAGAAATGTCTGAGGATCGTCAGGAAAAATTTCTGAAGGAGCTTTCGTAGGTATTTTTGAAGGAACTTCCAGAGGAATTCCTGAGGGAACTTCCAGAGGAATTCCTAAATTAACTTCTAGAGAAATTTCTGAAGGAAGTTGCAAAAGAATTCCTGAAAGAACATCCGGAGGAATTCCTGAAGGAGCTTCAGGAGAAATTTTTGAAGGAACTTCCGGAGAAATTCATGAAAGAACTTTCGGAGGAATGTCTGAAAGAACTTTCGGAGGAATTTCTGAAAGAACTTCCTATAAGAACTTCGGGTGGAATTCTTGAAGGAACTTCCGAACGAAATGATGCAGTAAATTCCGCACCGCTTCCTCCGATCACCAATGGTGGGACGTCGGCACACCGCCACCGCTTACTCAAAATTGTTCATCACGCCGCCGCCAATTAAATTGCAATCGGCGCACAGGTCTATCCCGGAACCGGTTCCGGGTGCTTGAAACATGACCAATAAGGTTCAAAATTATATTAGAGGCATTTCTATGATTGTTTTTTCCTTGATCTGATTTCGAAAAGTCGAAATGTGCGAACAACTAACAGCTTTGGTAACGAACTTCAACTTATGAAACAAACTTCAAAACCGCTTCCTTCGACTTCCGGATTTTCCCGGAAGTGGCCAGAAGTAGAATCAAGATCTAAAAAATGTTATCCTACATTTTTTTCATGGTGAATCATGAAGTTTGATATGTCGCATGCTATGTTTTTTTCAAAAACCAGATATAAGTCTTCCACAGGGTCCCCGGAATTGGTTCCAGGTGTTCCGGGATGTTTGGATCAACTGGATCAAAAGGATCAAAATTGATAGTAGAAATCTAAAATTAGTTTCAAAATATCTTTCGCCAAAAAATACCGATGATTGATATGCCTCATGATACATTTCGAAGTATTCTGGTATATGTCCCAGTTAGAGCCCCGGAACCGGTTCCAGTGTGGCCATCATGCATCCAAATTTGTGCAGAAGCATCGCAAATAAGTTGTCTTCATGATACGGGTATAAAAAGTCGATATTGGTACGAATAACAAACATAAAAGTCAAAAATGTCCTAAATGGCCACCCGACAGACCCCACTGGGATTTCGTATAAATCCGGAACCGGTGGACCGACATGTCCAATCGATTGATCCTCTGAATCTATGATAAATTCTGGTTCATGTCTGAGAATTTCAAACAAATCGGTCAAAAGTTGAATGAATTAGAGCAAAAACATCACCAAAATTTTGATGCACAAAAGAGGTTGGGGATGCAAAAGTTAATAAAAACAAGAGGAAGGGGGAGTCTCTGAATTCTCCACTTCCTTCAAAGAAACAAGGTTTCAAGACCGTCCTGCCAAAGCGCGGAAAAAATAGAAGGAAGCTGGAGAATTCAGATATTCCTTCTAACTCTAATATCGGAAATAATTCTTCTCCAATCGAACTGAGCAATCAGTTCGATTTGATTAATGATGAAATTGAGCAAATCGAATATACCTCTAGCCCAGGTGATTCGATTAATGCGAAAAAGCAAAGGATTCCGCCAATTGTGGTATCTGTTACCGAGTTTTCTGGCTTTCGGAATGAAATCTTGAGTAACCTTCAGGGGATCAAGGTTTCATTTCAGATTGCTAGGAAGGGTGACTGCCGCGTTTTGCCGGGATCCTTTGACGATCGCAAACGTCTTTTTCAGTATTTAACTGAGAAGCGCCATAAATTCTTCACATACGACGACAAAACTGAGCGATTGTTCAAAGTCGTCTTGAAAGGTCTCCCCAGTGATGACAAATCACTGGATGAGATTAAAATTGAAATTTCTCAATTACTTGGATTCTCACCAGTCCAAGTAATTAAGATGAAAAAGAAATCCCACTCTGGTACTTCCCAGAGGGGCATTTCTCAAGAATTTTATTTAGTTCATTTTAACAAAAGTGAACTAAATAATATGAAAAGTTTGGAAAAGGCCTGTATTATGTCCCATGTCCGTGTTACATGGGAACATTTCCGCAGGCCTGGGGGAAATATCCAAAACCCCACCCAGTGCCGTAAGTGCCAAAAGTGGGGTCATGGAACCAAACATTGTCACATGGATGCTGTTAACGCAGAAGCCGTCAAGCTGGCAACCTTGCCCAACACCGAATCTGAAGGGCACTCGTCAGCTGTCAAAGCGCCACGTCAGCTGCCGAAGCGCTGCGTCGACGCTGGTGGAATGACATCGCTCGTTTGACAAGCTGTCATCGGGCTCTTCCGGTCATTCTTCGCCACATTCCAGCTACGTTGAAGCAGCAGTGAGACGTTTACGATTTAAGAAAACAGTGAATTTAGTTAAGAGAATTTGAAAATTAAAATACGGTTCAGAAAATTAGCGTGTAGTGCTCGATTCGATTTTCCACCGATTAAGGATTAGTTCGGTAGGATTATACCTTTGGCGACAGTTGCCAGATTGTAGTCGCAAAGTGAGGTTAGTTGAGTCAGGTCAAAGCTATCCACATAATTTATTATTTTTATCCGCAGTCATAGCGTGAAATCCATCGTCGCAGTCTGTCCAGTCTGTGGTCCAGTAGGTCCTTCCGACAAATCCCGAAAAGAAAAAGTGAGAAAATAATATTAAATGAAGATAATATCAGATAATTAATTAACTGAATTTAGGCCACTAGGTAGAGGTTAGTGTGGCACAGCAGGTGCGCAAGATATATAGACCCACCGAATTGTGAGTAATTATTGAATACTTACTGTGAAATATTATACTTACGTTTCGATCTAATTATAGTTGAAGCTCAATACACAAAGCTATCAGAACCGGTTTGTGTTTTTCCTTTGCGCCCTGCCAGCCTCGACAAATCTTCAAAATTCGTGGCAACATGGAAGACAGCGCGACCGATGGCCACGAGGAATACAACTGTGTGGCCTGTCAACGGCCAGATAGTGCGGACAACATGGTCCAGTGCGACCAGTGCGACGTCTGGAAGCATTACGCCTGCGCCGAGGTGAATGAGAGCATCCGGGATCGATCCTTCTTGTGTGGTGATTGCACCGCGCATGCCGCACACCAGAGTGATGACGTCATATCGGTCCGAAGTGAATTCAGCCACACTAGCTCAACATCGGTGTTCTCCGTCTGCCTGAATCAGCTGGTGGAACGACAGCAGATCGAACGCGCTCGTGTGGAACTGGAACTCCAGCGGCGCCACTTGGACGAGCAGCAGAAACTGATCGACAGAGTACTGGATGGGGAGGAAATTGCGAGCCATCGTAGTGGCGGCACGAGAGGTGGTGCAATCATCGATGCGATTTCACCTTCGTCGAATATGCGCTTAGTGACACCAACTCCTCCTGGAGCTCCTCTGGCACCGAATGCTCGTCGGTCGATGCCTCCACCCAGTGATACACCGAAAACTACCGCTCCAGTGATGGTGTCAATTCCACTCTCGGCGATCGAGCCAGGTACCGTGGAATTTCTGAAGGCCAAAAGGGATCCGAAAGCTGCCTTCATACCTCTCAAGGATCGGGTTGAGCAGTGCGAGCATCGCGCCAACCCAACATCTGAAGAGCTGGCAAATCTACGATCTCAAGTAGAAATGTGCCGGAAGCTTTTGGAGAAGTTTCAACACGGCGCAGAAACAAGCCAGCCAGTTCATCGTTCAGCTCCGGTCAACTCGTCGATGGTGCGGCCACCAAAGCCAGCGGCGAACACGTCGCAAGTGAAGAAGCAGACCGGCACCATCCCGAAGACGAACCGATCGATGCAACAGACTCCCGCAGACGACCAGATACAGTGGGATCGTCATTCATCAGATGGAGCAGTTGGTGGAACCGATCCACTTGAGGATCTATGGTCGCTAAGGATGCCGGTAAGACAAACTAGCCGGCCACCGGTAAGTCGAACGATGGAACCCCCAGGTAAGCGTCAAGCCTTGAGTACTACTATGCAACTTACAAACCTATACGATTCAGAACATTGCCCTACGACCAAAACAACTACCAGCGAGCAGCAGCGATTTGTCGCGCGCCCGGTAGAACATAATATGCCTCCTATAAATTCTCTGGAGCAGCAGCGAAATTTATTCGCGCGCTCTCTTGATTTAAATCAGACCAGTTACATTGAACAAAATTTAACCGAAGTGGAAACGCGTCCTCCCCCCTCGCGTGCGGTTAATTCGTCTCAGCCCCCTCGACAATACGACAGCGTGATACAAAACCAAGTGATTCCCCAACGAGATCCAGTTCGCCCAACACAGCAGCAGTTAGCAGCAAGGCAGTCCCTGGCTAAAGAACTTTCTCGATTCACCGGTGACCCAGCGGAATGGCCGATCTTCATCTCTAACTACCGCTACACAACGGAAGCCTGTGGTTTTACAGATGGAGAAAATATGCTGCGCCTCCAACGGTGCCTGTCTGGACCAGCGCTTGAAACGGTTCGCTGTCGGTTGGTGCTGCCAGCAGCAGTCCCGCAGGTCATCGAGACACTTCGCTTGCGGTTCGGACGACCGGAATTGCTGATCAACGCTCTGCTTCGTAAGGTGCGAGAAATTCCAGCCCCAAAGTCGGATAAACTGGAAGGACTAATTGACTTCGGAATGGCAGTGCAGGCGTTATGTGACCATATAGAAGCTGCGAACGAACGCGCTCACCTATCAAACCCGTCACTGCTGCAGGAACTCGTCGCTAAACTTCCTGCGGATCAACGAATGATGTGGGCGGGGTATAAGCGAGGATTCCAAGAAGTCGATCTCAAAACCTTCGGCGATTATATGGCAGCTGTGGTACGAGATGCGACAAGTTTAGTGACCTTCGAACCAGAGGTCAAACGAAACAACCTCGCGACCGCCCGAAGGGCAAAGGATTCATTAACTCCCACGCAGTGGAAACGCCCGGAAGGACATGGGATTCATCGAGTGATCCGACAGAAACGGCGAAGCAGTTCAATTGCCTGAACTGCAATAAGAGCGGTCACCGAGTACGAGATTGTAACGCGTTCAAACAGTTGACAGTCGATGATCGTTGGAGACGAGTCCGTGCGCTGAGTCTATGTCAAAACTGTCTATTCAGTCATGGACGACGCGCGTGCCGAGGCAGAAAGTCTTGCGACATCAATGGCTGCCAGTACCGTCATCATCCGCTTCTCCACTCATCTAGAGGCCCACCAAAGTCATCGGAATCCACCGTTCAAGTCGCAGAAAACCGCACCCATCGGCACCTGAGTTCCTCGACGTTGTTCCGAATCATTCCCGTCACTCTTTACGGGGAGAACAGTTCGATCAACACGTTCGCCTTTCTTGACGAGGGATCGGATCTGACATTGGTGGAAAGATACTTGATTACTTCGCTGGGACTAAAAGGCACTCCTCTCCCTCTATGCCTTCGTTGGACTGGGAATGCTTCACGCGTAGAGAAGGGTTCCCAACAGGTCACTGTCGAGATAGCTGGACTAGGGCAGGACAAGCGGCACAAATTGCTAAACGCGCGCACTGTAAAGAACCTGGGTCTTCCCTGCCAAAGTTTCCAGATGGATGCGGCAGTTAAGCAGCATAAGCACCTAACGGGCATTCCTGTCAGCAGCTACAAGAACGCTGTTCCGAAGATTCTTATCGGGATCGATAATTTGCGGCTAGCGCTACCATTGAAAGTACGAGAAGGGGAAGATGGGACGGCGCCGGTGGCGGTGAAAACCAGACTAGGTTGGTGCGTCTACGGTCCCCATGAAAGCAGTAAACAAGATTCATACAGTTTCCACATCTGCGAATGTTCCTGTGATGAAACACTTCACGAGGCGGTGAAAGACTTCTTCGCCATTGAAAGAGCAGGAGTATGTCCGACAGTAATCCCGATGAAGCAGGAAGACGAACGGGCGCTAACCATAATGGAAGCCACAACTTACCGTGTTGGAAACCGCTTCGAAACGGGACTAATTTGGAAAGAAGACCACGTAGAGTTCCCGAACAGCTATTACATGGCAGTGCGTCGGCTGGAATGCCTAGAGCGCAGGATGGATCGTGACACGGTACTGAAGGAGAATCTGCACCGACAAATACGCGAATACGCAGCAAAAGGATACGCGCACAAGGCTACGAAAGCAGAAATGGAAGCAGCGGATCTAAGGAGAGTATGGCACCTCCCAGTCGGAGCGGTGATGAACCCAAAGAAACCGGGGAAAGTCCGCGTTATTTGGGACGCTGCGGCTAAGGTCGACGGCGTATCGCTCAACAGTGCACTCCTCAAAGGACCAGATCAACTCTCTTCTCTTCCCGCGATTCTTTTCCGTTTCCGACTGTACGGGGTGGCAGTCAGCTCGGATATCCAGGAGATGTTTCACCAGATCCGAATCCGAAAAGCAGACAAGAACTCCCAACGCTTCCTGTGGCGAGACAACCCGTCTGAGAAGCCCACAGTATACCTGATGGACGTTGCCACATTCGGCAGTACTTGTTCACCGGCATCAGCACAGTTCGTTAAAAACAGGAACGCCGAGCAACACCGAGAGCTGTATCCGGAAGCGGTAAAAGCGATTATCAACGACCACTACGTTGATGATTATCTGGCGAGTTTCAGCACGGAAGAGGAAGCAGCAAAAGTGGCACGCGAGGTACGACACGTACACGGCAACGGAGGGTTCGAATTGCACAACTGGCGGTCGAACAGTAGCACGGTGCTAGAACGACTGGGCGAAGTTCCACTTGCAGCCGAAAAGCAACTGAAACTCGTTGACGGAGTGAATACAGAGAGAGTGCTCGGAATGCTATGGAGTCCTTCAACCGACGAGCTGAGCTTTTCCACCCAGATGAGTGTAGAAGTCCAGTCACTGATTCAAACGGCCACGCGGCCGACAAAGAGGCAGGTACTACGATGCGTGATGACTCTATTTGATCCATTGGGATTGCTCTCACCGTTCCTCATCCATGGCAAAGTTCTTATCCAAGACATTTGGAGAGAAGGCACTGAATGGGACGAACAAGTCAGCACAAACGTATTTGCGAAATGGCAGCGGTGGGTGCAGATGATTGAGTACATCTCCGGGGTGCGCATTCCTAGATGTTATTTCCACCATGCGAATCATAAGACCTATCACAACTCCGAGCTCCATGTGTTCGTCGACGCAAGCGAGGTAGCGTACTCTGTGCGATCTATCTGCGCACTCTTAGTTCAGAAATGGGTCCGCTGTGCTGCTTAATTGCTGCCAAATCCAAAGTTGCTCCGCTAAAGCCGTGGTCTATTCCCAGACTAGAACTACAAGGCTGTGTCTTGGGCGTACGTTGGTCGAAGTTCGTCCGAGAAAATCACGGTATTCCTGTATCCAAGATGGTGTTTTGGACGGATTCCAGAACAGCCCTGGCCTGGATCATGGCCGACCCTAGGAGCTACCGACAATTCGTGTCCTTCAGAGTAGGAGAGATTCTGGAGCACACCACGGCAAGCGAATGGCGATGGGTGCCATCAAAGTCAAACCCAGCAGATGAAGCGACTAAATGGGGCAGCGGTCCGTACTTCGACCCAAACAGTAAGTGGTTCCATGGTCCGGACTTCCTGCGCCTACCGGAGGAAGAGTGGCCTCATCCAAAAGAGCCGGTGATGGTTACTACCGAGGAGATGCGGGCATCGATTCTGCACCACTGTTCATTCGAGCCGGTGATTGACTTCGACCGATTCTCTTCTTGGGATCGGCTACTACGAGCAACCGCATTCGCTCTCCGATTCGTACGCAATACGACCAAGATGCACCCGAAATACACAGGACAACTTCAGCAGTCTGAACTTCGAGCAGCAGAAACTACGATATGCAAGCTAGTGCAGTACGACTCCTACCCTGATGAGATCGCTGCACTGTCCAACAAGGTACCGAACGAAACCGGGCAGGAGGCTATCGGGAAACACAGCTCCATCTACCGATTAATGCCGATTATGGACGACAACGGGTTGCTACGTGAACGTGGCCGGATCGGAGCAGCTGCAGACATCGGCTACAACGTGTGTCATCCAATTATACTGCCGAGAAATCATCATATCACGGAACTTCTCGTTCGTCGATACCATGAGCGATACCGTCATGGAAATACAGAAACGGTGGTTAACGAGATCCGCCAGCTGTACAGCATTTCAAGACTGCGGTTGGTGGTCAAAAGGGTAAGCCGTGAATGTACGTTCTGCAAGATCCGCCGAGCGAAACCAGCAATTCCACCAATGGCGCCGCTTCCACCTGCTCGCCTGGCTCACCATGAACGGGCCTTCACCTACACAGGGTGGACTATTTCGGGCCGCTGCTGGTCAAGCTGGGAAGATCAAACGTCAAACGCTGGGTCGCATTGTTCACCTGTTTAACAGTACGTGCCGTCCATCTCGAAGTCGCGTACACACTGTCAACCGAATCCTGTATTTCCTGCGTCCGCCGATTCGTGGGTCGCCGAGGCCCACCCGCCGAATTCTTCAGTGACAACGGAACAAACTTCCAAGGCGCTGACCGAGTGCTGCGACATCAGATTAGCCAGGGACTGTCCGACACCTTCACTAGTACCAATACTAAATGGAACTTCATTCCGCCAGGAGCACCGCACATGGGAGGAGCATGGGAACGCCTGGTGAAGTCAGTAAAAACCGCCATGACCGAGGCGTACTCCGAGGAGAAACTCGATGACGAGGGGCTGCAGACACTGGTCGTGGAGGCTGAACGTATGGTGAACTCGAGGCCTCTGACGTATCTGCCGCTAGAGTCTGAGGAGTCGGAGGCACTTACACCGAATCACTTTTTGGTGTTGAGCTCAAGCGGGGTGATACAACGAAGAGATCAACGAAGCAACGATACAGTCTGGGTTCAGCCAAGTGAACTAGTCCGCCGAGAAATCCTGGGGAGATCGTGGGAACTAATCCAGCGTCAGCTGGATGTTTTCTGGAGACGTTGGATGGTCGAATATTTGCCGGTGATCCGCCGACAGCCGAAGTGGTCCGACGAAACTCGTTCGCTAGAACCAGGAGATCTGGTGATGGTCGCAGAACCGACGAAGCGAAACGGATGGGAACGAGGACGAATCATTCGCATGATCTCGAATCCGGATGGTCGACATCGTCAGGCCGTCGTACAGATTGGACAAAAGAGCGTGGTGCGGCCGGTCTCAAGGTTAGCGCTGCTTGACCTCAAGGATCATCGTGAGACTCCGGAGAACTTCGGACCACACCCGGGGGAGACTGTTAACGCAGAAGCCGTCAAGCTGGCAACCTTGCCCAACACCGAATCTGAAGGGCACTCGTCAGCTGTCAAAGCGCCACGTCAGCTGCCGAAGCGCTGCGTCGACGCTGGTGGAATGACATCGCTCGTTTGACAAGCTGTCATCGGGCTCTTCCGGTCATTCTTCGCCACATTACAGCTACGTTGAAGCAGCAGTGAGACGTTTACGATTCAAGAAAACAGTGAATTTAGTTAAGAGAATTTGAAAATTAAAATACGGTTCAGAAAATTAGCGTGTAGTGCTCGATTCGATTTTCCACCGATTAAGGATTAGTTCGGTAGGATTATACCTTTGGCGACAGTTGCCAGATTGTAGTCGCAAAGTGAGGTTAGTTGAGTCAGGTCAAAGCTATCCACATAATTTATTATTTTTATCCGCAGTCATAGCGTGAAATCCATCGTCGCAGTCTGTCCAGTCTGTGGTCCAGTAGGTCCTTCCGACAAATCCCGAAAAGAAAAAGTGAGAAAATAATATTAAATGAAGATAATATCAGATAATTAATTAACTGAATTTAGGCCACTAGGTAGAGGTTAGTGTGTGGCACAGCAGGTGCGCAAGATATATAGGCCCACCGAATTGTGAGTAATTATTGAATACTTACTGTGAAATATTATACTTACGTTTCGATCTAATTATAGTTGAAGCTCAATACACAAAGCTATCAGAACCGGTTTGTGTTTTTCCTTTGCGCCCTGCCAGCCTCGACAGATGCTAAATGCATGATTTGTGGTGGAACCTCTCACGCCAAGGACGCATGTGCTGTGAGAGAAGACTCCAATAAATGCAAATTGTGGGGGCAATCATAAATCCAATTTCTGGGAATGCCCTTCACGCAAAAAAGTTTTGAATTCCCGTGCAAAATTGATGACGGGAAATTCCAATCGGATCCCAGATTCGACGGGTAGAAATTTTTCAAACGCTCAAATTTCGAAACCAGTTACCGGTCGAGCAATTCATACCCACCACAATTCACAAACAAATTTTGCCGCTCGTCAACGGGTAGCAAGCACTTCAGTAAATTCCAATTTTTCGAATGTACCTACGTATGCAAACATCGCTGCTGGTAGACAAAATTTCTCTTCTCAAAATGAGGTTTATACCCATGTCCCAACGGAAAATAATGGTCATGTTGCCGATTCAGGTAGCATGACTGCTTCCGATTTTGAATTTTAAATGAACAATTGCATCACATGATTGATGCAATGTTCAAAGCAAATACCATTCCTGAAGCTGTTCAGGTTGGTATAAAGTACACACAAAAAATTGTTATCGGACTCCGTTTTAATGGATCTAAATAATTGTGTGAAAGTTCTAAATTGGAATGCCCGCTCTCTAAAGGGTAAGGAAGATGAATTATTCAACTTCCTAACAGTTCATAATGTGCATATTGCCATTATAACAGAAACTTATTTAAAGCCCGAACTCTCCATTAAAAGAGATCCAAATTATTTTATCTACAGAAATGATCGTCTTGACAGCGCCTGTGGTGGGGTCGCCATTGTCATTAATAGACGTATCAAACATAAATTATTTTCTTCGTTTGAAACCAAAGTTTTTGAAACCTTGGGAGTTTCTGTTGAAACAAATTTTGGTCAATTTTCTTTCATTGCAGCCTATTTGCCTTTTCAATGCAATGGGCAGCAAAAGAATTTGTTGAAAGCTGATCTTCAAATTCTGACTCGCAACAAATCAAAATTCTTCGTAATTGGTGACTTCAATGCCAAACACCGTTCATGGAATAATGCTCAAAGCAATTCCAACGGCAAAATTTTATTTGAAGATTGTTCTGCGGGATATTATACTATTCAATATCCCAATGGCCCTACTTGTTTTTCTTCCAGTCGAAATCCTTCTACAATTGATTTAGTTTTAACGGATTCAAGTCAGCTGTGTGGCCAATTGGTAACTCATGCTGACTTTGACTCTGATCATCTTCCTGTGACATTTGAAATCTCACAAGAAGCCATTTATAATCCAATCAGCTCTACTTTTAATTATCATAGAGCTGATTGGGATTTATATAAAACGTATATCGATAGGAATTTTGATGTTGATATTCCTCTCGATACCAAAAGTGATATTGATAATGCTCTCGTATCTTTGACAAATTTAATTGTCGAAGCCAGAGGCATTGCAATTCCTGAATGTGAAATTAAATTCAACTCCATTATTATTGACGACGATCTTCAGCTACTGATCCGTCTTAAAAATGTGAGGCGAAGACAATACCAAAGAATCCGTGATCCTGCGTTGAAAGTTATTTGGCGAGATTTGCAAAATGAAATTAAAAAAGGTTTCGCTATACTGAGAAATACCAACTTTGAGATTAATGTCTCGAAGTTGGATCCCAGATCGAATCCCTTTTAGAAATTAACGAATTAAAAAAAAACCTCAAAAGCCAATTCCAGCACTTAAAAAGGGAAAATATGTTTATTAACAAATGGCGAAAAGGCTCAAAAACTTGCTCAGCAGTTCGAGAGTGCCCATAATTTTAGTCTAGGTCTCACTAGTCCAATTGAGGATCAGGTTCAACGAAGCTTCGAAGACATTCTCAACCAAGATAATGTTTTTGACCCTTCGTTGGGAACTAATTTGGATGAAGTGAGATCTATTACTAGAAAATTTAAAAATATGAAAGCCCCGGGTGATGATGGTATTTTCTACATACTTATCAAAAAACTTCCTGAGAGCTCTTTATCCTTTTTGGTTAATTTATTTAACAAATGTTTTCAATTGGCATACTTCCCAGATAAATGGAAAACTCTAAAGTTGTTCCAATTTTGAAGCCAGACAAATATCCAGCTGAGGCTTCTAGTTATCGCTCAATCAGTTTGCTTTCTTCTATAAGCAAACTGTTTGAAAAAAATTTTAAATAGAATGATGGTTCATATTAATGACAATGCTATTTTTGCTGATGAGCAATTTGGTTTTCGCCATGGGCATTCAACCACTCATCAGTTATTAAGAGTTACGAACTTAATTCGGCTCAACAAATCTGAAGGATATTCGACTGGAGTTGCTCTTCTTGATATAGAGAAAGCATTTGACAGTGTTTGGCATGAAGGTTTGATTGTAAAATTGAATTTTAATTTTCCTTTGTACATTATTAAACTGGTCCAAAATTATTTATCAGATCGCTCACTACAGGTAAACTATCAGAATTCTGAATCTGATAGATTACCTGTAAGAACTGGTGTTCCCCAAGGCAGTATACTGGGGCCCATTTTGTATAACATTTTTACTGCGGACTTACCTGATTTACCACCAGGGTGTCAAAAATCTTTGTTTGCAGATGACACGGGCCTTTCAGCCAAAGGGCGAAGCCTTCGTGTCATTTGTAGTAGATTGCAAAAAAGTTTGGATATTTTCTCCACTTACTTGCGAAAATGGAAAATTTCCCCAGAATGCTTCCAAAACTCAGCTTATAATTTTCTCACATAAGCCGAGAGCTTCTTATTTGAAACCTTCTAGCAGACATATTGTCACTATGAATGGGGTTCCAATTAATTGGTCTAGCAGAAGCTAAATATTTAGGACTTCTGCTAGATCAAGATTAACTTTTAAAAATCACATTGAAGGCCTTCAAGCCAAATGTAACAAATATATTAAGTGTCTATATCCACTTATAAACAGAAAATCGAAACTTTGTCTTAAGAACAAACTTTTGATTTACAAACAAATTTTTAGACCTGCCATGTTGTATGCTGTGCCAATATGGACTAGTTGCTGCAATACCAGAAAGAAGGCACTTCAGAGGATTCAAAATAAAATTCTGAAAATGATTCTGAAGTTGCCTCCGTGGTATAGTACCAATGAACTTCATAGAATTTCTAATATTGAGACATTGCAACAAATGTCCAACAAAATAATTTCCAATTTTAGACAAAAATCGTTGCAATCTTCTATTGCAACGATTAACTCCTTGTACCCTTAGTATAAATTAGGTTAAGTTTAGTTTAAGTTGAAAACATTGTAATTCCTACATGGTTCAATTCAACCAGAGGAAAAATTCTAACTGCCAGAGGCAATTGAAATGTATTAATATTAACTAAAAAGTAACATAGCAAATAGTGATGATAGTGTTAAGAAAACACGGAACACCTAGTCTAAGAAATGAATGCATGTATTAGATAATTAGCAAATAAAATTAGTTAAAAAAAAAAAAATGCATTTTTCAGGGTTGGCCAAATTTGGCCATTTCTAATGGAAACTGTCGTAAAATTTAGACTTTTTTCCCATACACGGAAGCCTTCAAGTACCCATTAATGGGTACTTTCGTACCCATTATGAAGAAAAGCGGCATAACTCATTTAATGGGTAAATCGCTTTTACTCATTAATGAGTACTTGAAGCAAACTTTTTTAAATGCAAACCCATTTTTAATGCAATAAATGAGTAAAAATAACCCATGGCTTTAACATTTTCGGTTCTTTTAATTGTTGCGGATTTCAAAATGGATTAAAACAACTAAAGACAATTAAGATAAACAAGATAAACAACATATTCTGTATTTATTTCATGTGTAAAATAACATTTTTACGGTTTTCCCCTGCCGCTAGATGCTTTTCCACAGCTACTGTTGGAGAACTATTTCATCCGGTAACACTTCAAAAGAATGTAAATTCTATCATATTCGTCGGTCAACCTGTTGGCTAATGGTTGAACGTTTCCAAACACAAATATTCCGATAAATCCTCGGCGAGATGCTCGGTTGGGTCGGTAGCAGCTAATTCAAAATTGGGTAATTCAACTCTTTTTTTGTTATTGAAAAAATACCCATTTTTTGACAATTCAGAACTCGATCAAAAAATGGGTGAATGGAACCCGTTTAATGGGTACTCCTAAGCTTCCGTGTAGAGATTTGTGTTTTTTTGCGAGGAGTCTCGTTTCGACCGTATTCCAGTGCGGTTGGTTTTTGCGCTCTACTTTTGTGCGGTGATTCGCCTAAAAGTAGAACAATAGAACCAGTGCAGTGACCGCGGTCGAAACAAATGTGTAGTGTATAAAAAAGTGCTGCAGATCCGGAAGACGTACGCATGTTTGTGCTTGCAAGGGCTGATCGATTGTTATCAAGGGCAATGCCCTTGCTAATATTGCGATCAAGGCTATGTAAATGCTCAAACATGTTCAGCGTCAGATTTATTGAGGAGAGGTAAGGTTTTGATGATCCGTAAATTTAACACGCACGCACTCACACAAACGCACACACACATTCACATTATACACACATACATATACACAAATACATACATATACTGATGGACATGAGTGTTCGTCATGTTTTCATAGTAGCTCTATTAAAACATGACGAATACTTTTGTCTATCAGTGTAGACATATAAACACACATACACACTCATATACACACATACACGCTCATATACATCATACAAAAAACACGTACACGATTTTTATCATATATTAGGTATCTATAACATTGAAAGCGTTTGGTACGGGAGGTCCACGCTTTCTTCCTTTCCTCGATACCAAGCTATTGAGTGACTTTAGGTATTCCTGAAATCGCTCAATACCTAGGAGTCATCTCTGCGGTACATACTGCGTAGTTGGCCTGGCCATCTGCAAGCAAAAATGCCGGCATTCAGAAACCGCCATTTTCCAGGATGCTTTCAAGTATTGGCTACGCATGTATGAGATTAGATTAGATTAGATAGAGATTTGTAGTTTTTTGCCGCTAAAGTTTAATAGAAGCCCGTAGAATTCCCCGATTGATATCTTCAAAACATACAGTGGATGTAATTCCATGAAAATTTAATTTCTCGTTGCCAAGCCGAAGAATTTTCCGTTGAAATCTGAAAATATTCCAGTTGTCATCCCGAATAAATTTCCTTGAAAATTTGGAAGAACTTTTGCGTGGAAATTCTGGAGAATTTAAGTGCACATTCTGGAAAATGTCTCAAATAAATTTGGAAGCACTTCCCACGAAAATAAAAAAAAATATCCACGAAAATTTCGAATAAATTCTTATGGGAACTCTAAAGAGTTTCGTGTGAAATCTCCGATTTTTTTTCCGCGGGCATTACCGAGGATTTTCTATTGAAATCCAAAGTATTTCTTGACGAAACCAAATTCTTTGATGGAGAAGGGTTTTTTGGCCCAAAGTCTATTGGCTGAAGGCCACAATTTGACCGAACAAATTTGTGTGCTACTAGGGATGTCAGACATTTTCGGCCAAACCATTTTCAACCTGATAACCGTTTCGGTCAAACGTTCAATTCAGCCCAATGGAATTCGGCTTAATTGCTGTCCATCAAGTGGCAACACCGGGAAGAGACATATGGCCGAAAGTTGTTTAGTTGCATATGTCATTTGGCCGAACAAACCATTAGAGCGAAACTCATCTGGCCAAACAACTGGCCATTTGGTTGAAAATGCCGTTTGGCAGAAAGGGCCATTTGGCTGAAATAACACACGGTCAGAAATGACGTTCAGCTGAACTGGTCATTTGGCAGAAAAGACCACTGTCATAACTGATTCGACTGAAAATGTTATTTGGCCGAACGGGTCAACATTTCTGCGGCTGAGTATGAAATCACATAATGAAATGCTATTCCCCGGAAGCTATACCTAAGATGGCAGCCCCATCTCGGTGGATGAACCTTGGGCCAACAACCTACTGTTCCCGAAACATCAATTTGTTCGAGAATCCAATAATGAAAGAATACGGACTGATTTTACGGCGACGATTCTTAGCGCGAAACAACGGACACGAATAGGAACATGAAACGTTTTAACCCTAGCCCAGCAGGGTAAATTGGCACAACTTGCCAATGAGGCACGCCGCATGAAGCTTGAGATCCTGGAACTGAGTGAAGTCCGTTGGCCAAACTTTGGAGAACACAGAACGCAGTCGGGACAAGTTCTGCTATACTTTGGTTTACGAGGTGAACACGCTCCCGGAGTTGGCTTCCTACTAAGCGCTCAGGCACACTCTGCGCTTATGAAGTGGGAACCTATAAGTGAAAGGATAATCGTTGCCAGATTTAGAACAGATTTAGAACACGGGTCCGAAACCTTATTATAATCCAATGTTATGCGCCAAGCGATGCTGCCGATCTGCAAGACAAAGAGAACTTCTACAGTCAACTGAATGCCGTCGTAGATAGTATTTCAAAATGATATCACGATCTGTTTGGGCGACTTCAATGCGAAGATCGGATCCGACAACTCGAACCATGAGCGCATTATGGGACGCCATGGTCTCGGAGAAATGAGCGAAAACGGAGAGCTGTTCGCAGAATTTTGTGGTAATAACGACATGGTGATCGGGGGATCGCTCTTCCCTCATCGACCGGTTCACAAGGTCACGAGGGTCTCCCGTGACGGCTTTACAGAAAATCAAATCGACCACATCTGCATCAGCCGAAAATGGAAACGGAGCCTTCTTGATGTACGGAATAAACGTAGTGCCGATATCGCGTCTGATCATCACCTCCTCATCGGCGAAATACGCCTGCGCATTGCGCGGATTCGTCGGAATGAGGAGAGAGTTGGACGACGGTTCAACACACGCCGACTGGAAGATGCCACGGTGAAACGGTCCTTCGTTGAAGAACTGCAGACGCGTGCTGCAGATATTCTGGAAAGTGGCAGCGTGGAAGACCAATAGACCGCCATCAAGAATGCCTTCATCGCCAGCAGCGAGAACAATCTGGGTGAACTGCGCACACAGAGAAAACAATGGATCACCGATGAGACCTGGAGGAAGATAGGGGAGCGAAGAGAAGCCACAGTCGCGATAGAGCGATCAAAAACCAGGAGAGCCAAAGTCTTAGCCCGTCAACGATACGCGGCTCTTGAGAAGGAAGTAAAACGATCATGTCAACGGGACAGACGTGGACGGACTCTTTGACCGACGAAGGAGAAAGCCGCAGCAACCGGGGGCATTCGCCTCCTCTACGATATCTCACGACGCTTACGCGGGGCGAAGATGAATGCAACGATGCTGGTGAAAGACGCAAATGATCAGTTATTGATCGACCCAACTGACCAGCTGAAACGCTGATTCGAGCACTTCGAACAACTTTTTAAGTGGCAGCCAGGCCATCACCACCTCGGCATGATCTGCCTAGGATCCGACGCATAACACGCGTCAATACCGAAGCCCCATCACTGCTAGAGATTCAAACAACCATCCAAAGCATGAAATCGAATAAAGCCACAGGGGTCGATCGCATATCAGCCGAGATGCTCAAAGCTGACCCCATGACGTCCGCTCAACTACTGCATCGTTTATTTCGTAATAACTGGGACACCGCAACTTTCCCGGTCGACTAGATGCAAGGTATCTTAGTGAAGGTGCCCGAAAAGGGTGACCTGACTGTATGCGATAACAGGCGAGGCATTAGGTTGCTGTGTACCGTTCTCAAAGTTCTGTGTAAAATTATCCTAGCCCGGATTCAGGAGTAGATCGATGTGATTCTCAAGCGGCAGTAGGCTGGATTCCGTTCCGGAAGATCCTGTGTGGACCATATTGTCACGCTTCGTATCATTCTGGAGCAGGTCAACGAATTCCAAGACTTGGTATTCATTGACTACGAAAAAGCTTTCGACCGTCTCAATCACGAGAATATGTGGGGCGCCCTGAGACGCAAGAGGATTCCTGAGAAAATCATCGACCTCATCGAAGTATAGTACGAGGCCTTTTCGTGTATAGTGCTGCACAATGGGGTCCTGTCCGACCCTATCCGGGTCGTAGCTGGTGTGAGGCAAGGATGTATTCTATCACCGTTACTGTTCCTCATCGTAATCGACGAAATTCTGGTAGGTGCGATTGACCATGAACCAAACCGCGGGCTGTTATGGCAGCCTGTAACCATGGAGCACCTAAACGACTTCGAATTGGCTGATGACATTGCACTTCTCGCTCAACGGCGCTCTGATATGCAGTGTAAGCTCAACGACCTTGCCGAGCGCTCCTCTTCGGTAGGCTTAGTAATAAACGTTAACAAAACCAAATCGTTGGATGTAAACACGGTGACCCCTTCCAGTTTCACAGTAGCCGGGCAACCAGTGGAGAATGTTGAAAGCTTCCAGGGTTGACATAGGCGCACGGATCAAGAAAGCAAGGGCTGCCTTTGCGAGTTTAAGAAACATCTGGAAAAACAGGCAGATAAGTGAACGCACCAAAGTACGAATTTTCAACTCTAACGTAAAAGCTGTGCTGTTATACGCTAGCGGAACATGGTGTGTATCAGTGGATAACACTCAACGGCTGCAGGTGTTAATCAACAGATGCCTGCGGTATATAATTCGGGCCTAGTGGCCTCACAACTGGATCTCAAACAACGAGCTCCATCGTCGTTGTCACCAGAGGCCGATAGCAACAGAAATTCGGGATAGGAAGTGGGGCTAGGACGGCCACACTCTACGTAGGGGCGGAAACGAAATCTGTAAACAAGCATTAGACTGGAACCCGGAGGGACATCGCAGCAGAGGCAGACCCATGGCGGCGAATCCTCAATAAAGAAATAAAAGAAGTCGACTGAAGTCTAACCTGCCAACAGGTTAAAGCGATAGCTGGGCAAAGCTCAGGATGGAGATCTTTCAAGTCGGCCCTTTGCACCACTGAAGGTGTACAGGATCCATAAGTAAAGTAAGTAAGTCAACGTTTCTGGCCATATTACCCGTTCGGCGAATAACATTTTCGACCGTAGACCAAATGACCATTTCGGCTACATGCCGATTTTTGGCTACATGGCCTATTCGACCTTAACGGGTTTTTTTCAACCAAATTACCAGTTCGGCCGTATGTCACTTTTGGAAAAAATGACAAACCGTTTTCGACCTATTAACCGTTTCGACCTAACTTCTTTGTCTTTGTCTAAATAATCAACAGGAAATAAAAAAATCGCTACGCCGATTCACGCTGCCGCCTCTACCACTGCAGTGCACTGGCTAAAATGGCTTTCGGTGTGACGCCTCAAACTCCGCCACTGCCGACCAAAATGATGACAAACGCCGCCGCCGACGACTTTCGGACCGGTGCAAACCTCTATATGGAATGTTGAATTAACTGCACGGTTAACTAGCCGTCAACTCGTGTTTGATGCTTTGCATAAGATGCTTAATTGAAGACAATATACATACGTACAGGTTACATATAGAAGCAGACTGTTAGACTTCTGCGGTTCACTTTATGTAGGGGAGAATAGTCCAAAATGCACCCCTTAAGCTTTTTCGATGTTTTTACCTATATAAACAAGAATACCGATTCATTTAAACGCTTTACAAAACCAGTTACATTTAACAATGATCTTCTATTAAAAACAACAAGGTTTTTATGACTTTCCAACGCATTAAAAAATGTTTTAAAGATGACCCTGGGGCAAAACTCAATTGCATGGAAAAAAAATGGTGCCACATGGTTGTTTGTTTTTTTTTCTTAATGTTATATTCGTTCATAAATGTCCTACAGTAGATTATATGAGTGATGCCATTTTGCCCCGTGGGTGCGTTATGCACCGTTCTCTCTTACCTGGTAATTTCATGTGTTGAGTTGTGAGTCTCTTCTGTCCCATCAAAGAGAAAAAGTACTTATAACACTTACGTACCTAGAATGAGAAAAAAGGAACATTTTAGATATCTTTATGTGAAGCAAAAAGTCAGAATATAGTTTGTTTATTGTAATGAAAACCGCTTCATAAAACGATATTATGGGTAATATTGGTTTATTGAAGGCATTTTATAACATCACACGTCCACACATGCTGCATGAATTCATCTTGCTGGACACCCAACAAAACAATTTAGATTATATTGTGAAAGATTTGACCAATTTCCCATTTTCCCAAACACGAAACATTACATGGTTCCATTTTTGACAATTCGGATGAACTTAAAAACTATAAATGAATCAAATAAGTCTAAGTTGAGTTTAACAGAAAATACTTTAGTTTTTGAAATTTCACTCAAATAAATGAGGATTACACTGTAAAACTATGTAGTTATAGACAAAATTCTATGCTCGGATGCAGTTGCCGTTAAAAACGGTCAAACAATACATCATATCTGCAGTTCAAAATGCTTGAACAAAGGATAACGAAAGAGTTCCATTCCTGGAACAGGCTCAATAGCTCAGAATAAACAATATGCGATTTTTTGACGAAGATTTAGTGTTCGTAAAAATCTCATTGTCGCCCAAATTGTCGCTAATAACTATAGTTATGGACAAAATTCTGTGCTAGGACGTAGTTGCCGTTAAAAACTTTCAAACAATACATCATATTTGCAATTCAAAATGCTTGAACAAAGGATAACGAAAGAGTTTCATACCTGGAACAGGCTTAATAGCTCAGAATTCGAAATATTTAGTGTTCGTAAAATTCTCATTGTCGCCCAAATTGTCACATAATGCAGCTCCTCAAACAAACGGTTCAATTACGGCCCACGTGCGCATTCACTCCCAAGTGAAATTTAATTATCTTTGTGACACCCGGCAAATTGGACAGCCTTCGTCTGATTGACTTCACCGAGCGAGCAATCTGGAACTTGCCAAAGTCTGACATGCCAGGGCGTTCCGTCTGTTAAAAACCCTGGCACACACCGTCCAGGAAGAGCCCGGTGCAGTGTGTGTCGACGTTCGTCTCTGCATTGTACGGCGGAGACTACCAACCTATCGGGAACGGAACTGGTGTCGCAGATTTTGACAGCAGCCGCACGACAACCGACTGACAGGTTTATCACGATTTCGCTCGGCTTTTAAAATTCATAAACGTCTAATAAATCCTTCACGGATGCGAGTGGCGGGGGATGGGGCGTCGGCGGCACTAGAAAGCCCAACCGACAAAACAAGCAACCGCGCCGACCAGGAACATCATTCGGCCCGACTGGCTGGCGTTGCTGAAATTGATTTACATTTACAACCACCAACGGTCAGCCAGTCGGTTAGTCCTCGACGATTCGATGGCGCTCGAGTGGTAGACAAACGCAACTCTAATTCCGACGGCTTAAAAATCGACCCGAAGAGGGAGAGACTTATTCTGATGAGTCCTGATTGCAATAATTTCAAACCGTCGAGAACATGATTTATAGGGAACATTCGCCACTGGGTACACGATTCTATAGATGAATAATTCAACATTGCTTTCTCATAAGCACCTAAATCCTAATCATAAACATTGACTTTCCTAGAAAAATATAACCGAGATCTGGCGTCTTCTATCGAATGAAAAAAAAAATACTGAAAGTAGATTTTTTAAATCAGAGGAGAGCCGTGTTTTCCTTTTTCGACTTGGGCCCTTATAAAACAGCAGAGTAAAATTCTATGTTTTGCTATCTACACAATCCGTGATCCGTTCAGCGATGGACGATGGGCACCAGTAGGGAACCATGGGAAGGGAGAGTTTGCAAAACTTACATCTGCCCACAATCAGCGCGCGGTGGTGAGCGCGTCGCATCAATATGCAAAAACGGTCAGTGAACGGCCAACGCAACGATGACGGCTGCTGTGGCTGTATTCGCATGGCTGATGAGGATTGTGCTGGTGACCACGCGAAAGGGGTGCACAGAATATTATGTCCGTTAATCGAGAGTGCGCTATGCTCGTGCTACGCATTATTATTCTAACCGAACAACGATACCACGCGGTAAAGAACAGTATCTGCCATGACGGTTTCAGGAATTTATTTTCGTGATGCCATAAAGCTGAGACAATTCAAATCTAGTAGGGAAATTTAAAATTCTGAAAACTAAATCCTGCATCCTAGCTGCAAACTAGTATATAATGTGATAGGATTAACGAACAAGAAATATAACCTGTCATAAGACGAGTTTAAGTACTATTCCAATTAATTCCACCACGTTGTGGAATTTAATGGAATAGTACTAAACTAGTCTTATGACAGGTGAAGGAATATCTTAATTATTTTTTATTAACTTTTAATTAATTTAATAATTAATTATTTTCTTTAGAAATTATAACTTATGTTCAATACTCTAATCAAGTATTGAATCATCACAGCAAATAAGATGAGTTCTGTTATGTTAATATATACATTTTCTAACCCAGAAGATCCGCTGGACCGAAACGGGAATCGAATGCGCCACGTTCGACTTGGTAAATACTGTGCCTTTACCGACTAGGCAATCTGATGTCTGTTTTTCTTCTAAAAAGTCCAAGGTCGGTTTTTTAGTTCCATTTTCATTGTTGAATTTCTCTCTTCCATAAAACAAGTAGAACTCGTGAAGCGAAAAACAAACGAGCTTGAACAAACAAATTGAAACCATCATTCAAGCGCAATCGCTCGCTCAACTGCGAAGAAAAATGAAGTATGAACACAGCAGTGCACGGTCCTACTTGCGCGCGCTGCGTTGCCGGGTAAAATATTGATTTCATTTTCATTAGCATCGCCACAGCGTGCTAATTTATCTTCTTCGGTCGTGCAACAGCCAACGTGGGGATCAAGTCCAGAGGGGCAAAGGCACATAATCTCCCAGACGCGATTGAAATCGCGACTTGTTCTCCCTTTCATTCTTCTTGAACCGACCCCATCATCGGTAAGCAAAGTGGAAGATCCGCAACGCTCATTACCATTTGGAGTCGTTGGCAAAGTGTGCCGGAACCCAGTCAGCCAGAGATGGGGTTCGAAAGTGCATAAATTAAGCAAAACCCGATCAACGTCGTGTCCTTACTTGGGCTGCGAAGGGAAGCTCGCTTAGTTCTAGGGGAGGAAGTGCGCGCACTGGTTGAAATGTAATTCATCTTGAAATGTACAAGTTGAGAGGATGCCGTCGTACAATGATTCATAAGACTCAAATTTACGACCGAATATTACTTTTATGCTCGTCAAAAATTCTTTTCGAAAAATTAAAATTGATTCCACATTTAAGCCGTAGAACGGGGACATCTTGTACCAACCGCTTTGTTTACAATATATTGAATGATCGTTGGAAGCTAAGAAGATTAGTGTACAATTATTGGGTCTTCAACGTCTTGGGATGGGGGGACACAGTTTTTAGTCTAGTGCCCCACCTTATACATTGATGTACAAAAGTATTCGTTCGAATTCTTATAGATTATACTATGAAAACAAGACGAATTTATTTGTCCATTAGTGTACATATTAGCTTAGGTTCAAGCACTAATACTTGGAAAGATAAAGAGAAGCAAACACGAAAAAAGGCTATCACATTATCAATACAATTTTGGCTAGGCCTTATTTACAATCTTGAGTGTGAACTCAAGATGGATCGGATTTAATTAATGTGAATATATGAACCAATTGTTCGAGAATTCGCAAAAATGCATATAAACTTCATATAAACGTAAGTATTTAAAAGGAAAGCTCCCACCGGAGTTTGTCCTTCTTCATCTGAATGGTAGATCCTCACTAGACTGCTTAAAAACATAACACACAACCCAAGATATAGCACAACGTTAAAATGTCCATTGTTTGCTATTGAAGATTGGCTCGATCAAACACTGCGTTTCGGAATTATTGAAAAATCATTGTTTTTTCCCTTAGACCCTTAGAGATGTACACCGGTCCGAAAGCCGTCTGCGACGACGTTTGTCAAACCATTTATTTTTTATTATCGTTTCCTAAAAAAAAAATTCTAGTCTAGTGTAGTCTACACATACACAGCCATCACTTGGAAGAATCCTGGAAAATTATAGAATTGACTAGGTGTTTGCTTATTTTTTCTTGTCAATTGTAATGTTTGAAGCTCAATACTTAATTTGATTCCACATTTAAGCCGTAGAACGGGGACATCTTGTACCAACCGCTTTGTTTACAATATATTGAATGATCGTTGGTAGCTGAGAAGATTAATGTACAATTATTGGGTCTTCAACGTCTTGGGATGGGGGGACACAGTTTTTAGTCTAGTGCCCTAGCTTATACATTGATGTACAAAAGTATTCGTTCGAATTCATATAGATTACTATGAAAACAAGACGAATATTTTTGTCCATTAGTGTACATATAAGCCTAGGTTCAAGCACCATTACTCGCCCTCTGGAAGGATAAAAAGAAGCAAACACGAAAAAAGGCTATCACATTATCAATAAAATTTTGGTTAGGCATTATTTAATCTTGAGTGTGAACTCAAGATGGATCGGATTCAATTAATGCGAATATATGAATCAATTGTTCGAGAATTCGCAAAAAATGCATATAAACTTCATATAAACGTAAGTATTTAAAAGGAAAGATCCCACCGGAGTTTGTCCTTCTACATCTGAATGGTAGATCCTCACTGCTGAAAAACATAACACACAACCCAAAATATAGCACAACGTTAAAATGTCCATTTTTTGACTGGCTCATAAGAACGGGAAAAATGAAACACTCACGAATAAAGCTAGTTAGAACACCAAAAATTTTCAACACCGGGTGGCGCAAACCGACTCACCACCAGCCGAAACTTTTTAAAAAATGCAAAAGTATTCGCGCACGGCACACTGCGATCTCCGTTTCCCAAAGATTTTTTTTTCTGGATTTTTTCGGGCTGATTTCAAGACAGATTCTTCTAAATTTTCCCAAAACATGCAACAAAAACAAAAAAATATTCCAGAATTTTCAAGAACTTCCACGAGAATGTTTTAGATACTTCCACGGAAATTACTTTAGAGTTCCAAAAAAAGTGTTCGGAATTTTCAAAGAAAATTTTACCGAATTTCCAAGAAGAATTGATTGGAACTTTCAAATAAAAATGTTTGGAATTTCCATGGGTAATAATTAACGGAACATTCTCCGGAATTTCCAAGAAAATATCCACAGAAATTCAACGAAGATTCATTGGAGCTTTCGCAAAAATTGTTCGAAATGTGGATTTTACCAAGAAATTCTTTGGATTTTAACGGGAAATTGTTCAGAAGGAAATGTTTTTTGGAAGTTCCATATGACAGTCCTTGGATTTTTTTTAGATTTTTGAAAACATCAATGACTTCGGAATTCCCAAGAGGAATTTTCCAGAAAATCCATTAAAATTTTTCAGAACTTCCTCGTGAAAATTTTAAATTTCTCGGAAAACTATTTGGAATTTTAACAAAAACATACGAACGTTTGGCCGAAATGACTATTAGGGCGAAAATGTCGTTTGGCTGAAAGCGACATACGACCGAAAGAAGGGATATACGGTTATTTGGCCGAATAGCTCACGCCCCTGAAAATGCCGTTTGGCCGAAATGGTCGTTTGGCAGAAAGGTCCATTTGACTAGTGGTGTGCGCTGGTCCGAAACTAGTCGGCGGTCATAATTTTGATAGGTGGCAGCGGTGTTTTCGACGTCACGCCGAAAGCCATTTTGGCCGACAGCGGTGGCGTGAATCGTCGTGGCAATTGTTATATTGCGTTCGTTTCTTAAGATTTTTTTGACGCATGATTACATCTGCCTTTTCTATATTGGGGTTCACTTTGCGATTGCCAAAATCGGAGATCGTGACGAAAATATGATAGACTTTGAACGTTCATATCTCAGCCGTTTCTCGATGGATTTCCAATATGTCCGGACCATTCGATCAAGGATAAGTAAACGGTTCATTGTATTGTTTGTTGATTATTGAGAAGTGGCAAACAATTTAGAAATAGTAAAACAACCAATCCCGTGCATGCATCGCAAGCACAGACGTCAGAATCAAGCAACTTGCGTGTTTGGATCTAATCCTCAGTTCGAACAAGATTTCACTCAGAGTGGAAGCAGCGGAGCGGAAACAGCAGCACTGCACACTGGGGATTTTAAAAGACAAAAGGCTCGAAATTCATAAGAAAATTATTTTGAGCTTTTTAGTGGAATGCTTTCACCTGTCATAAGACGAGTTTAAACAATCCCATTGAATTCCACCACTTAATTGTATCCTGACAGATACGTATTTCGACCTCAACAGTAAGGCCGTCTTCAGTGTCTTGTACTTGACTCGACTTGAAGAAAATGATCGCAGCTTACACTATTTATACTATGCGTAGGTATAATAATTTATCTAGGTACTTATCTTACTACGGTGCTTATTTCTACTCGCTTGATGCGCTTAATGCTTAGGTATAAACTTGAAGAGCCAGGAGCTACCATTTCCTTGATCTTTATTCAACAACCGCGTTTGTACCTGTCGGTAGATTTCCAAGCTCTCAGCAACATCAAGTTTCCACGGAGAAGAGACACTTCTTAAAATTTTAATGTTTGATGTCGTAATTGAATGATTTTCCTGATATACATGTTCAGCTACCTTAGACCTAAACTCACTAAAAATACGTGGACGACATTTTCAGCATCATCAACCGGAAAGATCTACCCAGGATTTTGGAAGCGATAAACAACGTGCATAAGGACATCAAATTCACCCACGAGGAGGAAAAGGAAGGTAAATTACCTTTCTTGGATCTACTGGTTATCAAGGGAACAAATGCAACATTAGACTTCGAAATCTACAGGAAGCCCACCAACACCATGAGAGTCATCCCATACACATCAAATCATTCGTATCAGCACAAAATGGCAGCTTTTCATCACATGATCCACAGGATGCAGACGATTCCCCTGAGCGAAGAAGGAAAAACGAAGGAGCTACAACACATCTTGAAAACAGCGAGGATCAATGGATACAAGGAAAGAACAATACAAGCAATCATCAACAAGAAGCAGAGGAACCTACGGAAAAACGAACTGACAACACTAACACCGATCGATGAACCGCTGAAGAGGGTATCAGTCCCCTATGATCGACACATCACCCACCAGCTACGCCATCGACTGAGGAAATTCGGCATCGATTTAGTATTCTCCAGCAGAAGCAATCAACTGAAGACACTGTTGGGCTCCACAAAGGATAGAGTAGAAATGTTAAATAAGGCCGGGGTTTATCAAATTAATTGTTCACAGTGTGATAAAGTATATGTAGGTCAAACAAAAGATCGTTAGATGTAAGGTTCAAAGAACATATTGCAGAAGTAAGTAAGGCTAAGAGGGAAACTGATAAGGGATTAAATTATGAGTTTAGGTCTAAGGTAGCTGAACATGTATATCAGGAAAATCATTCAATTACGACATCAAACATTAAAATTTTAAGAAGTGTCTCTTCTCCGTGGAAACTTGATGTTGCTGAGAGCTTGGAAATCTACCGACAGGTACAAACGCGGTTGTTGAATAAAGATCAAGGAAATGGTAGCTCCTGGCTCTTCAAGTTTATACCTAAGCATTAAGCGCATCAAGCGAGTAGAAATAAGCACCGTAGTAAGATAAGTACCTAGATAAATTATTATACCTACGCATAGTATAAATAGTGTAAGCTGCGATCATTTTCTTCAAGTCGAGTCAAGTACAAGACACTGAAGACGGCCTTACTGTTGAGGTCGAAATACGTATCTGTCAGGATACAATTAAGTGGTGGAATTCAATGGGATTGTTTAAACTCGTCTTATGACAGGCTCGAAATTCAATTACTCCAGCTGACGCTGCAAAATTTCCAGAAAGTACATGTTTCCTAAGAAAAAAGTGCGATGAATCGATTGCGCGGGGTTTCGTGCTGGGCAGACTACTTAAAAGTGTCCATTTTGCCCCAATTCCCCTAAAAATCACAATATTTCTACTATGCTTCAGGCAAACGCTGATATTTCTTCAATAAATATATGTTTCCTGAAGGGACCTGAAGGGAAAAAGTGCGATGAATCGTTTGCGTAGGGTTTTGTGATGGGCAGACCCTTTTAAAGTGACCATTTTATCCCATTTCTCCTGAAATAACAAAATTTTTTGCTATGCCTCGAGCTGACGCTGATATTTTTTCAATAATTATAGGTTTCATGAAGATAAAAGCGCGATGAATCGATTGCGCGTGGTTTCATGCTGGTCAGACCACTTTGAAGTCATCATTTTGCGCCAATTCCCCTGATATCACAATATTTCTGTTATGCAACGAGCTGACGCTGATATTTCTTAAATAATTATGAGTTTTTTTAAGAGAAAAAGTGCAACGAATCGATTGCGCAGGGTTTCGTGCTGGACAGTCTACTTTAAAGTTACCACTAGCTTTATGTACCCGGCCTTGCTCGGAATGGCCAGTTTGATTTTCAGCTTTTTTCACCATCAGAAAAAGATAAAACCAATTGGTCAACAGGGTAATTGTGTTAACTTATTGATACTTCAAGATTTGATTAAAAAAAGGCTTTTGGAAACATTGACTGATCTTGAAGAAGGGATCGTTGTTTTGAATAGCCTTATTCCGGGCAAACGTCAATTGCTAAAAAAGGAAAAACATCCACCGATGCTTTATTCATTCATTATTTATATTTTTAAAGAAGGGATCACACCCACCATTGCCTTATTCCGGGCAAATGCCAACTTTTAAAGAAGCAATCACATCCACCATCCAGAAGGAAAAACATTAATCATTGCTTTTCAATGGGCAAACCATGATTCCGATGAAGGGTAACAATTTTCATTGCTTTATACCCAGCAAATGCATGCTTTCTATGAAAGATTTTTCTGATGCTATTCATAATTCATGTCGAATGACCTTAGGCCAAATAGTGTTATGTTAATGGACTGCTTCATTCAGGGATATGTCATTTTCAGGGAAATGTCATATTCTGGGATATGTGCATCGGTAAGAATCACTTTTGGAAAATATCATTTTCGTCATTTTTGGGGAAATGTTATTATCGGGAAAATGTTATTATCAAGGACTTGCTATTTTTGAGGAATTCGGGAAATTTGTTTTCGGAGCATTGTACAATGTCAAAAAAACCTCGAATGAACTAAATAAGATGGATTTTAATTTAAGTCGTTTTCTAAGCAAAGTCCAAAGTCCCTCCCAGCCTCTATATAATAGTTTTCTTTGGGTAGAGAATACGTGTTTACAAATTTGGTTTGAATTGACCCATGCGATAAAAAGGTATACTAAAATGTTCGTTTAATAAATATCCTCTCTCTTATTCAGCTATGACACTCCTACCCAGTCTGATATAGTCTTCCTTAATCAGAGAATACGGGTTCCAAATTTGGTGGACATCGGTAAATGGGTTCATTGAGTTGATCGATTGCTGAGCAATACTCCTCCCCCCATACCCTCCCTTTTTTAAAGAGCATCCCTAACCTAACTATCATTGTCTCCTTAATATCAAAAATGTGTGTTCCAAACTTGGTTGAAAACGGCCAAGGGGTTCAAAAGCTACACTGAGTTGATCAATAACTATGCAATACCCATCCCTCACCACCCTCCCCCTTTTCCAAAGAGTATGCTTAACTACTCTATCGTCGTCTCCTAAAGATAAAGAATGTGTGTTCCAAATTTGGTTGAAATCGGCCAAGGGGTTCAGAAGGTACACTGAGTTGATAAATAACTAAGCAATACCCCTCCCCGCACCACCCTCCCCCTTTTACCAAAATACATCTTTAACCCCCCTATCATCGTCTCCTTAAGATAAAGAATGTGTGTTCCAAATTAAGTTGAAATCAGCCAAGGGGTTCAAAAGGTACACTGAGTTGATCAATAACTAAGCAATACCCCTTCCCCTACACCCTCCCTCTTTTTCAAAAAGCATCCCTAAGCCTCCTATCGTCATCTCCTAAAGAGAAAGAATGTGTGTTTCAAATTTGGTTGAAATCGGCCAAGAGGTTTAGAAGGTACACTGAGTTGATCGATAACTAAGCAATACCCTTCCCCCCACACCCTCCCCCTTTTGACAAAAAGCATCCCTAACCCCCCTATCATCGTCTCCTTAAGTTGAAGAATATGTGTTCCAAATATGGTTGAAATCGGCCAAGGGGTTCAAAAGGTACACTGAGTTGATCAATAACTAAGCAATACCCCTCCCCCCATACCCCCCCCCCCCTCTTTTCCAAAGAGCATCCCCAACCCCCGGTCGTCTCCTTAAGATAAATAATGTGAGTTCCAAATTCGGTTGAAATCGGTCAATGGGTTCAGAAGTTATGCTGGAACATACATACAAACATACAAACATTGAGTTTTATATATATAGATTTTGCCCTGATTCCCCTAAAATCACAACATTTCTATAATGCCTCGAGCTGAGCTGATATTTCTTCAATAAATATATGTTTCCTGAAGGGAAAAAGTGCGATGAATCGATTGCGCGGGGTTTCATGCTGGGCAGACCACTTTAAAGTCACCATTTTGCCTCAATTCCCCCAAATTTACAATGTTTCTGCTATGCCTCGAGCTGACGCTGATATTTCTTCAATAAATATATGTTTCCTGAAAGGAAAAAGTGCGATGAATCGTTTGCGTGGGATGTTGTGCTGGATAGACCACTTTAAAGTGCCCATTTTGCCCCAATTCCCCCAAAAATCACAATATTTCTACTATGCCTCGAGGTGACGCTGATATTTCATTAATAAATATATAAATGCATGTTTCATATCCTACTTTACCGTCATGACGCATCAGCCGGGCAAATGCATTCTTCGGAAGAAGAGATCATATCTCCTCTTGTCTTAAATCGAGAAAATGTGAATTGAAAAAAATAATCATATCCTCTTTTGCCTTCCCCCTGGTAAATGCATCTCTCAAAGAAGGGATCATATATTCCCTTGGCTTAAACCGAGCGAATGACTGAATCGAATGAAAAAATCATATCCACTCATGTCTTCTGCCGGACAAAGGCATTCCTTGAAAAAAGGAATCATATCTTCCCTTGTCATAAACCAAGAAAATATATCAATTGAAAGAAGGAATCAAAGTGATTAACTTTAATTCTAGTTTAAAATAAATACTTCAATGAAGTGTTTGAAAAAAAGGGATTCATTCATATCATCCTTTTCCATATCGCAAACATATACTTTTTGAAGAAAAATCAGCGTCAGCTCGAGGCATAGCAGAAATATTGTGATATTAGGGGAATTGGGGCAAAATGGTCACTTTAAAGTGGCCTGCCCAGCACGAAACCCCGCGAAATTGATTCATCGCATTTTTTCCCTTCAGGAAACATACACTTATTGAAAAAAAATCAGCGTCAGCTCGAGGCATAGCAGAAGTATTGTAATTTTAGGGGAATTGGGGCAAAATGCTCACTTTGAAAGGGTCTGCTTATCACGAAGCCCCACGCAAATGATTCATAGCACTTTTTCCCTTCAGGAAACATATATTTATTGAAAAAATATCAGCGTTAGCCTGAGGCATAGTAGAAATATTTTGATTTTTACGGGAATTGGGGCAAAATGGGCACTTTAAAGTAGTCTGCCCAGCACGAAACCTCGCGCAATCGATTCATCGCACTTTTTTCCTTCAGGAAACATGTTCTTCTTCTTCTTCTTCTTCTTCTTCTTATTGGCATTACATCCCCACACTGGGACAGAGCCGCCTAGTAGCTTAGTGTTCATTAAGCACTTCCACAGTTATTAACTGCGAGGTTTCTAAGCCAGGTTACCATTTTTGCATTCGTATATCATAAGGCTAACACACAATGATACTTTTATGCCCAGGGCAGTCGAGATAATTTCCAAACTCAAAAATGCCAATACCGGCATCGGGAATTGAACCCAGCCACCCTCATCATGGTCTTGCTTTGTAGCCGTGCATCTTACCGCACGGCTAAGGAGGGCCCCGTTTATTACTCAGCTGCTTTCCATCCAAATTATTTTATTTTTGCAATATGGCTAATTTCAATACACGGAGAAACTCATTTACTCATTAATAGGTACTTTTGTTTGCTATCTCTTTCCCTCTGCTGGAAAATTTACCAATTTTGGGAGAGTAAGGATCTACTTATTTAAGTGAGTGCCATGTTTTAAAAATCAAGTGATTTAGATGGAATAACTTGCTAAGCTAACCGTGTAAAGATTACATAGGTGTTGAATCTTTTGCTAAACAGAGCTACCCGAAAGTAAGATGTCTTAAGTCAAAACCGTACTTTGGGCCAATAATCTAAAAAATACCGAAAGCTAAGTTCAATTTACACAAGGTGAACTTCGATGCACACAAAATTGAGAATATTAAATATACTCAACATTTGGGTTGTAGGGCCGAACTACCCCGGTGAGGTGCTTGCATCTTGCTCTTGTTTTATCAACAATCATGAGAAAGAAAGAGAAAACTACCCAGATTTTGTGTAAATTTTGTTGTGATGTTCACATTAGTAAGTATTTTGAACTCAAGTTTTTGGTTGAATTATCTGTCGTTGTAGGTTTATGTGACCAGTGATTTGTTTTTATTATAATCTTACAATTTTACATCTATGTGCCCAGACAATTACTGATGCATTAGGAAAGCGAATATTCTATGCTTGTGTTGATTTATTATGTTTAAATGTGACACTTTTCTTAAAATACCTATTATCAAAAAAAAATCGTTCAATTTATCGTGATAATGCAATAGTGAATTGGCATTTCCATACATCTTTTATTAGGATTACCTTTCCAAGCACAGAACGCAAACAAACGCTTTCCGTGATCGATGTTCATGACTATTGGGAACATATCACTTTCTAAATATTATAACATGTCTTGACGTATATGTTATTCCCTTGAAAACATTAGATTGTGTAATCTGGAGAGTCAACTGTGTAATTTAGAGCAAAAACCTACGCGTTCAGCACTGTTGTTCCATCAGATTCATAGCTCGACCAATCTTAATGTATGACCGACCTACGTGGGCTGGACACATTACCCGACTGTCGAATAACATTCATTTATTTGGAAGATTTCGTATTGCTACTGGCATTTCATACTTGATTGAATTATTATTGAAAAGGAAATCACTATATTGCAGCTAACTTGTTTGTATATGGGAAAAACCATACAATTTTAAAATAAGGCGTATTCAAAATTTCACCGATGAAAGATTTTAAAACACCACGTATCCTTTTCCTGGTGCTCTAAGCTTTCTTTTCCTGAGAAAACCACGGAGGTTCATGAAAGTGCGATAATATTCGCGTCTGGGGGCACCGTGCGCCGTGGTTGCTGTTTGTGATTTCATCCATCCGAACAAATTTATTATTTCATCTCCCTCCGACGCACTTGTGATTCCGCTATAGAAGGACAACTTTCTGTCGTCGGCAAACAATTAAGTTTTGCACTTTGAAGAAAATTTACCTCGGATTGACCTTCTTTTGTATAAAATGGTGGCCCGGAAAAAATCAATTTCATTTCCAATGACTAACAGATACAAAACCAAATAATGTTGTGCAAATGCAAATAATGTTGTGCAATGCAAATAAATCTCGTTTGAAAAGGCGCATTATTGAAAACAAAGGATTTTTTCAGTCGTTTAAGCGAAAACTTAAGTCGGATAGTCGGATAGTCTGTGTGAACATTTTTCCCAACGGTCAAGACTCTTCTTGGATAAATAGTTTAAGTCCTGAAAAGGACTGTGTGTAACTAATTCTTGAAGTTCCTCTCACTTTGCCACCGACGCCATTGAAAAATAAGACACGTACACTTCCATCGCGAGAGGAAACCGAACGTTGCAAATAAATATACATGCGTTTGGTTTCGCGCCACTTCCGATTCTGCTTATTTCTCCCTTATATCTGACATTTTTGAGGATGGTGTATTCTAGTATTGTGATGTCCTCTGAAAGCCAGTCGAGAGGGTTCAGCGACGATGCGGCCGATGAGTCGTGTTACTCCCTTTTCCACGATTGGAAACTCAAAGACCAACTGGGAGCTACTATTCGGCTTCTTGATTCAGTTGACCTCCGAGCAGTTATTACGCAGTAAATCCTGATAAATCATAGTGCTTTTCTCGTTCATTACAAAAAAATATATTTTGGCCATAAATTTTGATCCCATAGTCCGATCTGACCAATTTTCAATAGGAAACGATGGGATAGGATTCCCTGTCGAATGCAATTTTTTACAAGCAAATCAGTCAACGATTTATTCCAAAAAGTGTGGATATAACTAGACATACCCAAAGAACAAAAATATTGATTGAACACATTATTTCTATCAATTATGTCTAAATAATTATAAAAACTGCATGAAAACGTCATTTGAAATAAGTTAGGGGACAACTAAAACGATATTGAATGATTTGTCAATAAAATAAGGGTGCCCATAACCGAACCAATAAAGGTGCCCACAGCCAAATTTCGCAGCCATTTTGGAAAATGAAGAAAAAAAAATCGCGCTGGAATTTAAATGGCAATCGTCGTTGAGCCTCAACATAGATCAAATTTACTGTATAAATATGCATTGGAACTCACATTTTAATTTATGACACTTTAAAAAAGGCCAAAAAAACTTTTGTGTTGTTTTTTTTTTTTTTTGTAATAAAAATGATATGTCCCAAGTTCAAAGTAGAGATCCCCATCCGGTTTGATATTGAGTACAAAACATCATGTTACAATAGTAAACTAATAACGGTTGTCAGAATGACAGGATCTGTTATCTGTCAAAAGATACGTAGGGGTGCCCACAACCGAACCTCCTCCCCTAAATATTACATTAAATAATTTTCCAGAATTAATTGTGTATAACTTTATTTTCCATTCATTTATTCATTTTATGCGTTTTCTTGACTCTAAGTTTGTAATAATATCCTTAAATAAGCCAAAGAACCGACTGAGACAATAAAACGAGATACAATTTTTGACGGGAAAGGTCGATTGTAAAATTATTTCAAGATGATCCTTCCTCAATACTTATCAACATATTGCCATTCATATTTACCCCACTATCACTAGTTTACAATGATATGAAAAAATATATTCGTTTATGAATCATACAAAAATGTGACAGCTTCACCTTTACGTGATGTGTTACGGGGTAAGATCTACCACGGTTACGTTGCCAGCTACAGGCAAATTCTGACCCAACGAATGCCTTCCTCATATCCAACCCCGTGGTACTTATAAGGTATCGCTAAGTCGGTGGCCTCGTTAAGTTAAGTAAGTACCACATCGTCTAGTTAGGTAAGTCCCACATCGTTAGTCTCTACCAGTCTCGTTAAGTAAGTACCACATCAACACTTCCTTCCTCCTCTCCCTTGTTACGGTGAAGATGGGCGTGGCCAGGAGTAGTAATCCTCATGCTTTTGTTATTTTTCTCTAAGCCTGAAATCAAGGACCACTCCCCTTCTTGATTTCTGATAGCATTCTAGACAAGGATCTCAAAAGTAAAACATGAGTATCACTAGTTTACAATGTTATGAAAACTCATATGTGAATATGTACGTTATGTGGAAGATATTGATTTGGAAAATGTATTGGAGGTAACCACTTTCCTTTCGATGGGACTCGAACCCTTGACCCTACAGTACGCTAGACTGGTGCTTTAACCAACTAAGCTACGAAGGACCTCCGTCGGCCTAATTTCCAATCTACGAATTATACCGTATCAATGCTAATGCTAATGCATACACCCAACCGGCGGTTGTTAGATTTTCTAACAATTTTGTATAAGAATCTACCAAAACCTGTATAAGAGCAGGGCATATGCGAAATTGTTAGATTCTTATACACATATTGTATAAGAATCTAGCAATTTTGTATGCCTTTTTTACAATTTTTGTATAAGAATCTAACAATTTTGCATATGCTCAGTTCTTATACAGATTTTGGTAGATTCTTATACAGAACTGTTAGAAAATCTAACAACCGCTGGTTGGGTGTACGAAAATGTGAGAGCTTCATACATTTAGCGTTAGTCTGAAATTTCTGTACGTTTTTTTTGTTTTTGAGTTTGTGATAAAAATTACGAAATTATTGGAATGTGATATGTTTTCATCGTCTTGAGTGCCTGTTTCTTTTGCATTTTTCGCTTTGATTTTTTTCTCTTTCCAGAGAGCGAGCAATGGCGGTTGAACCTAGGCTTACATAAGGTACCAGTTACAAGTTACTGTAACGCTTGATCTGACTCCCTACCTCTTCTACAATGTAACGTTATTTGTGTACGGTACCCAAGCTAGACTAAAAACAGTGTCCCATCCCAAGATGTCGAGGACCCAAGGAGGTACATTAATCTTCTTAGCTAAGTCACTCCCAACGATTCGTCAATCATCTTCCCCCTGCATGTGAAACGGTTCCCGAGCAAAGTCTGAAAACATAAAGACAGCATATAGAGAACATATTTTGATATAGATATCAAATTGAAATCATAATTTGTTTTCAAATATGAATCATCATGACTGATTACATATTTTGATCTCATTTTGCTGTTGATTTCTAAATTGTATGATCTGACATCAAACTGTGTACTTATTTTGTTATTGGAACCAATATCAAAATCAGTTTTCGATTTGCTCTCATCGATAGCAAGATTTGATGTCACAGTAAGATTTTTCTGCTGTAGATTTTGATCTTTTAACCGTTAAAACGACCAAAATGATATCAACCTGAGTTATCAAAATTAGGCGATTTCACAAGAACAAAATTAGTTATCGATTTGCTCTCAAGCTTTGCTCGGGTTGGTACAGCTTTCCCCGTTTCTTCTTTTCATGGTTTCATAACGCTTCGTTAATCCTTTTCTCAATTATTACTAAATAATCTGATTATCGAGGAGATATGAATTATCTCCCGAATTCAAGCCTGCACGGTGGGCCTGGCCGTTTTAATACTTGTGTCTATTTATAATATGCTGCAAGTATTAATGCAGACAAGAAGATGCTCGGAAATACAACCGACATTACCAGGATGCTTTTCAATACTGGCTGTGCATGTGCTAAGACAAGACAAGACAAGCTGAAATTGATTAAGGGTATAAAGAGAGGTACCTTAATCTAATCGTTTTTCATTCAGGTATTTCTCCAACTTGATGTGAAGCTCAAGCTGGAGAAATACCTGAATAAAAAACGACTGCTTTATTTCTTCGCCATTGCTATGGCTTGGAACGCCATGCACTAAACAAAGGACACGGGTATACTACTAAAGTTCAATAAAATGAAATCATTGGTTCACGGGAAGGAAGTTTTGTTAGTTAGGTAGGGGAGTCAATCAGAAGGATAGATCGGGGTTTCATCATCCCACCAGATGAACTTTGCTAAAGACATCATCTCAACAAATTTCAAAAATGTGCGGTAAGAATATTTACAATTTGGAAAATTCCATATATCGGAATATGTTGAATTTTGGGGTCAATATGACCCCAGAGCACAGACAACGTAAGTTTTTTTTTGATAAAAGTTCACTGTAGCGCTAATTTTCAGGATTTTTCGAGCGAATTTGCGAATTTAAATTTGGGACAGATCTCGGCAAGTTTTACCAAAAATTAGGAAAATCGGTTTAAAACTTTAAAAAATGGTACCCTATCAAAGTGGCCTGGGGTCATATTGACCCCAGAGGACAGACAAAAGGTTTAAGTAGAGCTATTGCAGATTATTTTTATTTTAAAGAAAAAATATAACTACTTCTTACGAAACACTGTGCATTACATCGGACGTCATTGATAATCCTCATGCCACTAGGCGCATAAAGAGGTGCAAAGGTCTGTTAGCTACCACCATCAGCAGATCACATCCTGCTTCGAGATATCAGCTTGAAAGCTGTGGCGTAGGTAAATGGCGCTCGGGGTGCAAGGACACGCGACGAAAATCGATCGAACAATGCACGAGCACCGGTCGTCGCCATCATCAAGTTGCAACAGCGATGAATCTGACGCTGAAGAGCATGAAGAGCGGAGAACCCTCTGCGATGCAAATTAGTTTCAATGAAGTGGATGAAAGCAATCTGGATCGTGACGTTCTCTGACCTGCCTTGACGGGGTCACCTCTGCTGTGGAATTCTGACAGTGTATCTTGCACGATTCCTTCTACCCAAAATTCATTCCGTTTCTAAGCTTGCCGGAAAGCAACAAATCTCATTAGAAGCTAAATGCAAAAAAAAACTTCAAAAAGCGAATAAGTGAAAATGGCATTGCGAAAAATCACACCAAAATCAGAACACGTTGCATCGCCCCAAGCACATACCGGAGGAGTCTCGTTATGTGACTGGGAAGCATAGCTTGTTTTCCGTTTTTATTTTTCCTGACACAAACTCGCCTTTTTGCTACCGTATCGCTGCTGTGAAGAAGTTTGTTTGCAATCGAGTCGGCCGCATTCCTAGGAAATGCTTTTCTCATCACAGTTGGTAAACCCACAGCTAAGACCATCACCACAAGCAGCAGCAGCAGCAGAATCTAATGTTTGCAATTCAATTCGGGGGCTGAACGTTCGCACCGCAATGAAATACATGCACTACGGTGACCGCAAAGCTTGTTGTGGGGATAGGAACCGAATGAAAATGATTCTGCTCGTATTGCTGCTTCGACGGAGCGGGGTAAGTACCTATGGGAATATTGATTTCGATTTTGCGGTTGCTAATGATAATTATGTTGAATAGTTTAACGCCTCCATGTGATACGTTTTAAACTAACCGCAATTTGGAAAATTAAGTTATGTGTGGTAAATGTTGGGTTGATTGGTTTTCTTAAAACCAAATGATCTGAATCTTTCAGAGAATGGATTTGGTACCAGAAGTAAACCTAATTGATAGACTATTAGCTGTATAAGGTATCAACCTTGCAGCCCATTGCACTGGAAAGGCAAGTAGGTAGCTATAAAAGAAAATTGTCAAAAATTTGTTTCAACGGAAACTCCCAAGGTTTCAAAAACTTTGGTTTCGAAAGAAGAATATATTTTTTTGTAGGATATTACGCATTGCAAGAAAAATTTGGAATCCAGGATAATTCAAATCGCCTACAATTAATATTTCCCTGTCAAATGATCAAAGGCAGCTAATGTGAAATTTGCAATGTTATATTCATAGTTAGGGGAGACTGGGGAGACTTAATCCCCTTTTCTGATTTCCGATGTATCACAGCCAAAAATAAATAAACATACGCGATTATATGTAATGCCCCTTATATGTTATGCAAATCTGCAAGTTAGGAGTTAAAAATAATCAGCAAAACATAACACATTCGATCATTAATTTTGTCAAAAACCGTGTTATGTGAGCTCTGTCTACTGCACGATGTTGGGAATTGAGATCTTGCACATTTTACCCCACGTTCTCATACAGTCGATTCTCTACATCTCGTAGTTCTATATCTCGATATCTCTCCCTATGTCGATGGTTTCTTCAGGCTACTAGACCATTTTTGGACAATAACAAACACATCAACAACAGGAAACGACATTTGTTTTGTTGTTGTTTTTCAAAGGAACGTGCTTTATTGGATCTAGTACCCATTTCAATTTTCCTTCCGTCCCTCGATCTCTCCCTATCTCGATGGTCCCTTCAATATCGAGATGTGGACAGGCGACTGTATTTCTCAAATTGTTCACTAATAACCTCACATTACTAGTCCGATCTAGAAATTTTCCATTGAATCGAGTGGAGTTTAGAGGTGTGCGCCGCCGCTGACGACATTTTTGCCTCGGCGCGCCGTCTTTTAAAATTTGTCACGTCGGTGGTCTATAATTTTTCACGCCGATTCAAATTTGAAGAAGTCCGCAGAATTTTCCGTGTAAATCCCAAAGATTCAGTAGAATTTCCTAAGATTTTTCCGATCCCGGATCCGAATGATCCCAAGAACATCACGTTAGAACTTTTGGGGAATCAACTTTTTCGGTCAAATTACGAGTTCGACCGAATGTGCCTTTCGGCTGTTTGTCTTTATCGGTCAAATGCCATTTTTGGTCAAATTATTTTCGACCTAATACCATTTCGGACAAACATTTAAATCAGCCTGATGGAATTTGGTTAGATGACATTCGGCCTAATGTGTTATTTAACCAAATGGCATTCGAATAAATGGATTTTCGTCGAACGACTTTCGGCTAAACGACAGGAAGGGCCATTTGGCCGAAAGCCACAAGGTCGAAAGGTGTTTGGCCGAATATGTCATTTGGCCGAACAAATCATGAGGCCAAAACCTATCTGGTCGACAGGTTTATTTAGTCGAAATGGGCATATGGCAATGGGCCGTTCGTTCGGCCAAATAGGATATAAGGCCGGAAATTTCGTTTCGTCGAAATGGTTATTTGACATAACTTTTTCGCCCAAACTTTCTTTTCGGCCAAATTTACGGCCAAACGACCCTTTCCCTATTTTAATAATTATTTATTGAATTTCCGAAGGATTTCTTATGGACAATACAAAAAATTATCTGTAGAAATCCAAAGAATTTCCTTCAAGATTCCCATTTTCGACGTAAACTACGTCTAAGGGGAAGCCTCGGATACAGGGTGCAAAATGAAAATTTCCAAATTGGGGACCGTCACGAAATCATGTAAGATTTCAAACGTTATTATCAAACGCGACTATATCTTTCAATGGATTTTCGAGATTTCTTATCAATAGATTTGGAAACTTTCAACCAATTCGCTAATTGTATTAAAACTATTGAATTTGCGAAAAGATTGCTCTTTATACTGCTGAATGGTTACAGACGATAGCGCGGCAAATATTTTTTTTGCGGCAACCACCGCCGATGGATAGCTCTGATGCTGCTGCACGGAAACAAATTCATACCCACAATCATGAATAAAAATTCATGAAATCATGAATCGTGCCAGTCCATGAAATCATGATTTTAATTCATGATTTCAGGAACATTATTCATGGTACTTCGCAATCTTCAACAGTCGACAAAATGCATAACCGGTTATACAGTCGATTCTCTACATCTCGATGTTCTAAATCTCGATATCTCTCCCTTTGTCGATGGTTTGCTCGGTTCCTTTAAACTACATACATTCTGGTATTCTACATCTCGATAACCTCCCTATCTCGATATCTCTTAATCTCGATGTGTTCTGAGGATATTTTGTTATGAATTCACTCTCCTTATGTCGATATGTTTAAATTTTTAGGCTACTAGACCATCTCTGGACAATAACAAACACATCAACAATAAGAAATGACATTTGTTTTGTTGTCGTTTTTCATAGCAACAAGCTTTTTTGGATCTAGTACCCATTTCAATTTTTTTTCCATTCCTCGATCTCTCCCTATCTCGATGGTCCCTTCAATATCGAGATGTGGAGAGGCGACTGTACTTCGAACACTCCCTTCCCAAGAAGTGAGACCGGCTGAAAAGTAGCACGCCGGACTCTCACTCGGTGTACTCGAGTTCAAAAGCCCTGTTGAACTTTTTTTTATTTTTCGTTCTCAGCAACCAAATCGTAACGCATTGGGTGCGTTACGCGAAAATAAATCATGAAATCATGATTTATATTCATGGTGTATTTTCATAACATGAAAACACGTTGGATTCATGAAATCATGAATTATTTTCTCATTTCCGGGAACGGATTTTTACCCGTGTGGAACTGCTATCGACGCCATAATTGCCACTTTAAATTTGAAGAAAATCCGTTCAAATGAACTATCTTCCGATCAAAATGGGGATCATTAAAGGAAGCGATATATGCGTCTTGATGCGCCTTTAGAACCACTGACAGCAACCAAACGATTATCCAAATCTGAAGAGAAAATTTCACTTCCTACCGCTAAATGGTTGCAGCAGCTACCACTGCTAATAAATTTTCGACACCTTCGCCGACAGCCATCACTGATGCTGTTGGGATCGATTACGACGCAAGCATTGCCATTTAATTGTATGTCTCGTTTCAAATGGGGGTTCTGAGAAGAACTGATTTATGCTTCTTGAGACCTTGCTGAGCATTTACAACCAGGGTTCGTAATGCTCACTCAATCTCAGGAGCACAGGATGCTCCCTCACAAAAATTTTCGGGGAGAAATCGCTTTTCGGGAAAGAAAAACAGCCTGGAGAGTGATAACCATTTTTCGCTCACTTCGATTGCCGCCAATCGTTGGTTTGTTCTTTTTCTTTCATATTCGAGTCTTTTCGTAGCACCAAAATGCAAATGGTAGTAGCTTATGTGGACCAAATAACTTAATGCTTTCATACAGATAGCGTGGTGGTGTGGCTAGAGTAAGCGCATCCCCACAGCTATTATTGTTACTATTCTGGGTTCGAATCCCGGCGCGGCCATACAATTTTGTAATTGTTCTGCGATAATTCTCGCGAAAAGTGAGTGAAAGGTAAATGTGATGAAACGAAAAAGGATTTTCATCTAATAGGCAAGATTTTCGTTTATCTTCCCAGGCTAATTCTGGAGAAAGATTGATGGGTGAAAGATGATCCTCAACATAAAAAAAGAAAAAAGATCCTCCCTTGGCCCGAGAAACGCTTGCTTTGGTCTCTTTGAAACGAAAAGTCGAAACCCTGTTTACAACTACTAACAGCAACCAACCGATTGTCCGAATCTTCACTTCTAATATCAGATTTTTCCTAATCCACTACTATATACAAGAGCAAGTTTAATATTGAGAGAAGTTTCACCACATTACTAAGCACATTCTCATGGTGACAGACTCCGACGACTGCCACTGATGCCGATGCAGAGACCGCTCTTCAAGGAATCTCGAACAAAAGGACTCGCGCCCTCGGGAAAGCTGCTTTCTTTAGTCGAAAGGACAAATGGTCGAAAGACAAAAGGTCGAAAAGACAAAGGTCGAAAAGACAAAAGGTCGAAAATACAAAACGTCGAAAGAAACAGAACGTCGAAAGGACAAAAGGTCAAAAGGGACAAAATGTCGAAAGGGACAAAAGGTCGATCAAGAACAAGTTGATAACAAGTTGGGTGTATTCCAAAAAAAAAATTCAAAGAAGGAGTAATTACTGTAAAACAATATTATGTATATCTAGATAGTTCTGTTAGAGATAAAAAAGATTGCTGATCTAAGAAAGGGGCCTTCCTTAGCCGTGCCGTAAGATGCGCGACTACAAAGCAAGACCATGCTGAAGGTGGCTTGTTTCCGTCCCGGTCTAGGAGATTTTCTCGACTTCCCTGGGCATGAAGTATCGTCGTGTTAGCCTCATGATATACGAATACAAAAATGGTAGCTTGGTTTAGAAATCTCGCAGTTAACAACTGTGGAAGTGTTTAATGAACACTAAGCTGCGAGGCGGCAATGTCCCAGTTTTGGAAGTAATGCCAACAAAAAAAAAGGATTTTAGAAATGAATAAAACTTGTAGTGTGCGAGATTGATTCTCTCCGTTTCAATTTCTTGCCTATTTCAATCTTTTGTTTTTTTAGACATTTTGTCCCTTTCGACATTTTGTCCCTTTCGACATTTTGTCCTTTTCGGCTATTTGTCCCTTCGACCTTTTGACTTTCGACCTTTTGTCTTTCGACGTTTTGAATCTAACCCTTAAGGACAAGCCTCCCGGAATCCAAAACTAGTTTCACTCGCATTTTGAAGGGCACCCCACTTGATACGGAAGCAACTCTTATTTGTTATTTTTATTATTTCACGGATGCTGCAAAGCAGCAAAGCGGAAATAATAAAAATGACATATGTACGAGAATCTATGACAAAAGGTCGAAAGGACAAAAGGTCGAATGACGAAAGGTCGAAAAGACAAAAGGTCGAAAGGACAAAAAAATCGGAAAGACAAAACGTCAAAAGGGACAGAAGGTCCAAAAGACAAAAGGTCGAAAGGCACCGAAGCTCAAACGGGACAAAATGTCGAAAAGGTCAAAAAGTCGAACAGGACAAAAGCTCGAAAAGGACAAAAGGTCAAAAGGGTCTATCAAGAACAAGTTGATAACAAGTTAGGTGTATTCCAAAAGAATTTATGAAATGCATTTAACTTCAGGCAGAAATAACACACTCGGCTAATCAATCAAAGTTGAAGAATGAGCAATTTTCAAAGAAGGAGTAATAACTATAAGCCAATATTATGAATATCTAGATAGTTCTGAAAGAGATAAAAAAATATTGTTAATAAGAAATGAATAAAGCTTGTATTTCGCGAGGCAGAGTTGTCCTATACAGTTGGCAAAAAATGCTCTTACTATTTCAACAATTAAATAAAATGCATCCACTACACGCCGGTGTATTTGATCGAAGTGAATTTTAGAACACTCAAACATCCATCTATTAGTGGTACTTATTGAATGAATTTTATTTAATTGTTAAAAATTGTAAAAACAAAAGAGCAGAGTATTTGCTAACTGTGTAGAGCGACTCTGGTGCGAGATTGATTCTATCCGTTTCAGTTTCTTGTGAATTTCAAAATTATGTCCCATTCGACCTTTTGTCCTTTTCGACCATTTGTCCCTTCGACCTTTTGTCTTTCGACGTTTTTTCTTTCGACCTTTTGTCCTTTCGACCTTTTGTCTTTCGACCTTTTGTCCCTAACCCATGCTTCCATATTGAATGGGGTGCCCTTGAAAACACGAATGAAATTAGTTTTGGATTCCTGGTGGCTTCTCCTTCACTTCGAAGAAGATAATTGCTCCTAAATTTTTTAATACCAATATAAAAAAGAAACTAAAAGACCACTTTTCATTATACTCGCCTTTTTCATTGATGACATGTTGGGAATAATAAGTAAGTTAAGAATAATCGAAAATAACTCTAGTTTATCTTTATAATCAAATTCTTTAAATAATAAATCCTATAACTTAATACAGCTGCATTATATTCAGAAATTTTGAGCCTTCTAAACCAACTTGAAATTTTCAAAACATATTTGGCGTAGAATAGTGTATGAAATCATGAAACTGATCTTAATATGACTTTCACATGAACCTTTAAAATAATGTTCATTTGTCATATAAACCTCAATGAATAAATTGGTGATTGGCTGTCTTTTTTCCATTGCAAATTACCACACTCTTCCTTTTTCCAACGATATGCTGAATTCTAAGATCGAATGAAAAATTTTGGAGTTATGACAATTTTAGTGAGTCCAGAATTGACAAAAATCGAGGGGTCCTTGAAAATGATTTCATGTATTGTTGTTGTTGAGGCGAGAAATTCAGGGCGGTTTTAATAAACTGTCTCCTGTTGTGCTCCTCAGATTCCGCGCCGTTTCCTATTTAGGGAACGTACCACCCCTAAACGCGCTCGTGATGACGAAGCTCCAGAATCAGTGGCGCAACCAACGAAAATTTTTTGCGGGACCGGTCAGTCTGCGAACAGCGCATTAGCGGGTACAGCTGCTGGAACCGATGAAAAGCTGTGGGTGTATCTAACTAAAATATCACCTGAAGTGTCTGAAGCCGATGTGGAAAATCTTGTTAAGGACTGCTTACATACAAACGACGTGGCGGTTAAATCTTTGGTACCTAGAGGTAGAATGCTTTCGATGTTATCGTTTGTCTCCTTCAAAGTGGGAGTTCATAAGGAGCTCAAGTCCAAGGCTATGGACCCGACCCGACTCAGCGAATCGATCCGGGAGCAGCTGCGAATTCATCGCAGCAGCACTCCAGCCAACAAATCGAGCCAGTCGCAGCTACGAACCCATCGCAGCACCAGTTACATCAGCAAACCTCATCATAGATGCTCACCTCTCTGTAAATAGGGCTACAAGTGATTCTAAATCTCAGCCTAAATACTTGACGCTCTACTACCAGAACGTAAGAGGCATACGAACTAAAACGCACGAATTACTATTGAAGATTTCATCTTGTGACTATGGTGTAATCGTACTGACGGAGACATGGCTGCGATCAGACATTTCTAGCTCGGAATTTGCTGCTAGTTATTCCATATTTCGTTGCGATAGAAGCGCTGCCACAAGCACTTTCAACATGGTGGTGGGGTATTAATCGCTGTGAAAGCTTCGTTGAATTGCACATCAGTAGCACTAGTAAACTGCGATAATCTCGAACAATCAGCAGTGCGGATTCGTCTACAGAAGTCAGCGATATACGTATGTGGCATTTATCTCCGACCGAACTCGCCACCAGCATTGTACTTTGCGCACTCCTCTGCAATTGAACAACTTCGAGAACAGATTTCGGACTCCGACACACTCATCGTTGTGGGTGACTATAATCTACCATTGCTGATTTGGGAGGAGGATGAAGATGTCAACAGTTTGTTACCATCAAATGCTTCCTCTGAACAAGAAATTTGTTTAGTTGAATCGATGATCGCTTCCGAACTCCACCAAATTAACGCCATATCTAATTCGAACGGACGCATACTAGATCTAGCTTTCGTTAACGAACAAAGCGAAGTTGAGCTAATTGAGCCGCCGTTACCTCTTCTACGTATTGACATCCACCATAAGCCGTTCGTTCTTCGCATCGACGTTGGTGGTACGGACATGCAGTTTCCTAGCTGAATTCTAGCACAGAATTGGATTGACAAGTTCGACTTTAAACGCTGCAACTTTCTAGAGTTGAATAGTGCCATTTCAAACATCGATTGGGATGCACTGTTCCGCAACAAGGACACTGATGACACTGTATGTACTTTCTACGACGTTTTGTATGGCATTCTGGATGCACATGTTCCACGTAGGCGTTGCAGACGAAACTCATTCAAGCAGCCGTGGTGGTCTGCAGAGTTGCAGCACCTTCGCAACGTTGTTCGCAAGTCTCGTAAACGTTATTTTCGAGCGCGTTCACTTGAGAACCGCGACAATCTTCGTTCAATTGAAGCCCATTACAATGAACGCCAGCTCGAATCATACCGTAGCTACATTTTCCGTATGGAGACGACAGCGAAGCAAGATCCTTCCTCTTTTTGGAAGTTTGTACGTAACCTATTTCCAGCTGAGATGACTTTTGACGAAAGGACGACAAATTCTCCGGATGAACTAGCCAACCTGTCTGCCGATTTTTTTTTTCGAAAATGTGTACAGCACTAACACTCCAGTTTTCTCACCTGATAAGCTGAAAGACTGCCCAGCTTTGAATTTAAATTTTTCACATCACTCCCGAACCTGTGGAAGACCGCCTCCATCTGTCCGATTTTCAAAAAACGAGTCAAACCACGCTGTTGAGTACTACCGCGGAGTTTCTATACTATGCAGCCTGGCTAAAGTGTTTGAAGAAATTGTTCACAAGGTTCTCTACAATGCTGCGCTACCGTTGCTTTCTGAGTTTCAACATGGTTTTGTCAAGAAGCGCTCAACAACAACGAATCTCATGGCGTTCACCAATTTTCTAACATCGGAAATCGAGAGCAAACAGCAAGTGGACGCTATATACTTTGATTTCTTCAAAGCTTTCGATAAAGTTCCGCATGAGCTGACGGTTGCAAAACTCAAGCATTTGGGTTTTCCACACTGGGTAACCGAGTGGTTGCACTCCTATCTGACTGGGCGTAAGGCGTTCGTTAACATCAATGGCACGAATTCTCGCATTTTTGCTATTACATCTGGTGTGCCCCAGGGCAGCATTTTGGGACCACTTATTTTTGTTTTGTTTATTAACGATCTATGTTTTCGACTAAAAGCTGGAAAGTTGCTATACGCCGATGACTTGAAAATTTTCCGAATCATAAAGTCTCATCTAGACTGCTGCGCGCTGCAAGTTGACATCGAGGAGTTAAGATTGTGGTGTATCGATAACAGGATGGAATTGAACATCAAAAAGTGTCAATCATATTTATTCGTCGACAGTCTCGCGTTGATTTTGAATATTCGGTCGGATTGGAAAGCTTGGAACGCGTCGAGACTATTCGTGACCTTGGAGTAATGATTGACAGCAAGCTTCGGTTTAATACACATGTAGTAGAGGCTTTCGCAGCTCTTGGGTTTGTTCGACGCATTACCAGTAGCTTTAATGATATCTACGTAGTTAAAGCGCTGTATTGTTCATATGTACGCAGCATCTTGGAGTATGCAGCATGCGTGTGGTCCCCATATCACACAACGCAGATTATTCGGATTGAGAGAGTGCAACGTAGCTTTATCCGATACGCCCTTCGTAAACTACCATGGTCGAACCCAGATAATTGGCCCGACTACACGGCCCGCTGCAAACTCATTGCATTGGAGACACTATCTTCAAGGCAGACTAATATGCAACGAGTTTTCATTTATTACTTGTTGAGCGGAAATCTTGACTGCATTGAATTATTGGATAACGTAGCTATTTATGCTCCTTCTCGACAACTGCGAGAGCGAGAGCTATTATTCGTTAGACGCCGCAGAACCGTGTATGGTTACAACAACCCATTTGATCAATGTCTTCGTTTGTTCAACAGTGTTAGTAATGTTTTTGATTTTAATATGTCAAAAAATGTGTTTAAAACTAGGATTAAGGCTCTAGGTTAAGGTGCAGTCTGTAGAATAGTTTTTAATACTTTCGAGACGGTGGTAACAAATAAATAAATAAAAAATAAATAACACCCTTCTACTTTTTCCTTCTTCTTCTTCCTTCCATGGCTGGAACATGGCCGGTTTTTCAAGTTAGTATCCTATTAGCATTTCCTCAGATATTCATCGGAACCTTTTTTATGCCCGCAATTGCAAGATTAATTTTTGTTTGGCAAGTACAAAACATATACTATTCCCATCAGGAAGTCAAGACACTTGAAAACTTCGAAGACCAAACCAAGAATCGAACTCGACATCTCCGCATTGGCAAACATGCACATTTGCTCTTAACTTAAGGCTAACTTGAGACACCTGCACCCTTCTACCCTTTTTTCTGTATTTTTTGTTGGAAGCTGAAATATGACCATCATTGGAAATCGTGTGTACACCCTTCTACACGATTTCCAATGGTGGCTATATTTCAGCTTCAAATAAAAAAGAAAAGTAAAGTTATTGTATTTTGCAACTGCACATTGAATAACATCAGCTACATCAACTAAATTTTATATCCCGACCAACAATAACTCACATTCTCATGGTTGTCTGGCAGTTGTCTCAAACATATCACTTTTGATTTGTTAAGGCTATCCACCAGATATGCCAATCTTTTTTACAACTTTACAACACCATCTTTATCACACCATATACATTTATTTATGCTCTGTCATATTTATTTTAGCACCTTATTATGCCTTTATCGCAATCGACTCGTTTTCCAACCTACCCAGCAAGCACCAAGAAAGCGAACTCATGCAGATTTTTGTCGCCTCGCCAGGCCAGCTCCCATGTAATAAAACCATTCCTACCGCCCGTTCTGTTGATCTAACCACAGATAAGCATTCTGCACCGATTGCCAGCTTATCCTGATCAGACCACGAACTGCCAAGGTGGCGTCATCATCGCTATAGACTACGGAATCCATCGTGCGGTAGGTACAAGGCCCTGACTAGGCGTAGATGGTAATGAGCCATAAAATTTCCCAAAGCAAAACGAAACAACATCGCGCGTAAAAACTCCAAAACACGCTGTTTGAACAGTAGGTAAAACAACAAAATTAATGGTTCTTGTTTCGGTTCTGCTATTTTTCATCTCCACAGGTTCGCAACATAGGACCGATAGCGGAATTGGTATTTGCACGGATCTACATCTTTCTTAGATCAACAAATCGAGTACCTTAGCTGGCGAACTCCGAAGATTATCTTCAATCAAATTAATTACGTGACATCGCAGTCGGGTTTTGCAAATAAATCATTTTCCGGAGATTTCTACTGCTGTTGTGTAGCGAGTGTTGCGCACACGTGCGGCGAAGATCGAATGGAAAATCTTATCCTGGCGGCTGACGGAATGATTAACGGTATGAGTTGTGAGTACCAAGAACGGGACGCACATAAAGGTCCTAGAAAATGCCCCTCCTGGGACGCTTAATAAAGATTAATCGAAGGTAATGCTTTTATTTCGACTGACGACGGGGGTCAACTTGAAAGAAGTTGAAATGGTTGAAGAGAAGAAAAAAAATGAGACGCGGTTGTGGCAGTGATGGATTTAAAACGTGGCTAACAGTTTCTTGTTTCGCGACTTTGAAAACAAGCAGATGATTAATTGTCATTGAAAGTGAAAGTGACGTAAGTGTTTTGTTTTAACTGAATAAACGGTGGAAATGGTGTTTTCGTTTTGGTGCTTAGCAAAAATATATTTAAAAAAAAGAAACAAAATATCTTTACTTTTCGGATTTTCGAGAGCACCACATTCAAACGGTAAAAACTGCGGAAAACGAAATGCATTCAACGCTTGCTTAAGAAAATATTTATAAATGTCTTGATAAATGTCCTTCTTTCCTATGATGAATTAGCACTTCGCAAACCTATTTCGACTATTCTCACGAGGGTCGACCGTTTATTTTGAAATTTAAATTTTATTGACAGTTCTCACTTCATTTGAAACGAGATGTTAATTAAGCAGCAATAATTATGCTCAAGCTATCGTTTCTTTCAAAGTGAAAACTCACGATGAAGGTTTGAAAGTAAACAGACTGAAAGTTTAATTTTACAAAAAAAACATAAATAATATTTGCGAAAAGCAATAATGCTAAGAAAATTAATATTACAACTTCATAAGACCCCTAAGATCAGAAGAAATCGCAGAAGGGTGCAACGATTTTGAATAGGAAAATTGGTTACAATCTTTTTGCAATTTCAGTCCGGAAATGGAATTATGCCCACCCAATTTCATCCTCAAGGAGCGAAGCCGACGCCAAGGGCAATTAAATGGTACTTCCTCTCATTTTCCGAATAATTTACTTCCTGACTCCATTGTTTTTGCTACACAACCACCGACCGTCATCGTTATTGTTTTCTGCATCCCACGCTCCCGGATCCTACTGATTTTGCGCTGCTTTCTATAATTGTGGAACCAGTTCTGCTATATGACGGCAAGTGACGAGGACCAGCGCGCAATGAGACAAACCGTCAAGACTATTCCAGCCGTCGCATTTTCCACAGCTGACAGCCGAACGGAAAAGTGCATTATCCAGTCGCTTTATCGTAATCGTCCTCGCCGTTCTCGTGGCGCTCTGATGACGTTGTTGTTGTTGAATTGCCTTCAGTTGAAAGCGGTACCCGGGTAAAAATAAGTTCAGGGAGGATGGTTGCGATCTAGTGGCGCAGGAATGATTCTTATCGGGCTGAACGTTGCTATGGCGCTAAAATAGTCATCACTGCCACCCGCTAGAGTAGTTCGCTCTCGCACCGTGCATCAACGACTTCTTTCAATAGTGGCCGTGATATCTAATGGAACAAATTGAGCTCCACGCCAAGTATGGGAAGTCTTTTAAAGATTTTAATTGTTCGCTCTTATCACCCTCGACGTCGTTACATAGTGGTCGGTTTTTCATCGATAAATGAGCTAAACATACCTAATATGTCGGTTTGGAATAGATAAAGAATCATATTTAATCAATTTTGTTGATAAAACATTGAGATCGAGTACCATGATATATGTCATTATTATATATATGTAAATTATTTGGAATATCAAGTTTCTAAAACCATTAGTGATAGATTACATAATTATACAAAAGAAATCAGGTTTCGCCTTCCTTGTGATGATACAATGATGATATGTAACTAAAATATCACCATGTAGGATATCGGAAAAAGCTAAAAAGTTTTCCATATTCAATATTTTTATTGAAAGACCTCGTGACATAGACAGTTGTTTAATAATGTTTCAGTCGACTCTCGGTTACTGTGCGCCACCATTACCGCCAGCAGTAGCATGGCGGTGGCTGTAACGGTGGAGCTGTTATTATTTCTATATTCATTTCAACCCATTTCCTTATGCACCATGATGACTATTTTTTTTTCTGCCCAAGATGGACATAATCTGTCGTTTAAACCATGACGTCGGATTCTAGGCAAACTGGTTCTAATGACGAAGGTTTAAAATAAAGCTAACCCAAGGGTTCCCAACACCTTTCGTATAGAAGTCACGCTTTATGACAGTTTACAAATTGTCCCATGATTTTTCATAACACCTCACCTTTGGTCTCGTTCCTAAACTATGTTACTGCTGCTGGAGAAAATCCTGTATTCTGACGCAATACATTCTAGAATGGTTTCTTCCCGCAGTCATTCATTGGTGTTTACAAGGTGTGCACACGTAAACAAATGAGCAGGCATTAAATCATATTCAGCTTTATGTCGGGTTCTGTACTGTTGCTTGCTGCTTTCGCATCTCTGACTGCAGGTTTGAGAAGGAGGTCAGCTAACGAGAGTATTTAGCATCATTTTCAATTACAATATCCATTAACTTGCTACCCGATGCTGATGAAGTGACGGGCAGTACACGTAGAAGGTGTTTTGATAAATCACATTTTGCCCTACCATTCATTCCGTGATTGATATTGGTTAAACTGATTGATTGGGACTGCGAAGATGTAAACTGAGAACTACCGATGTACGAGATCCACAACTCGCAGTATAGTAATGGTGTTCAATTATTAGAGAGTAGAATTAAAGCGATACAAATATATACAATAAAAACAATTTTGAGGGTACAACAACAAAATTTTCGGTTTTTATATTTTTTCACCTTTCGGAGACCAGTAGGACATAACTTTTATTAAATATTGTTAACGGCCTAACAGCCGGGAATAAATTTGTTGTTTTAGTGCGTTTCAGTTCAAAAATACAAAAAACAATTACTTATTTACTCGGGCATTATTAAAGACTCTAATATGTTAGATTACATTTTTTTTATCTATTTAGCCAATAACTCCGATACGATAATTTTTTAAATGCTATAAACATGGAACAGAATTTCTCGTCAAATCAAACGTGTTTGTCCATATCGACAAATGTTAAGGTCGAAAAACCCGTTTAATCCACCCTGCGAGTTAATTGCGATAGAAAAGGTAACTTATAGGCTGACCATACGTACCGTATTTAACGGGACAGTCCCGTTTTTCAGACCTTATTGTGCTGTCCCGTCGTAATCTAAAAAATCCTCAATTTGTCCTGTTTTTTCATTGATTCTGCCAAAGAGCTTTAAAATATTACTCAAACAAATTCAATATTTTAGGCAGGAATCTGAAACCAAATACAAATAAAGCGGACGAAACCCATAAAAATGTGAGATGTTATATTATTAGTGTTGCTTTTAAAATAATGCTATATACCGTTATGTATTTTCCATGGATCGACTTTTCTTAAGGGTTTTTAACAGTCAATGACAACAGGTGTTTCTCCGAGAGATTTTTCATACAGATTCATTTCAATGACTTTTTTCTGCTTATTCCGAAGGCATTACAATTTGGCCAATTTTATCAGTGGATTGAATGGAACCGGTAGCTTGGTAGGCAAATATATTCTGAAAATCAACATCAATAAAATGAAGCGCTTGCATTCCGTGCCGATAGTTCGAACGAGCCAGACGTGTGTGCTGTGTCTCATCGCGGGTGTTGTTCGGTAGTGCGAGTCTATTGTGTGGTGCCTACCTACGGATCCAAGGCGATCACTGTCGGCGAGCGAAGTAGCTGCTTCTGGCGACGCCAGTAAAGCAGGCTATTGTTTCTGCTGCTACCTACAGCAGCAGCACAGATAAGTGTCAGATTTTGTTTTATTGTTCTCCCTTTTGAAGCGGGACTGATTAAAATCAATTGAATTAGTTTTTTTTTTCTTATTTTTTTTCTGATTTGCTAATAGTTTTAAGTTAGTATAAGACAGAATTGTCCTTCCACCTCTCGGGGTGAGAATGGAAGCAGAGACTATGGGAGGTGGTGAGCCACCAAAAGAGGTTCGCACACGGTTTTACCAGGCATCTTCGCCTGGCCCTTGGGTTGTTTACTTTCGGCAGAAAGCGAAAAGCCTAGATTTTCTCGGCATCAAACGAGACTTGACGCGTCGTTTTACGAAGCTTGAATTCAATCAAATCAACAGAAACAAGCTACGCATCACCGCACCTACATACCAGGTGGCGAATGAAATTGCTGGCGACAGGGCGTACAACATTGAATATTTAGTTTATGTCCCTCGCGGGAGGTCGAAATAGAAGGTGTGATCAACGCAGCGAGCTTAACTTGCAAGGATGTGCTTGCAGGGAAAGGTCGCATAAAGAATGTTCTGCAATCTACCGTGGATATCCTGGACTGCAAGGAATTGCATTCAGCAACCACAGTAGATGGTAAAAAGGTATATGCTAAGTCAGGCTCGCTTCGGGTGACGTTCGCCGGTTCGATGCTCCCAAAATATGTAGATATCGAGAATATGTTGTTTCCGGTGCGTTTGTTTGTACCAAGGGTATTTAATTGTACCAACTGCAAACAATTAGGTCACACTGCCGAGTTTTGTGACAACAAACCACTTTGTGGTAAATGTTTCCAAAGACATCGGGAGGATACCTGCCAGCAACAAGCCACAAAATGTGCTTATTGTGGTTTGGATCCTGCCCATGGTTTGCAAGATTGCCCGGTGTACAAAAGACGCACCCAAAAAGTGAAGCGCTCGTTGGTACAGCGCTCCAAGCAGTCTTATGCGGAAATGGTTAAAGGGCAAGACACATCCGCCACTGCCACCGCAAAGACTGCTTTTTCAGCTACCGTTCAAGTAAGTGACTATTATGATTCCATCTCCATTGATGAATCGGACTCTGACGCAGCCGACATGGATGATTCTTCGGAGGTACACGCGCCCGAAAAGAGGAAGCAACCGTCTTCCCCGGGATCGCGCCGAAAGAAAACAAAAGTCATCCATAAAGGCTTGGCAAAATCTGAAGGTAATGGGGGATTACTTAAAATCCCGAAGCAACCAGTCTTCACTGCAGATCCCTGCTGCTCTAAGACATTCCCGCCATTGCCTAAAACCGATGTTCCTAAGAAACATCCGGCTAGGATTATCAATGAAAAGGAAAATGCTACTCGCACTTCCGAAAAGAGAATCTCGTCCAAGCGAGGATTGATATCCTTTAAGGACCTCGTGCACCGCTTTTGAATCTTTTCAATATTCCGGATTCATTGAGGCCAATCATTGACCTCTTTATTCCAACAGTAGAAAGTTATCTGAAGCAATTGACTGTTTCATGGCCCCTTCTTGCAGAAATTGTATCTTTCGATGGATAATACGGCCATACAAGATACAATCACTATGCTGCAGTGGAACTGTCATAGTCTAAAAAATAAATTGGACGTGTTCAAGTTTTTGATTCGCAATTCCGATTGTGATGTATTTGCTCTCTGTGAAACATGGCTTTCTTCTGAAGATGAAATCAACTTCCACGATTTTAACATTATTCGCCAAGATCGGGATGATCATTATGGTGGCGTTCTTTTGGGGATCAAAAAATGCTACTCCTTCTACAGAATTCCCATTCCGACTGTTCCCGGCTTAGAAATCGTTGCATGCCAAGTAAATGTGAAGAATAAAGATCTTTGCATAGCTTCAGTGTACATTCCTCCAAATGCCTCTATTAATCGTCGACATTTTTGGAGCGCAGTCTCCCTCCTATCATCTCCAGTATTGATATTGGGTGATATGAACGCACATGGTATTGGATGGGGCGAAACGTATGACGATTATAGAGCGCCTATTTTCTATGATTTGTGTGACGATTTCAACTTGAATATTTTGAACACTGGTGAAGTAACTCGAATAGGACCAAATGGTCAACAAAGCCGTATTGATCTGTCTTTATGTTCAAATTCACTATCATTAGATTGCACGTGGAAGGTAATTCAAGATCCCCATGGTAGTGACCATATGCCGATAGTCACCACAATTAAGAGTGGCTATCAACAATCTGAGCCAGTTAATGTTCCTTTCGATCTCACGAAGAACATTGACTGGCAAAAATTTGCATCGGCGGTAAAAATTGGTATTGAATCAACTGATATTCTTCCGCCACTGGATGAGTATCGATTCTTTACCGAATTGATTCATAAAAGCGCACTGGAAGCTCAGAAACGACGCGTTCCAAGTACACCTGTCATAAGAAGACCAGCCACTCCTGGATGGGATGATGAATGTACTAAGTTGTATTCTGAGAAATCTGATGCCTTCAAGGCCTTTCGTAAACACGGAAGGTCCGAGCTTTTTGAAGAGTATTTGAGGCTTGAAAGAAAGCTCAAAAATCTTCTCAAAGCTAAAAACGTAGCTACTGGCGACGTTTTATCGACGGACTATCACGAGAAACCTCAATGACAACACTCTGGAAAACGGCCCGCAACATGCGGAACCGCATTTCCACCAACGAGAGTGAAGAATACTCCAACCGATGGATATTCAATTTCGCAAAAAGGTCTGTCCAGATTCCGTACCAGCAGAACCGCTATTTCGAGAATCAGTCACTGATCCCGGTTCTTTGGATGGGCCATTCTCAATGCTGGAACTTGCTATGTCTCTTCTTTCATCGAATAACTCTGCTCCGGGATGTGATACCATCAAATTCAATTTTCTTACAGATCTGCCCGAGATCGCGAATTTGCGGTTACTTGTCCAGTACAACTGTTTCGTGGGGTTCAACTTCGTACCACCAGAATGGCGACAGGTCAAAGTAATAGCTATTCAAAAGCCTGGGAAACCAGCGTCTAATCACAATTCATACCGACCGATTGCCATGCTATCATGCATGAGAAAGTTATTGGAAAAAATGATCCTTTCAAGAATCGATCATTGGGTTGAACAAAATGCATTACTCTCAAATACTCAGTTTGGATTTCGTAAAGGTAAAGGAACAAATGATTGTCTAGCGTTGCTCTCTTCAGATATACAGCTGGCCTTTGCGCACAAGGAGCAATTGGCTTCAGTATTCTTGGATATTAAGGGCGCTTTTGATTCAGTTTCCATAAAAGTGCTGTCAGACAATCTGCACAGTAATGGATTGCCCGTTATTTTAAATAATTTCTTGTACAATTTGTTGTCAGAAAAACAAATGAATTTTACACTCGGCACTCTGACAACTTCAGAAATAGCTACATGGGTCTTCCCCAAGGTTCATGTTTAAGTCCCTTGCTTTATAATTTCTATGTTAAAGATATTGACAATTGTTTGGAAGGACAATGCACGCTCAGACAACTTGCAGATGATGCCGTGGTCTCTCTAAGAGGTCCAAGTGCAGCTATCTTGCAAGGACCATTGCAAAGTACCCTGGATAATCTGACTGTTTGGGCCAGACATTTGGGGATCGAGTTTTCACCGCAAAAACTCAGTTGGTTGTGTTTACTAGGAAGCGGTACCCTGCTCAACTGAAACTAAAGCTATTGAATGATGACATCAACCAATCTTTATCTTCTAAATACCTTGGGGTCGTGTTTGATTCTAAATGCACCTGGAGACTTCATATTGATTATTTGATAGAGAAATGCCGAAAAAGGATCCATTTTCTACGTTCTATCTCCGGAACATGGTGGGGGCCTCATCAAACTCTATAGAACGACTATTCTCTCTGTTTTAGAGTACGGCTCCTTCTGCTTCCTCTCAGCAGCTGATTGCCACCTTATCAAATTGGAACGAATTCAATATCGTTGTTTGCGTATTGCCCTTGGCTGTATGCATTCAACGCATAACATGAGCCTGGAGGTGCTTGCTGGAGTCACTCCTTTAAAGCACCGTTACTGGGAGCTCTCATTAAGAATACTAATCAAATGTGGAACAAGTAACACACTTGTCTTACACAACTTTGATAATATGCTTGAACTGGTTCATCGGTCAAGATTCTTAAGAGTTTATCTCAACTACATATCGTCAGATCTTTGTCTTCCATGTTATACTCCCCCTCGAGTTGACTACACCAATGACAGTTTCTCAATTGAATACGATCTGTCCATGAAACATGCTATTCAAGGAATACCAGATCACCTTCGAAATCTTTCTATTCCCTCCATTTTTTCTGAAAAATATGAACATGTCAATTGCAACAACAGATATTTCACTGATGGTTCTCGCATTAACGGATCCACTGGCTTCGGTGTTTTCAATGTAACTTCAACCACCTTCCGAAAACTTCAGGAACCGTGTTCGGTTTATGTTGCTGAGCTGGCAGCAATTAACTTCGCTTTGGGGATAATTTCCAATCAGCCCGTAGACCATTATTTCATCTTCTCGGATAGTCTTAGTTCTATCGAGGCACTCCGGTCGATGAAACCTGTTAAGCACGCATCTTACTTTCTTACAAACATAAGAGAGCAGATGCGTGTTTTGAATCGAAAGATCATTCAAGATTACCTTTGTTTGGGTCCCTTCTCACTGCTCAATCTACGGCAATGAGAAGGCAGACTCATAACAAAGGTGGGCGCACAGGAAGGTGAGGTTTACGATAGACAATTCTCGAGCAACGAGTTTTTCCCATTAGTCCGTCAGAGTACTCTTCAAAGTTGGCAAAGAAATTGGACACACAACGAACTTGGACGGTGGCTATTTTCCTATAGTTCCAAAGTTTCTGGGCGAGCGTGGTTCAGAGGTGAGGACTTAAGTCGAGGCTTCATTCGCGTGATGTCGCGACTTATGTCTAATCACTATTCACTAAACGCACATCTGTACAGAATAAACCTTGTCGATAGCAACTTATGTAGGTGCGGAGCCGGTTATGATGACATCGATCACGTAGTTTGGTTCTGCTCGGAAAACGACGTCTCCAGAGAGCAATTATTGGATACCCTAGTGGCCCGAGGTAAACAACCCTTCCAGGAGATAAGAGGTGTTTTGGGGGATCGTGATGTGGTCTATATGCAAGTTATTTATAGTTTTCTTTGTTCCTCTGACATAAAAGTCTAATACTTTTGTTTTTTTTTTTTCTTTTCTTCAAAGTTTTTTTTTGTTTTGTCTCTGTCTGTCTGTCCCGTAGAGCGCCGTAGCTCTGGCCGTCCGGAAGATGCTCCCATTCGAACCATTCTTCGAGCACGACGACACACCACATCGTCCCCGACGTCAAATGACCGGATGAGCTGCTGAAATTCATTGATGATTCCCTGATTCCCGAATCCTAATCCCCGTCCATCCTTAAACATTGTAAACCTAACCTCGAGTCACCACGAGTACGTTGGCTTATTTCCCTTACTAATTTAATAATAAGATTATGTCGATTGTACATATCTCAAAGAAACGTGGCTCCGTAAAGTGTTATACACGCCTGAGCCTACCAAATAAACGAAATTGAAAAAAAAATGAAGCGCAGGAACAGACATTCTAATTTCTAGATTAAGTTGATTTTCGTTTTTTTTAATCTTGCGGAGTAGGGTAACCGTACCCTTAGTGGAGGTAGCACCAATAGTGGAGGTAGTGGGGTTTTAATGAGATTTGTCATATTTACACACTTTACGATGGTTTCAGCTGATGCGTCGTGCTTTAAATATCCTGTTAAATGCAACTTATCTTAAGATTTCGCTTGAAAAACTATTGAAAACAATGATTTTCCTTATCAAAATTGACTCTCTTGCACCTATAATGGTGCAACTGTACCAATAGTGGCGAGTCTCATAAGAAACCAATGAATAGCACCACTATGGGAACCAAAATTATTTTTTACCGCCACTAAAGGAACAGTGTACCGATAGTGGTGCAAGCAATATTTGGTTATTGTTGATGTTAAATGGCATCTATCCCATTTTCAATAGCTTATTTATTAGTTTATCTATCGACTAAGATATTAAAGTTGTAAATTTCCCATAATTATCAATATTTAGAAATATTTTCTTTTGTGGATCTACTAATACCTCCACTATTGGTACCGTTACCCTAAGTAATACTATTTTTTTCAAATCTGCTTTACTACATTTTTTCAATCGTTTGATTTTTGTTGATTCGTTAAGAATCATTTTTGTCTTTCTGAATAATTCTGAATGTTTCGAAATCATCCACTGTAAAAAAAAATGACGCCATTAAAAATAATTTATTAATCAGCTGAACAAAATCGAGTTTAATGCAGTTTTAAACCAAGGGAAAAATTGATCGGATTTCGTATTTTAAGGTTAGGATAGGAGCTTATCTGCATTTTTCGCTTCCATATGTGTTTGCGGGATTTATGGGATTCCGTAGTAGATAATTAGTTTCGGCCCGATTTAAAATACAATCTGGCGGAATCCTCCGTGAGTCCGTGCTGTAAGCCAGTCTATAAATTAGCCAGGATTTGTTTTACTTTTCGCGACGAAATTGCATGAGTCCCACCTTTTTGGAAGCACATGGAAACAAAATCAATGGACAAGATTCCCGAGGTGTGAGGCTACTTTTAGCGTTATTTGAATCAATTTCGATCAAAAGGACTGTGAATTGATTAGATTTGACTTTTATTCGCGTGCGCCAAACATATTCATGGATTTTTTTTTATTTTAAATTTTTCAGACCTGGAAAAGTTTTCGATATTGATCAGTAATTAAATACTTAATGCATGTTTTAGAGTGGATAAAAATCAAATTTCGAAATTCTGCATTTTTTAATATATTAAAAAATGCGTAAATCTTTGTTCCTTCGTGTTTTTGTTCGCGCCGCCGCTTTGAAGAGGGAAAATTTAATATTTAATTTTTAATATTTAATTTTTTTAATTAATTTAATTAATATTTAATATTTGTAGTTTCGTATTTTTTCCACAACTCAATACATTAGAAGGTTATGGTGGTGAATGATTCACTCTAAATTTATTCTCTAACTCCTTACACGAAAAATGAAAATTAAACCCGATAATTTCTACATTTCCACAAGTCTTGAATTTTGTTACAAGGTTTTTTGACATGTCCCGTTTTGCAAGTGCGTTTGTCCCGTTTTTTCACCAAAATGACCTGGTCAGCCTAGGTAAATTGCATATAAAAAACCCAGATTAATCCACCTAGCGGTGATGGTGCCTTTCTCGTTTCTTTCGAGTGAGTAATTTCTACGCAATTTTTGGTATAAAAAAAAAGTATTTTGGCCATAACTTCTGAGCCCATAGTCCGATCCGGCCAATTTTCAATAGGAAACAATGGGACAGGATTTTGCGTCGAATGCAACTTGTTGTGAGCAAATCGATTAAGGATAAGTGCCAAAAAATGAGTGAGAAATGTTCATGTAAAATAATGTATTTTGACCATAACTCCGAATCCCATAGTCCGATGCGCCCAATTTTCAATAGGAAACAATGGGACAGGATTCTGCGTCGAATGCAACTTGTTGCGAGCAAATCGGTTAAGGATAAGTACCTTAAAAATAAGTGAGATTTATTTGTCCACATGCATACACACACATACACACACATACACACACACAGACATCACTTCAATTCGTCGAGCTGAGTCGATCGGTATATAACATTATGGGCCTCCGGGCCTCCTATAAAAAGTTTGTTTTTTGAGCGATCATATAGCCTTTACGTATACTTTGTATACGAGAAAGGCAAAAAGTCCTAAATGGCACTGTCAAGTGGATAGAAATGGAGAAATGCTGTGGATAGATACACCATTATTCCCTTAAGACTGTGAACCATTCCACCACTTCGTTTAACTTTTAATTTGATCAAAATTTGACAGTACGATGTTTTTTTTCTCCATTGTGGTTAAAATTTTACCCCGAAGCTGACTCATTTAATTTTTGATAGATTGAAAGTTATTTGCAGCAGAATGCATTTGGCGCCAATTTGCTCAGGATTAAATTTCAACTTTCGAACATTCAAATCTAGCAATGCTCCAGAGCAGGGTTATTTTTAACCACAGAGAAATAAATAACCATCGAAACGTCAAATTTTAACTAGAAGTGAAACGAATCAGTAGAATGGTTTAAAACACAGCAAAATGGCTTGAGCGAAATGCAATGACAGCAGCTGTCCGTCGCTGCATGTGCATGCCATCGAGATCTGACAAGAAGAGTACGAGTCATGGCTTGCTGCTCTCCGATTGACACGCTGAGGTGTTAATGTCGTTTACGTATAATCACACGCTGATGGTAACTTACTCTAACCCCACATTCTCCTTCTCTCATAAAAAAGGCAAAAAAAATCCTCTTGCATAGGATGCAACGATTTTTTGCCAAAGATATTTGCGCGAGACTAAGATGAACATTGAGAACTTGGCATTTGAGGAACATTTGACCTTCAACTTCCTCTTCATAATAGCCCAGTAGTTTTCTATGGGTCTGAACTGGAGACAATTTGGCGGATTGAGGGTTTTTGGAACAAACTGAACTCCGTTGTCGCTATACCATTGTTGCACTTCCCGGCTGTAGTGACAACTCGCAAGATCCGGCCAAAATGTCACCGTTATGTGATTTTATGAAGAGCAGAACTCGCTTCCGGAGACACTCGATTTTGTAAACCTGCTGCTGCAAATTCCCTGCCAGATCATATATTTGCGTGCGAATTTACCCGCAAAAACAAATTTGTATCTGTAAGGGGCAGCTCCTCGAACCTTTCGAACCTCGGAAACTGTCCGAAGTCGGCCTTCACGTTGGTTTCATCATCCATAAGTATGCACCCATCAGACTTGGTCAACAGGTTGTCATACAGTTTTCAAGCACGAGTTCTAGCTATGGTATTCTGTTTGAGCGACCGATTTGGTTGCCTACTGGCGCGGAATGCCTGTAAGCCTTCACGGTACCGAATTCACTGCACTGTACTGCGGGCGGCACCATACTTTTTGCTTAATTCGCGATCGGGCATACCTGGGTTTCTTCTGATGGACCTCACGACCTTTCCATGGAGCTGACGGTTGGCAGTACCACTCCGGCGTTTACTTTGGGGCTTTCGAGTCGTCGATAAAGTTTCCTTGTAAGTTTTGAGCACGCGCCATACGGTGTTTCTAGAAAAATTCAAGACTTTTGCCAGCTTGGATGCGGTCCAGGTTGGATTTTCCAAGTGACTGTGCACGATTTTAGGCCTACGCTCCTCTTGCATGGTGAATTCCTCCAGAACAAGACCGTTTCATGAACCGAAAAAAATACTCTGTTATTGCCGTTCTTATTGTCAACAGAAAACGTCAAAAGCATCCGAAACCGTTCACTAGGAGCGCTGTGATAAGCAAAAACGTTTGTTCCTTTTCCTAAAATTTTTTGGAAGGTTTTCTCCCGATTTTTTAAGGATGTTCTATTTCATTGAATAACGAAATAGAACACCCTAAAGGAATTTTGGGAGAAATTCTTAAAAGAATTTGCAATTAATTCTCGAAGGAATCTCTAGAAGCATTTCCGAGGGAATATCTAAAAGATTTTTCGAAGAAATTTCGCAAGGTATTTACAAAAAATATTTGGACTTTCCAAGAATTTCACGAAAAATTTCATTTCAACAATTTCCGAAGTTATTCCTAAAATAATTTCCGTAGGTAGGAAACGGTATAATGCGCACCACCTGGCCAAAACGCCCCACTTTGATTTCTAGTAAACTATAACTAACGGTCAAAATCAGTTTGTACCTATGAATATTTGTAAAACCATCATCCTATGTGAATATGGGAGTATTTTTGTATCACGTAATAAAAATAATAGAAAAATACAAAAAGTTACAGTTTTGATGTAACTTTCAATGGTTGTTTGCTCAGCATTCTGGAGCGACGCTAGCATACTGTCCGCAAAACTTGCACTGGAACACTCAGTTGGGCAACCAAATAAATTTTCTCAGTGGTTAATATGATATAAAATTGCTTCCATCTCCAAAAATGTAACGTTTTTCAAAAATATGATTCACTTTTCAAAACGCCCCAGTGTAGGCAGGACGATATGCCCTTACCAACTGGACATAAGCGCGGCGAGCTTGCAGCAGTTGCTACCAAATTATAATTTGTAACCTTTTTATTATGGGATTGATACAATACTAATGAAGGGCTATGAAACGTCTTTGGTTAAGGTGGGGCGTATTGCCCAGGCACTTTTTGAAATCCATTTTTTCACTTTTCAAAAAAGCTTTATTACGTGTTAATATTATTAAGTTCAACACATATTGTCCGGAAATTGCATTGAAGATAAATCCAGAAATTTCTTTTGTTATTCCGTATAATACTCCTTCAAAAATTCAAAGAAGATTTCGAAAGATACTTCTTTTTGAATTTTTTCAATACCTATAACACCTACGGAAATTGTTTTAAGATTACCTTCGGAAACTCCTTTAGGAATTTCTCCGGAATGAATTTCTAGAACTATGCCAGTACTTTCTTAAGAAATCCATTTGGAAATTCTAGCAAGAAATTCTTGAAATTCCTTTGAAATTTTCTTCAGAGCTTCCTTCACGATTTTTGTCGGGAATTCTTTTAGGTATTCCTTCAGTTATTTCTTCGCATTTTGTTTAGCAATTCTTGGAGAAATTCCTTAAGACCTACAGAAATTCCTTTTGAAATTTTTCGTAATGTCCTTTGTGCATTCTTTCGAGAATCTCTTCAGAAAATCCTTTAGAATTTTTTTTAAGAATCCTTCGTAAATTTCATTAGGAAATTATTTTGGGAATTTCTTAGAGAATTCTTTAGAAATTCCTTACAAAGTTTCTCCAGGAAATCCTTCGAAATTTTCGGTAGAAACTCCTCCAAAAACTCCTTTAGGATTTCCGATTTAATTCTGCCATAATTTTCAGGATGAATTTTTTCAACAAAAATTTCCGGAATAATTTCTTCATGAATCTTGGAAGGAATTGTGGGGTTTGAGTATATTACCATCAGCGTGTGACTATACATTAACACCTCAGCGTGTCGAGTAGTGCGCAGCAAGCCATGACTTGTCCTCTTCTCAGACAGACCTCCGTGGCGTGCACACGCACCCATGGAGAGCTGGTGTCATAACAATTCGCTCCAGCCATTTGGGGCCACACATTTTGGCGATCCTGCCAGGTTATTTGTTGGATCCTGACGCTGATTTCAAAAGGTGAGTTGAATTCAATTGGTGATGTGCTAATGTGTTAAAATATCTGATGATTAAAACACAAGACAATTGCAACAAAGCGCGTCTGGAAGAACGCTGCAAAATGGATTGTGGTTTGGAAAATCACAAAGCGCGTCTGGAAGACCGCTGGAAAATGGATTGTGGTTTGGAAAATCACAAAGCGCGTCTGGAAGACCGCTGGAAAATGGATTGTGGTTTAGAAAATCACAAAGCGCGTCTGGAAGACCGCTGGAAAATGGAACCACAATCACAAAGCACGTCTGGAAGGTTAAAATAAATTTAGTTTGAAATGGATTGTGGTTTGGAAAATCACAAAGCGCGTCTGGAAGACCGCTGGAAAATGGATTGTGGTTTGGAAAATCACAAAGCGCGTCTGGAAGACCGCTGGAAAATGGAAAATCACAAAGCACGTCTGGAAGGTTAAAATAAATTTAGTTTGAAATGTATAACTTAGCAACTTTAGTGTACATAAGACTACCATTTAAGCTAGTTCTAACGAAATCTGAGAGATATGTAGATCTATCGTATGCTACAAAGTTGTTTAGAAGGCTTAATATATTATCTTGAAATTTATTTTGGAATATTCTGACTTAGTAGTCGTAGCGGAATAACCCGTTGGATGAGATATCCAACATTCACGAAGCTCAAAAAACGATGCCAGCATTCACAAAGTCATAAGTTTGGAGTTTTTGGCTAATAGTACTGGTTAACATAAGTCTAAAATTTAAGTATGATATCTCTGCGAAATTTTAGATAAATATCATATCCTAGGCCAGATGTACTCAAACTGCTTGAATATGCGACCCACCAGCAGAATCGCATATTGCTTGCGACCCTCCCACATTGGCTTTTAGAATTTGGATAAAAATAAGTTCGCGTTAGATTGAACAAACCATTATGAATTGCTTCATTATATTACTTTGAATGGATTGGAAATGATTTGGAATTCGAACAGATTTGGATTAGATTTTGGTTAGATTTGGATTGGATTTGATTTAGATTTGGATTAGAGTTGCATTTGATTGGATTTGGGTTTGGAACGGATTTAGATTGCAGTGGATTTGGAATAGATGTGGAACGGATTTGGATTGAATGTGAAATGGATTTGGATTGGATTTGGACTGGATTTGAATTGTATTTGATTTAGATTTGGATTAGAATTGCATTTGATTGGATTTGGATATGGAACGGATTTAAATTGGATTAGGATTGAATGTTGGTTGGAATTGGATTGAATATGGCTTGGATTTTTATTGGAATAGGATTGAATTTGGATTGGATTTGACCCATCATTGATCATGTGTTGAAGGTCAGCTTGCTGGTATTACTTTATATGAAGCTGATAGTTGAATTTAATGGACGGTATAAGATATTTAGATTATTGCTACAATATAAAATGTTTTTGTGAGATCAATTACCAATTTAGTTTAAAATTTTAATGATATAACCTATTGACTTGCATTTCGTAGTTCTGCGATTGAAAACCACGATGATCATACAAGTTTATTTTGGAGTTCAGTTTTCAAAGGAAATCATCGGTTTCTCAAAAGCAATATGTTCATCTTTGTCTCGCGCAAATAACTTTAAAAAAAAATCAATGCGTTTATGCTAGAGGATTTTTTTGCCTTTTTTAATGAGAGAAGAAGGGAAATGTGGGGTTTGAGTATATTACCATCAGCGTGTGATTATACATTAACATCTCAGCGTGTCGATCAGTGCGCAACAAGCCATGACTTGTCCTCTTCTGGTCAGACCTCCGTGGCGTGCACACGCACCCATGGAGAGCTGCTGTCATAACAATTCGCTCCAGCCATTTGGGGTCACACAGGAATCTTGCATTTGAATTCCTGGAGAAATATTCAAATGGACTACTTCCAAATGTATTTCAGGAAGAATTTCCGAAGAACAACCTGAACAGATTTGGGACAAGCATTTCTAAACGAATTTCTGAAGGAATTATTAAAATAATACTCGAAAGAATTTCCATTTGAATTTCCCAACAAATTCCTATTGTAATTTTCATATAATGTTTTAGATTTCTACAAGAATTCCCTCTAGAACTGGATTTCTTCTTCTCCGGGAAGGCCTTCGATAATTCGGACAGCAGTGAAACAAAACCCCGTTTTGAATCTGAAATTAAGACTTGCAAAAAAAAACAAAAAATATCGGGGTTCCAGACGATTCATCGTCATACTTCTTCGGATATTCTCGAAAATTCCTTAGGAAATTACTTCAGGAGTTGCTTCGAAAATTTCTTCAGTAATCATTCGGGTGACATTTCATGAATTTATTCAAAAGTTCGTTCGGAAAATTCTCCTCCAGAATGTAATTCGGTTAGTCACACAAAAATTCTTCCAGGTATACCTTCGAAAATTCCTTCAGGAATTCCATCGTGAATTTCTTTTCTCTCCTGAAGGAATTAATAAAAAAAATCCTTCGCATCCTTGATTTATTCAAGAAATACCTTAAAAAAATCCTTAAGGAATTCTTTCAAAAAATCCTTTCAAAATTTGTTTAAGAATTATTTTCAGGAATTCATTAAGCAATACTTTCAGAAATTCTTCCAGTTATTCCATCGGAAAATCCGATGGAAATGCATTAAGATATTCCTTTAAAAAAATCCTTTAGAAAAACCTTTAAAATCCTTAAGGAATACATGCGTCTTGAGAATTTCTTCAGAAATTCCTTCCGATATTTCTTAGAAAATTCCTTCGGTAATTCCTAATCGAATTATTTTAAGAATTAGGGAATGTCTGCGGAAATTGGTTTAGGAATTCCTTTGAACGTTTTTTGGCTAGAACACTGGCTAGACCGCTGCACTGGGTAATTACCAAGATTTGGGAGAAGAAAGTTTTGCGATAAGCTGGATTGTAGCAACTACCGCGCAATCACATTACTGAACGCCGCATACAAGGTACTCTCCCAAATATTATGCCGTCAACTAGCACCAATTGCAAGGGAGTTCGTGGGGCAGTACCAGGCGGGTTTTATGGGCGAACGCTCCACCACGGACCAGGTGTTGGCCATTCTCCAAGTACTGCAGAAATGCCGCGAATACAACGTGCCAACACATCATCTTTTCATCGACTTCAAAGCCGCATATGATACAATCGATCAGGACCAGCTATGGCAGTTAATGCACGAACACGGATTTCCGGAGAAACTGACACGGTTTATCAAAGCGACGATGGATCGGGTGATGTGCGTAGTTCGAGTTTCAGGGGCATTCTCGAGTTCCTTCGAAACCCGCAAAGGGTTACGGCAAGGTGATAGTCTTTCGTGTGTGCTATTTAACATCGCTACGGAAGGGGTAATACGAAGAGCAGATATTAACACGAGTGGTACAATTTTCAATAAGTCCGTCTAGCTATTTGGCTTCGCCGACGACATAGATATTATGGCACGTAACTTTGAGAAGATGGAGGAAGCCTACATCAGACTGAAGAAGGAAGCTAAGCGGATCGGACTAGTCATCAACACGTCAAACACAAAGTACATGATAGAAGAAGTTCAAGAGAAGACAATGTGAGCCACCCACCGCGAGTTTGCATCGGTGGTGACGAAATCGAGGTGGTAGAAGAATTTGTGTACTTGGGCTCACTGGTGACTGTCGAAAATGATACCAGCAGAGAAATTCGGAGGCGCAAAGTGGCTGGAAATCGTACGTACTTTGGATTCCGCAAGACGCTCCGATCGAATAAAGTTCGCCGCCGTACCAAACTGACAATCTACAAAACGCTCATTAGACCGGGAGTCCTCTACGGACACGTGACCTGGATGATGCTCGTGGAGGACCAACGCGCACTTGGAGTTTTCGAAAGGAAAGTGCTGCGTACCATCTATGGTGGGATGCAGAAGGCGGACGGTACGTGGAGGAGGCGAATGAACCACGAGTTGCATCAGCTGTTGGGAGAACCATCCATCGTTCACACCGCGAAAATCGGACGGCTACGGTGGGCCGGGCACGTAGCCAGAATGTCGGACAGTAACCCGGTGAAAATGGTTCTCGACAACGATCCGACGGGCACAATAAGGCGAGGTGCGCAGCGGGCAAGGTGGATGAGATCAGGTGGAAGATGACATGCGGACCCTCCGTAGACTGCGTGGTTGGCGACGTGTAGCCATGGACCGATCCGAATGGAGTCTGAATAAATAATAATAAGGTACCAGTCAAAGCGATTAATGCAAGAGATGACGTTTTTTCAATGGTAGTGAAATCGAAATAACATCATTATAAAACCACTAATCAGTGCAAACTAAGTGCAGAGGATAATATTTTCACCTCATACTTCATTCCTTATAACTACTTTCTTTTAATACACCACCATTTTCCATAAACTTTCAAAATACCTGATTTTCCCATACATTTTGCAGGTTTACAACTACTATTCTTCCATTAGCTAATGGAGAAAATTGTGAAAATCTCAAAACATAGAGCAGCAGTTTTAACAACACAGATAGAAACGCCGGTATCGCCACTCAGTGACGAGTACTGTAAACATGGTGCACGGAAGGTTGTTGTCTACGGCTGCTGCACTCTGGAAGTAAATGTCATCGAAGTAAACAGTCGGTCCCTCATTAATAAATGTACTTCGTTTTGCTGGTATTGATCGTAAGTCCAATCCTCGCTGTCTCCCTCTTAAAAGGCACAAAAGCCTCTTCCACGGCACACCAGCTCTCCTAATCCCTCCCTCGAGCGCTATATTGGACAGTAGATTCGAAAGTGCATCACCCTGCTTTAATCTATCTAAGGTAACAAATGACGTCGATATTTCATCCGCAACCCTTACACTTCGATCCGTCCGACGTTATACGAATCAGCCGTATCAGTTTCGCCGGAAAACCATGTTCAAGCATAATTTGCCATAATTCATTCCGTTTCACTGAATCGTACGTCGCCTTGTAATCAATAAACAGATGATGTGTCTGCAAGTTGTACTCCCGGAATTTATCAAGGATTTGTCTCATGGTAAACATTTGATCCGTCGTTGATCGGCTCTCACGAAAACCTGCTTGGTATTCGGCGACGAAGGACTCTTTAAGCGGTCTCAATCTGTTGAACAGAATACGGGACATAATTTTGTACGCCGAATTAAGGAGGGTTATTCCTCGGTAATTGGCGCACTCCAGTCATGTTTGAGAAGTTCAGTCGGGAGGTGGTCCCCCGCAGCCTTATTATTTTTCAGCTCTTTAACAACTTTTTTAACCTCATCTAGTGTAGGCGACTCTACAGCTTGTCCATCGTCGCTAATATTTATTCTGTTCACCGATGCACCGTCACTTCCACTATTCAACAAAGTCTCGAAAAGTTGCTTCCACCTGGCAGCCACTTCGGTGGTATCTGTCAGCAAATCAAGAAGGGAAGATCGTTGCATATGACGGGAGATGGCGCTGTCTTTCTCCGCACGCCATTGACAGACTCATAAAACCTCCGCATATCGTTCTGCTCCATTTTTTCCTGCGCCTCACTAATAACTTGTTCTTCGTACTCTTTCTTCTTCCTGCGATGGGTTCGTTTTTCGGCTCTTGCTTCCTTGTACCGATCACTATTCGATCGCGTACTCGACACCAACATCCGGCTTCTGGCAACGTTCTTCTCGTCTGTCACTCTCTGACACTCCACATCGAACCAACCCGTCCTGGATTGCCTCTGTGCAGTGCCTACCACTTCTCGTGCTGTTGTGCTCACCGCTCCATGGATCGACTCCCATAGATCGTTGATGTTGTCGCTAACGTTGATTGCACTTATCCGTTCGTCGAGCTTCTGGCGGTACTCAGCCGATACCCCTTCCGCCGACAATCACTGGATATTGTAACGCATCGTTCGCTGTGATCTTTTGTTCGATACAGTTGACAACCGTGATCGAATTTTACTGACAACGAGGTAGTGAGCAGAGTCAATGTTCGGACCTCTGAATGTCCGCACATCGATAACATCCGAGAAATGGCGCTCATCCACCAGAACATGGTCTATTTGGTTGCAAGTTTCACCATTTGGGTGTCTCCAGGTGTGCTTTCGGATGTTATTTCGTGCAAAGTATGTGCTACTGATGACCATCCCTCTGGCAGCAGCAAAATTTACTAGCCGTAGGCCGTTGTCATTGGTAGCGGAGTGAAGGCTCTCCCTACCGATTATGGGACGGAAAAAGTCCTCTCTACCGACCTGAGCGTTAGCGTCCGATAACAATTTTCACGTCATGCTTTGGGCACTCTCCATAGGCTTTAGGTTCCATGGCACTACGGGGACCTATTTCTCCTGGAAAGCGGTTATTCTTTTATGTGGTCTTAAGCCCACCTTTCAACATGTCAAACTTCATGATTTTGCAAGTGAAGCATATTCCAAGGGTGCTGGTTGTTTTGAACAGGTTCCGTGGCATTCCGGGAATCTGGTTTTCTCATGTCACTTGTTGATGCATGCAGTCCATGTTACTCGTACCAAATTTCAAGATTTCACAAAACATGATCATTTGGTTCAAGACAATTTCCTGAATCAAGCTTTGCAAAGTTTAGCTTCTTGTAGTCGTAAGAAGCTGAAACACTCTACGAAACGATCACATTAGTTTGTTGCCACATTCCCAAAGAACAAGATTTTCTGCTTGCCGAATGTTCTAAGAAATCATGAATTACAGTACATCACAATTCCCGATCACTAAAACCAGTGGATAGTTCCCCTGGAGAAGCAGTAAAACAGTTGAATGCAATAAAGAGGGGTCGGTTTCGGACCGCTTTAGCATATCTATCATTATAATATATTTATCATTATTTTAAATTTGAACGATGTTCAAACGAACGGGGTTCAATTTAAAAAAAAGTACAGAACGACTTGGTGAGCGTGGGGCGCAGCCGAAGATGCAATGTGGCTTCCAACCGTGTATTGTGCGTCAAATTGTTGATTCTGTGTTATCTTTTTAGATGTAAGTAAATAAATTAAATGAATGAGTTCATTTAATGAATGTTCTGTGTTTCAACACAAAAACAATACTGGAAGAATCCATAGATCCAAATCCACAAGAGTAACTTCTCATGCCTAACATCCCATTGTGCAATTTCTCGTGACGAGGAAAGAATGGTTACTCATTATTGAACTTTTGGTGCTCTGGGTCCAAGATAAAGTCTATCGTTCGTCCACGCCAGGCAAAAACAGAAGAAAACGAGGATTAATTATAAGATATTTATGCGGACGACTGCCCTGCCAGCTGGCACCAGTTAGTGAATCCGTCCTCATTACCGGCTGGGCCTAATCCGGAGTCGGAAATGTTAGCAAACAAGTCAGACGGCGGCTCGGCAGCAGTCAATTCCAACATGATAGAGCGCGTAATTAATCTCCTGATGGATGTTCAGAATAAGAAGGTGGAGCCACTTTAAGGATAATACAACTTTAGATTCAATAGCTTGAATGGCAGCAATTACTGAACGGATTTTTTTAATGTTTATTTTCTCCACAGTTCAGGCAAACGATGGTCTTTCCTGTTCTGTGTTCATTTTACGAATTACAGTGTCAGTTGTTGCAACAATGTCCCAGACACATGAATTGCATAATCCTTCACAGCAGACTTGGTAAGTACCAATCCACTGTGTGTTATCAGACATTTGGACTGTGGCCAACAACCAACCGGGCTCAGGCCATTATGATGGCTTCCTCAGAAAGCGCTAGCCCCTTCCGAGCGAGTACATCAAAATCAGACACCATAAATAATAAGTGAGCGCCATATTTGCAACCGAAGCCCATTCTAACCAGATTTAGAAGTCAAGCGACAACGAACCAAGCGATGCATCTACCTCCAGACAATTTAGAATTCATTCGGGCAGGTTATGGTGCCGTTGGCCTCCGGTCATTTGCTCGCCGGCGATGTGTATTTTTATGGACTCTCTTCACTCCCACATGACATAGCTCCTCTTTCTTTTCGAGGATTACAAACAATACGATATAAATACAATGAACATTCTTCCCTTCCATTTCCTCCAGCCCAGCGCGGCTGGGATTTTGTCTACACCCTTGGTGCGTTGAACAAACATGTCATCCAATCCACCTCACACAAACACATACCTACATGAGTCCAGCGGTCATCGTTGTTTGCAGTGACAGTGGAATTGATTTATCGTTTCCAGACATGCCACAGCGCCAGCGTTTCGGAACGGCCAAAGCACTCGCACCCGCACCAATGTGTGAGATATGGCCAGGGGTTAGGATGCTGCTGTCGGCGGCGATGGCAACAACTGGGCAGCAACAGAAACAAGCTGGATACCGGCGGGTTCCATCAGCCGAAAGGAATTATTTTCCCATAACGGACACGTGCGCCGGGCGGGGGTCACCAACGTCGACGGATTGTATCGTGGGGGTCTCCAGGGCAAACCGTGACAGGTGGCCCACCACTGGATAAACGATCAGGCGCTGGGGTAATGTGAAACGTTTTAGTTCCACAAGATAAGCCGAGGTAATTTACTGGAAAGTGGTGAAAAATAGAGATTTCGGGTGAGTGACCTTTAGCATGTTTCCCGCAATAATGTGCTCAGCTCAATAATCTCCCTCAGCGACAGTCTGAAAGCCTGGGTGAGGAAAGCAAAGCTTCCATTTTGCCGGTCGTAATTTATTGCACTGAATTAACCGATGGGGTACCCTTTGAGAAAAACCTTAATTGATCCACTTGGTAGCAATACTGCCTTTCTCGGGATTATGAGTTTAATGCTACAGGTTTGAAAAACGACAATTATTACGTTTAAATTTGGCTCTCCATTTGTATCTCTACTTAAATAATCGCCCTAAAAAAAACAACTTTGTTTACTTTTACTTTTACTCTATAAAGTCAAACAATTTAGGTCATTTGTAGATCATTTCTCAAATAACATAACAAACTGGTGAAAGCACTTTTTTAGATCTTTATTTAGTGGTCTTGATTGAAGCTCAGAAGATTCGTATTTCGAGCTCTTAAGTGTCTGGTATTTGAGTGGACTTCATATTGTTCGTTGAAAACATCAACCAAAGTCAGTACGCAAATAACAAATTGTGAACTCTTCGTAATTCGATTGAGTTCCACTCGTGTGTCATAAATAATCAGAATGAATTAAACACCTGCTGTGTACTTTCGGCTTCGAGTCGAGTTTCTAAGGATTGCTTTGAGGGTGTTCTTGCTGTCATGACCGTTCTCGTTTTGTTTTCCATTTTTAGATAAACTGATAAATTAATCCTCCGTGGTGGTCCACTTCATCTAATTCTAAAATCTACAACAACTCACAGCGAATAATTTACAATCATCGTTTCTATAGAATCCTCCGTACCAAATCGTGCATCCCATAATTTTCACTTTCACCATTGCCCTAGCGCCGAATGCACACACATTACATAAAGATGCTCGCCTCACGTGGTTACAAAATTTATGTTTCCTCTGCACAACTAATTCTTTCTCCTGCTGGCTTTGCGGCATTTCCCCAGCATCTCCCGGCGGCGGCGGCACTCAGCTCATGGCCAGCCAGCGCACCGTACAAGGATCAGAGTGGAAATAAATTACACCGAGCACTACTTCTCTCGAATCCGATCCATTCCCATATATCCTGGAGTGCCGCTGGGTTGGTCTGTTTAGGTTGGTCCCGTAATCCTTGTGTTCTGCGTTCTTGTGAGCTGCACATTAGGTGGATGCTCCACAGCAGCGAGCGTACTCTGCACAAAGGTTTCAATTTTCATTCCTGTCGCCGGAGCTGGAAAGCTATCGTCTGTCAACCAACAGCGCGGCATCATCATCGTTCCGTGTTGTTCTGTTCTGTCGAGCGTTGTGCATGGAGTGAAATAGTTACATCAAATCCTATACCCTTTTAGCTCCTAAGTATTAATATGGCATTCCCTGCATACTACATATTAACACATTCGAGCTCAGCATCGCGTATAGTGGAATTATACGACAAGTTAGGCTGTGAAAGCGCAAGAATATGCTAAGCAGGACAAATAATGTCACCCGTTTTCTGTAATTCCAGGATGATGGAGACCTCAAACGGGCCTGAGTTGAGCTGAGCTTCGAAGAAAGATGTCAAGTGCAGTCGATGTTGTGAATATACGTGTAGGTATATTTATTTATGGGGTGCAAGGCTCCGGGAGAAAGACTATTCTGTTGCCCTTGGCTGTCGTCATTCATCCCGAGCTGCACCTAGGATGCAGTTTTGCACAGCTGGCAGAGCAGTATGGCGGGGATACAGCATCAGCGGGATGACGGCAGTCATATGCATTCGTCGACTGTCGGTTGGGTGAAATGTAGAGCAGATATTTTATTGACACTTGAGTGCATGCACATTTTGTGTCGCTGTTATTGCAACTATGTTTTCTTATGACGAGTTGATCGTCGTCTCTGTTTTTGTGGCGATGATAAAATGACAAATAAAGGTCTGAATATGAGCAGATATAACTCATTAATATAATTTAAAGAGACTTTCTTCTAAACTTTCTTCTGCATTGTATATAGCCCTAGAAGTTTTAGCATAGCATATTAATTTTCATAAATTGACCAACTTTTCCAATAAAGTAACTTATAAGAAGGCAAATCTTTGTTTTCTAGTATATGTACTGTCGCAAAATTTAAGACCTCATTGTCATTTGTGAACGATCCCCTATACGTTTTGCTGCCGTTTATTATACTTCAAGCGCAGAAGAAGGATAGCATTTGCTTCTGGTGAGCATAAATACTGAATATATACGCCAAAGTTTAAATTAAAAAACGATTTTTCGCCAGTTTAATACCTTTCTTAAATTCCTGAAGGCGCTTAAGAATTACTTAGGGCATGTGGTGCTACCGTAGCGGATGATTTTCGAACCTCTTCATAGACAAACTCGTATTTTCTCGGAGATACCCTTAAGTTAAACAGATCTTATTAGTTCAGATTTCAAATAATATCAATACTAATAACTTACATTTTATAGTCCTTTGCCAACAAATATTATCCATTTCACGTATAACAAACAATTATTCGTTAGGCGCTATAAATTCCCATGATTAGTTTAATAATAAAAATAAATAATAATAAAAAATAATAAGCTTTGACTTTGCTGAAGACACTTTGTTTCTTAGAATATTATTTTCAAGGTGATTTTTTTTTTTCCTCTTAATTTCCTGGTGTGGCCCATCGTGCAATCGTAGGTCGCGGAAGACAAATCTTGATTAATACTTTTGTCATTATTTTGTCCCACAAAGCAGTTATAAAAGATTAGGATAAATAAAGATTGAAAGATTAGAAAATAACAAACTTTACGAGGCACGGCAAATGCTGGGTAAAGCGTACCATTGGTACTTCGCGTACCTGAAGGAATAAAATAGACCCCATCTCGCGGTCCTTAGCCTCTTACCCAGCAACTCCTATCCCTACCTCCCCGCGGTGCTGGCCGGGATACGAGCAACCTTAGGGAAGATCGGGTAACCAACCCCGGTGGGAACTATGGTCGTATGCTGACAGGGAAGGGGGGGTTTGCTCCTCTCCGGAGGTGCAAATCTTATTGAGCGTCTGTTCTCCATGTCAGGATCGGCTCACAACAGCGTCTGTTCTCCATGTTAGGGGCGGCTGATCATCGTCCGAGTGCCAGCGGGGGACTCTAAGAGAAACTGTGCACCATGGTCCACCGGAAATAAGGAGGAATGGTCCTCCGGAAATCTAGGGGGTTTGGTGTCAGGTCCTGCAAGCCAGCCTTTGAAGAAAAAAAATTTACATCACGAATAATCAACAAGAGAGTACGGACCGGAATAATCGACGAAGACCACTGCGACGAAACGAGACTAGCGATTGGAAACTCGGTTCGTGGAACTGAAAATCTCTCAACTTCATTGGGATCACACGCATACTGCCAATGTGCTCAAGGACCGTGGATTCGGCATCGTAGCGCTGCAGGATGTTTGTTGCAAAGGATCAATGGTGATAACGTTTAAAGGTAATCATACCATCTACCAGAACTGCGGCAATACACACGACCTGGAAATAGCCTTTTATAGTGTTGGGCGATATGCAAAGGCGCGTGATCGGGTGGTGGATGACCAATGAAAGAATGTGCAGGTTGAGGATCAAAGGCCGGTTCTTCAACTTCAGCATAATCAACGTCCATAGCCCACACTCCGGAAGCACTGATGATGATAAGGACGCATTCTACGCACAGCTGGAACGTGAGTACGACAGCTGCCCAAGTCACGACGTCAAAATCATCATAGGAGATTTGAACGCTCAGGTTGGCCAAGAGGAGGAGTTTAGACCGACTATTGGAAAGTTCAGCGCACACCGGCTGACTAACGATTTCGCCGCCTCCAAGAATATGGCCATTCGCAGCACCTACTTCTAACACAGCTTCGCGTATCGGTACACCTGGAGACCACCACTGCAGACAGAATCACAAATCGACGATTGATGGACGGCACTTCTCTGACATTATCGACGTCAGGACATATCGTGGCTTCAACATCGACTCTGACCACTATCTGGTGATGGTTAAACTGCGCCCAAAACTATCCGTCATCAACAATGTTCGGTACCGACGACCGCCGCGGTACGACCTAGAGCGACTGAAGCAACCTGATGTCGCCACTGCATACGCGCAGCATCTCGAGGCAGCGCTGCAGCAAGGTACCCGGCAGAACGTGGAACGTTATAGACGGAAGCGGAGACAGCAGACCCGCCTTTTTCAGGAGAAGAAACGCCGCCTGGAAGAAGCGGAGTGCGAGGAGATGGAACAGCTGTGCCGTTCTCAAGATACACGCAAGTTCTATCAGAAGCTCAACGCATCCCCCAATGGCTTTGTGCCGCGAGCCGAAATGTGCCGGGATAAGGATGGGGATGGGAGCATCTTGACGGACGAACGTGTGGTGATCGAAAGGTGGAAGCAGCACTACGAGGAACATCTGAATGGCGCTGAGAGTACAGGCAGTGAAAGTCAAGGCAGCGGAGGAGATGACTACGTCAGTTCAGCGGACGATGGAAGCCAACCATCCCCCACCTTGAGGGAGGTTAAGGATGCCATTCAACAGCTAAAGACCAATAAAGCAGCTGGTAAGGATGGTATCGGAGCTGAGCTCATCAAGATGGGCCCGGAAAAGCTGGCCACTTGCCTGCACAAACTGATAGTCAGAATCTGGGAAACCGAACAGCTACCGGAGGAGTGGAAGGAAGGGGTTATATGCCCCATCTACAAGAAAGGTGACAAACTGGAGTGTGAAAACTTTCGAGCGATCACCATCCTTAATGCCGCCTACAAAGTGATATCCCAGATCATCTTCCGTCGTCTGACACCATTAGTGAACGAGTTCGTGGGAAGTTATCAAGCCGGCTTCGTTGACGGCCGCTCGACAACGGACCAGATCTTTACTGTACGGCAAATCCTTCAAAAATGCCGTGAATACCAGGTCCCAACGCACCATCTGTTCATTGATTTCAAGGCGGCATACGACAGTATAGACCGCGTAGAGCTATGGAAAATTATGGACGAGAACAGCTTCCTTGGGAAGCTTACCAGACTGATCAAAGCAACAGTGGATGGTGTGCAAAACTGTGTGAAGATTTCGGGCGAACACTCCAGTTCGTTCGAATCGCGCCGGGGACTAAGACAAGGTGATGGACTTTCGTGCCTGTTGTTCAACATTGCGCTAGAAGGTGTCATGCGGAGAGCCGGGTGTAACAGCCGAAGTACGATTTTCAACAGATCCAGTCAATTTATTTGCTTCGCGGATGACATGGACATTGTCGGCCGAACATTTGCAAAGGTGGCAGAACTGTACACCCGCCTGAAACGTGAAGCAACAAAAGTTGGACTGGTGGTGAATGCGTCAAAGACAAAGTACATGCTTGTGGGCGGAACCGAGCACGACAGGGCCCGCCTGGGAAGCAGTGTGACGATAGACGGGGATACCTTCGAGGTGGTCGAGGAATTCGTCTACCTCGGATCCTTGCTAACGGCTGACAATAACGTTAGTCGTGAAATACGAAGGCGCATCATCTGTGGAAGTCGGGCCTACTACGGGCTCCAGAAGAAACTGCAGTCGAAAAAGATTCGCCACCGCACCAAATGTGTCATGTACAAGACGCTTATAAGACCGGTTGTCCTCTACGGACATGAAACATGGGCAATGCTCGAGGAGGACTTGCAAGCACTCAGGTATTCGAGAGACGGGTGCTTAGGACCATCTTTGGCGGTGTGCAAGAAGACGGTGTGTGGCGGCGAAGAATGAACCATGAGCTCGCCCAACTCTACGGCGAACCCAGTATCCAGAAGGTAGCTAAAGCCGGAAGGGTACGATGGGCAGGACATGTTGCAAGAATGCCGGACAGCAACCCTGCAAAGATGGTGTTCGCATCCGATCCGGCAGGTACGAGACGGCGTGGAGCGCAGCGAGCGAGATGGGCAGACCAGGTGCAGAACGACTTGGCGAGCGTGGGGCGTATCCGAGGATGGAGAGATGCGGCCTCGAACCGTGTATTGTGGCGTCAAATTGTTGATTCAGTGTTATCTGTTTAGATGTTAACTAAATAAATGAAAAAATGAATGAAACTGGTCATATTTAGGCAAATAGAATGAAGACACAATCCAAATCTAAGCCAAATCCAATCCAAAACTAATCCAAATCAAATCCACCTCGAATCTAATTAAATCTGAATCCAAATCCAATCCAAATCCAATCCAAATCCAATCCAAATCCAATCCAAATCCAATCCAAATCCAATCCAAATCCAATCCAAATCCAATCCAAATCCAATCCAAATCCAACCCAAATCCAATCAAATCCAAATCCAATCCAAATCCAATCCAAATCCAATCCAAATCCAATCCAAATCCAATCCAAATCCAATCCAAATCAATTTCAAAATCCAATCCAAATCAATCAAATCCAATCCAAATCAATCCAAATCAATCCAAATCAATCCAAATCAATCCAAATCAATCCAAATCAATCCAAATCAATCCAAATCCAATCCAAATCAATCCAAATCAATCCAAATCAATCCAAATCAATCCAAATCAATCAAATCAATCAAATCAATCCAAATCAATCCAAATCAATCAAATCCAATCCAAATCAATCAAATCAATCAAATCCAATCCAAATCAATCCAAATCAATCCAAATCAATCCAAATCAATCCAAATACAATCCAAATCCAATCAAATCAATCCAAATCAATCCAATTCAAACCAAATCCAATCCAAATCCAATCCAAATCCAATCCAAATCCAATCCAAATCCAATCCAAATCCAATCCAAATCCAATCCAAATCCAATCCAAATCCAATCCAAATCCAATCTAAATCCAATTCGATATCAATCCAAATCTAATTCAAATCCAATTGTAATTCAAATCCAATTCAAATCTAGTTCATATCCAAATTCAACACTAATCAAATCTAAATCTTAATCAAATTTAAATCTAGCTCAAATCCTATTCAAATCAAATCCAAATCCAATTCAAATCCAAACTCAATTCAATCCATCTCTAATCTAAATCCAATTGCATTTTATCTATTTTATATCCAAATCCAATCCTAATCAAACCCAAATCCGATTCAAATGCAATCTAAATCAAATCCAAATATTATTCAAATCGAATCCAAATCCAGTGCAAATCCAATCTGAATCCTATTCAAATCCAATCTTAATCCGGTCCAGATCCAATCCACATCTAATTCAAATGTAAAAAAAATGTGACGAGATTCTGGCAAATACAATAATGGGAAATGAAGCAATTTACAGACGCCTCTCCACATCTCGATATTGAAGGGACCATCGAAATAGCGAGAGATCGAGGAATGAGAGGAAAATTTAAAAATAAAAATGTCTGTTATTCTCCTAGTATAGTAGCCTAGAAATATGACTGTATTTACATAGGTAAAGAGAATCCTGAACAAAATATGACCAGAACACATCGAGATAGAGAGATATAGGGTAGGGAAGTTGTCAAGATTTATAGAAAACCTAATTGTATGTAGATGGCACGGTAAATGCTGTGTAAAGCGTACCATTGGTACTTCACGTACCTACCTGAAGAAATAAAATATACCTCATCTCGCGGTCCTTAGCCTCTTACCCAGCAACTCCTATCCCTACATCCTCGTGGCGTTGGCCAAGATACGAGCAACCTTAGGGAAGATCGGATAATCAATACCGGTGGGAACTATGGTCGTATGCTGACAGGGAGGGGGGGGGGCTTGCGAGTGGATCTAGGGAAGGACCTAGAGCGACTGAAGCAACCTTATGTCGGCACTGCATACGCGCAGCATCTCGAGGCAGCGTTGCCGGAGAGCTTGATGAGGCCCCTCTTGAGGACTGCTGGAATACAATCAAAGCAGCCATTAACGACGCAGCGGAGAACAACGTCGGGTATGTGGGACGAAGTCGACGGAACGATTGGTTCGACGAAGAGTGCAGACAGATTCTGGAGGAGAAGGACGCAGCGTGGGCGGTCGCGCTGCAGCAAGGTACTCGGCAGAACGTGGAACGTTATAGACGAAAGACGACAGCAGGCCCGCCTTTTTCAGGAGAAGAAACGCTGCCTGGAAGAAGCGGAATGCGAGGAGATGGAACAGCTGTGCCGTATCCCACAGTGGCTTCGTGTCACGAGCCGAAATGTGTAGGGATAAGGATGGGAGCATCTTGACGGACGAACGTGTGGTGATCGAAAGGTGGAAGCCGCACTACGAGAAACATTTAAATGGCGCTGAGAGTACAGGCAGTGAAAGTCAAGGCAGCGGAGGTGATGACTACGTCAATTCAACGGCCCAGCCCCTACCTTGAGGGAAGTTAACGATGCCATCCAACAGCTAAAAACCAATAAAGCAGCTGGTAAGGATGGTATCGGAGCTGAGCTCATCAAGATGGGCCCGGAAAAGCTGGCCACTTATTTGTTGTTTTAATTGGCTTTTCTCGGTGACAATTAAATCAAAACAGCAATTTAGCGTTACGCGTTTCGGCTTACTACGCTTCAGCCATCATCAGAAGCTACTAGCTGGCAACCTCCTAGCTGTTCAGTCAGACAAACATAACTTATTAGTTATTATGTTTGTCTGACTGAACAGCTAGGAGGTTTCCAGTTAGTAGCGTCTGATGATGGCTGAAGCGTAGTAAGCCGAAACGCGTAACGCTAAATTGCTGTTTTGATTTAATTGTCACCGAAAAAAGCCAATAAAATCAACAAATAAGTTTCCACGGTGATTAAGCCCCAGTCAGTAAGCTAGCCACTTGCCTGCACAAACTGATAGTCAGAATCTGGGAAACTAAACAACTGCCGGAGGGGTGGAAGGAAGGGGTTTTTGCCCCATCTACAAGAAAGGCGACAAGCTGGAGAGTGAGAACTTTCGAGCGATCACCATCCTTAATGCCGCCTACAAAGCGCTATCCCAGATCATCTTCCGTCGTCTGTCACCATTAGTGAATGAGTTCGTGGGAAGTTATCAAGCCGGCTTCGTTGACAGTCGCTTGAGAACGGATCAGATCTTTACTGTACGGCAAACCCTCCAAAAATGCCGTGAATACCAAGTCCCAACGCACCATCAATTCATTGATTTCAAGGCGGCATACGACAGTACAGACCGCGTAGAGCTATGGAAAATTATGGACGAGAACAGCTTCTCTGGGAAGCTTACCAGACTGATTAAAGCAATTGTGGATGGTGTGTAAAACTGTGTGAAGATTTCGAGCGAACACCCCAGTTCGTTCGAATCGGGCCGGGGACTAAGACAAGGTGATGGACTTTCGTGCCTGTTGTTTAACATTACGCTAGAAGGTGTCATACGAAGAGTCGGGTGTAACAGTCGAGGTACGATTTTCAACAGATCCAGTCAATTTATTTGTTTCGCGGATGATATGGACATTGTCGGACGAACATTTGCAAAGGTGGCAGAACTCTACACCCGCCTGAAACGTAAAGCAACAAAAGTTGGACTGTTGGCAAATGCATCGAAGACAAAGTACATGCTTGTGGGCGAAACCGAGCGCGACATGGCCCGCCTGGGAAGCAGTGTTACGATAGACGGAGATACCTTCTAGGTGGTCGAGGAACAACAATGTTAAGGGCCAAACACAATTCGCGAAGTCGAAGCAAATTCTGCTCTTCCCTCCTATGAGAAATTCCATTCCTATCTGTCAAAGTTTGAGTGAAACATGGCCGCCATCTCCTCCTCTCTGTTGCTCTACTGTAAAAACCCAAAGAACTGTCATTGTTTGTGTGAAGAATTTTGCTTCGACTTCGCGAATGGATACGTTTGCGTACGTTTTGACAGTTTTCCCATGGGAAAAGAAGGATGCAGTTTTCCCATGGGAAAACTGTCAAAACACACGCAAACGTATCCATTGTGTTTGGCCCATTAGTCGTGAAATACGAAGGCGCATCATCTGTGGAAGTCGAGCCTACTCAACCCCGTGAAACAAGCACTAGTTCTTGAAGCCACCGTTTGTTGGTGTGGCGCTAGTGCTGTTATTGAAGTTTAAAGCTCCGTTCATATTGCACTGATTACATTTCGCGTGGGTATTTAATGATCGCAAAATGATTTTCGATCGTGAAAATTTAAATTTCCATAACTTAAGTAAAGTTGTTCTGTTTTCGTTATTTATTCAGCATTTTACGTGCGGTAATAGCCACCAAAATATAATTATCATCGAAATCAGCCGAAATTATCACCGAAAAAAGCCAATAAATTAATTTCGATAGCCGTCACAATTTATCATGTTCTGGTAAGTTGCAATTGCAATCTATTTGACGATTGGCTTGTGTCGTTTGACATCGCATCGATCATCATAATCCTCATGAATTTATCATTATTGACGAATAAAGGTTGCATGAAGAAAAAGAAGAAGTTGAAGGAAAATATTAGAAAAAAAATTGCACGGTGAAGCATACGGGAAGTTTTTTGAACTCTTCTCAAAAATTTTAGGAGCAATTTAATTAAAAACGGTTGGCAGCACGGGGCTGTACTTTCCTTCTACTGCATAATAAACGCAATTCTTTGATTTTAAATTAAATTTTATGATATCACACTTGATACACAGTATAAGAAAAGTCCAACCCCTGGTCCAACACCGTATACTTCTTTCCGTTTTTAATCAAATTACTTTTAGACATTGCACCAAAAGAGCTTCAAATAATTTCGTATACTTCTAGAATTTTTAAGAAGAGTTTTAAAAAAATTTCCGTGTGCCTCCCGGTGCAATTTTTTTCAAATGTCATCCTTCAGCTTCTTCTTATAGCAACTTTTAATCGATGGATGATGGAAACTTGTAGTTTATGTAGTGTGAGTCGCTTAGTGAGATTGAGCATTTTTGCCGGGCAGCCTGCGTTCGCGGCGTTGAGGCGCTATTTAAATCTTTACACACGATTTCAACGAAATTTTGTTTGACCATCCACGTCTATTCTCTGTAAAATAAGTTTATCGGAATCCGAATGAAAACACACATTAAGGTCCGTCTCATTTACCGAATTAAACTAGAAAGTGCCAGTTCAAAGATTTAATAAATAGTCTTAAAAAAGACGGGTGCACCCCCAAAACCATTGAAACATAAATCTATCAAATGCAATCTTGCTCTGCAAGCAGGGTTATTCGAAAATTATTGAACTGCCACTATGAGATATGAGACAGCACACCTACTTTTCAGTTGACGAAATCAATTCATCTATTTGATCTTGACGCATAAACTCTTTGATTACAATCTTGAACTCACTATAATGTGGGCGTCGAAACTAAGATAAATTAATCTACTTAGTCATTGTACGTGTCATCAGCAGGTTTTTTATGAAACACTATTGGGACCTTTTTCCTTTACATTTGATCTGATCCAACTGGAAGTGGATGTCGCATTGTGGATAAAATTTTGCTTCACTCTGGATCATTTGTGTGTTGAGAGAATAATAGTTTTTGGAAGCATAATGGCCTTAGCGTGAAAATCAGGAGATTAAAAATAATAAGGCCGATACAAATATTTAAAATTTATTTTGTCTCCCCCCCCCTCGGATTTATTTTGCCAAAAAATAATATTTTGAGGGGGCAACAAAATAAAATTCGGATAATTTTGAGGATTTTCAAAACATTTTTTAACAAATCCGAGGAGTTTTTTGATTTTTTTCATTTTAATACTTATTTTTTATTATCCCCCCCTTGACCTTTCGGTGACTAGTAGGACAAAAAGTTAATTAAATATTTGTTACGGCCTAACTAGCGAGCTGCCAATGATCATGCACCGGAAAAAGTTCTTTTGGATGGCGAGAAACCTATACTGCCCATGTCGCAAATGTGTAACATTTGAGTTTTTGCCGATTATGAGTTAAACTTCTTCTTCTTCTTCTTATTGGCATTACATCCTCACACTGGGACAGAGCCACCTCGCAGTTTAGTGTTCATTAAGCACTTCCACAGTTATTAACTGCGAGATTTCTAAGCCAAGTTACCATTTTTGCATTCGTATATCATGAGGCTAACACGATGATACTTTTATGCCCAAGGAAGTCGAGACAATTTCCAATCCGAAAATTGCCTAGACCGGCACCGGGAATCGAACCCAGCCACCCTCAGCATGGTCTTGCTTTGTAGCCGCGCGTTTTACCACACGGCTAAGGAGGGCCCCGAGTTAAACTTAAGAATCCTAAGTAACCTAAGAATTACATCAGTTTAGTAGTGATTGGAGCATTTAATTTTAATATGAATCTAAGACATGCATCTCCCAGCAGCTGCCCTAGATTAGTTTAAGTTCAAGTTGAAAGCTCAAAACTGTTGCACAGCTTTGTTCTATTTTCTGCAGATTGAATCACGAGATTCAAATATTTCTTTTATGTTTTGACGGCATTTCTGAGCAGCAAGATAATTATATGTGATTATATTATTCACTAGCAGACTCGACGAACTTCGTTTCGCCTAAAAGTGATTTATTCTCTGATTAGTTCTCGAGTTATGCAGAAATTTCAGTTTCATTTGTATGGGAGCCCATCTTTCTAAAGCGGGGAGGGATCTCGAGCCATCTTAAGAACCTTCTCCGGCCCCAAAAACCTTCGCATACAAATTTTCACGCCGATAGGTCCAGTAGTTTCCGAGCCTGTAAGGTTCAGACAGACAGAAATTGTATATAGATTTAAACAAAATTGAAACATTATTTTGCTGCAGACTCTAACGAGAATGTCGTGAACCTGGGTAGTGTTCTAAAATTTTAATGAAAAATGAATCACTGCTGATCAATCAGTTAATTGGTTTGCAGTCTTATTTATTCTACTTGCATAAATTTAGTTTTCAAACAGAAAGATGCCATAGGAATTAAAGGCCAATTCTTTATCTCAATGCCAAATATTTGTCGAATTATTTCAGACATCTATCAAACTGTTTAGATATCGACATGGGTATCAGGCAGACTTGACAAATTTGTTATTATTATCAATTTAGTATTTGTTATTGTGACAAAGACAGTGCTGATAACTTTTGCCCTATAGCGAACATGTGTATCTGAAATGAACGAATCAGCTATAGAGATAATTGCAATAAAGTTTTGAAACATATTTTAGATGGTGCGCTTTTTCTTTTAACAACAGCTTAAAATCGAGCCTTAAAAAAATCTGTTTTTTTTTTCATTCGAATTAAATTTGCCCTCGAGCTATATTGTCGCATGCGTCACTGTGTCCCGTGCTTAAAGCCACCGCTTGACAGCTAGCACCAAGTTTTCGACACCAAGTCCATCGACACAGGGAGAAATATCGAGATATAGAACATCGAGATGTAGAGAGTCGACTGTATTATGATTTGATCAATTAAGGTGGTTATACAACAAAGCCACAAATCGGCCATCTTGGAAACCACGTGCTTTTTCTAGTGATTTTTCAAGACCACGGATTTGCTCACTCATGCTAAACAATCGACTTTATTTTCAGCATTGTACGAAAATTATTACGCTAGATTTGAACTTTTGATATTAGGAGTAGAAAACCGTGTGGTGAATTTGAAATTCACCACATGGATTGATTGTATAATCACCTTAAACGCGAACTCACTTCTATCCAATTTCTAAAAATCAATGCATTTGGTACATGGTGGGTCGCATATCGAAAAAGTTTGGGAACCTCTGACGTAGGGATTCGGCAAAGTTCTTCCGTATCTGTCAAAGTTCTACCGCAAGCCTGACCCAGTCAACAAAAAATCAACATATATGATGCAACATAATATGCTAAAGTAGAGGCGATATACGTACATTAGGGTGGTTCAAAAAATGATTTTGCTCCATAGCGCTCATCTGATTCTTTACCATGTTCTGAGTGTCTTCTGAAAATTTGAGCTCATTTGGATTAAAACTGATTTAGCACAAGCCGTTTCAAGTTTGCATGCAAATTAGTATGGGGAAGTTTTTTTTTCCATTATACTATTATTAATGACGCTTCCCCATCAAGCGCAGGTTAAAAGGAAACCTACATAGCTAAAAGGAATACTAAAGAAATTTCACTCAGCGAAAACCGTATCTTAATTAATCTTTCCCATAATTAGTAATCGAATTTAATCTGTACCGTAGTTTTTCGGAGCAAATTTCGTAACTACTGAACAGGCAACATTGCTGCTCGTGGCGCGAAAGATAGCACACACAAAATCAGGCTACTATGTTGCACTGCACATTTCAGTGATGCCCTCAACAAAGTTTAAAGATCATGACTAAAGATTCTCAACCTGTCTTAAAATCGATAACTAATTATTGGGACGATTAATTAACATGCGGTTTTCGTTGGGTGAAAGCTGTTGAGTACTCCTTTTAGCTATGTAGGTTTTCTTTTGACCTGCGCTTAATAGGGAAACGTCATTAACAGTATAATGAAAAAATAAATTTCCCCATACTAATTTGCATGCAAACTTGAAACGGCTTGTGCTAAATCAGTGTTAATCCAAATGAGCTCAAATTTTCAGAGGACACTCAGAACATGGTAAAGAATCAGATGAGCACTGTGGAGCAAAATAGATTTTTTGAACCTTCCTAACGTACATGTTGTATGGGGAAGTAGCTCTATCGCCTCCACATTAGTATCTTATGTAACATCATATCAAGACAAAATTTTCAAAACGACTTATCTGCTTTTGTAAACAAAGATTCAAACGACGATTTGACGAATCTGATAGCTCTCCCACGCAAACCAACACCATCAACAGGTAGCGGAAACCTTCACCTACCTATCGGTGATGTTGGTTTGCGTGGGAGAGCTATCAGATTCGTCAAATCGTCGTTTGAATCTTTGTTTACAAAAGCAGATAAGTCGTTTTGAAAATTTTGTCTTGATATGCGATCTTGTGTTGACTGGGGAAAATTTTCAATACACTGAAACAAAAATTTGACATTCGGCGTTGTCATCGTAGAATACCATGCCATGAAGTGCAGCTGTTACTATAGTTTAAAAATTGAACCAGAAAGAGGAAAGTTTTTTCTAGAACAGTAGTATTCTTAAGAATTTCCTTACGGAGCTCTTTTCGTTATTTCTTTATAAATTCCATTAAATATTCCTTCATGAATTCAGTGGAGAATTACTTCAGGAATTCCTTCGAATCATCCTTTAGAGAATTATTTTAAAGTTCCTTCAAGAATTTGCTTGCAAATTCATTCCAAAATTCCTTTATAATAACTTCTCGGAAGTTCATTTAGAATTTCTTTCGAAAATTTTTCCTAAAATGATTTCCGAAGGAATTCCTGAAAGAATTTCTCCTAAACTCCTAAATAATTATTAAAAATATTCGAATGAAACTTCTGGACTTTTCTGTTTGATGAGGTCAAAGCAAGCGTTTTTCAAGCCCAGAGTGAATCTGTTTTCGTTGTTTATCCTGTACTCCTGAGATTGAATGAGCATTACAAACCCTGGTGATGTAGGTATATAATTTTTAGACCAACATTTGAAAAGGATGATTTATATTAAATTTTCTAATAATCGAGGATGAACAACACTCTCAAGCGATCACATATCCAAATTATCAATTAAAAAAAAATTCTCTAGAGAGTACGAATCGTTCGACAATTGTATCTCGGTTAATGCAATGTAATAATGTAATATAATGGTTAATGCTACTTTTGAACTTATTTTCGCACATAACAACACAACAAACACAATAACAAACATCCAATTGAACTTCATTTTATTTATTTATTTATGGATCCTGTACACCTCCGGTGGTGCAAAGGGCCGACTTGAAAGATCTCCATCCTGAGCGATGCCCGGCTATCGCTTTAACCTGTTGCCAGGTTAGATTTCGGTCGACTTCTTTTAATTCTTTATTGAGGCTTCTCCGCCATGAGCCTCTGGGTCTGCCTCTGCTGCGATGTCCCGCTGGGTTCCAGTCTAATGCTTGCTTACAGATTTCGTTTCCGCCCCTACGTAGAGTGTGGCCGACCCAGCCCCACTTCCGATTCCGAATTTCTGTTGTTAGAGTTAGTGATTGTTAGAGTTGAAAATTCGTATTTTGGTGCGTTCACTTATCTGCCTGTTTTTCCAGATATTTCTTAAACTCGCAAAGGCAGCCCTTGCTTTCTTGATCCGTGCGCCTATGTCGATCTTGGTACCGCCGTCTGACGCCATTTGGCTACCAAGATATTGGAAGCTTTCAACATTCTCCACTGGTTGCCCGGCTACTGTGAAACTGGAAGGAGTCACCGTGTTTACATCCAACGATTTGGTTTTGTTGACGTTGATGACTAAACCTGCCGAGGAGGAGCGATCAGCAAGGTCGTTGAGCTTACTCTGCATATCAGAGCGCCGTTGCGCGAGTAGTGCAACGTCATCCGCCAATTCGAAGTCGTTTAGGTGCTCCATGGTTATAGGCTGCCATAACAGCCCGCGGTTTGGTTCACGGTCAATCGCATCTACCAGAATCTTACGATCATCGATTACGATGAGGAACAGTAACGATGATAGAATACATCCTTGCCTCACACCAGCTACGACCCGGATAGGGTCGGACAGGACCCCATTGTGCAGCACTCTACACGAAAAGGCCCCGTACTGTGCTTCGATGAGGCCGATGATTTGCTCAGGAACCCCCTTGCATCTCAAAGCGTCCCACATCTTCCCGTGATTGAGACGGTCGAAAGCTTTTTCGTAGTCAATGAATACCAAGTAAAGGGACTCTTGGAATTCGTTGACCTGCTCCAAAATGATGCGGAGCGTGACAATATGGTCCACACAGGATCTTCCGGCACGGAATCCGGCTTGCTGCCGCCGGAGAGTCGCATCGATCTTCTCCTGAATCCGGGCTAGGATAATTTTGCACAGAACTTTGAGAACGGTACACAGCAACATAATGCCTCGCCAGTTATCGCATACAGTCAGGTCACCCTTTTGGGCACCTTCACTAAGATACCTTGCATCCAGTCGACCGGGAAAGTTGCGGTGTCCCAGATATTACGAAATAAACGATGCAGTAGTTGAGCGGATGTCATGGGGTCAGCTTTGAGCATCTCGGCTGATATGCGGTCGACCCCTGGGGCTTTATTCGATTTCATGCTTTGGATGGCTGTTTGAATCTCTAGCAGTGATGGAGCTTCGGTATTGACACGTGTTATACGTCGGATCCTAGGCAGATCATGCCGAGGTGGTGATGGCCTGGTTGGCACTTGAAAAAGTTGTTCGAAGTGCTCGAACCAGCGTTTCAGCTGGTCAGTTGGGTCGGTCAATAACTGATCATTCGCGTCTTTCACAGGCATCGTTGCATTCATCTTCGCCCCGCTTAAGCGTCGTGAGATATCGTAGAGGAGGCGAATGTCCCCGGTTGCGGCGGCTCTCTCTCCTTCGTCGGCCAGAGAGTCTGCCCACGCTCGCTTGTCCCGTCGACATGAGCGTTTTACTTCCTTCTCAAGAGCCGTGTATCGTTGACGGGCTAAGACTTTGGCTCCTCTGGTTTTCGATCGCTCTATCGCGGCTTTGGCTTCTCTTCGCTCCTCTATCTTCCTCCAGGTCTCATCGGTGATCCATTGTTTTCTCTGGGTGCGTAGTTCGCCCAGATTGTTCTCGCTGGTGGCGATGAAGGCATTCTTGATGGCGGTCCATTGGTCTTCCACGCTGCCACCTTCCGGAATATCTGCAGCACGCGTCTCCAGTTCTTCAACGAAGGACCGTTTCACCGTGGCATCTTCCAGTCGGCGTGTGTTGAATCGTCGTCCAACTCTTTCCCGAGCAGCACAATTCAGACAAAAATGGTTGCAACAACTTAATTGTGACTAAATCTGGTCATATATCAGTTGCAGCAACTTATGTGAAATATGTGTGCTGCTAGGGTTCCTCCTGCCGACGAATCCGCGCAATGCGCAGGCGTATTTCGCCGATGAGGAGGTGATGATCAGACGCGATATCGGCACTACGTTTATTCCGTACATCAAGAAGGCTCCGTTTCCATTTTCGGCTGATGCAGATGTGGTCGATTTGATTTTCTGTAAAGCCGTCACGGGAGACCCACGTGACCTTGTGAACCGGTCGATGAGGAAGAGCGATCCCCGATCACCATGTCGTTATTACCACAAAATTCTGCGAACAGCTCTCCGTTTTCGCTCATTTCTCCGAGACCATGGCGTCCCATAATGCGCTCATGGTTCGAGTTGTCGGATCCGATCTTCGCATTGAAGTCGCCCAAACAGATCTTGATATCACCCTTCGGAATTCTATCTACGACGGCATTGAGTTGACTGTAGAAGTTCTCTTTGTCTTGCAGATCGGCAGCATCGGTTGGCGCATAACATTGGATTATAGTAAGGTTTCGGACCCGTGTTCTAAATCTGGCAACGATTATCCTTTCACTTATAGGTTCCCACTTCATAAGCGCAGAGTGTGCCTGAGCGCTTAGTAGGAAGCCAACTCCGCGATGCCGGGGAGCGTGTTCACCTCGTAAACCAGAGTATAGCAGAACTTGTCCCGACGGCGTTCTGTGTTCTCCAAAGTTTGGCCAACGGACTTCACTCAGTCCCAGGATCTCAAGCTTCATGCGGCGTGCCTCATTGGCAAGTTGTGCCAATTTACCCTGCTGGGCTAGGGTTAAAACGTTCCATGTTCCTATTCGTGTCCGTTGTTTCGCGCTAAGAGTCGTCGCCCTAAAATCAGTCCGTATTCTTTCATTATCGGATTCTCGAACAAATTGATGTTTCGGGAACAGTAGGTTGTTGGCCCAAGGTTCCCTATCCACCGGGATGGGGCTGCCATCTTAGGTATAGCTTCCGGGGAATAGCATTTCATGCTCAGCCGCTGGATGCCAGAACAGACGCTGTTGGAGCCGCACCTCCTTGGTGGACAGACGCTCGATCAGTCGGGTCAAATTTGTTTAAAGTCCCACCCAACACCAGGACTAGGCTAGTGCGCTTTGAGCGGCACACGGTCGCTTTGATAGGGCCTGCTTGGGGACACATGCAGCTTTTATAGAAGTTCAACAGAGCCCACTGTCGAACCCCACCACATCCTAGGCAGACCCCACAGTACGCACCCTCTCACTCTAGCTGATGTCAGAAGGACAACAGTGCCCAGGCTGCACTACCAGCTAAGTACGCAACCCTTAGCTGGCGGTCAATTGTCATCAGGACAAGCGTGAGTATTGGAACGCGTGAGTATTGGAACTTGTGAGGACCAGAGCTATGTTAGGCGCCCCTTCCCGGATGTCAACTCACCATTTCGCAGCCTATTGAACTTCATTGCTGACATTAAATTGGTATACATTAGGTTTACATTTGAATGATAATTTTGTGTTATCAATTCGTTATCGATTCCAAAATTTGAAAAGTTATCGCCGATACCAACTCGCCTACTTTTCACACCTGAGTAGTTATCAAATGATAATTCCAATAATTATCGTATTTATTTATTTATTTATCCATCAACAGGCTTAAAATAGCCCCAATGATGTTGGTAATAATATAAAACAAAAACAGAGATACAAATCAGGTCGGCAAATAGAAGTAAAACAAAATAAAAATAGAACAAAAAATAACAATCAATAATCTACATTCATCTTCACAGTATTACGGACACCTGTTAGAAAAGAATGACGAAAACTTATGACGAAGCATATCACGTGTACTGTTGAAGTCGAACAACGGTGCCACTCTATTAAAGATCCGTTGTAAGCCACTAACTCCTCCTTGCAGGCCATAATTGGTACGTCGTAGCCGAACCGAAGCATTACACTGTTGCGAAGCGTGCGTTGTTGAACGTTAATATCGATTCGCTCCAAGATGGCTTCACAATCGATTCGACCTTGAAGCGTATCAGCAATCGTCATTGCTCTTGCTGTATCTCTTCTGGTGCGGAGCAGCTCAAGATCTATTAAACGACATCTGCTCTCGTAGCTCGGCAACTGGAACGGATTCCTCCAAGGAAGCTTTCGAAGCGCAAAACGAAGGAAGCGGCGCTGGACGGATTCTACTCTATCAGAGCCATTGTTGTAGGCCGGGCTCCAGACTGCTGCACAATATTCCAGTGTGGAGCGAACGAGGGCACAATACAGAGACTTCAGACAATATATATCGGTAAAATTTTTCGCTGTTCTGAAAATAAATCCCAGCGTCTTTGAAGCTTTCTCGACGATATACGAGACATGCTGCTTGAATGTTAATTGCGAGTCTAAAATAACTCCCAGATCCTTCACTTGATTTACGCGCCCGATTGACGTACCGTGCAGGTTGTAGGCGAATGTGATCGGTTGCCTCTTTCGCGAAAAGGTGATGACGGAACACTTGGTAGGATTCAGTGTCAAGCGGTTTAGCAGGCACCAACTGGCGAAGAGATCTAGTTGCTCTTGGAGATAGTAGCAGTCGGCGATTGATTGGATCAAAAGGAAGATTTTTAGGTCGTCAGCGTACGATAACGGGGGGCTCTTTATGATCAAATGCGCATCGTTGAAGTAGAGTAGAAAAATCAGTGGACCTAGATTACTTCCTTGTGGTATACCGGATGTTGCAAAGAAGCAATCAGATCTGAAGTCTCCAATCGCTACCATTAGTTGTCGGTCCGACAAATACGATCTAAACCAGCGAAGAAGGTTGCCGCAAATACCGAATCTATCAAGTTTTGCTATCACGATGACATGGTCTATCTTATCAAATGCGGCGGATAGGTCGGTGTAAATGACATCTGTCTGAGCCCGTTCAATCATGCTATCGGTGATAAACGATGTCAGGCACAAAAGGTTGGTGGTCGTTGAACGTCCAGCAGTAAAACCGTGCTGATCTGAGCAGAGGTGTTGTTTGCAATGCGAGAGCAACGGTTCCATGATAATCAGCTCGAAGAGTTTCGACAACGCACTCAGCGAAGATATGCCTCGGTAATTGTTAACGTCACGCTTACTGCCTTTTTTGTGTACAGGAAACATGTGGGCGAGTTTCCAGCAGGATGGAAATTCGCCGCTGGATAAAGACGAACGAAATAAGCGCTGAAGCGGTACTAATAAGCAGGAGATATGTTTCTTCAAGAATGATGTTGGAATCCCATCTGGACCGGGACTGTTCGATGATTTCAGTTGAGACGCAGCCCTGGAAATTGCATCCGCGTCCACATCGAATGTACCAAGCGTTTGTCCAACCAATGGCACATTACTAGCAGCGAGGGTGGCTTGATTATCACTTACAGCTTCATTGCTAAATACGCTAGAGAATTTCTCTGCGAAAAGACGACACGTTTCTTGGTCGGAAGTGGCTATTTCGTCATCCAGGTGCATCGAGGATGGAAACCCAGACTCCTTTCGCTGTTCATTGACATATTTCCAAAAACGTTTTGGATAAGAGCGTAGCCTACGCTGAATATCTTGCTCGTATTGGACAAAACATCTTTGATTGGCTCGCTTGTACTCGTAATTGAGCCTGACGTAATGATTTCTAAGCGGTACTGTACGGTGCCTTGTAAACTTACGCAGGGCAGCTCGTTTAGTTGATTTCAGTTTGCGTAATGAAGTCGTTTGCCAGGGACAGTCGGTTTTCCTGTCTCGCACAGTCTTTGGAACATGTCGATCAATAACGTAAGTTAAAATATTTGAGAAAATTCGCGCCGCAGTTTCGACGTCCTCTTGTTCCAGAATACTCTCCCAATCTAATGAAGACAATAACTCGTCGATACTTCGATTATCGGCTCTTGAGAAATTGTATGAAACAGTTACATCTGAAGCATTGAAATCATGCGCCGCATTATGAGCGATCGTCACAAGCAATGGCGGGTGATGAGCAACTGATTTTACCAGAGGGGCAGGAGCCTGAACTACGGACGGAGCATGATCATGATCACTGGCAAAACATAGGTCCAAAATACGGTTGTTTTCATTGACGACAGAATTCATTTGTAATAATGTGGCGGAACTGTAGCTGTCGAGTAGAGTCTCCGCACCAGCATGGAAAGTGCTATGTTCAGTGTCCGGGAATAAAAAACCGGCAGGTGAAGATTTCCAAGAGATTTGCGGCAAATTGAAGTCCCCTAGCACGATAATTTCGTCGATTGTGCTGGCCGTTTCGATAATTGAGAAAATTGATTGACAATGAGCATTAACGTACTCAACGTCCCTGGTTCTATCAGGAGGAATGTACAGCGCGCACAGAAAAAGATTACGGTCACCAAGCTGGATTGTTATCCAGATCTGCTCGAGACTTGCCCATGCGGTTTTCGCAACGATTCGTGCATTCAAGCCGGTTTTCGCAGCAACCAAAACTCCACCACCTGTAGATTTCCGACTATTGTCACGGCAACGATCGCATCGAAAAACTTCGTAGTCCGAACCGAACACCTGGCTGGAAATCGTGTTCTCATTGAGCCAAGTCTCAACCAGAACAATGACGTCGTAGCAATGGTCGGCGACTGCAAGGCGATAGTCTTCGACGAATGAGTTAATTCCACCAACATTTTGGTAATACAGCAGTAAGTTGTGCGGTAGACCGTGGCTGTAAGTTGAACAACAATCAGGCGGCGGAGGGTTCACTGACTTAATATACTTGCCTGCGGAAAGTGTTCGGAAGACCCCTTCACCTGACTCAAGCACAGGGCCGGGACGGCTGTTGGTCGCTGGCTGCAAGGGCTCGACTGTGATGAGTAGGCTTGGGGCTTCCTCAAGGCTACAGGCAGTTGTGCGTCCCGGTGGAGAAGACATCGTGGAACCATGATGAGAGGCGTTCGAAGTGAGGTCAGCAGCCGTTTGATGAACTAGTGCCGAGTTGTTCAGCTGTAGATCAGTACTGGAAGTCGAAAGTCTTATAGCCGAGGGGCTGCTCGATAATGCATCGTACTTGCCTACGAAAGAAGAGCGGAAGACCCCATCACCTCGCTCATGCACAGGGCCGGGACGGCTGTAGGTCGCTGGCTGCAAGGGCTCGACTGTGATGAGTGGGCTAGGGGCTTCCTCGAGACTGGCGGTAATTGTGCGTCCCGGTGGCGATATGGAGAGAGAGAGATAGCGGCCGGGTAAGGACCGTCTAGGTACGGATGCTGTCTAACAGGTTCGATTGTAGGAAGATGGCTGAAATCGGGAGAAGATTCAGGAGGCGTGTTGTTCAGCGAAAAACGGTACTTGCCTGAGAGTTGATTTTGGAAGACCCCTTCTCCGGACTCAGACACAGGGCCGGGATGTCTGTTGGTCGGTGGCGGGAAATGCTCGACTGTGCTGAGAGGATAGGGGACTTCCGAGATACTTGAGGCAAGTGTGCATCCCGGTGCTCCAACGAAGACATGGATATTATTCACTCGATCATAATTGCTTCCTCTACCGTCGGGAATTCCAGCGGGTCGTGAATGGCTGGTGATGATTTTGGTCGCCAAAAATTCGCCGATGAACTGTCACCAGAGAATTCCCTGAACAGAATTCCTTTTGGCCAGGTGGATGTGGAGAGCGCTCTTGGTTTCAGTTCAACATTCATACCTACTTTGAATGAGACGAAGGATAATGTACTAACGTCTCTACCTTTTGCTACCAGCCTTGTAACTTGAACGTCATCCGCATCTAAGCGTTTTTTGGCAAGGGCGGCTACTTGCTCCACCGAGACGTCAGGTGCGATTCTCGACAGATACAGATAAAATTTCGGTTGATTTTTAGGAACTGTCCTGATTTCCAAAGACGGAGATACGGAGCTACCGGATCCTTGAAGAAGTGTTGGTCTGGAAACCGAGGGTGAGTATAATATTTACACTATTATACCGTCGTTTCTTGGAGAAACGCCGTTCAACTCCGATTCTCTGGGAAGCCATAGGAGTAAGCGAATTCGAGTTGATCAAGGTAGCAAAATTATTCCGAATCTCTGATTTTAGCTCGTTGAGAATTTCGGTTTTGAGATTTTCCAGAATATCTCCATGCGAATTCAACGCTTGCTGTTGACCCGCGTCATAAGCGGCTTTGACGGTATTACGCAATCGTGTGTCCTTCATCAGTGTGGTACATGATGGACAGAACCAAAATACCTGATGATTTTTCATTACATGCTCAAAGGCGTCAGAAGACAAGCCGGTGCAACTAGGATGGAATGTAGCGGTGCAAAATCCTCGACATTTCACGTGCCTCTCTGATGCATCACCAGTGCAGGAATGACGAATAACGGACATTTTATGACTTTTCGATGTATCGCGACACTAGACAACTTTATATCGAAAAACCGGTAAGAGTATGCTTCTCCGATTTGTTTTTATTTCTTGTACGGTAGCCGAAAAAGTCGCCGCTAGGAGACACAACACAGCCAAAATTTAACCACTGTTTTGCGAGCGATTCAAAATATAGCGATAATGGTTTGTTTCACTTTCACATTCAACTTTCAAGTTCACTTAATGCGCATCCAATATAAAATTCACAACACTAAATACTTCGAGTGAATAGCGACAAACTGACACAAAAAGGTAAAATAACTACAACAATTTACTACTAAATAAACGATAAAAATACGATGGGGACTGATTTTGGATGTTCGTACTCGGACGATAATCGGCTGTGAAATTATGAGAGAATGAGAATGAGTATGAGAATGATTCAGCACCACCCTGGCTGATAGTGTACCGCTGCAACCATCACCGACGCAAACTGGAACAGAAACTAAGCACCCGCCACTAAGTCGATTACTAAGTTGATTACTCGTACGTTCCACAACAAGGGGCGCTAGCGTCGTAGGGGAAGGAGGGGCATTATGCCCTAGCTAAGCAAAGACTGCTTTAATGTCCTAGCTGTAACGATTTTCATGGGTATTTTTACCTCATGCAACAGTTAAGGTGAATCGCGTTGGAGCCCAATTTCAAATCTACATAGCACTTTTGAGGGCACATAACTTGAAAAGTAAACGACAGACAAAAGCAAAAAGTAGTTTTTCACTTTTGCTCACTTGCAGCATACATGAAAAAATGGTTTCCAGATGTGCTAACCGCCTAAATGTTCACATTTGTGCGAGCAAAAACGCGAGGTGAGAGATAGCACGGCCATTGTGGCTGCCATTTTTGGACGCCGCCGTAACTCACCTTAAACAATACAGTTAACTGATGCCATCTAAAAATGGTAGAATATCGCAATCAAATTTTATCAATTCACATTAAAAAAAAGTTTGCTGCCGGAAAACCCATGAGACAAAACGCCTTCTTGCTGGCAGCTATTAGGGAACAACGCACCACGCGTCAGCGAATCAGCATTCTAGTATGGACAGTACGTGGAGACGCGTAGTACATTGTAGGTTAGTCCTCCTAGGGCGTTTTGTCTCGCTGAAATGTTAGATGTTTCATCAAAATGTGGAAAATTCCGGTTTTTCCATCCTTCCTATCTTTTATTTTGATACTTTTTTCGCGGTCTAGTTTTGTTACGACCATACCAAATACAGTAAATATAAGGGAATACCCAAAGGGCGTTTTTGGGCCTCTTCCCCTAATCCTTCGAGTTTGATATTTTACTCCAGCGCTTTTTGGTGACAATGTCATACGAAACATTGGAGCGATAGATTTTTAGGCAAACGTTCAAGCTGTTACGTCTGTTTGTCTATGATTGAACTTTTGAAAAATTGCATGAACCGTTGAAAAGCAGTTAATCGCTAAAAAGTAGGCAATTCACTTTAGAATTCATTGATCGCTTTAAGTCAAATCCAACAGATGGACTCGAGAATGACATTATCACCACTGGGAAATAAATTTGGGTTTTTAAGTGAATACAGTAATATAGCGATTTTATCACCCCTGGTGAATTTTGGGGTGATAAAATAGGAAATGTGACAAAATCGGAAAAAACTTTTTTTAATTTGTTTCACAAATATGAATCAGTTTATGTTTTGGGAAACCAAAATACGTGGATGAAACCCATAATTTCTTACTAAATGCTTACATTTTTTTCCCTTTATAAACGGGTTTTTGTTTACTTATAAATGAGATTCAACACTAGTTAAGGCTTACAAAATTCTTGACAAGTACTCAGAAATGATTCATATCACCACAGGCGGTGAAAGTCATTTCATAAAAATCATAGTGTTGTTTGCGGTAGTATTTACAAAAATTAAAAGAACGACTAAAATTTTCCTTTTTTTTTTAGTGACAAAATCAGGTCAAAAACGTGATAATTTTGGGGGTATATAAAATCGGTGAGTGACAAAATCGGGTCGTCGTTACTGTATTTTAAATATCGTATCTTACAATTTTCATATTTTTAGTTATGCCATTTTTGTTCGAAACCAGTGACCAGTTTTACGTAGTTTACGTTGGGCGGTCTTGTCTTGTTCATAACCCTTCTGATTTTTTTTCCCAGAACGGTGTCCTTGCAGTATTACCACCCCTTGTCTGAATTTTACTTCCGCAAATGGGTCCAACGTAAAACAAAGACACGGATACAAGCAAAAATCGTAACGGGTTCAGTAGGTACGAATAGCATTGAGAAGCACAGGGGAAATTAGAATAGCTTTTATTTATTACCAGACTAAGGCCGGAGTGGCCTGTGCAATACATAAAAGTCTTCTCCTTTCAGCTTGGTCCATGCAAACCACGCAGTCTGCGGAGGGTCCGCAAATCGTCCTCCAACTGATCGACCCACCTTGCCCGTTCTGCACCTCGCCTTCTTGTTCCCGTCGGATCGCTGTCGAGAAATTAGAATAGCATCGGGTAGTATTAAAAACTTTCTTCAGCAAAGAGATAAAACAACCGCACAGCGAAAGAGTACAATGCGGTCTGATGCTTCGTGAGCTCGTGCAGCTTATGGTACACTAGCTCATCCATGTATTTTCGGCGCAGCAACACATCAGAATTCGATAGTGGGGACTTCTGAACCGGACTTTCTTCCGAAGTTTTATCTGTCAACACTGAGGACTGTGAAAAACACAGATCGAATATGTAGCCAATACCGCTGCAGCAGCCGCTGCTACTTTTTATATTATTTTTTTTTTAATTTGATGAAATTTTAGCGAATTAGTCTACTTTGCAAACGTTACGTTGAGTTACGATTGACAAAAGTTTAACGATTTTCATAATAAAAGAAAATAGATGATTTATCAACTAAAGTAACATGAAAATCTCATAAGATCGGACAAAAACAAACGATAGCCAAAGTCGTGAGTCCTAGCTCAGAAAATATCCATTGTTCCAAAGCTTTGATGGTGCTTGGTGCCGTTCCTTACTTCGTCTACCACTTGTCTATCAACCCATTGAACCGTATGAGATGCTATTTGGTATAGAGCTTTTTCCGCCGTTACCCACTAACGAGTCCTCGTAAGCTGATAATACTTCCTACTTTTTCTGTGATTGTCAGCTTGGGCGAATGAGTGGTGTGCCGAGACATGCCATACACGAGGACAAACCCACCCGGCCGTCATCGGCTTGCGGACCACAAGTTGTGGTATTTGCTGCTACCGGCATTGAGCTTGAACATGAGGGCTGAGAAAACTTCCCATTGTGTCTCGGGTTTGCCTTCCAGGGGTGGTGGCGAGAAGCATGTTTATGTACATTAACAACAAGCAGCAGCTCAGGATATGATTTTCTTATCTGCCACGCTGCCATCGAAGAGACGTTCCTCTGTAGGCAAATGTGGGCTGTTATTTTTATCCTCCCATTGAGCTTTGAGCTGGCAGTAACAGATTCATCGGATTCCTACAGAGTGCGACAGTTGAAAAGGGAAAACCGTTCTTGACTCGCTACATCAATCTGATCTAAAGCGATGCAAACGAAACTAAGTAATATGAATTTATTTAAAATACAACACAGTACAGATCTCCAAGATCAATTCATTGTATACATGTATAATGTATATACAAACGATATTTCTCTAGATAGCTCAAATGATTTTCATGGGCGAATGATTAGTGTTGAATTTGTTCTGTAATACATTCCTGAAAACCATTTAACATAAAACCTTCGACATCTTTTTATCAAGGACTAATCATACTAAGAACGCATTACTACGATTTGTACTATACTGAATAGATCCTTCTGTATCATATCACACGTATAGATGTGAATCTCTGAACTGCTATTCACTCTTCAGAATGGATTTTTAATGGTCCATGCTGTGCGTACCATCAGATATCGAATCCCAGAAGTGTAAGTCCTTCCAGTGAGCAGGTTGATTTGGAAGTAATCTCTCCATCCCCACAGTTCTAGTAGGAACTGCTTTTAGACTTAGCATATTGCTTTTCCCGGCATTTAATACTCAGAATTGATTTGTGATTATAAACCGCTACCACCACAATGCCGCTTCGGCATTAGCTTTTGTAATTAGATTTTATGATCCACTCCTTGTGCGGATAATGATAAAATGTCTGCATCCTCGAGCACCCATCCTTTGACGTTGTCGTCACCAATGGGGGTGGTCACCCCATTCGGTTTATGCTCTTCTCAGCCACGATGCACAGCGCGCCGGAAATGCCTTTTAAAGGAGTCGAAGCGTACTCAAGTGTTTAATTAATAGCTCGTCGATAAATCAGATTGAAAGTGAAACTTCGACATCGTGATCGGTGACGATGGTAAATGGCAACAGTGCACCGCACTCCCACGCCTTTTGACACTTTGCGCCGTTGGCTTTGTAGCTCTATGTGGCATCTGGATACCGCCGGCAGAAGAAGTTTGCCATTTGTTGAAAGGTAGAAATCTATATGATAGCTCAAGTGGACGCCAACTCTGGTAGAGGGGGGCAATAATTCAGCATTTGATGTGTGTCCTTCGATGAGGAAATTAATTGCACTCTTGGGAATGATCAGCTCAATGCGGGAGTACAAATCGAATTATTCAATTGCATAATACGATTTGACGGATTAGTAGGAACTTCGGACAATTAATTTCTGGGCGATATTGGTGATAACTGTGCAGTGTATTTTCCTTCATATTTTCGCAGGGTAACGGGAGAGCATTTAAGTATTGTTCTTGTCCTACTTCCAAGTTGGCGTAAAGAGTCATGTACACATTTTATATATAGACATACAATATACGTATAAAAATTGTATTCAGCAAATTTTCTTGTAATCAGATGGTCTTCTAATATGCTACCTAAGCCTGAAAATGGTATTTCTATATCTCCTAATACGCTTGAATAAATCATTCACAAACAATGATGATGCGCATTCCACGCATGCACGTAAAATCCAGTTTCCCGCCGTCACCTTGGCAGATGATAAATTCTAGATACAACCGGCTGTTCAGCATGAGCATACTTGAAATTGCAATTATCAATTTATGTTTCGCACTCAACGGCGGCTGTTGAATATTGATTACGGGTATGGGTTGTCGTATGCGAGGCGCATGGCAAAGAGAATGCTGCATATCAATTAATAGGCACTCCAGACGTAAACAGCACTTCTGAGCCGCTCAACGACGATGAGTGCAGATGATTCAGAAGAATTATTAGCGCAGTTTGCTATTCCAAATAGCTAGACGCAGAAGAGTCTAAATAAAATTTTACGATACATATTTCTTTTAATTGCTCCGCACCGTTTCCATCAATCAAATTAAAATCGATTAATCGAGACAATTGCATAAATTTGCACATCCGATTCCATCTGACGTGATGTCTATAGATCAATTCACATCACAGAAGCTTGTTTTATATTGCAATAGCTGGTCATGGCTGAGTAGGGTGACCATAATATTTTATTTATCATTAAAATAAAATGTATCTTGCCGATTTCATCGAAGAACCAGAAGTATCTAATCAATACATCCGTTCATCAAATAGCTAGCACGAATGTTTTAACTAAAGGAGTAATTCAATTCAAAATCTGAAAATGTCATAGTAATGCAAGGCACTACAAGGCACCAAACCTATAGCATCTCTCCAGCCGAAACGGCAAATTGCCCACCACTTCACTATGAAGAATTCTCATACAAATGGGCTGACAAAAATATTGTTTTCAATGTGTAGGAAATTGCGAATGCTCCTATCAGCCGACTGAATTTCAAAGAAGCTTTCTTTGGAATGTTACAGCTGTGTAAGACAAGTATTACGCTCTTCTACTCGAATGTCTTCACCCGTCATAAGACGAATTTAATACTATTCCATCTAATTCCACCACGTAGTAATATTTACAAATACGTATTTCGACTTCAACTATAAGGCCGACCTAATGTCTAGTACAGTGATACCCAAAGAGCGGCCCGCGGGCCACATGCGGTCCTGCAAGCCTTTTCCTGCAGCCCGCGAAGGTTTTCTGAGAATACACTACATGTGGCCCATTGATAAGCATTATATATAGGAACAGCTTTTTATCATTCTCAATATCTCGGTGTACTTGGGAGCCTGTCAAGTTCACACCATTATGATGTTGAAGCACGATTTATAAATTGTGAATAGTTTTATCGTTATGTTTCATGAAATTCATAACTTCATGCATAGATGACATGTAGTCCGACTGCAAATATACTTCGATGTTATCGCCCTGGGTTATGATGATAGCAAATTTGTGTTTAATCGCAGATTTAAAGGAACTCAAGTTTGAACTACAGGTAAAAATAATGTTATCATACGCTCCGTAATAAGAATGCTTTTGATTTTCAAAAAAAGTTAGTTGTTCAAACAGAATCCTAAACGGATTGGAACTTTCAAACAAATTCCGAAAGGGTTATGCCCCGAATCTCGACCGGAATTCTGTTCAGAAGCGCGAAAGGATTCAATTTAGAATTCTAAACGGATTCTGTTTAAAATTCTGATCGGATTCTGTTTAGATCCCCGAACGAAAACTTTTCAGAATCTCAAATGGATTTTGTTCAGAATTCCAGACGGATTCTGTTTAGAATCTCGAACGAATTTTACGCAGAATCTCGAGCGAATGCTGCTCAGAATCCAAATAGAGTTTTTCTCAGAACCCCTTTGTTATTTGCTACGACAAGTTATAGTGACCAATAAACCTCGAACATGAAAAACATAAGATCAAAATTACGGAATCATGTGCCACATGATCATTTTGGAAAAGCGGGATAGAATATTTTCTGTCAACTGAGCCGAAAATATGCTATGGCGAAAAAAACTATTTCTCATGCTCAGTCCGCTACTGCAAAACGGTACTATAATGCCGCTAACCGCAAGTCGAGCATTCAACGACCATTTCACCCCCGTTGTTATCTTCTCCTTGGGATAGAGAATGTGTGTACCAAATTTGGTTGAAATCGGTACAGGGGTTCAGAAGTTACACTAAATTGCCCGTTTTCTGAACAATACCCCTCCCTCCAGACCCCTCCCCCCTTGTCCAAATTACCCTCCCGTACGATCGGCTCCTCATAGTGAATATGTGTACAAATAAGAAATAAGAAATAAGAAATAAGAAATAAGAAATAAGAAATAAGAAATAAGAAATAAGAAATAAGAAATAAGAAATAAGAAATAAGAAATAAGAAATAAGAAATAAGAAATAAGAAATAAGAAATAAGAAATAAGAAATAAGAAATAAGAAATAAGAAATAAGAAATAAGAAATAAGAAATAAGAAATAAGAAATAAGAAATAAGAAATAAGAAATAAGAAATAAGAAATAAGAAATAAGAAATAAGAATAAGAAATAAGAAATAAGAAATAAGAAATAAGAAATAAGAAATAAGAAATAAGAAATAAGAAATAAGAAATAAGAAATAAGAAATAAGAAATAAGAAATAAGAAATAAGAAATAAGAAATAAGAAATAAGAAATAAGAAATAAGAAATAAGAAATAAGAAATAAGAAATAAGAAATAAGAAATAAGAAATAAGAAATAAGAAATAAGAAATAAGAAATAAGAAATAAGAAATAAGAAATAAGAAATAAGAAATAAGAAATAAGAAATAAGAAATAAGAAATAAGAAATAAGAAATAAGAAATAAGAAACAAGAAATAAGAAATAAGAAATAAGAAATAAGAAATAAGAAATAAGAAATAAGAAATAAGAAATAAGAAATAAGAAATAAGAAATAAGAAATAAGAAATAAGAAATAAGAAATAAGAAATAAGAAATAAGAAATAAGAAATAAGAAATAAGAAATAAGAAAAAAGAAATAAGAACAAAGAAATAAGAAATAAGCTATAAGAAATAAGAAATAAGAAACACGAAATAAGAAATAAGAAATAAGCAATAAGAAATAAGAAATAAGAAATAAGAAATAAGAACAAGAAATAAGAAATAAGAAATAAGAAATAAGAAATAAGAACAAGAAATAAGAAATAAGAAATAAGAAATAAGAAATAAGAAATAAGAAATAAGAAATAAGAAATAAGAAATAAGAAATAAGAAATAAGAAATAAGAAATAAGAAATAAGAAATAAGAAATAAGAAATAAGAAATAAGAAATAAGAAATAAGAAATAAGAAATAAGAAATAAGAAATAAGAAATAAGAAATAAGAAATAAGAAATAAGAAATAAGAAATAAGAAATAAGAAATAAGAAATAAGAAATAAGAAATAAGAAAATAAGAAATAAGACATAAGAAAATAAGAAATAAGACATAAGAAAATAAGAAATAAGACATAAGAAAATAAGAAATAAGACATAAGAAAATAAGAAATAAGACATAAGAATAAGAAAAAGATATAAGAAATAAGAATAAGAAAAAGATATAAGAAATAAGAATAAGAAAAAGATATAAGAAATAAGAATAAGAAAAAGATATAAGAAATAAGAATAAGAAAAAGATATAAGAAATAAGAATAAGAAAAAGATATAAGAAATAAGAATAAGAAATAAGAAATAAGAAATAAGAAATAAGAAATAAGAAATAAGAAATAAGAAATAAGAAATAAGAAATAAGAAATAAGAAATAAGAAATAAGAAATAAGAAATAAGAAATAAGAAATAAGAAATAAGAAATAAGAAATAAGAAATAAGAAATAAGAAATAAGAAATAAGAAATAAGAAATAAGAAATAAGAAATAAGAAATAAGAAATAAGAAATAAGAAATAAGAAATAAGAAATAAGAAATAAGAAATAAGAAATAAGAAATAAGAAATAAGGAATAAGAAATAAGAAATAAGAAATAAGAAATAAGAAATAAGAAATAAGAAATAAGAAATAAGAAATAAGAAATAAGAAATAAGAAATAAGAAATAAGAAATAAGAAATAAGAAATAAGAAATAAGAAATAAGAAATAACAATCTTATAGCAGATTAAAGCTATTTGTCAATAATCTTTATGTGTGGTAAACATGATTCTGGCTGAGTTCCCATAGATTATGTAGGAGCTGTTTTTTTTTTCTTAACTATTTTTGTTCGATACATCGGGATCCGTGAGATACAAATAGTTGCCATCTTCTACAAAGTAGTTGGATGATTGTATACCAATAAAGTGAGCAACTTATTAGTTTGTAATTCATCCACATGACGGCGTTAGTATATATGAAAAAACAGTTTCGTTCGATATCTTAGGATCTGTGAGATATAGTAAGTTGCCGTAAGTTGCCGCGCTCCGGAAAGCAGCAGCAGCAACAAAAATATTTTTTTTTTAAATTAGGTTTTACGTAAAACAAATCAAAACAAAGCACGTTACATTTTTTAGCGAAGAGTCCTAGTTGGAAAACGCATTATAAGTGAAAAAAAAATTGTTTCGCCCTTTTTTCCAAGCAATTTCATCAAAAATCCTAAAAATAAATATACCAGAAAGGCAAAGCACTTTTCACGCTAATCACGCTACAATTTAACACATGAGATTCAAAATAATTATTACCAATGGGAAAAAGTATATCTTTGTCGTCTGTTTTCAACCCGCAAGTGATTGATTTTTGATGTCTGTGCTAGTGATGCATGTACGTGATTGGCTGGTTTACCTATTTCTAAACTTTTTATCAATTATCAATAATAAACAGTTAAAAATCAGTATTTTTATATGGATACAAAGAAGCGTTGACTCATCCTTGATCGAATGGTCCAAAAAATTTGAAAATTTATGGAGAAACGGCTAAGATATTTAAGTTGAAAGTCTATCATATTTTCGTGACGATCCTCGATTTCCGCAATCGTAAAGTGTACCCCAGTATAGAAAAGACAGACGAAGTCCTACGTTCCCCCGGATTATGGTACTGTAGATCCAGGCTTGAAATGTGTACCAGATTATTTTTAAATTAATCCTACAGAAAATTCCTGGAGGAGCTCCCAAAATAATTTCTGGCGAATCTTGTGGAGGAATTGAAAAAAAAACTGATTAAATTCATGAAGGAATTAAAAAAAACTGAAGAAATTTTCGAAACAAATTCGTAAAGTAATATCTGGATGAATATTAGGGTGGCTCAAAAAACACTTTTTCAAATTTTTTGATGGGCCGCCTTCTTATTCGGTTCTATTTGATGCCCTGATGCTCTGGACAAAATTTCAGCCAAATCGGTCAACGTTTAGGCGGTGCTAAACTCGTTGGAAGTTTATATGGAAAAATGTATGCAGAAACATCCAAAAACAGTAATTTGCAGTTGGACGGCACACGTTGACCGATTTGGCCGAAATTTTGTCCAGAGCATCAAGGCATATAATAGAACCGAATAAGAAGGCGACCCATCAATAAAATTTGAAAAAAGTTTTTCTCATACTAATTTGAGCCACCCTAATGAATATTTTAAAGAATTTCCAAATGGAATTTTTGAAGGAATGCCTAAAAGAATTTCCGAAGGAGTTTCCTGAATGCATTTTTATGCAATTCCTTAAGGAATTTAGGAAGGAACTCCAAATAGAATTTGCGAAGAAATTCCTAGATTTCTACAGGAATTCCTTCGGAAATTCCTTCAGGAGCTCCTTCCAGAATTTCTTCAAGAACTGTTCCATCTGGAATTTATCCTGGATTTCTTTCGAAAACAGCCCCAGGTAGTTGTTCTTTCTGAAAATGCACCAGTAATTTTTTTCAAAAATTCCTCCAAAAAATCCTTTGAAGATTACTCCTGAAATTTCTCCGACGATTCCCGGACGAATTTCTTCAAAACATCTTCCAGAAAGAATCCGGTAATTCTTTGCAAAAGATCTTCCAGGAATTTCTTCGGAATTTCCCTTAGACATTAGGTCAATACCGAATTCTTTCATTAATTTCTTTTAAAAAATCCTAAGACCTCCGGAAACTCCTTGAGCAAAACTTTAAGAAATTATCCTAGGTACTTTTCAAAAAATTCTAGAATTAAATTCAAAGAAACTCCTGGGGAATTTTTAAACGAATTTGTTAGTGTTGGTTATGTTATGTGATGAGTGTTGCCGAGAATTTCACGAAAATGTAGTCTAATACGTTAATTGTTTGTGAATGGCAGGTAAAACTCGTCTTTATATGTAGATAAGAAAATTATTTTTAGCTTTTTAGTGGAATGTTTTCACCTGTCATAAGACGAGTTTATACAATCCCATTGAATTCCACCACTTAATTGTATCTTGACAGATACGTATTTCGACCTCAACAGTAAGGCCGTCTTCAGTGTCTCGTACTTGACTCGACTTGAAGAAAACGATCGCAGCTTACACTATTTATACTATGCGTAGGTATAATAATTTATCTAGGTACTTATCTTACTACGGTGCTTATTTCTAATCGCTTGATGCGCTTAATGCTTAGGTATAAACTTGAAGAGCCAGGAGCTACCATTTCCTTGATCTTTATTCAACAATCGCGTTTGTACCTGTCGGTAGATTTCCAAGCTCTCAGCAACATCAAGTTTCCACGGAGAAGAAACATTTCTTAAAATTTTAATGTTTGATGTCGTAATTGAATGATTTTCCTGATATACATGTTCAGCTGCCTTAGACCTAAACTCATAATTTAATCCCTTATCAGTTTCCCTCTTAGCCTTACTTACTTCTGCAATATGTTCTTTGAACCTTACATCTAACGATCTTTTTGTTTGACCTACATATACTTTATCACACTGTGAACAATTAATTTGATAAACCCCGGCCTTATTTAACATTTCTACTCTATCCTTTGTGGAGCCCAACAGTGTCTTCAGTTGATTGCTTCTGCTGGAGAATACTAAATCGATGCCGAATTTCCTCAGTCGATGGCGTAGCTGGTGGGTGATGTGTCGATCATAGGGGACAGATACCCTCTTCAGCGGTTCATCGATCGGTGTTAGTGTTGTCAGTTCGTTTTTCCGTTGGTTCCTCTGCTTCTTGTTGATGATTGCTTGTATTGTTCTTTCCTTGTATCCATTGATCCTCGCTGTTTCCAAGATGTGTTGTAGCTCCTTCGTTTTTCCTTCTTCGCTCAGGGGAATCGTCTGCATCCTGTGGATCATGTGATGGAAAGCTGCCATTTTGTGCTGATACGAATGATTTGATGTGTATGGGATGACTCTCATGGTGTTGGTGGGCTTCCTGTAGATTTCGAAGTCTAATGTTGCATTTGTTCCCTTGATAACCAGTAGATCCAAGAAAGGTAATTTACCTTCCTTTTCCTCCTCGTGGGTGAATTTGATGTCTTTATGCACGTTGTTTATTGCTTCCAAAATCCTGGGTAGATCTTTCCGGTTGATGATGCTGAAAATGTCGTCCACGTATCTCCACCATTTCTCGGGTAGTACTCCTTGTTCCTCTAGGTTGTCCTCCAAATTCGCCATGAATAATTCGCACAAAAACGGTGATAGCGGATTTCCCATAGGTGCACCCTTCGTTTGTTTGTAGAAGCTTCCACGGAATGTAAAGTAGTTCTCATTCATGCATAATCTTGCAAGCTTGAGATACATCTTTACCTTTCCTCGCCATGCTGTATCCGTCCGTTGTCCTAGTAGCCAATCTTCCAAAAGGTTCAGAGCATCCTTCACTGGAACGCTTGGGAACAATGCCGCTACGTCGAATGATACCATGATGTCCTCTTCTCCGATGTTTCCTGATTGCAATATCCTCTTGGTGAACTCCTGGGTGTTTACAACTGATCTGCTGGGGAACGGCTTCGGCATACTCTGGAACTCCTTGACTAACCACTTGGCCAAGTTTTGTGTAGGGGATCCCACTGATGAATCTATCTAACCTATGATCGACACATCACCCACCAGCTACGCCATCGACTGAGGAAATTCGGCATCGATTTAGTATTCTCCAGCAGAAGCAATCAACTGAAGACACTGTTGGGCTCCACAAAGGATAGAGTAGAAATGTTAAATAAGGCCGGGGTTTATCAAATTAATTGTTCACAGTGTGATAAAGTATATGTAGGTCAAACAAAAAGATCGTTAGATGTAAGGTTCAAAGAACATATTGCAGAAGTAAGTAAGGCTAAGAGGGAAACTGATAAGGGATTAAATTATGAGTTTAGGTCTAAGGTAGCTGAACATGTATATCAGGAAAATCATTCAATTACGACATCAAACATTAAAATTTTAAGAAATGTTGCTTACCGTGGAAACATAATGTTGCCGAGAGCTTGAAATCTACCGACAGGTACAAACGCGATTGTTGAATAAAGATCAAGGAAATGGTAGCTCCTGGCTCTTCAAGTTTATACCTAAGCATTAAGCGCATCAAGCGATTAGAAATAAGCACCGTAGTAAGATAAGTACCTAGATAAATTATTATACCTACGCATAGTATAAATAGTGTAAGCTGCGATCGTTTTCTTCAAGTCGAGTCAAGTACGAGACACTGAAGACGGCCTTACTGTTGAGGTCGAAATACGTATCTGTCAAGATACAATTAAGTGGTGGAATTCAATGGGATTGTATAAACTCGTCTTATGACAGGTTTATATGTAGATTTTCCCAGTACTTTAGCAACTGCAGTACAGCAGGGTATGATTGGCCTCCACCTCCACCACCCTATAGGACCGCATCTAACCACTCACCATAATCCTCCAACCCAACACATGAGAGCCAGAAGCACCTTCGTTAAGTAGCCATTGAGAGAGGGCGTAATTGGGTCGATACTATGAGACTGACTATTGACTGACCTGGAAAAGGAGGTCATGACTCTGGGATGCGGTCACTATTCCAAAGTATTTTGCAGCGAATGGATGTTACAAAGTTACCAAAGTTGGGAGTTGAAGAGTAGAGAAGGTGTGTGGAACAAGAGAAGGCGTTGAGGACAATTCCACTGTTTTTGGGTTGAAACCCCCAGCAAGAATCGCCATCATTCCCTGGTTCCGTAATCGGCCTATACGACATTGTTTCCACCGATAGGCGATCGGCTTTCTTATTGGTCGAGTTGCAACGAAGTAAGGAGCGAGGATGATCCCCAAGCCGGCTCGGCTATACCACCGGTAAGCCCGCAGCGAACAGAGTTGCTCGCTGCCGGGTCGTGGCCCACAAAAGGAAAGAAGGAAGAAGAGGAAGGAAACAAATGGAGTGGTGCAGTGCTGCCAGGAAAAGGGGCTCTAAAGACAGGTTAACTAGCTTTAAGATAGAGTGAAGACAGAAGTGAATAAAGTGTCGAAAAGTGAAGCTTTGTGGTTTTCCGAGTTCCGAGCAAGTTACTTGAGGTGAGCGTGCCAACCCTGAGGCCATTGGTTCAGGGAGGCTCAGCATAGCGCTGGGCATACTTACCCGATAATTACAAATTCCTGAAGAATTTTTAAATTCTTAACTTCCGTCATTATGAGATTTCTCCAAGAATTTTTTTTTTGGGCATTGCTTCAAGATTTTTTCCAGAAATTCCCCCAGGAATTTCTTTGGAAACATTCTTTGGAAATAAAACTAAAAATCATTTTTAAATTCTTCCTCAATGTTTCTCCGAAAATTGAAAGTATGAATTTTAAGAATTACTTCAGAATCTAACACAGGAGTCAAAACTTCCTCCTGGAATTCTTTCGGAAATTCTTCAAATCATTCATTTTGAAGTATATACAAACTACTCCCCTAAACGTACCTTCTGACTGCCATTTCCAGAAGATTGTGGCTTTCAAAAGCAATCCCTGTCATTGTTTATTTTTCGCCCTTTGCAAAATCCAAACCAACTATTTGACGTGCCAATGAAACACGTCTCAAAACGAAGTTTGAAAAAGTTTTTTCATCAAATTTTCACGGTAGGTAATCATTCAATGTTGAATAAACATAATGATTACGAAAAATCGAAGAAAGACCCGTTTTTATTTCTGTATTTTGGTTGTTTGATATTGCTCTGCATGTTCAACTCATCGGGGCAAATAGAAATGTGTAGTGCGAGGCAAGTTGAAACAACGATTCAAAACGTCACCCTCGCAATTAAAAGTAATTTTTTTTTTTCCAGAATCCAACATGGTCCATAACACATTCGGAAAATATAAATTTATAAAAACATGTCAACTTTTGAGAGTAGATTTATTAAATTTCCGCACATTCTGTCATGAAGGCAACCCTCCTACAATCTCCACTAGAATGAAAAGGGGTCATGTTTAAACTGCAGTTTTAAAATTAATCTACTGAGCACACAGACTTTCAGAAAAATAAAACATAGAGTATGTAAACATTTTGTTAACTCCACCTTCCACTTCCCCAGCTGCCTATTTCTCCAACCGAAGAGTTTATGAGAGACTAGCTTTATGTACCCGGCCTTGCCCGGAATTGCCAGTTTGGTTTGCAGTTTTCTTTTACAATCGGAAAATGATAAAACCAATTGATCAACAGGGTAGTTGTGTTTACTTATTCATACTTTATCATTTGATAAAAAAGAAGGCTTTTGGAAACATTGACTGATTTTGAAGAAGGGATCGTGGGTTTGAAAGGTCTTTTTCCGGGAAAACGTCTATTTCTAAAGAAGGAAAAACATTCATCGATGCCATATTCGGGCAACGCATATTTTTAAAGAAGGGATCACACCCATCATTGCCTGATTCCGGGCAAATGCCTACTTTTGAAGAAGCAATCACATCCACCATTCAGAAGGAAACACATTAATCATTGCTTTTCACTGGGCATACAATTATTCCGATGAACAACAATACCCAATCCCAATACCCCCCCTCCCATCCCATTCCAAAAGTCCCTTTCAGCCTCTTTTTAATAGTTTCCTTTGGGTAGGGATTACGTGCTTACGTGTTTGGTTTGAATTGACCTATGCGATAAAAAGGTATACTAAACTGTTCGTTTAATGAATATACCCTCTCTCTCATTTAGCTATGGCACTCATACCCAGTCTGATATAGTCTTCCTTAGACAGATAATATGGGTTCCAAATTTGGTGGACATCGATAAATGGGTTCAGAAGTCATGCTGAATTGATCGATAACTAAACAATACCCCCTCTCCCACACCCTCCCCTTTTTTAAAATTACTTAACCACATCCACTAAAATCGCTTCCTTAGGACAGACAATATTTGATGCAAAATTGGTTCAAATCGGTCATGAGGCTCAGGATTTACATTGAGTTGATCGATTGCTAAACAATACCCCTCCCCCATACCCTCCCTCTTTTGTAAGAAACACCCCTCCTCCCACAGCCTCCCTCTTCTCCAAAGAGCATGCCTAACCACCTATCGTTCCCTCTGTAAGATAAAGGATTTGTGTTTCAAATTCGGTTGAAATCGGCCAAGGGGTTCAGAATTTACACTGAGCTGACCGATAACTAAGAAATACCTCTCCCCCACACCCCTTCCCTTTTCCAAAGAGCATGCTTAACCCCTGATCGTCCCCTTCTTAAGAGAAGGAAATTGTGTTCCAAATTTGGTCGAAATCGGCCAAGGGGTTCAGAATTTAAACTGCGTTGATCAATAGTTAAGCAATACCCCTCCCCCCATACCCTCCCCCTTTTCCAAAAAGCACGCTTAACCCCCCTATCGTTCCCTCTGTAAGATAAAGGATTTGTATTTCAAATTCGGTTGAAATCGGCCAAGGGGTTCAGAGTTTACACTGCGTTGATCGATAACTAAGCAATACCCCTCCCCCCACACCCTCCCCCTTTTCCAAAGAGCATGCTGAACCCCCCTATCGTCCCATCCTTAAGATAAAGAATTTGTGTTCAAAATTTGGTTGAAATCGGCCAAGGGGTTCATAATTTACACTGATTTGATCGATAACTAAGCAATACCCCTCCCCCCACACCCTCCTCCTTTTCCAAAGAGCATACTCAACCCCCTATCGTCCCCTTTTTAAGATAAGGAATTTGTGCTCCAAATTTGGTCGAATTCGGCCAAGGGGTTCAGAATTTAAACTGCGTAGATCGATAATTAAGCAATACCGCTCCCTCCATACCCTCCCCCTTTTCCAAAATGCATGCTCGACCCGTCCCCACCTTAAGCTAAAGAATTTGTGTTCCAAATTTGGTTGAAATCGGCCAAGGGGTTCAGAATTTACACTGATTTCATCGATAACTAAGCAATACCCCTCCCCCCATACCCTCCTCCTTTTCCAAAGAGCACGCTTAACCCCCTATCGTCCCCTTTTTAAGATAAGGAATTTGTGCTCAAAATTTGGTCGAATTCGGCCAAGGGGTTCCACAGCCTCCCCCTTTTCCAAAGAGCATGCCTAACCCCCCTATCGTCGTCTCCTCAAGATAAAGAATGTGTGTTCCAAATTTGGTTAAAATCGGTAAATGGGTTCAGAAGTTATGCTGGAACATACATACAAACATACATACAAACATACATACAAACATACAAACATTGAGTTTTATATATATATAGATAGATATAGATAGATAGATATAGATATAGATATAGATATAGATATAGATAGATATAGATAAGATATAGATAGAAGAAGAAGATAGAAGATAGATAGATAGATAGATAGATAGATAGATAGATAGATATGCTGGCTGGTTAATTAACGTGCATTTATAAAGACGCTACAACCGAATTAATCAAGTGCACAATATACAAGTGAACCAAATAATGAACCATCCTGAATAGTAGTAATCCGAGTAGTTACCAGTAGTAGGAAAACAATTTGATAAATTTTCAGCGTAGTGCGTTCTCCAGAATTTGGTCTCTGAAAATACTTGTGACTTTGTTGTACACTGCCCTTATTCGCAAAAGAATCGAATGTCATTTTCTCCGACTTGAATAATTTGCAGTTGAATTTTTCAAACTTGTTTTACATGGAGAAATACAAAAAATAATAATCTACTAAATTGAAAAAATTGCTATCTTTCCAAAAAATTGACATAATTTTTTTATCTGTATTTATTGCTGTGGGACAATTAAATGAACCATACTTAAGTTATTTTTTTGTGTAAAAGAGTACCTATCAAAATCTGGAATGTGATTTTTATGCAAGTAAACATCAAGATGAGACAACATAAATGGGATTTGTTTTTAAATTTATAGAACAAAGCCTACTATTTTATCAGTTTTTCTTAAACAGGAGATAATTCTCGCTTAACTTTTCAAAAGGACCAAAGTAACATTTTTTCATGACTTAATTTGAATATTGCAATCAACAGACCATGAAAGCTTTTGATTGCAGTAATCAAATTAAATCATGAAAAAATGTTACTTAGGTCCTTTTGAAAAGTTAAGCGGGAATTTAAAGCTAATTTCTGAAAGAAAATCAAAATCGTCAAAAAATTACATGGGACTCTTATGCGAATCCTGGCAGTATTACAGTCGCCTTTACAATCCCGTCCTTCTTGAGACTTGAGACTTGAGTACATACATTTTGTTATTAATACGGCAAAATTAGCTTATGTCTGAATGTAACGCAGTGTTTCAACTTGCCTCGATACGCGTGGCAAGTTGAAATGATTCATATAAAAAAATAATTTGAATATACAAAATATTTAAAAAAAAAAGTTTGTTAAGGTTGCTTATTTTTTATGTATAATCTTTGGCCCGAACTAGCAAACACCGCAAACAGATTCAAAATATATCAAAGGGTGATTTTTTTACAGCACTTCGAATTTCAACTTTGAAAAAACCGTTTCAACTTGCCCCGGTGTACCTTTAGGTTTTGAAGATTCGCGCAGGAATTTCTTCGGAAGTTTCTTTAGATTTTTTTTTAGGAATTCTTTTAAGAGTTCCTTCAAGAATTCCTGAGGAAATCCCTGTAGAGATTTTTTCACAAATACCTTGAGAAATTTCTTCAGAAATTCTTTCAGAAATTCCTGTTAGCGTTGAATTCAATTTCTAAATTTAAAAAAAAACTGTGGTGTTGGGAAATCCCTTTAGAAAATCTTTGACTATTTCGTCTAAAATTCCATCACAAATTCTTTCAAACATTCTGTGTGACATCAATTTTTTTTATTTTCAGAATAATGTTGGCATATCCAGCTTTTTACGCTAGCTATAAATTAACAAGGGGTGAATCGAATTTGACATCTGCTGTGAACTCGATTTAATAATAATATCTTGGTAGCCATGAAATAGAGATTAGAGATTTTTAATCTACCTCGTTACCATCGAGATTTATTGAGTTGTTTATTTTTATTCAACAATAGAAAATTCAATTCAAGTCAAAGGAAAACTGATGCATTATCTTTTTTTTTTAATATATTGCTAGCCATTATTCTATTTGAGGTTGTCCATTTGCTGAATATATATACTTTGGCAAAACGCCTAAGCAAAGAAAGTTAATGTTATTTTCGCACGATGTCCATAACGGTTACGATACTTTCAATACATTCCAAAAACAAAAAATACGCTCGCGAATTGCAGCAGTAAACGACTGTGAGATGGTGTCCTTTCCCGATTGGAATCTGAGACTCCCGTGTTATGCCTCTACGGGGAAACCCTCCACAGCTACTAGCCGTTGGTGCTGGAGTTTGCGGATGTGGGAAAAGGTTTATTGCCTTCCGTAATTAATGCCTATCGTTTTTATTCCTAAATTAAATGAGGGATCATTTGGCTTGAAGACGATCTTTCAGAAGGCTATAATGTATTCTACATTGAAACTATCTTAAATCTACAAGGGTCAGATGGACCCCTGGCTACTCCCCTGGACACTGGTCTAGCCACGGTGTACACTTGGGGTGGGCTCTACAACAGCCTCTTTAAATTGATAGTTGTTTAGTTTACAGGGTCGTTCATGAAGTGTTAGGTTCCTGGTGGAGACTGCCTTCCCGTTTGGTCACTTGGGCAATAAATTAACAATTTGATTACAGAAAACAAGCAAAACAATAAAATGGGAAGGAATGTAATATTTTTGAATCTTAAAACTAATTAATTTGACTAAGACAAGAAACATTTAACATTTATTGAAAAGGTTTTTTAAATAGTATTTTGAAGTGCACTTTAATTGAACTTTATTTAGCGTGTAACTAACAAAATGTTTCGATCTTACTTGGATTTCTCACACAAACGTTGCGGCCGATTGATGATCACTCGGTGGTCGACATACAGCAGAACCGGGAGCAGGGGTGAACAAACGTTGACGACGAAGACCACGGCAAGGGGCACTAGGCTGGATGTTCCAGGGATGTTGTCTTGGCTTTACCGTATCATGGGGCACTCAAACTTCATTCCCAATTTGCACGAGGGAAACACAAGTGACACTGTGACCGTATTGTAACGCTTGGTCAATGTTCCAATGGTCCAGGGAGCGGTACTTTTTCGCGCGCGCACTTTACAAGGTGGTCCTATCCGAGCGAGAAACACCGGAGCCGACGGCATCAGTCTTTTCTGAACACCACCATGTGCTTTAGGCTTCTGATATGCACTTTCTTCACCGTCAGCTCGGACCACTATACACCGGTACTGTCCTTTACTACTATTTGCACCACGCTCGCTCGGAAATTTAGTGTGATACGATTTTGACCTAGCTGGCTTAGCTCGGTTAGAATTTAACGTTTACTTTTCAATCACTTTTGGTGTCTATTATTCGTAACCGTCCGTGGTGCAGCCAAGCATAGGCCCGTACCAATTATAACTTTTAATGTTCTTCAACTTGTGGTGTTTTAGCTGATAACTTTTTAATCATTAACTTTAGTCTAATTTGTAAGTTTTAACATAGATTATAGTCACAAATTCTCACAAACTTTACAAAGTTTAAACAACGATTTGCTCGAAAACGTGGCAAATTCGCGGGTGTCACTTTTTCATCACTCCTCTGGACCGGTTGAATTACTAAGAGAGCGACCTTACCCTTTTATCCTATTCTTGCCGCCCCGAATATAACGCCCATAGCCTGCCATTTCGTTATTCCGGTGTGCGTTTTGATGAATCGCTGCGTTTCTCGTTGATTTTTATTAGTATAATATCTAGGGGTTTTGGTTGATGTTGCGTTTTCAAATTTTAGATTTAAATTCAAATAATTTTAGCTAGATTGCATGCAAAATCTGTACATTTTCAGCCTGCTTGTTTTCTTTTTTTTTCATTTCTTTATTTAATTTTGTATGAAAATATTCAAATGCAAATAGTGTTAATATTTATAATAAATAGTGTAAATAAATATTCGAATAAATAATGTAAATAGGAAATCCAATAAATAATGTATATAAATAATGTAAATAACGTAAATAAATATTGTAAATAATGTAAATAAATATATTTTTTTAACACCAACCAGGAGGTAAACAAACAACTAAATATAATATACAAACTTGGACTCAAACGTCATCTTTTAATCAATATAATTGTTTGTTTACACCCTACAGCTACTATATACAAAATAAATATCAGTCAAACATACAAATATGGACCACAGACATTTATTTTATATACAGACATTTAATAATAAATTAGTAGACGAACACGGAAACATATATTTACAATTTTTTTTTGGGGTCTGAGCTAAATTGGCCCAAGAACCAAGGGGTTTTAATTGTAACCCTAAAATGGCGGGTTACAACATCATGTTTTAGATGAAAAATGATTAAATTCATAATTATGTGCGAGATATTTTAATTGCATGACTTTATGAGTAACAAGTTCTGAAAATATATATTTCACTCTTAAATCCACATTTTTAGGAGATTCCTGGTTCAGGTCTTTCAAAGTATCACATAATGACCAATCGAAACTAATAACTATGCGCAAATGATTTAGCAACATATTAAAATCACTCTGATGTGGAACGCGCGTGTCCTCGTATTATAAGAATATTTATGCGTACCTCAGACACTGCTAAACTTATATTTGCATGGTTAGGTGTCCAAGAAGTAAAAATTTGTTCCAAGAAGTAAAAACTGTTTTAATAAATATGAAACATTGAGCTAAGATGTAAAGGTACGCTCGAATTCCAAGTCAAGTTATGACGGTTCAATATTTCCAACAAAATTTCAGCGAATCACAGATTGCTTAGATCCATCTATAAAAATTTAAGTGGACACAGCATATGTCAAAAGGGGTGATTCAAAGCATTATAGCATCGACTCGTAAAAAGCTGGATATAATTAAAGTTCAGTGAAAATATTCAATTTGGTCACGTGTCCCATCGTACCATCGTAGTCCAAATTTGCTAAAGATCGAGGATACTCAATACATGAAAATTCATGTAAACGGTGCAAAGAAAAGCAAGCCTTGTGCTTCTTAGCCTCTTATTTTCTGTGCTTTATATGAAATTAAGAATTCAATTCTTCGGGTCATTTTTCTTAGTAACGAATTGTTCACAAGAAAAGCTGTTTTATACTGCTAGTTGAGCCTTATATATAAAAAAAAATTTCCTTCATAAAGTACATGATAGTACAACATTTAAGCAGTGTAAAATAAGGATGATGCTTCGATATAACGTACAACTTTGAAATCGAAATCTCTTTGCACAAAGACACAGTGCCCCAAAACCACTGTCGTCACTGCGCTCAAAAGCCTTTTTCCAAAGGCCACTCGGCCAACCAGCCCGTCTCCCTCATCAGCATTGCATTCAATATTCAAATGGACAACTCACACGAATAATGTAAGTTATGGTCGACAATGTTTAGATTATTTTACTCGTAGAGTAGCCACAAATTTAATCTGGTCACTCTATATGAGTGGAGTGGAAAGGCGAGAGAAGGCAAAATCGGGACTAGTTTTCCGGCACTAGGTCACTTTTTAGTCTAATCACAATTCATTGTTCTAGCTTTTGATTTTAATCATTTTTCTTTAACCAGATAACCAGATAACACACGACGAATCCTCCAGAGAAGCTGCACCCGTGGACTTCCAATCGCTGTTTCGATCAGTAGTGGCAGTGGCACCATACACAGAGCGGCTCGTCTGTCAATCATAATCAATTTGTCTGGCTGTTTGACGGACGCCAACTCGATTGGATTCCGATTCCCATCCACAATCGTTGAATATGCATTGCGTCGCCAACCACCCAACTGGATGCAAACTAACAACACTGGAACTGGTCGTTTGTTGGTGCCTAGTTCTTCGGGCGGCACAACCAGAACTAATTCGATTGGGGCAAGTGGTACGTTGATTGACGCTACTTGGTATGGCGAAAGGATTTTTATGTTTTCCTCCACAAGTGGCTGTTGAGCGAAAGATCATAAATGTGTCTAATAAATATGTCCCAGGAGTAAATTATGACGGGTGTGTTTTGAACTGACTGGCCTATCATTCAGAAATTTTTCAGATGACTAATGCTTCTAATTAATCCTAGGCAATAATAGTTGAGAGTCGGGTTCCCTGTTTAGTCCTCCAATCAATAATGTCATAACGATATTTTTTCTAATATTAGATGCTGATCATATTGGAAGGCACGTAATTCTTTCGAGTGTAAAGGATTTGTCTCATACGAAGCAATCGAGCGATTAATAATACAAAGGCACATTAATCAATCAGATAAATAAAAGCAATAAAATGGAAATCAATTATAGAGACTTGCGCTACACATTGGCATTTTAAAAACAATTGCTTCTAGACTTCAAATTCAACAATTTCGTTATTGCTAGTAACACTCGATTTTTTTAAATTAAATTCAACATGAGTATTTGTATTTTCATATAGATTTATTGTCTCCATGGATCATAGGATAAGCAACATGAGTACTTCTTCACCGGTAATAATTTCTTTGTTGACTTTACATTTTGGTAACATATCATATTACTGTACACACTTTCTAAGATCTAATAATAATAAAATTCTTCTTCGAAGCAACAATTATTTGAATAAATAAAAATATCAATAAAGTTAACATTCCAAACCTGCTCCAGACGAAAAATATTAGTAGACATTTTTCAGATATTGGGCTTCCAACCACTGCATAATTCAACAACTTGAACCAATTTGCCAAGACTTGATATTTCCGTTTGCTGAAAAACTTTTTGTTTTTTGAACCAGATTTTTGTACACGCTAAAAATGAACTACTCAAAATTGAGTCGAATCCGACTCATTTTCATTAAAAACGGGACAACTCAAAATTTGAGTAAAAGATACTACTCAATAAAATGATGATTGCACTTAAACTAGGAGTCTGTTTGTCGTAAAATGCACTTAGATAGGTAGATAAACTTGATTCGCATCTGTCGTATTAAAAATTGATGGAAGGCCAAGCTTAACTTTCGCGAAATCATCATTTTATTATTTACTCAAATTTTGAGTTGTCCCGTTTTTAATGAAAATGAGTCGGATTCGACTCAATTTTGAGTAGTTCATTTTTAGCGTGTATGTGCGTACGCAAACACCCAGATTCAATCCGACGATAAAATCGTAAATCCCCTCTTGGCACTTTTTCCAACTTTGTTGTATATGTTTTTGTTCCCTGTTCCCCACCCAATTGTACAAAAAATTTATTACTTTGTCGATAAATTTTGGCTGCGCGTCTCCAATGTTGCAGAGGAGGATTAAAAATATGTATCGTTCGGTATGCCGTTGGATACAGGAATTATTAAATAAGCGGTGCCAATGGTGAATCGTTTTACGGATCTACACGCGAACGGGTAAGTAATTGTTTGAGAGCTCGTAAGACAACATAATGTTAGGTTTCATCCATCGGATGCATTCATAATTCGCAATTTTCAACAACTTCATCCCACTTGAATGACGCTCCACATGGCCTGATGATTCATATACAATAGCCACAGATTATGCCCGTTACAAAATAGTTGACCTGGCAGTAATTCCTCCGATGGGCATCTGCTGCCTATTCTTATATAAACGCTCGCTGCTTGATCCAAATTCTATTCAAAGTGCATTATCTGCTGCTTCCATCCATTATGAATGAGTTCTATCATATCTCGTCGGACAGCCCGCCACGGAGCAGACTTGCATAGAATGTATCTCCCTTAGCATACCCCGGCTCGGATGATATATGCAACTATTTCAAAATTTCTGCCTCTCAAAACAGTGCACCACACTCCTCCTCCGTGTCTTCCGCACATGCACGGCAAACCCTTCAAAAAGCCATCAATAGTTTTGACCCAAATCCATAAAAATTAACTGCTCATGTGATAAGAGGAATTTACGACAGTTTCGCCACTCTTTTGGTGGCTTTCTGTCTTTCGTCTCTCTGCAACATGCGCTCAAGTGGATGAAGGATCTTTCTTTCTTTTTTTGCATCAGTGCACAAGTGCATGCACATGCTTGGTTACTGGATGGAATTTTTTGTTTGTTCATCCTTTGGTTTTAGTGCAATGACGGTGACGTGTATGGCATTCCTGCTTTCTAACAGAAATATTTTCGCTACAGAGGTATGATGTAAAATACTCGATGGTTCTGCAATGCTATGTCCTACCTGTAATAGGGAGGGAGACCATATGGGCTGCACCCCTGTAATCATCCCCAACAATTATTACCTACACGGGCGAATTACAACAACATAGTCAGTACCTATCTGTATGTTTCTAATTATGTATGAAAAATCAAGCCATTTTATTGGAATGCGGTTGAGTAAGAAACGTAGCGACAAGTTGAGGGTGCTTCCCATATCCTTCCTCCAACTGCATTGAAAAGTATGACTGTAAGTTATCTGCGGAATTTATCATTTGATTCCGAGATTTAATTATTTGTAATTTTCTCTGAATGTTGGATTATGACGAATATTCTTGTTTATGGATCAATCACGTACTGTAGCAATCAATCAAAAAAAAAATATGTTTTCATTCATATCCAACCGTTCATTTTTTTAAGACTAACCTAAGGTAATGGATGTCAAAGCAGAATCTGGAATTTGAGACCGTCACAAAATATGCAATATTATGAAAGTCAATAGCGCCTTCCGGAGGAATTTCTGGAGGAACTTCCAGAGGAATTTCTGGAGGAACTTCCGGAGGAATTTCTGGAGGAACTTCTGGAAGAATTCCAGGAGGAACTACCGGAAGAATCCCTGGAGGAACTTCCGGAGGAATTCCTGGAAGAACTCCTGGAAGAACTTCCGTAAGAATTCCTGGAGGAACTTCCGGAGGAACTTCTGGAGGAACTTCCGGAAGAATTCTTGGAGGAACTTCCAGAAGAATTCCTGGAGGAACTTCCGGAAGAATTCCTAGAGGAACTTCCAGAAGAATTCCTAGAGGAACTTCCAGAAGAATTCCTAGAGGAACTTCCAGTGAAATTCCGATTATTATGTATGAAAAATCAAGCCATTTTATTGGAATGCGGTTGAGTAAGAAACGTAGCGACAAGTTGAGGGTGCTTCCCATATCCTTCCTCGAACTGCATTGAAAAGTATGACTGTAAGTTATCTGCGGAATTTATCATTTGATTCCGAGATTTAATTATTTGTAATTTTCTCTGAATGTTGGATTATGACGAATATTCTTGTTTATGGATCAATCACGTACTGTAGCAATTAATCAAATAAATTTATGTTTTCATTCATATCCAACCGTTCATTTTTTTAAGACTAACCTAAGGTACGGGATGTCAAAGCAGAATCTGGAATTTGAGACCGTCACAAAATATGCAATATTATGAAAGCCAATAGCGCCTTCTGGAGGAATTTCTGGAGGAACTTCCGGAGGAATTCCCGGAGGAACTTCCGGAGGAATTTTTGGAGGAACTTCCGGAGGAATTCCTGGAAGAACTCCTGGAAGAACTTCCGTAAGAATTCCTGGAGGAACTTTCGGAGGAACTTCTGGAGGAACTTCCGGAAGAATTCCTAGAGGAACTTCCAGAAGAATTCCTGGAGGAACTTCCGGAAGAATTCCTAGAGGAACTTCCAGAAGAATTCCTGGAGGAACTTCCAGAAGAATTCCTGGAGGAACTTCCAGAAGAATTCCTAAAGGAACTTCCGGAAGAATTCCTAGAGGAACTTCCAGTGAAATTCCGATTCCTATTCATCCAAATAAATGTATCCTCCTGAAATGAGGATACATTCATTTGGATGAATAGTTATTTTTTTATTTTATTTATTCACTTATTTATATGATATAATAGTTATAGTCAGGAGCTCCTTGAAAAATTCATCCCTGGATTCCACTAGAGATTCAATCAGGAGTTCCTTCTAAGATTCCGAAATGACGTCTTACTGGAATTACCGAAGAAGTTTATTATCTTGGGATACCTTAGAAGTTTGTTCGAAAATTCCATACGGGATTTCACTTAATATTCAATCTAGACCTGTGTGATTGAAGGTAGAATATACTGAGATCCATATTTTTCACTGCATTGACATTGATATATTTCAACAATGCCTCGTAGCGAAGCCTTGAGCGGCTATTTGCTTTAATAAAAGTGTGGGCCAAAGTCCTCTAAGTCTGTAGTAGTCGGAAAAATAATGTAGACAATACCACCCACAGTGGGCCGGCGGAGTGAAACGTCACGTCTGTTATGAAAATTGTGCTGAGATTACTCGACTCGAATCAAGTACAAGACACTGAAGACGACCTTACTGTTGAGGTCGAAATACGTATCCGTCAAGGTACAATCAAGTGGTGGAATTAAATGGGATGGTACAAACTCGTCTGATGACAAGTGAAAAAAATATTGTTTTCAAGTGTTTGGAAGGAATTTGAATGATTATGAATAATACCATCTGGCAGCACATTTTTGTCAAACGTGCATATTTTTGTTTACGTCGCGTTTTCTACCGTCCCGAGAGAGAATGAGAGATTAAGATGACCAGAGATTGAGTGAAAATCGCTTATGCCGGGAATTGAATTGAAATATGGCGGAAAAGCAATCGCTGTGACTGAAATACGGGCTACACCTCGTTAATTTAAATCAGATAAAAGATTTTTCAAACGATGTTTAGCAAGAAAAACTTTTTTACGCAGAAGTGAACCCCATTGCAGTATTACACGGCCCACAAAATGCAGGATAAGTTGCTTCCGGTCATAAATATCAATTAAATAATGCAGTCGTACCCATAGTAGGTCGGGAATGGGGTAAGAAACCCTATAGGCATTTTACTGAGATTTATACAACTAATAAAAATAGTATTTGGCGATTGTACGACAATTCCCCGAATAACAATTCCCCGAATGAAATTTCCCCGAATAACAATTCCCCGAATGTAACATTTCCCCAAATGCATCTCCCTTCTTTATGAGTGAGGCACAAGGCGATGGGTATTAAGTAAGCCATGCGAGCAAAGTCGTATGATTGCCGATCCGGAGGTTGCGAGTTCGATTCTCAGTGCGGCCTAAGATGCTTCAGGGTGGGGAGCATTTTTGGCTCCTTGTGCACAGTGTATCCATTGTACTTGCTACACAAGCAATTCATGCTACTGGCAGGTACCGGAAAGCTTTCGATAACTGTGGGAAAGTCTTCTTGAAATGAACGCGTTTGTCCGGTATAAGATGGTGGTAGGAAATAATTCCTTCTTCAGATGATAGCATCTATCGCGTCTGTCCGGTGTAATGAGAATGGAGGAGATAATGATTTCTTTAAATTAAGGTCTCTCGAGACAGAAATTCTGTCCAAAAAACACCCAGGTTTTTTTACGCGGTTAGAATTCATTAATTACTCGGTTAACCTGAACTTTCACAGCTTTTTGAATACCCCTTGAATTTTCTTTGATTTTTTGTGAATTTTTTCGTGCGGTTAACTCATTGTTTCATTGACGCTGAAGGTCTTAAACGACTAAAACCAAACCGTGTAAAAAAACGTGGGTGTATAGCAAAAAGAGGCGATAATTCGTTTACTAAGCAAGTACCACGCTTGCCAGGTATAATAAATGATTGATATGAAGCAATTATATGTTTCAAAACTGCTGTTATATTACACCACACCACACCACACCATGCTTATTTGTTTAATATAACATTCTGAAAAACGGCATTCTTCCAAAGGTCATTCTGAAAAAAGGAAAAATCCAACAAAAGTCACACCGCGAAAGTTACACGCAGAAAAACTACGTTAAAAACAAACATATTCTAGGTAAATCCAAACATAAATTCAGTTTGTTCTGGCATCAAAAATAAATATGTTTGGATCAAACATATTGTTGCATTTGAACTTTTTTTGAATCAAATGTGCGTTTCAAGTTGTTTCAACCAGCTAAATGTTTGAAGCAAACATGCATATTATTGTTTTGGTTCGACCACTCGTAATATCTTCTTATCAATTCTACCAATTTTCATATTCTGGTTTTTGACATTTGACATTTGGCATTTGACTACCAGATTTCACAATTCCAAACGTACATATTTTATTTACTTACCTTTCTGTACCTGAAAAACATCCTAATCAGGAAGCCAGAAAAGATATGCTTCTAGTGCTTCTATACTCCTCTGCTGACTTCGCTGAATTCCGATCGGATGCGATCCGAACTCGAGTTTTTGTTTACTTTTGCAAGAGCGAGCGAGGGGCTGCCCACTAGTGTATGTATAAAACAAACAGGGATTTAATTTGGTTTGCGAAGATGTGTTTGCAGGTATTTTATTTTCGGGAAGTTGTTCCATTCGGGGAAATGTTACATTCGGGGAATTGTTACATTCGGGGAAATTGCATTCGGGGAATTGTTACATTCGGGGAAATTATATGCGGGAAATTGCATTCGGGGAATTGGTTTTTGGGGAATTGTCGTACAATCGTATTTGGCATCCCTGCTTGGAGGGGTATCCTGTGTCTCCAAGTGTAATGCACTTCGGCACCTTTCCAAGAAAAATGCGTGCAAAAACCACTCCAGAGCACACTGCACATTGGGCCACGGAGCGGAGCTACCCCGACAAAATACCTTGGAGCTTAGGGGATGCGTAATTTTGAGTTAGTGTCTTCGGAAGAGTGTCGTGTTTTGAAAAAATATGAAGCCCAGCGTCGAGCATTAGTTCAAATTTTCGCCGCATAGGTGGCGCTGCAATACAAACTTTTTTGTTTTACGGTTTAGAGCTTTGGTGTCTTCGGCAAAGTTGTAGAACGTACACCCAAAAAACAAATCTGACAATTATTGTATAAAATCTGGGCATATACAATTCTGTAAGCTTTTTATACAAATATTGTATTAAAATAATACAAATCTGTATTATTTCAATACAATATTTGTATAAAAAGCTTACAGAATTGTATATGCCCAATTATTATACAGTTTCTGTAAGGTTCTTATGCAGAACTGTATTAAAATCTGCCATCCCCTGGTTGGGTGTAGAAAAATAATTGTAGTTGCCGAAGACACCTAAGCTGTATACCTTCTATTTGCAAAGATATAGTAAAAATTGTAAAGTTTCATCTTTTTTTCGATTTTCTTGGACTATTTACGAAAAATGTAAAAAATAACATATTAAAACCTAGTAGTCTGTCACAGTCTATAGTGCTCATGCTTTATGCAAGAGTTTTTGATATTTCATCAAGTTGAAAGAGAAATATTAACCTGAATATTGAAACATATCATGTTTTTTTGGTATCAAATATATTAAATAGTTTTAAAGTTTAGTATAAAAGTAACATTAGTGCGTCAAAGCAAACAATTCATGGCTAACCAAGAAAACGAGTTTGCAAACACAATACACTTCACTTGCCTTCTATTATTTTTCCCAGGCTTCAACTTTCATTGGACAACGTGACATATGAAGGAAAAAATAATAAAAATGACTAATCTACAAACAATTATGAAAATGCTTTTATTTGCTCACTTCAATAGTTGTTGCACTGATTCTGGGAAGAAATCTCTGGCCGTTTGAGGAAACTGTTTTCTCGACAATTGTTCGTATGGTGATACTGGATCTGGATACTGATATACTAATTAATGTATGATATGTATAAACTGATTAAAATAACTTACCTTGAGCCATATCGATTATCGGATAGCAAAAAAAAACACATTCGCTATAATGTTTAACAAGAAAACGACAATTAATGAAGATGAAATGTTTTGATTTTGAAATCTCACCTGCATAACCCTCGGTAAATATGTATACTAAGATCAACAACATACGCTTTGCCTACTACGATTCTTAATCGATATGTTGTGGCAAAGATTTGCAGAACACGTTACCGTGCATCGATTATTAACTGAATTTATCGTAAACAAATATAGGGGGAAAGACGGCTTTGGCAGGTTTTGCTCTATTATTGGCAGGAGGGTTTTTGTCGACCAAATTTTATGAAATTTGGCCACAATATTCTTTGATATGCAAAGAATGTTTAGGCCAAATTTGAGCCTAAACAGTCATCAAAAACCCCCTGCCAATAATAGAATAAAACCTGCCAAAGCCGTAATTCCCCCTATATGACTAAAAATGTCAATCATGTTATGCGTTTAAATTGCATTAACTCATTGAAATCGATCTTTATCCGATGATTTGTACTGTGTGTTTTGTTACTCGATAAAAATATGGACTACTCTGATCGGTTCCTTTACTGCCGCTAACCGCAAGTCAGACTTATCTGTATATGGACGCCGGTTAGCGGCAGTTTATCTTAATATGACAGTTTAATGTTTCGAATTCAATAACTTCCCTAACTCTATGATACTTTTATACCAAGTTACAGTAAAAACAACTCAAGCATGGATCATAACCATAATCAGTTGTGTAAATCAGTTAGTTCTGTCGCGATTAGTTTTTTTTTACAATTTTGGGTAAAATAGTGCGAGAAATATTAAAATCAATGAAATTTTACAATTTTAACTATATTTCAGCAATTTGAAGACATAGAGCTTAGGAGTCTTCGGCGATTACAGCTATTGTGGGACGTTCGACAAATTTGCCGAAGACACCAAAGCTCTAAAACGTAAAACAAAAAAGTTTGCATCGCAGCGCCACCTATGCGGCGAAAAATTGAACTAATGCTCGACACTGAGCTTCATATTTTTTCAAAACACGACACTCTTCCGAAGACACCAACTCAAAATTACGCATCCCCTAAGCTCCAAGGTATTTTGTCGGGCTAGCTCCGCTCCGTGGCCCAGTGTGCACTGTTGTTACAAACTGGAATGCTGTGGTTTAGCGATAAATTGCATATCTAAAAATAGTAGAACAAAAAATAGGCGGAGCTGCCATCATGTTTTCAATCGAACTGTAACAGGTGGTCCGAAAGTGTTTACATTTTTATAAATAGTAGTAGAACATGTCCTACGCATGAAAATACCTGGGTAGGACAGTCGAAGCATTGTCCTACCTATGATTATGGTCAGAACATACCTTCTGGATAACTATAAGATCTAATACTATTTCAATACTTTTTCATATTATCATTAGAACGTTTCAAAGTTAATTAGTGCCGTCTAAGACGAGTTAAGTAACCTCCATTTAATTCCACCAATTATTTCGATATCTTTGCAGATACGTATTTCGACCACAACTGTGTGGTCGTCTTCAGTGTCTTGTACTTGACTCGAGTCGTCGAGTCGAGAAATCGAGTCAAGTACAAGACACTGAAGACGACCACACAGTTGTGGTCGAAATACGTATCTGCAAAGATATCGAAATAATTATTTCGGTGGGATTAAATGGAGGTTACTTAACTCGTCTTAGACGGTTGAATACGTTCCACTAAAAAAGCTTAAAATATTTTTCTGTTAGTTAGTGGTTGAACTGACAATCGTGGAGGTTTTCAGGGATTGTAAAGGAGAAATCTAATCCGAATGGCTTCTCAGAATGAGGAATTCTTTTCATTCCAAAAAATGCTCAATGGTGTATTGCGATTTTCCAAGAATTCTTGAAGTTTCTATAAGTATCTGCTTTTCCATAAAATTGTTGAAAACTTTCTGGAAGTACGTAATCATTTCTGGCAGTTCAGGGAGACTCAGATAATTTCTGAAATTTTATAAGAATTGACAGGCTGACTGTGAATTAATCAAAAGTTTAATATCTAAACAAGGATATAACTTAGCTTAACTTAGCTTAACTTAGCTAAGACTGACTGTACTTGTCAATAATTTCTTCTCCGAGACTGGTTAGAACTGGTGTAAATTGCACTACGATCCAAGTAAATAACGGCTCCTGTCAGTTGAAAAGAAATAAAAGAATTCGACCGAAATCTAACCTGGCAACAGGTTAAAGCGATAGCCGGGCAACGCTCAGGATGGAGATCTTTCAAGTCGGCCCTTTGCACCACCGGAGGTGTACAGGATCCATAAGTAAGTAAGTAAGTCAGTTGGAAAAGGAGAGGAATGTTAGTATGTAGTTATTGTTGCTGCTAGAGACCGAGAAAGCCTCTGCATCCCCACAATACAACGGAAAGGAGTTTTCATTAACTGGGTAAAGTAGATGAAAAGAAATATAGATCAAAGAATCACTTAGAAATGTAATGTAGTATATGCCAGAACTCTTGTCTATAAGGCAGAAGGTAGTTACTAGACTGCTGAGTTCATCTACAAAAGTTAGGAAACTAGGATATGAGAGAACAATAGCAAAAATATGCGAATATGAAGCAGTTAATGATGGTTGTAGCACATCCGGTTGTCTGGTAGCAGGCCTATGAAAAGTCTGAAATTCGGAGTAACATTGTTCTTGAAATTTCTGAATTGTCTTATTTGTCTTATTTGTCTTATTTGTCTTATTTGTCTTATTTGTCTTATTTGTCTTATTTGTCTTATTTGTCTTATTTGTCTTATTTGTCTTATTTGTCTTATTTGTCTCATTTGTCTTATTTGTCTTATTTGTCTTATTTGTCTTATTTGTCTTATTTGTCTTATTTGTCTTATTTGTCTTATTTGTCTTATTTGTCTTATTTGTCTTATTTGTCTTATTTGTCTTATTTGTCTTATTTGTCTTATTTGTCTTATTTGTCTTATTTGTCTTATTTGTCTTATTTGTCTTATTTGTCTTATTTGTCTTATTTGTCTTATTTGTCTTATTTGTCTTATTTGTCTTATTTGTCTTGTTGTCTTATTTGTCTTATTTGTCTTATTTGTCTTGTTGTCTTATTTGTCTTATTTGTCTTATTTGTCTTATTTGTCTTATTTGTCTTATTTGTCTTATTTGTCTTATTTGTCTTATTTGTCTTATTTGTCTTATTTGTCTTATTTGTCTTATTTGTCTTATTTGTCTTATTTGTCTTATTTGTCTTATTTGTCTTATTTGTCTTATTTGTCTTATTTGTCTTATTTGTCTTATTTGTCTTATTTGTCTTATTTGTCTTATTTGTCTTATTTGTCTTATTTGTCTTATTTGTCTTATTTGTCTTATTTGTCTTATTTGTCTTATTTGTCTTATTTGTCTTATTTGTCTTATTTGTCTTATTTGTCTTGTTGTCTTATTTGTCTTATTTGTCTTATTTGTCTTATTTGTCTTATTTGTCTTATTTGTCTTATTTGTCTTATTTGTCTTATTTGTCTTATTTGTCTTATTTGTCTTATTTGTCTTATTTGTCTTATTTGTCTTATTTGTCTTATTTGTCTTATTTGTCTTATTTGTCTATTTGTCTTATTTGTCTTATTTGTCTTATTTGTCTTATTTGTCTTATTTGTCTTATTTGTCTTATTTGTCTTATTTGTCTTATTTGTCTTATTTGTCTTATTTGTCTTATTTGTCTCATTTGTCTTATTTGTCTTATTTGTCTTATTTGTCTTATTTGTCTTATTTGTCTTATTTGTCTTATTTGTCTTATTTGTCTTATTTGTCTTATTTGTCTTATTTGTCTTTTTGTCTTATTTGTCCCATTTGTCTAATTTATCTTATTTGTTTTATTTGTTTTATTCGTCTTATTTGTCTTATTTGCCTCATTTTTCGGACCACGGACTTCCCCGAACTCCCAGACCTAAGGACAAAAAATAGGACCTTCCAGGATCTCTAAAACTAAGAAACAAGACAACAAACTTTTTCCCTATGTCAAAAGATATTGGTAAATAATTATTATTACCGCGGTGGTCATGGCTCAATTCTCACGTTATGACCCTGAAAAATTAACCCGTAGTGGTGATCCTATTTTTTCCCTTCAAAGGTCTGTAAGTTCTTGCAGGACATGTTGCAAGAATGCCGGACAGCAACCCTGCAAAGATGGTGTTCGCTTCCGATCCGGCAGGTACGAGACGGCGTGGAGCGCAGCGAGCGAGATGGGCAGACCAGGTGCAAAACGACTTGGCGAGCGTGGGGCGTATCCGAGGATGGAGAGATGCGGCCTCGAATCGTGCATTGTGGCGTCAAATTGTTGATTCAGTGTTATCTGTTTAGATGTTAACTAAATAAATGAAATGAATGAATGATAGTTCGAAGTCCGTGGTCCGAAAAATGTGAAGGGCAGGGTTCCTCGGTTTGGGAAGGGCAGGGCAGAGGAAGGGCATTTCAGCTCGACTGGTCAATTACAAGCCGAGATACAGCCCTCCAAAGTTGGTCATTTTGTTTAAAAAAAATCGCCTCTGATCTTATAGTTTTGTCCGACACTGGATACTTTTTATACAAAATGATCCTTGGAAAATTTCATAATTTTTCTATTTCTTTATGCCTCAAAACATTAAAGAAAGATAATAGGAAGCAAAAATTTCAGTTGTACAATAGTTCAGCTTCAAATTTGGTAAATAGGAAGTCCATCAAATTTTCAAGGAACATAAATAGGAGATTGTCAGCTAGGATAAGTGAAATTCCCTCCCCATTCCGAGTTATAGACATTTTAGTTCAAAAATAGCGCCTTATCGCGAGAGAGCTTCCCTCAGACTTTAAGAAGATGCGTACACGCTTTAACGTGATACGGAAAGCACAAACAATCATGAAATCGTCATCTTTTTCAGCAATGAATGCTTGACCTTTTTTCTATAACATATATGATTTTGAAAAAGTATCACCGGCGCGTGCTTAATCGCAATCTACATGCTGATACATTTACATCAAATAACTCAGAACCGAAATACACCGCTCCAAAATTACGAGGGGACAGTGCTAGAAAGAGACAAAAGAAGGAAAAATACACAATGTGTAGTGCCTCCCCGAGTCACCTTAAATGATTTACACAATTTTATGTTCCTTTCAACTATGGCCCGGGATACAGATTTACGCGGAAAGATTCATTTTACGCCAAAACTATATTTTTAAGAAAAAAAAAGTTGTTTTAAAAAACGAACAGTGGGTAATGTCTGTGACATAACCGCTAAGTGGACGTAGGACTTGACTTGACCATGCCTTTAAGATAGGTACATAATATGTCCAAATTTATCACATCAACTATTTTGGATAAATAATCGGCGTTGCATACCATTCCTTTGCAAAATCTTCTCATCAAACCTACACAGAAATCAAATCTACCTCGAACAAGAATCATCAAAAAAATTCAGGAAGTATCTGTCCGGTCACGGAATATTTGCCTCGACAGTGGATACCTTCCTACTGAAGGACTGCCACTGAAATAAGCCACAAGTTGGCTCAGCAGAGGATGTAGACTGTATCTCAGCCCTTCCACTGAAAGGCCTCCTAATCCGTGCGATAGCGACTGAAGGAGAACATTATTTTTAACTCTTAGAGCCTTGAAAAAGGCTGTTTGCTTCGGCTAAGTGCAAAAAGTAAGAAAACGATCTTTTCAAATAACCGCGAATTTCTAGTGATGGTATAAAAAAGACTGAATGCTCTGCGAGCGAATGCACTTTTCTTTTATACCTACTTAATTTTGAATTTGAATCTTCTCTGCTTCCCAATTGGTGGACCAATCAGCTAGTGTCTTGTATCCCGCTTCTTTGTCAGCCAAAGCGTCATCATCATCAACGCGTTCGAGAAGGGCTTCTTCTTTTTTACGCTTGTTGCTCGCTGCTGGCGTCTATTTCCTAACGGGACTTTTCGCTAGATACAGGCCAATAAGCCGGGCAAGTGAGCTTAGAATTGCAGTTCAGGTGGGAAGTACGTGTTCTTTTCTGAGACAACATTGTTAGTAGTAGAAGGAAGGAAACACCCGGACATGGGATTTCGGGTGATACGATTTAGAATTGGTAACATGTCAATCAAAAAATGCCAATGCCAAAAAATCCAACATTTGATGAAAAATCGATTGATAGTTTATTAATGTTTGAGCTGTTATCGGTGGTTTTTTTCATCCAAATAAGATTATGTGAAATATTTGGACATCTTATGAATCTTTAAAAGCATGGTGAAGTGAAGTCGCGGTTAAGTCAGAAAAATTATCCACTGTTAGTTTTGACGCTGTTTATGAAAATCACGCATAAAATTGTATCTCTAGAATATTGGATTTGGCACCCAAGTACAATTTCAGCACAGACAAACAGACATAACACATTGAACATTTACTCATCAAATACATCGTCGTTCGAACACTAACGACATCTGTTGATTTCAGTTAGTTGGGCAAATCGCGAGCCAGATGGCGGTAGTGAGCAAACGTCAAACTGAAGCAAAAACGATGCGCGCGCCACGAGTGATCGATTGGCCAACTAATGATTATTTGAATTGGCCAGTAAATCAGTGAACGGTGGAAATTTGACGAGTGTTATGTCTGTTTGTCTGTGATTTCAGGGTTGTTACGACTAAGCGGATCTCGCGATTTTCGCGGATTTTGCGGTTTTCGCGGATTCGGCGCGGATTTACATAACGATTTTAGGACAGGACTTTGCGTGGATTTAGTTTTAGGAGTATTTAAACAAATGAAATTCAATATCTAAGAACGTTTATTTGAAAATTAGTTTTATGTCCATCTAGATGGGCTTTATTCTCGTTAGCAAATGTTTTCGAGAACAAAATTAACGCTTGTAGTTATTTACTAACATCAATTTTCGGATATTAACAAACCCTGTTTGAATTCCATGGTTACACTCTTGAGCATTGATTAAACAAATGTTATGAGGAGAGGGCGCCACTTTTTAAACCATTCTGAAGCATGGCGCATTCAAAACATGTCTGTTGAAGGACATGAACACCCGTCTTTTAAGTGCTTCCGCAGAAATTTGTTCAAACATTGAAATGTGATTTTTAAAAGGTGTTTCTGAAAAAACCGCAATTATTTCAGGAGCACTTTTTGCGAAACTTTTTTGAAATATTTTGGAGGAATTTCCACGGAAATTCTTGGAGCGCTGACCAAAGAGATTACTGTAAAAAAAAATCCGCAGGAATGCCGCCTTGAATTTACAAAAGAATTTCCGAAAGATTATCCAAAATAATTCACCACAGAATGTCTGCAGATATTTCCAAAACGATTTCCAAAAGAATTCAAGGAGAAATTTTTTGATGTTTTCCCGGAAGAGTTTTTGCAGAGATTCCCGAGAAATTCCCGCAAGAATTCACATTGCGATTACCTCGAAGTTTATTTAGCTATGATCAGAAGAATGTCTGTGAAAAATCCTGAAAATTTAACAAAAGATTTTCCGGAAGTTTTTCAGCACCAATCAATTTCTGTTAGAATTTCCCAAGCGATTTCCGTAGGAATTAATTAGGGGTGTCCACATACAGTTTCCGAAAATTTCCAGCATGTTGTTTTTGAGGAATTCACAAAAATTTATGAAAAAATGAAATTCCGCATAAATTTCCGGGGAACCTTTTGCAAGAATGGAGAAATTTCCACAGATGTTCTCGGAACAACCACCGCAGACAATTTTGGAGCGACTTCTTCAGAAATTCCAAGAAGGACCATCTAGATGAGTTGTTATATCAACTGCTATTTTAGACGAGCCAGCCTAGGGCTGAAAGTCTCCTTAATAAAGACAAAAAAAACTGCTATTTCCTTAATCCTATTTTCAATTTTTTACAAACATGTGTAACGTTGAAGTTAAAACATATACTTAAAATCAGTAATATTATAAAAACGAACTCGAAAAAGGACGTTCACTAAATTGTGGTAAACAACATTGATATTTAACGTGTATTTGCTTAGAATTTAGTTTTGGGACGCGCGGATTTGGCACGGAATGGATTTTCATGTCGCGCGGAAATGGCGTGGATTTGATTTTAGTCGTCGCGGATTTGGCGCGGAAAATATTTCAGGATCTCCGTAACAACCCTACTATTTCTATCCCGAAGGTTATTGAAAACTTTGATATTCATCTCTATTATTGGCTCTCTGAAGAACCGTTTGTTTTTTGGACATACATGCTGCATCATGTGGCTTTTCTTCAGCCTGTCTCGGCTCATCACCGATGCCGGCCGGTCTCGGCTCGACTCTGCTGCTGCTGCCGGTATCTGCTCAGCATTGCTGCTTTGTCGGGTCTGTAGGGTGGACTGCTGCTGTACTGGCTAGGTTTCGGCTGATGATGGTGGCTTCGATGGTGTCGAGCCGAAAAAGCGGTCGGTGCAGACTTCATTCCCTGCTAAAAGGTGTGGTGAGTGCTGTTCAATCGATGATGCTTGTCCCGGTTGCTTCGCTTGTCCCGGTCAGAATGAAAGGAAAAAATCGCGTTGCGCTATTTTATGGCTTCTCGGCAGACCCAGCGGCTGCTCATTCGCTGGTGTCTGCACCAATCAGAACGTGGTAATGGAATGATGCAAGAATTATGCGGTACCCCCCATATTTATATGTTCCCTTGATCTCATAGTTTTTCATTGAAAACAGTTTCATGCCTATTGAAACAAGTTTTTCGGTTCTTATCAAGCATGGACATGAAAGGCATACTTGAAATCTGTCGATTGAGGAGCTTACCGCAGAAATTCGTCCACTGAGACGAACGCTATTAACGTTTAAAATCTTTCAACACAGCGTAACGCGGTCGATTTGAATATTTTGAAATGACACCCGGTATAGTAAAGAAAGACGTCCTACGTCCTACGTCAAAACAACTTTTTCTGTAGCTGGCTGTTGGCTGAGTTGGCTGATTTAAAGCAATTTTGCCTGCTTGGATTAGGGCGTCCTTCTAAAAAAAGTATTTTTGGTCTACTTTTTTTGTTATCGATTTTTCGGAAAAGTCGTCTTTGAGTGACTTTTAGATCTTAAGAATATGCAACTTTTGATGGGTAAATATACTCAATATCTTATAATCGTTTTTCTGTCAAAATTACGTTTTTTTAGTTTTTATTACCTCCGATTGGGGCAGACAAAAAAAAAAGTTTACACGGCATTTGAAAAAGCAACTCATATTCTTCGTTATATAGAAAAATTAGAGATATGTAATTTTTTTTATCTCAAGTTTTTTTTTCAAATTCACTAGGGAAAATGACGGCTTTGGCAGGTTTTGTTCTATTATTGTCAGGGGGTTTTCTATAACTAATTATACTCAAATTTGGCCTAAACATTCTTTGTATATCAAAGAACAGAACAACAATAGAACAAAACCTGCCAAAGCCGTCATTTCCTCCATGTCATATTTTTTCAAGTAAATTAATATAACTCGACAACGTAAAAAGCCCCAAAAGTCTTCATAAGATGACATTTGTCAAAAAGCGAAAAATAAAAAATATACAGCTATAACATTTTTTATAAGTTTTATCATAACGAGAAAAGATGCATTTTCGGTCAAAACTAAACTTTCAAGAAACAAAATGTGTTCTACAAAGTTGTTCTGGATCTTGACAGAAAAACGATTATAACTTGTGATAGGCAAACGATATTGAGCATATTTGTACATCAAAAGTTGCTTTTTTCAGCTTCAGTCACCCAAAGACGACTTTTCCGAAAAATCGAAATCAAAACAAGTAGGGGGAATGACGGCTTTGGCAGGTTTTGTTCTATTATTGGCAGGGTTTTTTTTATGACTGACTAGGCTCAAATTTGACCTAAACATTCTTTGCATATCAAAGAATATTGTGGCCAAATTTCATAAAATTTGGACGACAAAAACCCCCTGCCAATAATAGAACAAAACCTGCCAAAGCCGTCTTTCCCCCTAGATCAAAAATACTTTTTTTCAGGGACACCCTGCACTAAGTAGGTAAACTTGCTCTAAATCAGCTAAAGCTACTTAAGAGCTACAGAAAAAGTTTTTTTTAGCAAAATTTATTGGAATAAACTACGCTACAACTTTATAGAACGTTACATGTCTTTATTCCGTGAAATAAAAAAAAAATTATATAAAGGGCCTCTCTTTTTTCGATAGCACCATAATGATGGTTTTACTACTGCGAACGATTTTTCCTTCTAAAAAGTATAGTTTTGGGGTAAAATGCATCTTTCCGCGTAAATCTGTATCCTGGATCATAGCGGCATTCACACAAAAACGGGCCTAGATCAACACATAGATGAGTGAGTCTTTTTGTGACTGCAAGGTAGATTTGTTAAAATTTTCAAAGGAAATTCATTTGTTAAAAGAAATCTGGGCTCTGTGGTACTCGCAGTGTGGTATACTTCGTTCGATATTACATTTCATATGTACCTAGTTTATAGCAACAAAATTTCGGAGAAACTATTCATTTCTGCTGTGGATTTAATGGATTCTAAATTCGGAAAGACAAGATCAAACCAACATATATTATAAAGCAATAGAACCTAAACGTACATTACTGGAGCAGCACGTATAGGGCAGCATCATGAAAATATCATCAATTTTATCATCAGTGAAGATGAGCAATCTGCTGTCTCATAAGTGTCCCACAAAAATGCCTCTAAATGTGCTTAATATGCCATTTTCCTTCGTCTTCCCAACTCCTTGCTACCATCCAACTTAATAGCATTTCACAGTAATTGGATGGAAAATAAAGCTCTCATTGATTTTTCAATCCACGCCAGAAGCGAAGTTTCCCGCTTCCATTACTGTTTTTATTCGATATTCTCTCTTCTGTCTGTCGTCGTTGGCGGTGGAGGTTCATTAAGAGCGGGCAACGGAAAAATGAAAATTGCATCATAATAACGACATCAACCAGAAAACGACGACAGACGGGAGTATATTCGAATGCGTTTGACGTCATCGGATGTCATTTGATATCTTCATTGAATCAGATATAAAAATGTTCATGGGACGATAGTATCTTAATTTCTGCTCACCCACATCGTATCTGCCAGAATCAATCGAAACATTTTTCATTAAATTTATATACGAGCAAACGTAGTGCATCCCAGACTGGAGACAACATTTGGAAATTTCTGTTTTCCGGGTTTTCATTTCATCATTGAGTTATTTTACCTTGCCCCCACCATCACGCCACGATGCCATCTTGAGTAGAAGCTGAAAAACACAGCGTTTCGAGTCATTATTTCAATTCCACTTCTGCTCCAAGACGATACCATTATTGTCACAAACAATTTTGTCGATGATAGATTGCTCTTAGACATACGATCTGCACAGTCGTTATTTGGAGATAAGAAATTAGATACCGGATAGCACTCGGAAAAACATTCTTTTACACTGGGTCGTTTATCGTAGTTAGTCAGTAGTGTGATTGTTGTTGTATGGAACAAGCAGTGATGTGATTTAATTCAATTTCTAATAATAAGGACTTGTAAGTGAGTTTCATAAGTGTCCGGCTACCGGAACCGAAACAGGTAATTTCCATTGTTTTTAAATAACGTAAACATATGTTTTTGAATCCTTATTTTCAAGATTGGGATAGGTACAATAATTGTAATTAATTATTAATTATTAACTGAATGTGAAATTGTCTTTCCCTTATCTCATAACTTTTTCATTCATTTCATTTATTTTTGTTTTCAGATAAAATCGTTAATTCGAAAGATCCACCCAAAAATCACTCAACCGAAATTCAAAATCGGCGTAACCAATCCATTAAGTACCATCAATAACACAGTATTGTACTTTCTAATTTATTCGTCTCGTAATTGAAAGAACCCTTCACAAATGGATCAAGCATAAACTTTTTCCGTCATCTGCATATCTTCTCAATGGGTTGTTTGGGGGAACGAAACTTTACGAAGTAAATCACCAAAATAAACAGAAAAAGTTTCAATCATCTCTTCGATGCACAAGATGCCTCTGAGATGCCGTGTCGACGGATTAGGTGAGTGCTGAAGTTTTTCAAATTTTCGAACATTCACAATTCACAAGTGCCGTAGATGTATGCGAGGAATATTTTTCGAACAATATTCTGTCAACAGAAGAGGGAAACCCGTACCTAATATTTATGCTCACGACTTTCAAATTATCCATTTTGGGAAACTTTGACAGATTTAGAACTGATCCAAACAATAAACTCGCCTATGCAGCACTCTGACACAGTGGCCATGACGTCGGTCGTTTCGTATCTGTTCCCAGACAGCTCAGCGAACATCTGTTTTGTGTTTGCCCATGCCACATCCTTTTTCAGCAGATCCTTCATCGGAAGCGGCATTTATCGCCCTGGCAGCATGTCGCCTTCGATCACCATCCTGCTCAATTTGCCACTTGTTTGAACTTGTAACCAAACATCTCCGTTAGGGAAAAGGATAATCAACCAATATGCATTGGAAGGAGAAAGATATGGCCCTCCTCGAATAAGGGGAAAACCATAGAGATGGGTCAGTTTTCATTTTAAAGACCAATAATGGGTGTAAACGCATTACGAATCCGAAGAACGAAGCAGCTTCTTCGTTCTTCACAGCTCAGACCAAAGCCATTAAGTTCAATTGATTTATGGCTGCTATTTAGGATTAATTAAGTATTTTAATTATGGTTGTAAATTACACGCTTTTCCTTTCAGAAGCTGTCCTCGCAATGACCCGTGATCCGTTGGGTTGGGTGCGGACACAGTTGTATTCGTATTCGCACTTGAGAATGTGAACCAGTTCTGGTGGAATACGCTAACACAAATAATTGCTTCGGGCTTCAGGATGGAAGAAGGAATTTAATTTTTCTTTGCGCTTATTTCCCGCTACACAAGAAAAATTGTTCCACATTCCAGTGACCATACGCTTCGCTAAGTTTTAGGAATTTTTTATAATGAACATTTGCCATGCAAACTTGTTTTCATTAATCTAGGATTATTTAAGAAAACTAAATTTGCTTTATAAAGTTATGCTTTTATAGTTTATGGGCTTCGTGAACTGAATGAATCACGCGATCGTGTTTCTGGAACTTAATCGATAAATTGTTGTAGGATGTCCAGCGTCTCCAACAAGTCATACGAAGACGAAAATACGCCTTAATACAAATGTCGATATCGTGATTGGAATAACAATGAATCCTTTATTGAATCACATGCACAAGCCAGACGCCTTTTCGATGACTGATGTGCTACATCCATCATGCCAATACCGTAATTAGTATAGGTAAATGAAATCATTTCGATCGTTCATAATTTCCCCACCACAGTTTGTCATCCATTCAACTACAGACCACCCAGAATTGTGGAATCACCATCCAACACCTGCATTTGGCTTCTGCACGAAACAATTGCAATCGATTCTTGGTACCTACCCAGTAGAGTCACATAAACGCACCATTACCTCACCATTTCACAGTCTGCTTGCTTCGACTATTTGCTACGTTCCATTCCAACAAACAACGGGATGAAGAAGCTTTCTGCGCACTTCTCTTCTTCGTCATCGCTCCCAGGCAGTTGGATCCGATTCCGAAAAAGGCTCGACTATTGAAACATGCACGTTACTGTGGGGCTCGATTTCAATCTGTGCTGATGCATATAGTAGTTAGGGACGTATGCAACGAAACTCATGTGCACGTCATCAAGCTGATACATTTCTCCGGTCGGCATTCAGAAATTTCCATCAAAAGGATTGAGCCCGGAAGCTATGGGTGCAATTTTCGCAACCATCAGTGCGATTGAAATGTGAGCCTAGAGCCTGCCTACCTAGAAATAGGTTTTTATTTTCTGGATGGTGATTTGAAACTCTCGAAGGATGATCCTGCTGTAGGAATTTGTGCAGTGATCGTGCTTAATGAGCTCTAATAGTACAATGATTTTTCTCGCCTAGTATTTTGTTCAATGGTTAAAGCTGACGATAGAGAGTACACAACAAATGCAGCTGCCCAATGGAAGTGCTATTATATTTCAAGCTCATATTCCAAAGTGAATTCAGTTGAAATTCCTTTTAAGAATTTTGTTGTTTTTCCTTGTTTTTATTTGAAATTTTCTATTTTTTGATATTTTTATAAGAAACGGCTTGACGGAGTTTTTTCAAAAATTCTTCCAAGAGTTCCTTCGGGAATTCCTCCAGTCCTTTCTTTGAAAATTCCTTCAGGAATTGATCCGAAAGTTCCTCCAGGACTTCCTTCGAGAGTTTCTCCAAGAGTTTAATCGGGAATTCCTCTAGGATTTTTTTTTAAATTCCCCATTTTTTCGGAAATACCTCCATGAATTTCTTCAGGGATATCTCACGGAATACTTTTAAAAATTCCTCCAAAAGTTCCTTAGGATATTCCTCCAGGACTTCCATTGAAAATTCTTGTAAAAAATCCTTCCTGCTGAAATTTCTACAAGATACCCTTCAGGAATTCCTCTAAGAGTTTCTTCGGGAATTCCTCCAGGAGTTCTCTCGCGATTTTCAAAGGAAGTACTGGAGGAATTTCCGAAGAAAAAAAGAGCTTAAAATTTTTTTTTTGCTTATGGAGGAATTTTTGAAGGAAATCACGAAGGACGTCTTGGAGGAACTCCTGGAATTTCTGCAGGATTTCTGGAAGGATTTTTAAAGGAAGTCCTGGAAGATTTTCCAAAAGAACTTCGAAAGAATTCCAGAAAGTATTTCCGAATTCTTGAGGAATTGCCGAAATAATTCCTGGAGGAATTCTCAAATAAACTCCTGTAGGAATTCCCGTAGGAATTCCTGGGGAAATCCATGAATGACTTTCTGATGGAAATCCTGAAAAAATGCCTGGGGGAATTCCCTAAAGAATTTCTGGAGGAATCCCCAAATAAATTTCCGAATTCCTGGAGAAAAATCCGAAGAAAGTTTTGGGGGATTTTTCGAAGGAAATCCTGGAGGAATTTACGAAGGAGGACCTGAAGGAAACTCCGAAAGAAGTCCTCGAAGAGTTTCTGTACAAAGTCATGGAGGGAATCTCTAATTAATTCATGGAGGAAGTCCTGGAGGAATCCCAGAAAGAATTTCTGGAGGAATTTCCGAATTTCTGGATGTATTCTCGAATGAATTGCTGGAGGAAACGAAAGAGGAATTGTTGAAAAAAATTAGGTGGGATTACTCTAAGAATTCCTGGAGGAATTTCCTAAGGAGTTCCTTGAAAAATATTCGAAGGAATTCTTGGAGGAATTTCCGAAGGAAGTCCTGAAGGGAATTCCAAAGCAATTCCTGGAGGGTGTCAGGCCATTAGGCCGAAGGCCGTTAGGCCGAAGGCCATTTGGCCGAAGGTCATTAGGCCGAAGGCCATTTGGCCGAAGGTCATTAGGTCGAATGGTCATTAGGCCGAACGGTCATTAGGCCGAATTAGCAAAAAGAAGCAAAAATGGAAAAACGAGAAGTGCTGTCTTCTTTTTCCCTCTACTTTCTTTTTTTTCGCTCTCCCTTCTTGCTCCTTCCTATTTCCTTCTTCTATGCCACTTATTTCTTCTCTCTTCTTTCTTCTTCTTTCTGCATTCCCTTTCCTTCTTTCTTTCTTCCTTCATTCTTCTTCTTTCTTGGTTCTTCCTTCTTCCTCTTCCTTCTTTCTTCTTCCTCCTTCCTTCTTCCTTCTTTTTTTTCTTCTTTTCCCCACGCTTCTTCTTTCTACTTTCTTCTTCTTGTTTCCTTCTTCTTTCTTCTTTCTCCTTTCTTCTTTCTTCCTTCTTTCTTCCTTCTCTCCGTCTTTTTTTATTCTTCTTTCTTTTTCTTTCTTCCTTCTTCCTTTTCCTTCTTCCTTCTTCATTTTCTCTTCTTCCTTCTCAATTATTCCTTCTTTCTTCTTCATTTTTCCTTCTTCGCTTTTTTCTCCCTTTTAACTTCTTCGTTCTTCCTTATTGTTTATTCCTTCTTCTTTCTTTTTTCTATCTTCGTCCTTCCACCTTTTTCCTTCTTCCTTCTTCCTTCTTCCTTCTTTCTTCCTTCTTCCTACTTCCTTCTTCCTTTTTTCCTTCTTCCTTCTTCCTTCTTCCTTCTTCCTTCTTCCTTCTTCCTTCTTCCTTCTTCCTTCTTCCTTCCTCCTTCTTCCTTTTTCCTTCTTCCTTCTTCCTTCTTCCTTCTTCCTTCTTCCTTCTTCCTTCTTCCTTCTTCCTTCTTCCTTCTTCCTTCTTCCTTCTTCCTTCTTCCTTCTTCCTTCTTCCTTCTTCCTTCTTCTTCCTTCTTCCTTCTTCCTTCTTCCTTCTTCCTTCTTCCTTCTTCCTTCTTCCTTCTTCCTTCTTCCTTCTTCCATCTTCCTTCTTCCTTCTTTCTTCTTCCTTCTTCCTTCTTCCTTTTTCCTTCTTCCTTCTTCCTTCATTCATCTTCCTACTTTCTTCTTCCTTCTTCCTTCTCCTTTCTTCCTCCTTCCTTCTTCCTTTCTCCTTCTTCCTTCTTCCCTCTTCCTTCTTGCTTTTTTCTTCTTCTCTCTTTCCACCTTTTTTCACCTCTCTTCTTCTTTCTTCTTCCTTCTTCCTTCTTCTTTCTTCTATCTTTCTTATTCTTTCTTTCTTCTTCCATCTTCCTTTTTCTTTCTTCCTTCTTCCTACTTCATCACTTCGCACAACTCATTTCTCCCTCCCCAGTTCTCATTCGGCCTAATGGCCATTCGGCCTAACGACCGTTCCGCCTAATGGCCATTCGGCCTAACGACCGTTCGGCCTAACGGCCTTCGGCCTAATGACCCAGCATCTTCCTGGAGAAATTCTCGAAGAAAGTCTTGGACGAACTTCCGAAGGAATTCCTGAAGAGATTTCCGAAAGAATTCTTGGAAGAATTTCCGAAGGAAGTCCTTGAAGAATTCCTGGAGAAATTTTTGAAGCAGCTTCTGGAGTAATTCTCAAATGACATTCCTGAGGAATTCCTGAAGGAGCTCCTGGAAGAATTTTCGAAGAAAGTCCAGAACGAAATTCCTAAGGATGTCCTGGAAGAACTCCTGGAGGTATTTTCGAAGGAAGACCTGGAGGAATTCCTGGAGAAATTCTCAAAGGAATACTCGAAGGAATTTCTGGAGGTATTCTCGAACAAAAATCTTGGAAGAATTTCCGAAGGAAGTCCATGAAAAATTTTTGAAGAAGCTTCTGGAGGAGTTCTCGAAGGACGTTCTTGAGGAATTCCCGAAGGAGCTCCTGGAAAAAAATCGAAGGAAGGCCTAGAGAAATTCAAGAAGGATTTCCTTGAGGAATTTCCGCAGGATTTCCTGGAGGAATTCTCAAAGTAAGTCCTACAGGGATTCCCGAAGGAACTTCTGAAGGTATTCTCGAAAGAATTCCTGGAGGAATTGCCGAAGGAATTTCGGAAGGAATTTTTGAACTCATGGAAAAAAATCCCTAACAATTTCCTGGAGGTATTTAAAAATGAATCTCTGAAGGAAATCCCGAAAGAATGCCTGGAGGAATTACCTGAAAAAGTCCTGGAGGAGTTCCTAAATAAATTTCTGGAAGAATTTTTGAAGGAATTACGGGAGCAATTTCCGAAGGAATTCTGGGTGAAATTTTAGAAAGAATTTCCTAAAGAAGTCCTGGAAGAATTACTCGAGGATTTTTTGAAGGAGCTCCTGAGGGTTTCCCGAATCATTTTCAGTAGGAATGCCTAAACGATTTCCTTGAGAAATTTCCGCAGGATTTTCAGGAGGAGTTCCCAAAGGAAGTTCTGAGCGGATTCCCGAAGGAACTTCTGGAGGAATTCTCGAAAGAATTCCTGAAGTTATTTCCAAAGGAATTCTTGATGGAATTTCCGTACTAGGTAGTGGAAGAACTTCTTGAGGATTTTTTGATGGTCGAAGAAACTCCTGAAGATATCCATGAAGGAATTTATGAAGGAAATTCTAAAAGCATGCCGAAGGAGGTGGTGGAAGAATTTCTTGAGAGTTTTTTGAAGGAGCTTCTGGAGGAATTCTCGAAGTTGTCGATATTTTGAAATTGGCCGATTTTGGTATACCCGGAGGCTTCTCCAAGAGGCTCGGAACTGACCTCAGGGTGGCCAATATCATGTCTGGATGTCATAATTCCATTCGTCTTTCAAAATTCAAAAAAAAAGTTTGATACCCATATTGCCATAATTTATGATATTTTAAAATTGGCCAATTTTTGTGCCCCAGGAGGCGTCCCCAATGGCCTCGGAACTGGCTTCATGGTGGCTAGTATAATATTTGGGTGTCATAATCTTACTCGTCTTCCAAAATGCTGAAGTTTGATACCCATATTGCCATAGTTGTGATGTTTTGAAATTGGCCGATTTTGGTGCCCCCGGAGGATTCCTCAAGGGCCTCGGAACTGGATCCAGAGTCGCCAATATCATATCTGGATGTTATAATTCCACTCGTCTTCCAAAATGCTGAAGTTTGATATCCATATTGCCATAGTTTGTGATATATTGAAAATGGCCGATTTTGGTGCCCCTGGAGGCTTCCCCGAGAGCCTCGGAACTGGCCCCAGTATGGCCAATATCCCCAGAATCATATCTAGAGGTCATAATTCCACTAGCCTTCCGAAATGCTAAAGTTTGATACCCATATTGCTAGTATGGAGCAAAAATTTTGAACTGTCCATATTGGGCCGGTTCCCGAATGGTCAGTTCGAAGAAACCCCGTGGTTGGCCATTTCTGAAACAGGTGTCACCATGATTTTTGGTTCTGACATAATCCCTACATACAAATCTACCGAAATGATATGAATTGAGACTAAAAAGCAACATTTTGTTGGACTTATAGAGCCAAAAAAGGAAGTCCAGTGACCCACCAGAATAACTCCGGATAGGAAGACCACATCACAAGTCCGAACATGTATGCTGAATTCTGGGATCCGTACGAGCAGAACAATGATAAAACCAGGCCAATACGACAAAAAATGTCGAAATGGCAGTGATTTGAAATTTTTTCTCAAAAAATAGTTTCTCGAAAAGTTCTTACAATAGTTTTTAGTGGAATACCCTACAGAATTCTTGGAGAAACTCTCGAAGGAATAAATGGAGGAATTTTCGAAGGATTTTTTTTATTAATTCTCAGTGAAGCTCCTGTAGGCATTCTCTAAAACAAAGCTGGAGAATTTCCTGGAAGATTCTCAAAGGAATTGCCGAATTAGTTTATGGGGCATTACTTGAAGGAACTCCTTGAGGAACTCCCTGAGAAATTTGTATTGAAGCTCCCGAAACAAATCCTAGAGTAATATTCAAAGAAAATTCTTGTAGGAATTACCTACATCTCAAATTTCCAGGAGAAGTTCCCGAAAGAATTCCACACGAAGGTTCTAAAGGGCCTTGCAAAGGAATTACAAATAAGTTTAAACATTGCTCTACAAATATTTTAAAATGCCTTCTACTCCTTGAATTAATTGATCATATTCCTGAAAATGTTCTTATTTTTTCAAAAATGTCTAGGAGTTGCAGGATAATTTAAATTAAGGATCGCTTGTTTGGTAAGTTGGGGAAAACCCGCACTTCTTAGAAATTTGTCCACCTAAATTCCTCCGTTATCATTAATAAACAAAGTTTTCAGAATGTCTTGGAAATTCTTTCTTCAATCCTTTGGAAGATTCCTCGAAAAAATGCTTCGATAAACACAAATTGTATTATCATTGGAATATTTTGCCAATTTTCTTCATGAGAGAAATTGAGAAATGAGAAATTTGCGGAGATCGAAATTTCCCCATAAACCCATCACGAATTTCGAGATAATTTTTACGGTACGGTAATTCCTCCAAAAATTTCTTCAGAGCCAGATCCAGAGTTTTATTTGTAAATAATTCATCTTAGATTTCAATCCAATTCTAACAATTTATAAATATTGGGTTGCTCCAGGAATTTATTTGAATGTTTTTCCGTAATTGCTTCTAAATCTTAATCTTAGGAAACTGAAAAGAAATATTAGATATTTAAAAAAAATTCTACTTAAAGTATAATGCCCAATTTTGTGGACCAATTCAATGCTTATTGAATTAAAATTTTAAACCTTTGATAATTGAAAACTAAATTATTCTGACTTTGAACTCATACGACAAGAACTGAGCAACATTTGCGTGAATAAAGTTTGCCTCGAATGAATCATGTGAAACAAAATGTTGACAGTTCTACTCACCAAACTCACTCATCAAAGGCGATTGTAAAATTTACCAACACAGCTAATGTGAAATATTTATAGGAAACCTGAACCTGTAATTTTATAAATTGTTCCTGGAGAAGTTCCCGAAAGAATTTCTGGTGAATATTCTTGAGAAACTTTGGGAGGAATTCCTGCAGGAATTTCCAAACATATTTCAGGAGCCGACCTAACACAATGACTTGCTATATTGATTTAATGCAATCTGTGCATGAACCTCAGCTTTGAGCAATCTGTGTATAGAATTCATGCAAGTTTGTCATAAAATCATGCATTCTCTGGTTGGATGTGCAAAAATTCACCCTGTATAGAATGTTGGGTTCAAAAATATATTGAAGAACAAGGAAAATTCTGAATAATGATCAATTTCCTCAGTATATTCCTCCTTTTCAACACTCAGCGCAGTATATTTGATCAAACCCAATATCCGTTTATCCCAAAAGGATGTTACTCACCATAAACTTGCTGCCTGCCATCGCTGCCTCGCGTTCGTTGTTTCTTCGATCCGTGTACTCTCCGTACATTTTGATTGCCGCTTAGAAAAATGTTCACTCTACCGCTCGTTGCACTTTATCTCGACGTTAATCTTCTCACTCGCGCACCCGCCACGGACCCAGTTGAACCTCTCCTGCCGAAAATTTGCCTTTTGATTTAGAATTTCGATATCACAAAACACCACGTTTTATCATTTTTGCTGTTGCTCACCAACAGCGATCTGGGTCCCTTCGCATCCACTCGGGAGGAACACACTTTATCTTCTTTTATCCACGTCGGAAGAAGCTGTGAAAAACGGCAATGGAAGGAAATTGCCGCACGTACGCCGGGTGTTATGCCTTTATCACCTTCATTGATGCCCGTTTCGCTTCACTGTGCCTAGGTACTTATTTATTAAATTGAATTAAGAACTTTTACGATCAAGCACGCATTCACACAGACACAATTAAATTATCAGCAATTTCCTCCCTCGGATAGCTATTCTTAGGTGCACTGAACCACGAAACTTCCACAAGCAATCACAGAGACCCCACCGGGAAATCCATTTATAAATTATCAATACCCTACTTTATTCACTACACTATAGTCACGGCGTTAGTCACGCAAGAACAACGATAGCAAGATACTCAGAGGATTTGAAAACGGGCGTAAGCTAACGGCTAATAAAAAATCGAACTTTGAATTTCATTATGGACATCCCATTTGTTTTCTGGAGGTAGGACGTTTACACTCGAACGCTACAAAAAAGCATGTTTCCAGCTGCTGAACCGTCACCAAAAACGAAACCAAGTAGGGATAACTTCCACGCGATACTAAATTTTCCGACCTCCGTACGTTCACAAAATATTTCCCTGACTTTTGCTCGACGCAGCCGAACCGTAAGTTATTGAACAATTTTGGCGAGTTTTCTTTTTGCCAACCGGCGCGAGTGATCCTGTCTCCTCCTACTCCTCCGTTCGGATTCAGCCTTTTTTTTTCTATATTGGTTTAAGATTGGTTGGCTCGTCGCGGTCGTCAAATGGTGATTGTGGACTCGATGGAACTACTGACTGCCGCGTAGTCGCTACTGATATCCTTCCATCGCCACAAGCAAACAGTCTGTAACGGAAGGGAAAAACCAAAAGGAAAACATGGGTTCATTACTGTCCGGCCGAGTGACTGAGCGATAACTCCCTGCTGGAGCAGAGAATAACAAGAATGAGAATGAAACAAATATGGATGTTAGTGACCGATGGGATCGGGGAAAATGCGAAAATTAAATTTTCTCGTTTTCTCGCAATTTACGCTTGGGTGGCTATTTCCGCAATTTTCTCTTCGTTGTCGTTTCGTTTTTTTCCCATTTCATTCAAGGGTGACAATATTGATGTTGCTGAGGCTTATTCAAGTATTGATTTCACTAACTTCAAGATTTTTTTTCTGCTTAACGAATTGTTTATTGTTTATTGTTTATTGTTTGCTTTTAAATTCATCTGACAAAACATTGTCTTAATGAATAAAATCTTATTAACTAATTCGCATATCCTAATTAATCCGCCGGATGAAGGTTACCAATGGAAGATTGAAGTCGAATTCAGCGTACACCGTGATGTAGGTATGTTTTGGAAGCCGAAATTCGAGCCGCTTAGTATGGCACAATAGCATTACTGTAACTAGGTGTTATAACAACAACACTATGACATCCGTACAGTTACCATATGTCTTTTAATTCAAATCAACGAATTGAAATGCAGGTAATCCGATATAAATATGTTGTAATCAATGTTTGATAGCTAGATATGTGCATGCATATGCATAGCAAGTGACAAAAATAATTCGAAAGCTGTATATTGGAGACAAACCGCTTCTACGACCCAGTTCGCAGGACAAATGCTATATGGGTGTGAAAGAGCTCTTACATTCTAGTGTACAACGAGCTTAATACTAGCTACTACACGTAAAAAAAGCAATGGGTAATGTTTTTAACATAACCGCGAGTAGACGTAGGACTTGTATAAACGTAACGTATTTACATTTAACTTCTAACTTTTGGATCTAAGGAGTTTGATTATAGGTATTGATATTGGAAACGACAACTTCCAGAATTATTAGCAATTTGTTTATTCAAAATTTCTGGAAATAAAACTAATAATTAAATACATAATTAGAATTGCTTTGTTTCTAACTATTAAGCCCTTATTCACTCAAGCAAATGTAGGGCATTCATAGATTTCTTATTGATGTAATTGAAGTTGAATAATTCTATTTATAAATTTTTCAGACTTGGACAAAATGTGCTATTTTAGGGGAACCAATTTCGTTGCTTCTTTTTGCTAACATGCGTGCTTACTGCTAAAAAAATCACAACAATAAGAAACAAGTCAAGGAGCAGTAACCCCGCTAAACAATAAGAAAAATTATTTAATGTTTTGATTCCAAACTCCGAGTCTACGTCAAGTTAATGAATCGCCTACTTTGAGCGTGCCTACAGCGGCACACTAGGAGTTAACTTTCTGAAATCAGTATGGCGAAAAGCATCTAAGGTTCGATTTCTCAAAATTAAGCATCGAAAAAATATTTGTTAAGCGTAGTAGCGGACACCTTCCTACATAACCGGTACCAAATATTTTTTCATGAAAAGTTCCTTCCTTGCGGACCTTTTTAAAACATTTACATGCTATACAGCAAAATTTCCTAATCTAAAATGGATATTAACACTATTGCTGATTGTGCATCTTTTATTGCTAATGCCGTCTGCAAATAAGTGAAAGTAATTATTTTAATCAAATTTTTATTTTCATCAGTTTAGTAGATTTTTTTTTGCTGGGAAATCAGAACTGTTATAGTATAACTGTGTTTTAATGTACGTGTCGTTTAGTACCAAACACAACTGAATATATGGCCAGTCATATGACATGACTCGTACCCATCCCGGGATCATGTGGATTATGAAACCAATGACCTGGATGAGCAGACCAAATCTCTCTAATTTTATTCTTCTTCATCCACCACCGCTGCCCTCGCTGCCTCAGCCATCATTGGCCTCTAGCCGTGAACTCCGAGCGATGCGATGGGCGATTGCATCCATCGCAACCGACACCACTGCATCCGACCATCATCAAGCACAGAATGACAAAAATGCGCCCACTTCTTTCATGCATATTCGCAGACCCACCGGCAGTTCTACCGCTGGCGACTGCATGCTGTGTAGGTAAACACAACGAACGAACGAAACTAAAAATGCGCGAGCAAAAAGCACGTCAGTACGCGCTGCTGTCACAAATTGTAATGACTCGCACACGGCAGGCACTGCTTCTTTTATGCACAAAACAAATCTTCCGGTGGACCCGAAGGCCAGTTACATACCGCATTTTGATGTCCGTGTTAGGAATGCACGGAATTGGTTACATATGAAATTTTTGCTGGCTTTAACAAGAATTGAAATTTTCAATAGCTTATCGTTAATAATCTTAAGTTTTAATGAAATAGGCAAATTGCTGGAGAATGTCCGAGTCGATTGATATATAAATCTTAAAAATCCATCGAAAGATAAAGGCGCTAGTAACGTTCAAAATCTTCCCTTCCAGCGTAACGCTCTCGATTTCCAAAAATCTAAATGACACCCAGTATAGTAAAGAAAGACGTAAGTCCTACGTCAAAAAATGTAATGTTATTTATTATTAGGATTTCTAATACTTTTTTGCCAAAGTAGGCGCTTAATGATATGTATAAAAAAAACTTATACATCGCATTAGTCACATACATTCCGAAACTTATACTTTTCATTAACTTATGAATGCTATTAGCTTTTCGATATGGGATCATTCATTAGGTGGCATAATGAAGAGTATTAGTATTTTCGAATGTTTTTTTGCCATAACATATAAGGTTATTTTTTTACGTGTAACTACTGCGTGTTCGGCACTCTCCTCGAGTACCATCGAAGTAGGCTCGCCCTTGCGGCAAGTCCATCTGTCACTTTTCATAGCGAACCAACAACGGACAGGTGGCACGCGCTTAAGTGGTTCCTTTTTTGCTTATTTTAAATTCTCTCAGTACGATACACTGAAGGCGGCCTTAATGATGAGGTCGAAATACATATCTGTTAAAGTTACAATCAAGTTGCACGGGTAAAAATCAGTTCCCCGAAATGACAAAGTGATTCATGATTTTGTGAATCCATCGTGTTTTCATGTTACAGTCAAACCTCCATGAGTCGATATTGAAGGGACCATCGACTCAAGGAAATATCGAGATGTGGAACAGAAACTCCTTGGGAAGCTCTTTGAAGGGGGCATCACAGTAGCCCTGGAAATATTTTTTAATATGGAATAATTTGTTTCTATGAGTCGATATCGAGTCATAGAACATCGACTCATGGAGGTTTGACTGTATACATCATGAATAAAATTCATGATTTCATGATTTATTTTCGCGGAACTCATCCAAAGCTTGTTGATATTGTTGATTTACTTGTTGACATTAAAAAAATTAAAAAAAAAAGGTTGATCACAGGGATCGAACTTGAGTCCACTGTGCGAGAGTTAGGCGTGCTACTTCTCAGCCTTTCTTGCTTCTTAGGAATGTTCAAAGTATAATCGGTTATGCATTTTGTCGACTGGTGGGGATTGCACAGTACCATGAATACTATTCCTGGAATCATGAATTATAATCATGATTTCATGAACTAATCAGTTCATGATTTCATTAGTTTTAACCCATGATTATAGGTATACATTTGTTTCCGTGTGGAATTAAAAGGTATACATAATATGAACTCGTCTTATGCCAAGCGAATGGAACTAGTTTTATTTTAAACCACTGCGCGGTTTCAAGAACTGAGATATTTCTGATAAAATCCCATAATATACATTTTAAGGTGGGTAACGCCTGTATGAACGTTCATACCGAATTTATAAATTACCGTTCATTGATGTAAGTCCTTGAAAAATGTCTATCAAACCAATATGTGACTGTTTTCATTATTTCCATACGAAAATAGTTATGAAAGCTCCATGACAAAAACCAATATTTGCTAGAGCTCTCCGTCCGTGCTGCTTGAAAGTGGAACAGTGTTCTGCGTGTTCTACGATTATATTTCGTTTGGAAAAAGAAAGGGAGCAAAGAAGAACCGAGCAACCCACTACTATCAAGGACGCAAATGGAACAGATTGGTAAACTACATAAAAAATATGACATGGTAGAAGTGACTGGGTGCATACATCACGGCCATGAGCCGCACGTTTGTTTTGCTTTGAAGATACTGTACCGAGTGGTATTGAAATTGATTAGTTTCAATACCCTTAGCTATTGGTATTGTTCTAAGTTTTTGAGTGCTTATAAAAAAGTTTTTCTTAACAAAGACTTTAAGGATGAAACGTCAAAAAAGCTGGGGATCACTAATTTAATCTAATAGTAACATAACTTTGCAAGAAGTTCAAAATTATTCGAGTGGTCCAAAATATGTTAAATAGGTGGTCCAAAATGAAAACAGGTGGTCCAAAATTAAATCTTACATATCTTCAGAATTTATGATATTTTGGTTCTTTCGGTGGGATTTACAAACATTTTCACCTACAAATCCTGCCTTGCATTCACCACTTTTTAGTTGCGTAGGGAATTAATCAACAATGATTACAAAATCTAACTTTTATTCGAAAAATTGTTCGTCCATCTCCTAAAGTGGTCCAAAATACCTCCCTTACCGTATATAAAGGGAAATAAAAAAAATAAAGTGTTTTGCTCCCATAAGCTACTGTGAAAATTTCAGCCAGATCCGCCAAGTCTAAGTGGATGCTCAACGAGCGTGAAGTTTATATGGGAAAAATCGACTCTATATATGGGAAATACATACTTTTCACTTTTTTATCTCTAGGTGGCGCTGTAGTCATTCAATCCCGCTCATTAGTGACATTTATAATCTTTACCTTATTGTGAAGAGGCTTCCGAAAACCGCGAGTGATTTTATTTATTTATTTATTTTAACAAAAAATTTGGAAGAGGGAAAAGCCCCTTCGAATTCTTTCTCAAAAAGGCACAAAACCTCTTCATCTTTTCAAGAAAACGTTATAATAATCGTTACAATAAATCGCAGCAGGGACTATGTCCATGGGCTTGGCGATACCTTCCCAGGCCATCTGCGAGTTGTGGGGCTTGCCTAGTATGTGGTGGGGATTGACAGAGGGCCCTTTTAAATTCCTATAAAAAGCTGCATGTATCCGCAAGTAGGCCCACCAAAGCGACCGTGTGCCTCTCAAAGCGCACAAGCCCAAGTCCTGGTGTCAGGTGGGACACAAAACAGACCTGACACGACGGCCCTCCGACGAGATAGGAGGGTTGCGCAGGCCGCCTGGAAAATCAATAATTACGAACAATATAAGATATAATGCGACTCGATATAATCGGCAAAGACCTAGGCGACGAATAAAAGATCACGATTGGAATCTTGGAACATGGAACTGCAAATCGCTAGGTTTCGCAGGTTGCGATAGGATGATCTACGATGAATTACATCCCCGCAACTTCGACGTCGTCGTGGCGCTGCAGGGGATTTGCTGGACAGGCCAGAAAATGTAAAGAAAATTATTTTGAGCTTTTTGGGCCATTATGACAAGTGCATAAAGCTGTGGCACCAACGACGAATTGGGAACCGGCTACTTAGTGCTGGGTAAGATTCGCCAACGTGTGATTGGGTGACAGCCAATAAACGCAAGGATGTGCGTGCGAGCTGAGGTTAACAGGCCGTTTCTTCAACTATAGCATCATCAACGTGCACTGCCCACACTAAGAGAGACCCAACAACGAGATAGAAGCGGTCTACGCACAGCTGGAGCAGACATACAATGGGACAGGACGGGACGCCAAAAACGTCATCGGTGACATGAACGCACAGGTAGGAAGGGAGGAAATGTATAGACCGGTCATCGGACCGGATAGTTTGCACATCGAATCGAATGATAACTGCCAACGATGCATAAATTACGCAGCCTCCCGCGGAATGGTAGTCCGAAGCACCTTCTTTCCCCGCAAAAATATCCACAAGGCAACACTGCACTTGGCACGGTGCCCCCGGATCAGAGAAACGACGGCGAATGTGAGCAGTTAGTGGACGAGAAGAATGCAACATGGGCGAGATTGCTGCAACACCGCACGAGGGCGAACGAGGCACGATATAAACGGGCGCGGAACAGACAAAACTCGATTTTTTGGAGGAAAAAGCGCCAGCAGGAAGATCGAGACCGTGAAGAGAAGGAGCAACTTACTTACTTATGGATCCTGTACACCTCCGGTGGTGCAAAGGGCCGACTTGAAAGATCTCCATCCTGAGCGTTGCCCGGATATCGCTTTAACCTGTTGCCAGGTTAGATTTCCGTCGACTTCTTTTATTTCTTTATTGAGGCTTCGCCCCATGAGCCTCTGGGTCTGCCTCTGCTGCGATGTCCCCCTGGGTTCCAGTCTAATGCTTGTTTACAGATTTCGTTTCCGCCCCTACGTAGAGTGTGGCCGACCCAGCCCCACTTCCGAACCCGAATTTTTGTTGCTATCGGCCTCTGGTGACAACGACGATGGAGCTCGTTGTTTGAGATCCAGTTGTGAGGCCACCAGGCCCGAATTACATATATACCGCAGACATCTGTTAATGCACAGCTGCAGCCGTTGAGTGTTCTCCACTGATACACACCATGTTTCGCTAGCGTACAAGAGCACAGATTTCACGTTAGAGTTGAAAATTTGTATTTTGGTGCGTTCACTTATCTGCCTGTTTTTCCAGATATTTCTCAAACTCGCAAAGGCAGCCCTTGCTTTCTTGATCCGTGCGCCTATGTCGATCTTGGTACCGCCGTCTGACGCCATTTGGCTACCAAGATATTAGAAGCTTTCAACATTCTCCACTGGTTGCCCGGTTACTGTGAAACTGGAAGGGGTCACCGTGTTTACATCCAACGATTTGGTTTTGTTAACGTTGATTACTAAGCCTGCCGAAGAGGAGCGCTCGGCAAGGTCGTTGAGCGTACACTGCATATCAGAGCGCCGTTGAGCGAGAAGTGCAACATCATCAGCCAATTCGAAGTCGTTTAGGTGCTCCATGGTTATAGGCTGCCGCGGTTTGGTTCACGGTCAATCGCATCTACCAGAATCTAGAATCAGAATTACGATGAGGAACAGTAACGGTGATAGAATACATAGGGTGTGATAGAAGGTGATAGGTGATAGAAGGATAGGGTCGGACAAGACCCCATTGTGCAGCACTCTACACGAAAAGGCCTCGTACTGTGCCTCGATGAGACCGATGATTTTCTCAGGAACTCCCTTGCGTCTCAGGGTGCCCCACATATTCTCATGATTGAGACGGTCGAAAGCTTTTTCGTAGTCAATGAATACCAAGTAAAGGGACTCTTGGAATTCGTTGACCTGCTCCAGAATGATGCGGAGCGTGACAATATGGTCCACACAGCATCTTCCGGCACGGAAGCCGGCTTGCTGCCGCCGAAGAGTTGCATCGGTCTTCTCCTGAATCCGGGCTAGGATAATTTTGCACAGAACTTTGAGAACGGTACACAGCAACATAATGCCTCGCCAGTTATCGCATACAGTCTGGTCGCCCTTTTTGGGCACCTTCACTAAGATACATTGCATCCAGTCGACCGGGAAAGTTGCGGTGTCCCAGATATTACGAAATAAACGATGCAGTAGTTGAGCGGATGTCATGGGGTCAGCTTTGAGCATCTCGGTTGATAGGCGGTCGACCCCTGGGGCTTTATTCGATTTCATGCTTTGGATAGCTGTTTGAATCTCTAGCAGTGATGGAGCTTCGGTATTGACACGTGTTATACGTCGGATCCTAGGCAGATCATGCCGAGGTGATGATGGCCTGGTTGGCACTTGAAAAAGTTGGTCGAAGTGCTCGAACCAGCGTTTCAGCTGGTCAGTTGGGTCGGTCAATAACTGATCATTCGCGTCTTTCACAGGCATCGTTGCATTCATCTTCGCCCCGCTTAAGCGTCGTGAGATATCGTAGAGGAGGCGAATGTCCCGGTTGCGGCGGCTCTCTCTCCTTCGTCGGCCAGAGAGTCTGCCCACGCTCGCTTGTCCCGTCGACATGAGCGTTTTACTTCCTTCTCAAGAGCCGCGTATCGTTGACGGGCTAAGACTTTGGCTCCTCTGGTTTTCGATCGCTCTATCACGGCTTTGGCTTCTCTTCGCTCCTCTATCTTCCTCCAGGTCTCATCGGTGATCCATTGTTTTCTCTGGGTGCGTAGTTCGCCCAGATTGTTCTCGCTGGTTGCGATGAAGGCATTCTTGATGGCGGTCCATTCCACGCTGCCACCTTCCGGAATATCTGCAGCACGCGTCTCCTGTTCTTCAACGAAGAACTGTTTCACCGTGGCATCTTCCAGTCGGCATGTGTTGAACCGTCGTCCAACTCTTTCCTCCTGCCGACGAATCCGCGCAATGCGCAGGCGTATTTCGCCGATGAGGAGGTGATGATCAGACGCGATATCGGCACTACGTTTATTCCGTACATCAAGAAGGCTCCGTTTCCATTTTCGGCTGATGCAGATGTGGTCGATTTGATTTTCTGCAAAGCCGTCACGGGAGACCCACGTGACCTTGTGAACCGGTCGATGAGGGAAGAGCGATCCCCCGATCACCATGTCGTTATTACCACAAAATTCTGCGAACAGCTCTCCGTTTTCGCTCATTTCTCCGAGACCATGGCGTCCCATAATGCGCTCATGGTTCGAGTTGTCGGATCCGATCTTCGCATTGAAGTCGCCCAAACAGATCTTGATATCACCCTTCGGAATTCTATCTACGACGGCATTGAGTTGACTGTAGAAGTTCTCTTTGTCTTGCAGATCGGCAGCATCGGTTGACGCATAACATTGGATTATAGTAAGGTTTCGGACCCGTGTTCTAAATCTGGCAACGATTATCCTTTCACTTATAGGTTCCCACCTCATAAGCGCAGAGTGTGCCTGAGCGCTTAGTAGGAAGCCAACTCCGCGATGCCGGGGAGCGTGTTCACCTCGTAAACCAGAGTACCGTGGACCCCCGATAGTTTGAACGGTACCTCATTCAAATTAACGGGGTTCATTTTTAATTTTAACTTCTGGTTACTCTATAAGCATCAGAAAAACTGGTTTCTGGCTACTCTCTTTGCTGGTTTGTTTTGATTCTGCGTTCCATTTCACGATGTTCCATTTTTCTTCTCTCGATTCCACGTGGTAAATGACGTTTGAACCATTTTTAATTTGAACGATGATCAAACCAACGGGGTTCAAATTAAAAAGTGTTCAGATTAAAAACGGTCATATTACCGGGGGTCCACGGTATAACAGAACTTGTCCCGACGGCGTTCTGTGTTCTCCAAAGTTTGGCCAACGGACTTCACTCAGTCCCAGGATCTCAAGCTTCATGCGGCGTGCCTCATTGGCAAGTTGTGCCAATTTACCCTGCTGGGCTAGGGTTAAAACGTTCCATGATCCTATTCGTGTCCGTTGTTTCGCGCTAAGAGTCGTCGCCGTAAAATCAGTCCGTATTCTTTCATTATCGGATTCTCGAACAAATTGATGTTTCGGGAACAGTAGGTTGTTGGCCCAAGGTTCCCTATCCACCGGGATGGGGCTGCCATCTTAGGTATAGCTTCCGGGGAATAGCATTTCATACTCAGCCGCTGGATGCCAGAACAGACGCTGTTGGAGCCGCACCTCCTTGGTGCACAGACGCTCGGTCAGTCGGGTCAAATTTGTTTAAAGTCCCACCCAACACCAGGACTAGGCTAGTGCGCTTTGAGCGGCACACGGTCGCTTTGATAGGGCCTGCTTGGGGACACATGCAGCTTTTTTTAAAAGTTTAATAGAGCCCACTGTCAACCCCACCACATCCTAGGCAGACCCCACAGGACGCACCCTCTCACTCTAGCTGATGTCAGAAGGACAACAGTGCCCAGGCTGCACTACCAGCTAAGTACGCAACCCTTAGCTGGCGGTCAATTGTCATCGGAAGACCCGTGGAAGCGGGAGTATTGGAACTTGTGAGGACCAGAACTATGTTAGGCGCCCCTTCCCGGATGTCAACTCACCATTTCGCAGCCCTCGCGGCGTGAACGCAGCTTGAAAAAACGCTACACAGGCATCGGCCCTTAACCCCACAAAAAACCAAAGAAAATTCTGGTGATATTTTCAAAAGCTGTGAAAGTTCAGGTTAACCGAGAATTCCAACCGCGTGAAAAACTTGGGTGAAAAATCTTGAAAAATAATTGTAAAATGTATCATTTGCCAAAACCAGGGACGGGAACGGTTGACATTTATTTTTATCATTCAATCTGCCACGAAGTAAAAGAAAAACAAAAACACGGCAACCGCAGCAGCAGCCACGACCAAGCAGACGACATTCAGCACATGATTTTATTATTTTCTCTCCCCACAATTAATGTTTCTGTACGCTCATTTCACGACGTATGACCGTTTTTGGTGGTAAATGATTATTTCTTTACTCCTTGCTCATTTTAGAGACTAGAACTAATGAATTAGTACCAACGGCTAGCATTCTTTCTAGGCTTTGCGCCACAGGCAATTAAACTCGATTCTGTTCTGTTTGCGCTGCGCACGAACCGAAACAAGAAATCTGCTGACTGCACCGACGGCTCGACTCTCACGCAGCAGCAGGCAGGAACATACAAACAGTTTGCCTCATCGGTAAAAAAATGTCACAATGAGGCGTACATTTTTTTGGAAAACTGTTTCGGTTTGTGCGGTGCGTGAAATTTGACCGGATAAAATGTAAACATTCGCATAATCACAGTGTTTTACTGTACATTTCCCAACACTGGCCAAAACAGTCAATTTTTATCTGGTTAACGAGGATACAGGCCGCGCTAGTTGTATTAAATCGAAAAGCTAAATGAATAATTTTTAGATGGTTGGATCCTCTGATGTGTGATGAAACGAAATAAATGGAATAGATGATTGTAAGAATCAGACGTGAAGTCAGTCACCATATCACCTCGATGTAACATTTTGATCAAGCTGAGAAAATGGGCTTGAAAATTTTCAGATTTTATTTTTATTCCTATTAAGGAACTAATCATTTTTATTGCAATTGAGTTCACCTCAACGATACATTAAGAAAAGGTTCATCGTCACTGACTCTGAAGTCTGCACTGCGTGTGAACATTTCACGCTTAACTTTTCAAAAGGTCCTAAGTAACATTTTTTTCATGAATTAATTTGAATAGCGCAATCAACAGAACAACATGAAAGCTATTGATTGCAGTATTCAAATTAATTCATGAAAAAAATGTTACTTAGGTCCTTTTGAAAAGTTAGGCGAGATTTCAATTATTTTGATAAAAATATATGTTACAACGTTCTGCAACAGATAAATCACATACATCACATACGTCGTTTCGATATTGTCGGCGTAGCACCAAGTTAGAATTCGGAAGTCGGGACTTCCGAACCGAACTTTCTTCCGAAGTTTTATTTGTCAAACTAATTGATGCGTTGTTTAGCGCATCTTTAGGCGAATCCAGCGCACTATTTCCGAAGTTTAGAAAGTTGCCTGTATCTGGAGAAAAATCCAACTTCGGTATAAAAAGCGGTATAAATTTATTCCGGATAGACAATAAGTCAGCATGACCGAGGTCATGCTATTTTCGTCAAAATGTTATGCTGCATTGTTGATACGTCGAAATGTTGCGTCAAGTTGAAACGTTTCACGCACATGCGACTAAAAAATTACAACACGACGTAACAACATTTGCTGCAGAAAAAATAACGTAAAATGTTTTTCTTAACAAATAAGAATATACAAGCAACAAGCCTTATTTTGAAATCAGTGATGTAAAAGTACAAACAGACGCACGTTTTCAACTATTTAGTTGCTCGAAAAAACCTTTTAAAGTACATTTTCTGCTAAGCGGTTTATGTGTAATATTTTCAACAATGATGTTACATCGTTTTGCAAAAAAAAAAAAATTACGTTTTTAATAGCACATTTTCATGTAGCTTTGCGACATACGATGTTTTGAAATAGTACCGGAGATATACCGCGAGCATGTTGCCAAAACAGCAGTTCTAGATAGGGGCCATTTCGAGATTACGTACGTCGTACGTGGGTACCGATGACATTATTCTGGGGACCGAGGATTGTTCATAATTTACGAAACTGGAACCATAAAATAATCGCCAGTTTCATATTGATTGTTGGCTGGACATCGCTCAGGATGGAGATCTTTCAAGACAGCCCTTTGCACCACTCAGGATGTACAGGACCCTCAAGTAAATAAAAAAGAAAATACATTTCTCTGCTAGATACTTGTATGAGATGATCAGACCTGGACCGATCGACGAGTAGGCTTTGGTCAGTAAATTAGTCGTATGAATAAAAAAAAGTTAGCAAGTTCTAGTTTACCACAGTTTGAGTAGTAAACGTCACGTATATAGAACATGTTCGAAATAATAAAAGAGACATTACTACACTACACATTTCGAACTAGCTGCAAACAATTATGAGAAATATAGTGTATACTACTGATTTTTTGTAGACTGCTCTAAACGTTTATACTCATGACTTAGATGCTGGCGATTTATTTGAGATATGTTTGACATTTCCCTGATTATCTCAGAAATTGCCTGATAATTCTAGGAAAAATAGGTGGGGAAAAGTTCCCTGATAATTGCAGGTTTTTACAGGTAGTAGACACCCGTTCTAGATAAATTCCTGATGGAACTTTCAAAGGAATTCTTTGAAGGAACTGATGGAACTTCTGGTTGAACTCCTGAATGAATTTCCGGAGGAATTTCTGTTGGAATATCCAAAAGATTTTCTGAAGGAACTTCTGGATAAATTTCTGAAAGAACTTTCGGAGAATTTACTGGAGGAATTCTTGGAGGAACTTCAGAATGAATTCCGGAGGGATTCTCTTGAGGGATTGCTGAAAGATTTTCCTGCGGAATTACTGAAGGGATTTCCGGTGGAGTTCCTGAAAAAATCTTTCGGCAACTTTCTTGGAGAATCTTCAAGAGGAATACCTCGAGAAACTTGCACAAAAGCGAGACAGAGGGAGGATGGGGGCTCTAGAAAATCTAAAAGTAGTGGACGTCATATTTGAATCTCCCCTAATTAAAATTCCAGCGGATTTGTTTAAGGAATTCCACTGATTTTCTTCTTAGAAGATTTTTCTGTAGAACTTGGAAAAAATCTTGTGAAAATTAAGATGAATTTTCCGTTCAAATTTTGGAGGATTTCCCTCATTATAAATTTTTCATAACAATTTGAAGCGAATTTTTATTTTAAATTTTCTTGAATTTCCAATTTCAGTTCTCTTGAGTTTTCACGAAAAAAATCTCAGAATTTTCATCGGAATTCTCCTTATTTTACACGAAAGTTTCACTGAAAATTGTTTTTAAAATCTACGGGAAATTCTGGTTTTAGCCCAACGGTTGAATTGATTAAATCAAAGTGGTATTCAGTCTATGTTTGCCGTTTGAAATAAATTAGATTGGTCATTGTGTTCCAATGTGAAGATCAAAATATCTTTTTAACAGACACGTCGAAAACGCAGGCGCCGCCAATGTCAATATTACCCGGGTATTCTGAATGATTTTTTATCGTTAAGGAGTAACTTTGCAGAGTTTATGATTTAGTAATAACACTGTATTTTCTAATCGCTGGCTTTTTGATTGTCTTCAAGTACATATTTTCAAATAAGTAGAAAAGTCTTCAAATGTTTAGAAAAGCCTGCATAATGTCTTCACGAAACAAATGTCTTCAAATCTGGCATCCCTGGATAACATTCCGATTCGATGATCGATACTTCAAAGAACTTTGAGGCTATCTTTCTAACCTAAACAATGCATACCAATTCTCGAGATTCACATTGGAGAAAAAAGTGTGAGAAAATATACGACTGGAATTTCAATAACCATCAATAGCAATATCAATTACGCACCAGTCGTTCCGGGTGGCACCGCGTTGCAATTACGGCTCGCTTGGCCGTTAGGGCTAGGTCTAATTAAAATATTATTGATTGCCCCGCCGGAATGGGATTTGGCTTCTAATCAGTCCGGTCGGAATGTTGGCCATCCCAACAAACCAAACCCCACGGGGTTCATGGTGTCGAAGAAGGGAGTTTTGTTTTGATAAATAGAACAGTTTAACCCTGGGCTGCTGCAAAATTGGCCTCTTTTGCGTGCGAGCATAGAGGCGGGAGTATAAGAGCACAATTGGACCCTCGGGGTCGACAGCTTCCACTCCCATCTTTTACCGCCGCACACCCACACTCACAGATGATATGCATCGGGGGAAATAGAATCGCATCATGGCCAAGCGTTTCGGACGACGACGACGACATGGTTAGCTCTTTCCCTCTGGGGTTCGATTTGTAGCTCGAACAAATGGCTAATGAAATTGAATTAATTCGATTTTATCGATGTAAATTGAATGGCTTTGTTCGCAATTACGCTGATTATCTTTCATCCTTTCTTCGTTTGTGCGTAGATGACACACGAGGGACGGCTTCATTAGATCAGGTCACGCTACATACATTGTTGATTGTAGTTCGTCTGGACAGCAGACATTAATGTTTAGTTGATGTTGAATACTTTAGTATAATAAAGAGGTGGGGTCTCCAGATGGGTGCGCGAGGCGTTAGATTTTCAATCCACTGAAACCGAGATCGGTATTTAGTTTATTTTATGTTTTAGTTACATAATATGCTATTAAATTGAATTTCAACCAATTTCATTTGCGTAGCAAAAATATTTAAAAAAAATCGACAATGTGATCGGAAGCCAGTGACGCTCAATGGTCATAAATTGTAGGAACTGTGTATTGACTGTCAAGGCGGGGTTGACCATAGTTATGTCGCAGATGCACGAAGAATGCTATCTTACCTATGTTACCTTCTTACCTATCCTACCCCTATGTTAAGGCATCATCATTCTTATTCATTCCGTAAGAATGTGCAAGTCGAAGTTGATAATTATAATTATCAATGTTTTGATATGGGAATCGAACTTCGACTTGTGCATTCTTACGAAATGGTTAAGAATGATGCCTTAACATAGGGGTAAAAATGAATGGTGAATCATAACCCTTTCTTATAATTTATGAATATTATATTCAATTAGCACCGCAAGGTGCCATGATCTAGCTTCTCCCTTGAATATATCCCTACAATGCTTTTCCCACATGTTTCACTGCGAGTAAGGTGTATGTACTTATCCTTTAACTTTTCTGTTCTAGCAGCGCTGCCTCACCCTTTCCATGTCACAGGAAAGCGACATTTGGCGCGTGCCTGCACGACCAAATTTCCACGCATACACTAGCTGAGGTACAGTGGCAGCTTGTCCTACAGAGCAGAGAAAAACCAAATCACGAAGACGACACATGTGGCAGCTTTCGCTTCATAGCGGAAAATATTTTTCCACCTGAATGAAACAAAAACGGAAGCAATGAGAACCAAGTTTTCTTGTGTGTGTAGAGGAGGAAAGGGGTGGGGGGTTAGATAACCAACCATTTGAGATAAACATTTGAGAGGGCTGGTGGAGCCATTTGACTATACCTGCCGCATTGGACGAAGATAATTCTGAAATTCATTTAATTTTTTTCTCGTTTTGTTGTCTTGTGCGGCGTGAGGATGCACTAGACTAGGATGTGAGTTAGGAAGTTGGTAGTTAGATAAAATTTGATGGTTTAGAACATATTCAGTTGGGACTTGGTATGATATTGAGTGGAAAATTCAATTTAAAATCTAGATTACATGAGAAAAAGGAAGAAGGGAAGGTATTATTATAGTAAATAGATTAGCATTAACATCATAAAATTAATTTAGAGCTTCAGAGTTTTCAAGGTGAGCTTTTAATTCAATTCGTCAACTCGTATCTTGGTAGAAAAGAATGTAACAATCATAACCAATTGCCAAGGAGTCATTGAGCATTGCAACTTAATTAATATGATAATTTAAATGCATATCGAACAAAAATATAAATAGAAATTGAAAGAAATAAATCGCTGCCTCACACCGGATAGGTGGTAATGGTAAATACTTTCCCCCCAGCCGCTGTCTAGTACAACCAAAGAGATCGATTTCACTACACATACCAAACACAAACACGCCACCCCAGTCTGGTCTCGACCCCCATCAAAACTAGCACCAACGACTCATTAGAGACTCCCTTTTTCGTAGAAAATTGTGGAAATGTACAATTTCCCTAATTCGATTACAAGTTCGTTCCGACGTTCTGAGTGCGGTCGAAACTTTTGCGATTCCATTGATTTCACTGTTCGCTGGGCTGGAAGTTGCGCGCTAAAAGCATGTTTTCCCAAAATGCTTTTCGATTCTACTAAAAGGCTTCCTGAAGTTTATTTCTCCATGCCGCATATTCTATCATTGCTCAGTCTAGTCCCATTCGCATGAACCTTGGCTTCTGGTGCTGCTGCTGCTCGATGGGAAAGTATATCACGTTTTGAGTGCTTGTTCTGCAATACTCAGAATACTTGGGCGTACAACATTCTTCGAGTGCTGCTGGTCTGTCCGAGGGTTTGTTTTTTTTAGTTTTGTACGTTTTCGGTGATGTTTGAACCAATGAGTTTTTCTTCCCCAGTGCAGCGGGGTGGAAATGATGTGTATGTGCTCCGGAAAAGCTGTGATATTCATGCATCTTTTGACTTTCGTTTGCTGTTTCGATATTCTTCTTGGAGCAGGTTGAGCTTCTACTTTATGGACTTTGATTTCTTGCTTTTTATTACGATTCGCAGCTGTCATATCTACCCTCCTCATCGAATGATGACATCTTAGCTGTGCTGCAATGCGATGAAAAATAAACGACAAGATGTATTTTTTCTTGATTCTGCTACGAAACGGAATTGATTGTGTCATACCAGGGTTTGTATTTTTTAGTAAGATATTTGAGAGATATTTCTTTCGAGCTTTTATTTTCTCCAATAATTTAGTGTGCCTTCAATGGTGTATGATTCAATTGAAAAAGGTTTTCAGTACAAAAACGGATATTTGAAAATTGTCGAGAAAATATCGGACATAAGCGACTCAAGTGCAATGTTTAAGAAATTAAAAAATCTGAAGGGTTGTGTACAAGACACGACAACATGACGTAAACTACGTAAACAATTCGGTGCATTCAAGATTGAAGTTCTATTACAACTATTACAACATTCGGCTCCGAAAAGTTACATGAAATTTTGGTTAGAATGCATCTAAGTAATGAACAATAAAGATTAAATCTTCTCCTTAAATCAACTTCGCCAAGAATTTTTATTGTTACGACGACGTTCATATCGATTGGTCTACGCTTTGTACCACAACGACGTCAAACCACCAAGCTCACACATGCCCATAGGAGCTTCATTGAATTGCAAGTTATACCCATAGGCACGGAATTAACCTTTGCATCCCCAACCAACAAAATTTTGGGGTTGTTTTTGCTCTAATTCATTTATTATGTTTGAAATTTTCAGACATAAACCAGAAATTATCATAATTTTAGAGGATCGATTGATTGGACATGTTGGTCCAACGGTCCCGGATTTATACGGAATTCCAGTGGGGTCTGTCGGGTCATTTAGGACATTTTTGACTTTTAAGTTTGTTATTCGTACCAATATCGTCTTAATATACCCGTATCGTGAAGAAAACTTATTTGCGATACTTCTGAACGAATTTGGGAGCATTATGGCCACACTAGAATCGGTTCTGGGGCTTTAACTGGGGACATATATCAAAATACTTCGAATTGTATCATGAGGCATATCAATCATCGGCATTTTATCCCGAAAGTTATATTGAAACTAATTTTTGATCCTTTTGATCCAGTTGATCCAAACATCCCGGGACACCTCGAGCTCGAACCAATTCCGGAGGCCCTATGGAAGACTTAAATCCGGCTTTTGAAAAGAACATAGCATGCGACATATCAAACTTCATGATTCTCCATGATAAAAATGTAGGTTAACAGTTAACAGATCTTGATTCTACTTCTGGCAACTTCCGGGAAAATACGGAAGTCGAAGGAAGCGGTTTTGAAGTAAGTTGAAGCTCGTTGTTAGTTAGCTGTTAGTTGTAAGCACATTTCGACTTTTCGAAATCAGATCGAGAAAAAAACAATCATAGGTTTGCCTCGAGAGACGTATTCGAAACTATCGACACCTCGAGGCATGGCAAAGGAGAGTAGAGTGAGCATCCAAGTCAGCCTCATGTGGCATGTCAGAAGTGAGAACCTAAGTAAGTACCACATGATGTGTCAGAGCGTGTGTCAGGAGGAGTGGCAGGGTGTGCTAGAGTGAGCACCCAAATAAGTTTCAGATTGGTGTACTAGAGCGCGAATCAGGTGGTAGGGTGAGCATCCAAGTTAGTCTCCCATGGTGCGTAAAGGGTGAGCACCCAAGTAAGACTCATATGGTGCATCAGAAAGAGTGTCAGGGTGTGTCAGAGGGTATGTTAGAGAGAGCACCCAAGTAAGCTTCATACGGGATGAGTGCCTGTGTGAGCGTGAATGAGCGAGTAAATTAAGTACTGCCTATCCCCCAGAAGTAATGCTGGGAGGCAGTTCCTGGGGGAACCAGGGTATTAGTAGAGAGGGTAACTCAATTAACCTTCCGTTGCTTGGGTGGGTTTAGTGGGTCCGGTGTTCCGTCAACCCCACTTCCTGGGTGATAATTTCAGGTGTCTGTTTGCAGATTGGCCTTCATCCCTCTATATTAAAAACCCAACTTAATTCACCGAGTGGTGACACTGCCTTCCTCGCATTTAGCCAAGAAACCAACCTTATATGGCGCTTACATAATTCGATTCCATTTTCTTAATAACTTTTTAACGCAATGGTCGATCGTTATCAAATTCAATAGTGATCAACTCGGGTTTGTCCCCCGTCGAATGCAACTTATTGCGAGAAAATCGGTTAAGAATTACTATATGAAAAAGTGGCTAATGTTTTTCGGTTTATATGATGTTATTTGGTATATAACATCATGGGTCTCCAAAACTTCTATAAAAAGTTTGATTTTGGAGTGAAATAATAGCCTTTCGGTACAACTTTGTTGTACGAGAAAGGCAAAAAAAAATTAAAATTAAAATAAACTCCAGGATAATTTGAAGATCTTAGAACAACTCATATGCCTACATTTGAGACGCGAGAGAACGACAAATACTCGGAGAACATAATTGGATTATTATCGCGGCTGGGAACATCATGGAAGCCTTAGTTGATTCGGTAGACCATTTTAATCAAACTCCGAGACGATTCGGAAATCTTATTACATCTCATATGTGTGGATTTGAGACACAAGTGAAAGAAAAATACTCGGAGGACATAATTGGGTTGATACCGTGGCTGGGGACATCATGAATGCCTTAGTTGATTCGACAGACCTTTTGATTCAAACTCCAGGGCAATTTGGAGATCTTAGAACAACTCATATGCCTTCATTAGAGACGCGAGCGAAAGACAAATACTTGAAGGACATAATTGGATGGTTACCGTGGCTGGGGACATCATGGAAGACTTGGTTGATTCGGTAGACCATTTGATTCAAACTCCAGGACAATTTGGAAATTTTAGAACAACTCATATGCCTGCATTTAAAACGCAAGTGAAAGACAAATACTTGGAGGACATGTTTGAGATGAAACCGCGGCTGAGGAGTCTAGGGAATTCTTGGATGACCTGGAAAGGAACGGCTGCTTAAGGCATATGGAGTTTGGATTAATATATCAAATATCAAAGAAATAACAGCTCTTTCGTAACGCTTGTAGACTTTAGGTCCTTGGTTACGCGTGTAGACTCCAGGAAATTCTTGGATGACCTGGAATGGAACAATTGTTGAAGGCAAATGATGAATATACAAAGCATCTACTTTGTTCTTTGGGTTTCTAAGAGTGCCTTCTTATAGGCTTACTTTTGAATGTCAATAATTTTTCAAATTCTTTTTACGTCACGTGCCGTAAAAAGGAGGCCGTAAAACGAAGTGACGTATAAAAAACTGCCGTAAAAAGAGGATTGAGTGTAGGGGAGAAGGTTCGGTTGTGGGCACCCTTTTTTGTTTGGTCCATAACTTTGGCCTTGGTTGATTTTATGCCAACATTTGCATAGCAATGGATAACTAAACGTATAACCTTACTACAGTGAACGTTCGCTAATTGGGTTTTTCTAGTTGGGGCGCTTTTTAGTTGGGGGTTCGCTAATTGGGGCGAAACCCAATTAAAAAGCAGCTAAACGTCAGAATATGATGTCAAAAACGCGTTGACGTTTTGTTTCCGTGTTTGGCGGGATCGATATTTTCTGGCGCGTAAAATTTTACTTTGTTCAATGCAAAAAGTAAACAACATTGACGCTTGTCAAAACGCTCCAATTAGCGAACGGCATTCGCTAGTTGGGGTGAGGTCGTGCCCCAATTAGCGAACAATCACTGTACTAGCAAAGAAATTAGTATGAATTCATGAAAAATCACTCTAGTAAAGAAAAAAAAAAGTATGAATTCATCGATTTGGAAAAAAATATTGACAATTTATAAAATTTTACATTTTTGGACATTTTCATTTTGTGGTTCGATTGTGGGCACCCTTGAAAACTTAGGCAAAAATAAAGAAGCATGTATAAAACCAACCCATATTTAAAGAGAAGGAATAGTTTATTCATTCTAAAAGCCAGGAGAAACAAAAAAACTCAAATCAATTCACCTAGCAGCGATGATGCCTTCCTCGGTGCATTAAGGAGGATGTTGAAAAAAATCACATAAGAAAGGTCTAAAATCGCACTTTAGGTGAATGGGTTCCAATTTTTTATTGATTTACGATTTATTGGTATCTCAGTCAAAAAAATCCTGATTAATCACCTTTCTCCTTCATTGAAAAAAATAATATTTTGGCCATAAATTTTGATCCCATAGGCATTCCCCGTCGAATGCAACAATGCAAGCAAATCGGTCAACGCTTTGTTCCAAAAAGTGTGTGTATAATAACTAGACATGCCCAAAGAACAAAAATAATAAATAAACTCATTATTTCGAACAATTATGTCAAAATAATTATAAAAACTGCATATAAACGTTATTAAAAATAAGTTGAGGGACAACTAAAACGATATTGAATGATTTATCAATAAAATAAGGGTGCCCATAACCGAACCAATAAGGGTGCCCACAACCAAATTTCGCAGCTTTTTTGGAATGTGAAGAAAACAAATTTCGCGCTAAAATTTTGATGGCAATCGACATTGGGCCACAAAACACATTAAATTTACTGTGTAAATACGCATTAGAACTCACTTTTTGAACTAAATCACTTCAATTTATGACACATTGAAAAAGGCCAAAAAAACTTTCGAGTTGTTTTTCTTGTACAAAAATATCATTTGTTTCTAGTTCAAAATTGAGATGCCCATCCGGTTTGATATTGAGCACAAAACATCTACTATTATAGCAAACAAATGACGGTTGTCAGAATGACAGTATCTCTTATCTGTCAAAAGATACATAGGGGTGCCCATTCTCACCCCCATTTGACCATTTGTCACCCCGACGACGGTATCATGAAGACAACATTAAGAAAGTTGGACACGGAAGATGTAGCTTTAGAAAGTAATACAAGCGGTATTTTAGCGCAAAAGACAGATTTTCCCAACATGAGAAACATTATGCATTATTTTGTGAATTAAAATGAAACTAAAGAAAATCAGTTTTACAGTTCTCTGAATTATGTAATCCGTATTTGAGCATCAAGCTACAAAATTGTAAAACAATGTATAATGGTTTTGGCTCCGTTGCGCTGAATGCACTTGAGCATAATAAGTAAACGAACGAAAAATAGAAAAATTATTTGTTTTCCTTTTTTTAAATTTATTTTCTTATATTTACTTCGCAATTAAAAATCTGCCCTATTCAAAGGAGGATCCTGTCTGTTATTTGGAGACAACAAATGACGAAATAAAAAACATGACTTCCATGGAGAAAAAGTGTAACGGTGGCGTAGGATGGACCCATTGTTTATGTTTCGAAGCGCCATCTACGATTTCCAAGTGGGTACGCGAAACTAAGGCTAAATGTCAAGTTGTTCGGGGGTTGCATTTTGGAGAGTTTTCACTTTCCAGCCTCATATGTAATATTTAGAGCAATGTACCCTTGGACAAAAATATAGCCCTACTCAAGCGTTATGAGTACCTCTAAAACTATGGAATAAATTTGGCTTGTGAAGAAAGTTATGAGCAAATTAGTCAAATGACATGCAGATGACATTTTACAAGCCTGCTTACAGTCGACTCTCTGCATCTCGATAAAGAAGGATAGTCGAAGCATGGAGATAGGGAGAGATCGAAGAATGGGAAAAGGGTACTGCTCGTTGCTTTAGAAAACGTCAACAAAACTATTGTCATTTCTTGTTTTTGATGGCTTTGTTATTGCTCAAAGGCGGTCTAGTAACTTAGAAATTTGAATAATACCGACATAGGAAGAGATAATCCTGAACAAAATATGAAAAGAACATATCGAGATAGAGAGATATCGAGATATAGAGCACCGAGATGTAGAGAGTCGACTGTATTTTGTATGAGGCAATCTAACGCCTTTGCCCACAAGGCAAACTAGAAAACTATTTATTAAGCGCATCACCGGTTTATGTTGTTTGTTAAATCTATTATAAATCAATTAACATCAGGATTTGCAGAAATCACTAATAACAATAGATAACATAATAGATAATATTGATAAAAGAGAGAGTATAAACATATTTGAGAAAATTCGGAAGAATTCTCCGATGAAATTTGGATAACTTTCCAGAGGAACTTTTAAAGATTTTTTCTGAGAACATTCGGAAGAGTTTCTCGTAAAAATGCGCGAAGAATTTCCTAAGGAATTTCCCAGGGAATCTCGAAGAATTTCTAATTGAGATTTAGAAGAATGTTCTTAGGAAATTCGGCAAATTTTCCGAGAGAAATTCGGAAAAAAAATCCTGAGAAAACGCGGAAGAATCTCGTAAGGAAATTGAAAAAAAAACTAGAGAAATTCGTGTTGAACGGTAGCATTTCTTGTGGAAATTTGGTAACATTTCCTAATGAAATTCGGAATGTCTTGTGGCAAATCGTCTATGTGTCTACTGGTAAATGAGAAGCATTTCTTCTGGAAATTAGAAAGAGTAAATCGAAAAAAAAAATCCTGCGGAAGATCGGAAGAATTTTATGTGAGAGTTTTCAAAATTTTCTGTGGAAATATGGAACAGTTTTCTAACGGGCTTCGGAAGAATTTCCTGTGGAAATTCGGAGTAATTGTATGTGGAAATTCGTAGGAACTTCTTGTGGGAGATTTTAATTTTAATTTTATGATTTTTGGGGAAGGTGTACAAGTTGTTAAGACTTCAAACAAATGATATCTAATGTAGGCAACTTTGCTGAACAAGCATTCTTCTAGCTACCACTCAGTCTAAAGCATCTTGGACATTCTGTGGATCAACATTATTTCCACCCAGAGTGTATGTAATTATGAGTGGCGACATGTGCCGCATTTGACAGGTCTCCTGCTCGTTTGGAACACGATTTTATATCGGAATGACAGATGAATTTTGTTCCAATTCTGACAGTGTCGCCACTCTTAATTACATACACTCTGTTTCCACCTAACTTTTTTCACACATGTTTATGAACGATTACTGCAATCTGAACACCCAATGTTACAGGAAACCGATGATACCCTTCTTTAATACAAACAGAAACGGAATCCCAACAGTACACATAATAAAGTTTATCTTTGTCCGTCTACTCTACAAATTCATGTCTTTCCACATTCGCAAACATTTCCGAATGGTACCAATCCAACCCTTGGGTAGAGTTTTTTGCCTTTCGCAAACCGGAAAATGAGAAACTAGCTGGGGAAGAAATATCGAAATTTATTGTATCCGCTTCCCGTTTCATCTCTGGTGGCTTTACGGATTTCATGAGGAAAAGAGTTTTCGAACAGTCCTAACCTAAATCATTTTTCTGTTCACTTTAGTTTACTTTACTTCACCTTATTTTAAGTAAAATGCACTTCACTACGTGAGTTATTTATTCTTAAGTTCAAAGCTGGTCGTGATAAACAGGTAGGTATTTGAAATGGTTTCCCACAAGCACAAACTTATGTTAACTAATATTTTGCAGAATGTCCACGAGTTGTACAATTGTACCTACATATATCAAAAAATGTATATTTCAATGCAAATTGTACGGCAGGGAATATTATCCCACACCAAGACTATTTAGAAACTATTGCGTTCACCTAAATTCTTGATTTACTCTTCGAAGAAATACTCAATATACAATCAACCAAGTCAGGAGGCAACTAAATAAAAGCATCCTAAAATTAATGTGCCTTTTCTTCAAATATTTAGCATACTCTCATTCAGCGAAAACGCCAAACCTTCAAGATAGGCATCGCCGTTTCCAGATATGATTTTTAGCGTGGTGCCTCGAGCAGGAAAAGCTTGCCACGAGCCAAACACCGCACCAGCTAGTAGGATAAACAGTCCGTGAGACTAGTGGCACCCGACCAACCACGGAGACGATGTGCCCCTGCTCCTGAGCTTGCGGTTTTTGCAACAAACCCATCGCCGGCTTGTAATAGCCCATCTCCTTCCGGGTTCGGGAGGCTGTTGTTACTGAGTTGGAAAGGAGGCATCGGAGTAAGTCAAGGTTTCCTAGAACTGGAGTAGCTTTTGCCCTTCACCGGTTTCTATTCTATGTACAGCATGGAATCCATACTTTTTTGCGAGCTACCAGATCAGGCGTGGGGGAAATCCTAGCGATTTAAAATTATGCTTATACCGCTTTTGAACATTGAATGATGATGTTCCTTGGCTTGGGAAAAGCTACTCGGATGGAGCACATCATGTAGGTACAGGATTTAAGTTCGGCATAAATTTCCAAGGACAAATTAGAAGAAGTAAATATTTCGACAAATATTAAATAAAATCCTTTAGAAGCAAGGCGCACGAGAAAAGCCTGCGGAAGCTCAGACTGTTCAGATTTGTTGTTGAATAAAATGTGTTTTAAGTACTATCTCATCCCATGACAAGTGAAATTTAATTATTTTTCTATTGCTTTTAATTCAAGTATTTTGTCATTTGTCAATTATGTGTTGCTCAATTTCATTTATTTATGAAAATTATCCATGGATTTCTATAAATGAACACAAATGAATTGGTTTTTTCTTATTTTTCTTTTTTCAATTTTTTTTTCTTCCCGCCACGTACCCTTACAAAGGTTTGAGTTATAAGATCTATCTTTAAGATAATTAATTGGATTTGATATAGTAACAATTTAATCAGATTTGCAAAAACAAAAACGATTTGATTGCCTTCACAGATATGAATTACATAAATTTCCATTACTATCCAGCAAAAAGGTAAATTAAAAAAAAAACTGTCATTTTCATCTACAGATTCTCATAAGCATCGGTAGTAATACTTCGAGTTTATACTAAAATGCAAAACTTGTGATACCTCTCACACAGATTTCAAAAGTTCACCAAGAATCGCGTTTCATGTTTTAACAAGACCACTTAAAGTTTATCACTCGTAAGCATCAATAAAATTAATAATCTAAGTCGTCAACAAAACTAAAACTTGTGTTACCGCTCCGTCGATATCAAAAGTTTCGGTATCAACCACGGGAACAAAACTCTACCAGATAGTCCATTACTAATCCGAAGAATCATTCAAACAGTTGAAAATGCGCAAGACTGAACGTAAATTTTAAAAATCATCCATATCTGCTTTACGCGCGCGAGACTCAAACTTTTGTAGACTACACAAAAAAAGGTCAAATTACAATTACGTCAATATATATAAAATCCATCATCATCATCGAGGCGAACAAAACAGTTTATCAGTGCCTCAATAAATAAAAAATACAATTGTCCAAACAAACAATCCGTAGGTCAAACTTCGTCAAGACACAAAATTTATTGAATTATAAAAAGTCAACTAAGTAGCTGCTTAAAAGGCAGCTTTTACGTGTGAAACACAAAGTCTCTTAAACTGTGATAATGTCGTTGCACGTTTGATATGTGTAGGCATCGAATTGAAATAATTGATACCTTTAAAAAAATTATAGTTTGATTTTACTACATCAAAGCGATTGAATAATATAATTAATGAGATGAGTGTGTTAGATAATTTTCAGTCATATGAAAATGGTCATATCATCTTCCATGTTCATCACAGAATTCAAGGCGAAAGTAAAGATTTGGTAGTTCAGTTAGGATACGGAAGGCCTGAAGAATTTTATGAGAAAGGTCCTTATAGCCGAAACTCATTCCACCGATAACCATTTGGCCGAATGTCACTAGGCCCAACATTAGGGTGGCTCAAAAAACACTTTTTCAAATTTTTTGATTAGCCGCCCTCTTATTCGGTTCTGTTTGATGCCCTGATGCTCTGGACAAAATTTCAGCCAAATCAGTCAATGTTTGGGCGGTGCTAAACTCGTTGGAAGTTTATATGCAAAAATGTATGCAGAAACATCCCAAAACAGTGATTTGCAGTTAGACGGCACAATTTACGATCAAGAACCATGATACTCATTCAGTTCTTGTAGAATTAAATACAGAACGTTATGCTGAAAACCGCGAGAAGATTAGAGTTCATTGCGCAAAGATATAAGCATTTTACTGGAGTGTTGTAAAGGTGAATTTATTTCTTTTCAAAGGTAAAAGAAACGAAATTTGCTCAAACCCCACTTCAGAGAAATGCTAATAACTTAGCCTGGCAAACTCTAATCTTCTCGCGGTTTTCTGCATAACATTCTGTATTAAATTCTTCAAGATCTGAATGAGTATCATGGTTCTTCATCGTAAGTAGTGCCGTCCAACTGCAGTTTACTGTTTTTGGATGTTTCTGCATACATTTTTGCATATAAACTTCCAACAAGTTTAGCACCGCCCAAACGTTGACCGATTTGGCTGAAATTTTGTCCAGAGCATCAGGGCATCATATAGAACCGAACATCCATTAGGCCGAAACCCATCTGGCTGAAAATCATTTGACCGAACGGATCATACAGCTGAATAGGTCATTTGGCCGAATAGGACATTTAGCCGAATAGGTCATTCGGCCGAATAAGTCATTCGGCTGATTAGATCAATTCTCCCTTCTTAATCATCATTTCTCTCGCTGCGAAAAGTAAGGAATGATGGATGGGAAGAGAAGCGCCTCTCTTCTCACTTTTTACAGTAAGATATGACACTTATCACACATTATTTCCCACTTCTTATTCTCACTTCTCACTTTTCGCAGTGAGATGTGAGAAATGAAAAATGATGAGTGAATAAGGCGTCTCACTTCGCACTTCGCTCTTTTCACTTTTCACAGAATTCAGAATTGAGAAGTGGGACGTTACAAATATCACTCATCATTTTTCACTTCCCCTTTCTTGCTTCTCACTTCGCACTTCTAACTTTTCGCAGTGAAAAGTGAGAACTGATGAGTAAGACGTCTTACTTCTCACTTCTCACTCCTCATTTATCACTAATCGCTGTGAAAAGTGAGAAGTGCGAAGATAGGAGTGAGAGGTTTCACTCTCGCTCCTTATTTCTCAGTTTTCAATTTCAAGTGATTCTTTTTATCAAACGACGAAAAGTGATATACGATGAGTGTTAACACCACTGGGCTAGTGACTGTGCGCCAGTCTATGAATTGAAGGAGAAGATAATGGGAATAATCGTTAGGACAAGAGATAAAAACAAAACAAGAAAAAGAGCAGTTAATGGTGGTTCGATACCTTGTAGAAGTTTATTGAATATTATTAAAATTTAAACTATTTCGCGGCTGTTTTGTACTAATCTTACAATTATTAGCAAATAAGATAGTGCTACATCACAGTAAGTCGTGCATAAATTAATTAGTAAGCTAAACATATTAATAATGAATTGAACTAAAACCAGGTCATATGCGGATATCAAAAGCATCGTAGGCACTGATTACAACAAAATTCGTAAATTAGCTAAAATTTGACCTAAAGCAGGAAACTAGTGAGTATCCTAATTAACTATAATTATTTAAAATAAATAATTATTATCCTGAATAAATTTATAGGCTAATGTTGAATAGTTGAAGTACGGGGACCGGTAAATGTTCTGAAAATTGCACCACGAGTTTGCAGAAGAAACTAACTTTTGTAAGTAAATAAAGGCAAATTTGTAGATAAATACTGATGTAAACCCTTCAAATTTCAGTTTGAGCTGTATAAATATACTGCTACAAGAAATTAAGTGCCGTTTCTGTATATATTCCGAACAAACTCAAAAAGTTATCGGATAACCTCAAAGCAATGTCATCTGCCGGAAATCTTACTATGACTGCCTGCGGGCGATGTGATAAGACGTCGGATGTCGACGAAGGAATGGTAAAGGTGCGATGCCTGCAACCGGTGGTTCCATTACCGGTGCGTAGGTGTAACAGAAGAGATCAAGGATGCCAAAAACTGGTTTTGTCCGGGTAGCAGTTGCCAGGAGCATAGGCAGGAATTAGAGCGAAAGCAGGAGAGCAAAGCTGGGAAAAATCGTAAGAAGGTTCCATCGGGAAATGAGTCCGATAGACCCAGAGAAGCATCCGAAAACACTAGTTCATCGCTAGAACGAAAATTAAAGGCCATGGAGCAAAAGCAGAAAGAAAAAGAAAGGGAATTGGACGAAGAGCGAATCCTGACGGAGAAGAAGATGGAGATGGATCGGTTGCTCAAGATGAAGCAAATGAAGATACTGGAAGAGCTACAGGCGAAAGAGATGGAACAGGAAAAGGAACTGCTGGAGTCGGCACTGGAGAAGAAGAAAACCCATCTGGCAAAAATGAAGGCTATGCGGCAATCCTATCAAGTTCAAATGGAAAATGTCCAGCAGGAACTACAGGAAGGAGAGATTCAGCAATCACGTGAAATACCTCCAAAGCGCACCTAGTCTTGCGTTACTCGAAGCTGTGTCCAGCGTAGCTTTTTATCACAGGCGACCACCCAGGGAGCTAAAATCAAAGGGGCAATTAAACGTATGTCTCAGGCTCCCACAAAGCACACTCGAGCTAGAACCATCTACAAAAGTACCGAAGAAGATGAAGAAGAAGATTACACAGATGAAGAGATAGAAAGCAGCGATATTGACGACTACGGGAAGAGCGAGCATCGTTGGAATATCAAGGACGATGAGGATACGGATGAGGATGAATCTGAGCTGGAAGCGGACAGGATCGTAGAAGGTCGTTCAAGAAAAAAGGCTAATGCTAGATTAGTTCTAAATGGGCTGGGGCCGACAAAAGCACAACTATCGGCAAGAAATGGAATTACGAGAAAGCTACCAATTTTTACGGGAAAACCAGAGGAATGGCCATTATTAATTGGCAGCTATAACGCTTCAAACGAGGCTTGCGGTTTCAGTGACGTTGAAAACCTTGTACGCCTGCAGGAGAGCTAGAAAGGTTCAGCTTTGGAAAGCGTCAGAAGTCAGCTTTTGCTACCTAAGTCGGTTCCCAGGGTCATCAAAAAGCTTCGCCAACTTTTTGGGCGACCAGAGCAACTTCTGCAACATCATCTCGATAAAATAAAGAAATTGGAATGCCCCAAATCGGACAAACTTGCTACCTATATACCATTCGGTAACGCCATTGAACAACTGTGCGATCATTTAGAGGCAGCGGATCTAACACAACATCTCATAAACCCTCTGCTAATCCAGGATTTGGTGGATAAACTTCCAGCGCACGATAAACGAGATTGGGTTCGCTACAAGCAGAAAAGGAAACAAGTCACTCTGCGAACTTTCACCGATTTCGTAACGAGAATAGTAGAGGAAGCTTGTGAGGCGAATGAGAACATTGACTTCAAGTGTACAACAGTATCATCTGGTTCAGGACATCGACTGAGAAGAGAAAGGTGCCGTTTTCAACCACAGCTCAGCCGTAGAATCATCGTCGAAGGTCAAGGAACCCCTAAGTTGAAGCCATGCAAAGTTTGTCGTCGCACAGACCACCGGTTGCAGTTTTGCGAGGATTTTCGATGTCTATCTCCAACAGAACGTATTAGGCTGGTGGACAATTGGAAACTTTGTAAAATATGTTTAAACGATCATGGTAAGTCTCAGTGCAAGTTCCAGATCCGTTGCAAAGTCGATGGCTGTTCGGCGCGTCACAACACATTACTGCACCCAGTGACAGGAATCGTGGCATTCAACACACATTCGTTATCCGGTGATGCGATCTACTTTCGTATGATTCCGGTAACGTTGCACTGCGACGAACTTTCTGTGCAAACTCTGGCGTTTTTAGATGAAGGAGCTTCCGTTACACTCGTCGAAAGCTCGCTAGTAGACAAACTCGGCATACAAGGAACAAAGAACCCCTTAACCATTACTTGGACAGCTGACATTAAACGTACAGAAAGAGATTCTCGTCAAACGAATTTGTGGATTTCTGCTCGAGGATCAGAAGAAAAAATTCTGCTGCGAATGGTGCAAACAGTTCCGAAGCTCATGCTGCCTCAACAGTCGCTGAACGTGCCCGCGCTGATGGAAAGCTACAAGTTTCTCCGGAATTTGCCAGTTGAGTCGTACTGCAACAAACGACCAGGAATTTTGATAGGAATAAATAACGTTCATGCAATCGCGCCAATTGAATCAAGACTCGGGTACGCTGGTGAACCAATTGCGGTTCGTTCCTCACTGGGGTGGACAATTTACGGTCCAAGCAGAAAATCAACAAGTTCCAAAGGTTTTGTTGGGTGCCATGGTGATATTAGCAATCAAGAACTACATGACGTTTTGAAATCACAGTACGCACTTGAAGAGTCTGTAGTGGCGGTGATGCAAGAATCTAAAGACGATCGGAAAGCTCGAGAGATGTTGGAGACAGGGGGGTAATATGCTGTGCATCGCGCCTCCTCTGCATGTAGTATGAAGCAAATGTAAATAAACAATCCCACAATTTTTTCTTTAGTCAGCAGTAGTGTAGGTTAACCAATATCCTACAAGATTCCAGTTCGAAAAATCTAGACCAACATTTGAAAAGGGCGTAACAGCCAAAATTTATTCTTTCTGATTCTTCGTCTACATATATAGCTATGTATGTAGACGAGGAATCAGAAGGAATAAATTTTGGCTGTTACGCCCTTTTCAAATGTTAGTCTAGAAATGTTACACTTGCCAAGCGGGGTGGCCCAGGGTGACCCGCCTTTCCCAAGCGGCGAGGCCCGGATAATACATCTTAGGTAGGCTTGATTTGTTCGTGGATGACAGGCATACTCCCCCCCTGGTTGGAGAAGACTACAGTTAGAGTAGGCGACCGATTCGAGACCGGTTTGCTTTGGAGCACGGACAGTCCGAAATTTCCAAATAATTGTCATATGGCAATGCGGCGGTTACAACAATTGGAGAATAGACTAGAAAAATCCCCTCAGCTGTACGACATCGTGCGTAAACAAATAGCAGAGTATGAACAGAAGGGCTATGCACATCCTGCGACGGCTGAAGAAATAACTGAATTTGGATCTGGCGGAACCTGGTACTTGCCACTCAACGTGGTGCTGAACCCGAAGAAACCTGGGAAGGTGCGTTTGGTTTGGGATGCGGCGGCAGCAGTTCAAGGAGTATCGTTAAACTCGCAGCTATTGGCAGGTCCGGATATGTTGACAGCTCTACCGTCGGTTATAAACCGTTTTCGAGAACGTCCGGTAGCTTTCGGAGGTGACATACGCGAAATGTACCATCAAATATTGATCCGAAAGGCGGATAAAAAAGCACAACTGTTCCTGTTTCGGAATTCTTCGCGAGAGCAACCAACAATCTACATTATGGACGTGGCCACGTTTGGTTCGAAGTGCTCACCGTGTCAGGCACAATATATAAAAAACCGTAATGCACTAGAGTTTGCAATTCAATATCCGGAAGCAGCAGCAGCAATAGTCGACAAGCATTATGTCGACGATTATTTTGATAGCACAGACACTGTCGAAGAAGCCATAAGGAGAGCGAAAGAAGTGAAGTACGTTCACTCAAAAGGAGGGTTCGAAATCCGAAATTGGGTTTCGAACTCTAAAGAAGTGCTCTACAGTTTAGGAGACATGAAAGAAAATCAAGATATTCATTTCAATCGTGATAAAGAAACGGGATCTGAGCGCGTTCTCGGAATCATTTGGTGCCCTGGAATGGATAAGTTTTCTTTCTCTACGGAGCATCGAGAAGAATTAAGGCAGTATTTGTGGAATGGAGAAGTACCAACTAAAAGAATTGTACTGAGTTGTGTTATGGGTTTTTTTGATCCTTTGGGTTTGCTTGCGACATTCACTATCCACGGCCGTATTCTGATCCAAAGTTTGTGGCGCACCGGATGTGACTGGGATGATCGGATCGATGAAACGAATGCACGAGAATGGAATAGATGGATTAGCTGTTTACCAGACGTGGAGCAAGCCCGAATACCTCGAGCCTATTTCGGGGAGTGGAAAACGACGGAGATTGGGTCAATACAGCTGCACGTGTTTACAGACGCGAGCCTTCAAGCGTATGGATGTGCTGCATATTTTAGAGCAACAGTTGGAGAAGATGTTCGATGCTCCCTTGTGATGGCTAGAGCAAAAGTCGCACCGTTGAAGCGTCAATCAGTGCCACGCTTAGAGCTGATGGGCGCCGTTTTGGGAGCAAGGCTAATGCGATCGGTTATAGCAAACCACACTCTTTTAATACAAAAAGCTATTTGTGGACGGATTCTCAAACCGTACTTAGTTGGCTTCGTTCGGATCAGCACAACTATAAACAGTTCGTCGCATTTCGGGTAGGAGAAATACACGAGCTAACGAGTTTGACAGATTGGCGCAAAATCCCGTCAAAGTTTAATATCGCCGATGCATTGACCAAGTGGGGAAATGGACCAAATCTTGAACCCAAAGGGCCATGGTTCACTGGACCGACGTTTCTCCAGCGAAGCGAAGAATACTGGCCAGCTGATCCGCTCCCAGAAGCAAATGTAGCAGAAGAGAGAAGGAGTATGTTGTTAGTGCATGCGGCATCGTTAGCAGAACAAGTGATAAATGTTCACCGCTTTTCTAAATGGGATAGATTGCTCAGAGTAACAGCCACAGTCATGCGGTTCATCGGAAATTGTCGGAAGAAAATAGCCAAACTGCCCATATTGGGATCAGAGGCATCGGAGAACCAACGTCGGCTCATAATAGCAAAGCTCAATGTCATGAAGCGGCCTTTATTACAAGATGAGCTAAGAAGTGCGGAAGAAGTTCTTTGAAAGCTAGCACAAGCAGAAGGTTATGTTGAAAAGGTGCGGTTACTAAAAAGAAGGGAACTCGGAATTGGCAAACCGGTGGCGCATTTATCGCGATCGAGTTCACTGTACAAACTCACGCCGTTTTTAGACGGCCATGGCGTGCTGCGTATGGGAGGTAGAATGCAAAATTTTGTATCAGCTACATTCGATGAAAAGTTTCCAATCATTTTACCGAAGGCGCATGAGGTTACAGATAAGTTATTGCAAAAGTACCATGAGAGATTTGGACATGCCAACAGGGAAACCATATTCCACGAGGTGCGCCGAAAGTTCCACATACCAAAGCTAAGAACGACAATTTCGCGTGTGATGAAGAACTGTGCCTCGTGCAAGGTACATCGTTGCCGACCGGAGGTGCCACTATGGCTCCACTTCCTGTTCAGAGAATTACACCGGGGTTGAGACCATTCAGCGCAGTTGGTCTGGACTACCTTGGGCCAGTAGAAGTATCTGTTGGTAGACGATCGGAGAAAAGGTGGATCTGTTTGTTTACCTGTCTGGCGGTTCGTGCGATTCATCTGGAAGTTGTGGATAGCCTCACTACGCAATCGTGCGATTTATCTGTAAACGGGGTGCTTCAGAAGAATTCTTTTCCGATAACGGAACAAATTTCAGAGGCGCTTACAATGAACTAGAGCAAATTAATCAAAAGTGTGCAGAAGGAATTACAAGTACCAGCATCAAGTGGAATTTCAATCCTCCGGCCACACCCCACATGGGTGGCATTTGGGAAAGACTAGTGCGATCGGTGAAAGAAGTGCTCAAGGTTTTGAACGATGGAATACGATTAACAGACGAAATTTTGCGGACAGCATTAGCAGAAGCAGAACACATCGTGAATTCACGGCCGGTAACTTATGTGCCGGATACAGCGGAAGAGGATGCGCTCACACCGAATCACTTCTAACGTGGATCAGTCAGAGAACAGGATGGAATGCCCCAGTGTCCAGAACACATAGCAGGAGCGATGCGGGACGTGTACAAGCGTTCTCAGGTTTTAGCAGAAGAATTGTGGAAACGTTGGTGCAACGAATACCTGCCCACAGTTAATCCACGACCGAAATGGTATAGTGAGAACAAACTCGTACGCGTCGGAGACCTAGTTTTTGTGGTGGATGGTAACAACAGAAGGTGCTGGATACGAGGAATCGTAGAAGCGGTGTATGCTGGAACGGATGGCAGAATTAGACAAGCTGATGTAAGAACATCTAAGGGAATATTCAGACGTGCTGTGGCAAACTTGGCGGTTTCGAAGATTCAGGACAGTAAATCCGGATCCTCAGGAAAGGAAGTACCGGAGTTACGGGCTGGGGATGTGTTAACACCACTGGGCTAGTGACTGTGCGCCAGTCTATGAATTGAAGGAGAAGATAATGGGAATAATCGTTAGGACAAGAGATAAAAACAAAACAAGAAAAAGAGCAGTTAATGGTGGTTCGATACCTTGTAGAAGTTTATTGAATATTATTAAAATTTAAACTATTTCGCGGCTGTTTTGTACTAATCTTACAATTATTAGCAAATAAGATAGTGCTACATCACAGTAAGTCGTGCATAAATTAATTAGTAAGCTAAACATATTAATAATGAATTGAACTAAAACCAGGTCATATGCGGATATCAAAAGCATCGTAGGCACTGATTACAACAAAATTCGTAAATTAGCTAAAATTTGTCCTAAAGCAGGAAACTAGTGAGTATCCTAATTAACTATAATTATTTAAAATACATAATTATTATCCTGAATAAATACATAGGCTAATGTTGAATAGTTGAAGTACGGGGACCGGTAAATGTTCTGAAAATTGCACCACGAGTTTGCAGAAGAAACTAACTTTTGTAAGTAAATAAGGCAAATTTGTAGATAAATACTGATGTAAACCCTTTAAATTTCAGTTTGAGCTGTATAAATATACTGCTACAAGAAATTAAGTGCCGTTTCTGTATATATTCCGAACAATGAGTGAAAAGTGAGAAGTGGGATAGCTCACTTTTCACTGCTCATTGTGAAAAGTAAGTAGTGAGACGTCTCATTTTTCACTTCGCACTTCTCATTTTTCACAGTAAGAAGTGAGAGATGAGGAGTGAGACGTCCAGCTTCTTACTTTGCACTCATCATTTTTCACTTCTCATCAGTAATGCGAATTCTCAGTGTAACTTCTTAGCAATGTAAGCTGAAAATAATAAGCAAAAACAATCAGGAATAAAATAAACAAAAGACCTCTTTTCTCACCGCACACGCAACCCGCAGTGACAGTTCATTCAGCACTTCTCCGTTTTTAAAGTGAGAAGTGAAACGTCTTACTTCTTATTTTTCACTTCTCATTGCACACTTCTCACCATGAAGTGAGAAGTGCGAAGTTAGAAGTGAGAGGCCTCACTCTCGCTCCTCATTTCTCACTTTTCACAGTGGTTCTTTTTGCCAAACGACCATTAAGACCGAACGACTTATTCGGCCAAATGATTTATTCGGGAAAACGCCTTATTCGGCCAAAATACTTATTCGGCCAAACGACTTATTCGGCCAAACGACTTATTCGGCCAAACGACTTATTCGGCCAAACGACTTATTCGGCCAAACGACTTATTCGGCCAAACGACTTATTCGGCCAAACGACTTATTCGGCCAAACGACTTATTCGGCCAAACTACTTATTCGGCCAAACGACTTTTTCGGCCAAACGACTTTTTCGACCAAATGACATTTTCGACCAAATAGTCCTTTCTGCTAAACGACCGTTTCGATCTAACGAGATTTTCGGTAAAATGACCAATTCAATTAAATGACCAATGGTCTTCCCTTAATTTCAAATAGAAGTGGATTTGAAAGCAAGTAGAGGATAAAGACTGCAAAGAATTTCCTTTGGAATTTCGGAATATTTTCTCGTAGAAAATCAGTCTTAGATTTCAGTTAAAATCCAAAGAATTATTCATTTGAATCCGATTTTTGATCGGGGTAGGGCCGTTTGAACATAAATCATTGGACCGTAAGCAAGTTGGCGAAATTGTGGTATTTTGCCAATCAAACCATTAGGCCAAAGCTCATCTGACCGAAAGTTATTTGGCCGATTTGGATATGCGGTCGAAAAAGACGTTCGGCCCAACAGGTCATATGCCTGAAAAGTCGTTTGGTTGAATAGGTCAATTGGTCGAAAATGACGATTGGGCGAATGGTCGTTTTGCAGAAAAGGCCTTTTGGCCGAAAATGTCTTTGAAAAAAATAGACATACGGCCGAAAGTGTCGTTAGAATGAACTGGAAACTTCAACGAAACAGTTTTATTATCAAAAATTCCGTTTGGCAGAAGGAACCATTTGACCAAATTGCCGTCAAAATGGCGTTTGACAGAAGGAGCCTTGGAGCCAAATTTTCGAGATATTTGGCCATGTGATTCGGCCAAAAAACAGTTTCTGGAAAATGAAATTCGGTTAGATGACTTTCGGCTTAACGTGTTATTCGACCAAGTGCCATTCGAACAAATTTGGGGCCTTCCTTAGCCGTGCGGTAAGATGCGCGGCTACAATGCAGGACCATGCTGAAGATGACTGGATTCGATCTCCGGTACGGTCTAGGAAATTTTCGGGTTGGTAGTCGGGATAAAAGTATCATTGTGTTAACCTCATGATATACGAATGCAAAAATGATAACTTAGATTAGAAACTTCGCAGTTAATAACTGTGTAAGTGCTTCATGAACACTAAGCTGCCAGGCGGCAATGTTCTAGTGGGGGATGTAATGCAAATAAGAAGAAGCCATTCGAAAGTTTTTTTGGCCGAATATGCCATTTGACCGATCAACCCCTTTGGGCAAAACCTACATATATGGCCTACATAAATGTCGTTTAACTGAACCGGTCATTTTTCCTTAAATGATCGGGTCGACAATTTTGGACATATTACCTACACAGCAAATTACATTCGATATTTTTCCCGTTCGGCCAAATGATATTTTCGTACAAACGACATTTTCGGCCATAAAACCAATTCGACCAAACAACCATTTCGATTAAACGACCTGTTAGGACAAACGTCTTTATCGGCCAAATTACCCTTTCGGCTGTATGTTGCTAGCGGCCAAATTACATTTTCGACCAAACCGCTTTCGATTTAATGGCTGTTTCGGTCAATCTTCAATTCGGGCAATCGGCTTTCCGCTGAATGACTTTCGGTCAAACAATTCTTTTCTTTTTGAATAATTTCCCGAGGAGTTTGTAAAGATTTTTTTTATAGACAATACAAAGCTTTTCCGCTATAATTCCTAAAAAAATACTTCAAACCCCAAAAAAAAATTCATTTTTTGGAGAACATTTTAAAATTTTAGTAGACACAAACTGAGCAATTGAAACATTGACTTCGAATACCATTTATTTAGTCAGGTCACCATCACCACGCCATTAACTACCGAACGTCATTATTATTGCAAGAGATTCACCCCAGAAGGGTCAATCGCTTTCCCGTTGAAATGCTCAAAAGTGATCCCATGGGCCATGACACCCCCTCAACCGTTGCGTTTGCTTATACCACTACGTGGAATTATGTTTATGGGCGGAAACAAAATCTGGAACCGAGTGTTAGATCGGAACCCAGCGAACAAAGGCAGGCTCTGAGGTTTAAAGGTTTTACAGACCCTACCCCTCCCTTCCTTCTCTTAGCGTAACATATTTTGAAAAATGTTCCTTTTGTTTTGAATGTTTTAATTTGTTGGAAAATCATTCAACACACATTTATTTTCTTTCAGTTCAGATGGCTTCGTATTAAAATTTCAGGGAAGAAGATTTAATACATGGTTCCATGTTACCAAAATCAGGAACAGAGAGAATAAAAGTTCATTTAGAAAAATAATCCCATCTGTTCCTTACGATCAATTTATTGTCGTCTCAGGTGTTTCCATTTTAGCTGCTTCAATTTGTGCTATTTTCCACCCATAAAACCCTGCACCGGAAACCCGACATCAAAGATTGATCCAAGGAAAATGTTTGCTTTTGCGAACAAAATTCTTTAAGGTTCCCCCAGACCGAAACGATTTTACCGCCGCGTTGGGTCGCTGCAGACATTGTTCCATTTACGCTTCCATACCAACCACGACAGAATCTCAGTCACCAAGCGATAGAATCGCGTCGCGATTGTCGCATCGCATGTGTTTGGGGGAAGCTTTACACTTTTACTAGCGTTCCACTCACAGATTTTGCTCAATCACTCATTCCGGAGATACGTCGTTTTCTCGTTCGCAACTAAGGCTACAAAATGGACACACAAATCTCGTCCTGGATGCCGGGATCCCGTCTTTCATGCTCTAGGTCAAGGGTGGCAATAAATTTCTCGGTCGTCCGGTACACGTGCGTGACCCAAAAGTTAGTGTTTTGCAAATAAATGGTGACCCCTCCGGGGGCGCACGAATCCACTCGGTGGTGAGACTCTTCGGTCGTTCGGATTCTATTTTAAGTTTCGTTCTTGCACACGTGCGTTGTGTAAACTTTTCGCCTGAAGGTGTTTTTCCATTCCAAACTGAACGAGCATGAGGACGAAGATTCCCCCCCGATGGGTGGTTGTTTTCCGTTTCAATAAGTTTATGTTGGCAATAAAAAGTGGGACAAAAGTATGCTGGTGCTTTAGTTTAAGTTCCCCACCGACTTCATTTTGGAGTTTACAAATTATGCCAAGGGCAAGACAGTCATAATTCGCACTATGGTTAGCAGGAAATGGAAACTAATTGTAAAATGTGTGAACTGGAATCTAATACATAGGATAAAGAATTAAGTGCTTATTTATCATTCAAGTGTTTATTCCAGATTATAGTAACTGCTAAATCGGTAAACAGTTTGAACAGTTCGATTTGATATGTACATATGAAGAAAATTCTTAAGAACGATTATTTACAAGATCTGATATCTTATACAGAAAAGTGGTTCTTACGGAAATCGAAAATGTTGTTTTCCTCAACGCAGAACTTGAAAACCTTCGTGAATTATTTTTTCCCCCGAGCCAGACTCATTATTTCACTAAAGTTGTGTGACAACTGTGATGCTATATTTAGCAAACAAAGCTGAACCTACGCTAGCCGTCAGGGACATCATCGGATATAATTAATTATTTTACCACCCTGCTATTGTGCTTTTGAAAGTCGTAATGAAAAAAAACTTTGTTTTTGATGAGTTTGCTTCAAAACGCCGAATGTAGACTCGGTAGAGCCCCCCTCTTGGGTAGGCCATGACGGAATGAATCTTATCCAGACGATGATAAACACATTTTCTGGCAATGGGAACTTCAAAATTTCGCCAGATTGAAAACGGTGCCAAACCGAACGACATTTTCTGAAGAAGGAGAATAGGTCGTTACGCTGTTGAGTGACGGTTCAGTTTTTGTTATCGCACTCATCGTACACCTACTTAACATTATTGGGCGCTACACGCCGGTGCTGACTGGGGAAATGGCGAGACAGAATGAAATTGCAAATCTCATCAGAATGTTCATGAAGCAATAAAGTCTGCAAATGAAAGTGATGAATTTGGCCGAACAAATCATTATGACATTGTTCGGCAGTGATGGTGTCTTGTGATTAGTTTTCAACTTAATGGATGCGGACAATAACCCAAATATATTGAATAACAATAACCCAAAATTTATAAATAGCATGAGTTGAATGAAAAAAAAACTAAATAAATTCACCGAGAAATGATACTGCCTTTCAGCGAAGACCACATTATAAAGTGGTCTCGCTTTCAGGCACCAACTTTATATGGAGCTAATATGGTTCGAAATAGCATTTTTTCCATAATACCGGAACAAATATGAATTCCTTCTTTTGTCCTGTTAATCTTTCGATAACGAAGGGGGTGGGAAATAAAAAATAAGTGAATAAATTGATAAAATCGCAAAACTCAGCAGTTTTCTTAAAGAATTCTCTGGGAAATCTTAATATTTTAATATTTTTCCAATAAAATTCTGAATTCTCCTCTCAAATTGTAAAATAAAAACACAAATTCGAGAGGGGTGGACAGAAGAAGAAAATAAACTTTGGTCCTGGCCTAACTAACTCCATAACACGGACAGACAGACATTTGTTCAGCTCGTCGAGCTGAGTCGCTTGGTATTTAATATTTAACACTATTGGTCTTCTAGGCTTCTATAAAAACTTCGTTTGCGGAGTGAAATAATAGCCTTTCGGTACTAGAGCTGTGCGCCGCGGCCACCGACGATTTTTAAGCGCTGCCGCCACCGGTGTATTTTAGGCACGAGTACCAACCTCCACTCTTTTTGCAAATTTAAGTTCTCGATAATAAACAATGTGGGCTCGCTTGACTGTGTATATAAAACAGTAAAGCACATGTGACGATTGGGCAAATCAAGCATCAAAACGATGGGGGCAGCAGGGACTATGTCCAAGGACTTAATGACCCCTCCCCACGGCCTCTGCGAGTTAGGGGGCCTGCCTAGGACGTGATGGGGCTTGGCAGCAGGCTCTGTTAAACCTCTACAAAAAGCTGCATGTGTCCGCATATATCGTAATATTGTGAAAGCGAGGGCTGGCAGTCTGACATTCTACTCTCTTAGTAGAGCCGGGTGACACTGACGCAAAACGGCGAGTGGGCTAATGGTTAGGTTGTGTTCCGTCCCCTAAAACCGTGCCGGGCCTTAAAGCACGCTGTTCAATCCTGTTGGTAAACCTCCTTGCCAAGGGGGGTATGGTGAGGTCTCCTTCCAGGGAGGCGGAGAGCGGAGTGACGGAGGCTACAACTAGCAGCACCGGAGTCTCCCCAGCAGTGACGGAGTATAGCCCTATCAGCATGCTAGGCAAGCCACTACTCGGGATGTGGGTGGTCGCTTCGATATCATCGAGGTCGCGAACGCAAGACAGAACATCAGTAAGGAACTGAAACAGAACCTTCTGATGCTCCGCCAGGCTTTTCGACTCGCAAGACAAGAACAGGATGCGTTAATCAGGCGAGTGGTGGGAAGAGGGAAGGCCGACAAAGGTGCTCAAACCGATACCTTCTCCTTCCTTGGAGGAGTGACCATGCCCCAAGAGGCGATTGATTTCGCCCTCACATCCAACGAAGAAAAGACTGCGCCTAACCCGAAACGGCCCAGGCAGCAATCCAACGAAGGCGCTCAGAGCAAAGCCAAACGACGTGCGCCCAAAGTGATCATCTAGCAATTCGCTTTAAGATCAACTATGGCGTGTAACATCCGAGGTCCGGGGATCCCTGTCAGGTCTGTGGGTGGAGAACCAATCACTTCGACAGCGAAGTTTTCACCGCGGCCCTGAAATTGGAACCAACACTGAAGGTCTTAGCGGGGATGCATTGGTAGCGTGCGACGCCACCATGCCGAGGAAAGCCCTGCCGAGAAATGGCAGACGCCCGGTATCAGAACGTCGGCTCCAGGGGTACGTTTACCTCAATTTGGGAGATATGTGCCATCAATGGACGCCCGGTATACTGGTGGAGTCGCGAGATTGTGGCCCTTCGATCAACCTGCCTCAAGGTTAGATGAAGGACGCAACGTGCCCGCACCGAGGATGAAAGAGCGGACCGCCGTGAAGTGTTTCGAGCTGCGAAACTGGCCTTCAACCAGGCCATCAAGAGCAGTAAGATAGCGTGTTTCGACAAGCTATGTGAAGGAGCCAACGCGAATCCGTGGGGTGATGCCTACAGGATAGTTATGGCCCCCCAAACCCCCCAAACGGTCCCCGGATAGGTTAGCGAGGATTATCGAGTTACTATTCCCGTCCCGAGTCACAAGTCCCTGGCCTCCTGCACCGCAAGACAATATGGGTGCGGCCAAAATAATGGCTCCGGTGACGAACGAAGAGTTACTTGCGGTGGCCAAGTCCCTGGTAACGAACAAAGCTCCAGGGTCTGATGGAGTTTCGAACAGCGCTTTCAAGGCAACAATCATAGCGAACCCAAGCATGGTCAGGCTAGCTATGCAGAGATGCCTAGATGAGTGTAGATTATCCGAAAGATGGAAAAGGCAGAAATTGGTGTTGTTGCCGAAGGCCGGGGCCTATCGGCGCATAGACCAATCTGTCTTATAGACACGACAAGCAAGTTACTAGAGAGGATTATCCTCAAACAGGCTGACCCAGTACTCAGAGGATACGAACGGCCTGTCAAGCAATCAGTTCGGTTTTCGCAAAGATAAGTTCACGTTGGATGCTATTAGCTCGGTGGTAAAGACCGCCGAGATAGCAATCCGACAGAAAAGGCGAGGTATTCGATACTGTGCGTTAGTGTCACTTGGGATACCATCGCGCTCTCGTTACACCATCTTAGCCTGCCGGTGGGCCTGTACCTGATTTCGGAAAGCTATTTTCAGAACCGTGTACTATTATACGAGACCGATGCTGGTCAGAGATGCGTTCATATTACCGCAGGAGTTCCGCAAGGTTCAATACTGGGCCCAGTATTATGGAACCTTATGTATGACGGGGTTCTGGAGCTAAATTTCCCTACTGGTGTTAAGATCGTCGGCTTCGCCGATGACGTGACCTTGGAGGTATACGGGGAGTATATTCCCGAAGTAGAGCTGACCGCAGCACACGCGATCAGCACGGTGGAGGATTGGATGAGCGCTAGAGGTCTGGAGCTCGCTCAACATAAGACGGATGTGGTTATCGTCAATAACCGCAAGTCGGTTCAACATACAGTGATTCACGTGGGAGAAGTCGCGATCGCATCAAAGCAGAGTTTGAAGCTCCTTGGGGTCGTAATAGATGTCAAGCTGACCTTCGCCAGCCATGTCGACTATGCGTGCAAGAGATCTTCAACTGCTATTGCGGCATTATCGAAGATGATGTCCAACAGCTCCAAGGTGTGTGCCAGTAGACGTAGGCTACTGGCAGGCGTTGCCGTATCTATTCTTAGGTACGGTGCCCCGTCCTGGGAGAGAGCTCTGGGGGTAACCAGTTACCTGCGGAAGCTGGAGAGCACGTACCGCTTGATGTGTTTCAAAGTAATATCTGCCTACCGCACGACATCACACGATGCAGCCTGCGTGATAGCGAGCATGATGCCAGTCAGCCTGGTCATCCGGGAAGACGTGGAGTGTTTCGAGCTACGTGGCACCAGAGGACTCCGCGAACGCGAACGGGTGACTTCGGTTGCCAGACGGCTACGCGAGTGGGGTAACTCTTCTTAAGGTAGGTGGACCCACCGGCTGATGCCTAACATATTGCGCGTGGTGTGGAGACTTCATGGGGAAATTCACTTCCATCTGACACATTTCTTGTCAGGTCATGGCTGCTTCCGGCAGTACCTCCACAGGTTTGGACACGCGGAGAGCCCCGTCTACCCTGACTGCCCAGTTGTTGATGAAACTGCAGAGCACAAACTGTTCGTATGTCCTCGTTTCGCTGTCGAAAGCAAAGCTATGCTAGACGTTTGCGGTCGGGACACAACCCCGGATAAACTTATCCAGAGGATGTGCCAAACGGTGGAAGTGGATCGACTGCAACTACTCAGATTACTTGCCGCTTGCGTGAGCAAATGTTTACACAAAATTCGTAAAGGCATGTCCGTCCGCACAGCTTGCCAGCGGAACAGAGTCTCGCGCTCTACAATGATATTCCGTTTGGGGAAAAAAGTGTAAGTAACAAGACAGAACCGGTCCACCAACACCCACTGCCATTAGCGATGCGGATGAATCGGAATTGATAAATTGGATGGCTCGCAAAGGGTTCCCGGTGACAAGATACCGCATCATAAGCCGAGTCACTGCATACGTAAATAAATATACGCAGAAAGGCAAGTTCAAGGCCGGCTAACCAAGTGAGTATATTTAAATTTTATTCTAATGCAGCTATAATAGAATTCAAATGATTGATTTGCAGGTCGCTCATGGCTTTAAAGCTTTTTGCAACGGCACAAGAAACTTTCTTTTCGGAAGCCAGAAGGCGTCACTAATGCGAGTGCTAATGTTGTCGAACAAGATATAAGGAAATGGTTCCAAGAAGCTCACGGCATGTTCATTAAGGAGGGTATTGTAGAGGTTCTTAAAAAGGCTAAGTGTGTCGTGAATGGTGATGAATCCAGTTTTTATCTCGACCCAGCAGTAGATAACTTTATCGCTTGTCTCATATTACAATGGTTATTCCACCCCAGGAGTTCTGCGGAGACCACATCCCCTTCAGAAACTATGGAGATTTTTCTCTCCAAGGATTTATGGGAACTTAAGTCTCCTGCCGACTGTCCTACCTGGATACCTGACTATCATTTTTCTTAAATTCTGAACAAGTTTCTCTTCAGTAAATTTTGGAAATTCTTGCTCCATGAATTCTAGGAAGTTGATTTTTCAATCATTCTGGGTTCTTCCATCTCCAGAAATTCTGGAGAATTTCTTCATCAGGAGTTCTGAGGACTTACCTCTTCAGGAATTATTCCACCAAAAAAAGTAAAGAACTACAGCATACCCTTCGCCCCACCCAACCCAGCTATTCCTTTTTCTCAAATTCTCTGGACATCTTAACCCAGATATTTTGTAGAATTCTTCACGAATTCTGGAAATATCTGGGTCTGTGGAATATTATTACTTTACGTTTTTTGGAGAATGTCTCTTTCAAACTCTGGTAAATTTCTCCTACAAGAATTTCATCCACACAAATTCTCCAGAATACTCATCCAGGAATTATGAAGAATCGTTCTTCCAAAAGATCAGGGCAATTCTTCTCTCAGGAATGTTGAGAAATCCCTCCCCCAGAAATTAAGAGGAATTACTCCTTCCAAAATTTGTAGGAATTTATCTTCCGATGACACTGGCGAATTACTAAGATATTCTTCTCTCTGATAACTCTGGAGCGTAAAGCAATGTTAAAAGTACCTTATAGCCTATTCAGATTACGCCATTAATGACATAATAATTGGCGTTTCAGGGTAAATACGCTTTATGATGTCATTATTTACGTAATATTCCATACATTTTGCGCTGTCAAAAGATACCCGCTAAAAAGAGTCATGAAGAATTTATTACGAACAATTATTACGAGAGAGCTTTCGTTCTAACTGGGATGCAGGGAGAAATTCAACAAAACAAAACTGACAAGCGCCACGCTCTCTTTGCCAGAGAGAAAATTCTCTCTGTTTTCATTTCGTTTAGTAGTTGACAGTCATGCTCTTTCTGTCGCAGCAGGGTCGAATGCATGTTAGATGGAAATCTTCTGAGCGCTGAAGAATAACTCGGATTGTGATGGTTTTGTGGAAAGCATTTTATATGATGAAAAATAATGATGATAATTATTTATTCTCCACTTATTCAACATGAATTGTTTAAAAAAACAGATGCTCTCTAGAATAAACATAAAGTATTTAACTTAAACCTAGATTTAATAGAACAAATCGAATAAATTTTCAAAGTTCAAGGGCCAATGCGGAAGACAATTTAAAACGTAGGAATGGTTGTAAAACGAATATATTTGATGAATAAACATGATTTCATAAATTGTTTCAATTCTGCTCCTTGAATGACTTAATATACTTTAGTTTCAACATTTTACACGTGGGACAACTGTACGATTTGAATGGGATGTATATATAAAGTAGAATAACCTTAAATAAAACATGGATTGGTAATGCATTAATTCATCCAAAATCCAGTTTAAATTATATCACATTCACACGATTCGATTTTGTTAGAAGCTGTATCATTGATTGTCGAGTAGAACGCAATGGTTCAGTTTCCATTTTGAAAAAAATTAAATTGCTGAGTTGCCCTTCATACATGGAGATACTGGTGGAAATACATTTTAGTTCGATAATATTTCTTGAAAATTGGTCCAATCGTCCTTTTTTTTATTTATTTGTGAGGAATTCCCAAAAGTATCTAAATTTTCTATCAAATCTCCGTTCGATCATAGTACAGAATCAAAATACTTTTTAAACTTAAAAATAAATTGAGGAATAGTCTGATTCCCCGAAGAACGGCGCACCCAACTAATAAATTATCATTATCCTTAATGAGAGCTTCAAATATTCTTCGAAAATTCCTTTTCATATTTTTTTTTATATTTTTTTTCGTGGAAACTTTGTTCAGAAAAAAATGTTCGATTGTCGCCACACAAATGCTTGATTTCGCAAATTAAATTTTAAAACTCTCCTTGAATTCAACCCTGTATTAGCGTGCAAATGAGCAAACATGGAAACGTCAAGATATATTATCTTGCTGCAGTCTGAACACCTCGTAATAATTGGATACCCTCTCACTTAACAAAGTCATAAATAGCCCAATCTGAATAGGCTATTATAGCCTATTCAGATTGGGCTATTTTTAGTTAAAGAATCTGAATTTCGAACAAAAAAAAGTTTCATCATTGGGTGTGCAGTTGAGTTTGGATAAATCTCATGTTGAGAAATTGCAGTTAAATATGAATGTCATAACAAAGTCGCTTATTACGTGGTTTGTTTATTTATTATGTCTGGCCTTTGTGCTCATTAAAACAATTGTGTTGATCACAAAAAAAAACAAAGAGAAACCAGGAAGTAATGGAAATGTTCCATTTTCCATCTCACTGAACATATATTCATCTCATCGCAAAACAAAGAAATACTTCACCGATCTTGTCGCTTCTTTTTGCTAACACGCGTGATCACTGGTGAAAAAATCACAAAAATAAGAAACAAACCAAATTCCTTCTCATTGCTTTGTTTTTGATGGGATGGACATAGGAGCTATGGGATGAAGTACCGAACCGTTCCCCTATTTACAAAGCTATGGAAATTGGGATAAACCGAGGAATTGATAAAATCGAACCGCGTAAAAAACGACCTTAGTGCACAATATAAATTATGCCTAATAAATTATGCCCAAATATTTGTAATATTTTTTGTTCGGCACCCACCGACGAAATATTTGAATGACAATTTTAAACCATGCCGATCCGAGCCGCCGTCGGCTCAAAGTAGATCGGTGCACAGGTCCATTCGGTACAACTTTGTGAAAGACTGGCTGATTCGGCTCTTCATTTCAACAGTTCCAAATTTGATCCTATCATTTGTTTCTTATTTCTGTATTTTTTTTAGCAGTCATCCGTATGCTGACAAAAAGATCTAATGAAATTATTCCTTCATTACTTTGTTTATAGAGCAGACGTAGTCAGATTGGAAAATGGAACATTTTCCTACATAATCTTAGAATTGGGAATTAACAAGAAAATTAACCTTCCATTTCTTTTTGCCGAGCAAACGTGGGTGGAAAATGCTACAGTCCATTTCGAAGTTGACTTTCATCTGGTGAAAAGTCATTCTGACTATGCCAGGATCCAGAATCGACGAAGCATGACCGACCCGGCCACCATTCAGCGAAGCCATTCTGGTTTTTTTTTGCAAACAGCGTGAAGTTATTTTTACCTAGCATGGGGGAGGAATCCTGCTGAGAGATACTTTCTCACTCCTAACAGTACTAACTAACTGTGTGGCTTTGCAAGCTAAAAGTCTGTGAGTCGTTTAGCTATTTTGTTATAGGGGAAAATTTGGAAAACTATGTCCACAGTCTAGAGCAGTGTTCGCGTAGTCACGATACTAGATTCCTCGTCGTGATACGGGTAGAATGCACACGTTCACTCTGTAAAACAACGCTGTTCAGTTAATATGTATCTAGAAAGACTAGAATAGTTGGCCATGTCAATTTTAACTGGACATCATCATTTCTATTACTCAACTAGTTGACCCGACAGGCGTTTTCCTGCATAGTAGGCGAAAATGCGCGTTGTGAACGACCCATGCGAAATTCCATACAAAATTTAGTTTTACTTTTTCACAAATTACTCAACTTTATTCGTGATTTTTGCCTGATGCAATATTATATAAACTCGTCGGAAACTATGAAAAACATATCTGCTGGAGGAATGAAGAAAATCTATCCAGCCGTTTTCGAGTTATGAGAATACACTGACCATTTTTTTATATATACAGATATCATAGTTGACTAGTCAGTAAGAAAAACAAAATTGAATTGTGTAAAGTCAGGACCACCTTCAAAATTGCATAATATTTGAATATGGTATTACATAATTATTGTTGAGAATTGGATTGCACGTGTTGAAAGAATTCTAGAAATAAATATAGAACAATCATAATGACTTTGTGGTTTATTGAATTATTATCTAAATTGGCAGCGTTATCAGTTGATTTGCAGCAAACATAGCGAAAACAGCTATGGAAAATTATGGACGAGAACAGCTTCCCTGGAAAGCTTACCAGACTGATCAAAGCAACGGTGGATGGTGTGCAAAACTGTGTGAAGATCTCGGGCGAACACTCCAGTTCGTTCGAATCGCGCCGGGGACTAAGACAAGGTGATGGACTTTCGTGCCTGTTGTTCAACATTGCGCTAGAAGGTGTCATGCGGAGAGCCAGGTGTAACAGCCGGGGTACGATTTTCAACAGATCCAGTCAATTTATTTGTTTCGCGGATGACATGGACATTGTCGGCCGAACATTTGCAAAGGTGGCAGAACTGTACACCCGCCTGAAACGTGAAGCAACAAAAGTTGGACTGGTGGTGAATGCGTCAAAGACAAAGTACATGCTTGTGGGTGGAACCGAGCGCGACAGGGTCCGCCTGGGAAGCAGTGTTACGATAGACGGGGATACCTTCGAGGTGGTCGAGGAATTCGTCTACCTCGGATCCTTACTAACGGCTGACAACAACGTTAGTCGTGAAATACGAAGGCGCATCATCTGTGGAAGTCGGGCCTACTATGGGCTCAAAAAAAAACTGCTGTTAAAAAATTCGCCACCGCACCAAATGTGTCATGTACAAGACGTTGATAAGACCGGTAGTCCTCTACGGGCATGAAACATGGACAATGCTCGAGAAGGACTTGCAAGCACTCAGAGTATTCGAGAGACGGGTGCTCAGGACCATCTTTGGCGGTGTGCAAGAAGACGGTGTGTGGCGGCGAAGAATGAACCATAAGCTCGCCCAGCTCTACGGCGAACCCAGTATCCAGAAGGTAGCTAAAGCCGGAAGGGTACGATGGGCAGGGCATGTTGCAAGAATGCCGGACAGCAACCCTGCAAAGATGGTGTTCGCTTCCGATCCGGCAGGTACGAGACGACGTGGAGCGCAGCGAGCGAGATGGGCAGACCAGGTGCAGAACGACTTGGCGAGCGTGGGGCGTATTCGAGGATGGAGAGATGCGGCCTCGAACCGTGTATTGTGGCGTCAAATTGTTGATTCAGTGTTATCTGTATAGATGTAGACTAAATAAATGAATGAATGAATAGCGAAAACAGCAAAGAAACTACTTTGAAACCTCGCAGTTAATAAACACTAAACACTGAGCTGCGAGGCGGCTCTGTCCCAATGTGGGATGTAATGCAAATAAGTAGAAGAAGAAAGCGATCTTAATGCAGCGAAAACGGAAGAGCAAGATCAAGGAAGAGATCAGAGTCACCGTTCAAACTGTGAAGGACAATATATACATTTTTATGCGGAATCTTTTTTTTTTATTTAATTGAGGCCGATAAAAATATTTAAATACTATTTTGTCCACCCCAAAATAATATTTTGAGGGGGCAACAACAAAAATCGGATAAATTTGAGGATTTTCAAAACATTATTGATCAAACCCGAGGAGTTTTTAGATTTTTTTTTTATTTTAATATTTTTTTTATGTGTTTAAGTATAGAAAACGTGTGTGGTTTTGTATGCAATAAGGTAAGCGGCGATTGATGAAGTTTTGAAGGAGGTGTTTTTAGAAATAATTAAAGCTGATTTATGTATTATTTAATTTTATTTATAAATGACATTCTATACAATTCACATAATAGCGTAAGCTTTTTTAACAGAAATTAACCTAATTATTTACGTTTCTCGATTGAGGATAAGGATATACCATATGATACCCTGGTGGCGTTTGGAACAACCCAACTGGGCGCAAGTATCCGCACTGGTCCAGCTGCCAACCAACATAGTGGGGAATCCCCGCAGGATTTTGCGGCACATATCTCGTATGCTCTTGGACGTAATTTTGGCTAAACATTCGATTGAAGCGCTGCTGATCGTCACTTAGCCAATGCGCTGGAGTGTAGTTTCCCGAAACCGCCTCGGGGAGTGCTTCCATATTACACTGGACTTCGAACGATCGACTAAGGTCCCGTTTCCAATAGTCGTACTGCGAGTTGCTTCCCCTAACCTTCAACTTGCATCGACACTTGTGCAGTGCACGTTGACAACCCTTACAGCTGTCCGCACTGGGTGAGGAACACCGACTAAGAGCACTTCCACTTTCCTGTGACATCGATGAATCCGAATTACTCGAGTCGTCCGATTCCGATTCTCTGGAGCTTCTGAATCCAATATTTTTTCGTAACCTGAGTTCTGGTTGATATGATTCCTCACAATCTGCATCGTAATCATTATCGTCTAAATATGTCGAAAGGTTGAGCGACATTTTGTACATTGCTTCAACAGGATGCTAAGTTCTTCTATTTTACCTTCAAATCAGCATCACAATTTAAACAACATAATATAGGTATGAACCTCTTGGCAACTATACCAATGAACGTAGGAAGCATATACAACAGGTATGTATCTGATTGATAGGTACAAATGGACAAATTAGTTTTGTTTTTTATTTTCATTCATGGGTCAATCCGTTATTGGAATTTTGGCAACATTTGAACTTTTAGAATTTGTTTGTTTATTGCTTATTATTTTCAATTCTACGTTACATTTCGCATGACCGTCAAGCTAGTTGATTACCAAATTCGTACCTATGAATATCGCCGTGGATTTTGAACGTACTTCAATATTTCCTAGAAAATTGGTGGCCTGCTGAATAGACAATAGATTTTTTTTTAAATCTTTGAAAAACTTACCAATTGTATCGCTACTGTAATGTTCCAAGTATCTTTCTAAGCTATGTTTGTTTTTCGATGTTCGTCAAAATTTCCCATACTTTTTTGTACTACATTCTTTAAATTGCTTTAAATGTTAGATAACTCTACCTTGGAAATTTTTAGCCCGGTAACATATATAAAACTCTATACAGGTCGGACCCGATTATCCGGAGTATCGAGCATTTTTAACTCCGAATAATCGAATTACCACAAAAAAAAATCAAATCTGCAATTAAATAATAAAAAACCTATGTTTTATTTTATTTCCGGTGGTGTAGTCAGAAATTATTTAGGAAAAATCATGATTAATTCACCTAGCGGAATTGGTGACTTTCTGGTGTATTATGGAAAAATAGTATTTTTGCCATAACTTTTGAGTTCATAGCCGATCCAGCATATTTTTAATATGAAATTATAATTCCCATTTGAATGCAATTTGTTGCTTGAGAATAGTTGCCAAAAAATAGATGGATTATTTACGGGCTGTTTGTACAAAAAAAATAGCATTTTGGCCATTACTTCTGAACCCAAAGTTTGATCTGGTGCTGATAACGCATTGCCACTTGTTTTGCACATGGTCCTCAATGACAATTTTACTAGAACAAAGCGTTTCATCATGCCTCTTTCGCATTTGTATCAGGCGACGAGCAATTTTTTTCATGTCTTGTTATGATCTTGTTAGCCTTATGCTGCTCGTATATCGTCGTTAATGATCAATTGAGAGTGAATTCCGCAATCCTGGCTATGTACCCAAACACATAGTTCTGTGTTGGCGAGGTTACGTTTTCATCTATCGAATGAGCGACTGCTTCGTGAGTTATGGAACCTCATTAGATTGATATAAATAGTAAATCTGATGTTGTCTCAAATAAAACAGCTTAATTGACAATCGATCAAGTAATTGCACGGAAGAAAAAGAGAGGAAAAAGACATAAAATTATTCATGGAATTAAGAATAAATATATAGAATACCAGCGCAATCAACGTGGGTTCATTAGTGATGGTGGTAGCGAAATGGTGATGGTTTTTTTTTTATTTTATTAATGTGTTTTTTTAATTCTAGGATTAAGTTCAACACAGGGATGAAAGGGAACTGGAGGAGTTCCCTTTGTGGGCCAACCTTGGGTCCCGCCGATGGTGATTTAGCAGTGCTGTATATAAGAGAGGGTCGGCCAGAGGGGCCGCCCTGCGTGCCAACCAAGGGCATCGCCATTTGTCGTTGTAATTTAACTAAAACTATTTAATCCTAATACTTTAAAATTTTGCAGTAATAAATCAAATGCACGGTTGAAGACAGTTAAAAATAAAACAATGACACTTAAAACGATGGTACACAATGGAGTTGGATACGGGCGATCGACGTGGATAGGGTCATTTTGGTCCTGGTCAGTCCTGTGAGGGTTGACCTCCTACTTTGCCTTCCTTCGACTATGCATTCCCCTGGTTCCTTTAGGGCTCCTGCTTGAAATTAGCCTTGTTATGATGTTCTGCTGTGGTCCTACTGATGCGCTGTTCTCCGGTGGTAATGTTTGCCTCTGAAGGTTGAAGTTGCAGTTGAGGCCTTATCCGTTAGCTCCTTGCCAAAATTTGCCAATTTAACAGAAATCCTTTTACTTTTCGGCCTTTCTTTAAGTAAAGGATCAGAACGCCACTTGGTTTAAGTGTGACGATATTCAGAATCCGAAAAAATCGGAGGGAGCCTGAAAAAATACTCGAAGAATTTTTATCGATGTCCTTCAATAAAGCAGTGAAAAAAAATCAAATGCGAATTGGCATGTCTGTTGGTTTGGCGAGGTACTGTTGCGGATGGGGAAGGTCGATGAACCCCCCCCCCCAGCCGAATCGGAACGATGATCACTGGGGGGAGTGGGACTTATATTTAGGAAATGCTCGTTCGCCTGATGTAAAAGGCCTCATTCCCGAGGCTTCACGTTATGAGCTATCGGGGTGCTAGACTTCGTGAAAGGCGTTCTTCGTTCTTCGGCGTCCTTCAGGAAGCAAAAGATGGCAGCCATTGCAGCTTCGTCATCCGCCAGTGCGTCCCGAATGCTACCCGGTATTCCGTAAATATTTCGGGGGTAGTCATATTTGGGACATCGACAGACAAAATGCTCTACGCTATTTTCCGTGTCACATAGTTCACAAATGGACCGGAAAGGGCCCCCACCAAAATTGTGAGAGACCCTTGTGTGGCCAGTCCGGAGCCTTGAGATGACCTGCTGCTCTTTCTGGGTGGCTGGTTCATTCCAGGAGTCGGTGGTTCCCTTAATTTTCCTAAGGAAGAACCCCCTGTTGCTGCTCCATATCCGAGCCCAGTCCTGGCCGACGACGCTCTTCGTCCATTTCTTAACGTCGGCCAGCGGGACGGAACGGGTGTATAATAGGCCCTCATGTCCGACACTAGCCAGGGCGTCGGCCTCGTTATTTCTCCTTATGCCGCAATGGCTGGGGATCCAGGCAAAGGTGGTACCGGGTATCATCCCAGAAAGTATTCCCTGGATCCAGGGGTGCTTGGGTGTCTCGCTTTGGAGGGCAGAAACCACGCTTGCAGAGTCCGTGAGGACCACGATTGGTTTATTTGCTAGGATAGTGGCCGCAACAAAGACGGCGGCGGCTTCAACGGAAAAAATGTTGCACTGGCGTGGCAGGCTCTCCGACCTGGCCAGATTGGGTCCGTAGACACCGAAGCCGACTCCACGGCTGGATACGGAACCGTCAGTGTACCGGATCTCGCTGTTCCGGAAACGTGTTGCGAGCAGTTCTGAAACAGACCGTCGGAGTTCCTCAGTGTTGTCTCCCCTTTTAAACCGCGAGGCGATGGGGCGGTCGATGTTTACTGAGGGTGTCAGCCAGCCCTTCGCTCCGTGCCAGTGAACCCGCGCCAGTGGGGGGAAACTGGTACCGGCTACTCTTCTCAGGATCCGGTCAGCCTCATCAAGGAGAGGGATCCTGACTTCGCCTGAGGTAGAGGCAGCGAAAGAGGCGGCTTTGCGGCAAATGGCCATTAAAATACGGTGCCGGAAAGGAAGGATGCCAGCGTCCACACATGCAGCTTCAGCGGGAGTGGACGGGAGTAAACCAGAGGCTGTCCGGACGTAGCTGTTAAAAACAGGTGAAAGGATGTTGATTAGGCTTCGGTAGGCAGGGCATGTATGCTCTAGGTCATAGAGCAGGCGGCTATCGATAATGGCTTATCCGACGTTTAATCTTGTGCTCCTGTTGTTAGTGCGGTGTTTTTAGAGAGTTTTGATGAGATTAACGCGGGGAGAGTTTCCGGTCGATGTCGACGCCGAGTATACGGACGATCTTCCGGTTGGGGATGGCCTCCGTGCCGAGTTTTATGGATGGACCCGCTAACTGATGCCGGCCGCTGCATACGTGTCCCCGGACACATTTACTGGCGTTCAGAACAAAGCCGACGGATGAAGCCCAGCGAAAGATGGTGCTTACTGCAGCCTGAGTTCTGATCCTGGTCCTTCCAGGTGTTCTACCAGCTACGACCAACAAGATGTCGTCTGCGTATACAAACAAATATACATTTGCGGGCAGAACGTTGAAGACCCCGTCCATAGCGATAAGGAAAAGTGTTACCGCTATTACCGACCCTTGGGGGACGCCAGTTTCCTCAGGATACTCGTTCGAAGCTGTTCCGCCAATAAGCACTTGGAAGGTTCGTCGAGAGAAGAAGTTCTTGATGAAAGCAAGCATGTTGCCTGTGATACCCCAATCTTGTAATTTTCTAAGGACCAATGGGGTCCAGGTCCGGCTAAAAGCCTTGGCGATATCAAGCGACACTAGGTCAACATGCTTGCCTACCTCATACGCTTCTTGGAGCACACTGCCCAGGTTGGCAAAGTATGTGCTGGTGCCATATCCTGGGCGAAAAGCGTGTTGACGGTGGTAAAATCTTCCGTCAGCTTCTAGTTGGCTTCAGCTTCTAAATGGTGGATGGTGAAAATTTTTAAGTGGTAGAAGAATTTGTGTATCTTGGAACATAAGTGACGCGCGATAATGATGTTTCCCGCGAGGTGAAAGGCATATTGCAGCTGCAAATTTGGCTTATTACGAACTTCGTAACCAGCTTAAGTCCCAGAGTCTGCAAACGAACAAAACGAACAACTCTGATTCTTCCGTGAAACATGGACGTTAAAGGAGGCCGATCGAAGAGCTATCGGAGTGTTTGAGCGTAAGGTGCTGCGGACAACAACAGGAGAACGGTATCTGGCGGCGTCGCATGAATAACGAATTGTGACAGGTGTATAAAGGGCTGGATGTTATTAAGCTTATACAACACATTCCTTATATGTACAACATTTATTGTATATTACCAAGAAATTATCTAAACACTCATTGGCCATTCATTAAGAAATTCAGGAAGCAAAATCCAAGTTTTTTTTATTATCATTTATCAGCATATTGCTTTAAGAACTATCAATAATTAATTGCACAACTAATTTGTTCCATTAGTGAAGAAAAAGGCAACGTTGGTGTCTACAATAGCACTGTTGATTGATTCCGTATTGGACCCACATTTTCTCAGCAAAGTAGCTCAACTATAGGTGCAAGGAAGTCATTTTTATTAAAGAAAATCATTGTTTCAATCGTTAAATTATACACAATTACTGAAATTCTCATCTGAACCTATGAGTGCTACCTCCACTCAGAGCGTTAATGAATAAAGCTTCCAATAAATAATTAAATTGGTTTTAATCATAACCTATGATAACTCTATGATTAAAGATTATGATTAATGATTTATTCATTATTCATTTTTGACAATGAATAATGATTATGATTAACGATTAAAATATCTTTTTTACAATGATTAACGATTATGATTAATGAATAAAACGCTTGGAGTATGATTAACGATTACTGATCGTGATTAAATGTTGACACAACATGTGTATGATTATTGATTAACGATCGATATGATTAATTATTAATGATTATGAATAATCAAATTGAATGATTTGCATAATGATCAATAGTCAAGAAACCTTTCTTCCAAATTGGGTTATTAAAAGGTATAAAAATTATATGATTATGATTAAAGATTAATGAATAAAAGCGATATATGCCATGATTAAAATTGATGATTAATGAATAAACTCTAAACAATTATGAATATGATTAGTGATTATTGATTGAATGTAAAAATCTATGATTAACGATTAGTAATTAATGATTAAATCATATTTTTTGTATGATTATGATTAATGAATTATGATTAAATAACCCATTATTCATTAATCATGATTAAATCTATGATTAATCACTAATGCTCTAAGGGTACTAATTTAAGTTATTAATAATGAAAAAAAATCAGCCAAAAAACAAATTTACTCAAAAAATTTCAAATCAGATCGTAATTTTATTTCGTCCAATTCTGCAAAAATTTTAACCTTGTCAGATGACCTGAACATGAACAACAATCAATTTAATGTATATAACCACTTCACATATTTTCACAGATAACTGAATTTTGTAAATAAGTCAAGACTTCCGAAAAAACCCAGATTAATCCACCTAGCGGTGATGGCGCCTTTCTCGCGCAAAAGGTAATAAATGTAGCCTTTACGCTTACACCTCGATGATGTACAAGAAAGGCAAAACAGTTACACCGTCTAATGTTATGATAGAAAATTTACACTAGTAGACGACAGATGGCGCTGCCAAAAGTTTCTCGAATTTCCTATGTTCGAATTTTGACTTTCGGACAATTTCATAGTACTATGAAACTGAACGAAGAGCATACTTACGCCTAAATGCGTGCAACACGAGCATCTTTATAGTACGATGAAACTCTTAATGGGAGCAAGCCGCGGATAAACTTAAAAAATATTCATAGATGCAAGGCATTTTTCATAACACATTATTGTTCTATGTCACTATATCTCATCACTATTTTAATATTATCTATTTTTAGCAATTTGCAATAATTATGAAATTCAATAGTGATCAACAGCGTTTTAGTCTCTGTCGGATGCAACTTGTTGCAAGAAAATCAGTTAAGAGTTTCTATGTGAAAATTTGGCTAATGTTTTTATGGCATTTGTGCACACACACGCACACACATACACACACACACACACACGGACAGACAGACATTTGTTCAGCTCATCGAGCTGAGTCGAATGGTATATAACACTATGGGTCTCCGGGACTTCTATCAAAAGTTCGAATTTGGAGTGAAATGATAGCCTTTCGGTACAACTTAGTTGTACGAGAAAGGCAAAAAATGTCCACTCAAATTCTATTTGAGATTCGTGGGTGTTCATGGATGGAGTTTGGAGTTTGGTGTTCAGATAGAGTTCATATCTTTTCGAGGAAAAGATGTTATGGTGGAGTTGATGATCAAAACAACATAGATACATTGCATATATCCATTTGATATCTGAATGTATTTATGTGGGGCTTACTGTGCTGAAAATCACCTCAAGATGTGGTCTGAGCTTCTTGTTATAGGGTCTTTGGATGCACAGTAGAGCACAGTACCTTCTTTCTCCAGGACTCAAAATGTTTTCATGTATGGATTAAAAATAGTAACAAATAGATGAAGACATGTTTCTTCCATAAAAGCACTGCCGGACAGTGGGAGATAGTATGAAAACACACACACATACACAATTGCAACAGCTTAATTGACAATCGATCAAGTAATTTCATGGAAAAAAAGAGAGGAAAAGGACTTAAAATTATTCATGGAATTAAGAATAAGTATATAGAATACCCCTACTTCAGCCCCTGCCATTCCAGCTACGTTCATGTTTCTTCAAATAATCATATTTTGTGTGAATATAATAGTAATGTATTCGATTCAATTCATGAATTTTATAATCAAGCGTATAGTCAGATTTCAATATTCAATACAACCTCTTTTTCAACCCCTCTCTCGTAATCAGACACGTCCCATATTGTAAAAATAATCATATAGTATATTATAATATTGGAAACAAAAAATTAAAATTAAAAATCTAAGAGAAAAAATACTTCGGATAATCGAGTTTCCAGATTGCATATTTTTTGTCCAAAATTGGAAATTATTTTGTTTGACACTAGCAGACCCGACGAACTTCGTTTCGCCTAGAATTGATTTATTCTCTGATTAATTCTTGAGTTATGAAGAAAAAAAAACCTCTGCATACAAATTTTGTTTGTAAATCATAAATTTGTTCTTGAGACAAAGTTTTGATTTTCTGTTTATAAGTGGATATAGAAACATAATATATTTGTTACATTTGGCTTATAAAAGTTATTTTTTGATCTAGCAGAAGTCCTAAATATTTAGCTTCGCTAGACCAATTAATTGGAACTCAAAATTGTCGAAATCCTGAGAAATATTTTTGGGAATTTTCAACATTATGATAAATTTCAATAAAAAAATTTCTTGAGTTAAGACGTGATTTCTAAAACCTTGATGAATGTACTAAAATAGTCTTGAAGCACAGACATTATTCAACTGTTGAGACGCCACGGAATATTTTAAATTTCTGTGCCTTCAAAAATAGCTTATAACAAAAAAACCAAACTCTATCAAACGGAATTTAATGAATCCTAGGATTCAAACAGAATGCCAATAATAACCAGAAATATTCTTTAATGAAATATACAAGATTTGAATTAGATATCTTTCTACTCTCTGGTCTGTCGAAATAAAACTTAAAAATATTTAGCGTCAAGTAAATTCCCGGTCTCCCTGAGTAAATAATTTATGTTTGGTACGTCTATTAATGACAATGGCGATTCAACCACAGACGCTATCAAGACGATCATTTTTGTAGATGACATAATTTCGATCTCTTTTGACGGAGAGTTAAGGTTTGAAATATGTTATATTGTAAAGTTTTAATGGCAATATGCACATTATGAACTGTTAGGAAGTTGAAAAATTCATCTTTCTCACCCATCCCCTTTAAGAATTTGAAAAAAAAGAATGCCTGAGTCCATTGAAACGAAGTCCAATAACAATTTGTTGTGTGAGCTTTATACCAACCTGAACGGCTTCAGTTTTGATATTTCCTTTGAACATTGCATCAATCATGTGATGCAATTGTGCAGTTAGAAAATCAAAATCGGCATGACCGTTATTTTCCTTTGGGAAATGGATATAAAGCTCATTTTGAGAATAATATACCCCCTAAGGCAATAACTATAATAACTTTTTACTTTTTAAGTTTTGCGAAAACTTAACCAGTGCGAAAACTACAAGCAGTACTCCATAATTGCTCTTCAAAGTGCATGTACATATGTAGTTTCTCAAACGAAAAAATTCCATACATTCCTGAACAATTTTTTTTCGTATTTTTTGTCAGAATACGTATTTTTGGAAAAGTATTCAGAATAAATAAAAATCTCATTTTGGCCATATGTGACATACATATGCAGCAATACCAGCAAAACCAGGTGGTAGTGAAATGGTGCTGGATGGTGGAAAAATTTTAGTTTAAGAAGAATTTGTGATACCCGCGATGTGAAAAGGCGTATTGCAGTTGCAAATAGGGTTTATTATGGATTTCGTAACCAGTGTAAGTCCCATAGTTTGCGAACCAAGACGAATTTGCGCTTTACATTTCTCTGATTCATTCTGATTCATTATGATTCAACATCGTTTATGAGTGACTGGAAAGGATTTGAAGTCTTTACCATAAGAAATAACGTGTACTGTTAACGCATTATGTATCGCCAAGGCTTTACATATATTTGTGAAATATATTTCAAAATTACAAATTTTGTTTAATTACCTGTTTCATCATCCCAAATTCGACAGGGGCTGATAAAATTGGGATATTACCAATTGAGCACCACACTAGACTGTTCCAAATATAGAGCATTCAACATTTTGGGGCTAAACACAATTGTTGTGTTATAAACACTCATGTTATTATGTATGATACTGCCTTCCGTCTTTTTAATTCATCTTTTCAGAAATCAAGTAATTTATTAAATCTATTAACAGACAACTATTGGTTTTCCATCTCAGAAGACAGCATAAATCAGAAAATAACTGGAGTTGAAGAAGGAATCTCACTCTTCCAGGACATTAAGACGAATTAAAACTTGGTGAGAGAATTCCAGTGTATATATTTATCAATTTATATTGAAACTATATGATTATAAACCATAAAAAAAACCATCAGGGCATTCGATTGAAGCGATTTGGGTAGGAAGAGTTGAATCGTTAACTTCCTATTGTTAACATCTCGTGGATAAAGGGCGGGCTCTTCTCCCCATCTACACAGAGCAAAAAAAAGTTGGGATTTCTACATTTTCTACATTTCATTTTAAGAGTAAGGGAATCTTGGTACTTTTGAGTGCTATAATATTTGAATTGAATGCAAAATGTTTAATTTGAATGTTTTTATCCCAGTGTAAAATTGTTGTTTTCACAGTGAAAACAATCAAAACAAAATTAGTAAAATATTCAAAATCACTTTCATGTTTATTCTTTCTGGCAACCATGACAACAAAAATAAAAAATCTGGCAGCCAATGACGATCTGTCAAGTAAGAAATTTGTGGAAGTTATGTTTACAAAGTGGCCTCTCACGAATCTATCGTCTGCTTAGTGAATTTGTGATTTTTCGGTGTGATGACAAACGTAAACTACGCTAAGCCATGTACAGGGAGGACGAGCCCATTGCAACGGTGGATACAAACGGAAACTCCGTAAGTTTAAGGCCATTTAATTTAAGACATTTAAATGTGATGAGCCATTCCTCGACTCATAATGGTGACATAAGAAAAGACGCATCTGCGTCCGTCTTGCGAAATTTAAAACGGTGTATATGAGCTGACGAAATTTACGCTTGCGTTTTTTTCAGAATGAGTCCAACTCCAACGCTACCTTGTCGCTGTCGAAAGAATCGGATTACGATGTTACGCTGGAAACGGCAAGGAAACGGACCCCATCAAGCGGTTTGATTTTCTCCCACTTTATGCTATCAGCCCCGGCAAAGGATCATCAAGTAGCCCACCAGCCATGGCGAAAGGCAAACAAAGAAAGGAGCCGATTAGGGAGAGAAGCAACTCGCTCCTGTGGCGACCCGGAAGAGTGAGTAGTTTTGATTTTTGTATTTTGTACGCAATGCCAAGGGTGTATTCAGAAATTGGGCCGTAGGGGGGGTTGTAATTCCACAACAGTTTATGGTTTGGAAAATTTGCACGGCAAAAACTGTATTTCTATTTTTTTTTTGCGTTAATAAGGAGAAAACATTTTTTTAAAATTATCCAACAGTTTGCAGCTCCAGCTTATCAAAATTTTTACAAAGCACGATTTTTTAAATTTTCATACTTACATAAAAAATCTTTATTATTTGAATTCAATCAAATGGTCTTATATCCTTAGCTTTTTAGAGAATGAAAGAAAGATAACGTTTGAATTGAATTTTTAATATTTCATATGTCTAGTACTTTCCATTTAATTCCACCACGTTTTGTTATCTTTGCAGATATATTTGTATTGCACTCATCTCCATCGAACGATGGAACAGGGAGATGATGAGGAGCTGTTGGCGTGTTCCACTTTGAAGCGTCCCCGCCGTATATCAAGGCTGGCGAGATACGAGACTACCAAACAGAGGTCTGAAACGGATTATAATTTTTCGGTACGAATATAGAATCAACAGAATTCTGTAGACAATTTCCCTGTTGGATTATTTGAAGAGCTTGCGAAGCAATCCAGGACTGCACATTGTTATCGTGCCAAAATTGACGCTGCAGAACTGGGTCAACAAACTTGGACGGTGGCGTGCGATTTGATTGATTGAAGACCAGAAAATTAGGAATGTATTCATCAGGGATGTGCTGAAGCCTAGGAAAGGCCTATCGTACCAAGAAGGAAAAATCTGTGCTTTCAGAAATTTTGAGGGACTTTGAGACGGCCAACCGCCTGTTGCTGACGTGATCGCCGCTGCTGAATAATGAATTATTGGCAGTGGCTGATTTGCTACTCGCCGCTTCCACTTCCAGGCGCTATCGTATATGCGCAAATAGCCAGCGTAAGTTAACTGCAAGAAATTTGTATGGCGAAAGACATCTAACGCGGGTTTTCTCAAAATTAGGAACTTTTCATGAAAAACTATTTGGTACCGGTTATGTAGGAAGGTGTCCGCTACTACGCCTACCAAATATTTTTTCGATGAAGGTGCTTAATTTTGAGAAATCAGAACCCAGATGCCTTTCGCCATACTGATTTCAGAAAGTTAACTCCTAGTGTGCCGCTGTAATTACGATCAAAGCAGGCGATTCATTTTCATGAGTTGTGGGCTTTGCTGAATGGCCTGTTGCCGGATATATTCAACAGGGCAGATGTAAATGAATCGCCTGCTTTGATCGTAATTACAGCGGCACACTAGGAGTTAACTTTCTGAAATCAGTATGGCGAAAGGCATCTAAGGTTCGATTTCTCAAAATTAAGCACCTTCATCGAAAAAATATTTGGTAGGCGTAGTAGCGGACACCTTCCTACATAACCGGTACCAAATAGTTTTCATGAAAAGTTCCTGGTTCTGAGAAAACCCGCGTTAGATGTCTTCGCCATACAAACGATTAACTTACGCTGGCTATTTGCGCATATACGATAGCGCCTGGAAGTGGAAGCGGCGAGTAGCAAATCAGCCACTGCCAATAATTCATTCAACGCAAACGAATGCACTGGGGATAACAAACTGATCGAACGTTTGCATGCGGTGTTTATTTATTTTAATTTAATAGTTGTTGAAGCCTTTCCTCAATCGACGGATTGAAATCGGAATTAAAGGAGAGACTGCGCCGAAAAAGCAGGCCACAATCTTTGTCGGACTGTCCAAGATGCAACGCGAGTGATATTCCAAAATTCTCATGAAATATATCGACATTGTAAACGAAGCTGGTAAAATGGAAAAGATCCGCCTTCAGAACATTTTGATGCAGCTTATGAGGTGCACCCTCACCTGTTTTATGGTGCAGAGCCTGACCCACCATACAACACCGATCATCATTTGTTGAAGAACAGCGTAAAAATGGTCGTTTTGGATAACTTGTTAATCAAACTTCAGGAGCAGGAATCTCGAGTACTGGTTTACGACGATGACATCGACCGTATTCTGCTGTGAAGTGAAGAGCAAACTACCAAACGACGGTTTACGGAATAGTAATTTATTCAAAATGAGTGAAGGTTTGTAATAGATTGTTGTTATTTATTATTTTGCCGGAATTTCCGCGCTGAAATTTCGAACGCATTATGTAGGGTTATGTTTGTAACAGTCCATGGTTGTTTGCATTCCATTTCAGCCGCTCCGGATGATATGTGGACCCCGTTCAAGCACCTCTTCAATATTATCGACTGGTTCCTGTCGGCGTCCGGCAGTAGCGCTGAAGAACAGCAGGAACAAAATGTGGCCAGTCTGGATGCGCTGCTGCGAAAGCATAAGCAGAATTTCACCACCCTGCTGCTAAATCCACCGAAGAATGCCAAAAGCCGGGTAGGGATTACGGACGAAATAACGCTGCCTGAGTTTGGGTGGTGGACGAAAGTGTGATTATTTCCGATATGTACGATTTGAACGAGTACATTGCCCTGGAATTGCTTTGCACAGCGCAGCAGCAGATGCCGAATCATCCGGGGCTGCCGCGGGGCTAGGTGGTAGTATTGCTTAATAGGAAGTAGGAATAGTGCTTAGTAGGAAGTCGCTGATTGCGAGCTTGAAGGAGCTGTTTCAGGCCCGGGTTGGTGTGAGTTGGTGCACGGATGCGCCGCACGAGATTACGCAGCTGATCACAGCGTACACGGACGGGCTTGTGGCTGATGGAGTGCTTAATAAAATCGTGGAGTTGCGGAGGGAGTTGGACGTAACGAAAGAACTGGACGTTCTGACGATGAATCGGGCGCTGGGTCCGCGGAAGCATCATCGTCAGGTGCTGGATTTGTTCGAGAAGATTCGGGTGCTGTTGGCAACGTATTTGTTAACCTGGGCGACACAGTGCGGGCTTCCACAGGGAACGACAGTGAAGATGATCCGATACTTGGTCAAGTACAAGTCGACGGTATTGAGCGGAGGAGTGGACAATGTGACGCTGGCGCTTCATATGGCGTTGATGTACGGGTTGGGTATGAGCGTGATTCAGTGGTGGGAGGATGGGAAGCAGGTCGTGAAACGGCTGCCAATGGTGAGGGATCCGGAGTTCATCGAGAAGGTGATGGATTCAATGTGTTCATGTTGGGAGTGCGAAAGTTTGTGATCGGTTTGTAAATTGTTTTTTCTTATTGTATCTAAATATAGTATTCTTAAATAAAAATAAAAAATGAAACGAAACGGAATATTTATTTTGAATACGTAAAATTTTATGCTGACATACTAGACTCAAATTGAAAGCGCGCATAACTTGTTGTTTTGAAAGCTAAAATGTTAATTCGAAAGTAAAATACACATTTAGTTTTGAGAGGAAAATGTTGTTTTGAAAAGTCAACTCCTGTGACAGTTCTTCCCGATGTGACATTCTTGCACTTGTAAATTTAACAGTCGTATACTTTCTACTGAAAATCACTAACGAATTTTCTTAACTTTACTAACGTTTCTTTGACTTTTACCAACTATTTTTTTTTTGTGTGTATTGGGTCAATCTGGGAAACGAGGGCTTAATATTGTATTATTGATTATACGAACTTTCTTCTGGAAGGAGATTCTCTACTCATCCCGTGGATTTTGCATAAGTGTCTTTGCTTATGGAACCACCCCACCCATTTTGGCCCTTCATACAGGAGTTTGATGAAATGCATTCAATAATATAAACAGGATCAAATCGTTTGTCAGATATGACCAGTGCTATTGGCAGGTGCCTTGCTACAATAGATGGTAGTATCATCATCATCATCATCATTACATTGCTCTGATTCTTCCTGTGGCAAGATTGGAGAGCTTTCGGAGTGTTTGAACGTAATGGAACGTACAAACGGTCAAGCAGTTTGACCAACATTTACTCCACCTCTCGTTTATTCAAACATCCATCAAGTTTTACCAACAGTGACACGAACAATTAATTTATTCGACCAAAGATATCACACACGAAGCGCCAACTTGAGCACCAACCATCAAAAAATATATGGGAGTTTGTGCACTCACTGCAAATGCTCAAACATGTTCCACAACTCAAACCAAAATCAAACCGTTTTATTTATTTATTTTTTTCAACCGAGCCGCCAACTGTCAAAGGGTTGTTCGAACTAGAGATGTCGTAAAATCCCGATTAATCGATTAGTTACTAATCGATTACTCTTGATTCTTGTCGATTATTGAATCGATTTATCATTGTATAGTAATCGATTCAAAATTAATCGATTATCACAACGATGAATCGATTAATCGAAATAATCAATTAATTTTCGACATCCTTATGATGGGCCCTCCTTAGCCGTGCGGTAAGACGCGCGGCTACAAAGCAAGACCATGCTGAGGGTGGCTGGGTTCGATTCCCGGTGCCGGTCTAGACAATTTTCGGATTGGAAATTGTCTCGACTTCCTTGGGCATAAAAGTATCATCGTGTTAGCCTCTGTCGCGACCGGCCAATATTGAACTGGCTGCTGTTACTCCTACAGCCTCATGATATACGAATGGAGAAATGGTAACTTGGCTTAGAAACCTCGCAGTTAATAACTGTGGAAGTGCTTAATGAACACTAAGCTGCGAGGCGGCAATGTCCCAGTGGGGGATGCAATGCCAATGAAGAAGAAGAAGAAGATGATGTCGTAAAATTCTGATTAATCGATTAGTAACTAATCGATTACTCACGATTCATCTCGATTATTGAATCGATTAATCGTTGGGTAATAATCGATTCAAAATTAATCGATTATGACAACGATGAATCGATTAATCGAAGTAATCGATTAATTTGCGACATCTCTAGTTCGAACAACTTCACACACGTTCAAACAAAGCAGCAACCAAAGCGTTTTCTTGGGGGAGGAGTCAATGTTCGTCAAACTGCTTGACTGGTGTGTACGGCGGTAAAGGTAGCCTCACACCTCGGGAATTTGGTTCGCGGATTTTTTACCCATGTATAAATAAATAAATAATGTATTTAGAATTTGGGCACAGAAAATCAAAATGCTGGCCCCATTCAAAATACACGGGGACCTAAAATCCGGCGAAAAAAAATCCCAAGGGTGAGGTAGCCTTAAACAGGAGAACGGTATCTGACGGCGTCGCATGAATCACAAGTTAGTGCCCGAACACAATGTGAACGGCAATCCGGCAGAACGGAACTGCGGCAGAGCGGAATTGTTCTAAAACTGCCGTTGCCGTTCTGCCGTTGCCGCTTTGCCGCAGACCAACCCACAATGTGAACGGTTGAAAGGCGATACTGGCAGTTCAAATTAGCCACAAACAGTTTATTTTTGTAACATTATTTTCAGTATTTTCACTCTTATTAGTATAATAAAAGGAGTGCATCATGACTTGCTGTTTCTCAGAAAATATATACATTCATGAGCATATTTGTTTACAAAAATATATTTGTTTACAAATTATCTCTAAAAGTACCTCAGGCATTTTCATTCGTTGATCTTGATTTGGACGTTTGACGTTTACCGCTTCGCTGTTTCGCAAGTTTCCAAATTTCTGAGATTTAGTACAATGTCACTTTTGCCGCAGCGCCGTCATTGTGGGCTGCACCATATAGTTCCATGTGTTGGAAATTTGCCGTTACCGTTCTGCCCAGGCTATAGACATCCCTATCTAACTCCCTTAGCCTAAAAAATTTAATAGCCGCCATCTCCCGGGCACAGTGTGCAAATAGACCGCTGTCAGTTGCATGAGATGTCAACAATCGTCAACAACACCAATGATTGTAGCTTGATAATAAAAAATATCCACAACAATAAAAGAGCAGGATTTATTTTTAAATTCTGCTCAAGCTTTTCACGATGAAATAAAAGACAAATTGTTGTTCTCCATGTAAGTAAAATCAAAATTGATCATGTAGATAAGTTTTGAATCAATTAAACTCAATAGTCATATTTAATGAATATTCCCGATTAAAATTGCATATTGCTGAATTTGGATGTTTTATGATGTTAAGCTTTTTTAGATTTGACGTACGTTGCTTGGCGTTGGTGTTGGTGTTGGCTACGCTAAACATGAGCTCTTAGCATAGGCCTGGTTCTGCCGCATTGCCGTTCACATTGTGTTCGGGCACTTATACCAGGTGTATAAAGAACTGGGTATTGTTAAGCTTATACAACACAGCAGACTACGGTTGGCTGGACATGTTGTTTCTATGCTAGAAGAGCGTCAAGCGAAGATAATATTCAGTAGAGAATCCGGAAAAGGCCGTAGGATTCGTGGAAGGTCGCGTACACGATGACTTTTTGCAGTTGCAGAGAGCATATTCTTTAGTATACATCCTCTAGGCAAACGATCGCTATGTGGTTAGTTATATTTTGGATTGGAAACCGTATTGATCCTGCATGATGGTTTGTTTTTTTTTGACCCTCCTAGATATTTTTCTAGTGGTCACGCAAAATTTTAACAACTTCTCCTAAAACAGGCCAAATCTTAAAACTATTATACACTTGATCCCTCATTCGTCATCCATACAAAAATTTGGCGAAAAATTCGGAAAAATATAAATTTGTTCTCATGCGGCTATTTTTGTGCAGATTTGACAGATTTGATGAAGGGTTGGCTCGAAAAAAATATTTATTGACTAGATTACTAGACATCATAGAAAGGGGATCTAGTCTCTAGAATTCTAGAATTCCGTATAAAAACCCAACTTAATTCATCGAGTAGTGACACTGCCTTTATCGTATTTTGCTAAAACCAACCTTATATGGCGTTAATACAGTTCGATGTACCATTTTCTTCAACTTCAACTTTTAAACGCAACGCTCGATCGTTATCAAATCCAACAGTGATCAACTAGACCTTTCGAATGCAACTTGTTGCAAGAAAATCGGTTAAGGAATACTATATGGAAAGTTGTCTGATGTTTTTCTAAGCTTTTGTGCACACACATACACACACATTCACACGGGCAGACAAACATTGGCTCAGTTCGTCGAGCTGAGTCGATTGGTATAACACTATAGGTCTCCGAGAGTGTCAGGCCATTTGGCCGAATGTCGTTTGGCCGAATGCCGTTTAGCCGAAAAGTTAAAACATTTAACCTCAGATTACAAGTAGTGAATAGTGAGTAATGAGAAGTAGGAAGTGAGAAGTGAAAAGTGATAAAAAAAAACAGAGAACTTCTTCCCTGATTCTTCTTCCTTTCTCATTCTTCCTTTTTCTTCTTCCTTCTTCCTCCTTCTTCCTTCTTCCTTCTTCCTTCTTCCTTTTTCCTCCTTCTTTCTTCTTTCTTCTTCCTACTTACTTCTTCCTTCTTCCTTCTTCCTTCTTCCTTCTTCCTTCTTCCTTCTTCCTTCTTCCTTCTTCCTTCTTCCTTCTTCCTTCTTCCTTCTTCCTTCTTCCTTCTTCCTTCTTCCTTCTTCCTTCTTCCTTCTTCCTTCTTCCTTCTTCCTTCTTCCTTCTTCCTTCTTCCTTCTTCCTTCTTCCTTTTTTCCTTCATCCTTCTTTCTTCTTTCTTTTTTCTTCTTTCTTCTTCCTTCTTCTTTCTTCCTTCTTCCTTCTTCTTACTTCCTTTTTCCTTCTTCTTTCTTCCTTCTTCCTTGTTCCTTCTTCTTAAGGTGCCGTCAGACGTTGCAAGCAAATCACTCGCAACGAGCATTTTGTTCGCAGAAAGTGACAACTGTCAAAAATTTTTCTGTCTGACTACACTGAAAGTGATTGCATGCAAACAAATGACAACTCGTAAGCAAACGCTCGCTTGCAATGTGTGACTGCTCAGCGTTAAAAATTTTCAACTCGCAGAAACGAAATTGCGCTTGCTAGTGCAGCACTAGCAAATTTTTCGCTTGCAAAAGTGAAAACGTTTTCAGGTGGCAGTGTTGCACTGCAAAAATAGGGATGAAATTAGATTTTGTGGCCGAAAAACAAGTTTTTCGTTTTTGTTTATATTTGCATGAGAGTAAATCTGTCATTTGCTTAAAGTAAAAAATTGCTACGTGTGACTGCAATTGCGAGTGCTCTCAGAAATCATTCGTTCGCACGAGTGATTTGCTTGCAACGTCTGACGGAGCCTTTACTTCCTTTTTCCTTATTCCTTCGTCCTTCATCCTTCTTCCTTCATTCTTCTTCCTTCTCCTAATTCCTTGTTCCTTCTTCCTACTTCCTTCTCCCCTCTCCCTTTTTCCTTCTTCCTTATTCCTTCTTTCTTCTTCCTAATTCCTTATTTCTTGTTCCTTCTTCCTTCTTCGTTCTTCCTTTCTCCTTCTTCCTTCTTCCTCGTTCCTTCTTCCTTCTTCCTTCTTCCTTCTTCCTTCTTCCTTCTTCCTGCTTGCTTCTTCCGTCTTCTTTTTTCCTTCTTCCTTCTTCCTACTCCCTTCTTCCTTTTTTCCTTCTTCCTTCTTCCTTCTTCCTTCTTCCTTTTTACATCTTCCTTCGTCCTTCGTCCTTATTCTTTCTTCCCTCTTCCTTCTTTCTTCATTCTCGTTCCTTCTTCCTTATTTATTCTTCCTAATTCCTTCTTCTTTCTTCATTCTTTCTTCTTCCTTCTTCCTTCTTCCTTCTTCCTTCTTCCTTCTTCCTTTTTCTTTTTTCCTTCTTTCTTCTTCCTACTTTCTTCTTCCTTTTTCCTTCGTCCTTCTTCCTTCTTCTTTCTTCGCTCTTCATTCTTCCTTTTTCTTTTTTCCTTCTTCCTACTTCCTTCTTCCCTCTTCCTTCTTCCTTCTTCCTTCTTCTTTCTTCCTTCTTCCTACTTCCTTCTTCCTTCTTCCTTCGTCCTTCTTCCTTCTTCCTTCTTCGTTCTTCATTCTTCCTTCTTCCTTCTTCCTTCTTCCTTCTTCCTTCTTCCTTCTTCCTTCTTCCTTCTTCCTTCTTCCTTCTAACTTCTTCCGTCGTTTTTCGATTATATCTAGAGGAACATTTCTAAAGGTCCTAAGTAACATTTGTAAACAAATCGAGTTATTAGCGCAGACACTCAACTGTGCTCCTAATCTTAGCGGTCAATTTAAATCCACATTTATTTTTTCATTATTTCAATATATATTTTTTCCAGTGCAAAACGTCCAACCTGCATTATCGGCAATATCTGACAGATTTGTCGTTTGGACCTTTTGCAATTTGACGGTCCCATCTGAAATTTGCCAAAACAAAATCAAAATTTCAGATGGGACCTTTGGTCGCACATTAATAAATTTTTGTTTTCTCTATTAAAAGTATGTTTTGTAACTAAAATTAAATGAAGACAACACTCAAGAGTCGCCAAGAGCAAGCTAGTCCGCTAATCAATCAAGTTAGCTGGCGGAACTTTGATTATAATATATTATCTTGGCGGAGCTCTTTATCATCGGATTCCTGACCAAGCACGACATCGATCCCAACACAAACAAGAGGTAAGGGAATTTTAATATTATTTCATGCATTAGTTTAGTTTTTCTAATTACATTCTCCAGGGGTTACCTTCGTTTGTGAACTGCCGGTTAATGAAGGAAATGACTTCAGTGGAATCTTTGATTGCGAATCGCATATCGTACTGCTGCCAACCTCCCATACGGCAGATTCCAGGCAACCCAAATCCCCGCGCTAGCCGACGCTGTGCCCTTTCGTTATTAAGATCACATCCCATGGATTATTTGCTTAGGTGAGAAAGTCAATGCAGCTGATAAACCCGCATATTAATTTCAAATTAAATCAATCATTCCAAATTTTCAAAGAATGATTTTCTCACTGAAATTTTTTATTCTCTTCATACTAGGCTGGGCCAGTCGACTGTGCAAGCGCATCGAAAAGGAATTAGTGATCAACAATCAACTAACTGAACGTTTGCCGCGACAAGTACCGTGAGAAATTTTTTTAAACGGAACTCGCTCTCTTAACGATGGTCTGGAGGGGAGGAAAAATGTGGCCTACCAGAAGATCCTGAGCAATTTTAGGTTTTTCAGCGAGCTTTGCCACTGACGAAATGGAAGAGGGTTTACCATTGGCCGTCGTGCTGGCATATTGCAGAACTGTGATGACTTGGGAGCTCGTCTGGATTTCAAGACTCGGATCACCATACAGAGATCTCGGCCATTAGTCCCGTGTTATTCGATAGACTAAAATAAAGCATTAAAATCAAAACCATTAGATAAAAATGGAAAAAAAATGTGAAAAATTGAAAATTCATAATTCCTGTACTTTCTATTGAAAATCACTTAATCTTTTATCACATTAATGGGAGCAGTGTGTATTAGAAAGGAATTCCATCACAGACAGTGAACAGTCTTAATCATACGGAATTAATTTTATTGCTCGAACTTTGCCGCAGGTTGTTAAGAGCATCATTATGGGGCACAAGTATTTAAATTGCCTGTGCTATGATGTCGTTTTAGTTTAGTTATGGATGGCGAGTTCGATTCTTGGTCCGGTATGGAATGTTTTCGGATAGGAAATCTCGACACCCTAGGAATATTTACTGCATCCATTGTATGAGAAGCTTTCAAATAATAATTGAGAAAATGCACAATACTAAGTTGAAAAGCAGACCAAGTTACAAAAGAAATGCAGAGTAAATAAAAAGAAGTTATTAGTTGTTGGATAAATACTAGGCATATAATAACACCACTAGACTGGCTTTGGAAACAAAAAGTTATAGAATCCCACGGACAACTGCATTTCCTACCAATATGAGCTCAATCGGGCAGTTAGAATCAACTTCCCAAGCGAAATTGTTTTAGGGCTGTATATTTTGGCTGAAAACCTCATATAAACTGCATATTAAATGCGCCAGCGTATGCAATAGTTGATTGAGCTGAAATTTACAGAAAACAATACCTAAAATCAACTTATTACATGTAAAACTGAAAAGTGTAATTAAATTATACTAAGGTCCGAAGTGGCAGTCATCTTTGCATAATGTCCTACGTAACAAGTCCCAACTGAAAAATTAAAAACAATAGGTCCTAAGTAACAAAACTGTTTATAAACCATCCGTACTTTATGAAAAATGACAAACAAACATTATATTCGAATTCTACGACTGTTTTTACGTCTAAGAATCATTTAAAAACTGATATATTGTTTTTCTGTTAAAATAGGGAATATTTTTTTCATTCGAATTTTCATTTCTTGATTTCTCAGTTCGAGGTCAAAGTTAGTTAGGCCCATTTGAAATGTTCATCTAGATATCCTTTTGAGAGAAAAAGCGGTAAAAAAAAACTTTGGCCCTTTTTTAAAAAATAGTCTAGATCAATTTTGGAAAACTGAGTATGCAAAGTAGCTTTTTGTAACAAGGTCTACAAAGCAAGACCAAAGCAAGGTGGCCGTATTGGAAATTGTCTCCACTTCCCTGGGCATAAAAGTATCATCGTGTTAGCCTCATGATATACGAATGCAGAAATGGTAACTTGGCTTAGAAACCTCGCAGTTGATAACTGTGGAAGTGCTTAATGAACACTAAGCTGCGAGGCGGCAATGTCCTAGTGGGAGATGTAATGCCAATGAAGAAGAAGAAGATGTCCAGAAATGTTCATTAAAATCTAAAAGCGTGCTGCCAGCTCTATATACGATTTGGCACGAGATGGGTCAATGGTTTCAGTTGGATTGTTATATTCATATTCATCACCATGGCCCCTAATTTATGAACAGGAAGGTATACTTATTTAATAGGCAGGCGGTTTCTTAATTTACTAAGTCCAATTTCTCTCCTGATTCCACTGTGCCAGAACATATTCTTTTGAAGGTGCATACTTAAATATATGTACGTTATGTTCCCTTCCCACAGCATTCATACATCTATTTGTTGATGGTCTTATACAAAAAATCTCCCCTGCACATATGGTTTACATTTTTGGCAGTATCATCCTGGTGGGAATGGTGATTCTATTTTTTGTGACTTGTGTGCCAGATTTTTCACAGATTCGGTGACTTACGATCGAATTCGAAGTTTTACATATTGGTATCACTCCCATGGCACAGTCAGATGATTGCAATCATAAAGCGATGAACAGATTTCAATCGATATTATTGTCACTTGGGGTTTATTTTTTTTCCTTCAACCAATATTGATTCTATTTTGGGATACATCATTAGGCAGGCCTCCAGAAACAAACCAAGCCGTATTGTTTCGGGCCTCCACAGAACTTATAAGAGTGCGTATGCTACGAAGGACTTCATTCTTTGCAAATACACTTATGTATGTACACTCAAACACATGCACACAGATAATGACAAGAAATGGAATCACAGATGTGCGAAGAGAATTTCACTGCGTCACTCGCGTTCGGGAAAACTTCAGCACCAAATAAAGACAGGAAAACATCATTCCTCATCTTTCAATTTTGATAGCGATAAAATTGTAAAAAATATCCACTCTCGAGCGCAATCACATGATTTCACAGTTATTTTTCTTCATCTTTTCTTCCGTTGTTTATCTTGCTTTTCATGCATCACTTATACAAGCCTATGTACAGTGCCTCATCCCAGGCAGGTTAGCAGGACGACACTCGTGGTGTACACGGACAGAATCAATTAATTTGAAGATCACTATGATTGCATATAATCACTATAATCATATGAAGGTAGGCAAACGGAAATCACTAATTTCCTGCAAACTTCCTTGAACCCTGAACGAAACGAACCCATTGCGGAAATAACCTTCTCCCAAGCAGCAGCCTCACTGAGATTTTTCCCAACCACAAAAAAAATCACATCCTGAAAATTCATTTACCACACTAGACCGCAAACAGGATCTCCACGCGCCTAACGTCTTTGCAACCCGCATCACAACTGAGCTAACGTTTCTGGCTTAGCCGCAGTAAAAGAGATGCCTGTTCTCCGTCGAGCAGCACTTGCAGGCGAAAACTCGCTCCTGAAGGTATACTCTCCCATTCGTCCCTGTATTGATGTGAACGCATGTTTTGGCATGTGCCTCTGCCGACGACAACAATGTGCGGGAAAACGGGATGGAAAAACAACATTCACCCAGGAGTAGAACGACGGGCCCCCATTGTTGTGAAAAATCCGCACACGTGAGCGTCCTTCGGAGAGAGCGTGTTTATCAAATGCTCACCCAAACCCCCAGGCTATCGGGATTTCACTGTCGGCTGCTGCTCAGCCTGTTCATGTAGATACCTACCCAGAGCCACCAGTGTGGAGTGTCGTAGTAGGAAAGGTCGGAAAAGCGACAAACCAAACACCGCAAGGTTTCTCCGGAAAATGACAACAGAGCCCGAGAGCGATAGAATGGTCGAGTCGAACGAGTATTGGTTCAAATATAAAGACAAGAATTTCCCTCTCAGAACGGCTCGGAAAGTGACCTAGGGTACCGTCAGGTGCTTTGCGACCGACCTGTTTGCTTTCCTTATGCACTGTGCTGTTATATTCAGTTTTTCTATCTTTACGGCGCTCTCTAAATTACAGTCATCTGTAAGAAAAAAAAACCTGGTTTTTTCAAGTGCTTTACATTTATTTCCTGGTAAAACAAACGTTCCATAAATCGATTTTTGCAGCAAAATATAAATACAATAGGTATATTGCGCAAAACGTTTTGCAAAAGAAATAATTGGCCTCACAGCATTTTTTCTCGTAAACTACTTGAGAAACTTTTTGGGGAATACCTACATTTTAGATCCGTTTAAAGATAGATTCTCTATACAGAAAGGCTACATATTTGTATATTTTCTATTTTGAGGACTACAATAAAAATCCCTTTTCTCAAAAAAAAAAATGCCTATGAAAAACCCCGTGCCTTATTTCTAATGACCTTGCCATACTTTCTGTGAGAAAAAATCAAAGTTACACGAAACTTCGATATAATTTCATGTTTTTACAGCTTGGGCTCCTTCGAACTTCTTTTTGAGAAATGTCCATGGAAATAACTTCCTAAAATACTTAGGAGATATTCCTACGAAAATTCCTTCCAAAATTCGAAAATCCTGAAATTATTTCTGGACTTCCTAAAACAAATTGTTCCATGTAAGTATATCGAAATTCTTTAGGCAATTCAGATATTTATTATGGAATCCCTTTGAGGAATTCTTTGAAATTTTTGGGTTGACCCTTTCAGCACGACTTTTTTTACGTAGATTCAATGTACAAACTTGGGGTTTTTCACTGGATCCTGCCACTAGTATAGATGCTCTTATGTCTTACTGAAGATTGAAACGGTGAGAATAGGCATAACATAACCATTCACTATTCCAATACGAAGTAGATTGTTCCGGATTGAAATAGAAATAAGATGTGATATCAAGCGAAAGGTTTTACTTCCTGCTCCTTAGAACAGCTGTGAAAACCACAATAAAATTTGTTATAATCCTCAAAATTGATTAATCTTCTTCTTCTATATACATAAAAATGAATTTCTGTCTGTCTGAACCTTATAGACTCCGAAACTACTGAACCGATCTGCGTGAAAATGTGTATGCAGAGGTTTTCGGGGCCGGGGAAGGTTCTTAATATGGTTCGAGACCCCTCCCCCTTTTGGAAAGGGGGGCTCCCATACAAATGAAACACAAAATTTCTTCATAACTCGAGTATTATTCAGATAATAAATCAATTTAGGCGAAACAAAGTTCGTCGGGTCTGCTAGTCCATAATAAGAACGCATGCACCAGTTGTGGCACTATTCTTAATTTTGGTTCCTTATTTGGCAAATCCCATTGTTTTCTTATGGGACTGGCCAAATTGGGACCACTAGTGCGACAACTGGTGCAAAGGACTTCAAAAATTGAGCAAAATCAATTTTTACAATCATGCTTTGCTTGTTTTGGAGGAAATCAAAGGTGTTATCGTATCATATGAATATGCTTTATCGATATGTTCTTGGTTTGCGGTGATTTGATTGGCCATTTGGCATATAAAGCACTAGTGCGACAACTGGTGCTATAGCCACAACTGGTACATCTAGCCTACTTATAATGGTTTCATGACACACATGGAAAGTGAATCGCTATCTTAAAGAACATTGTAAAGCCATAATTATTACTTGGGATGTTTCCCGTAAGGCGAAAAGACGTATTTCTGTGGGGAAAATTGTCTTTTAAGACGTACGTAACCAGCTTACTGCCCATAAAAACATGAATAACCCCCTCAGATATGGAACGATTCGCATATGAGAATATCGAGCATGCATCAGCAGCTTGGCTTTCGTAACACACATACAGAAATGATCATCGCGCTAATATAAAACCTTAGTTTGGGTTTCCAAATAGCCCTGCGGGCAAAGGCGTAGGATTGCTATATGATGTTTTACGGGAGGAAAACATCCTGGACCCCTTGGGAATAGTATATCCATTGTACTTGTGTCACAAGATACATATTGCAATGGCGGACAAGAATAAGCTTTCAATTGAAAGCTGTGGAAATGCTTATAGAATACTTAATTGAAAAGCAGGCCAAGTTCCAGTTGGAATGAAGAGCCATAGAAGAAGAAGAAACCTTAGTTTATCATTTTCGGACATGAAGCATGGAAATTATGAATCTTTTGTGGCTTTCAAGCAAATTTGATGCGTATTATATTCGGTGAGGTGCTTGAAAATGATGTGTGCCACAGAAAGAGACAGTGACAGTGTATCAAGATATAAATATTGTGAATCCTATGAAATGTTGAAAAAAAAAAGCAAATACAAAGATTGTGAGACATGCAAAAATGAAAAAAAAAATACTCCAAAAACGCTTCAAATACAAGAAATAAATGATTTTTCAACAGGCCACATTGTGCTTCCGTGCTGTGCGGTTCTATTTTGCTGAAGGAAGTTTTTAATACTACCCGAAGCTATTCAAATTTGCACAGCACTGTGATATAAATAAGTGTACAGTTCACGGCGTCTCGGTACAGAATGTCTTTATTCAGTTTGTAACAATCTTGTTGGAGTGTCAGAGTATGCAAGATACATATAAAAGGTGGTTTATAATAATACACGTTTAAGTAATTTTAAGCAACTTCCCTTACATCTCCCCTTCAAACAATCTAGTAATAATCGAAATCGGTATCACGATTAGCACGAACCACCCTTCCGCTTCTTGTTCTCGTGGGACTGATGGCTTGCGTGAAACTTTGTTCAGGTTGCTGATGACTTCGAAACTTCTTCATCCGGAACTTGATGATCTTGATAAATGTTGTCGGCAAGCGAAGGTTGGCTTGATAGAGACTTACCAACGGGTTCTTCGTAGGCAGAAACCGTCCTTTGTTTGATGTCCCGAACATTTCTTCGAATAATATTCCCGTTTCTCAACTGTACCATGTATGATCTAGGTTGCTCCAGTTCCTTAGTTATTCTTCCTCTTTCCCAAAGCTTGGTCTTCGTATCTTGTAGCATGACGGCTTGCTTTTCATCGTATTCCGGTGGCTTTACCGCTCCTCTATCGGCGTATTTCTTCTGCTGTAGCCGTTCATCCTTCAGATTTTCCGGAACACAGTTGACTATACGAGGCTTGAGAACAACATCCGATGCTGGAATGGTAGAACGCAATGTACGGCTCATCAATCGTTGACTGGGTGACTCTAATTTATCATTTCGTGGTGTGTTGCGTAGCAAAAGAAGTGCCAACTGAACATCTGAACCATCCTCCGCACATCGCTTGAGCATTTGTTTTGCAGTCTGCACAAACCTCTCCGCTAATCCGTTACTTCTTGGAAAATGCGGACTAGACGTGACATGGTCGAATGACCACATTTGACTGAATTTAGCGAAATCGTGAGCTGAATATTGGGGTCCGTTATCGGTGTAGAGAATTCTTGGTATCCCATGTGTTGCAAACCATAGCTTCAACTTTTCGATGACTGCCTTCGCTGTGGGTTCTTTCAATTTGACGAAATCAAAATATCCTGAGTAGCTGTCAGCTATCAACAAATACTCGCTACCGTCGAAGTAAAACAGATCCGAGGAAACTATTTCGAATGGAAGTGCAGGAATTTCGTTGTTCATCAGCTCATGCTTAACATTGCATCGCTGATATTTCTGGCATACAGAACATTTTTCAACCATCTCCGCTATATCTGTTGTCATTCCGACCCAGAATAATGACTGCTTAGCTCGACGAGTGCACCCTTGAACTCCGGTGTGACCCTTGTGTATCTCTTTGAGCATCTTGTTCCTAAGGCTCTCTGGTATCACTACTTGATGTGACCGAAACACTAAACCATTGTATACTGCCATTTCGTCTCGAAACGACCAGTATTTTCGAAGGACTTCGGGAAGCAAACGTTTTTCATTTGGCCAACCGTCCATTATAATTTGAACTAGGCTGACCACTTCCGGATCTCTTGAGCTCTCTGCAACAATTTCTAACCGGGCTGGCTTCGTCGGACTGTTCCCTTGACACCACATTGTCTATGTCTCTGCTAAGTATATCCGGCAAAGGAATATCAGATCCTTTTTTGTACTTGATAACTGGGGCATATTGGACCACGTCAAGAAGAATACGTTTTAGTCGGGCAGGAGCTCTATCGAGGGTCTTTTTAAAGATCGATTCCAAAGGCTTATGATCAGTCTCGATTTCCAATTTTTTTCCGTATATATAGTCATGGAATCGGTTACACGCAAATCGAATTGCAGCCGCCTCTTTTTCGATTTGGGGGTAATTTTCTTGTGCTTTCGTCAATGATTTAGACGCATAAGCAACAGGTTTGCCGTTCTGGAGGAGCACTGCACCGAATGCTTTGGAACTAGCATCTACAGACAAGGTTACATCTGCATTCACGTCATAGTATGCTAGAACGGGTGGGGTTATCATAAGATGCTTGATTTTCAAAAACGCGTCTTCTTGATCATTACCCCAAAACCATTCTACATCTTTCACCAAAAGCCTTCTCAATGGCTCAGTTATCGACGAAAGATTCTCAATAAATTTTCCCAGGTAGGTAATTGTTCCTAGCACTCTTTGCAGCTGCAGTCTATTTGTCGGACGTTTTAATTTTTGTACTACTTCGAGCTTTTCAGGATCAGCTTTCAGACCAACATCGGTAACTAAGTGCCCCAAAATTTGACGGTTGATTGATTAAAAATACATTTTTCCTTATTAAGCTTCAACCCTGCGCTCCTAATTCGTCCCAGTACCACTTCTGTAATTTCATTCAGCCTTTTTTCGCTCACGGCATGAATGAGAATGTCGTCCATTGAACTTTCAACTCCGTCGATCCCTTCCAATAAGGAGCTCATCAATTTTTGAAATACCTCTGGCGCCGATGCTAGACCGAAAGGTAATCTTCTGCAAGTGTACCGTCCCCAAGGAGTGCCAAATGCCAAGTACTTTTTTGTTCTGTCTGATACCGGTATTTGCCAAAACCCCTTTTTCATGTCCAATATCGTGAAACGCTGAGATCCGACAATTCGCGCTGAAATTTCTTCTACTGTGGAAAGCGGATGTACGCGCCGGAGGAGGTTCTTATTCACTTGGGATGGGTCAATACAAATTCGTAGCTTACCTTTTTGTCGTACTATTACCATAGCATTGAGAACTGGTGTCGGTTCTGCAATTGGTTCGATGACGCCCATTTTCAGCATCAAATCCAATTCCTCCTTAACGGTCGCACGTAACGCGTGTGGTATTCTTCTTGGTGGGTCATTTTGGAATGCCGGATTCTCTACTAAATCGATATCGTAGATAAATCCTTTAACACAACCGAGACCACTAAACAGGGAGCTTTCCATATTCACCTCGTCCAGTCGCGCAATCAGGTTAAAACGAACACTTGTTTTTCTCCCAAGGATAGGTATGACATCCCCATCAACTATTTTAAATGTTGCACTCTCTCGACGGCCCCTCACCATCACTGGTAGTTCAACTTCACCTTTCACATTCACCTTGTGGTTTGTGTATGATATGAGTCTCTTCGTTTTCGACTGCTTCAGACTTTCACCCAGTGTACGAAAAATATCCCACGGTAGCACGTTGCATGCAGCACCGCTGTCAAGTTTCAATGTGATGCTCTTCCCATTTATCTTCACCGTTTCGTACCACACTTCATCACTGTGTTCGTCATCGTCATCGATTGCAGCGATGTACAATTCTTCCACTGACAGTTCTTCTTCATCATCCACTTCCAATGTTTTCACATATCGCGTATTCCCTTCTCTGCGTACGAAACTGGAAGCACCACTACCAAAACACTTTTCTGCGAAATGCCCCTTCTTTCCGCACTTTAAACACTTTCTGTTGAACGCTGGGCACATCTTCCGTCGATGCTCCCGCCCGCATCGATTGCATGGAAACAGCGTTTCACTTTGAGCATCATTCTCTAGTTTCTTCTGTCGAACAGAATCAACTTCCAGAGCCGGTTTCTCTAACATCACTTTTGTCTGCTTCACTGATTGCTCGAAACTGCGCACTATGTCAATTGTTTTCTGCAGATCATTAGCATCATTCAGCAATTGCGGTATCAAGTTCGTGTGGATTGTTCCGGCGATGATTCTATCTTTTATCATAGAATCGTGTAACACGCTGAAAGCGCATCGGTTTGCTTGTTCGCGGACTCGTGTAAAAAATGTATCGTACTGTTCACTCGCGTTCTGCACTATTCTGCCAAACACGTACCGTTCGTACGTAAGACACGATTTCGGAACAAAATATGCTTCGAATTTATCTTTCAGCACTTTTATGTCTCTCTCTTGGGAGTCTGACAGACCGAAAGTATCTAGCACTCGGACACACTCTTCACCAATACAGCTTGTCGCCAATGTCGTCGCTTGTATCTGTGGGGGTTTGCTTTCCAGCTCCGTTGCGACCGACCACCAATTGAACTGGCGCCACCACTGCTTCCATTTGGCGTCCATGTTCTCCTCAATGACAAGTGGTTTCGGTGGTTTAATCGACGCTAAATGAGTCGACATAACCTTATTACTGTCGTTCATGTTTTTCCCGGTGAAAACCTTTCCCGCTGCTTTCAAACTATTCCAAATATCAAAATAGTCATCGGTAATCCATTCAGGAATCCGAATTTCACTAACTAATCACTAAATAAAGCGATTTTTGCACTAGTACTTTCCAATTCTGACACCATGTGATATAAATAAGTGTACAGTTCACGGCGTCTCGGTACAGAATGTCTTTATTCAGTTTGTAACAATCTTGTTGGAGTGTCAGAGTATGCAAGATACATATAAAAGGTGGTTTATAATAATACACGTTTAAGTAATTTTAAGCAACTTCCCTTACAAGCACTATTTGTATAGCTACTGATGCCGTTATGATCTTTGCGTGGGCCCGTGCCTTCGTTTTAGTGGTGGTAATCCTGCCAAGGGCACCGTTCTGGAAAAAATACTCTTAGAAGATCACGTCTCCACGCTCAGCTATGAGCATTAATAAAAACAAGAGTGTTGGTTTTCGGACCGCCCTAATGAACCAATTTTCAAAGCAGTGCTCGGTGTACGGTTTGCAACAGCTTAAAACTATTGTATTTAATTTGCAGAATAAACGATAAATAAAATATATGTTACATTATTCGCTTCTTTTCCAGTACTTTCTATTACTAACTACTTACATTTATAGTTTCTTCCCGTTCTATCCTATTTCTAAAGGCTGATTTACCGACGGCTTATTTCGCTTTATCCTTCTACAAACATCGTTAGATTTTAGCAAAAATACAATATAATAAACCACATTTATCACCTTTTACCGATTTCAGAATTCACTATATGATCATATATGATCATGTGGATATATAAAACCATTGTCCGTCCCAGGACAACTTACGCTTCCCTTGTCTGGTGGCCTAAAACTAATGAGGCTGCTGCAAGGGCTAAGCTCAAAAAAAACCAACGCACCGCTTGCATAGCCATCACTGGTGCAGTTCGTAGTACACCCACTTTGGCCCTAGATGCAATGCTTCACCTGCCCCGGTTAGATAAATTCATAAAGCTGGAAGCGGAAAAAAGTGCTCTAAGGTTGAAGAGAACAAAAACACTGCTGTCGGGAGACCTTACGGGTCACCTCAGCATATTAAATGAATTTGCCATAAATCCCGCAATAGGAATTTGTAGTGACTGGATCGAAACGGTAGTCAATTATGACTTACCTTACGATGTGTTCATTCCTTCCCGCCAGGAGTGGGAAGGAGGTGGACCCAGCGTTCCAACAGGCTCTATAAATTTCTTCACAGATGGTTCGAAAATGAATAATCTGACAGGATCCGGAATCTATGGCCCTACAACAAAAATTTCTGTCCACTTAGGACAGTGGCCCACAGTATTTCAGGGGGAATATATGCAATATTAGAATGCGTGTTATTATGCCTGAGGAGAAAGTATAGATTTGCAAAAATATGTATTTTCTCTGACAGCCAAGCGGCACTTAAGTCGCTTAATAACTACACTTGTAACTCAAAGCTAGTGTGGGAATGCATTCTGGCTTTGAAAAACTTATCCATACGCAATCGAGTCTACCTATATTGGATCCCAGGACATACGGGTCTAGAGGGAAACGAGATTGCTGATGAGCTAGCCAGGAATGGATCTAATGAAAGGTTCATTGGCCCTGAGCCCTTCTGCGGGATCTCAGACTGCTCTGTAAAAATGGAACTGAACAAATATATGGTCAGTCAAATCACATCAAACTGGAATGCACTTCCCCATACGAGCCAATCCAAAAGGCTCGTAACGATTAACCTCAAGAAAACCCAACAACTATTAGGTCTCAACAAAAGGGATCTCAACATCTACACCGGTCTAATAACTGGACACTGCCCCTGCAGATACCATCTACAAAAGATCGGAGCAATCCAAACCTCAAATTGCCGCTTCTGTGACGAGGAGAGAGAAACATCAGAACACATCCTCTGCTATTGCAGTGCACTCACCCAACGTAGGTTCAAAGTTCTCAGCAAGCCCTTTTTAGGGCCTGCTGACATATGGATCTTATCCCCCAAGGGAACATCCATAAATTACGTAACGCTTAGAGGGGGGAGGGGGGGTTGAGTGAAGTGTGACAGTCCAAACATGTTACTGAGATAAATAACTTGCGTATTTCACAGCAAAAGGGTATATCACAATAGTCCTAAAATCTGGACGCAGTGATCTTCACCCGACAAACGAGGAAAAGGCCTTACTCGTTAATCTCTTTAAAAAATGATGGGTTTATACAAAATTTCTTATAAAATCTCTGGAAGCTTGACGTTGGGGAGAAAAGCATTGCTGAGGAATATTGAAAATTCACAGAAAATCCAAAACTAAAATCACATTGAACAGGACTATGAAGCATGTTGTAACTTTATATTGTGTATCCGGAATAAATTTATACCGCTTTTTATACCGAAGTTGGATTTTTCTCCTGATACAGGCAACTTTCCCAACTTCGGAAGTAGTGCGCTGGATTCCCCTAAAGATGCGCTAAACAACGCATCCATTAGTTTGACAGATAAAACTTCGGAAGAAAGTTCGGTTCGGAAGTCCGGACTTCCGAATTCTAAGTTGGTGCTACGCCGAATATGGCGTTCCTTTATGGTTAACAATAAGTCAAACTATTCTTATAATTCGGCAACACTGTTGAACGAAGCATCATCAGAAAAATGCAGAAAAAGCAAAAGCAGAGACGTTGTTTATAGATAGAGACCCGCAAACAGTGAAGCCGAAAGTACCAAACGAACCGTCAAACGCGGTACCAAACGAGCAAAGTAAACAAACATTACCAATCGGTACTAAATGCAAGATAGGTATTGTAATCAACATTATAGAAATTATGAAAAAGTTTGAAAAGTTCAGTAAATGAAGATGTTTTCAGAGTTCTCATAGCAAATTTATATATGGTATTTAATCATATTTATTGTTGAATATAAGGAAATGGTGCTAAAGAACACAAAATATGTAGTTGGAGCAAACGAAATAACTGCTCACACTGAGAGTCACTTCAAGTTCTCACAAATTTTTATGTTGCCGATCGCACAGAATTTTTTTGTCTGCTGGCCGTGAAGCCAGAATTGCTTATATTCGCTCCGCGTGTCTCTATATAATACCATCGTCTCTGAGCAAAAGAAGAAAGAGAAATGTCAAAACAAATTATCAACAAACACACGTTTGCGGTGAGTCCGCGAGTCGCGATTGTGCTGGAGTTGGATTAGTTTTCACGGATTTCCCTGCGCTGCAGCTTTCGCTTGTTCGCGAAACATTTTTCGAAAGTTGTAGGTAGGTACTTAAATAGTTGACCTTAGGCGGCAATAATGAAGTGCCACTACGAAGTGCTGAACGTCGACCGCACTGCGAACGACGATGAAATCAAGAAAGCGTACCGAAAACTGGCTCTCCGGTGGCATCCGGATAAAAACCTTGATAGCCCGGAGGAAGCAAATCAGCAGTTTCTGTTGGTGCAAGCGGCATACGATGTGCTGTCCGATATGCAGGAACGTGCTTGGTATGATAACCATCGGGAACAGATTTTACGCGGCGGTCATACCAACTATGAGGACAATTCGTTGGATCTGTTCCAGTATTTCACGGCTTCATGCTACAAAGGATTCGGAGACGATGAAGGAGGGTTTTACGCGGTCTACAGAGAAGTTTTCCATACCATTGCTTCCGAAGAGATTGAATTCTTGGAAAACGAGGAGGACTTTGAGGAGATACCAAAGTTTGGTAATTCCGGAAGCGATTACGAGACGGAAGTACGACTTTTCTATGCTTATTGGGAGGGATACTGCACCAAAAAGAGCTATGCGTGGCTGAATCCTCACAACATTGCTGAGATCCGAGATCGAAGAATCCTAAAAGCGATTGAGAAGGAGAATAAGAAGATACAACAGAAGGCAAGGAAAGAACGAAACGAGGAGATTCGCTCGCTGGTGATGTTTGTGAAAAAACGTGATAAGCGGACGCAAGCGTACAAGAAGCTGCTAGAAGAACGGGCCGAGCAAAATAGGATAAAATCGCAGCAGAACCGATTGGACCAAATCAGGCGAAAGCAGAAGGAAATCGAGGAACAGCAGAAAAACTCTTCAAATATTTTCAATGAGGCTTATGAGGAGCAATTGAGGTAATGACTAATGAGTATCAATGTATTTTACTCATTAATTGAAAAATCTCTAAAAGTAATTTATATGACATTACCTGTTTTAGGAAATTGGAGGAATCGTACGCAGTCGTCTCAGAGGAGTCCTCAGCCGAAGAGGATGAAATGATGCAAGGGATGGGAGACGCTATGAACGGATTGATTATAAGCCAAAACGAAGACGGGGAGGAAACCTTCTATGTCGATGATCTCTACTGTGTGGCATGTGATAAAATGTTTAACAATAAGAAATCGTATGAAAACCATGAGTCTTCTAAAAAGCACAAGCAAAATGTAGATGCACTGAGGGAGCAGATGCGTAAGGATGATCAGGAAGCTGCAAAGAATGGTGAAAATCTATCCAACAACGATGAATCTGCCCAAGATGAAGCAAACGAGGTAGATGAAGAAGAAGAAGAAGAAGTAGCTCAGGCTAAACCCAAAAAAGGCAAAAATAAGAAAAAGCCTATAACAAAAATTCCTTTTTCTGATGAAGAGGAAGAACATGTTGATATACTGCGACCAACTTCTTCCAAAGCCGATAGTGATGACGATTGGGGCGGTTCTAAGAAACCAAAAAAGGGTAAAGCTAAAGGAAAGGAAGTAGGACAGGGCAAAGTCAAGAATGATTTAACAGCCAAAGAATCTTCTTCGAAAGATGTTCCCAAACCGGAAACAAACACCGCCAAATCAACTGAAACGCCTCCTGTAGAAGAGTCCCAAGTTGGCACTGATGTTGATCATAAGTGTGTCACTTGCAATGAAAAGTTCAATTCTAAGAATAAGTTATTCAACCATCTCAAGCAAACCGGTCACAGCGTCTACGTTGATAAACTGAAAGCTCAGCAGAAGACGGAGAGCAAAGGAGGAAAGAAACGCAAATAGGTGTTGATATTAATTTGGACTCATCTCACCCTGTAAATATCCGGACTGTATCATTACTTATATTTTATTATGGAATATAGCATGAACACCATCTCCATACATTCGCAACCCAACAAAACTTTAAATATCCGAATGCCAAATACAATTTTATTCATTCAAAATATCACTATTACATCTACACCTTAAGTGCTACCGATGGGCCGGCTTTAGCCGCAGCCACATTTTCGTAATCACGTGGAGCAAAATGTACCTGCCTTTCGACACCATCCTTGGTAATGATACCGATGCGACAAACTCCTCCGGAGCTTCCATCATGGTACATTGCGTGGAAAACGGCCTTCTTGACAAACTCCACGCACTCATCCTTAGCCATCCCCTCACGGTAGTGTTCCTTTACGAAACCATAGATATACGAACTTCCTGATCCGCCGATGGTTACGCTCTGCCGGATTTGCATTCCACCCACCGGGACCGAATAGACCTGTCCTCCGTTCTTGTCGTCGTATCCAGCCACGATGATACCAGCCATCAACGAATCACGATAGTTGTAACAATATTGACGAAACTCGTGGGCGGCATCGGCCACCAGTGGTTCCTCGCCGGTTTGATTCCTATAATTGAACGTTGGGTAAGGGTGTTTTTTTGCAAATCAATGTTATGAGTTATGTTGAGTTGCTGCAGTGAATGGGGATTCTGCCGGAGGTACCTGTCTTTGCCGACTCCGCAAACTTACTCATGATAGTTCAGCGAGTAGGCCACGATGTCCGCGATGGCCTGCGTATCGGCAGCCGATCCGGAACGGCAACAATAGATCTTATCCGTCAGCTTGGTCAACTTGTCCGTTACACGATTGGCCACATATGTTCCCGTGCTAGTACGCGAATCGGCGCCGATGACAACTCCGCCGTCGAATTCCACGGCCATAATAGTTGTCTGGGGAAAATTAAATTTTAGCAGTGAGATGCAAAATACAACTCGAAACATAACCTAGCTAGGCGAAAAGTTAGCCGTTTTATACTTACTCCTGTGCTGTGATGGGCGTTTCTCCAGTCATTTGAATAATCCATATCCATGGTAAGAATTTTCAAGAGTCGAAATACTGTCTAACGCAATCAAATGTGTTTAAATTTTTCGATTTTTGCCAACTAATTCGCGGAACAAATTGTTTACGCCGAGTTTCACTTCGGAATATGACAAAGCGAAATGCGATTTGACAGCGTTCTCTTTTAAAATAGGGTGGCCCAAATTAGTTTCGATAAAAAGCACTGAATATTTGTGAAGAGATGAAGGGGTAATTCCTTGCATGTCTGCTGGGCATATTTCAATATAGTGCTATAGAATAGACCTCTGCGCCGCCGCGCCACACCGCCGCCGCCGGTGGTTTTACTCGCGCCGCCGCCGCCGACGATTTTGGGTCGGCGCGTCGCCGATCATAATCTTGCCACGCCGGTGACTAATCGTAATAAAAAAATCAATTAACTTAAGTCGAGCCAAGCACGAGACACTGTAAACGGCCTAATAATTGAGGTCGAAATACAGCGTGGTAGAGTTAATTGGAAGAGTACTAAACTAGCCACCCTATAACCAGAGACCGGCGGAGTGAAAAACTGTCGAAATGGCAACGTATGAAAATACATGAAATCGTGAAAATAATACTGGCATCACTTGAACTTTTTGCTTGCTTCTTATGGATGCAAAAAGTAAACAAGTCGAATTGGAACCGCTTTTGACGGTTCGATTGGAAACAAGATGGCGTCTTCGCCGATCTCTTATTGTAGTATTTCTATACTAAACTAGTCTTATGGAAGTTCATAAATCTAAGTCGCTGTGTAATGACATACATTGTCTTGGTTAATTAATAGGTTGGTTGATTAGTTTGAGAGTTTAGGCCAGTATCGACTTAAAAAGTAGAGAGGTTACGGAATTTTGTTAAATATTACCAAGAGGAATTTTGACAACTGATCTGCATGGAGCAAATTGTCACTTTTACTTACGGAATAATCGAGCAGAATATTTTTCCGAAAGTAGAGTGACAGCTCCCATTACTTTGCGTGGGAACCTTACAAATGCCAATTTTGTTTTTTGTTCTTTTCATGTGGATACTGCTGTAAGAATTTTGTTTTGATTCTTTACTTTTCCGATTCAGTGAACAGAATTTAACATGTGATTGAGATAGAAAAAGAAATTTCTTTTGAACACGATACCAACCTTTTGAATGAGGATTTATCTAGTATAATAATACATAATTTGTTAAACTGATATTTGGAATGCGATGAGCCAAGGCCTCATTTAGTCGGGCACCTAAACTTGTAGGTGACTCGCAAAATGGGTTTTGGCATTGGTGCAGGAAAATGATTGCAGTCAAGAAGTTTCAAGTAAAGTTGCATATTAGTTATTTTGACAATATTTTTTTTTATTTATTTATATCAACCTATTCAATTAGTTTTCTTTGTTTAAGGATTTGTGCTATTAGGAAAGTTGGCTTATAAGGCAAACGGATTTAGCAAAATAATTAAATCCCAACTGTGAATGCTTTACCGATTTTATTGTTCCGACTCCCGAGTAAGTAATTTATATTTTGAAATCAGTCTCTGAATATAACTGACAAAACCACTTGCTGCGCATCAGCAAAGTAAATATTGCTGAGCAAATATTACGAGCATCAGTTGAAAACGCTTCTTATTTTCTTATTCACAGCTATTGTAACCCAGAACTGGGGTGTTGTCGCCAGGGAATCAATATTCGAGCAACACCTAACAATATACTTTTTGTCATCACAAGAGTTTGTTACTGACAAACGCACCTCGCAACAAGCCTTTATAAGAATCCGAATACAATATGCATGCTCTGATATTTCCGAGAATACGATACTGTTTTGTAATCAGAGTTATATTCTTGAATACTATTTCCATAAAATCAGAAACTACGATAGCATAAAACAAAGATTTTCTGTATAGATGGTGCAAAATAAAGGGATGAAAAGCTATCAACAAAATTGTCTTCTTTGCTTTGTCGTTGACTCTTTTTTGTTGCTTTTTGCGCATCGAAGAAAAATTGATTCCCTGGTTGTCGCCTCGCTGAATAGTATTTAGTCAAATTATTTAGTTAAACGTCAGGTATTTTCAAACATAACGAAAATTTAATTTAATGTTATTGTCTTGAAATTATTTAATACTGTATTTTTAAAGCCTTATTGTGAAATTCCTGGAATTTCTGAGAATATTCTTAGAAGTATCGTTCAAACATTCATTTATGAATTCCTTCGAAAAATACTCCAGAAATTAGTTGGGAAATAAATCAAGAAATTTATTTGATGATTCCTCCAGAGATTTCCCCGAAAAGTTTTTTTTTAAAACCTTAAAAGATTATTTTAGCAATTCTTCCTAATTTTTTTCGGGTATTCCTTTGGAGATTCCTTACAAAATTTCTCCGAAAATTCCTTAAGAATTTTCATTACGGATTTCTTCAGAAAATCCTTTACGAATTTCTTTCGGAAATTGCTTAAGGAATGCTTTCGGATTTTGTTCCACGAATTCCTACAATCTCCTTCGGAGACTCTTTGATGAATTCTTTTGGTTGTTTCTTTAGCAATTCCTGTGAAAATTCCTTAAGGAATTCCTTAAAAAAATCCATTCGTTCTTTTGAGAATTTCTTCGAAATTTTGTTGAAAATTTCTTCGGAAATTTCTCGTTTTGAAATTGTTTCGGAATTTATTTCATGGATCGCTGGAAAAAAGTTCTTCTAGATATCCATAAGGAATTCATTCAAATTTTGCCTAAAAAATTTCTTCAGAACTTCTTCCAGCAACTCCTTTAAAACATTCTTCGGGAATTCTTCCGGAACTTTCTGCAGGAAGGATTACCTGGGAGATCTTATGAATAATCTTTTAAAGAAGTCCCTGGAGGAATATCCGAATAAACTCCTGGCGGTTTTTTTTTATTATTTAAGGAATAAATTTCTGGAGAAATTCCCAAATAAATTTTTGGAGGCGTTTTAAAGAAATTTGTGTTGGGCAGGGGGGAAGACACTTGAATCAATGTTTGAATCATTCAAAAGATTTAAAAAAAATCGAAAAGATTCAGAATGATTCGGCGGGATGAATCTTTTTTATATATTTTTTTCGCCTTGAGGATGTTTTTTTTTCAGTGTGGCGAGACTTTTGAATAAAAAAAAAAACAAACATAAACAACTCTGTGCCGCGTATGCCGCAGATGCCGTTCTAGCTCTGGAAGTTCCGTCGGCTTCCAGGGCAGGACAATTAATTCGCTTCTGGAAGAGTACGACACAAAAGTCCTGCGTCAGGATGGTCCGATCATCAGTGGAAAGGTAAGAAAAACTGGAAATATGTCAGGTTTTACCCAAACACTTTTTTTTCCATAATCAGTTTGAATGATGTTCCGGAATTGGTGACCTCTACCGCAAAATGTCATCCAACCCGTACGACTTGACCGTGGAATACAAATTTCCAGCAGAGCCATATGAATTTTCTTGCTGGTCTACAGGTGGCGGCCGACAGTGATTTAATGGCAACAGGTCAACATCTATTCATCGGTCAATCCGGTTACCTTTGCGGCACACTGATCAAACCAGGTATGGAATTATTCCCAGGTATGGAATTCTTCGGAGATTCCGATTAGAATTTACGAGATTCCCGGATTTATTTTCAAGGGATTCCGAATAGAATCCTGTAACGATTCCGACTGGAATCCAGCAAGAGTTATGACAAATTCTCCACTGATTCCAAATGCAATTCTGGAGTGATACCGAAAAGAATCTTTTGAGTTTTAAAATAGAACCTTACAGAATCAAACCATAATCCTGATAGCTTTCCAAATGAAAATTTGTATCGATCTCGGTATTGATTCCAAATACAGTCATTTAGGTTTTTTTTTTTTAATATAATCCTTAAGCGATTCACTAAATGCCTCTTGAGATTTCAAATAGATTTCTTCGGGATTCCAAAAAGAATCCTACAATAATTCCGAAAATAGCTCTCCAGGATTTCCAACTGAAGTTCTTAGTGATTCCGTCTGGGGTTTTTTTTTATAGAATACTCCAATGGATTCAAAATAGAATCCACTAGTGGTTCCGAGTAGAGCCTCCCAGAGATCCGAAAGAAGGCCTACAATTTCCCTATTAATTCAGACTGGGATTCTCCGTGGATTTTAATAGAATCGGGTCGAAATTCTTCAGCTATGTCGAATGGAACTCAAGATTCTGACTGAAATTCTTTGCTATTTCCGACTTGAAAAGAATGAAGTGTTCTTCAATGAAATCTTGTGTTCTTTTCCAATGGGTTTGCAATCAAATATCCCAGGTATTCTCAATGGAACCCTTTAAAAATTCCAAATGAGATTCTCCAGGGATTCCCAATGGAATCCTTCAGGGACTCTGAATGGGATCCACCAGGGATTTCCAAAACAATCTTTCAAGCATTCCCAATGGAAATCTCCAGGGGTTCCCATTGGAATCCTTCCGTGATTCTCAATGGGGTTCTGCGGAAATTTTCAATTGAATCCTCAGGGATTCCAAATGGAATCCTTCAGCCCAATTAAATCCTCTAGAGACTCATAATGGGATCCTCCAGGGATTCCCAAAGGAACCTCCAGGTATTCCCAATGAAATTCTTCAGGGATTCCGAATGGAACCCCTTCAGTGGCACCCTCAATTACTTCAATGAGAGCCTCCAGGGACTCCCAATGGAATCCTCTAGTAACTCCCAATGAAATCTTCATGGGACTCCCAATGGGATTCTCTAGAAATTTCCTATGAAATGCTCCAGGGATTCCCAACAGAATCCTCCAAGGACTCCCAATGGAATACTTCAGGGACTCTCAATGGAAGCATCTAGAAATTTCCAATGGAATCCTTCAAGGACTCCCAATGGAATCTTTCAGAGATTCCCAATGAAGTTGTCCAGGAACTTTCAGTGGAATCCTCCAGCGATTTCCAACAAAATCCTCCAGAAATTTCTAATGGAATCCTACAGTGTCTCACAATAGAATCCTTCAGGTATGATGAATTCTATTCGTACCGATCTCGAAACACTTCTCCGACCGAGATAGATTTTACTTAACCGTTCAGCACGCATGCGGTCCTGGAACGCTCCTGCAAGCTCGCTTGTGCTGTGTACCGCAAGCGTTGTTTTTACGTTATGCTGCATTTACACAGTTCAAGTGAATTGAGCAAGTCGCTTAAATTGAACGCGAATTGAACGTGTAAACACCTTCATTCAATTGACTTGAACGAAAAGTCAATGGCAGGTCAATTGAATTCAACTGAGTTGTTCAATTCACTTGCCCTGTCAAAACGTAGCATTATGCTTATTGCATTATTACTAATAACAAAGTATGTTATGCCTGAAGTATTGTGCCCATTAATTTTTGGTATTATTCCTTTGGTATTTTACCTCTTATGCAAGGCTAGTTCATAAAAGAGTATGGTATCAATAGCAGAATTAGGTATTATTGAGGTAATTTCTCCTGCTCGGGTATAGGTACTATCCCATACAATATGTACGTATATCGCCTCCCCTTTAGCGTGTTAAGCTGCATAATATACGATTTTGTGTTGACTGGGAAGTATTCCCATATACACTAGCGCCGCCAAGCGGACGAGTTCCGAAATAATATGATTTGCGACAGTATTTGTAGAAGACGTTAACTTTCTATATCTTACGGATTCCACGCAATTTGTATGAAAACCACGACTCTCCAAAGTTTTGAAGTCCACAAAAAAACAAAAACAAACATCTCAGACAAATGTTGAAGGACGGGAAAATTTGTGAGTCCCAAAATTGTTCAAATCGGTTCTCTATCGGCTGAGATAATTTACCGTTTTTAAAATAGCGATACGACTGTTGTTGGGAGGCTTAATTGTTGAAGTGTTATAGCCTATTCAGGATTAGGATCTGTGGATCTCATTCGCCGGTTGACTTAAAATCCTATAATAAACGTTTGCACCGGATGTATTAGTTATGGTGGCTCAGGAATCTTCTTACGATGCAGCAAGTTCCAAGAACCACTGTCTTTTGGATGCTATGGAGGTTATGAGATAGTTCCAGCTCTCCTAAGGATCTCAGAAGAGATTTCGGGACGATTCCGGTTGCTGAGATAACAACCGGAATTATACGCACGTCCTCCAGGTGCCACATCTGCTTCAACTCCTCCGCCAAGTCGTGGTACTTCGTTATCTTGTTGGAGAATGTTGTTTGGACATTATGGTCTAGCGGTACAGCAATGTCGATGAGGGTTACCCGCTTCATCCTTTTGTCGTAGACCACAATATCGGGCCGATTGGCACGAATGAGGACATCGGTTATGATCTCGCGATCCCAGTACAGCTTCACGAAACTATTTTCCAGAACCGGGACAGGCACATATTTGTAGTAGGCGACAAACTGGTTAACCAAGTTGTGCTTTAAAGCAAGCTGTTGGTGCACAATCTTGGCTACTTCGTTATGACGACCGAGATAGGCTGAATCAGCTAAGGCTGAACACCCGGACACGATATGTTCGATCGTCTCTCCTACTGAATTGCACTTCCTGCAGCGGTCCTCCACGTTTTCGTGCAATATATAGTGCCGATAGTTCTTCGTCGCAATTACCCGGTCCTGAATGGCTACCATGAATCCTTCTGTTTCCGAGAATAGTTCACCCCGCACCAGCCACATATTCGACGCCGCTTTGTCGATATATTCCAGCTCCAGTTGATGGGGTGCGTCCCATGCAACTCCTTCTGCTTCCACGATGCGATCATCTCGTCGACAGATTTGATGTCGCAATTCAGCTGATAGTCTTCCTGCGCCTGGAGGCCCTGGAGGCCCTCATTAGCCGTGCGGTAAGACCCGCAGCTACAAAGCAAGACCATGCTGAGGGTGGCTGAGTTTGATTGCCGGTGCCGGTCTAGGCAATTTTCGGATTGGAAATTGTCTCGACTTCTCTGGGCATAGAAGTATCATCGTGTTAGCCTCATGATATACGAATGCAAAAATGGTAACTTGGCTTAGAAACCTTGCAGTTAATAACTGTGGAAGTGATTAATGAACACTAAGCTGCGAGGCGGCTCTGTCCCAGTGTGGGGATGTCATGCCAATTAGAAGAAGAAGACGTCCTCCTGCGCCAGATGCAGGGCACTGAATCCGTGGTCAGCTTCACACACAGCACGATAGATTTCGTGGCGGTTCTGGCTTTCCACGAAGTATCTTCGCAACTGCTGGATCTGGGAAACACATAGTGTTTGTATATCGGTGACACCTCTTCCTCCTACTGTACGTGGCAGGCTGACTCTCAATGGACGATTTTGGATGGCGTATGCGTTGCTTAGTGAACGCCACTCGTACTGCTCGTTCTAACGCCTCCAAGTCAATCTTGGTCCACTTCACCACCCCGAAACTGTATGTCAACAAGGGCACAGCAAACGTGTTTATCACCTTCACCTTGTTGCCGGCCGACAAGAGGCTCTTCAAAATACCGTTGACACGATGCGAGAACTTTTCCTGCAGCTCCTTCTTGATCGTCGTATGGCGAATTCCTTTCAGTTGGAGGAAACCTAGGAACTTGTACGTTTCGCCTTCAACCATGTTTCGAATCTCCTCCTGTTCGTTGACCCGGAAACTGTCGGCATCCACCAGGTGACCCCGGTGTAGATGTATGGATCGACATTTATCGATACCAAACTCCATCCGGATGTCGTTGCTGAATACCGTTACAAGCCGCAGAAATTGGTGCAGCTTCAAGTCGTCCATAAAGAAGGTGTGGCGGGTGCAATCGAATCGCGACGGTTACTTGCGATTGATGCATCCAACCCAACAGAACTCCTTCTCGACGTATCGCTCGATCTTGCCTCCTCCTCCTCTCCTAATTCCCTCTGCACTTCCCGCTTGATGTACTCTACATCTTCTGGAGTCAGCATATTATGTGACATAATAGCTCTCTGGCGTGTGTACAACTTGTTCTGGTCAAGCTGGGGTGCAAACCGAGGGAACCTCTCATTGAACATCTCAGGCATCGCCGGTCTGCCGGACATATCCGTCTCCATCCTGGTGCAAACGTAGTAGCAACGGATCACGTACTGATTCATCTCCCTTGTCCACATGATCCGTTGCCGTCGGCGGCCCGCTAACGTTTGACGTCGATCAACCACAGCAACATCAGCAGGTGCAGCATTGCCTTGGTGATTTCTTCTGCTGCCGTTTCTGTTTTGCCTTGTCGGCACGGGCTGAGCCCGATGACCAGAGGGTCGCTGTTGCACCTCTCCTTCCTCTAGCCGCTGGCCGCTCGCTCTGTCCCCCGTTCCAGGACCAGCTCCAGTAGGGGCTCCCTCCTCGGGCAATCGCATGGGTGGTATTCTTCTTGAGCGTAACTCCATATTTGGGTGTGCTTTCATTCCCATTATTATTATTATAGAGTTTTGGCACTTCCTCAGCAAGCGTGCTGGGAATTTTCACCTACCCCGGGCAATCTGAATGCCAAAAGGGGTTAGGCTCTGTGGATCTCATTCGCCGGTTGACTTAAAATCCTATAATAAACGTTTGCACCGGATGCATTAGTTATGGTGGTTCAGGAATCTTCTTACGATGCTGCAAGTTCCAAGAACCACTGTCTTTTGGATGCTATGGAGGTTATGAGATAGTTCCAGCTCTCCTAAGGATCTCAGAAGAGATTTCGGGACGATTCCGGTTGCTGAGATAACAACCGGAATTATACGCACGTCCTCCAGGCGCCACATCTGCTTCAACTCCTCCGCCAAGTCGTGGTACTTCGTTATCTTGTTGGAGAATGTTGTTTGGACATTATGGTCTAGCGGTACAGCAATGTCGATGAGAGTTACCCGCTTCATCCTTTTGTCGTAGACCACAATATCGGGCCGATTGGCACGAATGAGGACATCCGTTATGATCTCGCGATCCCAGTACAGCTTCACGAAACTACTTATACGAAATATATACGAAAATAATTTTAAAATTTTCTTTTTTTTTAGATTTATTATTCGATGGAATCTGGAAGCGAAAAATTATCTTGAACGATGTAAAATGTGGAGATTATGCAGCGTGAAATAAAAATGGTCCTATATCGAAGCCCACCTTTCCGGAGAAGGTTTCACGGCTGTATCGAACTACGACGCTTGACACTGTTTTTTTATATCAGCCTGAATGCCACTTTCAACCGGGAATAACCTCTTTCATCGCCCCATTGAGTGTCCTATCTTCCAAACCTGCCCCTTACAATGCTTCATCCTCGGCCACCTAGTCACACCGTTCACACCGCGGTGACACACCGTTAACACCGCTTGTGCTGTCTCCTCCGGTCTTGAGCGATTCGAAGTCATCATCAAGTCATCAATACATAAAAGTTTCTCATTGAACAGCATCTATAATCAGCTTTATGGCATAGATCTATCGGTCGCAGCCACGCGAGATCCGATCACCTCGATCGCGATACAAAAGATCGTCCCTTTCTGGCCAATAACAATCAGTTTAAAGATTAACACCTCGACCAAGAAGCAGTGGAAATTACTGTTGAATCAAAAGTCAATCAAGTACACGAGTTCTGGTTAAGAGTTGAAGAAATGTTGATCAATAGCTGAAGAAGGAAAATCGGATTCCAGGCACTGGCATATTATGGGTTTACTATCAAAGAAAGTCCGAATTAGTCAAATTAGTCCGAATGTGTCCAGTGATGATTTTGGAAGGATAGCGAAAGTTCAACAGAAGATATGAAATCAGGTGGAAATTATCAACAGACAGCGTTCTATGCTGCCGTATCCAGACTGACCAGACCAGACAAACATTAGCTTGATTCCGTTGCTAATCTACAAGGTCTCAATGTAGTGCAAATCGATCGTTCGGAAGAACCCTCAGTAGACTGCGTTACTAATGACGTAGTGATGGACCGTACTGAATAGTGACGACTGTTGACGACTGAATAAATAAATAAATTTAATTTGAGAAATGATATTTTTCCAAATTAGTATATAGTAAGGAAAAGTTCTCTGTAGACTGCATCGTCCACACCGGACAGCTAATCCCCTCCTATACGCTTAGGACCACCCAATCGTGGAGCTCCAGTATTTTCTCTGTCCATGTCTATCGCGGAGAGAACCTGCTGCAGCAGCTGTTACTGCTCGTCACGTGTATTGTAGCACACATCCATATCATGTTAGATCCGGTTAGATGGTTGATCTTGTAACTGTAGCCTTAGTCACACAAGAACCGTTTTTGTTTCCGGAAGTAATCTATCTCCAACATATCTTGCGAAACCATCGTACAGAAGAGTGCACTTCACTATCCGGGCTTCCTGTCCAAGGGAACTGCCATGCGATGAAATTTGAATAATGACGTTTGCTTCCGGCATATCGAAACTGGTATCCGACCTTAACTTATAGGAATGGTGTTGACTTTCGGATGGCGTAGTACTGGAAAGGGAAAACGCTAGCACTAAACATGATGGTTGAATGCCCACGCTTCTCATGGTAACGGAAGTAACAGAAGTTTTCAGAAACGTTGGCTCACCGGACTGTGAAGCACCATACACAGCACCACAGCATGCTGAACTTTGGTAATGTTGCATCGCTTCTGGCTTTCCTTGTTATAATACAACCTAATAATATCCAGTTTAATTCCACAACTTAAAACTTAACAGATAAAAGTATGGCAACCTCAAGTGTGTCAGCTTCGTCAAGTACGAGACACTGAGGACGACCTTATTGAGGTCGAAAAACGTATCTGTAAAGTAATAAGTAGTGGAATTAAAGGTGGTAGTACCATTTATGACAAGTGCAGACATTAGACATATTCACATATCAGGGGTCGTACACTTATTACGTAAAAACATATGGGGGGGAGGAGGTTAGCCATTTGCTTAATCTTCATTGATTATTGTTCGGTACATCAAAAGACGACAGATAAATAGAAATCCTTTGTCTGAAAATTGTCAGGATTCTTCCTGTAGTTCCTCCAGGGAGTCTTCCAAGAATTCCTTCAGGGATTCTTCGTAAAGTTCCTCCAGGGATTCTTCCTGGAGTTCCTCCAGGGATTCTTTATCTAGTTCCACCGCGGATTCCTCCTGGAGTTCTTCCAGAGATTTTTTCTGGAGTTCTTCCAGGGATTCTTCCTGAAGTTGCTCCTGGGATTCTTCCTTGGGCTCCTACATGGATTCTTCCTGGAGCTCCTCCATGGATTCTTCCAGGAGTTCTTCTAGGGATTCTTCTTGGAGTTCCTCCAGGGATTCTTCCTGAAGTTCCTCCAGGGTTCTTCCTGAAGTCCCTCCAGGGTTTCTTCCTGGAGTTCCTAAAGGGATTCTTCTTGGATTTCCTTCATGGATTCTTCTTGGAGTTCCTCCAGTGATTCTTCCTGCAGGGAATCCTCCAGAGATTCGTCCTGGAGATCCTCCAGGGATTCTTCTTGGAGTTTCTCAATGGATTTTTCCTGGAGTTCCTCCAGGGATTCTTCCTGGAGTTCCTCCAGGGATTCTTCATGGAGTTCCTCCAGAGATTCTTCCTGAAGTTCCTCCAGGGATTCTTCCTATAATTCCCCGAGGGATTTTTTCTAAAGTTCCACAAGAGATTCTCCCTGGAGTCCCTCCAGAGATTCTCCCTGAAGTCCCTCCAGGGATTCTTCCTGGAGTTCCAAAATGGATTCCTCTTGGAGTTCTTCCTGGAGTTGCTCCAGAGATTTTTCCTGAAGCTACTCCAGGGATTCTTCCTGGAGTTCCTCCAGGGGTTCATCCTGAAGTTCCTCCAAGGGATTCTTCCTGGGGTTCCTCCAGGGATTCTTCCTGGGGTCCCTCCAGGGATTCTTCCTGGTGTTCCTCCAGAGATTCTTCCTGAAGCTGCTCCAGGGATTCTTCCTGAACTTCGTCCAGGGATTCTTCCTGGAGTTCCTCCAGGCATTTTTCTTGGAATTCTTCCCAAAGTTGCTCTAGGGATTCTTCCTTGAGTTCCTCCAGGGATTCGTCCTGGGAATTCTCCACGGATTCTCCAGGGATTCTTCCCGGGGTTCCTCAAGGCGTTCTTCCTGGAGTTCCTCCAGGGATTCTTCCTGGGGTCCCTCCAGGGGTTCTTCCTGGTGTTCCTCCAGAGATTCTTCCTGAAGCTGCTCCAGGGGTTCATCCTGAAGTTCCTCCAGGGATTCTTCCCGGGGTTCCTCAAGGCATTCTTCCTGGAGTTCCTCCAGGGATTCGTCCTAGAGATCCTCCAGGGATTCTTCTTGAACTTGCTCAATGGATTCGTCCTGGAGTTCCTTCAGGGATTCTTTTTGAACTTGCTCAATGGATTCGTCCTGGAGTTCCTTCAGGGATTCTTCCTGTTCCTCCTCCAGAAATTGTTTTTTTCCCAATTGAAATAATTTTCTTCCTGAAGTTACTCAAGGGATTCTTCCTGCTGTTCCTCCAGAGATTTTTCCTGAAGTTGCTCCAGGGATTCTTCCTAGAGTTCCTCCAGGGATTCTTCCTGAAGTCCCTCCAGGGATTCTTTCTGGGGTTCCTAAATGGATTCCTCTTGGAGTTCTTCCTGGAGTTCCTCCACGGATTCTTCCTGAATTTCTTCCAGGGATTCTTCCTGATGATCCTCCAGAGATTCTTTCTGAAGCTGCTCCAGGGATTCTTCTTGAACTTCGTCCAGGGATTCTTCCTGGAGTTCCTAAATGGATTCCTCTTGGAATTCTTCCAGGGATTCTTCCTGAAGTTCCTCAAGGTTTTTTTGAGTTTTTTGGGAATTTTCTTGGACCTCCTCCTGGAGTTTCTCCAAGAACTCCTCATGTAGTTCTTCCAGGAACTCCTCTTGTAGTTATTCCAGGAACTCGTCCTAAAGTTCCTTCAGGACTTCATTCTAGTGTTCCTCCAAGAATTTCTCTCTTTTTGAGTTCATCCTATAATCCTTCCTGGTGGTTCTCCAGGAATTCTAGCTCGTGTTCTAGATATTGCTTCTGGAGTTCTTCCAGGTATTCTTTCGGGTAATTCTCCTGGAATTCCTCCAGGGATTCTTCCTGAAGTTCCTCCAGGAATTCTTCCTGACGATGCTCCAGGGATTCTTCCTACAAGAGTTTCTTTTTGGAGTTCCTCCAGGGATTCTTCCTGAAGTTTCCCCAGGGATTCTTCCTGAAGTTCCTCCAGGGATTCTTCCTGATGTTCCAGGGAGCTTCCAGGATTCTTCCTGGAGCTTCTGTACAGATTCTTGCTGGAGAAACTCCAGGAAGATTTGATGGAAGAGCTTCAGGAGGATTTGCTTAAGGATCTCCAGGAGTATTTTCAGGAGGATTTCGTCAATAAACTTTAGGGTTTTTCGCTGAAGAAATTCCAGAAGGATTTACTGGAGGAACCCCAGGAGATTTAATGGAGGAAATCCAGGAGGATTTGGTGGAGGAACTTCAGGAAGGTTTGCTGGGAGAACTCCAGGAAAATTTGGTGTAGGAACTTGAAGAGGAGTTGGTAGGGGAATTCTAGTAGGATTCGCTGGAGGAATTCCAAGAACTTCAGGAGTATTTACTGAAGGAACTCTAGGAGAATATGCTGGAAGAACCTTAGGATAATTCGCTGAAGGAATTCCTGAAGAATTTGCTGGAGGAACTCCAGAAAGATTTGGTGGAGGAACTCCAGATAGGTTTGCTGGAGGTACTCCAGGAGGATTTGGCGGAAGAACTTCAAGGAAATTTGGTGCAGGAACTCCTAGATAATGAAAATGATGATGATGATGATGAAAAAACTCTAGGAGAAATTTCTGATGATTATCCAGGACAAATCAACGAAGAATTCACTTCAGAACTTCAGGAGGATTGAGGAATTCTAGTAGGATTTGGTGGAGTAACTTCAGGAGGATTTGGTGGAGTAACTCCAGGAGGATTTGGTTTAGGAACTACAGGGAGGTTTGCTGGAAGAACTTTTGGAGGATTGGGTGGAAGAACTTTATAAGGATTTGCCGGGGGAGCTCCAGGAGGATTTGGTGGAGGAACTACGGGAGAATATGGCGGAGGAAGTCCAGGAAGGTTTGTTGGAGAAACTTTAAGAGGATTTGCTGAAGGAACTCCAGGAGGATTTGCTGGAAGAATTATAGGAGAATTCACTGAATGGAGAAACTCTAGGAAGATTTAATGGAGGAACACCAAAAGGGTTTACTGGAGGAACTCGAGGAAGATTTGATGGTGGAATATCAGGAGATTTGCGTGGAATATCAGGAGATTTCTAGGATTGGCTGGATTGGCTTTGCCTCTTCAAGGGTTGGCTTAGGGAAGTCCAGAAGGATTTGCTAGATGAACTTTAGGATAATTTGCTGAAGGAAATCCAGGAGGATTCGGTGGAGAAACCGTAAGAAAGTTTTTTGGAGGAACTCCAAGAGGATCTTCACTAAAGGAGGATTTGCTGGAGAAACTTCACGAAGATTTGGTAGAGGAACTCCAGGAAGGTTTGCAGTAAGTACTCCAGGAGGATTTGATGGAAAAACTTTGGCAGGATTTGGTGGAGGAACACCAAGACGATTTGCTGAAGGAACTTAAGGAGTATTTGCTGGACAAACTTCAGGAAAATTTAGTGGAGGAACACCAGGAGGGTTTGCTGGAGGAACTCCAGGAGGATGTAATGGAAGGACTCCTGGAGAATTTGATGGAAGAATTTCAGGAGGATTTACTGGAGGAGTTAATTACATTAACTCTAAAATTTATAGATGAGCTTTAGCAAGATTTCTTGGAAGAACTCCACGAGAAAGTGTAGAAGATACTCCACGAAAAACTTAAACCTGGAGTTCCTTTCGCTAGTAACTTCTCCTGTAAAAACATAAAGAAAGAGCCGTCGAATGACTGGTTTTGGTATTAAAACTGAAATGACTCCTACTACAGGTTCCCTTCCCCTCCTAGAAGCTGTCAGAGTCGTCAATGGTTCATCTTATATTCCTGATTGAAAGCCATAAAGACTAGTTTTGGCATGAAAAAACCCTCGCCCACAGGTTTCCCTGGGTCAAAACGAAGGTTTTGCAAGTGGCCAGAGTCGTCGATAACCCATCTGATAGTCATGATTTTCTTCTTAAAGAAAAAATATTATGAAAGAGTCGTCGGATGGCAGCTTTTGGCACTAAACTAAAATGTCTCCTTCTACAGGTTCCTCTGAGGCAAACTGGAGTTCCAGAAATTGTCACAGTCGTCAATGGTCCATTTCATATGTATGATTCACTTCTTGGTATAGTTTCCCATAAAGAAAGAGTCTTCGTTTGACTAGAATTGTTCAAATTTATTAAAATATAATATTTACAACTGTCCATATAGGGTACAGGCATGTATTCCGGGCAAGCTATTGAGATTAATTGCATATTATTCGGCAACTCGGCCGTACGAAAACCATTTTTTTGTTAAATATCTTGGCGGTGCATATGCACAGCATATGTTTCGAAATGGACAAATTGATATGAAATTTGCGAAAAAGAATCCACGTGTCTTGGAGGGACTCGAACCCTCAAGACACGAGAGGGTTGAGGGTTGAGGGTTCGAGTCCCTCCAAGACACGTGGATTCTTTTTCGCAAATTTCATATCAATTTGTCCATTTCGAAACATATGCTGTGCATATGCACAGCCAAGATATTTAACAAAAAAAAAAAAAAAAGCTATTGAGATTTGGCACACCCCTCTAGAACCGGACCAAGATCAATTTCAATAGAGCTTGCTGACATTTAATCATCTTTCTCTTGCACGCGCACATGCTGGATAGGATTTGTTTTCATCGGGAAACGCTTCGGAAGCGATTACGGAGGAGTTTTGGAAGAACAATTCTCGCTTAACTTTTCAAAAGGTCCTAAGTAACATTTTTTTCATGAATTAATTTGAATAGCGCAATCAACAGAACAACATGAAAGCTATTGATTGCAGTATTCAAATTAAATCATGAAAAATGTTACTTAGGTCCTTTGAAAAGTTAAACGAGAATTTTTCTATTTTCGGTTTTTGAGCCTGTGCCGGAAATGGAACCCTACCGGGAATACCATTCGTAATCCTAAATAAATAATAATAACTGAATAACAAGCAGAAGCCGTTGGCGTTGGCACACGCTTGAATCTCTTTCCTTCAGTGGGACACTACTGCCCTGCGATCGATCTAATGAGGTCTATATTGTTAGCAAATATTCTATGAATATATCTGATTAAGTGCTGTTAGTTCGTTCCTCTGCATATATGTACCTCCACTCGTCCAAACCATCTGTGCCAATTTCCGAAAACATGTCGGTGCTATTCCTCAAGATAATGTGCTGCAAAATATCAACCCTCACGATACCTCTTCGGATCGATTAATTTTTCAAAGAGTCACGCTGAACCGATTCTGTACGCAACAAGAGCTGGCCTCCTTTCGGGCAGTCAGTTTTAGAATTTGCGAAATATTGATTTAAATCTAGGACTCATACGAATTTTCAAGTCATCGATAATGTCAATTATAATACTTTTAAGCTCATTTGAGATGGAGAATCCGTTGAAGACTATTTGGAAATTTCTGAATTTAGCAGGGCTTCACTAGCTGAATAATTAGTGTGTGATGTCCAGTGTTACCGCCTTGGACAATCGGTGCCAACATTACTACAGAAAATGGCATCAAATGAAAGTGCAACAAAAACGATTAGATGCTTTAGAATCCCCGTCGATCACAACGAAAAACATGTATTCCCAAAACCCTAAACCAATATTCAAAGGTGAGCCCTACCCCTACATTGAGGCATGCAAAATCGGCATGGGAATCTATCAGGGAGTGCACCAACAGGGTAAATGAACATTTACAGATTTTGATTCGCAACAGTGATCCTCTGTAGACTGCCTTTCTTTCACCATGCTTCATTGAAGAGCAAACCTTGCTTGGTAAGGTAATTGGAGTTGCTTATAATGATCGCTCTATCAAATTGGTGACTACTTGCGCCACTTGCTTTACACGAGTTTTCAGATTCAAATGAGAATCATTTGCAGAGTCAGATGCCATCAATACCGACCCGTTGAGCTAGCTGATAACATTAGGAGAGTGTGTTTCATTCGAACTTTAAAATCGAAAACTCTCAAATGCATAATTCATATTTCGTAGCGGTAATCTCAGCAGCAATCCTGTAATATAGGTATCATGTCATGTTAACGGGAAAGATAAAACATTTATCGAGAGTGTAGTGGTTTTTTTTCTCGTAGGAACGTTGCTGCCTCACAGCTCTACCAGTTTTCCAAAATGGTGGGTTGTGTCCCACCAATTTTGGGAAGCTATGTCGAGAAAATTTTCAACACAAAAATTTCCTTGGCCGGATCGGGAAACTAAGGTAAAAAGTACATAATAATCGAACCTTCCCTGTTCTGCATTGCATCCCGTTGAAGTTATCCATAAATTTGATCGACCATGGAAATTACACACAGTTGCCGTCATCATTAACGCTCGCACCATAGAGGTATCCTTCGAGTTCGAAATTCTTTCGAACATATTTTGTATTGCTTAGTCCTAACGCTTGATTACTCCAATGCTGCGCAATGCTAGCAAAGAATTAACTCCAATTAGATGTTACGGAATGGGATCAGCACTCTCAATTTTCGGTTCTTGCATGCCGCTTCCAATGGCAAAACTACGTCGGCTGCGCAGCATCCTCAAGGATCTGCTAAACAAGTTGAAGCTGATAATTGGAAGCAAAGTTTCCACGGAATTCGGCTTGGGAATAGATTTCGATTTATATATTTGCTAGGCTCATCTGCTGGGCCACCTGCGTAGAAATCAAGCTGGTCGGAACAATTCACTAGGTATGTAGATGGAAAAGATCGACGATAAGTTCAACCCATTAACTGTGTAATGGTCATACAGGACTAACCATAACGAATAATACAGAGTTGACTATAGAGCGTTTTTCGAATACATCCTGGGAATTCTCCTTATCTTTATAACTAAAAACAACCACGGCCAATGGAGTCTCGATATCTTGGGTGTTGTTCAGTTTTCAGGGAGCTCTCACCAACTGGCAGTTCTTGCCGTCGACGTTGATGAACAATGTGTAGTTCCTGAATATAATTGTTCGGTCGTACATCCATAGTCTGAACTTTGCCTATATTCGCAGTTTGCGATCACCACTGAAGACCTGCTGCCTTGTTGTCCAATCCCATTATTGCAGTATACCGTGTCAAATCAAAATAGATTGGTATCGTTACGAAGTCGAAGTCTCTGATGCTTTTTTTCAATGGCAGCCACCAATTCAGCACATATTTAGCCATCTGTGTGCTATAGTATCACGTATCTATATAAACTTTGACTGGATTCCCTTTTACAGCATTAGGTACCTTTACTTTCCTCAGATCAGCGGCCAACTCTAGATGATCAACGCTGTAAATGGTAAGAAAACAAAACAAAATATTGGAATTAATGGATTATATTGCAAAATGATTATCATGGAATGAAAACATACCTTTTGTTGTCATTATTGGTAGTTTCTTCTCGCAATCGCATTCGTGCTGCTCTTCGTTTTTATCGCGGCTTATCTCACCGGAATTTCTAATAATCCCATTTCTTAATGGGGAAGAGAACCCCAAATGCGTGCATCCATATGCACCGATTCGTTTGAATGATGTTTCCAATTGGTCTTGCTGGCGTAACCGAGAATGCACATCGCATTATGGACGAATCTCCCACGAGCCAGAAGCAAACAATCTTATTACCATGACGCGGAACTGGGAGCCCTGTGATTGCCCCGATCTCATGTGTTTTTCACTCCACCGTGCTCGTTTCTCTCGCGAAGAAACTCAACCCGCAAACCGTTATCTGTCATAGTTGTCTCGTAGCCAACGCGACCCTCACGGCATCGGCAGTACCAGTATTGCTGCAATGAAAATTAAATATTATTCTCACAAGACAGTTGCCCTTTTTTATGTCCACCTTTTTATGTTACCGGGCACCTTCAAGTTTGAGGAGCACTCAATGGTTTCCGTCTGCTTGGTTAAAGAGAAACTTGATCCACGGAACTCATTTCCTCACGAGATCCGGTTTTATACACGTTTTGGTCCGGGAATGGTCCGGGAGTAGCAAAGTTGAGCGTTTTGCGAGGCCCATCAGAGGCTTGAGCGAACAGAATCTCCTAGAATTTTGCTGCTGGTAGTTCTGCGGACTGTTCCTGGGTAACACATTCGGATCAATGCATCCAAAGAAAATTCTGATCGGTAATGTTTTTGAAAGAACAGACACCAAAAAAGTTTGACAGAAGTATACACTACGACAAAAATATGTATGAAATTTTTGCGGCGGGATGGCGAGATTTAATAAAAAGATTTCAAAAGATTTCAAAAGATTTACAAAAAAATAAAAAGTTACCGAATCAAATGATTCAAGTGTCTACCCCCCTGGCGGCTGCATATCTTGTATATTTGGAGAATTTGTCATATTTTACCACTTTTGAGGAAAATATTCAATTTGGTTGATCATCGTGCCCCAATCTTACTCAGCCACACAGCAAAAAAAGTTGTTGAATATTACATCGAAATCGATGCAACCAATCGAATCCGTCGATTGTTGAATATTACACTGCGCGATGTACCCGAGAGCTTGCTGTGTAATAAACAGTAACGATGTAATTTTCTGTCAATGTAAAAATTATTCAACGTAATCGAGGCGATGTAAAGTTAAGCTATGTAAAATAGTGTGACGTACAAGGCATTTGTACCATTCAGAGGTCTCTATACCATTGAATTTTCTTATCGTGGATTTCTTTCATCAATAATTGTTTGGTCTAGTTCTTTAAACGATTTATTTTTTAAAGAATTTTCGATTCAAGATATGATTCTATATATTTTCTCATTGCATCAGCCGGTAGGTCGCATACAACAGCGATACATATTGAAGAACATCAGGAATCCAGTATCGTTCCGCAGACCCATGTCTTGCTGGATTCCCTTCGCGTTCGGAGGTGCTTCGAAGCCGCTGAAAATAATGAAATATGTAGCATGCAGATTTGGTATGCGGGTGTATGACATAGGAATATATACAACTTAATCTAGTTCGAAGACGACGGGAATCCTATCTGGATTGCGAAGAGAATGCTAACAAGAATCTTTTCGGAATTCCATCTGGAATACTGACGGGAATGCTTTCGAGATTTTTATGGGAATTCTTTCGGGATTTTTGGGTTTTCGACTGGAATCCTTTCAGGATAAGATTTTCGAAATTTCGACGGGCATTCTTTCGGCATTTCGACGGAAATCGTTTTAGAATTCCGATGAAAATCATTTTAAAATTTCGACTCTTTTGTGGTTTGACCGGGAATACCTTTCGAAATTCGGAGGGGGATATGGTCGTAATATTTTCAGGATAGCTACAGGAATCCTTTCAGGATTCCGACGGGCATCCTTTCGGGATTCCTACGAGAATTCTTTTGGGACTCCGACGGGAATACTTTCGGGAAGCCTTTCGGTATTTTAACGAGAATTCTTTCGGGATTCCGACGGGTATCATTTCGGGAATTCTTTTGGGACTCCGACGGGAATTCTTTCGGGATTCCGACGAGAATCCTTTCGGTATTCCAACGGTAACAATTTCGGGATTCCTACGGGAATTTTTTCGGGACTCCAACAGGCATCCTTTCGGGATTCCGATGGGAATCCTTTCGACACTCCGACGGGCATCCTTTCGGGATTCCGACGGGAATCCTTTCGGGAATCTTTTCGGGATTCCGAAGGCAATCCTTTCGGTATTCCGACTGGAATCCTTTCGGGATTCCGACGGGAATCCTTCCCGGATTTCAACGGGAATCCTTTCCGGATTCCAACGGGAATCCTTTCCGGATTCCAACGGGAATCCTTTCCGGATTCCAACGGGAATCCTTTCCGGATTCCGACGGGAATTCTTTCCGGATTCCGACGGGAATTCTTTCCGGATTCCGACGGGAATTCTTTCCGGATTCCGACGGGATTTTTTTCCGGATTCCGACGGGTATCCTTTCCGGATTCCGACGGGAATCCTTTTCGGATTCCAACGGGAATCCTTTCCGGATTCCGACGGGAATCCTTTCCGGATTCCGACGGGAATTCTTTCCGGATTCCGACGGGAATCCTTTCTGGATTCCGAAGGGAATTCTTTCCGGATTCCGACGGGAATCCTTTCGGGATTCCGACGAGATTCCGACGGGAATTCTTTCGGGATTTCGACGGGAATCCTTCCGGGATTCCGACGAGAACCCTTTCGAGATTCCGACGGGAATTCAATTGGGGATTCCGACGGGAATCCTTTCGGGATTCCAACGGGAAGTTTTACGGGATTCCGACGGGAATCCATTCGGTATTCCAACTGTAATCATTTCGGGATTCCGACGGAATTACTTCAGGACTCCTACTGGAATCCTTTCGGGATTCGACGGGAATCCTTTCGAGATACCGACAGGAATCCGCTCTGGATTCCAAGGGAAGTCTTTTGGGATTCCAATGGAAATCCATTCAGATTCCGACGAAGAGCCTTTCAGGATTTCGAAGGAAGCCTTTCGGTATTCCGACGGAAAACCTTTAGGGATCCTGAAAGGATTAAATCCTGAAAGGATTACCGCCATAATCTCGAAAATATTCCGTCGAAATTTCGAAAATATTTTCGTCTAAATTTCAAAAGGTATTACAGTTGAAAACACAAAACAGTTTTCGTCGGAATTTCGAAATGATTTCTGTCGGATTTTTTAAACGATTTCCGTCTAAATCACAAAAGGATTCACGTCAGAATCTCGATTGAAATCATGTCGCAGTCTTGAAAGGAATCTTTCCAGAATCCCGGAAGAATACTGGCTGAAATCCCGAAAGAATCATTGCCGAAATTGATAGAAGGAATCCCTTCGGAATCCCAAAAAAATTCCCGTCAGGATCCCGAAAGGATTCCCGTTGGAATCCCGAAAGAATTTCCGTCAGAATCCAGAAAGGATTCCCTTCGGAATCTCGAAAAATTCTCGTCGGAATCCCGGAAGGATATCTGTCGGAATCTCGGAAGGATATCTGTCGGAATCCCGAAAGAATATCCGGTGGAATCCCGAAAGAATATCCGGCGGAATCCCGAAAGAAAGGATTTTCTTCCGAATCCCGAAATAATTCCCATTGGAAAACTGAAAGGATTCCCGTCGGAATCGAAAGTTCTCGTCGGAATCTGAAAGGATTCCGTCGGTTTCGAAAGAATTCCCGTCGGAATCCCGAAAGGAACAGGATTCCGACGGAATTCTTCGAGATTTCGACGGGAATTCTTTCGGAATTCCATCGGAACCCTTTCGAGATTCCGACGGAATTCAATTGGGGATTCCGACGGGAATCCTTTCAGGATTCCAACAGGAAGCTTTTCGGGATTCCGACGGAATCCATTCGGTATTCCAACGGTATTCATTTCGGGATTCCGACGGGAATTACCCCAAGTAACCAAAAGTTCCTTTAAGAGTACGTTTTTCGCTTAAGCAGCTCAGTGAAGCTGATTAAGCGAAAACGCACTCTTTAAGGAACTTTGGTTACTTGAGACTTCAAGACTCCTACTGGAATCCTTTCGGGATTCGACGGGAATCCTTTCGAGATACCGACAGGAATCCGCTCTGGATTCCAAGGGGAAGTCTTTTGGGATTCCAACGGAAATCCATTCGGGATTCCGACGGAGAGCCTTTCGGGATTTTGAAGGGAAGCCTTTCGGTATTCCGACGGAAAACCTTTCAGGATTCCAACTGGGAGCTTGAGCTTGTCGGGATTCTGATGGGGAGACTTTCGGGATTCCGACGGTAAGCCTTTCCGACTCCATCGGAATCCCGAGAGGATTCCCGTCCGAATCCCGAAAGGACTCGTTTTGCTATCCCGAAAGGATTTCCGTTAGAATTCCGAAAGCATATCCGTCGAAATCCCGAAAGGATTTTCTTCGGAATCCCGAAAGGATTCTCATCGGAATCCGTCGAAATCCCGAAGGATTTTCGTCAGAGCCGAAAGGATTTCCGTCGGAAACCCGAAAGGATACTCGTCGGAATCCCGTCGAAATCCCGAAAGGATTCCGTCGGAATCCGAAGGATTTCCGTCGGAATCGAAAGGATTTCCGTCGGAATCGAAAGATTCCGTCGGAATTCAGAAAGGATTCCGTCGGAATCCCGAAAGGATTCCGTCGGAATCGAAAGGATTCCGTCGGAATCCCGGAAAGGATTCCGTCGGAATCGAAAGGATTCCGTCGGAATCCCGGAAAGGATTCCGTCGGAATCGAAAGGATTCCGTCGGAATCCCGAAAGGATTCCCGTCGGAATCGAAAGGATTCCCGTCGGAATCCCGAAAGGATTCCGTCGGAATCCCGAAAGGATTCCCGTCGGAATCGAAAGGATTCCCGTCGGAATCCCGAAAGGATTCCGTCGGAATCCCGAAAAGGATTCCGTCGGAATCCCGAAGGATTCCCGTCGGAATCCCGAAAGGATTCCGTCGGAATCGAAAGGATTCCGTCGGAATCGAAAGGATTCCGTCGGAATCGAAAGGATTCCGTCGGAATCCCGAAAGGATTCCTGTCGGAATCCCGAAAGGATTCCGTCGGAATCGAAAGGATTCCGTCGGAATCCCGAAAGGATTCCCGTCGTAGGAATCCCGAAAGGATTCCCGTCGTAGGAATCCCGAAAGGATTCCGTCGGAATCCCGAAAGGATTCCGTCGGAATCGAAAGGATTCCCGTCGGAATCGAAAGGATTCCGTCGGAATCCCGAAAGGATTCCGTCGGAATCCCGAAAGGATTCCGTCAGGAATCCCGAAAGGATTCCCGTCGTAGGAATCCCGAAAGGATTCCGTCAGGAATCCCGAAAGGATTCCGTCGGAATCGAAAGGATTCCGTCGGAATCCCGGAAAGGATTCCCGTCGGAATCCCGAAAGGATTCCGTCGGAATCGAAAGGATTCCGTCGGAATCCCGAAAGGATTCCGTCGGAATCCCGAAAGGATTCCCGTCGGAATCCCGAAAGGATTCCGTCGGAATCCCGAAAGGATTCCCGTCGGAATCCCGAAAGGATTCCGTCGGAATCCCGAAAGGATTCCGTCGGAATCGAAAGGATTCCGTCGGAATCCCGAAAGGATTCCGTCAGGTCCCGAAAGTTCCGTCGGAATCCGAAAGGATTCCCGTCGGAATCCCGAAAGGATTCCGTCGGAATCCCGAAAGGATTCCGTCGGAATCGAAAGGATTCCCGTCGGAATCCCGAAAGGATTCCGTCGGAATCCCGAAAGGATTCCGTCGGAATCCCGAAAGGATTCCTGTCGGAATCCCGAAAGGATTCCGTCGGAATCCTGAAAGGATTCCGTCGGAATCCCGAAAGGATTCCGTCAGAATCGAAAGCATTCCCGTCGGAATTCCGAAAGGATTCCTTCATAATCCCGAGAGAATTTCCATCAGATTCCAAAAGCATTTCCGACAGAATCCCAAATGGATTTCCTTTGGAATCCCGAAAAGATTCCGTTGGAATCTCTGAAGGATTCTCGTTAGAATACTGAAAGTCCTTTCCGTTGGAATCCCGATACGATTCGTGTTGGGAATACCGAAACGATTCCCGTTAGAATACCAAAGGAATGCCTATCGAATTCTTGAAAGGCTGGCATCCTGAAAAATTCACGCCAGAATCCCTAAAGATTTCCGTCGGAGTACCGAAAGGGAACCCGTTGAAATCACGAAAGATTCCGTCAGAATTCCAAAGAAATCACGAAAGGATTCCCGTCGAAATCCCGAAAAAAAATCCTGAAGGGATTCCCGTCGCAATCCCGAAAAAAATCCTGAAAGGGTTCGTTGGCTTTGTATCCCGGAAGGATTCCCGCTATAATCCCGAAAATATTCCCGTCGGAATTTTGAAAGGTATTCCTGTTGAAATCACAAGTGTTTTGGTCGGAATTTCGAATTGATTCCCGTCGAAATTCTGAAACGATTTCCGTCGAAATCCCGAAAGGATTCCCGTCGGATTCTCGAATGAAATCATGTCGTAGTCTTGGAAGGATTATTTCCAGGATCCCGAAAAAATTCTGGCCGAAATCCCGAAAGAATTATTGTCGGAACTCATAAAGGATTCCCGTCGGAATCCCGAAAGAATTCCCGTCATAATCCCGAAAAAAATCCCATTAGAATCTCGAAATGCTTCGAAATGTTTTTAAAAGGATCCACGTCGTATTCCCTAACAGATTCCCGGAAGAATTACCGTCAGAATCCCGAAAAGATTCCGTCGGAATCGAAAGAATTCCATCAGAATCCCGAAAAAATCCCGTCAGAATCCCGAAAAGATTTTCGTCGGAGTCCTGAAAGGATCCTTGTCTGAATACCGGAAGGATCCCCATCGCTACCCCCGTTGGAATTCCGAAAATAATGTTCGTTCTTTTCATTCACCTTGGCATTCCTTCTAGCATGATTCTATTATTTTTGCTTCCACTTCTCTGTCTCTGGTTTTTTGATATTTTCCAGTTTCATATGTCCAATTCGCGGGCAAATTATTAACCTTAATTCAGCATTACTACTCGGAATCCCGAAAAGATGCCCTTCGCAATCCCGAAAGGATTCCCATCTGAATCCTGAAAGGTTCCCGTAAGGCTTCTTGTCGGAATCCTGGATTCCCATCGAAAGGATTCCCGTCAGAAACCCAAAAGGATTAAAATCCATCCCGATTATTTACTTACATTAGTCTTTAAGCGCTCGCAACGTCCCGCACCGGTCCGGATATGATTTTCAGCATCTTCCTCGGGGTCTCCAGCAACAGGATTCGCTAAATCCCCTGCAAATGAGCCGGCTACAATTTGATAACGTTGATTCGCAGCTGTTTGGCAATCTGCGCCAGCTGCATCATCGGACCGAATCAGCGCAACTTATTTAGGTTGGCGAAACGCTTCGTCGGCTCCCTGTAGCAGATAGCCCCGGATGAAGCGGTTCCGCTCGGTCCAGTCCGCACATTTTGAGGACGAACACCGAGAACGAGTTGGGTTTCATGAGCTCGAGCTTGGACAGTAGGGAGCGAACCTGAGCGCTGAGATAGGGCACGGGCCAGTAATTTGGTTTTGGCGAAAATGTACATAGTTGCCATTGTTGATGCTGGAGTCGAATAGAAGGAACGGGTAAGCCGTTAGGCCGTTTGCTCGGCCGTTGGTAGACGAGCGACGGGCACAAAAATATGAGCCGGAATGGGATGGCGCCGAGTTGCACTTCGAGGCGGAATTGTAGCGGTTAGTGCATTCGACGAGCCAGAGTGGGTGTGATTCCTCTAGAAGAAGATAGATTACGTATTTTAGGATGAGTTGGTTTATTTTCACAATAATAAATACTTACAATTTTCAATCGACAGCGAAACAAACCGGAACCTTTCGCTCAAACAAGAGCTCGAAACAAACATGGCGTCACCGCCAGAAAATATCTGATGCGCAGCACGTCAGTCTGGGCAGTGTTGCGAGATTGAAAATTACAATTTTAATGAATGTGAAATTACGTCCAATCTGTGTGATATAACACAATACATTTAGAACCGATGGGTTGCATATATTTGAATGTAATTTTAATATGTTTCGGTATTTAATATTACACAAGTTATACGTAAAGGGAAATGATGATTTTAATTCTGTGTAATTCAAAGAGTGATGTAATATCACATTGAATCAACGTTATTTTGCATAACAAATTTTCGGTTACATCGTGTTTTTTAGTAAATCGTGCTGATTACGTCGATGCACATTACATAATTTTTTGCTGTGCAGAGCTCATTTTAGTTATGTTGATCATCTATTGAGATTTGACTTCCGGAGGAGACAACGATTTTTGCCTTTCTCGTACAACTAAGTTGTACCGAAAGGCTATCATTTCACTCCAAATTCGAACTTTTGATAGAAGTCCCGGAGACCCATAGTGTTATATACCATTCGACTCAGCTCGATGAGCTGAACAAATGTCTGTCTGTCCGTGTGTGTGTGTGTGTGTGTGTGTGTGTGTGTGTGTGTGTATGTGTGTGCGTGTGTGTGTGCACAAAATTCCATAGAAAACATTAGCCAAATTTTCACATAGAAACTCTTAACCGATTTTCTTTCAACAAGTTGCATCCGACAGAGACTAAAACGCTGTTGATCACTATTGAATTTCATAATAATTACGAATTGCAAAAAATAGATAATATCAAAATAGTGATGAGACATAGTCACATAGAACAATAATGTGTTATGAAAAATGCCTCGCATCTATGAATATTTTTAAAGTTTATCCGTGACTTGCTCCCATTAAGAGTTTCATCGTACTATGCTTGTGTTGCTCGCATTTAGGCGTAAGAATGCTCTTCGTTCAGTTTCAAAGTACTATGAAATTGTCCAAAAGTCAAAATTCGAACATAGGAAATTCGAGAAACTTTTGGCAGCGCCATCAGTCGTCTACTAGTGTAAATTTTCTATCATAACATTAGACGGTGTAACTGTTTTGCCTTTCTTGTACATCATCGAGGTGTAAGCGTAAAGGCTACATTTATTACCTTTTTGCGCGAGAAAGGCGCCATCACCGCTAGGTGGATTAATCTTTTTTCTAAGTTTCATTAGAAATTCCTTTGTAAAACCCTATAAGAAATTCTGCGGAAACTCATATAGGCATTTTTTCAAAAACCATTAAGGTTCTCGTTGGGAAACTCCTTTAGTAAAACCACAGGTAAAACCGTAGAATATTCTTTCAGGATTTCATTCGGAAATTTATTAAGGAATGAAATAGTTTCCGAAAGAATTCCTAAAACAATTTCCGAAGAAACTGCTGAAAAAAGTCTTCGAAGGAGTTCATACAAATACAAAACCTTGGTTAATGTAGTCTCGTTTATTCGAACTTCTTCCTAAAGTTACCAAAGAATTTTCAAAGGATTACCCGTAGAAATTCCCAAGGAATTGTTTAATGTAGTTCTGAAAGTATTCCTATGCGAATTTCAGGAAAAGTTGTTCAAGAACTTGTTAAGGAACCTCTAGAGGAATTTCTATAAAATTTCCAACGTTTTTTTTTCTAAAAAAAATCCGAAGGAATTCCTAAAATAATCCTCGGTAATAATTTCCGAAGAAATTCCTAAGCAAACTTTCAATGACTAAACATATTTCCGAAGGAATCTGTAAAAGAATTTCTGAAGGAATTTTTGGAGGAATTGATTTTCGGAAGGTATATTCGAAAACAAATCTAAGGGAATTATGAAAGAATTCCTGAAGGATTTTATGAAGCAATTCCTAAAGCAATTTCCTAAGAAATTTTTAAAGGAATTTCCAAAAGAACGAACCTTAACGAATTTCCTAAGGTTTTCGTAAACAAAGGAATACGTGGAGGAAATTCTGACGTAATCCCTGAGGTAAATTTTAAAAAATATCCGAAAGAATTTCCGAAGATCTATCTGGAATTCGTTTACGGAGGAGTTTTTGTAGAACGTTTTGAGGCAATTTTCTAAGGAATGCCTGGACAAATCTGCAAAGGAATCTCTGGAGGAAATTGTGAATAAATTACTGATAAAAAATCCAAAGGAATTCTTGAAGAAACCTAGGAATTACATCAGAAAAACCAGTAGGCATTTTCTCTAAAATCCTATTGAGATTTTCTTCGTAATTTCCTTTGAAAATTCCTTCGGAAATTCCATCATAAAATCCTTCAAAAATACCTTTATTGGAAATTCCTTTAGGAATTCTTTATATTCTTTATTTTACTTTCAAACAATCTTTTAGAAGTTCCTTTAGGAATTATTTTCGAAAATCCATTCAGGTTCTCTTTTGGGAATCCCTTCAAAAGTTTAATTGGAAATTCCTGCACTAAACCCAACACCAGGGGGGTAGACACTTGAATCATTTGATTTGGTAACTTTTTATTTTTTTGTAAATCTTTTGAAATCTTTTGAAATCTTTTTATTAAATCTCGCCATCCCGCCGCAAAAATTTCATACATATTTTTGTCGTAGTGTATACTTCTGTCAAACTTTTTTGGTGTCTGTTCTTTCAAAAACATTACCGATCAGAATTTTCTTTGGATGCATTGATCCGAATGTGTTACCCAGGAACAGTCCGCAGAACTACCAGCAGCAAAATTCTAGGAGATTCTGTTCGCTCAAGCCTCTGATGGGCCTCGCAAAACGCTCAACTTTGCTACTCCCGGACCATTCCCGGACCAAAAACGTGTATAAAACCGGATCTCGTGAGGAAATGAGTTCCGTGGATCAAGTTTCTCTTTAACCAAGCAGACGGAAACCATTGAGTGCTCCTCAAACTTGAAGGTGCCCGGTAACATAAAAAGGTGGACATAAAAAAGGGCAACTGTCTTGTGAGAATAATATTTAATTTTCATTGCAGCAATACTGGTACTGCCGATGCCGTGAGGGTCGCGTTGGCTACGAGACAACTATGACAGATAACGGTTGCGGGTTGAGTTTCTTCGCGAGAGAAACGAGCACGGTGGAGTGAAAAACACATGAGATCGGGGCAATCACAGGGCTCCCAGTTCCGCGTCATGGTAATAAGATTGTTTGCTTCTGGCTCGTGGGAGATTCGTCCATAATGCGATGTGCATTCTCGGTTACGCCAGCAAGACCAATTGGAAACATCATTCAAACGAATCGGTGCATATGGATGCACGCATTTGGGGTTCTCTTCCCCATTAAGAAATGGGATTATTAGAAATTCCGTTGAGATAAGCCGCGATAAAACGAAGAGCAGCACGAATGCGATTGCGAGAAGAAACTACCAATAATGACAACAAAAGGTATGTTTTCATTCCATGATAATCATTTTGCAATATAATCCATTAATTCCAATATTTTGTTTTGTTTTCTTACCATTTACAGCGTTGATCATCTAGAGTTGGCCGCTGATCTGAGGAAAGTAAAGGTACCTAATGCTGTAAAAGGGAATCCAGTCAAAGTTTATATAGATACGTGATACTATAGCACACAGATGGCTAAATATGTGCTGAATTGGTGGCTGCCATTGAAAAAAAGCATCAGAGACTTCGACTTCGTAACGATACCAATCTATTTTGATTTGACACGGTATACTGCAATAATGGGATTGGACAACAAGGCAGCAGGTCTTCAGTGGTGATCGCAAACTGCGAATATAGGCAAAGTTCAGACTATGGATGTACGACCGAACAATTATATTCAGGAACTACACATTGTTCATCAACGTCGACGGCAAGAACTGCCAGTTGGTGAGAGCTCCCTGCAAACTGAACAACACCCAAGATATCGAGACTCCATTGGCCGTGGTTGTTTTTTAGTTATAAAGATAAGGAGAATTCCCAGGATGTATTCGAAAAACGCTCTATAGTCAACTCTGTATTATTCGTTATGGTTAGTCCCTGTATGACCATTACACAGTTAATGGGTTGAACTTATCGTCGATCTTTTCCATCTACATACCTAGTGAATTGTTCCGACCAGCTTGATTTCTACGCAGGTGGCCCAGCAGATGAGCCTAGCAAATATATAAATCGAAATCTATTCCCAAGCCGAATTCCCGTGGGAAACTTTGCTTCCAATTATCAGCTTCAACTTGTTTAGCAGATCCTTGAGGATGCTGCGCAGCCGACGTAGTTTTGCCATTGGAAGCGGCATGCAAGAACCGAAAAATTGAGAGTGCTGATCCCATTCCGTAACATCTAATTGGAGTTAATTCTTTGCTAGCATTGCGCAGCATTGGAGTAATCAAGCGTTAGGACTAAGCAATACAAAATATGTTCGAAAGAATTTCGAACTCGAAGGATACCTCTATGGTGCGAGCGTTAATGATGACGGCAACTGTGTGTAATTTCCATGGTCGATCAAATTTATGGATAACTTCAACGGGATGCAATGCAGAACAGGGAAGGTTCGATTATTATGTACTTTTTACCTTAGTTTCCCGATCCGGCCAAGGAAATTTTTGTGTTGAAAATTTTCTCGACATAGCTTCCCAAAATTGGTGGGACACAACCCACCATTTTGGAAAACTAATGAGCTGTGAGGCAGCAACGTTCCTACGAGAAAAAAAACCACTACACTCTCGATAAATGTTTTATCTTTCCCGTTAACATGACATGATACCTATATTACAGGATTGCTGCTGAGATTACCGCTACGAAATATGAATTATGCATTTGAGAGTTTTCGATTTTTAAAGTTCGAATGAAACACACTCTCCTAATGTTATCAGCTAGCTCAACGGGTCGGTATTGATGGCATCTGACTCTGCAAATGATTCTCATTTGAATCCCAAGAAAACTCGTGTAATAAAGCAAGTGGCGCAAGTAGTCACCAATTTGATAGAGCGATCATTATAAGCAACTCAATTACCTTACCAAGCAAGGTTTGCTCTTCAATGAAGCATGGTGAAAGAAAGGCAGTCTACAGAGGATCACTGTTGCGAATCAAAATCTGTAAATGTTCATTTACCCTGTTGGTGCACTCCTGATAGATTCCCATGCCGATTTTGCATGCCTCAATGTAGGGGTAGGGCTCACCTTTGAATATTGGTTTAGGGTTTTGGGAATACATGTTTTTCGTTGTGATCGACAGGGATTCTAAAGCATCTAATCGTTTTTGTTGCACTTTCATTTGATGCCATTTTCTGTAGTAATGTTGGCACCGATTGTCCAAGGCGGTAACACTGGACATCACACACTAATTATTCAGCTAGTGAAGCCCTGCTAAATTCAGAAATTTCCAAATAGTCTTCAACGGATTCTCCATCTCAAATGAGCTTAAAAGTATTATAATTGACATTATCGATGACTTGAAAATTCGTATGAGTCCTAGATTTAAATCAATATTTCGCAAATTCTAAAACTGACTGCCCGAAAGGAGGCCAGCTCTTGTTGCGTACAGAATCGGTTCAGCGTGACTCTTTGAAAAAATTAATCGATCCGAAGAGGTATCGTGAGGGTTGATATTTTGCAGCACATTATCTTGAGGAATAGCACCGACATGTTTTCGGAAATTGGCACAGATGATTTGGACGAGTGGAGGTACATATATGCAGAGGAACGAACTAACAGCACTTGATCAGATATATTCATAGAATATTTGCTAACAATATAGACCTCATTAGATCGATCGCAGGGCAGTAGTGTCCCACTGAAGGAAAGAGATTCAAGCGTGTGCCAACGCCAACGGCTTCGCTTGTTATTCAGTTATTATTATTTATTTAGGATTACGAATGGTATTCCCGGTAGGGTTCCATTTCCGGCACAGGCTCAAAAACCGAAAATAGAAAAAATTCTCGCTTAACTTTTCAAAAGGACCTAAGTAACATTTTTTTCATGATTTAATTTGAATACTGCAATCAATAGCTTTCATGTTGTTCTGTTGATTGCGCTATTCAAATTAATTCATGAAAAAATGTTACTTAGACCTTTGAAAAGTTAACGAGAATTGTTCTTCAAACTCCTCCGTAATCGCTTCCGAAGCGTTTCCCGATGAAAACAAATCCTATCCAGCATGTGCGCGTGCAAGAGAAAGATGATTAAACGTCAGCAAGCTCTATTGAAATTGATCTTGGTCCGGTTCTAGAGGGGTGTGCCAAATCTCAATAGCTTTTTTTTTTGTTAAATATCTTGGCTGTGCATATGCACAGCATATGTTTCGAATTGGACAAATTGATATGAAATTTGCGAAAAGAATCCACGTGTCTTGGAGGGACTCGAACCTCAACCTCAACCCTCTCGTGTCTTGAGGGTTCGAGTCCCTCCAAGACACGTGGATTCTTTCGCAAATTCATATCAATTTCCATTCAAACATATGCTTCTATGCACTAAATATTTAACAAAAAATGGTTTTCATGCAGCCGAGTTGCCGAATAATATGCAATTAATCTCAATAGCTTGCCCGGAATACATGCCTGTACCCTATATGGACAGTTGTAAATATTATATTTTAATAAATTTGAACAATTCTAGTCAAACGAAGACTCTTTCTTTTATGGGAAACTATACCAAGAAGTGAATCATACATATGAAATGGACCATTGACGACTGTGACAATTTCTGGAACTCCAGTTTGCCTCAGAGGAACCTGTAGAAGGAGACATTTTAGTTTAGTGCCAAAAGCTGCCATCCGACGACTCTTTCATAATATTTTTCTTTAAGAAGAAAATCATGACTATCAGATGGGTTATCGACGACTCTGGCCACTTGCAAAACCTTCGTTTTGACCCAGGGAAACCTGTGGGCGAGGGTTTTTTCATGCCAAAACTAGTCTTTATGGCTTTCAATCAGGAATATAAGATGAACCATTGACGACTCTGACAGCTTCTAGGAGGGGAAGGGAACCTGTAGTAGGAGTCATTTCAGTTTTAATACCAAAACCAGTCATTCGACGGCTCTTTCTTTATGTTTTTACAGGAGAAGTTACTAGCGAAAGGAACTCCAGGTTTAAGTTTTTCCTGGAGTATCTTCTACACTTTCTCGTGGAGTTCTTCCAAGAAATCTTGCTAAAGCTCATCTATAAATTTTAGAGTTAATGTAATTAACTCCTCCAGTAAATCCTCCTGAAATTCTTCCATCAAATTCTCCAGGAGTCCTTCCATTACATCCTCCTGGAGTTCCTCCAGCAAACCCTCCTGGTGTTCCTCCACTAAATTTTCCTGAAGTTTGTCCAGCAAATACTCCTTGAGTTCCTTCAGCAAATCGTCTTGGTGTTCCTCCACCAAATCCTGCCAAAGTTTTTCCACCAAATCCTCCTGGAGTACTTACTGCAAACCTTCCTGGAGTTCCTCTACCAAATCTTCGTGAAGTTTCTCCAGCAAATCCTCCTTTAGTGAAGATCCTCTTGGAGTTCCTCCAAAAAACTTTCTTACGGTTTCTCCACCGAATCCTCCTGGATTTCCTTCAGCAAATTATCCTAAAGTTCATCTAGCAAATCCTTCTGGACTTCCCTAAGCCAACCCTTGAAGAGGCAAAGCCAATCCAGCCAATCCTAGAAATCTCCTGATATTCCGCAAATCTCCTGATATTCCACCATCAAATCTTCCTCGAGTTCCTCCAGTAAACCCTTTTGGTGTTCCTCCATTAAATCTTCCTAGAGTTTCTCCATTCAGTGAATTCTCCTATAATTCTTCCAGCAAATCCTCCTGGAGTTCCTTCAGCAAATCCTCTTAAAGTTTCTCCAACAAACCTTCCTGGACTTCCTCCGCCATATTCTCCCTTAGTTCCTCCACCAAATCCTCCTGGAGTTCCCCCGGCAAATCCTTATAAAGTTCTTCCACCCAATCCTCCAAAAGTTCTTCCAGCAAACCTCCCTGTAGTTCCTAAACCAAATCCTCCTGGAGTTACTCCACCAAATCCTCCTGAAGTTACTCCACCAAATCCTACTAGAATTCCTCAATCCTCCTGAAGTTCTGAAGTGAATTCTTCGTTGATTTGTCCTGGATAATCATCAGAAATTTCTCCTAGAGTTTTTTCATCATCATCATCATCATTTTCATTATCTAGGAGTTCCTGCACCAAATTTCCTTGAAGTTCTTCCATAAATCACTCCTGGAGTACCTCCAGCAAACCTATCTGGAGTTCCTCCACCAAATCTTTCTGGAGTTCCTCCAGCAAATTCTTCAGGAATTCCTTCAGCGAATTATCCTAAGGTTCTTCCAGCATATTCTCCTAGAGTTCCTTCAGTAAATACTCCTGAAGTTCTTGGAATTCCTCAGCGAATCCTACTAGAATTCCCCTACCAACTCCTCTTCAAGTTCCTACACCAAATTTTCCTGGAGTTCTCCCAGCAAACCTTCCTGAAGTTCCTCCACCAAATCCTCCTGGATTTCCTCCATTAAATCTCCTGGGGTTCCTCCAGTAAATCCTTCTGGAATTTCTTCAGCGAAAAACCCTAAAGTTTATTGACGAAATCCTCCTGAAAATACTCCTGGAGATCCTTAAGCAAATCCTCCTGAAGCTCTTCCATCAAATCTTCCTGGAGTTTCTCCAGCAAGAATCCGTACAGAAGCTCCAGGAAGAATCCCTGGAAGCTCCCTGGAACATCAGGAAGAATCCCTGGAGGAACTTCAGGAAGAATCCCTGGAGAAACTTCAGGAAGAATCCCTGGAAGAACTTCAAGAAGAAACTCTGGTAGGAAGAATCCCTGGAGCATCGTCAGGAAGAATTCCTGGAGGAACTTCAGGAAGAATCCCTGGAGGAATTCCAGGAGAATTACCCGAAAGAATACCTGGAAGAACTCCAGAAGCAATATCTAGAACACGAGCTAGAATTCCTGGAGAACCACCAGGAAGAATTATAGGAGGAACTCAAAAAGAGAGAAATTCTTGGAGGAACACTAGAATGAAGTCCTGAAGGAACTTTAGGACGAGTTCCTGGAATAACTACAAGAGGAGTTCCTGGAAGAACTACATGAGGAGTTCTTGGAGAAACTCCAGGAGGAGGTCCAAGAAAAATTCCCAAAAAAAAACTCAAAAAAAAACCTTGAGGAACTTCAGGAAGAATCCCTGGAAGAATTCCAAGAGGAATCCATTTAGGAACTCCAGGAAGAATCCCTGGACGAAGTTCAAGAAGAATCCCTGCAGCAGCTTCAGAAAGAATCTCTGGAGGAACATCAGGAAGAATCCCTGGAGGAAATTCAGGAAGAATCCGTGGAGGAACTCCAGGAAGAACTCCAAGAGGAATCCATTTAGGAACCCCAGAAAGAATCCCTGGAGGGACTTCAGGAAGAATCCCTGGAGGAACTCTAGGAAGAATCCCTGGAGCAACTTCAGGAAAAATCTCTGGAGGAACAGCAGGAAGAATCCCTTGAGTAACTTCAGGAAGAAAATTATTTCAATTGGGAAAAAAACAATTTCTGGAGGAGGAACAGGAAGAATCCCTGAAGGAACTCCAGGACGAATCCATTGAGCAAGTTCAAAAAGAATCCCTGAAGGAACTCCAGGACGAATCCATTGAGCAAGTTCAAGAAGAATCCCTGGAGGATCTCTAGGACGAATCCCTGGAGGAACTCCAGGAAGAATGCCTTGAGGAACCCCGGAAAGAATCCCTGGAGGAACTTCAGGATGAACCCCTGGAGCAGCTTCAGGAAGAATCTCTGGAGGAACACCAGGAAGAACCCTGGAGGACCCCAGGAAGAATCCCTGGAGGAACTCCAGGAAGAACATATGAGGAACCCCAGGAAGAATCCTGGAGAATCCGTGGAGAATTCCCAGGACGAATCCCTGGAGGAACTCAAGGAAGAATCCCTAGAGCAACTTTGGGAAGAATTCCAAGAAAAATGCCTGGAGGAACTCCAGGAAGAATCCCTGGACGAAGTTCAGGAAGAATCCCTGAAGCAGCTTCAGGAAGAATCTCTGGAGGAACACCAGGAAGAATCCCTGGAGGGACCCCAGGAAGAATCCCTGGAGGGACCCCAGGAAGAATCCCTTGGAGGAACTTCAGGATGAACCCCTGGAGGAACTCCAGGAAGAATCCCTGGAGTAGCTTCAGGAAAAATCTCTGGAGCAACTCCAGGAAGAACTCCAAGAGGAATCCATTTTGGAACTCCAGGAAGAATCCCTGGAGGGACTTCAGGGAGAATCTCTGGAGGGACTCCAGGGAGAATCTCTTGTGGAACTTTAGAAAAAATCCCTCGGGGAATTATAGGAAGAATCCCTGGAGGAACTTCAGGAAGAATCTCTGGAGGAACTCCATGAAGAATCCCTGGAGGAACTCCAGGAAGAATCCCTGGAGGAACTCCAGGAAAAATCCATTGAGAAACTCCAAGAAGAATCCCTGGAGGATCTCCAGGACGAATCTCTGGAGGATTCCCTGCAGGAAGAATCCCTGGAGGAACTCCAAGAAGAATCCATGAAGGAAATCCAAGAAGAATCCCTTTAGGAACTCCAGGAAGAAACCCTGGAGGGACTTCAGGAAGAACCCTGGAGGAACTTCAGGAAGAATCCCTGGAGGAACTCCAAGAAGAATCCCTAGAAGAACTCCTGGAAGAATCCATGGAGGAGCTCCAGGAAGAATTCATGTAGGAGCCCAAGGAAGAATTCCGGGAGCAACTTCAGGAAGAATCCCTGGAAGAACTCCCGAAAAAATCTCTGGAAGAACTCCAGGAAGAATCCGCTGTGGAACTAGAGAAATAAGCCCGGGATGAACGCCAGGAATAATCCCTGGAGGAACGATACGAAGAATCCCTGAAGGAATTCTTGGAATACACCCTGGAGGAACTACAGGAAGAATCCTGACAATTTTCAGGCAAACGATTTCTATTTATCTGTCGTCTTTTGATGTACCGAACAATAATCAATGAAGATTAAGCAAATGGCTAACCTCCTCCCCCCCATATGTTTTTACGTAATAAGTGTACGACCCCTGATATGTGAATATGTCTAATGTCTGCACTTGTCATAAATGGTACTACCACCTTTAATTCCACTACTTATTACTTTACAGATACGTTTTTCGACCTCAATAAGGTCGTCCTCAGTGTCTCGTACTTGACGAAGCTGACACACTTGAGGTTGCCATACTTTTATCTGTTAAGTTTTAAGTTGTGGAATTAAACTGGATATTATTAGGTTGTATTATAACAAGGAAAGCCAGAAGCGATGCAACATTACCAAAGTTCAGCATGCTGTGGTGCTGTGTATGGTGCTTCACAGTCCGGTGAGCCAACGTTTCTGAAAACTTCTGTTACTTCCGTTACCATGAGAAGCGTGGGCATTCAACCATCATGTTTAGTGCTAGCGTTTTCCCTTTCCAGTACTACGCCATCCGAAAGTCAACACCATTCCTATAAGTTAAGGTCGGATACCAGTTTCGATATGCCGGAAGCAAACGTCATTATTCAAATTTCATCGCATGGCAGTTCCCTTGGACAGGAAGCCCGGATAGTGAAGTGCACTCTTCTGTACGATGGTTTCGCAGGATATGTTGGAGATAGATTACTTCCGGAAACAAAAACGGTTCTTGTGTGACTAAGGCTACAGTTACAAGATCAACCATCTAACCGGATCTAACATGATATGGATGTGTGCTACAATACACGTGACGAGCAGTAACAGCTGCTGCAGCAGGTTCTCTCCGCGATAGACATGGACAGAGAAAATACTGGAGCTCCACGATTGGGTGGTCCTAAGCGTATAGGAGGATTAGCTGTCCGGTGTGGACGATGCAGTCTACAGAGAACTTTTCCTTACTATATACTAATTTGGAAAATATCATTTCTCAAATTAAATTTATTTATTTATTCAGTCGTCAACAGTCGTCACTATTCAGTACGGTCCATCACTACGTCATTAGTAACGCAGTCTACTGAGGGTTCTTCCGAACGATCGATTTGCACTACATTGAGACCTTGTAGATTAGCAACGGAATCAAGCTAATGTTTGTCTGGTCTGGTCAGTCTGGATACGGCAGCATAGAACGCTGTCTGTTGATAATTTCCACCTGATTTCATATCTTCTGTTGAACTTTCGCTATCCTTCCAAAATCATCACTGGACACATTCGGACTAATTTGACTAATTCGGACTTTCTTTGATAGTAAACCCATAATATGCCAGTGCCTGGAATCCGATTTTCCTTCTTCAGCTATTGATCAACATTTCTTCAACTCTTAACCAGAACTCGTGTACTTGATTGACTTTTGATTCAACAGTAATTTCCACTGCTTCTTGGTCGAGGTGTTAATCTTTAAACTGATTGTTATTGGCCAGAAAGGGGCGATCTTTTGTATCGCGATCGAGGTGATCGGATCTCGCGTGGCTGCGACCGATAGATCTATACCATAAAGCTGATTATAGATGCTGTTCAATGAGAAACTTTTATGTATTGATGACTTAATGATGGCTACGAATCGCTCAAGACCGGAGGAGACAGCACAAGCGGTGTGAACGGTGTGACTAGGTGGCCGAGGATGAAGCATTGTAAGGGGCAGGTTTGGAAGTTAGGACACTCAATGGGGCGATGAAAGAGGTTATTCCCGGTTGAAAGTGGCATTCAGGCTGATATAAACACAGTGTCAAGCGTCGTAGTTCGATACAGCCGTGAAACCTTCTCCGGAAAGGTGGGCTTCGATATAGGACCATTTTATTTCACGCTGCATAATCTCCACATTTTACATCGTTCAAGATAATTTTTCGCTTCCAGATTCCATCGAATAATAAATCTAAAAAAAGAAAATTTTAAAATTATTTTCGTATATATTTCGTATAAAGTAGTTTCGTAAAGCTGTACTGGGATCGCGAGATCATAACGGATGTCCTGATCCGTGCCAATCGGCTCGATATACAACAACAAAGGATGAAGCGGATAACTCTCATCGACATTACTGTACCGCTAGACCATAATGTCCTAACAACATTCTCCAAGATAACAAAGTACCACGACTTGGCGGAGGAGTTGAAGCAGATGTGGCGCCTGGAGGACGTACGTATAATTCCGGTTGTTATCTCAGCAACCGGAATTGTCCCGAAATCTCTTCTGAGATCCTTAGGAGAGCTGTATCTCATAACCTCCATAGCATCCAAAAAACAGTGGTTCTTGGAACTTGCAACATCGTAAGAAGATTCCTGAACCACCATAACTAATACATCCGGTGCAAACGTTTATGATAGGATTTTAAGTCAACCGGCAAATGAGATCCACAGAGCCCAATCCCCTTAGGCATTCAGATTGCCCGGGTAGGTGAAAATTCCCAGCACGCTTGCTGAGGAAGTGCCAAACCTCTATAATAATAATAATGGGAATGAAAGCACACCCAAATATGGAGTTACGCTCAAGAAGAATACCACCCATGCGATTGCCCGAGGAGGGAGCCCTACTGGAGCTGGTCCTGGAACGGGGGACAGAGCGAGCGGCCAGCGGCTAGAGGAAGGAGAGGTGCAACAGCGACCCTCTGGTCATCGGGCTCAGCCCGTGCCGACAAGGCAAAACAGAAACGGCAGCAGAAGAAATCACCAAGGCAATGCTGCACCTGCTGATGTTGCTGTGGTTGATCGACGTCAAACGTTAGCGGGCCGCCGACGGCAACGGATCATGTGGACAAGGGAGATGAATCAGTACGTGATCCGTTGCTACTACGTTTGCACCAGGATGGAGACGGATATGTCCGGCAGACCGGCGATGCTGGAGATGTTCAATGAGAGGTTCCCTCGGTTTGCACCCCAGCTTGACCAGAACAAGTTGTACACACGCCAGAGAGCTATTATGTCACATAATATGGTGACTCCAGAAGATGTAGAGTACATCAAGCGGGAAGTGCAGAGGGAATTAGGAGAGGAGGAGGAGGCAAGATCGAGCGATACGTCGAGAAGGAGTTCTGTTGGGTTGGATGCATCAATCGCAAGTAACCGTCGCGATTCGATTGCACCCGCCACACCTTCTTTATGGACGACTTGAAGCTGCACCAATTTCTGCGGCTTGTAACGGTATTCAGCAACGACATCCGGATGGAGTTTGGTATCGATAAATGTCGATCCATACATCTACACCGGGGTCACCTGGTGGATGCCGACAGTTTCCAGGTCAACGAACAGGAGGAGATTCGAAACATGGTTGAAGGCGAAACGTACAAGTTCCTAGGTTTCCTCCAACTGAAAGGAATTCGCCATACGACGATCAAGAAGGAGCTGCAGGAAAAGTTCTCGCATCGTGTCAACGGTATTTTGAAGAGCCTCTTGTCGGCCGGCAACAAGGTGAAGGTGATAAACACGTTTGCTGTGCCATTGTTGACATACAGTTTCAGGGGTGGTGAAGTGGACCAAGATTGACTTGGAGGCGTTAGAACGAGCAGTACGAGTGGCGTTCACTAAAGCAACGCATACGCCATCCAAAATCGTCCATTGAGAGTCAGCCTGCCACGTACAGTAGGAGGAAGAGGTGTCACCGATATACAAACACTATGTGTTTCCCAGATCCAGCAGTTGCGAAGATACTTCGTGGAAAGCCAGAACCGCCACGAAATCTATCGTGCTGTGTGTGAAGCTGACCACGGATTCAGTGCCCTGCATCTGGCGCAGGAGGACGTCTTCTTCTTCTAATTGGCATGACATCCCCACACTGGGACAGAGCCGCCTCGCAGCTTAGTGTTCACAAGCACTTTCACAGTTTCTGAGCCAAGTTACCATTTTTGCATTCGTATATAATGAGGCTAACACGATGATACTTCTATGCCCAGAGAAGTCGAGACAATTTCCAATCCGAAAATTGCCTAGACCGGCACCGGCAATCAAACTCAGCCACCCTCAGCATGGTCTTGCTTTGTAGCTGCGGGTCTTACCGCACGGCTAATGAGGGCCTCCAGGGCCTCCAGGCGCAGGAAGACTATCAGCTGAATTGCGACATCAAATCTGTCGACGAGATGATCGCATCATGGAAGCAGAAGGAGTTGCATGGGACGCACCCCCATCAACTGGAGCTGGAATATATCGACAAAGCGGCGTCGAATATGTGGCTGGTGCGGGGTGAACTATTCTCGGAAACAGAAGGATTCATGGTAGCCATTCAGGACCGGGTAATTGCGACGAAGAACTATCGGCACTATATATTGCACGAAAACGTGGAGGACCGCTGCAGGAAGTGCAATTCAGTAGGAGAGACGATCGAACATATCGTGTCCGGGTGTTCAGCCTTAGCTGATTCAGCCTATCTCGGTCGTCATAACGAAGTAGCCAAGATTGTGCACCAACAGCTTGCTTTAAAGCACAACTTGGTTAACCAGTTTGTCGCCTACTACAAATATGTGCCTGTCCCGGTTCTGGAAAATAGTTTCGTGAAGCTGTACTGGGATCGCGAGATCATAACCGATGTCCTCATTCGTGCCAATCGGCCCGATATTGTGGTCTACGACAAAAGGATGAAGCGGGTAACCCTCATCGACATTGCTGTACCGCTAGACCATAATGTCCAAACAACATTCTCCAACAAGATAACGAAGTACCACGACTTGGCGGAGGAGTTGAAGCAGATGTGGCACCTGGAGGACGTGCGTATAATTCCGGTTGTTATCTCAGCAACCGGAATCGTCCCGAAATCTCTTCTGAGATCCTTAGGAGAGCTGGAACTATCTCATAACCTCCATAGCATCCAAAAGACAGTGGTTCTTGGAACTTGCTGCATCGTAAGAAGATTCCTGAGCCACCATAACTAATACATCCGGTGCAAACGTTTATTATAGGATTTTAAGTCAACCGGCGAATGAGATCCACAGATCCTAATCCTGAATAGGCTATTACACTTCAACAATTAAGCCTCCCAACAACAGTCGTATCGCTATTTTAAAAACGGTAAATTATCTCAGCCGACAGAGAACCGATTTGAACAATTTTGGGACTCACAAATTTTCCCGTCCTTCAACATTTGTCTGAGATGTTTGTTTTTGTTTTTTTGTGGACTTCAAAACTTTGGAGAGTCGTGGTTTTCATACAAATTGCGTGGAATCCGTAAGATATAGAAAGTTAACGTCTTCTACAAATACTGTCGCAAATCATATTATTTCGGAACTCGTCCGCTTGGCGGCGCTAGTGTATATGGGAATACTTCCCAGTCAACACAAAATCGTATATTATGCAGCTTAACACGCTAAAGGGGAGGCGATATACGTACATATTGTATGGGATAGTACCTATACCCGAGCAGGAGAAATTACCTCAATAATACCTAATTCTGCTATTGATACCATACTCTTTTATGAACTAGCCTTGCATAAGAGGTAAAATACCAAAGGAATAATACCAAAAATTAATGGGCACAATACTTCAGGCATAACATACTTTGTTATTAGTAATAATGCAATAAGCATAATGCTACGTTTTGACAGGGCAAGTGAATTGAACAACTCAGTTGAATTCAATTGACCTGCCATTGACTTTTCGTTCAAGTCAATTGAATGAAGGTGTTTACACGTTCAATTCGCGTTCAATTTAAGCGACTTGCTCAATTCACTTGAACTGTGTAAATGCAGCATAACGTAAAAACAACGCTTGCGGTACACAGCACAAGCGAGCTTGCAGGAGCGTTCCAGGACCGCGTGCGTGCTGAACGGTTAAGTAAAATCTATCTCGGTCGGAGAAGTGTTTCGAGATCGGTACGAATAGAATTCATCATACCTGAAGGATTCTATTGTGAGACACTGTAGGATTCCATTAGAAATTTCTGGAGGATTTTGTTGGAAATCGCTGGAGGATTCCACTGAAAGTTCCTGGACAACTTCATTGGGAATCTCTGAAAGATTTCATTGGGAGTCCTTGAAGGATTCCATTGGAAATTTCTAGATGCTTCCATTGAGAGTCCCTGAAGTATTCCATTGGGAGTCCTTGGAGGATTCTGTTGGGAATCCCTGGAGCATTTCATAGGAAATTTCTAGAGAATCCCATTGGGAGTCCCATGAAGATTTCATTGGGAGTTACTAGAGGATTCCATTGGGAGTCCCTGGAGGCTCTCATTGAAGTAATTGAGGGTGCCACTGAAGGGGTTCCATTCGGAATCCCTGAAGAATTTCATTGGGAATACCTGGAGGTTCCTTTGGGAATCCCTGGAGGATCCCATTATGAGTCTCTAGAGGATTTAATTGGGCTGAAGGATTCCATTTGGAATCCCTGAGGATTCAATTGAAAATTTCCGCAGAACCCCATTGAGAATCACGGAAGGATTCCAATGGGAACCCCTGGAGATTTCCATTGGGAATGCTTGAAAGATTGTTTTGGAAATCCCTGGTGGATCCCATTCAGAGTCCCTGAAGGATTCCATTGGGAATCCCTGGAGAATCTCATTTGGAATTTTTAGAGGGTTCCATTGAGAATACCTGGGATATTTGATTGCAAACTCCATTGGAAAAGAACACAAGATTTCATTGAAGAACACTTCATTCTTTTCAAGTCGGAAATAGCAAAGAATTTCAGTCAGAATCTTGAGTTCCATTCGACATAGCTGAAGAATTTCGACCCGATTCTATTAAAATCCACGGAGAATCCCAGTCTGAATTAATAGGGAAATTGTAGGCCTTCTTTCGGATCTCTGGGAGGCTCTACTCGGAACCACTAGTGGATTCTATTTTGAATCCATTGGAGTATTCTATAAAAAAAAACCCCAGACGGAATCACTAAGAACTTCAGTTGGAAATCCTGGAGAGCTATTTTCGGAATTATTGTAGGATTCTTTTTGGAATCCCGAAGAAATCTATTTGAAATCTCAAGAGGCATTTAGTGAATCGCTTAAGGATTATATTAAAATAAAAAAAAACCTAAATGACTGTATTTGGAATCAATACCGAGATCGATACAAATTTTCATTTGGAAAGCTATCAGGATTATGGTTTGATTCTGTAAGGTTCTATTTTAAAACTCAAAAGATTCTTTTCGGTATCACTCCAGAATTGCATTTGGAATCAGTGGAGAATTTGTCATAACTCTTGCTGGATTCCAGTCGGAATCGCTACAGGATTCTATTCAGAATCCTTGAAAATTAATTCGGGAATCTCGTAAATTCTAATCGGAATCTCCGAATAATTCCATACCTGGGAATAATTCCATACCTGGTTTGATCAGTGTGCCGCAAAGGTAACCGGATTGACCGATGAATAGATGTTGACCTGTTGCCATTAAATCACTGTCGGCCGCCACCTGTAGACCAGCAAGAAAATTCATATGGCTCTGCTGGAAATTTGTATTCCACGGTCAAGTCGTACGGGTTGGATGACATTTTGCGGTAGAGGTCACCAATTCCGGAACATCATTCAAACTGATTATGAAAAAAAAAGTTTTTGGGTAAAACCTGACATATTTCCAGTTTTTCTTACCTTTCCACTGATGATCGGACCATCCTGACGCAGGACTTTTGTGTCGTACTCTTCCAGAAGCGAATTAATTGTCCTGCCCTGGCAGCCGACGGAACTTCCAGAGCTAGAACGGCATCTGCGGCATACGCGGCACAGAGTTGTTTATGTTTGTTTTTTTTTTTTTATTCAAAAGTCTCGCCACACTGAAAAAAAACATCCTCAAGGCGAAAAAAATATATAAAAAAGATTCATCCCGCCGAATCATTCTGAATCTTTTCGATTTTTTTTAAATCTTTTGAATGATTCAAACATTGATTCAAGTGTCTTCCCCCCTGGCAGCCGCTTAAACATTGCCCAATTGTATATGTAACTCAAAGAACAGTAGTTAGATTTTTTCTGAAATTTAGATATATTGAGAAGTAAATCGACTGGAGTTTATCAAAATCCTACACTCACAAAAAACTCCGCATTATATTCATGAGTTCACACATGGATTTTTGCAATGGGGGTAGCGAAATGAATTTCATAGTTTCGACACATATATTCCATGCGCCCACATGCATTACATGAGAGTTCACACATACTATCCATGTGGGTCATAGTATCCATGTGTGAATTTGTATGCAATTAAGTATGTGCCTACACATGATATGCATATTTCAAAATACATGGATTTTTGCCATAAAGTATGTGTCGATTTTCCTGAGTGTAAATTGGGAAAACTTTTGGAAAAATATTAACAAATTAGTCTCCTATGACACCGAAGTCTAATTCTCAATACTGGTCAAGGGTTACGAAAAGTGAAGCAGGATTCGTTGTTGAATTTTGATTCATCAAAATCAGAGAATAATAAAATAGTTTTAATTTAAATAACATTTTGAGATCAGGTACTTATTAGTGTCGCTGCTAATTTACAATGAAATGTGCTGTTTGATGATCGACAAACATAGAATATTTCAATTTTAATCCACTGAAGTCGATTTTTATACGGGCGATTCGGGTATACGGTGTGAATCAAAACCACGTGAATTCAAAAATCCGCGTTAAAATTGTTTTTGACATTGAATTTTTTGTTGTGTTTCGGGATCAGCCGAAATGGTGAAAAACGTGGTTTTACTAATTACGGAATAACTAAATTTATTACGTCTTCACTAGACCACGACTAATTGCAAAAGAGAGCGAGTTAGGCTCGGGCAACTCGCAGGTTGCTAAGATTGAAAATTACGTTGCTATGGTAACCAATTTAAAGTTTAAATTTAGCGTGGTGTGCTACGATCACACCTAACATCTCCCCCCTTTAGTTCAAATAGTACGGCTCGAATCTTGCTGGTAGCCGCACTGTTCGTTTTGGTTTGTTGTTGACAGTTGGTTCTAGTATTGGCTCTTCTTCAAAATCGGACTCAGAGAAGTATTCCGAATCGCCAGAATCTCTTTCGGATGCAGCAGGTACCACGGGACTCTCTGGAGCAGGAACTGGATCGCGAACCGGAGTAGGACTGGATAACCCGAACTCGTCCACGAAGATGGAAAGCGGTGTAGAATCCTTTCGGACTGGATCAGCCGCGCGTTTCTTCAATTGGTTCGCGTGTGAGCGGATCAACCGTTGTCTGTCTACCAGGAAAACATTGTAGTTGACCTTCCCGATGCGTTCGATTACGGTGGCTGATTCCCATTGCCAGGAATTGGCTTGGTGTACTTGTGCATAGACAGAGTCACCGGGTTGGAATATCTTCGCAATGGCACCGTGCTTCTGATTAAACGATTCATTTTGCCTTTTAGATTTTCTTGTCAACGGACTACGGCAGCCAGACTGTGGGAGCAGGAGTGACGAAACTGTTCGTATACGCCTTCCGAACATTACTTCTGCTGGTGATTTTCCGTCGAGGTCGCTGGTCGGAGTTGTACGATAGACTTGCAAAAACGTTCGCAATGCATCGTCTAGTGATTCTCCCCCCGAACGAATTTTTCGAAGGCTCCTCTTTACCGTATCAACGAAACGTTCAGCTAATCCGTTGGATTGCGGATGATACGGCGCTGTCCGAAGATGTTGTATACCTAGGTTTTGACAGAAAGTCCGGAAATCATGCCCTGCGAACTGAGGACCATTGTCCGAAACGATGGTTTCCGGTATACCAAATGTAGCGAACGATTCGTAGAGCAGTCGCGTAGTGGTGCTTGCTGTTGTCGTTCTGGTTGCGAAAACTTCCGGCCACTTGGAGAACGGATCCACCACGACCAGAAAATACACGCCATCGACCGGTCCGGCATAGTCGATGTGTATTCTAGGCCATGGCTTCGACGGTGTAAGCCTCGACTCGAGCGTCGTTTTGACTGGTGCTTTTCCGGCTATGCAGCAGGGACTGCAGTTGCGCACGAATCCTTCAATCTCGCGTTGTCAATGCCGGGCCAGGTGGCGAAACTGCGAGCAATTGCCTTCATGCGAACCACTCCCGGGTGACCCTGATGGAACTGTCTCAAGATTTTTCTCTGGAACTGGTGAGGAACTACTACACGGTCGTGTAGCATCACGCAGCCATTGACAATGCTGAGCGAGTCCCGCCGATTGTAGTACGGTAAGAGATCTGGGTTTGTGATTGACTTCGAATCCCGTGGCCAAACTTCCTCGATGAATTTGGCCACCTATTGTAGAACGGTGCTCTTCTTCGTCGCTTGTTGTAATGCTGTGAATGTCACTGGAAGTTTGTCTAACGAGTCGTTAATGATACTCACTATGTCTTCTTCCAGGTTGATTGCTGCTACGACGTATTCCTCTTCCGGTCGAGCAGTACGGTCGATAAGCCGGGACAGCATGTCTGCGCAACCGAAATCGTTGGAAGAAATGTGCTGGATGTCAAAATCGTAATTGAGCATAATTAGCGCCCATCGTTGCAGTCGGTTGGCTGTGTGGAGCGGAATACCCTTCTTCGAGCCGAAGATTTCTAGAAGTGGTTTGTGGTCAGTCTGCAATGTGAAGTGGCGTCCCAGGAGGAATTTATGAAACTTTGTCACTGCGTAGACAAGCGCCAGTGCTTCTTTCTCCGGTTGACCATAACCTTGCTCGGCGGGAGTGAGCGAACGAGAAGCGTGTTGAACGGCTTTCAGTTTGCCATCCGCAAATTTGTGCAGGATCACCGCACCAATACCAGTGTTGGAGGCATCTGCTGCAACGATGATAGGTAGCGTCGGATCGTAGTGCGTCAATAAAAGCTCGGACTGTAGAATCGCTTTGAACTTTTTAAACGACTGCTGACATCGGTCGTTCCACTGCCACTTGACATCCTTCTTTAGTAGCTGGTCAAGCGGTTGTCTTAGCTCATGGATGTTGCGCACAAACCTACCGTAGTAGTTGACGGCCCCGAGAAATGAGCGCAGTTCGGTCACGTTGGTTGGTGCTGGAATTTTGTCGATTGCTTGCAGCTTCTCTGGATCCGGACGAATACCATGACGGTCCACGATGTGACCTAGATAGCAAAGTTCAGTCTGGAAAAACTTACATTTCTCCGCCTTGACATGGAATCCATACTGCTCAAGTCGAGTCAGCAGCTTGTTGAGCGACTCTGCGTGCGCCTCCCAGGTAGGACCGAAAACTATTGCGTCATCGATGAAGGAGCGAATGCCTGGAATGTCGGCAATCATGCTGTCGATCAATCGCTGGAATGCTCCTGGCGCAGATTTCACCCCTGGAGCAAGACGATTGAATTTAAAGAGCCCTTTGTGCGTGTTGATGGTCAGTAGCTTCTTTGAATCGTCATCCACTTCGACCTGTAGGTATGCGTCCGACAAATCGATGATGCTAAAGACACGACTACCAGCCAACTGAGCAAAAATTTCTTCAGGCGTCGGCAGAGGATAATGGTTTGCTTCCAACGCATTGTTCAGTCCTGTCGAATAGTCCGCGCAGATGCGAACTTGTCCATTGGGCTTACGGACAGCTACGATCGGAGCGGCCCATTCCGAAAAATCGATTGGAGAGATGATTCCCATGGATTCGAGACGGTTTAGCTCGGTGTCAACCAATGGAATTGTGTTGAATGGAACCGGGCGCTTTGGGCAAAAAACAGGTTTTTCGTTAGGTTTAAGGAAAAGTCTCACCTTTGTCTTTGTGCAGTGCCCTAGCGAGTCGTCGAACACGTTCGGATGGTCACTCCGTAGCTTTTGGATCTCGTCATCAAACGCTGGTTTGCTTTTTGAAGAGATGCTGTTGCAGATCGAATCGAATGGCAGTGCCCACAGATCGAACTTGTCGATCCAATCGATGCCGAAAACGTTGAGGCTAGGGGATGACGAGACAAAACATTTGCCACGTTTCGTTGTCCCGTTGAACGTGACATTGCATTCAAACTCGCCAATGAGCCCCAGTGGTTTACCGGATGCGTTGACTGCGTTGATCGATGGGGGCGTCGTTTGTGGGTTACCCAGCTGATGCCATGTTTGTTCGCAGATTACCGTGATGTCGCTTGCAGAATCAAGTTGCAACGACGTTGTGACATCGTTGATGATTGTCGTCACAAATCTTCGCTTTTTTGATCGGTTCGCAATATGGTTCACCACGGAGACCCCTCGGGAACTGTAACCACCAGATTTCTTTTTCTTCTTCGTTTCAGGCTTCTTTGCGGTCGATTGAGCTGGGCTGGAATTACCGCCGGGCGATTTCTTGATGCAGCCGCAGTAACCTTCCTTGTGGCCGACGCGATTGCATGTTTTGCAGCGATGGTCGGAAAATGGGCAGTCACGGACGTAGTGAACTTGACCACACTGCCAGCATGGTGTAGATGGTAGTTGCTTACCTTTTGCTTTCGATGGACGTTGTGACTGGTGCTCCTTTTTTCCGAGATCGAGTGGTTTTTCGATGAGCGTCGTGTCCGCCTTGAGGTTGACTAGTCGCTGGAACTCGTCGATGAGCGTTTGAGAGTCACCGGTGCGTTAGCGGTCTCGCCCTCCATGCGGGAAAGAAGACGTGCCCGAACGTCCGCGTAGCGTGATGCCTTAAGACCACATACGAAAACCAAGCACTTGAAGTGATCGATACTTACTTTTGCGAATTCAAACTCCTCGCATGCACGGTTTAACTTTCCTCCGTAACTGATAATGTCTTCGGCTTCGCTTTTACCAGCTGCAAGCATTGAAAGCGTTTGTTGAAAACAGATGTTGACGTGCCGAAAATTTTCTTCAGCGTGGAAACCGTGTCAATGAACTGGATGTCCTTCGGAAGCCTGGGCAGGATGTAGTTCACATAGCGGCTGTGTGAAGCATGATCCAGCTTCCGCAAGAGAAGACGTACCTTGGCCGCGTCATCGAGATTCCGGGCGTCGTTGTCGAAAAGGTCCGAATAACGTGCAAACCACTTTTCAAACGTGATGCCATTGTCGGGATCGAACACAAATTCAATCATGTTTGTGGAAAGGGACTCTAGAACTTTCTCCTGGTTGATCGGCGTCGGTGTGGCCAACCGTTGGAGCAAGTCAGCCATTTGCAGAATCGCTTGCTGGATTTCCTCTCCGTGTGCCGGAACTGAATTTGTCGCCATTTTCGCACTGCGCCGAATTTGAATTTGTTGCGTAAGGAACAATCTTATTCACTTTCACCTCGTCGCCAAATGTTGTGTTTCGGGATCAGCCGAAATAGTGAAAAACGTGGTTTTACTAATTACGGAATAACTAATTTTATTGCGTCTAGACCACGACTAATTGCAAAAGAGAGCGAGTTAAGCCCCAAACGCAATATAACGGAACGGCGACGGAAACGGAAAATTTGACAGAAAGTATATGGGCTAACTGTCAAATTTTCCGTTTCCGTTGCCGTTCCGTTGTATTGCGTTTGGGGCTTTAGGCTCGGGCAACTCGCAGGTTGCTAAGATTGAAAATTACGTTGCTATGGTAACCAATTTAAAGTTTAAATTTAGCGTGGTGTGCTACGATCACACCTAACATTTTTCATTCACGCCTGTTCACGCCGCCGCCGCCGTAACGCCGCCGCCGCCGGGGCAAAAGTGACCACTACGCCGCCGCCGCCGATTGTATGACCGGCGCTCAGGTCTAGTATAGAATCCGTATTTTATCTTTTTACAAGCTCACAAGGCTGCGCAGCCCAGCAGGCATCACGGAATATCCGGAGCAAAATAAAGCAGCCGATGAATGACGTCACGACCGTAAAAGCAATTTTTAATGAAAGCTCGCGTTGCACTCGACTTTTTGTGTCGCAACTTTGCTGTCAACAAGGTAAAAACGCTAGATTAGATTTTCCGCCACTGTCCTGAATTGATTTGAAACCATTTTCTCTCTGGTTGGTGCTCCTGGAACATAAATCCAATCGCATAAAAATGTCCGGCTACACAGAGGAATACCTGAAGCAGAAGCTAACCGAGAAGCTGGAAGCATCTCATGTGGTAAGTTTATTTATTTCTGTACACGTTTACAGTTTTGAGCTGGTTGAAAATCAGCTGCGAAGGTGATGACCCGCATGCATGATGACAGAAGTAAACGACGGTGATGAAATTTTGAACGATGTTGGAAAAATATTTAATGTAAAAATGCAATTTGTTATTAATGATTGTAATAAGTCAGAAGAGTACGCTTTTAAGTTAGTAATTAAATTACGTTTGCATAGATTCTGTTAACCTAATTATTCCATATTAAGTTCTCTGAAGATAACAAATTAATTTTTTTGTACTGAACCTCATTTCAAAGTTCCGCGTAGTGGAAGCCGACAGTTTATCAAAATTGAAGAAGAATCGGAAACATTTTGTTCGACAAAATTAGCAATTTCAAGTGATTTTTACAGCGAGAAAAATCAATTGTAATATGAGTGCGGATAGTGTTACGCTGGTTACGTTGGTGGCCAGTGGAATTTTACTGCGGGCGATCCTTTCTTTGCATTCCTATTCGGGACAGAACAAACCGCCGATGTTCGGAGATTTTGAAGCTCAACGCCATTGGCAGGAGACTACGGTGAACCTTCCAATCCGGGAGTGGTATGAGAACAGTACGAACAACGATCTACTATACTGGGGCTTGGACTATCCGCCCCTTACGGCCTATCACAGTTTCCTGGTTGGAAAGTGGGCACTGTTTAAGAATTCGACCTTTGTCAAGCTCTACGAGTCGCGTGGAATCACGGAAGATACGCACAAGGAATTTATGCGAAATACGGTCCTGCTAGTGGATTTCTTTTTGTACATCCCGGCAATACTCTTTGGTTGCTACACCGTCCGGAAGAAGATTTTCGGTGGAAGCATCGCGGGAAGTGATATCCTGTCCATGTTGGTTGCAGTGCTCTACCCGGGACAAATGCTGATCGATAACGGCCACTTCCAGTATAATAATGTGTCCTTGGGATTCGCAGCAGCGGCCATAGCGGCGATATTGATGGAAAAGCACTTACTTGGAGCGCTGGTATTCGTGCTGGCATTGAACTACAAACAGATGGAATTGTACCACGCCTTGCCATTCTTTTTCTTCTTGCTTCAATGGTGCTTTCAACGGGGCCCGAAAGGATTTGATTGGAGAGTTGGAATCTGGAGGCTGTTCAAAGTTGGATCTGTCGTTGTTGTGTCCTTTGTGATCATCTGGAGTCCATGGCTCGTGTCGATTGACTCTTTGAAGCAAGTGGTTCATAGAGTTTTCCCAGTGGCCAGAGGCGTTTTCGAGGATAAGGTTTCCAATGTGTGGTGCATTGTAAATGTGTTTATCAAATTAAGGTAAGTTTTGTTTTATGCAGGACGATAATGAACGTAGATAGTAACAACAATGACGTATTGAAAATCAGTCAAAATTTTCATTATCATCCTAATGCATAGTAAAAGATTTATTCAATAATTTCGCCCATTTTTTTTTCAGAAACTACCCTAATTCGTTCATGGCAATGGTTTGCCTCGTTTGTACTTTGATCGCCGTGCTGCCGTCTGGATCTCACCTGCTCTTCAGACCATCCAAGAAAAACTTCCTGCTAGCATTGCTTAACTCATCCCTAGGATTTTTCCTCTTCAGTTTCCAAGTTCATGAAAAATCTATTCTTATCGCCACTCTACCAGCTCTTCTGCTATTCCAGCTGTATCCATTCGAATGCTTCTGGTTCCTACAAATTTCCACCTTCAGCATGATCCCTCTCCTGCACAAAGATGGGCTTCTACTTCCGTACCTCGCCCTATCCCTCCTATCTCTCACTCTCCTGAAATCATCAATTCAGGCGCTGAACAATTTCAAACCCATCTCCAGGACCTTCTTTGGTGACATTTTCAACATCGGATCATTCCTGCAAACAATCGACGGCAGCAAGAAATCTCACCATATTAATCGAGCGCTGGTACTCGGATTCTACAGTTCTCTGATGGGACAAACATTACTGTTATTTGCATTCGTAGTCATGCAGCCCCCAATGCATTTGCCGTTCCTTTGGCCGCTGCTTATCTCCGCATACAGTTGTGGGCATTTTGTGTTATTCTTTATCTACTTTAACTATCGGCAGTTCTTTTCGTATGCTAATGAGGCAACTCATGTGAAGCGTGCGTCAGGCAAACGGAAACTTAAATAAAATGTGTCAACCTATCCGAATTAGAGCAGATTGTTTCGACTAAGTTTGAAGATGTCTTATATTTGTGTGACCATTTCTGTCGTAGACACAAAAGTAAGTTGAATATTTTATTCTACAAGTCCATTCGCTGTATGTGCCGGAAAGTGCCTTCTAAGACGACCGAAATATCTGTCGTTTACATCTGCCGGAATATCTATGCTTATCGATTGATAAATATCGATGCTTATTAGTGATACTTTGACTCATGTTTATTTAAATATATGATTTTATTTGTATTCCCTTCTGCAGGAAGTAACCGACGAATCTGATGGATGTGGGGGCAAGTTCAGTGCCGTTATTGTCTCTTCACAATTCCAAGGAAAAGCATTGCTTCAGAGACATCGGTATGTATTATAAATTATTCCGATGATTATCAACATTACAGTTGTGTTTTTCTTTCAGGCTTGTTAATTCAGCCTTGACGGAAGAACTCAAAACCATACACGCATTTTCTCAGAAAACATACACTCCTGAACAGTGGGCAGCCGAAGGTCATTAGCACAAAATTCCGCCACCTTTAACCTTAAAATAATTTAATACTCTCATTGGAAAACGGTTTCATTTTGCAACGTAGTTATAAAACATAAAGCATTAATCTTAACAATGGATACTCTGACTGATTTCGAAGTCTCAGCACCTGGAAAAGTAATTCTCCATGGTGAGCATTCGGTTGTATACGGAAAACCTGCCATCGCCGGACCTATTGGACTTCGAACATATCTCACTTATAAGGTAAGCTAAGAATAATTTTGGTTCTTCATCACCATTCAAGTAATTAAATCTTGCAGAAAATAGATCGTCCGGAAGTCATCCTCAACTTTGCCTCGATTCCGTTTCAATCGAAGCTAACTCTGCCATCTTTCAACGAATTTCTCGACCAGTACAACTGCGACACACATCTGCAACCACTCGAACTTCTCTCGACGCTACGCACAACGGAAGGATTTCCCTTCGCCAAATATGTTTCTCCACAACCCGCACACGACTCGATAAAAGAACGTTTTTCACTCGGCTGCGCGCTCTATCTCATGAACCGAATTCTCCGATACGAAGGAGTCAACTCACTGCCGAGCGGATTCGAGCTAACAATCAAATCGGTAATGAGCATTGGTGCCGGTTTGGGTAGCTCAGCGGGTTATGGAGTTTGTATCGCTACCGGAGCTTACATAATCGCACAAATCTCGAAAGGACTTTTGAACGCAAACAACGCACCCAGTTATTCACTTCAGGACGGTGATCCCGAAGTTCTGAAGAAAATCTGCCAGTGGGCTTTCGATTCCGAGGTGGTCATGCATGAGCGGCCTTCGGGAATCGATAATACTATTTGCACTTACGGCAATCTGATCAAGTTCCGCAAAGGTGAACCGGTTGAGAACTTGAAGTTACGTCAGCAAATCAACATTCTTATCGTTGATACGAGAGTGAGTCGTACAACCTCGAAGCTAGCGGCAAAAGTGGTCGACCTGAAGGACCAACATCCCAAAATGATTCAATCGATACTGGACGCCATGGGACATTTGGTGGACGACGCAGTGAAGCTTTTGGAAGACGAAAGCGATCAGTTCGATGCATTGCGTACGCTGGTTGCGGTCAATAATAATCTCTTGAGATCGCTCGGCGTTAGTCATCCATCGCTGGAGAAGATTTTCCAGCTGGCTGATGCCAACGGGTTCGATGCTAAACTTACTGGAGCCGGTGGGGGCGGATGTGCTTTGGTGTTTCTGCCAAAAGACTACGAAAGTATGGGGGAGTTTGGACAATTGACGCAAAGCTTGACGGAAGCGGGATTCGGTTGGATGACTGCGTCTTTCGGTGGTAAAGGTGTTGAGTTTAGGATGCTCGGATGACGAACGGGCAAACGAAAGCATATTGATCAAAGCCCATCGCAAAAGTAGGTAGAGCTTTGAAGGTATAAAAATTGGTGGCGGGATGATGATTGTGGTCAAATCGGTATTCTTCGTTCTCGTGGTGCTGAAAAGCCTTTCTACCATGAGGTATTTCTCTTATATTATCGAGGTATTATTTGTTACAAAATGAAACCGTATTTTCAAATTTATTTTCATATCTTTTGATTCAACTGAAACATATCCATTTTCTTTATCACTAATTTTCTTTATCACTAAATGACTTTCGGACGGAAACATTACGAAAACTTTTTCGCAGAATTAAATCAGTTTTTATTACGCTTATACTTCGAAGAATCACACTAAACACGGCGCTAGTTCCCGACAAACGAGTCCCATTTCAACGCACTAATCCCCCCAACCGGACCGACATCTTGTTTATCGTTACGATTACGAACGATGACTGCTGAGAAAGTAGTTGTTGTTCAATCCGGCAACCTGGAGCAAATACGTTAGCAACAGCAGCACGTCGATGGTTTGCTCCTTGCGTATCACAATATGCCCGCCGCGGGACTCCAACTGCACGCCGAAACGACGCAGCAGTTCCAGCACGTTGTTCACCTTGTTTCCCGAAGAGCTGCCGAATATTTCCCGAATAATCGAATGACTGCGGAAATTGATCAGCAGCCAAGCGATAATACGATTGGCCATGTCGTTCGTGACGATTCCCTGGAACTCGGGTGACTCCTCGCGGCTAGGTGGCGGCATTCGTCCCCTGGCGAACATATCGTTCATAGCCGAGTACAAGCTTTGAATTGCAGGATTTTGGAATGCTGGTGGGGTTGTTATTGAAGTGGTAGTCGCAGCTGGAGCAGCCATAGCGGGCAGAACTGGAATCGGCATTCCATTGGATGTTGACAAGTTGATTACCTGGCTCAGAGTTTGAGCATCGACATGCACAAATACCGACTGTTGTTGCAGCGTTGGTTGAGAGTTCATTTGAGGCGATTGTTGATTAGCATTTTGTGCTTGCCCGGCAGTTGCGAAATTGCTTGCGACAGCGCTGTTTATTGGCGACAAGCGCACTTGGAAGAGTTCCCTGTTACTTGGAGTTCGGATGGCGAATGTGTCACTCGCATTGGGGTCTGCGGATTGGCTTCGATTCCTGCCGGCAGAATTGGCGCTGCGTGGATTGTTGTTAGCCAACATTGCTAGCCGAATCCTGGGTGGCGTTTGATGTCGTACGGTTGGCAAACTGTTTCTCAGAGATCCAGTTCGACTGACTAATGATCGCGGCCGTAGAAAGCTTTCATTTTCCCTTCGGTGTAGGCCAGATTCCAATATTTGCGAGAAGGACTCTCGCGATAGTTCATGACTGGGGATGACCGGTTTGGCGTCAGACGACTTGCTATGATTGATGTCCAGAAGGCTATCCGGTTCGTCGAAGTCCTCTAGCTCCGGGACGATTTGGTCGATTTCAATGCGCGGTCCTTTCAGGCTGGAAATGGCTCGTTCGATGTCCGAGCGTATCTCCGAGGCAGTGAGTCTTTCTGTTGGATTCAGAAACAGCATGAAGCGAATCAGCTGGACCGTTTGGGGGCTGCAGGTACGAGAGTCGCTGTGGATAGAATTGATTATGTTAGAAGTTGTGCTAAAAGGGTTACATACCCCATAAAACAGTTTTCGACAGATCGGCAGATTTCGTCGAATATTAATCGGCCGTTTGTTACATAAACAGAGTTTAACATAGGCTTCCACCGAAAGTCCATTAGATTTTATAGATTGTTTATAATTGACTCCCTATTTATTATTTTAGATGGATAATCGGCCATTGCCTGTATTAAACCTCCATGAATGTCGGAGCACCAAACGACCGACAAAATATGCCGATTTGACTGGAAAAAGGTTTTATTAATGACGTGGCATTCAGAGCATTGCATTTTTTTTGGTACTTTATTGTCGCGACGCTTATTCTACTTTTGGCTGGTAAATATAACTATAGTTCATAAAATAGCTGCTGGTTCACCACTCTTAATGGGTACCAAAAAATTCTAATCAGCGTTTTATTCCGTCCATGTGGGACAAAAAAAAATTATATAAAAAAACATCCCTGTACTAAGAAAATTATTTTGAGCTGGAATGCTTTTTAGTGGAATGTCTGCACTTGTCATAAGACGAGTTTGTAACTTCCCAATTCCACCACTTGATTGTACCTTGACAGATACGTCGACTTGAAGTCGAGTCAAGTACGAGACACTGAAGACGACCTTACTGTTGAGGTCGAAATACGTATCTGTCAAGGTACAATCAAGTGGTGGAATTAAATGGGAAGGTTCAAACTCGTCTTATGACAAGTGATCCCTGTACTGTTCAATCAAAGTTGATTGCCTATGTTCCGGGTATTAGCTCACCCGACTTGGACATTAATTTACAATGTTATAAAAAACTCAGATGGGAATATGTACATTGTATGCAAGATTCTTGTTTGAAAAATGTATTGGATGTAACCACTTTCCTTGGATGGGACTTCAACCCACGACCCTCAGTACGCTAGACTGGTGCTCTTAACCAACTAAGCTACGAAGGATCTCCGTCGGCCTCGCAACTCAGCGGCTCCTGAATGCACGAGATTCCCTAATCGTAATTGGACGCAAGATGTATGAATGTATTATAGACTCTTTTTAGAGTTCGGATCATGCGATTTATCCAATGAACCAACTTATGAATGATGTATGATATAATATCCCAGTAGGTCCATTGAGTTGATATGACATCAAACATTATACAAGCTTGCTACTACAACAGATCTTTTAGGTTATACAAAACGTCCTGGAAGTCGTAATGTTTTAACTACTTTATCATAAGAAAATTATTTTGAGCTTTTTAGTGGAATGTTTTCACCTGTCATAAGACGAGTTTATACAATCCCATTGAATTCCACCACTTAATTGTATCTTGACAGATACGTATTTCGACCTCAACAGTAAGGCCGTCTTCAGTGTCTCGTACTTCGACTCGACTTTATCATCCAAGTCCGTTAACTCAGCACAAAAAAAAGTTTGCGAACAAACCTCATTGTAATTTTGCATCTTGGATCTTGGATCTCATGTTAATGGAAATGTGGATCATATGCTTACTGCTCCGGATTGGGTATATACTGATGATGAGGACATTGCAGAAGTCTTAATTGATCTGGTAGATATCGTGGCCTGAACTTGAGAACGTTTTGGAGTACTTTGAGCATCTGAATATTGATCACTGGCTTAACGTTCAGGATAACTCATCTCGTCTGAGTATTCAAAATGATGGAACAATGTGGTTTACGATTCAAATATTTCAACTTCATTTACATTGCTCTAAGGATCAAAATCTTCTCAAGGTTTCGGATATATGAGGTTTCAGAGTATAGTCAAACTTGAGCTCTAATATTTTTCTGTAAAGCCAACATCCTGATGAACAATTTTGCCGAAGAAAATGGTGGCTTAGCTTTGTTTTATGATTTTACAGACAATCTTAAATGCTGGGCATATGTGACCCATCCGTCCTGAAAGGGTTGTGATTTGTTTTGCAATTCAATTTTAATCGTTATTATAACACTATTTTTTAACCTAGATTGCTTTAACGATTTGAGTGTTTATTCTGGAATACAACAACATTATTTCATATCGCAGGAATATCCAGTCCTTAGATCCAAGATTCTTTTATGATTTTAAAAAGCATTATTATTATTTAGAATTTCATGTTGATTATTTAAATGCAAGCCTCTCTATGTCATAACCTTTTCCATACGCACCACCAGAATTTTGTGCATTTAGAACATTTAGGTGCATTATTAAATTTTACGATCAATTATCCTAATTGGTCATCGGCAATATCACAAAAAAAAAAGTCTTCTTAAGCTTAAATTGTTATCTAAATTTATTGTTATTGTCGAAATCCAAAGTTCTTCTGAATTTTCAAGAATAATTATCTTGGAGTTGCAATGAAAACCCTTCGGAACACAATTTTTCGGAGTCTACACGGAAAAATCTTTAGAAATTCCACGACATTTTTTTTTCGGAAATGTGGAAGAGTACCGAAATATGTTCGGTAAAAAATTCGAAGAACTAGCGGTAGAAGGGTCCAAAATGCATATTTACGACGAAAATTCCAATAAACATCAAATTCCGAAACAAATCCAGTATAAATTAGAAAGAATTTCCAGCTGATTTTTCTAAAGATTTTTTTAATATTCTAGGGAATTTTTTATGAATCTTCAAAGTATATTCTTCTAAATCTCCAATGGAAATTTCTCCATTTTCCAAAAGAAATTCTTAAAAATTTTCAGTAGTTTTTTTTAATTTCCAAAAGAAATTATTCGGAATACCTATGCCAAAATAATTCCGATGGAAATTCCTAAGATTTTCCAGTAGAAATTTGAAAAAGTTCATCTAAAACTCCAATAAATAATTTCCCGAGGAAATTCTGATGAATTTTCAAGTTGATACAACGAAAGAATTTGTGGTTGTACTTTTGAAGCATTTCCAGTTGGAATTTCTTCAAAAGTTAAATGAAAATTTGAAAGAATTGCTGATAAATTTGGTAATTTTCTGTGGAAATTCCTTAAAATTTCTGAATCTTTGGCATGGTAAATATTTCAAGCAATGTTTAGCTGAACGTACGAAGAAATCAAAATGACTTCCCGAAGATAAATGAATTCCCGATTAAATTTTGGAAGAATGTGTGATGAAAATTTTAAAAAAACACAAACCTTGTGAATTCTAAAGATTTATTTTTCGAAATTCCAAAGAATTTTATGAAGACTTCCGTGGAAATTCTAAATAATGCCCCAGAAAAAAAATCCTTGGGAAATTCTAAAAAAAATGTAGAATTCACAAAGAACGGAAAACAGGAATTCCGGTAAATTTTCTATTAAAAATTCCTATGCATTTCTGGTTGAAATTCCAAAAACGAAAATCAACGGATACTCCAAAGTGTTTTATGTGGCATTGCCGTTTATTATCTCTTGGAAATTCAGAATTTTTCTTGAAAACCTAGAAGTCTTCTTCTTATTCTATGGTTCGACATTCCAACTGGAACTTGGCTTGCTTTTTAACTTAGTATATTTTATGAGCATTTCCTCAGTTATAAATTGAAAGCTTTTTTATGCCCACCATTGGATGATTATGTATCTTGTGTGACCAGAACAATGGATACACTATACCTAAACACCCGAAAACATCCTAGACAGGAACGAGAATCGAACTCGCCATCTCCGGATTGGTAATCCTACGTCTTTGCTCGCAAGGGTAACTGGAGGCTGAAAATTTAGAAGTGTTCTCCTTGAAATTTTCGAAAAACATCTCTTGGAAATGAAGAATAATTTCTCGTGAAGATTCAGAAGAATTTATTGATGAATTTTATTAGAATGTCAAATAAAAATAAGTAAATGTGAACAATATGTTCCACCGAAAATTATTTGCGTTCCTCACGGAACTGCCTTGAATTTTCTGACAGAATTGCCATGCACATTCTTTCGGAGTTTCCAGGATTTTTTTTTCGGAATTTACACTGCAGATTGATTTTTTCTTATCGGGTGTCCTACGAAAGGCGGAAAGCACATAAGGCGGAATGCGAAAGGCTAAATGAACGAAAGGCGGAACGATACAAAAGGCAGAAACACGAAAGGCGGAATCCGCCTATGCGAAAGGCAAAATGAACGAAAGGCGGAACGATACAGAAGGCAGAAACACGACAGGCGGAATCACAAAAGGCATAATCACGAAAGGCAGAATTGCATTAGATTAGGCTGTTTTAACTTATGCGGACATTTTGAACCAACACAACAAATGGCGTGATTCTCCTTTCACTATAAAAAGATATACTTTGGTCAATTAACTTTGAATGTACTATACTTTGGTCGTTGATCGGCCAGATTGCTTGTTGTTTAGTGTGGAGACCTTCCGTAGCTCAGCGATAAGGCATATAAGTACGAAGTATACCATGCTGAAGGTGACTGAAATCGAATCTCTATACGGTCTGTTTTTAGGTTGCAAATTTTCTCGCCTTTCCGAAGCATGGAAATCGTACACGTACTAAGCTAAGAGACTGTTAGTGTTTCAGTTGTGAGATGAGATTTCAATAGATAGAAAGGGGCTACCCCGTTTGGCATCAAGTCATTTGATATCAAGCCGTTTGGCATAATGGTCATTTGCCATAATGTTCGTTTGGCATAACGCAATGAAAATGATCTTATTTTTAATAATCATATTCTTTACGCAACTTAAAACTGGTCTTCAACATTGTCTTCTTGATATTTACAAAGAGAGAAGGCAAGATGCATGCTTTCAAAGAAGGCATCATCAACTCTTTTCCATTATCCAGAGCAATCGCGTAATTTAAAAGAAGGAATGATCTCCCCTTTTGCATTGCTCCGTGCTTTAAAAGAAGGCATCATCAACACTTTTACATTATTCCGAGCTATTGCGTAATTTGAAAGAAAGAATAGTCTCCCCTCTCCTTTCGCATTGTACAGTAGAAGCATAAGGGGCTGTCCATAAACCACGTAGACTCTTGAGAGGGGGGGAGGGGTTTCGAAAAAGTCTACGATAGTCTACGAAGGGGGACGGAGGGGTATACCAAAAGTCTACGTAGACTTAATTTAATGTGTTTTAAAAGCGATTTATACAGCAGCTTGGAATATCCAAGATAAAGTCTTTGGTATGCCCAAAAGATATTCTTTGGAACTTGTAAAGGGAATTCTCCAAAATTTCCGCGAGAAATCCTTCAGAATATTCACTAGAGATTTTCTAGGAAATCCCCGAAATATTTTGCTTAATTTCGGAAATTCTTCGGAATTTTCGCGAGAAATTCTTTGCAAATATAAGCAAAATTATTCGAAATTCCCGTGGAAAATTCTCCTTCGTAAATTTCTTCGGCAGTTCTAATGCAAATTTTTCGGAATTTCTAAATAAATTGTTGAAAACTTCCACTAGGAATTATTTGAATTTCCCACCAAAAACAGTTTGAGTTTCCACAAAAAAAATATTTGCAATTTTTGTAAAAAAGCCCTTCTAATTTTCATGAAAATTTATTCGATTTTTTACGAGAAGTTCACAAAAAGTTCAACTGAAAATTCTGCATAATTTCCACCGAAAATTATTCAGAAAATATTTTTTGGAATGCCCATAAAATTTATTTAAATTTCCTCAAGAAATTGCTCCAAATTTGCAAGAGAAACTAAAAAATATCGTAGGAAAACATTCTAAATTTCCACGGGAAATATTTCGGAATGTCCGTTTAAACTAAAAATTACCTCGGGAAATAATTTTAAATTTTCACGGAAAATTACTCGGTTTTTTAACGGGGAAACTTTTGGAATTTAGAAGAAAAATCTTGGGATTTCCACAGATGATTATTCAGCGGCATATTGCATGGAATTTTCAAGAAAAGCATCGGAATTATCACGGAGAGATCTTTGGATTATTTCAAGGTTATCAATTGGGAAATTTTACGAAATTTCCACGCAAAACTTATTGGAATATAGACTTAACATTCTCAAAATTTTAACCCGAATTTTTTTTTAAATTCTGAAAAAAATTGTGAAAATTGTGAATCAGCGTTGAGAATTATAGGTCAGATGCGTGACAGATTTTATCAGTGGCGCGCCGATGCAGAAATGTCGGCGATGGTGGTGCACACTTCTAGGAGAAATTGAATTCAACAGTAATTGAATTAATTGGCTTTGAGATTTTATTTCAGGAGTTATGGACAGAGGATTGAATTTGATTTTTGTTTTGTTGGATTTTGTTCAGTGTGATTTTGTTAAGTTTGAAATTCGAATTTTGTTGTAATGTTTACATGGAAATGGAATTGAATAGCTAAATTGAAAAGAAAATTATTTTGAGCTTTTTAGTGGAATGTTTTCACCTGTCATAAGACGAGTTTATACAATCAAAAGATATTTTAGTTACTAGATAAAGATTGTCGCTGTCGTCGCTGTCCGGAACATCTTTTGCTGGCGAGGATAGGGGAGCTAAATGTCAAAGAAGGAAAATCCATACGATTTGACAGGTATGTACCACACATGTTTCGGACAGCAGAACAAAGGGAACCGAAGCGACAATCTTTATCTAGTAACTAAAATATCCATCCAAATAACCATTGAATTCCAGCACTTAAGTGCACTTAAGTCTACGAAAGTCTACTAGGGGGGACGGGGGGGTTTGAAAAAGGAGAATTTCGGTCTACGTGGTTTGTGGACAGCCCCTAAGTACTAGAACGTTAGTGGCGCTGTAGTCATTTAAATTATTTTGCCAAATTATGCTTCAACAAGCATCAATTGGTCATAATTTATGCATCATGTTGTAGTGCATGTTTTCCATCAACAACATCGGTTTGACACTTGTAGTACCGGTACTTTGGCTGCCAGGTCAAAGTTACCTAGATGTTAGTCACGCGAACAGGAACGACATTAGCAATCTTATACTTTTGAATCAACTCATTGTACCGAGCAAACGCGTGCTTTAAAAGAAAGCACACATCACGCGTTTCACCTTATCTCGAGCGACCGTTAGATTTAAAAACCCTGATTGATCCACCTAGCGGTATTTGTGCCTTTCTCGTACATCAGATATACATAAAAAAATTGAGTGAAAATTTCTTAGCATGTTTTTTTGTATATAAATCGTATTTTGGCCATAACTTTTGATCCCATAGTCCGATCTGGCCAATTTTTAACAGGAAACAATGGGACAGGATTCCCCGTCGATGCAAATTATTGCAAACAAATCGGATCAAGATAAGTGTCTGAAAGATAAGTGAGTTTTACACACATATAACACTATGGGTCTCCGGACCTCCTATCACAAATTCGTCTTGGAAATCAATATATAGCCTTTCCGTTACACTTTGGTGTACGAAAAAGGCAAAAAATTATGCGAACGAAAATTCAATAAAATAGAATTACTTTTACCACAGATAACAGATATTTAGGCTGGTATACCATACGTGTGTAAATATCCGTAACAGTTGATTCAAATGCATCCAACATTTGGAACGCATTTGGAAATTGCTTGGAGATGGCGCGATGATTATTACTGTGTAAAACGCAGCTTAAATACAACTGTCAAACGTATTGGCTGCGATCGACGGCTACTTCTCAGTTGCGTCCGTATGTACTTCCGCAATCAGTTGAGTAGATGGCAGTAGTGCTCCAACGTATATCATTTCAAAAGCTTACACATGATTTTCAATAAAATTTGTTCTAGCTTAAATATTTGTTATCTGTGCTTTTACTTTCACTTTTTGGGGAATAATACGTTCTGAGGAATGGTCTCCTCAGAATTAGTAAATATATTCTGGGAAAAAGATTCAAATCGAATACGTTTTTCGACAGACAATTTTCTGGGAAACGGAAAAGAACTTAAATCGTTGATACGAATATCAATTACTAAAGTGTAGTAGCCATCTAAACTGAAAGAACAGCCTGTGCAGATAAAGGAAAAAATCATAGGAAGCATCCATAAATTACGTAACGCTTAAAGGGGGGGAGAGGGGTGGGTTTGTTGAGCGAGGTGTAACGATCTATACAAAATTTCCAGATGTTTCATACAAAAAGGTGACATAGGGGAGAGGGGGGTTGAAAATAATCGTTTTAAGCGTAACGTATTTGCCAATAATAACTATTCTGAAAGAATTGTAATTTTTCTGATTATATATATTACTAGCAGACCCGACGAACTTCGTTTCGAATAAAATTGGTTTATTCTCTGATTACTTCTCGAGTTGTGAAGAAATTTGTGTTTCATTTGTATGGGAGCCCTCCTTTTCAAAGGGGGGAGGGGTCTCCAATCATCTTAAGAACCTTCCCCGGTCCCAAAAACCTCTGCATACAAATTTTCACGCCGATCGGTTCAGTAGTTTTCGAGTCTATAAGGTTCAGACAGACAGAAATTCATTTTTATGTATATAGATTTATAATCAATTATGCCAAACAACTATTATGTCAAACGGCGTACCCCGATAGACAGTAGACAAATATACGGAGGGGCGTGCTTTTAAAGAAGGAATCATATCCTGCTTCAACTTATACCGGGCAGATGCGGGCCTTTTTTTTTCTTCCTAAAGGAGGGGGATTCTGCTCAACAGACATCCTGGGTTGACCAGGAAGTGCGGGGTTAGGGATCACCGAGGGAGGCAGGACTACATCCCCGACCCGCTAAACCGTTTCAATTGCCGCCAAGCCCATAGTCCCTTCGGTACAACCAGAAAGTAATGCTTCAAAGGGGGGCCAGTGCACAACGCACCCTCGAGGTTAGCTGCGTGTCCTTGTAGCACCGAACATCGTAACTCGCTTTTTTAGAAGAACACCATGTTATCGTGCCAGCGCGTTGCCGGCTTTCCAGGTGGTCTTACCACGCCCTATGTCCTCGGAAGGTGGGAAGGGTCGACTTCGCGCCTGCTTCCCTCTGCACGACTGGTATCAAGAATGATCGGAACCCGCCCGGTTGACCGACGCCACGAAAGCGACGATACCATGTTGTTCTTCGCGCGGCCACTTGTTCGATAAAAGGATCGAGTTCGACCACAGAGCATGACCACCGGTATGACCCATGAAGCCGACTCCGATCCCTTGGACCACCTCTTATTTGCGCCTGAACTAGCCATCCTTGAGTCCACGCGCCACCTTCTGTGTAGCTCCGAGACGATTTGGGCGATAGCCGATAAAACGGCGTTCCAGCCAACTTCATCTTTACACATCCTCCGAACTAGGTTGTTCGGGGTAGTGTCCAGACCACATGTGGCAAGCATGTGGTCACGCATTGCGCGAAAACGTGAGCACACGAACAACACGTGTTCCGCCGTTTCCTCTAAACCTGCGCACACCAAACACTCGGGCGAGGCCGAGCAAGCCAGCTGCGTTACCTGCACTTTGATTTTGCAGCACGCTTAAACGCCGGGCACATCGAACCCCCCTTGCTTGCCCCCTTGGGTGCTTGCTGTTCACTGCTTTGCTGGAACAAATCAAACAATTGGGAGGGTTCGTGCAGCATTGTGCCTTATGTCCCTCCAATCCGCAGCGTCGGCAGAGATTGCTTCTGTCAGGCCCTTTGCAGTCCCATTGCTTGTGCCCCGGTTCCAGGCACTTGAAGCAAACTTCGGGTTGCTCGTATATGCGCACAGGGCATACCGACCATCCCACCTTGACGCTCCCTAACTTGACTACCTTGGAGTCGTCCGCTGCAGATAGCCGAACCAATGCTACCTGCGTCCCTGCCGCACCTTTCCGTAGCCGAACGGCTGCGGTGGGCGTCTCCACTTCACACTGTCGCTGCAGTGCCGTGACGAGCTCTTCGACTTCAGTGATCTCGTCCAGGTCTTTAACCCTTAGATTCACCTCCGTCGTGAGTGCCCTCACCTTGACCGTGTCGCCTAGGACCTTCTCCGCCAACTTCTTGTAGGCGGTGCCCTTTTGCGAGACGCCCCGCTTCAGCTCGAGTATCATCTCGCCCATCCGGGTACGTCTTATTCGACGTACGTCGGCGCCGAGTTCACCGAGCTTGACGTCACTCCTCATCGCCTTCAAAACATCCGAGTACTTAGCCTCGTTCGCCGTGATGACTAGGGCATCGCCCCTGGAGCGATTGGCGCCTGCCCTAGACTTCTTGCTACCCTCATTCGCCTGGGCCTTCTTTTCGGCCCTTGACGTCTTCGGTTTCCTCTTGTTCTTGACCAGGGTCCAGGAGGCGTCATCCCCCTCTGTTTCCCTGGTCTGGTGCGGCTGAGAGTTTTCAGCCTGTCGTAACCCCTTACCATCGTTTTTCCTGGGTGGACGGACCTTTCCAGGTCCTTCCTCCTCCGGTTTTGGAGGTACCTGGCCGGGGTTCAGCTTCCCAGCCCCACTATCCTTGTTCGGGGTAGTAACCCTCCGCGTTTTGGAGCGTCCCCCAGGGAGCTCATCCCCTGAAGACTGTCTACCCCGTTTTTGTGTCTGCTCCGTTGGAGCAGTCATCCCCGACGTATCCGCAAATACTTGACCCTCAGTCTGGGTAGTCCGCGAATCCTTGGGCCTCAGGGTAGACCTCGACTCTACGGATTTCACGGGTTTACACTTGGCCGTCCCGACCGCCCTCTCCGTGGGTCAAGTCGAGTCAAGTACGAGACACTGAAGACGGCCTTACTTTTGAGGTCGAAATACGTATCTGTCAAGATACAATTAAGTGGTGGAATTCAATGGGGTTGTATTAACTCGTCTTATGACAAGTGAAGACATTCCACTAAAAAGCTCAAAATAATTTTCTTATCTTTCCGCCTTTTGTTAGAGTCCCAATTTTCTGACAGAGTTGCCATGAATATTTTTCGCAGTTTCCAGGAAATTTTTTCGAAATTTACATTGTAGATTGATTTTTGTTTAATAATTGGTAGTAAAATTCCCAAGCAAATTTTTTCAGAGATTCTGTATAATTTCCGCGAGGATAGTTTAAAAATCTTTCGGAATTCCAGCACTTTATCAGGATTATATATGGACAAAGCATCATTCGACGGGTACATAAAGCTTCATATCTCAAAAAAAATCCAGGACGTTCCAGGACGATCAATTTGACCAGACTTATACTATGTTCGGGCTACGTCCTGAATAATATGTTATTCAAATTATCGACAAAAGAAAGTTCATCAAAATAGCCGAATAACATGTTACAAGACCCTAGTGCAAACATAGTATTAGCAGGGTTTGAATCCAAAGGAGAATGAAAAAATCTCTCACGTGGTTTTTCGGTACTGTTACGATAATGAACTGATTCGGAAGGGTACAACCCATGATAAATTTCTTTTAATAAGCCCCAATTGCGGGGGCACCAGTTCTGATCATGCATTTCAACTTGTTTTACACAGCTGTGCGAAAAAAATATGGTCCCCAACACAGAGATGTCCTACACAGTTGGAAAAAAATCTGCTTTTTTATTTTTCACAATTTTAAACAACCAAATAAAATTTATTCAGTTAGTTTAGTGCAACTAATCGATTGATATTTGAGTTTTTGAAATTTCTTTATTAGCGAGACTTTCAACCCTTGGCCGGCTCAACTCGTACCTTAAAAAATTGAAAATTATCACATGTTGCGAGAAAAAGCGACTTTAGTGACTTTAGAGCTTGAAAAAATGAGACTTTTTAGTGACACAAAATAAAAATACAAAAAATAGCGACAAAATCTGCAGTATGCGAAGGTTTTCTAGTGTTCCACAACAGCCAGAGCACAAGCGATCTTGCCCAATTTTCTCCTAAGTTACTATATTATTATGCGATGTATGTCGAAACTCGGGCCGAAGTGGCTTTATGCCCTTAATCATGCGCGATGACGGTATTTAAAATTTGCAGAGAAATCGAAGCTTTTTATTTGTAATAATAATTAATGAAACGATTTTTATTGAAAAAAAAAATATTTCCACGAAATGTAATGTTTTTCACGTGATAGGAACACGAATGAACAGAATTGAACAACACCTGTTTAGGTGATTGAAAGTAGGACCACATAATTCCTCTAGTTTATATTTACTATTGGAACGTAAGTCCTAAAAATGACACTATATTGTGAAATTGCCTTAGGTGAATGGAATAAAAGCACAGCACGGCAATTAAAAGTCATCTCAATAAAATCGATACAAAAACATGCTATTTTTTCCTGCCCACTCATTTGTTTTCGTTTCCACTAATTTCAGCTATGCCAAATAATTGTTGTTATGGAATTCATATACGCGGCGTGAGAAGGAAAAAGTTAGGTGTCTCGAGTGTTTTTATGCAAGAAAGGATGACACGATCGTTACTGATAAGCCCAAGCGTTGGTAGTCGTCGTGTCTATGTTTACTGCCCGAGATGTGAATCGCGTCGTGCAAAATGCCCACGTCATTTATCAATATCACGAGGAAAGAAATCGTACAATACTCACAGTGGAATGGTGTAATCCGCCTGTCGAATTTTCTTGAACAAAGCCGATGGCGTGGTGTCCAGGAAGGGAAACTTTCCGAAAACCATTGTAAACAGAATGACTCCCAGGGCCCACACGTCGGACGGTTTACCCTTATAGGGCTTCCCGGCTAGAACGTCGGGAGAGATGTACGCTGGACTGCCCCGTTGGTCGTACAGGTTGTCGTCCTCGCTGTTGAGATGCTTCGCCAAGAAGAAATTCGTAATGACCACCTTGTTGGTGCGTCGATTGAGAACGATGTTGTTCAGCTTCAGATCCCTGTGTATGATGTTCCGTTGGTGCAGTTGTTCGACCACTTTTACGATTTCGTAGAACACAGTCAGTGCTTCGATTTCGGAAAATTTGTGCAACTGCACGTACTTTTGGAGATTCACGTATGCCGAGGAACGCGGACAGAACTCGTGTGCGTGAACACAGTCTAGAACTAGGATCAACCGACGTTTCACACGTCCAGTATAGATCCATTGGGCTGCACCGTCGGGACTTTTGATTTGTTTTTCCTCCAGCGCATAATCCTTTAAAATAAATTTAAAAAAACAGCATTGTATTGTAAGGAAATGTTTGTTTATTATTACATTAACCAAAAATGCTGTTATCCATATTTTTTATATATTCTAACAAAAATTCAATCTTGAATTTTCAAAATATTAGCATATGAAAACTATTTCACATTTTTGTTTAAAATTATGAAATTATAAATTAGTGGTGGTTAGTAACGGCGATATTATCGTTAACTGTAATTTATTTTCTAATTTTTTCCTCAATTGCACTTTTGGGTCAAGATGATGACATATCCTACTATACATTATTTAAGATCACGCAATCATGGTTTATGTTTAGTAAGAAACATACATTCTCATTGCTAGTTACTAGCTATCATAGTTGTAACGGGAATGATGCAATAGTTACACTGAATTAATGCTACGGTTTTGTTCAAGGTCATTGCATTTTTAGTTGTTATTTAGTATAAATTGATTCATCAGAGAAAATGTGAGAATATGCATTCAGTCTGGTTGAAAAATGAATAAATTGTTACTTACGCAGAAGAGGCCATGATGATGTATGACCCCGTCCAAATCAGTCAGCAAAGAGAGTAGCGAATATTCAGTATGCAGCAATGTTTTTCCTTGCTGCGTCTCCTTGTTTACCAGTTCGCTTTCTACGTCGTAGCTCAAAATCTGAAAATATTCAAAGATACCGCATTAATTACACAACTCCTAGCAAGCAAAATGCAAATCCATTCAAGCGAAACACCCGACCCAGTTCATTTGCACTTACCTTCAACAGGTAGAACTCATCGGTGTTCTCCTTTCGAGCGAGATACTGCGTCTGGGGCACACCCGGGCTCGTTCCCAACTCGTGACCCAACACATACGGCCCGGCGGTGCGCACCCTGGTTCGCTCCACTGGGGTGCCATAACGAGGCACTTTGGCAAGAATTTCTTTGCTTGGTCGTCGCGGCGAAGCTCCGCCATTGCTCGACGATCCACCGCCATTGCTCGTTGACCCAAGCGATGATGGCGATCCATTGTCCTCCAAGGCGGGCACTTCCTGGTCCGTGCGGCTTCGCTTCGCAATGAATCCGCTGGTGGAACCGAACTCACCAAACATACGCTTTCCCAGGGTTCTTTTGCGTTGCATTTTTTTCGCTAACTGTGCACTCCCGTTCAATAAATTACTTCACAAAGCAAAGTAAAAACCTCGCACTAAAATACGGACTTTCTACGTATTGAACCTGCGATGGAACACGTAGCCCTCAGATGACGATTGAAAATAAATAACAACAATATGCAAGCGAAGTCCAACGCAAAATGACGGGGAAACGATAAGGAGGATGGCTTATACCCACTGATTACGCGACTACGAGAAATAAGATGTAGCGTAATTGAATTTCTCAGGTCTACGTGCGCTTAGGCCACCGAACAACAGAAGTAGATACGTCGATGGTTCGCGAACAACGGGAAGCAGCAGGAGGAAGACTCGAACTGGTGATGTAAACAAAGGCAAAAATGCGTAAAGCGCAAAGTGAGTTGATGGAAAAGGGTTTGACATTGCTCCCATGGAACGGAGTAGAAAATGAAACTGATGTTTGCTCTGACTCTGAGTCGCTTTGGCATAGGACTACAGTCGCGATTCGCTGGTTGGGCCAAGATGAATACACCACAAGGTGTTCCAATCTGCCAAATTCACGATGCAGCCATCTTGGATTTAAGTATGGGAGAGCCAGCGGGTTTGTTTTCGTTTTGCACTGAAAATGAATTTTTCACCCCCGCCTTCTTCTCTTCCACAAACTTGGCAGATTGAAACACCTAGCTGTGTATTCATCTTGGGTTGGGCTACGACCTCGGCCCAACAGGGCCCAACTAACGAATTCGGTTTTTTAGTTGGGCCAACTGACAGCCATTTGAACACGTGTATTGCGACTTGAACATCACAAAATTTGTCATGTGATTCAGTGAATTCAAGCCTTCTTATATACCACATTGATCAAAATGATCGAATGGTGGGTGCAGTTGGCCTCCAGAAACGTCAAATCAGAGACTGACCCGCAGGCAAGCTGGCGGTCATTACAGCTCGCGGAAAACTGGATAGCTCTAGTAGCAGTAACTTAGACTAAAAATGATTGCATATTTTGTTGTCATTTAGTATAAGTATAGCAACTAGCACCGTAACTCCTTTGATAGTGGAATTCGAACATCGACCTGTTAAAAAGAGTTGTGAAAAACGTTCGCAGAAAAAGTCCACCATACAATACATTTTGAAATTAGGCCTCTGGAATGAGCTATTGACAAACTACTAAATGATCGAAAGCAGAATACTAAATGATCGATAACATCCTTGGGTCCAGTTTAGGTCCTTACGCACATATCGGGCTGTGACACGTGGCCCTTACGTGAACGGTTTAACTTCTCATCGAACTTTGTGCGTTATTCGCGACTACGAAGGTAAATTCTTCACGCACAGTCTGACAATTTCTTAACGGGATTTTACTGTAGAGGAACAAGAAAGGGTGATCGGCGGCCATGTTTCACACACAGTCTGATTTGGAATGTTCCTGTATGTGGATAAGAAATTCAAAATCAGTATGTTGATAGTCAGTTTAGTTACTTGTCCGCACTAGTGTACATAAGACTTCCAATTAGACTGATCGGAATCCGTGAGATTTGTTAAGTTATCGTGTTTTACAAAGTTGTTCAGAAAATCCATATCCATATCCATTAAGTAGAAGATCAGTTCGGTTTGTAATTCATCTGCTTGGTGGCGCAAGTATACACCCGATTCTTTTTTTTACACGGGGGATGCGTTCCGTGTAAAAAAAGTTTTCAGTTCAAAATTGAAAATCCGTGTAAAAAAAAGTTTTATGATTTCTCGACGAATCATGCAAAACTTTGCAAAAATTTTGAATGGGATTTTTTTACACGGCCATGTAAAAACAAAATCATTCTTTCCGTTCGACGGCTTCTCGTCTAGGATCGATTCTAAAGATATCCAGGCCAGCTCTGCACACCGCAACTTTACGCCAAGTGCGCTCTCGACCCCACGCTTCATCGTGAAGGGTCCCAGATCGGGGGAGATCTCGGAAAAGAGGTTCGAATCTCCCGCAGAGCAACGGCTTTTTTTGTAAACCCCAACCCGTGAAAACCGTCCACGAAATCCCGTCCCCGCGTCGAATGCGAGCGCCATACACCGTTGTCGGCGTGATTCGCAGTTCCAGCATAGAAGCTGCCCATCTGGGAATCTCCGTCGCAGTCCATCATCATCGCACCGGCCACCATTCGTCGGTATAGGAGCACTTGTCGGTCTGTAAACAGCAAAGACTACGGTACCGTGAGTAGAGCAAAACAAGCATGCATGCATATATCCTCAAATACACGAGCTCAATAATTACAAACGATAGCCTAGGCTAGCCATCGCTAGAACCAGAAATAGAAAACCGCACACAAGTAGGAAGCTAGAAAGTGAAAGAGGGAAAAAGGAAGTGATGATTAGAGAGTGAGGAAGGAACAATTATGAATAAAACCCTAGGATAATTGAAACCACAATACATGTATATCTGTCTTGTTTCCGTTGAATAAATGCGTTTCCCTTAAGTAAAGCTTCCATGTAACGATAATTGTAGTCCGAAGGATTTCTCATGTTTTTCGCGTCGTTCTAATTGTAGTTTTTGTTCAGTGTTGTTCAGGTTGGGCTGCCCGGTAAATCAGCATCAGCACTCACGTGTCCTAGACGGTCATACGATTTGGGAAGAGAAGTTTGGGTTCCTTGAGGCAGATCTTTCCCTTATTTCCGAGAGATGATCCCCTTATAGCTCAGAAAAAACTCGCCCTGAGGTTGGATTTCCCCGCGCATTTTAAAAGCGAAGGACGGTCCTCTTGGATGTGGTGCTTAAGCCGTCCGTTTTTCAAGATGGGTCACGAATCGTTGAGCGGAACTGCTAGCGCAAATTATGCGCTATGTGCCGAAGAAGATGAAAAAATTAAATTAATATTAAACATTACAATTCTGATCGAAATTCCAGAATATTAAAGGATATTACTAGGTGTCAGCTTTGAGAAATTTGATTTCCTGCTCTCAGAAATGTGAAAGAAGTTTTTGATAGAATTTTTGAAAATTGAGGATCTTGGAATTTAAATTGAGAAACAGAGATTTTAATGCTGTGATGTGCAATCCAGTGCTTCCAAATTATACATTGCTACAAAGTAGATCATGCTGAAGTCAGGCATGTCCAAACACCGCACCGCACCGAGAACGGTTTTGAAACACACCACCAAATGCATTAAACTTACCACTTTAGTTCGGTGCTCGGTGTTCGGACACCGCTATCGGTGTCTGTTTAAAACCATCAGCACCGTGTTAGGACGTTTAGCCTAGCACCGAAGCCGGGTACTCCCGATTGTGCAAAGCACCGAGCCGAGTTTTACCGATTATAGATCGCACTCGACTTGGTTTCTTATCCGATATTTTCATACTCTAGGCTTACTAATATGCGGGCCTCTTCTGCTAGGTACCTAATGATTCTGTAAGCGAGAAAGTTATCTTTTGCTCCTTGCTTTGTGTAGTGTTTCGCTTTGGCGGGTTGTTTTGGATAAAAAACGTTAATCTCTTTCGAGGGTGGATAAAGGGACTTCTTCATTCAGAAAATGGTGCGCAGCCAGAATGTTTAGGTGAAAGGGAAGGAAAACTTGAATGTAGGCCTTGTGTAGAATCATTTCTAAAACTTAATATAATTGTTAAATTACATAGCCGTATGCTATTTGACTTCGATTGTTGATTGTTGTTTTCGTTTGATACGCGAGTTGATCGGGCGGCTCGTGAAATGTCCGAAAAGATAGCTAAACTATTGTTCATTGCAATCGATCAATTCAAATATCAACTTTCTCGGTTCCAAATGAAATTTATATATTTCTAATAATCTTTTAAAATTTAGATCTCTATTTTTATTTTCATTTTGGCCAAAACTGATAATTTTGTTTGCATGTGCCTGTGTGTATGTACAAATGAGCATAAAAATTGGGGGATACGTACCGCTTAAATAGGATTGCCAATCCGAAGATTGCGAGTTCCGTATGGGACGTATTGGGGCCGTATTCCCCGTATTCCCCGTCAAATGCAACTTGTTGCGAGTACCGTGGAGGCACCATATTTGACGCAGTTAAGAAAATTTTAAAAAGAATCATTATTTAAAAAATAATTCCAATATGGATTCGCCTAATATTCTGCATAACGAGCTTACTACTATTATAGAATGTGTAGAAATAACAAAACTTCGAAATATAAGTGTATTTCTTAGTTTTTTAATCTGCTTTTATGTAGTACTTGAGGTGCTCAACTTGACGCACTAATTTTACTATGTTCCTTATTTGACGCAAAGTTGTTCCTAATTTGACGCACTTTAAAACTATGTTAAAACTCAATCAATTAAAAGCCTTATTTTTTATTATATCAAGACAGTGTAATAGAACTTGGTACGATATAAAATAAAAAGTTAATTAATTATACAAAGAGGCATTTTTTTTTATCAGTTGTTCTGCAAGTTATATGCTCTGTGGCATGTAAGTGTTTTGTTAGTTTCATGAACCCTGCACATCATTCAAAATGCTTCTTATTTAGGTGTAATAATCATGTCAAAATATATATTTACGGGAAAATTAGCTTTTACATTTCATTACATAACCAGCCTACCATGGTCTGTTGTATTTGTAATAAAAACATAACTTTCTTTGATAATCTGCAATTTTGAATCTATAAACTGAGAAGTTCGTATAGCTTCTGTCTAAACTGAGAAGGATACAGAAAACGCAATTTGTATATGAACGCTTTTAGAACCACATTGAAGCTACCAATCTGCAAGTGTTACGTGACCGGCAGATATATCTAAAAAAATATGAGCTGCCCATCTATATACATTTTTTCAATGAACTATTAACATAAACTGAAGCTGGTATGAGAAAGGCAGCCATATTTTTGTTTGATTTCATATTCAGGGTTGCAGGACTAGTAGCGATAATAAAGCGACAGAGTAACAAATTGAAAATGTGTTCATTGTTTTGGTTGGTTAGAATTTCGTACAAAGAAAGTAAATTGAATTATATGATACTAATTTATATTAAGATATTGTTTTCTCGCAAGAATTCTAAAACTAGCATATAAAAACAGCATAATTACCAAATACCTGTAAGAAACGCACCAAAATCAAAGGCAGCATAAGGCATACTATCATGGGCTGGACACTTAGTGGAATGATCCAATGTTGACTAATATTTAAAGTAGTTAAGAGTTAGTTAAAACTTTATGAATACATATTGCTTTTCCTAAGACTATTATTGAGGTTTATTAGCACTGCCTTGTCTATTCGTATGATAAGATTAATTAGGAACATCACAATGCATTGAGAGCCTAATTTGACGCAGAACATTTTGGGTTGAAAAATGCGTTCGAATGTTGCAATGTTCAAGGTAAAAGGTAAAAGGTAAAGCTTACTCAAAATGCTCAGCTGTTTGTAGGTAGGGGTAAAAGATTCTCACAAAACTTATTTTGAGTGAAAAAATGATCATTCGATCCTTAGCATTGTGGCTAAGAAAGACAAAAATTGACGCATTATGAGTATGACTTCCATATATTTTATTCGGGTACGTTGATTCTTCATCAATAATATGCTTTTTATGCCATATATGCAAAGAAGAAGAGCAAATAAAGCCATCTAGCTTAATTCGTTGATATATTTTTGGCGAAAATAGGTTTTCTGCATCATTTGATTTGAGAGTGCGCCAAGTTTGGAACTGCGTCAAATATGGTGCTTCCACGGTAAATCGGGTAATGCTAAGTTCCAAAAAATGTGTGTCTACAAAATGTGTACACATACACAGTACACACATACATAGGCATACGGACATACCATCGGATCGTTGAGCTGAGTTGATCGGTATATAACACTATGGGTGTCCGGCCCTTTTATCAATAGTTCATTTTTGGAGTACACCCAGGTTTTTTTTAACACAGTTGGAATTAATTAATTTCTCGGTAAACCTGAACTTTCACTGGTTTTTAAATACCCCCTGAATTTTCTTTGATTTTTTGTGAATTTTTTGGTGGGGTTAATTCATTGTTTCGTTGACGCTGAAGGTCTCAAACGACTAAAACCAAACCGTGTAAAAAAACCTGGGTTTAATCCTAAAGCCTTTCGGTACAACTTTGTTGTACGAGAAAGGCAAAAATAATTTTATCAAAAACTTAGTGCTATGCTACTGTTATGTAGGGGAACTGTTCCGTTTTCCATCTCACTGAATATATATTCATCTCATCGCAAAGCAAAGAAGTACAGCACCTCGTCCCTTGTTTTTGCTAGCATGCGTGTCCACCGCTGGAAAAATCACTAAAACAGAAACAAATCAAATTCCTTTTCATTGCTTTGTTTTTGATGGGATGAACATGGGAGCTATGAGATGAAGTGCCGAACCGTTCCCCTATTATGGGAATTGCAAACCGTCAAATAAGATAGAGATTTACCATTGCCGGAAATAAGAAAAATTTAATGATAAAAGGAAAATTTCCTAAAACTGATGTACAATACATAAAGCCTGTCCACGTTAAATCTCGGACACCCATCTTCAAAAGCAAATTTTAAATTTTTTTACAAACCACTGACACGATCCATTTTTATAACAAATGAATCTCTACACCCAACCAGAGATTGCAACATTTTATTGCAATCTCGCATTAGTTTCGTGTACAGTTTGCCATAATTTGCGACATATGCACAGATTGTATTAAGTAAACGGCAGGCCCTTGTATTAGGTCTCCGGTCACGAGAAAATAAGAACTGGTTATGTGTTAGTGTCTAACATTGAATCTAATTTTACACTTCCCCATCGAGAAGTGAAATGTTGTATACTTCGACAACCTCAGCAACCATACAAAAAAATTCGGTCAAAGACGGGAATTGAACCCGAACCCTCCACCCTTAACACATCTAGACTGACGCGCTAACCATCTGGACTATTTACCAGATGAGGAACGACGCGACCAAAGGCAATCATAATCCACGTTTCATGCTATGCGGATGTGACAAGTGGAAGGGTAACAGGGATAGCAATGAGTGATACGAGAGGAATAAGCACCATGCATATTTGCGTCCTTTTCCGTTATCAAGCTAAATGGAATCGGGAAGATTGTGTGGGTTAAAGTTATACTGCTGTACGGAATTCATATACTTGTTCTAGGAGGAGCCAACGAGATTCGTTTGGATGTATTGATTGAAACCAAATAAATCGACTTAATACAATGAGCTGTATTAACAAGTATGACATTCTCTGATCGGTTTGAATGCGAGATTTGATATAAAATGCTTAATACAAAGAATGTCACACAGAATTGTTTTGGGTGTACACTCCATGTGATGCTTTCAGCATGTTTTGACTGTCGTCCAAATTGATGACATGTAGACAAATCCCTTGGACATTATCCAAGTGTCCGAAATTTAACGTGGACAGGCTTTATATCTTTGTCACTGAAACACCTCTGCATCCTTGAAAGGCGATTTGCATAGTATGCATCTTATGTGTTACCGTCTAATTTATTGCAATGGGTTAACAAACAACTGACGTGATTTTTTAACAACACAAAGTTTTGGTTAAGAAAACTTTGTTTGAACTAACCATAACCTTTTGTTTAATTAGTTGGACAAACCTTATGACTTTCGAACAACAACATGCAGCTCAAAATAACTAAATTCCAATTTCAACCATCAGAATGGTTGCTTTACTGCATATATCGTTGCCTTCTATGTTCACTAATGTTCAATAGGCGAGTCAGGCTAGAGTCTTTCAAAATGCAACAAAACCCACGCATAGCCGTAGGTACAGTTGTACCAGACGATTTCATTTACATGCACCCAGTGCCGTACCATGGAGAGAACTAGTCTGCGTACTCCCTGTGAACGGGAACACTCGGGTAATGTTCGTAAAAACCCGGCTCCACTTCGTAACACTGACTTCAAAGCATCTAATGCGGTGTCGAACATTAGCCACCGCCACCGACACTGGAGTTTACAGTTTTTGGTGCCGTGCTCGTTCAAAGTACCGAAGCAGAGTGGTTAACAGAAAACACTCAGTGGCGTGCATGATGATTAATTTGCCACCAGTGCACAACGGTTCGGTGTTTCGCCCATGTCTGGCTGAAGTTGACTGGTTTCGAGACTAAACCCGCACTGTTCGAACGAATCATGTACATTTACATCAAATATCATGCACATTATTGGAGCATGATAAACGATAGAAATTGACATTTCGTTTTATTTTTACATCACTTATCATCTCAAATTTTTGTGTTGTTTTAAATTTACATGTTCTATTTTATGCTATATAAATAAAAAACGGTTAACATGAGAATCGAACTCAGGTCCGCAGAGTGATAGCCCGTTCTGATACCACTGTACCGTCTTCACTTCTTGAAACTAATGTTGCCCAAAGAGTAACAGGTTCTGAGTTATGGCGACTTGAATATGCATTATCGAACCCGTCGTGATTAGGGATCCTACATTCAGAGATATGCGAAAGCGGCCATCTTGAGCCAATCGAGCATTGAGAGCTGTCAGAATCTGAGCCAAATGAACATTGTTATTGTTGCGGATTGAAAGGTATTGCGATTGTAGTGAAAAAGATTTTACGAAAAGTTTTGTCGAATAAACAATTTGTTTCACATTGGCAACATGAAGTAGTCTAGTTTATGCATGGTACTGTATGTTCATTTGTATTGCACTTTTATTTTAGTGATAATGCACTGTTGGACGTAAGATAAAGAAATCTGAAAATGCCATTATATGCATAGTCATGTTCGAGCTCCAACATTTTGCGACACGGCAAGTGCTGGCAGCGTTTGTTTAAGAAAGTAACAGCGTTGCTAAATCGTCTGGAAAAGTATTCGCACATCTCTTAATATAGGATCCCTAGTTTGAACGTTTGTGAATAAGTTGTTCGACCTAGCAACCCTATAACCGGAGACCAGCGGAGTGAAAAACTCTCGAAATGGCAACGTATGAAAAGGTGTGATATCGTGGAAATAATACTGGCATCACTTGAACTTTTAGTTGACTTTTTTTTTTGTATCATTATTAAGGAGACTTTCAGCCCGAGGCTGGCTCGTCTCCGGTTTTTGCTTGACTCTTATGGGTGAAAAAAGTAAACAAGTCGATTTGGAACCGCTTTTGACGGTTCGATTGGAAACAAGATGGCGTCTTTGCCGATCTCTTATTCTAGTATTTCTAGTTCGACCAACCATTTGACAGTTGGCGGCTCGGTTGGAAAAAATTCAAACAGTTTGATTTTGGTTTGAGTTGTCGGGGGTGGAGTCAAGGTTCGCCGAACATGTTTAAGCATTTGTAGTGAAGTTGCTCAAACTCCCATATATTTTTTGATGGCTGGTGCTCAAGTTGGCGCTTCGGTCGTTCGTGTGTGATATTGTTGGTCGAATAAATTGATTGTTCGTGCCGCTGTTGGCAAAACTTGATGGATGTTTGAACAAACGAGAGGTGGAGTCAATGTTGGTCAAACTACTTGACCATTGTACAAATAGTTGTCCTTAGTCTTCAAACTTTGACTAATGAATATTAGCATATGGTCAGTGGTACGCCGTGCGGCGCAGCTTAGTCTTGCTGGTATGACATGACCGCTATACGGATCTGCCATTTCGATTTCCAGTTTTCTGCTTCTGATCCTGCTTATGAGCTAGGATAGGATGTGACAAGTAGTCATTAAAAATCGTACCGATTTTCTGTCACAATCGTACCGGTTGCTGATTGGATGAAAATGACAATCGATTACTTCGATCGGCGGCGGCGTGTTTTCCGTAGGGCAGTTTGTTGGTAGTTTGGCCGTGTTGCTGGTTTAATAAATTGATATTTTCCAACAAATCTAAATGTTCGTATTCAAGTTTATTGGTACAAAATCAATTTATATTGAACTAAAGACGTCATATAAATTATGTTCAAGAGTTATGAATATTAATAACTGTTGATTGTGAGCATGGTTATTCTTTTTATGGTCATTTTTGATCTAGATGTCATGGTTCGTTTGGCAAAAACTTATCTCTATTAGCGCTTCGATAAAAGAATCATAAATAATGCATAAACGGAAGAGAAAATATCAAGTTTAGATACACAATATTTGGAAGATTTCTCACCAAATAAATTTGGAAGCCCTGGCGACCACCTCGTCAGAGCAACCAACAAGAAAAACAACAAGGCAGTCACATTTGAATTGTCACATCCTATCCTAGCTTATGAGTTGCTTCGTGTCTTTGGCCTTACAATCACTTTTGTATATGTACAAGGAAGCTGAGTAGACCTAATAATGCTATGACAGTTTTCGAACATTTTCACGCTTAAAATGTTCGACCGTGTACTTTTCCCATGATCATTGTTTCCTCGTAAAATTTACAATGCGCGCCGCAGTACTTCTTGTTTTAACGGCATGTTGTAAGCTGAGACGAGACCTGCAAAGACGCTGCTTCTTTTCTCTTGTTTTGACACTTGTTCTTCTTTTCATCACAGTTGACCATCGAGTTTCAACTGTTTACTTGACTGTTTCACCTAAGCCCCAGGTGGACCCTTCTGAGCACAATAAAAGTGTATCCAATTCACGAAATAGTTAATTCATTTTCATAAGGATTTTTATACCGGGAACAAAACACAGGTTTACTACTGATTATTAACAAGCTAAACGGAAGGTTTGAAATACTCGTTAAAGTAAAAAAGTCTTAGTGAAACAAAAATGATGTGGAATATTTTATTTGGGATACCAATACTTTCCCTCAAAAAGCTGCTGGTTGCACCTGACAGTTCGTGACAGCAGTTGACTGGCAGCAGCTGAAGTTACATTTTTTCCTCTTTGCAGGTCTCGTCTCAGGTTGTAAGCAATGTTGGAGTGAAATTGTGTGTGCGACAATTCTAAGGATTCATTCACATAATGTAATATTTCTGTGAAAACATTATTATTCTGATAGAAAAGTATTGAAGTCATTCCAATTTTTTAGTTGCAACCCGTTAGTCAATGTGTTAATTATATATGAATAGTTCATAGGCCACCTCACGGAACGGTATTTCACAAAAGGGTCGATTTTCACAGTAATTTCCATACAAACTTTAAATGACGTGTGCACAATTAAATTACATCCAAATTTGCTAAAAAATTAGGAGGATTATTAAAAAGGAAAATGCGATCGTTTAAGCATCGGGGGTAAAAAAGTCAAAATTTGAATCACTCTATTGCCCAGGGAGTCGAGAATGTTTCCAACCCGAAAACATCCTAGACCGGACCGAGAATCGAACTCGCCATCTCCGAATTGACAATCCTACGCCTTCGCTCGCAAGGATACTGGAAACCCACACTAGTACTATGTAGTCGTTTTAAATTTTGAGGTAAATCATAAAAATAGTTTTTTTTGCAATTATAATACAACATCCGCCATTACGCATCTTTTTCTCAGGTACCCTTAGGGACCAGCAAAGGTACCCCAGGTTGAGAATCGCTGCTGTAGACAATAAATTAATTATAATTGAACTTTTAGTTTGATAGTTGTCCAGGTTTGTAAAATATCATCTGCATGTCATTTAACTAATTTGTTCATAACTTTTATCAGAAGCCAACTGTACTTCATAATTTTAGATGTACTCATAACGCTTGAGTAGGGCTATATTTTTGTCTAAGGGTACATTGCTCTAAATATAACATCTGAGGCTGGAGAGTGAAATCTCTCCAAAAAGTCACGTGTCATTTGACATAATGTCATTTGAATGACATTTTGCCTCCCACGCTCCAGATTACATATTTACAGCAATGTCTTGTTAGACAAAGTTGTAGGCACATTTCATCGCTATAAGTTCGCCATACCTCATGAGTTCCCAACTAACAATTTTGGTGCTAAAAGCTTCAACTTCTAGTCTTTGGCTGTATAATATTTCTAGACCAACATTTGAAAAGGGCGTAACAGCCACAATTTATTCCTTTCCTCAGTAGAAATAAATTTTGGCTGTTACGCCCTTTTCAAATGTTGGTCTTGATTTGAATTAAAGCAGCCAATGCTGAATAAAAGAAAAACCTCCGCAAATAATCCCTTAAACTTCAACTCGACTATTACCCAAATATCTATCAGCTAGTCAGTTTGTGCCGAATATATTTCATCTTTTATCGTTTATGCAGCTTTCATATAGTCATAAAACAGCTCTGTCTGAATTAGCAACAAAGCTTATCGGTTAAGAGCTCATGTATGTAATAAAGTTGCTTGTTAGTAACTTCCCATATTACGGTGAGCATTCATAATGAAAACGTTTTCGCTGTTGTTATAGCACTAACAGTATAGCGTAATGGCGCTATAAATGAACTAACGAAGCTTTTAGGCAACTTCTGTAGCTTTGAAGATTACACAACGTTTAAGTAAACCTTATACGGCTTCTTCTAATAGCTTATCAGTATGGAACGTCAAAACCGCAATGTTTACATTTGATTTTTGTTGCCGGAGCTGTGTATGAGCTATTGATTTCTGTAATGCAGCTACAAAGGTATTCACCTGCTCTTATAGTAACTGACAAAGCGCTGTCATTAATGCTAGCAGATAGTGTAAGAAAGCAAGCCATTTAGAAGCCATATTGCTGCTGACGGCTACTGTTAAACGATTAGCAGCAGAGTAGCATCTATACAGATCGAGAAAATGTTGCCTAAAAACAATTTCAGCGATTGATGATGCATAAAAGTTAGCCCACAAAACATGCTGACAGATGTTTGTATAATGGTTGAAATAATGCTGAATGCATAATTTTTAAGCTTCTGTGCTGAAAGCAGCATGTAGGCCTCTTTCTAACGTTTATACAGCATGAATCTGAAAATTGCGTTAGTAAAACAACCTGTAGGGTATGCGAAGAAGCACATCCATATTTTTCTTTGTGATTTACATATGTCAAAGTGACGGTGATGACAGAGCAGCGGCCATTGAATCAGGAGATCAGGAGTTCGAATCTAGGTAGCAACAAAATTGATATTTGAGTTTTCACAAAAAAAAACATTAAATACACTCCGAAATTTACTCTCCTCTCAAACAATATTTAATCAAATTGAATTCAGTGGCTGTATAAAACTTATTTAACAGATTTAAAAAATCTGAATAAGCGCCATTGAAGCGAATTATATTACTAAATGGTTTAGGGTAACCGTACCCTTAGTGGAGGTAGCACCAATAATGGAGGTAGTGGGGTTTTAATGAGATTTATCATATTTATAGACTTTACAATGGTTTCAGTTTATGCGACGTGCTTTAAATATCCTGTTAAATGCAACTTACCTTAAGATTTCGCTTGTAAAACTATTGAAAACAATGATTTTCCTTAACAAAATTGACTCCCTTGCACCTATAGTGGTGCAACTGTACCAATAGTGGTGAGTCTCATAAGAAACCAATGGATAGCACCACTACAGGAACCAAAATTATTTTTTACCGCCACTAAAGGAACAGTGTACCCATAGTGGTGCAAGCAATATTTGGTAATTGTTGATGTTGAATGACATCTATCTCATTTTTGTTAGCAAATTAATTAGTTTATCTATTGACTAAGATAATAAAGCAGTAAATTTCCCATAATTATCAATTTTTTAAAAATATTTTCTTTTGTGGATCTACTAATACCTCCACTATTGGTACCGTTAACCTAATAAAGATTGAGAAAAAATTGTGTAACATGCTGTAAAGTAGTTGTGCAGGCACGTCAAAAACAGCTGAATAGATTCGCCAGATTTGCTGGTAAAAGCATTGAATAGAAGTTCTTGATCATATGTATAGCACACATATTCAGCTTGAAGCCGTATAGACGAGTTGAAATAACATTTACATTGACATTAAATGTTAGTTGGGTTGATAGCTAACTTCTGGAAAAAGTTCTATGAAAATTATACAAACGAATGCAAATGACATTTTACAACACTAGCTGTATCTCAGAAACGGTAGCACTAAAAAAAATACTGTATACCTTGTACGTTGGAAATTTAACGCACTTTTATAAAATCGGGTCGATTAAAACGTAAAAAAATTATTTCGACCATTTTTGAAAAACCAACTAATTAAAAAAAAATACTGCTTTTTTGTCCATCATTTCTCTATTATGACTCAAATAGTGCAAAAAATACATATATTATCTGCTATAGCATATCAAAAAAAAATATTGAAAAACTCGTTTTTGAGAAAATCGATTTTTAAGTTTTATTTTCAATGTTAGAACATTTTTTTTCGGGCAAGTGAAGTGTGAGCATGCTTAAGGCTCTTCTTCTTCTTCTTCGTTGGCATTACGTCCCCACACTGGAACAGAGCCGCCTCGCAGCTTAGTGTTCTTTAAGCACTTCCACAGTTATTAACTACGAGGTTTATAAGCCAGGTTACCATTTTTGCATTCGTATATCATGAGGCTAACACGATGATACTTTTATGCCCAGGGAAGTCGAGACAATTTCCAATCCGAGAATTGCCTAGACCGGCACCGGAAATCGAACCCACACGGCTAAGGAGGGCCCCTAAGGATCTATAAACCGTAATCAATCCGTTTTTCCTAGGCCGACACTAACTCCGAACGTTCGGAGCAAACACATACGAACGCATTTGATTTTTCACTTGATCTTTTCCCACTGTTTCCTTGATTTTATCACTCCTAAAATATATTCACGAACAGAGTTTCACATTTTTCTTCAACCTTGACTACCAATTAATTCACTTCACGCCCAAAAACTATCGAAAAGTGCTTTCCAAAAATCGAAGTGAGAGACAAATTTGACGACCGTATTGTGAATGCAATAAGTGAAATGATGAGTACAAAATCTACGCGATGCAACTTCATTCAATCCGAACAATACAACGTATACGCCAGCCAACACGCAAACAAAGGTGTGCATTCACAAGAAAATAATCATCTCTTCATCGTTGCCACATTTATTTATTGGAAAAAATCATTGCTGTTCGTTGGGTTGAACAAATAAACCAGAAATAAATATTTAAACATGTCATGTAAGCTTCTGTTACATTCCAAGTGGTGTATAAAAAAATTTAAACCGATAAATACCCAAATATTTGATACATCGTGAACATGTGTTATGAAATAAAATGAACATTTCGTCACGTCTGGCAACATTATATTTTTAACATACCATTTCCACCCACTCCAGCTGTAAATAAAATTTATTTATCGCTGCTGCACTTTTCCGTACCAATTGCATCACTATTACAAACAAGCGATACAGTCATTAATTTTCAAAACATTGTGATGGAGTCTTGAGCTTTCACAAAGTTGATGTGCACAAATTTGAAATTCAATCGCAGTAGGTTGCGATGAGATGTCAGCATCGTATGTTACGTAGACAAAATAAAATTCAGTATTCGTTTCTGGAAGCGTATGCACGCTTCTCAATTTTCGGGTTCCAATGCGAGTATTTGTATGGCTACGACAACAGGGTCTTCTATTATATTATATTATATTATATTATATTGTGAATAGAATATCCGTATGTTTTGGTGTTCACCAGTATACGCTAATAGAAGCTGCAGATAATGACACTAGTTAGGTACTAGCTATCAGCATCGTAAAAAGCGATTAATAATAAGAAAAGATGTAATGGTTCGTCGATTCACGGCATTTAAGTCTCTTCACAGTTCACTACGCAATCACTTAGTTCGATGGAGACGCAAGGTCAATGTTGTAGTAGTAGCTTGCTATTAGGTGCGCATTGATCCTTATGTTCACTGTAACGTTGCATTCGGTCACGGTTCGTGTTGGCGGAAGTCGTAACAGGTTTATTATAGGTTTATTCACTACCCGTGTGGCTTTACTTGGATGTGGCGAAAAAGAACAACCTTCCAGGAGCAGAGAGCTAAGCTTTACGACTGATGATAATCTCAGATGGTTTGCATGAACTGTTTTGAAAGTTAAAAATTTGTTGATGGCGAACTAAAATATGGAATCTTCGGGGAAGTTGACTTTAAGCATTGGGAGAAAGTGATTAATTTAGGAAAAGTCAATAACATTATAGACTACGTATTGATTTAGCTAGTGGAATCGGTTTTAGTTGTGCGATATATAATATAAATGCGAATTATAAATAGTTTCTCGCCCTGTGTGTGGGTTCAGTAATTGAATTGAAGACGAAATGGTGATTCCTCTAAAAATTGATTCTTTGTTAGGACATTTCAAAGATCTCTAGCTCAAAACGGTGATTCTGTCTTCGAAAAGCCCATACAAAATAATGATTAATTTATGTGAGTGATATTATTCATCGACAAATGGTTAATAAGGAATGCTAATTTTTGAGAGCTTTTATTCTTAAAAAAATATTAGTAAGTTCTACTTTTAGCAAATATATACCTTTAATATATAATAATATTTCCCATTCTTATATCACTATCCCTATAAGGTTGATTTTTTCGCGTTAGTGAGTTTTGCTTCTTTTCATAATGGTATCGATCTCAGATAAGTTTTTTCTTCAATTTTAATCCTCATCTGTCACGCATTTTACATCCTAACCGATGATTTGCCATGTTTTATTTCTTGTAGCAAAAGTAGATTACTTGATCACATCAAGAACCTAAGTAAAATCAAATACGTTTGTGTTTTCAGCCCAATTCGATTGTGTTTTGTTTGTGTGTGTGTAATCAGAATTCACAGTTCAGAGCTCTAATCTAGGTTACGATACCTAATTTTCAATCCGGCAAAACCATTTCTTGTTCGTTTCCTTGTACTTGCGAGTATTATCATCAACAACAGTTTTTGTTTGTGGTTTCTACATCTGAACAGAAGCGACCCTAGTATTAATGCATTTAGTAACTTGTTTCTTGTTTTTTTTTGTCATTCAACCTGGCTATGATATAGAACGGCTATTATTGGGTAAACTGCTTGCTGTGAAATTCAAAAGCCTGAATAAAACTATAATTGAGAGTTTAATTTCCTTACATTTCTTCATCTATTGCTTTGGTGTTTTTTTCTCTTTTCCGGTTAAGATATAATTTGTTCATTCTATTTTTAAAATAGTTCCAACGTTCGAGTTTGCTTACCAGTTTTAAACTTTACTCTCTTACATCATCTCTGTTACAGTTCGGTTTTTGAATGATTTTTAAATTTTGTCACTATTTACATAAGGCATTCGTGCAAATTGAAGCAAATTTTCAAACGTTCCCTAAGGAAAGGTAGGGTTTTCCTTTTTTTTATTCGGTAGCAGTCACTAATTTCTATGATTTAATACTCTTAATGTGAGTGGATGTGTATAATAGAGTGGTAAATCTATGAACGCGTTATTTAATTCTCTTCGTAGAATAATAATATTTAAATGTGTTGAGTTGTTCAGTTTTCATACTGGATTATTACTTTCAGTTGGATTTTTTTCTCGTTAAATCTATTTATGTTTTAAAATATTGGGTATATACTATTTATGCGCTTTTACATCATTTTTCGATTTCATAATTACTAGTTGATTATTAAGTCGTTTCGCTTTCGTCGTTATAAGTAAGCGAATCACATTCTGGATGTCATGTTTTTTATTTTATTTATCATTGAGGCGAAATACTGTCGCGTTCTGTTGATTGATGATAACGTCCAAGGGCACCCTAGACAGGATGACATCGATTTTTTATATTGTTTCTCTTGGGAACTTTTTGAATGCAATCTTCACTTTCATTTTCTCAACTTATCTTGTTTTAATCATAGTAAAACCCTGATCTCGTTAACTAATGACGAACTGAAAAACTATCAAAATGATAACGGGATAATCATCAACATGCATAACAGCCTATTCAGACTACGATATTGAGGGAAAGGTGAGGAGACTGGGAGACTTGACGGGTAATTTTGTTCTAGCGTATTTTTTTTGTATAGATCTTCTAAGCAAATGATCATTATGTAGTGACTTAGTTTTCGGATTGACAACCGTACTAATTTTACAGGACGGTTTGGTTTGCATTTCTAAACTCTCCTTGAGACTTTTTTAGTTGCCACGCCAAATTTGAATAACTTCTCATACATTGACCAAATGCTGGAAATGTATTAAAGCCATAAATACAAAATGATCTGTCCTGATAAACATTCTTTCTCAATTTTAGGGTATTTATATTTCAAGTTTTTAACTCAACATGGGGACATTTGATCCCTCATTAGCGGGGATCGTACTTTTCGTTTCGGTGAGATGAAAACAAGCAATTTTCGAGTCGAAGAAGAATCTTTCTTCGAAGTCTGTGGCGAGAAACATTTTTCACTAGCTACTTTTTTCTCTAGAACAAGCCTGAAAGGATAAACGAAACTCCTGCCTACTTGATGAAATTCTTTTTTCGTTTCATCATTTTTACGCCTCAATCATTTTTCGCGAAAATTTTCAGCATGGATTTATAAAAAATTGGTTATTTGTTCCATAAAGGCTACTCTTGTTGGCATTGGTGAAGACACAAAAAAGATTAAAAAAGTGATAAAACGAGCAAATCAACTTTTCGCGGCAAAAAACAATTATCTCTCAGGGAAAAACAGTTATCTCTCATCAGACCTTTATTCTTTCCTGCAAAACGATTTCTCGACGAAAATCTACGTGAATGAGCATCCTCTGATCGTGAGAATGAGTGAGCATTACGATCTCTGAATTGCTCATTAGTCGCCCATACAAAAATTTGGCGAACAAATTAAAAAACAACATGTGATAGATTTAGTTCGGAAAAGGTATTGGAGGGTAACCGCCCCTTCGGTGGGGTTTGATCCCACGACCCCAGTTCGCATGACAGGTGCTTTCCCTACTAAGCTACGAAGGACCTCCGTCGTCCACCGCAGCTTAGCGGGTACTGAGTTAGTTCTGAAAATGTATTGCGAGAGATCGGCTGGTACCTGGTGCTGGGAATTTGGTTTCATCAGTACCCGCTAAGCTGCGGTGGACGACGGAGGTCCTTCGTAGCTTAGTAGGGAAAGCACCTGTCATGCGAACTGGGGTCGTGGGATCAAACCCCACCGAAGGGGCGGTTACCCTCCAATACCTTTTCCGAACTAAATCTATCACATGTTGTACATATGCATAATCAAGTTTCAGACATAGTAATAAAAAAAATGTTTTCAGGTCAGGTAAAAGTCGTATTTTGATCTTAACTTTTAATCCCTTAGTTCGATCTGGCCTATTTTCGATAGGAAACAATTCACCGACAAATGCAACTTATTGCAAGCAAATTCAAGAAAAGTGCCTAAAAATTAGTGAGCTGTGAGCTTGAGCTTGTTGAGTTAAGTGTACATACAAATAGCCTTTTCGTTACACCTTGATCAAGTCTCTCCAAATAATAAGAGTAATGCTCTGTCGAATTACATAACAAAAATCGTTCGTGAATACGCATAGCAAGTAGGAAATTCTAAAAAAATATTTGAAAAATCAGAGAGCGTTTATCAAACTATGTTCTTGGAGTGGAATCTAATATGGAATTCTAATATTCTGAAATTTGATATTTAACATACTGTCGCACATCAGAAAAGTTAAATTAAATGTTTTTCAGAGAGCTTGTACAAACACCGAGTAAATGTATTTATTTTTGGCTGTGATACATCGGAAAGGAGAAAAGGGGATCGAGTCTACCCAGTCTTCACTCTCACCTGAATATCTGGATATGGAACAACATATACATTATTCTCTGTAAGAATCAAATGTGTGATCTTTGACATCAAAAAAATCTATATCAATTGATTAAAGTCGTAATATAAATAGGCTATAACATGCAAAACCTACACATTTAGTTTTCATTCTATGTGTAGATCAATAAGAACAAAACCGTAGCGGACTGCTATCAATATTACGTCTGCAGATGGTTGCAGACGCCTTTTAAGGATAATCAAAGATAGAATATGAAATATTATCAATACTGCGGATGATCTAGCTTCTATAGGCTAATTATTGAGGTCGAAATATGTATCTATAAAGCTACAGTTAGCTTGGGCAGCAGGGACTATGTCCAAGGGCTTGACGATCCCTCCCCGGGCCATCTGCGAGTTGTGGGGCTTGCCTAGGATGTGGTGGGGTTTGACAGTGGGCCTTGTTAAACCTCTATAAAAAGCTGCATGTATCCGCAAGTAGGCCCCACCAAAGCGACCGTGTGCCGCTCAAAGCGCACAAGCCCAAGTCCTGGTGTTAGGTGGGACGCTAAACAGCCCTGACACGACGACCCTCCGACGAGACAGGAGCTTTACGCAGGTCCAATAAGCCGCCTGGAAAACCAATAATTACGAACAATATAAGAGACAATGCGACTCGATATAATCGGCAAAGACCTAGGCGACGAATACAGGACCACGATTGGAAGCTTGGAACATGGAACTGCAAGTCGCTAGGCTTCGCAGGTTGCGACAGGATAATATACGATGAATTACATCCCCACAACTTCGACGTCGTGGCGCTGCAGGAGATTTGCTGGCAGGACAGAAAGTGTGGAAGAGCGGGCATCGAGTGGCTACCTTCTACCAAAGCTGTGGCACCACCAATGAGCTGGGAACCGGCTTCATAGTGCTGGGAAAGATGCGCCAAAGCGTGATTTGGTGGCAGCCAATCAACGCAAGGATGTGCAAGCTGAGGATTAAAGGCCGTTTCTTTACCTATAGCATCATCAACGTGCACTGCCCACACGAAGGGAGACCCGACGACGAGAAAGAAGCGTTCTACGCACAGCTGGAGCAGACATACGATGGATGCCCACTGCGGGACGTCAAAATCGTCATCGGTGACATGAACGCACAGGTAGGAAGAGAGGAAATGTATAGACCGGTCATCGGACCGGATAGTCTGCACACCGTATCGAATGACGACGGCCAACGACGCATACACTTCGCAGCCTACCGCGGAATGGTAGTCCGAAGAACCTTCTTTCCCCGCAAAAATATCCACAAGGCCACATGGAGATCACCTAACCAAGAAATGGAAAACCAAATCGACCACGTTCTAATCGACGGTAAATTCTTCTCCGACATCACGAACGTCCGCATTTATCGCAGTGCGAATATTGCGCGGCTTAACATTGGGCGGGGGGTAGACTAGCCCAAGAATATGCGCAGCAGCTGGAAGTGGCACTCCCAACGGAAGAGCAGCTAGGCGCAGCGTCTCTTGAAGATGGCTGGAGAGATATTCGATCCGCCATTGGAAGCAACGCAACCGCTGCACTTGGCACGGTGCCCCCGGATCAGAGAAACGACTGGTATGACAGCGAATGTGAGCAGTTAGTAGAAGAGAATAATGCAGCATGGGCGAGATTGCTGCAGCACCGCACGAGGGTGAACGAGGCACGATATAAACGGGCGCGGAACAGACAAAACTCGATTTTCCGGAGGAAAAAGCGCCAGCACGAAGATCGAGACCGTGAAGAGACGGAGCAACTGTACCGCGCTAATAACACACGGAAGTTCTATGAGAAGTTAAACGGTTCACGTAAGGGCCACGTACCACAGCCTGATATGTGTAAGGACATAAACGGGAACCTTCTTACGATCGAGCGTGAGGTGATCCAAAGGTGGCGGCAGCACTACGAAGAGCACCTCAATGGCGATGTGGCAGACGAAGATGGCGGTATGGTGATGGACCTGGGGGAACGCGCGCAGGACATAATTCTACCGGCTCCGGATCTCCAGGAAATCCAGGAGGAAATTGGCCGGCTGAAGAACAACAAAGCCCCTGGGGTTGACCAACTACCAGGAAAGCTGTTTAAACACGGTGGTGGCTAGAGCTAGGGTCATTACCAAGATTTGGGAGGAGGAAGTTTTACCGCAGGAGTGAATGGAAGGTGTCGTGTGTCCCATCTACAAATGGGCGATAAGCTGGATTGTAGCAACTACCACGCAATCACATTGCTGAATGCCGCCTACAAGGTACTCTCCCAAATTTTATGCCGTCGACTAGCACCAATTGCAAGAGAGTTCGTGGGACAGTACCAGGCGGGATTTATGGGTGAACGCTCTACCACAGACCAGGTGTTCGCCATACGTCAGGTATTGCAGAAATGCCGCGAATACAACGTGCCCACACATCATCTATTTATCGACTTCAAAGCCGAATATGATACAATCGATCGGGACCAGCTATGGCAGCTTATGCACGAAAACGGATTTCTGGATAAACTGATACGGTTGATCAAGACGACGATGGATCGGGTGATGTGCGTAGTTCGAGTTTCAGGGGCATTCTCGAGTCCCTTCGAAACGCGTAGAGGGTTACGGCAAGGTGATGGTCTTTCGTGTCTGCTATTCAACATTACTTTGAAGAGAGTAATACGATGGGCAGGGATTGACACAAGTGGTACGATGTTCACGAAGTCCGTCCAGTTATTTGGTTTCGCCGACGACATTGATATCATGGCACGTAACTTTGAGAGGATGGAGGAAGCCTACATCAGACTGAAAAGCGAAGCTAAACGGATTGGACTAGTCATCAACACGTCGAAGACGAAGTACATGATAGGAAGAGGCTCAAGAGAGGTCAATGTGAGCCACCCACCACGAGTTTCTATCGGTGGTGACGAAATCGAGGTGGTTGAAGAATTCGTGTACTTGGGCTCACTGGTGACCGCCGATAACGATACCAGCAGAGAAATTCGGAGACGCATAGTGGCTGGAAATCGTACGTACTTTGGACTCCACAAGACGCTTCGATCGAATAGAGTTCGCCTCGTACCAAACTGACTATCTACAAAACGCTTATTAGACCGGTAGTTCTCTACGGACACGAGACCTGGACGATGCTCGTGGAGGACCAACGCGCACTGGGAGTTTTCGAAAGCAAAGTGTTGCGTATCATCTATGGTGGGGTGCAGATGGCGGACGGTACGTGAAGGAGGCGAATGAACCACGAGTTGCAACAGCTGTTGGGAGAACCATCCATCGTTCACACCGCGAAAATCGGACGACTGCGGTAGGCCGGGCACGTAGCCAGAATGTCGGACAGTAATCCGGTGAAAATGGTTCTCCATAACGATCCGACGGGAACAAGAAGGCGAGGTGCACAGCGGGCAAGGTGGATCGATCAGGTGGAGGACGATTTACGGACCCTCCGCAGACTGCGTGATTGGCAAAGTGCAGCCATGGACCGAGCTGAATGGAGAAGACTTTTATGTGCAGCACAGGCCACTCCGGCCTTAGTCTGATGATAATAACGTTCTTCAAGTAACAATTCAAAACCGCAATATGAACATTTGGATTGAAGACAAGCTTTCAAAATATTTATATCACACGCGGCAAGAACTTTCGCTGTTTCTCAACAATCTTCCGGGTGGCGCAACCCGAGCCACCGCTAACCGAAATGGTTTTAAGACGAGGTAAGAAACTCGCGTGAAAAAATCTACTCGTCATTATTCGCGCGCGGTCCTCAGAATCATCAGAATAAATTTCAGCATAATAATAATCACTAGGTAGTGATAAAATATAGTTAAGAACATAAAAAAAAGCAATGGGTAATTTTTTCAACATAACCGCGAGTAGACGTAGGACTTGTATAAACGCAACGTGTTTACACTTAACTTTTGGATGTATGGAGTTTGATTATAGTCATTGTTATTGGAAATGACAACTTCCATGCTGTGTAGAATTATTAGCAATTTGTTTATTCAAAACTTCTGGAAATAAAACTTATAATCGGCCTCTAGCCGTGAACTCCGAGCAATGCGATGGGCGATTGTATCCATCGCAACCTAAATTACTGCATCTGACCATCATCAAACACAGAATGACAAAACAATGCGCCCACTTCTTTCATGCATATTCGCAAACCCACCTGCAGTTCTACCGCTGGTGACTGCATGCTGTCGCTGTGTAGGTAAACACAGCGAACCATTGAACGAAACGAAAAATGTTCGAGCAAAAAGCACGTCAGTACGCGCTGCTGTCACAAATTGTAATGACTCGCACACTGCAGGCACTGCTTCTTTTATACACAAAGAAAATCTTCCGGTAGACCCGAAGGCCCGTAACATACCGCATTCTGATGTCCGTGTTAGGAATGCACGGGATTGGTTACATATGAAATTTTTACTGGCTTTGACAAGAATTGAAATTTTCAATAGCTTATTGTTAATAATCTTAAGTTTCAATGAAATAGGCAAAATGGTGGAGAGTGTCCAAGTCGATTGATATATAAATCTTAAAAATCCATCGAAAGATAAAGGCGCTAGTAACGTTCAAAATCTTCCCTTCCAGCGTAACGCTCTCGATTTCCAAAAATCTAAATGACACCCAGTATAGTAAAGAAAGACGTAAGTCCTACGTCAAAAGATCACAAAGTGATAGCTTGAAATTAGGGATCCTACACTCCAAATAATCTGAACGTTATTTCCACCTGAATTTTCAGGTACATTTTACGTGCACACGTAGCTGAAAATGCTTCAGAAAATTCAGGTGAAACTTACGTGTCCGGTGAATTCTATCCAAAACTCAGGTAGAACTTACCTGATTTTCACGTAGAATGAAATTTTTATCGGAAAATCAGGTAAAAGTTACGTGAATTTCAGGTGGAAAAAATCTACGTATTTTTTCAGGTGGAAAGAACGTGCAGATTTTTTTGGGTGTATAATGAGAGATATGCAAATACTTTTCCAGACGATTTAGCAACGCTGTTACTTTTGTTAGCAAACGCTTCCAGCACTTGCCGCAGCGCAAAATGTTGAAGCTTGTATATAACTTTGCATTTGATAACAATTTGGAATATGTTTGTCTGTCCACTAACAATGTTTAAGTAAGCATTATCACTAAAATAAAAGTGCAATGCAAATAGGCGAAACACGATACATAAACTAGATTACTTCTACTCGCGAAAGTAAAACAATTTGTTTATACGATGAAATTTTACTTAAAATCTATCTCAATACCTTTCAACCTCGTCTCAATCTCCAACAATAACAATGTTCATTTGGCTCACGTTTTGACAGTTCTCAATGCTCGATTGGCTTACAATGGCCGCTTTCGCATTTCTCTCATTATAGGATCCCTACTTGAAATTATTTTGGCAATGTTGTGAAAACAAGCCTCGGATAACAAGTCGATTTTTCAAGTGATCTTTATACCCTTCTTAAGGTGTAAGATGGGTAAAAAGTGATTTTTTACGAGAAAAGATGAATTCGGTAACTTGGGCTTGAAAAAAGAGACTTTTTATTGACAGACCCGAAAAGTCATTAAAATGTGACCCGCTAAAGGCGTGCCGGGACGGCAGTAGTGGGTATTTTAGAGATTCTGTTTTATGAAATAAAACATTTTTCCATTCAGAAAAATATATTAAGCTCGTTTAGTGGAATGTATTAAACCGTCTAAGACGAATTAAGTACTGTCCATTTAATTCCAACAGTTAATTTTCGTTATCTTTGCAGATACGTATTTCGACCAAGAGTCTCTCATGGAAACTCGATGTAGCTGAGAGTTTGGAAATCCACCGACAGGTACAAACAGCGCTGTTGAATAAGGATCAGGGAAATGGCAGCTCTTGGCTCTTCAAGTTTCTACCTAAACAATAAAGTAATTTACTGTATAGGTAAATAAAGTAGGCAAATAAGATTAGATTAGGTACCTAGCGTAGTATAAATAGTGTAAGTTGCGATTGTTTTCTTCAAGTCGAGTCAAGTACAAGACACTGAAGACGACCACACAGTTGTGGTCGAAATACGTATCTGCAAAGATAACGAAAATTAACTGGTGGAATTAAATGGACAGTACTTAATTCGTCTTAGACGATTTTTCCATTGTTGCTGTGGCTACTTGAACAGACTCCCTTCCGGTCAAACCCAAGAGACCAGATTTATTTCTCTATCGATAATCAGAGAGTATCAAATATGTAATAAAATTTACTGTGTTGAATGTACGATCGGAGAACGAAATAAAATAGTTATTTCCTAACCATGGAGCCGATTAGAATTGTTTTTTACTTTGTACCAGAAAAACATATCCCTTTTTCTATTGCCTATTTAACAAGTTTTCTCAAGATGTTACACCCATAGGAACAGTGCAATTACTTACACAAGGTTGGACAAGGACTTGCACTTGCTCGCTGACCAAAAATTAATTAAAAATTGAAGTAATTTCTTGAAGGAGGCTCTCACTTTTGAGCAAATTTCGTGAATAGCATTGGTTTTCATCATACTTCCACATAATGTTATAAAAAATGATAATTTGTTCGGAAATAAATGTAAAAAAAATACAAACCTAACCTTGGGGTCTCCAATAGTGAGCAAAGGCGTATGATTGCCAATCCGAAGATGGCGAGTTCGATTCACGGTCCAGTCTAGGACTTAGGTCTGGTTGGCAACATTCTCCATTGTACTTGTCACACAAGATACGAAAGCTTTCAATTAATAACTGAGGAAATGCTTATAGAATTCTAATTCGAAAAGCAGGCCAAGTTCCAGTGGGAATGTAGAGCCATTGAAGAAGAAGAACCTTGTCCCATACTGAAACAGTCCCACCAAAATTTGATTATTTTTTCATTGATCTAAATCCTATAACGTTAACTTATTAAATAAGGACCCACTTTGAAAAATTTCAACAAGATCGCAGAATGTTCTATTTTTTTATATTTTAGAAAGTTTTGTATGGAAAATGCAAATTGGAACTTCATCGTCTGTAATCTAAATTAGTATGCGAGAAAACAACATGGGATTGATATGCTGTGCACGTGCATTGATGGTTTTAAAAGGGAACATTCCACTCAACTAAGTTACCGTTAAAAAGCACTAAAGTTAGTACAGTGTTGAATCAGCGAACGTCAACAATTAATGGGTTCGTGATTCTTAAAGAGAAGTTGTTTTTCAAAAACGATAAAAAGGGTAGGTATGCGGTGTAATAAAGTTTTTTCGCTCACTTTCGATACCTTTGAGCTAACCGATGATGTACCTCGCGTCTCCATACGTCTTAACGCATTGTCTATACAAGAACGAGAAAAACGAACGTGGAACGTGTTATCAATCTGAAACAGGCTACAAAGGGGTCCTGGTCCTCATTACCATGGTTATCGATAGGACACTAATATTTTTCTTTAAAAAATTATGTATTAACAAAAATAAACATTATTAAATTAAATAAACTTGAGTAACGCTACACCAGGGCATGTTGCGTAGGATATCAGGGAAAGTCACAATTCACCTCGAGTTAGTAACGCGATCATGGTAGATCTTATATCTTACTCCGTGACACACCCCGTAAAGGTGTCTATCCAATTTTACGGGCGTATGGCGCTGGTTCTCCTGTCATTCGACAAATAGGCAATGATGCGGATCGACACAAAAGAATAAACATTGGCATTAGGTGGAAGATATTGATTTGAAAAATGTATTGGAGGTAACCACTTTCCCTTCGATGGGACTCGAACCCATGACCCTACAGTACGCTAGACTGGTGCTTTAACCAACTAAGCTACGAAGGACCTCCGTCGGCCTTCGCAACCTAGCGGCTACTGAACGAGCTGGAGATTCCCAAATTGGACGCATAGTCAAATCACTCGCAATCCATTTCTCAAGCCAATACTTCCACATGTGTATTGTACACGTCCACATTAGAGGAGCGTGAGTATTTAGAATGTCTGGCGGCTATACACATTCTTCATCAGCAACGGTACTGATCAAGTGAGGTTGTGTAAGCATTTGCCAGTCGGTCGTCAAGCTCAGACCCGACCGCATTGCGTAGGCAAGAGCACGCAACTCAGGTTCAGTTAAATCAAAGTTAATTGCCTATTCCCGGGGATTAAACCACCCGACTTGGACGTTAATTTACAATGTTATGGAAACTCATATGTGAATATGTACGTTATGTGGAAGATATTGATTTGAAAAATGTATTGGAGGTAACCACTTTCCTTTCGATGGGACTCGAACCCATGACCCTACAGTACGCTAGACTGGTGCTTTAACCAACTAAGCTACGAAGGACCTCCGTCGGCCTTCGCAACCTAGCGGCTTGCCGACGGAAGTCCAGCACCAGTCTAGCGTACTGTAGGGTCATGGGTTCGAGTCCCATCGAAGGGAAAGTGGTTACCTCCAATACATTTTTCAAATCAATATCTTCCACATAACGTACATATTCACATATGAGTTTCCATAACATTGTAAATTAACGTCAAAGTCGGGTGGTTTAATCCCCGGGAATAGGCAATTAACTTTGATTGAATTGGCATTAGGAGCAAATAGACTGAGTGGTAATACAGGATCAATACAAAACATACATAAATATAAATCAGGGAAACAGTGATAACAAAACAAAATAAACACAAGTAAGCGATATTTGGAGTATTTCAATTAAAAACATGTTTATATTTTGAAAAAAATACGGTTCCTTAATAAAAAAATTAATAAAATAATCATAATAGGGTATTGTTTTATCTTGTTACAATAATAATAATAATAATAATCGAATTTGTGTGTAGCGTGGTGTGGGTATCTCATCGTCACACGATCATTGTGAATGACCGTGGGTTTCTTTGTTCGCATTTTTTTGTTTTTGCTTCATGGATTTCACCAATAACTAATTCATTTTTGTAGAACAATTCAAATTCTACACACACAATAAAACGGTATGAGTATGATAGTAAATTGTCATATTTGCTTCTTTCAATAACGATTCTTCTTTTCATTTTAGTTTGAGTGTAAAGCTCTCTTCTTATTTCTTGGTCGCGCATTAAAACGCATTTCTCAATTAATTTAGAGGAATTGTGGCAAAGGAGATGGATAGAGAAAGGGTAGCGAATTCCTATACACAAATTACAATTGGTGAGAGATGGGTGGTGAATTTTCTTCACCACAACAGAAATGCCTACAAACTAACAAAGCTGCATTGTCCTTAGTTCTTTGTTTAAATAAGTTTCAGTGTAAAAAAGTTATTCGTTCTCATTTAAAATCTAGGCTAAATGGGGACATTGGGACGCATCTGGGGGAAGGATGTAGAAATCTTATTTGGTAATACAAAGGAAACGCCAATTATCGCGTGGATAAATCTTACAAAAGTCGCACTAGGATCAAGAGCTTGTCGAATCTCGCGCAATTGAAAATATCAATTTATATATTAAAAGAGAACGATCGCTTCCTCTAGCAAATATTTTAAAAACAACCATATACATATTCCTAAAATAGCTAAGCCTAAGTTTGCGATTTATTTAGATTTAAAAACCCTGTCGTAAAGTACTGGTATAACATTTCACATTCTTTTTTAAGTGCTTGTTTCACTACAACTTAGAGGAGGGGCGCGGGGTGAAGAAACATACATTTCCAAATAAGGGGGGGAAAGGGATGCAATAAATTAGTGTCGAGATGATTGTGAGAGCATACAAATAAAAGGAGATAAAGGGTCCGATCAAATGCGTTTTTGTGTTCCTAAAAACTAGTGTACATGTTTCGTGTGTTAAGTATAGTAGTGCTCGTTAGTGTGTGTGAGTGAGTTAATGCCGCCGTTCGTTCTCTTGTTAAGGGAGACACATGGTGATTCTTCCTTCCTAAGTAAGCCTAATTCAAAATGGTAGGTGGTAAAGCCTTAACGATTAAGTAGCTACACGAGATTTCAAGGGTGTTAGGTAGTTCCACTCCTAGTGAAGAGTACATTGGATGTATGTGTGCGTGCGCAAATGAGTGTGAGTTTCCTCCTATTTTTGTTAGGTTAGAAACCAAAAATGAAATAAATACAGAGATGCGTGCAGAAGTTTGGGTTTATGTATATGCGAAAAAAAAACTATAGAATCTAATCGTATAAATGTATAGTTAGGTTCCTAAACAATAAAAATCACGTTTTTCATTTTTGCTAACGAAATGAGCTTGCTATAAGTAAGGTCGTTAGTTGCGCACTTAAACTATTAGCTAAAACTTACGATTAGGTTTTTTGTTCTCGTTTATGTGTATGTAGAGTTTTTGTATAACGGTGTTTCAATCTGCTCTTCATGGGATTGACGAGAACAAAACATATACCTCTCTCACTCTGTCCATACAGACAAAGAAAAGTGTCGTTAAATGTAATTGGTAATAAAATGTGGTGAATTGACTAACATTCCGTGTGGGGGATTTGTTTCCTTCGTTTTTTCCTCTCTTTGCTATAAGCTCACAAAAATACTGCATTGTTTCGAATTATCTTATTTTGTTTTCATTGTTGCTTTGATTTGCGTGTAGGTGTGTGTGCTATGGGATTTCCAATATCTAATACATATACCCATTTTAAAATCGATAAATTTGATTAGTAGAGATCGCTTGTTTTTTTTTAATCCACTGCCTTTCGTTCAAATTGCTTCCAAAGAGTTCCCGAAGAGTTGCATCTGCGACGACGGGGGAATAAACTTGCTTTGCAATCCATCCGTTTCTGTTGTTTTTGAGTTTCATTTTGATTTTTGGACGTTTTTAACGTAAATTTAATTCCGAATATCAAGAAAATTGCGCACCAAAAGTTTGTTAAAATTTAATTAGCGGGGATTTTAAAACTTAACCGTGTAGAGATTTTTCTTCCATCTTGCAAATTAAAACTGATGGAATTTCTGCTGCTACGACTTTTTACACGTAGAACACTACGAACTAGATTCAGATGTTCCGGATACTTTGAATCAATTGAAACATTTCGGGAGTACATCGTGACCCTACGCCGGCATACGTTTGTTCGACGGCTTTCACTTAACTTACTTAACCTAGGTTAGGAATCAAAAATGGGAGCGGGAAGAGCCATACACGCGTACATTGCAGTTGCAATATGATTTTTTTGGGTCCGTCGAGTGTGAAACTAACTCTTTTCTATAATACAAATACTCAGCTCAGTTGGTGGAGTACAGGAATATTGGGGGAACATGCTTAAAAGTATCAATTGATTAGGGTTAGCGGGGTTCGGGAAGAACGGTGAGGAACTTAATTACTGATATTATGCTAGGAAAATAAAAACAGACAGAAAGGAAATTGGTATTTCATCTGATCTACAACTAAACTGGTAAACAACTGGTATACAATGCATTTTAGCTGCTGCTGTGCTTATCTTAGTCTGAAGTAGTAGGAGAAGAGTTGGACAAATATTAGGCAAGGGGAAAAGAAAAGAAATAGATTCGTTGTGTAATACACCCGATTCTGTTTTTACACGGATTTTTTTTTTTACACGGCCTTGTAAAAAAAAATCCCATACAAAATTTTTGCAAAGTTGCTCCATTTTGCATGATTCGTCGAGAAACCATAAAACTTTTTTTTATGCGGATTTTCAAATTTTGAAATGAAAACTTTTTTTACACGGAACGCATCCCCCGTGTAAAAAAAGAATCGGGTGTAGTAGAATATGTTGTAACATCGATAAAAACGTTTGCGGTAATGATGAAATAGTTTTTGAACAATTAATGCCAATAAATTAGCGAAATACTTAGTTGTATGCGAATGCGAGTGGGTTTTTTGCGCACATCCCCAGACCTGCATCACCTCAGCTCGTCGAGTCGATTGGTATAGAACACTATAAGGTTCCAAGCATAGATCAAATATTCTTTTTGAAGTGAACATACAGTCCTTTTGCTACACCTCGATGTACGAGAAACGCAAAACGGTTGGACTCAGTTATCATGGATCAACAATTAATAAAATTAATAAATAAAATCCACAATTACTGAAATCAGTAACACTCTGAATGTATTTGAATTCAAGGGCCTGAATCAGCAAAGTATTTTGTGGCTTGTAGCATGAATCACAACTTTTGTTATCGTTTTTCAAAGGCTCTCATAGATGTGTAAAATTTATCCGCAGTACAAAAAGCACGTGCTATCCAAGCATTCAGCACCTCAATCCACCACGTGGCTGCCAAATTTTCAATATTATCAAAGTAGCTTTTTTCTGAAGGTATGTTTTTCTTACTGACAAACTTTAAATATCCCAAAACGTACCTTGAAAAGTGGTCCATGATATTCTTTTACCGTTCTTCCGCATTCATCACTTTTGATCATAGCCTTTTTATTCTACCCAAAAATGATAACGTCGACAAATGGCACTGACAATTTGTTGCTTGATAGTTGAGGATTCCTCTTCGATTTTTGTTGTTTCAATTTCAAGGCCTACTTTACATATCAATGTTTAAGAGCGAGCCGGTGACAAGAGCGGTGCCATCATCAATAGACATAGCCCGCTGTCATCATTGAAACGCAGTATGAAAAAAAATTATGGCCTAGGACATCCTGGCTACGATCTGGCGATGGGCTAAACAATAGGATGTCAATAGCCTGTTTAAGAGCATTACATTAACGAGCCTGGATTAAAAACAAAGAGACGACCTTGTGCTCTATTGGATCAACCGATTTGACAGCAAATGCGCTGTTCCAATTTTGACACTTAATCTCTTTGTTATAAGTGCAGCCTCTTTACATTTCATCTAATAATATATTCTAGTAATATATTCATGAAATATGAATTGATGATCTTATTTATTAATTTACAAAATACGGGAAACCCCCAAATGTTAAACAGCGTGTCTCATCACCCTTTTCCGACCATGGTGTCTGTAGAGCACCTTCTAACCTTCATCGAATTATTAACGCATTTGCCCAAAAGTACACGCGGCGTTCCCCACAGGAAACGACGCACCGCGGTTTTTGCTGCCCGTATACTCGATTCTTATGGGAAGATAACATTGCGGCGTTTCCTAAGGTGCGGTTGTTCCTTTCGAATGTGGAACGCCGCGTGGAATCTTGTGCAAATGCGCTTTTGGAAACATTACAACAGCCGCGCGGTGTATCGTATTGACAGCACCCTACAATATTTCAACACCAAAAAGCAATATTAGGCCCGTCTTTAAAGTTAAACTATTGAAAACAATCATATAACTATTGATTTGCAATGAAAAACTTTTTTTTTCCTTTTTACACTAATTTGAGCAATGCCAAATAACTTTTGTTCTAGCATTTTTCTCAAAAACGATTCCTTCCTATTGAAATCTTTGAAAAAGTCTCCGAACAACTTAAGATCAGCGAGGACCTCTAGGACCGTGCCTTAGCGACGATTTGTCTGAGTATCGAAAGGTACAATCATAGTCTGGTCTAGAACGCCCGAACAGCCAAACAAGTTTGGACAAGTCTTCGGACCGTATTCCAGAACGACGTGAAGTACAGAAATAATAACCTACTGCGGAAGCTGATCAGATTGGAGCTTGAAGACTGTTCATTCGTTAAGGTGGTTATACAACAAAGCCACAAATCGGCCATCTTGGAAACCACGTGTTTTTTCTAGTGATTTTTCAAGAGCACGAATTGAGAGAACCACAACGCCCATGGGGATGAAACATTCGTTTGATCGTTTGCTTACTTATGCTAAACAATCGACTTTAATTTCAGCATTGTACGAAAATTATTACGCTAGATTTGAACTTTTTACAACAGGAGTAGAAAACCGTGTGGTGAATTAGAAATTCACCACATGGCTTAATTGTATAATCACCTTAAAAAGTATGTGGACAAAATTTTGATGAGAGGAGATTGGTTTTCTACTCGACAACGAGTGAATGTCATTGACCCTCATGATGGAGCTGCCGAACAGATACGAGCCAATGGTTATGGGAATGAACGCATCGGAAGTCAAGGGGACGGCAGGCTGATTTGGTCAAATCGAAGATTATTCAGGAAGCGACGATCGAGCATGGTTCCAAGTGGGGCACTGGCAAACAGTGGCAAACCATCAAGAAGCCAAACCATTCATGTTCGAGAAGCCACTACCCACAGAAACCGAGTTTCAAGAACAAACAAAATTTAGAAGCGTGAAGAAGAAGGCACTTCTGGCTTGTAAGAAGCAGAATGTACCAGAAGAAAGATGGATTAGATACTAGATGCTGGAGTGCCACAGTCAATTTATGTAGCAAACGCATCTGGGGTGGTGGCCGAAGACAACGTCAAGCTAGCCGTGTTCCAAAGCTGTTAGGGAACTTTCCTTTCGTGTGTCGTTTCAACCAGAAAAGCTATTGCATGAATTTCTGCAAGGATGCGTGTTAGGACAAGCACAAGTCTACAGGAGAAGTTATCGCTATGGGACACTAGAAGGATGGCTTATTCAGGCCTCTACCAACTGAATCAGGTTGGTCAACCGAGTGCATGTGTGTTGGCGCCTTCCACCAACAGATCTGTTGTGCCGCAAGGTAGCAATCTTTGACCGTTCTTTTTTTCTACTATGCTGCTTTGGGTCTTGGTGAATTTTCCAAACTAAAACATCGTTATTGGACGTGAGAAGGATGAATCAGGTTGGCCAACCGAGTGCATGCCTCCGATCTTCTATTCATGATGAGCTTCCGTGTACCGAAAAGATCACTGCGGAATACTTTACTACAACCACGCTACCATCGAACGGTGTTTGGATACAATGAACCGATCTCGGCATGTATTCGCGCATTTACGGTTGTCGAAGATTAGTTCAACGAGCTAAGAATACGTTATGTAAATCGGATTAAATGTTTGTTAAACCAATAAAAAATAAGTTTTTATTTCAATTAAGACTACTTGTAAGATAGACCATCAAAAAATATACAAATATCCAGCCAACAATTCTATACTATAGAATCTATAGCTTTGGCATCGACGGTTGGGCCACTCACACGTAACCAGCGTGAAGCATTGTCGGTTACCACTCAATTTCATCAACTCGAGGAGGGCGAGAGAGGTCCTCGACTCGGACTTGTGTGGAGCGATGGAGAAGCATCCACTTGATGGAAACAGATATATCGTCACCTTCATCGATGATGCCAGTCGAGTGATTTTCGGCTACTTCCTGAAGTCCAAGAAGCATGTATTTGAAGCGTTCAAGGAGTTCAAGATCTATTCCGAGCCCGGATCAGTAGAAAATTAAAGTACCTACGGACTGACAACGGCGGAGAATATGTCGATAAGCATTTCGTCACATTCTTCAAGGCTTACGGCATTCGTCACAACAGACAACAGTGCCGCACAATTCGGAACAAAGCGGGCTAGCTGAATGCATTAACTGGACCGGATGTTTCCTGTTCGACGGGCAAGTTTGGCAAATGGTTTTGGACAGAAGGACTGTCGTCAGTGGTCTATCTAATCAATCTATCGCCCTCGAAGGGTATTCCGATTCCCCCCTTTGAGAAATTCATCGGTATCGAATCTAAGTGTCCTCGGAGCAAGAGCAATGTCGTATTTTCCGAAGGTCAAGCGTGCGAATTGGCCTATCGAATGTACAACCCACAGGACAAGCAAGTCTTTGGGAGCCGATATGCAGTGATTCTCGATGAGCGTAGGAAAGCAACTAGACTCGGAACAGCTTACTTCGCAATTTATTCTACAACATACGATCAGGCTCAGCGAACAAGAGTGCAGATTGCCAGGAAAGTATGATGCTTTTAACGTTACGTTTACGTACAGTGTTTTGCCTCAAGAATTTGCAACTTCACAGCCACGAGGAAGATGATCGGAAGCTTGAGAGCTTGGACGGCATCGCGCTCTTGTTACACTCGAAAAAAGTAAGCTTATGGGAGATCCAAACCAAGGCTAGTTGATTTTTTCCATTGATAGCAGCAACCAACTCCCATTCCACATGTGACCAAGGGTTTGGAAAACCAAGCTGGACCAGAAACAATAAGCAATTGCAGCGTTCAAAGTTCGTCACATCATGGCTAATGGAAAAATCATCATCGTAGCGTAGTCGAAGTTGACGAGTTTTTTTTTTGTTCACCTACGACCAAAAGTTGGTCTATGATGTAAACCGGTAGTTGTGTGCCGAACTCCAGATTTTTTTATCATTGCAAAATTATGTACTTAGGGCAAACCAAGTCGATTCTGGAGCTGCGAGAAACCATAGCGCAATTTGGATCGATCACGAACGGTACATCATTAAGCTACACGAGGAGTATAACATGAGCGAATTCAACCCGGTATCGACTCCAATGCGAACCAGCGATTAATGAAGACGACGAGTTCTTGAAATGATGGCGATTGAGAAGATTAAGCAGATGCCATTTCATGAGCTGATTGGAGATCATCAACACATCGCACAGTGCACGAAGCCTTCCGTAATACGATACCGGGGTACCAAACAGGGCAAACTAACGTACATACGGAAGGCATATTCGGCGTTTTCCAGATACAGTGATGCTGAATGGGCAAATGATCCCGAAACGAGACGGCCTGTAATCGGATATGCCTTTCTCCAGATTGTCGGAGTTGTTTCAGGAGACAAGCCACGGTGGATCTATTGACCATTGCCGCAGAGTACTTGGCTTCTTCAACGATTATTCAAGAAGCCGTCTGATAAGTTTTCCTTCGTGAGCTATAGTACAACATCGACGATTCCTTGGTCATAAAGTGTAACAACAAAAGCTCGATCTGTCTTGTCGAGAAGGTAATGAATTGCTCGGTGAGAACGAATTACATTCATGTCACACATCATTTGAAAATGTTGAGATAAGGTAATTTATTGCTCAATGGATCCCGTAGTGAATTTCATATTCACCACATGTTTTCAACTCCCATATCTAAAAGCCCAAATCTGTCTTAATAATATTCGCATAGTGCTGAAATTCAAGTTGATTGTTCAGTATAAGTAAGCAAATGATCTACAAATTTCTTCAGCATGATGCGTGTTACGGTTCTCCCTGCTCGTACTCTTGAAAAATCACTGGAAAACGCACGTGTTTTCAAAGATGGCCGATTTCTGGATTTGTTGTACTAGAACATGTCAAATTAGAACATGTTGCTTTCAATCTCCAAACAGTGAATATCCTGACGAAAGCGTTACCAGGACCGGAGCTAAACAAAGACCAGTAAAGATTAGGTGTAATACAAATACCCTCCCTAAGAGGAGATATTAGCATTGTAAACGTTGCATTTGTATGCAATCAAATAAATTTGTTCGTTGCTCTGTACCTTTTTAGATCCTTCTTTTTCTATCAATTTCTTCACCTTTTAGTATGGGCTCATTTTACGAGTCGATTGAGATATGTAAAAAAATATTCAAAAGTTGTTCAAGCAACTTCCCCGTTTATAGATATTAATGCTGTCCATCGAGCAGCTCGAAGTTATTCCCATGCCTCTCATGCCCGTTTGTTGACAAAAAAGAACGAGCAGGGTGGGAACAACTTCGATCTACTTCGAGCTGCTAATTGGGCCTATATTGATATTGAAGGGCCTATCGCGATGATGAGAGATTGAGGAATGGGAGACATATTCCAATGGGTACTAGATCGAAAAAAGCTCGTTGCTATGAAAAATTCCATCAAAACAAATGCTATTGCTTGTTTTTGATGAGTTTCTTATTGCTCAAAGTTTATCTCGATTGAAATATGATCAGAATACATCGAAATGGGAAAAATATTGAGATGCAGAAAACAAAATTTTATGTAGATTGAACGGACCAAGAAAACCATCGACTTAGGGATATATAAAAAAATATCAAAATAAGATTTAAAAACAGACAGTCATCACCTCAAAAAATTACCCTTTCGGGCATCCTATCGAAAATTAATTTTTTGAAGTGAACATACAGACTTTTCGTTACACCTTGGTGTACGAAAAAGGCAAAAATGTTCAAAACCTCTCCCCTTAAAAGTTATTACAAACGCTTCATTCGATGTTACAATAAATGGTTCCGATTTGTTATTTGTTTAGGGTTGTTTAGTATGCTGTGCCGAAAACTTGTAAGAGGCAGTGCTTAAGCTAATTAAGGGATTTCAATTTTGAGAACTGGGATTGAAATGTACCATGGACATGCTGAATGGGAAACGGTAAACTGATTGCGATATTTCTTTTAGTTTTGAAATGACTAGACACTTTGATGAAAGAAATAAGAAAAAAAAGGTCCATCCTATCCGGATGGAGTCTGATGACGAATGGTGACTGTTTCTTTTTTTTTTTGGTTGTTGAACATTCCTTTTTCCTCCATTGTTTGATCGGTGAGATTCATCAGTTTTTCTCTTTTCCATTTTAAAATGAAATCTTGTTAAGTAGATAGGTAGAGCAGGAAATTTGCTGACAGGACGGACAAAAGGCATTTCATTTTGTTTCGGGCGATTTCAGCATTCTAATACTGTACAAATTGTATGTGTTTTTTTGGGATTCTAATATTACGAATCGAGCACTAAGTGTCTTGGGGGAGTTGGATGGATTTTGGTTCGGCTAGTAAGAGAGCGCTGAATTGGTTCGTACAAGTCTAAAACTTAAGTTCGGAAAATACTTACAAAAGAACGGGACTTATTAAATTAGTATCACTACCAGCGTGTCAATTAAGTATCGCGTTATAGTTTTTGCTGCTAAGCATGTGCCAATGGGATCACGTTTAACTGGGATTCGGAAACACAGGGAAGAAGGGTTTTCGAGTGACCGTGGGGTTAGATGTTAGAAACTAGTTATTAAAAGAAAAGCTTACCTTATGTACTTCCCAATATGAGTATTTAACAGTGTTTTACGTTACTTTTTTTCTGTTCGTGCGCACCTCTACCAATTAATTTTGATTTGTCTTTCTATATAAGTAACCATATATCTGCGGGACCAGTGGCCTCGGTAAAAATTTCAACTGTTCATTCGTCCTTGAAAGTTGCTTTCGCTACTTTCAACTATCACATTTTATTTTTTCGCTTGCCGGTTGCTGTATGTAATAAAATTGTTCGATTAAAATCAGATATCAGGCTGAGCTTCTCTTTGCAACGAACGTAAATTTAAAACAAACAAAAAATTGAAACCCTATGGCGTCCGGAACAAATCCTTGGCTAGCTTCTGAGAAGCGAACTCGTTTTTTTGCGTGAAAAATTCTGAGTAATACGCGTCGAGTGTTCAATATCTAATTAGTCAAATTTAATCAATTTTTCTTCCAGTCGTTTGCGTGATTTGTATTGCTTGTTTGTTCTCTTCTTGTGTGCTGTTTACTGATAATGTTTGTTCTCGCTTTCTAATAAAAATATCTTTCGATCTCAGATCTTTTTTTTAGTTGCATTAAGAGTATTTACTTTTCCGATTCGATTGAAACATTTGCTTCCTTTCCTGTTGTGAGTATTATCTTTCATTCCTAGACTACCTTTCTAAACTTTAGAATTTTAAAGATTTGTGTGCTTTTCTTCCGGTTGGTGATTGTTTGTGTCGTAGAGGTGCTTGCTGCCTCATCTGCCTAAACTGTCATGCATCTTACTATTCAGCGAAAAATTGATTGAGATTGCTAGAACTGCTCAAGTCTTCTTAAGTAGGGTAGTAGCGTAAAGCTAGTTGCTGCCCTTGGTCAGCACTTTTCTGTAGTTGTAGTTGTATTGGTAGTATTTGAAGAAGTTACAGTAATAGTTATGATAGTAGTAGCAGTAGTAGTAATAGTATTCAAAAGATTCGTAACCATCTGGCTCTCCTATTTCTTCTTAGCTTATCATCCTAGCTTACCAAAATCAGTGTCACAAAACACTCGTCAATTCCACCTGACCACCGGCGACGACGACGACGATTGTCGCGACTAGCGAGATCCTTGCGGCTTCCGCTTCTTACGACGACGACGACGCTTCTTGCGCTTTGGCGCAGGCGTCGTCACCTGTCGGCGCCGGCCCTAGCTGGTTTTGACGGGCTTCCGACGCAGTCAGTGTTGCGAGTTGTCACTACCACCGAGCTGGGTGGCAACCAGATTCAGCGGCAGGTTGCACGAGTCTATATCGTTTTCTGGTCCGCTGTCATCGCCACCGTCGAGGTCACCGCCACCGACGATGACCCCGCCGCTGGTAGCACCGCTAGGATCGAAGTTCTGCGTCACACGAAGATAGTGCTGGAAGGCCTGTCGAAACGTTAAATGTAAGAAAATGCATAACGCGGAATATACGTATGGAATCCGTTACACAGAATGTCAACATTCGGTGGAACGTATCATAATCTGGGTATAAAAAACTAAAGTGAAACATGAAACTTACAGGTGATATTGGGAAGTTGGGTGGCGTTGCACGGGCCGCATCCCGCAACGCAATCAGCAGATTGTGGTTCTGCAGGGCATGCAGGTCCGCAGCACCCTCCACAACGCCATTATCGACGACCTCCGCTCCTCCTTCCTGTTTGATGGATTCTGAAATTAAATCACAATTAAGCATCCTGTTCCCACATGCTCCCAACGGATAACTCACTCCTCCGGGTGGCCTTATCGCCCTTGGGACGACGTCGCCGCGTGTGGATCGTATCCCGCCGCATGGTGTGCGGTCGGTTGACACCGTGCAGCTTGAAGTACAGTCCACACGCGTTGCACACCATCTCGCCGCGGATGTTCCTCCGCCAGATGGTGGTCGTCGTCGTTCCGCAGTTCGTACACGACATATCCTTCTGCGATGAGTTGTTCTGCTGTTGATTCTGGCCTTGCGGTTGCTGCTGTTGTGGCGATGATTGCTGACTTTGTTGCTGCTGGGCTTGCGATTGCTGCGCCAGCTGCTGTGCAGCCAACTGGGCAGCAGCGTTCTTCACAGCCTGCAACTGAGGACTGACGGCACCGCTGTTCTGCTGTTCGATGACCCCGGGCAGCAGCACTCCCGGTGGGGAGCCGTCGGTTTTCGTTCGGAACAAGATATTGGATGAGTTGGCACGGTTCAGTTGACTGGCAGCTTCCAGAAGGTGAACAGGGCTGCTACTACTTCTATTGTTATTGGTAACTATCGTCGTTACTCCACTGGCTTTGTTCGAGGTGGTCAGCTTAAGTGCTTCCATCGTGGTGTTGGGCGAGTTGCCCTCTACTGGCGTTCTACTGGGACATGATTGTTTCCGGCGACCACTCTGGCCACTGTTGCGGTGCGAGTCGGGTTGCTAAATAGACGAATGGCATTGAAAATAAAATTGGGATTTGATGGATGCGTTTCGAACCTACCTTGATAAGTGACACTCCTGGTGTGAGCTGAATGGACGGTGAAAATTGAAGGCCTAATGTTCGAGCGTTGATCATCTTTCGGAGAAGCTGTGTAGCTTCGTTACCATTACCGTTGACAATAAGATCTACAATAATAGTAAAAAAAAATATTTTCACGCCTCAAAACGGTTAATAGAAGATTCGTACTTGTATTTTGCGCCAGAGCTTGCCACAGCTGTGTGGTAGCAGGATCCGCGCCATCGGCCAGCGCTCCAAACTGCTGACTCAGATGAATTTGCGCCTGCTGCAGGTGTTGCTGCTCTTCCAGCGAATTTAAGCTGTCCGGCGTTTCCCGCCCGATGTGGTGGTCCACCTGGTGCTGGTGATGATGATGGTGGTGGTGATTGTTGTTATTATTATTGTTGTTGGATCGTTTCAGCTCGTCCGTGGTGCACTCGGAGCCGGCGTCCTGCGAGGAGATGTCCATCTGAAGCCGTCCCGAGTCGCTGCTGTCGGCCGAGTCGCTGTGCTGGCTGGCCTGATCGTCCACGGCCATGTCGTCCATGTGTTCCCGCTTGATGACGTTCTTCTTGACCAGGGTGGTGGCCGGCAGGGTCGGCGACAGGATGTTTGGTTCGACTTTGACGCGTTTCATGGTAAGATCCATCTCTTCGCTGCTGGGTGATCGCTTTAGGCTGTTCAGGAGATACTCGTGAGGCTGGAAATGGGGTAGACGTTGAAAAGAGAACCTTATTGAGGTGGAAGGGGATTTTTAGGGATATATATTATTTAAATATGAATGATTTCTTCGAATTCTTCTTTCAATGTTTTGTGAATAAATGTGCTCAAATTATACCACTGGTCGATAGTAAATTTGTATTCGCGATGGAGATGAGCTGCATTTATAGTTCTCGATCTCTGAAATTCGCCGCTTCAACAGCGTTGAAGTTATCTTCATGTTTGCATCATCACATGTTCATATGAGTTATAATACTAAGTTATTATTATATTAATCTGTACACCACCATGAGTCTTTTTCAGGCAAAAATGGGCCTCGCAGGGGGAACGGTAGGTAGGGATATTGAAAACCAACTTAGCAGCATATTTAAGCATAACATCATATGGAGACGCATGATACATTTGTGCAATGAATCATCTTGTGACTAAGCTTTTTATGCGAATTTCATTGCATCCGTTTGATTAAATAGAGGGAAGAGGCCTCAAAACACGTAGTACATTGGAGACGCGTATTACATTGTAGGTTAGTCCCACTAGGGCGTTTTGCCTCGCCGAAATGATAGATGCACACTTAAAATAAATCGCAGATGTCTGTGAAATTTCATCGAAATCTCAACAGCAGAACTGTTCGGTAAACATTTTACAGATTTTTTGGTGGTTTTGACAGTTGAACAAAGGAAAATACCGCAGAAAATCGGTGAAACAATTACCGAACAAATCTGCTATTGAGATTTCGGTGAATTGAAGCAAAATTCACCGAAATCTGTGAAATGATTTAAGTGTGTGCTTCATCAAAATGTGAAAAATTTCGGTTTTCCCTACATTCCTATTTATTATGTTTAACTTTTTTTTCGCCTAACCTACATAATCTTAAAACGGTAAATATGAGTGAATACCCAAAAAGCGTTTTGCCTCAGGGCAGGGGCATTTTGGGGCCTCTTCCTCTACCAGATTCAATATAAATAAAATCTTCAGATTCAGAAGAACTCCATAACGCAAATCAACCTAGCATGTCCTTACAAGTACATAGATCCCTTGTGTATCAAATATATGTAGTTTAAATTAGATTGATGCAAATGTTCTAGGTTCTAGGTTCTCCAAATTGTTCTGAAGTTCAGATCAGGTCAACTACTCTTGGTTTCAAACCAAAATCAATCATCGTAATACATGTGTCGCTTTGTAAACTCTTTAGCTGGGTATCGGTCGCACATGGAAACTGCGTATACAATTTCCGATAAGAAATCGGTTTTTATTTAGTTTAAAACCGATGATGCTATGAAATATTTCTTAAAGAATAACAGCGAGATGCTTCTTCGCCAGTTAACCCATGGGAAGAAAGTTCTGGTGCGTATGTCTGCCGATCTGGAAATATCTAATTGGGATGTCTCTTCCATGCTAAGTTCGGAAGGGTTAAACGAACCGTACGCGAACGATTTCCAGCAGAGTAACAACTGGAAATGTTGACTGGAGTATCGTCGTCGGGGGCGACGAATGGGTGTGGAGGGTGAGAATGGTCCAGCGTCAGCGTCCTAACCGAAAATCTGGAGGTCGCATAACAAAATCGTTCAAAAAACGCGTCTTATAATTCGGTTGTCTTGTCCTCAGATACACTAAATACACTAGTCAACAATTTTATCCCAGAGATACTTTATTTTCATCATCGTAAGGAAAGTATGAATTGTTATAGAATGAAGATAAAATGTTTTGCTTGCAAATCAGGAACCTACGCCAAAAGGTTTGCCCAATGCTGCAAGAAAAACGCAGTATGAAGCAGAAGAAACCAATAACGGAGGTTGTACACGAATTTTTAACGAGAGTCAAACGCTCAGGTTGGCCAAAAGGTCAGGTTGGATGGCACTTGTCCGAAACAGTGACGGGAAATATCATTGGACTGTTGAACAAGGATGTTGTCGATCATTTAGTAGTTTCTCAATAGCACATTCCAGAGGCTAAATTTTAAAATGTGTTGTTAGGTGAAATTCTAGTAAGAAGGTTTTTCTACAACTCTAACAGTTCGTTCTTTGAATTTCACTAATAACGGAGCTGTAGCGCTAGTAGCAGTAACTTATATTAAATGATTGAAATTTTGCTATCATTTAGTTTGAGTTCCTGCAACTGGCTCCTCAACTCCGTTAATAGTGGAATTCAAACATCGACCTGTTAGGCAGAGTAGTAGAAAAATCTTCGCACTTGAATTTCTCCATACATCATCATTTAAAAATTTAGCCTCTGGAATGAATTATTGACGAACTACTAAATGATCGAACGCAGATTACTAAATGATCGATAACATCCTTGATGTTGAATTTTCTTAAAAGTTATGTTCAAACAAGTAGCCCTTAAAGGATCCATTTTTTTTTCTAATAGGTCTGGAATCAGCGGCGTGAGAGCCGAATTAGTGTTATATGACATTAATGTCATGACATTCCGTGATATTTTTTCAATTTCGTTCTCGTGCCTCACACTTTATATTTAGAACAATGACATGTTTGACAAAGTTCTAGGATACTTTTGGCATTTGGGGTTAATCAAAAAATTCGAATTGTAAATAACTTATGAAAAAAGTTATTAGCAAATAAGTAACAGCAATCCCATGAATTTGTTTTTCACATTTCCCATCACTGCTCCGACATTTTCGACGTCAGGACATATCGTGGCGTCAACATCGACTCTGACCACTGATGGTTAAACTGCGCCCAAAACTATCCATCATCAACTGGAGTTCTACAGGATTTTTTTTGCAAACTCCACAGGAATTTCTTCAGAAATTATTTCGGAATTTCCACAAAAAACTCCTTTGAAAAGTTAATAGAATATTTAATCTCATAAACAAATTCGCTGTAAATCTTCTCGGACATCCCAAGGAAGCGTTCGAAAATTCTGTTTTTAATTTCCTCTAGAATTATTTTTACGTAAATGTGTTCCGTATTTCGGATCGACACTAATGTGCTAAAATTAAATCCGACCACGACCTCGATAACAAAAGTTGGAAGTTGGTATGCTTAGCTATACTAAACGAATAATAATTAGTTATGCATTTGATATTGTAATAACCCAGTATTTTATACCTGAAGTATTTTGCATAATTATTTTTGGTATAACTCCTTTGATATTTTACCTCTTATACAAGGCAAGTTCATAACAGAGTAAGGTATCAATAACAGAATAAGTTATTATTCTAAGTCCTGCTCAGGAAGACACTTTATGCCGGAAGACACATTATAAGAATTAGCCACAACCGAATTCATTATTAAATGTAAAATTTTGAAACAGAATGTGTACCAGATCATAATTTTAAGTTTCTGTGATGTAAATGCTTTTAAAATCATTGATATTTGAATTCAATATGCTTGTTGAATTTTACAAAAAGTTGGTGTGCCAAAATTTTAAAAAAACAAACCACATTCCATTTTATGCAAAATGCAGCAATTTTATTCATATAAAGATTGGATTGGTATATAAAGATATGAAGATTGGAACGCGCAAAAATTGGTCGATTTAAATTAAGTGTACTTTTATCAATCGTGCACTTAAGAATCTTGAACACCTTTTATTTTGTAGGCGTCTGTGTACGGAATGTTGGCAGTATTTTGTTATTGCCATTTTCTAATCAGTTGTCAAAATAGCGTCACAACGACAGGAAGCGGGTGTCGAAGTTTTGTTCACGCATCATAAGCAAAATTCCTATCTAATTGCCCCAGCAAACTTGACAAAATTTCTGGAAGTAGCGTCATAATAACCCATGAAACCAATGGTAAGGTGCAGCCCCCGGCAAAAGATTTACATGGCTATTGCTGAATGGCCTGTTTGACAAAGATTAAGCAAAGGAAGTTGTTTGAAGTTCCCCAATTGGGTTTTTAGGGGTATTGATTTTATTACATATCCTAAATCTATAATAGAAACGTAGCCTAAATCCAAAATCTCATGAATTTTGGAGCACGGGAACTGGTTTAAATCAATTTAGAAAACTTAATAAATTCCGAACACCCCTTGATTTTACTATGCACCGAGCTGTCGACCTGTGAGCTAACTGATTTCCAAAATCTTAAAAAAATGAATTTTAAACCTCAAGTTTAGGGTCTACGAGAGTGGATTTCTTCCCTTATTGTGACACTGTCTGTTGGGTCAGTTGGGAAGGTTTTTGATAGCTGCCTAAAACATTTTCGAGGCCGTTGTAGCGTAGGTCTTACGAACTTCAGAACATTTCGCGCATTCTAGAATGTCATTACGGGGCACGCAGAAAAATTTCCAATAAGTCATTTGATTTCTTTGAACTGGGCAGGATGACTTGAGCTTGATTTGAAACAAGCATTGCGCTTCTACTTGATTGTAGATCTGACGACCTGAACTCAAGAACGCTTTGGATGACCTGCAGTGTACTGAAGTGCAGAATGATCGGTATAACGTTTCTTGGCAGGTATCCAAGGATCTGTTGGGAAGGGTTTTGATAACTGCCGAAAACATTTTCGAGGTAATTGTAGCGTAGGTCTTACGAGCTGAACTTCAGAACATTTCGCGCATTCTAGAATGCCATTATAGAGCACGCAGCAAAATTCCCAATAAGTTATTTGATTTCTTTGAACTGAGTAGGATGTACTTTGAGTATTCTTATGTGCACATTACCTTTCCCTTCTATGGTAGAATTCAAGACCTGAACTCACGGATATTTTGGATAAACTGGAATGTTTCAAAATAGTATCCTCAATACATAAAATTTATTACACATATGTCTACAGTTTTTTTGTGATATTTGATTTTTTTTACAGTTTTTTTTATTGTGATCGGTAATTACAGTAATCAGATAACTTGGAAACGTTCAAAATCACTTCTACTTGATATATTTCATGTATCTACTTTATTTTATGATGCCAGATCTTTATGGAACTAGATTATTGAAGAAATTTGGCCATCATAGCAAAAAATAAGGAAAAAACACAGACGCTCTAGCGGAGCGGAAAAGAAAGCGCTACTAATCCCTTTTGATAAAAGTCCGGGGTCATGAAATTTGCTCAACGCTTTACTGAGAACGAGCACTTTGAAGGATGTGACTGTCGTCCCGGCCTTTTAAGGGTTAATCCAAAATTCTTAATTTTGTTTCCTATTATAGCAAATCCCATTGTTTGCTTATGAGCAAGGATGTTATCGATCGTTTAGTGGTTTGCGTTCGATCATTTAGTGGTTTGTCAATAACTCATTCCAGAGGCTGAATTTCAAAATGTATGGTGGAATGTTGTATGGTGGACTTCTGGTAAGAAGGTTTTTCTACAACTCTGCCTAATGGTTCATTGTTATAATTTAGCTAATAACGGAGTTATAGCTATAGTTTCAGTAATTTAATCTAAAAGATAACAAAATTCTAATCATTTAAGCAAAGGAAGTTGTTTGAAGTTCCCCATTTGGAATTTTAGGGGTATTGATTTTATTACAAATCTTAAATCTAGAATAGAAACGTAGTTTAAATCCAAAATGTCATGAATTATGGTGCACGGGAAATGGTTTAAATCAATTTGGAAAACTTTAATAATTACGAAGACCCCTAACTTGATTTTACTATGAGCCGAGCTGTCGACCTGTGAGCTAACTGCCAAACAGTCGCATGAAGTAGTAATTCTGGCCATGCCCATCTTCACCATAACTAGGAAGAGGAAAGAATTGTTGATGTTAACAAGTTAACGAGAGGCCACTAACTTAGCGACACCCTCATAAGTACCACGGAGTTTGATATTGGGGAGGGTATTGTTGGATCAGGATTTGCCTGGAGCTAGCAATGCACAGTGGGCCACGTCGTGGAATTAGGAGGAAAAAAATATTTTCACCATAATGATAATTTTTAGGATCAAAGTGTCTTCAGCAAAGTCAAAGCTTATTATTTAAGCTTTATTTTGAAGTTTGTTGCAATAGGGTGGCCCACTACATTTTGAGATAAAATTTTTAACTTCTATATTTCTAATTTTAGCATTGTACGATGTTCTAGAAAGTTGTTCCTTATTTAATTTTGAGGCACTTTGCTGAAGAAACCATTTTTGTACGTCATTTGTATCATTTGTTATGATAATTTCAAATAATAATGTTAGGGTGACCCTAAAATATCAATATTTTGATTGTAACTTTTTAGTTTTACTTGTTATCTAAGAGACGTCTTCCACAAAATTCTAGAGCATAAAAAATGCACGTTTTGGTTACATAACTGAGTAAATACATTGGTGGATTGCATTTTTTTCGAAAAAATCTGGCATTTTCAAATGCCTGTATTTTTAAATGGGGGAAAAAGGGGGATCCATTTCTCCCTGGGTTAGACAGAGGAAAGGCTAAGGATTGCTTTGCAAATTTTGAAACTGAGGAATTTGAGGTTTTCCATCATTTTGAAAAATGGCTTTTTGTACGAGGAAATGAAAATGATCAGTTCTAGAAGTGTTGTAAAACCGAAAATTCCGCACAATTCATTAAAAACAAAATGTTTATAGTAACCATAACTTCCTTATATATTTCCAGCGCATCTTCACTCAATATACCGATTGGTAGGATAACATGTTCAATAATATCAACGCTTATCAACGTGACAACTTCACTGAACAGACCGTAATCGTAGGTTGTATACATCACTCGTTCAATCGATTTTACTTTTAAATCGCTAGGGTGGTACGGAAAATTAGGTTTTTTTAGTGTATTTTTTATTTATTTTTATCTAGATATATATATTAGGGTAGTTCAAAAATTCTATTTTTCTCCACACCGATCACTCAGTTCTGTCCCATGTTCTTAGTGTCCTCCGGGAATTGATTTAGCACGAGCCGTTTAAATTTGCTTGGGAATTAGTATGGGCAAAGTGAACTTTTCATCATACTGATTATGGCACTTTCCAATTAGGCACTGGCGAAAACAGAACCAATATAGCCAAAAGGAGCCCTAAAGAATTATCACTTGGATAATCGTTCGAATATTTAGTAATCGATTTTAATTTATGTTGTAGTTCTTTGGAGCTTATCGCGAAACTACTTCACAGGCAACATTGCTGCTCTTGGCGCGAAAGATAGCACTGACAAAAGAAGAAGTTCAATAATCATAACCAAAGATTCGCAAGCTGGATTAAACCGATAATTAATTATTGTGACGATTAATCAACATGCGATTTTGGCCATGTGGGTTCTTTTTTCGCTGTATGGGGAAGCGCCATAATCTTTATATTATATTATATATTTATATTATATATTTATACTTTCATGTTGTTATAATTTAATTTGCATATTTATATATTTCTATATTTTCAGGTTTCCGTTTTCATATTTTTGTATTTTTATATTTTTATGATTTAATTTTTTATACTTCCATATTTCCATATATATTTTTGTGTTTTAATATTTTTATATTATCTTATTTTCAGATCTTCTTATTGTCATATCTTCAAAGTTTTATGCTTTAACATCAATTACAAGATACAAAAATATGAGTGCATGGAAGCATGGAGGCGTGCGATTGTGGAAGTATTGAAAACTTTAAAATATAAAATTTTCAATATTTTCATATTCTCATGCTTTTATGTTTTTGTGTACTCATATTTTTGTATCTTCATTTTTTAATTTCATGTTTTCCTATTTTTATTTTTATATAGCAATTTTCATTCTTTTATTATATTATATTTTTATGTTTCTTATTTTCATATTATAAAATTTTCATAATTTCATGCTTTTTATTTTTATATTATAATATTATGTACCTTCATATTTTTATGATTTAACATTTTCATAGCCCACTACAAAATATCCCAGAAATGAAAGCTGCACAACCTGACATGTAACATTTATGCAGACGACGTCCTGGCACATAACCTATCTGATACTCATAACTAAAAAAATCTATATAATTTCCAGCTTCTTCTACAAGAGATGTACATCCTGAGTTAACTCCGGCTCCTAGTTGTTGTTATATTCTACAAATATATATAAAATTTGATATAACTTCTGATCTAAATGTTATTCATTTCACTACATATTTATATACAACTACCAAAATAAGAACTTAAAAAGAACGCGGTGCGTATGGTACGGTATGTCCACGCATCCTTCAACCCCTGTAGATTCGAGATATGTATCATGTTGAAGTGAATACTTGAACACGATACAACTCTAAGAATCATCTCTGCGGCAAACACAACGCAGTGGGCCTGGCCGCTTTGAAGTTTATGTCATACCACTGGTATGCTGTGAGCCTCAATATTGACAAGAAAAATTATTGGGCGTCATCTAACTCAATGATTTTCCAGGATGCTTTCTTTGAACTGGCTGCGTTTGTGTTCGATTAGATTAGATTAGATTGTATGGGGAAGCGCCATAATCAGTAGGATGAAAAATCCACTTCCCCATACTAATTCCCATGCACACTTGAAACGGCTCGTGCTAAATCAGTTGTTATCAAATTTCACTCAAATTCGCGGAGGACACTAAGAACATGGGACAGAATTGAGTGATCGTTGTGGAGAAAAATCGAATTTTTGAACCACCCTAATAATAGATAAATGTAAAATAAAAAAACTACGCTCGAAAAACCTAATTTTCCATACCACCCTAACGATTTTAAAGTAAAATCGATTGAACAAGTGATGTAAACAACTTACGATTACGGTCTGTACAGTGAAGTTGTCACGTTTATAAGCGTTGATATTATTGAACATGTTATTCTACCAATCGGTATATTGAGTGAAGATGCGCTGGAAATATATAAGGAAGCTATGATTACTATAAACATTTTGTTTTTGACGAATTGGGCGGAATTTTCGGTTTTATAAGACTTCTAGAACTGATGATTTTGATTTCCTCGTACATAAAGCCATTTTTTAAATGATGCAAAAACCTCAAATTCCCTCAAATTCCCCAATATCAAAATATGCAGAGCAATCCTTAGCCCTTCCTCTGTCTAACCCAGGAAAAATTGATCCCCTTTTTCCCCCAAAATACAAGCATTTGAAAACAACGTATTTTTTTCAAGTAAAACAGTGATATCTCTGCAATCCACCAAATTTACTTGGTTATGTAACCAAAACGTGCATTTTTTATGTTCTAAATTTTTGTAGAAGACATCACTTCGATAAAAATTAAAACTAAAAAGTTATGATCAAAATATTGATTTTTCAGGGTCACCCTAACATAATTATTTAAAATTATCATAACAAATGATACAAACGACAACATTAATGTTTTCTTCAGCAAAGTGCCTCAAAATTAAATAAGGAACAGCTTTTTAGAACATCGTACAATGCTAAAATTAGAAATATAGAAGTTAAAAAATTTATCTTAAAATGTAGTGGGGCCACCCTATTGCAACAAACTTCAAAATAAAGCTTAAATAATAAGCTTTGACTTTGCTGAAGACACTTTGATCCTAAAATATTATCATTATGGTGAAAATAGTTTTTTCCTCCTAATTTTACGACGTGGCCCAATGTGCAATGTGATCATAGTAAATCTTACTTCGTAACACATCACGTAAAAATATCTACCGGACGATACGGGTAATTTTTTTTTCGTAAATAACCACTACAATATTTTTTTTCCATTAGGGACTTTGGAGAATTTGAGATTAAATTTCAAAGAGAGTGCTGGTTTTCACAATGGATTTAACCCGAGTAAGACACAATTCAGAAAGATTTGGTTGTAGCAACTCAAATAAAGATTGTCCATGTTAACACTGTAACACTTTTCAACCAATGCGTTTTTTTATTTTCGAAAACCACTGAGATTTATTTATTTATGGTCATTACATTCAACTGACCTGCTGGTCTTATAGAACTACTTAAATTATATTACAATCATCAGTACATTCAATGCAACGATAATTGGATACACGACATGGACAAACGGACACAATGGACTCACGATAAGATGGACTGGCAACGACAACAATAAATGAGTAATGGAATATCTAAAAATAGATTCTGTGTGGATTCTGTACAGCAGAATACCACAGTAGATATCGGCACAGTAGCGGTTAAGTAACACAGAGTGCCTATCAAATAAATAAAGGAATAAAAAAAAGTACATTCAAGTTAGCACAGTAAAACTTTAAATTGAACAAAACGTTTTCACAAAGTACACAACACATTCTCAATTCTACAAATACAATACTAAAATACATAGAAAACAATATCTCATCAAAGCGGCACAAACATTTTCCTACAAATTATTCATTTATATGAGAGATGAATATCTACGATATATAAGATGATTTTAGCATGTTTAACTCTCGATCAAATTGATGAAATGGTGATAAATCCTATGGACAGTTTCTATGTGTTCGAAATTTACTATGTACAGGCTTTATGTAAGACTTGATTTGGGCGTATATAGCGCACCCGTCTATGACAAGTATGCTACACAAGAAAATTTATTGCTCAATTCCGTTAACAGTTTCATCAATCCTGCTTTCAAAATTCTGAAACTTTAGAATAATTTCTATATACGAACAGAAAATTATTAAAAGCTCGTTGTCGAGTCAAGTACGAGATTCTGAAGACGACCTTACTGTTGAAGTTGAAATACCTATCTGTAAAATCACAATCAAATGGTGGAACAAAATGCGAAAGTACATACATGAAAAGATACAAAGTAGAAGGAATGGAACGGGCCTGGGAGTGAACCCACGACCTCCTTCATATAAGACAGAGGCGGTTGCCATATGACCACCAAGCCCGTTTTCCGCTTCTTTTGGTTAAAGTTGCGAAAAAAAATCTTGAAAGACAAAAAAGTTACAACCAAAACTATTTTTATTTTCGCTTTCAATGACAATTGTCTTGTTGTCGTTTTTCAATCTAACGAACTTTTTTTCGATCTGGTACGAATTTCGTCAATTTCTCCCTGTCCGTACTTTCCCCATCTCGATGGTTTCCTCAATATCGAGCTGTGGAGATGCATCTCTGTCATAGTCCTCTATAAAAAAATGTCTCATTCGATTCTTTCACTTGATTAAAGCAAACTTCCCATACAACACCCATATTTGCCGATGCTTCTAATTATTTTCAAAACGAAAAGTGTGAAAGGTACCTAGCTTTAAATATGCGGAAAGATCGATTGAGACAATATGACGAAATAAAAATTTTGACAGGAAATGTTGATTCTGCAAATTCGGATTATGTAGATGCCAGAGTACATGCTGAAATCATATTGATAGCAAAAAGAAAACATGTTCTGAAGTTGCCATCCGGAATAGGAATAGCTATCATCATTATTGTCTTTGTTAAAAAGGCTTTCAGCTCAAGGCTGGCTTACCTCTAGCAGGAATAGTTTACAATGCGATGTCATAGATTTTTTTTCTTCTACTATACGTTTTGTTATTTTAACCGTGGTTGTTTTATCGAGAGGATAGTTCGGTAATCAAAGTCGACGACTACACAGCATCAGAGAAAATTTTCCAAACTCTCAAACTTGACCGTTGTTTGGCCGTTAAGAAAATTCCCAAAAAAAAAATCTTTAGGTTATTTTCTGAAAAATGCGGATTTTAGTCAATGTGCTACTCCTGCTGCAAAAAATCATTTTTTGGGGTCTGTTTCATAAATAACTATTTTGCTTTAATGTGATTTAGCAGTACTCGAAAACGTACACTGCCCATGATCGCATATTTGTAACATTTGCATTTTGGTTGATTTTGTAAATCGTTTGTCAATCCTCCCCACAAATTCAATTTTTTTCAGCTTACCATTTTGATGTTGGGGAATTAGATACAGTAAATTGAGCTTTTTGAACGATTCACAGGCTTTTTACAAAATGAACAAAAATGCGAGTACAGCTCGGGCTGGAGAAACGGATTGTGTTAACTATGTTAGTGAGCGGATTTTTTACAATAATTTAACGGAAAATGGAAGAAAACAATTGCTTTTTATAAGCGTCGAACTTACCTTTATCACAGAAGACTTAATACTTTGCAGTTGTGGTTGATTGTTGTTGTTATTAATAGTATGTTGATACTGTTGTTGCGATTGCTGTTGTTTCTGCTGTTGCTGCTGCTGCTGCTCGGCAATCAAACTGGGCGACTGTGGGTTCGAACTGGGTGGCGAGATTATCACTTTTTTACTAATGTCCATTAATACCGCTGCGGTTTCGAGATGTTCTTGCTGCAGCTGGGTCAAATTTTTGACCTGTATCAGCTGCTGCTGCTGTTGGTGCTGTTGCTGGTGGTGTTGGTGCTGTTTTGGTAGTTGCTGTATTTGCTGCTGTTGAGGCACCTGCTGCTGTTGCTGGGGATGGTGCAGGTGTATCGTTTGATGGATTATCGACGGATGCTGCTGCTGCTGATGTTGTTGATTGGAGGACGACGTAATTTTCATACTCTCAATCGGGATCACAGATACGGAATTCGCTTCCAGGTTTTGTAGATGCGTTTTACTAAGTACTGAGGTAACTGACTTTGCTGTATGATTGTTGTTGTTGCGTAGCGCTTGGAGGGCGGCTATCGCGTCCTGCTCGGCGGACGCTTTCGCTGCTAACGAGGCAGGTGAGGAGGCGATCAGGTGTTCCAGCTTCTCGGACGACTGCGAGAGGATTTCCTGCGAAGAAGGAGGAGAAAAAAGAAGTTTCCAAATTAGATTTCAATTTGATAGCGGCAGTGCAAGATGTTTCTTTTTCCCTTAACGAAGAGAACAAGTTCACAGTATGGGTATGATAATTCCTCAATCCTCCATATTATACCTAATGACTAAGCCAATTTCCTTTCCGAGCAACGGACGGATCGACTCATCCGTATCATTGCGTTTAGAAATACGACTTCTCCTTTCATCAATCTCATCAGAAATTCATTTCTGAGTTCCTTTTTTATCTCCGCTTCCAGGAATGGTTTTTATCATTCAACTTTTCCAATTGGTGCCTACCCGCCATGGCTGCACGATGGATGGGCCCCACTGAGAGTGATTCTTCATCCCATCAAAGCAAGACCCGTGCAGAAGCGTAGCACTGTGGGTAACCGATCGAAATTGTTCGACAAAAGTAGAACACTAAGAATATATTGAATATAAACAAATTAAAAATTTTCTCAGGATAATATTCTTGAAAAGGTGGTCCGAATTCATAATAACAGAATGTGAACATTTGTATTTCACAAATGTTATAGATTGAATACAACATTTGTTTTGTCAACTAAACTGAATTAAGCTGATTCATTCAATTACATCTTACTTATCTGGTGGCGTGTTGCGATTATTAATTTTCAATTGAAGAAAGTTCATTAAAATTCCAATTTGTGGCCCATAGCGGAAACATCATTGAAATAAACATTAATTTTCGGGATTCGAACAAAAGTGGTACGACAATAAGAAGAAGATCTCCGAAATCGGATTCAAAACCAAAACTGCTCTTCAAGCACACTCTAAAACCCATTCGACGATCAATATCATCAACATCGTCATGATCTCGATGCTCGTCGTTCAGAATGGGAAAAGGATGAGGCGGAAAAGACAAGAGAGCAATGAAATAATCGAGTGCCATTCGTCTTTTAACTATCTCACCCACACGCATTTCCATCCCGCACCACATGTAAAGAATGGGACTGGAGGTGGAAACATAGCTGACGAAAAAAAAATCGGCTCAGTTCTGACTCAGGCAAGGAGAGGAGCGGAGGAACATAATCGGTAATCATTGAGGCGGATAATTCAATACTTCACCCCGCATCATCCGTCGAAAAACGTCCCAGAAATGCTATCAGAGAGTCCCCCCCCCCCTCATCATATCCGCCCCTTGACAGAGCTCAGTTGATCTGCATACAGACAAAAAAAGACATCCTGTTCTGGCTGCCGGTTCTCCCCATCACCGACAGTCAGTGTTGTGGCTCTGATGATTCCGAACCGGAACAGATTGCACGCCTTGCTCGAGTTCGATTGGGGCGTTGTGTGCTCTGTGGTTTTGTTTCCCCGGAAAAAAAGCATTTCGTGATTGGATTAACTCCAGTGTGCTTTGGTATTTATGCTATTTCAATGGCTTTTGACTTTACATATTTATTGTTTCATGATGATTCGAAGGATATTTGGCGTAAGGGAGATATATTCAAAACGCCTTGTTGATCAAAACCGAAATAAAGAAAAACACATTAGAAAATGATTTTGCTTCGGTGAAATATTGAAGCTTCCTTAGCATAAATAAGACGCGAGGTTTGAAAGCAAAACTTTGTAAAAGCTCAATATGTACAGAATATTTTCAAATTTTTAATTCTCTTGGCGTCTTGATTCTGATTATAGAGAAAACGGATGTTCTTTTATTAGAAAAGGAAGATAATAATTTGCGAGTTTGTGCAGGTAGTTTTTAAGGATTGATTACTCACTGTAAGGGTAATGCCCGCTCAAGAGTTAAACAGAAGAGAAGAAATGGGCTCTAAGATTAGTGTACCAGATGATAACTACGAGCATTGTCATAAATTAGAATAAATCATTCAACATTTTCATATTTTTTTATATATATAGCCGAGCTGTCTTTTGTCTAATTATTTCACGTAACATTCGGGAGATGATCTCTGCCGAAACATACCTGCAACAATAAAAAATGTATAACAAAATAAAAAATGTATAAAGTATCATTTCGAACTTTCCCCTCAATTTTTAATTAAAATAAGGTGGAATTGAATTGAATTCAAACTAATTGAATTAAAAGAGGTTCTTACAATTTAGAAATATCGACTATGTCATATATACGCAAGCAGATTTGTATCCTAAATTACAATGTAAAGAATCATTTATAAAGCTCAGCACCAACCATAAATTCCACTACACTCATCGCAGCAATTATATTACAATTTTCGGCTTACCGACCATCACTTCATACATCAACGAATGATTAATTTGATATTTCTTCCCCTTTCGGTACTAAAATCGTAATCACCTTACTCATGACCGCAAGGCAGCCCAGAACCACAGAAAAGATAATACCCAAACCTCCACAACGAAATCCATCGCACTTTACCCCCTTCTTCCTCCATGTGTACGCGGGGAACGATACATTTGATGACCGCAATTCGTCATAATATTTTTATCATTTTGCCTTCTACGAATTCCGAGTTCTATGGCGACCGGCGGCGCGGCGGTGGAGGTTCGATTCGAACCGGGACCGGGCATTAATAACTCTCCGGCGAGTCGGGTTCCATAATCTGTTTCCATTTCCTCACTGGCTGGATGGCGACGCGACGACTTCCATCTTCCATCGAAACCCCCGAAACGTCGAACGATCCTTCTGCGTATTATCATCATTATCATCTCTGGGGCCGGCCGGACGATTGAAGATGCGGTTGTTTTCCTCGGGTATGAATATTGCTGTGGTCGGTCGGTATTCTGATGAAGCCGCGGAACCAACTGCTGCTCAAATTGAAGTCAACTCCAAAATAATGAAGAACGGAAAATTGAAACGAGGGGAGTAAACGGCAAATCTCGTAAAAAAAATGCTTTGTGGAGATTTGATTTCTTCTTAATTTCTGAGTCGTCATCGTTTCACCTTTTCGGTGGGATGGATGGATGGATGACTGTGCTGCTGGGATATACACACTCGCATTATGGGTCGAACCAGAGTGTGGGAGCACTCCGCGGTCTTCCTACACTGCACTGACTGATCGGGTCGGGAGGCAACATTTTTACATTCTCTTCGGAAATGGATTTGATTTTCGACGTTCGTGATGAATTATCAACGGTTCGAGCTATATGTATCTGTGGTTTTAACGTTCTTTAGCCGGAAAGCATTAAATCAAGGGCATTGTAGTTAGTCGAAGAAATGCCGAAGGGAGGAGTAGATTTCATGTTGTCGAATGATTACATTGTGGCATTTGGGTTCGTGCACGTGTTGCTTCGTAGTTGAAGGACTAAACGTGGGGTATTTATGAACTAAGTCATGCAGTGCGTGGTATTGTGAATGACGTGTTTTGCAATAATAAAATATATTTCAAAAATTCACTATCTTGTATCAATGAGATAAATTTAATGTTGCCTTACATTGTAACGCAACAATCAACATAATTAGTGAGTAAAAAATATATAATGATTGTACTGCATGTGGATAACATTATTTACATACATAAGGTCTAAATTGACAGATTAAAATAATTATTAACGTATATGTTCATAAGCTCGACGTAAGAATCGGAGGACACCCAACTGGAGAAAATTTGAACGCATTGTGGCAACAAATCCGGTCCATTCAATAGCCACATAGGTGATTGTTACCACAGATGGAAACCAAGGCTGGTTAGTGGTTTGATGTGGAATGCCAAAGCGCAGATAGAAGCAGAGAATTTTTTTTTTTAAACATGTAAAATTAGTGACTTTCGTAAAATAAAGAATATTAAAAACAGATATATAAATAAACGAATCGAATAGTTTCTAGTTGGTGAATAACAGGAAACTAACATTATTATAAAAAAAAGCATTCATGAACGAATATGACGAATTGATCGCATTGGGCACGATGTATACAAATTGTATGTATATAATGTATGCAAATTTAAACGGACATGATAATTGAAAATGGGTGGATTGCAGTAGGCGGTGAATATTTGAAAATTGTGTGAATTAACGGGTATAGAAAAGAAAAAGCAACTCGAATCGCAGCAGGCGTAGGATATTTTGTAAAATGGGATTTGAATAGGAATGGGCATGGTTTCAGAAAAATTGGTTTATCGCAGCAGGCGCGGAGATTTGAATCAGTTTGTTGGAAAATTTCAAGTGAAATAAACGTGTTTTCTAAGTAGTGCAAAAAAGTGTAATTTTATTTGAAAATCCCACAGAAGAAAATGGCGAGTCACGACACTAAGGACAGCTGAGAAAAAAAATACTCCACCGACATAAGAAACGGGGGCACGACGAAAAGGGATATACGAAAGATATGCAAGAAAAGCGAACCGGCGCCAGTCATGATCAATGGCAGCTCCGGATATCTGTTGACCGAGCGAGCAGGGTGGAAGGAGAACTTTGAGTTATTGTTGAATGGACAATCGGACAGAGAGGACACAAACAGAATCAGGATTAAGGATGATGGATAATCAATGGAGACACCAACGCTAGACGAAGTGAGAAAAGCTGTTCGAGAGCTGAAGAACGGCAATATGCCACCAAATGATTGAAATAATTTGGGAGGGTGAAGAAATGCCTTCGAACTGGCTTGATAGCCTCATATGTCCTATCTACAAGAAAGGGTACAGACTCGATTGTGATAACTATCGAGGTATAACACTCCTCAATACCGCAGACTACGTCCGTTTACGAAGACCTTTGTCGACGAATACCAAAGCGGTTTTCAAAAAGTACGACCAACAAAGGCTCAGGCCCTGCGACAAATCCTTGAAAATTCCGGGAATACAACTCGCTGACTCATCATCTGTTTTTGGATTTTAAGGCATTGTACGACTCAGTGAACCGGAACGAACTGTGGAATTTAATGCTAGAATATGGCTCTCCGGCAAAGCTTATTAGGCTGATTCGTGTGACGCTGCATAGATCCAAATGAAGCGTCAAAATATCCGATTCGTTCGTGACGTTAGATGGATTGAAGCACGGCAATGCGCTCTACAATATATGCAAATAGGTTTTTCAAAGGTTTTCGTAGCCAGCTAAAGTTTCACAGCCTACAGACACGAACCATGTACCTTATTATACGATCAGTCGAGAGGATGGCACAACAATAAATTTGCGAGTTGTGTTTTATGCGCCATGCAAGTCTGCCACGGGACCATTTCTGAACGTTTGTCAAATGGTCGGTCTTTATCATCCAAAAATACCTGAGATCAATTATTATCCTGCGTTTACAAAAACATGCCATTTTGCACGTCATCGTCGACATTCCACAAATTTATTGGCAGGTTTTGGAGGACACTGGATAGTATGTCGATCCTCCAATGATGCGCACTAATATGGCACCTTCATTTTTCGCTAAACGGGTTGGCTAAGGATAAAATACATAACTTTCGGGAGCCTGCACGAATTCTCTGCAAGGATTTCTATGTTGATGATTTGTTTTTCCGACAGATTTAGCGTTGCTGGAGCTGTACAACTACGTGAGAAATTAAATTAATTACTGGCGATGGGCAGATTTCGGTTGTGCCAATTAGTATCGAACGATGAAGTCGTTCTTGAATGTGGTGCTCTATAAAATCGCGCAATTTAGTCGTCTTCATCGGAATCACTCCTTCGTTGTAATTCACCCAAATACTGGGATCCTGATAGCTTAGTTTTAAACGTAATAATAGCAAAATAAACATACAGTATTCAGTACTTGATAGTTGATAAATATCCCGTTATTGATCAGAACGATTCGAAGTTGCACAAGGAATCGAAAGATAGATAGATCTAACTACTGAAGAGTCATTGAGCAAGGAAAGGAAGAGTTGTATGACATCCGTTGTTACTTAAGAACGAGTATACCTTTCCGTTTACGAACAAAGCATCACAAATATGTCGAAAAGGCGTTTGGTTCGGTTTCGCAGAACAAAAATGAAAAAAAAAAAATCAAAATAAGGAAGTTATCTCTAAACTATCAAACAATCTATGGGTAGATATCTAGTCTAAAAAAGTTAAAAATGAATATTTCGAACATATGTCGTAGATGTGACCATGTGAGAGTTCCGACAAAGGAGGTTGTTGGTCTCGGTAGCTTAGATTGGTTATCATTTAGATTGGGAATAGAGAGATATATTAACTGGCAGAACATTTGTGTGTAAGTATGACCCATAAAAAAAAATAAGACATTGTTTTCAACTTATTTTTGGGTAGAATTTTCACTAGTGTTATGATGTGTGAACTCGTTGGAATCTCTACTGTCAATTGACGTAAACAAAACAGTGAGTTTCTTTAAAAAAGTTCAAAAATGTTCGCAAAAGATTTAGTCACAAGTTTGCTTGTAGCCCAAAAGCCAATAAAAGAGGGTTGCCACCGGCCACTGTTCATTGGATTAAACGATTTCTGCTTGATGGACCACATCCACGGAAGCCAGGAAGTGGTCGTCCGCGCTTGACACGCACTCCAGGGGTCATTAAATCGGTCAAGAAGAAAATTGCAATGAATTCTTTTAGATCGATCCGGAAATTGGCAAAAGCAGCAAATATCTCCAAAACCTCGATGCAACGGTTGGTAAAAGATGACTTGAAGGCTTCGTCTAGGGCTAGGGTGAAGCGCTACCTACAAGAAGGTCGAGGAAGTTCCTGAGCACATAAAGGTTAAGTTTACCACCAAACAACCTGCAGGAGTTATGGTGTTCGGTTCCACTGGATTATCCAATATGGGCTAATATTCAGGCTAAGGCATGTGAAACCTCTCATCCCAGTGTGGATTCACTCAAATCATCCATTCGCAAGCCATGGGCCTCAATGTCAGCTTCGTATATTACGACCGTGTGTTCTAGATTCAAACCCCGCTTGGAGCAGGTTATTGAAAATCAGGGTGGACACATTGAATAAATGTATTCAAAACATGTCAAATAAACTTGGGAAATCATAAAACATATTTGCTTTCATAGTTATTTTTGCAGGAATCACACTTATTAAAAAACTGCCACATGTGGCATTTTTATTGGGTCTTAAAAAGATGTTAGTGGGTCGACCGAAAAATTGTGGAAAAGAAAGATTCTCATGGCAGAAGCCATCAACAGAAGAACAAAACATGATATGGAACAAGCAACAATATCATAAATTTGCACCAAAATATCATTTAAATATCAATTAATGCTATGAATAATAACAAACCAATAGCCTCATACGCAGGGGGTCGTAGGTGCCAGCCCAGTCCCGTTCCATTGTCCTACTTCATATCTTTCCTTGTACTTCTCATGTTCTAAGTAGCAATCGCTAGAACTGAAAATCTGGAGTTCATTCCGTTTCTTATATGCTATCCTATACCTTCTACTTAACTATTCCAGCCTTCTGTTAAAAATGGAAATGAACGGATATATCTTCTTCCTTGCATCAAACATGTAATCTTCCCTATCACATTGGCAACCCGTTAACCAAGTCGAATCTCTGCCATAAAGTCTATACCCATTTCCAGGCTCGTCCCTTTCCTACTTTGTATTTCTATCTTAGTTATTTCTGTTTTTCACGTTCTACCAAAAACGATTCCTACTGTTATAACCTTCCACACAAACCCAAAACCTCCCGTGGCATCTATGAGAGGTCGTAGAGTTCTCTACATCTTTCTTAAGTAGGTGTCCAACAAACCATCCTTCCCCTTCCTCAGCATTCGCAAGGACGTGGCCAGGACAGATCTCGACTATTGGAAAGTGCATTGCTTCCATCTAAGAGATAATGGTTAGTCCCAAATCAATATCTGTGTTAACGGATGAAAGTGATGCTACTCTCATACAATAGTCTTGGCTTGTACCACCTACGAATTTGTGCGAATTGCTCAATGCTAATGCTTCAGTAAGATGATTACGGGGGAGGATCGTTCGGCCTAAAGTCATTTGGCCGGAAAGTTTTGACCGCATATACCATATAACCGAACGAACCGTTAGGCCGAAATCCATGTGGTCAAAAGTGGTCGAAACGAAAAAAAAAACGTTTGACCGAATTGGTCATTTGGCCGAAAAAGTCGTTTTGCGATCAAATCTCGGGTACTTATTCAAAAGAATGTATGTGATTTTGTAAACAGATTCAAACGTCGATTTGTTTAATCTGATAGCCCTCTCATGCAAACCATCACAATAGACAGAAAGGGGAAGGCTTCGGCTAGCTGTTGGTGGTGTTGGTTTGCGTGGGACTGCCATCAGATTGGACAAATCGACGTTTGAAACTTTGTTTACAAAATCACATACGTCCTTTTGAATAAGTATCCGAGAAATAGATCATTATGTCGAAAATGTCGTTTGACCGAAATGATCATTTGACTTAAAAGGCCATTTGACCGAAAATGCCATGTAGTCATACGGGTGGTCAATGGTAATATACCCGAAAATGTTGTTTGGCCGAACAGATCATTTGGCCGAAAAAAATGTTTGGCCGAAATAATTATTTGACAGAAAGGTCTATGGGACCGAAAAAGTCCAATGGTCGGAAATGTCATTTTGCTGAAAAAGTGGTTAGGTCATTTGGCCGAAAATGCAGTTTGACAGAAATGGTCGCTTGGCAGAAAGCCCAAGCAGCACCATCTAAGCGAATTTGCTTGCTGCGACTTATTTGTGACTGAATCTGAAACATGTGTGCTACTATATGGTCTGTCGTACCCTAGCAAATCCGTCTTCCGATTTGCCTTTTACCAACGAAAACAAGCGCAGAACACCGAAGGATAATTCGCATGTTCACGCCTCAAAAAATAGAACACTGAATGATTATCATTTATTATCACCGTTCGAATAATCTAGAATTCCCTGTCAGCCTACTGAGATTGAATTTCAAATTTCTTCTCATTAGCTTCTTAGTATGCTGGCATTTCAAATGCCGACTACGATTGAATTTCAAGTTCGTTATCATTTTTTCTATTATTGTCATTTTTAAATATTTTAGTTTATTTCATTATTTTTATCACGAAATAAGAAATACTTTCCACTTTATCCATCAATGTAATTATCAAATGCAAATGTTTTTTTTCAGCCTCACTTTTCCTGGATTTACTGAGAATTCTTTAGAACCTCAAAATTAGTTTAAATTCCTAAAAATAAACATAGCAGATAAAAGAAGTTTCATAAACCGAAAAGCTTAAAAATATTCATCGAGAACCAAGTTCTGTCTGATTTAGGTACAAGTCGAAACGTTGCATGCAAAAGTTTTAAATAAGCTGCGCTTCAACTTTGTATGTCAATATTCGGAAAACAGATATAAAAAAATCCTGATTTTTCTTATAGAAAAATTATTTACTCCATGATGAAGACCTCAGTATTCAAAACAGCTGCTTATAGTAAAAAAATATATTCTTGGCAAAAAATGCATCTTCCTTTGATCCTGATCGTTGATTTAGCACCTTTGATGCTTTGGTTGACAACGGAAACAACGTGTTTTAGTCATTTTCGCAAAACCCTTGAGAACCAAATGAATTTTAACTGCTTTCAGAGATTGCTCCGCTGGATGGACGCTGTTCGATCACATTCAACTGCCTCAATGTTGAGGAGAAAGTGATTGCACTCCGAAACATGCTAATAACTGCTGCTTATGATATCAGCACCAACAATTGTTTTTCTAATAGAAAGAATGATACCGTGGGGCATCGAAATCCGTACACTTAAGTACTTCAGCATATGTTAATGCCTGTAGAAAATACTCATTGAATGCAAACGAAACCTTAACCGGTTCACAAGGGCCTCTATTTTTGAAGTGTTCCACTTTTACGCATTAAAAACTAGGAAAAACTTGATAAATAAATGAACAATCACCTCCTGAATTATGTTCACGTGGACGGATTTCGAATCAAAGGATCAAAATCTGTACAGCCTTTTTTCTGGATAAATATTCAAACTATAGCAGACCACTGCAAATAGTTCAATATTTCACTGATTCAACTATTTTTATTGTAAATTGGGTTTAAACACAGTCAATTTTAGTACGTGTTTACCATAAACGCGAGTAAATTGCGCCTTACAGCCGCGTTTGCCTTGAAGCAATGTGTTTTTGATTATTGTAGTGTTAATACCAAAGCCTACTTCCCATTCCAATGCTCGAAAAGCTTAGTGTGAAGAATAAGGACAGGATGAGATAAATTAATTACCTTAAGGACACTCCTCACGGAATCCAAGTTTCAAAGTGCTCGCGTTTTCGGGGACACACCACTCGATACGGAGGAGGCGCACAACTGTCATTTTTGTTGATTTAGCTTTGCTGCGTCGCAGCATGCGTGAAATAACAAAAATGACAGTTATGTGTTGCTTCCGTATCGAGGGGTGTGCCCCCGAAAACGCTAGCACTTTTAAACTTAGATTCCGTAAGGAGTGACCTTGATACCCCTTAAATTTATTGATATCTCATAAGGGCGAAGGATTTCGGTCCCCCACGGTACTTACTTTTATAAAAAGAGCGATTGGTAACTTAGATTAATGGACAATTTTACTTACGAATGCATAAATTATTAATTCAGATACGAGGCACTAAAGATCACCTTACTTTTGTGGTTTAAATATAATGAGAAAAAAAAATAAGAAAAAAGACGACATTGCACTGTGGGCCGTTTACTTAGAGCGGGTGCCAGAATAAAATAAAAATCAATTACAAGGAATAGTAGATGATTATTGCAATTACTTAAAAAGTTCGTTATTTACGGTAACATTGCTACAAACCTAGCTTCTCCAAGTTTGGTTTTGTCAAATTAATTTAGAGCTGGTTTTCTACAGGATGCATTAATAAAAAAGAATATTTCAGAATCGGATGAACAATCAACTCGTAATCTTCAATATAAAATCTAATAGCTAGGATTTTTGTCAACATGTTGATTTAATTTTCAGTGATTTGGAAATTAGCAATTCTCAACACTTACGGATAAACATTTTTTACGGCAATTGATAGACCGGTCTGGAAATAGTGATGACGCGGAAGAATTTAGATCGGTGATATTTACTTTTCGCTGATATTTGATTTTCGTTTCAAACGAAATCATAATGAAGTGATAATTTTGCTCCCGGATTACGGTACTTGCTGTCCACATCAATGAAGCTTATCGCCCATATGGCGGGTAACACCAAACAATCCAATCGATATCCGCTTCTATCATTGCGACAATATCAACGTTATCCAACGAGCGCTTTTACGTAAATCAATTTCCCGGAAATTACTCATCTCGCATCAGAACTACAGTTTGTTTGCAAAGCAATCTCCCGAGTTTCTCACACCTCGGCGACTCCGTCCGTGTGCCTAGCTCGCCAACTAGTGTGAATATGCAAATCAGCTCCAAGTCAGGGGTGATTTTCCTACCCTGTTATCCGTTTCAATTAACAGAGCCGCCGATTGCGTTATTGATCACCAGAACCATTCATCTCGCTGGCTGTGCAGTCACCGTCCAAACGCCCACCTGGTAATCGTCAGCCTCCCTTCTCCAAAAGCGCACTCTCGAGTGCGTGATCGACCTCCGAGGCCTAGTTAAACTACAGTTAAGTACGGGAAGTCTCTCCGGTACCCCGCATTAGATCTCTACCTCCGATCTAATATGTGGGTAGAGGGTAGATATGTTAGTTGAGGCTTAGTCATCACACAACGACCGACAGCGGGCGCACCGCTCTCAACTGGATCAACTGGATCGAGATACGGTAGGACCCCGTCGTCGTCGTCGTCGATCGTGTACTTCCCAGCGTGAGATCTTTTCTTCGACGACGACGACGATGACAGCGATTACAAGGAACGGTGCGGCAATTAAGCATTTAATTAATGCAAATATGATTGCCAATAAATATGTTTTCATTAATACTGCGAAACTGGGGGTATTGGTTGGTTCGCCCGTCCGGGAATTAGCGGGTAAGGTGGTATGGGAACGAGCAGGCATATAATAGAGTCGATTTCGAAACGGTAACGAAGACAGACCTGGAGCTGGAAATTGTTCGAACATTACACGTTTATTATTGGACATCAATAAGCACTGTCCGGACGGCATTCGCTCGTGGGATATACTTATCTACAAACAGTCGCATTTCACTTCGAGCTCAAATTCCGAATAGATTATCGCAACTAGCAGTGGAGGAACTTTGGGAAGAAGCTGAACAGAAGCTGCGAAGATGTTTTTGAATAGCAGGCCTACTATATTTAAAAATATTTGGAGACATCTCTTATATTTTTTTTTTCACAAAATTTCTATAACTTTTACTGATGTTCAAGGTATTTGAGCGAATAGGACCAATTAAAAGGTCACCGATCTCCAGGAGGTCTTCTGATGACTTAGAACAACTCCAACAGAGTAAGCTCTCCAGTATTAGGCAACAGATTAGATATTATCCGATTTTCTGTCAAACATACGCCACTGTACGCAAGGGGTTCCATGTTTTTGCGCACTCGCAATCGGAATCGAACTAACAATATCTATACTTTGAAACCAAGCTGTCTTTATTCAACTAATGATTTTAAATAGATTGTACAAACGCGCAGTGCTCAAACGAGTGAGGATTGATTTGCGCTTATTTTTTATTACATCTTCGACGACGACGATAGGAACGACGACAACGACGATGGGAAGCAATGGAGTATATGGGCAGCCTGTTGTTGGCGGCCATAATTTTGTTTTATGTGCAGAATTTTATATTCGCTTCGACGCAGCAGCAGAATTATACACGGACCGGCAAACCCGAAAGGGTTTGTGTTTATTTTATTGGAGTGATAGTAAAATATTAAATAAATGCTAACGCCTGGTTTTATTCCCTTTAATCGGAAACATGCAAGCTTGTTAGTCGAACCGGGCGGAACGGGTGGTTTAATTGGGAAATTTTTTTGCCGTATCGGTTCGGTCGATTTCAACGGCCGAGTGCTTCGCTAATGAAGGTATGACGTGAAACAATGTAATATGTGAATTATGGAGTCGATAAAAGTGTAACTAAGTATAGTATGCACCTGAAATAGTGTTTTGGGTTTGAAATATTTTGTAATTAAGCTTAGTAAGTGAGTTATGCACTGGCTACTAATGATCGGAATTGTTGCATGGTACTCATTGGTAATTATGAAATAAAGTTCAACAACGCATAAAGCGCTGAATTGGCATTGGATTATGCACAGCAAATAATTTTGAAAATTCAACGACGTGTAAAACTGCAGGTTACCCCATCAATCGAATTAACATTCGATATTCAATTAAATTTGATTGAATTTTACAAGCAAGCACCGTTTAAATTTATTTCGATTTAAACGAATAGTGAGATCGATTGAATGTTACGTTTATTTGCATGCTCCAAATATGTGCATGAAAATACACTTAAAATCACAACATATTTTTATCTGTGTGGAACATCTATTTAACGAATTGCAAATGCGACGAATTAATCTCGGGTAACTGCAAAATGAATTGAAGCCATTATTTCGCGCTTTGAATCAATTAGAATTTTTCTAAACAATCGTAATTCCGCTTCCCCGAAAATGTCATTTCCACGAGAATCATAATGCTTCGACATTAACGTTAGCCCGACAATAAAATTTTCCCAAATAATTGAAATTTTGCTGAAAAAACATTTCCTCGAAAATATAATTTCCCCCGAAAGAAGGGACTTCATGTCTTATGTCTTACACCGGGTAAGCTCTCAAATCAACTCTTGACTGCGACTAACATGCCACTAATATTTGCTATTCGGGGAATTATAATTGTCGGGGAAATGGTTTCCGGGGTTTGAACAATCTTTCTTTGGTTAATTTTACGCATAACGCCCGATCGAAAAACTTTGAAAGGCAATAAAAGGAGCCATATTTATTTAATGGATCTACTGAGTTATTTACCGAACAAAAGTACAACATTCAAGACTTTCAAGAGATTGTCTGAAGTAGTCCGAAGTATTTGAGGTCCATTCCGACTAGAATTCGAAGTGGAGTCCGAATGAAAATCAAAATGCATTCCGACTAGAATCCGGACTGCAAACCAGAGTAGATTCCGACTGGAATCCTGATTGAATTCCGTCTTCAGTCCGAAGTGGATTTCGCCTGCAATCCGAAATGCATTCCGACTGGGATTCGAAATGGTTTCTGACTAGAATCCAAAGTGTATTTCGACTGGAATCTGAAGTGTTATGCGACTGCTTTCCGACTCTTATTCGACTGGAACTCGGCTAAAATCCGAAGAGGAAGCCGAATGGAATCCGAAGAGAATTCTAACTGGAATCACAAGTGGATTCCGACAGAAATCCAAAGTGGATTTCGACTGGAATTCGAAGTGGATTCCGACTAGAATCCAAAGACGATTCCGACTGGAATCCAAAGTCGATTCCAACTAGAATCCAAAATCTATTCCGACTGGAATCCAAGGTGTATTTCGACTGGAAATCAGCTACAAGACTACAATTCGAAGAGGAATCCAAATGGAATTCGAAGTCAATTCTTAAGTGAATCCTGACTGGAATCCCAAGAGGATTCGGACAGAAATCTGAAGTGCATTCCGACAGAAACCTAAAGTAGATTCCGACTGAAATCAATGAGAATAGATAGAAGGTGAGGAAGAAGACCAAATGCAAGTGTATTAGTGGATGATGGAAAATCTAAACAGCAAATGGTGACGTACATATTTGCACGGCTTCTTATGGGAGCTCGTTCGAATGTAGAAAGCTTTTTCTTCATACACGAAAGGCACGCACACAGCATATGGATTCCCATACCTTAGTATTTATTTTCATTGGACTGAAATCCAAAGTTCGAAGATGAATCCGAATGGAATTCGAAATAAATTCCAACTGGAATACAAAGTAAATTCCGACAAAAATCTTAAGTGGATTTCGACAGAAATCTGAGATGGATTCCGTATAGAAAGTGGATTCCGACTGAAATCCAATGTGGATTGTTAAAATGAATTCCAACTGGACTCCAAAGTGGATTTCGACTGGACTCCAATATGGATTGTTACCGGAAACCAAAGTGGGTTCTGACTGGAATCCAAAATGGATTCCGACTGGATTCCAAAATGAGTTACGACTAGAATCCAAAGTCGATACCAACTGGAATCCTAGTTTATTTGGCTGGAATACAAAGTCGATTCCGAATGGAATCCAAAGTGGATTCCGTCTGGAATTCGAAATGAATTCCGACTGGAATCCAAATTGGGTTCTGACTGGAATCCAAAATATATTCATTTTGGAATCTTGGATGGATTCCAAATGGATTCCAAAAGGGATTCCGACTGCAAAGCAAAGTGGATTTTGACTGGAATCCGAAGCGGATACCGACTGGAATCCAAAATGGATTCCGAATGGAATCTGAAGTGGATTCGGACTGGAATCGAAAATAGATTCCAATTGGGTTCCAAAATGGATTACGACTAGAATCCAAAGTCGATACCAACTGGAATCCAAAGTCGAGTCCGACTGGAATTCAAAGTCGATTCCGAAAGGAATCCAAAGTGGATTTCGACTGGAATTCGAAATGAATTCCAACTGGAATTAAAATTGGATTCTGACTGGAATCCAAAATAGATTCCTTTTGGAATTTGAGATGGATTCCGACTGGAATCAAAAAAAGGGGTTGCGACTGGAGTCCAAAATGGATTCTGACTGCAATCCTAAGTGGATTTCGACTGGAATCCGAAGTGGATTCCGACTGGAATCTAAAGTGGATTCCAACTGGATTCCAAAATGGGTTACGACTAGAATGCAAAGTCGATACCAACTGGAATCCAAGTTTATTCGGCTGGAATCCAAAGTCGATTCCGAATGGAATCCAAAGTGGATTCTGACTGGAATCCAAAATAGATTCCTTTTGGAATCCGACTGGAATCGAAAATGGATTTCGACTGGAATCCAAAGTGGGTTTCGACTAAGTGGATTCCGACTGGAATCTAATGGATTTCAAAATGGGTTACGACTAGAATCCAAAAACGATACCAACTGGAGTCCAAGTTTATTCGACTGGAATCCAAAGTCGATTCCAAATGGAATCCAAAGTGGATTTCGACTGGAATTCGAAATGAATTCCGACTGGAATCCAAATTGGATTCTGACTGGAATCCAAAATAGATTCCTTTTGGAATCTTAGATGGATTCCAAATGGAATCCAAAATGGATTCCGACTGGTATTCAAAACGGATTCCGACTGGAATCTAAAATGGATTTAGACTAGAATCCAAAATGGATTTAGACTAAAATTTAAAATGGATTTAGACTAGAATCCAAAATGGATTCCGACTGCAATCCAAAGTGGATTTCGACTGGAATCCGAAGTGGATTCCGACTGGAATTTAAAGTGGATTCCAACTGGATTCCAAAATGGGTTACGACTAGAATCCAAAGTCGATACCAACTGGAATCCAAGTTTATTCGGCTGGAATTCAAAGTCGATTCCGAATGGAATCCAAAGTAGATTTCGACTGGACTCTAAAGTGGATTGTTACCGGAAACCAAAGTGGATTCTGACTGGAATCCAAAATGGATAAAATGAATTCCGACTGGATTCCAAAATGGGTTACGACTAGAATCCAAAGTCGATACCAACTGGAATCCAAGTTTATTCGGCTGGAATCCGAATTCGATTCCGACTGGAATCCAAAATAGATTTCTTTTGGAATCCTTTGGAGTCCGACTGTAATCCAAAATGGATTCCGACTGGAATCTAAAATGGATTTCGACTAAGTGGATTCCTACTGGATTCCAAAATGGGTTACGACTAGAATCCAAAGTCGATACCAACTGGACTCCAAGTTTATTCGACTGGAATCCAAAGTGGATTTCGACTGGAATTCGAAATGAATTCCGACTGGAATCCAAATTGGATTCTGACTGGAATCCAAAATAGATTCCTTTTGGAATCTTAGATGGATACCAAATGGAATCCAAAATGGATTCCGACTAGTATTCAAAAAGGGATTCCGACTGGAATCTAAAATGGATGTAGACTAGAATCCAAAATGGATTAAGACTACAATTTAAAATAAACTGCAATCCAAAGTGGATTTCGACTGGAATGCGAAGTGGATTCCGACTGGAATCTAAAATGGCTTCCGATTGGAATCTAAAATGGCTTCCGACTGGAATCCAAAATGGATTCGGACTGGAATCCAAAATGGAATCCGACTGGAATCCAAAGTCGATTCCAAATGGAATCCAAAGTGAATTCCTACTGGAATTTGAAGTCGAATCCGACTGGATTCCAAAATGGATTCCGACTAGAGCTCAGAATGGATTCCGTCTGGAATCAAAAATGGATTCCGACTGGATTCCAAAATGGGTTACGACTAGAATCCAAAATGGATTTCGACTGGAATTCAAAATGGTTGTAGGGCATTTGGCATAAAGTCGTTTGGTATAACGCCATTTGGCATAATATTTGTAATCATCAATTTCAGAGCGTATGCATAATATATTCAATTATTTATAATTATTATCGCTTGAACATTATCAGAGAAATGCTTTGAATTAAAAAATATATCAAATCACTGATCGTAGGATCATTGGTAGACTTCATGAAATCTTGATTAACTGCCTTTTCTACTTAACACCTTTTTAAATCTGGGTCTGGGATGACTAAGACTAACTACAAAAGACGTAAACTCGAATAGCAAAATTGTAAGTGCTTAAGAGCAAAAACTATTTTATTAGTTCTTTCTGCTGGAGATATAATCATCTCTAAAAAAGCACACTTTGCCGTGCACAACTCTAAAAAATATGCGCTTCCTTCTTCGAAGTATGAATTTTCCAGGCATATGACAAAGGAAGATACGATTCTTTTTTTCATGCATTTTCTCGGAATAACACAAGGGAGAATAAACATAGACATTTCTTCAGTACAAGGCAAAGGAAGATTTTATTCCTTCTTTCAAAGGATGCATTTGCCTGGCAGAAGGCAAGAGAGGATATGATTAATTTGTTCAAGTAAGGAAATCGCTCGGTTTAAGGCAAGGCTTTTTCTTCAAGGATGCATTTGACCGTCAGAAGGCAAAATACGATATGGTCAATTGCTCGGTTCAAGGCAAAGGAATATAATATGATCCCTTCTTTCAAAGGATGCTTTTTCCCGGCAGAAGGCAAGGGAACATATGAGTCCTTCTTTCAAATCAGGCATTTGATTTGATTAAGGCATAGAAAATATGATATGATTCCTTCTTGCAAAGGATACATTTGCCCGGCAGACGGCAAGAAACGATATGATTCATTTTGAGCATTTGTTCGGTTTAAGAAAAGGGAAGTAATGATCCCTTCTTTTGAGGAATGCATTTGTCCAGCAGAAGCCAGAGAGGCTACAACTCCTTCTCTCAAATAAATTTTTTTGCTCAATTCAATGCAAGAAGAGATATGATCCCTTTTTTAAAAGATGCATTTGCTACGTTTAAGGCAAGCAAAAATATAATCCATTTTTCAATATAAATCCTTTTCAAAAAATCATGCAATTTTCCTCTTTTTGATTTTTTATGTTAAAGCATGCGTCAATCCTGTCGAGGAAGAGAACATATGACATGATAGAAGGCCTGGGGTTCCATAATGCTATGCACCAATAGACTCAGCTTGGCAAATAGAAGTGATGTCTGTATGTATGAGCGTTTTGTGAGAGCGCGAAAATATGATTTCTTAAAAAAAAAACTTTTCATACGAATTCCTTTCAATTATGTACAATTATCATGAATTGCCCATATGGTGGAAACAACGTAACTGAATGGTTAGACAAATCTTACTTGATAAGAAAATTATTTTGAGCTTTTTAGTGGAATGTTTTCACCTGTCATAAGACGAGTTTATACCATCCCATTGAATTCCACCACTTAATTGTATCTTGACAGATACGTATTTCGACCTCAACAGTAAGGCCGTCTTCAGTGTCTCGTACTGTTGAGGTCGAAATACGTATCTGTCAAGGTACAATTAAGTGGTGGAATTCAATGGGATGGTATAAACTCGTCTTATGACAAATCTTACTTATTGATAACACGGCTCAAATAATAATTATGCCTAGTGACCTTATGTCAAACGACCATTAGGTCAAATAACCGTTATGCTAAACGGCCATTATGTCAAACTGGGTACAATCTCCAAAATGTATTCCGACTGGAATCTAAAATGGATCCAGCGGTTTCCCACTTGAATGCAAAGTGGATTCTGACTGGATTTCAAAGTGGATTCCGAGTGTTTTTTTATGTTATCGAGCAGCGATAGGTACAAATTACTGAAAGCGATTGAGGCAGAAATTTGCTGCTAGAAATTTTATAAAACCGTTGTTATAGTACTATTCTTTGGTTATAAATAGTTAACATAAAACCGTATACTAGAATATTTTTTTATTTCGTTATCTCAACTTTTGAGTATTGAAAAAAAATCATAATTAGCGGATTCTCAACAGTCGTAAATGATCGATTGCCAAATACTAGCTCGTCTTCGCGTGATCGCTACCAAATCGTCAACAACCAGAAACAACTCACCAGAATCGTGACCAACACGTGCCACAAACTACAGCAGCGACCACCCCTTCACTTTGCGCCACATTCCCCCCTCCCCTTCCCCGGGGAAAACGTCTTCAGCCGGCGCGGGGCGAAACATTGCATTCATTTTTCTGCACACGCTACTTCTTGGGAAGCTCCCACCGTGCACAGTCCGTCCGTTTTCGTTGCTTCTTCTTCGGGCTCGCTGATCAGAGTTATGGTGATCCCTCAAGCAGCAATTGCTCAACACCCGGTCCCGCCCGGTCGGGTGCGGCGGCGCCCGCCAATGAGCGGAAGATCCAACCATTGGAAGCTCTAATTCAATAAACGTTTTTTGCCACGTTCCACCTCGTCTTGGGTCGCTTCTGCTCGCCGCCCCCCGTTCACCATCATGCGGAGAATCATTTTCACACCGCCCGGCCGGGTTCTGCTGCAATGCAAGTGAAACAAACGAAACACCGCACCGGCAACTTAAAAACCGCCCCACGACAGTCAGTCCGCTTGGCGTGTGGAGCGGCGTTTGTGGAGAAAAATGTGCATCATGCACACGGTTTTCCTTCCCCGCCATTCTTCTTCTCGATCCACATTGTAGAGTATTTTGTTTTATAATCGTTGTCGTGGTCCTTTTTTTCGCCGCTCCGCCAAGAGGTGGTCTGCGGTGATGATGAGTGTTGATCCGAGTTCCCCATCGTGTATTGCTTTGATATGACGGACCGGACGGGCGGGAGCCAGAATCAGCTGATGACGTGACCTGACGCGAGAGTTTAAAAGTTGACTACCGATATGCCGCCCTGTCTTGTGGTTTCTTAATCGACCGAGTGATGATCCTTTCGCTCTTTGGGTGGAGCAGAATGGAAAGCTCTGAGCCTCACTTTGTATGCAACTGCTCGGTTCGGTACTTGCATAGCATTGAGTCAGTCTGCACCGCGAGAAAGCATAAGCATGATCCAGGAAGCCGGCGCTTGTCGCTTTGATCTTTCCTGCTGAGTGGGGCGTGTGTCTCGTGTGGCACGATGGTTTCGGAACTTTTTCCTGTGCGGCAGATCAGTGTTTCGGGTTTTGAGGTAACAATTCGAACAGAATGAAGTTCGCTGCAGTCCGATCACGTTTGTGAGAAACTCAAACCCAGAATGAAGGCGTTTTATGTTCACGGGATGCTTGTTAGTGCAACAAGTTTATTTTGTACATTTACATCAGAAACCGTAGGAAAAGCAGTTGCTGGTAACAACATTGATATTGAACAAATACATTCTGAGATGTTCTTCATTTGACAAAGGATCAATTGCAACGTAAAATGCTATGCGTTTAGTAACTTTAATTAAAAAATTCGTTTGTTAACTGAATTCCGGAATTCATCAACGAAATGTCACGTTTACTAAAAAAAAATAAACGAAAAATGTTTTCTATGCGAATCTCGATAAGCTACTTTATGGCATTCTCCAGAGCTTCACCCCAATCTGATACAAGAATGTTCAATGCCTACATTTCGCTCCGACCGTCACGCAACCCCGGCCCAACGGAAACCGCATATGCCCACCAAACCTTCGTCAAAGATCCTATCGCATTGGACTTTGATTGCGCCTAATCGCCTGTCTCCGCCAACGACGTCTTCTTCCACCCACAAAACTACACCGCATTTCACACATCTCCACCCGCAAAAAAGGCACATTCCAGTGCTAAGTCAGTCTCAATGTTTCGCATGCTTTTGACTGGGCTGTCGTTCTTCGGTTGGCTGCTGCCGGTTGATGCCCATTTGAATACTTCCAATGCAATTTCCACCCATCGAAACCACCGCGCTGAATAATGGTGTGTGTGGTGAACCGTTATCGTTCTCGACTTGATCCGTCGCTCGTCGTCGTAGTCCGTCGCTCGTCATCGCAGCCACATATGCACCTCTAAACCACGATATGGGGTGCATTACGCGGCGTAGCATCGCAATGCCGGTGCTACTGCAGCAGTTGCCGTCATTCAATGTGAGCGAGCAATGAATGCCGAGGTGTCACGCAGTCCTACCAGCTCTCTCTGATCATTATCACTTCGGTCGGTATTACGACTCTGGTGGGTGATCGAAAGAATGGTTGCTATTTTGACTTGCGACTGTCGCTTCAACCCCTCTCCCGTGGCAGCTTTCTCATCATCATCGGTACCCAACAAGAAGCTTGTTCAGGATAAGGTACCGATATATCTGCATAGGCAGCGTTTACATGCAGAACGGTGAGTTGGGCATTCGTTCGATTCGACTCGGTTAAATTGCCAACTGCACAAAGCTCTTTTCATTCGTTTTATGCACATGCGGATGAAATGCAGAATAAGGCTTCCCATGCCCCATGTTGCGATGATGTTGGTGCGTTGCTGCGCCGAGGGGAAAGGCGAAGCGGCGAACCGTACCCCCGTGGTGGTGCTCCTATCTGGTAATGAGTGGAAATGGGCTTTTACTATTCTGCGAGCGTAAGCCATTTGACATCTATATCTTGATGGCGTGGCAGGATTCCGGTAAATTACTGCAAAAATAGCTGATTTAGTGATATGGGAGGGAGGGACGAACATCAGCCAATTAGGGCTTTTTATAATCCAATAAAGAAATTGTAATTAGGATTTCTCGTGATAGTAACGGCACGCAATCCGTTATAGGAAATAAAAAAAGGTGTTTAGAGTTTTATTGAATTGAATAAAATGACGATGGCTGTATTATAAATTTTATTTTACGTATTGAGAAACTTTTTCCATTTAGAGAAGTACTATAATTGATACTAATGAAAGAAAACCGAGCTTTGTCTGTGATACATAAAACTTATTTGAACCCGTAAATCCAATTTTGTTTTTCGAAATGCTATGAACTATGGTGAAGAACCAGAATTCCCCTAGAAAGTCTCGAAATATCCAGGGAATTCGGTTTTTCGAGTGATATGAATTTCAAGCTTCGAAGCTTTGAAAGATTTCTCATAGAAATAAAGACCAATTTTGAAGAATTTTCCGAAGAACTTTCAAACAATTTATCGGAATTTCTTCTAAAAATTCTTCAAAATTTTCCAGAATTTCCTCGGAAAATTCTTCGCAATTTCCTCAGGAAATCCTTTTTAGATCTTTTCGGAAAACTCTCGGAATTTCTTCGGGAAGTTCTTCAGAATTTTCTAGGGAAATTCTTCGGAATTTCTTTGAAATTTCCTTTGGGAATTCTTCGGAATTTTATCGGAAAATTTTTCAGTACTTTCTCGGGAAGTTCTTCGGAACTTTTTCGGGAAATTCTTCGGATTTTCCTCCAGATGTTCTTCTGAATTTCCACTTAAAGTTAGTTCTTATAGAGAGTCCTCTGGAGATTTACAGCACCTTCCATCCGCGTCGGAAACCTAAAACCATGAAAAATATTACGATTCCGCTAGACGACTTTGATTTCTATAGGCTTAAGAAACTTCCCCTATTAGAGACGATAGACAAGCCATTTAAAAAAGGCCACTTCCAGCTAAGGCTCGGTTCCAGGACTTGATAAATAAAACATGGCGTGAAGTACCTTCTTGAAAGAATAGAGACAGAGTAACGGCCCCTCACGTGACGCTTCGAATATGCCCTGATCTCCTGTTCCGGCAAGGTCATGGAGAGATTGGTGATTCGCCGTCTACGGGAAAAGTAGTAAACTGACAAAATACTGGGCACCCGACAGCATGCGTTTCGGCCAGAATATGAAAAACGTACGTACTTTACGGGACGTGGGGATGTCCTTCAGGAATCCTGAACCAGGATGCCTTCGAGCATACCAAATTAGTCTCCCTAGACATCTCGAAGGCGTTCAATCCTCTAGTACTCAACCCTCTCGTCGAATGGAGACTTGCATGTAATAACCATGCATTTATATGCAATTTTCACACAGGGTGCATCTTCCGAGTTCTTATCGAGAATGAAGCCTCCTGCTGTCCTTCCGAGGAGAAACTGGCGTACACTTCTTGATCGCCATCAACGGGGTCTTCCGCTGCATCTACCTCTTCGTCTTCGAAGATATAGATATGACTCGAATAAGAACACAATCGGCAGTCAGTGCCGTATTCCGTTTGGTCGCCTCAATTAGGTTTACGATAACAGCCAGTAAGGGATTTCGTAAAGCTGTACTGCTGTTCTACGCATAATTATCCCATGTTACCTTTGATGAAAAATCTCAAACTCGAGTCAATTTGTCCTACTGAAAAAAAATAAGTTGTTGTTTGATTACAAAAGAGACTGAAAACCGTTTGAATAAGTAGTGATTCGTTTTATTCGTAAAAAATTAAACCTTCCATACAGAATGTGTCACGAGAATGAGGATGTGGCTCCAAAATCGCCATATTTAGGATTACATAAAGCCTGTCCACGTTAAATTTCGGACAGTTAGATAATGTTCAATTCATTTGTCGCCATTTCATCAATTTAAACGAGATCTAAAACATGCTGTCATGTAAATAGTTCATCTCAGTGGTTGGTAATTTTTTTTTAAAAATTGCGTTGGATGATGGCTGTCCGAAATTTAACGTGGACAGGCTTTAATTTGTGACGCCTGTTGAAGTCAAGTATTAAACTAGTCGACTGTACTATTCCCAACCGTAAGATGGTTCCGGTTCTAAGAGTGTCCATCGACAGGGAAAACTCTCAAAGCTTCACAGGACCAGCAACAGTAGTATCCGTTTTCCAGTCGGTCAAGCAATCATCGACAGCAGAATACTGTGTTCCCTGAGCTTACCTGTCTTGCCTACATGGAGGCTCTTGGAAGTTTGGTGGAAGAACTTTACAGGAATCTCAAACATCGCTTCACTGATAGGTCGTGTAGGATGTTTTTGCCAAAAACTAATGCAGTAGCCCTTGCTTTGGCCGCCACAAAGCGTTGCTCCAAACTAATCCTAGTCCTGACTGACTCTGCTAGTGCGATCATGGCTCTCCAAAGCGATCAATCGAAAGACCCCTGGATTTAGGCTATCCTCGCCAACGCATCAGTCGACAATATTCTGTCGATTATCCTTCTGAGTGGAGTTCCCATGCTTGACACCAAAACCTATTTAAATAAACCTATCACGAAAGATCCTAACCTAAAACTTATCAAAACCTTATCTTACCTTATCTTATCAAAACCTATCACGGAATAATTTGTAATGGAATTTCTATAGGAGTTTTTGGAGAAATTCTTGATTAGTGGGTTAGAAGTAGGATCAGATTAGAGGAATTTCTTGTGAATTTCGGATGGAAATGAGAGTGAATTTCTGGAGAAATCTCGAAGTAATTTGGGGAAAGTTTCAGGGGACATTTCTGAAGAAAGTCCAAAGAAAATATTAGGCGAATTTTTTAGAAACTACTGTTGGAATTTCTGAAGAGATACCGTAATAATTTCTGAAAAAATCCAAGGTAAATTTTGTAAAAAAAAATTCGAAGGGATTTCTTGAAAAAATCTGTGGTAATTTAAAGACATTTTAGGAGTGAGTTCCCGAAAAAGAAGAACCTCTGTAAGAAATAATGAAAGTACTCCTGGAGAAGTTTTCGAGAGAACTTCGGAGGAACTTCTTGAGGAATTTCTGGAGAAACTTTCGAATGTACTTCCGAAAGAACTTTCGGAGGAGCTTTCGACAGAATTCCTGGAGTAAATTTCCTGAAGGAACATTTGGCGGAATTCCCGGAGGGTACATATTTCACGAATTTACCCTGTTATTTTATGCTTCCAAGTGCATTGGAATTCATTTCGACCCAATCACACCAAGAACAACGTTGTACCTCTGTTACGATACGCGATAGCAATCTGAAAAATGGTGACTTTTCCTAATTTTGGGGAACCAATAATCCCTGAGAGAATCAGCTTCCAGCGAAGTGACATATTGTGCATTGGGGTCCATTTGGACCCAATATGTCATCACGATCACAAAAACAGAATTCAAATTTCAACCGATTTTCGATATTTAGTAGATTAAAAAATTGTCGGCGGCGGCGTGATAGATCATTTTCAGCCAGCGGCGGTGGCACGCCGTTGGTGATCGGCGGCGGCGGCGGGTAACGACGTGAGCTTATTTTATGCATTAAAATTATTCTGATTTTTGCAGGAGCTCTTCCAGGAAGACGAGCTTCGTCGGAAGATTTTCATAATGTTCCTCTAGGAATTCCTCCGGAAGTTTTTCCAGGAATTCCTCCGGAAGCTTCTTCAGAAATTCCTCCGGAGGTTCCTTCAAGCATTCCTCCGGAAGTTTCTCCAGGAATTCCTTCGGAAATTCCTCATTAAATTTCTTTGGTAGTTCCATCAGGCATTCCTCCGGAAGTTCCTTCAGGAATTCCTTGGAAAGTTTCTTCTGGAATTTCTCCGGCAGTTTCTCTAGGAATTCCTCCGAAAGTTCCTCAGCGAATTTCTCCGGTAGTACCATCAGGCATTCCTCCGGAAGTTCCTTCAGGAATTCCTCCGGAAGTTCAATTAAAATTTCCTCTGGAAGTTCCATCAGGAATATCTCCGGAAGTTTCTTCAGAAATTCTTCTGGAAGTTCCTTCAGGAATTCTTTTGGAAGTTCCTTCAGGAATTCTTTTGGAAGTTCCTTCAGGAATTCTTTTGGAAGTTCCTTTAGGAATTCCTTTGGAAGTTCCTTCAGGAATTCCTCCGCAAGTTCCTCCATGAATTTTCTCCGGGAGTTCCTCCAGGAATTCCCCCGGAAGTTCTTTCAGGAATACATCCGGAAGTTCCTCCAGTAATTCATCCGGAAGTTCCTCAAGAAATTCCTCCGGAAGTTCCTCCAGGAATTCCTCCGGAAGTTCTTCCAGGAATTCCTCCGGAAGATCCTCCAGGAACTCTTCCGGAAGTTCCTCCACGAATTCCTCATGAAGTTCCTCCAGGAATTCCTCCTGAAGCTCGTACAGGAATTCATCCGAAAGTTCCTCCAGGAATTTCTTCGAATAGAATCACGTCGCGATAGTTTCGTCGCATGTGTTTGTGGGAACCTTATTATGATGTGTGACAGTATGGTTTTGGCCTTCTCAACAAAATTGTAGAAGACGGCAGCTTTCTAAATCTTACGGATTCCGAAATATTTGAACCAACGAGTATTCTCATATACACTAGCGCCGCCAAGCGGACGAGTTCCGAAATAATATGATCTGTGACAGTATGGTGTTGGCCTCCTGAACAAAATTGTAGAAGACGCCAGCTTTCTAAATCTTACGGATTCCGAAATATCTTACTAATATTAGCATGAACATCAAGCTGGTGAGCACCAACCACGCAATTTGTATGAAAATCACGACTTTCTCCGACGTTTGGAGGTCCACAGAGGTAATTTTTGTTCCGATCAGAGGTCTCAACATCTCAGACAAATCTTGATGGGCGGGAAAATTTGTCAGTCCCAAAATCGTACAAATCGGTTCACCAACGGCTGAGATATAGCGATTTGAAAATAGCGTTCCGACTGTTTGGGAGGCACGGTTGGAGGAGTGTTAAGAGAATCGTCAGCCAGGATTGGGAAAACCAGTGCATTGGCTTCCAACTCAGCACAACTTCGCAGAGCAAACAAGTATAACAGCAACCTGGAATGAATGTCCAACTACAGTAATCAACAGATCGTTTCCCGTCTCCGTATCGGGCACAACCGTTTTTATTCACAATTTTAGCGGTGGTTCAACCCGGATCGTTTGTGAAATATGCGAGGTGTTGAACTCTGTAGAACACGTGATCTGTTTATGTCTGAAATACGACGTTCTTTGGTCAAACTATGAGACTGGAAGCGATCGAACAATGTATCATGGTCCCACTCCAGTCCCATGGTCAGCTGGAAAGGAAGTCGCAGTTTTCTGAAGGTCTGAAGTTCTGATTGTTCTACTGAACCACATGCAAGCGAAAGTTCATCCGAAGTATTTAGAACATCTCGATTACTCAATATGAGGGCTTCTAACACAAGGCAATTGAAGGTCAAGTTCCACCTAAATAGGTGTTACTCAAACCTCCGGAGAACAGCACACGAATAGCCGTCAGAGTCAATATAAATGTCACTGTTTGTAAGATTGCATGAAAAAATATCGAAATTTATATGCAAAAAAAAACGTTCTGTCGCAAATTTTTTTTCCTCGGAAAACCGCTGTTTTGCTCAGGCATAACATCCTATACAAAAAGTTTTAACAATGTTTCGCACAATGGATCTGGTCGTACAATCAACCGAATACAAGTACATCCTTCTGGTAAGGATCCGTCTTCTCGTTATAGATGGGAAGAGTTGTGTTTAACAAAGAAGAAACATGATGCGCTGAAGGAACTCACAGACAACGACGACGAGTTCGCATCCTATCTTCCAACGCTGCAGATGGCACCGAAGCATCATACCAACCGTCATATGCCAACCATCAGACGAACTATACAGTGAGGAATAGCTTCAATTGCATCTCCGAAGAACAATGCTTCGCTTGCACTGGACATCATCCTCTATTCCAGTGCGAAGTTTTTCAATGGATGCCAGTAAAACTTAAAAACTTGCTATACTTCAGACAAGGACACTTAGCGAAGACTCTCAGCCCAAGTATTCTTGAAAAACAATGTGGGACAATGAGGGACTTCATTGCACGTTGATCTGTTTCAAATTGGAAGGGAAAACCAAATCTAAGGTTCCAACAAGAAGCAGAGACGTGATCGAGCAAGCTCCAGAATCCAGACATACGCACATTAATCAACCTGCAAAAATTCTAGCTCCTCCTGGTAGCTATGAGGTTCCCATTATCATTCCAAATGCCAAGAAGAATTCCATCGATTTTCGGATGCGTCGGAAAGGGTGTAAGTCCAAAGACAAAACTGGAGCGGAACAGTCAAGATTCGAATACTATCTTTGATATCCAAGGTCGCACCTATCAAAACTCAATTCATACCTTAGGCTTAGAACTCAGCAGTGCGTTGGTTGCTGCTCAACTCTTCGAGCAGGAGCGTCAAGCAACTAACCTCAAGGTTCACACAGCATCAAGGCTCTTCCTTTAACTTGGTCAGTACTTGTCGCAAACAGGCGATCAAGGAAGGCTGCAACTGAAGACATGTAGCAGGAACTGACAATCCGGTTGATCTGATTCCGAGAGGTATAGGTCCAGGAGAGACCATCAACAATAGCTTTTGTGGTTTGCCATGGAATCAAGTTGGTAAAATCTTCTCTTCCCTGGTATCAGTGAGGGTGAATTCCCGAAAATTGGTGAACGTTATTTTCGTTTGCTTCATCGAATTTTCGTTTGCTTCATGCCGATCCACAAACAGATCTCACTTTGGAGGACTATGGGAAGTTGGGGTACGGTCAGCCAAACATCATATTTTTCGAGTTATTGCTTTCAATATTTACAGCCACGAACGAGGATATGTTAACGTTGTTAGTTCGAGTAAGCTTAAATTCCAGATCACTGACATAATTATCAGCGACCCCAACGCCAACGATCTTGAGGGACAGACTCACGCGTGATTTTAAATTGTCAGATTTTTACAATCGATTTCAGAACCGGACCTTCGTATGATCACTACACATCATTCAAAACACTACCAAGTGCATTGGAAATCTCCTGTCCTTTGATGGGAAATGTCATGGCATTGATATTACTAATTTCCTAATAACATTTTTGATTAACATGTAGTACTTAAAGGGTACTAAAATATTGTCGAACAGACCATTGTTCTAAATATAAAGTGCGAGCCATGAGAGCGAAAATAAAAATTTCACTGAATGTCATAACACTAATGTCATTTGACACTAATTCGGCTCTCACGCCGCCAGTATCATATTTAGAGAAATTACCCGTTAGAAAAAGTTGTCGGGTCCCTTAATGGTTACATGTTTATATGGAAAACATAATTTTAAATTACTTGTCAAATAGTTATTAGCAAATTAGTCCCATGACATCGAAATGACATTTCCCGGCAATGCTTCTGTCCCATATTAAATATTAACCCGTTTCGGTCTGACCCAGAAATGAAAATTGAATTAACCCGTGTAGACTCATTTTACGTCCGATTGCCATGGAATTTTAAGGGAAGAAGCGCTATCATGTCTATTTTTGGTACATAACTTGATTTGACCATGGTGCCAATCCGGATTTATTAAGGGGGGTCCTAGGTCAGGTGCGGGCAAAAACGGGTCATTTTTTTTTAAAAAACATTGATAAATGAACGAAAGTGCCTAGAATGTTGATGCAAACGTGGTCAATCATCATTGACCAGCATCAGAAGTTAGTTTTGATACAATTGATTCACCAGGACATGGTTCCGGATGTTCTGGAAACCTGGTTCACTGGGGTAGTGGACTGGACACTTTTCAAGTGGTTAAAACCCAGTCTTGCGACATATCAAATTTAATTTTTTTGGAAGACAGTCTCAATAGATGGGTTTTTGAGAGGTTTTGGACACATTGGCCCCATCCGGAAGTGTTCCCGAGAACCTGGTTCCCTCAAGGAAGTGGATAAATTTCGATTAGCACCGAAACCCATCTTGCGACACATCAAACTCCATGATTTTGAAAGACAAACTCAATAGATGAGTTTTTGAAAGGTTTTGGACACATTGCCCACGTCCGGAAGTGTTCCCAGCTGCCTGATTCCCTCAGGGAAACGGACAAATTACGATTGGCACCGAAAACCATCTTGCGACGGGCTAGTGACAAAAGGTCGAAAGGACAAAAGGTCGAAAGACAAAAGGTCGAAGGGACAAATGGTCGAAAAGCACAAAAGGTCGAAAGGGACAAAAGGTCGAAATGACAAAACGTCGAAGGTGACAAAAGGTCGAAAGAAACAAAAGGTCGAAAAGAACAAAAGGTCGAAAAGAACAAAAGGTTGAAAGGGACAAAACGTTGATCGTGACAAAAGGTCGAAGGAGACAAAACGTCGAAAAGAACAGAAGGTCGAAAGGGTCAAAAGGTTGAAATAGACAAGAAACTGAGACAGAGAGAATCAATCTAGCACAATACAAGTTTAATTTATTTCTTAAATCAATAATATTTTTATCTCTAACAGAACTATCGAGATATTCATAATATTGTTTATTTGTATTAATTACTCCTTCTTTGAAAATTGCTCATTCTTCAACTTTAATTGTTGAGATAAGTGTATTACTTCCGCTTGAAGTTGAAATGCATAAAAAATTCCTTTGGAATACACTCAACTAGTTATCAACTTGTTCTTGATCGATCTTTTGTACTTTTCGACCTTTTGTCCTTTTCGACCTTTTGTCCCTTTCGACCTTTTGTCTCTTTCGATCTTTTGTCCCTTTCGACCTTTTGTCCTTTCGACCTTCTGTCCCTTTCGACATTTTGTCTTTTCAACCTTTTGTCCTTTCGACCTTTTGTCATTTCGACCTTTTGTCATAAATTCTCTTGCGACATATCAAACTCCATCATTTTGAAAGACAAACTCAACAAATGAGTTTTTGAAAGGTTTTGGACACATTGGCCACGTCCGGAAGTGTTCCCAGCAGCCTGATTCCCTCAGGGAAACGGACAAATTTCGATTAGCACCGAAACCCATCTTGCGTCATATCAAACTCCATGATTTTGAAAGACAAGCTCAATAGATGAGTTTTTGAGAGGTTTTGGACATTTTTTCCTGGATGACAACCAGTCTTCCCAATTTGAATGGGACAGAAGCATTGCCGGGAAATGTTATTTCGATGTTATGGGACTAATTGGCTAACAACACATTATTGAGGTACGTCCAGGAAACGATGGAGTTGTAAGAGTAGCAACTTTAAAAATCTCAACTAGGGAGATGAAGCGAGCAGTAGAATATCTCTGCCCGTTATCTATTCCTGAATCAGACAAAAACGTTGCTTAAGTCGTTAAAAGTTATCAAAGCTTCAATATTTATCGATATATTGGAAAACATTCTAACATATAGGGGAACTGTTCCTGGACTTCATCTCATGGCTCCGATGTTCAAAAACAAAGCAATGGAAAGGAATTTGTTTTGTTTCTTATTTTTGTGATTTTTTCAGCAGTGAACGACAAAAAAAGCGACGAAATTGGTGCCGTATTTATTTGTTTAGCGATGAGATGAATATATATTCAGTGAGATGGAGAACGGGACATTTCCCCTACCATATAGAAGTCAATTTCCGCCACCAGAAAGTCACACCATGGCCACTATTTGATAACCATCTCACCAAGCATGTGATACCATGATTGTAAACCTAATAACAAAGCTCAAGCACTATCGGCTGATTTCTTGACTTAGCATTTAGATATGCTCAGCACACCCCCATCAAAGTAAAACGTGTCAGAAATCAGTACAAATCGCAACAAATATGAACCAAACAACTACCAATACATTGTTTCATCCAGCATGCACAAACATATGATTGTCGATTGTTTTTATCGATTAATTATTGTGATTGTGACTTATATCATCAACAATAGGCCTTTTCACGAGACGTTTAAAATCAGCTGATTTTATCGGTAATTGACATTCCTTCTATGAAAGTGACAGCTTCGGGTTTGCGCGGCCTGTTCAGCGGTCGTAAACAAGCTCAGTCTCGGCAGTGTCACATGAAAAGGCCTATACGACTTATGGAAGCGGAAATGAGAAAATGAGAAATAATACTTTGTTCGCCATATTTTAAAATATTCAGGTTTATTCTATTTTATATATCTATGTTTTCAATAATATTCAGCTTGAAAAAAAAGTAAAAAGTGAAGTATGAAAATATGAACGAACAAAAATTCAATCCACTAGCATAGTTTAACGCGAACTTTGAGTTCTATTATTAGCTCAACTCGGGAGCGATTTGACAAAACATTATTTACCATAAAGGTAACATGGCATAAGGGACATTTGGATTTCATGCATGATTTCAAGCTTGGGCCGATTGGCATAATTTTTAATTTTTTAATGCAATTTGCTGATACAGTCGTTTGGCAGAACGGGCCTTTTGGCTGAAAATGTTTGTTTTGTCAAATGAATTTATAATTAAAGTTTGCCACATTTTGCGTTTAATCAAAATTTCTTCTCATTTCTCACTTCTCACTTTTTCCTTTTTCAGACGACATATTCGGCCATACTTCTATTTCCGCCAAATGGCATTTTCGGCTAAAGAATTTTCGGTCAGATGGGTTTCTGCCTAATTGTTTGTTCGGCTTTTGACCTTTTGACGGCTTTGTAAGAGGTAAGCAAAATAAGATTTGCTTAGCGTTAAATGTTTATCGATTTGAATTTTATATCTTGTTTGTCTTGTACAAAAAAAAACAATATCAAGCTACTTATATCAAAATACAGAAAAAGGTGGAAATTTTAAAAATATTTATTAAATGGGCACCCTACATAGTGAACCACCTGCACCATGTCCCGGCTCACCGCATTGCTTACCAAGGACCCAACTAGCACTTTCCATACCTGAATTCCAACACTCTACAGAATGAGGTGCTGTTACTATTACTGCCCGACACCCAACACTTTTTTCCCGCCCGCCAAGAGCCTGCGGCTGCTTGCGGTGGAAAGCGTTTTTCCCTTGCATATTCTCACATGGTTCCAGCCAGTTTAGCGGTAAGGCACGGAAGGTGTTTCCCCGTGTAAAGTACCAAGTTAAAATGCGGATGGTTTTTGTCCCGGGTAATATGTGGCTCCCATCGCCACTGCACCGGGCGACTGTGCTTCAGCAGTTTCAGCCCGTGACATAGCACCTAATAAGACCACGAATGCGACGAAGACGACGACATTACAACAGTTGGAAGGCATTCAGCCTCGTCGCGTCGGTGGGTGGTATATGGTGATGATGGTTGTTTGTAATTAAGACTCCAAGTCCCCAACCTGCGGCACGGTGAAGTGACTTCTGTGTGTATGCTCTGACTGCCGTAGTGGAGCATTAAGCCTTCCGAGAGAAGGTGTTTTGTTGTGCCTATAAATGGGCCCCGTTTTTGCCGGTCGTAAACGGTTATCAATAAGGATCTTTTTGCACCGTCAGCGATATCCAGCTGAAAAGTGAGCCAAGCTAGTTGGTTAGGCACCAATGAAGACGGTTTTTCTTGCATTACTGACGGGTTCCATTGCTGCTAAACAGAATCGATTCGGTCGTACCTTGCTGCTCGCCGATTAATGAATTCTCTGTTGCGGATTTTATCGCAGAGCGTGGCAATTTAGGTCCCCCCTGTAATACAATCGGTACACATGGTAACTAATTGAACGATTTTAACGAACCAAAAGCTCAATCGCTGGTTGGTTGGTTTGTTGGATGATTGCATCACATTACAACTTCTGCGCTGCTGTTGCCCATAATGCCTTCCAATCGTGTATCATTTCGTTGATGCCGGGCATAAAAATGGATGAAAGGCACAAGTGAATAGGAGCATGATTTAATCTGCGCCCAGCCAAGGTAGCCGACCAGCGGCAGCTGATTGAGGATTGCCTGCCGCTGATGGAAAATTTGCCTGCGTAATTCATGGTGGTTTGAAGAGGTTCGAAATTTGTGTTGAATTTCAAATGACTCCGGCGGTGATGGAACGGGCCTGATTTTGTCCGTAATTACCGGGAGAATAGAAAAAATGGTAAATCTTGTTACAAGCTTAATATGCAGATTAATTTACAATTTTGATTTGATTTGATGCGATTCATGGTGAGTAATAAAAATACAAAGTAGCGGATTTGTTTTGAACAGAAATGTTTTAATCATATTGATTTGCATTCGACAAGTTAAATGAGAGGAATAATTATTGTCTCCACAAATTGATACTTTATACGAAAAAACCTTATGAGATACATAATAAATAAAGCTGTATCGGTTTTGTGATAAATTAGCATACGAAAACCCCCATGAAACAAAATAACTTTTCAAACTGAGTAATTATCACTCAATATCACACTTAAGCCCAATAATAAAATTGAAATTGTTCGGGTTGTTCAAAGTTTCGCTACCAAGCTTAAAATAGCACAACTAGGTGTCTAAATACATGTTATCAGACCAGAACACTACTTTCAAGTTAACCGCAAGACCAACTACCGCTAGAATCATAAAATCTCCATGGAGTAATGATCATATAATACCCCAAGAACAAACATTTTCTCCGAACAAAAGGCTGACAAATGGGATTTAATTTTCTACTTTTACGAGCTTTTGATAGGAGCCACACAAAAGCTCAGCAACACCGAACACAAAACCGTCGCACTGTTCCGCCTTTTCGGTCCTCGTCAGCCTTTTCCTTTTCCACCACGATTCACGCCAAGGCAACAGGAAGTGATGAATGACTACTACACTAGTCCCCTCGAACATTTTCCTAAAGGATCCACCGAGTGGCAAATTGGGAAATGAACTGATTGCTATACTCTACATTGTGTACCACACCAACCACCCGAAGTGGTGGTGCAAAGTGCGACGGTGAAGGGCCAGTTATTGTCGCTTACATCGCAAATAACGCGCCAACCATTAGATTGTTGTCAACTGTGCTTGGCTTCGAGACACCGCACAGTTCGGAAAGCGTTGCTGTTGCCAACAGGAAACGGCAGCCAGCCAACGCGAGATGTAATGCTTTGCGATATTAAAATTATCCATTCGGAAAACTTCTTGCAGTGGCTCGTTTAGTGCGTCGAGTGTAATACCGTTTTACGCTTAGGGGAGAATGATCCAATATTTACTTCTAGAAGTTTTAGTTAATTAAAATTTCACGTTAAAAAAAATGACAACAAAATGCAGGATTTAGTAAGCGCGCTGTATCTGAAAACCTTTTAATTTGTTTTTCATAAAGATCCAATTGGGCGTTGGGCGCCACATTTTGACTCCCCGGTGCATCTTAGACCGCCCTCATCTATAATGTTTTACTACTCACATTTGCTACGCTCGCTTTCGCTCCCCCCGGGGGATGAAATGTTGCAAAATTATTAACAACCATTTAAGATAAAGAGTCCGAACAATTTATGGAGTTCAAATGCCATAAACGATGTCATAAACAAACCGAATTTCGCTTATCATAAATCAAACAATCTCAACTCGACTAACCCGCACGCCATCGCAGACGTTTCTTGGCCCGCAAATGTAGTATCCGAAGCTCCGCTTCTCCATTATAATGGCAATATAATAAAGGCGCAAGTTTGTCGCAGCCAGCAGACAAATACAAGCACCAGATTGTATGTGCTATTTGCTGATGTAAATATTTGTGCCGAAAAAGCAGCGCATACACCATTAAGTCCGCCGAAGCCGCAGCAAAGAATAGGCGGTGGTAGTGCTCAAATATCTTTGTCATCAAAGTCGACGCAAAGTTGGGATTCCGACTGATAAGAATCCTTCTTTTCCCACGGTTCTGTTTGACTTTTGATAAACTCTTTCTGACTCTTTTTTTTCCCTGCTGTCTCCCCGCACTGGGAAGTCGGTTGATGTGATTTTTCCCTTCCTCATGCTGTCGTCATCGTCATTCATCCACTGACTGACTGTCTGCACTGTTTGCGTTCGGTCGGTGCTCTCTTATTGCAAGTTTGTGGTGGGGATCGAGATATTCGAGATTTGAATGAGTGGTTGCTCGCTTCCTTCGAGTCATTCGATGTCAATTTTCTTGGGAATGTTTATATTTGCCAATCGACGAGTTGAAGATATTTATTTTACAATGTCTTCCGAGTAAAATGGGGGAAATGATTCGTTTGAGCACAGGAAAAAATCGTGCAGAAATGCTACTATGATATGACGATATTGTGGAGAAATATTCAAATTGACTGCAAATTATGTTTTTTTCGATAGTACGATATCAGTTATTTTACGAACGCCCATGATCGCATATATATTATATTTAGATTTTTTGTTGGTTTTGTAAAGCGTCTGTAATCGTTCTAATTAGTGACATTTTTCCAATTAGTGACATTTGTGAATTCTTTTCCACGATCTCAGTTCTATGGATCCACAATTTCTCTAACATCGGATTTTCGAACATTGAAACATGTTTGAAAAATGATTTTTGTCGTATTTTGTTTGCATTTGCATTTGTCAGTAATTAGCTCAAGTGACGACGACGCATGATTTATCACATGCGGTGCTTATGACGAGTTGCCTCTTGCCATTCCACAGCATCTACTCTACAGTCTACCGAATTAAACTGTAATAACTGTAATAACTACCAGCTCATGAATAGCCCACAATCGAGCTACACTAACCTAAGCATTAGAGGTATCGAACGCCACATTGACAACGTCAAAACTATTTTAAAGCAGATACCTTACCACTTCTTCGCAACTACTGAGATAAAACTGAAAGCATCGTCCCCAATTGGGCAATCCGTATTCCAGGATACAATCTTTTAAAACACCTTTTATCTAGTGTTAGAGGACGCGGAGCACGAACTTATGGAGGAGTTGGACTCTACATACAAAAGGTGTAAAGTATAACGCAATAATTGAATCCACGCTTGATCCTGATGCCCCAATAGCTACTAGACTGGAATACAGCGTAATTCAAGTTGATGAGAACGATCTTTGTATTGGTTTCTTTGCTATTTACAATCCATCTTGCTCCAACCCACTGGCACTGTTTTCACATGTTAGATTCGAGACAGATTGTTTATCAACGGCAATTTTTACATCAACGTACGAGCTACATAGCTGTGCAATAATATTGCATTACTTTCAACTTATTCAATCTAACAGTTTTTCTAACTTCACCGCCACGGATAACCCAAACCAGTGCAGTGCTACAACGATCGATCTTCTCAGTTGCTCCACAGACTGTTATTGCGCCTAAAACATGTTCCAACAGTCTGTTAGACCACGAAATCATGTTTCTTATCAAGTGGTGGAATTAAATGGGATAGTACGAACTCGTCTTATGATAAGTGATCTCGCAACTGTTGATTTACTTTACGCAACTGCAAATTTACTGTCTCCCCTTTTTCCCAACCCCAAGAAAACTAAGGCGATAGAATTCCCTAAAAACAACATTATTCCTGTTTTGGGTGAACCGTTTGCACTCTCTGACTCGCTCACCAACCTAGGATTACGAATGGACATAAATTTGAGCTGGACTGGACAAGTGAATGACGTGACGATGAAAGTCTTCAGCACCTTTCGATCATTCAGACAGTTTGGATCAGTGCTGTCCAACACTACGCGCAAGAAGCTTGTAGAATAAGCCATCATACCATTCCTGACGTACTGTGACGCCGTCTATTACAACGGACTAACAGCATCGCTGAAGGAACAATTACATTGCTGTTTTAAGGCTTCATTAAGGTTTGTACAGAAGCTACATCGAAGGGAATCTACAGCAGCCTCACGCGAAATTATTATTGGACACAATCTCAGTTCGTCGTATGACGTTTAGTCGAATGACATTTAATCGAAAGTACACTTGGTCGAAGGGACATTTAGTCGAATGGACATTTGGTCGAAAGGAAATTTAGTCAAATGGACATTTAGTCGAGTGGACATTTATTCGAATGGATGTTTGGTCGAATGGACATTGAGTCGAAAGGTTATTTAGTCAAATGTAAAATTAGTCGAATGTTGAAAGTGTTTAGTCTAACCACCATTATCCATTTATCTAATTACCAAAAATGGTAATAGGTAATTAGTTAAAAGGATAACTCGACAATAGATTTTTGGTTAAATTTGAATAAATAATCCACAAGATACATGGATAAACTGATTAGAGGAATTCAGTGAAAGTTGAGAAGTTCAATTAGCAGCAGAAGAAATGAATACAGAAGCCAATGAGAATTTTCACTTGAGCTAACAGTAACTTCTGGAGACCCTGGACGGTTATAGAAAAATACAGAAATAGCAAAATATTAGGTGCTAATGGTCAAATATCATCTATTCTATTTTTCGGCACATGTTCAAAAACCAATGATATCAATGTTATTTTGCCAATACTTCATCGTAGTCGGCTTTGGAGCATTTAGTCTAATGACATTTGGTTAAATGACATTTTGGCGAAAGGACGTTTAGTCGAAGGGATATTTGGTCGAATGGAAATGGTTTTCTTATTCTTTTTATTGAAACTCTTTCTTTCACTCAATATTTATACAATAATTAGTTCAAAATAAAATTGTCTTCCAACCATAATTCGTCAATTATTGGACGAAAATTGATTTCATAGTCATAGGTCATCAATCAATTCGACGTCATGTCTAATGACAAAAATCATTCGACTGAATATCTTTTGACCAGGTGGTATAGATTCATCGTATCCAAAGTCAATAACCAGTCGGGAATATTTTCGAATTATTTATTCTTTTTATGAACCCATCATTCTTTGGGCGATATTGGAGCAATCATTAGGTGACTTTTAAAAACACCACAATAAATCATTTATTTTTTAATTGTTATTAACTAAAGTTCTTTTCTTTCAAATAGCCATTCGGCGGAACGTTATTCGACCAAATTTACGAAGATTCTAAACTATGATTTCGACTAAATGTCCATTCGACGTAATGTCCTTTCGACCAAATGTCATTCGACGATATGTTTTTCGACGACATGGTATAGATTCCTACAGGATATGTTACTTTATGAGAAACTGTTATTACGATGTACTGCTTGATTACATGCTTCAAGAATTTCAGAAAGTACAACAAGAACGGTCCCGAAGTTTCATCGTCCAAAATGTGTTTTAATAGCCGGAATGTTGACCTGTAATGAATTGCCATTAGCCTTAAAACAACTACCAACACTAGGACTTTTTAAGCACTCCCTAAATGCCACTTTTTAGTATCAAGAGTTAGAGATAGATAACTAAAATAAAACCCGAAGTTTTACTGGTATTAAGTAGTATTATACAAAACTGGAACCTTGTACCTTCCTCGACCTGACTAAAAGTTCTGTACTACAGATTAAGGTATCTCTTTATATAAAAATGAATTTGCTTTTTCTTTGAGGCACTATAACTCATGAACGGATGGACCAATTTGCATCAGCTGTGTTGGTACATACTAAGAGTTCTAATCAATTTGACGGGAATAGTAGAAAAATTGTCAAAATGCAATGAAACCGTTCATAAGTTCTGAAGAAAACAATCAAGCTCGAACTGAAATCGATCGAAATGATCAACTAAATGATTGACAGATCGTAAATAAAACTCAAGCGAGATCGGGCAGGTTCGCCTAGTTCTTTAATAAATATAAATATTTACAATTTCTTTATTAGAAGAGAAGTAAAATTTTGAAATAATGAAAGAAACTGTTCAAAGCAGTCAAGTACGAGACACTGAAGACGACCTTACTGTTGAGGTTGAAATACGTATCTGTCAAACTACAATTATGTGGTGGAATTAAATGGGATTGCACAAGCTCCTCTTTTGACAAGTACATGATGATGATTATTATTCATCTCTCAAGATAAGCACCCACACATGGATAAAATCCCAAATTACGGTCATGGGCAAAACATTTGAAACTAATATCCAATTCAAATGAAAATCTCTAAAAAACATTAGAAAAAACTATACAGACTCATCCTTACCAGAAGCCGGATTAGGTGTCTAGTAATATGTAACATGCACCCATGAGCAATAATTTGTCAAATACCTACAGACTGCATTCGATTTAGGTAACGAAACCATTAGATTTTGACAACAAAACCACTTGATTTTGGCACAGAAAAAAAAATTGTTCAGTTTTTCGAAATTCTTTTTGCACTGGGTTTACGTGATAATTATTGTAAAAATTGCTTAAATCCAAAAACAACTTAAACATCACCTAGAAACCGCGTAGCAGAGAAAAAAGAAAATCGGCTTTGGAACACTTCGTTGCATGACGTTTGGTCGAATACCTTTTTGCCTTTCTCGTACAACTAAGTTGTACCGAAAGGCTATCATTTCACTCCGAAAACTCTCCGAAAACTCTCTGAGATCCATAGTATTATATACCAATCGACTCAGCTCGACGAGCTGAGCACATGTCTGTATGTCCGTGTGTATGTATGTGTGTATGTGTGTGCATAAAAGCAATAAAAAAACATTAGACAAAAACATCGTATAGTAATCCTTAACCGATTTTCTCGCAACAAGATTCATTCGTCAGGGGACAAAGCCTTGACGATCGGTCATTGCGTTTAAAAGTATGAAGAAAATGGTACATCGAACTATAGAAGCGCTTTATAAGGTTGGTGTCTTAACTAAATGCGAGAAAGGCACCAACAACGCTAGGTGGATTAATTTGGGTTTTTTTTTAAAGTACGTTTAGTCGAAGAGACATTCAGTCAAATGGACATTTAGTCGAAAGTGAATTGCAGCAGAGCAAATCATGAATCAAACGTCAAACGTCACTTGGTCAATTATTGGAACATTATAGCGGATAGCTTTAAGGTCACTCCTCACGGAATCCAAGTTTCAAAGTGCTCGCGTTTTCGAGGGCACACAACTCGATACGGAAGCAACGCAGAATTGTATTTTTTTTTAATATTTCACGCATGCTGCGACGCAGCAAAGCTAAATCAACAAAAAAGACAGTTGTGCGTCGCCTCCGTATCGAGTCGTGTGCCCCCGAAAAGGCGAGGACTTTGAAACTTGGATTCCGCGAGGAGTGTCCTTAATTGAATTGGATAATGAACATTAGCTCGCTGAATAGCTTTTCTTATACTTTTTCTTGATACTCTTTGTTTTTCTTAACATGAACGCAATCCGGCATTTCGTTTCCGGTAATGGCGGCTTCTGTGGGTTTCAAAATGTGTCTGTCACTGTACTTCATTTTTGACACCTCGCTTGGGTTTGACATCCCGTTTTCCTTCCAGTCAACAAGATGTTGCATGCGAAAAGCTGGATGTGCACCGTAAAAGAGTTAGTTTTTTTTTGTAATAATCATTCAACACGAGTGAGGCCCCACTTCGTTTCGCTTCATATTCAATATTCTTCCCTCTCGACCATTTTCACGACCACTACCACATCCTTGATGTGACCCTTGATGACGCTTGGGATTTTTCGTCAAATGATGATTTGTAGAATTTATTATTAAGAAAATATTAACACAATAAGTAATAAGTAATATAAATTTGATTGAAAAATCACTTTCAATTAAAATTCGTTAATGGTTAACCGAAAACTTAATTTCAACCAAATGGCCATTCGACCACACACACAATTCGGTGTTCCGGAGATCCAGAATTTCAATTTGATCAGTCTGTTTAACGGAATATTACTTCGAAATACTTTCTAGATGCAGGAGAATAAGATAATTTTTGATGAAATTCGTGAAGGAATTTCTGAAAGAATTCGTGCATGAAGTTTTGAAGAAAACCTGAATACAAAAGATTATTACAAAAGATTTTTTTATGGAAATTTCGAATGGAATTCCTACAATAATTATCGAAGTAATTTCTAATTACCGAAGGAGTTCGATAAGGAATTCCCTAATGACAGGGCTTGGATGAGTGAAGCAATGAAGATGATGACCGATGCTTCAGCACCAGATATATTCCCGAGGAAGGTAGCTTCATGAGAGAGCAGTTTCAAAGTGCTTAGTGAAGAATGCTTCCTCGCTACATATGGAACTGCTGTACGAAACAGTTAGAGAGTCAAACCAAGCCCCAGCTAGTGCAGAGAATATTTAACTCTCTTGCCTCCTTTATACTGAGTTGCGCATTTCTGTTGGAATGAATGTGTAAAAGAGAGGTATATAAAGCAGGCTTCTCTTTCTCGCTAATATGGTTTTGTATTTACACAACACTCACTCGCATCTGAAACACTGCCGATGAACGAAGGAAGCATCCTCATTTCACGCTGCCTACTGAACGATGCCTCTTCGGCACTACCCGCTTTGTGAAGATGGCACGTTCAAAACTCCCCACTTTCAATGTATAACACGAATGCTTTGTATTTGCCTCTTCCCTGGTTCGTGCAGCAAGCAGCACGTCATAGAGCGAACATCAATCGGTGCACCGAAATTAAAACCTCGCTGTGGGCTAAAAACGAAGCATTCATTCGTTTTTGAACGAATTTTCCAAGGCCTGCTAATGAATTTCTTATTAGAATCCCGAAGGAATTCAGAGGGAAATTTCTGAAAGACTTCCCGAGCAGATTCTGAGCGAAATTCCAAAAAAAAGGAAAATTATTTCTAGAAATTTTGATGGAATACTGAAAGAAATATGCAAAAGAATACCTGGAGGAATCTCCTTTAGGATTTCATGAAATAATTTCTGAAGGTATCGCAGAAGGAATATTTGAAAAAATTGCCAAAGGAATTCCTAAATAAAATCCCAAAGGATTTTCAAAAGAAAATTTCGCTTATATTACTAAAGAAATTTCCGAAGGAATTCCCAAATAAATTTTCGAAGGAATTTCTAAAAGAATCTCCGAAGTAGTCTCTGAAGTAATTGGCAAAGGGACTTCCGAAGCAATTACTGCAGAAATTTGTGAGTAAAAGGGATTTCCAATGGAACTCGTTAGGGAATTCCCAAAGGCAGGATTTCTTGGAGGAATTTCATTGTGGAATTCATTCTTGAATAATTTCCATAATTCGATCGGAACTTCCTAATTCCAGATGGAAGTGCATAAATCCGCAATTTTTGCGACAGCATTTTAACGAACCGCGATAATCTGCGAAATCTGCGAAATTCGCGAAAAACGTTAGAATTGCGAAATCCGCGACTGTTGTAACAGCCCTGTAAATGAATTTCAACCAAAGATTCGAATCACGCTATGAGCTACACAAAAATTCAAATTCAACCAAATGTCCATTTGACTAAAAGTACCTTCGACGTATTGTTCTTTCGACCGTATGTCTTTCGACAAAACGTCATTCGCCTGATTGTCTTTCGGCCAAACAGTAGATTCTAAATAATCGCATATATCCCAATATTCGAGTAAATAAAAAACAGTGCAAATTCCAAAATTGTGGAGTATTGAGCTTGATTGACTGCTCGTAGTTGCTACTCCATTATGACCAGATCAGCTGTTCTTGCACAGGGAACCAACAGATGTTTGCTTGGGACTAGCACACATCTTCAATGTACAAGTACTGGTGATCTCATTTGTTAGGTCATACTGGCGCCTGCCACGTCAGAATGCAAGTCAATGTAGGGAAGGGAGATGAAATGATGATGCAATCACTCGCCCACTGCAAGCCGAATATACCTCTGCACTTGCCACGAGTTCATGCGGAATTTGTTGGAATTTTTGGGTTAGGTTTGAGAGGCAGAGGTCCGTCTTGGTAAACGAGCTGCCAATGTGATAGATAGGAGAAAGCAACTGATGGAATTTCTAATTGGATGTAGGAAACGAGCTTTATAGTTCATTTCCAATTCTAGCAGATTACTGTTAGAATACTCAAGTTGAGGTATAGGAATAGTAATGGAAACGGTATGGAAGTCCATTTCCAGTTCTAGCGATTGCTAGAACATGAGAAATATAGAGAAAGATACAAAGTAGGAAAATGGAACGGACCTGGGATTGAACCCACGACCTCCTGCGTATGAGGCAGAAGCAGTAGCCATATGACTACCAAGCCCGCTACAAATTCCAAAATTGTGGAGTATTATGAAAAAACAAAAATAATCGATTTTCAAAACATAAAAGTTTTAAATGTATTGCAAAATTGGAATGGGATCTGTAACAATTCACGGACATCTTTTTTTGTTGTTGACAAGCATTGGTCGAAATTAATGCATCTACGCGGTTTCTTTTTTTATGCATAAAGTTTTGAAAGTCAAAGCCACGAATTCGTCATTTTACATCAATAGTATTATATTTAAGTCATCTCCTGCCATTGAACGATAAACATTTAACCATTTATTCTAAATGTCATAATTCTGCTTGTTTTGTTCAACAATTAGATGAACTACTCTGAAATCGTTCACGACAGTCTTGAATTTGAAATCCGAGCAAATTTCACAAGAACGGTTGTAACAAAAACACATTTTGTGTCAAATATTAAATATCGAATCGAAACGACGAATCAAAAAAAATTGTGCCAAATTTTGTTTACAGGAAAGATTGTAATAAATCACAGAGGTGAGAAGAAACCAAGTACAACTACCGCTTACCTAAGTTAAATAAACTCGACCTAAATTTGAGTAAAGGGCTTGAACGATGCTTAAAGTAAATTACTTAGTGCTGAAAATGTCAGATTGTCAGATTGTGTTGGATGGGAGATAAGAGGTCTAATCTACTCTGCAGCAATGTAATCATTTTTTCTCAAGTTTGTTTTTTGATAGGATCAGGCGTGTATAATACTTTACGAAGCCACGATTCTTTGTGATGTTTACAGTCGATATAATCATATTATTATCATTGAGGTAAGATACAATCGTTGGCAAGAATATCACACGATCCAACTACAGACAGACCAACCAATCAACAAGACAGGTGTATTTGGCCTGCTCCCAAGAACGGTTGGTACTGGAACTAATACGCTCGCACTATCTTACCAATTTTATTCATATATTTTTTTTAAATATTATTTATTTACGACATATCGAAGAACCCTCGATACTGTACCCTTTAGGGCCAAAGTAAGGTTTTAGATACATACATACAAGATCCTCCGTGTGATCTTGAATCAAAGAATATAAAGTCAGAAACATTTGACTATTTGACTTGAACAAATCCAATAGAATTGGGAAATGACTCAAGACACCATCAATAACAATCTGAGTGAGAATCCTCAGACAATTACTTTGAACCGTAGTCAATGATAAGTGCCAGACAATTTCCTATAAAATACTCATGAGCAGATAAATCAACTAGTAACTGTCGTTTGATGAATTGCTGGGTGAATTCCGAGATAATTTGGTCACAACCAGTGTTAGTAGAATCATGCTCAAATCGGAATCATCAAAACCTCATGCGCGAGCTAATTTGCTTGCGATTCTCCAGGGACAGCACCGCTCTCGAGTTTTCACGCAGAATCACATCGTTTCGCTTATTCGCCGAAAAATGATTTCGCTGCAAAAAGCGTCTAAACCTAATCGGGGCATATTTCATGTTTACGTATGGATTTATTATCCATTGTTTTGAGCAAAGGAAGTTAATTCGATGAATTTAAAGAAAAAGAACACGTAGAAATCATGCAATGATGACAATCGTGAGTTGAATCATGAATGATTCTCTGGGCCATGTGAGTTGTACTCGCGTTGAGTTTGACTCGCGCTTGTATTGAATCGTGGATGAGATTTGAGAATTTGATTTTTCCCAACCACAACATAGGAATTTTTTGATCTGTGATTTGTGATTCTACTATGTATTTCGTGTTTTTGTCAACAAGACCAGTAGGATCAGTATCAGTATAAATAATATCCACATCTTATAAAAATACAAACATATGGAGACGCATGGTACATCGACTTTTTATTACGAAACTTCGTACCGTAAACGTTAAATCAAGGATGTTTTCGATCATATAGTGATCTGGGTTCGATCATTTGGAGGTCTGTCAATAACTTATTCCTGAGGCAGAATTTCTAAATGTATTGTATGGAGGGCTTCTACTGCCGTTCCACGCATAATTGTACCAAGTTACCTTTGCTAAAAAAAACAAACTCGAGTCGATTTGTTCCACTAATTTTAGAGTCGATTGGATTTTGAAATTTAATAAATATTTTTGGGGTGTTATAAGCGTAGGCAATACTATTCCAGGACACAAAACGAATCACTACTTAATTAAACGGTTTTCAGTCTCAAATATCATCAAAGAACAGCCTAATTTTTTCAGAACAAATTGACTCGAGTTTGAGATTTTTCATCAAAGGTAACAAGGTACAATTATTCGTAGAACAACAGTCTAGTTCGAAGGAGTTGTAGTGCTAGTTGTGGTGACTGGAACTACATGATTGACATTCATCATCATTTAGTATAAGTTGCTACAACTAGCACTATAGCTCCGTTGTTGGTGGAATTCAAGCAAACCAGTGTTAGATAGAGTTGAAGAAAATCCTTCACACTTCAAGTCCACCATGGAACATATTTTGAAATTCAGCCTCTAGAATGAGTTATTGACAATCTACTAAATGATCGAACCCAGATTGATAATTATATCAAAATGTTCAATAAAAACATAAATTTTGTCCTTCCAGTAAACCACACATCGTATATCTAAGTGCAAACAAAAAGGCACATGTCCAAAGAACAACTTTTTCATTACTGTTCGTGTATACCATCATGCCAGATAGCAATACTGTAAAACAAATTTTTCATATAAAGGTTCCCCCAAACACACGCGACGCGACAATCGCGTCGCGATTCTATCGCTTGGCGACTGCGATTTTGTCGCCATTGGTACGAAAGAGTAAATGAAACATTGTCTGCAGCGACCCAGCGATAGAATCGCGGCGACAAGTTGTCGCTGTCGCGGCGATGGAATCGCTTAGGTCTGGGGGAGCCTTAACCCTTTTTTTTCGCGCACACTTATACACATATAGTACTAGGTATCGTACTTAATGTACATTTAGTGTATATGCTTGCCGTAATCTGCCAAAGTGACTCATACGTCAATGATAGTGTTGATGTCAATATTTTGAAAGGAAACACTCTAATCGGATGTGCTGAAATTTGGCGCATCCTTCGCTCTCCAAGATATCGCCAGTTTAATCGGACAATCCAATAACTCATTCCAACTCAAATCCCCATTTACCATATGCGTACTTACTAGAATCCTATAGTGCTGTATCCATAATTTCCAATAGCAGTATAAACACATTGAAGTATCTCCGCCCGGAGCTAATCCTTCCCGCTACGCAAAACCGACTGTCGTCTGTTGGGTTCGATTCGATTCTGCGGCATCCGGCCACGGCAAGCCGCACAAATCCTTTCGCAAATCCTCGCATGCACAACGACGCACTCGCTACCGCTACGGAACCGAGCAGACCGCAACCATCGTAGATAACCGGAGATAACTGACGGCGACAGTAAAAACCTGAATCAGAACAAGACACAACAATATTCTCAATTCGACATCCTCGTCGTCGCCAGAAGCTTAGGGATGCGTTGGCGTTGGCTGCATACACTTCTCTAGGCAGTGCACTACACTTGCATTTCTTACACACACCCCCCCTTGCCGCACGCACCGTTCGATTGCCGGACTGACTTGTACCGTGGGGGTTTGGTTATTATTGGGATGCAGCGGCACCCATGTGCATCGTCGTCGTCGTCGTCTTCGCTCTCTTGCTCTCGATTGCAGTTAGGGAGGTCCTCCCCCGCACGCCGTCTCACACTTCCGTCACTTTACTACCACCACACGTAGATCGGCACACTACCGTAGCCCGCCGAACGGCGGACGGCGTTTGCTTTACGGCTTTTCCCCGGTAATCGTAATCACACTCGACACTACTCGCCGCCGAGAAAGACGACTCCCGGCCAATTCATATTTCTTGTATATCACACACAAAGAGGGTGCAGCAGTGCAATGATGCAGCTGCAGAGATCGTAAAACTGGCCTCTGTTTGTCTGCCTTCTGCTCCTCACACCAACCAACGCGGAGACAGCTTATCGGGGTGGAAAAGTCGAGGCCTTCGTCGGCACCGCGCGCACAACCGTCTGCAGGCACTCACTGTTGTTTATTTTTACTGCATCATCTACACGGTGCAATATCTACGGAAATGCACTCACACGCAAATCTCGAATGCGCTACTCCGGGAGAAAGATCTCCGATTCCCCGCCCCCTTCTCAAGTTTCCCGCGGCGGCTCCGGCACACACCTTCGCGCACTCTCACCCTCCCACACACGGGTCTTCGTTCTTTGGTCGGTTGGTTTGTTCGTTTCCAATTCGCTTTGTTTCCACCGATTTCTGCAATCTTTCACGGAAAGCACAATAACAAACAACACTCCACATTCGACGAATGCAACTCTGCTGATAATTGCATTTTATTGCACGATTAAGATTTTGCTCCGATTACCGGTCGGTAAACGTACGGCAGCAGGATCCACTTGAGCACGTACGAGAACTCTCAAACAACAAACAATCCGTGGATTAGATAGACGCTGTTCTTTACTGCACCGAACATCGAAGATATCGCATCACAGAACGTTGGACCGTACGAGAACACCGAGAAAGGATCAACGAACGATCTATCGATCGATCACATCACATGTGCAGAGAGGTGGTACGCTCTCGACAACGCGCGCGTCCGTTTCGGAGTCTAAAGTTTAACTGAGGGGTTTAAAGAGATCATACACACAAAACACATGGACGAGGACGGATTGGAACCAAATGCGAACGACGACACGAATGCGCGTTAGGCACCGCGTCTACCGAGACTGTGGTTCGAAGCGCACAGAGCGCAGATCGAAGCGAAGGTGGAGGCGCGGGTAACTCAAGCTCAACTGAAGCTGCTGCTAGCACGACTGGAACAGCTAGCAGATCATTTGGAGATCAAAACCTCCTAAAAACATAACAACACCATTCATCCATCTATCCATCCATCCATCCATAGGTAAACCATACCAACATACAGTCAAATTCACATAAAAAACCGACCGAAAACGAGAGTTTGTTGTCAGAGCATGGCAAACCGTACCATTACAGCATAGCATAGCCTGGCAGCGCATAGGTGGTGAGAAAATTTTGGGACCACCGCCGCCAGCCAGCTCAAGTCCAACATGCGCAGCGCATAGGAATAGAAAGAGTCGGAGAGAGAATCGATCGGCTCGGATGTGTGTCGGTTGATGGGACTGATAGTGCGCAACTGATGTGGTGGTGCGATGGAGGAGGAGGAGGGCGAGAATGAATATGATCGAGTTGCGCACGCTTGGTATTTTTCAGACAAAGTAACGATTTTTTCATTGAAGCAAAATGGCACTTGACTGAGATTGCGGTCGATAGTTTTCTAATTAAAATTTTAGATGATCGGTTAGTGCATTCCAGAATAATAGTGGGACAACTGATATTGTTAATGTTGCTTAAATTTATAACAATTACAATAACAGTGGGAGCTTTACGGGAAACTATATCGTTCAATTTATAGAAGCAGAGATCTTGTTTTGGCTTCCTTTTGCTGGCCAGTAGAAAAACAGTACGCAGAAAGAAAAATAATGAAAATTAACAGACACATAAAAAATAAACTGATATGATGTAATTTTCAACTATCCTGTGAATTTAAATAAATTATATAAATCAATATTCAATTAAAATTGCTTAATTTTTGCACAATCTTGTAATTTTTAATTTATTTTGTTCTTTACTCTCAGGGCGTTTATTTATTCTCGGGTTTACTTTTATGCTTCAAATATGTGCATCAAAGTGAACGAAAATTTACATAGAGAGAAATTTAGGGAAATTCTTCCTTCTAGAATTGCATATGAGAGAAGCCTTCTCATTCATGATTAGCATTGTTACGGTGTACTTCGTATAACGTTTGCATTTGAAAAAAAAAAAGATTTTTGAATTTTTCATGGGTTTACCATCACCCTGACTGACGAAACTACCCATGCAGCATCAATCATAGTAACCCATGACAGATTTGAAAGATTTGAGACAAAATTTGACAGCTCTATCAGTCGAACTCTAACCGAGATGGTAAAAACAGTGAAGCAACTCCGTTCAGAAGTGTACGCGTTCAAAGAACGGCACCATGCCGCCGCGTCGAAAACGGACATTGTGGACGCCGGATACACCCGTTCTGGCATCTACAACATCTTGGCATTATTAAACAACAATCAGAGCATCGGAAGAAAGCCCGGTTCCGGATGGCCGACTACCCTGAGCAGCAATAAGCTCCAAAGGAAGCTGAAGAGGAAGACCGATGGAAAAGTGGCTACATCGCTGAGTGAGCTTGGCCGGGAGGTAAAAAAAAAGTGGCAACCGACATGGGAAATTTATCAAAAGTAATTACCTTTCTTAGCTTTTTTTTATCACCATCCGAAAAAAGTCCAATTTTTTAATGTAATCGTTATTATTTATGTTATTTTATTATTTTATTTGAGTGATTTTTTAATGTAGATTAGGTACATGACTATAATTGCTTACTTCGTAGATTGGGAATTAGTGATACTAATGTCATTCTTTTGAAATTCCTATCTAGAAACCTTTAGATATTTAGAAAAAATATTTTAGGCTATTTTAGTGGAATGTATTCAACCGTCTGAGACGAGTTTAGTTCTTTCCATTTGATTCCACTAGGTTTTGTTATCTTTGCAGATACGTATTTCGACCTCAACTGTGAGGCGAGTCAAGTACGAGACGCTGAAGACGGCCTCACAGTTGAGGTCGAAATACGTATCTGCAAAGATAACAAAACGTAGTGGAATTAAATGGAAAGTACTAAACTCGTCTTAGATAGTTTAGATATTTGTTGGTGTGATACCTTCTTATGTATGATCTATCGACAGTATCACGGAGTTAAAAATTGAGGTAGGTAATTGTTGGTTCAAGATTTGCGACGCTGACAATATAATGGGTATAGCAAATGAAGAGTCAAACACGTTCTAACATACGAAAATGCTCTTCTAGCTTTTGGCAATTCCTTCTACAGAATTTCGTTCCTTCTTCAGAAATTTCGATGAATTCTCTTTTTTCTGAAATTTCAGGAAATTTCATCTCCCAGCATTTTAAGAATTGTGCAATAAGATAACACCAGAACTATTATATGGAGAGCTTCTGAAAGGAATTCATGAAGAAAATTCTTTAAAGAAATCATAAAGAAATGCCTGGACTTATTTCTGAAGAAATTTTACAAGTAGTTCTCCAAGGCTTCCCGGGCAAATGTTTAAAGAATTCCTGAAGAAGTTCCTAGATAAATCCGTGGAAAAGTTCGTGTACATGTTTTGGCGAAAGTCCTCTTCGATCTTTTCTATTAATAATAATCAGGTCTTCATAAAAAAAACTTCTTGTGAAATATAAAAAACCATCGGAGGTTTTTCATTAGTGCATTGGTGGGTGTCGGAGTAAGAAATTCTAATTGAATTTTCAAGGATACAAAGAGCAAATTTCTGATGAAGAAGTTTCTTTTACACGGAAACAAATGCATTCATGGTACTGTGGAATCCCCACCAGTCGACAAAATGCATAACCGGTTATACTTCCAACACTTCGTTCCCAAAAAGAAAGAACAGTTGAGAAGTAGCACGCCGGATTCTTAATTTTTTTCTTCTTTATCAAAGAGGCTTTCAGCCCTTAGCTGGTTCACCTCTGGAGGCTCTTAATCAATATACTCGAGTTCAAGGCTTGTGTTAATCTTGTTTTTTATTTTTTCTATCTCAACAACCAAATCGTAACGGATTGGATGTGTTACGCGAAAATAAATCATGAAACCATGAATTATATTCATGGTGTATTTTCATAACTTAAGAACACGATGGATTCACGAAATCTTTAATTACTTTATCATTTTGGGGAACGGATTTCTACCCGTGTATTAATGTAGAAGCATGTAGAAGTTCCTTTTATAAATTTTAGTGAATTTCTAGACAAATGTTTGAAATAAAAAACTTTGGAAAAAAGTTTGGGTAGCTTTTTAAAGATTTGTTTCAGCTTTTCTTGGTATCACACAGTTTTTCATAGGATTTTATTGTGCAAAAAGTTCTTATTTACTTCTAATAAAATGTGAAACTAACAATAATTCAGACATTCTCTTAAAAATGCTAGTGGCGGGATGTTGTCATTATAAAAACAGTTAACTTCTAAGTGCCAGTTTCTGGAATATTCATTAAATAATTTTATTGTTGAACGTTCAAGTTGTTTTAATTTAAAATATAAGCATTGAATTGTTTTACAATAAAAGTGCAATTCAAACTATTGTATTTTAAACATTTTAGTCTGTCATGTCTATAATATATTTATCTTATATTGTATCGTTCAAAGAAAAAAAATCTCAAATTCTATATTGTTACGATACTTAACAACTCGTATATTGTATTGCGGAAACTTAATTTACAGTTCAGTAAATAGTTCATAACAATACATTCTAATGCACCTACAATATATTATGTAGCAATATTGTTTTAAATGGAAGTGTTACAATAAAATGTATTGTTTTAGGTACCATATTTTTTATTCGGGAAGTCCTTAGGCTGGGTGCTCTCACAACCCAAAATCTAATGAGTTATCGATCTAACCACGAGTTCTAGGGACGGCTCCGAAAAAATGATCCATAAACCTGTAGCCAAGGTTCAACACAGGCCAACAGAAATTCACGTCGAGTCGGTCGGCTGTCGGTATTAAGTGAACTGAATCCCGCGCTGAAAGAAAGGTTCCACATTGAAAACCACAGCTGGTATGAGCCAAAACTTGAAGGCATATTACAGAGAAAGAAAGCTCCCTTACCATGCTACAAATCCGAAATTATTAGCACCAAAAGAACATATATAGATAAAGTTTGTTCGAAAAGTTTTAGCCTACGACAGTTTAGTTCATAGCCAACTTTCAAGGGGGTTTGCACAGTTTATTGAAAACTCAAACTAATTACGGAAGGGATTTTTCTGGGGCTTCTTCATGCAACAATTTTTCAAACACATAATTTTTTTCAAAGAAATATACAAAACATCCACTTCGTTCTCCTACATAAGGAACGGATAAGATAGGAAAAATTTGGGATTCCGACTCATCTACATCTTCACAAGAAATTGCTGGAATGTCGGATATAAGAGGTGGGGTGTAGAAGGGTTCATTTTGGTTAAGCAAAAGAATCAATTACGCATACAGCAGAACAAAATATTCCGGATGATCATGTAATCTTTCTGCGTGGCAATCGAAAACACAATAGAAGGCGTACTCGTAGTGTGAAACACGAGCAATTTGAATTTAAAAACTGGGACATATTATTTCTCGGAATATGAAGAACTCCTTTACATATGGATCGCGATCTTCTTTGAGGGCGAAGCATTCCATCCGGACAAAAGATTCTTTTCAAAACTTGAACAAGCTTGGATCATTTGAATTTCAGAATTTGGATGGTTTGCTTTTCGGTACTTGGACCGATTTTCTAGTCGGACAATTTTCATCTCGGAACATGGACAAATCATTTTTTCGAATTCAAAAAATGCCTTTTCATATCGTGGTCTACTCCCAACGCGTAGAATTATAATTCTCAAGCGTGGAGGAAATTCTTTTGAGCCTCATAACTCGGAGTATTTGTATTTTGGATAATTTGCATTGTGGAACGCGGCGAGTTTTTTTTTATCTACACCGACTATTTATATTGTGAAACACGAACAATTTGCAACTCGAAACCCATACAGTTAGCTTCTCATAACGCGAAGAGTTTCTAATCGGAGCGCGGAGAAAATTCTTCTCTCTTGAATAACATCACACTAGGATTTAGCCTCGGTTTATATTTCTTTGAAGTTCTTCTTGTGTAAAATAGCAATTGCTATTTGAAAATCATGACACATGACACAGTGAATGCAATTTTCTCCCATCTCTCATGTGCATTGGGATTACCTAATTAATCAAACGTTTGTTTAGCTTCAGTTTGCCCTTACAGTCCTACTTGCTCGTCGAAGTAACAAAAACAAAGTTTAGCGTCGTGGCCAAATAAGATGTGCAAGGACTTTGGAATTCTAGAAATATTCTATTCGGAATGACAAAAGGATTTCGTTCAGAAGCCCAAGACCCACGGTTCAGAAGTCAAAAGGATTCCGTACAGAAGTTCAAATAAAATCCATTCGAAAGCCCATACAGATTTCGCTCAAAAGCACAAAAGTATTCCATTCGAAAACCCAACATGATATCGTTCGGAAGCTCAAAAGTCTTAAAAAATTTCCTTCGGTAGCCTAAATAATTCTGTTCAGCCTAAAAGAATTCCATTCAAAGCACCAAAAGATTCCGTTTCAAAGCCCAAAGAGATCACGCCTGGAAGCTCAAAAGGATTCCGCTCGGAAGCCCAAATGATTCCGTTTGGAAACCCAAAGGATTCCGTTCGGAAGTTAAAAATAAATTCCCTCGGAAGCACAACAATATTCAACAAGAATTCCGTTCGAAAGCTCAAAATTATTCCATACGATAGGTTCAAATAATTTCATTTGGAAGCCCAAAAGTCCAAACGAATTCCGAAAGGAAGCCTAAATGATTCATTTCGGAAGCATAAAAATATCCCATTCGAAAGCCCGAAAAATTTTGCTCGGGAACCCAAAAAGAATTCCGTCCGTAAGTTCAAAATAATACCGTTTGGAGGTCTTTTTGGGTTTCTGAAACGAATCCTTCTGTAACTCCGAATTAAATTATTTCCGCTTCCTTCCGGCTTCCGAACATAATCCTTTTGGACCTCTGAACAGAACTAGTTTGGGCTTCTCAACGGAATTCTCTTGACATTCAGAAAGATTTTGTGCTAGGAATCCGAAAGTACCTAATTGGAAGAATTATGTTCGGAATCCAACCAGATTTTTTCCAGAACATAATAAGAAATCTAATCAATTTTGGACAATTGCTTAAGAATTTTGTCTGGATTTGTATGATTCAGGTTTCTGACATATAAAATTTTTGATAATTTTAATTCGGCTTGATTTTTTGTTAAATACCTTTCAGTGAATAATAATATCATAATTATTGTTTTAGTGGGTGGACTTCGACACACTTTCAAGCATGTTTAACGAAAATTCACATTGCTTCTTATCAAAATTACAAGTTGACTTTTTTTTTAAACTAGAAAGAAGACTGCGATTATCAATTTGTTTTATAGATGATCAAATATTACAAAAACTTGTCTGACTTCTCACAGTCTTAAGGCAAAGTACTTTAATGAAAAAATAATAATACTAAAACACTGACTGCAGGAATATGTTTTCCCAATATACCTATGCGATGGCAATTGAAGAAAGTTTTATCTTGAGTCATTTTCTCATACATTTTTAAAAAAATCCTTTTGTCTACTTTTTGAGATTTGTATTAAGTTTGCACTAAAATTACTGAAGGAGATGTTCGTTCAACCGTGACATGAAAGAAGAGAGTAAAAAAAGGCTTGGTGCTGAGAAACTGATTTAAAAAAAAATATTATTTTTCTATAAAACTCTGGGTTCTTATCTAAAATGTCATTTACGCGAGTACGAATAGAATAAAACAGAAGAATTAAAAGTTGCATGTCGAAATATTTGCGCCACAGCACCTAAGCGTGGATCGGGTACGAGAGACAACCAGTGCGCGCTGATTTGACTGCGAGAGGCAGAGAGAGTGCTTGAACGATTAAGATCAAACTATTAGTTTAGTGTTGGTGTATAATCAACATATAGTACACAGGCAGCGACTGACATTTGGATGACGAATGGGGTGCGAGACGGAACGCAGAATGAGATCGATGACTGTGATCGTATTTTTTCCTCTCTACATTACATCGGGACGGCCGGCGAAGGGGAGGAGCAGGATAAAAAATAGCATAGTAATAATAATAAGCATGGGGAAAAATCGAGTCATAGTGATCGGATCGGTTGCCAACTTGGCTACTAACTAATTGCAATAGGAGCTGGTTAGGGAATCCTCAGTTATTCATTTTTTATGGTAATAGTTATTTCGATTTTCTGCCTATTAATATATTACGGATCATTCTCAGATTCAATCTACATATGGCACTGTTGCTCAAAAGTCGACACAATTGTCTTGAAGGAAGGTCCTCTGATTCCTCTGAATCGAACTCATCATCTGCGAATTTATGCTGACTAAGCTTTTACTCAGGGTATAAGCAGCAGTTATACATTTCGTAGGGATAAAACCATAGATTTATGTAAAGCTAATTTACAAAAACTTTAGTACTAAAACTTGTGTACACAAACTCATAAAATTCTCAAATATATTTCTCATTCATCTTTGAAAATAGTAGTTCCAAGAAATTAATTCAAAAACTCAGCATCACTGCCCTGAGAAGAGATAGAAGGAAGGAGGGCCCACAAAGCGAGCAAACGATCAACCAGAAAACGCACGGCTAGCGTAAGAGCCGACGAAGAAGACGACGAACGCTAAGCCTTTACAACCAAAATCACTTTTGGTCGTTTCATTCATCCATTCATTGATCACGTTTCTTTGGTCGTCGTTACTTTGTTTGTGTTGTTCCTACATCCACTACATGCAGCCATCCGTCTTCTTTGGCTCCTTCTCCGAATTTAAATCGAATCTTATCATCTCGGTTCCAGAAGAAGAACATTTGGCGTTGCTTTGGTTGTTAAGACTTCCCGAAACGCTGCTGGCTGATGTAAGAAGACTCGTTGGGATGGCATCTGTTGCTTATGCTCCCACTCATCCATGGTTTGAGAAGAAGAAACAGCTGCTCCGAAACTTAGTCATGGAACACGCTGAATCAAGCATATTACTATAGCTGATTCAGACTTATTTCTTGATAATCCTTATCGAAACGAAATCAATCAGCCTCGGAGCGGAAGGCGTGGTCGAATATCCGGAAAGGCTCCTCACGAGTGGGAGTTTCCGATCGAGCTACGTAATCACTGTGGGAAGCATTTATAAAAACAGTTTTGGAAGAATGATAGGATAAGTCATTCGGCGTGGGGATAACTGCTCCCAAATGAGACACAAGATTGGAAAGATGAAGAAATGCATTTTTATGTTCGAATTTGATAATGTGACCGATAGAGTTTTGAAACTAATCGACCCAAATTGTCATGTCCCTCTATAAGGCATCTCCCTCGCGGAGAGAATCGACAAAATCAATCCATTATTGGGTAAACCAGCCTCTATAACAGGAAATCCGCCTGGTTCGCTCGCATCTGTTTGGGCTTCTGGATCTGGGTCACTTCCGCCAACGCCATTGCGGCACTACCGAGAGGCGATGTGGAAAGCTCATAAAGTTCGAGCCCTGCGGGGCTAAACGATCTCGTTGATCTTTTTCTCATCGCGTTTTCAAGCAGGGTGAGCGATTCTCACTCTGATGGGTGCGAACCATATTTTATTGGGTTTGTTGAGTTCCAGTTTATTTTGAAAAACTTATTTTTAACGCGTTGAAAATTTTATGGTGGAATATGTTCACACTAGGTTATTTAATTTTGTTGCATTATTGTATCCTGCCTGACAGGATCCCATTTTTGACCTCAACTGTGAAGTCGTGTTCAGTACATTGTACTTGAGTTGACTAAGTCGAGTAAAATAAACAACGAGACACTAGAGCTCGCATTTTGCGTTTCGTATTTGTATAGATTTTCAAATAGAGAAACACAGATTGGGAGCCTCTGCTCTATCGCACTCGCCCAGCCTGACTCTCGCCCAGTACACAGAAACGAAATTAATGCTTTCATGTTTCCAAACTCAATAATTACTATTTGCATGCACAGGCGGCCCTGATTAAACCATATTGTTTTCCCATAAAATCAAAGCCGGAGGAAAGCAAATCGGGCTAATCGCTTCCAAGTCTTAATGCAACTTTGTTCCCTCCAACCCAACCGCACCTATCCCACAGGTTGTTGACGATGCCTCTTTCTCCTGTGCAGCTTTCTTCGGTTGGTTGGCTGGCTGCCGCTGCTGTTGCAGGATGATTCGTCTAAAACGCTTAAGCCAACCTCCTCCAGTGTGGCAGGCAAGAAGTAATATCTAAGAGGATTATATCGCACCATGCGTTGTTCGGTTTGCTGTTCACGAGGTACTTACAGTTTTAAATTGAAATTTTCCAGAATCCCATAAAGAAGTGGTTATTTTACGATCATGTCCGATCGTTCCGCATGAATGGATGACTGAAAGTTTTCTCCCCAGCAATCCCCACTAGTGGCAGAAAGGATTATCGGTCCAGGTGGATAACGGGGGTTTGCGACTCGCAGATGCAGAGAGACATTACCGTTCATTTGTACGATTTCGAAACCATTCGGATGGGCACTTTATGCTCCACTGTTGTAAGTATGTTAATATCTTCTTCGACCATCAAATTCGTCCCAAGTTACGAACCTCAGCGTGTGTGGCTTTCCTGCATTAGGTCGCACCAAAAAACCGTACAAACGGGGATGGGATTTCATTCATAACCGGAGCAGCTAAGTGCCGACCCTCTTGATCGATCCGTACTACTATAGGCCTCTCGGTCAGTTCGATAGCCCTCTTCGCTGCAAAATGGAAACTAAATGAAACCATTATTGTAGCCGGCGGCGTCCGCTTCCCCGATGTAACCAAAAAACCCAATCTATGGAGCACTTCATGTCCGACGAGATACCCTCATGCATGATAATAGTTTTCAATTACTTTAATCGCTCGTTTTGTGTGTGTTTAGAGCGATATTAAAAATTATGAGCACTTTAAAAGGCTCGCAACTGGATTTCGAAAGGGTCCCGGTTGTGGTCGTTGCGAACTCGATCGATCGCAGACATCCTCGTGGGCTCGTGATGGATATCGATCGATCGGAAAAAGGTGATTGATATTTTTAGGTCCGATGATGATACTGTCGAGGAGCACTTAGCAGGGCTGTAGTTTAGGGTCATTGTTTAAGGATAATATTGGACAAAATGACGTCTAAAATTGATAATCGAAGTTCCTTTGACAAACAATCGTCCGAGTAAAAACATGCAACATTCATGGCGGAAAAGAATGCTGAACTGTCCTAATTTTTATCAACGACCTTATATTAGAAAATTGCAATACTCCTCATGCATACTTCCACTTCTTAAGAAAAGTCAAAATTCCATTGATCGCGGTCGGCGATCCTCACACACGTGAGACAATGTGGCTGCTAGTTCGGTCGCTCATCCCAAAACGGGGCATATCTTCCGGTCCTCTTCTGCAACACACCAATAACCGAAGGGCGAAACGACGACGACGACGACGATGACGGAGGTGATCGAAATCGGAATAGCTTTTCGATCGCACCCAAAGAGAAGGGTCGATTACGCGTCCGATTGATGATGTTTATATATGTATAGCAGCTAAGCACTCGTCCGAAAATGACCCCGGCCCGGCCGGGGACCAGCGGCGGTACACGAATGAACCGGCCACTACTACCCGGCTAATGCGATGATGCTTGTGATCGATGGCCGTAACGAGGAATATCCGGAGCACATTTTTGGGGTCCGATTGGGCGGATCGCATCATGCCCGGGCAGCTTTTTGGGAGACTTTTTATTGTTGGGGCTTTCGTGTGATCGATGAAGCGTTCGTTGCTGCGGCTGATGGAACCGACAAACTGTCGATTGGAAACACTGCAATTATCGACTGTGCTAAAATTGCATACGCGCGCATATCGACCAAGGGATTTTGCGCCAATGGGAAACCGATCGTTGTTTCACTTAGGCGATGAGAGGTTTTTTAGCTAAATGCTTCCGGTGTCTGGGTGGACTATGTTGCTGTTTTGAAAGAGGAAAGATGACCTTTTAATCTCGGGTAAGTTGAGGGATTTCGATCGTCTCACTTCCAATGAGGTGGGCGTAGGAGAAGTTCGGCACGTGTAGGAGAAATTTCTATCCGGTCATAATTGAAAGAAAATCTATGCTTTTTTTACCGCACAGTGGAGATTTAATGAGACATGGAAAATATCATCGAAATTTGAAACAGCATATAAGAGTATGTATTCGTAAACGTTTTTTTTGCTTTGTTTCGGAGGCTTAAGATCCGACTAACTTATTCCTCTCCAAATCGGTCTTACAGTTGAGATCGAAATACGTAGCTGTTAAAATAACAATCTGGTGGAATTAAATGGAATAGTATTAAACTTCTGTATTATTGTATTCCCTAACCTCGACCAAACCGCGAGTCGTTCGGTTCCCCAAAACTAACACTATGTATAAGAATCAAGAAAAGTATTGTAAAACTTGATTTCGGCTCCGTAACGCTTCACGGCAAATGAGCCTTTCAAATAAACGAAAGATAAAAAAAAGTATTAAACTTGCCTTATGACAGGTGAAAACATTCCACTGAAAGAGCTTGATAATTTTCTCATAATAATTTGATACCAAATCCATTCTAATCAATTCTTGTTTTCATCGTACATAAAAAGTCAGCATATTAAAAAATTGAGTGCAACAAGATCATGGCGATTGAAAAAGTCTGCATGAAAACTTCCACCGGTGAGCAGTTATTAGGGTTGTAGGACAAAGGGTCGAAAATCAAAAGGTCGAAGATCAAACGGTCGAAAGGTCGAAACAAAAAATTTTAGTCAAAAGGTCGAAGGACAAAATATCGAAAGAACGGTTGTAGGACAAAAGGTCGAGGGTCAAAAGGTTGAAGGACAAAATATCGAAGGTCAAAAGGTCAAAAGGACAAAAAGTTAAGGGTCAAATGGTCGTAGGGGCAAAAGGTCGAAACAAAAAAAATTAGCCAAAAGGTCGAAGGGTCAGAAGGTCGAAACAAAAAAATTGAGTCAAAAGGTCGAAAGGATGAAAGGTCGAAATAACGGTTGTAGGACAAATGTTCGAAGGTCAAAAGGTTGAAAGGACAAAATGCCGAAGGGTTAAAAGGTCGAAGGACAAAAGGTCGAAAGTCAAAGGTTAAATTGAGTGCAACAAGATCAAGGCGATTAAAAAAGTCTGCATGAAAACTTCCACCAGTGAGCAGTTATTAGGGTTGTAGGACAAAGGGTCGAAGGACAAAAGGTCGAAGGTCAAACGGTCGAAAGGTCAAAACAAAAAAATTGAGTCAAAAGGTCGAAGGACAAAAGGTCGGAAGAACGGTTGTAGGACAAAAGGTCGAGGGTCAAAATGTTGAAGGACAAAATGTCGAAGGTCAAAAGGTCGAAAGGACAAAAAGTTAAGGGTCAAATGGTCGTATGGACAAAAGGTCGAAACAAAAAATCTTAGTCAAAAAGTCGGAGGGTCAGAAGGTCGAAACAAAAAAATGAGTCAAAAGGTCGAAGGACAAAAGGTCGAAAAAACGGTTGAACGACAAATGTTCGAAGGTCAAAAGGTTGAAAGGACAAAAGGCCGAAGGGTTAAAAGGTCGAAAGTGAAAGGTCAGAGGGTCAAAAGGTTGAAAGATCGAAAAAACAAAAGATAGAAATAACGGTTGTACGACAAAAGGTCGAAAGTGAAACGGTTGCAAATCAAATGGTCGAAAGTCATAAGATCTAAGGTCAAAAGGTGAGATGGGATAAAGGGCCGTACACTAATTACGTAAGCATTTTCCTGGGTTTTTCAACCCCCCTACCCCCATGTAAGATTTTTCCCATACAAATCATTTTTTATTTATATGGAACGTAAGAAAATGGCAGACCAACCCTCCCCCCATAAGTGCTTACGTAATTAGTGTACGACCCCTAAGAGGCTGAAATTACAAAACATTAGGCAAAACGTCGAATGTTAACCAACCATTCTTCTGCACAATTATGTTTATTGGGCTTCATCTGATAATATTTCATTGTAGATTTTTTAATTCTTCTTTTTTTCGTACATTTATATTTATTTGTGTTTAACCTGATTTTCATTGTTGAATTTTTCCCTCTTTAAAGCAAAAGAGAAGAAAGCGATTTTAATCCATTGAAAAAGGATCAATTAAGGTACCGAAACGTCGGATCAGAATTAATATAGCGTTTTAGCTGGTCATCAGACTGCATAGCCGATAAACACTTCAACATCTTGTAATGATAATAATTTTATTTTAATGTTCAAGACGATACATTTGAACGAGAGTAAAATTTGTGTTGAAATATATATAAACAAATAGTGTAAGTTCATTTTTATTATTAGAAACCGTTACGTTACGCTGTAAAGCAGGGAGGGATACAGAATTGCCCAAATTTGCGTTACATAATTTGTGAACGGACCCTTATGAAGTATGAGTCAGCTAGTTACCCTCTAACGCTCAACAGAACCTTTAGACGGCGTACTTTGATATTTTTTTGGAATTTTTAATTGTCCAGATTTCAAAAAGTGTTTGATGTCGATTAATTCTAAACTACCCGAGCATCACACTTATGGTATAGAGGTTTCCGTAACCCATATACAACTGAATTCTATTACATTTAAGTTGTAAAAACCAAGTCGGCCTGATTTGTTTGATCGGTTTTAGAAAGCAAAATAGTGATTTTGAAGGAAAACAAAAATTTGGGTGTTTGAATTAACTCCAAGGAATGTAATTGTCGCTGAAAAATGCAGAAAACAAGCGACAAAAGAGAATAGTGATAACTCTTTGTCCCCATCTGCAGAGGATAAAGACATTGTTGCGTTCCATTTTATTTGCAACAAACATGGAGAGGTAATTGTTGTGAACTTTTCAAACTGCGATAACTTGTATATTTCAGAATTAAAAAGCAAATCATGTCAACAGATGGTTAAGTTTATGTCTAATCTATGATAACTGATACTAATTTAACCAAAAACATCATCGGAAACCGACTACTTCTCAAAATGCGTGGCAGGCGATCATTGTCCTATTCTGTTGCAGTTTGGGACAAACGCTTATTGCGAGTTGAGTTTGTCCCAACATTTACAACAGAGGATAATGTTGTTGTCATTGGCAATGTTGTTATTTTACATTCCTTGATTAACTCATAAGAACAGCCTATGGTTAATGGAACGAAACCTCCAATATCTGTCTAGGGTAAAACGACCTATTATGGAGAGCTTAAGCACCGCATCGAAACAAAATTAATTTCGAAAATTCTTTAAAAAATAACTATTTATCTTTTTTTTTATATTGCAGTAGTCGAATAGGATGCTGGTTAACTCTAGTTTCGTAAATATTACGTCAATTGTGCTAAACTTATGTTGTTTTTATTTTATCACAATAAAAACAAAATACTGCAATAATAGGACGCAGTTGCCTATTGTTGCAGTATTTTTTGGAGGTCAGTCCTATTGTTGCGGTATTGCCTGTATTTCTTATGGAGAGCGATACCACAACAATAGGACCTTAGCACTACCGCAATAATATGCTCAAAGGAAGCAATTTTTTAATGGAAAACGTTGATTTTACATCATTTTGAACGGAATTTTGTCAAACAAAAGGTGTTCTAGAGGTTGATTCGAAGAGTTTGAGCGGATCCATAATTGTTTTTGATGCTATTATATCCAGGATGGACTATTTAAACACTACCGCAACCCTATTCGATTTTTTTTGCGACCTTTTGTTTCTTCTAGCTTTCGTCCTTTCGACCTTCTTTTCCTCTGACCTTTTGTCCTTTCGACCTTTTGAACTTCGACCATTCATCCTTTCGACCTTTTGTCCTTCAACACTTTGACCTTCGACCTTTCGACCTTTTGTCCTTTCGACCTTTGTCCCTTCGACCTTTTGTCCTTTCGACCTTTTCTCCCTTAGACCAGCGGTTCTCAGCCTGGGGTACATGTACCCCTAGGGGTACATTCGCCGGGCTCAGGGGGTACCTCGGACAAAAATGCGCAATGGCGGATGAATTATTACAGGTCATTAAAACAAGTTTATCAAAAAAATATATTAAGCTCTTTTAGTGGAATGTATTCAACCATCTTTTTCAAGTCGAGTCAAGTACGAGACACTGAAGACGACCACACAGTTGTGGTCGAAATACGTATCTGCAAAGATAACGAAAATTAACTGGTGGAATTAAATGGACAGTATTTAATTCGTCTTAGACGGTTGAAGTTCATCAAACTGGTTTACAAGTGCGAATATAGGGGGAATGACGGCTTTGGCAGGTTTTGTTCTATTATTGGAAGGGGGTTTTTTATGACTGACTAGGCTCAAATTGGGCCTAAACATTCTTTGCATATCAAAGCCAAATGTGGCCAAATTTCATAAAATTTGGTCGACAAAAACCCCCCTGCCAATAATAGAACAAAACCTGCCAAAGCCGTCTTTCCCCCTACCAAAAATACCACCGAGAAGTGATGATAAAACGCTTTGTTCTCGCTCATTTTGTGTTGGGGACCGCACAGCTTTTTTTCAAGAGGCCCGAACGTCTTCTTTCAAGAGAGCCTTTTTTCAAGTTTTTTTCAAATTTTCTTCCTTTTTTTCTTTTCTTCTTCTTTTGAAAAGCTGGGAAGGCTAATTTCAAAAGGCTCGGAAGGCTCCTTTGAAGAGGCTCGGTGGCCTCATTTCAAGAGGCTCGAAAGCCTCCCTCTAACATGCTTGGAATTCTTCTTTTAAGAGGCTTGGAAGCGTACTTTCAAGAGACTTTGAAAAGCTGCCAACCAAGAGGCTCGTACACCTTCTTTCAAGAGCCCTGAAGCCTTATTTCAAGAGGCTTGGGAGCCTCTTTTCAAGAGATTCGAAAACAGCTCTCTCTTCAAGGGGCTCGGGATTCTTTTTTCAAGAGGCTTGGAAGCCTACTTTCAAGAGGCTCAAGACGACCTTTCAAGATGCTCTGAAGTCTCCTTTTAAGTAGCTTGAAAACCGCCTTTGAAGAGGCTCAGAGGCTTTAAATAGTCAAAAAGTCCTGTTGGGAGCTCGATGTATAAACTTAATTTGACTTGAGAAGTTTCATGGATTTTTGAAAATTTCAGCCAACTTTATGGAAAGCCATTCATCAGGTCCATCTTATGTTATGAGTTACGCTTATTTTCATTTACAGCAAAAAAAAACATAGGGGGTACCTCTCAAGAAAAAGGTTGAGAACCGCTGCCTTAGACCTTTTGTCCTTTCGACCTTTTGCCCTTCGACCTTTTGACACAGATTCGTTATTAGAGGTCTCAGTTGACTAACTAGACTACATTTGAGTATACATGGAAATTGATGCACCAGATTTCGATAACATTTTTAGCTTGAAAGAAAATCAAAAGCTAGAGTGGCCAGTCCTTCTATGCCTTTGCGATGAACGTCAATCATCGTCTCCAGCTTAACTACTTTGTTTTTTCCTAGAGCTCGGAGATACTCGTCCCTATTACGGAATTTTTGGAAGGAGCCTCCTGTCAACCTCCTTAAGGATTACCAAAGGAGCTCGAGGAACGACTTTAATTTCGTAGCAGTTGTTCAACCATTATCGACTTACTAATACATAGATTTGCTTGGCGTCGAGAATGCTCTCGGCCACAAAAAATCACCCAGTACCGCGTTATCATGACATCGTTATGAGTGGAGGAGTAGAAAGAATGCTGACTCAGTTATGTACATCGCTTATCATGACCGCTTATTAACTAAGATTTCTTCCAGTGTCTTTTATGGGGACTTATAGGTCATCTTAAATTCACTATATTCGAAAATACATTTTTTTTCTTTGTCTGCCATTGAGCTCGGACCTAGTTGATCCATCTCGCTACATTCGAAAATACATTACACATTTAGTAGTGTGTGCATGTGCGGGCGACAGTCATTTGGCCGAATAATACGTTAGGCCATAACGGTAATTAGGCCAATTGTTGTGTACCAGAGCGGATGGATCATTTGGCCGAAAATGCCATTTGCTAGAAATGGTCATTTCCCCGAAAATGTCATTTACTTGGCCGAACCGGTCATTTGACCGAATAAGTCACTTGGCCTAAAATCTTATTTGGAAAAAAGGGCCATTAGACCGAAAAAGTCATTTAGCAAAACGGGTTTTACGGCCGAAAATGTCGTTTAACTGAATAGACTTTTGGCCTGAAAATGCCATTTGACAGAAAGGACCATTTGACCGAAAAGGTCATTTAGCCGAATAGGTCTTATGGCTGAAAATGTCTTGGTTGAACAGGTTATATGGCCAACCGTGTGAAAGGCACATGTTTGCCAGATACTGTTGTCATGCGTAGATGACTTTTGCAGAAGCATGGGAATGCCCTTCCTCTACGTTTATTCGAAACAAAGTGCAGGTGAAGGTTGTATGTCATATCCCGGAAATCCGATCTCCAGAATGGCATTTACCAGCATTCCTTTATCCACAGTAACACATTCTAAAGAATGACACTTCCGAAAACGATCCATTCCCCACAATGACATTTTCCAGAATTCTACCATTCCCCTGAAAATAATCCACAATTTTCTACATTCTACATAGACTGTCCCTCTTTAAAAGCATGTGGACGTGCTAAAAGAAATTAGGAAAAGAAGCTAATATCACTTCTATAAAAACTTTTTTCTTTGAAGTAAGTCAATCTCTACAAGGCAAATGAATTCTACTAATGCATACATTTACCGGGTTTAGGGCAAAAGATAGTATGATTTTTGCCCGGAGTAACACAAAAGAGTGTATGATCTCTTCTTTGAAAGCACGCATTTGCTTTCATCGCATAAGGTACTGAACCGAAGCGATAAGCAAAATTCTTGGCCTGGACTAAAAGTGGCATACGAAACGAAGGTGCGCTGGCATCGACTACTTGCATGAAATAGAACATAAGGTAGGATCACAATAATTAGTTGCATCAATGTACAGTACTGCAGTCAATATAAACTAAGCCAAGCAAAGCTAAGAATAAAAATAGCTCTTTGAATCAACGAAAATAATGTTTATCCATACATTATTAGGGCTTGCAAAATATAGTTTTCTTCCTACTAATGTGTTATGAAATGCATTCCATTAATTCGGATACTTTCACAACTCAACTTACTTCATTTATTGGTTCAACTTGACTGCAAAGCTCAAACATCGCAATTACGGAAATCAAACACACAAAAAATCATATAAACAAATGAGAAACTCTTAGCCCGTAACCGTGGCCATTTAACTAGTCATATAACGAACAAAACAGGCTGCATGCAACCCATCGCCATACAACTATATCACTTTTTTGTAGTTTAATTAAAACTTTAATAGCACGTCGTTCACCTGATTTTCTCAATCTAAACTCAAATCAAACCAGTCTCGTTGCGCCGGCTACAATTGTTTAGTGAGCTTCTGTGGCGCTGGGTATGTGTGCTCGGTTGCGGTTTGGAAAATCTACGCGATTACTCGCTGACATAAACAGCTCATAAATGACCCTACAGCGCAGCGCAGGGGGGGGCTCAGTTGACTGGAAAGTGTGTGTATGTGCTCCGAGGTGGTTTCTAAATTTTTGGCTATTATTACCACCGTACCCGTAGCATACCGCTACTGATCTAGCTACCGAAATATGTACGGCGGTAATTTACGGGCCTGTCCTCGCCATCGCTGTCGTCGTCGTTGTTTCTACACTTTTTTTGTTGAATGGATTAATTCTCTTAAGTGTGATGTTTATTGAACGAACGAGCGAACGCATTTCACCAGTTTGATCCGGGGCGATTGCGCGATGTACCGAGTATGAGCATAATTTACACCAAACTCCGAGTACCGTTAATGGAAAACTAAATTCGTTTTCTAGGGGAGTCGCTTTCACTTTAGATTAAATTTTTAAGCATCCAATTTCGGTTGTAATGATCGGACATGAATGGGCATTTGTGCGTTGGGCAACTTTAGGGGCGAACAGTTTTAATGCAATCGAAAGTTTCCTTGTGTTTCAAATCACCACCGAATTGGCTTACCTCGATTTTGTTCCCATGGAGATCGCCTAACTGATTAGTTACTAACCTGGAAAGAAAAGAGAGAAAATGGAGACGTTAATACCATTCAGAAGCGAAAATATGGTTTTACCGGAGGGCAGAGCCGACCAGCAGCAGCGCGAGAAGCTTAACATTTAGGTTGACATTTTGTTCACTAAAACTTCCTACATCCATAAATCCCCTCCCCAGCCAGCGCGACGACGAGAACAATGCGACGACTGCCCTTATTTCTGTTGTCGCGTAACAAAATTAATGATGCTGCTACCATTTTGCATACGACTGAATGGACTGAACGAACAAACGTACCAAAGTCGGAAGACACCGTGAAAAAGGATTACACGTGAAAAAGGTTGTCGACGATCATCACTTTGCTAGGTGAGGAAAAATATACGACTTCGATTTTAGAGGATTTTTCTTTAAAAAATGTTACAAATCTGATGACGATGACTTCCAGTGAAAAGTTGTATAAAACTTTGCGAATTGTGATTTTTGTAAACAATTTGTATAAAAACCTTGAACAAGCGGTTTTTTTTCAATATTATTTCTCTGTTAACAAGAAGTTGGAAGGCCTGAAGAAACTACGCACGATTTCGATTTTTTTCTTCTTGAAAATTGTTATGTTAATTGCTATTATTTGATTGACAAAATTTCAAAAATAAATTCACTTTTTCAATGGTGTCGGTTATCCATCTGCCTCACGCTCAACCCTGTGTGTCTACCCAGTAGACCTACGATGCGTCGTTGTTGTCGCCTCCAAGCGGCGAGCACTTATCGATGATATTGCCTAATCCGGACTTGGAAGCGCTTCCAGCCCAAGAGCAAGTGTGCGCAGCCAACGAGCTCGAGCGGGCGCGCGTAGTATCGAGAAGAGCTTTGAATGAAACATGCGGGCATAATCGTGGGAAAAACAACTTTTTTTGCGCTCCAGGCACCTGGTTCGGCGTGAGCTTCGACATTGCTTCGATACAGCCGCAGCACATTGGGGTGCAAGTCGGGAGCTACCGGGCAGCTTCATGGTTCACTGGGTGATCGCGTGCAAAGCCCGTTGACAGCAAGGCACGAATGGAAATCTTCGCCGCTTGATCTATATATATTTCGAAAAGGCGACAGGTCTCTTTTGTTGGTCAATATAGGGGAGCAACCATCATGAGTATCAATGATGGAAGATAATTGGAAGTATTATGGAGACGCATGGTGCTTGCTTTCATATTTCAAAATTCGTTTATCTAAACGGCAATTCTGTAGGAAATCAAATTAACAAAAAGCAATTTTTTAATTTCTGATACAGACTGCGTGCATCTTAAAAGTCTTCGTTTTATAGTAATTCGCGACAATTAGGAGAAGCTGAGCTTTCTGAGAGAAAATAAAATTCTCCAGAAATCATTCAATTATTAATATTCATAGAACATAACCTTACTCGCAAAATTTTTGGAGATTATTATTCTGGAATGAGTTCTGAAGCAAACATCACACGAAGCTGTTGATCCGATAGTGTGTTTTTAAAGTAAGCATCAACTGGCGACGTGCATGAGACTCTTCGCTAGGACGCACCATAGATATGCGGGGCTCTTTACTCAGTCGCGTCTACGTTCATCGCTGTCGTCCTGGCCCTGAGTATAGAAACGGACTAAAGACCTCTCAACTTGGTATTCAAGGCAAGTACAATTTTCATCGTCAAAAGTCGTCGCCTGATGCAGATTCAATTTTCAACATTGTTGATCTACTCTCAAGCCCCGCTAGTTGAGCGCCATTGATTAACCAAAGCTATCGACTCGCGACAAGCCAACCGCAACTTCCAGCTCCAGCTGTTTAGCCACTGTTTAGTTGTCCATATACCACTTGGACAGGTTTTGATAATTTTCAGATACCCCCATCCTCCACCGTGGACAATTCTTCATATAAATTTTCAAACATTTGTAGTGCCCGTGGACAGTCGGCATACCATTATTCATCCACCAGGTCGCATATTTGACACCAGCTGTGGGGAGGCCACTCATCACAGTTGAGTCAATCCTGTCAACGATCAGCAGTCGTCCCGGCCCAGCGTTTGAGCTGAGAAACGGTGCCTCCCGACCTCCAACGTTTGGCAAGTATCCCTACTGCTTCGCATAAGTCGTAAATTCCAGTGTACAACTGTGTCGCGATGTGAACGCAACAGACATCATAATCTATTATCCAAACAAAGGTGGTCTGAGAACGAGCATCGACGACGGAGATATGGCTCGACTCCAGAACACTTTCCAGCCAAATGTTTAGCTACGATAACGAAGTATTTAGTTGCAATGGGATTCAATACAACAGAAGGAAATCTACCGGTGGCGATGTCTTGATGTGCATTCTGTGCTGTGCATTCCGGAATTAAAGCAAAACTAGTTAACTACTCCAGCGATTTTTGGAGTATCGGACAGGTCTGGGTATTAATCAAATGGGTGCCCGAAGGCTGATCCTGTTGTATATTTCTGGGCGATTTCAATCTAGCCGGTATCTCTTGGAAGCAGTGTTCCACAGCAGTTTCGTTTGTCCTGATTCAGAATATTCGATCCTGTATGTCTTTTCTACAGCACAGCTACATTCATCCAAATCAACAACATAGTGAACAGAACTGTCGTACTTTGAACCTATGTTTTTCAAGCAGACGGGACAATGCTCCACTCATCTTGCCAGCACCTTGCGTATTGGTCAAACACGCTGTTCATCACCCACCACTGCATGACACCTTTAAATGCAGTCACGTTAAGGACACAGTTGAAGGAGTACCACGATGACAGTCAGTATGGCACCCGTCGGCTAACGAGTCTCCCCCACTCCTCCCGCAGCCCTCGCACGCCAACATCCGAATGCCACGAATAGCATCGAACAAATGTTCAATATTCAAATTACTAACATGCCATTTGGCCGAGTTCCATTGGACCGAATGCCATTTAACCGAAAGCCGATTGATCGAATAATTCAAATTTGTTTTAAAACATTTCAATAAAATTTAAATTGTTTCCTTAGTAACTGTGTAAAGTGAGACATGTGAAGAGCTAAATGAGAAGTGGGAACTGAAAGGTAAGGAGTGAGAAATGAGAAGGGCGTAAAAAAAACTGGGAATAAATAGTGAGAAGTAAGTAGCAATAAGTGAGAAGTGAGTAGGGAGTGAGTAGTAAGTGCAGAGTAGTGAGAGGTGGGATCAATCATCTGAAGTGAAGAAGAATGGAAATGGAATAAGAAAGAAGAAAGAAAAAAGAAGAAAGAAGAAAGAAGAAAAAAAAGAAGAAATAAAAAGGAATGTTTGTTTGTTTGTTTGTTTGTTTATTATTGACATTTTACACCAGAAAGGTGCATTCGTGTCAGGCAGTGGGGTTTTGAAATACAATTTAGTTTCCAATGGCATTACGATCACATTTGTTCTTCTTTTTCTTTTTCTTCTCTCTTTCTCTCTCTCTCTCTCTCTCTCTCTTTCCACTTATGTTTATTATTTTGTTCACTTCGAAATGTCGGAGCGAGCCGGTGCGATGATGACGATGTGCTCTTCATCCAGGATTTGCTGTGGAAATAGTGTATCGCGGTAGTATCCGTATAGGAATGTTTAGGTGAAACTTGCCTGTGAGGTACTTTGCCCCACAGTACCGGCTGCTGTCGAAACCATCACACTAGTTATACCAATACCGACAACAGCCGGCACTGGGGATGCGCTTTGTGTGATATTTCTCCGGTGGGACGTCCGTTTTCCGGTCGGAGGATGGTTGAAGTTTGGTGGTGACCTGGAATTTTAAGCGAGACAGTATCTGCTTCCGGTTGGAGAATTCAAGTACTGACCTGTGGGGTGCCAGTGCCCCACAGTGCCAGCCGTTGTCGAAACTACTACACGATTCTTTCCAGATACACCGACAACAGCCGGCACTGGGGAAAGGCTTTGTGTAGTGTCGATGTCTTCGTTGCTTTCTCTTTACAGTTGCCTGAACAGCCCAGTTTGGTGCAGGAATGCCAGCAGCTTCGTCGAACTTTCTTCATCGTTTCCCAGGGCATCGGTCAGGCTGGTAGTGCTGATATTGTTTCTTTGTCGCTCTTGCTCGTATTTCCGGCAATGCAGGATGATGTGTCGTACGTTCACTTCAGAACCGCAGCATTCGCAAGTGGGCGGCGGGTCTTTTTTTAGTAAAAATGTGTGGGTAAGCCGAGTGTGGCCGATCCTAAGTCGCGTAAGCGCACGTTGGTCAGCTACATTACCTCGGTCTACCCATCTTTTTGTGTCGTACTTCACTTCCCTCAGTTTCGAGTCCCTTGTTTCGTGCCACTGGTGATCCCATCGGAGTCGAATTGCCTGCTTTACCGCTCTTAACGCGTCTTCACCCGGAATGGGCATATCTATGGCCGGTTGTCTCCTCGCCTCGTTCGCTAATCGATCAGCCTCGGTATTTCCATTCACGCCGGCATGTCCAGGGATCCAACAGAATCGAACACGTTTGTTGCGGATCTTCTCTTCGACTTCCTGGATCCATGGGTGTTTTGATTTCCCGGACTCTAGTGCCAACAGGCAACTGGCCGAGTCCGTGAGAACCACGATCTCACTACCGACGTTGGGGATTGATACCGCTTTCTTCAAGGCATACGCCTCCGCAGAGAAAATGCTGCATGCCTCTGGAAGGCTGAATATTCCTGCGAGGCCGGTCGAGTAAAATGCGGCTCCAACAGTATCTTCACATTTCGAGCCGTCGGTGTAGACTACTGACGACCTATGGAACCGGGTCGAAAGCAGCTGTTGAACAACTGGTCGGACTTTATCCGGCGGATCACCAGCTCGCACACTTCTCTTCACATCCCACACAATCGACGGTTTTCGTGCGTGCCACGCACGGTCGCTCTGCCTCACTAGTTGGCCGATAGCGGGAAATGGTGTTCTCGTAAGTTCGTGTGCCCGGTCCGACGCTCGTCGGATTAACGGTAGAGTGCTGTTGTTGCTGTTTTTAGATAAAATCCGGATGGCCATCCTAGCGATGATTTGAACTGCCAGTAGTTCGAATGGAAGGGTTCCAGCTTCGACCATGACCGAGATGATCGGGCTGGTCACGAACGCTCCGGAAGCGTAACGAACCATTTTATTGTATACAGGAGCGAGTGTCTGCAGTGTGTCTGGCCCTCCTCGGCTCACTAGTCCCACTCCGTACGTCAGCTTCGAAGTGACTAGCGCCGAGCCGACCTGCAGTAATTTTGAACGATTGCCGCGCGGCAGTTTTGTTCCGATCATCTGGAGAATCCGTAACCGGGAGTCGCATGCTTTCTTCACCGCTGTACAGTGCGGCTTGAAGGTTAATGTTCGGTCAAGGGTGACGCCCAGGATTCGCAGACGGTTGGTTTTCGGAATGGCAGTTCGATCAATGGTGATCTGCTTCTCTGGCTCTCGACGCGCGTTGGGGCTACAGTAAAACGTCTGCGATTTCGTCGCCGATATGGAGAAACCAACGCTCTTCGCCCACTTATCCACAGCTTTAACCGCAGTTTGCAGTTTTCGGTATAAGCCTTGTCCTTTTGGCCCTCGTACCACGAGGAGGATGTCGTCTGCGTACACAAGGATTTCAACGCCCACCGGAAGAACTCGAAAAATAGGCTGCATCGCAACGAGGAATAGTGTCACGGAAAGAACGGAACCCTGTGGTACTCCGTTCTCCAGCGGATATTCTCCGGACATGTGTTCTCCTATAGACACCTGGAAGGTGCGCTCCGAGAGGAAGCTCTGTAGTAGGTTAAGCATCCGACCACGTATCCGCCAAGACTTTAAGGTTCGCAGGATGCCGTGTCGCCAGGTGGTGTCGTAGGCCTTAGATAGGTCCAGGGAGGCTATCAGACAGTGCTCGTCGGTGGTAGGCAGCGACCTTTCAAGCTCGGCGAAATATGTGTCGGTGCCGCGTCCTGCCCGGAAAGCGTGCTGGCGCTTGTCGAGTCGTCCACTCGACTCGAGTTCGGTGATCAGTCGCCGGTTAATGATTCGCTCAAGAAGTTTCGCCATGCAGCTGGTGAGCGAGATAGGCCGAAAAGCATTCGGACCGGTATCGTGGCAGTTCGGCTTCCGGATGGGAACGACGATGGCATTCCGCCAGCTGGCGGGAAACTCGCCACTGCGCCAGGTGTCATTCAGCAGATCGAGGAGTGTCGTTTTCACGGAAATAGGAAGTCGTTGAAGCAGAGGGTACCCAATCGAATCTGGGCCTGTTGAGGTACCTCGCCCTTTGTCGAGGGCCCACAGAAGTTCGCTCAGGGTGATATCTATGTTATATACATCATCGTTGTTGTGCGAAACGTCTATGGACCTTCGTTCAGCTGCCGCTTTCGCCATCTGGAACGATGGAGGGTAGCTGGAAGTCGCCGATCTTTCGCAATAGACCTTTGCCAGTTCTTCTGCCACTTCTTCGGGGTCGTCCGTAAACCCGTCCGCTTGCTTGAGCACTACCGGACGCTGTTGTCGGTTGCCACGCAGGGTATTCACCGTCCGCCATAGTTCGGTCGCCGTGCTGCTTGGTGATATTTTCGCCACAAAATTTTCCCACGACTGCTCCTTCGCCTCACTAATCGCTTTTCGTGCCGCTGCTCGTGCCTCCTGGAATTTCGCCAACGCATCGGGTTGGTTCGGATCACCTTGCTGTAGGCGTCGGAGAGATCGAAGGCACTTTCGCCGCTGTCGGATCGCCGCTTTTGCTTCGGGGCACCACCACGGTACCGCTTTCGGTCCAATCCTCCCGCTGGTACGTGGAATAGCCTTCGTCGCTGCTGCTATAATACTCTCTGTGAAGCTCTGAATATCCCATTCGGTATCTGATCGGATGGCTTCTGCCGTAAGTCGCTCGTATAGCGACCAATCCGCGTGATCGTAGAGCCATTTGCGTCGTATCGTTCGTTGATTCGACCACCCGGGAATGGACACCGTGATCGGGAAGTGATCGCTGTTGTGCGTGTCCGACATAGTTCGCCAAATGAACCTGCGGGCCAGATTCTCTGAGCAGATGGTCACATCGATAGCCGAGGTATTCCCGGTGGCCGGGTCGATGCGGGTGTGTGAACCGTCATTTAATATGACTAGGTTGTGCGTCAATGTGTTTTCGGCGATGAATCGGCCGAGCGCGTTCGATTGGTGAGACCCCCACGCGAGATGGTGTGCGTTGAAGTCTCCCAGAAACAGCACTGGACCTTCCAGCTGTTCAAATAACTGACCCAATGCGGCCTGAATATGCGTAGAATTCGGCGGGATGTAGACAGACACTACCGTTACTTGGATCGGCGCGTGGATGCGTGCAGCGATGAGGTGCAGGGTGGTGTCAATCTGCACACGCTCGAACGGTATGCCTTCTCGGATGGCAAGGCCAACCCCGTGTTGCCAGTAATGTACACTGTTCCATTCCAGAAGCAACGTGTAGTGCCTGCCGACGAAATCTGGTGGGACGACCGTTTGGTTAACTTTCGTCTCCTGCAGTGCCACGACGCATGGCTCGAGATCGGCGATGAGGAGCTTCAATTCACTGATGTTGGCCCTGAGGCCACGCAGGTTCCACTGTAGGGCGAAAACGCCGCCAGAGCGGCTGTCTGTGACGGAACAAGTGACGGACGACGAAGTGGATGTTCTTCTTGTCGGCGGGTTGACTGTGGGAGAAAAGGATGGTGCGATAACCTCGGCAGAAACCTGAGCGATGCAGGAACTTGCCTGTGGGACGATTTGCCCCACAGTGCCAGCAGCTGTCGAAACCATTACACTAGTTCTACCAATACCGACAACTGCCGGCACTGGGGATGCGCTTTGTGTAATATTTCTTCGACGTGACGGGCCTTCTCCGGGTGAGGTAACTGCTGTGATGTGTTGTTGACCTGAAAGGGTTTTCGGGAGAGTATATGCACACGGGTGGGAAAAGCGAGTACTGACCTGTGGGACGTCTTGCCCCACAGTGCCAGCCGTTGCCGAAACTACTACACGATTGCTTCCAGATCTACCGGCAACAGCCGGCACTGGGGAAAGGCTTTGTGTAGTTATGTCTACTGCTTCGTTGTTGGGTATGCCGCTTTCATCGGATGTAGGTGCTGGATGCTCTATATTTGCTGGTGTAGGGCGGCGGCCAGGGCATAGGAGGGCTACCCCTCCTCCCTGCCGTCTATCCCGGAATGTCGATGTCGTGATGCTGTTTGTGGTTTCAGTTCTTGTGCTCGCTATGGTCGTTAGTGTAGGGCGGCGGCCAGGGCAAAGAAGGGCTACCCCTTCTCCCTGCCGTCTATCCCAAGTTTCCGGTATCGTGGTGTAATCAGTGTGTCCATCGGCTACGGAGGTAAATTTGCCATCAACGGGTTGGGGTAAGACGTCCCGGATGACTCCTTCAACCTGCCGTACTTGCGTCGGAAAAGGTACTACACTTTCCCTACTTCCGAACCGATTAGTCTCGTTGTCCGTGTTCGTGCCTTGGTCATCATTGGAGTTCATGCGATGTTGGGGAGTGGAGCTATCGAATACCTTGGCTAGGACAGGTCTCCGGTATCTCCGACTCCTCACTGGAGAAATCCATTTCCGTGGGGTTGTGAGTGATGGCGGTCTTTTTCGGCGGCGGACTCAGGTCTGGGGAAATGACCGGTTTGTTGAAATTATATTTCACAGGACGCCCGCGCTTGGATTCTTGAGCGGCTGGAGAATTGTTTCTCGATCGGGTGAAAGGGCCTGTTGTCGTGGGGACTGGTCGTTGCTGGTCACGTGATTTTTCCTGGCTGACGGTTGTTTCGCTAGTGTGGCTCTGTTTGGGTTGACTGGCTTGCTGCTTCGTTTGTTTAATGAATGCCATCATTTGGGCGATCTTTTCATCCTTCCGCTTGCTTTCTTCCAGCAGTCTGGCGATCTCCTTGTCCTTTTTAATCATGGCCATTTCTAGCTCCTTCAGCTTTTGTTCGATGGCGTTCTGTTGTGCTGCTGCCTGTGCGTAGCTTCCACTAGCTTGCTGGTTGACGCGCTTTCGGGCTTCCGGAAAAGTGATGTTGTCTCGCACTTTGATTTTTACCACCTCGATTTCTTTTTTATACACGGGACATTGGCGGTTGGTTGTTCGGTGTTCACCTTTGCAACTCAGGCAAGATGATGCCTTGTTACATTCTTCTCCGTGATACTCGTCGGAGCAGTTGAAGCAGCGTCGTTCGTAGGGGCATCGTAGGCGAGTATGACCGTAGCTGAAACATCCGTAGCAGAGCATCGGGTTTGGAAAGTACGGACGGGTGGCAACACGTAGAAGGCCAACTTTGATGTGCTCCGGGTACGTAGTTTTGGCAAAGGTAAGTATAAGGGCGGGAGTATTAACTTTCTGGCCGTTCTGGTTTTGGTGATCCGCTGAACACGGACAACTTTGTCATTTACCAGCTCCACCAGGATGTCCTTTTCCTCCATATCGATCAATTCGAAGCACGAGATGACACAACGGCTAACGTTCAAGTTTGGATGCGATACCACTTCTACCTCGGTTCCGTCGATGAGCTTTGTCAGTTTAAGTAACTTTTGTACTTGGGCCGGGTCACGGACACTCAGGGAGTATTTGGTTCCTTGCGCCTCAGTTTTCGCGTTCTCGATCGGTCCAGCACATGCCTCTACGGACTTTGAAATAATAAACGGGTTCTTTGGGAGTGGGGTTTCGCCTTTACCGATCAGCTGCAGGTACGTTAATTCACCGAATTTGTTCGTCGGGTCCATAAATATCGGAAGTCTACGTTTTGCTGATCCTCCCGGGTCGCCGCTACTAGCGGCCGCCATGTTGCTTACGTCGGTATTCCCAAGATTGGCAACGGTCACCCGTTACCTACCCCAAATAAACGGAAGAAAGATAAAAATGACGATCTTACCTTCTTCGTTCCTTCGACGTTATTTCTTAAGCGTACGCAAAATTTTGTGAACCACTGTGTTCACACACTTTCGGAAGACACTGTATAACTCCCAGTTTCCGATTGGGCACTTCTCAAATTTTCCCAAAACTTTTCGCCAAAATTTTTTTTTCTTCTTCGATAGTATTTCCTGCTCGGGTCACCCGACCGACAGCAGCAGAAAACGGAGCAATCAAACACACGAGCTGGGCGTAAACAATACGATGGCGGCTTATTGTAACCACGCGGTGGGATCACTTTTCACCACTTTTTCACTAATATAACGCACCGATATCAACCGAAATTGATTGCTAATTAGCAATTAGTGCCGGACACTATCCGGCGGGACACTTTTAGCGTATTTACGGTCGCAAAAACCACTGATACGAGGGTGTTTATTCGAGCGCGCACTCGACTGCAACAACGTACAGTGGTATCCCGAGCAAAAACTGATAAAAAGGAATATAGATCGAAGAAAGAAGAAAGAATGATAAAGGAAAAAATAGGAAGAAATAGAAGAAAAAGGAGGAATCGTCCGAAACGTTCCATTAAGCTCTTCATGGACATCTCAATACTGTTAGTCGGTTGTTGGTGTGTTGGTTTTTACGCGGCTCACTTGATTGGTTGTTTATTTCACAGTAACCATCTCGACCAATGACAGCCATTCGTCTTAAATGTGGAGGCTGTTTCATCTTGAACGAGATTGTTCCGATGCAAAAAATAACCAATCAAGTTAGCTGTTTTTTTAATTTTTTACGTAACAGTTGTACTGAAAAACGTACATTAAGGACTATTTAAAATTAATTCAAACTTATAGTGGAACAATGCGGAACATAACAAAACATTGTGCATTAGCTAGCTTAAAACCTTTCAGATGGTCGCTGTTTGGCTTGCTGCTTTTCATGGTGTGTTGATGTGAAAATTGACTATTTTTTCTAAAGATTCCATAATAACTTCGACAAGTGTTAAGAAAGATCAAAGCAGTCTTATAGACAAACATGTTTTTTGTCATTATGATCAAATTTCAAGAATAAACCATACGGCTAAAGTCATTTTCAAAAAAGTTATGCTCAAAATATGATTTTTGAGGGTCATTCATACTAAATGTGCTCTAACTCGTTACCAAACTGTTAATCGACTATCATGTCTACAGAAAAGATGTTCCAATTCACATTCTCTATAACATTGCAGAGGACTGGTTTTATACATCTGCGTAAAACTTTTATTCCATACCGCCCTTCAAGATGGATAGATCATTGATATGTTCTTATCAAAAGGCAGCTCAAGAAATATCCTTCAACTCTTCTTAAGACACCATGTCTTTAAAATGTGGTTTTCAGGTCGAACACTAAAGAAACGCACGTTTTGGGGACTTTTGAACAACTATGCAGTCCAAGCTACAAAATTGTCAGCATTGGAAAGATTGGAATTTCCTTAATAAGCTCTTTTCACGCATCATCAAGCATTTTTTTTTTGTTAATCATAATAATCAGCGTTTTGAACGCCTAAGCTCACATAAATTATGTTTCGCTTCCAAAGAAGAGTGAGACTTTGATGAACACGTGATCCTAGGGCAGTCCAAATTTCAAAAATGTTCGAAAATTCCAACTCCCATGTGTCCATTAGCATAATTTTGGTAATATAGGAGTCCTGGCAAATTTCAGGCAATTCGGTGGCCATTTAGGGGTGGCGCGAAGTCAATTTATGTTTATATGGAAATTTGTATGGGAAAAACTTAAAATTTATGTTATGAAAACTCATATGTGAATATGTACGTTATGTGGAAGATATTGATTTGGAAAATGTATTGGAGGTAACCACTTTCCCTTCGATGGGACTCGAACCCATGACCCTACAGTACGCTAGACTGGTGCTTTAACCAACTAAGCTACGAAGGACCTCCGTCGGCCTTCACTGGCAACTACTGAACGAGCTCGAGATTCCCAAATTGAACGCATAGTCAAATCACTCGCAATCCATTTCTCAAGCCAATGCTTCCACATGTGTATTGTACACGTCCACATTAGAGGAGCGTGATACACATGTGGAAGTATTGGCTTGAGAAATGGATTGCGAGTGATTTGACTATGCGTCCAATTTGGGAATCTCGAGCTCGTTCAGTAGCCGCTAGGTTGCGAAGGCCGACGCACATAGGGGTATTTCACCATTCTAGCCGGAATAAAGTTAAATTTTCAAAATTGTCCTAGAGCAGTCCAAATATGCCTCAAACTTCTCTGAATAGTAGACGAGCGACTCCTAGTACTAGGTTTTCTATTTAGATTTAAAGTTTTACCACTACACTTCTAGAAAGTTAGAGGTTTTTCGTTGAGGAAATTAATGATTTTCTCTGTTGAATTTGATTACGTTCGGTATGTTCTATTGTGGTCAAATATTTGTCACAGCAATCCACAGATCAGTACATACCATGAAAAAGTAGACAAAATAGTATCATGTAAACATATTTTTGACAAGAATGAATGGTTCTGTACAGAAATACAGAAGAGTAATTCGAAGTCCATTTTCGAGCTGAAACTAGATAATGTTACTCATATTTTCAATAAGCATAAAACACTTATTCGATGATATTCGGTAATATTTCAGTATAGAGAGGACGCATTTATGTCTATATTTTAGGATCCTGAAGAAAAATCTTGCGCAAATTTGCGCCATTTTGAAAGCGGATGTTTTTAGTTTGGTACTGTATTTAAGGCATTTATGGCCTATATCATACATTCAACCTCCCTATGAAAAGAGGAAGAGTCATAGAGCACTTTCCATGACACCATCTTTTAGCTCTATGTTTCTCCTTGCAAACACATAGAGTTGAGCTGATTTCGGTAAAAGCGTTGATGAGAATGAATTAAATGAAATTACCATTGTTTTTCAAGGTTTTAAAGGGTAAAGCACATGGGTCAAAAAGTGAAAATTAAGAAAACTGATATTTCAGCCAAATTATCATCACAGTATCATAAAATAAGGTGAAATATAGCAGTTTGAGAGATAAAATAATTTATTCCGGCTAGATTGCGAAAATACCCCTATGTGCGACGGAGGTCCTTCGTAGCTTAGTTGGTTAAAGCACCAGTCTAGCGTACTGTAGGGTCATGGGTTCGAGTCCCATCGAAGGGAAAGTGGTTACCTCCAATACATTTTCCAAATCAATATTATCCACATAACGTACATATTCACATATGAGTTTTCATAACATTGTAAATTAACGTCTAAGTCGGGTGGTTTAATCCCCGGAAATAGGCAATTACCTTTGATTGAACTTAAAATTTATTCAAGTCTCCCTACAACTGTCTATTTGTGATGAATTCAAATAAACCTCCATTTTTGGAATCTCAACCAATGGATAACTCATTAATTTTAATTTATATTTCCACTGCTACGTTGAGGCTAATTACACCATTCTAGCCATTTATATCATATTCACACTGTCAATAGAGCAGTTCAATCCACTCATAACTAATGTGTTATCTGGAGGTCACATTTATATAGATTCTAAAAAGGGATGTTGGGGATGTTTATTTGAATTCATCACAAATAGACAGTTGTAGGGAGACTTCAATAAATTTTAAGTTTTTCCCATGCGAATTTCCATATAAACATAAATTGACTTGGCGCCACTCCTAAATGGCCACCGAATTGCCTGAAATTTTGCCAGGACTCCTATATTACCAAAATTATGCTAATAGACACATGGGAGCTGGAATTTTCGAACATTTTTGAAATTTGAACTTCCCTAGTGATCCATAAAACCGCACGCATTTTTCGGATGTGAAAGGTTATTAACAAACAAAGCTATTGATTTGTATTTTGTATTCATTAGAACTGCTCAATTTGATATTACAAGACATTATCCGATGACATATTTTTATAGTCGAAGTAAACAAACGATGTTCATCTTTTCGGAAAATTCAGTAAGAAATAATCGCAGAATGAAAATAAACAGCGTTCTTGCCACAAGTGGTGCTCTATCAAATAACAATAACTGACGCCGCCAGTGGTCCTACTTTACTGCTAGATGAAAGTAAAGAGCATAACAAAACAAGCAAACAAAAAAATACACTTTGTTGTTTATATTGAACGCATTTACAAACGACAAAATGATATAGTTTTTATATTGCAAGGAGTACGCTCGGTTTAAAATTTTGGACCCTCTTACAGATCTTTTGAGCGGCTACGCAAAATTTAAATAACTTCTCATAACACTGACCAAACGCTACAACCAAAAAACAAATCTTCCAATTATTGTTTAAAATCTTGGCATATACTATTCGGCAAGGTTTCAATGTAAGCTTTTTATACAGGCACTGTATGAAAATAATGTCAAGTTGTAAGATTTAAATACAATGGTAGTATTAAAATTTACCGCACTTGTATACGCCAAAATTGTTATACAGTTTCTGTAAGGTTCTTATGCAGAACTGTATTAAAGTCTTCCATTCGCTGGTTGGGTGTATCATTGACAAGAGAGTGTGACTAGTGAAAAGTGAGTAAGAATAAGTGAGAGAGTGAATAGTCAGTAGTGAGTGAGTTGCTTGAAGTGAGCGGTGAAGTGAGTAGTGGAAAGCGAGAATTGAGTTATGGGAAATAAGAAGCAAGTGGCGAGAAGTCAGGCAGTAGGAAAAAAGAAAAAGAATGAAGGAATGTGGAAGAAGAATGGTCGAATGCCATTTGGAGAAGTCAGGCAGTAGGAAAAAAGAAAAAGAATGAAGGAATGTGGAAGAAGAATGGTCGAATGCCATTTGGCCGAATGTCGATTGTCCGAATAATTGAAGTTTTTTACCCTAGTAAGTCTGTGAAGTGAACCATTAAAAGGGCGAAATGAGAAGTGCGGAAAGAGAAATAAGAAGTGTGAATGAACGGTGGGAATTGAGTAACAACAAGTGAGAAGTGAGAAGTAAGTAGTGAGTAGTAAAAAGGAAAGTAGGGAGTAGGAAGACGGAAGCAGGAATAAGAGATAAGGAAAAAGAAATGAGGAAGAATGAAGAAAAGATACTGAAGAAGTAAGAAGGAATAAGAAAAAAGGACAAAGCACGATGGACGAAAAAATAAATAAAGACGGAGGACATAGGAAAAAAGACTGAAGAAATAAAAAGGATGAAGAAAGAAAACAGAACGGATGATGGAGGAAGCAAAAAAATGAATAAATAATTTAAAAAAAGATTAAAGTATAAATAATGTGAACTATGCGAAAAATGAGAAGAAAAGTGAGACATAATGAAAGAACTGGGAAAAAAGAAAGGATAAAAAAGAGAAGAAAAGTAAAAGAGTAGAAGGAAGAAAAAGGGATTATTTTCATACTTTTCATGAATTGGTTTCTCACTTCTCGTTTTTATTCCTCACTTTTTACTGACTACTCACACCCCGCTTTTCACTGCTCACTTATCACTTCTCTCTTCTCATTTATGTATTTTCAGTTTACACTATTCATTCTACACTACATTCTTCACCAGGGCTGGTAGCTCAACGGCAATATGGGGAAGAACGTTTAGTATAAAGACCGATTTTTTCCTTAAACTGTTTCTAGAAAACTTGGAAAGCCTAAATTCATTTTTGACTTTGGACAACGTCTCATCCGAAGGTACTGGGTGTGAAATCAGAATCTGAAATTGAGGACCGTCACGGAATCAAGTAAAATTTTAAGCATCAATAGCGCCTTTATTTTTCAATAAATTTAGGAGATTTTCATATCAATCGACTAGGAAACTATCGATAGTAAAATTTTAATTTTATGCTGGTTTTATAACACTCTTGAAGAGTACTTATGGTCTTCTAGAGCGTTATAAAACTTAAAATGTTACTTGAGTCCAATCATTTGTCAAATTAATTGAAACTCAAAGTTATTTACGATAAGCTATTGAAAATATCAATTCTTCTGGATCCCAGTAAAAAAATCAGAACCAATCAATCCCGTTTATGCATTCCCAACACGGACTTAAAAATAATGTAAGCCAACCGCTCTATTCTCTTTGGGCATAAAACGACCCGTGTTTCACGCTCGCGCTTCATATTTGTTCGATAATCCACGGTGAGTAGACACGGAGAGCGTGAACAACTGTGGCATCGGTAGCGGTCCCAGCATCGATGACGGTGGATCCTGCATTTGTAGCATTTCAACAGCAAACTATCGAGTGGCTGTCGTCGGCGTCATTGGCTTCCTAGTAACATTTTCTCGCATAGATCGCCAGCAGACAGTTGCCTTTGGCAGCTGAACAAGAAGCGCGCGACGCTGCAGGGATGGCGTCAGTAGCAGCCAAGTGAAATTTTCTGATTTGGTTTTGTTGTTCCTATACAAAAGAAAGCTGCTCCGAGATGAAATTTCTTCAAAGTACAAAACACAATCGCTTACTAGATCAAACGCAATGATAGCCTACGTTGCGCAACACAATCCTTCTGATTTTTAAATTCCTATTCCAGGACGATTTACCGATTTACCTGGGAATAGTGACTTTTTACGGAAAAAGTGACTTGAGCTCGAATTTTTAAGTGACTGGCACAAAAAAGTGACCAAGTCACGAAAAAATGACCCGCTACCAGGCCTGTTCATAGAGTATACTACGATAGGATAAAGCTAAAATGTTTTACTTGCATGTCGGACCAACACTTGAAAAGCTGTTGTCCTGTTGCTCGAACGCAGAATGAAAAGAACAAAACAGCGAACAACTTTTGTGCTTGATAGGGAAACCCTCCAGGAAATGGCAGAAGAAGGCGCTAGCGCGGTAGCAGAAATAAATATGAGAAAAACCAACCGAAAAAGAAGAGTAGGTGGATGCGAAACGACAACGATCAATGACCAACCAGATACGAACCATTTTCATAAGGATTTTTATACCGGGAATAAAACACAAGTTTATAACTAATTATTAATAAGTTAAACGGATGATTTGGAATACTCGTTTAAGTGAAAAAGTCTTCGTAAAACAAAATTCATGCGGAATATTTTATTTGGGATACCAATACTTTCACACAAAAAGCTGCTGGCTGCACCTGACAGTTCGTGACAGCAGTTGACTGGCAGCAGCTGAAGTTACATTTTTTCCTCTTTGCAAGTCCCGTCCCAGATATCTCGTTCACCCTCAGACTTGTTTATGTTGCATTCGCAGTGTACTTGTATTGTTGACTCGGAAAGGATGTGACAAAGATGGAGTAGCTTGTCATCCCCTTGCACGACGTGGCAGATTTTGAATAGCGGTGATCTAGTTCAACTTTAATACCTAAATACATCTCCATATTGTGTGTATACAAAAAGGGTCACTTTTTGAGGTGAATTTTCCGTAGAAGATTAAAAACCCTCTGGTGTCAAAAACAACCCCGCCCGACGCTACAAAAATATCAGAGACCTATGACCTAAGCGGAAAGTTTAATGAAAAATAAGGCATTAATGTTTTTATGGATTTTAATTTAATTTAAGCAAAATACAAAAATGTAGATAAACTGGGTAGTAATCATTGGGATATGGCGCGAAAGGTACTCTTTCAAATGCTTTACTAACGGCTGTTGCCAACAACAAAAGAGTTTGAATGGCAGTAGTAGTAACTTCCTTCAAGCTCCAATAACAGAGCTAATGCCTTTGAAATGCTTTGCACAATATCCAACAATGGTTGTTCTATCCACTTTTCTATTTAGCATTTATATTTCGAATGCATCAGTGTCCCCGGCGCTGACTGGTCCCAATCGGACCAGATCAAAGCACAAACAGAAGCGATATGCCTCTCCCTGACAATAATAACTTTCTCCTCCCCGCGCCCGTTACTCTGAATATTGAACCCATCGTCGTCGATGGAACATAAAAGTTGTTATTGCCGTGCTTAGTTTGTGCCTAGTTGACATTAAACTTCTTCGCGGAGCTTTCCCCTGGCGGTAGGTAGGGGGAAACTTCTTCCCACGTGCTGCTTTTGCTGAGTCTGTTTGGGGAATCATTGGCTGCTTTGCAGATCGCGAGGATCACGAGAAAGTTTATTAATTTCGAATCCGCGCTAGCGTCGCGGGGTGGTCATCCGAGCAAAGATCAAACACGGCAAGATGTTGGAAATGTTGGAAATTTTATACCCTACCATAGTTAACTATCCTATGTTTGGCGACTGCGAAATCGAGATCGAATTTACTGTGTGAGAGTTTTGCTGCGAGTAAGTGTCTTTTCGATCGAGATGGTCCTGATTCGGTGGGAGAACCTGGGCCACTGCTCACTCATAGGAACAGATGCTTCCAAGTGGGGAGAAAACTGATGAGGCGATAATTAATGGAATAACACCAGTTTTAATTTGAGTAAATGGATGGGATACGAGGCAACTCAACTGCTATGGAACAGTAGCTTTCGAAGAAAACTATGTCGGATTCATTCGCTCCTACCGATGACGAAGGTACAACAACTGATGTAATCGGATAAATGTGGTGATTGGATTAGTTTTGATTGGACGAGGTTTATTATTGCATTAGGAAGATTTTAGATATGTTAACCAATTGACGGACAGTTGGAAAAGCCGATGGAGTGCCAACGGTTGTGAAAGTATGAAACTTCTGCAACCAAACTTAAGCTGCTGGCAGTGGTAATTGTCGGATTGAGTAAAATATTAAGCTGGAACTGTGATGCTTCAATTTAATAATTAGGCATAGTTATCAGATTTTAAAGTGGCTTTGCCTTTCTCGTTCACTAAATGTACGATCTCTACAAAACCGAACCTTTTGATACAAGGTCCGTGAACCCATTTTGTTACAAACCAATTGGCTCAACTCGACAAATTGTTGTACATTTTTGAACTGACAAAAAATAATCTAAAAATAAAAAAATAATAATATTAGGTGGATGGATTACGGTCCCTCACGGTATTAAGTAATTATATTCATCATAAATCGATTACAAATTGTAAGCTTGATGCAATTCTTCGGAATTGGCTCGGATCTGGGCAAACAAGCATCGTTGCGGTAAAGCCATTTCGAGCTCGATTTCACATCACCATTTCACCATGCCAACAGAGGCACATGCAATAGTACATTCAGGCACATATCGAAAATAGCTGATAATATAATAAACATTTGAATGATATTGGATCTCGGTCTGGACCAATAATACGAGGAGGCGATGTGGCGCGGGAAAATTTCACACAAACCGATGTCCATATTCTTTCGCAAAGTGCACCCAAACTGGAGTGAAACCGGTGTTGCTCTGTTTCCCATAATGCAATTTAAATATATAGTTTATGTTACGGTATCTGGGCAGCAAAGTAAGCTCCCCCAAAAATCCCAGAGTCGGAGACGACCACCGCCGCAGCAGCAGCAAGCTGCTGCATCAACGTGTAACCCGAGTGCAACACTGCTGCTGGTGCTGCTACCGGAGGAGACGATATGCATATAGGAAAAACAGAAGCAGCATCAGCGTCAGAGTCAGCGCCGTCGTCAGCCAAAACAAAATCTACTCTAATGAAACCTTTTCCCACAGTTTGGGCCCACTCCGATCGCACAGGATTGAGGATATGGATATCTAACCAGAGCGGTTCTGTGCGATTCGTTCGTGTTGTTGCTGCTGCAGCCATGTATGATTTATGCGATGGACCAGTCACTATTGGACCAGATCGGCACCGAAGCCATCGGCTGTTAGACAGAAAGCTATCTTTTCTCGCTCGCCCGGTGAAATATTCAGATCTGGTCCAAAAATCTGTGCTTACTTCCACAGTTCACCCATCTCCTGGCCAGCAACTGGGTCCTTGCGTTTGCATTTGGTTCGGGCACCTGTCCAGCGGCCTATTGACTGCATGTGAAGTTGCTCAGCTCTGGGTGAGTGATTGGAAAACAATTACTTCGATTGAGTACGGTCTGGTGCCTAATCCGATTCGCTCGCTTCGTTACTCTCACCCTTCGCACAGGCACCTAATTCAATGCCGTTGTTCAATGAGGCAAACAAAACTCAAACATTATCTGGACCGACCTCATGCCTTCCCTGACTGGCATCTTCGATGCATGCATTAGCCGTATTACACAACAGAGCGCCCCTCAGCCTCCCAGGACCAATCGGCACGATGATTGTTGGAAAAGCTCATGAAAACTATCCAGATTTCCATCTAATAAATGGAATTGATTTAAAATCTCATTACGCTGTAATAAACAATCGATCATGAATTGCTCCGGGTGCGGCGCAGGCCGTCTGTGTTCGTCCGAATCAGATTATAGTTTCGTGGTGCTGCTGCTCTGTGGCTGATGCTGATGGGGCGAGGAAAGGGTATTCAAATTTCGGCCACCGCAAGCCGGCGATGCGATGTGAGGCAGGTGCGCGGTGGCTTGCCGGGCCCCGTCGAGGGTGAGAGTAGGTTGTTAAGTAATTGGTGCAATGTGAGTGAGTAAGTGAACGAAACTGCCCCGGTACCCGCAAGGTGAAGCGCGCGCGGACCAGGTCGGGGCAAAGCATGTACGGTGTGCACATATGCGTTGGCTTAATCCGATTGGGAATGATTTGCAGAAGTGTAATTACACTTTGTTATATAATCGAGATGATACGATTGCCACCGGACCGGTCGAGACGGGGCGCTGCAATTTGATCTGGTTAGGAAAGAATTGCGCTTATTGATTAATAGGAAGGTGAGAGAAGGCAATTTTGTAAATTGGCCGTAGAAAGGTTTTGGATTGCTTATTTTTTCTACACCGATTTCACGATGGCGCTATCTTCAAAGTATTGGATTCTCCAATGATTTACTGATTTGAATGGGACAGTTTCATTCAATATTTAACTTTCACTAGCAAATCTATAGTTTGATAATATCGATTAGGTATATCGAATATTTCATCAAACAAGTTTAAAAAAATGATGTTTTTTCTCTAGATGTGAGCCAGCATAGGGCTGAAAACCTCTAAAGTAAAGACAAAAAAAAGATCTTTTTCATACTACCCAAACTAACTTTAGAAAATAGAATCACAAAAATTGTAAAATAAATTGCACAAAAAAAAACAAAATACACTGGCCGGCAAAATAAAGTGCCCACTTGCCGTTTTTCATATAAAATGGTCAACTTTGAAGCTCTAGAGCTCGGTTTCCCGTGAACCGATTTGGCTGAAATTTTGACCAGAGCTCAGATATAACTTGAATTTTAACATATCTAAGTTTCGACCATATTGATTCACAGGTTAAAAAATTATTGCGGTATTACCAAAGTGAATTTTTTGGCAAAATTTATTTTTAAATATCTTGAATTCTATAGGTTGTAGACTGATGACATATTCAGCAAAAACGCGTATTTTGCCAATACAAAAAAGTTTGCTATATATATACCTGTACACTTAGAGATGTAGTTTTCGAGGTATTTGAAAAACAATTTTTGCCAAAAATTCACGTTGGTATTACTGCAATAATTTTAACCCTGTGAGTCAATATGCTCGAAACATAGATATGTTAAAATTCAAGTTATATCTGAGCTCTGGTAAAATTTTCAGCCAAATCGGTTCACGGGAACCCAAGATCTAGAGCTCCAAAGTTGACCATTTTGTATGAAAAACGGCAAGTGGGCACTTTATTATGCCGGCCAGTGTATATATATGTAGCTCCGTAGCCCCAAATCTATATACATAAAATGAATTTCTGTCTGTCTGAATCTTATAGGCTCCGAAGGTACTGAACCGATCGGCGTGAAAATTTGTATGCAGAGGTTTTTGGAGCCGGGGAGGGTTCTTAAGATGGTTCGAGACCCTTCCCTCCTTTGAAAAGGGGGACTCCCATACACATGAAACAGAAATTTTTGCATAACTCGAGAACTAAGCAGAGAAGAAATCAATTTTATGCGAAACGAAGTTCGTCGGGTATGCTAGTGGCAAATAAAAATAAACGATAGATAAAAAAAGACAATTATAATAATAAATTATACTTAGGGGCCGTACACATATTACGTAAGCACTTATGGGGGGAGGGGGGGTCGGTCAATATTTTACGGTCCATATAAATAAAAATTCATTTGTATGGAAAAAATCTTACATGGGGGGAGGGGGGGTCGAAAAACCCAGAAAAATTGCTTACGTAATAAGTGTACAACCCCTACATCTATTTTCTTATAGGCGAATTCTAATAATGCTTATCGATCATTTCCACATCTGATGGCCATCACAAGAACTACTAAAAAAGAGTCGTTGACGAAAAAAGTGCATGAACAGCATAGGGCAGTACGATTTTCATGTTTTCGCAAAATGCTAGACATTTTTTTTTTGGAATAGGTTATCATCCAGTAAGTGCTTATATAAGATTTTCCTGACTAAATTGCACATCTCTTGCAGTGTCACCACAGCATTATCTTAGGCTGACTGGATTATTTCGGTGAAAAACGGGGACATGACAACCTTGTGACAAAATGTTGGAGCCATGGAAATTTTAAAATTCTAGAACCTCATTTTCGTTTTCCGTGAACAAGGTAGAAAAATATATTAGAGTGAATCGTTCTCCACCATAACCTTTTATAGTTGTGGAAAAATACAATACTTCTAGTATTTCACTCTACTAATAAGTACACTACACAGAAAAAAACCCGAAGAAACATAAAATTACGCATTTTTCTATATTGAAAATAATGTTTGAAATTTCATTTTAATCAACTCTTAAACAATTTAGGGTGCCAATGAAATGTATGGGAAAAAATTTGACATTTCAAAAAACGACATTGCTCACAAGTTTTATTACCGTCATCGGGGTTGACAATTGGTCAAATGGGGGTGAGAAAAGGTCACTGGTAGAATAGATTGAATGTATCGGAGGGCAAGAAGACTAAAACATAAGAGACCTTTTTGAACGATTTTGTTTTACGACCTCCATAATGCCCGTGGGAGCGATGACCCATTCTCACCCCCCGGACCCATTGTCACCCCCGATGGCGGTACTCCAAAATATGACCCCATGATCTTAACGTTTCATGCATTTTACGATTTTTGACGTTTCCTTTGGTCTCTCCTTGGTAAAACTTTCATGGGTAAAAATTTCAAAACTTTGATGAATTTTAGGCACCCCTAAATCATGCCCGAATGAGCTCAAATTTTGCATGGGGTCATATTTTGGGGTAATGAAACTTGTGAGCAATGTCGTTTTTTGAAATTCAAAAATGTCATTTTCATTGGCACCCTATTAAACATGCATTAAAGAATAGAATCTTTCGAAAACTTATTCAATTCTGGAGTTCTAACTCCTAAAATCTAATTTTAGGAGTTTGTTCTCCTAAGACAAATAACAACAAACAAATAAGACAAATGCGAAACGAGTTACAGGGTGTGATTATTGATATCCCGTGCCAAAACTCTTTTCTTTGAATATAAGTGGGAAAAAATCTGTGGATAAGAATAACAAGAATCTGAAAAAGGAAAAAAAAATATTGAAAGCCATTTTATTTTTTTTCCGTGAATATTGTTGGGACATGAGAATAAACGTCAAATCTTATTAATTTACAGTCCATTTTATCAAAACTGATTTGATTTCTTTCACTTTCCGCGATGGCTCAGAAGTTTACAGCTTTACCGGATTTTAGTAATAATTTTACTAAACTTAAATTTTGTAAAATAAATTTGTTTTTTCCGCTTTTTGATAAAATTTAAGCTTCCGTTCCCTTCGAACTTTTACATTAATTGAGGTACCCCCTATTCTTCGCTCTAAACGAAAAAAAAGCGTAACTCATAATATGAAAAAATGGACCTAAAACCCAACGGGATTTATGTTGGCTGAAATTTTCATCACTCCGTAAGTTTATATATCAAGCTTCCTACAGAATTTTCATGACTATTGGAGCCTTCCGAGCCTCTTGAATGGAGGCTTCCGATCCTCTTAAATGGCGGCTTTCGAGCCACTTAAAAGAAGGCCTCTGAGCATCTTGATAGGTCACTTCAAAGCCTCTTGTAAGAAGAAATCCAAGCCATTTGAAGGGAGGCTTCCGGGCCTCTTGAAAGGAGCTTTTTGAGCATCTTAAAAGGGGGCATCCAAGCCTTTTGAAAGAAGGCTACCGAGCCTCTTGAAAGAACTTTCCGAGCATGTGGAAAGGAGGCTTTCGAACCTTTTGAAAGTAGGCTTACAAGGGTTTTGTAAGGAGGCTTCCGGGCCTCTTGAAAGGAGGCTTCCGGGCCTCTTGAGTAGGCTTCCGGGACTCTTGAAATGAGGCTTTCGGGCCTCTTGAAAGGAGGCTTCCGGGCCTCTTGAAAGGAGGCTTCCGGGCCTCTTGAAAGGAGGCTTCCGGGCCCCTCGAAAGGAGGCTTCCGGGCCTCTTGAAAGGAGGCTTCCGGGCCTCTTGAAAGGAGGCTTCCGGGCCTCTTGAAAGGAGGCTTCCGAGCTTCTTGAAAGGAGGCTTCCGAGCCTCTTGAAAGGAGGGTTCCGAGCCTCTTGAAAGAAGGCTTCCGAGCCTCTTGAAAGGAGGCCTCCTAGCCGCTTGAAAGGAGGCTTCCGAGCCTCTTGAAAGGAGGCTTCCGCGCCTCTTGAAAGGAGGCTTCCGAGCCTCTTGAAAAGAGGCTTCCGAGCCTCTTGAAAGGAGGCTTTCGAGCCTCTTGAAAGGAGGCTTCCGAGCCTCTTGAAAGGAGGCTTCCTAGCCTCTTGAAAGGAGGCTTCCGAGCCTCTTGAAAGGAGGCTTCCTAGCCTCTTGGAAGGAGGCTTCCTAGCCTCTTGAAAGGAGGCTTTCTAGCCTCTTGAAAGGAGGTTTCCGAGCCTCTTGAAAGGAGGCTTCCGAGCCTCTTGAAAGGAGGCTTTCTAGCCTCTTGAAAGGAGGCTTTCTAGCCTCTTGAAAGGAGGCTTCCGAGCCTATTGAAAGGAGGCTTCCGAGCCTATTGAAAGGAGGCTTCCGAGCCTCTTGAAAGGAGGCTTCCGAGCCTCTTGAAAGGAGGCTTCCGAGCCTCTTGAAAGGAGGCTTCCGAGCCACTTGAAAGGAGGCTTCCTAGCCGCTTGAAAGGAGGCTTCCTAGCCGCTTGAAAGGAGGCTTCCTAGCCGCTTGAAAGGAGGCTTCCGAGCCTTTTGGGAAAAGCTTCCGAGCCTCTTGAAAGGAGGCTTCCGAGCCTTATGGAAAAAGGCTTCCGAGCCTCTTGAAAAGAGGAGCTTTTCGAAGAAAAGCCTTCATGTCCCTCAAATACAGCTTTCCGAACCTTTAGATCCAAAATTTTAGTTCAGAAGCATATTCTTACCATATTATTCAATATGGTACATTTTTAAATTCATTTGACTTTTCGACCTTCTGACCTTCTGACCTTTTGTCCCATACATTGTGCCACCCCTTCATGTGGTGGTAGTGGTGGGCAGGATTTAGAAGTCTTTGCTTTACTAATCGCCATGCACATTATGCACAATATAATGTTAAAGAATAAAAATAATGAAAACTTTACCAATAAGTTTTGAATAAAACTGTAATACATCCGCCATTACGCATTTTTGTCCGTGGTACCCCTTGGGAACAGCGAAGGTACCCTCAGGGGTACATGTACCCCAGGTTGAGAACCGCTGCACTAGATAAAAACATTTTTTTAATAATCTTTGCACATGTCTGGAAAAACAAATTAGTAAAGATTGTACCAAGTTACTAAAAAGTTACTACCTTTTTCATAGAAAAACACACATTTTATTAAACCCTCTGCATGCAGGATAAAACGCGCCCATCTGATGTGCTTGACTATGGATCTAGGATAGGATGTGATAAGTAGTCATTAAAAATCGTACCGATTTTTTGTCACATACACATACACATTTTCTGCAAACGTCATATTAATTATGCTCAAGGGTTGTAAACGTTTAAAACGGTCGATTTTAAGCATTATCATTCATTTTTCTGTCATTTTCGATATCAAAGTCATTTTTTCATTAGCGAAAACGTCTCTCTGTTAATCTTCCGCTTCTCTTACACAAATATTGGATAAAACGGAAAGAAAAACATCAAGTTTTGATACATGATATTTGGAAGATTTTGTATCAAATTAATTTGGCTACCACCTCGTCAGAGCAACCGACTAGAAAACAACAAGGCAGTCTGAATTGAATTGTCACATCCTATCCTAGCTATGGATGTCACAGTTTGAGAAGGGCGTGTGCCAATAATAATTTATTTTCAAATATTATTATCAATTAAAAAGTAAAAAAGTAAGAATTGAAAAGTGAGAAAATAAAAGTGAAAAGTGATGAGTGAGATGTTATGAGTGATAAGAAGTGAGAAGCCCTCAATAGTTTTATAATCAATCGTGAATTGTTAGCTGAGATTTAGGGTATGAAAACTGAGGAGTAAGATGGAAGAAGCAATATAAAATAATGAGAATTGAAAAGTGAGAAGCGATAGGCAAGCAGTAAAAAGTGCGAAATAAGATGTGATCAGTGAAAAGCGAGAAGCAAGTAGTAGAAGGTGAGAAGTAATAAGCGAGATACTTTGTGTGAGAAATGAGCAGTAAAAAAGCATGAAGAGGAATATGACAATTGGTAAATGGGATGTGAGAAGTGAGAAACGAGACGTGAGAGGTGAACAAGCGTCGCTAAAGATCAATCGGACTGGCACATGTCCTTCTGGATGTGTAGAATAGAATGAGCCAACGTAAGAGATTCGAGGTCATTCAAGAAATTCCTGGAGTTGAGCCTTAAGATTTACACGCGTGAATAAAGATGTATCGAACTGTTTTAAATGTGGTACATGCCCTTTTGGATGTGTAGAATAGAATAAGTCAGCGAGAGAGGTTATCGGTTATCCGAAAAATCACTGGAGTTAGGTCCTCAGATCTACACGCGTAATCAAAGATCAATCGTACTGTTTTAAATGTGGTAAGAGCCCTTTTGTATGTGAAGAATAGAATAAGTCAACGGCAGATGTTTTCGGTCATCCAAGAAATCCCTGGAGTTAATCGGACTGTTTAAATTATGGCACATGTCTTTTTGGGTGGTTAGAATAAAATGAGCCATCGTAAGAGGTTTTGGGTCATTCAAGAAACCCTTGGAGTTAGGCCTTAAGACCTACACGCGTCACTAAAGATTTCTCGTACTGTTTTAAATGTGGTACATGCCCTTTTGGATGTGTAGAATAGAATAAATCAGCAAGAGAGGTTCTCGGTCATCCAAGAAATCCCTGGAGTTAGGTCCTAGATCTACACGCGTAACTAAAGATCAATCGTACTGTTTTCAATGTAGTACATGCCCTTTTGGATGTGAAGAATAGAATTAGTCAACGGCAGAGGTTTTCGGCCATCCAAGAAATCCCTGGAGTTAGGTCCTCAGATCTACACGCGTAACTAAAGTTCAGTCGGACTGTTTAAATTATGATACATGTCCTTTTGGATGGTTAAAATAGAAAGATCCATCGTAAGAGATTCTGGGTCATTCAAGAAACCCATGAAGTTAGGCCTTAAGATCTACACGCGTTAATTTAAGATTTATCGGACTATTTTAAATCTGGTACATGCCCTTTTGGATGTGTAGAATAGAATAAGTCAGCGGCAGAGCTTCATGATCATCCAAGAAATCCTTTGAGATTGGCACACAGGTCTGCACGAGTTAACGAAGATAAATCGATCGATTTTAAATGTGGTACATGCCCATTTTTGATTATTGAATATGTATCTACGGCAGAGGTTGTCGGTTATCCAAGACATACCTAGAGCAAGGCCTTAAGGTCTACTACAAAACAAAAGAGATCTGCCTTTTGTGGTGCATAGGCACAGGGCATGTATCATATTTGAAATAATCCAATTGCTCTATGGATACGCATGTAGACCTAAAGGGCTTATTCCAGGTTTTTTTTTTTGGAAAACCAAGAATACATACTTTGACACATTCTATTCTATGCATCACAAAGGGCATGTTCCATATTTGAAACAATCCAAGTTACCTTTGGTTACGCATGTAGACTTAAGGCCTTATTCCAGGAATTTATTAGTCGACCAAAACCTATGCTGGAACGCGTTATATTCTATGTATCATAAAGGGCATGTGTTAGTTTGAAACAATCCTTTTGATCTATGGTTACGCATGTAGACCTGAGGGATTATTTCAGGGATTTCTTGGACGGCAAAGAACATATTATGGGAACACTCTATTCTATGCATCACAAAGGGCATGCTCCATACTTGAAACAAGTAACCGTTGGTTACGCATTTCCAGGAATTTCTTGGCCGACTAAAAACCTATGCTGGGAACGCGTTCTATTCTTTGCATCATAAAGGGCATGTCCCAGTTTTGGAACAATTCATTTGATCTATAGTTACACATGTAGACTTAAAGGCTTATTCCAGGAATTTCTTGGGCGACCAAGAACCTATGCTTGGAACGCGTTCTATTCTATGCATCACAAAAGGCATGTACCATATTTGAATCAATCCAATTGATCTATGGTTACACATGTAGATCGAAAGGCCTTATCCCATAGATTTCTTGGACGGCCAAGAATCCATACTGTGAACACATTCCATTCTATGCATCACAAAGGGCATAAACCATATTTGAAAGAATCCAAGTAATCTTTGGTTCCACGTGTAGACCCAAAGGCCTATTCCAGGGATTTCTTGGATGACCAAGAACCTATGCTGGGTACGCATTCTATTATATGTGTTATAAAGGACATGTACCATGTTTAAAACCGTCCGATCAATTTTTTGTTGCTCCTGTAGACCTTATGGCCTTAATCCTGAGATTTCTTGGACTATCAAGAACCTATGATGTGAACACATTCTATTCTACGTATCACAAAGGGCATATATCACATTCGAAGCAGTCCGATAGATCGTTGGTTACTCATGTAGACCTTAAGGTCTCACCCCTTGGAAGCGTGATACATGTACCGTGCACAGAAAATCGTGATTTGGCTCCGTAATGCGCCCACCAAATAAATTAAAGAATAAACATATCTTGTATGACGTTTCATAAGCTTTCATTGCAGTGGGAACGAGAAGAGGACTTTTAATAAGTTGATACTTGATTCTTCTGTCAGTTCACTGTTGTTTGTTTACATTTTTAGGCTGGCGCGTTTTAGCGTCGGGGTGGCGCGTTTAAACCCGCATGGTTTGGATTTGCACGAAAATGTGCTTCAAAATAAAATCGTTTGCTCGGAATATAATTGGTTTTTCGTCCAAATTTTTATTCCGTATTATAGATGATAAGTTAAATTAGTGGTTAACACATTGGAAGTATATACTTTCGATTGTTATCATCGTTAAATTCGAAGATTCGCTTGTAGGGCGCATACTGACCGTGCTTCCCCTACTATTATTCGGAAAGGTGACATTTCTCTCAGACTGAATCAGCTGTCAAATTTACTTTGGTAATTTGATCGAATATTCCGTGAACCCTTTCCGTATGAGCAGCATACTAGGGTTTATTTAGAAAGACTTTGAATGATTCCTAATGTTTCGAAAAGAATGAAATGATTCAAAAATACTTGTTACTCAATTTTCCCTACTTGTTAGCTCCGTACTGCACACGAAATTTCAGTAGCGGAATCTTTCCGTGACCATTCCGTATCCTATCAATTTGCGCAGTACTTTTCAGAAGCGTACTAGCCTTTAAGAAATACTTGCCTACCAGTTCCGTTTAATCAACTGATGAAATTGGTCAAATATTAATTGGAATAAGCAGAAAAAAAAATCATTAAAATGAAACTGTATGCAATCTCCCGAAGAAACACCTGTTGTCATCAACTGTTAAAGATACTAAGAAAACTCGGAGAATTGAAAATATATAACGGCATAGATAGCATAGATATTTTAAGGGCACTGTAGTGGATAAGATTGGCATTAGATGTTATGATAAAATTATAATAGCAAAATGCCATTACCATCAATCCCTTGAAATCTGCATTTGACATATGTTCTAATGATATGCACTCATTTATTGAGTAACTCGAATCAACGTGTATTGAGCTAATTTGAGCTCCATGGTAACGCACAAATGTTTTTGGTTTTCTCGAGTTCGTGTCAGAACGAATCGACGACGGAAATCAGTTTGCTGAGTATTGTTGCGGCGAACGGTCGAGCTTAGAAACCTCGTCCGGTCACGACAGGCACTACTAATAACATAACCCAGTTTATAACATCTCACATTTTATTATGGGTTTCGTTTTCTTTGCTTTCCTATTCCTGCCTAAAACATTGAGTTATTTTGAATAACCCATTTTATGAGACAGATTCGATCACCTGATCGAAATTTTGAGTGGAAATTTGCATGCAAACAATCATCATTTCGTCATCGTCATCGTCATCATTTCATTCCATTTTCCCAAATGTTCCTTGTAAAATGTTAATATTAGTGTTAGGTCTCCTGTCATTTGAGCTTTCTATAAAATGGCTTATTAAATTTGTGTCATAATTCGTTCTGTATCCAAGCCATTACTGTACGAGTGTGGCCCCAAATAACTGGAGCGAAATGTGATGATAGCAGCCCTCTGTCGGTGTGTGTCATGCCACGGAGATCTGACAAGAAGAGGCCGAGTCATGGCTTGCTGCTCACGGAGGTTGAGTGTTAATATCCCAAGCAGCACAGCTCGACCAAAAATTATTGCAGTAACTTGAATCTGACTGGATCTGATCACATAAAAGTTACAGCAATCTTTGTGGAACATCTGTAGTCCTACGTCAACTTTGCGCGTTGTATTTTTTTTAAACTTACATTGAATGGCATGGAATGATTTTAAGGTCTTCTAAGTATTTCTCGCACTTTGGGTGAGACTGGGCGAAACTGCTTTGATCAATGCGATTTGATGTGACAAAAAATGGTTGCATCATACATTAGGTACAATAATCACTGTTGTACCGTTTAATCCTGTTAAGCTATTACCGAAAGAAAAAAATGACGAAGAGAAATTAATCAATGCATTATTATTCTTATGATTCTAAGCGCGAGATATCTGTCCTTGATTACGTTCATCGTACTAAAGAATGGAAGCATTTTTTCTCATAAAAAATTGCTGACATTTTTAGCTGCATAAAACACAAAGGCCAAAATTTATCACAGCTAAGAAATTCAAAATGAATTCAATATGTCACTTCTCATTCACCAGACCTACTTCTGTGACCGCTTGGCAGTCGGACGACAGCAGGCAAGTGAACATCAGAGCAAAAACAACCGTATCACATTATGCACAGCTGGTGTCCGCTGAACGCTGTCTGCTGCTGCCTCGCCGTTCTGCCTTGTTATCCTGTGTCCCACCCATCTCCCCAAGCTCCCCAACCGAAAACAAACTTACACGTGACTAATCATCTTTCCCCAGTTCAACTCGGGTGGTGCCGAAGCAGGTGCCACCCCTTCCTCTGCGTTTGAGAGCATTTTCTTGTGTTCATGTCCGTTTCCCAAAACATCGTCGCCGTCATCGCCATCGTCATCCCATAGTTAGCTCCAATGGTGCTGGCTCCAATTGTGTGCCGCTGTTGGTCTCGTTCGGCCAAGCGGTAGGTATCTGATTTCCGCGCTGTTTCCTTTTGTTTTTACAACTGCTCAACGACGACGACCGTGCACCGATTTCCACTCCGTCCTATTAGTGCGAACCGGGGGGACCATTCGCGTTTCGGGAAGAAATTGATCACAGAACAAAACAAAACGAAATCCGACCAGGTTGACTTGGGATAATCGGTGCTGTGATGATGTAGCGGAGCGGAGTGGTTACAAGGGATCGCTTGTAGGTCCCGAGGCGTAGAATATGCTTCACAATCGGCTATAGATTTGAGAATATCAGTTTCCTCATTATTTTGTTTAGCAGCGCACTGAAGAACAAGTCGTAGGCAAATATCAATCGAAATTTGCATTGGTAAAGCACATTAGAAAAAAAATGTGGATCGTCGATATCGTGAGTATTGTTTGACCAACTCGTAAACGTGTTCTACCATACGGGACACTAGGAAACAGCCCATCGCACAAGGTGCCGGACGTCCCACTGGAGCGAGCAGCACCCAAATAGAGACGGGAACAAAGCGATTCGATTGGCTCTCGGTCGGTCGTCAGCACAGCAGATGATAAACATTGTAGCGTACAAGCTCTTGCAACGTCGGCCATGTGCTTATACGCGTTCGCCTTGGCTGATTTATTCAAATGTGTTGTTGATGCTCAATTTTTTCAAATAACAAGCTTTTTTGCGATTTCCAAATAAAGTACGAAACTTACAATTAAGTTTTCGATTGAAACTAGTTAATCGTAAAGCATCATTTTACTGTAAAGCAGTATTGACTATACAGCTTGATTTATTTTAAATCGCCGAGGACATTCAATATCAATATCGATTTCAGGCGTTGAAAGATCATAATCCATTTATGAAATTACTTTGCCAAAGCTTTGTTCAAATTCTCCTGATAAGAAATCGACCATTTACGTCACAAACCCCTACATGGAAACACGTGTATGCAAAGGAAACACTGAGCAATATGCAGCAACAAAATATGCACTTAAAGAAAAAATCACTGAATCGTTTCACCCTGCCTTCTACCTCAGATGAATTCGGAACGATACATCCAAACAACGTTCTGGAGTTGGTGAGATTTGTAACCATTACCTCCGCCGCATACAACCCATCCCACACTGTGGCCGACTAACTGCATCGATGTTTGCTGGAAACATGCCCGCATTGCCCGAAGCAGCGAAAAACATGGATACAAGGGGGAGGCAGTCAGAATGCAACGTGCACCTTAACATAGCGGTTTGTCGGAATTCGAAGATGTGAACGGACCAAAACGGGGGGTTACTCCTCTGAAGGAACACCATTCGAACAGCTGTTCGATTTGCTCGAGGTCTAAATGCCCATTTGTACTGGACAAGAACAAGCGCAATTGAATCGGTTATAAGATCCGCAAGAGTTGAATGTTATGCGTTGAAAAAAGTGTGACGCGAGACTGGAAAGGTTTTTTTCGATTGAGCAGCATTAAATCATAAACTGATCCACAAAAAGGTAAACTATAGACATCTACTATTGATAACACTGATCGGCAGTTTAAAAATGTCGGGATGTTTATGTGCCGCACCGGTAGTTCACGACCACAGAAATCGACTGTTGACTGTTTTGACCCTTCCTTCGGAAGTGTCTATAATTTCACTTTGTATGCGTTACGCAGGCGTGTTATGTAGTAATCTATCAATAAACCTCTTAAATTATGAAATAAAATGTATGGCAATTGAAACAAATTCACTTTAATATTGAAAATATAATTACAACAAGTGATATTATATGAAAATATGCTTATTTTTCGGATTTGTTTCGAAGAAACAATTGATTTTAATTGAGGAACAGATAGAAGCATGTACCGCAAAACCTTCTCAGAAAAGCAAAAACGTAAAAATTTGAAGGAATTTCAAAAATTTCTTTAGTGAAAGCTAGATAACAAATGTGAGCATGTTTTGAGATACTAATAAACCACTTATATGCATGTATGTGTGCGTATGTGTGCAAATTCTAAAATTTACTACCATATAAATCTAGCTTATTTTTAAGGTATTAAACATCATTAGACAGCCATAAGGCAAAATATATGTTATTATTGAACGCTATTGAGTTTCGTTCAGATCAATGACTGATTAAGTTAGTTCTGGATTAATTAATATCAAGGTCTCTGGAAATTACGAGTATACATGCTGCCAGTGTTACGATAGTTTCTTACCAACCATGTTACCACATGTTACAATAGCTATTCAATCCGACGAGCGCCTGATAGATAGACAACCTGACGTACAGTGCAAAATCATTCATTTTGTTGTCACTCAACCCATGGAATCCGCCTTTTGGTAGGCAATTAATTTGTCATTTACACTTTCAATCGCCGTGGGAGGTTGAGTAGTTTTATCTCGTTTTAAATACTGGAGTCTGAAAATATTTCCCTTTATTAAGGAAAGGTCAAAATCTCACTGTAGGTGGATTAATCTGGGTTTTTAGTTGAATGATTGGAAAAAATCGATATTTTTGGACAAAAAAGGGATACTTCGATTGGGGAGTTGTCAAACCCCTTTCAGGCTTACGGGGTCATATATTTCCCCAACAGAAAAATGGATGTATAAAATTGTACGATGGATAAAAGGGTGGTAGGTCATTTGGCATAAAGGTAATTTGACATAAAGTTGTTTGGCATAATAATTGTATAATCATCATTTTCGGCATTAATGCAACATATGTTCAATTTTTTATAATTATTGTTGCTTTTACATCATAAGGGAGATGCTGTTTTTAAATAATTTTTGTATTAAAGAATGTATATGAAAATCACTTCTTGAAGATCGATCTTGGATGCCACAAAAGACAAATACTCAAGCAACAAAATTGTAAGAGTTTAAAAACAACAACAAAATTCAACGCAAAAAAGGCAATGAAAATAATTCTACAGGATTTATAATCATCTTTTTTAAAAGCACACTTTGTACTGTAAAAGTCAAAAAAATCTACGCTTCCTTCTTCAATATGATTCCATATATGATTCAAAAATGTTTCCTTTTTCAGTTAATGCATTTGTTCGGTTTAAAGCAAGAGAAGGTATGATTCCTTCTTTGAAGAGATGCACTTGCTCGATAGAAGGCAGGGAAGAATGTGATGCCTTCTTTCAATTTGGGCATTTGCATAGTTTAAGCTAAGGGAAGATAGATGTGATCCCACAGCTTAAGGCAAGTGAAGATATGACCCCTGCTTCAAAAGCATGCGTTGAGATGCCATCTTTCAGTTTGGGCATTTTCTTGGTTTAAGGCAATAATGGCAGATCTGACCCTTTTTTTGAAAGGATGCATTTACTCAGCAAAAGGCAAGAGGAGATATGATTCCTTCTTTCAATTCAGGCATTTGATCGATTTAAGGCAATCCAAGATATTTTCCTCTTTTCAAAATGGTTCTTTTGCTCGGTTTAAGGAAAGGGAAGATAAGATATATTTTTTTCAAGTCAGATTTGCTCGGTTGAGGGCGGGGAGGATATGATCCTTTATTTTACAAAATCTATTTGCCCGGCAGAAGACAAGAAAGAGGATATGATTCCTTCTTTCAGTTTGGGCATTTGCTCGATTTAAGAACACTCCTCACGGAATCCAAATTTCACGCATGCTGCGACGCAGCACCGCTGAAATAATCGAAATGACAGTTGTGCGTTGCTTCCGTATTGAGTGGTGTGACCTTGAAAACGCGAGTACTTAGAAATTAGGATTCCGTGTGAAGTGTCCTTAAGAAAAGGGCAGATATGATCCTATCTTTAAAAGAATGCATTTGTAAGGCAAAAGGCAAGAGGGAAATATGATTCCTTATTCATTTCGGGCAATTGCTCGGTTTAAGGCAAGGAAGATATGATTCCTTCTTTTAAATCAGAGATTTCTTCGGCTTAAGGCAAGGGAAGATATGATCCCTTCTTCAAAAGGATGAATTTGCCCGGTAGAAAGCAAGAGAGAATATGATGCCTTCTTCTAATTTGAGCATTTGCTTGGTTTAAGGCAAGGTGATCATTTCTTTAAAAGGATGCATTAATTCGGCAGAAGGCAAGAAGCAAATCATATCATTCTTTCATTTTGGCCATTGGCTCGATTTAAGGCAAGCGAAGATATTTTCCTTTTTCAAAATGGTTCATTTTCCTAGCAGCAGGAAAGGTGAGGATATAAATCCTCCTTTTAATTAAGACATTTATTCAGGAAGATATGTCCCTTCTTTGAAAGGACGCATTTACCCGGCAAGAAGGTAGTACAGGCATGATCCCTTCTTCAAGTCAGATATTTGCTCAGCTTAAGGCAGATATGATCCTTCATTTCAAATAATACATTCACCCGGCAGAAGGATTTCTGTATGTTTGACTATTTTAGAAGAGCGCTACAATGTAATTTTTCTTTAAAAAAAACCTTTCATAACGCATGTGAGAATAGGAATCCTTAAACCTAATAAAATGGGGAAACGCACGTGGGGAAAGTTTTCTTGCACACTCTTACATGATAAACAAAAAAAAATGCCAATAGGTTTGTCAACATTTGAAATGATTCCGTTTTCATTTTCTATCTTTATTTTACTACGTCGTACAATTATGTGTACAATTACCACGTATGCCCATACCATAGGAACAACGTAGCTGAATGGCTCGACAAATCTTATTAATCAATCACACAGCTCTTAAAAGAATTATGCCAAACGGGGTCAACCAGATAAAAGTGAGTGCGCGTTTTTTCATGTTACGAACAGCAGAACGATCATGCGATCTTCCGAAATATTGTGTTTTGCATAGTGCGGCCTGTATTAAAGTTAATCAGTGCGCGTTTTTTCATGTCGCTTACCAAGTTGGACTAATTTTCCTCCCCTAATCCTAAATTGACTGTGAGGACGTGGCAGGCACCATTATTGGTCTTGAATTATTGAAACTCCAAATTATGTACAGTGAGAATGGTTTTCTTATCCCAGGAAAGCTATTCATTTGGTGAGCTGTGCAAATTTGTTGTTTCTCGGCCAATCACGACTAGCAACTACGATGTGTACAGTCAATCACGCTAAGCTATGCTAACGGGATACAACCAGATAAAAGTGAACACTGTCTTCAGCAATACTACTTGAAATTAACTCCCTGATAGGGAGGCATGGGCGATCAAGGCCGTAAGAACACGGTGCAGTTAGGAAAAAGAATATATATTTAAAAAGATATATTGGCAGATTGTCCTGTTTTTATTCAAACGTATCCGTAGAGTTATATACAATAAACTATTTTTAATATTTCTTGGACGTAGGGTTTTCCAAACTATTCTTGAGTTTGGGACATGAGATCTACATCTGCGTAGAAGCTTTTCTCGGTACTCAAAGCTTCGATATGCATTCAATTGTATCCAATTGTATTTTAGAGGTCAACATATAGACGAATTTCGCGCCAACTCGACTCGACCAGCGGTTAGCAGCACCACCTCAGAATCGAATGAAACTTGGTGGGCATAAAGATGTGGTATTTCTAAGCCACTCTGCATACTTAGTTTTTCGAAAATTGTCAAGAGTAACATTTGATGAGGGCCAAATTTTTTTTCATTGATTTAAAAAAAATCGATGTAACTCTTAAATGACAAGACCTACAAAAAAGTGTTGTATGGCGGACTGTCGTGAAATTCCCGAAAGTTTTTTTGGAAAAATATCCAAAAAATAAAAAACCGATTTCTACACTGAAAAAAATTAGTTTTAAAAATTAAAATCGATATTACAAAAAAACCTCATCTCAGAAATCGATGAAATTTTTTCTGCGGATAGGTATTTCAATTATCTAACTTTTCTGGGAATAATGTTCCTGTGACATATTTAAGGAAAAAAAGTTTTTCTAACAAAAACTTTTTTCATGTCCATATTGAGTGAAAATTTATCAGCGTGTTTTATGCATACAGCGCCAAATATAGGTTCAGCAGCCTATCATCAACCAACGACATATTTTGAATGTTTAAAAAATTTGTTTAGGAAGCAATTTTCATGACATTAATGTAGACCAACATTTGAAAAGGGCGTATATTTTCCTAGATTTCTTATATCAATGTTACACACAAATTACCAAATTTACAAAATTGTGATGTTTGATGGACTATTGCAAATTTGTCTGAACTGTAAAATCTGAAACATAAAAGAGCGTTTCGTTCACCGAGAAAATAAATCAATGAATGTAAAGATTAAAATTGGTTTAGCAAAAAAAAACTCATTAATTTGTAAATTTACTCGAACAATTTGAAGACATTTGGGTCTTCATCTGAGTTGGAACATTTTTAGCCAGGATTTTATCATGAGCGATTAGTATTAAATAATGAAACTTTTGTGTGCCAGTTATAGTTTTTACTTTTTTGAATAGTTCATCAAACTCTTCTGCCATTGTTGAGTATTGCTCATTCGAGATATAACAGAAGTGTAATTTATAGAGATATTTTTGTCTGATTGTGTTACTGCCCATTCGTACAGCTCCCGAGGAGTCTTAATAGCATTTCCATAATCTTTGGTAAGACTTGCTCGTTTTGCCATTCGTTTGAGAGAGCCACCAATAGCTTCGCAAGGGCCTTTTCCGTGCGATGTTGCAAAAAAGTGCCATTCTGCTTCTAAGCCATGTTTTGAATTGAAATTACACACTAATTTCCATTTTCAACCCTATCCTTCAACCCTCCTTCAATCTTTTTATATCAATCATTTTAAAATTGTGTATTGATTGTCACACTTATGTAATTCATGGATGTTCATTTAAGTAAGCAGAGTTTAGATTTAGTTAACAACTTCAGCAAAACCAAATTGTTAGTAGTGACCATGGTGTTCTAGCTTTCAGAGGAAATCTCCCAAATTATCTTTAAATTTTTAACATTCAGATAATTTTAAATTTTTAACATTTTTAACATTATTGTAGATGGTTCGGAGATCCATAGTATTACATACCAACCGTCTATGATCGGCGAATTGAGATGATGTCTGTGTTTTTGAGTGCACAAAATCTAACCCATTTTGCGGTACTTATCCTTATCCTTATTTGCTTCCAACTAGTTGCATTTAGTGGGAAATCCTGATTCCTATTGAAGCATATTGTTTTGTACTGATAATTTCATTTATCGGACAATGGACTCAAAAATAGGCAAACATACTATTTCACATAAAAAATTTAAATAGTCTAGCTATTTTATTGGCACCTATTCTCAACCATCAAGTTGGAATGCATCAAGACTGAATCGGACTAAAGACTCAAAAGTTTTGGCAAAAATACTATTTTTCCATATTACACCAGAAAGTCACCGATACCGCTAGATGGATTAATCAATGTTTTTCTCCAATAAATTCTAACTACACCACTGAAAATAAAATAAAACATAAGTTTTTTGTTATTTGATTTTTTTTGTGCTGGTGATTCGATTATCCGGAGTGAAAATAAAATCGATACTCCAGATAATCGAGTCCGACCTGTATTACAATTAAATATCACTTCAATTTCGTTTCGGCAACATTTGCCCGTTTTCAAAGCAATTATTTGTTTTTTTGTAAACTCTATTGTTTTTAAGTTACTTCGATACAAAAAGTCAAAGAAAATATAAACCCTTTTCAAATGTTGGTCCACAAATATGTTAGATTATGCTAAATTGCTCCCTAAACAAATTTTTATACGTCCAAAATGTGTCGTTGGTTTATGATAGGCTGCTGAACCTATATTTGGCGCTGTAGGCATAAAACACGCTGATAAATTTTTACTCAATATGGACACGGAAAAAGTTTTTGTTAGAAAAACTTTTTTTCCTTAAATATGTCACAGGAACATTATTCCCAGAAAAGTTAGATAATTGAAATACCTATCTGCAGAAAAAATTTCATCGATTTCTGAGATGAGGTTTTTTTGTAATATCGATTTTAATTTTTAAAACTAATTTTTTTCAGTGTAGAAATCGGTTTATTATTTTTTGGATATTTTTCCAAAAAACTTCAGGGAATTTCACGACAGTCCGCCATACAACACTTTTTTGTAGGTCTTGTCATTTTAGAGTTACATCGATTTTTTCAAAATCAATGAAAAAAATTAGGCCCTTATCAAATGTTACTCTTGACAATTTTTGAAAAACTAAGTATGCAGAGTGGCTTAAAAATACCATATCTTTATGCCTACCAAGTTTCATTCTATTCTGAGATGGTGCTGCCAGCCCCATAGAAGAGTTGGCGCGAAATTCGTCTATATCGTAAGACCATTTTGGGCCATTCTGCGTCATCCAACCTGTCCTTGAGTTCGGGACTTGAGATCCACAGCTACAAGACAATTTTTTTAGTACTCAAAGCTTCAATGTGCTTTCATTTATATCCATCACACCTCCTGGGAGACCAACGCATATCATAAGATAGTTTTGAGATATTCTGGTTCATCCAAACTATCCCTGAGTTCTGGACTTAAGATCTACAGCTGCAAGAATATTTTTTCAATACTTAAAGCTTCAATATGCATGTTCTTGAGTTAATGACTTGCGATGAACAGTTGACAGGCTGCGAGGCGGCAATATCTCAATAGGGAATGTAATGCCAATAATACACTGTGACAGCGTTATATTTTTTTCAATGCTTTCTTGATCTTCAGGAACTGTGGATATGGTTGAATCCATATCCGAGCTTCTAGTGACGAAAAAAGCAAGTGTCGTGGCTGTAGTATCAAATTCTCAAAACTATAGTTTTTGTGAAAAATCCATTACTTTTACTGATACTTAGTTATGAGAATCTGCAGATGAAATCGACAGTTCTTTTAAATTTATAGTTTTTGCTGGGAAGTAATGGAAAGTTATGTAATTTATTATGTAATTTATATATATTTATACCAAATATCGTAAAGATAAATCACCTAGCTCAAACCTTTGTAGGAGTATCGTCATCATCATCATCACCATTAATTAACAAATTAACAAAATAATCTAAGACGACTAAATAATTATAAGAATTAAATTATTGACAAATTTAAAAAAAACAAATTTGAATTCGATAAAATTTACAAAATACATTATGTACGAATTGACGAATTGAACACTCAGCGAATCAACAAATTAACGAACCACCAAAATACCGAATTTCCGAAGTACATAATTTTTGGTATTTTTTTTTGGTATTTTACCTCTTATGCAAGGCTGATTCTTAACAGAGTTTGGTTTCAAGAACAGAATGAAGTATTATTGAGTTTATTTCTCCTACTCATACATACCTCAGGAAATGCTTGTATTATAGCAGGAGTTAGCCTTCCAATAATGTTTGTTTACAAAATAAGTTACGCCCAAATGGCGAATCAGTCCCAAAATATTTTTAGTCAATGACGGCGCCGGCCACGTCCTTACGGTCATATAGGAAGGGAAGGATTGTTGGTCCTACTCTCGTTGCTACTAGAGACCGAGTATACCTCTGCATCTCCACGATTGTCTTGGGATCGGATATCGTGTTAGCTATAAAGAATAATCTATCGGAATTCACTTCGATGCGATCTATGGGATGGAATATAAATACGCTTATTGAAAATACTCTACTCACGTTTCTACTTATCAAACGATTATACGCGCATTTATGGATTACACTCAGCCCTCTTTTTACGTCACTTATTGGGGGAAGTAAACCAAATGTGACGTAAAAAGAATTTTGGCTAAAATTTCTAGTATTTCACTTATTTTTTGGTCGTTGAATACTTTTAAATACATTCATTTGCGTCTTACATGAGGTATTGTAAGATCTATCCAAACCAGGCATATGAGATGTTATAGGATCTCCAAATTGTCCTGGAGTCTGAATCAAATGGTCTACCGAATCAACCAAGGCTTCTATAAAGTCCCCAGCCTCGGTGTCAAACCAATTTTGTCCTCCGAGTATTTGTCTTTCACTTGAGTCTTCAATTCTTCCATGTATGAAGTTGTAAGATCTCCAAATTGTCCTGGAGTTTGAATCAAATGGTCTACCGAACATACTGAGACTTGCAAGATGTCCTCAGCCGCGGTATCATCCCAATCATGATCTCCAAATTGACCTGGAGTTGATATCAAATGGTCTAAATGGCCGTGGTATCTACTCAATTATGTTCTCTGAGTATTTGTCTTTCACTTGCGTCTCAAAACAAGACATATGAGATGTTGCAAGATCTCCAAATTGTCCTGGAGTTTGAATCAAATGGTCTAATGAATCAACCATGGCTTCCATGATGTCCTCGGCCGCGGTATCATTGACATCATGCCCTTCGAGTATTTTTCTTTCACTTACGTCTCAAATCCAGGCATATGAGATGTTTCAAGATCTCTAAATTGCCCTGGAGTTTGAATCAAATGGTTTACCGAATCAAACAAGGCTTTCATAATGTCCCCAGCCGCGGTGTCAACCCAATTTTGTTTTCTAAGTATTAGTCTTTCATTTGCGTCTCAAATTTTGAGATGTTGATGTTGTAAAATCTCCAAATTGTCCTGGAGTTTGAATCAAATGGTCCACCAAATCAACCAAGGCTTCCATGATGTCTTCAGTCGCGGTATCAGCTCAATTATATTCCCCGAGCATTTGTCTTTCACTTGTCTCAAATCAAGGCATATGAAGTGTTGTAAGATCTGAAAGTTGTCCTGGAGTTTGGATAGCTTGCGAGTTGCGTCTCAAATTGTGGCATGTAGGATGTTGTAAAATCTCCCATTTTTTCTAGAAATTGAATCAAAGGGTCTACCGAATCAACTAAGGCTTCCATTATATCCTCAGCCACGATATCAACGAGACTATTTGATTCAAATTCCAGGACAATTTGGAGATCTTAGAACAACTCATATGCCTAAATTTGAGACGCAAGTGAAAGACAAATACTCGCGGCTGTGGAGTCTAAGGAAGTCTTGGGTGACCTGGAGAGAAACGGCTGCTTAAGGCATATTGATTTTGGTTTAATAGATCATATATGGCATGAACCATTTTTAAAAAGAAATAACAGCCCTTCGGTTTCGCGGGTAGACCTCAAGACCTATACTCCAGGGAATTCTTGGATGACCTGGAACGGAATTTGGTTTAATATTGGGATGAGTGTAATTCCATGGCCGCCATCGGAGCGTTACTGTCGGCAGCTATGTTTGCTCTTTCGCTGTCTTGACTGCTTTTCGTTTAATCCTTTGTCTCTCGTCGCGTAACCTGAATATTTCGTTATCCTACGGATTCTTTCAACACTTCTAGCTTTTTTCTGAAAGTCGTCTGGTTGTGCTGTTACTTTAGCATATTCACCTCCTGCGAGTACGGAAATATCTCATTCTTATTTAAAGTAACTCTATCTTATTTTTAGACAGGGCATTGACAGCTGGTAGGTGATTGCCAGCAAAAGTGATGCTTCATCGCCTTTCCACTCGCTCAACAGAAAAAAACAGATATTAGATAAAAATGAGAAGATTATTGCAGCCCATAATCATTTGATTCGCAGAATACTTTTCATTCTAGCCATTTACGGAACGGCTGTATACCGGAGATTTGTTTATTCCGATGAATCATAATTCAAGCATTCATCTGATGACAAAAGTAACAATTTTAAAATTTGGGAATCATTCCCGCTAACTTCGTCGTCAACCTAAAAGGCTGAATAAAAACCCGCGACAACGCAGCCAAAAGTCCCAAAGCAAACAGCTTCCGCTGGCAGCGAGGCTTCCATTTTCGCGGAATGGCTGAATATATGGCAAGGAATTAGGCCCAAATAAGAAAGCTTATCTCGGCACGTGACTGTGTTTCTCCCAAAAATACATTGACGCTAACTAACTCCGTTCCACGGGGAAACCTTCCCGGGGATAAGTTCATTAGCTACTAATTGAAATGGCGGTGCCGGTTGGATTTGACAACGACGACGACGACGACGATGATGATGATGATTACTGGCGTTTCCCATTTTGATAATACAAAGTAGCGAACAGGAGTTAGCTGCACAAGCCTGACTAACGGAAAGCAATGGGAGTGTTTGCTTTTGAGATTTGATGATATTAGGCTTGATAATGGCACTTGAAGTGGCATATTTATGAACGTGCTATTCGGTAGGTAGTATTTTATTATGATTTGGTTCGAGGGATACGAAAGATATTATTGGCGAATTGTTTAAAACATATTCTCTAATGTTTTGGCATTGTACAGATTTAAAATTATCCCGAAAAGATCATATCAGCTTCAATGTGTGTACAAAACAAAGGACAAAAAATATTAAGCTCTACCCGGTAAGGCGCATTGTCGCTTCAATAACGAAACCATGCGAAACATGTCGCCCGATTCCTCGCTCCGTTACCCGCCTGAGCAAATTTGTACTTTATCTGCAATGTAAGAAAGCTGTTGAATCAGTTTCGAATGAACATCACTTGGCACCTCCTCCTGGGACCGTAGTCGTGAGTTCGCGAACCTACGCGTGTCGTTGACTCGATCCGAGCGAGGCCACCATGTCACCAGCAGTCAGTAGCACGTCGGTCGACTACATTTAGGTACGATATTGTTCGTCGAAAAGTTATGAAATATGGAGAAGTACAACAATAAACGTCACCGTAATATCACACGGTCCGTGAAACAAAATTTCATCGCATTATTACGGCGAATGAACGCACTCTCCGCGTCTGCTCCTAATGAGCAGTGTGTTACTTTTAAAGTCAAACCCAGCTCCTTGGCATAGAGGACCACCGTCTCCGCAGTCATAGTGCGGTGAATTAATAATTTGTGGTCGGTTTTGCACTGCCACTATGGTAGTGAGTTGGTAGTTCGTTAATCATAATTTTACGTGGTCAGTTGACAAGTTTTAACAGATCGTTAAAACGCCCATAGCTCGGTGGATTACTGCAATCGGGTCGTCGCCACGAGAAGGTTCGCCATTTCGCGGTGCATCCATTTATCAAGCTATTAATTCGCATTGCACCTTCCGAGCGGTTTCCTCGGGTTCGACTGAGGAAATTTGGAGGGAAAATTATTGTTACGCTCTGATTGATATTTCCTTTGGTCGGTTGGGAGCATTTGGCCACGGTTTCGCCGTTTGGCCGGTCGGTGACGGGATCAACAGAATGCGGAATGTTAATCAGAAGCACATGTCCCGCCGACCGATCGTCCCCCTTTGATGACATTTGGCTTCGATTTGCTTGACAAGCTCGGTGCTTTTCCCACCCAAATGCGATAAAATCTAGCCAACGAACGAACGGCCGGCTCTATTTACAACCTGTATAATCAACGGTGGTTTTCGTCACCTTCTCCTGCATGGATCGGTGAAACCAACCGAGAGAACCAGTAAAATTGGTCATAAAAACTAGCCGGCGATGTGGTGCTAAAAATAACCGCAGAAAACGAGGTAAAAATTTTAAATTATCTCCTCCGCAACTCGACCGGGAGATGACCAGATAGGAGCCACATACATGTCTACATATCAGCGGGTGCAACAAGGTACGACACAGTTTGGCACGCAGAGATGCTCACCTGGGCAGAATCCAAGGCACAGGAATATCTCATCCATCGTCAGCTGACGGCGAATTTTGCTGATTGCGCGATTTCGAACGATTATGAAATGCGTTGTTCAGGGGAATGGCTTCACAAGTGTGGAAAACGAGATCACTGTTTTTTTTAGATAAAATCTTGCGACGAAACTTAACTGTCGAACTCCTTAATTTTAACCAAAATTCAATTGAATCGCTGTACCGATTTCTCACAACTCACAGTTACATGACTTTACATGAAAAGAGATAATCTGGAAGCATAATTTTGGAATTTTGAATTTTTGGATAAATAATTCATAACTATAAATCTTCCAGAAATTATATCATTTTGAGCTAGTTTTGAGCATTCTTTAGAGAAACAAACAACAGACCATCTGCAAAATAGAAATAAATTTGATCCCGAGACAAGTTAAATTCGATAACCTTTTTCCATCGCTGCTGTGGCGTGGGTGCTGATTTAAGCCAGATGTCACACCAGTCCGAAGCGAAGCTCACTGCAATCACGGCAGGAAGACGAGAAAAAAAATCTGGCAAAGTATTAAAGGATATCGAATGTTTCGCTCGCGGGGGACGACGTTCATTAAAATTGATTATTTTTTATCGCTGGCATCACGGATGGATGGCCTCCGCTGAGCTGAACTGGCCCCGAAACCGGTCACGTGATACTTCGGCTTCCGCAATTTCAAATAAAATGCCGTCACCTTGACATGGGACAGATCTCTTTTCGTAGCTGAATCGTGAATGATGTACGAGCGTAATTTATTATTGATAGATCTAATTGCCATGTACGAATTCAATCTTGTGGCCATCTGAAATTTATCAACGCTCATCTGGGTTTACTCGTGCGGCTCAAGCAACGAGATAGTTGGTAATTATGAAGAGTTACCTTTTTGCGGTAAACGCACACCTCTCCACCGGTACCGATCGAGTTGAACCAAAGTGCGAGGGCAGACACCATCCTCAGCAGTTGCATTGCTGCACCAGCGAAATGTCATAAAATTTATTGTCCCTGCAACGCCTCAGTTGACGGAGTCGCCATTGTCATTATTTTCCAGCTCAATTGTAAATGAAGTGCGTTGTATTTATCTCCAACTGGTGCTTAAAAATGCATTCGCGCTCTTGCATTGTATGTTTGATTTATTGCTACTTTTCTTGTATCCAAGATCAAATTAAAAATCAATGGTTTTATTATACGTATGTCATTAGTCTTTCTCTGGCATTTATGGTAATTCAACAATTTCTAAGCCGAAAATAATTATCTGACAATATTTTGTACTTAGATATTGATATCGTACCTATGGTCATTGCATTAATATAAATTTTATAGTGGAAGAACAGATGAGATCATAGTGAGATTCCATTGACAAGTTATTTATTAACCGTGGTGATGCAGTTATCTTATTTTCCAGTGTGTGTCATTTTTTAGGATCGCTGCGTGCTTGCAGAACCAGACCCAACAGCCGATGGACAACCATGACCGTGACGTCGTCGCCGGGTGATCACACAATCCTTTTATCGCCTGGCATGTTTGTTTGACTCCAACCAAACACAAACACCACAACTCCAGACAAACACAAACACCACACTGGCTGTGGGTGGTGTGTAGGGATTATTGCGGCGGGGAAAGTGCAAGAGCAAAGCTGAATCCGCGGCTTCAACTGCCGCAGAATTGCTGATGGATTTCTCGCTCATTTCGTTTGTGAAGTCAAACCGGGTTTGTTTGTTCTGTTGCATATGAAATGAGCGTTGGTTCCAGACCGGACAGGGGAGGGGGAGCTTTTTTTTTGGTGCGAAAAGCATTACTCAATCAGCGGCGCTAAATGTTGTTTATGTTTTCGAGTGTAGCGAATCGAAACAAAGGAGGTGATTAATTCAGGAATTGGTCATTCATTTGATGTAGATGCATTAACGAAATTTATTTTGCAAGGGTGGATTACCTCTCGAAGTTGTCAATCATAGACCCGTACTCCTTCTCAGAATGCATTTTAACAGCTAATTGGGATTAATTTAAAAGTTTGGATGTATTTTTAGAAGAATTCGAAAGAACTCCCTCTGTGAAATTCGAAGGAATTTCTTCTGTGAAATTGGAAGGAATTTCCTCAGGAAATTCGAAAGAATTTTCTCTGGGAAATTCGAATGAATTTTGTCTGGAAAATTCGAATGAATTTTGTCTGGAAAATTCGAATGGATTTACTCTGGGAAATTCGAATGAATTTCCTCTGGGAACTTCGACAAAATTTCCTTTGGCAATTTCGAACAAATTTCCTCTGAGAAGTTCGAATGAATTCCGCCTAAAAAATTCGAATGAACTTGCTCTAAGAAGGATTTCCTTTGGAAAATTCGAATTAACTTTCTTTGGGAATTAAAAATGAATATCCCCTGGATATTCTAATGAATATCCCCTGGAAATTCGAATGAATTTCCCCTGGATATTCGAATGAATTTTCTCTGTAAATTCGAATAAATTTCCTCTGGAAAATAAGAATGAATTTCCCCTGGGAATTCGAATGAATGCCCCCTGAAAATTCGAATGAATTTACCCTGTAAATTCGAATGAATTTCCTCTGGAAATTCGAAAGAATTTTGTCTGGAAAATTCGAATTGAGTTGCTTTGGGAAATTCGAATGAACTTCCGCTGGAAAATTCGAATAAATTTCCCCAGGAAATTCGAATGAATCTCCCTGGAAATTCGAATGAATTCCTCCTGGAAATTCGAATGAATTTCTCCTGGAAATTCGAATGAATTTCCTCTGGAAATAAGAATGAATTTCCCCTGGGAATTCGAATGAATGTCCCCTGGAAATTCGAATGAATGTCCCTTGCAAATTCGAATGAATTTTCCCTGGAAATTCGAATGAATTTCCTCTGGAAATTCGAATGAATTTCCTCTGGAAATTCGAATGAATTTCCTCTGGAAATTCGAATGAATTTCCTCTGGAAATTCGAATGAATTTCCTTTGGAAATTCGAATGAATTTCCTCTGGAAATTCGAATGCATATCCTCTGGAAATTCGAATGAATTTCCTCTGCATATTCGAATGAATTTTCTCTGGAAATTCGAATGAATTTCACAGATACAAATTTCATCCATTTGCTTCAAAAATATACATGTTTACTTCCAAAATGGTAAAATGTTTGAATCAAACATATTTATTTTTAAAACCAAATTAAATCCCTGTTTGTTTTATACGTACACTAGTGGGCAGCCCCTCGCTCGCTCTTGCAAAAGTAAACAAAAACTCGAGTTCGGATCGGATCCGATCGGAGGTCAACAGAGGAGCAGGAGCAAGCGTGAAATAATATGTTTTCATGCTTCCGAATTGATGATAAGGATGTTTTTCAGGTTCAGAAAGGTAAGAAAATGAAATATGAACGATTGGAATTGTGAAATCTGGTAGTCAAATGCTACCAGAATATGAAAATTGGTAGAGTTGATAAGAAAATATTATGAATGGCCGAACCAAAACAATAATATCCATGTTTGCTTCAAACATTTAGCTGGTTGAAACAACTTGAAACGCACATTTGATTCAAAAGAAAGTTTTCGTTCGCTTCAAATGCAACAATATGTTTGATCCAAACATATTTATTTTTGATGCCAGAACAAACTGAATTATTGTTTGGATTTACCTAGAATATGTTTGTTTTGAAAGTAGTTTTTTCTGCGTGTTCCTCTGGAAATGAATTTCATCTGGGAAGTTCGAATGAATTTCCTCTGGGAAATTCGAATGAATTTTCTCTGGCAAATTCGAATCAATTTTCGCTGGTAAATTCGAACGAATTTCCTCTGGGAAATTCGAATGAATTTCCTCTGGGAAATTCGAATGAATTTCCTCTGGGAAATTCGAATGAATTTTCTTTGGGAAATTCGAATGATTTTTTTCTGGTAAATTCGAATAAATTTTCGCTGGTAAATTCGAATGAATTTCCTCTGGGAAAATCGATCGAATTTTCTCTGGGAAATTCGAACGAATTTCCTCTGGGAAATTTGAATGAATTTTCTCTGGGAAATTTGAATGAATTTCCTCTGGGAAATTTGAATGAATTTCCTCTGGGAAATTTGAATGAATTTCCTCTGGGAAATTTGAATGAATTTCCTCTGGGAAATTTGAATGAATTTTTTCTGGGAAATTCGATTGAATTTCCTCTGGGAAATTTGATTGAATTTTCTTCGGGAATTTCGAATGAAATGAAGTTCGAATGAATTTCCTTCGGGAATTTCGAATGAAATGAAGTTCGAATGAATTTCCTTTAGAAAATGAATTTCCTTTGGGAAATTCGAATGAATTTCCTCTGGGATATTCGAATAAATTTCCTCTGGGAAATTCGAATGAATTTTCTCTGGGAAATTTGAATGAAATTCCTCTGGGAAATTTGAATGAATTTCCTCTGGGAAATTTGAATGAATTTTTTCTGGGAAATTCGATTGAATTTCCTCTGGGAAATTCGATTGAATTTTCTTCGGGAATTTCGAATGAATTTCCTTTAGGAAATGAATTTCCTCTGGGAAATTCGAATGAATTTCCTCTGGGAAATTCGAATGAATTTCCTCTGGGAAATTCGAATGAATTTCCTCTGGGAAATTCGAATGAATTTCCTCTGGGAAATTCGAATGAATTTCCTCTGGGAAATTCGAATGAATTTCCTCTGGGAAATTCGAATGAATTTCCTCTGGGAAATTCGAATGAATTTCCTCTGGAAATTCGAATGAATTTCCTCTGGAAATTCGAATGAATTTCCTCTGGAAATTCAGAATGAATTTCCTCTGAATTGGAATGAATTTCCTCTGAATTCGAATGAATTTCCTCTGGAATTCGAATGAATTTCCTCTGGAAATTCAGATGAATTTCCTCTGGAAATTGAATGAATTTCCTCTGGAATTGAATGAATTTCCTCTGGAAATTGAAATGAATTTCCTCTGGAAATTGGAATGAATTTCCTCTGGAAATTGAGATGAATTTCCTCTGGAAATTGACTGAATTTCCTCTGAAATTCGAATGAATTTCCTCTGAATTCGAATGAATTTCCTCTGGAAATTCGAATGAATTTCCTTCGAAATTCGAATGAATGTCCTCTGGAAATTCGAAAGAATTTCCTCTGAATTCGAATGAATTTCCTCTGAAATTGAATGAATTTCCTCTGAATTGAATGAATTTCCTCTGGAAATTCGAATGAATTTCCTCTGGAAATTCGAATGAATTTCCTCTGAATTGGAATGAATTTCCTCTGAATTGAATGAATTTCCTCTGGAATTCAAATGAATTTCCTCTGGAAATTCAAATGAATTTCCTCTGAATTCGAATGAATTTCCTCTGAATTGAATGAATTTCCTCTGGAAATTGAATGAATTTCCTCTGAAATTCGAATGAATTTCCTCTGAAATTCGAATGAATTTCCTCTGAATTCGAATGAATTTCCTCTGAATTCGAATGAATTTCCTCTGGAAATTGAATGAATTTTCTCTGGGAAATCGAATGAATTTCCTCTGGGAAATTGAATGAATTTTCTCTGGGAAATTGAATGAATTTTCTCTGGGAAATCGAATTGATTTTCTCTGGAAATTCGAATGGAATTTCTCTTGGAATTTGAATGAATTTCCTCTGGGAAATCGAATGAAATTTCTCTGGCAAATTGAAAGAATTTCCTCTGGGAAATCGAATGAATTTTCTCCTGGAAATTGAATGAATTTCCTCTGGGAAATTCAGAATGAATTTCCTCTGAATTGAATGAATTTCCTCTGGGAAGTCAGATGAATTTCCTCTGGGAAATTCGAATGAATTTCCTCTGGGAAATTCGAATGAATTTCCTCTGGGAAATTCGAATGAATTTTCTCTGGGAAATTCGAATGAATTTTCTCTGGGAAATTCGAATGAATTTTCTCTGGGAAATTCGAATGAATTTTCTCTGGGAAATTCGAATGAATTTTCTCTGGGAAATTCGAATAATTTTTTTCTGGGAAATTCTAATGAATTTTCTCTGGGAAATTCAAATGAATTTCCTCTGGGAAATTAGAATGAATTTCCTCTGGAAGATCAGAAAAAAAATCCTCTGGGAGATTCGCAAGAATTTCCTCCTCGAATGAATTTCCTCTGGAAATTCGAATGGATTTCCTATGGAAATGTATTTCATCTGGGAAATTCGAATGAATTTCCTCTGGGAAATTCGAATGAATTTTCTCTTTGAAAATCGAGTGAATTTCCTCTGGGAAATGCGAATGAATTTCCTCTGGGAAAGTCGAATGAATTTTCTTTGGGAAATTCGAATTAATTTTCTCTGGTAAATTCGAATAAATTTTCGCTGGGAAATTCGAATGAATTTTCTCTGGGAAAATCAATCGAATTTTCTCTGGGAAATTCGAATGAATTTTCTCTGGGAAATTTGAATGAATTTCCTCTGGGAAATTCGAATGAATTTTCTCTGCTAAATTCGAATGAATTTTCTCTGGGAATTTAGAATGAATTTCCTCTGGGAAATTCGAATGAATTTCCTCTGGGAAATTCGAATGAAATGAAGTTCGAATGAATTACCTTTAGGAAATAAATTTCCTCTGGGAAATTCGAATGAATTTCCTCTGGGAAATTCGAATGAATTTCCTCTGGGAAATTCGAATGAATTTCCTCTGAGAAATTCCAATGAATTTCCTCTGGAAATTCGAATGAATTTCCCCTGGAAATTCGAATTAATTTCCCCTGGAAATTCGAATAAATTTCCTCTGGGAAATTCGAATGAATTTCCTCTGGGAAATTCGAATGAATTTTCTCTGGGAAATTCGAATGAATTTTCTCTGGGAAATTCGAATGAATTTTCTCTGGGAAATTCGAATGAATTTTCTTTGGGAAATTCGAATGAATTTTTTCTGGGAAATTCTAATGAATTTTCTCTGGGAAATTCAAATGAATTTCCTCTGGGAAATTAGAATGAATTTCCTCTGGAAGATCAGAAAAAATTTCCTCTGGGAGATTCGCAAGAATTTCCTCTGGGAAATTCGAATGAGTTTTCTCTGCGAAATTCGAAAGAATTTTCTCTGGGAAATTCGAATGAATGTCTTTGGGAAATTGAGATGAATTTCCCCTGGAAAATTGGAATGAATTTCCCCTGGGAAATTCGGGCGCAGAGAAATTAGAATTATTTCCTCATAGAAGTCGAAGCGACGAATCCATTTTTTCAAAAAAGTGTCAAAAGTTTCAGTATGTTGAAAAACTCCGTGATTAAATTCGGTTTCAGGTTCCATACGATGTGATTAAAGACAATATTTCTCTATTTCGCGTTATGGGCCGAACCCAAAGTCTTCCCTCCAAGTGCAAAACCCTTCCATCACTCAGTGAGTGACAGCCAACTTCCATTAGCGCACACCGAAAACACATCCCCACAGGAAACGATTTATATTTCTCTCTCCTACGCCCCTGCCCGGGGACGCCACCTGGGTTGCATTGGTTAAGGCACGGTGCTGGGCGCCTCCGGAAAACCGCACAAGTTCATCGACTTGCCTGCTGCACCATAACTGCTACTGCCTTTGGGTGGCCAATTGTGCGATTCGATCCGGACTCCCAGATTCGCACAAACAAAGAAACCTTTTCCGGTTGGATCCGCGCGAACAGGAGGTGGGCCGTTCGTTGCGAGGAAATTATTTCAAACAATCCATCACTCATTGCAGATCGAGGATCATGGTTCGAATCGGAGATGCAGCTACATTAGGTAGATTGTGATCGTTTGGAAACAGAACCACAAACCTCGCTGCGGCGCTCTATTAGAGTCGAGATTTCTCCGCTGATTGATGCTAATTATAAATTCCCTATCCAAACACATGGTGGTGGCAACGACGACGACGACGGTGGTGGCAAACTGACGTTCCATCCAAGATTCCAAGTGTGCGATAGCGATCGGCTGGCGCGCGGAGATCAACCGGCAGGAGCGGAAAAGGTGGAAAAACATGCACTTTATTAAGGAAATTATTTCCAATTTGATTGATCCTAATCAATTAGCAATTTCTTGGAAGTTTTTCGATATTAATTAAATTTTTCGAAATTGCTCGACCGCCATCGGTGAGGCCAATGCCGGGCCGATGGGGAGAGATAAACAGATCGGAAAATGGGATGAGTGGAGGCCCCCCATCGTACTGATCTGATATCATCACGTAATGGCCGAGATGAGTCGGATAAAATGCTCCGCCAAATTGCGATAATTGAAAAATTGTTTATCAAATTCGAACAGCAGCAGCAACCGAGCAGTAGCCTCAAGAAAAAATCTCCTTCGGAGATTTGAAAGTGTTATTAACAAATCGTACCGCGAGCACGGGTATGGATTTCTTAACTTTTCTCCACGAATCGGAGAGAAAAATTGGATTACACCATATCGAGCATCTCGGCGGCCGTCGCAATCCGCGGAGGAGCATCTCTTGGTCAGATGTTTTTCTTTTTATTTTGTGGCGTTTCGTTGTCTAGGCCAATGATTCACATAGGAATAACTCAGTCGTATTCTTGGCCGAAAAGAATTAATTTAACTAAAAGTTAATCTAAAGAAAGAATATTTATAAAATTTCCCAAAAACGGGAGATTGTTCAAAAGTCTTTCATGTAGCCAAGCTTCCATCCTATGCAATCTTATAATCCAATGTTTCTGAATTTTCAAAAATAACTTTAAACTCTTCATAATAACAGTATTGGTGATATTTTGAAAATCTTGCAAAAATTCTATCAAACTTTACTTAAAGTTACCAAATTTTCAATCTTTGTGAAAATGAGGATTCTCTAAAAAGAAAAATTCAAGGATTATTGAAAACATGTGAAACAGTTTCAATAATCGCACTATGAATTCGTTCGTGCGTCGTAATGAGACGGGACGACATTATTACATTATCACCGAAAGGTCTTTTTTTCTGCTTCCTATTTGACAATTTAAGGTATTAAACAATTTCATCCACGGATTCGGGCAAGCAACCCATACGTGCGTTTCCTTGCCGGCGCGGGACGGTGAATTTCGATTGTTAATCGGAAAATTATTTTGGTCCAAATAATTATAAAGATATTTTTCTGATTGCCCTCCGCGTCTGCTGCGGGGCCTTATGCCCAACCACGCGCAACACCATTGACCGTGAGCAGCGCCACGGTTTAATCAAAAATCAATCTAATTTGGCCCAAGTGTTTGCATAACTCTCGAATTGAACACCTTCCTTGCCACCCCTTCCCCTACTTCCCGCATTCGGCATCGCAAAACCGCAGATGATTTTCGAACATTTTTTTTTCGGTTCATTATTGCCGTGATTTGCCTTCAATGCAATTATTTGCATCGGTGGTTTTCTTCTCGCGGTGCCACTGATTGTGTGCGCATTTTCGTCTGACAACACCTTCACGGCCTTGAAGTCCGTGGCGCGGCAGCACTACTGCGCTCATTGCCGTAATCGACGATGCGAAATTCCGATCCAGGCCATTCGAATTGGATACAGAAGTTCAATTGGTCAATATCAAAGAGATGATAATGATTTTTTTTTTCATTGCTGCGGCGTACGCAACTCATTACGTCTTGGAGTGCGAAGTTTTTGCCAGTTGTAACCGGTTCACTATTCACTATTGATTAAAACCGCCGTAATATGGAAAGGTTACGTATTCCACAACATTATGAAGGAAAAAAATGGTATGATGTATATTGTATATTAGCGATCATATTAGTTTTCCGGATTTCAGGATTCTACATTTTGATATTTTGAACAAAAACAATCATTATCATAAATTGTTCGTAACACAATATACTTTTTGTTGTGATTTCCATTTTTATCGTTTCGGCCTTTGTATTACTATTCCCAATAATCATTTAATGATAATTAGACCTCAAGATTCAGCCTCATGGTTTCAAGCACCGGAAAAAAAATTTCACGTCTACGCCTAGATCACCGGTCCTATAATTCCCAGTGAATCTGAGCATCGGACCAAACCAACATTAATCACAATTTGCTTTCAACAGTTCTTGTCAACGATTTCCTGGTGTAGCAACATTTGCCATATGAAATGGCTAAGGTTTCAGCATTTGTTCCTTCGCTTTCCACCTCATTCATCGCTTCCATTTATTGCAAATTTTTCATCCATGCCAAGGTGTAGTTTTTCGTCGTATGTTCTTCCGACTAAAACAGCGAGAACATATCCAGCAACAGCAACAACAACATCAACTTGTATGTTTCCATGCATAACATTATGCTTTGGCTGTTCTCCGGTCGTTCCGATGGCGGTTCCAGTGAGTCTGGAAGCATCAGCACTGGGAAAAAAGGGGCGCGGACATGACGTGTGTAACTAGTGTAATTAATTACTAATTAACACCTTATTTCCATTAAGGTACATAAATCTTGCACCTGGTTGAATCTTCATTCGCTGCGTCGTCGTCGTCGTCAGCGCAAAGACAACGGCGATGGTCGTCGTTCAACCGTCCACTACGGTGGCTACTGGTTGCTGCTGCTGCTGGCTGGTTTATGTTTATTGGAAAGGCGAAAAAGGGAGGACTAATTGATGACAAAAAGCTCCCGGGGTCTCTCGCGCACAGGAACAGGTTCCGCTTGGCTGTGCTTCGCTGATCCGAGTCGATGCGCTTCTTGGCAGGATTCATGCCTGAATCAGGTCTGAAGTTGAGTGTTGTTGATTGTTTTTCTGATGTTCTTCCATACTGATTGTTGCCCTTATCGTTCTTCGTCTGCATGGAGTCATATAACTTATGGGGGTTGAACTGTCTTTAACAAGTGGTCGGTGTTGAACACTGACTGAATTATTTTGTCATAAAGAAATGGCTGTTTTTTGGATTACAAGTTCTTCACAGTTACAGTCAGGATTACAGTGAGAACAGCCGCGCAAACAAATGTTTGATAGGACGCGATCAAATTCATGGACACAAATCCCAAGCTGCTTAGAAATTTGGGAGTTTTAAATATTATTTTCCGGAAAGAGAATTTTGAAGGTTCGTCACCGTTTCAATTTCTATCATATACCTTCAACTTGAGTATTCTAGCAGTACCTGTTATAATTGGAAATGAACGACAACAGATTGTGGGTCCGAGGTCTTTATTGAGGCTTTTCATCTACGTCGTCACTGGTACGGATCTGGTTTAAGTGGGTTAATATTTTTCATATTGAAGGTGAACACCAGTTGTTTTGACCAGTAGGTGGAAATTCCTCCAGTACTATTTTTTTTCGAAATTGTTTAAAGTAATTCTTGTGCAATTTTTCCAGAAATTCCTTGATAAGAAAATTATTTTGAGCTTTTTAGTGGAATGTCTTCACTTGTCATAAGACGAGTTTATACCATCCCATTGAATTCCACCACTTAATTGTATCTTGACAGATACGTATTTCGACCTCAACAGTAAGGCCGTCTTCAGTGTCTCGTACTTGACTCGACTTAACTTAAGTCGAGTCAAGTACGAGACACTGAAGACGGCCTTACTGTTGAGGTCGAAATACGTATCTGTCAAGATACAATTAAGTGGTGGAATTCAATGGGATGGTATAAACTCGTCTTATGACAAGAGAAATTCCTTCATAACCGTGTAGTTATAACACAAGGCCTTATAAAAGTAATACAGAATCCTAAAGATTCTGTATTACTGAGGAAGGACAGAAACGACTGTAAGATTGTAGACAAAATTGGGCATACTGACGTACTAGCCACGATGGAAAGAATGGTGTCAGCATTTGTCTCCAGTTAGCCTTGCCAGCAGAGGCGTAGGGTTGTCAAATCGGAGATGCTGAGTTCGATAATCGGCCTGGCCTAGGATGTTTTTGGATGGGAAACATTATCCCTACAAAATTTCAGTGAATAAATCAATATGGCAAATATAAAATTATAAAATAATATTTTTTACCACAAAAAAAAACAAAACTTTCCACAAATCCATAAACATCTATATACATAAAAAATAATTTATGTCTGTCTGAACCTTATAGACTAGGAAACTCCTGAGCAGATCAACAAAAAAAATGGTTAGTTTGGGGCCGGAGAAGATTTAAGGTATTCTTATAATAGTTTGAAACCCTTCCCCCCTCTGGAAGAGGAGGAGGGGCTCTCATACAAATGAAACTCAAATTTCTGCATAACTCAAGAACTAACCAAACAAATGGAACCAAATTTTGCAACAGCCCGCTTGCTGTCACGAAAACGAAAGGCTCTTCACCTCAATCCAACAACCAGAGGATGGAAACATCAACACTGCCGTGTCATCCACCAGCGGTCTTACTCCGCGAACCAACAACCAGAAGAGAAGCTTCATCGAACCATCCGTAAGCGATCTGGCAGGTAGTGTCATTACCGAAGCCTCTGCGGAAAATCAAAGCTATCTCGACGGGTTCGGCAACGATGGTCTGTCTGATGACTCTCTTGATTCTAATGCCAACCAGGACCCCACCCCTAGTGGTGAAAAATATCCCGCCCGATCGGCTTAAACAGGACACCAAGGCGATCGGAATCGATGCCCAGTTCAAGCTCACTCGAATTGGCATCAGAATCGTGGTCCACACCATGACAGCATTGGTAACAACCAAAGCGTACCTCAAACGCAAGAAAGCCAACAAACCATTCAGGGCTGTGGTCCGCGGTCTTCCAATCAAGGAAAAGGATGACATTAAAACTGAGCTCATCCAGCGGTACAACCTACAACCGGTGGCAATCCATGTCCATATCATCGCAAGTCGAGTCAAGTACAAGACACTGAAGACGGCCTTACTGTTGAGGTCGAAATACGTATCTGTCAGGATACAATTAAGTGGTGGAATTCAATGGGATTGTTTAAACTCGTCTTATGACAGGTGAAAACATTCCACTAAAAAGCTCAAAATAATTTTCTTATCGCAAGGAAGTTTAGCGAAGGGGACCATCGAGGCTGTCTGTACCTATAACAGTTCCGTAAGAGACACACCACGCTGCTGCACTAAAAGCAGTTTTTTCACTCAACGACATGATATGATCGTGACATGGGAAGCTTACCGAGGATTACTCCTAACTCAATGTATGCGCTGTTAGAACTTAGGCCTCGGAACCCGTAACATCTAACACACATCTGGACGGAATGCACCCACAGCGTTCAAGTGCGTAAACTTGGTGGTGCACACTAGGCATCGAATTAAATCTATCCCAAGCGCGAAGAATACGAATGGATGCAGCCATGAGGAACTCCCCGGAGGAAGATTCTGATGACAATCATCTGCTCATCGACACCAGCAGCAGTCAGCCCTTTCTGGCATGGGCCCCGAAGAGCAAGTGCCCCTCGGGATCCATCTTTCCAGCCAGTTGACCTACAGGTGAGTGAAGGTGATGAAAACGACAAACCCACCCCGCAAAATGCTCCGCTGTATTCGGAACATTTTGTTAGGATCTTCCTGGACAAGTCGGACAGGCTCAAACGTTGCCGTTCCCGGCATAAGCAAGTTGAAACGTTGGGATTTTTTTTTATCCAATATGGACACTAGTTCTACCCAAATTATCACCTGGAATGCTAGGTCTCTCCGATCTAAAGCGATTGAATTTGGACAATTCCTCACCAATCGGAATGTCCATGTGGCTTTAATTACGGAAACTCACTTGGCTCCTAACATCCAGCTGACTATTCCCAACTTCACTATAGTTCGTTGTGATCGTGAAAATTGCAAAGGCGGCGGAGTAGCCATTGCGATCAATAATTCCTTAAAATCTAGATCATTGCCCCACTTTGGCACTAAAATTATTGAAGCAATTCCATTGGAGTAGAAATTGAAACCAGTGTTGGAAATCATCCTTCTAGTCAGTGCATATTTTGGTCGACAAGCTAGAGGAACGGATGGCAGCAGACTTTTGTTCAGTCAGGCAGGATCTTAAAAAGTTAATAGTTGTAAATACATCATCGGCACTGATCTGAATGCTCGGCATCCCAGTTGGGGCAACCAGAGGTCTAACAGTAACGGAAAAATCCTATTCGACTATCTTCAACTTGGGCTCTACAGTATGCACCATTCACCTTTCACAACCTTCGTTCCCCCTATAGATGTCTTTCTATCCAATTTGTCTTCCGGAATCGGTGAACCAGAAGTAGTCAGGGATTTGGATTCTGATCACTTACCAGTAGTTGTTACAGTAGGAGTCACTGGTACGTCGCGACCAAAAACAACAGGAAGAAATTATCATCGCGTTGTGTGGAATCGTTTGCGTAGACGATTTGATAGCCAGAAAGATTCGAATGAGGTTATAAATACTAGCTTAGCTTAGACTGACTGTACATATCAATGGTTGCTACTCCATGATTGATCAGAGCTGGTGCAAATTGCACTACGATCCAAGTGAATAGTGGTTGGGAATTCGAATGAGGTTATAAATACTAGAAAGAAACAAAACAAATCGATGGGAATCCCCACCTACGATTTACTAATGGAATGCATTTCATACAACAATCTTATGAAAAATTTCAAGTTCGTTTAAAAAAAAGTATAACCTGGTTTCGAACCATGGACGTCGTGATTAGGAGGCATGTGATCACACCAGAAACTTTTTACGAGAAACTTTTTTCGATGATTCTGATTCGGGATGTTATACCCCATGATAAATTTCTTTTAGAAAGCTCCAAATGTGGAGAGCACTGGCTCTGATGATGCATTTCAACTTGTTCTACACAACTGTGCAGTAACCAACACGAAAGGAGCGAAAACAAAGCGAGAATCACCATTTTTCTGTGGGGGCTGCCTATCCGATTCTGTTTTTTCGCACTTGTATACAAGTTTGATAAATTTATTATCATGGCTTGTTATGATTCGGAACAATTTTTGCCTCTCTTTTATCGTTGATCGTTATCTATTGAGAGCAATTTCTGCAAACCCTGATTTAGATACACATTTTTCTTATATTTATGTTGTAAAAATATCTGAATTTTTCTCAAAATTGGGGCAAAAAATTTCGAAATAAAAAGTGGAACGGAACCCAATTTTAATCATCTTTGAGATGCATTGATGACATTTTGGCTAAAAAATCTTGTTTTATTTTTAAAAATCAAAATGTTTACTCAAGTGCATCGGCCAGTTTGGGTTCACCTTAAATTTAGGAAAAATATTTTGCCTATATTTTTCGAGGGTGAACCCAAACTTTTGACCGGGAGTGTATGTCATCAATGCACACTGGAAGTGGATTACCCGATTTGTATTATATCTCATCCTCACATTCCCCTTCTAGAAAAAGAAAAAAGGCTTGGGATTTTTAAAAACTATTTTTATAGATTTTATTATTCAAACTATATGGTCAAGCCTAATTTTATAATCCAATATCCGTACTTAATTTCCAAGTTCAAATTCTTTTTAATTCAAAGTTTAAATCAAATATTTTAGTCAAACATTTGATACAATTTCCAGATATATTCCATCTTTTTTGCAAATATATTCAGCATTGCAATCCAAGATAGCCAATACAATTCGATGGTATTCGAATGAGAAAGTCAAAACCATTTCGGTGGCTCTCCAAACATATTGGCTCTTCAAGCTTATGCGAAACTATCAGGCACTTTTCCACCGCACTTTTGCGATTCAAATTTGAATCGTTGCATTATGCTGGTTAACGTTTCCCCGACGCAAACAATTCGCCCTCTTCTACTGGATCTTCAACATCAAAAGCTGCAACAATTCAATACTCTCCCAGCGCACTTTCGACATTTTAAGTAGACATCGATAGGAACAACAAATCATTCAATCCGGCGCTCTTCCAGAACCCAGAAGTGTGCAACTCCGTTGGTTGCCCGACGAAGAAGAAGGCATAGTCATGGCCAGTTTCAGAAGAACTTTCCGTGAAAATTCTGCAAATTCTCTCTTTAGGATTAAAAAAATCATTGGAAATGAATCAATTTAGCATGAACGAAAATTCGGGAAGATACAGAAAAAATGACCGAAGAAAATCAGAAAGAGGTGGATGCGAATAAAAAAAAATTAATTCGCCACGCCGGTTCACAATAATATCTTTTTAGCCAAAAAGATCCCTATTTTTGTTCGGCAGATTTTTTAAATGGCGATTCTTTTTTTATTTTTTGTATTTTTGATTTGCGCTCTTTGTGACCAATTCGCATCATCGCAGACAATTCGCATCATAGAATCGATTTTAACACTCTCGCAAAAAAAATAAAATTCCCGATATAATTTTGAGGACTCAAGTTAAAAAAAAGATCATATTTTATTCTAAAAGTACTTTTAATTAAGGTTCACTGTCAAAATTTGTATCTACGTAGTTTTATTGTCTCAGTCAATTCATTGACTAATTTAAGTACATTTTTTTGAGGATTCTATGAGTAGAATCAGCAATGATTCCGTTTAGTAGAATAGAACAAACTCGCTTGTTTCCCCAGCAGTGTTCTATTCATGTTTGAAAAATTCTGAAAAGCGCCAAAATTGCAAAGTGCATTGATCTGGCAATCAAATGACGCATCTGAAACAATTGGAAAATATTTGAATCTCGTGATTTATTCGTAGTTCGAATCCGCAAAAAAAAGAACTGAGCGGTATTACAGTTTAAGCTTTTGAAAGTTAACTGTTATAAAAGATTAATCTAGAACTCAGCTGCTAGGAAAATAGATTTTTCAGAATCAAAATGACAGCCCCGAACAATTTGAATCATTGCCGATTTTGCTCTGACTAAAATTTATTCTTTCCAGTTCTTTGTTTATGTATGTAGACGAGGTACCGGGAAAACATTGTTTTGGCTGTTACACCCTTTTCAATTATTGGTCTTAAGTTTTTTGCTTCTGCCAATATTTAGGCATCCATCTTCTCCAACACACTTTCATGATTCAGATATGAGTCAGCCTAGGACTGCAAATCTCTTTGATTTAGATAATAATAACAATAATAACCTTTATTTTTTCCATTGCTTGTTTCCTATCTTTAATTTTTTCCTCAATCTATTTTCAGTTCTTGAGACTTGTTTTACATTGATCAGTAAATTATTATTGATTTGATTATTTCTACTATTGTTACGAATCCTGAACTTATTATGACATCATACTTTATTTTTTATACCAGTCTTTCCTTCATCCTTTTGCTGGTTTACGACCAAATATTGTTTATTAATCTAAAGCACTTCTCCTGTACAGCGTTACCATGTAACAACAAATGACCAGAGATTGTAGAGATGTTTGTCTGGAATCGAACATAATTGGATATACTCGACTTCGCCGACAAGTCTCCAAACAAAACTCGAGTCACTTTCGAGAGAATGTCGATTAAGCATCTTCTTCAGGAATTCACAAGCTGAAACGAAATGCTAATTAGCTTCTTCTAGGACTATCGAAGATATCCTTGGTCTCAAAAACCTTCGGAAGCGTAGGTGGCATGTTGATTTCCATTATCACAACCGAGATGAGATGTAGACTTGTCATTAAAGAAACCTGGTTTCATTATCATTTTCATTATACTTCTGACAAAGCCCAAAAACCAGAGGAGCCAAAGTCTTAGCCCGTCAACGATACTCGGCTCTTGAGAAGGAAGTAAAACGCTCATGTCGACGGGACAAGCGAGCGTGGGCAGACTCTCTGGCCGACGAAGGAGAGAGAGCTGCCGCAACCGGGGACATTCGCCTCCTCTACGATATCTCACGACGCTTAAGCGGAGCGAAGATGAATGCAACGATGCCTGTGAAAGACGCGAATGATCAGTTATTGACCGACCCAACTGACCAGCTGAAACGCTGGTTCGAGCACTTCGAACAACTTTTTCAAGTGCCAGCCAGGCAACCATCACCTTGGCATGGTCTGTCTAAAATCCGACGTATAACATGCGTCAATACCGACGCTCCATCACTGCTAGAGATTCAAACAGCCATTCAAAGCACGAATAAAGCCCCAAGGGTCGAACGCATATCAGCAGAGATGCTCAAAGCTGACCCCATGACATCCGCTCAACTACTGCATCGTTTATTTCGTAATATCTGGGACACCGCAACTTTCCCGGTCGACTGGATGCAAGGTATCTTAGTGAAGGTGCCCAAAAAGGGTGACCTTACTGTATGCGATAACTGGCGAGGCATTATGTTGCTGTGTACCGTTCTCAAAGTTCTGTGCAAAATTATCCTAGCCCGGATTCAGGAGAAGATCGATGCGACTCTCCGGCGGCAGCAAGCCGGATTCCGTGCCGGAAGATCCTGTGTGGACCATATTGTCACGCTCCGCATTTTGGAGCAGGTTAACGAATTCCAAGAGTCCCTTTACTTGGTATTCATTGACTACGAAAAAGCTTTCGACCGTCTCAATCACGAGAATATGTGGGGCGCCCTGAGACGCAAGGGGGTTCCTGAGAAAATCATCGGCCTCATCGAAGCACAGTACGAGGCCTTTTCGTGTAGAGTGCTGCACAATGGGGTCCTGTCCGACCCTATCCGGGTCGTAGCTGGTGTGAGGCAAGGATGTATTCTATCACCGTTACTGTTCCTCATCGTAATCGATGAGACTCTGGTAGATGCGATTGACCGTGAACCAAACCGCGGGCTGTTATGGCAGCCTATAACCATGGAGCACCTAAACGACTTCGAATTGGCGGATGACGTTGCACTCCTCGCGCAACGGCGCTCTGATATGCAGAGTAAGCTCAACGACCTTGCCGATCGCTCCTCCTCGGCAGGTTTAGTCATCAACGTCAACAAAACCAAATCGTTGGATGTAAACACGGTGACTCCTTCCAGTTTCACAGTAGCCGGGCAACCAGTGGAGAATGTTGAAAGCTTCCAATATCTTGGTAGCCAAATGGCGTCAGACGGCGGTACCAAGATCGACATAGGCGCACGGATCAAGAAAGCAAGGGCTCCCTTTGCGAGTTTAAGAAATATCTGGAAAAACAGGCAGATAAGTGAACGCACCAAAATACGAATTTTCAACTCTAACGTGAAATCTGTGCTGTTATACGCTAGCGAAACATGGTGTGTATCAGTGGAGAACACTCAACGGCTGCAGGTGTTCATTAACAGATGCCTGCGGTATCGATCTCAAACAACGAGCTCCATCGTCGTTGTCACCAGAGGCCGATAACAACAGAAATTCGGGATCGGAAGTGGGGCTGGGTCGGCCACACTCTACGTAGGGGCGGAAACGAAATCTGTAAGCAAGCATTAGACTGGAACCCAGCGGGACATCGCAGCAGAGGCAGACCCAGAGGCTCATGGCGGCGAAGCCTCAATAAAGAAATAAAAGAAGTCGACCGAAATCTAACCTGGCAACAGGTTAAAGCGATAGCCGGGCATCGCTCAGGATGGAGATCTTTCAAGTCGGCCCTTTGCACCACCGGAGGTGTACAGGATCCATAAGTTTAAGTCTGACAAAGCCGGATAGGTCCTCAAATAGTTTCAAACAGTACGTGGAAAAGCCTACGCATTTAACCCTTTCAGGACGGATGGGTCATATATATCCAGCGTTTTGAATTGGCTGTGTAAAATCCCACAAAAGAGATAGGTCACTACTTTTTTCAGCAAAATTGTTCAGCAGGATGTTGGCTTTGCAGAAAAATATCAGCGGTCAAGTTTGACTATACCCTGAAGAACCAGATATCCGAAACCTTGAGAAGATTTCGCATCTGAGAGCATGCAAATAAATCTGGCATGTGTGAATACTAAATCACATTGTTTGATAGTTCTGAATACTCAGACAAGTTCAGACATCCTGAACGTTATGCCTGTGATTAATTTTCAGGAAAACGAAATACGAGATGCTCAAGGTACTCTAAAACGTTCTGAAATTCAGCACATGGTATCTACCCGACCAACCAAGGTTTTTGGAATGTCCTTTTCGCCGATATACACTCAATCCGGTTCAATGGGCATATACGCATCATGCAAACTCAATTTTCTTAAATAGGAGATGCTCAAGGGGTACCGTTCAACGTTCGACCAACGGTCAACGTTCTGGAGTTACGACCACGGTATCTATCAGATCAATCAAGGCTTTTGCAATGTCGTCTAACGTCCATTATGCCTATCGTCCATTCTGCCTAACGTCCATTATGCCTAACGTACTTATGCCTAACGTCCTCATGCCTAACGTACCTAACGGACCCTAAGCATATGATTCTAATTTCCATGAACAAGAGATCCAATGTCCAAGGAGCTCCAAAATAATATTGAGTTAAGATGCACAATGACAATAAGGTTTACCTGCGATTTGATCTGTGTACACGGACTTGGATGATCAAGTACAGTCAAACCTCCATGAGTCGATGTTCTATGAGTCGATATCGACTCATGGAAGCAAATTATGCCATATTAAAAAATATGTTCTGGATTGCTGTGATGGTCCCTTCAAACAGCTCTCCAAGAATTTTCTCTTCCATATCTCGATATTTCCATCTTCCATGAGTCGATGGTCTCCTTCAAGGAGGTTTGACTGTAGTAGCTTGTATGAATAATGATTGAAGTCATACCAACTTAATGAACCTACTGGGATATCATATCATACACCATTCATAAGTTAATTCATTGGATAGATCACATAATCCGAGCTCTGAAAAGGGTCTATAATATAACCGATCCTCTATGAGTCGCTAACACGGATTGAATCCTAAAGAGAAAGAACCAGACTCTCACTTATCATCTCTGGATACATATACGATATGTAGGATACCGCGAGAGACTTTTTTCGCAAGCTGTCATGATAGAGAACTGATTCGGGAGGCTATACCTCATGATAAATTTCTTTTAGAAAGCTCCAAATGTGGGGAGCACTGGCTCTAATGATGCATTTCAACTTATTCTACACAGCTGTGCAGTAACCAACACGAAATGAGCGAAGACAGAGCGAGAATCACTATTTTTCTGTTTATTCACACTTGTATACAAGTTTGATAAATTTGTTACCATGGCTTGTTATGATTCGGAACAATTTTTGTCTCTCTTTTATCATTGTTCGTTATCTATTGAGAGCGATTTCTGCAAACCCTGGTCGCTAATGAAAGGACCATTGACTCAAGCATACATTGAGATGTGGAATAGAAGTTCCTTGGAAAATTGTTCGAAAGAACCATCAGAGTAACCGAGAAAATAATTTTAGTATGGCAATTTTAGTTAGTCGATATCGAGTCGAAGAACATCGAATCATGGAGGGCCTATTGTAGCTTGTGAAAATAATGAATGAAATCGTAAGACTGCGCTAAACAGATACGTCGTTAAGTACTTGGTTGATCGGGTAGATCGCAAGTTTTGAACTTCAGGACATTTTGGAGAACCATAAAGGCCTGTAGTAGCTTGTAAACATAATGAGTGAAATCTTATCGGCTCAATGGACCTACTAGAACGTTTAGCGATGCACGAATACTTCGTTCAGGCACTTTGGAGATACTGAAATATGTTAGGTTAATCCAAAACTCGTTAATTTCATGTGTTATGATCACATAGATGTTTTTGGGCATATTCTCAGTTTTGGACATTTTGTTTCTAGAGATATTTTCTGATGCATTCGAGGATATATACTCTAAAACAGTTTGGGCGGCCTGAGACAACCGAAAAAATATGTCAACACCTTTTTAGTTCTTTCTATACTAGTTTTGACAGGATCGAGTGGAAAAACTTAAATCGGTACGTTAAATCCGTGTAAAAAAAAGTCGCCTTGAAAAAGTTAAAATAGTAAACGATGTTTTTTTAAGACTATCATCTTACTCTGAAAGCGAACTTTTTATAGAAGGCTCGTAGACCTTTTATCGCAAAAAGTGGTAAAATCTTGTTGATCGCTATTGAATTTGATAACGATCGGTCACTGCGTTCAAAAGTTATAAAGAAAATGGTGACCAAACCGAAAAGGTTGGTGTATTGGATAAATGCGAGAAAGGCAGTACCACTACTAGGTGGTTTGATTTGAGTTTTGTTTTTTTTCTTCTAAATTATGCAGGCTCTGTTGCTTAGAAAGTTGGTCTAGAATCAAAACAGCAAACCAAAACAAAAAAATATGGAAAAATAAATCTCCAAATAGAATGGATTACAAACCATCGAAACAGTGGAAATTTTTAGTAGATTTGATTTTTTTCAATTGTACGTGTAAGAGCTGATTTTTCGCTTCAACTCAATTTTTGGTTTTATACTTTTATACAACTAATTGGAAAAATAAGAAAACAATTACAGTATCACAGAAATATTTACAGCAATTCAAGAACAGGTTATTAATAACAGAACCGTTGAGCACGAAAGTAAGATGCGAACCACCCGATAAATTAATACCACCTGACAAGCTGATGTTCTTAGGCAATATTAAAAAACGTAAAAAGTCTGAATCTCCTCAAAGGCGTTACATTCCCAAAAACATTTTAGTTTTATGCTGGTTTTATAGAAGTCATGTAGAGCAAATAATGATTTTCATGACCGTTATAAAGCTAAAAAGGTTACTTGTCATATTGTTCCAATAAGTAATTTGATTAATTTAAAGTAAATTTTTTTAAATAATTTCAGAAAGTCATTTTGTTAAGAAAATTATTTTGAGCTTTTTTGAAGTTCAGAAAGTCAACAAGGCAATATTTATAAGTATGTGCAACCTTATTACAGTTTGAAAGTCTTGGTTGGTCAAAATGAAGTTTTTTTTGTTAAATAAAATTTGGAAAATTTGGTTTACTTGGCTTATTTGGTTGTACTGTACTTACGAATAAGAGCTCATTTGATGCATGCGAAATTGATAAATACCTGTAAAAAGATAAGAAATAAGACTGCTGTAGATATGTTCATTATTAAAAAAATTAAGAAAATATTTGATGAATATATGTTAAGAATACAAAACGTCTCTGGTATTTTAAAAATCAAACGTCAAATCAAAAATCAAATTCATTAAAATTCCAGAAACAGTTATGAGTTTCCGCTTTGACAACTGCACCCATTTGTAGTTCCTTGCTTCGCGACAATCGCCCACGCATGCTACTAACTACGCAACCCGCGGCTGTGTCACCAATGATGGCGGGTAGTGCATTTTATTTATCACCAAGAGTGTAATAATAAAAAAAATCCAGGGTGAAGCGCAGATGCATCCGTCCTCGAATGTTGCACTGTCTGTGCCGTGCAGCTACAGAACCGTCGACGACAGCCATGCGTGAGTTGGTTGGTCCTCCCTCGTTTGTCGAGGTTATCAGTTTTCGTTATGGAAATATGGAAACCTGGCATTGTTCGGTATGTGGGAGACGCTCCGGTATCAGATTCGCTATATGGCTACGGCTACGTTTGCCTGGTCGGAGCGATTATCAACGGAGCCGTAACTTTATCTCAACGGTACAGAAAATGTGCAGACTGCAGCAAAAATGCATCACGTTGCCTTCGAATCCTGAATAACCTCACCAGGCACCATCATCCGAAGCAGAGTATGAGTGTTGGTGATGGTGGAAAAATTTGCATTTCACAACATGATTTCCCTCTTCGGTGGTGAGGTGGCCTGACGACGATGATGATAGCCAACCAAAGACGAAGACGACGACAACGACATGTGGAGGCGTATCCGGACGATCTCGGAGGAACGCTTGCTGCCTGTAGGGCTCGGTCGCGATGGGTACACAATGATGATGATGGTGATTGCATCTCACACTCTCGGTCTTGGTTTCCTCGGTTGGTGCATTCGTCGTCGGCGTCAGTTGAGCGAAATGCATTACGGACGCCTTATCTGATTTCTAGAACACATTTGTATAGTTTCAACATTTTGAGGTGTGCGCTGTCAGTTTCTATGGATGTTTGTTGTTTCTCATTTTCTCCCGGGCACTTGAGATTCCCCTGGATGAACTTTCGAGGAGATAAGTGCCCCCGTGTGGGTCCTCATATGTGAGATCGGATGATACGGTTGAGAATTGGCTTCTCGGTTGGTGGCAGAAATAGACGAACCCATTCAAATGGGCCCATATCGGTGCTCGGGTGACGATGGTGTCACCGCGTTGGGCGTGCGAATCTTCGAGCGAATGGGTGACTGAGGGTGCGGATAGCATTTTCGTTCTACATGGCACCACCTCCGCCGACACCACCATCGAACGGCGAAAGAGACATAAATATTCATTAATTTGCCTGGAAAAAAGACGATTATCATCATTTTCTCGGAACTTGTAGCGTCGATTTGTTTGCTTTGCACACTCCGAACTTCTCGACCGCCCCGAAGCCGTCAGTGGGAGAATCTCTACTCGGACCCAACGGCGACGATCGACGATGTGTGCGGTTCGAGGGTTGACCGAGAACCCGGGACGATAATTGCCCTCTGATATCATTTGCCGCGCGTCGGTGACTGGCACTGCCGGATTGCTGGCGGTGGCCGTCGTTGCTAGCGAGAATCGTAATCGCTGCCGTTAATTAAAATCGTAACTGCGCACACTCTTGGCGCGGGTTGTGGAGTTGATAGAAATGTGGCGATGACGAAAACCGTGCACTTTTGCTGGGGTTTAATATTGAAGGAAAATGATAACACTAGTTAGAAGCGATGATGTTTCAATCGAGCAATTGGTCATTTTCATTTTAAATATTTTTATTTAGATTCAATAGGTTTTTGTATTATTTTATTTACTTTAAAATTTCAGATTTTCTCTTTTTTTGCTAATTGTTTCGCGTTTAGTTAGCTTTTATCCGAAAACTGGTTCGCCTGTAGCAGTAACCCATGTAGTCCAGGTTGTTGAAACAGCGACCCTTTCTCAAAACCAAATAACCTGATGACGGTTCCGAACGAAATAATGATGTTGTGTCATCCACCAATTTGTTTTCTCAGCAATTGGAAAAAATCTTTCTTTGACCTACTCGCTTACAGAAAAAGCTAATCAAAGTAACTTCATGATTCCATCAAAAAAGTCTTTGGGCCGCAGGAATGGGAGTGGAAATGGCAAAAGTTTTCCGAAGGATCCATTTGTGCGCGAGCGGAAAATTGCCCGAAGGCCTGCTGGCGTGAAGAATGCTGCGTAATTAAGCGATAATGAAGCCGTTGAAGGTCGTTTTGCGAAATGAAGCGGTTCAGTGAGTCATTTAGAAAAATGTTGCAATGTTTCGCTTGAATGTCTTGGAGGTAACGTTTGAATACGGTTCAAAATTAGTTTCAATGAAGTTTACTTTTCCAAACAACTTTCCTAATTGATATTGATGAGTTGTGTTCATGCACATGAACCAAACTGAATTTGGCCGAATCATCCTCCATCAATGTCTACCATTAACCCAACACATTGATGCAGATAACTCAATTAATGGGAGCTGTGCGAGATAATGAAACCATTTAGCCGAACAGTCTCTGGCAAACTTTGCCCATCCTTTTTGATCACACGCACGAGAACACGCACTCCCGCCGCCGTAACGCTTCATTCATTATGTGCCACTTCTCGCACTTCATAAAAGTCCGGACAAGTTTTCCTTCGATCACCGCAGAAGCATCAGCACCGCCTGGCAAGACACATCATTATTCTTCACGGGACTGAAGTTACAGCATCGGAACCCCAAGGATCACCAGCCACAACCGGCCCAATCGGAGCAGAAAACAGGAGCATCGATTTTTCATTATGAGCACACGCCACAAGTCAGAGTCGCATGTGCGGTCTTTGCTCAGTTTTACTCAGTTTTTTATTCCACATCTGCCGGTGCCCGTGTAATATCCACCAAATGTCGACATGTGAGTTAATGTGCATGATTACCGCTAATAATTTGCATAATTAAAGCATGAAAATTATTGACGCATTTATGATAATTACATAATCTGTTCCACCTCTTCATTCGGTGGGCTGGTTTTTCTAAGCACCGCATCGCTCGCAGTGAACAAACATCGCATCAGTAACAATAACTGTGCCACACGGCGAAGACGATGACGACGACGACGTTGGATGATGAGCTTGAGAGCACTCTTCTGCACCGCGAACGACCTGTATTTACTTCGGCACTTTTGCTGTTTTTGCTTTTTATGCTTGCTTTTAAGATAAGACACACACCATCCTCGCCGTTGCCGTGATTGTCTACATGATGATCCTATATCGGGAAGCTACAAAGCAAGGAAGGTGAATCTTAAAAAAAAAACGCTTACCATAAAAAAGATCTTCTGACGATACGGATGTTTAATCGTGTTGAGATTAAAAGTTTTAACTGCAAAAAGGATTGCTCAAAATCAGATAATATTTCATGAAATTTCGAAATAAAATATAAACAAATACATAAATGAATTGAAAATTTAAAAAAGTTGGAAACAAAACTTTGGAAATATTTGTTAAAAATTGTACAAAATATGCAAAAATAGTGAAATTGCTTCTAATTAGCAAGCCACAAAACTACAAGAAAAATGTACAACTTTGTCCTATGAGAAAAACATAAAGTGCGGATTGGACAATAATGTATGCATGAAGAGAAGGCTTCTTAAATCTGCCCTCTTTGTGTTTGCTCTGTTCCTTGCCACAATCTAAGAGGAAATAAAGTTTGTTCTCCAGTTCGTTGTTACCGTCGATAAACATACGAACCATGTTTTGGGGCCGGACCTCTGGAAAGCACACCAAAGAGTCAGTTCGACTTCCAGGGAGTCACTACCCGAAAAAAACCTCCATCTACCGCAACCTCTTCCGCGCTTCCCTCGGACGCAACAGACGGAGATGTAAAACCCCGGAAAGCGTCCTCCCGTTCGTACATTCCTTTTACGACGTCTAGACGGTTTAAATTTTAGTTTGCCGATCTGTCTCTCCTCGAAGCAATCTGCCGCGCCGCCGGTAGCCGGGGAATCTGTTATTCCTGATGCAGCCAAAAATGGCTCTGTGGCTGCGAGGGTGGACCACGCGAAAGGTTTGTCGCCTCCAGTGTTGGCGTCGCCGTCGTCGTCCTCTCCTAGCGCACTTTTTCTTCTGCTTACCAATGCGGAAAAACAGAATCAGAACTTTTCGTGGCATCATGGAATTGCAATGGTGTGGGTGGGACGCCCGCCGGAGCTTGAAAAGCGCCGGGGGCAAAAACCGCGGACGACCGAACCCAATTGAAATGTATATTTTTGAGCGGCGGTCGCGCGGGGGCTGTCAACCAACTGTCGAGAGCAAGCTCCGATTCGAGAGAGAGAAAGAGTGAGTCCGCGGTTGGAAAAAAGTTAACATTTGTATTATAAAAGATAGCGTCATGAATTATTGATAAGACGTTTGTGGTGTGACGACGGCTGTGGAGCCGAACCCTTGCTTGCTTGCGTCGTGGATTCTAAAGTGCTCGGTGAAGCGAACTTATCGTCTCCGTGATCGTAAAATGACAATTTAATGATTATTGAATTATTGATCGGGCGTTTCCCGATGACGCGAGGGTGGTGAATATTTGCTGTTTGTCGACGTTTCAGAATAAATTCGATGCGTACATTCTCGTATCTGAGTGGCTGATGTCAATTGCAATTGGCTACAAAACTAAAAATAAAGAGATCAGTTCGTTCTACTTTTTATCCCATTGAGGTTTTCAGAGAACACTCTAGTTCCATTTTAGTATAAAGCATGTCTTTCTAGTTTCTCTTTAATCTCTTTAATTTAAAGGTACTTAAATTTATACAAACAATCAGTTTTTAACAAAAACCCTTTGATTTTTTCAAAGAATTTAGCATTGAGCAATTTGCACAAGTCGATCGAATCTGATTGCTTAGCTTTAGCTTGATTGACTGTACCCATCGTAATTGCTAGTCGTGATTGGCCGAGAAACAACAAATAATGCACAGCTCACCAATTGAATAGTTTTCTCGGGACTAGAAAGCTATTCTCACTGTACATGCTTCGGAGTTTCTTTAAATCAAGACCAATAAAGACGCCGCCCACGTCCTTACCGCCAATTAGGATAAGGGGAGGAAAATTAGTTGGACACCCATTGCTACAAGAGACCGAGGAATCCTCTGTATCTCCATGAGCGCACTGGAAAGGAATAGCATGTTAGTTGGGAAGGAAATATATTGGAAATCGCCTTGGTAAGCGACTAATTATTTCATTTGAACGACGCCATATTCATAATGATACAAAAACGGTACAATGTCTTACGTATTTTCCCGAAGACTGATTCGATATCTTAACTACTTCGCGACGACTGAAACACGCACTGCACAACGCTTGCTCGATAGCTACTCCGAAAAAACACGCACTGAACTGATTAACTTTATTACCGGCCGCACAATGCAGAACACAATATTTCGGCAGATCGCGCGATCGTTCTGCTGTCCGAAACAAGAGAAAACACGCACCGAACTCACAAGTCGAGCGAATCTGATTGCAGCAACTTAATTGTGACTGAATCTGGTCTTATATAAGTATCTGTGATCTGTGTGTGTAACATGTGTGCTGCTCGGGTAGACTATTGTAAGCATCATTTTCTTCTGTTATCACAGATATAGATTTTAGGACTAAACCCTATCTCTTAGATGGAGGCAGGCGAGGCACTTGGTTAGGACCTGTAATTTCTTAGAGAATGCCAATAACACTGACTGGCAATCAAGGCTCGCCCTAATGAGACGCTGGCACACTTAACAGTTAATCATCAGCGCTGTCGGAACTGGCTCGTACCCACAGCCTTGTTGTTATTTAGCTTGTCAAAGGCTTTTCTAATCTAGTGTTGTGTTGGTTGGCAGAAGGCAATCTAGGTCGTTCAACATGACGGCACTGTTTTTCTTCGCACGCCATTGACAGTCTCTTAAATCCTTCACGTATCCTTTTTCCATACTTTCTTGCACCTTGATAATCACTTTTTCTTTACCTGTTTCTTCCGCTTCCACCGTACATGATCTCTCTCCTTGCCGATGCTGATCGGATCCAGCGAAACGTGGCACGGGTCCACTGGCACAGAGCGAGAAGCTGACTGATATCTCCCGCCAGCATCGACAAAACCATTGTCACCCGTTTCAGAAGAGACGAATTGAGAAGGTGGGTTTTCTCTGGAACGTACCGCAACGCGCTTCTGGAACCATGAGATTCGATACACCGATGGCACCGTTTCCGACCGAGGTGTCGACTTTGGAGTTGTTTGAAAATTTATATGAGCAGTTGTCCACGCTGGGGGAGAGGGGTATCTTAAACCGACCAAAACCTGTCCACGTGGTATATGGACAGCCCCCAACACGTTCGCCTGGATCCCTAGCCACTGCGGCATCAGGGAAAACGCTGCTGCTAATGCGCTCGCTAGTGGCGAACATCAAGGGCTATGTTATGTCAACTCTGTCCCGATGGCCGGCGTGAAAAGCTGGATAACAAGTGTCGTTGGTACGAAATGAGCATTGCTGTGGAATACCGGTCCTTGCAGTGACCAAATTACAAAACAGGAACAAACAGTAACCTTTAGACTCCGGAACGGTCACACACAAGGGTCTCCCACAACTTAGGTGGAGGCCTTTCCCGGTCTGATTGCAATATATGTGGTATCGCGAACAGCGTAGAGCATTTCGTTTTCTTAAATTGAAGGATGCATGCAAATTCAAGCAGGTTTAGTTCCCTCACCTTGTCCAGTCAACACAAAATCGTATATAATGCAACATAAGATGCTAAAGTGGAGGCGATATACGTACATATTGTATGCAGAAGTACCTATACGACCTCCACTTTAGCATCTTATGTGACATAATCTTGTGTTGACTGCGTGTTCCCTCAATTAGTTTGAGCTTTTAGTGGAATGTCTTCACTTGTCATGAGACGGGCTCGTACTATTCCATTTAATTCCACCACTTAATTGTAACTTTAACAGATACGCATTTCGACTTCAACAGTAAGGCGTCTCGTACTTGACTGAGTCGATCCTGGTGAATACGTTGAGTTTTCTGGCCCCGAGAACGCCTTGGTTAAGTAATTCTCGAACTAAAACGTGACATTTTTCTTTCACTCGAATGAAGTGCAAAAAAAAATTTGTTTTACTTTTTAGGTGAGCATTAGAGTGATTCAAATTTTGACTTTTTTGCTCCCCTATGCTTAAACGATGGCATTTGCCATTTTAATAATCGTCGTAAATTTTTAGCTAATTTGGATGTAATTTGACTGAGCACAAGCAGTTTGAAGCTTGTATGAAAATTACTATAAAAACAGTAACTTTTGTGAAAAACCGTTCCCCATCATTGCCCATTAAACTCTAAAAATGTATGAATACGTTAGCAACATAGGAAATTTAACAAGGGAAAATATCGTCGTTGTTGCTAAACGATTTGATGCTGACAACAAAAGCTGGCAAATTCAATTTAACACGTAAAAGAATAACATCAATATCAATAATGAGCCTTTCTGTTTTCTTTATAATTTTGCTCACAAAAATCAGATTGCTTCGCAACAACAACTGGCTTTCGGCTTAGGATCTATTCTATGATTGCGATGCGTTAAATATATTCAAATAGATTCTGGGCTGCTTCAAGAAACGCTCCTTTACATAAGTGGCAATTCTCATAGTAATTTTCATATAACCTTCAAACGGCACGTGCACAACCAAATTATATCCAAATCAGCTAAAAATTTGGGAGGACTATTAAACTAACAAAAACAATCGTTTAAGCACAGGGGAGCGAAAAAGTCAAAATTTGAATCACTCTAGTGAGCATACTGAGCGAATCTTTTTTACACAGCCAATAGCTGGCGGAACACTATAAAACATCCCTTTTAGAAGTATGTGTTGAATACAACTTTTCTCGAACAAAAATTGTTATAAACAAAAATGACTGAAAAAGCTGAACCATACATATGACAAGATAGACTCGAAAGTAACACACAGTTTCAATTTTTAGGACAAGACGCCAGTTTCTAGAGCGAAGAAAATGATTCCTAATCATGAAATTTCAATCTGTAGAAACTATTGAATGACGATGACAGGAGAGTCAGGATAGTGATAGTGAATCAGTTAGGTCCCAAACCCGATGCGTCGAAGGGTGAAATACAGAAGCAGAAGAAGAATTCTGAGCGAAATTATCCGTTTTTCTAAAAACAGTGGATAGTGGCAGATAAAGAAATAGCGGGGAATCGGACAAATTTTCATATTTTTGTTTGTTTGGTGAGAAAGACGGTCACACAATAAAATGCTATCGGTTGAGAAGGAAAAGTCCGAAAAGAAGCGTGAAGTTCTACTTTGTAGGGCGTAAATCATGACATTTTCTGTAGATTTTTTGTCGATTATTCAAAAGGTATGCAGTTCAAAGACAATACATGTTCAATGCTTCCAGATCGCGTTTCGCTATTTAAAGGAATCACATTCTTTTAAAGAAAAAAGTAGAAGCCCTTGTATCCGAGACACGACTGCCAATAGTATAACGTAGATGTAGAGTATTCAATTTTGAAAAATTTCATGTGTTTACTAAAGATGATGGTAAGCAGGAGCGACCGATCCGATGCCATTAATACGATGAACTGCCGTTATCAGGTATTTTGGTTTCGAAAATAACCGCTTAATTTTCAATAATGCGTTTATCCAATCACTAACATCAACAAAACAAGAATCTGAATCTTAAGAGAAAAAGACGATGGACGCCATTTTTCAGCTTCTCCCAACGACAAATGCTTGCGTTGCTACGGACAGAAAATTTCTTCTATCAGCAGTCAATTATGATGTGATCTTTGAAAAACATTTGTCTCGGCTCAACCTTCTCTTGTGCTAAATGATGGATCTGATAAGAATTGATTTGTTTTCAATAATACGCCTTTCCAATCATAAACAGCAACAAACCTCAAATCAAAATCTTAAGAAAATTTCACTTCATTAACACTGACGCCAACGCCAACCACTCGGATGGTTTCGCAGAGTTTCCCTCCCCTCCGACGAGCGCTTGCGCTGCTACCATTTATGATTTGCATGCGCTGGCATCGAACTAATGAAAGGCGGAGCCATCGACTCTACACCAATGAGCCGAGGTGCGATTTTCATGACTAATCGGCAGAACGACCAGAACGAAGCAACGAACCACGTCGAAAGTAATGTGCATCATGATGAGCCCTCCCTGGCAGGGAACAAAGCTCCACGCGTCGGCGAATCAGCATTCTGGTATGGATAGTGGGTGGAGACGCGTTACTAGAGGCGCTAGCGAAGCTCGACGCAGTGCTAGTCAATGATGGTTCCGCTAGCACGTTCAGAAGGAACGGGGTCGAGTCATGGATTGACGTAACGTTTGTCAGTCCTGGTCTGGCACCAGACTTGGACTGGAGGGTGGACGAGGGTTACACCCATAGTGATCATCTAGCAATTCGCTTTAAGATCAACTATGGCGTGCAACATTCGAGGTCCGGGGATCCCTGTCAGGTCCGGGGGTGGAGAACCAATCACTTCGACAGCGAAGTTTTCACCGCGGCCCTGGGACTGGAAGCCAACGCTGAAGGTCTAAGCGAGGATGCGTTGGTTGCTGTCCTATCACGTGTGAGTGACGCCACCATGCCGAGGAAAGCCCTGCCGAAAAATGGCAGACGGCATGTATACTGGTGGAATACCGAGATTGCGGCCCTTCGATCAGCCTACCTCGAGGTTAGACGAAGTATGCAACGTGCGAAACTGGCCTTTAACAAGGCCATCAAGAGCAGTAAGTGAGCGTGTTTCGACAACCTATGCGAAGGAGCCAACGCGAATTCGTGAGGTGACGCCTGCAGGATAGTGATGGCCAAGAACCCCCTGAACGGTCCCCGGATAGGTTGGCGAGGATTATCGAGGTACTATTCCAGTCTCGAGTCACAAGTCCCTGGCCTCCTGCACCACAAGGCAATATGGGTGCGGCCGAAATGGTGGCTCCGGTGACGAACGAAGAGTTACTCGCGGTGCCCAAATCCCTAGTAACGAACAAAGCTCCAGGGCCTGATAGAGTTCCGAACTGCGCTCTCAAGGCAGCAATCATAGCGAACCCGTACATGTTCAGGCTAGCTATGCAAAGATGCCTAGATGAGTGTAGATTCCCCGAAAGATGGAAAAGACAGAAACTGGTGTTGTTGCCGAAGGCCGGGAAGCCGCCGGGCGACCCATCGGCGCATAGCCCAATCTGCCTTATAGACACGACGGGCAAGTTGCTAGAAAGGATCATACTCAACAGGCTAGACGAGGAGTGTTTCGAGCTACGTGGCACCAGGGGAGCCCGCGAACGTATCAGGGTGACTTCGGTTGCCAGATGGCAGCGCGAGTGGAATAACTCTTCTAAAGGTAGGTGGACCCACCGGCTGATACCTAACATATCGAGCTGGGTGGAGAGACCCCATGGGGAAGTTCACTTCCATCTGACACAATTCCTGTCAGGCCATGGCTGCTTCCTGCAGTACCTCCACAATGACGTGTGCACAGTCAAATTACATCCAAATTAGCTAAAAATTTAGGAGGACCATTAAAAAGGCAAATGCAATCGTTTAAGCATCGGGGGGCAAAAAAGTCAAAATTTGAATCACTCTAGTGAGCACTCAAGTCAGACTCGCATGGCATGTCAGAAGTGAGAACCTAAGTAAGTCCCAAATGGTGTGTCAGAGCGTGTGTCAGGAGGAGTGGCAGGGTGTGCTAGAGTGAGCACCCAAATAAGTCTCAGATTTGTATGCTAGAGCGTGAATCAGGTGGTAGGGTGAGCACCCAAGTTAGACTCATATGGTGCGTCAGAAATAGAGATGGGCAAAACGGATCACTTTGATGAACGGATCAGATCTGGATCATTCAGTCTATGGATCCGGATCATTCAACCGGATCGGATCCCTAGAACATAATGCAAGGAGAATGTGAAATAATGAAGCGTTAGTCATTCAGGCTAACACTTTTGAACCGTATTGAAAATATCTTCACCCTTTCTTGTTTACAAGCGTATGGAATACAAACAATGAACTTTTCATTTTGTCATTTACATATTGTACGTGGATTTCCCTATTGGAACCGACCGTTCGAAATAGTCGCTCCTTGAACAGTCGTTGAAATCGCCGTTTTCACCTTCACACCCGTTTTCATAGCAAAATCTGTCAAAAGTCACCAGTCTGCCACGTGCTTTTTGCTGTTTCCCTCGGACTTCTCTTTCTTTTTCCGATGTTTTGACATCGAGCAAAAAACAAGGTAATCTACCAAACATTTATTGAGATTGGCAAACCTTGCTGCAAAAGGGAACGTTTGAAACAGGCAAGTGAACCGACCTTCGAATCCATTGGTCAAGTAAATCCACTATACAAATGGTCAAATAATTTGCTGAACTGGTGAACCGGATCTTTAAAAAAATTATCCACGAATCATTCACTCACTTCAGAGATCCGGATCTTTTTAACGGTTCCAGATCTGAACGCCCATCTCTAGTCCAGAAAGAGTGTTAGGGTGTGTCAGAGGGTGTGTTAGAGAGAGCACCCAAGTAAGTCTCATACGGGATGAGTACCTGTGTGAGCGTGAATGAGCGAGTACATTAAGTATTGCCTATCCCCCAGAAGTAATGCTGTTTCTTCAAAATGTGCGTTTTGGGGCCTCTTCACCTATCGGCCTTATCCTGATAAGAATAATTTTAGTAGAGCCTCAAAACGCCCCCCGGGGCATGGGTATTCCATCATATTTACCGTATTTGTCATGGCCGTAATAAAACTAGACCAAAAATTATGAAGGTTTGGCAAAAAAAGTGTCAAAATAAAAGATAAGAAGGTTAGAAAAACCGAAATTTTTCACATTTTGATGAATCATCTAACATTTTGGCGAGATTTTTTACAATTTTAAAATGCCATCAGCTAGCTATATTATTTAACTGTTGCATGAGGTACAATACCTATGAAAATCGTTATATCTAAGACATTAAAGCAGTCTTTGCTTAGCTAGGGCATATTGCCCTTCCTTCCCCAAAAATTGCAAAAATGGGGGATAACATCCATAGATGGCGGCCCGTCGACGGCAATTAGTCCTGCTGGTGGTAGTCCCATCGTCCATAAAAATGTATAGAATTCGAAAATGTTTTGTGATTTTTCGAGTGATATTTTTTATTGAATAATAAAGCAGAACAAGAATTTCATCAGTTGGCATGGTTTTCGTTCATTTTCCAGATTCATTCTAGTGTTGTGGTGTGGTGTGTGAAAAATGCGGAAAAAGATTTTCTTTCGACTCGAAAACTGCATGTTTTCGTCTCATCGAAAGGAAAGGTACAAACCCTGTTGTATTTACAGAAAATAAACTGACATCGTTATCAGTTGATTTGCAGTTATAGCAGAACAATCAAGTTACTGCGCTCGATGAACTGTTCGTACTGCAAACTCCGCTCCGAAGCGAAGGAGTAGGATTTCGTTAAGCTAATGTGACCAGACGTCCGTTCAACTTCGTTTTACAAATTTATTACAATTCATACAGCTTTACAAACATTTTTCCAATTTTTTTGGGCCATGCACTTTTGAAGGATCCATTCATGAGCCAGAGGCGCAATCCAGATAGGCGTCCCGCGTTTCGCAGGACGCTTGCTGGTCACATTACGTTAGGCGCTTCATATCTCCCGAATATAGCCGATGCGGCATTAACCATATCCAGCCCCTTGGGCAGGGGGTCGGAAGAACCAGCCAAATGGCATGAAAAAACTTGGACAAGATGGATATTGGACCGCCTACCGAATGCAACTGGGATAGAATTTTGGGCCAGGAGCGTTTTCTGGGCTTTTGGTACACCTGTTCCACTACCCAGCTAAAATCATATGCATCAAGCTGAGTAGTTTCAAATGAAAGTTGTTTGGTAAAAAACCAGATTAATCCACCAAGCGGCAATGATGCCTTTCTCGTGCATCATAAAATGTATTGAAAAAAACCCATTAGAAAAGTTAAAAAAAACACTTTAGGAGAAGAGATCGATTTTTATCTATCATTTTGTATATTTTAGCATTAATTAAAATGCATTGCCACCATACTTATTTTATTTTTTTTTTAATTTGAATAATACCGAAGTGCAATGTCCGATCGGGCCAATTTTCAATTGCAAACAAATGGAACCGTATTCCCCGTCGAATACAATTTGTTGCGAGTAAATCGGGTAATGCAAAGTTTCAATAAGTGCGTCTACAAAATTTGTACACATACACACACACATACAGACATCACCTCAGTTTGTCTAGCTGAGTTCTTTTTTGGAGCTTTTCGGTACAACTTTGTTGCACTAGAAAATCAAAAACAATTTAAATAGAAAGGATTTACAAAACAATAAACAGCCAACTGATCTTTTTTGTTCAAAAATGTTTTGAATTGAGATGCATTTAAAATTAAAATTAAACCGTTTGTTTGAATCATCTTTTGTACTTTTTATCATCATCATCCATTATTTTCATGCATACCAAGCGCAAAAACAATTTGAAAATTCGATTGAATTTTACACATATTTTCATTAGTATGATGTGCAATAGGGTGGCTCAAATTAGTATGGGAAAAACTTTTTCAATTTTTTTGATGGGCCGCCCTCTTATTCGGTTCTATTTGATGCTCTGGACAAAATTTCAGCCAAATCGGTCAACGTTTGGGTTTAGCACCGCTCAAACGTTGACCGATTTGGCTGAAATTTTGTCCAGAGCATCAGGGTATTAAATAGAACCGAACAAGAGGGCGGCTCATCAAAAAACTCAAAAAACGTAAGAGCCACCCTAATGTGCAATGATTATAATCATGCTAAACCTACTTTTAGCTCTGCCAATGTCTGACCCCACTGAGTGTCCCTGAAAACAATGAATTGCGGCCACGTTTTTTTTCTTCAATTAATGAGTCAAAAAGATGATTTAAACAGGAAAATTAAAATGCAGATACCGAGATGAGTCAACAACTCAGCAACAATAGTCAAGTAACATTAAATAACGGTACCGTCGTGCGGGGCTACTTTGTACACTTAAGTTTTTCAATATTTTGAAACATAAATTCTGTTCATGAGCATATCATGACATTTTGCAACATAAAATATATAATTAGATTACCACTGTTTATCAAAACGAGAAAAACCTTCACGGGCCAATCTTAAACTTTTTTTTTTCAACTGCTGAAACTTTTACTTAGTAAAATGTTGTTTTCGATATCTATAAATCAAGGTCAGCCTTTGTTTTGCGGAGTTCAGTGCGTGATCTCTCATGTTTCGGACAGCAGAACGATCGCGCGGTCGGCCGAATTATTGTGTTCTGCATTGCGCGGCCGGTAATAAAATTAATCAGTTCAGTGCGTGGTCTCTCTTGTTTCGAAGCGGGCTTGGTAGTCATATGGCTACTGCTTCTGCCTCATACGCAGGAGGTCGTGAATTCAATCCCAGGTCCATTCTCCTACTTTGTATCTTTCTCTTTATTTCTCATGTTCTAGCAATCGCTAGAACTGGAAATGGACTTCCATACCGTTTCCATTACTATTCCTATACCTTCAATTTGAGTATTCTAACAGTAATCTGCTAGAATTGGAAATGAACTTATAGAGCTCGTTTCCTACATCCAATTAGAAATTCCATCAGTTACCTTCTCCTATCTATCACATTATTGGCAGCTCGTTAACCAAGACGGACCTCTGCCTATCCAACCTAACCCAGAAATTCAAACAAATTCCGCATGAACTCGTGGCAAGTGCAGAGGTATATTCGGCTTGCAGTGGGCGAGTGATTGCATCATCATTTCCTCCCCCTTCCCTACATTGACTTGCATTCTGACGTGGCAGGCGCCAGTATGACCTAACAAATGAGATCATCAGTACTTGTACATTGAAGATGTGTGCTAGTCCCAAGCAAACATCTGTTGGTTCCCTGTGCAAGAACAGCTGATCTGGTCATAATGGAGTAGCAACTACGAGCAGTCAATCAAGCTCAAGCTCAAGCTCAAGCTCTGTAAATCAAGGTCAGCCTTTGTTTTGCGCATGTATTTGCTTTGCTCTATCATCTGTGTAAGCCTCCAAAATTGGGAATTGGGTGAATGAAATGCAAACTTTGCAAAAGTAATTCATTGAATGAATATTTGTATAAAGTGTGTAAAACGTAGCAACTTATTTTAACCCGATATATGGAAAATATTTTTATTTTTCATTCAATCGCGGTAGTTTTTTGTACAAACCTTTTTTACATGTCCATATTCGACATATTCAATAATTACTGAAATCGGTAACCCTTACAGCTGTTACAGTCACTCAAAGTTGAAGAATCCGTCAAAAAAAAGTGTCAAAAGAAGCCCTGAACGACGCGACAGTATTCGTTTTTTTATTTCTGCATTTCTGCATTTTTGTGATTAAATTAATATTAAAATCTCTTTTATTACAATTTACTAAGCAGAAATCTACAGAAATCGGGCACCTTTTGGACGTATCCTTTATAACGACAGGTTGTTCAACGCTGCGTGCAAGTGACACTACGTGAGCATCGACCCCAAGGTGGTAGAGGGCAATTGCTCAGGATGGAAATATTTCAAAACGGTTCTAAGCACCACTCGAGGTCTGCATGACCGCTAAGTAAGTTGGCACCGATGGGGCTTGAATTTCGGAACTAGTCATGCTACCGTCAATATAAAATTATTAATATGACAAGACAAGGCATCTTGTCGCCGCAGTGATAAATCAGACAATAACAATAGTGTTTCGATATTCATTTCGTCCTAAAGAAAATAATTTGTCTATAACTGAATCTAGAAGCAAAGATCAAACAGGACGAAAAATTAGCACATAGTTCTAGAGCCATTCCACAATTTTGCCTATATTGGAGAATTTCAATATCAGTCATCTAATAAAAATTTGTCTTTCTTAACATTTTGTTTGTATTATGCTCCCAAATGCACTCTCTCTTATTAAATTTAAAGAATGCCCTCATTTCTTTGATTAAGCTCTTGTATCAGAATTTCCCCCGTGTTGTACCACATGCATTCTTAACAACGCTTCAGCATCGTCACCAGCACGGTTGTATCGAAATAAAATGAAATCCATTTATCTGACTTCAACAGAACTACGAAAAAACAGAAATATTCACTCATCGCCTCACTTTTTATCTTAATTATAATTAATGTTCGCTGAATGTTCCGTTCGTTGCTCCCACTCCCGCTCCCTGGCCACTTATCCAAGTCTGTGCAAAATATAGGCTAGTAAATTGGTATAATCCCGCTGTTGCTGCTGCTGCTGGTGGTGCTGCTGTCTTGCCGACTGACGTTATCAGCAGCGATCCCTACGTCGCCATTCCCTAGACAGCGTCTCGGCGCAAAAAAAGGAGATCACGCCGCGCCGCTGCCGCCGTCTCCGTCGTCGCCAGCGTGTCGTTGTCGGGTGTTTTTCTATAATTATCCACTCCCGACTCGTTAGTCATTTTTCGCCATATGACGGTGATGGGTGGTTGCGGTTGGGCCGCCTAGTCGGAGGGTTGCCGGGGCGATACAGTTTTTCGTATTTTTATCACATGACTTTCATTTAGTTTATGATGGGGCTCCGTGCCCTCCGTGCTCCTTGCTGTGGCTTTTTTGTTTCTGACTGGTTGCGCCGTGTGTTTCAATTTCAACGCTAGAGATTGGTACAATTAAGTACGGTGAACCTTTAACGATGGGCCGAATTTGAAGGGGTATATCAGGGCAGTGTTAGCGGAAATAGGCTCGCAAAATTTTACGACTGTTAAAAGGCAGTCGTTTACGTACGCTTAGGAATGGGCTTTTGTGAGTTGCTCACACGTGTAGCGGCAGTTTTTGATTTCTAATTCACTTTTACTTTGCTCTGAATAAATTTGGATGTCGGTTTCATTTCTTTTATTAGATTTTGTAAGCTTATGAATATTTTTGTTCACTTCTTAATTATCAAAGATTCTTCATGGAAATCAAGAAGTTGATTTCCGATAATTAAATTACAAATTTTCACGTTTTTGTCAATGGTTATTATGCACATCACCATCATTTGCAAAAAAAACTGAGGGCCAAATATCCAGACAAAGATTCATCTAATATTATAATATTGTGAAAACTGCGATATTTCACGCATCACATTTTGTACCGCTTCTAATTAAAACGCATGTGCAAGAGTGTCATTAACCGGAGTTTACGAAAGGTGCTACGACACTTCTGTTTGAGGTTGGTAATTAAGGCATCCTTGTCCGCGTTAGCACAAAGACCTTGTATGTGTGGTATGCTCCATTCCATCACGTTGTGCATGAAGAGGAAAAAATGATCTCACTGTAGGTATATGAGTGAGGGAATCACAAAGGCTCCATTTATCGACATGGCAAGTGTTTAGAACACATTCCTTTCACACCAGATAAAACTTACGAAAATTTTCCGGGGGGTAAACAGTCATATAAATCAAGACGCTTTTCCTCACGATGTCCTCCCAGTAAGGGCTACGTCCTTCTCGGCTACATTACATATGTGTCTAGCAACGGAGCAGTGATGAAAGAGCCAATGGATAGAGAAGACTGCAAACGATGTAGATAGAACACAATGATATGATGCCAACGATAACAGCATTATGGGATGAGTATGTAATATCACTTCGATTCAGTTTGGATGCAACCAAGCAAGGACAACGCTGCCGATGATTGTGATGTCGCTGGCTACGACGACAACAAGTAGACATATACAAAATGGTTTGCAGTTTGTTTATTCTGCTGTTGTTTGTGTACCAACGCGTCGACCCATGTCTGGTCGAATGGGTGAACAAGTACCAGCCGGGATATTATTTATACTGGACTATTTTCCTTCACCAAAACATACCGAAGAGCTTTAAGGTCACTCAAAAATTATCGGGTCGAATAACATGTACCAATTATCTCAGTAAGACGAACTTACATCGTAGGCGCACAAAAAGTATTGGAGACTCGCTATCTTAGACTTACATTCAGCCTATTTACTCGTAAAAACAATACTTTTTAACATGCAGTTGTTTTTTATCTGTACTTATTTATAACCCAGTCACGCTTATCGATTTTAAAGATAAAAAGGATACACAATACCAAACATATTAAGACATTCAACTTTATATTATATCTTTGCAACAACTATAAGTGCAAAATAAAAACATCATACTTTGATGAGGTTCTTATTCTTAATCTCGTTGCTTTCATATTTATCTTATCAAGAACAAAGGAATGAAAAGTTTTGAGCTTGTATTTTTTGTTATCCAGATTTTTATTTTATTTATATGAGTTTGATGGGAAAAAAGGCTTATATGAGAAACAAATGGTAAACTGATTTGCCGAATTTTCGAAGACATTTGGAAACCATTTTGCATAGACAGTTAGAGGCTTAATTTGATTGGAATAAGGCAACAAGTATTTATAAAAGCACTTTGTGACCAGTATCCAGAAAATTTAATCAAATAGAGCAGTCGTACCAATAATTAAAATCAATCTATTGGATCCGTCAGACTATTTTTCCAGAATAGCATCCTTTTCAATAAACTCTATGAAGCAATGAACAACTATATACAACACTTGAGCATTCCAATCTAGTAAGACATACGAAGATTATGTATTCAGAGACAACTCCGGTGCTCTTGTCTATCCGGATAAGGGACAATCCCCTCTGGAAATCATTATTGGAGCTTTAGCCTTTCACGCCCCTCGGCGTACAACAGACTCAAGCATCCTCAAACGCCCCGGGGAGCATCCCCAACCCTTCAAAAAATGGCGAAAATGGTCCGGATTACATCCCGGTAAAGTAATGGATAAAATATGAGAGACAAAAACTCTTCCTTGTAGAACGCCTACGACGACGCCAGTTCGTTTCCCATCCTTCTGCAGCGATAGAAACCATTCGAAGGCTCAGACAGCAACAGCCAATATGTTCCTCGCATGGCCTGTGTCTTGGGGCAACCTTTACTTCCTTCCTATTCCTCATCGGGACTCGGGAGACAGACACGCACGCACACACGCTAATACGACGGATGTCAGGCACCCTTTTTCATTGCGAAGCAGGAGCGCTCTTATCACCGTCACCGTCGTCGTCGTCGGGATCGTCGTCTGGGGGAATCATTTCTAGGAAAGGCGTGGAAACTCGGCGCTGCTGGCTGGTACAATCCGGCACTAAAAGCAGCAATCGAGGGAATTTCGCCTGGTTGTCTGAAGGTCGGATGGAAAGATGATATCATCGCTATTTTTAGAATCCTGTTGGTATGTTGAGGGACTTTTTGGGCTGAATCGTAAATGGTACGTGGAAACTGAAGTTGAAATTTATTTTCGGATAAATGCATTGATTAAGCGAATCGGAGTATTTTACATTGCATTCTCATGTAAAATAATAAATATATCCATTTGACAAGCGGCTACTATAAGACACCTCATAAATTTTATGTCGCTGTAAGTTCTAATATCGGATGGGTATTACATACTACACATCAAATAAAATAAATACTGTCGGTAGGCAACAAGAAAAAATAATCTTGAGATGAAGAGAAATTTTGCTGAAACTTTTGGGTATTTTGATGAAAATAATATTTTTTTCAAAAAAGTCTTTTTTTGTCTTTACTAGCGAGACTTTCAGCCCAAGGCAGGCTCTTCTCGTTTTTAAAAAGTTATAAAACATGCAAATTTTCTAACTAGGAAAAAGCTACAAAATGAATTTCATTTTCATGAATGAAGTAAAAACTTTTCCTATTACTGATTTAAAGTTCGACAAAATTTTGAATAATTTTACCAGATAAAAGTTCAGAAACTCGGCTTATGTGTAAAATGTGTAAAAAAGCCGCGTTAGGCCGTTTGGGGCCCTCCTTAGCCGTGCGGTAAGATGCGCGGCTACAAAGCAAGACCATGCTGAGGGTGGCTGTGTTAGATTCCCGGTGCCAGTCAAGACAATTTTCGGATTGGAAATTGCCTCGACTTCCCTGGGCATAAAAGTATCATCGTGTTAGCCTCATGATATACGAATGCAGAAATGGAAACTTGGCTTAAACACCTCGCAGTTAATAACTGTGGAAGTGCTTAATGAACACTAAGCTGCGAGGCGCAATATTCCAGTGGGGAATGTAATGCCAATGAATAAGAAGCCGCGTTAAGGAAAAATATATTTAATTCTAGTAGCTAATAATTATAAAAAAACGATAATATCTTCAAATTCACGGAAATCCACGTGTATTAAAAATATATATTTTCCAACACAACTTTTTAGACATTTATGACGTAGAACTATGTCTTTCGGGAAGATTCCGCAGATTTAAATTTGAGACCGCACAGAAAAAAAATAATGAAAAGTAAACAGCGCATAAAACTTGAGATGCGGAAATTTACATTATTCTACGCGAAAATGGACCTCTTCCTAACAAGTTTGCTTACAACTTGTAAGCAATATTAACGATTCACATCAAGTATTATATACATTTAGGCTATACCACGCGTGGAATTAAGCTAACAATGGCGTTCCATTTATGTGCATGATCTTTAGCGTAAATTTCATTGGATTCTTCTATCTGTGCGTCTCAAAAACTGGTCAGAAAGTAATAGATAATGTATCGGAGATTTTGGTATCAATCGATCGACGAACTCTTCAAGATTGTGCCCAACTATTAAAAACTAAGAGTTAAAAGCGCTAAAATGTAGCAAAATTGAATTTTGTCAGGCCCTGGTCGGAAAATCAGTAAACCTACCAATCCCGTATGTGCATCGCAAGCACAGACATCAAAATCGTGCAATAATACGGGCTGGCCTCTTACCCTTTAGTTCAATCAAGATTTCTCAGAGAGTGAACACTAGGGCCGCACAGTACTGTTGCAACGATGTCGCCTCTAGAAGCAGTCGGATCATAGAGAGGCCATCAACAACAGCGGCAGCACTCAAGAGAAATTTCCACGCAATGTTTGGAGCCACGTTTGGTTGCTGTTAGTGGCGCATTGTGAAAAGAAAATTTAACCATTTCAAAATCAACATTTTATTAGAAGCCGGTTGCGGTCCCGGGACATCAGTGGCTGTACTGAAAATGTATTCTAGATAGTGGCGACTCAGCAGAAAATCATGGAGTGACTGTCGGGCAGCAGCAGTCAAGGTTCGGACTAACGTTTGGTTGTTATGCATTGGCGTAAATAAGGGGGGGCCGGGGGGGCCTGGCCCCCTCCAGACCTACTTGTGCCCCCCCCCCAGAAAATTTTGAAAAGTAATTCCAACTTAGTCAGTTTTTATTTCATTTACATATTTCCTACATATTTCTTAATTTTGATTATGAATTCTATAAACATGTTTTTTGTTGCGTTATCACATCTATGACCATTTGTTCAACAAAGCATCGAAATATTTAAGTTGGACCCCCGGGAACATTTTCTCGATTTTTAAGCTAAAATCAATGCCGCTTCTAATTCAGTTGCTAGCTTAAAATAAATAAAAATTGTTCTGCATTTGTTTGACTAGTATCCTGGTCGCAGAAACATAAAAACATAATTGTATTAAGATATAAATATTTCTGTTCTATTAAACTACTACCATCCGCTTCAAAAAAGACTGAAGCAACTACATCAAAATGAGCACATGTACACAAATCCGGTCAATGAAATTTCGAACGACCATTCTTTCGAAAATCTTCGAGTTAATCGCAAGGTATGCCGCAAAACAGTTGATCAAATTCCTATGGAGCTTTTTGCTCTCGCTATATAATTCTGGCACAGAAAGATATAAAATTATAAAACTTAAGAATCTTTGTTACAATGACAGGAAAATCAACAACGGATTCCATTGAAAGTATTAGGACAAAACTTAGGCAACCTTCGCACTCACAACAGAGATTGCATTAAAGAAATATTTTTATAATCCTCAAAAGATCTTGTTCCATTTATTTTTTTGGCGATTTCATAAGGATCATCGGAAAACTCTTTTGTGCCTGCTTTAGTTAGAATTTGTTTTTAGGATAAAAAAAAATAGATTTAGAAACCAGTTCGTATCAGAAAACATTTCTTTTGCAGCACAATTCAGATCGATTTGGTTGCTTCTCAAGTCTCTTTGATTTTTGCAGAGAAATCTCTCACCTATTCAGAAAACCATAATAAATCCTTTTCCTGACGTCAGCAACAACAAAAACCCTATGATATTCTGGAATTGGATTTATGACTCATAATTTTATGACTCATGGAATTTATGACTAATAAAAATACTTTAGAATTCAAAATTTGTGTTCATCGGTACTTAACTATTTCAGCACATAGCATAGCATTTCATGGAATTTATTCCACATCTAAAGAGTTTCAAAAATTTCAAGTTTCAAAAAAATCGAGATATTTATGCATTAAGTAATCATGGAAATGCTTGAAAACTTTCAGAAATATACTCATATCGAATTTCATTTATAGATAGTTAGAAGAAGATTCTTGAATCTTAGATTACCCACTTATCCACATTTAGTAACATGGAGAAGGCAAGTTGACACAGACACAGCGTTTTGAAGCAATCACAGCATCATTGGAAATCAATTGTATTATTCGCGATTTTTTTATGTTAGTTCTAGGACGAATGAGCGATAAACTTAGTCAAACAATTTCTATTGCAATCCATGCGCACAGTGCTTTAAATCGCCTTTGAAAATTACATCCCAACAGCTGGTGCCATGGCCCCCCCTAGACCGAGACTCTAGTTACGCCTATGTTGTTATGAGTGATTGAAAAACCGATTCTTTTCAGATCTACCATTTTACACGAAAGAAGGTAGAGCCGAAACATTTTCTTCAAAGTGCAAATCATAACCGCTTTTCTCCAATGCTTTATTAAAGTGAGTCATTTTATAATAAAGATTTTATCACTGAACTCATAACCACTTAGTGGCGGCAGAAAGTTAGAGTTAGTAGTTGGCGCTCGTCGGAGAGAGACGCTCCAAAAATGTATTCGTATGGATGACGTCTCAAATTATCGAGTGACTAGCGTTGGCGTTAGTAGTTAGTAGCAAAATTGTGATTTTCTGCGTGCGCGGTACGAAAACCCATCTCTTCTGTGAGCGCGGCTAGAACTGGGCGCGGCGATATACATACTTCCCCATACAACTTGTACGTATATGGCCTCCACTTTAGCATCTTATGTGGCATCATATACGACTTTGTGTTGACTGGGGCATCCATTGTACTGTCACTTTGTTTACTTTCTTCCAATGAATACGTTTGATCGGTATGATGAACGCATCTGCCTGGTTTAAGCAAAGGGAAAAGATAAGGTTTTTTTTAAAAAAAACGCGTCTGCCCGGTATAAGGCGAAGTGAGGAGATTATGCATTCTTTAGATGACAGCATCGCCCGGTATTAGGGGAAAGGAAGTGATAATGCCTTCTTCAAATGAACATATTTGCCCGGCTTAAGGCAAAGAGGACATATGCCGCCTGAAATAAGTATAAAGACAAGCATGATTTTCATACATTTTCATCTTGATTGAGGATCGAAACCTCAATTCGTAGCGATTCAATTTGACTGAAATTTTACTAGGCACCTGTTTTTTACTTGAACTTTCGATTTTTGAGTAAATTATATACACCTCTGTTGGTTTTGTCCTCAAAATCTGGAAATAATTATAAAGGCACCACTTTTTTATATGGGGCTCCATACAACGGAACAGTCTTTATAATTATTACCAACAGAAACGCGTATAAGCAGAATATTTGCATAGTTGTAACCACCATTTATAAATAAAAATGAAATAATGAATCAACGTTTGTATACTATTTCGCAAAAAAACATTTCGCGGATTTTTTTTCGCGGCACGACATTCCGCTGAATGTGTCAACTCTCCGAAACACATTTCCGAAAAACATTTCGCGGAATGTACCTTTTCACCGAAAATCATTCCACAGAATGCCATTTGGCGGAATTAAGATAGAATAATAATTACTGAAATATTTCCCGATTTCTTTTGGATTGCGAATCAAATAATGAAAGAAGGTAATGCTTTCTTTGAATGGCCGCATCAGTCGGTATAACGCAAAGTGAGAAAACAATGCCTTCTTGAAATGGACACGTTTGCTCCCCTCTATGAATTAACGCATCTGCCCGGTAAAAGGAAAAGATAATGCCTACTTTGAATGGATTCGTCTACCCTAGAGATGGTCGGTTTTCACATTTTACAAACCTGAACCCGACCCGAACTCGATTTGTAAATTTCCTTCAAACCCGGACCCGACCTGAACACGGAATGATTTTTTTTATCAAACCCGAACCTGAACCGTACCCGTGAATTTTTGCATTCGTAAACCTGTACTCTCCCCAAACACGACATAATTTAATTATGTAAGCCCGCATTAAAGTTATGCCCGTTTTTTTTTATCGAAAAGAAAATTAAGCCCACATAACGAACTAGCCTCACAATTTACAAAGCTGAATAAAATAATATTCAGTATTTTATTTCGCAAGTTGGTGCCCGACCCGGACCCTATTTTTTTATCTCACAATCCCGTATTAGACCCGAACCCGATATTGTTCTAATTTTTCAAACCCGAATTCGTCGGGTTTAGGGTTTCAAAACCCGAAACCCGACCATCTCTAGTCTGCCCGGTAAAAGGCGAAAGGAGTGGATAATGTCTTTATTGAAAGACGGCGTATAACGGCGGTATAAAGCGAAGGGAGGAGTAACGCTTTCTTTCAATGCATCTGCCCGGTATAAGGCGTAAGGAGTTCATAATGCCTTCTTTAAAAGAAAGCGTCTTCCCGGTATAAGGCGAAGGAAGGAATAACGCCTTCTTTAAATGGATGCATCTGCCCGGAATAAGGCGAAAGGTGTTGATAAAACCTTCTTTTAAAAAACGAATATGCCTGGTATGAAGCCTTCTTTAGATGGTATCGTCTGCTCGGTACAAAGTGAAGGGATGATGTAATGCCATATTTAAATAAATATGATTTTTCGTATGAAGAAATAAAGGATTATTCATAAAAACGCTAATAACGCACGAAAGTTCTATGAGAAGTTGAACCTATCACGTAAGGGGCACGTGCCACAGCCTGATATGCGTAAGGACATAAACGGGAACCTTCTTACGAACGAGCGTGAGGTGATCCAAAGCTGGCGGCAGCACTACGAAGAACACCTGAATGGCGATGTGGCAGACTAAGATGGCGGTATGGTGATAGACCTGGGAGAACGCGCGCAGGACATAATTTTACCGGCTCCGGATCTCCAGGAAATCCAGGAGGAGATTGGCCAGCTGAAGAACAACAAAGCCCCTAGGGTTGACCAACTACCAGGAGAGCTGTTTAAACACGGTGGTGAGGCACTGACTAGAGCGCTGCACTGGGTCATTACCAAGATTTGGGAGGAGGAAGTTTTGCCGCAGGAGTGGATGGAAGGTGTCGTGACCCATCTACAAAAAGGGCGATAAGCTGGATTGTAGCAACTACCGCGCAATCACATTGCTGAACGTCGCCTACAAGGTACTCTCCCAAATTCTATGCCGTCGACTAGCACCAATTGCAAGGGAGTTCGGTGGGTAATACCAGGCGGGTTTTATGGGCGAACGCTCCACCATGGACTAGGTTTTCGCCATTCGCCAAGTACTGCAGAAATGTCGTGAATACAACGTGCCCACACATCATTTATTCGTCGACTTCAAAGCCGCATATGATACAATCGATCGAGACCAGCTATGGCAGCTAATGCACGAAAACGGATTTCCGAATAAACTGACACGGTTGTTCAAAGCGACGATGGATCGGGTGATGGGCGTAGTTCGAGTTTCAGGGGCATTCTCGAGTCCCTTCGAAACCCGCAGAGGGTTACGGCAAGGTGATGGCCTTTCGTGTCTGCTATCCAACATCGCTTTGGAAGGGGTAATACGAAGAGCAGGGATTAACACGAGTGGTACAATTTTCAATAAGCCCGTCCAGCTATTTGGCTTCGCCGACGACATAGATATTATGGCACGTAACTTTGAGAAGATGGAGGAAGCCTACATCAGACTGAAGAGGGAAGCTAAGCGGATCGGACTAGTCATCAACACATCGAAGACGAAGTACATGATAGGAAGGGGTCCAAGAGAAGACAATGTGAGCCACCCACCTCGAGTTTGCATCGGTGGTGACGAAATCGAGGTGGTAGAAGAATTTGTGTACTTGGGCTCACTAGTGACTGTCGAAAATGATACCAGCAGAGAAATTCGGAGACGCATAGTTGCGGGAAATCTTGGCGAAAATCGGACGACTGCGTAATCTGGGCCGGGCACGTAGCCAGAATGTCGGACAGTAACTCGGTGAAAATGGTTCTCGACAACGATCCGACGGGCACAAGAAGGCTAGGCGCGCAGCGGGCAAGGTGGATCCATCAGGTGGAAGATGACTGGCGGACCCTTCGCAGACTACGTGTTTGGCGACGTGCAGCCATGGACCGAGCCGAATGGAGAAGACTCTTATATACCGCACAGGCCACTTCGGCCTAAGTCTGAATAAATAATAATATTTTAAAGTTTTGTTTAGATTTTATCGACTTTCTTTTTTTAAATTATTGATGTTTTTTTAATTTGAACTAAGCTAGATGTACCAGTTGTGGCTATAGCACCAGTTGTCCCACTAGTGCTTTGTATGCCAAATGGCCAATCAACCCACTGCAAACCAAGTTCATATCGATAAAGCATATTCGTATGACACGATAACACCTTTGATCTCCTTCAAAACAAGCAAAGCATAATTGTAAAAATTGATTTTGCTTAGTTTTTGACGTCCTGTGCACCAGTTGTCGCACTAGTGGTCCCTATTTGGCCAATCCCATAAGAAAACAATGGGATTTGCCAAATAAAGAATTAAAATTAAGAATAGTGTCACAACTGGTGCATGCGTTCCTATTATGGATTAATTAATTTTGAGGATAATAACAAATTTTATTGTGGTTTTCACAGCTGTTCTAAGGGGCAGGAAGTAAAACCTTTCCCTTGATATATAAAGTTCACCCACATGCCTTTTACTTATTTAAAAAAAATAGTTGTTCTTATGTATGGCGACAATTGGTACACCCACCCTATTCATATTTTTTAGCTTTTTTAATATGTTGTTTCCAATGTGTTTCAACAATTTGTATTACGTATACGCAGGGCCCTCCTTAGCCGTGCGGTAAGATGCGCGGCTATAAAGCAAGACCATGCTGAGGGTGGCTGGGTTCGATTCCCGGTGGCGGTCTAGACAATTTTCGGATTGGAAATTGCCTCGACTTGCCTGGACATAAAAGTATCATCGTGTTAGCCTCATGATATACGAATGCAGAAATGGTAACTTGGCTTAGAAACCTCGCAGGTAATAACTGTGGAAGTGCTTAATGAACACTAAGCTGCGAGGCGGCAATGTCCCAGTGGGGGATGTAATGCCAATGAAGAAGAAGAATATGCAGAAGAATATATCAAATTCTAGTTAATGATTTAGGGGGGCGTTGGGCAGTAACTAATTTTGCAATGTGTTATTTTTAGTAATTTTCCCTTGAAAAAGGCAGAATACATCCTGCCGAAACGTCGGGCAATTCAAAATATAGCTGTTTTGATCAACCCAAAGACTGAGATAGCCAGATCCTTGATGCATTAATTTTTAATTTTATTAATAACTTGCACGCACCCAACTTTGCGCAGCTCCTAACTTTGCGTATTTTGCGGTTATTTTTGTAATAGAATGCGTTCAAATTAATTTTTGAAATATAATTATAACTTGTCAGCACAATATACATGTTATCATATCAGTGCATGCATTTTACCGCTGTTAAATGACACATTTTTCATTTTAATAGTCGAAACTTGTACTGAAAACAGTGAAAATTACCAAAATGGCGTGTTCTTAGCACAAATGACAAGTGACGGTCTACCCGAAAAACTGTATTTTTTTTGTAAATTTTTACATTCGATGACAACTGATTACACATGGATCCAATAATTATAATATTGTTGAAGCCATCTCATGATAATTTGGTTTGTTATTTATATTTTTCGTTGAAATATATTATGCGCAATGTTAGGAACCATTTTTCAATACAGTGTACCTAATTTTGCGCACAACTCGTATTTCTTCGATATTTTCAACATTTATGATATACCTCGTCGGAATAGGGTTTGCGCAAGAAAGAACTTTTGTTAGCTGTGGCCAATGTACATAAATGAGACTGTACATACACCAACAGTCGTGAAAGCATACTTCAAGACAAAATTTTCAAAACGACTTATCTGGTTTTGTAAACGAAGATTCAAACGACGATTTGACGAATCTCATAGCTCTCCCACGCAAATCAACAACATCAACAGTTAGCGGAAACCTTCACCTACCTATTGATGGTGTTAGTTTGCGTGGTAGAGCTATCAGATTCGTCAAATCGCTGTTCGAATCTTTGTTTACAAAAGCAGATAAGTCGTTTTGAAAATTTTGTCTTGACTTAGTATGTCGAATCATAAGAAAATAATAACGGGCATCCTCATATTCTCAAATATGCTCATATATGCCTACAAATGGAATGAACATGAATTGTAATAGTAGTATTAGCTGAAAAAATAAATTTTGGATGAAAAATTGTATGATAGACGCTTGCTTCGTGTTAGAAATTTTCCAAGTTATGTGCGCAAAATTAGGCATATCATAAGGGGTCTGCTTTGAAGTTCAATTTACTATATATTTCAAATTGTTGTATCAAAATTAGTTCTCAAACAATAACATGATAATAATACTACAGCATGGAAACTATTACAGGCAGATAGCTACTTTCTGTATGTTGTATGAGTTGATTCAATTTTGCATTTCCTTAACTGCGCAAAGTATGGTGCGTGCACGGTAATCTTCTCTCTACAAGATTTTGCGTACCACATTTTTGAATTTTTTTCTCAAATTCACACCGTGAGTGACCTGAAAGTAGCATAGCAGTGCCAAAACAAAACAATGGAGATGGCAATTTGCCAGACACATTTGCCCATTTTGAGCATTACCGCATGAGTGATTGGACAATTCGAGCACGTGGTGATGAGTTCTCTTGTTCACTTCTCCCCCGCTTCGAGAAGGTAAATTATATTGTAGGGATAAAAATTAGAAAAAAAATCATGGCAGCAACATATGGTGCCGGATAGTAACAAACCTGGCAATCAGCAGAGAATTTCTTGGAAATTTTCAAAATGTTTTCAAGTTTCATTGTTTTGAGAATATTATTTTACGATTATTCATCAATTATTTTTTTACATTTTTGTTGGATTTTCCAAACTCTCTCGTCGAAGTTTTTTCCTTGTTCGTTAATATCACAATAAAACTTTCATAAAAATTTGTAAATGTTTATAAAATATATTTAAAAAAAAATCTAATAACTTATGATGTAAAAAAGTTGTTAAAATTATGAAAATTTAAAAAAAACTTGAAACTTTCGTAAATTATTTCTCTGGGTTATTTCAAAAATTTAAATTAGCTTTCTTCGATCTTTAAAAATTTAAAAATTCAACAATTGTATCTCTTCCTAATATCTTGCTGCTCTGCACTCTTATAATTTTCATCTGACTCTCTAGTCATATTTTCAGCAAGTATATTATTTTCTACCTGTTCGTCTTATCTCGTTCTGATCTACAAAACTTGAACATTTTTGTGTCCTCTGAAATATTAAATAGTTTCTAGTGATTTGATTACATAACGATCTAATTAATCAAGCTATTTGGCGGAGTAATGAAAGTTGGCAACGAGAGTAGGAAGTGCTGGTCTTTCTCCAACTTCTATTATCAACATAAATATAACACTTCCTAAAAAAGAAACGCTTTGTGTTCAGGCTTTCAGACATTCAAGATAATTGTATTCGGGACCGTATTCTCCGAGTTTTCCTTTCGCACAAAATTGCTTCCACCATATTTCTAGCCCTTCAATACAACTCCTTGATCGAACCTAACCGCTATTACAGTTATGGGCGGCGGCAAGAAGCAAACACCGCCCAGACGGAGCGGAAATATGTGGCGTCGCCATGATTTCGGAGCTCCGCTATAGCTCCAACTCATAGCCCGAAAAAGCAACAGCGGAAGAAGACGATGCGTGCCGGAAGTGGTGTGATATCAACTTGATTGCGATCTCATTCCTTCTGCCGCGCGAAAAGACTCGAATCAAGTCGATATAACTCGAGGCTTTCACGGCCAACAAAAAGCTGCCACTTGGTTCGACTGGAGACGTTCGTTCTTTTTTTCTCGTGCGAATTGCCTAATAAAAAAAAGAATCTTGTTGGAGCAGGGTGGAGCGGGGGTTAAACGTACCGATTTTTTCCCCTTTTGTTGCGTCTGTAGTCAACCAGATGTTAAGTGGATTTATGTTTTGGAAGATTTTCTTACCTGCAAAGAAAGAGAAAAATGGAAAATTTTAATACGATTAGCGACTTGGAAAGAAACTGATTTTAATAAGACGATAAAAAAAAAGTATGACGAATGCACCTGCCGTCGAAACTTTGAGATTTTTTGCGGCCCCCGATGCACAAACTGAAAAACCGAAAATTCAAACGGATCAGAAGTCAATGATCTGGAAAATCCACACAAAGTGAGCCCCTGTTCGGAGGCAAACGTCTCCCCCACCGAAAACTTCTTTGTCGCAGACTGAGCACCATAAAATTAACCTTTGCGGGCTTATGAATAAGGCAACATTTGACTTGTTTTGCGTTGGATCATCGGGGAAGCGCGCGGTGAGACCTGGCGGGACGAAACGAGGTAGCTGTTTTGACAGTACGTGAGCTCCCCCTCTGGATCCGACGACAGAACGTTTCTCCTATCGCGGTCGGTGTCGGGGTGGGGGACAAGAATAACGTACAGTAGTTAGGTAAGATGTGAAAGGTAAATTTGCTCCAATACATTATTTATTGATGTAGCGCGATGGTATCGAGCACTTTCAGAACACATCTGCGTCGTTAGCTTCCGTATCGTTGCCGTGGTCGTCGTTTGGTTGTCGCGTTGCGGTAGGGTAGCATGTCTCGGAATTTGTTTTGCTGGAGGGTGGCTGCAGTGTTGGAAAAGTGGAAAACCGTGACAGCTTGAAAGCGACAATGATCGGGAGCATTTTCGATGTTATCCCGACTCAATTTGTAAAACGTCACTGTACTGAAGTTGAAAAGTCGCTTTCGATACACGAAACTTAATCCGAAAAGAACATTATCGAAGACAAGAGTTCGTCAGGATTAAACTACGTAAAGTGAGAAATGGTTGAATGGTATTGGTGAATCAAATACGAAATGTTATGTTTGGCTTGGTTTGAACCCTTGACATTTGGAAAAGATTTTTTTTTAATTCTACTCATTTTTGAAAATTCAAGCCAACTCAAGGATTTCGTTACAGGGTTGCGTGATTCAACCACAAGATATGTAGGTGACTCGAATGCATTCTTCCCACACAGATAGCACTCGCTGACTCGCATGTCTTAACTCAGATCTCATCATCATCATCCCAACGGTAGCGTCCCGTAGTATCGCCCTCCGCACGTTAATAAACGTTGTTACAGATAAACGCGATGGAACGGCGATGGAATATATAAAATGTTCTTTAAATAGATTTAAACCATCTGGATTGCAATTTATCAGTCGCCGCCGCCGCCGCCCGTGTGTTCCCATTTCGAGCCGAGCAGGGCCGTGTAGTGTCTTGTCTTGAGAGAAGCGTATCTATCTGTAGATACGCGTTCTTGGTTTATAACGAGATATATTCAACGGTAGCATCTTTCTTTGTCAGTGATTTAGTGGGCATATCGCTTTCGGTGGATATTCTAAAAGGAACGATGGGAAATGGGGGCGGCACACAACTGCATCTATCAACATGGCAGCTATCGCCGCCATCTTCGTTGGCTGATGAAAACAGTGAGAAGGTGTTGAATACGCAGATATTAGAAGCCATGAACGGTCTCTTTACATGCGTGTAGGATTTTGTGATGACGAAGTCGAAGAAAACTAGCGACAACATTCGCTTCGACGACGAGTTGGAGGATTTAGTAAATGCGCATTTCTTATCGCGCCACACTACTAACTTATTGCGAAGCTGCGCATAAGTGGCACCGCGCCGCCAGCAGAGTGACATTTGCAGCTCCCGCAAAGCCATTTATCAATTTTTGTCGCGGTTGGCCGATTTCTGCAACGGCTTTCTCACCCGGATTTGGTTGATTTTTTTTTGCATTTGCCACGGCGTTTCTTGCTGCCGGAGATTGTGTGGGATTGTTTCTTCTGCATGCCGGGGTTGCTATTGCACTGGTGACTTGGTGAGCCATTTCCAGCTGCAGCGCTTGGCCTCTTCGAATGTTCTACGAGTGAGCTGGCGAGCGTACATATGATTTACGACGTTTCTTAATCTTCATATCGTATGAGTAGGTATATGTTTGTGCAGACGCAGAATACTGCACTTTTGCACTGCTGGCAGGCTGACGCCGTAACCAACGCCGTATCCGTTGGATGGTTGGTTGCTTGACTGCGCCTTTGTACGCTGCGGGAGGATATGGGAACCATCATTTCAAAGTGCTCGTCTTTGCTTCTCCATTTAAGCGATTTCCAACTTTAGATTTCAGGGTCAGACATAGTCATTGAGTTAGGATAATGTCTTGAAACGATTTTATTTCAAACAATTCTACATTCAACGTAAATGAACGAAGCTCAACTTGGACTTTCCAAATTAAGTAACTTTTTGCTTGTTTTGCCATGTTCAGGTTCTGAAGATTTTCTCATAGAAATTTTCGTTAAATTTTCGTAGAATATCCAGAAGGGATTCTGAAGAATGTCCCGACGAAATTCCCAACAATTGCTAAAGGCATTTCAGAGCAATTAACCCATTAAACTCCAAACAACTTCCCGAACAAATGCCAAAGAATTTCATAAGGAATTTTCAAACAATAATGAAATATTAAATAATTCGAAAAAATTCTCGTAGAATTCCGAAGAGTTTCCTGTAGAAAAACATCCCCGTAGAGTAGCCTGTGGAAGTTCCAATTATTTTTTTTAGAAAATTCTTATGGACATTTAAAACAATTCCCTGTTCATATTTTAGAAAAGAAACTCTAAGGAACTTTGTTTGAATTTTCGATCGAAGTTATATGCATTTTCTAATAAAATTCAGAGGAATTTTTTTTTAAAATTCAGAAAAATATTCAGAAAAATTCAGAAATTCAGAAAATTCTCCTAGAAACCTTTTTAGAAGCTCCCTTGGGAACTTCTAAATTCCTCCGGAAAGTTATCCACAAATTCCTCTGAAAATCAAATCCTTCTCCTGTAATTGTAATTTGTCCTTATCTAGAAACCCCCAACTAATTTTTTTAGGAAATTCATGTGGAAGTTTCTTGAAGATTTCTTTTCTTCCCTTCAAGTTTTACTTCTAGACATTTCTTCGGCTATTCTTCCAGGAAAATCTGCGACATTTCCTTCAGGAATGCATTCTAGAGTTCCTCCAAGAATACATACGGAATTTCCTCCCAAAATTCCACTAGAAGATTCTTCAGTAATTTATGACGGAAATCCTCCATAATTTCACCTGCTAATCTATAAGAAACTGCTTCGGGCATTCCTCCAGGAACTCTTCCTTAAATTCCTCCGGGATAACTTCCAGGACTTCTATAAATTCAATAGCGAAATCCTCTAGAATTACATTTTGAAATTCTTTCCGCAATTATTTCAGAATATCCTTCAAGAATTCCTCTAGAAATTTCTTTAGGAATTTCTCCAAGAATTCGTCCAAGTATTTCCCCGAAAATTCTTCTCTTACTTCAGGAATTTCTCCGTGATTTTTTCCGCGAAATTGTCCTAGAATTCTTTCCGGCCTTCAGTCGGAATTTACTCCAGAATTTCATTCGGAAATTAATGTTAGAGTTCCTCCAGGATATGGAAGATATCCTCCAAGAGTTCTTCCAGGAATTCCTTCAGAACAAACAAAGAACAGCAATTCATGTGGGAATACTTTCTGGATTTCATCTGGTAATTTCTGCATTAATTCTTCCTGGTATTTTTTCGGGAATTCCTTCTGGTATTTCGCCAGAAATTCCTTCATGAACTTCTCCAATAATTATTTCAGTACTACCTTGTGAGAATTCCTCTGGAAGTGCTTGTGGGAGTGCCTCCGGGAGCTCCCCCAGGAGTTTTTCCAAAAGTTCCTCCAGGAACTTGACATGGGATTCTTTGAGGATATTTTGCAGGAACTTCAAGGGAAATGGGATTTCGGAAGTTCCTCTAGAAATTCAACTCCGGGAATTCCATCAGCTGTTCCTCTGAAAATTTCTCCGGGAGTTCCACTAGTAGTTCCTCCGGAAATTCATTCAGACTTTCTTTCAGGAGTTCATTAAGGCTTTCTTTGGGGGTTTATCTACAAATTCCTTCAGAAGTTCCTCGGAAAATTTCTCTGGGAGCTCCTCCGGGAGGTCCTTTAAGAATTCTTCCAGGAGTTTGCAGAGGCGACTCGTCCATACGTTCTACCTGTTCATGGAACACGAACAGGTAACCATTTTTAGGTCAGAAGTAGGAAATTAATGTCTTGACTCTTGGTAATTAATTATTAGGGCAAATAATTTACTCAGTAAATTTTTTAAACAAAGTTTCACGTAATATTTCCAATGATTTTAACATCTAAACATCTAAAGAAACAAAATATTTCGTAGGCAGATCAAGTTAACGCCACATGCTTGGCGTACAGTCAATTTGCAGCTAAATGTGTGTTTCCCCGACACACCACACCCCATCACAAAGAAAGCTTTTGCCAGTCGTACGATCCATAATGAAGAACCAACAGCAGCGCTGCCAAAAGACAAATTTTATGTTTTGCGCCATGACAAATGATTTGAAATAATTTCCTCCTTGGTATGCTCACTCGTTCTCCGCGCGCAGAGAACCAGCGTGAGCGTTACCCGCTTTCTCCGTTTCCTCACATCATTCGCTTTCGCATGCGAAGCAAGCATGTTTAGATGCAAGTTCTGCTATGCGCGCAGCAGGAGTCGAACCCGTTCGACGCGCTGCGAGAACAATCAACGACGCGACGCACCTTCGGTTAGACTCGATCGTAGTGTCGACTGTGCTGTGCTTTGCCGAAAGGCGCACCCAGGGCTGACAATAGTCATTCTCGTCGTATGAAGAAAGCGAAAAAAAATAGTCTTCGTCATAACATTGCACGACGCAACACCTACTCGTTTTCTTCGCGCCGCATGCGTACCACGACGATAGTCGCGCAGCCAAAAGTTATGACGATTTTCGTCGTCACTTCTTCACACAATTGATTGCACGTCATTATAGACGGACTGGTTAAAAACATAATAGCGTCTCAAATAAACAAATAGTAGGAAATTTGGTAACATAAATGTATCGATAACATTCATAACGCTTTCATACGTTGCTTCAAATTCATTATTACAAAGAATTAGTAAAAATCTTCGCATGGCAGCTGCCGCTTGAAGAATAACGGTATGAAGTCTTCGTTCTTCGATGTCGTCAGGACGATTTGGTTACACGACGAAAGCTAACGTCGTGCGCGTCATTGACGATGTGTAGAGTAGCAATGAAGACAATGCAACTCGTCGCTACTGTGGCATTTCGTGCTATGACGATGACGATTGTCAGCCCTGGGCGCACCGCCGTACGCTTTCGTTCATACTTCGATGATTAGAAAAAGTTTGTTTTTCTTTTTTTCTCCTGATGAATATGCAATGCATCAAGAACAATATTAAATTAATGTTTGCGTTTTCAAAAGAGACATTAAATAATGGTTTTTTAAGAATACTTAAAATCAATCAACATAGAGAAAAAGGTATAGTTTTCACTAAATTTGAAGAATTAAATAACTGGAACACATTTCAGCTTCTAAATATGACTAATTGGTCGTCACAATCTGGGGTCGCATCAAACAATAATTGTATACTAATTATATACTATAATTATTATACTAATAATAATTAATCACAAAATATGTGAGAGTTTAAATATTAGCGGCGATGGGACCCGTGTACCCCGATTGTGGAATGAGCCGATTTGAAAGATCTCTATTCTGAGCAATATCCAGTTATTGCCAACTGTTACTAAGTTAGATTTAAGACGATTTGTGAGAGTTAAAAATTTTAAGTGCATCTAAATTTAAAACATTTTTGTAACAAAAGAGATAAATAAGCTATTTACTGTTTTGTAAATCCTTTCTATTTAAATTTTTTTTCTAATATTTGGTTAAGTTGTACAAGAAAAGGTTGTAATATTAGATTAAATGCACAACTTTCATTCGAAACCACTCAGCTTGTTGAATATTTCTTATCAACATGGTAGGTGTAGCAAAAGTCCACGAGACGCCCCTGGGAGTTTGTCCTGGAATTCATCCAGAAGTTCTTACGAGAGTTCCTCCTGGATTTCCTCTGGAAATTCTTCCTGTAATTCTTCAATAAATTCATCTAGAAGTTCCTCTGGCAGTTCTTCCGAAAATTCCTCTGATACTTTCTCCGGGAAATCCTACAGAAATTCTTCTGGGAGTTCCTCCGGAAATTACTCCGGGAGTTCTCAAAGGAACTGCCAGTGAAACTCCCGGAGAAATGCTCATAAAAACTGCTGGTGGATCTCCCAGAGGAATTCACGTAGGAACTGCCGGAGGAGCTCCCATAAGAACTCCCGGAGGAATTTCAGGAGAAACTCCTAGAAGAATTCCTAGAGGACCTCCCGGAGGAACTCTCAGAAAAACTATCGGAAGAACTTCGGGAGGAATTTCTAGCTAATTTTCTGAAGAAAACCTCAATGTTTTCCTGATAAAAGCCTGAATGATCTCCTGGAAGAGCTACTGGTGGAACACCCGGAGGAATTTCTAAAGAAACTCCCGGGAGAATTTTCAAATGAACCTCCGGAGGAACTGCCAGTGAATCTACTAGAAGACTTCTCGGAAAAAATCTTGGAGAATTCATCTTATAGATAGACAAATCTCATCTAGCTGAAACCTTTTTAGGGGTATGTAGCAGGACCATCATCATCATCAGAGGATCTCCCGGAGAATCCCTTGAAGAGCTCCCAGAGGAATTCTCGGAGGAGCTTCTGGAGGAATTTCTGTATAATTCCCGGAGGAAATTCTGGAGAAATTCCCGGAAGAATTTTCAGAGAGCCCCCATAGGAGCTGCCGATAGAACTACCGGAATAATTCTCGGAGGAAATCCGGGAGGAATTCTTGGACGATCTGCCGGTTGAACTCCTGGAAGAATTCCCGGAGGAACTCTCGGAGGAATTTTCGAAGAAACTCCTGCAGGATGTCCAGTGGAAATCTTGATGTTTCCCACCGGAATTCTTTCTGGATTTCTTTGGGAATTAATCTAGGAACTCCTCCAAAATTTCCATTGTTGATTTTATTTTCGGTATAATTTCTGTATAAATTTTCGGTGGAATTCCTGGAGAAATTCTTTGAAATTTTCACAAGAAATTATTCGAAACTTTCACGGAAAAAAATATGGAATTTACACAGGAAGTTCGAAGATTTTTCGCGAAATTCTCAGGAATGTTTATTGGCAATTCTGCGGAATTTCCACGGAATATTCTTAGGAATTCCACGCTGCAATTTTTCAGATTTTTTTATGAAAATTATCTGAAGAATTCCCTGCAGAACTGGAGGATTTCTTGGAGTAAATAAAGGGTGGAATTTTCGGTCGATTCCCGGCGAAATTGATGGTGGAATTCCTGAAGACATTGCCGAAGAAATTGCTGGAGGCATTTCTGAAGAATCCGGGCGTGAATGCGTCACGTTTATTAGCATTACGTTTTAGTACAAAACGCTGACTTCAACGCTGACGCGCAACGCGCTGTTGAGATTCAGCCTTTACTGTTGGTTGTGGATTTGGTTTCAAAGTGTTTGGAGCTTAGAAGGAAAAAGTACCAAGCACTAATATTCATGTGTTTTTATAAAACTACTATAAAACTACGATTCAAAAGACCTAAAAAATTTGGTCCCCCCCTAATCGAAATCCTGGCTACGCCCATGCTCCCGCTTGCCTATCATCATCATAAACGCCACATTTGGAGATCCTGCTGGATTTTTTTCACATATTTAAAATAACTTTTTATAAAGCATGCAAGTATCCATGGTTGAATCGTATTGTTTTTCATTGATGATTATTACGCGAGTGAAAGTGAAGTGCAACTGAATAAAAATTTTATTGTGGAGTGCAAATTATCACATCATTAAGGTACAGTAAAACAAAAAAAAACTTTGTAACGTCAAGAAATGTTGATTTAGAATCCGATATCCGAATATATAGATCCGAAATTTTAGGGATCCAGAATTTGTGATAATATGCTTATAATATGTTTAGTGATGTTTTATGCAAGTTTTCTCCAAGAAACCATTTAAAAGCACGCCAAAACGTTGTGCCGGAATGTGTGTCCAGATGCAGATGTGGATCCAGATGCAGCTTTCTTTTCTATCGCTAAAGAGGAAGAGTTAGAATGTTTCCTACTAATGGGTGGAAAGCTTTAATTTATGTTTTTAAGCTCCTTTTTATGTGAAATATACATTTTTTATCAATTCAAAAAGTTTTTTTTTTAACTTTAATCATTGACCAGCTTCAATACGTGTATATCAGTCCGTAATCTTTTAGTGTTCATTCGATAAGGAACCCCTCAATATTCGACGTTCCTTTAATTTTGTAATAAGTGCTCAGTGCGACATAGTGTTGCTTAATTTTGTAACGAACGCGAGTGGTGCTCACACAAAGTGTCCAGCGGGGCTCAGTGCTGCTGAACCTTTGAATGATCTTTAACTACCTATGTTTAGTGCAGTTGAACCCATGATCTCCGGCTTATAAGGCAGAAGCAGTAGCCACTAGAACACCATCATCGTCCTTAATTACAAAACTTGGTTTGCTTCACAAAAAATGTAACAAAAAACTTGACGAAAGGGGGAATGTGTGGTAGTGGAATAGGACTTGGAAGAATTATGCAAAGACAATATACAATTGATTTGAATCTATCAAAGTAGGCCTTGTGTGGACCTCAACGGAGAGCCATCCCATTTGAATAGTAGTCGAAGCAAACGAAGCAAGTAGTCGTCAGTCATACGAGGTAAGTTATCGTAGCCAGGAGACTCCCGCTTGTCTTCAATCATTATAAACTCTACAAGTTCCACCAACTGTTTTTTCTGGTTCGATTTTACCACCTTAATCTCTGTGGCTCCAAGCATTCCCAGCACGTTGAAAAACGTCCGCAGCAAATCGCGTGAGTCAAATCGAAGCGACCACTACGAAAGGTAGAGCCATGTGTACTAGGAGAGGATTTTTTATTAAATACTTTATTAAAGTGTTTTTTCAACAGCTATAGCAAGTTCATCACTACCTGTGTAAAGGATGCTAACAACCCTGTTGACGATTTTTTTCAGTGGAATGGATACATTCGAACTTCTCAATAAAAAAACGGTTGTGGAATGGCCCGTCGTGTCAAAAACTTTCTGTAGATCAGTGGCCTGCCGGCTGATACCATCGGAAGCGACAAAGTTTATATTGTTGTCATGACCTCTGTACAACTATAGTTTAACACATTTAACATTATGGCTACGCAGTCTTGTTCAACGTTTCGATATGGGGATTATGTCTTCCTCAGGTAATTATTTGGTATTTCCCCCTATTAATAAAGACCCCCTAGCCTTAAAGTTATGCCTATATAAAATTTAAGTCGATCTTGCATGAATACTAGGGGAGGAGGTTCGGTTGTGGGTACCCTTTTGTGTTTGGTCCATAACTTTGGCCCTGGTTGATCTTATGTCGACATTCGCATAGCAATCGAAAGCTAAACTTATAACCTTACTACTAGCAAAGAAATTAATATGATTTCATCGATTTAGAAAAAAATATTGACAATTTAGAAAATTTGACACTTTTGGACATTTTCATTTCGTGGTTCGGTTGTGGGCACCCTTGAAAACTTAGCTAAAAATAAAGAAGCATGAATAAAAACCACCCAGATTTAAAGACAAGGAATAGTTTATTCTTTCTAAAAGCCAGGAGACGCTAAAAAACTCAAATTAATTCACCTAGCAGTGATGATGCACTCCCCGGTGCATTAAGGAGGATGTTGAAAAAAATCACATAAAAAGGTCTAAATAGCACTTTAGGTAAATGGGTTTTAATTTTTCATTGATTTACGTTTTATTGGTATGCATCACAGTCAAAAAATCCTGATTAATCACCCTAGCGGCAATAGTGCCTTTCTCGTTCATTTCAAAAAATAATATTTTGGCCATAAATTTTGATCCCATAGTCCGATCTGACCAATTTTCAATAGGAAACAATGGGAAAGCATTCCCCGTCGAATGCAACTTGTTGCTGCAAGCAAATCGGTCAACGCTTTGTTCCAAAAAGTGTGTGTATGATGACTAGACATGCCCAATAAACAAAAATATTAAATAAACTCATTATTTCGAACAATTATGTCAAACTAATTATAAAAACTGCCTTAAAACGTTATTAAAAATAAGTTAAAGGACAAGTAAAACGATATTGAATGATTTATCAATAAAATGAGGGTGCCCATAACCGAACCAATAAAGGTGCCCACAACCGAATTTCGCAGCCTTTTGGAACGAGAAGAAAAAAATTCACGCTAAAATTTTGTTGTCAATCGACATTTGGCCTCAAAATAGATTAAATTTACTGTGTAAATACGCATTAGAACTCACTTTTGAATTAAATCCTTTAATTTATGACACTTTGAAAAAGGCCAAAAAAACTTTCGTGTTGTTTTTCTTGTACGAAAAAATTTATATGTTTCTAGTTCAAAGTAGAGATGCCCATCCGGTTTGATATTGAGCACAAAACATCATGCTATTATAGCAAACAAATGACGGTTGTCAGAATGACAGCATCTCTTATCTGTCAAAAAAGATACATAGGTGTCCATAACCGAACCTCCTCCCCTATCGTTAAACGATGAGTTGATTTCCAGATACTCAAGTTTTTCGATACTTCGCCGTACTGTCGAATGGTCGCTGCGCTATTTCCAAGCCCTGTGTGACCACGCAATCGTTCACAGCTGTCATCTTGTGAAAATAAATAAACCTGCAATCTGCATCTGCTTGTACACCACTCAACTTCGACGAACTCCAATCCATTAATTTGTCGATTGGCACAGCAGGAGAGATTCATTGAAGAGCACAATGATCTCTCTTTTGGTAGACTTGCTTTCAAATCTAGTCCATTTAAGCGGCTGAAAGCTTACGTAGACGTAGACGAATTCAGGTTGATCTGCGTCGGTAGAATCCTCCTTAATGCTGATTTTTCAGTAGAGACGGTAAACTCTATTGTCCTTTGTGTCAAACATCAATCATCCAGTATCCTAATACACCCGATTCTTTTTTTACACGGGGGATGCGTGCCGTGTGAAAAAAATCCGTGTAAAAATAATCCGTGTTATTTCGAGAAACCGTGTAAAAATAATCCGTGTTATTTGGAGAATCCGTGCAAAAAAAATCCGTGTAAAAAAAGCCGTGTAAAAAAAATCCGTGTGAAAATAATCCGTGTAAAAAAAGAATCGGGTGTACGCTACTTCACGTTAGACCACAGTCAATGTTGGCAAGGCTACGTAAAAAAAACAGTATTCTGGGCGTCAAAAAAGTGCATAACTGCAACTTGGTAACGGATCGACAGGTTGCAGAGGCAGGTAAATGACGAATCAATGTGCCCGATAAGAGGACGCGAATCATGGTGATAGGTTAAGTGCGCGTTTGGATGTGTTTTCGTAAAGCAAGCAGAATGTTTGCGGAAGCCAGATTGCTTTTGTTCTGCCTTGTGCAATCAGTTGGAAACTGAATTAATTAGTGCGCACTAGAGTGTGCTTTCGTAAAGCAAGCAAAATAATCGCGGAAGCAGGATTGTTCTGTTCTACTTTGTAAAGTTAGCTGAAAAAAGGGAAACAGAAAGAATTAAATTACATTTTTGAAACAGCTAGACTAAACGGATACTCAACTAGAGCTATTCAAGCTATTATAAACAAACATAGAAAAACCCAGTACAGAAAATCATTAACTACATTATCACCAATAACAAATGAATTGCGACGAGTATCCGTTAATTTTGACCATAATATAACCAGACCATTACGCTCTAAATTTAGAAAAATTGGTATCGAATTAGTTTTCAGTAGCAGGAACAACCATCTGAAGACGCTACTTGGAAGCACAAAAGACCCCGTTGACGCATTAGGAAAATCTGGAGTTTATGAAATATCATGCCCACACTGTGACAAAATCTACATAGGACAGACAAAACGAACACTAGACACGAGGTTCAAAGAACATTTGGCAGAAGTAACTCAAGCAAACAAAGACACTGAAAAAGGTATACATTATCATTTCAAATCTAAAGTAGCCGAACATATATTTAACGAAGATCATCAATTAACCAAAGACAACATATCACTTCTCAGACAAATACAAAATCCTTGGAAACTTGACCTAGCGAAAAGCTTAGAAATTTACAAACAAAAACAAATAAACTTACTTAACAAAGATCAAGGAAACGGATATACCTGGCTGTTTAGATTACTACCCACGGGACGACGACGAATCGGTCATGCCCTAATTTTTACCTACAGCTCTACCTATACACCATATTTAAAGTTAATGTGCAATGTTTCTTTCAGTCGATAACAAACACTGAAGAAGTTTCCATGTAGGAAACGAAATACGTATCTGCTTGTTGATACATAAAAAAGTTAATAGTGGAAGTAAATGGAAGAATAATAGTCTTTTAACCTTGAAAAAAAAAGATGCGCGTTGGAAAGTTTAAATAAATTAATTTGTGCACACTTGAGTGTTTCGTAAAGCACGCAGAATTTTCGAGGAGTACGGATCGTTTTGTTTTGCTTTGTACAGTCGGACGGAAAATAAATTAGTTAGTGCGCGTTTGATCGTGTTTAGTGCACGTAGAACAGTGTTTCCCAACCGATGGTCCGCGACTCCCTGGGGGGCCGTGAAACCTTTGCAACTCTTTTTTTTGTGATTTGGAGTATCATGGACACGTTTTTTATGTAATTATATTATTTATCAAATTGATTTGAAAACCTGTCCACGCTAGTATATTTTTTTTGTCTATTTTATATCTTGTGTACATGTAACAATTTATGAGATTTGCTCAAAATCAGGATATTTTAAAAAAGAGTTTTTTTTTCTGTAGTGATTAAATAACTACAACCAAAAGCGACGATACGGCCACAATATGTGAATACATTTAATAAATACATTTTGGCTTGCAGTTTTGTTGCGTTTGTACTGTTAATGCACCAGCAATGCTTGGGAAAAAATCAGTATTTCATTGAAGAACAAAAGTGTTTATTGCATGTTTCAGCGATATGCCGTTACTTGTAAGACCCAAACCAAATTTGGAGCTCTCAACAGATGTTTGATCAAAGAACTCTGCAAAGAAATGCATGTAGATCACGAGGTCTTTCTCTTTTGCACATCCGTACGCTGGATAACAAAAGGCAATGTTTGACCCGTGTTTTTGAATTGAAATCAAGATTTTCTTGAACAGTCAGGGTAAAAATGATTTGCTAGCCAACCTCATTGTAGAAGGATGGCAGAAATGTCTCGCTCACCAATCAGACATTTTTGGCCAACTAAACTCGCTAAACTAGAAGGTACAGGGCAAGTAAACCAATCTAATTCAATTCGTAGCCTGGTGAAAAACTGACGACGCAAAGTAACAGTGGAAAATATTACAATGTTTGATAAACTGTGCAGTTTGATTGATGAAGTATCAACTGAATAAGATGCAGATATCTAGTTGGAACTCATGGCTCACCTTGATTCAGTTGAGCAACAGTTAGATCGCGGAATGGTTCATCATCTCGTAACATATTTGGTGAAACAAAACAAATTTAATATTGGAAAGAGTAGCACGTCTCCGGAAAAGACCAAAGCAAGAAATAGATTTAGCATTGTGGACGATTTGAGATTGGCTTTATCACACACGCAGTTTCGTGTGTCGATAGTGTTTTTTTATGCTTCGCTCAATCTGCCACACTTCCTACGTGTCAACTAAATCTCGTGAGCTTGCGTGAGCGTGAGTGAGTATTAGAATTAGGGAGTAAGAATAATTTATTTGTCAAGGAATTAATCTGTGCGACGTTGTCGAAGATGGAGTACTAATAATTAGATAAATTATATTGGAAAACTTCTAGCATTTCTCGGAACAGACAGCTGTCCATGATAACGGCAATTTTCGACATAAAATATCAAAATTGCCGTTAAATAATTTTTGTCTATCCCCGATTTTGGCAACACCCGTTTTTGGCAACATTTTCTTCCCGATTTTGGCAACAACCTCAAAAACATATTTTTTACTACTTTTTAGAGCTAAAACCTTGTTTTTAATATGTAATAGGATAAACAAAACCAAAAGTGGAACCATTAAGGTTCGTATGCGTATTATGGGCTTTGTACGAATAGTGGGCACTTTCACTGAAGTAATAAATCACCACTCGTATCACCACTAATTGTAAACAATTTCTTTTGAAACTTTATTGCTCTTTTTATTCACGTTTTCCATGCCCCTATTCACACTACCCTAATCTAACCAGCCCACCGTAGAATGTCGTATGTTTGGCATTCTCACTGATTTTGTCGTCGACAAGCTGACATAGTACAACACCTATTAAGCGAAGCCCGCTGTTTACATCACAATGCAACCGATGCTGCATAAGTGATCCAGGAGCAAGCAAGCCCCAGTAGATTTAATTGCTACTGCTATTTTCTAAATGCGCTATATAGCCATCAAGTCGTAATGCTCATTATGCGCCTCTTTTCTTATATCAGCCGAGATACTGTCATTTTATCATTTTACCCGTCTTTCTGTTGCATTCCCGTATAGACAATAAGCAATCATGTTATTTCAAAGAGTCTTATTGTTTTAAATTGATGCAAATTTGTCTAGCGATTAATATCAAAATACTATGAGCTTTTCCAGTTTCCTGATGTGTCAATTGCATAACGAGCCTTTTGATTCCAGCATGTTTGCCAACAGTTTAACAGTAATGGTAAGAGTTTGGTAACATATAACCGTAAGGCTCTCGACCAGGCATTGGAAACAATCAGATCATGCGAAAAAATCGGGTTAATCTGAGCTTGATGCTCTGCTGTGCGGCAAGTTATGAGCAGGTATTGAAAAAAAAAAAAATAGAAAAAAATATTTTAGGCTCTTTTTAGTGGAATGTATTTAACCGTCTAAGACGAGTTTAGTACTCTCCATTTAATTCCCCTACATTTTGTTGACCTCAACTGTGAGGCCGAAATACGTATCTGCAATTGAGGGTACTAAACTCGTCTTAGATGGTTGAAAAAAATTAGTTCATGATTTAAAATCGATAGCCTCTGCGTACATAACAGTCGTCTCCGTCCACTGCTGTACGTTACCAGTCACGCAGTCTACAGAGGGTCCGTAAATCGTCTTCCACCTGATCGATCCACCTTGGTCGCTGCACACCTCGCCTTATTGTGCCTGTCGGATCGTTGTAGAGAACCATTTTAACTCCAAGTGCGCGTTGGTCCTCCACAAGTATTGTCCAGATCTCGTATCCACGGAGGGCTATCGCCACCGGTTTAATAAGGGAGTCTGTTTGGTAAGGCACGGTACGTACGGTACGGTACGTCCAAAGTATGCACACTTTCCTGCCACGTAGCGTCTCCGAATTTGTCTGCTGGTAGCGTTATCGGAGGTCAAGTGAGCCCAAGTACACGAATTCTTCAACCACTTTGATTTTGTTGCCATTGATACAAGCTCGTAGTGAATGTCCGTTGTCTTCTCTTGAGCCTACTTCGTCTTCAACGATTTAATGACTAGTCCGATCTGCTTTGCTTCCCTCTTCGGTCTGATGTAGGATTCTTCCATCTTTTCAAAGTTATAATTAAAGTAGTGCATGGAGAACTGGAGTGCGATGACCTGCAGCGAGTACCAGTTTGTCCGTAGGTTGACTGCTGTCGAGTGTCAGAGGTGGCATGCCGCAAATGGTCTTCCAGCTTCCATTTGGCCACACTGTCACTCGTAGTGCGAGGTGCACATTGTGCTCATGGATCAATCATTGCCGCCTGAAATATTCCTGGGTTGAGTGCTAGGAAACCGACTAGTGCAAAGGGATTTGGTTTTAGTGAGTCGAGTGTAGTTAACCCATACTCACACTACATTGGATACTCTTGACCAATGTGCAGAATGCAGATTTCTATAACCATTTTCTAAAACAAAGGAATGTCTTATGCCTTGCGTTCATTTTTTCCATAATGTCAGCGAAAGTTGTGAAAGAACTTTACTCTTAATCACACCGACTACAAGAAAGTTTTCCTTCATCAAAATCTATTATATAAGAATTCGAAATTTGTAGCACATTTAGTCATCTTGTATCCGTCGTTGATTTATATAGTGGATTATGATAAAAACAAGCATTTTTGGTGGACTAAAATTTATATGAGATGTCAGATTGAAGTCAGCACTTCAATGAACTACAATAGAAACGCTTTTAAATCGCCACAATTTTTAGTAAGGACGTGGCCGACGCTATTGTTAATTTCTAATATTATTTATTATTAAATTTGTATTATGAAATTGGCTAATTAGTTACAGAGTTCAGTGCGAGATTTCTCTTGTTTCGGACTGCAGAACGATCGCGCGATCGGCCGAAATATTTGTTCTGCATTGCGCGGCCGGTAATAAGAGTAGTCGTCGGGAAAGAAATAAAATATGTATCTTGTGTTCAGTCAGGCTCATGCGCATGTCGCGCGCGGTCGAAAAAAGCGAGTTCTTCAATAGTTTGCTGTAGGCATCGAGCAAGTGAGTACAGAGTGCTGCGCTTCCCCGCGGTCGTCCAAAACGCGAATCTCCTTAGCTTTCATATACCACCGGGCGTGCATGTTTTTTAACTTTTAACTCGTATTAGTGATATTTCCCATCCCATAGATCGCATCGCTTACCAAAGTGAATCCAGATAAATTATCCTTTGTAACTAAAACGATATCCTATCCCAAGACAATCGTGGAGATGCAAAGGTATACTCGGTCTCTAGTAGCAACGAGAGTCGGACTAACAATCCTTCCATTCCTATATGACCGTAAGGACGTGGCCTGCGCCGTTATTGACTTTAAATATTTGAGCTCCCGAAACGTGTACATTGAGAATGGGTAGCTAATCCCAAGCCCCATTCATTGTGTTCTCTGTACAATTTCGCAAGTTCAGTCAATCACGGAGTAGCAACTACGAATTGTGCGGTCATAATGCTCATGCTCATGCTCATGAAATTGGCTAAATAGTTACATTATCGTTTGATTATCATTCTTGAATTTTTTTCAAATCTGTTTGAACTACATTCTACGAGTTATGGATAATATCGCAAAAATGTCGATTATGATGCACGTTCATCAGTTAAACACACTCCACATACTTTGTAGTACATATTCCAAGTATTTAAAATCAACCATGAAATAAAAAAAAAAATGAAATTTTGTATGAAATTTTTTTCCCGTTTTTGGCAACATCCCCATTTTGGCAACATTAAAATCCGGTCGTGTTGCCAAAATCGGGAAGGGACTGTAGAATACTAAATTGAAAAGCAGGCCAAGTTCTAGTTGGAATGCAGAGCCATTGAAGATGAAGAAGAAGCGAGATACATTAGCATTAGCATGTTAGGATTACTACTCCTGGCCACGCCCATCTTCATCGTAACTAGGGAGAGGAAGGAAGTGTTGATGTAGTACTTACTTAACGAGAGGCCACCGACTTAGCGACACCCTCATAAGTACCACGGAGTTGGATAATGAGGAAGGTATTCGTTGGGTCAGGATTTGCCTGTAGCTGGCAATGTAACCGTGGTCGATCTTACCCCGTAACACACCACGTAAAGGTGTCTACCCAGCATTACGGGTAGATGAAGAAGAAGCGAGATACATTGACAGAAAATTAAACTGATTACATATAACAAATACCCGATGACCCAGCCACCGGGGAGCACAGCAGAGAAGCAAGTAACGAGGGGAATATCCTCGACTTTCTTAGCTTAGCTTAGACGGACTGCACATGGCAATGGTTGCTACTGGTGTAAATTGCACTACGAACGTGAACAGAGTTTGAGATTTACCATCTATTCTCGGAGTACACGTTTCACCAACTCACAAATGTAGGCCAAGTCCTTGCAGTCAGTTAAAAAAGGGATGGAAATTTAGTGTGTGGTTATTGTGGCTACTAGAGACCGAGAATACCTCTGCATATCAACAATAACCACGGGAAGGGAATTTTGTTTATTATGTAGGGTAGATAAACTGAAGCGAAGATCGAGGATTCACCAAGGACAGTGATGTAGTCCCATGCCACATTTTTTAAATAAGAACGAGCCTGGGATTGAACCTACGACCTCCTGCTTGTAAGGCAAAAGCGGTAGTCATTTGGAGCGATTTCCTCGACATTCTGGTGATGAAAAAAATACAGGAACACCGTTTTCGATCGGAGGTCGTATGAACACTTAACGCCTAGCATGAGACAATGGACAGGACACATAACACCTAGTGGACCAGAAATGGAAATGGAAATAATCAGAATTATTTGAGGCTTTGTCAGAATCAGGAGCAGAAGTTCGAGAAACCCTGCCTCATATCACACAGCACAACTTAGATACCATCCTCAAGGCAACTGGTCCAAAAGATCCATCCAATGCTGTATCCTAGGACCTAATCATCCATTACCAAGGAAACCTAACTGCACCGCTGTACTCGAAGTACTCAGAATGACGACTACTGAAGACCCGAGCCTCGGAAAGTCAGTGGAACTGTGTGGTGTGCTGACGGGAAGCGCCACAAGCGTTGGAACGAACCGAAAAAGGGTTTCTCCAGTTTTTTCGTCTTTCGTCTTTGCTCTGCGCCGTATGCTGCTGCATCAGAGCCAAAAGCATCGCCGGCTGACTGCCTAGTGCCTGTTGTCGAGTTCAGTTTGCGGGGGTAATAAATGTGAAATTAGTCAATCTTATATTTATTTTTATTACCCCGAACAGAATCGAGGGCCCGGCCGGCCTGTGCAGAAATCCGATCCTATGTGGATGAAGCTGTTGCCTTTTTGGCTGGCATTACTAAGAGGATTGGATTATTGGATTGAATCTTTGTTTCGGAGTAGAAATGCAGCACAGTTCGTGTTCATTTTGAGATATATGGAGATCAAATTGTTTGATAGTGGATGTCGCTTTGGATGTACTTCAATTGAAGCTATTTTGGTTTTTCGAGGAAGGAGGTTTCATATCGTTTATGGAAGACACATTAAATTTAATATCATTCACAACTGTAATAAGCTGGTAACTATACACATTACTGAATGAAATAATGCAATGTTACTATAAACAAATTTGACTACAATTGTGTTTGTAAAATTTCAGATTTCCTTGGTTATCGGTGAATAACAGAAAAATTATAATATATACTACAGTACTCCTCTATGTCAGAAAAACGCGTTCATGAAACTGGAAATATTCGGTCCCTTTTCTTTCATCTACCAGATTAATTCAGCAAGACCGGTAGCATTCGTTCGCGCTCTTAGTACAACCACTAACCTCAAACGATGACACGGGCAGCAGTCAGTGGGAGCAGCAGCTGGCAAATGATCCAAACTTATGATGCTAATCCGCAGCACAACTTCATACCGCCTCCTCCGCAAGTGGAGAGATGGTCGTGGGGAAGATCGTTATGCTGCAATGGGTGTTTATTTTTCCTAAATACACTCTTCCGAGCAGTCAGTAGTGGGTCCATCGGTCATTCGCAGCCAGCATCCAGAGGAGGAAAAGGCCAGTTATCTGCGCGGTCAGCGCGCTGGTTCGGTCCCTTCCTTTGACCCGTTTTGTTGATGCTCATTGCGTGTGTATGCGCGGACGATGCCTACGTAGAAGGCAAGCGATTCGCCATTCAGCCGCCAAATGTTAAATGCATGTTGCTTTACTGCCCCCACATTCACTCGCTGACTCACGTGAATAGATTAGGGGGTAGTGGGCAATACTTGGACAGTGAATAACAGTGAGCCAAAAGTAGTTTCATGGTAAAACATAACGTCAGAATGAAGCTTAGTTTACCGCTATTTTTTGTCTTTTTAAGGAGACATTCAAACAGAAACGAGTCGTTTTCTTATATTTTTCTAACTGAATTATGAACAATTTGTAGTCAATCAGACAAACTTAAAAAAAAATCAGTTTAAAATGAAAGAAATCAAAAGGTAAGGTAAATATTAATTGGTCACATAAATCAAATATCTAAAACACATTGGTTGCTTAAAAAAAGTCGAAAGAATTATTGTTGATTAATTCAATTGTGCGGTGGCACAATTGACCGCGGTCCCCTATCTGCCCCATGTTTCGTCCGCGCGACCATCAGTCTTCGTCTCCATCCACCCGTGTGAATGTGTTTGTGCCTCTATATCTAATAATATATTCACATACGCTATAATCAATGATTTATGGGATCCGCTTCTGATTTAAATATAGATTAACTGTTAATGACGATATAGCCGAACGCTTTTTTTCTGCCCTCTCTCTCGTCTCGTCAGCCAGCCAGTGATGATGATGGGGAGGGCCTTCCTGTTTTACATTCCTTTCGACCGGCGGGTGCCTTTCAGGGCGAAGGCAAAAAACAAACCTTTGCTGTTTGGATTCGGACCGCCGATAAGGTTGTGAGCTGCTGGTGTAATATTATGCAAAAATATAGAGAGACGATATCGGTCTGTCGGGGGTACCTGTGATTCGGACCGAGTCGATGTTCGATATGAGGAAGATTTATGAATATGGAGCGATTCGATTGAATGCAGTGGCACTCAAGCGAAAATATTGAATAATGAAGTCCCACTCGTTTCAGATCAACTTTATTGGCAACAACGGTATGGGCCTTTTCCTAGGATCCTACAATTCTACAATTCTGTATACAATCTTGGCATATACAGATTTTGCCAAATATCATAACTTTTCAGCAAATGCGCCTTTGGCGTTAAAAAGGTTTGAATTTGATAGAATAAAATCTTCAATTTCATCGTTGAAAAAGGTGATGCAGCAAGGCAAAGGCAAGTTATTAATTTTTCATTTAAATTTTTTGTAGGTAATTCAATCGCATATTCTCGAAAAAAAGCAGCTTCAAACTTTTCCACAATTGTTATAAGTTCCACCAATGATTCTTAATTTTGGTGAGCGAATTATTCGGGATATCGTTGAAAGTATTTCTAAAGGATGGACAGTTGGCGTATAAGGCAAAACATGGCAAACAGGTAAAACAATCTACGAATACATGACAAACAACTTTTTCGGTTGGCAACTGAATGAGTGTTAGACAGATTTTCCAGTCAGGGATAGAATCCAAAAGAGAATGAAAAAATCTCTCACTTATCATCTCTGTATACAATTACGCACTTCCCCACCCAAAACAAAACTTGTATGCAAGAACTGCAAGGGCCTATATTATACAATCTCTGCATAAGAACTATACAATAAATGTCATCTTACCACCGCCAGCCCACTGTATCACGACCATCTGTAACGTGTGCGAGAGAACCGCCGGCGCATCGTGTCAAACACTGAATAATAATTATTAACGAGTGATAAACTCCAACTCTTTTATCTTGCTAGATTTTCTGAACAACAGTTTGAAAGATTTTTGGTATGGTCCCCTTAAAGAGCCTTCCAATTTTTGAAAGCTCATCAAGGGTAAAGCTTCCTACTGGGCACCCGACAAAGGTAGACGCATTAGAAAACTACTAGAGAAAAACTATTAGTCCCGAACGGTCACCCCAGACGCCAAAAGGAAGAAATTTCGAATTGATCCAAAGAAAGTTATCCTCCTGCACTCCATTAACACGGCGCAATCCGCCGCGGGACTGTAGGGGAAAATACGCTAAGTGGAACTTCAGAGTCCCGCCGGACTTGCTAGGTTCATCAATACACCAGCCCTTTCCGTCCGCAGAGCTTTCCTTCGTTCTTGCCAGAAGAAACGGGAAGTCTTATGACCCGGATGGAATAGGGTATTCTTGGCTGAAAAACGTTCCCCTACTGCAAAAATAGTATTCCCAGATCTGGTAAGTCTCAGTCAATCAAACTTTTCCTGACGATCATTTCGAACACGTCGATTTAGTTTCTCTATATATTTTGAAGGCGTTTAACCACACTTAGACCCGACTAGTCCCAAAGCAGCTGTTGGACCCCTTCACTGGTAACATTCTTGCTTTTTTCACAGCTTCCTCTCCCGCCGATCCTTTTGGGTATTTATCAGCAAGCCTCCTTTCAGAGTGGTCAAAGCCGGTCAGATCGAGGATTAACCTAGTTAAAACCGTATCAAGGCCTTATAGGACAAATAGCAGGGCCACTCGGTATCGTATCGGCCAAGCGTTCGCTGATTGACAATAGGCTGCGGTACGGACTGGAACTGACTTGCCTAGGTCGTCAGGAGCATGTTTTGGCGGGAGCAGCAGGACTATGTCCAAGGGCTTGACGATCTCTCCCCAGGCCATCTGCGAGTTGTGGGACTTGCCTAGGATGTGGTGGGGCTTGACAGTGGGCCCTGTTAAATTCCTATAAAAAGCTGCATGTATCCGCAAGTAGGCCCCACCAAAGCGACCGGCACTCAAAGCGCACAAGCCCAAGTCCTGGTGTCAGATGGAACACAAAACAGACCTGGCACGATGGCCCTCCGACAAGGCAGGAGGTTTGTGCAGGCCCAATTAGCCGCCTTTAAAACAACCATTACGAACGACATAGAAGATAATACGACTCGATATAATCGGCAAAGACCTAGGCGACGAATAAAGGATCACGATTGGAAGTTTGGAACATGGAACTGCAAGTCGCTATGTTTCGTAGGTTGCGACAGGATGATCTACGATGAATTACATTCAAGTAACTTCAACGCAAGGATGTGCAAGCTGAGGATAAAAGGCCGTTTCTTCAACTATAGCATCATCAACGTGCACAGCCCACACGAAAGGAGACCCGACAACGAGAAAGAAGCGTTGTACGCACAGCTGGAACAGACATACGATGTATTCCCACTGCGGGACGTCAAAATCGTCATCGTCAACATGAACGCTCGGGTAGGAAGGGAGGAAATGTATAGACCGGTCATCGGACCGGATAGTCTGCATACCATTTCGAATGACAACGGCCAAAGATGCATAAACTTTGCAGCCTCCCGCGGAATGGTAGTCCGAAGCACTTTCTTTTTCCGCAAGAATATCCACAAGGCCACATGGAAATCACCTAATCAAGTAACGGAAAACCAAATCGACCACGTTCTAATCGACGGTAAATTCTTCTCCGACATCACGAACGTCCGCACTTACCGCAGTGCGAATATTGAATCCGACCACTACCTCGTTGCAGTATGCTGTCGCTCAGATCTCTTGACGGTGTACAACACGCGTCGAAGTCGAACGCCGCGGCTTAACATTGGGCGGCTACAAGACGGTATACTAACCTAAGGATAAGCGGAGCAGCTGGAAGTGGCACTCCCAACGGAAGAGCAGCTAGGCGCAGCGTTAATTCTTGAAGATGGCTGGAGAGATATTCGATCCGCCATTGGAAGCACCGCAACCACTGCACTAGGCACGGTGCTCCCGGATCAGAGAAACGACTGGTATGACGGCGAATGTGAGCAGTTAGTGGAAGAGAAGAATGCAGCATGGGCGAGGTTTCTGCAACACCGCACGAGGGCGAACGAGGCACGATATAAACGGGCGCGGAACAAACAAAACTCGATTTTCCGGAGGAAAACGCGCCAGCAGGATCGAGACCGTGAAGAGACGGAGCAACTGTATCGCGCTTATATCACACGAAAGTTCTATGAGAGTTGAACCGTTCACGTAAGGGCTACGTGCCACAGCCTGATATTTGTAAGGACATAAACGGGAACCTTTTTACGAACGAGCGAGAGGTGATCCAAAGGTGGCGACAGGACTACGAAGAACACCTGAATAGCGATGTGGCAGACGAAAATTGACGACGAGGAGACGAGGAGATTGGCCGGTTGAAGAACAACAAAGCCCTTGTGGTTGACCAGAGAGCTGTTTAAAAACGGTGGTGAGGCACTGGCTAGAACGCTGCACTGGGCAATTACCAATATTTGACAGGAGGAGGTTCTGCCGCACGAGTGTATGGAATGTGTCGTGACCCATCTACAAAAAGGGCGATAAGCAATCACTTTGCTGAACGTCGCCTACAAGGTACTCTCCCAAATTATATGCCGTCAACTAGCACCAATTGCAAGGGAGTTCGTGGGGCAGTACCAAGCGGGTTTTGTGGGCAAACGCTCCACCACGGACCAGGTGTTCGCCATTCGCCAAGTACTGCAGAAATGCCGCGAATATAACGTGCCCACACATCATCTAGTCATCGACTTCAAAGCCGCATATGATACAATCGATCGGGACCAGCTATGGCTACTGCACGAACACGGATCTCCGGATAAACTGATACGGTTGATCAAGGCGACGATGGATCGGGTGATGTGCGTAGTTCGAGTTTCAGGGGCATTCCCGAGTCCCTTCGAAACCCGTAGATGGTTACGGCAAGGTGATGGTCTTTCGTGTGAGCTTTTCAACATGGCTTTGGAAGGGGAAATACGAAGAGCAGGGATTAACACGAGTGGTTCAATTTTCAATAAGTCCGTCCAACTATTTGGCTTCGCCGATGACATAGATATTATGGCACGTAACTTTGAGAAGATGGAGGAAGCCTACATCAGACTGAAGAGGAAAGCTAAGCAGATCGGACTAGTCATCAACACGTCGAAGACGAAGCACAAGATAGGAAGAGGTTCAACAAAAGACAATGTGAGCCGCCCACCTCGAGTTTGCATCGGTGGTGACGAAATCGAGGTGGTAGAAGAATTTGTGTACTTGGACTCACTGGTGACTACCGAAAATGATACCAGCAGAGAAATTTGGAGACGCATAGTAGCTGGAAATCGTACGTACTTTAGACTCCGCAAGACGCTCCGATCGAATAGAGTTCGCCGTCGTACCAAACTGACAATCTACTAAACGCTCATTAGACCGGTCGTCCTCTACGGACACGAGACCTGGACGATGCTCGTGGAGGACCAACGCGCACATTTATGGTATGGTTCAGATGGCGGTACGTGGAGGAGGCGAATGAACCACGAGTTGCATGAGCTGCTGGGAGAACCATCCATCGTTCACACCGCGCAAATCGGACGACTGCGGTGTGCCGTGCACGTAGCAAGAATGTCGGACTGTAACCCGGTGAAAATGGTTCTTGACAACGACCCGACGGGAACAAGAAGGCGAGGTGCACAGCGGGGAAGGTGGATCGATCAAGTGGAGGACGATTTGCGGACCCTCCGCAGACTGCGTGGTTGGCGAAGTGCAGTAATGGACCGAGCTGAATGGAGAATACTTTTATGTGCACTGTGCAGCACAGGCCACTCTGGCCTTAGTCTGGTAATAAATAAATAAATAGAAACTCGGAGACGCATAGTGACTGGAAATCGTACGTACTTTGGACTCCGCAAGACGCTCCGATCGAATAGAGTTCGCCGTCGTACCAAACTGACAATCTACTAAACGCTCATTAGACCGGTCGTCCTCTACGGACACGAGACCTGGACGATGCTCATGGAGGACCAACGCGCACATCTATGGTAAGGTGCAGATGGCGGAAGGTACGAACCACGATTTACATGAGTTGCAAGGTGGACCAGGACCAGGTGGAGGACGATTTGCGGACCCTCCGCAGATTGCGTGGTTGGCGAAGTGCAGCTATGAACCGAGCTGAATGGAGAAGACTTTTATGTATTGCACAGGCCACTCCGGCGCTAGCCTGGTAATAAATAATAAACATTGTTTGACTTAAATTACTTAATATTATAGAATATATCTTAATGGCCTATGCTAATGTGTGTTACTGTTGGAAGCTGAGAAGAGTGTAGTAAACCATTTCCGAAGAACACCCCGCGAAAGGTGAAAATCAAATGCGGTGGAACAGCCATTGAAGATGCGACACATACTAGTGAATGGCTCATTTTGCGCATAATTTGTGCGAGCACCTCTTTAGAAAATGAAAGATGTTGACCGAAGTGGACGAAAGGAGATGATAAAGTTCAATTGAGATACCAAGGCCGGGCAATCAATTCTAGATTGCAGAAGATCTGCAATGAAAAGCACCTTGGAAGTGTCACGACGCTCACTTAACAGATATAAACCAATAAGTTGGCAGCGTGCTTCATAAGTCGGTAAGTTATTTGGATCATTCCAAGGAAGACAGCGTAGAGCAAAACGAACGAATTTTCGCTGAATTGCTTCGATTCGTATTGTGCTGTTTTGTTGGAAAGGAGCCCATACAACTAATGAATATTCTAGTAATGACCTCACTAACGCGCACTAGAGCGATTTAAGACATTGAATATAATCGAAGTGCTTCGCTATGCGAAACATAAATCGAAGTGTTTTCGATGTGATAAAGGTGATGTGGTCTTTGAAAGTCAGCTTAGAGTCTATTAAAACGCCTAGATCCTTAACAGTAGATTCTCGTCTAATAGCTGTAGATCTGATTTTGTAACAAAAGTCAATAGTAGAGCACTTGCGGGAAAATGAAATTACAGAGCATTTATTGGCGTTGAGAACCATGCGATTAATCTCGCAATCAAACTTGGCAATTGTAATCCTGTGATTGATCTTATCGAAGGCAGCCGAAAAATCAGTGTAGATGGAGTCCACTTGATATCTTTTCTGCAAAGATTGGGCGATGAACGACGTGTAGAGAGTCAGATTCGTATTCGTTGAACGCCTTGGCATAAAACCATGTTGATGCTCGGAGATGAAATCTTGGCAATTGTGATCAAAGTGATTATACATTTTAACAAAAAATATGGCTACCACACTTCTGCAACAACATTTGATTTTCCGTTAGCATTCGACTAAATTTAATCGATTAATCGATTCACAAAATGATCAGCAGCCCATAGCCCGATCGGATCAATTTTCATTAGGAAACAATATGGCAAGATTTCGCGTCGAATGCAACCTGTTGCGAAAAAATTGGTTGTGAATTAGTGCAAAAAAGTGACCTAAAGTTTTTGCGCACTCATACACACACACAGACATCACATCAATTCGACGAACTGGGTCGATTTGTATTCTCAATCCAGTTGAAAACCGGAATTGGAGGATAGCGAAGTTGAATTTTTCTCACAATCCGTACGTTAACCTAACTTCGGAAGTGGTGCGCTGTTTTCATATCGCTATTCAGCGCAGCTTCCAAAGTTAGGTTCATCGTACGGATTGTGAGAAAAATCCAACTTCGCTATCCCCCGATTTCGGGTTTCCACTGGATTGATTATATATAACGCCATGGGTTTCCTCGGGCTTCCTATAAAAAGTTTGGTTTTGGAGCGAAAGCTTTTCGTATACTTTGTACAAGAGAAAGGCAAAAGGGGGATGTAGAGTGCGAGTTTATGCAAAAGTATGTTAAGCATGATAACGTTAGGTATAATTTAAAGTCTCCATTCTTTAGTTCATGCGAGGTTCTTTGAGATTGTGCCTGGATTACTCCAATTGCCAAAATTTTCCAAAAATAGCAAATACTCGACAATACTATTTTCCTGAAAATAACATTTCCCCGATTATGATATTTACCCGAAAATGACTATTTTTCTGAAAATAGCATTTACCGAAGATAAAATTTCCGAGAAACATTTTTTTTGAATATATTTTTTAAATGTCTATAAGAATTTGTTACGTGGAGTTATTTTTTTCAAGTATATAATTGACAAACCACAATTGCCCTGTTGATCCCATTTCCCGATTGTTGATAAACTGTTAATTCTGGGAAAGACCGAACACATACAGCTAGTTTAGTTATGAAATAAATAAGTACATTATTTCTTTTGCCAGATTATAACTGCTTGGTATAAATATCTTGGCTGTGCATATGCACAGCGAAGATATTTAACAAAAAAATGATTTTCGTGCGGCCGAGTTGCCGAATAATATGCAATTAATTGTGCTTGGTATAAGTTGATTCAATGAAGAAAATCTGTGAGCTTACCCTACAAAATGAGAAAAGGCCAATCGAAATGCTCGCAAACAGCTTTATACGAGATTTCTCTACAAATATTATGCACAAACATCGAAAAATATCCATGAAAATTTAACGACTTTCAAAACAAAATTAAACGGCTGTGAAATATGTTTCCCACGTTTCGTGCAAAAATAAATTTGCTTATTGTTATTGCGCCTATCAGAGTGAAATGGATCCTGTTTGGTGGACGAAGACGCCAATAAAACTCGCAACCGCAGGGCTGGTAGCGACCGAAGCCACTCAAAATAGTGACTTTAGTGACCAAAGCTGACGAAAAAAGGGACCAAATAGTGACATTCAGTTGCAGAAAAAGTGACCAAATAGTGACTTGCAAGTTCGATGAGACGAAATCCAGCGTTTTTGGGTCGAAGGAGAATCATTTTTCCGTAATTTGTGGCGAAAAACATCTTTCACTCACCACTATTTTCTCTTACAACAAACTCAGAATAGAAAAGAAAATCGTACACGCTAACTTTTATCTACTCAGTGATACTAAGTAAAATTGTATTTCCCTCTCTTTTAACCCCACAGAAATTTTACTCAATATCAGCCCAAAACAGGACTACTCAAAACTATGAGTAGTCTTGCAAGCAAATAATTTTTTAAGCCACTGGAAGTGAACGAAATATGGCTATCACTCATAACACCTGTTTTTCTTTCCCGAAAATTATTTTTCGGCGAAAATCTGCGTGAATGAGCACTCTTTTCTCTTGAGAATGAGTGAAAATTACGATCATTGGATTAACTGAACACCTACTTTAGAAAAACTGCAGAGAATTCTACGATTTGTCACTGGTGCCACGGAAGTTTTTGGAATTTTTGGTGCGACAGGAATAACAGTACGGATCGTTTTGGTAGAAAACGAAACAAAAATTATAAAGATTCATGCACAACGAGCCTGGGATTGAACGCTCGACCTCCTGCTTGTGAACCATGCTCTCTGAACTTCTAATTATTTTTCCTACAAAAAACGCAGATTTTCCGACTTGCTGTGCGTATTCATGACCGATTTTTGCTATGGAATTCGACAGCGCATGCAATCTTCAGAGACTTGATCTCCTTTCTATGATATCTACTCAATAAATATTTGTTTAGAGCAAACCCTTCATTACATCTGTCCAATTACAAAAAAATGAGAACAAATTATATTTTCTTGAATTGTTGAGACAAGTTTTTATATGGACGACTAATGAGGGATCAAGTCTCCTCAAATTGAGGCAACAACTCAAAATCCAAAAATCCTGAAATTGTGGTGGAATGTTGGCATTTTTATCAATGAAGATCATTCAGCATATTTATGGATTTGTGCTGTGAAATGATAGCATATGGTCATTATTGGGAGAAGTTGTTCAAATTTTGCGTGGCCAATAAAAACATCTTTAGGAGGAACAAAACACAGTAAATACCCAAGTAACCAACAGTTCCTTTAAGAGTACGTTTTTCGCTTAAGCAGCTCTGTGAAGCTGATTAAGCGAAAAGCGTACTCTTAAAGGAACTTTTGGTTACTTGGGTAAGGTTGTCACTTGTCAATCAAAAAATAACTTGCCATAAAACGAGCATCTGCCTAGAGGAGCTATTATAAACATACGGTATAACAATACTCAGGGTGTCTACTCATCTGTAAAAACAAAATTGAAAACTGATTTTTCCAGGTGTTTTACATTAATTTCCAGGTAAAAACAAACGTGCCATATATAGATTTTAGCAGCAAAATAATTAACTCAAAAAAGTAAATATTGCAAAAAATAGTTTTTTAAAGAATTTTTTGGCGGCCTCACAAAAACAATGTTGTAATTTACTTAAGAAATTTCTCCAGCAGTTCCTTTGCAAGTTTACTCAGAAATTGCTTCAGCCATTCAATCAAAATTCCTTCAGGAATCCCATAGGAAATTCCTCCAGGTATTCCTTTGAAAATTTCTCCATAGATTCCATCGGAAAATCCTCCGGATTTTGAGAATTGCTTCAGAACTTCCTCCGGGATTTAATTTCTTTGTTAAAACTCAAGATAACATCTCAAGGAATTGTTCCCGAAATTCCTGTAGAGATGCATTTGGCGATTCCTTTACATTTTTTTTATGAATTACTTTAGGTGTTTGGTAGGGTGGCTCAAATTAGTATGGGAAAAACTTTTTTCAATTTTTTAGATGGGCCGCCCTCTTATTCGGTTCTTTTTGATGCCCTGATGCTCTGGACAAAATTTCAGCCAAATCGGCCAACGTTTGGGCGGTGCTAAACTCGTTGGAAGTTTATATGGAAAAATGTATGCAGAAACATCCAAAAACAGTAAATTGCAGTTGGACGGCACAACTTACGATGAAGAACTATGATACTCATTCAGATCTTGAAGAATTTAATACAGAATGTTATGCAGAAAACCGCGAGAAGATTAAAGTTTGCCCGGCTAAGTTATTAGCATTTCTCTGAAGTGGGGTTTGAGCAAATTTCGTTTCTTTTACCTTTGAAAAGAAATAAATTCACCCCTACAACACTCCAGTAAAATGCTAATATCTTTGCCTAATAAACTCTAATCTTCTCGCGGTTTTCAGCATAACATTCTGTATTTAATTCTACAAGAACTGAATGAGTATCATGGTTCTTGATCGGAAATAGTGTCGTCTAACTGCAAATCACTGTTTTTGGATGTTTCTGCATACATTTTCCCATATTAAATTCCAACGAGTTTAGCACCGCCCAAACGTTGGCCGATTTGGCTGAAATTTTGTCCAGAGCATCAGGGCATCAAAAAGAACCGAATAAGAGGACGGCGCATCAAAAAATTTGAAAAAGTGTTTTTTGAGCCACCCTAAGTGTTTGGTCAAAAATGTCTTGTGAAAATCCCTCGGAAATGGGATTAACCCCACGGAAATTTTACTCAATATCAGTCCAAAACAGGACTACTCAAAACTGTGAATAGTCTTGCAAGCAAATAGTTTTTAAAGACACTGGAAGTGAACGAAATATGGCTATCACCCATATAATATATAAATACCTTTATAAAATACTTTGCAGATTTCTTCAGATATTCTTCTGAATTTTTTTTAGGAATTTCATTGGAAATTTGGTTAAGTTTTCTTTCGGAAATTTCTTAGAATTTTATTTCAGCTGTTTTTTTTTATAAAGAAACTTAAGAAAACTTCTTAAGGAAATGTTCCGGAAATATGTTTGGGAATTTCTTCAGGAAATCCTTCAGAACTTCTTATGAAAACTGCTTCAAGAAATGTGTTGATGCAAAAATATGAGATTGCTGGATCCTCAGGAACTCATTCAGAAGTACCTTTAGAAAAATGTAGTTTTTTTTTGATATTTTGCTTTTAAGAATTTTTTGGAAATCCTTCGAGAATACCTTTAGAAACTCCTTTGAAAATCCAATCGGGATTCCTTCGGCTATTCTTTCAAGAATTTCCTTTAAGCAAAAATCCTAATGTATACCAATTTATAAATTGTGACGTAAAACACCTTCAATTAGCTACTGGTGAAATGCCAATAAGAGCAGCGAGTTAAATGGCTGGAGAAGTTTCAGAACGATCATTTTTCCAAGATCTGTAATTTCATTTCTGCCATGAACAAAGCATCATCAGATGGTTACATAAAGCTTTATAAAAAAAATCTTGGTTTCAATAGTTTCAAAATAGTTGAAAATAGTGACTTTTTGCGAGAAAAAGTGACTTTAGTGACTTGAGGTCGAAAAAAGAGACTTTTTAGTGACTAGCCCGAAAAAAGTCACTAAAAAGTGACCCGCTACCAGGCCTGCAACCGTGATGGTTGGTCGGAAACAAAACACAGTCATGCATACATGCAATGCACCATATATGTTTGTATGTTCTTTTTGTTTGCTCTACCACTTACTCGCGAACAATGCACTCATGTTGCGAATATTTTCATCCCTGATTATGCCAAACAAGCGATCGTGTCACAATCAATTATACAGCAAATGTAATCAACAAACTTGTTCCGAGCATGTTCGTCACTCACTCGGTATCGAACCGACCATGGCATAAAAATATAACTTTTATTGACTTGCAAAAACGAAATTTCAATTAATATCAGCTGAAAAAATATCACCACTTGTTAACTACGGTAAGGTCAGAAAAAACATTACTCATCACTTCGCCTGCTTGCATGCCCATGTGAGAACGGTCATGGTACCAACACCGTGCCACGGATGAACCGGCTGGACATTGAGCAAACTTTGGCGACCCAGTTTCGCAGTTCCGCCACCGGGCTTTTCGCTTATTTGTAATTCGGGACGAAAACAACACGAGAATTAAGGGCCTTGCCCGGGTCTCGGCCGTTGTTGGTCGAATTGGCAAATTTTATAGCATTTTACAATTTTAATATTTTCCGAGCGTCATATCATGGTCGAGCGGGCGAGCGCGCACCGGCAAAAGTGCTCGTAAAATTCATTCGAACCGACGACGACCGGACCGGACCGGCCGGCGACCATATTTCATATTTTCCTACCGATAAAGTACCCTTGCGAGCTGAACAACAAGTTCAAGCGGCTGTAGTAGCGGGGATGTGGAGGATTGTGTTTGTTTGTGTGTTCTTTTTTGAATGACCGGGATGTTTATCGGAAGCCTGTGTCCAACCCTATCCAATTTTGTAAATATTCGTTACTGCTCTTTTCCGACCAGCAGCGCCAGCGGCATTAAGACGTGATTTGGCAAACTCAGCCCTCGGATGCTCGAAGCGGGTTCTCGCTCTGGCCAATAGTAAGGTGAGAAAAGTCCGCGCTTTGATATAAATAGCATTTTCATAAAAAGCAACCATAGCCGCTGCTGCTGATACCGACCGAGATTTTACTGTACTGATACTGTGGCTATGGCTTTCATGTGAGTTGTCACCATTTTACCGCAAACGGTTACACCGAACAGAATGCTCATGGAAATTTTGTGGATTGCAATTTATTACAGATAAAATATATGACAAAAAAAAACTTTACTAAATAGAAAGATGCAAAAATATTTACCAAATTATTTATTTCTTCTGACTTCAGTTGTAAACATTTCTGTTGCGTTTTGAGGCCAATGTATGTCAAATGTAATCAACCTCTAGGCGTGAGCAATTTCAATGATCAACAAGAATTGGTTGCACCCGACTCACTTTTATATGAAGCTGGTAAATATTTTTCTAAACTCTCATGAACACACATACGTCAGTGTTATTAACTCAATTCGTCGGAAATTTCTGCACAACAACTTTCGGTTAAACATCATACATCTTTTAAGTGCACAGGGCTCTGATACTAGCACGAGCCAGCAGCACTACTATAGTCAGAATGTATCAACACCGTGCATTGGGATGAGCAAATCCAATGATGAAGGTATAAATAAACTCTTTCTCTATGGCTTCAGTTAAGGCGGTACGTTGATAAATGTGATGCGATATAGCCAAACCAGGGCGGCAGTGATGCTGCTAGTGTTGTTTGCTGTTATCGATAAGCAAACGAGATGATCCGCCACAACTAGGGCAAACGATAAAAATAGTTGTACAGAGGAGATTTATTACCGCCAGGCAATAACAACCATACGAAAACACACACACGGGAAGCGTTTGCAGTTTGATCATTTATTTCATAGTCTATTAAACTTAGCCCGGATGAATGTTATCGATGGTATGACCTCATTCGATCTCCATGATCTATAGCCACGAAGCTATAAACGGTTCCTCACGCAACTGTTTCTTTGATCAGATTCACCTCGTTTTTTTTTCTTTCTTGGTGATCATAATCGATCGGATGCGCCATTTATCCATCAAGAAAAATGACGAAAACGGATGGCCAGCTGTGTCATCAGACCGGCTCATCAAACATCAAACGGTCCCCAAAACGGTCCAAGAATCGCTAATCTCCTGTAACGATAAAAAACCTTCGCAAATGTCGAACGGGGACGCGTCAGTCTGGCCCCGGTCGGAAATCTCCAAATCAGCTAAAAATAAATCCCACACGACACGGCACTTTGGCACGGGGGGGTTACCGTACAGCCAGCGACAGCATTATGGTCCATTCTCGGAGGACATGCAAGCACGCTCTTCGCTAATTAATCGATTTTTGAAATACTGTATTTATCACGCATCGCCGTGGACCCAAGTTTGGCATAGCAGCCGTCAATCAGTCTGTCTGGCAGAGCGTTCCACAACGGGCGTTTGTGTACGGTTCCAACATTTTCGGTCACACGCAGAACGTCAAACCGAAAAAGAGACCGACCGCCCAGTCCTTGACACCCACAGCATTTCGGGGCGCCAAAACAACGCACGTACAATGGAACGGGGGAGGGCCGTCTGCCGTCCAGCCGACAGCACTCACGCGCACTATTCGCAGATTACTTCAATTGCACGCTCGTTGCCGACTCTTCCAAGGTGCGTGGGTGGCGTTGTTCGATTGTGATTTGTGATTGTAGCACACTCGCCCAAGTCCAAGATTTGGTTGGGCGACATAAGTGTTACGAAAGAAGATGAAGAAGAGCCAAGAGAATAAGTTGGATTTCTATTATTAATCAATCATTTATATGGGATGGGAAGCATGCGAGAAGCCGGAGGAGGTGGCCTCTGGCAATGCACACGAATTCAAAGTATGTGATTTATTATAGAGTGCGCGTGAATTGTCTCGCACATTGCCTTGGATTAAGATGCGAGAGGATCACAAACTGAACGTTTCAACCGTATGTAGGTCAATTATATGCATGAAGAAGAATATTAATGGAAATACATCACAATTTTGAGATAAATTAATTTTTTCATCCAACTAGCGGATGTCAGATTTTATTACAGTTCTGTATAAGCATCTTGAAAAATCTGGGACGCTAATTTTTTTTTTTTATCTTGGTGGAATTACGAATGACAAGTGAAGACATTTCACTAAAAAGCTCTAAACCATTTTCGAGTTAAACTTAGCTGTCGAGAATAGTTGCCGCCGCATCTTTCGAACACTTGTTGATAGGAGATTTGATCAATTGATCAGCCTCAAAGTTGTAATTTGAAAACCCAACCAACGGATGGTGGATTTTAATATAGTTCTACATAAGATCCTTACTGAAACTGTACAATGATTTGACATATACAATTTCCGAAGATTTTAATAGAATCGTGGTATTGAAATTTTACAGATATGTACTATTTTAATAAAGTATATGTATAAGAAGCTTACATTTATTGTAATAAAACCATGCAGAATTGCATATGCCAAGATTTTATACAATAAATATAAGATTTGTTTTTTGGATAAATATTTATTTACTTCACAACTATTATCAATCATTTATGCATTAAATCTTTCATTCTAGACTCTGATGCCGAACGAACTATTCTCCCAACGAATTCACTGACTACCTTCCACTGGCGGAATTAGCTGGGACACGATGGGGACGTGACCCACCAAATCGAAAACTTTCCCTGAACTACGCAAAAATTGGTCTGAGAAAAAAAACTGATTCCCGCGTTTTTTTTATGGGAGTGGGTCATTTGGCATAACGATCATTTAGCATAACGGACATTTGGCATAATTATGAGCAGCGTCAAAAGTAAGGGTCATTTGGCATAACGAACATTTGGCATACATTTTTTTGGTGTTCATTTAATTAGTTGCTAGAATAAGTGGATGAGCTAAGTGGCTAAGTGGCTAAGTGGCTACCGCTTCCCGGGTAGACGATAATGACTCATTAACAGTAAAACGTGATATTGATAACAAAACATGCTATTAACTTATTTGAAATAAGAGTAAAAATAAGCGAAAATAACAAAAAACCGAAACTGCACCGAAATATCATAAAAATATCAGGTTTTGCCATTAACAATTGAGCTATTAGTTTGTTCTTCTTAATAGAAAACCCCGATATTTTTATGATATTTCGGTGCATTTTTTTGTTATTTTCGCTAGTTATTTTTACTCTTATTTCAAACAAGTTAATAACATGTTTTGTTATCAATATCAAGGTTTCTACTCGAGTTCTGCCTTATAAGCAGGGGGTCGTGGGTTCAATATAGGTTCTTTCCCTACCTACTTTGTATTTTTATCTTAGTTCTTCTTAGTTTAACCTTCTACCAAAACGATTCCTACTGTTAGAGCCATCCACACTAAAAATTCCAAAAAAAAATCTCCCGTGGCACCTATGAGATGTCGTAGAGTTCTCTGCATCTTTCTTAAGTAGGTGTCCAACTAACCATCCTTACACTTCCTAAACATTCATAAGGACGTGGCCAGGATAGATCTTGACTATTGGAGAGTACAGTGCTTCCATCTAAGAGATAATGATTAGTGCGAATTTGTGCGAATTGCTCAATGCTAATGCTAATTTAATTAGTTGCTTGAATAAGTGGCGCTGGAGAAAAAACGGAATGGTGAATATAACACCGGTCGATAATAGTATTAAAAAGACATAATCATTTCGTAGAAAGCTTGCATTGAACGAGTATAAAGCAATGATAGGAAGGATACTATTGGATTCATGGTTTGCCCAGTGAAAAGCAATGTTTATTAATCAAGACAATGGTGGATGTGATACCTTTTTTAAAGGTAGGCTCTTGCTCGGATTAAGGCAATGGCGGTTGTGAAGCTTTTTTTTTAAGTAGTGGATGTGGATGGTGGATGTGATCCCATCTTGAAAACAAGTTCTTTGTCCGGATTAAGGAAATGGCGGATGTGATACCTTTTCTAAAAGAAGGCGCTTGTCGGGTTAAGGCAATGGTTGATGTGATCTGTTCTTTAAAAAATGGCGTTTGCCCGGAAGGAAATGGCATTTAAGGCAATGGTGGATGTGATTTCTTCTTTAAAAGAAGGCACTTGCCGCATTAAGGCAATGGTAGATGTAATCCTTTCTTTAAAATTAGGAGTTTTCCCAAAATAAAACAATGGTGGATGTGATCAGTCCTGTAGTAAAGCTAATGGAGAATTTAATCGGAATAAGTCAAAGGTGGATGTAACTTCTTATTTGAAAGTTGGAGTTTACCCGGGTTGAGGCAATGGTGATCCCTTCTTCAATAAAATATGTTTGTCCGGCATCAAGCAACGGAAATTAAGATTATTGTTTACGGAAGGGGCCATTTGCTTGTAATAAGGCAATAATTAATGTGATCTCTTCCTCGGAATTAGTTTATCCGTCCTATCGAGAAATGTCTTCCATCAGTCAAAATTTATTAGAACGTATTCTCGATCTACTTATCTATATGAAAAAAAAACTTCGAATATCCCTTTCACAGTTCCAAATTATGCCAAATGTCCATTATGTCAAATGACCCACACTTTTCTTACAGTTCAAAATTATGCCAAATGACCGTTTTGCCAAAAAGTTTTTATGTCAAATCACCTTATGACAAATGGCGGAGATCAAGTGTGCATTTGCTAAAAACGGACGTGTTTTGTTTTTTGATCCGTCATATTTTCTACTTCTAGTTTTCAATACTTTTCTAGTCTGTTTTCTATTTTAATATTGAAGAGAAAGCAGTTTTATTTACGATGCCTGTGATGATGATCAGTGTTCATATTCTTCAACCCAAACCCAACGTTCACCCGACCTCTGCTGATACTGTTCCAGTGAAGCAAAATCTGAAAACTACCGACGATGCTCAAGTGTTTTGCGAAGATGACTCAAACAGTCAAACCTGCCCAATGATTGAAACGTTCTTCTTCCAAACGATGCATCCACGGTGCTCAAGAGTCATTCTAACGGAAGCAAAGCGAAACGGAAGCTGTGCAGCGAGGAGTCTAACGGAACTTCGGTGAGCTCTTTCCGATTTGTTTGATTCATGTTCGTTTTACATTTTACACACCCGCTTTTTTTTCAACTCCTCTGTTCCGAGCACTCATTAGATGATAGTTCTATTACAATTCAAAAGCATTCCCAAGGATGTGGCCAGGTGGGCAGAAAAAATTGTATTATTGTAAAATCTCCATTTGCGCCCAAAACGGGGAAACGCAAACCAAATCTAAGCGTTAAAAGAGAGAGCGTTACTTAGTTTACGCTTCATCTGGCTTCTGCAAAGTATAATATAAAGAAATCATGCTTGATATTTCCCATTTGATTTAATTGAACTTTCGGGAGTTTTCACGAATTTTTCTTGTTTGCCCAAAATTTCCGAAATAGATACCATTCTGTCTTATAAATCTTAAGGGAAAAAGTTTGTAGATATTGGTTAACCAAAGAAAATTATATAAACCAGCAAGTCGAGTTGTTATAAATAAGTTTCTGGGCAATAAAATTCAGAATTTTTCTGATTCGTGGTTGTTGTCAGATGATACAAAAAAAAGTGTATTTTTGGAATAGGTGTGGTGTGCAGTTTTCTTGTTTTTGTTTTGATAGATTGCAGATCGAGAAAATACGCAGCTGAGGTAAGTAAGTGTGATATGTTTTTATCATCTCACAGGTTTTTTTTTATCGTTTTAGATACCAGCTAGAGCTCCAAACAAGCATGGTCCAACCTCCTTCGGATCATCGAAAGGAAGCGGACCCGTCACCATCACCTCTCAAGTTTATAGGCGGTGAAGATAGCGGACGGTCTTTTTCTTTTTGAAATGCACACTTTTATTTTGTCAAAATCCTTTAATTTCGAACCATTTTTTGTCAAATCAAAATTACACTTTAAATATAAATTGAAAATATGAAGAATAAATATAAAATACGAGGGTTGATAATATAAAATAATATATAATAAATATAAAAAATAAATATTAGGTAGAGTTAAAATTAAAAATTTACATGAAAATTAAAAAAAAAACTAAGTAAAATGTGAAAAATATTCATTATCTTTATAATACATGTTAAGGTTTGTGTAGTCGACGACCCTAGAGGGATTATTTTGTGAGTGCAAGTTTTTTCGTGTTTTGTGTTGGACGCAGAACGATCGCGCGGTTATCGGAATGTCCGGTTCTGCTGTGCGGGCGATTAAATTAATTAGAAAGTGAAACAATCAGTGCTAGTTTGTTCGTGTATTGAATTGGACGTAGAAAGATCGGAGATCGCGTTCAGACATATTTTCTTCAGAAAGCAGAACGATCGGCTGGTCATCAAAATTTAATTTGGCTTTGTGCGGTAAGCGGAACGATCGGCCGGTTACCCGAATTTTGTTCTGCTTTGAACGGCCTTTGAATAAATTGATGAGTTTTATTTCCAAGTTTAAGTAAAATTTTAGATCACGTCCAGACATGTTTTCTTCGGTAAGCAGAACAATCGGCCGGTCCTCGAAATTTTGTTCTGCTTAGTGCGGTAAGCAGAACGATCGGCCGGTTACCGGAATTTTGTTCTGCTTTGTGCGGCCTTTAAATAAATTGATGAGTCTTATTTCCATCGACCAAACTACACGTTATACACGGCATACCGTTTACCAAAACGAACCCTGCCACACTCCCTACCCCATATATCCAACATCCCAGTGATTTCTCGTGGAAGTGCAGATGACTCGTCGGCTTCTATCAAAGCGAGAATCATGTCAACATTTTCCTACCCATTCCTTAATTGACCTGCATTCGGACACGGCCGGCGCTGGTATTGCTTATTTTTGGGTCACCAGTTCTTACACATTGAAGATGATGTTAGTCCCAAACATCATCTGTTGGTTCTCTGTGTAATTACAGCTGACCTGGCAATAACGGAGTAGCAACCGTGGGCGGTCAATCATGCTCATGCTCATGCTCATGCTCATGCTCATGCTCATGCTCATGCTCATGCTCAAATCACCTTATGACAAATGGCGTTATGCCAAATGACCCAGGCTCAATTTTTATAATCACTGTAATATCTATAAGAATATGCGAAGGTCTTAAGAAATTTCTTATTAAATTTCCGGACGAATGTCCGAAGGAATTCCTAAAGGATGATGCAGTTCTGAAGAAATTTTTCCAAGGGAAATTTTGTACGATTTGCAAGTATTTCTTCCTAGAGTTTTGGAAGGGATTTCTTAAGGTAAGGTATAACTGAAGGAATTTCTTTGAGCAAATCCCAAAATGCTGAAGAAATTCCTTGAAAATGGAAAGAGCTCTTAATTCAATTTCCTCAGCAATTTCCAAAGGCATTCATGAAAAAAAATACAAAAGGAATTTCTAAAAGTTTGTCAGAAACAATTTTCCGCAGTAATTCAAAACAAATTTCTAAAGGAACTTACAAAAAAGAATTCCTAAAGGATTTACCAATGGAATATCTAAAAAAAATCCTTGAATAATTCGTAAGAAAATTCTCAAAGGAATCCCTAGAGGAATCTCCGAAAAAATAGACTTTCCAAAGTAATTTTCTAAAGAATTTCTGCTAAAGGAATGTTCGAAGGCATTCCAAAAAAAATCCTTATGTACTCCTGAAAGAATTTCCAAAGAATTTTCCAAGAATTTTCCGAAGAAACTTCCAAAGGAATTTCTCGAAAAATGCGAAAAGGAATTTCCGAACGAATTTCCAAATAAAACACAGAAGAAATTTCCAACATTTTAAATTTCTGCAAGAATTTCTCTGGATATTCTTCCAAACATTTGTTTGGAATTTCCTCCAGGGATTAATTAAAAAAATCCCCCGGAAATTACTTCGGACATATATCCAGAAATTCCTCAAGATATTGCTTCGGAAATTCCTTAACGAATTCGTTTAGAAATTTCTTTACAAATTCTTTTAAAAAATCCTTCAGAAATTCCTTCATTAGGGATACCTTCGGAGATTCCATTAAGATAAATCCTTTTGGAATTTCTGTAGGCATTTCTTTGGAAAATGATTTGGTGATTCTTTCGAAATATAGTTTAGAAATTCTTTCAGTAATTTTTTAAGAAATCCCCTCAAATTTGGAATTTCTTCGGAATTACAATATTTCTACAGAAATTCCTTCGGAAATCACATAAGAAACTCCTGCAAAAATTACTTCAAGAACTTCTGAAGGAATTCCTTCGGGAATTTAAAAAAAAATCCCTGGGAGTTCCTTCAAAAATCCGGATCGGGATTCAGAACTCTGTTTTGAATGTGGAATTATGAGATCATGCCAAAAATACCTGAAAAAAATCTACATTACTGTTACTCGCAGTCAATCATCATTGTACTTCTGCTCAAGAATAACTAATTTTATTGAAGAGTTGCTTCGGTAATTTCTCCAGGAAGTTCTTAGTTTATTCATCCAGATGATGTTTCATGAATTTATCCAAAAGTTCGCTCCGAAAATCCTCCAAACATTTTTTCGAAAAAAATAATTTCAGGGATTAATTCAGTTAGTCATCCAGAAATTATTTTAGGCATACCTTCAAAAATTCCTTCAGGAATACCATCGTAAAATTCTCTAAGTAATCCATCGGAAATTACTCCAGTGATTCACTACAAAAAACCGCCGCAAATAAATCTAGAAATACCTTAAGAAATTGTTTCGAATATTCCTTCAATTTCCTTAATTTGTACAAGTTCATTTAAAAACCCCTCAGGAATTTCCTTCTGGAATTCCGTAAGCAATACTTTCAAAAATTCCTTCAGGTATTCCATCAGAAATTTCATTCCCTCGGCTCCCGTCCCGAGCAAAGTTTGAGATTGATGTTGAGGAATTGATATTGATTGCTTAGGTTGATATTTTTTGATCGTTTTAACGGCTAAAGTAACAAAATCTACAGCAGAAAAATCTTAAATACTGTGCCATCAAACATTTTGAAAACTAGTTCTGCTGTCAATGTAAGCAAATTGAAAACTGATTTTGATAACGGTTTTCGATAACGAAATAAGCAATTAGTTTAATACCCCGAGCAAAGTCTGACAACATAAACATATTTTGATATCAACATCAAATTGAAATCATAATCTGTTTCCAAATTTTGGTCTCTGTAATCAAAGTCAATTGATATCAGTTTGCTATTGATTATTAAATTATATGAACTGATATTAAACTAATTACTGAATTCGTTACCAAAAACCAACATCAAAATCAGTTTTCAATTCACATTCATATTCACAATTCATCGACAGCAGAAACAATTTTCAAGATTTTCCTACAGTGGATTTTGTTATTTTAACAGTTAAAACAACTAATAGGATTTCAACGTAAGTACATAATCACAATCAGCGATTCAACAACATCAAAACAAGTTATAGATTTGATTTCAAACAATGTTGTTGATCAGTTTTTATAATTTAGAAATCATCAGCAAACTGAAAACCAAAGAAGTAATCAATCATGGAGATCAAAATTTGTAAACAAATTATGAGTTCAATTTGATGTCGATATCAAAATATGTTTTCTATTTGCCCTTATTATGATGTCAGACTTTGCTCGGGGTAATTCCTCCAAACATTTGTCTAAAAAAAATTTGAAAAAATTTCTAAAATAATTCGTAAAGGAATTTCCAAAGAAATTTTCAAAATTTCTTATGTTCCATTTTTGAATTTTCAAAGACATGTCTTGATAAATTTCCAAAGGAATTTCTGGATTTTGTGGAGAAATTCTTGGAAGAAATTTCGGAAAAAAAATCAAAATTTCACCTTGAAATTGGCTTGTTCGATTTCATACACTTCGATATTTGATCGTTGTCACATAACATATGTGTAACTCGGGTAGCAAAAGTTGTACCCTTATAACACTTTTTATTTGTTATACGGAACATCGAAACGTCAGAAGATAGTATAATAGTATTTGATCTAACAAGGGGTCACGCGACTTATATTGTATATCTAAATACGATTCGCGTTGGAATTATACAAAAGATTTTCCCTAGTGGCGTTGGGTGTTTAGGAGCTGAAATTGTTTTTTTTTTAATTAATTGGAGATTGGGGTAAATAATATTAAAGTAGAAAAGAAAGGTGTTTAAGGTATGTAACTGATTTAATATTGTAATGATATTGATTCGACAAACTCGAACAAAATCCATTGGTGTGCCGCGCACGGCTGTTGACCAGTGAACGATAAATTTGTTTGGTGTTCGGTGGAAATATTATGTTTTTATTCGAAAAGCATATCAAATGCTCATTCATTTCCATGAGCTAAATATAACCGCATTTCTCAAACAATTCCTATATATTACGTCTCTCCCAGTGGTGTTGCATCGCATTCGAATTTGTCTTTTTATCTAACATGTATGTAACCGACTTTTTGCCTTTCAAAAGTCTTCTTCACTATGTTTCCTTAAACTATCAATAACAACAAGTAGAGTTTCATTTATCGGAATATTTTGAAGAAATGTCGATTTTTAAAAAGGTGGATTTACCCTCAGTTAAATGTTCAATGCACATTTTTGATGTTTTCTGTTTCCTTTTTACATGTCGTTGAAATTGCTCTACTTTTGGTAAAGAGTATTCGGAATACTCAACCCAAAAGCAATGTTCTAGTAATGAAAAGAATGCCATGAAAAGAGATAACATTAATATCGTACATCGTAAAATAACCTATTCAGATTACGTGCTTCATGGCATGATAAAGATTATCTTGATTTCAACGTTGAATCATCACATTTTCATTTTGTAATGATCTCCGAATTGGAAACACCTCACAGTTGCGATGCTCTCCTGCCAGGGTTTGCAGAAGTCGCTCTCAATAGATAACGAACAACGATAAAAGAGAGGCGAAAACTGTTCCGAATCATAACAAGCCATGATAATAAATTTATCAAACTTGTATACAAGTGCGAAAAAACAGAATCGGATAGGCAGCCCCCACAGAAAAATGGTGATTTTCGCTTTGTTTTCGCTCCTTTCGTGTTGGTTACTGCATAGCTGTGTAGAACAAGGTGAAATGCATCATCAGAGCCAGTGCTCCCCACATTTGGAGCTTTCTAAAAGAAATTTATCATGGGGTATAACATCCCGAATCAGTTCTCTATCATGACAGCTTGCGAAAAAAGTTTCTCGCGGTATGTTACATATCGTATATGTATACAGAGATGATAAGTGAGAGACTTGCTTTTTCTCTTTAGGATTCAATCCCTGTCTCCTGCATTATGATAAGCGAGTTTGCTTTCGTACGATTGTTAATTTATAATGTTGCATCCAATCTATCTATTTTGTGATTGTTGCACATCGTAGACAAACATTGGTGTATCCCTCGTCATCCTTTCGAAAAAAACGAAGACTGCGTATATAAAGATTCGTTCCCAATGTAGAACAGTTCTAAGGGATATACTTTTCTACATATGTTGAATAAAATCTAGATTTTTACCATGCTGACTCAAAAATATTATATCAATTTTAGAGGAATTTTAATCTCGTATGATAAATAAGTTAAAATGGATAAAAGACGAACATTTCATCAAAAACCGCCTGAAAATAGAAGTTTACCCTACAAATAAATCAAATTAGATTTCATATAATACCATTTGGTTAGTAACAGCATAGGAGAGACCTTCTTTTGGATGCAATCCGTCATTTTTAAAAACAATGCAAAAAATTGATGATAGAAAAATAAATATCATTATACTTCGGCTACAGATCTTGCTCTTTGTAGTCTTGGAAAAAAGTGTTATAATTTTCTGATCATATGGTATTTGTTTACACTTGAAAATGACAGAACGATGTTCCCGTTCCCAATTATAACAGTTTCGGCTCATCAAAAGGGGGTCAACTTTTGGATTGGATTTTGTTCGAAGATCCACTTATGTTATGTGCCGTTGTCGTTGGACCTTTAACTGCTGGGATAAACGATCTGTCATAAAACTGCATTCGGATCTGGAATCCATAAGAGCCCTATCTGGAATACAAACTCCATCTCCGCGTTCTACTAGAACTATGGCCGTTGCGAGAAGTACGATTCCCAGAAGCATTCGTTGACACCTGGTTTGTCATGGGGAGATCTTGTGCTTTCGTACTGAGAACAAGTACCCATTGCAGAAGTTCAAGCGCTCGGATATCCATATTCGTTTGAAGGTGTTTGGAAGCAAACCAATGTGTGGTGCTTGTCTTTGCAGAATCGAGAGGGGCATACCATCGCTCGATGTCCACGTTTGAAGCAGTTGCGGCTTCGTAACAACCTGTCACGATCGAAAACGGACATCTCTTGGAAGATCAGACACTGGCAAAGAGATGGTTCTCTCGACATGCTGCACAATCTCCACTTGACCTCTCAACGGTACCCGAGCAAAGTCGGATAACAAAATGAGAGCAAATTGATATTAAGCTCTGCTGTTAAGATTACATTAAAAACAAAATTTGATGTCAATTGTTAGTTAATACAAATTGATATCGCAACATGTTTTCAATGTGCATTTCTCAGTTATCATAATGATAGCAGTTTCACATCAAATTATGCTGTCGATTATCTAAAGTGTGTTTCATGGAAAATTAAAAGCAATCTGCAAACAAAATATGCTGTTGTTGTTATGAATGCTCATAAAAATAATATTTTTTTTTGTGTCTTTATTAAGGAGACTTTCAGCCCGAGGCTGGCTCGTCTCCGATAAAAATAATCTAATTGAATACTCATTTTGATATCAAATTAAAATTTTTATGATATCAAATTTAGTAATCATGTTGATTTCATTGACAGCAAAATTTGTTTTCAGAATGATTTCACAGTGTAAAAATATGCTCTCGTTTCTGCTGTGTTAACCGTTAATCCATACAAAACGAGATGAACTGGAGTAATCAAATAACTGACATCATAAAAGCAAATTCTGATTTCAAATTGATTTCAAAATTTGTTCGGGTATTGTAGCTTGAACGAGGATTTGGCGATCTCTTCTTAGTTTGAGAATATTCCACCTTGGAATCGGAGAGCTTGAATAGTAGGGAAGCCAACACTTTAACCTTTCGCTGCAGGAATTCGGTCAGGTCTTTTATAGAGTCTTGCTCCTTGATCGACGATAATTCTTCCCAACTTCTCTGTCTCGCTGGGTCTAAACGAGCGCACAAGATTTCCAGAAGCAGCAGATCTTTATAATCCGCAGGCAGAACTAGCTGGAATGCCTCCAGTAGGGGCTGCAAATCAGCCGCTGACTTCCTAGTCAGCTTTGGGAGTTTAAAGAGCCCCTGAACCTGGTGACGCTTCAGCTGCTTACTGTCAAAGTGCTTCATCAAAGTGTCCCAAGCAATTTGGTAGTTAGATCTAGTTGTTATTAACGGATCCATAAAGGCGTAGGTCTCGCCTGCCAAGCACCGTTTGAGGTAGTGAAACTTTTGAAACTTTTCTGCATGATGGCACTTCTTCCTTCCACACTTCTGTAGGGTTGAGCTCAGCTGTAAAGCCAGGGTTAGCTTGGTCCGAACCCTGTCTAAGCCCTAGCCCGGCCTCTCCCTATTGATGAGCATCGAAATAAGAGCACAATGGCTGGCGCCGGTCCGCAGTGGCTCAAGTCCTCTGGCATAGTAGCGAATATAGAAACCATGAACACAAGTTTACGGTTCGGTTTCAAGCCGCGGAGTTGGAATAGAGGTCACCGCTTCCAATTTCACCAACTCGAACAGCCTTCCCATCATTTGCAACATATTCTGTTGGTTTCATCGCTGCCACGTACCCACTGAAGATGCCGCATTTGGTTATGAGTTCTGACCGATTCAGCCCGTGTCATCTCGCGCAGCCCATGCTAGCAATTAAAGTACGCCTAGGTCCAGAGCATTTTCGCCAACCAGTGCCAGTGCACAATGTTTGCGGAGTTCCCGGTAAAACCACCTCCGAATTCCTTGTGTCACAGCTACGAACAATCAAAAGTTCCACCATCCTTAAAGACCCGCAGGTTATGCACAGAGCATACTCGGATATCCAATAGTTTTAGGGGGAGCCTCATACGCACAATTTTGCGATATTTGTGGAACCTTCAACACCGTCAAACATTTCCTTTGTCGATGCGTCAAGTACCAGGCCCTCAGAGTAGCTCACGAGATACAAACCAGCATCCCGGATGCCTTTAACTTTTTCCTCAACATTTCTCTGTCTTCCTCATAAACATTATACTAAGCATGCACTAAGATGCACTCACAACTAAATAATTTTATGACGTTTTCATAAACAGATGTTAGGCGCTCTAAGGATAGACAGATGTTATTTCACGATGTTTATAAATGAATGTTGTTCTAATGAAGTCCTGCCCCTTAATCTAGGAGGAAAATAGTGACACCACCGAAAAAGTTAATGAATATGCGGCAGAATGCCACGCTTATGCAACGAAAAAGAACCGGATTTGATCCAGAAAGTTTTAAAATTCGCTGAAGTAACGATTGCAAGCTATTTATATTTTAAATAACCTTTTCATTGTATTTTCCTGAACATCAAACATAAGCTCCGCTATTGTCTCATTACAGCATCTAAACATTACTGTCAAGAATACTCATTTGCGCCGCAACATACTTTCATCACATTCAAGTCGTCACGGTCACCCCGTCGCCATTATTAAAAATTACTCTGTTTACCGTGCTGAAATAGGACAATCTCGGCACAAACCAACCCGGGACAATGTTACAAACGATTGTTTACAATGAAGCACAAAGTAAACCTCCCGCAGCAGCACACAGTCAGTCAGGAGGAGTCGTCCCTTTTCCGTTTGATGTGTGTCGTCGTAGTTGGTAATCTTGCAACACGATAGCTGCTGACTAGCTTTTACTGCATTCGTCGACGAGCAGCAAGATTGAATCCTTCGTTTGGACCGGCCTTTGTAGAACGATAGCTAGGGAGCACATCCATTTGACATTAACGTAAACAGAGGAGTTATAAATTTAATACATTGCGCGTTACACAGGAAGTAATGTGCAGTGCACTCTTTGAATATTTATCGCATGACTCAGACCGAAGAACGAACCGATCTGCCCGATGCCGGAGTTGGATCCCCTTTTGCAAACGAAGCTGTGGTGTTTGCTGAGCTAGTGGATGTAAAGGTGCCGGCAATCAATTGGCCCTTTCTCCTGGACTTGGTTCGCTATGCCTGGGCGCTCCCCCGAAGGGCTTGCACACGAATAGATGATGGCGCTTTGATATAAATTTAAATTGACTCTAAAATGACGGTAATCAAAATCACTGACGATGCGACGGTGTGCTGTACGGGTTGATTCCCAAACCTTTCGAACACACTCATTCGCGCGCTCGCCTCGACATCTCAACAACCGTTGGTGCAGATCCAGCGAAAGAAATATCAGCTGGAATTATTTATTCAGTACACGAACCATTTATGGCGGAACAAGCGCACCTCGACGAACACGTTTTTGCGCGTGGGAACACGACGTAAAGTATATGAGTTATTGGTTATAAATTTTGCTCGACTCTGGCTGGTTCTTCGGCGCGATGTTGTCGATATCTTCAGACTCAAGAAGTTGGACTTTGGCCGCTTCAAATACGTTCCGAAGCTAGTTGGTCACAAAAGGCCTCCCATCTGCCCCGAGTTGGTGACGCATCTCAATCGGCTTTATTCAAACAAACCCGTGGAAATTTCACATTTTATCACGCAATCACCACTTATCACATCCTTCGCTTCGGTGTGCGGTGATGTGCTCATTAAAATAATTCCTAGCCCGGAGTGACTGCCGATAATGACGCAGGCGGCCCAGCACGGACCTTTCCAGCCGAAGCTTCTCGATAAGTGTTCAAGAAGAATGTATATGGATGGTTGGTGGTTCAATTCAACTAAGTGCGCGGGAGTCATTCACCGCGACGTCGACGATGGTCTATCCCGGACGGAGAAGAATAATAAGTTTGTGCTAATGCAATCGTAGAATAAAGTTCTATCAGTTATACATACAAGTCAAAGGTAAATTATGGAAATATTACAACAGTACAAGCATACCAATGTCGAATCGAGTCTATATTTTTGAGATATTGACTTAAAAATGAGCAACAAGAATTCTGCCTCATGGTCTATGATAAACAATATTGGAATTCGAACGAATTTTGATATCCCCAAGTTATTTTCCCTTGTTAGGGTCACCATCATATTTATAAACCCGGTGGAAGAACCCGCCACAGCTGTATCACGCGGCACACAATAACTCGCTACACACATGCACAGAATGAATGACAAGATGGATTTTTATTTGCGGTGATTGACCGATGGTATGCAAATCATGAGCCTACCACCCGTCCAGCCGCCCGCTCAAAGCTCCCGGTCAGGTCTCGAGGAAACGGTGCTTTAACAACAACTTTATATTTACAAATCATTAAAAGCGCGTCGTCGTCGCCTTCGTCATTGCTGTTGCGGTAGAGCATCGATTCGAAGGAAAATCTCCTGGAGTCGATCGAGGAGTGCACTCCTCCGCTGCGTTTTATGTGCATTTCGAAGCGAGTTGGAACAGCACGTCGCGTTGCGCCGCATCGGTTCTGATACGATGCCAGCCCGCCAGCCAGCCAGCGTCTAATTTTGTTTGTCGATTGGTGGTTTATTGGTGTGGGATTAGTTTTCTCGCACCCAGGTGCGAATGCTCGGTCATACCGGTGCGGTGCAGAGGAGTGAGTGCACTTTTAATTGAACGAATCCGATTGAACTCCGTCCAATCTAGGTGGACATTTGGTTATGCAGAATTAGAATCAATATGTGCACAGTTTAAGTGAATATGTAGGAGGGGAGCCTCTAATGAAGTTATTCCGATACAATGAATAATTGACAGAACGATTATTAGATCCAGTTTAGAATACCGATTGGGTCATGTCAACGTGATATTAGCGCAGTATGTTATGCTGATTCGAATGCTGATCGTATGGTTTATAAACCCAGCCAGCGGATTTCAGTTCCAGCGGTTGTGTGTATCACAACCTACCAAAATCTGAATAAGAACTGAGCAAATGCAAAAACTGTTGCTCTATTGTATTGCTATAGGTCTAATACAATATTTGTATGAGAATCAAGCAATTTCACATATGCCCAGATCTTATTCAGATATTACGTAGGTTCTTATACATAATCGTAGAAGAAAGCAAAAAATGGTGATTGTGGCTGACCTGAGAGATGCGAACATTTTACAGCATAAATAATAAATTAATTACTAAAATATTTCAATGTAAAACTTTCAGAATTCATTCATAATGAGCTCGTAAGTTATAGCCAAAATACTATATTTACAGAAAAAAAACGCGTGAAAAAGAGTCATTTATTCCTTGAAACTCATCCTAAACTGATTTGCTCATTCGACGCAGAACTCTGTCCCATTGTTTCTTATTTAAAATTGGTCAGATTGGTATGTTCGTGTATGTCTTAAACCTTAACCGATTTGCTTGAGACAGATTGGAATCCTGGGATATTGGGATAAAAAGTAGCCAGATATGACTATTGACTCAGAAGCTATGGCCAAAACGTAATTTTTATACGCTTTTACGCGCTTCTCAATACTTTTGAACGAACGAGAAAGGCATCATCTATGTGGCTTAATTAGGGGATTTAAAAATATGTTTGGAAAGAAATGTTTTTATTTGTTTTTCAACAAATAATGGTCAGCCCTCTTAATTTTTGTGAAAACTTGCTTCAAGAGGCTTCGGCAGATTTTGTTTTATTATTGTCAGGGGGTTTTTGTTGACCAAATTTTATGAAATTTGGCCACAATATTCTTTGATATGCAAAGAATGTTTAGGCCAAATTTGAGCATGATTTAATTAGTTATAGAAAACCCCCTGACAATAATTGAACAAAACCTGCCGAAGCCGTCATTTCCCCTATATATTTTTTAACAAAAAAATATGCAGTAATTGCTTTGTTTATATGATCGAATTCTTGCAAAAAATCATGCAGAAATTTATCACTCGGAATCTGTGTCAAAAGGTCGAAAGGTCAAAAGGTCGAAAGGACAAAAGGTCGAAAGACATAGGAAAAATGGTCAAGGGAACAAAATAAGAAAGGACAAACGGTCGAATTGAAAGAAAGTCGAAAAATTATAAAAGGTTGAAGGAAGAGAGGATTGAAAAAATAACTGGATCAAAAGGTCGAAAGGATAAAATATCGAAAAGACAAAAGGTTGACAGAGCAAAAAATAGTCGAATAGACAGATATTGGAGGTTTGATTCTATGTGGGCTGTTCTTACGAGTAATGCCTTATGTTTTAAATAGACGCTATTCTTTAGGGTTCACTTAACTCTCTAACATAAATTTTTTTGTTTTTGCTCAAAATCACTACTTTGCTTTCCATAACCGATTTGAACACTTATTAGGCAAAAAATTAAAATTCGCGGTGCATAGGTTTTTAAAATGATATATTCCAAATGATCATTTTAATGAAAATGAGTGAAGGACTAGTTTCAGGAATTAAAATTTAAGTACATAAAGCCTAGCAACACTGAAAATATTGATTTGACAATATACCTCTTAATAATACCCTATGTTTGAACAAGATGAAAATTCAACAACGAAATATTATCAGGTGAAATACAAATAAACATAAATGTTCAAAAGAATGGTTGATTAACACCTTGCAATTCGCTTCATTTTTGCAATTTCTTCCTTTTATCCCATCCCTTTTGACCGTTCCACCTTTTGACACTTCTAACTTTTGACCTTCGATTTGTTGACCTTCAAGCATTTGTCTTACAACCGTAATTTCTATCTTTTGTTCTTTGGACCTTTCGTCCTTTCGACCTTTTGTCCTTCAACCTTTTACCTAAGATTATTTGTTTCATCCTTTTGTCCCTTAGACCTTTTGACCTTCGACCTTTTATGCTGCAACCATCATTCTCTAACAAATTTTATATAGAAAATGGTACATCGAACTATATTCACCATATAAGGTTGGTGTCTTGGCTTAATGCGAGAAAGGCAGTATCACTACTCGGTGAATTAAGTTGGGTTTTAATCTTCATTTAAGAGATTTGGAGGTGGGCCTCATTGCCGTGCGATTAGCGACGTCAATCGTCTAGACCAGTGTTTCTCAACCTGGGGTACATGTACACCTGGGGATACCTACCTGATCTAAACAAAATGTTGAATAATATGTTTGGAATATGCTTTTGAACTGATATCTAGAATCAAAAGCCTTTTTTCAGAGAAGACTCCTTTCAAGAAAGTCGGAGCCTTCTTTCAAGAGGCTCAGAAGGTTCTTTTCAAAATACTCGGAAAGCTCCCTTCAAGAGGCTCGGAAGCCTACTTTCAAGAGGCTCGGAAGGTTCTTTTCAAAAGGCTCGGAAAGCTCCTTTCAAGAGCCTCGGAAGCCTACTTTCAATAGGCTCGAAAGACTACTTTCAAGAGGCTCAGCAGCCTCCTTTTAAGAGGCTCGGCAGCCTCCTTTCAAGAGGCTTGGAAGCCTCTTTTCAAGAAGTTCGGAAGCCTACTTGCAAGAGGCTTGAAAGCCTCTTATCAAGAAGCACGGAGCCTTCTTTCAAGAGCCTCGGAAGCCTCCTTCCAAGATGCTCGGAAGCCTCTTTTAAGAGGGTCGGAAGTCTTATTTTAAAACGCTCGGAAGGCTCCTTTCAAGAAAGTCGGAAGCCTTCTTACAAAAAGCTCGGAAGCCTCCTTTCAAGAAACTCGGAAGGTTCTTTTCAAAAAGCTCGGAAAACTCCTTTCAAGAGGCTCGGAAGCCTCCTTGCAAGAGGCTCGGAAGTTTCGTTTTAAGAGGCCCGGAAGCCTACTTTCAAGAGGCTTGGAAGCTCATTTGAAGAAGGCCGGAAACCTTCTTTCAAAAAGCCCGGTAGGCTCCTTGAGGCCTCCCTCCAAGAAGCTTGGAATTCTTCCTTCATAAGGCTCAGAGGTTTACATTCAAGAGGCTAAGAAGCGTGCTTTTAAGATGCAAAAGAAGCCTCCTTTTAAGGGGCTCGAAAGCCGCCATCCGAGAGGCTTGAAAGCCTCTCTACAAGACGCTCAGAAGTATTTTATCAAGAGGTGAGGAACCCTACTTTCAAGAGGTCCAGAAGCTCCTTTCAAGAGCCTCAACCTTCTTTTAAGAGGTACCGGAAGCCTACTTGCATAAAGCTCGAAAGGCTCCTTTTAAGAGGCTCGAAAACCTACTTTCAAGTGGAACGGAAGCCTCTTTTCAAAAGGCTCGGAAACCTCTCTTCAAGAAGCTCAGAATTCTTCTTTCAAGAGGCGTGGATGCAAAGGAAGCCTCCTTTTAGGTGGCTCGAAAACCGCTATTCAAGAGGCTCGGAAGCCTCTTGTCAAGATGTGCGGAAGCCTGCTTTCAAGAGTTTCAGAAGCTTCTTTCAAGAGGCTCGGAAGGCTCCATTCAAAGGGCTCGGAATTATTCTTTCAAAGGCTTGGAAGCCTATTTTCAGGAGGGGGTACCTCAATTCATGCGAAAGTTTGGAGGGGTACCTCTCAAGTACCTCGAAAGTTTGGAGGGGTACCGCATGTGCTGTGGTGTGTGGTTTCGATTCCCGCTTAAATAAGAAAAAAAAACTTTTCGTAAGGCGAAAAATACTCCACTGGTCCACTGGGTGTTGTGTAAATGTCCCATCTGTTGTTCCATGCTAGATGTTAAGTGTTCAGTCTGTGCGACCTCTGGTTGAAGACGGTGTTTCTGTCTTTAGATTTGCAGCTCGAGGCTCATCTCTGAATAGCAATTCGGGATCTTTTTCCGTAAACTCGAGTAAATTCCAGAAATTATTTGTGGAATATCTACAGATAATCTGCAATTCCATCTGCAACTATCTCCGGTTTACGAAAAAATGACGAGATAAAAAAAGGGAAAAGATGCCTTTCAATAGGAAATGTTTTTTATGTGCCAAGTTTCAATAGCAACAATAAGAACTTGGAAAAATCGGAAGTTATAAAAACATATTTATACTTCAAATATATACCAACAGCAGTTGGTATAGAAAATGTCAAACCAATTTCCACACAAAAATCCATGCCAGATATTGCGAAATTCGCATAGTCGAAACAACTCGGCTTTTTTCGATTATGATAGAAATTCTGTAGAAAAATCTTTCATTTGAGGAAAAGAAATTTAAATCACTTTCTTAAGAAAGGCAAAAAATCATTAGATTTTGACAAATTTATGAATATGAAACATACTTCGAACTATGGAGAAGTTCTTGGTCTTTTGAAGCTTTTCGTGAAGTTTATGAACTCTCATGCCAACAAAATCAAATTTTGTCATTTCTTCTCACATCTTCAAAATCAAATTTTGACATTTCTTATAACATTGTTTTTTAATTTTTTCACACATTTCTTCTCACAAAACACAATAATACAGTAGATAGGTTTAAGGCAGGCATTTTCGTCTTTTCGTTATAGTCTCGAAAACCAATAAAAGAGACACTTTTTTGCCATACTCATACGTATTAAATGGTAAACTCAGGCGAAACGTTCTGCTAAAGTGGAGTTCTAACAAATCTTCTTCTTCTTCTTCAATGGCTCTACATTCCAACTGGAACTTGGCCTAGCTTTTCAACTTAGTATTCTATTAGCATTTCCTCAGTTATTAATTGAAAGCTTTTCTATGCCCGCCATTGCATGAGTATGTATCTTGTGTGGCAAGTACAATGGATACACTATGCCCAGGGTGTCGAGAATGTTTCCAACCCGAAAACATTCTAGACCGGACCGAGAATCGAACTCGCCATCTCCGGATCCCACGCCTTTGCTCGCTAGGCTACTGGAGACCCCGACTTCTAACAAATGGACGTTGCTTTCTTTAGTTTTGGCCTTAGTTATTGCATACTTTCATTCCCTGCCATCGAATTGTGGCGTTTCTATAGAGAATGGAGGGGCAGATATGTAAATATCTCATGACATCTCACATTAAAATTGAGAAGTTTAGTCATACAAAGTTGATGCACCAATGCACAAATGTACCATGCATCTCCATTAGGGTGCCAATGGAATGTATGGGAAAAAAATTGTCATCGAATTTCAAAAAAACGACATTGCTCACAAGTTTCATTACCCCAAAATATGACCCCATGCAAAATTTGAGCTCAATCGGACATGATTTAGGGGTGCTCAAAATTAATCAAAATTTTATTTTTTTTCCATTCTAGGTTTTTCCATTTTCATTTCCAGTATTTATTTAAACTTTAGAAGTGAAAGCAGTCACACTTTTTATTATTATTATCTATATACATAATCTTCTATATATCTTCTTCTTCTATATACATAAAAATGAATTTCTGTCTGTCTGAAACTTATAGACTCGGAAACTACTGAACCAATTAGTGTGAAAATTTGTATACAGAAGATTTTTGGGGCCGGGGAAGGTTCCTAAGATGATTCGAGACCCCTCCCTCATTTGGAAAAGGGGGCTCCCATACAAATAATACATAAATTTCTTCATAACTCGAGAATTAATCAAGCAAATGGAACCAAATCTGGCAAGCGGAGGTTTTGGAAGGGAAGATATGTTTTTAGGGTGGTACACAACCCCCCCCCCCCTTCTGGAAAGGCGGCCTCCCATACAAATGTAACAGAAATTTCGACATAACTAAATAACTAATCAGAGTGTAAATCGATTTCAGGCGAAACGAAGTTCGTCGGGTCTGTTAGTTTTTCATACAATTCTGACGACTGAACTTCATTTCTGATTCGATGGGAGATTTATTCGACATCTGCAAGAAGTATAAACCAAAGAACCAGTTGGAGTCCTTTGGCATCAAAAAACAAAAAAAATATTTCCCCCTTGTGAGAAAAAAAAACTATCATGTCCGATTCAGCTCAAATGTTGCATAGAGGAATATTTTTAGCTACGAAAACGTTTGTGTATCTTACGGTGGTAAAATACGATTAAAAAAAACTTCATCATCTGAAAAAAAGTTCCAAAAATGTTCTAAGAGAAAAAATCGATTTTTTTTTTAATTTTTTTTTAAGTCACTTCAGATCTAGAAGTTTTATGCAATTTTAAGTCATTAGGCATCTAAAACAAAAATTCGTTTTTCGACTTTTCCTTTGGTCTCCCCTTGGGAAAACTTTCATTTGTAAAAATTTCAAAAATGTGATGAATTTTAGGCACCCCTAAATCATGTCCGATTTTACTAAAATTTTGCATAGGGGGATATTTTTGGTTACGAAAACGTTTGCGTATCGCCCGGTGTTAAAATTCGATGAAAACAATTTTCATCATCTGAAAAAAATTCAAAAGGTCCCAAAAATATTCTAAGAGAAAAAACCGATTTTATCAAAAAAAAAAAAAATTTTTTTTTAAATGACATCAGATCTTGACGTTTCATGCATTTTTAAGTCATTTGGCATCAAAAACAAAAATTCGATTTTCGACTTTTCCTTGGGAAAATTTTCATGGGTAAAAATTTCAAAACTTTGATGAATTTTAGGCACCCCTAAATCTTGTCCGATTGAGCGACTTCAACGTCCAAAAACCGACGAACAACCTCTATTTTGTGACCAAATAATCTCGGGCATTTTCCAATCAATCAACTATCGCCAGTCAATTTCCATAGTCCAAAGCAACTAATGCAATATATGAGCATCATGAATGCATTTTTTCTTCTCATTCTGCCATCCAATGTTATAAAAAACGGGATTTATTTTATCACAATATTCCACTAGAACAATTAATTGCATACTATTCGGCAACTCCGGTCGTAGGAAAATCATTTTAGTTTTGTTAAATGTCTTGGCTGGGCCCCAAGCAACTGTACATAATTTGGACCCGATTGATTACTTCCTCGCTTTCCGCATCGTGTTTGAAGTTTGTGTGGAAATTAGTATGAGTAAACGTATATTTTAGCATTTTTATTTCTAGAGGTTTCAGTTCATCGTAAACCGAGTGGCACATTGGGTTATATAACCCAAAAGATGCCGAAAAACTTTGCTGAAGAATGTTCATTGCTGAAACGTCCACGAAAAAAGTTATAATGCTAAGATTGGTTGTTCAAACCATACGCAAAAAACCGTTTATTCTGCCAGCACTGTCGAACAACGTAGACTAGTAATTTAACTGAGTGTTATTTTATTTTTTTTTTCTGACTTTCATTGATATTTTTTTACGATTTTCGTTGGGAAATTATTCCTTGGAAACTTTATCCGAATGTCCTAAGGAAATTCTTCCAATTTTTTTTCGGAATATACTTCCAATTTATTCCCAGAAATACTTTCAGAAACTCCATTGGAAATTCTTCTTCATTTCTTCGAGAAATTCACCGGAAATTCGAGAAATTTTTCCCCAATTCTTTCAAAAAAAATTCTAATTAATTTCCACGGGAAATTCTAATACATTTTCTTGAAATATTGTTCGGAATTTCCTAAGCAAAATGTTTCGAATTTTCCCGGGAAATGATTATGATTTTTATTCTCTGGAGATTTTTGCTTCACTTGTTTTCGGAAACCCCTCCGAGTGTCCTTTCCGAATTTTCGAGGGACATTATTTTGAATTTCCTCGGAAAACTTTTCCAAATTTTCTCGGAGCTCTAATCCCAATTTCAACGGAAAGTTCTTTTTATCTTTCTCGAGAAAATCTTTCGATCTTTTTCGAGAAAATCTTTTGATTTTCATAAAAGGGGATTCTTCCACTTTTTTACGGGGATAAACTTCGACTTTTACCGAAACATTCGCCCGATTTTCCGCAGAGATATTTTCCGAGTTTTCACGGAAAATTCTTCTGATTTTTTTTCCAAATTTCCTCGTGAAAATCTTCTAAATTTTCCAAGAATTATTATTCCTTATTTTCTGGGGGAATTCTTCCAAATTTCCTCGAGAAATTCTTCCAAATATTCTCAAAAAACTTGTCCAAATTTCCAAGGGGATATACTCCGAATTTTTTTCAAAACTTCCAGTGGAAATTCTTTGAAATTTCCTCGAGTTTTTTTTTTCAAAATTTCATTAAAAAATTCATCCAAATTTCCCCAAGAAATTCCTTTGATTTTGTTCTGATATATCTTCCGAATTTCCTCGAAAAAATCCAAATTTTCTAGGGAAATTCTTTTAAATTTCTTAGGAAAATTCTTCCAAATTTCTTCCAAGAAAAATATTCAATTTCTCATGGGAAATACTCCTGCAGAATTTTCACACCAAGCTATTTCATGGTTCAACACAACAACCACCTCTCACCAAGGGGGAAAAGACGGTAAAACCCCATACGCTCGGTAACGTGTCATATTCGAATGTCTGATTAGAATTACAAATAGGAAATTCCATAAACCAGTCAGTAAGGTAGGTGGAGGAGTATTTTTCCGCTTGGTTTGCTACCAGCTAATGAAATCAGACAGTCCGCAAGCCACATCCATTAGAAATTAAATTCTTCGGGTGGTTTGTGGTGGCGAACCAGAAATATTCTCTGGTGATTAGACGGTTCAAAAATATTCCATTATTCTTCACACAACAATTACGGTTGGCAAGGTATGCCGAGTATGGTTTAACGCTGGCTGATAGACTCTTACGAAGTAGATGAATGCCCTCCCACACAGAACGTTATCCCACACTGTCACCGCAAAGCATTCACAAACTAATTTTTCACAATTGAAAAAGTCCATTCACAGTGACTCAAAACGAACAGTTCATGGCACAGAGCACACCTGTATAGCATCACCGTCTAGCTGCTTTCTTTCAAAGCTCATTCTTTCCCCGCCTCGTGCCACCAACGGAACGACTTATGTTACCCTGCTGTACGGCAGCGAGACACGGTCGGATAGAATCAGCTCATCAGCTCCATCATTCCGCATTTAGGCATTACTCGTCGTCAGTTTTGCTCATTCAGAAATCAGAAAGAAGTGACTCCCGCACCGAGACTCTGCCCGGCTTGAACCACGTGAATACAAAAAAAAACTCAAAAAACCACAACAAACGACACAGCCACGGTAAGAACTCGGCATCATAGTCGAGTGAAATAATAATCCTTACCATGCACAACACAAGGTCCCACCATGACGATGAATGCTACTCCCGCCTGTGAACTGTTCTGGTTTTCTTGTGTGTATTTTCGGTTTCGACTCCGGGTTTTCTTCAACTCCCCCGTTGCAACACGTATACCAGAACCGCACCGCTCGAGCTCTGGGACGCGCGATATGTGTGGGTGGTGATGCAGCCTCGGAGGAAGCTCCCCCCCACACCATTTTGTAACCTCATGCAGCGAGCGAAATGACATTTTAACGTACGACTGATAATAAAAACACAACACGTCTTTCCTCATGTTTGTTTGGCTTTCGGTGAAGAAATGAGTTTGCCTGCAGGCGGGTTGTGTGAGCCGCCGAGAGTGCGAAATTGTGCTGGCGAAGAACGAAACGGTGCAGATGTGTGCGAGCAGCCAGCGAATGGTGATTTGTGGATTGTCATTTCTTGTTTCAGATTGTGTCACGAATGGAACATCATTTTTGTGAAGCTAAGTTTCTTTTTTTGTTTCGGGAAAATTGAAAGAACTTTAACCCTCTAGAGCGGTACTGTTTGATAGTTTAAAAAAACTCGAACGAGCTTCGAACGAAAAGTTTACACTTTGAGGAATAGCTTTATTTGAAAGAGACAATATAAATACAAAAAGACTAGAACTGACAAATTTGTGAAAGTTGTGCAAAGATGCCATGCGATAGAGTATATACTTAACAAAAATCCACAATAAAATAAATGCTAATACGAAGAGATTGTTGTAATGGTGAGCAAACTCCCAGTGTCACGTATAATAAAAGCCGCATCTGCACGAACCCCATAACTTTTATGATTTTCTTTATTATCGAGCCCACATCACTTACTTCAAAGTACGCCACATTTTTTTGGTTTTATCTCAATTTATTGACACTCTAATTGACATTAATTCATTTAGTTTTATCACTCGTTCAATTTGCCCGACTCACAAACCGGCAATTCAACGTTATGATATGAGTCGACGGAAACAATTCCCCCCTTGTTTATCTTAGCCACTTTCCTGTCACCTCTAACTTAGCAGATCGGCTATCATATTCGTTCAGCGCCTCAGACTGTGCAACCAAGCGCTAGATTTGCGGAATCATTCTGCAATGAAGGCATTAAGCCAGCACGCGTGGGTGATCCACTTCAAGTGCAACGAACGATCCCCCCGATCCATCGCAGCCTCTGCTCCTCCGTTGCCAATTCCCTTCCATATTGGATCTATTTTATCGCGTTATCATCGACTCAATTTAAAAAACCATATTTATGTTTCTCCTTACTGTTGGTGCTCGTTAAGAAGCCTACCACTACTGCGGATGGGGACCGGTCGGCGCAGTGGTCAGCGTGGGCGTCCTGTCTCTACTTGGTGGACGACCCATAGTCGTTAGTTTTAAGCTTCTCAGACAAACGGCGCACAGTACGGTGGTTGAGAGGCAAAAATCAAACGCATTTCTATAAATGCGTTTTGAAACTTTTAATAAGAATAAGTTTATTAAAAAATTAAAAAATAGAGCTTCGATTAGTTATTAGAATGAAATTTATCTCGTCAAACATGGAACAAATTTAAGACACTCCAGAAGAATTTTCTAAAGGAATTCGGAAAAAAAAATCTACAAAAATTCGGAAGAATTTTCCAAGAAAACTCAGAAAAGTTTTCCAACGAAATTCAGAAAAATATCTCAAGAAAATCCAAAAGAATTTCCTAAAGAATAATTTACCAAGGAAATTCGGAATAATTTCCAGAAGAATTCGGAAAAATTTCCCAATAAAATTCGAAATAATTTCAAAAAGAAGTTTCCAAGGATATTCGGAAAAAAATCCCAAGAAAATTCGAAAAAAAATTCCAAAGAAAATTCAGAAGAATTTCTCAAGGAAATTCGGAATAAGAATTTTCCAACTGAAGTCAAGAAAATTCAAAAGAATTTCCCAAGAAAATTCAGAAGAATTTTCCAAAAAATAATTTCCCAAGGAAATTTGGAAAAAGATTTCATGGAATATTTTCCAAGGAAATTCGGAAAAGTTTCCCAATAAAAGTCGAAACAATCTCCGAAAAGAATTTCCCAAGGAAATTCGGAATAATTTCCCAAGGAAAATCAGAATAATTTTCCAAGGATAATCAGAACATTTTTTTTTAATTTCCCAAGGAAATTTGGAATGAAATTCGAAATAATTTTCAAAAGAATTTTCCAAGAAAATTCGGAACAATTTTCCAACAAAATTCGAAACAATTTCCCAAGAAAATTCTGAAGAATTTCTCAAAGGAATTCGGAAGAATTTCCCAAGGAAATTCAGAATAATTTTCCAAAAATAAATCGGAATAATTTTCCAAGGAAATTCGAAATAATTTCCAAAAAAAATTTCTCAAGAAAATTCGAAAGAACTTCCCAAGGAAATTCGGAAGGATTTCCCAAGGAAATTTGGTAGCATTTTCCAAGCCGTTTCGGAAGAATTTCCCAAGGAAATTCTGAGGACTTTCCCAAGGAAATTCTGAGGACTTTCCCAAGGAAATTCGGAGGAATTTCCCAAGGAAATTCGGAGGAATTTCCCAAGGAAATTCGGAGGAATTTCCCAAGGAAATTCGGAGGAATTTCCCAAGGAAATTCGAAGGAATTTCTCAAGGAAATTCGAAGGAATTTCTCAAGGAAATTCGGAGGAATTTCCCAAGGAAATTCGGAGGAATTTCCCAAGGAAAATCGGAGGAATTTCCCAAGGAAAATCGGAGGAATTTCCCAAGGAAAATCGGAGGAATTTCCCAAGGAAAATCGGAGGAATTTCCCAAGGAAAATCGGAGGAATTTCCCAAGGAAAATCGGAGGAATTTCCCAAGGAAATTCGGAGGAATTTCCCAAGGAAATTCGGAGGAATTTCCCAAGGAAATTCGGAGGAATTTCCCAAGGAAATTCGGAGGAATTTCCCAAGGAAATTCGGAGGAATTTCCCAAGGAAATTCGAAGGAATTTCCCAAGGAAATTCGAAGGAATTTCCCAAGGAAATTCGAAGGAATTTCCCAAGGAAATTCGAAGGAATTTCCCAAGGAAATTCGAAGGAATTTCCCAAGGAAATTCGAAGGAATTTCCCAAGGAAATTCGAAGGAATTTCCCAAGGAAATTCGAAGGAATTTCCCAAGGAAATTTGAAGGAATTTCCCAAGGAAATTTGAAGGAATTTCCCAAGGAAATTCGAAGCAATTTCGAAGGCAATTCGAAGGAATTTCCCAAGGAAATTCGGAGGAATTTCCAAAGGGAAATTCAAGGAATTTCCAAAGGGAAATTCAAGGAATTTCCAAAGGGAAATTCAAGGAATTTCCAAAGGGAAATTCAAGGAATTTCCAAAGGGAAATTCAAGGAATTTCCAAAGGGAAATTCAAGGAATTTCCAAAGGGAAATTCAAGGAATTTCCAAAGGGAAATTCGACGGAATTTCCCAAGGAAATTCGAAGGAATTTTCAAGGAAATTCGAAGGAATTTTCAAGGAAATTCGAAGAATTTCCCGAAATTCGGAAGAATTTCCCAAGGAAATTCGAAGGAATTTCCCAAGGAATTCGAAGGAATTTCCCAAGGAAATTCGAAGGAATTTCCAAGGAAATTCGAAGGAATTTCCCAAGGAAATTCGAAGGAATTTCCCAAGGAAATTCGAAGAATTTCCCAAGGAAATTCGAAGGAATTTCCCAAGGAAATTCGAAGGAATTTCCCAAGAAAATTCGAAGAATTTCCCAAGGAAATTCGAAGGAATTTCCCAAGGAATTCGAAGGAATTTCCCAAGGAAATTCGAAGGAATTTCCCAAAGGAAATTCGAAGAATTTCCCAAGGAAATTCGAAGGAATTTCCCAAGGAAATTCGAAGAATTTCCCAAGGAAATTCGAAGGAATTTCCCGAAAAAAATCGATAGAATTTCCCAGGGAAATTCGAAGGAATTTTCCAAGGAAATTCGAAGGAATTTCCCAAGGAAATTCGAAGGAATATCCCAAGGAAATTCGAAGGAATTTCCCAAGGAAATTCGAAGAAAATTCGAAGGAATTTCCCAAGGAAATTCGAAGAAAATTCGAAGAAAATTCGAAGGAATTTCCCAAGGAAATTCGAAGAAAATTCGAAGGAATTTCCCGAGGAAATTCGAAGGAATTTCCCGAGGAAATTCGAAGGAATTTCCCGAGGAAATTCGAAGGAATTTCCCGAGGAAATTCGAAGGAATTTCCCAAGGAAATTCGAAGGAATTTCCCAAGGAAATTCGAAGGAATTTCCCAAGGAAATTCGAAGGAATTTCCCAAGGAAATTCGAAGGAATTTCCCAAGGAAATTCGAAGGAATTTCCCAAGGAAATTCGAAGCAATTTCCCAAGGAAATTCGAAGCAATTTCCCAAGGAAATTCGAAGCAATTTCCCAAGGAAATTCGAAGGAATTTCCCAAGGAAATTCGAAGGAATTTCCCAAGGAAATTCGAAGGAATTTCCCAAGGAAATTCGAAGGAATTTCCCAAGGAAATTCGAAGGAATTTCCCAAGGAAATTCGAAGGAATTTCCCAAGGAAATTCGAAGGAATTTCCCAAGGAAATTCGAAAGAATTTCTCAAGGAAATTCAAAGGAATTTCCCAAGGAAATTCGGAGGAATTTCCCAAGGAAATTCGGGGGAATTTCCCAAGGAAATTCGGGGGAATTTCCCAAGGAAATTCGGGGGAATTTCCCAAGGAAATTCGGGGGAATTTCCCAAGGAAATTCGGGGGAATTTCCCAAGGAAATTCGGGGGAATTTCCCAAGGAAATTCGGGGGAATTTCCCAAGGAAATTCGGGGGAATTTCCCAAGGAAATTCGGAGGAATTTCCCAAGGAAATTCGGAGGAATTTCCCAAGGAAATTCGGAGGAATTTCCCAAGGAAATTTGGAGGAATTTCCCAAGGAAATTCGGAGGAATTTTCCAAGGAAATTCGGAGAAATTTCCCAAGGAAATTCGGAGGAATTTCCCAAGGAAATTCGAAGGAATTTCCCAAGGAAATTCGGAGGAAATTCGGAGTAAACATGAATCGTGATTAAAACCAAATTAAAACCTTTTTATTAATCTCTACCGAAAATCAAATCATATTGATATATATGAATCATATGTACAGTTATTTGTTTTTCGTTGCATTCATAATTCAACATCCAACATTAGACATTTCTGTCACAGGTACCGCCTGATACAAATGGAGATACACCCAGGGGTACATGGACCCCAGGTTGAGAACCGTAGTGGATTCTGCCTTGACGGTGAGTTCGACTTTTACAGATACGAAACAGAGTATGACATTATATACATCAGTGTCCATTTTGAAGTGTAGTAAGTGGCAGACCTAATAAGTGTGTAACATAAAAATAGCATTTGTCCACCAACGCAACCGAATAAATGTTACGGTAATGTGTCAGCAGGTAGACTCAAGCTATATCAAAACTAATGTCAATGTTCTACATAGATACTTTGGAAGACAAAAATCGATAAACGACAAAAAATGCATGGCTTGTTGCACTTGCACTCCACGAAAGGCGGTACTCTCTTAAGTGAGGTTTAATGGAAAAATGGTAACTAGGAAGTTTCTATAAAAACATGTTTTTTTTTTAAATAAATTGTAGCTCCCTGAAGAAGGCCAAGACCACAGGCCGAAACGTTGGAAATTAAAAAAAAACTTAACGTCTCAATTCTTTCGCCAGACTGAAAAGACGTTAGTTCAAGAAAAACTGTGAAAAATGAGAAGTGAGACGTCTTGCACTACTCACTTTTCACAGTGAGAAGTGAGAAATGAGGAGTGAGAAGTGTTGTCTTACATTTCACACCCTATTTCTCACTTTTCAAATGTCCTAGTCGGCTAAATGTCCTAGTCGGCCAAATGTCCTATTCGGCCGGATGACTTTTTCGGTCAAATGACGTTCGACCGGATAGGCTTCAACCAAATGTCATATTCTGCCAAATGTCTTATTCGCCCAAATGTCCTATTCGGCCAGATGTCCTATTCGGCCAAATGCCCCAATCGGCCAAATGTACTTTTCGGCCAAATCTCCTATTCGGTCAAATGACTTATTCGGCCAAATGTCTTATTCGGTCAAATGTCCTACTCGGCCAAATGTTTTATTCGGCTAAATGACTTATTCGGCCAAATGTCTTATTCGGCCAAATGTCCTATTCGGCCAAATGTCCAAGTCGGCTAAATGTTATAAGCGGCCAAATGTCCTATTCGGCCGGATGACTTTTTCGGCCATGTGACGTTCGGTCGGATGGGCTTCAACCAGATGTCATATTCTGCCAAATGACTTATTCGGCCAAATGTCCTATTCGGCCAGATGTCCTATTTGGCCAAATGCCCTAATCGGCCAAATCTCCTATTCGGTCAAATAACTTATTCGGCCAAATTCTTATTCGGCCAAAAGTCCTATTCAACCAGATGTCCTATTCTGCCAAATGCCCTATTCGGTCAAATGTCCTATTCGGCCGGATGACTCTTTCGGCCAGATGGGTTTCGGCCTAATGGTTTGCTCGGCCTAGTGGCATTCTTCCAAATGGCTTTCGGCCAAACAACCCTGCCCCGAGAATAGGCTGCCTTGGTCTAGAGCTCATCATTTGTCTTCTGCCGAAATTTAAATAATTGATGCTGGCAAGATGATTCTCCATTTACTCTTCCGATCAACTGGAAAATGGTTAAAAATCAATCATTTTTATTATCTCTTCTCGGTATGGCCTTATGACGAATCCACATTTGCTTATTGAAACTAGACCATTTTTCAAACAGATATCAGATAAGAACAGGATTCATCACGTTCTCTTGCTGGACCAACTTTACAGCCTTATAAAAATGTAAAAAAGAGAAAATATTCAATGTTGCCTTTTTTACGTTATCTAGATTTGCCAGCATGTCTAATCTGTTGGCAACTATCTATTCAGTTCATCCCTAATTTGATTTAAACATTCTCAATAATTGGTCTACGTTTTCGGGTGCAGTCAATACACAGCCTTACGAACCTTTCCTCATAAAGCTTTGGTGAGTCTTATCAATTTATCTACATTGTCTTATTTCAGTTTTTTGTGGAAATTAAAGTTTTGTTGGCAAAGATTGGCCAGTCCATAACGTTTCCAGAAAACGGAGGTATTTTGGATTGACATTTCTGCTAGCACTCGGTAAATTTGGTTAGTTTTTAACCCAGAAATTCTACGAATAAAGTTTTAAAAAATTAGGCTCGGGTATTAATGCGTCTATACTTCATAGATTTTTTAACCTTTTGTACCGTAATCCGGTTTGTTACAGGAATACATCGCGATCGCGTTTTTTCGTGTAAAATCTCATCGTTTCACTCATTTAATGAATACTAATTTTATTTCGAAAGTCGTCTCCAATCAATTCATGCTTGACTATAGGAACTTGTTTTGCATCTCTGTAATTATCTAAAATAACTCGACACACAAATGAGTTAAAATCACAGGGGAACAATTTTGGTAGGCTTTTGCCATAAAAATTAACGCACTGTGCGTTGTCGTGTAGCGCTTCGGACAAGCACTGGGGTGACGGGATTAGATCCACAATTTGTCACAGCACACAAAACAAGCGCCCAGTCCGCAGCGGTACAGTTGGTCTGGCACAAAGTCAACAGTAGCGCGCCAAAACAAAGGGAATTTTGCCAACTCCCCCTTCCAATGCCGATTGTGCGACTGTGACTGACCAGGGGTGAATGGTACTAAGGGCCACACGCTAATAGGATGTTCATTAAATCAATACAAAAAAACAATTTAATGCTTTTTAAAATCCGCATTTTCACAGCAGTTTTAAAGAAGAAAATTCGTAAATCAATCCCAACATTTCACTTTCACCTCCATTATAACGCTCATCCGTTGATTTTTTTACGCAATCGTATGAAAGCATTATACATTTTTTATGATTTTTTACCAAATTGTATGTAAAACAAAAAATAATATAGTTCTGAGCCCAATATGTACAAAAATTCAAACATTCATATTAGTCCATCTTCCTTTAACTCGGAGCCGTGGTTCCAGTCGAATCAAATTCCCGCGGACAGAGCTGGACGGTCCGCCCGCGATTCCGCCTCTGTCTGTAGTCGGTGGACGCGCTTGACTGATTTGCGTTGCAAGTGGCACGCCGTTATCACCGTGGACATATCAAAGGCAGTGAATTTTTAATTAAAATGCAAATCAGCTTTTGTCACACACAAACACAGAACGCACTAACGGCGGCGGACGGACGGACGCACGGCTGGACAGTCGGTCGGTGGCGGCACGGTTGATAATCTTTCCAGCTGGACGGTTCTCCCTAACTCCGTGGGCTGGCGTAATTCCAGCTTAGCACTGGCGATGGCGATGGCGACGCTGCTGTGCAATAGAAGCGGCAAAGCGGAATCAGACTGGAACTATCTCCCAGTCAATGTTCTTTCCCCGTTGGCGATGGATTGCGTGGACAATTGAGTTGGAGAGAATCGTTTCTAAGAATCTATGCGCAATTTGTGGTGTGATGTTGATATGAAAATGAGCTTCGCAGTCCAATAGACGTCGAAGAGTATCCGCTAATAGCGTTCGTCCAAGAATGCAACCACAATAAAATTGATGTATGAGGAATGAGCAAGTGCAATATTTGCAAATTAGTATATCGGTATTTATTTACCGTTCACTATTCAAGTCTCATTATTCATAATATGAAATGAATCTGTGGGTTAACCAATCTTGAATCTCCAAATTGTCAAAATATGGAGAAATAATTGTAGAACAGCTCCCTACTTAGATGAAAACAATCTCGCATCTGAGAATTGCATTCACGTGGAACATGATATGCTTGTGAAATTGAAACCCCAACCAATTGACATTTTTATCAACCCCACTTGATCGAAATTGTTCGCCAAAAACCATACTGGGACACACCAGAGTCCCGTAATCTATCGCAAAATCGCCACATTCCAACCGTCAACTTCCAGTTAGCAAACTTATTACGGGTTTGATTCATGGGAAAACTGACAGCCGGACAGCGCGTGAATCCACCGAAATCGGTACTAATTCCGTCAATTATCGAATAATTTCCCTGCAGCATCCGTAGATCTGCCGTCTTCAATTTGCACCACCTGAATCCGAAAAGGTGTAAATTAGCCCACATCTGCCTGACGTCAGTTCGGCTAGTCGGTATATTATGGTACCGAGCGCCACCACCGGACCCGCCAGCTGGTAATGTGTGGCCTTCCTGCTAATTTTTCATCCAATTTGCACTGGAAATCGAGTAAAATTTCATTATCACCCACCACCAATCTATAAATGGTTGGCTCGGTCCGATCCGCTCGGGGAACTGAGTTCACTGCTCTCTCGTCTTATCACGCGAATGTGATCTCCCTGTTTGCTTCTACATACGGCGGCCATGAGGTTTCGATTGGACTTACCTGTGGACTTCCGCTCAGTTTGGCAGCGTAGCTGAGGAAGCTCTGCAGTGACTTTTGCGTTTTGTGCGCCACCCGTCGGAACCGGTGGCACGTTTCCAGCTGATCGCGGCAGGAACTACACACCACTGTTGGGAGACCATCTTTCGGTGTGATCTGTAAATGGAGCAGAAGAATGAGGAGAAAACCGTGAAGGAAGACTGCTATTAGAAGGGTGGTCGGTTGGAAAAGTATTGATAATTGATTCTGGAGTAGCGGCATGGGGGGCACATGAACAGGTGCGATTAACTACGCAGGGGGGAGCACATGGTGGTGCTCATTGTTCGGATCGTCGAAACGAGATATCGCTAAACTGTGGTAGAATTGGTTGAAAATCATTTTTTAACACACGCGTTGACCTTAAAATGATTCAACATTAGCTTAAAACGAAAAAAAAGCTGAATATGTCTAAAACACGATTTATAATTAGTTGCAGCTTGGATGATGAACAAAAATCGTGTCTGCTCATTTCAGATCTGTTTTCAGATCTATTATTTTTCGAGAAAATGATTTTTCTCAAACAAGTTTCATCAAGAAACTGTTATTTTGGGTGCCAAATTGACAGATGACGTTGAGCTGGTCAGCTCCATAACTATAAACGGGAACAAAGAGAGAATTATCTATAAGGGAATCGTGTATGTTGAAAAGTCCATAACTTGATGGAATGTAAATCGGTCAAACAAAAGTGTTGGGGAATCCTTGAATTTTGCTGCGGCCATTACTGCCCATGATCGCATATTTGTAACATTTGCATTTTGGTTGATTTTGTAAATCGTTTGTCAATCCTCCCGACAAACTTAATCATTTCAGGCTCACCACAGATAAGCAAGATAGTAAAGCCTATTTTACTGTTGTGGTATTAGATGCAGTAAATTGAGCTTTCTGAACGATTCACAGGCTTTTTACAAAATGAACAAAAATGCGAGTGTTACAAATAAGCGATCATGGGCAGATTACAACTTGAATAGCCTACCAAATTGGGATGTATCATGCGAAGCTATCATCAAGTATCGACGATGAAAGTAATTTAGGGGAGTATGGGAGAAATGCCACTTTTCCTTGCGTATTAATGGGAACTAATATTTCTACGCGGCTGATTGATATGAAGTAGCCATTCAAATAACAAAATCCAGTTATAAGGCGAAGGGATGGCAGAAGCATCCGGAATTCTGGGATGAAAAGATTATCGGAGAACGTAATCTGTTTTGAAGGACTTATTTCCATATCTCAAGAAAAACAGCGGTTTTGGGCTCAAATATTATTATTCAGCTCATTGCGTAGATGGTTCACAAGGTAAGTCTGTCTCTCTTTTAGATGAAGGCGTTAGCCCGAAATAAGGCAACGGTGGATGTGATTCCTTCTTCAAAATAGACCTGTGCGCCACCGCGCCACGCTGCCGCCGCCGTCAAAAATGAATCGGTACTGCCTCGGGCTGAAAGTCTCCCTAATAAAGACAAAAAAATGGAAATTTTCCACGCCGATGGAAACATATTTTCAGTCAAGTTCATATTGTATTTATCTACTTCCAAGTATGCAGAAATTATTGAATATCGAGCTACTCACAACTATTTATTATTATTTAATCAGACTAAGGCCGAAGTGGCCTGTGCGGTATATAAGAGTCTTCTCCATTCGGCTTGGTCCATGGCTACACGTCGCCAACCACGCAGTCTACGGAGGGTCCGCAAGTCATCTTCCACCTGATCGATCCACCTTGCCCGCTGCGCACCTCGCCTTCTTGTGCCCGTCGGATCGTTGTCGAGAACCATTTTCACCGGGTTACTGTCCGACATTCTGGCTACGTGCCCGGCCCATCGCAGTCGTCCGATTTTCGCGGTGTGAACGATGGATGGTTCTCCCAACAGCTGATGCAACTCGTGGTTCATTCGCCTCCTCCACGTACCGTCCGCCATCTGCACCCCACCATAGATGGTACGCAGCACTTTCCTTTCGAAAACTCCAAGTGCGCGTTGGTCCTCCACGAGCATCGTCCAGGTCTCGTGTCCGTAGAGGACTACCGGTCTAATTAGCGTTTTGTAGATTGTCAGTTTGGTACGGCGGCGAACTCTATTCGATTCGTTTCGAGTACGTACGATTTCCAGCCACTATGCGTCTCCGAATTTCTCTGCTGGTGTCATTTTCGGCAGTCACCAGTGAGCCCAAGTACACAAATTCTTCTACCATCTCGATTTCGTCACCACCGATGCAAACTCGCGGTGGGTGGCTCACATTGTCTTCTCTTGAACCTCTTCCTATCATGTACTTCGTCTTCGACGTGTTGATGACTAGTCCGATCCGCTTAGCTTCCCTCTTCAGTCTGATGTAGGATTCCTCCATCTTCTCAAATTTACGTGCCATAATATCTATGTCGTCGGCGAAACCAAATAGCTGGACGGACTTATTGAAAATTGTACCACTCGTGTTAATCCCTGCTCTTCGTATTACCCCTTCCAAAGCGATGTTGAATAGCAAACACGAAAGACCATCACCTTGCCGTAGCCCTCTGCGGGTTTCGAAGGGACTCGAGAATGCCCCTGAAACTCGAACTACGCACATCACCCGATCCATCGTCGCTTTGATCAACCGTGTCAGTTTATCCGGAAAACCGTGTTCGTGCATTAGCTGCCATAGCTGGTCCCGATCGATTGTATCATATGCGGCTTTGAAGTCGATGAATAGATGATGTGTGGGCACGTTGTATTCGCGGCATTTCTGCAGTACTTGGCGAATGGCGAACACCTGGTCCGTGGTGGAGCGTTCGCCCATAAAACCCGCCTGGTACTGCCCCACGAACTCCCTTGCAGTTGGTGCTAGTCGACGGCATAAAATTTGGGAGAGTACCTTGTAGGCGGCGTTCAGCAATGTGATTGCGCGGTAGTTGCTACAATCTAGCTTATCGCCCTTTTGTAGATGGGACACACGACACCTTCCATCCACTCCTGCGGCAAAACTTCCTCCTCCCAAATCTTGGTAATGACCCAGTGCAGCGCTCTAGCCAGTGCCTCACCACCGTGTTTAAATAGCTCTCCTGGTAGTTGGTCAACCCCAGGGGCTTTGTTGTTCTTCAGCCGGCCAATCTCCTCCTGGATTTCCTGGAGATCCGGAGCCGGTAGAATTATGTCCTGCGCGCGTTCTCCCAGGTCCATCACCATACCGCCATCTTCGTCTGCCACATCGCCATTCAGGTGTTCTTCGTAGTGCTGCCGCCACCTTTGGATCACCTCACGCTCGTTCGTAAGAAGGTTCCCGTTTATGTCCTTACACATATCAGGCTGTGGCACGTGGCCCTTACGTGAACGGTTTAACTTCTCATAGAACTTTCGTGTGTTATTAGCGCGGTACAGTTGCTCCGTCTCTTCACGGTCTCGAACTTCCTGCTGGTGCTTTTTCTCCGGAACATCGAGATTTGTCTGTTCCGCGCCCGTTTATATCGTTCGCCCTCGTGCGGTGTTGCAGCAATCTCGCCCATGCTGCATTCTTCTCTTCCACTAACTGCTCACATTCGCCGTCATACCAGTCGTTTCTCTGATCCGGGGGCACCGTGCCAAGTGCAGCGGTTGCGGTGCTACCAATGGCGGATCGAATATCTCTCCAGCCATCTTCAAGAGACGCTGCGCCTAGCTGCTCTTCCGTTGGAAGTGCCACTTCCAGCTGCTGCGCGTATTCTTGGGCTAGTCTACCATCTTGTAGCCGCCCAATGTTAAGCCGCGGCGTCCGACTTCGACGCGTGTTGTACACCGTCGAGAGTTTTGAGCGCAGGCATACTGCAACGAGGAAGTGGTCGGATTCAATATTCGCACTGCGGTAAGTGCGGATGTTCGTGATGTCGGAGAAGAATTTACCGTCGATTAGAACGTGGTCGATTTGGTTTTCCGTTTCTTGGTTAGGTGATCTCCATGTGGCCTTGTGGATATTTTTGCGGGGAAAGAAGCTTCGGACTACCATTCCGCGGGAGGCTGCGAAGTTTATGCATCGTTGGCCGTTGTCATTCGATACGGTGTGCAGACTATCCGGTCCGATGACCGGTCTATACATTTCCTCCCTTCCTACCTGTGCGTTCATGTCACCGATGACGATTTTAACGTCCCGCAGTGGGCATCCATCGTATGTCTGCTCCAGCTGTGCGTAGAACGCTTCTTTCTCGTCGTCAGGTCTCCCTTCGTGTGGGCAGTGCACGTTGATGATGCTATAGTTGAAGAAACGGCCTTTAATCCTCAGCTTGCACATCCTTGCGTTGATTGGCTGCCACCCAATCACGCGTTGTCGCATCTTACCCAGCACTATGAAGCCGGTTCCCAGCTCGTTGGTGGTGCCACAGCTTTGGTAGAAGGTAGCCGACCGATGCCCGCTTTTTCACACTTTCTGTCCTGTCCAGCAAATCTCCTGCAGCGCCACGACGTCGAAGTTGCGGGGATGTAATTCATCGTAGATCATCCTGTCGCAACCTGCGAAACCTAGCGACTTGCAATTCCATGTTCCAAGCTTCCAATCGTGATCCTGTATTCGTCGCCTAGGTCTTTGCCGATTATATCGAGTCGCATTATCTCTTATATTGTTCGTAATGATTGGTTTTCTAGGCGGCTTATTGGGCCAGCGCAAACCTCCTGTCTCGTCGGAGGGCCGTCGTGTCAGGGCTGTTTAGCGTCCCACCTAACACCAGGACTTGGGCTTGTGCGCTTTGAGCGGCACACGGTCGCTTTGGTGGGGCCTACTTGCGGATACATGCAGCTTTTTATAGAGGTTTAACAGGGCCCACTGTCAAACCCCACCACATCCTAGGCAAGCCCCACAACTCGCAGATGGCCTGGGGAGGGATCGTCAAGCCCTTGGACATAGTCCCTGCTGCCCCCGAGCTACTCACAACTGTAACTAGCATTAAGTTGATTTTGCTCAAGTATGCTCGGGCAAACATGAAAATATTTTTTCTAAGGGTGCATCTCATTTCCCGAATTAAACTCAAATCAAAATTTAAAAGTGACAGTTGAATAAATTCCGAATAACGCTGCTGTCGCAACAAGATTACTTTTGACAGATATCTATGATTTTCGAACTGTCACTTTCAAGTTTAATTTAATTTCAATGGAAGAGATAAAGAATGTGCACAGCAAAAAGTGGTCACCGTAATCATAATGTTACAGGAAGGAATTTAAAGAAAAATCAGCAACATAACGTTTATTTCATAGAGAATCAAAGTACAATTGTAATACTTAATTAATTCAGTGCATTTGATGCTTTGTATGCAAATACCCGTACCTTTCTCTTGAAACCATTCATGTGCTTTTGCACGGTAACACCCGACACTAATTTGGCAGCCTTTTGCCAGTTACGTCTGAAGGGTTTCCCATAATTTGTTAAGTTACTTGGTAGGGTTTGGGTCACCGTGAACTTTTATATCGTTAATTTGTTGATATTTTTCGGTGAAAACTAAACACACACTTTGCATAATTTTGCATAACGTTTCGGCCTACTGCTTTTCAGCCATCATCAGATCTAAAATTTATTGAAACATGGTTAACAATTTTCATTTAAAAATACAAAGTACAATTTTCTTCACCCACTTGCAATTGATCAAACGTTCACCACCAGTGTGGTTTTCAATCTAAAACCCCTTCTTAATGCCTGCATCCCACTCGATGGTATGCGTGACGTCACCCCTCTCCTCGTCGTGTTGTATGTGTTCTGAGTGATCGCATTTTGCACACTAGGCCATTGTGTGCAGAAACAATAACACCAAATTCACGCTGCATGTTGACGGTGCTCTTTCGTCGCCAATGAGCTTGATATGGAAAGCCTCTGCTATTAGTCTGCTCTCCTGGTTTTCGATCCTCTCTAGAATTTCGGTTTTGTTGAAGTTAAAGTTATGTCCTTCTTCCAGGAAATGTTGTGTTAGGCCCTTTTTCTTCATGTTGTTCTGGTGTTCGTTGCGTCTTGTGTCCAGCATTCTACCTGTCTGTCCCACATAGATTTTCCCATCATCGGTACCGCACGGAATGCCACACACAATATTTTTGGTTTTTCCTTTGGGGATAGGGTCCTTCAGACGGGAAAAAACGGTGTCTTTGATTTTGTTTCGTGGTTTGTGTGCTAGTGTTATGTTCTGTTTGTTGAGTATTTTTGCGAGTTTTTCACTCAAGCATGGTATGTAGGGTGTTGACAAAAATTTTGTTTCCTTTACTGTGTTATTGATTGTTTGTAGGGAGTTGTAATGTTGATGTGTTCGTTGTTTAAGCAATTGGTTAATAAACCATATTGGATAATGATTAATTAACAAAATGTGCTTTACAATGGTGATAGTGTTGTGTCTTTCATCGGCATCGGTGAGTTTAATTGCTCGATCGATTAATGCGATCGCCGTGTTGCGTTTATGCTGGAATGGGCTCTCTGAGTTGAAATCAAGATACCTTCCATTGGATTGTTTCGGTGTCCATGTTTTGTGAATTTTGTCTGTACTCGGTGTAGTGTCATATCGAGAAATTTCAGTTTGTGGTTCTCTTCTTTTCTACCGTGAATTTTAACTTTTCATGGAAGTCATTGAAGGTAGCCACAATCGTCTCTATGTGTCCTTCACTAGCAACACAGAAACAGTCGTCTACGTAACGGCGGTATATCTTCATGGGTATGCGTTCCTCCTCCAGTTTGTGTATGGTCTCCTGTTCCAGACGTTCCATAACTAGATTTGCAACTACTGGTGATAGAGCCCCATTGGGACTCCGAAGGTCTGCTTGTAGAAGATTCCCTTATACGTGAAGAAAGTGGAGTCTAATACTAGTTTGACTGCTGCTACGAAACTATCTTGGTCGATCGGTGTGTGTTTGTCGATCTCGTCCCAGCGTTGGTGTATACACTCTATTGCGTAGTCCACCGGTACGTTGGTATACAGCGATGTGACGTCAAGAGAGAACATTATTTCATCTTCATTTATCTGTGCTCCTGATATTTCCGTTGCAAAAGTGAAGCTGTTTCGTCCGTTTTTCCAACAATTTTCCCAAGGATGTTCGACAGAAATTGGGCCAATTTGTATGTTGTGGATCCTATAGTTGACCTTGTTATTTGCATATTTAAACGTTATGCAAAATTATGCAAAGTGTGTGTTTAGTTTTCACCGAAAAATATCAACAAATTAACGATATAAAAGTTCACGGTGACCCAAACCCTACCAAGTGAAAACGTTTGATCAAGGAAGGGAAATGAATCTAGAAAGGGAGATTCTAATGAAGTATGGCCGACACGTGAGAGAAGTGTTTCGACAGTTCCTAAAAACGTCCATCAAGTTGGCCAAAACTAGCAATCGCATCAAATTCCTTCTAAACTGCCGGAAGTGCAAAGTTATTCCAATGTGCTTGAATTACCAAGTGAAAGTGAACATGGAAAATGAAGAGTCTTTTCGCCAGCTTGATAAGATTCTGTTCAAACAAAAGATCAGAATAATCAGTGTCATGATAGCGGACGCCAAAAGGACGTTAGCAAGGATGAAGAAAACGAAAACCATTCTGAGAAACAAAATGGAATGTCTTTTAGAGCGAGAAGACTTCGAACAGGTGAGAGAAGCTGTGGAAGACAAAACTGCGAGAGTGTATATGACTACGAAGGTGAAAGAAATAAAGAAAATTGAGAACCTGAAGAAACGGAGAATAGCCGCCATTAGTCCCGAAGTGAGTTGGGTGGAAAATACAACCAATGTACCTATACCTGACTTTCTGGAACGGACACTAATGCTAGGACCGAACTACAACGTTCCACTGCGAGAGAAATTTCCCTACGTCGAAACAATTGCCGACATCGACAAATCGATCAGGTCCAAAGATAACGCTGATGAAATTCGAGCTGAAGTTGCAACCGCAATTTCAAACTTCATCAACTTCAACAATCAACCTCGCCATCACCAACAGGAGTGGATCGTGAAAGATGTAGGAAAGAGTAAGAAATTTCTCAAAGATCACCCCAACCTTCTGATTACCAAAGCCGACAAAGGTAACAAGACGGTCATTTTGTCATCCGATGAATACGTCGAAAAAATGGAGGAAATGCTACGAGACGCTAACACCTATGAGACAATTAGGTTTGACCCAACAGCGAGAGTGTCCAGAAAAATCAAGACAATCCTTGATGAATGGAAGAACAACAAATACATCGATTTTCGAACGCATAAGAAGCTAAACATGTCGAACTGCAACCCACCTCGGATATATGGACTTCCCAAAATCCATAAACAAGGTTGAGACCGGTTGTGTCAACTATAGGATCCACAACATACAAATTGGCCCAATTTCTGTCGAACATCCTTGGGAAAATTGTTGGAAAAACGGACGAAACAGCTTCACTTTTGCAACGGAAATATCAGGAGCACAGATAAATGAAGATGAAATAATGTTCTCTCTTGACGTCACATCGCTGTATACCAACGTACCGGTGGACTACGCAATAGAGTGTATACACCAACGCTGGGACGAGATCGACAAACACACACCGCTCGACCAAGATAGTTTCGTAGCAGCAGTCAAACTAGTATTAGACTCCACTTTCTTCACGTATAAGGGAATCTTCTACAAGCAGACCTTCGGAGTCCCAATGGGTTCCCCTCTATCACCAGTAGTTGCAAATCTAGTTATGGAACGTCTGGAACAGGAGACCATACACAAACTGGAGGAGGAACACATACCTATGAAGATATACCGCCGTTACGTAGACGACTGTTTCTGTGTTGCTAGTGAAGGACACATAGAGACGATTGTGGCTACCTTCAATGACTTCCATGAAAAGTTAAAATTCACGGTAGAAAAAGAAGAGAACCACAAACTGAAATTTCTCGATATGACACTACACCGAGTACAGACAAAAATTCACAAAACATGGACACCGAAACAATCCAATGGAAGGTATCTGGATTTCAACTCAGAGAGCCCATTCCAGCATAAACGCAACACGGCGATCGCATTAATCGATCGAGCAATTAAACTCACCGATGCCGATGAAAGACACAACACTATCACCATTGTAAAGCACATTTTGTTAATTAATCATTATCCAATGTGGTTTATTAACCAATTGCTTAAACAACGAACACATCAACATTACAACTCCCTACAAACAATCGATAACATGGGAAAGGAAACAAAATTTTTGTCACCACCCTACATACCATGCTTGAGTGAAAAACTCGCAAAAATACTCAACAAACAGAACATAACACTAGCACACAAACCACGAAACAAAATCAAAGACACCGTTTTTTCCCGTCTGAAGGACCCTATCCCCAAAGGAAAAACCAAAAATGTTGTGTATGGCATTCCGTGCGGTACCGATGATGGGAAAATCTATGTGGGACAGACAGGCAGAATGCTGGACACAAGACTCAACGAACACCAGAACAACATGAAGAAAAAAGAGGCAAAAACGGGTCTAACACAACATTTCATGGAAGAAGGACATAACATAACTTTAACTTCAACAAAACCGAAATTCTAGAGAGGATCGAAAACCAGGAGAGCAGACTAATAGCAGAGGCTTTCCATATCAAGCTAATTGGTGACGACAGAACCGTCAACATGCAGCGTGAATGTGGTGGAATTAATTCTGCATACAATGGCCTAGTGTGCAAAATACGATCACTCAGAACACATACAACACGAAGAGAAGATGGGTGACGTCACGCAGAACATCGTGTGGGATGCAGACATTTAGGGGGGTTTTTAGTTTGAAAACCACACTGGTGGTGAACGTTTGATCAATTGCAAGTGGGTGAAGAAAATTGTACTTTGTATTTTTTAAATGAAAATTGTTAACCATGTTTCAATAAATTTTAGATCTGATGATGGCTGAAAAGCAGTAGGCCGAAACGTTATGCAAAATTATGCAAAGTGTGTGTTTAGTTTTCACCGCAAAAATATCAACAAATTAACGATATATATTTGTTAAGTTAATCGTTTCTTAGAGATTCCTTTTAACCAATGAGCGGGCTTGGTAGTCATATGGCTACTGCTTCTGCCTCATACGCAGGAGGTCGTGGGTTCAATCCCAGGTCCGTTACATTCTCCTACTTTGTATCTTTCTCTTTATTTCTCATGTTCTAGCAATCGCTAGAAATGGAAATGAACTTCCATACCGTTTCCATTACTATTCCTATACCTTCAACTTGAGTATTCTAACAGTAATCTGCTAGAATTGGAAATGAACTATAGAGCTCGTTTCCTACATCCAATTAGAAATTCCATCAGTTACCTTCTCCTATCTATCACATTGGCAGCTCGTTAACCAAGACGGACCTCTGCCTCTCGACCCTAACCAAAAATTCCAACAAATTCCGCATGAACTCGTGGCAAGTGCAGAGGTATATTCGGCTTGCAGTGGGCGAGTGATTGCATCATCATTTCCTCCCCCTTCCCTACATTGACTTGCATTCTGACGTGGCAGGCGCCAGTGTGACCTAACAAATGAGATCACCAGTACTTGTACATTGAAGATGTGTGCTAATCCCAAGCAAACATCTGTTGGTTCCCTGTGCAAGAACAGCTGATCTGGTCATAATGGAGTAGCAACTACGAGCAGTCAATCAAGCTCAAGCTCTCAAGCTCAAGCTCAAGCTTAGAGATTCCTTTTAACCAGGGCCCAGTACTTTGCGATCGGATGTAGCTCCAGCGATTTTGGGGGGTTGGACTTCTTCGGGTCAATATTAACGCTATTAGCAGCGTACCTGTTTTGAGCCAGTTTTCCGTAGTGACAAGATGCTAGACCTGGCCAGAACAGCACTGTACCTTAATGTTTCCGAATAAATGGCAAGAGTCGTTTATTCAGACATTCATCAACGTACATTTGTGAATTTATTGTACCGATTGTGACGAAAATGTCGCTTCTGAGACCGCAGTCACATATTGCTTCCCATACGAGAATTTTTTTGGAGCTGCGACAGTTTTTTTCTGCCTAAAATGTTCTGCGAATCTTCCCCTTTGCATCGAGGTATAAAACAGTTATCCCGGATTTAACGATATTCAACGACTTTACAATTTCGCCGTGTGACATATCCGGATTTTCCACCTTCTGTGCAAAATGAGTTCGCGCATGTGTTATTGATTCGACGCCATTTTTCAGAACAACAAAGGCATGTTGGGATAGACATTTTTACCTTTTAACACAAACATTTATCTTCATATTGTGGTGTTGGTATTACCATTGTATGCACTCTCAAAACCAAGGATGTTAACGATCATTCAGTAATTTGCGTTCGATCATTTAGTAGTTTGTCAATAACACATTCCAGAAGCTGAATTTCAAAATATGTTGTATGGTGGACTTCTAGTGCGAAGGTTTTTCTACAACTTTGCCTAATGGTTCGTTATTAGAATTCAACTAATAACGGAGTTAGAGCGCTAGTTGCAGTAACTTAAACTAAACGATTGGAATTTTGTTATCATTTAGTCTAAGTAACTGAAACTAAAGCTATAACTCCGTTACTAGTGGAATTCAAACAACGAACCATTAGGCAGAGTTGTAGAAAAACCTTCGCACTAGAAGTCCACCATACAACATATTTTGAAATTCAGCTTCTGGAATGTGTTATTGGCAAACTACTAAATGATCGAACCCAAATTACTGAATGATCGTTAACATCCTTGCTCAAAACTGTGTTGAGCAATTTTCGGTGACTACTTTCTACTGTGCACATTCTTTAATACCCACCCTAAGAAGTTTTTTGATATTCGAAGTTCCTAAGAAGTTCGTTGTCATCGAAAATTCCCCCATGATTTTTTTCTTAAGTTTTCAAAATTTATAGGGATTTGAACCAGAAATTCCTTCCCGAATTTCTTCAGGTACTTCTTCAAGAAACCCTTTAGGACGGACTTGCTTCATGATATCTTTAAAGAACTCTTTCGAATGATCCCACTAAAAATCATCGTGAATTCCGTCTGAAGGAAAATACTTAAAAATAAATTTTCGAAGCATTTTTTTGGAGAATTTTTAGAAGTATTTTTGAAGTTATTCCCGCGGAAAATTCAGGGAGGAAAAGGCAGGAGTAGGGTAAATAATGTATTTTGGACATCTGAATATATTTTGGACTTTTGGCTATATTTTGCGTGTTTTTCTACGTATCTTCCTTTTAGTAAATAGGAATCATGTGTCTCTTAAATCTCTTTCATAATCACATTTCTGACCATATTTTCGTATTAAATAAGAGAAAATATCGTCAAAAGTCCAAAATATATTCAGATGTCCAAAATACCATCGTTACCCTATTTGTGGAAGAATTTACAGGGGGAAAGTTTGGGTGAAACGTTCGGAAGGAATTTCTGTAAATGTTTGAGTGGGGATTGCCGGGAGAACATCAAATATATAATTTCGTTTTTAAGAACCTTAAGTGTTGTGTCTAGTCTCGCGTCGCGTTTTGTGTGTGTGTGTGTGTGTGTGTGTGTGTGTGTGTGTGTGTGTGTGTGTGTGTGTGTGTGTGTGTGTGTGTGTGTGTGTGTGTGTGTGTGTGTGTGTGTGTGTGTGTGTGTGTGTGTGTGTGTGTGTGTGTGTGTGTGTGTGTGTGTGTGTGTGTGATACAGTTCTTACGTTAGCACAAATCTAAAAAAAAATGAGTGAATTTCTGAAGAATTTCATAACTATTCTCCTGGGGCTTCTTGAGAAACACCTGGAGGGATTTCCGGATTTATCTTTAGTCTTTATTAACGAGCGTTCATTCCGACTTATCACTAGATGGCAGTATCACTTTGTTTACGTAGTGTAAGCCAATGCAATCGCTTGATGAGATTGAGTTTGTCTGTCGGGCAGTCTGCGTTGGCGGCGCTTTACAAACGTTTTCAACAAAATTTTATATGAGCCTCCACGTCTGTTCTTTGTGATATAGTTGCCACTGCCTTACAAGCGCAGTTTCATCAACAAAAATTTAAAGTGACAGATTTAAAAAAAAAATAGGTTTTACGTCAAGGAAACAAAAACGAAATGCGTTGCACTTTTTAGTAGAGAGTCTTAGGGATTTATAAGGAACTACTTCAGTAACTTCCGGTAGAATACCTGCAAAAATCTATGGAGGAATTATCTGAGGGGCTTCCGGATGAACCTCCTGAAGAATTTTTGAAGGAATTTCGAAGAATATGAAGAATTTTTGGAGAAAATTCCGAGAAAGTTCTTAAAGGAGCTTTCTAGGGAAATATTTTTGGAAATTTTTGTAAGAATTCCGGAAAGAATTCTTAGAGGAACTTCCGGATGAATTTTCAGGGAAATTCCTGGAGGAACTTCCAGATGAGCTTTTGGACACAAGGTAAACCGGCCCAGGGCCGAAAACCTTACAAATAAAGATAATAATAACTTTCGGACACAATTTTGGAGGAACTTCCGGAAGAATTTCAGGAGGAACTTTCGGAACAAAACTTCGGGAGAAAATCTTGGAGGAACTTCCGGACGAAATCATAGAGAAACTAGTGGTGGAAATCCTAGCATAGCATAGTTACGGTGTACTTCGTAGATTGGACACTAGTGATACTCATGTTTTTCTTTTGAAATCCTTATCCAGATTGCTATCAGAAATCAAGGTGGGAGTGGTCCTTGATTTCAATCTAGGATAAAAATCACAAAAGCATGAGGATTACTACTCCTGGCTACGCCCATCTTCGCCGTAACTTGGGAGGGGAAGGAAGTGTTGATGTAGTACTTACTTAAGGTCACTCCTGACGGAATCCAAGATTAAAAGTGCTCGCGTTTTCGGGGGTACACCACTCGATACGGAAGCAACGCACAACTGTCATTTTTATTATTTCACGCATGCGACGCAGCAAAGCTAAATCAACAAAAATAACAGTTGTGCGCCGCCTCTGAATCGAGTGGTGTGCTCCCGAAAACGCGAGCACTTTTAATCTTGGATTCTGTCAGGAGTGACCTTAACGAGAGGCCCCCGACTCAGCGACACCCTCATAAGTACCACGGAGTTGGATATTGGGGAAGGTATTCGTTTAATTCGCAACTCCGATTGCGATATATTTGCACTCTGTGAAACATGGCTTTCTTCTGAAGATGAAATCAACTTCCACGATTTTAACATTATTCGCCAAGATCGGAATGATCATTATGGTGGCGTTCTTTTGGGAATCAAAATGTCACACTTTCTACAAAATTCCCATTCCGACTGTTAATGGTTTAGAAATCGTCGCTTGCCAAGTAAATGTAAAGAATAAAGACCTTTGCATAGCTTTAGTATACATTCCTCCAAATGCCTCACTTAATTGTTGACATATTTGGAGCGCAATCTTTCTTTTATCATCCCAATTTTAATACTGGGTGATATGAATGCACATGGTATTGCATGGGCGCCTATTTTCTGTGATTTGTGCGACGATTTCAACTTGAATATTTTGAACACAGGCGAAGTAACTCGAATAGGACCTCAAGGTCAACAAAGTCGAATAGATCTGTCTATATGCTCTAATTCACTATCATTAGAATGCACGTGGAAGGTAATCCAAGATCCCCATGGTAGTGATCACATGCCGATAGTCACCACAATCAAAAGCGGCTATCAACGATCAGTGCCAGTTAATGTTCCTTTCGACCTCACGAAAAACATTGACTGGCAAAATCATCGGCGGTAAACATTGGTATTGAATCAACTGATATTCTTCCTCCACTGGATGAGTATCGATTCCTTACCGAATTGATTCATAAAAGCGCACTAGAAGCTCAGAAACGACGCGTTCCAAGTACATCTGTCATAAGAAGACCAGCCACTCCTGGATGGGATGATGAATGTACTAAGTTGTATTCCGAGAAATCTGATGCCTTCAAGGCTTTCCGTAAACACGGAAGGTCTGAGCTTTTCGAAGAGTATTTGAGGCTTGAAAGAAAGCTCAAAAATCTTCTCAAGACTAAAAAACGTAGCTACTGGCGACGTTTTGTCGAGGACTATCACGAGAAACCTCAATGATAACACTTTGGAAAACGGCTCGCAACATGCGGAACCGCATTTCCACCAACGAGAGTGAAGAATACTCCAATCGATGGATATTCAACTTCGCAAAAAGGTCTGTCCAGATTCCGTACCAGCTGAACCGCTATTTCGAGAATCTACGCTTGATCCCGGTTCTTTGGGTGGACCATTCTCAATGCTGGAACTATCTATGTCTCTTCTTTCATCAAACAATTCTTCTCCGGGATGCGATAATATCAAATTCAATCTTCTAAAAACCTCCCAGATATCGCTAAAGACGATTACTTGACCTGTACAACTGTTTCATGGAGTACAACATCGTACCACCAGAATGGCGCCAGGTCAAAGTAATAGCTATTCAAAAGCCTGGGAAACCAGCGTCTAATCACAATTCACCACCGACCGATTGCCATGCTATCATGCATGAGAAAATTATTGGAGAAAATGATCCTTTCAAGAATTGACCATTGGGTCGAGCAAAATGCATTACTGTCAAATACTCAATTCGGGTTTCGAAAAGGTAAAGGAACAAATGACTGTCTAGCGTTGCTCTCTTCAGATATACAGCTGGCCTATGCGCACAAGGAGCAACTGGCTTCAGTTTTCTTGGATATTAAGGGCGCTTTTGATTCTGTTTCCATAGAAGTACTGTCGGAAAATCTGCACAGTAGTGGATTACCCGTTATTTTGAATAATTTCTTGTACAATTTGTTGTCAGTAAAACACATGAACTTTACTCTCGGCACTCTGACAACTTCCAGAAATAGCTACATGGGCCTTCCCCAAGGTTCATGTTTAAGTCCTGTGCTTTACAATTTCTATGTTAAAGATATTGACAATTGTTTGGAAGGACAATGCACGCTTAGACAACTTGCAGATGATGCCGTGATCTCCCTAAGAGGTTCATGTGCAGAAGTCCTGCAAAGACCATTGCAAAATTCCCTAAATAACCTGACTGTTTGGGCCAGACATTTAGGGATCGAGTTCTCTCCGCAAAAACTCAATTGGTTGTGTTTACTAAGAAGCGGTACCCTGCTCAACTGAAACTAAAGCTGTTGAAAGATGACATAAACCAATCTTTATCTTCTAAATACCTTGGTGTCTGGTTTGATTCTAAGTGTACCTGGAAGACCCATATTGATTATTTGTTAGAGAAATGCCGATCGAGATCCATTTTCTCCGTTCTATCTCCGGAACATGGTGGGGCGCTCACCCGGAAGACCTCATCAAACTATATAAAACGACTATTCTCTCTGTTTTAGAGTATGGCTCTTTCTGCTTCCTCTCAGCAGCTGAGTGCCACCTAATCAAATTGGAACGAATTCAATATCGTTGTTTGCGTATTGCCCTTGGCTGTATGCATTCAACGCATAACATGAGCCTGGAGGTGCTTGCTGGAGTCACTCCTTTAAAGCACCGTTACTGGGAGCTCTCACTTAGAATACTGATCAAATGTGGAACAAGTAACACACTTGTATTAGAAAACTTCGATAATATGCTTGAACTGGCTCATCATTCAAGATACCTGCGAGTCTATCTCAACTACATATCGACAGATCTCTGTCTTCCATGTTATAATCCACCTCGAGTTCACTTCGTCAACGACAGTTCCTCAATTGAATACGATCTGTCCATGAAACACGCTATTCAAGGAATACCAGATCATCTTCGACAAATATCTATCCCTTCCTTCTGGTTCTGACAAATATGAACATGTCAATTGCAATAACAGATATTTCACTGATGGTTCTCGCATTAACGGATCCACTGGCTTCGGTGTTTTCAACGTAAATTCAACCACCTTCCGAAAACTTCAAGAACCGTGTTCGGTTTATGTTGCTGAGCTGGCAGCAATTAATTTCGCTTTGGGGATAATTTCCGATCAGCCCGTAGACCATTATTTCATCTTCTCGGATAGTCTTAGTTCTATCGAGGCACTCCGGTCGATGAAACCTGTTAAGCACGCATCTTACTTTCTTACAACTGTAAGAGAGCAGATGCGTGATTTGATCGAAAGATCATTTAAGATTACCTTTGTATGGGTCCCATCCCATTGCCTAATCTATGGCAATGAGAAGGCGGACTCGCTAGCAAAGGTGGGCGCACAGGAAGGTGAAGTTTATGATAGACAAATCTCGAACAACGAGTTTTTCCCATTAGTCCGTCAGAGTACTCTTCAAAATTGGCAAATGATTTGGTCACACAATGAACTTGGACGGTGGCTCTTTTCCATAGTTCCTAAAGTTTCTGCGCGAGCGTGGTTCAGAGGTGAGGACTTAAGCCGAGGCTTCATTCGCACGATGTCGAGACTTATGTCCAATCACTATTCACTAAACGCACACCTCTATAGAATAAACCTGGTTGATAGCAACCTATGTAGGTGTGGAGCCGGTTACGATGACATCGATCACGTAGTTTGGTATTGCTCGGAAAACGACGCCTCCAGAGAGCAACTATTGGATACCCTTGTGGCCCGAGGTAAACAACCCTACAGGGAAGTAAGAGGTGTTTTGGGGGATCGCGATGTGGTTTATATACAGGCCATCTACGCCTTCATTTGCTCGTCTGACATAAAAGTCTAATTCCCCTATCTTTTTTCTTTCTCGTTTTGTTTATGTCTTATTGTTCTGTGTAATACGAAGCTATGGCCATCCGGAAGATGCTCCCTGACGAAACACAACTCGAGCCCGACGCTACGCTATACCGTTATTGACGTCAAATACCCGGATGAGCAGCTGAAATACCTCAAACCTAAATCCCAACCTAGTCCGTCCTGAAATTACGCAATCTAACCTTGAGTCGCCACGAGTATCTTGGTCTATACCCTTTCCCCTTACTAACTGTTGATAATAAGATGATATCGATTGTAAATATCATAAAGTCTCGGCTCCGTTAAGTGTTATACACGCCTGAGCCTGTCAAATAAACACAATAGATAAAAAAAAAAAAAAAGGTATTCGTTTGGTCAGGATTTGCCTGTAGCTGACAATATGACCGTGGTAGATCTTACACCGTAACACACCACGCAAAGGTGTCTACCCAGCGCTACGGGGCATAGAGAAACTAGTGGTCGAAATCCTGCACACTTAGTTTTTGTTTCTACAGCTCGGCAAAAATCCGCACAGCCGTGCGCCTGCAAAATAAAAAAAAACTGATATTCCGGCAAAAATGATGTTTATTAGCTGATTTTCGGCAAATTATTTGCTGATTTTCAGCAATTTTGACAGACTTCTCGGCAAAAACCATGTTTGCTGGGGTACGGCTGTGCGAATCTCGGTAAAAGTTGACCATTATGCTGAGATCCCGGTAAAAATTATTAAGTGTGTGGAGAAACTACTGGACGAAATCATGGAGAAACTACTGGACGACATTTTGGAGGAACTGCCGGACGACATCCTAGAGGAACTCTCGGGAGAAATCCTGGAGGAGCTTCCTGACGAAATCCTGGAAGATCTTCCGCATGAACGGACGAAATCTTGGAGGAACTTGCGGACGGAATCCGGGAGGAACCTCCGGACGAAATCCTGGAAGAAGCGCCGACCTAAATCCTGGAGGACGAGATCTTCGAGGGACTTCTGGATGAAATCCTGGAGGATCTTCCGGCCAAAATCCTGGTGGAACTTCCGGAAGACATCATGGAGAAACTTCCGCACGAAATCCTGCAGAAACATCTGGGAAAATTCCTGGAGAAACTACAAGAGGAGTTCTTGGAGAATCTTCCGGAAGAAATACTGGAAGATTTTCCGGATGTCATCCTGAAGGAACTTCCGGACAAAATCCTGGAGGAGTTTCTGGACGAAATCCTGGAGAAACTTCCGGTAGACATCCTGGAGGAACTTCCGGACGAAATTCTGGAGAAACTCCCAGATGAAATTTTGGAGAAATTTCCGAACGAAATCCTGAAGAGACTTTCGGAGGAATTCCTGGATGAACTTCCGGACGAAATCCTGAAGAACCTTCGGACGAAATCCTGGAGGAACTTCCAGACGACATCCTGGAGAAACTTTTGGAGAAATCCTAGAGCAACTTCTAGACGGAATCCTGGAGGAACTTCCGGACGACATCCTGAATGTACTTTCGGAAGAATTCCTGGAGATACTTCCGAAGAACTATCTGAAGGAATGTCCAGAGGAATTTTTTGATGAACTTCCCATCGAACTCGTGGAAAAAAAAGTAATTCTGAAGAAATTCCGCAGAACTTTTGGCGCTTGAAATTAGTCCACGCCGACACACGCCGCCACCGCAAATCATCAACGGCGTGACGCCGTCATGCCGCTGGGCTGCAAATTATCTATCACGCCGTCACCGGTAAAATTTCAATCGGCGCACAGGTGTACTTTAAAATAATAAATTTGTCCCCCCAAAACCGTGAGACGAGGGCAGTCATTGCGACAGCCATTTTTGTCCTAACCAGTCATTGCGGCGGTCGTCCCGAAACAACAATGCCCCAGCCCAGAACAAGACAATGGTGGATATGATTCTTTCTTTAGAAGTAGGTATTTATTGTTGACCTCTTCCTTCAAAGTAGTTTTGTCGATCGCAAATATCATTTAGCCAAATTCGAATTGGCCGATTTTAACTGTTTGGCCGAAACGTTATTGGGCCGAAAGGCACATTAGGTCGAAAATATTATTCAGTCTTTTTCGGTTCATTGCATAATGCAGAATGGCCAAGATGATCGTTTGGCAGAAAGGATCATTTGGGCGAAAATTCCGTTTGTCCGAACGGGTCTTACGAGACGACTCAGTTTTCACTTCTCCAACGATATTTTCGGTCAAATGGTCCTTCCGACCAAACAACCATTTCAGCCAAACGGCATTATCGGCCAAATGACCTATCCGGCATAACGGCTTCTTCGGCGAAACTACTTGTTCGGCCAAACAGCATCTTCGGCAAAATGACATTTTCCGCCAAATGACTTGATCAACCAAAAAGAAAAATGTAAATTATTCAGAACGCGATTGATCGTGTTTCTGCTCTATGTGCAAAAATGCTGTATTCAAAATAGCAAATACCACCTACTAATATTCCTTCTTTCTTCCTAACTGACTCATTTATCATTTGAGTCACTGAAACTTGCATACCGAGGATGCTTGAACAGTTAATCATTCAGTAATTTAGTTGATTCGTCGTGCAATTTTACTGGTTCTGATCAATTACGAAATAACAAACAGACCAGTACTCAGACAAAGCTAAGCTAGTAAATGACTTATTTAGCCAAACGAAGTTTTCAGCAAAATGACCTGTTCAGTCGAGCGATATTGTCGGCCGTATGTTAATTTCGGCTAAATGACTTTCGGTCAGATGGGTTTCGGTAAACATTCTTATGTTAAACGGCCTTTTGCCCGATCTGGGCAAACGTTAATAATAAAGTTAAGAAGAAAGAATTAAAAATAGTGAAAACAAAATAAATCCAATGAAATCATTGTTCTAAAAATCTATCATTGCAAACAACTTTATATGTAAGTCATATCCGAATCCCTCGACGATTTTTCCTGTCCTTCTGAACCATGTCAGGTCTTATCTTTCTGAGTCATGTAAAAAAAACTAAAGGAATATTAAAAAACTCTAAAACTAAAAAACTAATAAATAAAATCAAATTCTGAAGGTATCAAGTCGTCGGCGTCGAACGTATCAGACAAATCCAGCTTAAAATCTGATTGGTTCCTTCACTGAAAACCACCTAGCGGTGTTTGTGCCTTTCTCGTTGTTCAGATTACTAAAAAAAATTGAGTGAGAATTTCTTAGCGTGTTTTTTTTTTTTGTATATAAATCGTGTTTTGGCCATAACCATTTGGTCCCATAGTCCGATATGGTCAATTTTGAAATGGAAACAATGGGACAGGATTTCCCGACGAATGCAAACAAATCGGATCAAGATAAGTGCCTAACAGATGAGTGAGTTTTATTTTGCGCTCATACGCGCTCACACGCACACACATACACACAGACAGACATCATCTCAATTTGTCGAGCTGAGTCGATTGGTATATAACACTATGGGTCTCCGGACCTTCTATCACAAAATCGTCTTGGAAGTGAATGTATAGCCTTCTCGTTAAACTTTGGTGTACGAGAAAGGCACAAACGATTGAAAACTTTGGAAAAGAACAAAAAGCCAAGGAACTGGAAATCATGGATGAGCAACTACTAAGGATCGATTACTGAAAGAGAAAAAAATGCCTGTAGAGAGGGATCGAATCTATCCGATTTATATGGAAAATCATGTCTCAGCCAGCTACTAGCGCTGAAGCAAAATATAGAAGGGTAAACATCGAGTGCAGAAGAAGGTTGCTTATTGCAGCTCAGGAAAAAGTTGAATGTAGTGTTGCGCAATCAAGGAGTTCCAATTCGTATGGTTCAACCGAAAGCTTGTGCAAAAATTATTGCTTGATAAATCGGAAGGTGAGTATGGTTCTATCGACGAGATTAGCGATACGGGGAGTATTATTAGCAGCGACTCGATGCTTTTAGGGATGGAGATGTAACCAATGCAGTGAAATAGTAATTTGTAAAATTGTATTTATCTGGGGAAAAGCAACAACGGAAGCATGCTAAACCAGTTCCATTCGGGATGAAACAACAAAGCCGATATAAGCTCAATTGACAGCGTGAAATGATCTTTTTAAACGCTTTCTGCTTATTATTTATTATTATATATTATCGGCAGCTTCAAAGCCTGTGGATTCAACAGCGTGAAAAAAAAAACATCTTCGGGAGAGCCTGAAGGGGCTTGCTTTGGAGAGCGTTCGCGGACTGTTAATGCTAGTCAATGTCGAAAGGCATTAGTAAACTCCGTCAGCTCTATATACATCCAGAACAATTACTGCATTGTGATCTACTCTCAATCAGCGGATGGCAGATTTTCATACAGTTCTGCATAATAACTTTACACAAACTGTATAAAATTTTGGCATATACAATCTCGGAAAATTTCAACCTTACAAGTTTGTATTACTTTAATACAGTCTGTATAAGACGCTTACATATGTTGTATTAAAGTCTTGCACAATTGCATATGCCAAGATTTTAGTACGTTTAGTACGATAGTACGTACACCTCCGTAAATGAAAAGTTTTAAGGTTGTCCTGAACTGTCACTGTCGTTGCGATTCTATTGGCTCCATTGACGCTTCCTTACCAAAGCGATTTTAATTTTCTCATCTGTAGAACCGTTTATGCCTTTCTCGTACAACAATATGTAACGAAAAGGCTATAAGCTGCAAAAACGATTGTTTGATAGGAGGCCTGGAGGGCCGATTTTTATATACTTGATCGGTATCAGTTTGAAGAATTGAGGTACCACTGGTGTTTGTCGACAAAGTCTTTAAATCTAAATCTTTGGATGGCAATCTACGCACAAACTGCAACTAGCGTGGATCTCTGGCCAAAAAGTGCGGCGTGGGATGATTTTTTGCAACATGGTCACTATTCAACACATTCTCGGTCAAACATAAATATATTTTATTTCTAAAATGTGGGTTTGTTCTTCAGGAAACTAAGGAATTAATCTAAGAACACCTTCTGAAAATCTATTAGAATTTTCTTCGTATTTTAATTTGAAATTATTTCAAAACATTGTTTGAAATTTGTTTTGGCATTCATAAATATTTTCCTCTGAAAATTCCTTAGGAAATTCATTAAAAAACTTCTTATTTTCAATTTTTTCCTAGATTTGTTTCAGATATTCTTCTTTTTTTCCGAGATTTTTTGAAACTCAAACTCAAACCAAGAAATCTAACGTGATTTCTTTTTTCAAAAATTACTTCAGGAAATTCTTCAGAGAAAAGAGCTTCCCGGAGCAGTTCTTGAAGGAATTTTCTGCAGAATAATTTGAGAAAATTCTGTGGGAATTCCGAAACGAATTCCCGGATAATTCTTGAAGAACTTTTCGGGGGAACTTTAAAAGAGATTTCTGAAGAAGTTCTTCAAGTAATTTCCGGGGAAATTATTGGCGGATTTTTTGGGGAATACATGGAGGAATTTCTGGAATAAAAAGTGAGAGAGTTTCTCGAAGAATTTTCGGGGTTATTGTTTTAAGATATTGCTGCGAATTCCTGGAAAAAATTCTCGGAAAATACTGAAGGGCATTTTGGATGATTTTTTATAGAAATTTTAAGCAAAGTACCGTAGAAATTTTGAGAATGGCTGCAGGATCTTCCGGGAGAATCCCTTAAATAATTTCCAGAGGAATTTCTTGGGGAATTTTTGTAGGTAATAAAAAGTTTAGACCAGTGGTGGAAATCTGTGAACCTTGTTCATAAAACAAGAAGTAGGCCATGCAACATACTCGACAACACTTGTTTTGCTTTTTCTTGCCTACCTACCTACTACTACGCAGAGAAAACAGAAAAGCGAACAACGAAAAATGTTCGTGGAGCTTCGCGAGTCATTCGGGTTAATTTGCAAAATGTCATAAACCAACCAATTGTTAATTGTTTTTGTGTTTATGTTGAGTGAAATTCATCCATTTTAAGTAACCTCAAATACTCGCGATCGTGATTTTTACTCGTGAAAAAAATACTGCCCTGCTTTTTGTCTTTGCTCTGCCCGTACACGCGAACAAATCAAGCGCTAGAAAAAATGCAGGCAGTAGGTTCGCGCGAGTATGGCATTTCTGGTAAATTACACTCTTTTCTTACTTCAATTCTTAATTTAATTTTTGTAGCCAGATGAATTAAAATAGGGGCCCTCCTTAGCCGTGCGGTAAGACACGCGGCTACAAAACAAGACCATGCTGAGGGTGGCTGGGTTCGATTCCCGATGCATCGGATTGAAAATTGTATCGACTTCCCTTGGTATTTGTATTTGTATTTGTATTTGTTTTTTATTCATCGGACTGTGTTGTCTACATGAAATTCTCAAATCTAATGGTGGTCAAACAATAAAAACATTAAAGACGGCTCAGCAAGCGGCAGCGAAATCTGGATGTAGAGATGTTGAAATCAAATTCATCGGACACTTCGTTGAAGCGATGGATCATGGCGACAATGGAACTGTTTGCAGCATAGTTAGTAGCTTGTGGCTCCTCGTGTAGCAGCGCTCGCGCTCGAAGCGTCCGGGCGAGTGCGTATAAACTGATCCTCGACAGCAACTCAGGAGCATCGTATTCAGATAATAAAAGCTTGGCAATGAAGACACACTGAGCCACATTCCTCCGCTTGGCTAGAGTATCCAACCCGAGTAGACGACAGCGATCAGCGTAAGCAGGCAAGTTCAACGGGTCATTCCATGGAAGGTGGCGCAAGGCATATCTGACAAATCTTCTTTGGACAGCTTCGAACCGGTCACTCCATACAGCCTGGTAGGGATTCCAAACAACAGATGCAAACTCTAGTATTGAGCGTACCAGAGAGCAGTACAGTGCTTTGAAACACAACGGATCTTGGAACTCATTGGAGATTTTAAACATGAACCCAAGCTGGCGATTGGCTCTATCGATGGTATTTGAGAAGTGGCGGCTATAGGTAAGCTTTTCATCCAAAACAACTCCTAGGTCTTTAACGTGATCAACCCGTTGAAGTTGAGAACCAGCAATACTGTAGTCAAACTGGATGAAATTAGTCGTTCGTCGGAAACTTATGACACAGCACTTCGGAATGCTCAGAACCATCATATTCCGAGTACACCAGTCATGGAAGATTCCGCGAAAGCTCTGTTGCTCATAGCAGTCAGTGAGGTCTCGGACAACGACGTTTAAAACTAATGGCTTACATTTTAAGGTCATCGGCAAACAACAGCAGCATACCTCCACGTCGCAGAATAAGGGTTACATCGTTTATGAAAAGCGAGAATAGAAATGGTCCAAGGTTGCTACCATGAGGAACTCCAGAAAGGTTCGAGAAACAGTCGGACGAATTGTTTCCAATACTGACCGACATTTGGCGTCCAACCAGATATGATCTGAGCCAGGTGCATAAAGCAAAAGAACAGCCCTTTTTTCTAGTTTTGCAAGCAGCAAGTCATGACTAACTTTGTCGACGGCAGATTTTAGATCGGTGTAAACGACATCTATTTGGAATTTTTACCACATGTTCTCCATGCAAAACGAAGTAAAACTGGTAAGATTCGTTTCCACAGAGCGGCCGGGAAAGAAACCATGCTGATAGGGGCTGATGTAATTTTTGCAGGAAGCGAACATTCTATCGTTCATCAGCGACTCGAACACTTTCGACTCCACTCCGAGTGATGTAATGCCACGGTAGTTTTTCACATCACGTTTGTCGCCTTTCTTGAAAACTGGGAACATAGTAGAGCATTTCCACTGCACAGGAAATTTACTCTGCTGGAGTGATAGGTTGAATAGTAGACAAAGTGGAACAGCTAGAATATCAGAGCATTTCTTCAGCACGGCCGATGGAAGAACGCTAGGTCCAGGAGAAAAGGATGATTTGGTCTGACGTATCGCAGACAGAACCATTTGAACGTCTATATCAATTTAATATTATCACAGACATCCACATCCACTACATTGCTAGGTACTCCACTCACAGCTCTATCATACTGATTCAGTATCATCCTGAGAAGGCGAATAGCCGAGAATACACTTCAGAAGTGTTTAGCGAAAAGGCTGCATTTCTCCTCAGTATTCAGCCCAATGTCGTCCAGTTTCCTTCCTTTTAGAATTCACGAAAGACCAAAACTTCTTAGGGTGTCTTCGGAGATTTTGTTGCGTGAGATGAACATAATGTTTGTAACGAAGTTTATTATGACGTCGATAATCATTGTTGGCAATGTTGAAGTTCCGTTTAGTGAAGGCACACCGTCGATAGGTATAAGCGCGAAGAGCTCAAGCGCGTACTTTTTCAGGTTGCGTAATAGAGCATTAGTCCACGGTGGTTTCCTCAGAGGCTTTCGCTTCGGTACAGTGGCTGAAACGGAGTCACGTAGCAGACAGTTGAAGCGGTCTACAGCTGATTCGATGTCCAGGCGGTCTAAAACATTCCAGTCAATACGGGACAAGCATTGTCGGAGCTGTTGAAAATCGGTTTTGCGAAAATTGAGTCGGTCGTCACTCACAGGTCCATCGAAACGTAGATTAAATCCGTTGTCAATAGATATATCCAACGCAGGATGATAGTTGTCAAGTGGCACAACGGCGTCCGGAGCCTCAAGGACAGTGCATTCATGCAGTGAATAATCATTGATAAACACCAAGTCGAGCATGTTTGATTGAAAGTTGGAAATCCTATTGATTTGGCTGAGTCCAAGAAAAGCAATTCCATCGACTAGTTGGCGACTAGCAGGTGTAGTTGTAGACGAAAGCGGATCAGGAAACGTATATCCATGGTGCGAGAGAGACCAGACAAGTCCGGGTTGATTGAAGTCTCCAAGCAGAAGAACCACATCCGATGATAAGGCCAAAGCAGAGGCAAATTCTGTAGCACCAAGATGAAGTTGTATTACACTGCAATCATGTCGTCGGTCGGGAGGAATGTACGCGGCACCGATGAAAACGCTGCGTCTAGAGACTTATTTTGGCCCAAACAGTCTCAATTGAATTGAATTGTCCGACGGCGATCTGGCAGGAAATAAGCTCATTGGAAACAGCAACTAGAACACCGCCACCACGCACGCGAGAGCTATTAGATATACTGCGATCCACTCTATAAACGACGAAGTTGTCACCGAAAAGTTGGAGTGAGTTGATTCTCCCATCAAGCCAGGTTTCGGTGAACACATAAACATCATACTCGCCATCAAGCACAGCCAGATAAACGTCGTCCAATTTGGTAGAAAGTCCTCTAGTATTTTGGTAATACACTCGTAGACTCCTAGTGGGAGCGGTGTCCATGCCGGAAGTTGAAACCGAACTGAAAAGCGGTGAATTTTCAGGCAGCGACAGATCATTAACGTGATTATACTCGCCTAGTGAAGCAGATCGGAAGTCCCGTACACCATCACCGACCACAGGACCGGGACGACGACGATGGCGGGTGGCATTGGAAGGCACGACTGGGTCAGAAGGCTCAGGGACTTCCCTAGTACTTGTTATAGGGTGTCCCGGATCCAAAGTTGCAGTAAATGATGATAGAATGCTTGTTTCCGATGCAGGAGCACTAATAATACACTCGAATGGTATGGAGTAGCTGGAAGCCGGAGAAGCATCAGGTACCGAAAGTATATAATTATGAGGATACTCGCCTGAGGTTGGAGTGCGGAAACCCCCTACGCCACCTCCGACCACACGACCGGGACGATGATGAACGATGCTGCAGAGCTCGAATGGGTAAGGGGGGGGGGGGTTGTAGGAGGAATCCTCAATACTTGTCGAAGGTTGTCCCGGATCAACAACAGTAGATTGTATGTTTTTTTCAAAATCCAAAATTAGTTTTTTGAGAAATCAACAAACTCTCTTAGCCGGATTCCGGTGGGCCAAGACGATGGTTCGAGCGCCAATTCTTTGAGATCAGGATCCAATCCGATTTTGGTGTCAGGCCATTTGGCCGAATGCCGTCTGGCCGAATGCCGTTTGGCCGAACGCCATTTGGCCGAATGCCATTTGGCCGAACGGGTCGTTTGGCCGAATGCCGTTTGGCCGAATAGTTAAAAAATTTACCTCAAATTATTAAGATTGAGAAATGAAACGTGAGTAATGAGAAGTAAGAAGTGAGAAGTGAAATGTAAAAAGTAGGAAGAGAAAAGTGAACAGAGAACTTCTTCCTTCTTCCTTGTTTTTTCTTTCTTCTTCCTTCTTCCTTCTTCCTTCTTCCATCTTCCATCTTCCAACTTCCTTCTTCCATCTTCCATCTTCCATCTTCCTTCTTCCTCCTTCCTTCTTCCTTCTTCCTTCTTCCTTCTTCTTTCTTCCTTCTTCCTTCTTCCTTCTCCCTTCTTCCCTCTTCCTTCTTACTTCTTCCTTCTTCCTTCTTACTTCTTCCTTCTTCCTTCTTCCTTCTTCCTTCTTCATTCTTCCTTCTTCCTTCTTCCTTCTTCCTTCTACCTTCTTCCTTCTTCCTTCTTCCTTCTTCCTTCTTCCTTCTTCCTTCTTCCTTCTTCCTTCTTCCTTCTTCCTTCTTCCTTCTTCCTTCTACCTTCTTCCTTCTTGCTTCTTCCTTCTTCCTTCTTCCCTCTTCTTTCTTCCTTCTTCCTTCTTCCTTCTTCTTTCTTCATTCTTCTTACTACCTTCTTCCTTCTTCCTTCTTCCTTCTTCCTTCTTCCTTCTTCCTTCTTCCTTCTTCCTTCTTTCTTCTTCCTTCTTCCTTCTTCATTCTTCCTTCTTCCTTCTTCCTTCTTCCTTCTTCCTTCTTCCTTCTTCCTTCTTCCTTCTTCCTTCTTCCTTCTTCCTTCTTCCTTCTTCCTTCTTCCTTCTTCCTTCTTCCTTCTTCCTTCTTCCTTCTTCCTTCTTCTTCTTCCTTCTTCCTTCTTCCTTCTTCTTCTTCTTCCTTATTCCTTCTTCCTTTATTCTTATTCCTTCTTCCTTTATTCTTATTCCTTCTTCCTTCTTCGTTCTTCCTTCTTCCTTCTACCTTCTTCCTTCTTGCTTCTTCCTTCCTCCTCCTTCCTTCTTCCTTCTTCATTCTTCCTTCTTCCTTTTTCCTTTCTCCTTCTTCTTTCTTCCTTCTTCCTTCTTCCTTCTTCCTTCTTCCTTCTTCTTTCTTCCTTCATCCTTCTTCCTTCTTCCTTCTTCCTTCTTCCTTCTACCTTCTTCCTTCTTCCCTCTTCTTTCTTCCTTCTTCCTTCTTCCTCCTTCCTTCTTCCTTCTTCCTTCTTCCTTCTTCCGTCTTCCTTCTTCCTTCTTCCTTCTTCCTTCTTCCTTCTTCCTTCTTCCTTCTTCCTTCTTCCTTCTTCCTTCTTCCTTCTTCCTTCTTCCTTCTTCCTTCTTCCTTCTTCTGCTTCTTTTATCCTTCTTCCTTCTTCCTTCTTCCGTCTTCCATTTTCCTTCTTCCTTCTTCCTTCTTCATTCTTCCTTCTTCTGCTTCTTTTATCCTTCTTCCTTCTTCCTTCTACCGTCTTCCATTTTCCTTCTTCCTTCTTCCTTCTTCATTTTCCTTCTTCCTTCTTCCTTCTTTCCTCTTCCTTCTACCTTCTTCCTTCTTCCTTCTACCTTCTTCCTTCTTGCTTCTTCCGTCTTCCATTTTCCTTCTTCCTTCTTCCTTCTTCATTCTTCTTTCTTCCTTCTTCCTTCTTCCCTCTTCCTTCTACCTTCTTCCTTCTTCCTTCTTCCTTCTTCCTTCTTGCTTCTTCCTTCTTCCCTCTTCCCTCTTCTTTCTTCCTTCTTCCTTCTTCTTTCTTCCTTCTTCTTTCTTCATTCTTCCTACTACCTTCTTCCTTCTTCCTTCTTCCTTCATCCTTCTTCCTTCTTCCTTCTTCCTTCTCCGTTCTTCCTTTTTCCTTCTTCCTTCTTCCGTCTTCTATCTTCCTTCTTCCTTCTTTCTTCTTTATTCTTCCTACTTCTTTTGTCTTTCTTTTTTCCTTCTTCATTCTTTCTTCTTCTATGGTTTTTCTTCTTTCTCTTTCCTTCTTCTTCATTTATTCTTCATTTGGAGAATTTCAACTATTCGGCCAAACGGCATTCGGCCAGATGGCGTTCGGCCAAATGACCCTTTCGGCCAAATGGCATTCGGCCAAACGACATTCGGCCAAACGGCATTCGGCCAAATGACCCTAAACCCCGATTTTGTAGGATACGAAAGTCAAGGTGGTCACATCTGTGCCTCTGGGAACAAGACGAAACACCTCAGCAGCATCCGTAATATTCAAACAACGTGAGACTATTTTCTGCACGTCGCTATCATTAATTAGCGGATTCAATTCTGTCATGTACAGCCAAAACTTATCCGGTTTGGCGGGTTGCATAATAGACGGCACGAAAAGTTGAAATTCGATACTTTTTGTTCCGCTCATAGCAGCAGTGCATTCATCCAGCCTACGGTCATCTCGGCGGCGTTTAATACCAAACCTCGGCCATGCCGACGGCGAGGAAACATGAATTGATTTGAACGGTCTAATTGATTGCCGAGCAAAATTATCTATTTACTGGCTCAATTTTTCAACCACTGTGAACAGCTCCTGCACTTGCTTCGGTATTTCAGCAGGCTGTGGCATTTCATTGGGTTGGCTCCTGGGGTTGTCCGCCAGATATGCGCGAATGGAACGGCCGTTCAATTCAGTTCGACAAGGAGGACAAATAAACATTGCCTTCCCTGATGCGAATGCTTCTTTGATGGAGCGAGAATTAAAACCACAGCACTGCTGGTTGATGTGGAAAGAAGCCTCACAGAAGCCACAACAAATTGGCTCGAGATCGTTTATCTCCTGTTTGCACTCGCCGCATTGTTTTTTTGCCATATTGCACACGTACCCGCTTTCAACACAGCAGCAAACCAAAAGTTTTGACGACGTTGAAACAGTGGTAAATTATCGTTCTTCGCTATTCCACAATATACACGCACAATGAGCACAAATTTTTACAACTTAAAACACAAAAACTACGGTTTAAAAAGCTAATTAGCGTTCAAAATAACTGCTAGACAAAATAAACAACTTGCATCGGCATGGTATAAGTATCATCGTGTTAGTCTCATGATATACAAATGCAAAAATGGTAACCTGGCTAAGAAACCTCGCAGTTAATAACTGTGGAAGTGCTTAATGAACACTAAGCTGCGAGGTGATGAAAGTTCTTAGAAAGGGGATGTGGAAATTTCTAAGAGAATTCCTAAGTGAATTTCTGAAAAAAATACCGAGAAAATAATGGAATTTGGAGGGTATATTTGGAAGGATTAACGGAGAAATATTTGGCTATAATTTAAGATGGTTGTTCGGAGGAATTTCGTAAAAATTCGCGGAGAAATTCCTAGAGGAACTTCCGGAAGAATTTCTAAAGGAACTAAAAAAAGGAGAAGGAGAAAAAGGAAAAGGAGAAATTCCTGGAGGAACTAACTTTCAGAGAAATATCTGGAAAAACTCCCGTAGGAATTCCTGGAGAAACTTTCGGAGGAATTCCTAGAGGAACATCCAGATAAATTCCGGAAAACTTGTAATACACGAAATTGATTCACGCTGACTCACGCCGCCGCAAATCACCACCACGCCACTGCCACTAGGTGAAAATGATCTATCACGCCTCACCGTCGATAAAATTTCAATCGGCGCGCAGGTCTAGATAGAATATTGAGTTAAATCATGTATGGAATTTTCGACCAAACCATCAAGGTATCCCAGGGAGAACCATTGGGAGGAACTACTGTTCCAGGATAAACTTCTTCGGAAATCCCAGTAAGACGTCTCAGAGGAAATTTTCGACCCAAAACTTTCATAAGACGAGTTTGTACAATCCCATTTAGTTCCACCACTGAATTGTACCTTGACAGATACGTATTTCGACCTCAACCGTAAGGTCGTCTTCAGTGTCTCGTACTTGACTCGACTCGACTCGAGTATAGGAAAGACTTTGTTTTTTGGCGCAGAGAAGGGAGAGCGACTGGTTCTATAAAAAGTAAATAAATTGAAAACATTATTTGCCATTTGATTATTCCGCTTCACATCCAGGTGTACAAACGGTACTAACACTCGACAAACGATAATAGGTTTGGTATCGAAGTGTGAAACTGTTAGGTTAAGGACATTTTTAGCATCCTGGAATTCTCATTGGCTTGAATAACCTCCACACAAATGTTCCAATTGAGTCCAAGGTATGGATTATTGGAGAACCGATAGGCGTACGATTCAAACATGACTGGTCGGTTACCGGATCAATATCAACTCGAACTGGGGCAAAACGTGTGCTATCAGCACGGAGCAATGAAGATTTCCACAATCTAAAAGGAACAATTATCCCATTGAAGTATTCGTAGTGGCCGTAGTTAAGGATACAAAAGCGGAGATGCGAGCACGCAAAATTTTCAAGCAAACAACCAGTAGGTAATCGATTTGAAACCGGTTTGTTGTGGAGAACATAAACGTTCAGATGAAAACCGACAGCTCAATAACATTTTTCTCCTGAAAAGCTCCACCTCGGCTACTATTTACCTCACTCCCGCAGCGGAAATTTCCCGTGTTGTGGAAATGCTGTACTATGTTTTCAGTTTTCATTGAATGTGACAAACGAGATGTAAGAAACTACCGTGAAATTACTTCACTCGGAATAGAAACATGATAAACGATCAAATATTCGCTCCCTGCAATAATTACATCATCAGCTGTGAATATAATTTGATTCCCGGTCGCTCTTTGGAAACGAATTTCGGTTGTTTTGCATTGAAAACATTTTAAATGAAATTCTAAAGAAAATTATTTAGTCTTTTTTTTAGTGGAATGTTTTCACTGTCATAGGACGAGTTTAGCTAAATTCCCTCAGAATGGTCTTGCTTTGTAGCCGCGTATCTTACCGCACGGCTAAGGAGGGCCCTTGAAGACTGGCATGAACTACAAAAGAACCTTCTACAATTGACATATGAATAATGTTGTCCAGCTGGTTCTCTACTTAAACGGGTTGATCACTTCGAGGACCTCTGAGTTGTTTTGGACAATAAGCTAACCTAAAATCAGCACTTCTCCAATACCATCAATTGAGCCAATTGTCAGCGTGGCCTTAGGTTCAAAATATCCAAAGGGTACCTCGTTGTGTTTCAAACCACTAATGTTCTTGGATACTACTTCGTTTATTTAATACTTTATTAATTGCAATTAAATTTGGAAATGAAACAACTTTTGCAGGAATGTCCTAACAATTATAATAACTCAATCATTCTTTCCTTCAAGCTCCATAATTTCATCGCATACTCAATTATCGACGATTAGCCCAATATCATTATTTCACGACAGTGGCGTACTTCTAGAAATCAAAGACAAGGCAAAACTCTCAATTTGCAACGCAAACATGGCACATCGTGCCGCATCGATTTGTCTATTCCCAACAAAAGAGTGTGTCTTCAACCGCTTTTTCGATTAGCCTATTCGCGCGTCATCCGCGCCAAATGCCAATCACGACCACCACACCGACTGGCTGAAGCTGACGATAAGCACGGCTGCAGCAGATGATCATCATGATCGGTTTCTTGCGCAGTCCACGAAAGTCCACGCAGCAACATTCGAACTGCGCAATCGAATTTTTCGATTGCCAGTATGTCTAGGCCAAAATCGCAACAATCGAGATGGGAGTGATATCGAATCAAATTTCAATATCAGTTGGTCGTACGAATTACATACAGAAAACGGCATTCATTCTTTTGGCCAACGCGAGAGACAAAAAGAGGCCAATTGCAACGTATGATACCCGAGCGAACGTGTATAGACGTCAAGCGAAGTTCAATTGAATCTTGAGTTTCGAGAAAAACCTCGAAGCTAATTCGTCATCTTTCTTCTTCTTCGCGATCGTTCGTCATCAGATCAGGGGGGTTTCGTTGCAGTTTTGCCGGTCGTGATTTTGTTTTTCCTTGTAATCATATTTCAATTGTTTGTTTGTTTCGAAATGAGTTCGGGTGAGTACCAGCAGTGGATCACGAGTTGTGTGTTTATTTCGATTTTTTCGTCTTCGTTCGTTTCGTTTGATAGGAAAGCGCAGAGAAGCCGGTTGGCGGCGGGGAAATTGAAACAAGCAAAGCCAAATAAACTTGATAATATCTCTAATCGTGGATGATTGTATGATGAGTTAGTGGTTTTTTCGTTCAACGGGTTACGTCATGTCTGCGCGGTTCGAGAGCTTTTACAACAACGGATGGAAAATTATGATTTTGTTTTGATAAAAAGGTACAGAGATTTAGGTTACTTGGCTGAAAGCAAATTACGTCAGTTTGAATAATGTATTGGAAACAATCTGATTTAGTTCCAATCCACAATTTTCCATTGAAAATTGAGCATTTTTCTTGAAAACCGAAAGCATTTAACAACAACGCGTAATTGTGAGATATGGTTAATAGAAGGAATGACGTATGAGTGTATATGTTGCTATACTCATGCCATAGAGTGTGCAAATGTTACACAAGTGGTCTAGCTTTCAATTCCATATAAAATTATAGGTGCGATAAACGAGACCGATGTTGTTCTGAGCGATTCGATTCGAAATTTTGTATCTCTATTTCAAGTTAATATTCAGCTTTGGATAGCTAAAATAAACCGTATTTAGTTTTACTCAGTTGATTTTGAAACTTATTTCCAAATACCGCCATATGATGTTCGGAACAGAATCACCAATCACGACTTAGCCACGGTCATAATCATTTCCGGTAAGTGCTGAACAAAATTTGCTTTTCCAGTTCGTGTAACATCAGCGTAATTTCAACTTCCCAGCTTCAAATTTGCGATTATCGCTCAAACTAAACAAGAAGGAAAAAACATTTCGTAGTACAAAGCACCAACCAGCACAGAGTTTTACGAAAAACCTGGAAACGAAACTGAGCTCCGGAATCTGCTTGGAGCGAAGCATCAACCAACGGCCAACGACGACGACAGACGGTGGGGTCGGTGGTGGCTGCATTGTGGTCAACCAACGGAGCGAGTCCCCGTTCCGAAAAGCGAAGGAAACCAGGCGACGTCGACGACGTTGGGATGCCCGCAATTAACGATAAAAATGATAAAAATAAAGCAGAATTTACAGTCGGTAGCATCCTCATTTGAATGTGAGCATGGTTCTGGGTAACGTTTCTTGTCTTGCGACTGAAAGGGTGTACGATGTGGTGAAAATGGAAATTATGTTTTTGAAACTTTTTTAAAATAAAAAAAACAGTAAATTGAACGGAAATAGAACTGACATTTCCAATTATTTTTAAATTTTGTTTATTCATGAAGACAAGAAGACAGGAAGGCAAGATAACAAGGAGACAAGAAGACAATCATTTTGATTTCTTCTCAAATGAAATTTTTATTCAATAACATTTCTTTCAATCTGGTCGAGTATTCTATGTAACTTTTCGGTTTTTTTTTGTTTTTAATTTTAACAGTAAGGCCGATACAAATATTTAAAATCTATTTTGTCCCCCCCCCCCTCGGATTTTTTTGCCAAAAAATAATATTTTGAGGGGGCTACAAAATAAAATACGGATATTTTTAAGGATTTTCAAAACATTCTTCAACAAATCCGAGGAGTTTTTCGATTTTTTTCATTTAAATATTTATTTTTTATTATCCCCCCCCTCGGTGTTGAACTTAATCTAGAATTAAAAAAATACCTAAATAAAGATTAAAAAAAAATATATATTATCCCACCCCCCCTTGACCTTTCGGAGACAAGTAGGACAAAAAGTAAATTAAATATTTGTAACAGTCTAATCAAGTACTTCCAACAAATTTTTCAAGTGCCAGTCAGGCCACCAACACCTCGGCATGATCCGGCCTAGGATCCGACGTATAACACCCGTCAATACCGAAGCTCCATCACTGCTAAAGATTCAAACAGCCATCCAAAGCATGAAATTGAAAGCTCCAGGGGTCGATCGCATATCAGCCGAGATACTCAAAACTGACCCCATGACATCCGCTCAATTACTGCATCGTTTATTTTGTAATATCTGGGACACCGCAACTTTCCCGGTCGACTGGATACAAGGTATCTTAGTGAAGGTGCCCAAAAAGGGTGACTGCATGCGATAACTGAAGCGGCATTATGTTTCTGTGTTACCGTTCTCAAAGTTCTGTGCAAAGTTATCCTAGCCCAGATTCAGGAGAAGATCGACGCGACTCTCCGACTGCAGCAGGACGGATTTTGACTTTGCGGAGAAATTAAAAAAACATCTGATGAAATTCAGAAGAATTTTCCAACAATATTATAAAAAATCTTCCAAAGAACAGTAAAAATCATGTGAAAAAATCAAAGCAATTCGAAATAATTTTTTGAAGAAAATCAAACGAATTTCCCGAAGATGTCTCAGGAAATTCGAAAAAAAAATCGTGGAAATTTGGAAAAAATTCTTGTGGAAATGCGAAAGAACTTCACGTTAAATGTTGAAAGCATTTTCTGTAAAAACTCAAAAGAAATTTTTGCGAAAAATTTAATAGAATTTTCCGAGAATATTCAAAACTATCGATTCTAATAATAGCTACGTAGTCTTGAAGATTAAAACAAGATTATATTTGTCCGACGTTTCTATGGGTATGGTATCGAAACGTCGAACAAATATAAATCAAATATCTTCAAGACTGCGTAGCCGTTCTTAAAATCGAATTAAAAATATACAGTCGGTTTCTCAATAGTTCATCCAAAGAATTTCACGTTCAAAGTTCTTTTTTGCGAAAATTCCAAAGATTTTGTAATCATTTTAATATGGAAAACTTAGGAAGAGTTGAATGATTTATTCATAAAAGAACATGTCTGCCATTAATAAGGCATGAAATGATTTAATAATAATAAAAAGGGGTTGTATACAACTTCACCTACATTTCACGGAATGCACCTTTTCACCGAAAGTCATTCCGCGGAATGCTATTTGGCGGTTTACCCATGCTATTTGGAACATTCCCCAGAAAGTCATTCGCCCAGTCTTCTCCATTTTTTTTCGGCGATAGATCACTTAGAATACAGTTTGCCATAATATCGTTCTGAGTAATTTAGTGTGAAGGGTTGTATGATATTTAGAGGCAATTTATTCAAGATTTTTTTTAATCTTTAGTTTATTTTGGAGGCTCATATGCCGTGAAGCGTTACGGAGCCGAAATCAAATTTAACAATTCATTTCTTAAAGCTTAGTTTTGGTAGAACCGAAGTTTTGGTAGAACCGAAGTTTTGGTAGAACCGAAGTTTTGGTGAACCGAAAGACTCGCGGTTTAGTCGAGGTTAGGGAATACAATAATATAGTAGGGAAGGAAGGAATTTAGGGTGCTTAAGTAATTACGATGTTCATATAGTTGACATTCTTGGCGACAACGATTTCACATTTCATTTTTTCTTTGGGAGACAACAATGAGAGGAAGACATACGAAAGGGGTTAATGACAGACATTGGAATGGACAACAAGAGGAAGACATTCGATATGGGATATGACCGACAAGGGGATTGGCAGACTAAGATCACAATCTTACATCAGCAACTTTCACAAATTGGTGGACGAGGGACAGGTATTCAAAATCATGGCCCGCCAACACTTCTCTAATAGGCTTTGGTTGTTTTCCTCTGACCCGGAGATGTTCAGGCCGCGATTCTCCTCGCACGCTTACATGACATGATCAATGTCCTGATAATTCTCACCGCAAACACTGAGATTGGATTCCGAGAGCCTCACCCTGAAAAGATGTGCGTTTAAAGTGTAATGATTGGACATTAGACGACACATGGTTCGAATGAAGTCTCGTCCTATATTCAATTTTTGAACCATGGACGCTTCGACATCTGCGGGCGAATTGAATACAGCCATCTACCCAACTCCCGTATCCCGGTTAGAAGATACGCTGAGTGCTTTACAGGTTTAATTGACCGAACAGCCTCCAGGGTACGACTGTCAGTGAAAATAAAGAAGCGGACTGGACATAGAAACTACCGTATTCGAGGACCGACAAATAGATTGTTCGGTACAACGTGATAAGATCTTCGGGGAAATTCAACAATTTCGCGGTATTCCATTTCGCACTGTGTAAAAATTGGCGGTAATTCATTCCGTGGTTGGTAACATTCATCGGTACTTAACACACTCCCACCGCTTTTCTTCTCAATGCGCTCTCTACCTCTCGTTCCTTTTTAATCTTTCCCTCTCCCTCTTGCTATTTGCTTCATCTCTCTTGCTTCTTCTTTTTCTTCCTTTTCCTCTAGGTTTTGCTTCCTGGAAATGCACACATTTTCCCGGTGCAAGGCAAAGTACTGGCTTTTGCCTTCTTTGAATTGACACATTGGCCTGAACAATAAGAAAAAAATCTAGATTTTGCCTTCTTAGAACCTATTTATTTGCTCGACATAAAACAAAATACATAGCTTTGCCTTCTTTAAACTTACGCATTAACCATAACATAAAAGTGTGCAACAACCGCCAGTAGCGGTTGGTGTACAGAGTCAGAGTCATGCGAAAGTCTCATAATTTTTTTCGAATACTTAACTTTTGTTCAATATGATGATAGATGGACTGTAATTTCGATATTTTATGATTTTTTCTTGGCAAGCAGTCTTAATTTTACAGTCAAAACAGGGTTTTACTACTGTCCGACGTTTCGGTAATTGTATTTTGTCTTCTTCAATGGAAGAATAGTGGTCTGTTGTCAAAATTGTCTGTCTTTGGGTTTTCGGTTTCCTATCAGTGTCATTTAGGTAATTTAAAACCTGGAACTTCAGGAGGGTCGTCTCATGACCTTTGCGACTGAACCAAACCTTGCCAGATTGAATAAGTCGATGGTAGTAATACTTGATGGCACTTTTTCATCTACGCCGAGTGGATTTCGTCAAAATTTCACAATGCACGGGTTCCATTGGGAATGGACCTTCCAGTTTGTACCACTTATTCAGGTACATCTTCCATCGAAACGAGCGGTAGTTTACAAAAAAGCATTGAGCGCTACCAAAACAAACAATCCTCCTTTGATTCTTACTGACTTAGAACCGACAGAAATTAATGCAGTTAAGGCGTTTTTCCCTTAGGCCTAGGAAACAAGGAAAGGATGTTCATTTTGCCTAGCCAAAACTAGTGGAAAAAATTCAAAATTTGCGAAATTATCAAGAACTTAAACCTTCAAAAGCCTTTCCGACAAACAGAAGCGTTGGCTTTCTTGCCTCCCAAAGAGATACCAAAGGCATTCAGATTGGTCAGAAATTCAACTCCCAAGTCTATGCGTTCTTTCTTCGCATATTTGGCAACGAATTACGATTTATGCTTAAAGGAGAATAAGAGTGGACCTCGTTTCCGAGCTGATTTTTGGTATGTTCGGAAATCAACCATTGTTAATTTACCAGCACTACAAACTCGATTGAAGGATTTCATAATAGGTTCAATGCACTTTTCAAAAGTAGGTAACAATATAATTAGGAATAATTATAAGAAATTTAAAATAGAAATTTATGGGGCATGGTCTGTTCTGGTAAATTGCTTTCTGGCGAATGGTCCATTCTGGGAAATTACTTTCTGGCATTCGGTCCATTTTAACGGGGAAGGGTCGTTTGGCCGAAACCGATTCGAACGAAAGCCATTGGGCCGAATGCCACTAGGCCGAACAAACCATTAAGCCGCAACCCATCCGGCAGAAAGAGTCATTTGGCCGAAAAGTGAAAAGTGAGAAATGAGGAGTGGAAAATGAGACGTCTCACTACTCACTCCTCATTTCTCACTTCTCACTTTAAAAGACGTCTCACTACTCACTTCACACTTTTCATTTTTTGCAGTAAAAAGTGAGAAATGAGGACTGAGAAGTGACACGTTTCACTTCTCACTCCTTATTTCTCACTTCTCATTGTAAAAAGTGAGTAGTGCTAAGTGGGTAATGAGACGCCTCACTACTAACTTCGCGCTTCTCACTTTTAACAGCGAGAAGCGAAAAATGAGGAGTGAGAAGCGAGACGTCTCACTCCTCATTCCTCATTTCTCACTTCCCACTGTGTAAAGTTAGTGCAAAGTGGGTAGTGAGGCGTTTCACTACTCACTTCGCGCTACTCACTTTTAACAGTGAGAATTGAGAAATAAGGAGTGAGAATAGAGACGTCTCACTTCTCACTCCTAACTTCTTACTCCTCACTCTGAAAAATTAAAAGTGATAAGTGAGTAGTGATACGTAACACTTCTCACTTCACACTACTCACTTTTCACAGTGAGAAGTGGGAAATAAGTAATGAGACGTCTCACTTTTCACACCCTATTTCTCACTTTTCAAATGACCGATTCGGTCAAATGACCTTTTCGGCCAAATTTCCTAATCGGCCGAATGACCCTTCGGGCCAAATGATCCTTTCGGCCAAATGACCTATTCGGCTAAATGACCCTTTCGGCCAAATCACCCTTCTGGCCAAATGGCTTTCGGCCAAATGACTCTTTCGGTCAAATGACCCTTTCGGACTAATGGTCTGTTCTGCCAAATGGTATATTCGGCCAAACGGCATTCGGCCTAGTGGTCTTCGGCGAAATGGCATTCAGCCGAACGGTATTCGGTCAAACGGCCCTTTCCCCATTTTGGCAAGTGGGTTTCTGGCAAATGTCATACAATCCCCAAATCTATGAAAATGTTTTGGGTTGTATGACATTCGCCAGAAAGTCATTTGCCAGTAGGCTTTTTGCCAGAATCAATTTGCCAGAATAGACCATTGCCCAGAAAGCCGTTTGCCAGAATGCACGTTTGCCAGAATTGGTTATCTCCTATTTGCCATGCACGCGTTTGCTCGATTCGCGCAATAATTCATAACGTAATGAACTTTTGGCATAACTGTGAACAGCGTCAAAAGGGAAGGGAGTCATTCAGCAAGGGACATTTTCTATATTTTGTTGTTGTTTTGAAGATGTTTTCTAGTGAGGAATATAATATCGCGCCGGTCGATAATAGAATTGAAGAGACGTAATTCTTTCGAAGACAGCATGCCCGGATAAAGGCAATGGCGGGTGTGATTCTTTTCTTTCAAATAGGTGTTTGCCCGGATTAAAGCAATGGTGGATGTGATCTCTTTTTAAAAATAGGTTTTTGCCAGGATTAAAGCAATGGTGGATATAATTCCTTGCTCAAAAGAAGGCGCTTGCTCGGATTAAGGCAATGGTGGATGTTTTTTTTAAGTAGGTGCTTGCCCGGATTAAGGCAATGGTAGATGTGATCACATCTTTAAAAGAAGGCGCTTGCCTGGATTAAGGCAATGGTGGATGTGATCCCTTCTTCAAAAGTAGGCACTTGTCTGAATTAAAGCAATGGTGTATGTGATTCCTTCTTTAAAAATAGGCGTCAACCACGATTACATCAATGGTGGATATGATGCCTTCTTCAAAAGAAGGCGCTTGCCCAGATGAAGCCAATGCAATGGTGGATGTGATCCCTTCTTTGAAAATATGGTGAATAAGACCCATTTTTTAATAGAAGGCGATTGCTCCGATCAAGGCAAGAGTAGATGTTATTCCTTTTCTAGAAGTAGGTGTTTGCCCGCCTCCTTGTTCGTATATGGCAATTGTGGATATGATTCCTTCTATAACTTCTTCAATGAAAGCAAATAGCTGTTTAATATGACTTAAAGTGCTATTGTCGAATCGTAAAAATGATTCAATTTTTGAAATGAAGTCTGCGTCTGGCTTGAGGCAAAGAAATATGATATCCATTCTAAACAGTTTGTTTGGTATTAGGCAAATATGAATATATTTTTTGATTATGGAGTATTTGGCGCGCAAGTGACGCTGCAAAAGAAGTGTAGGAGGTAATTTTATATTTTTGAAATTTGAACTCGAAAAGACCGCCAACGCAAAACGGATTGGCATCACCGGTGACATTGACGAACGATTATGCTGAGGGCATTGATCAAACGAGGGAACGGAGTGTTTTCTATCCTTTGAAAAAGGCGCAATAAATGTGGCCGAAACGTCAGGTTTAGAAAGGATATCCTTTTATGATCCTATTAAGACTGAAAGCCGAGAACTGTCTACATCAGCGGTTCTCAACCTTTTTAATGAGAGGTACCCCTCCGAATTTGCGCATTAATTGAGGTACCCGCTATGTTTTGCTGTAAATGAAAATAAACGTAACTGAAAATGGACCTGAAAACTAACGGAATATAGCCCATAGTTAACTAACAGTGTATATCCCTAACGACTCTTCATTAATTGGCCTGAAATAAAAGAAAGAAAAAAGACAGAATCACCGTCTTCGACCAGAGGTCGGACAGACTGAACACTTAACGTCTAGCATGAGACAACGGACAGGACATTCACACAACTGCACACGCATCTAGACGATTGACGTTGCTAATCGCACGGCCACGAAGCCCACAGAAATGTTTATTATTCCGTGCAACTATCCAATTCACATAAAGTTTAACCATCAAGCTTCCTACAGGACTATTGGAGGCTTCTGAGCCCCGAACCACTTGAAAGTAGGCCTCTTGAAGGTAAGTTTCCAAGCCTCTTGAAATGAGGCTTGCGAACCACTTGAAAGAAGAATTCCGAGTTTCTGAAAAGGACGCTTCCGAGACTCTTGGAAGGAGGCTTCCGAGCCTTTTGAAAGGAGGCTTGAGAGCCTCTTGAATGGAGGCTTCCGAGCCCCTTAGAAGGAGGTTTCAGAGTCTCTTAAATGGAACCTCCAGAACCTCTTGAAAAGAGCCTTCTGAGGATTTTGTAAAATGGCTTTCAACCTCTTAAAAGAAGGCTTCCAAGCTTCTTGAAAGAAGGCGGCCATGCCACTTAAAACGAGGCTTTCGAGCCTCTCGATAAAAAGACTTCCGGGTTTCTGAAAGAAGGCATCCAGGTCACTTGAAGATCGCTTCCGAACCTCTTGAAGGGAGGATCCCAAGCCTCTTGAAGGAAGCCTTCCGAGCATCTTGAAAGGAGGCTTCTTCCGAACCTCTTGAAAAGCGGCTTCCAAGCCTCTTGAAAGGAGGCTTCCAAGCTTCTTGATAGGAGGCTTCCAAACCTCTTGATAGGAAGCTTCCAAGCCTCTTGATAGGAGGCGTCCTTGTCCCTTAAAACGAGGCTTCCGGACCTTTTTGAAAGAGGCGTCCGAAAGGAGGCTTCCTGTCCTCTTGAAAGGAGGCTCCCTGGCCTCTTGAAAGGAGGCTTCCTGGCCTCTTGAAAGGAGGCTTCCTGGCCTCTTGAAAGGAGGCTTCCTGGCCTCTTGAAAGGAGGCTTCCTGGCCTCTTGAAAGGAGGCTTTCTGGCCTCTTGAAAGGAGGCTTCCTGGCCTCTTGAAAGGAGGAGGGAATGGTACATTCTGGCAAACTGCTTTCTAACGAATGGTTTTCTGGCGATTGTCATTCTGACGGTTGGTTTTCTGGCGATTATAATACAATCAACAATCAACATTTTGAATGAAAATTCCAAACGAGAATATTTTTTGTGGGAAAATTTTTCGTGGAAATTCTAAAGTAATTTTTTCGAGAAAAAGACTTTGAATTTCAAAGAATTCCCCGAACAAAATCTGAAGAAAATTTTGAAATTTGAAAGAGATTCTTGTGAAAATAAAAAAAAAATGAAAGAATTTTTCGTGGAAAATCGAGTCACCGTCCCGTTAAAAATCGGAAAATGTCCCGTGGGAAATCAAAAGAATTTCCCGTGAAAAAAAAACCGTGTAAATTATAGAGAAATTACCAAAGGAATTCGAAACATTTGTTCGTGGAAATTCAAAGGAATTTCCCGTAGACAATTGAAAGAATTTTCCAAAGAAATCTAAAAGCATTTCCTGTGGTAAATCAAAGTGATTTTTTGTGGAAAATTTGAAAGGATAATCGGAATAATTTTCCTTAAAAAATAAAATAATGTCCATTGGGAAATCAAATTTTGGAAGATTCGCCATGAAAAATAGGACGAAAATTCGTAAAATTTCCCGTGCATCAAAAGACTTTGGAAAATTGTAAGAAAAAAACGTGGAAAATTGAAAGAGCTTCTTGTTGAAAATCGGGTAATTCACCCGTGGAAATGTTATAGAATTTTCGGTGGAAATTTGTCACAAATATTTGATTGGCTATATGCAAATAGAGTTGAATGAAATTTAGAGGGATCGAAAGATTGAAAGAAATGAGTTTAATCAGAAGAAATCGAATCTAATGAAATGAATCCAGTGACAACGAATAAAAACCAGTACAAGGATGAAATTAGGCCGAAGAGAATCGAAAAAAATATGAATACAATCAACTTGACCGTATGTTATGAAAAATGCAATAGTTTGAATTCAAGCGGAATCAAATAGAATCAATCGAGTGCAACCTAATCCATATGAATAAGAATTATTACGGGAAATCAAATGTCCAGTACCACACGTAATCGAATCCAATAGGAAGGACACATTTCGATGCAATTGAACGGAATCAAAGGGAATAGGATAGCCTAAAAAGAATGTATTTGTTTATATAAGAACGTTCACATAAGAAAGAAACAATCTCAATTAGGCGAATCCGTTCTTTTCTTACCAAGATACCAGCCCCACATGTGCGGAGATGCGAGCACAAAGGAACCCCGCTCAACTGACAACGGCAGCTCGTTCCATTCCAGCCGTGTGTACCCGTGTGTACAAGGTTGCCGAGATGCAGGAAGAGATCCCCCGATAGGAGACCATTCTTTCGGGAAGCAGGAAATTGAAGCGAAAGAGTTGTGTACGTGTACGCTTGTTATTTTCACAAACAGCCAACCAGCCAGCCAGTCCGTTGTATGTTGATCGGAGCAAAGGAAGAAAAAGGGAATGCCAAGGAAACGGTATCATCGAATGAGCTTTTGATAGCGACTGCTAACCTTGAATCTGGGGGAGATTGGAATTTCCTTCATCCGTTCGGGGATGACGTCGCCCGTACCGTAAGAGAAAGTGCGTCCGGGTTTCGGAAAGAAATATTTCGTAACGGTATGAAATGCTTCGCTGCCGCCTAAGTTCAATAGAAATCGTTCGGATTGCTCGAATTGCAACATGTTTCCTCGCTCGGAGGCATGATCCACGAGATGATATCGCGCCGCGCCCTAATCAATCTCCCCGACGGCGATGGTGCAAGCCGTGACTTATGGCATTCCGAAAAAGCATCAATTTACGTCATTCCGCCGGAGATATTGTTTTTGTATCATCGTTTGTGTGGCAAGAAAATTTGCTGATTCATATGTCTATGCTAGCTCACACAGATAAAGAGCATAAAATGGATACAAATTGGGCACATAATGGTTGAAGATCGATGTTGGAAACAAACGCGCGCTTTAATCATAGGACTATTTGAATCAATAGTGTCGCTTTAGAAGGGTCCGACGGTTGGATGAACCACGGTCGCGGAAATTAGAGAGAACAATGTTATCGTCTCAAAATCAGTTTCACTTTTTATTTTCGTGGTCGACGTCTTCGTCGTGCTCGAAAATTTCTTACATAACCATGAAATTGCAGCCCATAATGCTGAACATGAGTACGTTTTTCAAGCGCGCGGTAATTTCATGCCTAAACACACCTCAGCGCGCGTCATACGACGGAGCTGGAACCAGTAATCATATGAAACTGATTGTCGGCCCACGATGAAACCTTGGAAACATTGCGCTATCTACCTGTGATGCAGTGATCGATTGACAAGCCATATTTCAAACACTGAATCTAAATATGATGTTTAGAGTGAAAACAATAATTGAAAGCAGAACATACATCACATCTCGTAGCAATGGAAAAAAGAGCAGTCTTCAGCAAAAGATTTTATGAGCAGTCAACAATTTTCCTGCATTGCATTTTTAATCAGCAAAACGATTAAACGAGTATTAGAGAATGCATATTTGCAAACAAATCCGGTACGTAAGTTTCTCCTAAACGGTTCAGAGGAAATAATTTCTGGCACTGCTTCAAATATTACTGGAATTCGAAACCGCAATTCAAAGTGCCAATCAATTTCGTGTTTCCATAGCTAATCACTTCGGACAATTACCTTTGGAGCCTCCCACATATGCAACTATGCACGCTCACATTGAGTCGATTTTCGCAGCCATCAGCCTTTGATAGCGGAGCGGCGAGTGGCGGTATGGTGGTCAAAAGCGATTACTATAATATTGTGATTTGCTGATATTATTATAAAACACGCAGAAATGCCCCCGAAACTGGGTCACCCCTCGGCAAATGGGTCGGACGGCTGCTGAGCCGTTGGTGTCAATATCGATTCCCATTGTGCAGCGAAGCTGAAAGCCCTGCCCAACCGCGCCGGGCTGCGAACCGGTGCGGTCAGCAGTGAATGACGTCCGTCCGCATGAACAAGCATTCGTTTGCAATTGCAAATTCTGCACTAAATCGATTGACCTGAAACAGCAGCAGCTTTACCAAAGCGAGTGCTGTTAATCACCCATTCCACCCTGCCGCCTCCCCACCCACACCGCACGAACAAAAGAAGTGAAATCCATAAATATTGGGATCGGATGTGAACATTTATATGCCTTTTCGCCACCTTCTGCTAGCTGTGGAGCGGCCATCCGGTCCCCGGATGCTGGAAAGTTGGAGCGCAAAAAGGGCTAATCGAAAACCAGGCAATGATGTTGTTGTTGTTTGTTCCTGGCATCGGAAAATGTGTTTTCTTTACGTGCCTTCAATACCGGTACACCACCCTCACATTCACTCGGATGAATTAGTTTGTTTGTGCACGGGGTCTTCGAATTACCGCTGACCCTAATCTCAGCCCACCGACGACGGAGGGGTTGGGAAAGGTTGGTTGGATTAGCGGCGACGCGACGGGGCACTCAAGCACCATGTTGTGAAATGTTCCCACACGAGGAACAACACATGAACTGCCCTGCTACTGGAGAGTGTACATAAATTCGGCGGTTGAGCTGGGGGTTCAATTTTTATTGACCTCTCAACTTCCGCCCTGTGCGGCGATGGTCTGTCTGTGTACGTCCAACGAATAAAAATGATGATATTGCTACTGCGTCAGATTGCGAACGATAAAGAGGTTTTGCTTTTGGCACCGATTAGGCTCGTACGGCTCTGGGAAAGTGCAAAGGAGGAGAAAATCGATACGAAATAACAAAGCCCAGGCTATGGTTATGGGGTGGAAAACTCAAAAGGTCAAGATGATTCCTTGAGTGACGCTCTTGAATCGATTCCGAGAAAAGAAAGAAGTGGGATACGAATACTTTCGGATAAGTGTTATCACAATGTTTATGAGAGAGGTGATTAAAAGCTGTTCCATAGAATTCTTGATTCAGAGAAGGATTTGATGGAAGAAAAATATCGTGAGGAATGTTTATTCAGCAAAATTCAATGTATTGAAGAATTAAGTACACAGTATTCACGAAAGCTTATCAATCAAATGGTTAAAGTTGTAATATGCAATAACGAGAATTATTTTTTGAATTTTCAATAGACTATGTTAGAGTTCATTGAGGATTATATTCGGCAATCGGTTCGAAATTCGTGCTCAAAAGCTGTGCTCAGCATACTCCGAGGACTTTGTTCAGCATCCTCGAATCATTCTGGTGAGAAGCCTCCAAACATATTGTTCAATATCCTAATAGATTACATTTAGGTTTAGTAATTATTTGGTTCTTAATTTCTCAAGGTTTTTGCTCAGACTCTTCTATGATTCTGCATGAAATCACTTGATTCTGCCCAGAATCTACTCAAATTCTTCCAAGGATTCTCCTCAGAACTGTCAAAAAAATATTATGAGATCCCTTAAGGATTCCGCTCAGAATCCTCAATAGATTCTGCTGAGAACCCTTCAAGGAACCTGCTGACAATCCTTCAAGGATTCTGCTGAGAATGCTTTTAGGATTATGCTGAGAATTTACCTGGATTTCTGTAGAAAATCCTTCAGGGGTATTTTCAGGGGTTCTCCTAAAATCTTCCGAAAACTCTATTGAGCATCCTTCAAGAAATCTGCTGAGAGTGCTTCGCAAAAATCCTTCAAAGATTCAGCTCCGAATACGTTAAAAGTTCTCCGAGAATCCTCCAAGGATTCTTCCAAGAATCCTCCAAGGATTCTGCTGAGAATACTTCAATGATTCTGCTGAGAATCCTCCAAGGATTCTGCTGAGAATCCTCCAAGGATTCTGCTGAGAATCCTCCAAGGATTCTGCTGAGAATCCTCCAAGGATTCTGCTGAGAATCCTCCAAGGATTCTGCTGATAATCCTCCAAGGATTCTGTTGAGAAGCCTCCAAGGATTCTGCTGAGGATCCGCCAAGGATTCTGCTGAGCATCCTTCAAAGATTCTGCTGAGAATTCTCCAAGGATTCCGCTGAGAATCTTCCAAGGATTTCGCTGAGAATCCTCCAAGGATTCTGCTGAGAATCCTCCAAGGATTCTGCTGAGAATCCTCCAAGGATTTTGCTGAGAATCCTCCAAGGATTCTGCTGAGAATCCTCCAAGGATTCTGCTGAGAATCCTCCAAGGATTATGCTGAGAATCCTCCAAGGATTCTGCTGAGAATCCTCCAAGGATTCTGCTGAGAATCCTTCAAGGATTCTGCTGAGAATCCTTCAAGGATTCTGCTGAGAATCCTTCAAGGATTCTGCTGAGAATCCTTCAAGGATTCTGCTGAGAATCCTTCAAGGATTCTGCTGAGAATCCTTCAAGGATTCTGCTGAGAATCCTTCGAGGATTCTGCTGAGAATCCTTCGAGGATTCTGCTGAGAATCCTCCAAGGATTCTGCTGAGAATCCTCCAAGGATTCTGCTGAGAATCCTCCAAGGATTCTGCTGAGAATCCTCCAAGGATTCTGCTGAGAATCCTCCAAGGATTCTGCTGAGAATCCTCCAAGGATTCTGCTGAGAATCCTCCAAGGATTCTGCTGAGAATCCTCCAAGGATTCTGCTGAGAATCCTCCAAGGATTCTGCTGAGAATCCTCCAAGGATTCTGCTGAGAATCCCGCAAGGATTCTGCTGAGAATCCCGCAAGGATTCTGCTGAGAATCCCGCAAGGATTCTGCTGAGAATCCCGCAAGGATTCTGCTGAGAATCCCGCAAGGATTCTGCTGAGAATCCCGCAAGGATTCTGCTGAGAATCCCGCAAGGATTCTGCTTAGAATCCCGCAAGGATTCTGCTGAGAATCCCGCAAGGATTCTGCTGAGAATCCCTCAAAGATTCTGCTGAGAATCCCGCAAGGATCCTGCAAGGATTCTGCTGAGAATCCCGCAAGGATTCTGCTGAGAATCCCGCAAGGATTCTGCTGAGAATCCCGCAAGGATTCTGACGAGAATCCCGCAAGGATTCTGACGAGAATCCCGAAAGGATTCTGACGAGAATCCCGAAAGGATTCTGACGAGAATCCCGAAAGGATTCTGACGAGAATCCCGAAAGGATTCTGACGAGAATCCCGAAAGGATTCTGACGAGAATCCCGAAAGGATTCTGACGAGAATCCCGAAAGGATTCTGACGAGAATCCCGCAAGGATTCTGACGAGAATCCCGCAAGGATTCTGCCGAGAATCCCGCAAGGATTCTGCCGAGAATCCCGCAAGGATTCTGCCGAGAATCCCGCAAGGATCCTGCCGAGCATCCCGCAAAGATTCTGCCGAGAATCCCGATTCTGCCGAGAATCCCGCAAGGATTCTGCCGAGAATCCCGCAAGGATTCTGCCGAGAATCCCGCAAGGATTCTGCCGAGAATCCCGCAAGGATTCTGCCGAGAATCCCGCAAGGATTCTGCCGAGAATCCCGCAAGGATTCTGCCGAGAATCCCGCAAGGATTCTGCCGAGAATCCCGCAAGGTTCTGCGGAGAATCCCGCAAGGACTCTGCCGAGCATCCCGCAAGGATTCTGCCGAGAATCCCCCAACGATTCTGCCGAGAATCCCGCAAGGATTCTGCCGAGAATCCCGCAAGGATTCTGCCGAGAATCCCGCAAGGATTCTGCCGAGAATCCCAAGGATTCTGCCGAGAATCCCGCAAGGATTCTGCCGAGAATCCCGCAAGGATTCTGCCAAGAATCCCGAAAGGATTCTGCCAAGAATCCCGAAAGGATTCTGCCAAGAATCCCGAAAGGATTCTGCCAAGAATCCCGAAAGGATTCTGCCAAGAATCCCGAAAGGATTCTGCCAAGAATCCCGAAAGGATTCTGCCAAGAATCCCGCAAGGATTCTGCCGAGAATCCCGCAAGGATTCTGCCGAGAATCCCGCAAGGATTCTGCCGAGAATCCTTCAAGAGTTCTGCCGAGAATCCTTCAAGAATTCTGCCTTCTGCCTTGAAAGGAGGCTTCCGAGCCTCTTGAAAGGAGGCTTCCGAGCCTCTTGAAAGGAGGCTTCCGAGCCTCTTGAAAGGAGGCTTCCGAGCCTCTTGAAAGGAGGCTTCCGAGCCTCTTGAAAGGAGGCTTGAGCCTCTTGAAGGAGGCTTCTGAGCCTCTTGAAAGGAAGCTTCCGAGCCTCTTGAAAGGCTTCCTGAGCCTCTTGAAAGGAGGCTTCTGGAGCCTCTTGAAAGAAAGGAGGCTTCCAGGCCTCTTGAAAGAAAGGAGGCTTCTGAGCCTCTTGAAAGAAAGGAGGCTTCCAGCCTCTTGAAAGGAGGCTTCAGCCTCTTGAAAGGAGGCTTCAGGCCTCTTAAAAGGAGGCTTCCAGCCTCTTGAAAGGAGGCTTCTGAACCTCTTGAAAGGAGGCTTTCAGCCTCTTGAAAGGAGGCTTCGAGGCCTCTTGAAAGGAGGCTTCCAGAGCTCTTGAAGGAGGCCTGAGCCTCTTGAAAGGAGGCTTCTGAGCCTCTTGAAAGGAGGCTTCCGAGCCTCTTGAAAGGAGGCTTGAGCCTCTTGAAAGGAGGCTTCCAGGCCTCTTGAAAGGAGGCTTGAGCCTCTTGAAAGGAGGCTTCTGAGCCTCTTGAAAGGAGGCTTCCAGGCCTCTTGAAAGGAGGCTTCTGGGCCTCTTGAAAGAAAGGAGGCTTCGAGCCTCTTGAAAGAAAGGAGGCTTCTGAGCCTCTTGAAAGAAAGGAGGCTTCTGAGCCTCTTGAAGAAAGGAGGCTTGAGCCTCTTGAAAGGAGGCTTCCAGGCCTCTTGAAAGGAGGCTTCCTGAGCCTCTTGAAAGGAGGCTTCCGAGCCTCTTGAAAGGAGGCTCTGAGCCTCTTGAAAGGAGGCTTCCAAGCCTCTTGAAAGGAGGCTTGAGCCTCTTGAAAGGAGGCTTCCGAGCCTCTTGAAAGGAGGCTTCCGAGCCTCTTGAAAGGAGGCTTCCAGAGCCTCTTGAAAGGAGGCTTCCTGAGCCTCTTAAAAGGAGGCTTCCAGAGCCTCTTAAAAGGAGGCTTCCAGAGCCTCTTAAAAGGAGGCTTCCGAGCCTCTTGAAAGGAGGCTTCCGAGCCTCTTGAAAGGAGGCTTCCGAGCCTCTTGAAAGGAGGCTTCCGAGCCTCTTGAAAGGAGGCTTCCGAGCCTCTTGAAAGGAGGCTTCCGAGCCTCTTGGAAGGAGTGCGGGTGACATAATTCAGTACAAAATAATTATTCCGTCGCTCACCAAAGCGACTTCCTATAGATTACCTTCTAATACTAATTATCCCTTTCCAGTGGCACTCACGGTGATGCAGAGGATTTCTCGGTCCTTTGTAGTAATGACCGTCGAACTAAGGACGTGGCCGACATCTTTATCGGTCAATGTACAATGAGAATAGTTGTCTAATCCCAAGAGGCTGTCCAATTGGTGAGCTGTGCATATTTGTTGTTTCCCGACCAATCACGACTACCAACTATGAAGTGTACAGTCAATCAAGCTAAGCTAAGCTTATTGTTATTAACTAGTTGTTTAAACAGAAATTAGTAGAACTTTTTTTTGTCGCATTTGAAAAAATAACTATCGTAGTTTCGAGGAAGTTTGTCTCGAAATTGATTACTGAACATTTTTATAATAGACTCACAAAATAGTGATCTTCTCACGCCATGATAGCAACAGTAACCTGTGCTGGACCCGTTGTTTAATTACTACGATTAAATGCAAATGATAAACCATCGCAACTCCACCACCACAGCCTGTTCCACGATAATGGCAGCAGCAAGCAACGAGGGGAGACTTCTTTCTTTCAAACGACCCGTGTGAAATTGAATTAAATTGGTATCCTCTCACCAACAAAGTTATCGAGCTACCTATACTAAGCAGCGCGATACCCATCGTACCTCCCATCAAGGAGCGGTTCTCGTAACGACGACGACGACGACGACCAATGATCTTGTGAAAGGATCACAAGCGTATAATTGCAAAATAAAAGCACCCTACCCCTAACACATCGGTCCTACGCTTCGTCGCCACCCACGTCGCACCGTTGCCCGTCCCTCCCCACGCCACAACGTCACATATCACCCATATTAGCTCGTGATGTGTGATTATTAATTTAATATTTATTAACTTAATGACTACCTTCGGCATCATCATCATCGTCGTCGTCGTCGTCGGCGCGGTCCGTCTACTCTCATGTTGTGAGACCGCCGCGCAACATGACTGGACTGCGTCCCAGCGGACGGCGAAGAGGCGAATCGATAAAAAAACAGACGCAATCCCAAATCAATGAAGGCTCGCGCGCTGTCGTCGGACTTGTCCCATTGCTGCCGCTGCTGCTGCTGCTGCTGTCGCGAGGTCTGGAACGAACCAAAATAAGGAAGAAACGCGAACAGCAGCAGCACGATGATGGAGAGGTGAGGATCTTCCCGTGCAGGGAGGTCACACTGTTCTGTTCACACATAATAAGTGCTCGCAACAACGGCGGCTGCCGGCTGCTGGTTGAAGTGCAAGGCAGGGAGGGGTTTATGCTTTCGTTTTCGTTTGTCAAGTATGTTGGGGAAGGAGAGGTGCTTAGCGGATGATGCGCTGCTAAGGATCCGTGATGGAATTTCTCATTTTCATTCGGATGTGTGAACAAATTCTTCATAGATTTTAATGTCATGTTACTAAGCATTAAAGTAATGTAAGCAAAACGGTATCTGCTTAAATATTTCTGAATTACTTCTTAAAACATAAGAATTGTAAAATATGGATATTTTGTCGACTACATAGCCGTCGTTGTTTGCTCAATTTAGTTTTATTTAGTCCTATGGAGTATTTGCAAAACAATTTGTCTCGAATCACGAAACTGCCTTACTACATGATACATATTATGTAAATCATAAGTAAAACAGGCTTCAGAATGTAGCACACCTAACAAGTTCAGTAGTAATGTAACATGCGTTGGGGTCAACACAGTTTGTTTGGAAACCGGTAGGACGGAGTTCCTCGGAATTCCACAAACTGATAAGATGATTAAACTGTCCGTCGGAGAGGAGTTAAACCGCGGAAACTGTACGACTGAAAGGCAGTGCAATAGATGCATATCTTTACCGTGGATGCTAACACACGAAACCAGGCGCGTGTAATCTGAGGAAATGGGAGTGCGCGCACGAGCGACCACAAGCCAACAGATATGCAAAATACGCGAACTAACTAAACTATCCAACGAGCCGAACAACTATGGCTGAAGAGGGTTTTCAGCTCTCAGTTGGCGCTTATAAGGCCAAATAAAAAGATTAGATTTATCACGAAAATTGCATTTGCACAAAATGCGAATAAATACCATGCGGTGCCACCGACTCGGCAAGCAGTGGTGACGAGCACCACGGATTTGTGCAACCTTTAGATCTTAAGAGTGCTCACAAGTGGAGTGGGTGCATATGCAATTTGCGTTGTGCATCGAGACGTGAGCTTTGGTGTTGCTCCGTGTCCATGATCGGATTTATATTCATGGAGAAGAGAAGTGGTTTCGTTTAGATAGGATTGAAAGATTTAATTGCAATTGTGTTGAGATTGCCGTCACCAGGAAATAACTGTCGCACTTCCACAACTTTATATGGATTTTATTGAAAATCATTTATCCATACGATTTTCCAAACTCTCTTATGAGCTAATGAGATCAATTCGGGGCAATACGTGAACATGTCACTATGCACTATGGGGAAAGTGGTGGCCAAAAATCGAAAAATTGACTTGCTTTGAATGACGTGTCTTGTATACCATTTGAAAGAAGGATAATTCAAACACATGCATGTCTTGATTATCCCAAATAAATAATTTGCCACGTCAACATGTGTGTCAGTTTCAAGTGAAAACCTGATGGAATCAATTTTTTATTTGGTTTTCGGATAGTCATTTGGCCGAACGCAATTTGGACGACTTGGTGACTTTGGTGACAGGAGTAATATGAAGTGCAATACGAGAAAGAAAATCTGAATGTTTTGAGCGATCGAACAATCCTTTCAATAGGCGATCCGTGTTGAACTTAATGATACGTTACAAAAACACTAAAATAAAGTTTAAAAAAAACTTTCAAGAGGCCCGGAAGCCTCCTTTCAAGAGGCTCGGAAGCCTCCTTTCAAGAGGCTCGGAAGCCTCCTTTCAAGAGGCTCGGAAGCCTCCTTTCAAGAGGCCCGGAAGCCTCCTTTCAAGAGGCCCGGAAACCTCCTTTCAAGAGGCCCGGAAACCTCCTTTCCAGAGGCCCGGAAACCTCATTTCAAGAGGCCCGGAAACCTCCTTTCAAGAAGCTCTGAAGCCTCCTTTCAAGAGGCTCGGAAGCTTCCTTTCAAGAGGCTCGGAAGCCTCCTTTCAAGAGGCTCGGAAGCCTCCTTTCTAGAGGCCTCCTTTCAAGAGGCTTGGAAGCCTCCTTTCAAGCAGCTCGGAAGCCTCCTTTCAAAAGGCTCGGAAGCCTCCTTCAAAAGGCTCGGAAGCCTCCTTTAAGAGGCTCGGAAGCCTCCTTTCAAAAGGCTCGGAAGCCTCCTTTCAAAAGGCTCAAGCCTCCTTTCAAGAGGCCTGGAAGCTCAGGCCTCCTTTCAAGAGGCTCAGAAGCCTCCTTTCAAGAGGCTCAGAAGCCTCCTTTCAAGAGGCTCGGAAGCCTCCTTTCAAGAGGCTCAGAGCCTCCTTCAAGAGCTCAGAAGCCTCCTTTCAAGAGGCTCAGAAGCCTCCTTTCAAGAGGCTCAGAGCCTCCTTTCAAGAAGAGGCTCCAGAAGCCTCCTTTCAAGAGGCCCGGAAGCCTCCCTTCAAGAGGCTCAGGAAGCCTCCTTTCAAGAGGCTCAGCCTCCTTTCAAGAGGCTCCAGAGCCTCCTTTCAAGAGGCCTCGGAAGCCTCCTTTCAAGAGGCCTCAGGCCTCCTTTCAAGAGGCTCAGAAGCCTCCTTTCAAGAGGCTCAGGCCTCCTTTCAAGAGGCTCAGAGCCTCCTTTCAAGAGGCCTCAGAGCCTCCTTTCAAGAGGCTCAGGAAGCCTCCTTTCAAGAGGCTCAGGCCTCCCTTTCAAGAGGCTCAGAAGCCTCCTTCAAGAGGCTCAGAAGCCTCCCCTTCAAGAGGCTCAGAGCCTCCTTTCAAGAGGCTCAGAGCCTCCTTTCAAGAGGCTCAGAAGCCTCCTTTCAAGAGGCTCAGAAGCCTCCTTTCAAGAGGCTCAGAAGCCTCCTTTCAAGAGGCTCAAGCCTCCTTTCAAGAGGCCTCAGAAGCCTCCTTTCCAAGAGGCTCAAGCCTCCTTTCAAGAGCTCAGAAGCCTCCTTTCAAGAGGCTCAGAGCCTCCTTTCAAGAGGGCTCAGAAGCCTCCTTTCAAGAGGCTCAGAAGCCTCCTTTCAAGAGCTCAAGCCTCCTTCAAGAGGCCTCAGAAGCCTCCTTTCAAGAGGCCTCAAGCCTCCTTTCAAGAGGCTCAGCCTCCTTTCAAGAGGCCTGGAAGCCTCCTTTCAAGAGGCTCAAGCCTCCTTTCAAGAGGCTCCCAGCCTCCCTTTCAAGAGGCTCAGAAGCCTCCTTTCAAGAGGCCTCAAAGGCCTCCTTTCAAGAGGCTCCAGCCTCCTTCAAGAGGCCTCAGCCTCCCTTTCAAGAGGCTCAGAAGCCTCCTTCAAGAGGCCTGGAAGCCTCCCTTTCAAGAGGCTCAGAAGCCTCCTTTCAAGAGGCTCAGAAGCCTCCTTTCAAGAGCTCAGAGCCTCCTTTCAAGAGGCTCAGCCTCCCTTCAAGAGGCTCGGAAGCCTCCTTCAAGAGGCTCGGAAGCCTCCTTTCAAGAGGCCTCAGGCCTCCTTTCAAGAGGCTCAAGCCTCCTTTCAAGAGGCTCAGAGCCTCCCTTTCAAGAGGCTCAAGCCTCCTTTCAAGAGGCTCAAGCCTCCTTTCAAGAGGCCTCAAGCCTCTCCTTTCAAGAGCCCAGCCTCCCTTTCAAGAGGCTCAGAGCCTCCTTTCAAGAGGCTCAGCCTCCTTTCAAGAGGCCTCAAGCCTCCTTTCAAGAGGCTCAGAAGCCTCCTTCAAGAGGCTCAGCCTCCTTTCAAGAGGCCCGGAAGCCTCCTTTCAAGAGGCTCAGAAGCCTACTTTCAAGAGGCTCAGAAGCCTACTTTCAAGAGGGCTCAAGCCTCCTTTCAAGAGGCTCAAGCCTCCTTTCAAGAGGCTCAGAAGCCTCCTTTCAAGAGGCTCAAGCCTCCTTTCAAGAGGCTCAAGCCTCCTTTCAAGAGGCTCAAAGCCTCCTTCAAGAGGCTCAGAAGCCTCCTTTCAAGAGGCTCAGAAGCCTCCTTTCAAGAGGCCTCAAGCCTCCTTTCAAGAGGCCTCAGCCTCCTTTCAGAGGCTCAAAGCCTCCTTCAAGAGGCTCAGAAGCCTCCCTTTCAAGAGGCTCAGAGCCTCCTTTCAAGAGGCTCAAGCCTCCTTTCAAGAGGCTCAGAAGCCTGCTTTCAAGAGGCTCAGGCCTCCTTCCAAGAGGCTCAGAGCCTCCTTTCAAGAGGCCTCAGGCCTCCTTTCAAGAGGCCCAGAGCCTCCCTTTCAAGAGGCTCAAGTCTCCTTTTAAAGGATCAGGAAGCCTCCTTTCAAGAGGCTCAGCCTCCTTCAAGAGGCTCAGAAGCCTCCTTTCAAGAGGCTCGGAAGCCTCCTTTCAAGAGGCTCAGGAAGCCTCCTTTCAAGAGGCTCAGAAGCCTCCTTTCAAGAGGCTCAGAAGCCTCCTTTCAAGAGGCTCAGAAGCCTCCTTTCAAGAGGCTCAAGCCTCCTTTCAAGAGGCTCAGAAGCCTCCTTTCAAGAGGCTCAGAAGCCTCCTTTCAAGAGGCTCAGAAGCCTCCTTTCAAGAGGCTCCAGAAGCCTCCTTTCAAGAGGCTCAAGCCTCCTTTCAAGAGGCCTCAGAAGCCTCCTTTCAAGAGGCTCAGAGCCTCCTTTCAAGAGGCCCGGAAGCCTGCTTTCAAGAGGCTCAGGCCTCCTTCAAGAGGCTCAGGCCTCCTTTCAAGAGGCTCAGAAGCCTCCTTCAAGAGGCTCAGAAGCCTCCTTTCAAGAGGCTCGGAAGTCCCCTTGTTAAAGGATCGGAAGCCTCCTTTCAAGAGGCTCGAAGCCTCCTTTCAAGAGGCTCAGAGCCTCCATTCAAGAGAGGCTCAGAGCCTCCTTTCAAGAGGCTCAGAGCCTCCTTTCAAGAGGCTCAGAAGCCTCCTTTCAAGAGGCTCAGAGCCTCCTTTCAAGAGGCTCAGAAGCCTCCTTTCAAGAGGCTCAGAGCCTCCTTTCAAGAGGCCTCAGAAGCCTCCTTTCAAGAGGCTCAGAAGCCTCCTTCAAGAGGCTCAGAAGCCTCCTTTCAAGAGGCTCAGAAGCCTCCTTTCAAGAGGCTCAGAAGCCTCCTTTCAAGAGGCTCAAGCCTCCTTTCAAGAGGCTCAGAAGCCTCCTTTCAAGAGGCTCAGAAGCCTCCTTTCAAGAGGCTCAGAAGCCTCCTTTCAAGAGGCCTCAGAAGCCTCCTTTCAAGAGGCTCAGAAGCCTCCTTTCAAGAGGCTCAAGCCTCCTTTCAAGAGGCTCAGAAGCCTCCTTTCAAGAGGCCTCAGCCTCCTTTCAAGAGGCTCAAGCCTCCTTCAAGAGGCTCAAGCCTCCTTTCAAGAGGCTCAGAAGCCTCCTTTCAAGAGGCTCAAGAAGCCTCCTTTCAAGAGGCTCAGAAGCCTCCTTTCAAGAGGCTCGAAGCCTCCTTTCAAGAGGCTCGGAAGCCTCCTTTCAAGAGGCTCGGAAGCCTCCTTTCAAGAGGCTCGGAAGCCTGCTTTCAAGAGGCTCGGAAGCCTCCTTCCAAGAGGCTCGGAAGCCTCCTTTCAAGAGGCTCGGAAGCCTCCTTTCAAGAGGCTCGGAAGCCTCTTTTCATTTCAAGATGATCCGGTGTATGTTAAAGTCAATTATTTTCAATCACTAACAACAATGAAAACAAAGTCGGAATCTTGGGGGAATATTATTATCATTATGATTTACCGCTCAATTGCTACAGACGCCATTCCTGCGAATAAATTTACTGAACTCTACAGTCAACATAAGATGGTGCTTTGTACTGTGGAGAAAATTCTTCTCAATCTGAGTATCTTCTGCACAAATATAAGTGGTCCTCAAAAGGATCAATTAACTTCTCTATCCTTTCGTCAGCATTTTTTTTCGCCCAGGATCGATTAACATTTAATCATGCGTCTATACAATTAGTAACTTAACGATGATTTACCGTTAAACCGGATCAGACGTCATCGTTGATATTAAGTTCGGCGCGCTGCTGACGTTTACAGCAGAAATTAGTTTTCCGCAAGAACCATGGCGACTACCACCACCAATACTGATGCTAAGATGGCTCTTCGACCGCGATGGTAGGATCACAATCTCGAATAAAATGGTTCGCACGCACTCTAAACCAGTTATCCTGTATCGAATCTGTGTCAAAAGGTTGAAAATCAAATGGTCGAAGGACAAAAGGTCGAAGGGAAAAGGTCGAAAGGACAAAAGGTCGAAAGAACGAAAGGACAAAAGGTCAAAAGGACAAAAGGTTGAAAAGACAAAAGGTCGAAAGGACAGAAAGTCGAAGGAACAAAAAGTCAAAAGGACGATGGTTAAAAGGTCCAAGACAAAACGTCGAATGAACAAAATGTCGAAATGACAAGAGGTCGAAAGAAAAGAAGGTAGAAAAAATGACAGAAGGTTGAAGGAAAAGAAGGTTGGAAGAAATTACTGGGTCAAAAAGTCGTAAGGACGAAATGTTGAAGGTCAAAAGGTCGAAGACAAAACGTCGAAAGAACAAAAGGTCGAAATGACAAGAGGTCGAAAGAAAAGAAGGTAGAAAAAATGACAGAAGGATGAAAGAAAAGAAGGTTGGAAGAAATTACTGGGTCAAAAGGTCGAAAGTACGAAAGATCGAAGAGACAAAAGTTTGACAGAACAAATAGTCGACTAAACAGAGATTGGAGGTTTCATTCTATTAATCATTGACTTGTCATTCGACCTTTTGTCCTTCAACCTTTTGACTCAGATTTTTTGTTTCAGCCTATCCTCTTTTCGTCCTTTCAACCTTATCACTCAGATTTTTTGTTCCAACCTTTTGTCCCGTAGACCTTTGACCCTTCGACCTTTTGTCCTTTCGACGTTTTGTCTTTCGACCTTTTGACCTCCGACCTTTTGTCCTACAACCCTTGTATCCTATAAAGTAAGCCCGTTACCCTAGCAGCACATGTGTTCCATATAAACTTTTCCCTATTCGCAGTGTGAGGAAAAAATTCAACTCTACGACCAAACGGCATTCGGCAAAATGTCCCCATCGGTCAAATGATCTGACCCTCCCTTGATAATCAACTAAGAAGGAAGCCAAAAGAGGAAATAACTTCGCTTCCAAGCTTTCCTATTTTACCAATGGAAGCAAAGGAGAGTCAATTTTGTATCACAACATTCAATCCAGGATCACGAGACTTCGAGCGATTATTTTGGGATAATTAAAACAGTGATTGAATACATCCAACGTTGCGCTTTTTCAGGGCTTTTATTATGTTACATTATTGTGTCCTGTTTTAAAAAGTTTCAAATTTGTGAATCGTCAAGTTGTATACATCGACTTCAAATCCGCATATGATGCAGTCCATCAAGACCAATTGCGGTAGTTAATGCATGAACACGGATTTCCGGATATACGATATGTCAGGCGAGGATGGATCAGATAATGTGCGTTGTTTGAGTTTCAGGGTCGTTCTGGAATCCTCTTGCGTCGCGCAGATGATGGTTTTTTGTGCCTGCTATTAAATATTGTTTTAGAGGGGTATTACGAAAGGCAAGTTGACACGGGTGATACAATTTTCACGAAGTACATTCAGTTACTTTGGCTTTAGCTACTTTGGAATGAAACATATATTTAAATAATGTTTGACAGTGTGTGTGTGTGTGTGTCATCCTCTATCCCTCACCCAGCTAGGGGTGTTGGTCAAGTAGTACTACGAATAATTTGATCAGATCTCATGCTCCGTAATGGTGCCCTTTCTGTTACAAAGACTAGTACTACAAAAAGGATTCACTTCTGAAGTAAGAAAGGTTTTTTTTCAGAAAGTGTAGGGAATAGGATGTACTAGTTGTTCGTAACAGGTACAGCAAAACTTCACAAGGACGCCCTTATTCGTACTAACTACTCAGGGAGTAGAAGGTCGAGAAGAGCCACCGTTGCTAACTAAAGCGTGAACCGAATACCTGGGACTCCCACAATATCCGCGGCAATAGCAGCAAACGATGCCCTGTACGTATTTAGTGGTATATTTGAGAATTTAAAAGTTTATAAAGCAATTAAACAAATTAAGTAAAAAGTAATTAATTGGAACGTGCTCACCGGTTTAGTTCCTCCACTATCGAAAGAAAACTTCTGTTTTGAACAAGGGATATCCAAGAAGATTCATGCGTTTCACACTTCTCATTTTACTTTGTTTCCACCGGAATTGGGGCCGCAATGTTCAACTGTGGCCGAATCAGCGACTGCGAAGATGCTCGTAAGTTTCGTAGGTGTGGAAGATCGAGTCTATCAATTATTTCGCTCTTTGGTAAAAAAATCACCACCTTGAATAACGCTCTCTACAAGTGAATAAATTTTCAATAAGTCCGTCCAGCTATTTGGTTTCGCTGAACACATAGATATTATGGCACGTAACTTTGAGAAGATGGAGGAAGCCTACATCAGACTGAAGAGGGAAGCTAAGCGGATCGGACTAGTCATCAACACGTCGAAGACGAAGTACATGATAGGAAGAGGTTCAAGAGAAGACAATGTGAGCCACCCACCGCGAGTTTGCATCGGTGGTGACGAAATCGAGGTGGTAGAAGAATTTGTGTACTTGGGCTCACTGGTGACTGCCGAAAATGACACCAGCAGAGAAATTCGGAGACGCATAGTGGCTGGAAACCGTACGTACTTTGACTCCGCAAGACGCTCCGATCGAATAGAGTTCGCCGCCGTACCAAACTGACAATCTACAAAACGCTAATTAGACCGGTAGTCCTCTACGGACACGAGACCTGGACGATGCTCGTGGAGGACCAACGCGCACTTGGAGTTTTCGAAAGGAAAGTGCTGCGTACCATCTATGGGTGCAGATGGCGGACGGTACGTGGAGGAGGCGAATGAACCACGAGTTGCATCAGCTGTTGGGAGAACCATCCATCGTTCACACCGCGAAAATCGGACGACTGCGATGGGCCGGGCACGTAGCCAGAATGTCGGACAGTAACCCGGTGAAAATGGTTCTCGACAACGATCCGACGGGCACAAGAAGGCGAGGTGCGCAGCGGGCAAGGTGGATCGATCAGGTGGAAGATGACTTGCGGACCCTCCGTAGACTGCGTGGTTGGCGACGTGTAGCCATGGACCGAGCCGAATGGAGAAGACTCTTATATACCGCACAGGCCACTTCGGCCTTAGTCTGAATAAATAATAAATACAAGTGAATAAAATCATGTTACACTTTTTTGGCAGTAAAAGCAAAATTGAAAATAGAGCTTGGTACCAGTCTCGATTATGGAGTTCAACAGAGAATGTTCTAATTATACGATGCATGCAACGAAATCAGATAAAAGCATATTAGATTTATAGGAAAATTTATCAATTTATCGAAGAAATCACGTCGTTTTCTCAAACCTCTATTATTGATGCAGAAATAAAAATACAAACGACAAAATGGTACGATATCTGGCAATTTTGTTCTAAAAACGGGTTAATCCGCCTAGTTGATAACTGTTGCAGAAAATCTCATCGATACTTCTTCTAAATATATAACAGACAAAAAAGGGGGAATGTATACCGCAAATATAACTGTTGCATATTGGAATGGAATTCATATCAATGTGGGAGAGGTATCCTGGCGGATGCAGAATAAGTGATAATAGAACTTTACTAATAATTCAAATTCCATAAAGTTAGAGAGTATGTTGGTAGTTTGGGAATGATTGCTAAGAAATAACGATTGGAAACATCTCACGAAATTCTGGATCTGGCGTTTTAGGCACTGTTGCTTTAACACATCGTTTGGTTGTTTCGTTTCGGAACACAAGCTGCGGGGCCCCAACATTGTGTCGCTTGTCAGCAATAGCAGTCCGAGATATGATGTCCAGTCCATGCTCAGTGTCTTCTGATTGAAATTTCTTATAACATTTTTGGCACTTCACTAAGAACATTTTTGTTAGTCATCTAAAGTGTTGTATTCTAAAAGGCGGGTTATTGCTGAAAAAATCACCAGAAAAAAAATTGACACCTTTAATCACTCGCGGCACACTCTGATCAGTTCTGCGTACATAATCATTTAAATAATGTTTGACAGTCAGGTTAAAATATTTTAGGAGTATTTTTTCTGACAATTAGGGGAAATGTTCCGATCTCCATCTCAATGTACATATATCCATCTCATCGCTAAACAAAGAAATACGGCACCAAATTCGTCGCTTCTTTTTGTCAACATGCGTGCTCACTGCTAAAAAAAATCACAAAAATAATAAACAAACCAAATTCCTTTCCGTTGCTATGAGATGAACTGGCGAACCGTTCCCCTATATAAAAAAATAGTTAAATGCTGGACAAAACATTTCACAGGTTTCAGACACAAAATCAATGCCAATCTCCGACATGATTTGATGCAATAATTGCAAAAAAAAACCTTAGGAGATAACTAAATTTGTGGAAGTGTACTCCACCTATAACTTAAGGTCACTTTCACAACACCTTCTTACCACATTTTATCACACTACCACAATTCGAATAAAGATCAAAACATTGGTTCATGACAATTTACACTTGCTTTCGTGTGCCTACGGAAAACAAAAAAAAGGATGACCCCATTTTATCACGGCGTCATGAGTCATAATGGGGTGATGATGGCCACCATATAACTTCCCACGACCCAACTACGCCACATTTCTGTCCCCAGCGCCCCTCTGTGCCGTCATTATGACCCGCAACGGTCAGCCCAAAGCGTAACTTTTTTTTTATTACAACAATAACAATCTCGGTGGTCATTGTTCGGTCGTTTGCAAGAGGTAGGCAGCTAGCCGATAAGTGAGGTTCCGTTTCGAATTTTCGCCTTTCGGACTCGGCGAGCCTAAAATGGACTGCGGGGGCGTTTTGCTTTGTGAATTAAATGCACACACAGATGGTGATGGCATTGAGATAACCACGACGGTGAATAAAAAAATATATAAAAGTAAGTTGAGCTACTGCCAGTTTTATCAACTTTGGTATGTTTGGTTTAATAGATCCGGAGGTGTGCTTCTTTTGTTACTTTCGACTTATTGCTTTAGTAGGAAGAAATAGAAACAAATCTTATTGAACTGAATGTCCTATTAAATGTAAATATGAAAAACATTCTTGCACTCTTAAGCATACTTTTTATTGGCACGATGGCACACGCTCTATTTTCATCTCAATTACATTCCTCTTACGGAACCTTAATTGCTGCTAAAAGCTCTTTGTATGAAGTAAAACCACCTCCTGCCCCCTAAATCCCACCAAAAGCGTCTGTTTTACTTTAATTAACCACTTTTTCCCCATCTCCAAACAATCAATTTTATTTCGACATAACATGGAAACATTTCGCCTACAAAGCGAATGAAATGAAATCCAAGGCATCATCAATTTACCCTTTATCCCCTTTAATTCTCCTCTGGGAAGGCGCGGGGGAGGCAAACATCATCACGCGCCATCAATTCCACTAAACGTGAATACATTATCGATCATAATCTCTTCATCTCTCACACTCGAGTTTCGCTGCGATGGGATGAGCGAGCTGCGCTCAAATCAAAGTCTCCGTCGGCTTGGCAGCCAGTCAACTTTTCCCCCGGCTTTTGCTCTGGGCTATCAAACAACCCCGGGTTTCAGGGCAGAAAAAAGCTCCCTATCGTAAAGAGCCCAGCCGGTCGAGACTCATTAGAGGAGATCACTCTCCTACTTCATGACCCGCGATCATCCAGCCGTCAGAAAAAAATATAGGTTAAAAGCCTTGGTGCTCCGCACGCCCGCGCAGGCAAGGAGCAAAAACTTACCCAAGCGAGTAAATTTTAGTTAATAAAACTAATAATAAACCTTTTAAGATCAAATTAATCGATGTATGTTTATCGTCTGATGGTCGTGTTTTCCCCCTGACGACGCGCCGTACTTTCTCACCAGCTCCGAACCCCGCCGCTTCATCGAAGCCTTATTTGCAGAGAGAATAAACGGGTTTCCCAGTTTCTTGGGAGGCCTTTTGCAACCCATCTAGATCAAGATTCCTTCCGAACAACTGCCCATTACCCGTTTCGCTGTGTGGCAGAGACTTATATTGACATGGAGGTGGAGGCGGATCGTTTCAAACCGTTTACCCTCACAACACTGAACTGACTGGTGGATGGTAACAGAAGCAACAGCGCCCCACTTGGGGCCATGATCTGGTTTTTTGAACCTCACTGACGAGACGAGAGCACCACCTTCGCAATCCTTGCTCTGCTGTCCAACGCCGATGCTGTTGAACGATTCAATTTCGACCGTATCATCGTGTTGGGGGAGGGGGGAGAAGGGCTTAGGATACTTATCGATTTTTACGTGTACGCATCCCCTCTTTGAAGAGATAGAGCGATAGGCGGGAAGCTTTTACGGTAAACAATATCCATTCCGTATCGATAGTTTCACCTATATTGTGTAATGTGCCCTTTCGTTATCCGCCCGAAGCGAAGGTTTACCTAGTGCAGATACAATTGAAATGGGATGGAGCCCCCATATTTGATTTTATCACAAAGATAGATGCTGTATGGGCAGTTGGAAGGAAAGGGAATTATATATTTACGTTTGTTTAGACATCTCTGGGGCTTCGTAGGTTGAATTGAAATATTTACTTTGGTTTATTGAAAATATTTTTGAGTAATAGATTTTGATATTTAATTAATATTTACGAATGCTGCAGTCACATATCCCGATTGCTTTGCAATTCAAAATTTATGGAAATTTATAGAAATGCATTTCAAAGCTATCATTTATTCATTTCTGGTCTGTTTTATTTTTCACCAACAAAAATCTTTGTTCGTTCTCAAGTTATTGAAAATTAAAAGCTAACCCGTAGGAGATTCATTAGAACTGGGCGATCATTTTTTTTCATCCTTATACAGAAATAACTGATTTTTTAAGCATTTATATCGTGTATCATAATTACTTAAACTTTCTTTCTTTACTTTTGCATTATTATATTTAATGTAATACAAATTCATTTCTTTCAGGATGAAAAAACCCAATTCGATTTTCAAATTCAATTCAAACACGAACCATAATCAATCCACTTTTTTCTCAAAACTTGTTCATTTTGTTAGCCAAAATACAAATTCAAGATGTGCCGAGTAAGATTCACCTAGAATCTCGCCAATAAAGACATAAAAAAAGTTTAGATTCAAGAGCTTTATCATTGGCATATAGGTTTCGAAGTTATATTTGCCGCAGAAAAAGAGCATACTTTTACCTTATTCAAAGTCAAAAAACCTAACTTTTACCCACTGTAAACAGAATTAATTGATGCCTCGGGGTCCTACTCATTAGGGAAATATCGAAAATGTACCGGAGACTACGCTGATGATCAGATCTACCTTCTGTAGTAATAACAAAGCAATTTTGAAGATGAAAATCCATAAAATTCCGCGGGAGTTCACTAGCTGCAGCAAAAAAGTCTCGAAGCCTTTCTCACTTCGGACCAACTAAAATGGCTCGGAATTCTCAGCCTGGGTTTTTTAAAAAAGTTATAAAATTGCCATAGTCTTCTCTCGCTTTATCATGAGCTGCACATGTATCCAATGAGGCTTGTCGAATTAGATAAAAACTACGATAGCTGAAAAAAAGTTTTGCAGTGACTTGCACGCACTATTTTTTGAGAAGATGAATCGTTTGCCCGAAAGTCGTTTGGCCGATAGCCATTTGGTCCAAAAGTCATTTAGAGCCGAACAGGCTTTATGTCTGAACAAGTCTGACGGCCAAAAATGACGTTATGCCGAATGAGTCATTTTCCAGAGAAGGCATTTGGACGAAAGGGGCATATGGCATACAGGTCATTTGGCCAAAAATGTTTTTACTTAGGTTTTGCAACGAGTTGTAGACACTATTCCCTGCGGAAATAAGCCGTTTGGCCAAAAGTGATTCGGCCTGAAAGCCGTTTGGCCAATAATCACTCGACCGAAAGCCATTTGATCGAAGGACCACTATGCCAAAAGCTGTTTGGCCAAATATGTAATTTGGCATTTGAATTTTTTTTCACTTTGACCGAACCGACTTTATGGCTTGAAATGACGTTAAGCCGCACGGTTCATTGTCCCAAAAATGTTGGTTGGCCAGAAAGGACATATGGCCTAAAACTTCATCTAACAGAACAGGTCAATCGGCTAAAAATGAAGTTTGACCGAATATCGCAATGTCGTTTGACCGAAATGGTCGTGTGGTAGAATGGTTCATTTGGCCGAACGAGTCATAAATCTGATCGGCCATGCTGCCGAGATGTTCGGGGTAAATACTGAGTAGTGAGAAATGAGAAATAAGTAGTGAAAAGTGAAATGTGATAGTCGAAAGAAAAATGAGGGGTGAGAACTGAGAAATGAGTAGTGAGAAATAAGAAGCGAGTGGTGATAAGTGTGACTTAATAATTGAGAAGTGAGCAGCGATACTCGAGGACTATGATGTGAGTAACGAGAAATCAGACAGAAGGAAGAAACAAGAAAACAGGAAGGAAGTGAGAAATCAGTAGAAGGAAGAAATAAGTGGAAGCAGTAAGAAGAAAAAAAGAAGGGAAAAAAACAAGAGTTGATTTCAATTGTTTTAATTCTCACTATTCACTATTCATTTGTCACTCCTATTTTTCCCCTAATCTATTCTAACTTGCACGGTTAGAAAAAAGTACCTAATTTTAGGTACTTTTTTCTCTTGCAACTCCCTCCTTCTTCCCTTTGTTGTCATAAAAACCACTCAACAAGGGCAGTAAAGTGTGGGAACCCAACGTTAAATAATCTCATGTTCACAAAAGTTAAGTAAAATTTATCAAAATTTCATCAAAAATTTACTTAATTTTAGGTTCCTACACTAAACCTCCGATTTGAATGAAAAATACCTAATACTTATTATAGTACTTTTTTCCAACCGTGTATCACTTCTTAATTCTGATTTCTCATTTCTCACTTCTCACTCCCTAATTTTTATTTCTCGTTTCTCACTTCCATTTTTCACCCATCTCTCATGTTTTACACCTTATTTGTTACTTTCCACTTGTAACTTCTTTTTTCGTATGTGAAGTTAGAAGTAATGAATGCCTCGTTTCTCATTACTCACTTCTCATTTTTTACTTTTTACTACTAATAATCTAAGAAAAATGTTTCAACTATTCGGCCAAATGGCGTTCGAGGAAACAGCATTCGGAAAAGAAGAAATTTTAGGTTAGGTTTAATATGCCGGTGAAGAGTCATCCGGGTGAAAGACCTTCGGCCGATAGCCATTTGGTCGAAGATCAGGTAAAGATCGATAACATCGTTTAGCGAAACAGGCTGAGAATGAAGTTTGACTGAATAGGTCATTTAGCTGAAAATGTCGTTTAGCTAGAACGGGCGTTCAGTAGAACGGGCTCCGACAGCTGCAAATTAAATTGAAAAAAAAAAAAATTTGACAGAAAAGGCCAGATAGAGCCGAACATGTTTGGTTGAAAAAATAATTTAATCGATTAGATCCGACTAGAATAAAAACTCCCCCTAAAAAAAATGGAAATTGCAATAAATAGATATAAAATTCCCACAAAAAATTAGGAATTTTCCACAAGACAAAAATAAACCAGCAGTAGCAAAAATTGCAATCATAGAAGAAGAATTCTCCATCAAGAAATCAAAATGCTCCACGGAAAAAATATGAATATTATAAACAGAGATGCATCCTGAACAGAACATGAGCCAAGAGCGTGCCTTGGTGCTCTTAGTTTTGAACTCTGAACACAGTTCAGTGTGCACTGCCTTGGTACGCAAGCAAAACGATCATGGTAACTAAAATTTCTTAGATTTGGAACTATGCAAACACATAAGATTTCTATCCGTTAGATGCCCACGTGTTGCATTACTCGCCGAACAATGTGTAGCATGCCGACGATTGAATTTGTTTTTCTAGGATACAAGTTGCTAAATTAGGTCAGTTCTTTTGAACAGTGTGCAGTTTTCAGAACGTTTTGAACACGAACACGCGTGCTCGTGTTCAGATGCATCTCTGATTATAAATCAAAATCAATATTAGCAATAAAAAATACAAAAATTTTCCTCAAAATAATTTGGCTTGAAAGCTTAAAAGATCATGGAAAATTTGATCAATATTCTTGCTTCTTTGATTTTTTTATGGATATTTTCTTATTTTTATGAGGTATTGATTACTTGGTGGAGAATCGCAATTGCAATTTTCGCTTTCAAAAGTGCTAATTTTTTTTTATTTTGTGGAAAATTCTAAATTGTTTATGGAAATTTTGCATTATTTGTTGAAATTTTATATTTTTTATTGCTCATACCCTGATTTATTTATTGGCAATTTTCTTAATTTTTGGTTCTTCAGGGATATTTAATTTTGCTGCCATTAGATCCAGACCAGATAAAACAAACACATTGCAAAATACCAAAACAAATGATCCAAAAATCATGCTGCGTTTGATCAAATTACTTCTTTTTTCTCACTTCTTTACTTTTTCACTTTTTTCACAACTTAGAATGAGAAGTGCGAAGTGATTAGTGAGACGCCCTGCCTCTCATTTTCACTTCTCATTCTAACTTCTCAATGTGAGATGTTTGATATGAGAAGTGAGACTTCTGAGAAAATTAAAAGAGAGAAGTGTAACGTCAGAAATCGGAAATGTAGAATGAAAATGGATTCCTTTCTTGCAATGATAAGTATGAAAATTGAGAAGTGAAACACTTAATTCCCATCCTTCATTTCTCACCTCTTATTTCACGTTTCATCTCTCACTGTTGCTTTTTCATTCCTCGTTCCCTGCCCCCCTTTTGCATAATTTGTTTTGTAATGCGTTGGTTTTAATCTGGTCTGGTCTTATTCGGCCGAACAACCGAATCAGAAATAGTCTAATCTGGCTAACGACCTTTTTGGTCGAATGTTTATTCCTGATCATGCAATTTACTGTCCGGAACCAGGGGTGGCTCGACCCATAATAGAAATTTTTTAAGCATCTTCGCTACAGAAGTTTTATGAAAAAGAATAAACAATCTGCTTCGGAGTTCTACACGATCCAGCTATAAACAAAAGTATCGGAGTTCTTGTGAAATTGAGGGAAGGGTTTTTTGGCCGAAACCCATTCGGCCGAAAGCCATTTGGCTGAATGTCACTAGGCCGAACAAGCCATTAGGCCGAAACCCATCCGGCCGAAACGGTCATTTGGTCGAAAGGGTCGTTTGGCCGAATGGGTCATTTGGCCGAAAGGGTCATTAGGCCAAAAGGGTCGTTTGACTGAATTATCAAATCCATTTTTCCATTAGGCCGAAACCCATCTGGCCGAAAGGATCATTTGGCCGTCATTTGACTGAAAGGGTCGTTTGGCCGAATGGGTCATTTGGCCGAATGGGTCACTTAGCCGACAGGGTCGTTTGTTCGAAAGGGTCGTTCGGCTGAAAGGGGCATTTGGCCGAATAGGACATTTGGCCTAATAGGTCATTTAGCCGAATAGTTTATTAAAAAGTGACTCACTTTGCGCTCCTCTTTTTCAACAGTGAGAAGTGAGAAATTAGGAGTGAGTAGTGAGACGTCTCACTACTCATTTTTCACAGTGAGATGTGAGAAATGAGGAAAGAGAAATGAGACGTCTCACTTCTCACTCCTAATTTCTCACTTTTGACAGCGAGAAGTGAGAAATTAGAAGTGAGAATTGAGACGTCTTATTTCTCTTTCTTCATTTCTCACTTCTTACTGTGAAAAGCGAATAGTGCGGAGTAAGTAGTGAGACGTCTCACAACTCACTTCGCGCTTCTCTTCGTAAATTATAAATATTACAATGTGTTAAAATTGTGTTTAGTTTTTGTTACGCTCTTCTAGACAAGAATGCCTCCCATTTGATCCGGAAGGTAACAAATATGCTCTACCGTCTTTCTCGCTCCAGATAATCCGAACAAAATAGAAAAAAATCCTCAAAGTTTTACTTTGGCGTAACTTTTGCAAAAACCATACTGCATCGGTCCTGTGTGTGTGTATCTTCAATCTAACCCCCACTGTCCGGCAGTGGTATTATGGAAGAAAGCTGTCTTTAATAAAGTCAGCTTTAGCCCAGGGAGTTAGAAGGTGTTAGCTCTACTGCAGCTCCAGTAACCCTTTTTAGACTGCTTGGTAACTCACATCCAGTCCGAGGTTACTTTCACTTGCAATAAGCCTCGCCTGTTTATGCTACCATTATCAGTTGGATAAAGGATCCATAAACAAATTGCCTGATTTTTAAATCCAGCGCGTATTTAGTTTTGGAATCATATAAAAACATATTGAAACAATCTCACCAAATTGATCCAATTCCGTATAAATCAACTGAGGAACATAAGACCACTACTAGTGTCCACGAAAAAGTCACTACTCTTCCAGCGCTATTCCGAGCAATTCGTTATTGATCCATATTTTCCTGGTATTATTACACATTCAAACATATTTTCACCAAATACATCCGCGTACACAAACTACACAAACGTGCGCTCTAATAAGAATACACTTGAGTAAATGTCGCCAAACTCGTAAATCTCAAACTTCAGATAACTTAAACTTTTTTCTTCTAGTACATATGCAAAAAATATATATCAGCCGAATCTATTTCTTGCAGAAATGAACAAAAACGTGACAGCAAATTTAAAAGCCACCATCCGCGCGCCAAAACCATACTGCATCGGTACTACCGAGAAAAAAATTTCTGGATCTAATATAAATCAATAATACATCGGGTTTCTACTCGCTTTAACTTTAACAGTCGGAGTCCTTCTCACTCCAATAAATACATTAAAAAAACATATTCCACATGGTTTTACTTTCATTGGAATAAACTATCTGCTGCAGAACTATTAAAAAGTTGTGGCGGAGTTCTTTTTGTCATTGATTGTATAAACAAAAATCCTCAGAGGCCGACTCCCTTCTGGTCAAACAAAAGTACCAGCACGAGTCCTTCCGTCACGGGACATTCAAAACTGTATGAAAGATGCAACGGAGTTCTACTCACGATTGAAATTTGAAACAAATTTAGAACAAATGCTTCGGAGTTCTACTGGCTCTGAAATAAACAAAACCGCCTCGAAGTCGTACTCACGCTAGCATTAACTCTTTATAAGACAGTGGCAACTACATTTTTTGTTGTTGACGAAATTGCGCTTGCACGGCAGTGACAAATATATTGCCACCAATGTTGTCTCGCCTGCCAGGCTTTTGCAACTATATTGCCACCAATTTTTCAGTGTTTTTGAACTGTTTATAACTGAAATATTGAAAAATTGGTGGCAATATAGTTGCAAATGCATGGCAGGGGTTACATACAAACATACATTAGAGTGCGATACAATGTAAACAATGTGTCTTATTGTTATTTTTGTAAATTTATTGTTTAGACTCATCTTCCTAAAAAAGGGTTAACTTCGGGAGATGGAAAAAAAAATTATGGATTTTGTCGCCAAAATGTTATCCCCGAGTTGATTTTTAAATAGTATGTTTTTTGTAGTCCGTAGAGACTGTTATGAAGTGATGCAATTGAGTTGTCCCGCCCGAGTACCATCGCAGATCATAAGTTCCGAATATCTGAAGTATGGTAACAACAATCGCTTAACTGTTCAACAAGCCAACAAGAAAGCGATGATGACGCCGACTGCTGTGGAATTTGTCTAACAATAGCTGGATCTCAAATCATTATTCCAAAAGGTGAAAAAAGTCGGCATTCTGTAGCTCAACCAGAGTGCATAGCGTCGCAGATGAGTGCCGATGTTTTCGGACCCGGAATCACACCCGGCAATGCCTGCGAATCCCTTCTAGTTGATGTGGGTGGGTTGAAATCAGAAATGGAGGAAATGTGAAATTCAAGTATCACTTCTCTATTTATCCCGTGGATTCGCATAAGTGTCGTTGCTTATGGAACCACCCCTCCATTTTTGGCCCTTCATACAGGAGTACATACAATAGTATAATCATGATCATGATCAAATCGTTTGTTAGATATGGCCAGTGCTATCGGTGCCTTGCTACAATAGATGGTAGTATCATCATCATCATCAACAAAAAAAAAACTTCGGAATCCTGTCCTGACTCGAGAATAAACATAAATATGTTGCAGTTTCAGCAACAGTGCCAAAATCAAATTTCGAAGCTCTTCTTTCTCAAAAATAAACAAAAATGCGTCAGAAACACGCGCTCCAGAATAAACCAAATGTCTTGTAGACTTATTCACTCCAGCAATAAAAAGTTTTCCCCGTCCAGAAAGTATCATAAAAAAAGTTCCAGGGAGTCTAACTCGTTTCTGGACAGATTGTTTACAGTATTGTAGATTTCCTCGTTCAAGAATAAACAAAAATGCTTCAAAGGCCTGCTTAATCCTGAAAAAACAGGATGTCTTGAAGTTCTACTCTGTTTAATTTTTGGCTCAATTTTTTGCATTCCGAATAGGTCAATAACATTTCAAGATACTTTACAGGTCTTTTCAATTTAATCACCCATATTCTTGTTTGCGTACGAACGCGGTTTCGAACGAAAGTTGGTTCACATTCTCGTTTACGCCAGCGAAATCAAATAAAATAAAAATTCGTTATTTAAAAGTTTCGTTCGTCCGCAATTAAGGGTGAAATTTATAATCAATTATGTAAGCATTCATTTTTTCTATCTCAAAATGTTAAGTAAACTCGACGGTTTATCGTATGTTTAATTCGTGTCCATTTTAGATCTTTTTCACATACGTCAACTTCTAGTTAATTTTGATTCAAAATTTTGGGGATGTACTTGCATTTTGCCAGGGGTGAAGGGTTTCGAGAAGTGTGACAATCCACATGAAATTTATAGATGCCTTATTAAAAAAGTGGTGCAGCAGGGGCAGCAGGGACTATGTCCAAGGGCTTGACGATCCCTCCCCAGGCCATCTGCGAGTTGTGGCGCCTGCCTAGGATGTGGTGGGGTTTGACAGTGGGCCCTGTTAAACCTCTATAAAAAGCTGCATGAATCCGCAAGTAGGCTCCGCCAAAGCGACCGTGTGCCGCTCAAAGCGCACAAGCCCAAGTCCTGGTGTTAGGTGGGACGCTAAACAGCCCTGACACGACGGCCCTCCGACGAGACAGGAGGTTTGCAGGCCCAATAAGCCGCCTTTAAAAACAACCATTACGAACAACATAGAAGATAATACGACTCGATACAATCGGCAAACGACCTGGGCGACGAATAAAGGATCACGATTGGAAGCTTGGAACATGGAACTGCAAGTCAGCTTGGCTTCGCAGGTTGCGACAGGATAATCTACGATGAATTACATCCCCGCAACTTCGATGTCGTAGCGCTGCAGGAAATCTGCTGGACAGGACAGAAAGTGTGGAAAAGCGGGCATCGAGCGGCTACCTTCTACCAAAGCTGTGGCACCACCAACGAGCTGGGAACCGGCTTCATAGTGCTGGGAAAGATGCGCCAACGCGTGATTGGGTGGCAGCCAATCAACGCAAGGATGTACAAGCTGAGGATAAAAGGCCGTTTCTTCAACTATAGCATCATCAACGTGCACTGCCCACACGAAGAGAGATCCGACGACGAGAAAGAAGCGTTCTATGCGCAGCTGGAGCAGACATACGATGGATGCCCACTGCGGGACGTCAAAATCGTTATCGGTGACATGAACGCTCAGGTAGGAAGGGAGGAAATGTATAGACCGGTCATCGGACCGGATAGTCTGCATACCGTATCGAACGACAACGGCCAACGATGCATAAACTTTGCAGCCTCCGCGGAATGGTAGTCCGAAGCACTTTCTTCCCCGTAAGAATATCCACAAGGCCACATGGAAATCACCTAATCAAGTAACGGAAAACCAAATCGACCACGTTCTAATCGACGGTAAATTCTTCTCCGACATCACGAACGTACGCACTTACCGCAGTGCGAATATTGAATCCGACCACTCCCTCGTTGCAGTATGTCTGCGCTCATAACTCTCGACGGTGATCAACACGCGTCGGAGTCGTCCGCCGCAGCTAAACATTGGGCGGCTACAAGACGGTAGACTAGCCCAAGGATACGCGCAGCAGCTGAAAGTGGCACTCCCAACGTAAGAGCAGCTAGGCGCAGCATCTCTTGAAGATGGCTGGAGAGCTATTCGACCGGCCTTGGAAGCACCGCAACCGCTGCACTAGGCACGGTGGCTCCGGATCAGAGGAACGACTGGTATGACGGCGAATGTGAGCAGTTAGTTGAGGAGAAGAATGCAGCATGGGCGAGATTGCTGCAACACCGCACGAGGGCGAACGAGGCACGATACAAACGGGCGCGGAACAGACAAAACTCGATTTTCCGGAGGAAAAAGCGCCAGCAGGAAGATCGAGACCGTGAAGAGACGGAGGAACTGTACCGCGCTAATAACGCACGAAAGTTTTATGAGAAGTTGAACCGTTCACGTAAGGGCCACGTGCCACAGCCCGATATGTAAGGACATAAACGGGAACCTTCTTACGAACGAGCGTGAGGTGATCCAAAGGTGGCGGCAGCACTACGAAGAGCACCTGAATGGCGATATGGCAGACAACGGTGGCGGTATGGTAATGAACCTAGGAGCACGCGCGCAGGACATGCGACTTCCGGCTCCGAATCTCCAGGAAATCCAGGAGGAGATCGGCCGGCTGAAAAACAACAAAGCCGCTGGAGTTGACCAACTACCAGGAGAGCTGTTTTAACACGGTGGTGAGGCACTGGCTAGAGCGCTGCACTGGGTAATTACCAAGGATTGGGAAGATGAGGCTCTGCCGCAGGAGTGGATGGAAGGTGTCGTGTGTCCCATCTACAAAAAGGGCGATAAGCTGGATTGTAGCAACTACCGCGCAATCACATTGCTGAACGCCTCCTACAAGGTACTCTCCCAAATTTTATCCCTCTGACTAACACCAATTGTAAGAGAGTTCGTGAGGCAGTACCAGGCGGGATTTATGGGTGAATGCCTTACCACAGACACAGGTGTTCGCCGTACGTCAGGTATTGCAGAAATGCCGCGAATACAACGTGCCCACACATCATCTATTTATCGACTTCAAAGCCACATATGATACAATCGATCGGGACCAACTATGGCAGCTAATGCACGAAAAGGTATTTTCTGATAAACTGATACAGTTGATCAAGGCGACGATGGATCGGGTGATGAGCGTAGTTCGAGCTTTAAAGGCATTCTCGAGTCCCTTTGAAACCCGCAGAGGGTTACGGCAAGGTGATAGTCTTTCGTTCCTGCTATTCGACATCGCTTTGAAGAGAGTAATACGAAGGGCAGGGATTGACACGAGTGGTACGATTTTCACGAAGTCCGTCCAGTTATTTGGCTTCGCCGACGACATTGATATCATGGCACGTAACTTTGAGAGGATGGAGGAAGCCTACATCAGACTGAAAAGCGAAGCTAAACGGATTGGACTAGTCATCAACACGTCGAAGACGAAGTACATGATAGGAAGAGGCTCAAGAGAGGTCAATGTGAGCCACCCACCACGAGTTTCTATCGGTGGTGACGAAATCGAGGTGGTTGAAGAATTCGTGTACTTGGGCTCACTGGTGACCGCCGATAACGATACCAGCAGAGAAATTCGGAGACGCATAGTGGCTGGAAATCGTACGTACTTTGGACTCCGCAAGACGCTCCGATCGAATAGAGTTCGCCGCCGTACCAAACTGACTATCTACAAAACGCTTATAAGACCGGTAGTTCTCTACGGACACGAGACCTGGACGATGCTCGTGGAGGACCAACGCGCACTGGGAGTTTTCGAAAGGAAAGTGTTGCGTACCATCTATGGTGGGGTGCAGATGGCGGACGGTACGTGGAGGAGGCGAATGAACCACGAGTTGCATCAGCTGTTGGGAGAACCATCCATCGTTCACACCGCAAAAATCGGACGACTGCGGTGGGCCGGGCACGTAGCCAGAATATCGGACAGTAATCCGGTGAAAATGGTTCTCGACAACGATCCGACGGGAACAAGAAGGCGAGGTGCACAGCGGGCAAGGTGGATCGATCAGGTGGAGGACGACTTGCGGACCCTCCGCAGACTGCGTGGTTGGCGAAGTGCAGCCTTGAACCGAGCTGAATGGAGAAGTCTTTTATGTGCAGCACAGGCCACTCCGGCCTTAGTCTGATGATAAATAAATAAATAAATTATTAAAAAAGTGAGACATAGGAGATGTGGGAGAAAGTTTTCGAAAATATATTTCCGCGTTTGTCAATGGATGGAATCTTGACTCGAAAACAAACTCGAGTCAAGTCGAGTCAAGTACGAGACACTGAAGACGGCCCTACAGCTAAGGTCGAATTACGAATTGTCCCTCCAAGACACGTGGATTCTTTTTCGCAAATTTCATATCAATTTGTCCATTTCGAAACATATGCTGTGTTTATGCACAGCCAAGATATCTAACCAAAAATAAAATATTTTCGTACGGCTGAGTTGCCGAATAATATGCAATTAATTGTAGAAAAACATCCTTTCTATGTTGATTTTATGAAAAGTTGCCATACTAGCTTTACAATTAAGAAAAAACAGAACTTGATTCGTTCAAAGCTTATTCTACTACCTAGTTTAACTGTCTTTCCTTTTCCAACTAAATATGTACATAGCTATCTATATCGAAACCTCAAGTATTTATAAAGCTTCTTAAGAAGATTAAATTGATCTTTGAAAAACTGCTCACTTGGCTGATTAGAAACGAGCCACAATCTATACATTGATGCCCTTTCCCAAGCACTTATCAGTCTCCACTTCAATATCTCATCCCATTTCCTTCACTTAGTCTTATCTTCTCCACCCAATCAAACCACAAGAAGATATGCCAAATCTTTAGCCCCCTCACTGAACGATGGAGAGCTGTTCAATCTCAAGTACCGCCGAAGAACCGACTCACATCCCCTTTCGCATTTGCTCACCACCACAGCACCCGTCCAACCGATCACTATCCAAGCCTGGCGCTGCCAATCCAATCGACCGGCGGAGAGGTGATTTTGCAATTTAAATTTAATTAATACATTTCTCATCGTAAATTACAAAAATTAATTAATATCCATAACAACTCAACTGGCCATTTAACTACGGGCTGGCCGCAGCGCCACTTAAAGCTCTCCGTTTCGAATCAATCCGTACGTACTCACCCTAGCCGATACATGCGTCGTCGTCGTCGAAGATTAGGGGGAATGGAAACGTTCGGGGGTTGCCCTCAAACTGGATCCTTCCCCGATCCAAAGTGGACCCATTACTCAATTTCTGCATATACACAAACGCACATGGAGGTACCCAGCAGAGCACGGCGCTTGGACATCGATGGTGTGTATGAGCGCGTTTGTGTGCATGCTTAAAATTTGTGTATCTACATAAATGGTGAGAACTTAACGATATAATATGTCGTGGCGCTGCTGTGGCGGCGCTTTGGCGATCGACAACAACATCGACCATCCCGGGCGCGTGCAGCGCCATCGTCGGGCTCGTGGATTGTGAATGATCCACATGCGTTTGGATGGTGACGATTTAACTGAGGAATCAGATCGGTTGTCAACTGTAGAAGCACGTAGTACCAACTTCCGGTGGCTTTGCTTGTTGAGATTGAGCTAGCTTTAGATCTGTGTAACAACATCTGTTGTATTATTGAAGAGGTGTTCAAAATTTTCAAGATATTTTTTGGTTTTCTAATCATTTACAGAAGCGTTCATTTTATTTGGATCAAATTGCATATACCATTAAATATAAAATGATATTTATCATTGCATGAGGTAAATGTTCGATTGGATTTGAAACGGAATTTCCCAACAAGAGAATATACAGCAAATGCTTACCATTGAATGTTTCATGTTTTATCCCAATAAATGACCGAATAGTAAATGGTACGCAAGAATTATCTAACGACGAAGCATCGGTTATGTAAGAAAGCATCCGGCGTGTCGAAAGATAACCTAATTACACATCATATCGAGATCTATTTTTACGCGTATGATGTAAAAGTGTTTTACACACGCAGCAGGTGATTATTAGCGTTTTTACTTTCTAAGTTCAACAAACGCACTTGGTGCGCACTTCACTCATATGATTTATTGCGTACCTTCCAAACGATATTGATGAGTAACAACTATTTTTCCATTTCAATTTTAGGAGAAATTTCACATTATTTTATTTTGAACACATATTTTAAATCAAGTGCGTTAATTAGAGCACTTTGAAAAAAATGGCTACATTGCAAAAACAATGATTTTTTTTGTAGTAACATAGATTTAAAAATCGTGTTTGAGTAAATAAAAAAACGAGGATAACGAACCTACCAATTAGATCAGCCGTTCGTTGCTCGACTGCGTAACATAATTAGATACCACCACTACGGAAAACGCATTCAAAAACCATCAGGTTAACCAGCGCCGAACGGGCGGTGATGATGATTAGAGTGTAATCTGCTGGCCACCACCACCGCGTCACTCCGGGCGCAGTTGCTGGAGGTCGTTTTATTGGATTGTGTTTTGTTAGCGCACGCACGGACTGGGCTCTGCTGCTGGTATCAATTGCTAGCGTTGATGATTGGAACTGATTTGGGTGCAGTTGGTTATTTAGCACCATAGACCAACCTTGTACGGTTGATAATTTTCGTGAGTAATGTTCCGAGTGATATGTGATTAGGGCAACAAAGGGTGATTTAACTTTTTAGCGTGTGATTGGGATATGTTTTTTAAGGGTTTTGGGTTATGAGATTTATAAACAAGCAAATTACACGTCAATTGAAAAAAAAAATAATGACTACCGCATACATGAAATTATTTAACCAACCCAACAATTGAGTCTAGTAAAAGTTGGGATAAGAACCAAAATGACATAAACAATTTTTTTCATGATTCTGTAACAGTTTTTTTTTATGAAACTGCTTTTGATACGGTTGAAAAATCGAAACGAATCCAAAGCAATCTCAAGAATGATTTTTCAGAATAGACTATCATTTTTGCCTTTCTCGTACAACGAAGTTGTACCGAAAGGCTATCATTTCACTCCGAAAACGAGCTTTTTATAGAAGCCTCTGAGACCCATAGTGTTATATACCAATCGACTCAGCTCGACAAACTGAGCACATGTCTGTCTGTCCGTGTGTATGTGTGTATGTGTGTGTGTATGTGTGTGCACAAAAGTAAAACATTAGACAACTTTCGTGCCAGTAATCCTTAACTGATTTTCTCGCAACAAGTTTTATTCGACAGGGGACAAAGCCTTGTTGATCACTATTGAATTTGATAACGATCGGTCATTGCGTTTAAAAGTTATGAAGAAAATGGTACATCGGACCATATAAACCCTATATAAGGTTGGTGTCTTTTTTAAATGCGAGAAAGGCACCATCAACGCTAGGTGGATTAATCTGGGTTTTTTAAATGTAATTATATTTCTCAAAGATCCGACAGAATCTGATGAAATATGAAAAAAAAAACAAAAAATTAGAAATTCGTTAATAAAAAATTAAAAAAAACAAATAGATTCCCATGACAATTTCAAAAAATGAAACTTTAAGGACATAGAAATATTTTTTTCTAATTTCTAAAATGTAGAGATTTACAAATTAAAAGACTTGCAAATTGAAAAATTAAAAAGAAATAAATTCTAAAATCTCCAAGGATTTAAAATTTAAAAATAAAAAAAGAACACGCAAATTAAAAAAAAATAGTTTGAAAAAAAATTAAAAATTTGGGTATTCTTCAAAGATTTGCAAAGTTTAAAAATATATGAATTTAAAAATTCAATGAAGATTTAAAAATTTTATCAAATTAAATGACTAAAAATTTGCTAAAAATCAGGAATTTTAAAATTTAAAGATTCAGAAAATAGAAGAATTAGAAACGTAATTTATAAATTTTAAAACGCAAAAATTAGGAAAATTGGAATACTTAAAATTGAAAAATTCAAAAGTTTTTAAAACTGGACATTTGAAAATTTAAAATTACAAATAAAGAATAAAAATATTGAACAAAATTGAAAATTTAAAGGCCGCTACAAATATTTAATCAAATTTATGTCCTACTGGTTTTCTTGCACCCCAAAACAATTACTTTTGGGCAAAAAAAATGAGCAGAGGAGTAGACATAATATTTCTTTTTAATATTTGTATCGGACAAATAAGAAAAAAAAAATAAGTTTTTTCGAATTTGAATTTTTGTATTGAAAAATCTTTTAATTTCAAAATCTCTGGATAAAAAATTGTCAAATTTGAATTTGCTAATTTAAAAATTTATATACTAAAAATTTGAAGCTCCATAAATTAGTAATATAAAATTTACAGTACGTAAAATTTCCCAAAGTTTAAAAAATTAAAAATTTAGAAATTTAATTTTTAAAGTCTTGAAAAACTTCAAAAAAACTAGAGTGCCTAAAAACTAAAAATTCAAATATGTATAAGCCCAAAATTGTAAAGTTTGGAGATTTAAAAAATTTATAGCCTAAAGCATTTAAAAAAAGGAAATTTCTATTTTTTTTAGAAAAGAAATAATGAAAAAATTAAAAGTTCAAAACCTTACAAAATAGAAAAAAATCAGAAATTTCGGATTGAAGGAATAAAAAATTAGATTTGTTTTTAAATTTTAAGACTGGTTAAAAAATAATTTGCGATGCATAACAAGCTCAAAAAAAAATGTTTGAAAATAATACAGTGAACTCTCCCTAGCTTGATATTTTCGCTTACTTGATGAAATTCCCTTGAATCGAAGTAATTTTCCAATGTATTTTTACTTCGCTAACTTCGAAACAGTTACATACACGATATAATAAGAAGTTTGAAGTTAAAAGTGATAAGCGAAGAAATGAGAATAAGAAGTGGGAAGTGAGAAATAAGAAGTTAAAAGTGAGAAATGAGAAGTGAGATGTGAAAAGTGAGAAATGAGGAGTGAGAAGTGCGAAGTAAGAAGTGATTAGTGGCAATTGAAAAATGAAAAGGGAAAAGTTTAGAGAAAAGTGAGAAGTGAAAAGTAGAAAGGAAAACGTTAGAAGTTAGGAGTGAAAAGTGGTAAGTGAGAAATGAGAAGTCAGAAGTGAGATATAAGAATGTATAAGCGTGAAGTGAGAAATGAAAAGGTAAAAATGAGAAGTACGATGCGAGAAGTGAGATGTGTGAAGTGGGAAGCGAGAAATGAAAAGCGAGAAGTAAAAAGTTTATAGTGAAATTTTCCACATTTTGATGAAACATCTAACATTTCGGCGAGGCAAAACGCCCTAGTGGAACTATCCTACAATGTACTCGCGTCTCCACGCACTGTTCATACCAGAATGCTGATGTGCCGACGCATGGTAGGTTGTTCTCTAAGAGCTGCCTGCTAAAAGGCGTTTTGCCTCATGAGTTTTCCGGCAACGAAATATCACCACTTTTTTGAAATGTGAATATTATCAATATGATTGAGATTTTTTCTAATTTGAATATGGCATCAGCTAGCTATATTGTTTAACTGTTGCGTGAGGTAGAAACACCCATGAAAATCGTTATAGCTAAGACATATAAGCAGTCTATGCTTAGCTAGGGCATATTGCCCCTCCTTCCCCTACGTGAGAAATAAGGAGTGACAAGTGAAAAGCAAGAAGGGAAAATTATATGTTAGAAGAAAAAGTAATAAGTGAGAAATGAGAAGTCAGAAGTAGATATAAAGAGGTATAAATGAGAAGTGAGATGTGTGAAGTGAGAAGTGAGAAGTTAAAAATGAACAGTGAGAAATTCGAGATGAGAAATGTGTAGTGGTTAATTAATAGTGGGAAGTGAGAAGCGATAAGTTAGAAGTGCGACATATGTAGTGCGAAGTAGTACTGAAAAGTGAGATGTGCGAAGTGAGGAATGAATAGTGAAAAGAACGAAATGAGAAGTGAATAGTGGGAACAGGGAGGTGAGAAGAGAGAGGTAAGAAGTGAGTAATTGGAAATGAGGTGTGAGAAGGGAGCAGTAAGAAGTGAAAACTGAGAGCCTAGGAACGAGAAGTGAGAAACATTTTTTATGTTTCTTTCTTTTTATCATCTTCCTTCTTGTGTCTTCCTTCTTCTTTATGTCTTATGTCCCTCCACTCATTTCTCACTACTCAACTTCTCACTTCTCACTACCCAATTATCATCTTTCATTGCTCACCATTTGCTTCTGTTTAACTAACTACTCATATCACACTATCCTCACTTTGCAACTATAACTTCTCATTTCTCACTCCTCACGTCTCACTTCCTACTACTCACATGGTACTGCACAGATCACACTACTTAATACTCACTTCCGGTTCTCAGTCTTGACTTCTCACTAGTCTGTACTCATTTCGAACATCTCATTTCTCACTTCCCTATTCACTCTGAACAACTCACTTCTCAATTCACTTTATAATGAAACAACGTCCAATCTTGCACTCCCGCGCGATAGTTCTGCGCTGATTGCTACACTTTCTTATTAATTTAATGAAACTATATTAAAATGGAACAGTTTTTCTATAAAAATTAAAGAATTTGAAATTTTAAGAGTTTAAGAATCGAAAAAATGTAAAGAATAAAAAAATACAAAACGTTTTTTGAACGGTTATTTCTTTAAATCTAAATATATCTTTAAAATTTAATAAATTGAAAATTAAAAAAAAAATTAGAAACTAAAAAATTTAAATTTTAAAAATTCATTAGTTTTCAAAATAAAAAGATTAAACTATTTTAAATTTTAAAATTTAGGGCTGGGTAACGGTATCAATAGTGGAACTATTAGTAGATCCATAAAAAAATAAAAAAGGATTTTTGAGGGAGTTAGAATCAGAGGGATGTAAGTGACATTTTGGTCAAAACTGAATTGACCACAGCAAAAAATGCATTGGTTTAATAGTTTTGCGGCAATATGTTCATATAGTTTGTACGTTGCTAAAAAAATGTGAAAATTTACATAAAATTAGTAATTTGTCCAACCTCTATACAATTAGCATGAAACGAAAAAATATTGAAAAATGTTATACCTCTCAGTTATTCACAACTCCAATTTATGAATCAATAGACAAGCAAGTAAATTTGATAACGAAAATGAGAATAATGATAATTAACATCAACAACTGCCTAAAAACATAAAAATAAAAAAATACTTTAGAATATGAAAATTAATAATTCAAAAAATCAACTTTGCAATCCTTAAATGTCAATATTTTAAATAATTTATAAATTTAAAAACTAAGAATTTGAAGGTTTATCCGCTCAATAAACTCAGGCAGATACAAATATGTTAAAACTATTTTGTCTCCCCCTCCCTCGGATTTTTTTGCCAAAAAATAATTTTCTGAGGGGGCAACAAAATAAAATTCGGATAATTTAAAACATTGACAATTAAATATTAATATTTAAGATCTTAGAAAGTTGAAAATATAAAAATTTAAAAATTTAAAATAGTCTTTTGTAAAAAAAAATAAAAATAAAAAAAAACTGTTTAAAAAATGTAGAGATAAAAAAGTTCGAAGATTAAACAAAATGAGAAGTTTGGGAAACTTTTTAGATTTGAAAACTAAAAATAAAAACAAAATAAATTTAAAAAAATTAAGCAATAGATAAAGTATAAGGATTTAGAAACTGGGTGAATTTGAGAATATAAAGATTTTTTTTTGTGTTTTTATTGACGAGCCCTATGCTGGCTCATCTCGTATAATCAATTTTGAAATATATAATATTTAAGAGTGCAACATTGCAACATTTGCTTTGATCTACTTATTTTTCAAATCTTGAAAAGGCTATTTTTTATAAATTTTCAAATCTAATCTAAATTAAAAAATTCCATGTTAAAATTAGAAATTTAATAATTAAAAGAAAAGATGTTAAAAATTATCATTTTGTATATTTAAAATTGAATATTTTCTAAAACTAATTTCAACCTTAAGATATTCCAATATTTAAGAATTTAAAATTTTATGGGCTTAAAATAAAAATCAAATTTCAAGGTTTAAAAAGCTCGAACGCTTCATTTCAGAAGCCTCCTGTCAAGAGGCTCGGAAGCCTCCTGTCAAGAGGCTCGGAAGCCTCCTGTCAAGAGGCTCGGAAGCCTCCTGTCAAGAGGCTCGGAAGCCTCCTGTCAAGAGGCTCGGAAGCCTCCTGTCAAGAGGCTCGGAGCCTCCTGTCAAGAGGCTCAGAGCCTCCTGTCAAGAGGCTCAGAGCCTCCTGTCAAGAGGCTCAGAAGCCTCCTGTCAAGTGGCTCAGAAGCCTCCTGTCAAGAGGCTCAGAAGCCTCCTTTCAAGAGGCTCAGAGCCTCCTTTCAAGAGGCTTGGAAGCCTCCTTTCAAGAGCTCCAGAGCCTCCTTTCAAGAGAGCTCAAGCCTCCTTTCAAGAGGCTCAGAAGCCTCCTTTCAAGAGGCTCAGAAGCCTCCTTTCAAGAGGCTCAGGAAGCCTCCTGTCAAGAGGCTCAGAAGCCTCCTGTCAAGAGGCTCAGAGCCTCCTGTCAAGAAGGCTCAGAGCCTCCTGTCAAGAGGCTCAGAGCCTCCTGTCAAGAGGCTCAGAAGCCTCTTTTCAAGAGGCTCAGAAGCCTCCTTTCAAGAGGCTCAGAAGCCTCCTTTCAAGAGGCCTCAGAAGCCTCCTTTCAAGAGGCTCAGGAAGCCTCCTTTCAAGAGGCTCAGAGCCTCCTTTCAAGAGGCTCAGGAAGCCTCCTTTCAAGAGGCTCAAGCCTCCTTTCAAGAGGCCTCAAGCCTCCTTTCAAGAGGCTCAGAAGCCTCCTTTCAAGAGGCTCAGAAGCCTCCTTTCAAGAGCTCAGAGCCTCCTTTCAAGAGAGCTCAGAAGCCTCCTTTCAAGAGGCTCAGAAGCCTCCTTTCAAGAGTGGCTCAAAGCCTCCTTTCAAGAGGCTCAGGCCTCCTTTCAAGAGGCTCAGAGCCTCCTTTCAAGAGGCTCAGAAGCCTCCTTTCAAGAGGGCTCAGGCCTCCTTTCAAGAGGCTCAGAGCCTCCTTTCAAGAGGCTCAGGAAGCCTCCTTTCAAGAGGCTCAGAAGCCTCCTTTCCAAGAGGCTCAGAAGCCTCCTTTCAAGAGGCTCAGAGCCTCCCTTTCAAGAGGCTCAGAAGCCTCCTTTCAAGAGGCTCAGAAGCCTCCTTTCAAGAGGCCTCAGAAGCCTCCTTTCAAGAGAGCTCAGAAGCCTCCTTTCAAGAGGCTCAGGAAGCCTCCTTTCAAGAGCTCAAGCCTCCTTTCAAGAGGCTCGGAAGCCTCCTTTCAAGAGGCTCAGCCTCCCTTCAAGAGGCCTCGAAGCCTCCTTTCAAGAGGCTCAAGCCTCCTTTCAAGAGGCTCAGGAAGCCTCCTCCTTTCAAGAGGCTCCAGAAGCCTCCTTTCAAGAGCTCAGGCCTCCTTTGAAGAGGCTCGGAAGCCTCCTTCAAGAGGCCCCGAAGCCTCCCTTCAAGAGCAAGGCCTCAGGCCCAGCCTCCTTTCAAGAGGCTCAGAGCCTCCTTTCAAGAGGCTCAGAGCCTCCTTTCAAGAGGCCGGAAGCCTCCTTTCAAGAGGCCAGAAGCCTCCTTTCAAGAGGCCCAGGCCTCCTTTCAAGAGGCCAGAGCCTCCTTTCAAGAGGCTCAGGCCTCCTTTCAAGAGGCCCAGAAGCCTCCCTTTCAAGAGGCCAGAAGCCTCCTTTCAAGAGGCCAGGCCTCCTTTCAAGAGGCCGGAAGCCTCCTTTCAAGAGGCCAGAAGCCTCCTTTCAAGAGGCCAGAAGCCTCCTTTCAAGAGGCCAGAAGCCTCCTTTCAAGAGGCCCGGAAGCCTCCTTTCAAGAGGCCTGAAGCCTCCTTTCAAGAGGCCCAGAGCCTCCTTTCAAGAGGGCCCAGAAGCCTCCTTTCAAGAGGCCCGGAAGCCTCCTTTCAAGAGGCCAGAGCCTCCTTTCAAGAGGCCCAAGCCTCCTTTCAAGAGGCCAGAAGCCTCCTTTCAAGAGGCCCAGAAGCCTCCTTTCAAGAGGCTCAGGCCTCCTTTCAAGAGGCCAGAAGCCTCCTTTCAAGAGGCCCGAAGCCTCCTTTCAAGAGGCCCAGGCCTCCTTTCAAGAGGCCCGGAAGCCTCCTTTCAAGAGGCCCAGAAGCCTCCTTTCAAGAGGCCCAGAGCCTCCTTTCAAGAGGCCCGGAAGCCTCCTTTCAAGAGGCCCGAAAGCCTCCTTTCAAGAGGCCCGGAAGCCTCCTTTCAAGAGGCCCGGAAGCCTCCTTTCAAGAGGCCCGGAAGCCTCCTTTCAAGAGGCTCGGAAGCGCCTCCTTTCAAGAGGCCCGGAAGCCTCCTTTCAAGATACTCGGAAGCCTCCTTTCAAAACGCTCGGAAGCCTTCTTTCATGAGGCCCGGAAACCTCCTTTCAAGAGGCTCGGAAGCCTCCTTTCAAGAGGCTCGGAAGCCTCCTTTCATTCATCATATTGAAAATACTTTAGATACTTTCTACCTATCGAACCGGCGTGTAACCTAAAATACGACCATACGCGCACTAGTTATTTAATTTTACGCACAAAGCAGATTAAATTACATATTCAAGTTACATAATCGCGCAATCGCTCTGCGTATTTCTTGACAACACAAATACGCACTCTTTATTAATTAAGCAACGCACATAGCACAGCCCTGAATTTTTCGATTTTTCTGTGTCCTTACACAAACGCGTCCAATCTTGCACTCCCGCGCGATCGTTCTGCACTGATTGCTACACTTTTTTATTAATTTACTCGCCCACACAGCAAAAATGGACATTTCGATAACCACGCGATCGTTCTGCGGCCAACACAAAACACGAACAAACTTGCACTCACTAATAAAAATTTAATGAAATTACGAAGAATATACATTTTCAAAACTTAAAATATAAAAATTTAAAAATATAAGAATTCAAATAATTAAGAAATACCAAAACAAAATAATTTATAAATATAAAACAATTTGTCAATTCTTCAAAATTCAAAATTACAATGTTTCAGAATATAAAAATTGGAAAACTAAAAATTTAATTTGGAAAATTGAAGGGATATTCCGTGAAAATTTGAGAAAAAAATTCTGGTCGAAATTCATAAGGATTTTTCCCGAAGGTTTGTAAAAATTTTCCATGAAAATCCAAAGAAATTTCAAGTGAAAAACAGAAGGAATTTCCCGTGGAAAATCGAATGAATATCTCGTGGAAATTCGAAAAAAAAATGTACCGTGTAAACTTCAAGGAATTTCCTGTGGAAATTTCTAAAGAATTTTCCATGGAAATTCGGAAGGATTCACCTTGAAAATTCGGAGGTTTTTTTTATGTAAACTCGAAGGATATTCTTGTGGAAACTCAAAGAATTTTTCAAAGGAAATTCAAAAAAGTTTTTTTTTGTGATAGAGGATTGTCAGGGGGGTTTTTGTTGACCAAATTTTATGAAATTTGGCCACAATATTCTTTGATATGCAAAGAATGTTTAGGCCAAATTTGAGTATAATTACTTATAGAAAACACCCCCTGACAATAATAGAACAAAACCTGCAAAGCCGTCATCCCCCCTAATTTGAATTAATTTTCAATGATAATTGGCAGGAGTTTCTGAATAATTTTCCGTGGAAATTCGATGGAATTCGTCATGTAAACTATAAGTAAGTTTGCGTATTAGTTTCCCGTGGGAATGCGAAATAAATGGTCATGAAAATCCGAAGGATTCGAACAGAATTTCACAATAGATTTTTTTTCTCGATATTCCCAAAGGCAGTTCACACTTGCTTATGAGGATAGATCTCACGAGATCCCTAGAAATGGATTCAGAAAAAGAAAATTATGCTCATCTTCAACGCGTTCATACACCTTTCAAGTGACGACGAACAGGTGCGAACATCACTCCCGTCCCTTCGTCGTTTTTTTTTACCACGGGTCCCCGGAACATGAATGAAACAAAACAAGTCGGACTAGGTACATGCCCGCTTCATATCTAGGTCCCCGTGGATGTGTTAGCACGGCTGCTGCCCCCATGTCCGATGAGCAACATCGCGTGAGGCGGAAAGCAGAGAGAACGCAAAACTATTACAGCAGCAGTCGAGAGCTGTACAAATTGAATAATAGCAATCATTTTAATCAACTTAGAGAGCGAAATGAAACGAATCTTCACACTCCTTTTAGAAGTTTCTTTTCGCACCTCGCCCCGCGCACGGTAATGGATCGTGCGCTTGTGTTGTGTGTCCAGTTCCAGAGCATGGAAGCGTGCGCGGAGCATAACACGGCTCTTATGTTGATATTTCGCAGGCACGTTAGAATAAGTCTGATTGAGAGGAAAAAGAAGATGAACAATGTGCAGTGCGCAAGGTACAGAATGTGTGGAACGAGGAAAAAACACGGTGTCTGATAATTGCGTAATTTGTTGCAGCATGTAAAAAAGCGATGAATAATTCAACTAATGCAGGAAAGTAAATTTCTTATCTGATGATCAACTGGCTCTTGTAGGAAACATATCCACATGTACATATATCGTTCACTTGGTAAATCAAGCCCATTCGACAGGAAAAAACGTTAGAACATCATACAGAGGTATCCGGAGAGATGCATATAATGATGATGAAGATGATGATATGATTGGCGGTATGAAGATGTTGTCAGCCCAGATGAGATTACTGCCGATGACGGCCGGCCGGCAATTGGTAATAATTACACTGTGCGTAACAGCCTTACTCCTGTCACTCACTTACGGACTCCCGGTGGTCATAATTTGACAGCCAACTCATGTGTCGGATGGTTTATTCGTTCCTTGGCGATAAAAAGGGTAGTAAGCAATAAAATTCAATTTAGAACTGCCCGGATCCATAATTTTGTCCGAATTTACATTTCCCCTATCGGCGTGACAAAAAAAAACGTACCGTAATTGATCCAGTTTGGAGTTTTGATTGGGGGTTGTAATTTATATTGAACGACCGCCGCCGCCGGTCCGGTTTTTGCGGAGCTCAACGGAGTTCGTGAGACGGTGGAGGACACTCCGATTGGCTATCTACCAAGCAGCATCGAGAGACACGTCGGCAGGCGGCTCGGTTTCGCTTAATGATAGGACAACTGCGCTGCGGCAGTGTGGAGGCTGTGCCGTGTGCATGTGATAATAATTATGTGTGCACGCGGATAATTATTTACACTCGAGAGGTGCTATATGTAGTGCAATTTGTTTGGAGAGCAAGTTCGGTTTGGTGAAGGCAGAGCGAGAAATATTGCTACCCGTTGATTGCGATCATTTGTTGGATGGCTGTTGGGAAATGGTGGAAGCCTTGGAGGGACACCGCGCCGTGGAGGCTGTTTGCAATAAATCATGGTTCGCCGGTAGATGTGAGCGCTAGATAGAGTGCAGATGCGGTATCTATGGAGGAAAAATGTAACAGTAACAAAGATTGGTGACTGCTAGAGAAAAACCTTCATAAATAGTGACTATGGGACTGGATGGAACAGATATGATGAAGTGTTGAGCACTTGAAAATCGTGATGCTCACCAGGTGCCAGCAAATACGTGACGAACGAAGTTTTGAGAATACTTTTTCAAATACGGTGAATTTGAATTATAAATGACAAAGGGTTCTACGCAATCGGGAGATGAATTCAAATCCCGAGAAGGATTGAACAAAGCAGATAGATGGAATATCTTTGCAGCGTAGTACACGAAATAAATAGTCTGAATGAAAAAAGTGAAGAAAAATCATAATCCCGAAATGATTTCTACGGGATCTTTGGGAAAAAGTGATAAAGCATATTGTAAATCAACAAATGTCAATGAGATTCAAAAAACTATTCGTTTGGCCGAAAGTCCTTCGGCTAAAAGCCATTTGACCTAATGTCATGGCGAAACGGTTATCAGGACGAAAAAGTCATTCGACCGAAAGCAACATAGAGGCAAAAGGAACATATGGCCAAAAATAAATTATTCTACATATCTCCTTCTACATCAGTTCTCAAACTGGAAGAGCCTTTGCTGGCCCCAAGAATGCGTATTGGCGGATGTTTTACAGTTCCAATAAAAGCTTATTGATAAATTAATTCTGATTTTAAATTTGATTATTGTACATGATATGCATGACGATCAGAGAATAGTTGAATAATTTGTTTAGAATATGCTTTCTAACTAATATCTAGAGTCTGAAGGTTCTGAATCCCCCGTTTGAGAGGCATAAAGACTATGTTTTGCCGAAAAGCTAAGTAGCTCAGTTGAAAGGGGCTTGGAAAAACCTCTTCAAAGCGGCTCTTTATCCTCTTTTCAAGCGAATCCGAAGCCTCCTTTCAAGAGGCTCGAAAACCTTCTTTTAAAAGGCTTTAAAGATCAGATTCCTTTTTTAAAGAAGCTTGGAAGCCTTTTTTAGAGGCTTGGATACCTCCTCGTAAGCCTCCTTCCAAGAGGCCTGGAAGCCTCCTTCCAAGAGGCCTGGAAGCCTGTCAAAAGGCTCGGAAGCCTCCTTTCAAGAGGCTCGGAAGCCTCCTTTCAAGAGGCTCGGAAGCCTCCTTTCAAGAGGCTCGGAAGCCTCTTCTCAAGAGGCTCGGAAACCTCCTGTCAAGAGGCTCAGAAGCGTCCTTTCAAGAGGCTCAGAGCCTCCTGTCAAGAGGCCTGGAAGCCTCCTGTCAAGAGGCTCAGAAGCCTCCTGTCAAGAGGCTCAAGCCTCCTGTCAAGAGGCCTCAGGAAGCCTCCTGTCAAGAGGCCTCAGAAGCCTCCTTTAAAGAGGCTCGAAAGCCTCCCGTCAAGAGGCTCGAAAGCCTACTGTCAAGAGGCTCGGAAGCCTCCTGTCAAGAGGCTCGGAAACCTCCTGTCAAGAGGCTCGGAAGCCTCCTGTCAAGAGGCTCGGAAGCCTCCTGTCAAGAGGCTCGGAAGCCTCCTGTCAAGTGGCTCGGAAGCCTCCTGTCAAGTGGCTCGGAAGCCTCCTGTCAAGTGGCTCGGAAGCCTCCTGTCAAGAGGCTCGGAAGCCTCCTGTCAAGAGGCTCGGAAGCCTCCTGTCAAGAGGCTCGGAAGCCTCCTGTCAAGAGGCTCGGAAGCCTCCTGTCAAGAGGCTCGGAAGCCTCCTGTCAAGAGGCTCGGAAGCCTCCTTTCAAAAGGCTCGGAAGCCTCCTTTCAAAAGGCTCGGAAGCCTTCTTTTAAGAAGCTCGGAAGGCCTTCATTTGAGAGTCATAAGGTTCGTTTTTTTTAATACTGGGGAGCTCCGTTGACGAAGGCTTGGTATCATTCTTTGAAGCGGCTCGTAAGCATTCTTTGAGAGTCTTGGAACTCTTTTGTTCAAGAGACTTCGTATTCCTTTTATCAAAAGGCATTTATGGGGTTTGGATTCCTCCTTTCAAGAGGCTTGGAAGCCGCCTTTAAAGAGGCTTGACAGGCTCCCTTCAAGAGGCTCGTAAGTCTGCTTTCAAGATGCTCGGAAGCCTTCAAAAATCCTCAATGTATTGTATGGCCCTCCTTAACCGCGCGGTAAGATATGCGCGGCTGCGAAGCAAGACCATGCTGAGGGAGGCTGGGTTCGATTCCTGGTGCTGCCTGTACTGTCGTTGCGAAATTTCCATTCGAATTTGAATTTTAATTGTAATTTTTCACAATTCACTCAATTTTACTCGTGATTTTTGACCTGAACAACTATCTTATTGAAATCATACCAAAATATTTACATACCATTTATAAAAAAGAATTCAGACGAAGCATTTGATAATCACATACCTGGAAAGAGAAGAAAATATATTAGATTGACTGCCAACGTTTATGTTATTTAATTTGAGAATATAAAAATAATTAACCTCACTGTGAACCAAAACGCAGCCTATTTTAAATCCTCATTGACATTGCAAATATGCTTATCATGATCGCCATTCAGATACAGTACCTCAATAGCTCCTTCATGCATCCTATCGCTACTGTAATGACTATTCGCGACCAAGACCCTCCAAAAATGGACAGCCTATCGCAAAACCCTTGGCAAGATGATTCATAGAAACACGACTCCCGGTTTGGGCCCCGTGTCTCGAAAATCGTGCCCCATTGAAATTTATCATCCCAAAAGGCCCCCCCACTACCCTGGCTTGTCATTCTCCGCGGCGCGCTGATGGCAGTCCAATTGAAATCGACTCTACATCAAACATTTGCCAGCGGTTTCTCTGCCCGCCAGGTGCACAGCCCTACATCTACGAACGGCGATCGGGGGATCCTAATCAGTCAGTCCGGCACAATGAGCTCATTAGGTTCTGCGCTTTGTGGATCTGGTTTTGCGCGAAAAATTTGAATATGAGTGGAAAAATGAACGGCGCAAAGGCTCCGACTTCGAGGCGGCTCGCCAAGTCAGGAATAATTAAAGCCATATACGTAAGTCCCGGTACATGACGTCGGCAACGACGACGACGACGACGGTTCCCAATTTCCATAAATTTGCTCATAATCGAAATCGCCCGTGCCGCGCGCCGGTGAGTTCTGCCAGCGCAGCGCGCGCGCGGAATCGTGATAAAACTTCGCCGGAAAGCGTATAGAATCGCTGGAGGGAGATCTCATGCCGACTCGAGTTGCGGGGTCTCTAGATGATCATTAGCGATGTGAGCGCGTTGACCTTTTACGGTTGCGGACAATATGAAAAGTGGAATTGGAGCGAAAGGTCCGACCGCGGTGACACTGAACAACACCAGAGTTCGGCAAATTAAGCGTCGGTGCAGGTCGGTCGGTGGCGGGTTCTTTGAACCTGGTGTCGGTTGTTTCGAGTGACGACTGTTTCGGTCCAGAACTCGAGTAGTAGTGGCAATTAGCGGGAATCTTAGAACTCGGGTGAGAGGTCGTTAGATTTATGTTTGAGGTTCATTAGAACGATCCTTCTGGGGGTGGATTGGAACCTTGGAGCCAATTTGTAACGCTATTTTGGGAAATGAAGTGATTGTTCATAGTTGATTGATATAATGTGATTTGCCGATTTAGTTATCTACTGAGTTTCAAGTTTGGGATTTTTTTCTATTCTATTGGGTTGTTCCGATGATCGATTTCGATTTTCAAAAGATTAATCACCCATTTCAACATTTTAGACACTGCCCGCCATTCAAAATACAAGACAAATCGATTCATATCAATTCACATAGCATTGAATAGACTTTAACAACTCCTACACATCGACCGAATAGCTTCATCTATTTGCAACGACGACTATATCTCAAATTCAAAGCGAGACAAATCCTGTTGCTTCGTGTCAAAACTCGTTCGGCGAACGCATTATTATCTATGAACTCATGGGCCTTTGCTCTTGGCAATGTTCCATACCCGGGAGCAAAAGAGTCATACAACTATAATAATAACAACTCTCGTCATCATCGTTTCCATATCGATCATATCGCCCGAAATGGAACAACAACAACGCATCCCACACACATGGGCGTCCGTCCGCCCTCCCCCCCCCCATGTTGCTTATTGTGGCTGTACTTAGGCAATAGACAATACGGACCTCTCCGCGAACGAACGCGCCCGCAGTTGATCGACTCGATCTGACAAACATTGATAATGAATGTCTGCCTGATATTCTTCGCTCGCTGCGAAGTTGCGATCGCACGACGCATTTACAACGAGATCGCCTCCTACTCGATTATGTCGTCGTCGTCGTGGCATGAACGACAATGCGGAGAGGACCAACGAACCAAGCCTAAGCCTGCGAGTTTCTGATTGAGTAATCTTGCAACATTCCACCCGCCCCGGCACTCCGCTAAGAACCGCTCGCTCGCGTGTCCTACTGTTAAGGCTGATTGATTGTTATGAGCGATCTACCGGGTACAGAATCAAAGTGATGGTATGCGATACCTAAATTTCGTGAATTTCTTGACAGATCTGTTCAACATCCAAATGAAATGAAAAATTGAGCTTATTTTAAGGTCGGTGTTCTGCCACAGCATTGCTAATCATACTAAAGTTTCAATTACACGCTTATATGTCAACATACAAAAAAGGGGTAGTATTCAATGGAAATAGGGAGGATATGAAGTAAGTGAGATTCGAATTTTCAATTTCGTGGCGGTGGCGTGAATAGACGTGGCGATTTTTTATTGCGTTCGATATTGTATTATTTTTATCTAGATTATTTTTAGATATTTTAAAGACATTTACGGGAAAATCTTTTGAATTTCGCCATTTTTCGGGTCCCCAGAAAATTATTTGAGGGCTTTCCCAAAATATTCACTAAGAAGTTTTTTTTTATTTTCCACAGGAGATTACCGCGGGAAGTTCTTTGGAATTGCCAAGGGTTTTTTTTTGTAATTTTAGCGGAAAATTTTAAGGAATTTTGAGTTTTTTTTAGCAATTTTCAATGGACATGCTTCGGAATTTTTATAAGATAGTTCGAAAATTCCACAGAGTTCTCGGAGTTTCCTCGAGAATTTGTTCAAAAAGTGGATTTAAACAAGAATTTGGATTTCAAGAAAAAAAATTTCAGTTTTTTATGCAGTTTTTTCGGAAATAGCAAAGAAATTGTTTGGAAATTGCACGGCATTTGTTTAATTTCTTGAAAAAGTGCTCTGGAATTTCCACACTGAATTTTTGTGTCCGGGTGTTTAGTTCTATTGGAAAGAAAATCAATTGGAGAGAGATTGAACATTTTTCGTATCGGAACCGGATTCGGGTGTTTAGTTCTGTTTTGTACGGTCGGAAAGAAATTTAATTAGTTCGCGTTAGTACATATTTCTACTTGGCGTATACATTCAAAATCGATTTTCGGATTCTCGGTTTGCCCCGTTTGGAGGAACTGATACTTAAAACACCAGGAGGCTCGTAGATCGTTTAAGTACGAGTCAATCCCATTTTTGTCACAATTAGAATCAAAAAATTTAGAATCTACAAGAAGTTATTTCAATGGACCACCTTTGACAGGATTAATCTCAAATAATCTTCTAGAAATAACTTTTTAATCTATTGGAATTACTTCAGACATTTATTTGTAGGGGAAACTGGACACACATGATCCCCGGGGACACATGATCCCCCCATGTTTTCTCGAAAACTAATCACATTTTTATACCACTGATATGTGCAAACGGATCCGTTAGATAGATTATTGAATCTGAGTAACATTTGATATTAGTTACTTTATGTATATGGATTTTAGATAGGTTTTATTATTTAAGCATTCTCAATCCTTTTTTTCTTCAAAGAAGAAAAGTTTAATAACTTTGAATATGTCCAACCAAAACGTGTCAAATTTTTACTGGACAAAGTTTTATTATTGTAGAATTGAATAAATTCATTCAATTAAGTATTGCTTATTTTCTATTGAATACAAAAAACAAAAGAAGATAAATAATCAACATGGTCACACTTGATCCCTTACAGTTTGGACACACTTGATCCTGATATTGCATATATTCAGGCGTTTGTTGTATACCATCGCATATTATTGTATTGTATGTAACTAATTGATCCGTTAAAATTCTTTTCTAGTTAAAATGTAAAAATAAATTTAATTTCTCTTTAATTTTGTCAATCAGGCGATCACTTGGCTTGAAATTAGTATTGTTCGATCTAGTATTCAATTCTTTCCGTTTTAACTAGGAGAAGTTTGCTTACAATCACCATTACCATCACCATCACCATACAAATTGATGTATGAAATCATCATCCTGGTAAGATCACGGTTGTGGTATTGGTAGTAGTCTGGCGATCTCGATTTACCTTATGCGGGGTTCCTTTGACTCCGGGGGCTACTTTGGATTTTTGGTTTTCTAAAACAAACTAAAAGAAAAAAATACCAAATTTTAAACAAAAAGTCGCTATCCAACTATCAACAAGACACCCGAATGGTGATAATTGCAATTTAAGAGTAGTTATCTTTGTAATTCTTGTTTCAAAATGTCCAAAGTAGCCCCCGGTTTGTCAAAAGAAGCCCCGCACAACGGTATCACATACTTTTTTTCTTGGCCCCAAAACAAAGATATTTACCATTGACTTATGCAGGGGTTCATCGAATTCACTCACTCGATGAATTTTGACATTTGAGCGGGTCGTCTTCTCGAACAAAAATTCATTTTGCGTTCATTATGCGACCCGCTCAAACGTCATAATTTCTTGGGGGAGTTCATTTTGCGTTAGTCTATTGGCCATAGCATTTGCAGTGGGGCCAATTTTCAGAGATTTAATAGAATAATTAGATTTTAAAATTACAAAGATATATTTATGTATCGATTAACCATTTTTGGGAACATCATGGTTGTCGTGATATGACCACTGTTTTTTGGTGGAGTGAATGGTTTGCAGATAAATCTAGACCAACATTTGAAAAGGGCGTAACAGCCTAAATTTATTCTTTCTGATTCTTCGTCTACTTATAAAGCTATACATGTGGACGAAGAATCAGAAGGAATAAATTTTGGCTGTTACGCCCTTTTCAAATGTTGGTCTAGAAATCATCATCACCATGCCAACTTTGTTGCTATAGCAGACATTCTATCTGCCACAATTACTCTATTCGAGAACCAAAATACTTGCCTTGCTTAATACCAACAATATTTCATTTTTACACGACCTGCTATTACGACAGACTATGAAGAATTGTTAGGATATGAGAATAGACCAATTTTACCTTTTATTAGACTAGGAAGAACCTAAACATGTTCAGCTCATAAAGGGATCAATTTCCCCCTATATGGGGATCAAGTCTCCCACAAGTTTTGAAAATGCCAAATTTTCTATCTTTTGGCAAAATCGATTTTTTGGTAACTTTCATGAACAAATACTTGCTTCCAATGACGTTTTTGAATAACTAATTAAATTCTATATCAAGTCCATCAAAAAGCGTGCAAATCTGTGCATGTTACATCGAGAAATATCCTAAACAAAAAGTGGGGATCATGTGTGTCCAGTTTCCCCTAATGATCTTTAACCCTCTAAGACCCAAATTTTTGTTTCTACTTGCTTAAAAATGCTTTCGATCTTAGTATGTTTTGTATAAATAAATAACTTTTTGCACCTATTCATCACTGTTTATTTTTCACAATATTGAAACTTCAAAATCTCCACACAATATTGCATTATTAGAATTTCAAAGTTTTGGAGCTTGTTTTTCTATTTTCCATGTAAAAAGTTAGATTAATATTTTAGATATTTTTTTTTTTAATTTTCTCCTGATCATGCATCAAAAATTCTTTCGAAGCTCCAGATATCTTTGTTTAAGTTTTAGTTTGAAAGCTGTTCAAGTTCAACCACATTTTGTTATAAATACTTCTATTTATTCTTAGATTAATTGGGTTCCATTATGAACTCTTGAGAACTCCTTGCTTTTTGAGTTCCTCGAGAAATTTCCTCATTATTTCTAGCAACTGGATGGAGATCTTACATTTGATGGTGTTCACTTGTGTATGAGGGATTGAGCGTAGGGGTGGCGGCGGCGTTTGTCAGAATTTTGGTAGGTGGTGGCGGCGTGAATCAGCGTGGCATTTTTTCATTACGTTTCTTTAAGATTTTCTTTTGCTTTTTTTCGGGATATTTTCAAGACGGAAGAATCTTTTGAATTTCACCTGAAAAATCTGACTGAAACTACACTTTGATGTTTCGAGAATACTTTCGAATTACCAACAGAAACTCTTTTAAATTAAAAAAAAAATTCGGAATGTTAGCAGGCAATTCGTCAGAATTTACATGAGAAATTCTTCTGAAATCTCACAAGAAATTGTTCCAAATTTCCACAGAAAAATATTCGCGTTCGGAATATCCACGAAAAGTTCCTGTTGAGTATTTTTCTATATTTACATAGAAAAATTCTTCAAAAATGAAGAACAGTGCGGCTGGCAGAATGGGTGTTTTAATGTTGGCTTGCTTAGTCTAGAATAATTAGGACGGCTAGTTTGACCGTTTGACCGTCAGCTCGAGAATGCCGTTTGGCCGAAATGGTGGTTTGGCCCAATGGTCAAATGTCGGTTACTGAACGGATAATACGGTCAAAAATGTCCACCCGTTTGACCAAATGACATTTACGGCGGCCTTGTCAAACGACCATTGAACGAACTTTGGTAACCTCTCTACTTTTTAAGACGATACTGCCCTTTAAGCCAAAAGTCATCTAACCAAATCCTATTAAGCCTAATTGAACGCATATCCGAAACTGTTATCAGGTCGAAAATAGTTTGTCCGAAAATGTATTTGGGCCAAAAGCGACAAATAGCCGAAAGGGACGCTCGGCCAAACTGCCGGAAAGATCATTTAACCATAAATGCCGTTTGGCAGAAAGAACCATTTGGCCCGAAAATGTCCTTTCTGCAAAACAACCCTTTCGTCCAAACTGGCCAAATGATCAATTCAGTTGGTTGAAAATGGTTGTTTTTCAGAAAGGACATTTTTGGGCCAAGTGGCTCTTTCTGCCAAATGATCATTTTTACTAAATAGCATTTTTGGTCAAATAATCTATCTAGTCAAACGACTTTTTCAGCCGAACGTCATTTTCAGTCAAATGACCTGTTAAGGCAAACCAATGTTTCGATCAAATTGTTCCGAATGTTCCTTTTGGCTGTATATCGCTTTCGGCCAAACTACATTTTCGGACAAACCATTGTCGACCTGATAACAGTTTCAGATAAACGTTCAGTTCGGCTCGGCTATATGGAATTTGGCTAGATGACTTTTGGTTTAAAGGCCAGTATCGACTTAAAAAGTAAAGGTTACGGAATTTTGTTTAATTTTCATTTGCCAAAAAGGCCATTTCGCCAAACGAGTGGCCAGTTTTGACCATATGATCCGTTCAGTAAATTGGCCGTATACCAAATGACATTTTCGTCAAAATAACAAAATGGCATTTAGGGCCTAATGACTTCTTGACCAAACAATCGATTCGGCCAAACGACCTGTTAGGGCAAACCGCTTTTTCGTCCAAATTACTAGTTCGGCCGTCTGTCGCTTTCGACCAATATAATTTTCCAAGTATTTCTTATGGACAATACAAAGAACTTTCTGTAAAAAATCCAAAGAAATTCCCTAAAAACTCCGAGCATTTTCCGTAAAGAAATCAAGATTTCTTGGTTGAAATCTACATTTTGAACAATCTTCCGCTGTAAAGCTGAAACTTTGTAGAATTTTCTGTGGAAATTCCGAAAAAATTCTCATGGAAATTCCAAAGTCTCCCGCTGATATTCCGAAGAATTTTTTGTTTTAACGTTGACTCTAGTCTAGTCGTTTTAATTAATCTAGATTGAGAAAGTCAACGTTGAAGCATTCCTTCTACCAGCCAAATTCCAAACAATTTGCTTCAGGAAATCCAAATCTCCTCTTCGTTATTTCAAAGAATTCTCAAAACTTCAAAGTAGTTCCCGTGGAAAATCAGATTTTCAAATGAATATTCTAGAAAAACTTAAAGAATTTTCTGGAGAAGTTGATCAGATTTTTCCGGCAAAATTCAAAATATTCTTCCCTTGATGTCTTGAAAATAAACAAAATGACTCATTCAGCCGAACGACACTTTCGGCCGAATGTCCATTTCGGCCGAAGGGAATTTTCGGCCAATTGAGCTATTCGATCAACCGATTTTTCGACCAAATTACTGAAGCGGGCTTGGTAGTCATACGGCTACTGCTTCTGCCTCATACGCAGGAGGTCGTGGGTTGATTCCCAGGTCCGTTCCATTCTCCTACTTTGTATCTTTCTCTTTATTTCTCATGTTCTAGCAAACGCTAGAACTGGAAATGGACTTCCATACTCTTTCCATTACTATTCCTATACCTTCAATTTGAGTATTCTAACAGTAATCTGCTAGAATTGGAAATGAACTTATAGAACTCGTTTCCTACATCCAATTAGAAATTCCATCAGTTACCTTCTCCTATCTATTGGCAGCTCGTTACCCAGATGGACCTCTGCCTCTCCAACCTAACCCAGAAATTCCAACAAATTACGCGTGAACTCGTGGCAAGTGCAGAGGTATATTCGGCTTGCAGTGGGCGAGTGATTGCATCATCATTTCCTTCCCCTTCCCTATATTGACTTGCATTCTGACGTGGCAGGCGCCAGTATGACCTAACAAATGAGATCACCAGTACTTGTACATTGAAGATGTGTGCTAATCCCAAGCAAACATCTGTTGGTTCCCTGTGAAAGAACAGCTGATCTGGTCATAATGGAGTAGCAACTACGAGCAGTCAATCAAGCTCAGTTCAGATGAGCTGTTCGACCAAATTACAATGGCCAAATAAATTTAGGCTAGATAGTCCTTTACCAAATTGTCTATTCGGTCAAGCGACATATACGATCAAACAACTATCAGCCTTGTGGTCTTCGGCCAAAATGCTTACTGCCAAACGATCCTTTTCCGCAAAGTAAATATGGGAGGTAACTCTTTGGTCTTCAAACTTATTCAGTAATTCAATAATCTATATGTTGTAAACTAATATCATTGTTAATTAACTTTAAAAAAAACCTAAAGTGGGCTATTTTTTTTATATCCGTCAAAAATATTCTTGAACTTATAAGTTAGGAGTACTATCGTACCTCTTTAGTTCAGTTCACGAAAAAATGCAGAGCCTTTTAATTCTGAAGCTTTTAGAAATGCGATAAGGAAATCAAGTAAAGAGAATAGATTTCAAATATAACTAAATCATAATAAGTTTGTAACAACTTCAGAAACCATTTGATACGCATGATGCCCAAATAATTCTATACTATTGAATACAATTTTTGAAATTGCTAATTTTAGTAATCCGATTGTATCATATTTCCCGAATTTGAAAAAAATCATTAAAATGAATAATTCATTTTCCCAATTGGTTGCTTATTTTCCCGTTTTCATTTCCGGTTGGGTCCAATACCCGGTTTTTCCGGTTTTCCCGACTGGACCCTGGGACACATATCCGAGAGTTTATTTGCGGTTTGTGAAGTCGGAAAGAAAATAAATTAGTTCGCAATAGATCGTGTTTCGTATCGGACACGGTTCCGGGTGTTTATTTCTGTTTTGTACGATCAGAAAGAAAATCTATCAGAGAGTGACTGAACGTGTTTCGTATCGGAAGTGCAACCGAGTGTTTATTTCTGGTTTGTGCTGTTAAAAGAAAATCAATTAGTTCTCGATTGAATGTGCCTCGCATCTACCGCGGATCCGAGTGTTTAGTTCTGTTTTGTGCGGTCGAAAAGAAAATCAATTAGTGAGGGATTGAACATGCTTCGTATCGGACGCGTATCCAGGTGTTTATTTACAGTGCTGCCCAATGAGAGCTTGAAGTAGCTCGAAGTTTCTCCCTGTCCTGCTCATGCCCATTTGTTGACAAAAAAGCAGGACGGGAACAACTTCGAGCTACTTGGAGCTGCTCATTGAACAGCACTTACGTTTTGTGCGGTTGGTGAGAAAATCATTCAAAGAGTTTTGAACGTTTTCGTATCGGACTCGGATCCGAGTATTTAGTTCTGTTTAGTGCGGTCGGAAAGAAAATCAATCAGTTCGCATTAGAACACGGATCCGGATATTTATTTCTGGTGTGTGAAGTCAGAAAGAAAATCAATTAGTTCGCGATCGTGTTTCCTATCGGAGGCAAATTCGAGTGTTTATTTCTGTTCCGTGCAGTCGAAAAGAAAATATTGTTTTTTATTTAACCAACTATCATTTCCCTGTGGCGCCCACAGAGATGCAGAGGATTCCTTGGTCTCTTGTCGTAATTAGTGTTGAACTGTTGAACTAATGCTTATTCCTAATCCTTAATTGACTGTGAGGACGTGGCCGGCATCGTTATTGCTCTTGTTTTAATGAAACTCCAAAGCATGTACACTGTACAGTGAGGATTTTGTCTAATGCCAAGAAGGCTATTCATTTGATGAACTGTGCATATTTGTAGTTTTTGGGCCAATCACGACTTGCAACTACCAAGTGTTTAAATTTCCGGAATTTTGACGATTTTTTTTGGATTTTTATTTTTACGGGAAATGCTTTGTGTTGTGCTTAAGAATTTCTTCGGAAATTCCTCGGGAAATTATTCAAAAAGTGGTAGGGTCTAGGACATTTTTACAATGGTAATTTGGTCGAGAAAACCGTTCGCTCTAACTAGTTGTTTGGCCGAATATGTCATTTGAACTAAAATTCCATTTGACCGAAATGGTCGCTCTGCAGAAAGAGCTATCGAGCTCAGGCCAAAAATCTCGTTTGCTGATATTTTCAAAAATGTCGAACCTTCTGGCCAAATAGCCCTTTTTGCCGAACGCCCATTTCGACTTTTTTGGCCAAAGGACCAGTTCGACTGAGTGCGTTGGTATTATGACGCAGAATAGCCGCGAAATTCGGGTTAAACAGTCGCGAAATCCAGTTTTGTGCTTTGTGCGACCAGTGAGTGGATAAAGAGTGCGTTTTCATGTTTTCGAGAGGAAATCTAGTTTGTGTGGGACACGTATATTCACCCTGCGGCTCACTACCGGATATAAAAAAAAATCGTATTACATTATCAACAATTCCTCATCTCTTATTCTCGATTTGCGGGAACATGAACGCGCAGCATCCATCCTGGGGCGGTTCTAGATGGGCCCCCGAGGCATTGCCTTACTGGAACCGTTCGAGACGGCAAACCCGGTGCCTCTCAATAATGGTTCTCAAGCAAAACACACCGTCAACACTCCGCACTTCGTTGGTGGTCGAACGAAACGCTTCACTTTTGGGTGTCTAAGACTACAAAGAAGTCAGTGAAACGACGGCTACGTGAGAAACTAGAAACATGCGGCCTTCGAGGACGACAAATATGCGAACCTTGTGTCCCTGGACAAATCGTAAGCGTTCAACAGGACATGGACGGTTATCTGCCGCAAAGCTGGGACCACATCCGGTAATCGAAAGAGCCCTCTCCTTGTTCAATGAGACCGGATACCGCGAACTTACGGACGGGTCGGTTTAAGGTGATTATACAATCAAGCCAAGTGGTGAATTTCAAATTCACCACACGGCTTTCTACTCCTATTATCAAAAGATCAAATTTAGTGTAGTAATGTTTGCACAATGCTGAAATTAAAGTCGATTGTTCAGCATAAGTAACCAAACGATCTACGGATGTTTCATCCCCATGGGCGTTGTGGTTTTCTCAATTCGTGCTCTTGAAAAATCACTAGAAAAAAGCACGTGGTTTCCAAGATGGCCGATTTGTGGCTTTGTTGTATAACCACCTTAAGCCCGTGGAATTAGTTACTAGGAAAAACTCAATGATATCCAACAGCCTCCCAAATATTTACAAAATTTTCTCTGCAGCCTTTATCACCGCTATGTAACTATCCAGTGAACCAATCCGTATCCTGACTGTTTCTGCCAGCATTATTTTCTTCCTACAGAAGGAGCAGCACGCTTCGATCAAAAGTATTCTAGCAAGCAAGCGCTTGGCAACACCACAGTGGGCTTTCTAGGTGGCGTCGGATATTAGGGCTGACGCTTCCCTCTGATGGATACTAAAACGCGGATTAAGAAATCTTGTGTAAAGACTGGAACAGAATCTGATGAGCACCCACCGCCACGCATCACCGCCTTAAAATCAAGTGGATTAGATTCGATTGGGCTAACTCCGACCCGAGAATAAACCGCTTTGGCGCAATTCACCTTTTCCGTCAAAAATTTTTATTCGCTCAATCGATTCTTTGGCCTTTTTAAGGTCAACTTTCCCAAGGAATTCATATTTTTTACGCCTTAAGGTATTTTTAAAATTTAAAACAAAAATCGAAAAAGTGCTGTTTTTTTCAAATTGGTCCGATTTTGAACGAACATCGGTAGATTTTTTCAGGCCGGTTTACACGTGCAGCACTATTTCGGTTTTTGTTTTTGATTTTTAAAATAGTTAGAGGCTTAAAAAATGTGGATTCTTTGGGAAAGTTGACCTTAAATAAGCCAAACAATCGACTGAAACAATAAAACGAGATACAATTTTTGACGGAAAAGATCAATTTCGGTGAAAGCCCCTTTTAAAAACCGGCGAAGTCTGTAGTGTGCCCAATTCTGTTGAACAAATTTTGGAATCAATCGATAAACAACACAAAATTATCAATAAAATAAATCCTCATCAATTTCAGTTAAATGTAGAGAGGGTTCGTTTAATGTTCTGTGAATTGAGGAAAAAACAAATTCAATATGTGACGTCATTGTTTTAAATCGAGATACGAATATTAAATCAAACGATTCTTACTTTACTTACTTACTCACGTTTTTTTTTTTCAAATTGATAATTTAAGTTTGATGTCCCACTCCTGTTCCAGGAAAGTTTAATCTTCAAGAAAATAAATATATATATAGACTGCAAACGGATGTCCAACACATTTTCAAAACTTATCCATTTTAATGTGAAGGATCAATTTCAAATGTCTTTTTGATTTCAAAGCCTTTCAGCTCCTTGATTTGGAACTGTACAAAAAATCAATAGCGAGCCTTTTCGTAAACAACACCTTTTCGCCACGACGAAATTTTTTAGGAAGTTTCGTTGGAAATTCCCTGGAAATTCATTGGAAGATCCATCGGGTTTGCGATGGGAAATTCTACGAAGTTTCCGTGAATTTTACTCGGAAATGCAAAGCTTTAATATTGACGTGGCCAGATGACGGTTTTCTTACAATGAATTTCACTGTTTCAATTTTAGCATAACGTTTTGAGTTTGGTGCCTTATCAATCAGTTCAAATTACAAATCAATATCATCAATAACCCAACATCGCATACCCCGAGACAACTCGGTTCTTCGATGGAATGATGGTTTGAGGGGGCTCCCACGCGTATTTTTTTTTAGTAAACACTGAGCAACCAACGGGGCGTGCGCTCGCGATCACGGAAATCGAACCATTAGTCATGCCGCCTTATCCTCTGCTGCTGCTGTTGCTCGACTTGGCTCGGTTGGAGTGTCTCACGCGAGACAGGGACTGCATTATTATTGCCCGGTGCCCGCTGCTCGTGGCCTGGCGATGAGACGCGGCGCGACGCGGCGACGACGGTTCAGATATCGCCAAAGTAAAATGTGACTGACCCGTTTTTGTCCCGGTCGTCGTCCCCGCGCCGCCGAGAGTTGTGCAAAAACCTTGTACTCGGAGAAGTGCTGTCTTGGGAGTTATTATTTGGGTCGTTATCATTTGGCTGGGGCTTTTTTTTATCAAGAGCCCCATATTAATGCCCGCCAGTTTAAGCGGTGATTTATTTCCCGGGTGAAAGTCGAGAAGTGGAAGACCTTTTTCTGTGTGCTTAAGACTTTAATCTCGGCATAAGTGATGATTAGGTTGACGTCGCACTATTCGTCCCTTCAGCCGGTCACAAAGTTCCCGTATCTTTCCATGACGTCAATACGTGGAAGAGTCAAAATCACGTTAACGAGAATTCCTCCGGGACGGGGTTCTTACCTTATGCAACCGGACGGACGACAATCGTTCATAAATGTCAGATTTGAAGGAAATTTTCCACACTTTGTGTGGAGGATTTTCTCTCCCACGCCACCCACCAACGCAACCGTCGTCGCCGAGTACAAATTGGGAGTCTGAAGAAGTCCGATACCGTACCGACCACAGAATAGACCGAAACCCGCAAGAGGGGGGAAGGGTCGTATCTGCACAGATGGTCGTCCCACGTGACTTCCGATCTTTGTGCAGTATTTTCTTTGGAATTCCATGGGGCATGATTTTGTTGAGGAACGTTCTCGTAACATAGTGGCAGAAAGGACAGTAAGTTGAGTGAAATGTATTCCTAGGAAACGATTCAAATGGTATGATGCTTTTGAAGTACATACTGAGGTTGACCTCGAATGCAGCATGTCATTGAATTGAGTTGAGTACACTGCTAATGTACCGTGTAACGTGACTGATTTGCCGTAAACATTTAATTACGCTGCATTAAAGACAATCCTTTCAGAATACAAAACGTTGACTATATTAGTGTTTTCGATGGCTCTTCATTCTATTAATCGATAACTAATGAACCTGATTTTTTATTCAATTTGTACATTCTGCATTTGTACATTCTGCATTGCAATTTTGACATGAGTGGGAAAGCAAGAAGTGATTTAGCTTTCTATTCAAGCCAACTTTGCAAGATACCTTACAGACGATTTTTAACTTAGACGTCTAGATAAAATTTCATAGTCTTTCCTTGCCTTTAGAGAGCTTTCCTTGCCAATATAATTGAAATCAATCATTAGAAAAGGAATCGTTATACCATTCAGCCCGTGCACGATCCTTGGTCACGCATGATATTAGTGTTGCACAAAATAGTTAGAGTAAGTATCGTGCCGCCGGAGTATAAATTAATCCTTAATAGATGTTTCTATTAGACGGATGACGAAATTCCACAGAGAAATAGAGCCAAATGTATAGAGCTTGGGATTAGCTATCCATTCGCAATGTACACGTTTCGGAAGCTCAAATATTTTAAGTCAATAACGGCGCCAGCCACTCCATGGTTGTCTTGGGATAGGATATTGTGTTATAGTTACAAAGGATATTTTATTTGGATTTACTTCGTTAAGCGATGAGATCTATAGAATGGGATATAATTGCAAATATTCCACTCACCATCCTCCATATATAGAACCGGCGTGCTAACCTAACCAACCTGACCTAACCAAACGTGCACTAAATTAATTATTTACCGGCCACGCGATCGTTCTGCGTACTTCTCGAGAACACGAAAAAACAAGCACTTTTAGCGCCATAACAAGTGTTTCAGTATGTGTATTTATTGCTAAATGTAAATGTATAACAACTTTAGCCAAATAGACAATAGTTGACCTTAGGCAAGATGAATACAATACTAGGTGTCCCAATCTGCCAAATTTATGGAAGAGAAGATGGCCGGGGTGAAAAATTCAGAGCAAAACGTAAACAAACCCGCTGGCTGAATCAAACAAACAAACTAAAATCCAAGATGGTTGAATCGTGAATTTGGCAGATTGGAACACCTAGTAGTCATATTGGCCTTAGGTTTCGGAAACCAAGATTTTCCTGTGCAAATGGCCAACATAGAAGAACGAAATAAATCGGTTTTTGAAATCTTAAACATCTCAGAACCGCACGAGGAATCTAGAAAAGGCCACAGTTTCTTTATAGGGTAGCACTGATTATGGAATGACCACGGAGCAGGTAACCAGGTAACCGGTAACCTGGAAATATCGGTAGAAATAGCCAACAAAGAACCACGAAATCATGATCAATCTAGATTTTCATCCATTGTTCTATGAACTCCTCCGAATGACAAACTTGTCATACAACCAAAATCAGTCGTATTTGAGTTGGTGCAACCAAACCGGTATGAAATATATTGCTCGAATCTGTTTCCAGCTGTTCTTAACAATAGTAAACAAACAAAAATCCTGCAATAATTCAAACGGATGATCCAAGGAACTAAAAGATGAAACCTAAAAACTGATTTCTCATCATCAATGCACACAATGCGAGAATTTTATTCTTTGAAGGTTAAAACCCAAGCAGCACGCGCAACATCTTCCAAAAAGCAAGCAGCATTCAGTTTCATTATAGGCAGAGACAGAATATCACAGCACGAGAAAGTGTCTTCAAGATGTCAAAAATGTTCAAATTGTGACCATTACCATTGCAACGCAGCACGTGTTTGGCATTTGAAAACAAAAAACAGACAAAAGATACCTTGCATGTCGCATACATGAAACAAAACCGTAATAGCCTGTTCAGATTACGCCATTAATGACATAATAATTGGCGTTTCAGGGTAAATACGCTTTATGATGTCATTATTTACGTAATATTCCATACATTTTGCGCTGTCAAAAGATAACCGCTAAAAGAGTCATGGAGAATTTATTACGAACAATTATTACGAGAGAGCTTTCGTTCTAACTGGGATGCAGGAGAAATTCAACAAAACAAAACTGACAAGCGTCACGCTCTCTTTGCCAGAGAGAAAATTCTCTCTGTTTTCATTTCGTTTCAGTAGTTGACAGTTATGCTCTTTCTGTCGCAGCAGGGTCGAATGCATGTTAGATGGAAATCTTCTGAGCGCTGAAGAATAACTCGGATTGTGATGGTTTTGTGGAAAGCATTTTATATGATGAAAAATAATGATGATAATTATTTATTCTCCACTTATTCAACATGAATTGCTAATTTTAAAAAACAGATGCTCTCTAGAATTAACATGAAGTATTTAAGTTAAACCTAGATTTCGAATAAATTTTCAAAGTATAAATAAATAATAAATTTTCAAAGTTCAAGGGCTAATGCGGAAGACAATTTAAAACGTAGGAATGGTTGTAAAACGAATATATTTGATGAATAAACATGATTTCATAAATTGTATCAATTCTGCTCCTTGAATGGCTTAATATACTTTGGATTTCAACATTTTACATGTGGGACAACTGTACGATTTGAATGGGATGTATATATGAAGTAGAATAACCTTAAATAAAACATGGCATTAATTCATCCAAAATCCAGTTTAAATTATATCACATTCACACGATTCGATTTTGTTAGAAGCTGTATCATTGATTGTCGAGTAGAACGCAATGGTTCAGTTTCCATTTTTGAAAAAAAATTAAATTGCTGAGTTGCCCTTCATACATGGAGATACTGGTGGAAATACATTTTAGTTCGATAATATTTCTTGAAAATTGGTCCAATCGTCATTTTTTTATTTATTTGTGAGAATTCCCAAAAGTATCTAAATTTTTCTATCAAATCTCCGTTCGATCATAGTACAGAATCAAAATACTTTTTAAACTTAAAAATAAATTGAGGAATAGTCTGATTCCCCGAAGAACGGCGCACCCAACTAATGAATTATCATTATCCTTAATGAGAGCTTCAAATATTCTTCGAAAATCCCTTTTCATATTTTTTTTACATTTTTTTTTCGTAGAAACATTGTTCAGAAAAAAATGTTCGATTGTCGCCACACAAATGCTTGATTTCGCAAATTAAATTTTAAAACTCTCCTTGAATTCAACCCTGTATTAGCGTGCAAATGAGCAAACATGGAAACGTCAAGATATATTATCTTGCTGCAGTCTGAACACTTCGTAATAATTGGATACCCTCTCACTTAACAAAGTCATAAATAGCCCAATCTGAATAGGCTATAAGGTTGCATATTATTTACCATGTAACATCAATGCTTCTTCTTCAAAAATATGTTTGTTTCAATTAAGTTACAGATAAGTTGAGAGAATCTTTTTGTTTAATTCAACATCATTCGTTATCACATTTTTCTTGTTTAACTTTTTTCCGCTGTAGTATTTTGCAACAGTATTGCAATTTTATTACAAGGGAAGATCCATTAATTACGTAACGCAAAAATTTGACATTTTCAACCCTCCCTCCCCCCTATGTCACACTTTTTAGATGAAACGTCTGAAAATTTTGTATGGATCGTCATACTTAGGCCAACCCCCCTTCTCCCTCAAAGCGTTACGTAATTTGTGGACGCTCCCCAATTGAAGGATGTTTCCATAGGCTCCACCCCTTGCGCTTTTTAGATTGCAGAGAAATGTTCAGTAGTGAAACAAGTTGTGCTGCTTGGGAAACGGCGGTGGCCATGCCCTGACGGTTATATGGAAAGCGATGGATCAACTGTGTTACATTCGTATATTGATTATTATTATTATGCATCAACACGTTGGCAGCATTTTTTTTAATATGTCATGGTTATAGACTACCTGGTTTCAACAATCCAGCTCAAAACATCCAAAACAACTTGAACACGTGCATTTGATTTAAGAAAAAATGCGTCAAGCGGGTATAAGTGCTGTTTTTTTTTTGTTCTATACTTTCCTTTGAACCTATTTCATCGATATGGAATAACTTGTTAAAGCTGAACGATTTAAAGTTCATTATCACATGTGATATTCAGATTATAAACCTGATACGTTATAGGAATATTTGGGCCTATTATTTACAAAATCCCTTTCTTAAATACCGAGACCTTACGGTGCAAATCGGCGTTGTTAGGACCGTTTGAAACATCTGTGATAATTGCGGCCACATTTTTCATTCTCCTTTGGTCTCAAACTCTGATGGTTCGGCACCAACATTTCAAAAGGGCGAAACTGCTTTTGTAACTAAAGCTCACCCACGCAATCCAACACTACGAATGGAAGTAGCAAATTCTCTTCTTTCAATCAATGGCGCTGGTTTGCGTTGGTGGGCACAAATTAGACCACTAGCGATGGGAGAAGCTTTTGTTTACAAAAGCATTTACACCCTTTTGAAATGTTGGAGCCTAGTTGTGCATTGCGTCCGTATTGAGTGGTGTGCCTTTGAAAACGTCACATAGGAAAGATATATCGTATGCGTGATCATGTTTGCGCCATTGTGCAATAAATGGTCCTTTTTCACCTGTGCCTTGGATTTCTTTTCATGTCGTAAACTTTAATTCATATCATAACAGGCGAGTATAAGAAGCTGATTTCTAGATATTTTGACGTTGGCTTTCTCAGTCTAATTTAATTAGGACAGCTAGTTTGGCATAGCCCGACGTTTCGGTCCCGTGTATAGGACCTTTTTCAAGGGATAAGCTGTCGGGTCCGCAATACACTGGACCGAAACGTCGGGCTATGCCAAACTAGCCGTCTTAATTAAATTAGACTGAGAAAGCCAACGTCAAAATACTCATTCTATCAGTCACAATTTCCTACAATTGTCCAGCTGATTTCTAGTTTGACAGAAGCACCATGACAAAGAGGCAGCGTATTTGTGATTTGTCCCAGGAGGGAATGTCACAAGAAGACATTTCTAGCGTGGGAGTGTCCCGGTGGACCTTAAAAAGGGTCTTAGATCGAGAAAAGGAAAAAAATAACTATCCGCTAAGCTGGCTGGAGGAAAGCTTGGATTTCGAGAGTTATATGGACAAAGGACATGTGGCCGCCATCAAGCTCCGCTCTTAGTCCGCTGGATTACTCAGTATGGTGCGTCATCAAAGCCAATGTCTATTCTAAACGCCACCAGAAGAAATAATGGATCTAGGCTACATCATTAGGATCTGCCGTGCGTTTCTGAAACTTGTGCAGACCGTAATTGCAGCAAGTGGAAACTCGATCGACGATAAATATAGTTCACGGCTCTATGAAACATCTCCCATTTAAATATGTGAAAAAAAAAACAAAACTCTAATTTTTCAGATAGGGTTTCTTACCCCATTCCCGGCCTAACATGCATACGACTGCATTATTTAATTGATATTTATGACAGGAAGCAACTTTTCCTAAATTTCGTGTGCCGTGCAATACTGCAATGGGGTTCACTTCTGCTTAAAAATAGCTTTTCTTGGTAAACATCATTTGAAAAAGCTTTTATTTGATTTAAATTAAATAATTTCAGTCATAGAGATTTTATTTTCGGTCCACTTCCAAACCGGTTCCCGGCCTAAGCAAAATTTCGCTCAATCTCTCAACATCTTACTCTCATTCTCTCTCGCGACGGTACACGCTTAAAATGACTTACATATTTTTGTGTTCCGTTCACACAAAACGGGCCTCTCCTGGGACAACTCATATTATAAGTAACTACGATGTTACTCATTTTTGTGTAACCGATGGCCGATGATTTTCGGTGAGTTCATTTTACACAGCGAGAGAGCAGTCGGAAATCGAACCTAACCTCAATTGTATGTTTTCAAATTAATGTTTAAGTAAGCCAACTTTTCCATACTTATTCGGAGGCTTCTCCAATCGTTTCGATCAACAAAACAAAGTGCGATGATTGTATTCGCACTTTTTTTTGTTTCGCCATCAAAACAAAATGAAAAACCTCCGAAAAAGTACGATTACTTGCAGCACATTCTGCACACGTTCGCCATCATAGCGACCCGAAGGGACTTTGACAGTTCGAGGCAAACTCACTTACACATATCATGCACATGTGAGACAGTACACAGCGACTGCTTATGTTTCACACAAAATTTTCACTCATAGTGAGAGTTGGCCAAGGCGTCGCCATGATGTGTGAAAGCTATTCATGCGATGTGTACTTGACTTTAAGCGTGTAGAAAATGCGACGTAAACAAAAATATGCACGCCGACATGATGCCAGATGGTATTATTTATAATAATTTTTATTTGGTTGAAAAGATATATTCACTCATCCAAATTACTTCCAAACGCTTAAAAACTATATTTTTTTCACTTTTTGAAATCGAGAGAATTATAAATAACATGATAGCGTCAACGTATTAGATAGTTTTCCTATGAACGATGAAGGATTTTTTTCATACTAAAAAAGACTCCTGGCCTTTTGGCAGCACGGTGCGGCTAGAAGTTCTTATGCCGAGGTGAATTTTTGTTCGGTTTGAGGATACATTTTTAAATGTATTCTAATATGTTTATATTAGTTCTAGTGAAACGAACAAATAGAAAAGATTAAAGTGCGTGAGTTTAGAATTATTGTGTGGTGATTAACAGCTTCAAGCAATGATTGTATCGAGAACTGTGGCGATTTTCAGGTAGGTGTTTATATGAAAATACCGTTTTGTAAAAGTGGAAAGATTCACTCCGGCTCAGTTGTGTAGCAACGGAGAGCGATTGTTTGGAAAGTACATTTTTATTTTCCATAATTTGACCAATTAGAAGTAAAATAAATGGTTGAAAAATATTGAGTATTGTGCGAAATAAATGGGAGACTTTTTAAAAATTATCAATCATAAACCTACGGCTTCCAAAAAGTATAAATCCTTAGTTTATGTACAGTGAGCCGGGAATCGGGTCAATAGACCCAAGAAGTGATTTTCCCTAGGTATATTTTATTTAACTTGGAAACATTTACGGTAGTTTTTTTTTTCGCTGGCGTATAAATATTTTGTCTCGTTGACGACACTCTAGAAGTTAAGAAATATCCATTTGACGAAATATTTGATTGCTTTTTTTCGATATATTGCAGCAAAAGGGCGAAACTCTCGTCAATAACGGAATTTCCGGAAAAATATATAGAGCTCTTTTAGTGGAATGTATTCAACCGTCTAAGACGAATTAAGTACTGTCCATTTAATTCCACCAGTTAATTTTCGTTATCTTTGCAGATACGTATTTCAGCCACAACTGTGTGGTCGTCTTCAGTGTCTCGTACTTGACTCGACTTATTTCCGATTGAACATGTTTCGTATTGGACACTGATCCGGGTGTTTAGTTCTGCTATATGCGGTAGGAAAGTAAAACGTGTGCGTTTGCTCATGTTTTAATCGGACGCAGAACGCTCGCGCGATCATCGAAAAGCTTAGGTTTGAGTAAATAATTTTAAAATAAAAACGTACAAAATAATTATTTAGTCGCTTACCAAGATTTCCTATAGAGAACCTTCTCATCTAACCAACTATTTCTTTATCGTAGTGCTCACGGAGATGCAGAGGATTCTTCGGTTCCTTGTAGCAATGAATGTCGAACTCATTTTCCTCTTCTAACCTAAATTGACTTTGAGGACAGTGCCGGTTATTGGTCTCCAAAAGCATGTACCAAGAGAATAGTTTTTAATCCTAAAAGGCTATTCAATTGGTAAGCTGTACATATTTTTTGTTTCTCGGCCAATCACGACTAGCAACTACGAAGTGTAGTAGTTTGCCGGGATGATCACCATTCGGATTTAATTAACACCAATTGGCGACGGCGTCTAGTTGACATTAGAGAACAACGCAATCTGTGAATGAGCGAAAGATTTTGAGGTCGTCTGAATAGGACAACCGTGGACCTTCAATAGCACAATTCAATCTAGGTGACTGCCCTACAGAATGCTGGAGGTGCCAATTAATTTGGCCTAATAACATTCTTCTTAAGAAACCGTATGCTGCCGATCCGTAAAATAAATAGATCGCCGTAAATTCCAATCCTGTCAAGCTTAGCAATTGCAACCATATGGTTTACTTTTTCGAGAGCTGCGAAAAGATCGGCGTAAACAGGGGAAGAGCTGTTTGACCGACATTTGGCCGAAGGCCACTAGGCCGAAAGTTGTTTGGCCGAATATACCAGACTATTAGACCGAAAGTCATTTGGCTGAAAGGGTCACACCACCAAATAGTTAATTTGGCCGAAATGATCATATGGCCGAATAGATCGATCGGCCGAATATGTCATTTTATCAATTAGGTCATTTGACATCTCACTTCTCAATCATCATTTCTCACTTTTCACTGCGAAAAGTGAGAAATAAGAAGTTAGAAATGATGAGTGTGATGAGAGGCGTTTCTCTTCATACTTCGCTCTTCCCACTTTTCCCAGTGAGACATGATAAGAGAAAAATGAGGAGTGAAGAGTAAGACGCCTCACTTTTCACTGTGAAAAGCGAGTAGTGCGAAAAGCGAGTAGTGAGTTGTCTCACGACTAACAGTGAAAAATGAGAAATGAGTAGTACGAAGTGAGAAAAAAAACTTTTAACATCTCACTCCTCATTTCTCTTAACTTCTCACTCCTCACGTCACTTTTCTCATTTCGCATTACTCACTTTCACAGTGAGAAGTGAGACGTCTCACTTCTCACTTCTCATCCCTCATTTTTAACTTCTCACTGAAAAGTGAGTAGTGCGAAGAAAGAAGGAAGACGCCTCTCTTCTAACTCATCATTTCTAACTTCTCATTTCTCACTTATCGCAGTAAGAAATCAGAAATGCTCATTGAGAAGTGAGACGTGAGTCGTCAAATGTCTTATTTGGCCAAATGACATATTCGGCAGAATGTCTTGATTAGAAAAAAATACTTGTACACCCAAAAGACCTGTTCGGCCAAATGACCTATTCGGCAGTATGACCCATTCGGCCAATTGACTTTCGGCCAGATGGCTTTCGGCCTAGTGGCATTCGGCCAAATGTCTTTGGGCCAAACAACCCTTCCTCGCATAAATTACATCCGTTTGAGTTCGTTTTAATAACCTGTCGGTAACATACGAAGTTAGACACAACAAATTTGTCGTAGTGGATACTCAAACGTTTAACCGACTATTATGTACCATTTGGTCGAAAGACATTTAGTCGAATGAAATTTGGTCAAAAGGAAATTATGTTGAAAGGACATTAAATCGAACAGTTATTTGGTCGTAATCAAAATTTCTGTTAATCGTTAACGAATTATAATTGAAAGTGAAGTTCATACTGAACTGATTTCTTATTGTGTGAATTTGAATAGTATTAAGTAGAAAGAAAACAATATTAGGTTAAAGAAAAAGTTTCGATGAAAATAATAAGAAAACCTATTTTACAATTCACTTTCGATGAAATGTCATTTGATCAAACGTCATTCAACGAAATGTCCCAGCGCCTTTACGAATTTATGCCATTTTGTCAAAAAAACGTTTCGTCGAATGAAGTTTGGTCAAAGGGACATTACGCCGAAAAGACATTAGGTCTAATGACCATTTGGTCGAAATTAAGTTTTCGGTTAACTCATTTTTTTACTTATCTTGTGAATATTAAGTGAAGGAGAGAGTATCCACACACTCAGTTCAGCTCGGCATATTTTGATTCTTTTGCCGAGATCCGCACAGCCGAGCGCTCGGTTCGTGACTTACTGCCGATAACTCAACTGAAAAATTAGTTTGTTTACTGCGGCACCCAAAGGAGCCACCGTAAACATACGTTCATTCAGCCGATATTCCAGCAAACGAGCTTAAACCGAGATTTGCACAGCCGAGATCGGTGGAAAAATTTAAGTGTGCATGAGAATAAGGACTGTTCAGTTTATCGAGAGGACACTTTTACATAACGATATTAGGCAGATAAATTGGTCAATTTCGATGGAGTTTGCTTTATCGTATATTTTAATACACTGTCAATCAACTGTACTTTTTGAAAAGAGATAAAACATTTCAAATCCAACAAAATGGGGCCAAAAAGCTTCTCGAATTTCTCGTAAACATAAGCTTCCCAACAGATTTTTTTATAAGCAAAATTGACAGTTTGAAAGAAAATTGTAGATCGACATGTCAACAAAATCATCAAGAAGATCGGAAATAAACACACTGTCAATGATTTGTCGATATCTAAAAACAGTAGAGCCCGAAAACGGGATAAACGGTTGAAGCTGTTGAAAATCCAACAAATTTAGATTGTTATGAATATCCCAAATTTCTGAGTTAGAATTGTTTCGTTGATAATTGGATTTCATTTCTAGAAGGCCAGACAATATATTCAACGAAGAGAAAACAGATTTCGAAAAAGATTGATGGTTTAAAAGCATCGACAATACAAAGTGTCCTCTTTATAAACTGAACAGTCCTTAATAAGAAAATCTATGCTGAAATTCACTTTTGGCGAGATAACTCCTCGACAAAATATCCCTAAACGTCCTTTCGACGAAATGTCATTCGACTAAATAATGTCATTCAAAAAAATGTTCCAAATCCAGGGTAACGATTGAATGCAGGTTGTAATTGCCGATATTTAGACCGAGTTCGGAAGACCTCATCTTTCAACTCAGACACAGGACCGGGACAGCTGCTCGTCGCTGAGAGTTCGAGGCTTCCTTAGAGCTAGCGGCAAAATTGCTTCCCGGTGTCCGATTTGTAGTATCCAAGTCAGCTAGCTGAACTGAACAACTGAAACGAGTCAGAAAGCGGATTGCTCTGTGGTTCTGTGTAGTTGCCTGTACACGGAGATCGGAAGCCCTCAGCTCTAATGCAGGATCGGGACGACTGTTGTTTGCTGGCGAAATTGACTACTGTAGACTGCGATGCATGGAATAGAGGATTTCTCAGACCTGATGGTAATTATCGCAACCCGGAGTAGAAGTAGATCGAGAAAATTCTCAGGACCTCGTTCCCAGAGCTGAATGATGATAGAATTAAAGCGAGTTGAATGTTTGGGACAACTCCAGGCAGTCCAACGGCTGAATTTAGTGGCGCATCGGCAGTACTGAAGTTTGAACCGGTTTCAAGCGTTGAACATTGACGATAAAAATTTTACTGGCCTTGGTTAGCAAGTTGGGAGCGGAAACGGTCAACAAACTTTTTTACGGTAAATTCTGGTGAAGAGAACTTGAAAGTTGGTATGATTTGCATATTGGATCCGATGTGCAGGTGTTGCAATATAGGCGACTTCTCGTAGTCTATATTGCAACTTTGTAGGAGATAAAACTTATGCTGATTTGAGCTAAAGATTGAACCTTAAACAAACATCCGAATATGCACATAAAAATAAATCTAAATAGTTGGTTGTGATTATATCAGGTAAATCCTATTTATAAAGTAAACTGATAGAATACGCTTGAGTTTTAGTTTTGAATTTAATTTCCAATTGCAAATATTTGATGCATGATAGAATACCTTCGAGAATAATGTGAAAACATGGCCTCACTACATCATTTTACACGATACGTGATGACGAGGACGGCGGCGACGGCAACATTGTTTCATGTTAAGCTGCATCAGAGCCATGCCAGCTCTGTGAGACAGACAGGTACGATAGGACACCCATCTCCTGTAACAGATAGCGACAGCTGCTTTGACTGCTAGGGCTTATTCGTTAACGCGAAGATTAAGTAATCTCGTTACGAGTGGTATACAGTTTTCAATTTGCTCGGCTGTCGTTCTCGGCAGTTGTCCCCGCGGCCATCATCATCGCATTCCCACTGAGCTTGGGGAATATGTGACACATTCTGTTACCGTGACAGCGAAATGCTGCGAGAAGAGAGTTGTCTAATTTTGGGACCCCGTCGATTGACTGATGACATTTGTCTTGGGTAGGTTTTTTTTCTTGTGTGGGCAATTGATTATGCTTGGTATGTTGCTAAAAATCTGAGCACTATTGGATTCTCTTGATGGACAAGCTATCAATAACTGTGATGGAGATATGTCATCTGTTAGTGACAAAGTTCAAGATGATCATTGGTTTCATTATAGATTGTTCTCCTCCATAAAGTACTCGTGGTCCGTACAGTAAGCTTTATCCTCCACTAAAAACAGACTGAAATAAAGCTCTTTACATACTGCAAACCATCATATTGTATTCGAACTAATAGATGAAAAAAGATGTGTGAAAGACAGTTTTGGATTAATGAATTATGTGATCTGAAGGTTGTCTTTGGAAAAAAGTCTCACCAATAAATTTACGCACTGTTCCCTTTATGGAAACGAACAACGACAAAATTACGCAACTGTGCCAAAAGTGCGAAAATGAGCAACTACTTGCCAATCGGAAGGGTGCGAAACCGACCAGCGCCATGAATCGAAATATTTTTAAACGCAATTAATATTTATTGCCATACACAAAAGCAAATATAGCAGCCGTGTGGGCGCCCGGTCGGATGAAATTAAGCGAGTTATTAACATAAATAGCGGCCTTGGCACCCATCATTACCGTAGAGGCCGATTCTCGAATCGAACAATTTTATTGATGCCCGAATTCGAATCCGATCCAATTGGAATATTGTGTATCCTTGTGCAGTTCTAGCGGTGTGGTGGTTGAGAGAGAGAAAAAAACCGCAACACCCTCGCCCATGATAAATGAACTGCGTACAGCCCGCAATCCAATCACTCATTTTGACCATTATATAACTTGTGAATTGACTGGTTGGTTATTTGATCGGTTTCATTTTTCTCGCCCAATCAATTCGACAAAAAGCATCATATTGATGTGCGTTACCAACTTCAACGCAATTTATTATTAGTGAAACTGAGCGTAGTCGAATCGAGTGGGACAGGGTTTGTAAATTTCTCGGAAAAATATTTATAACCGTGATAAAAGCGTTTCCAGAAAATTTAATTGCCTATCGTTGAATTCATGGAATTACCTATCAATTATGCACAATCAAAATCAGAAGGACTTTTATCGACAAAATTGACGAAATATTATTTTTATCTTCATTTCGTATTCGTTTATGATTCCGAAAGTAAAAACTAATAAAGTTGTTGTTATTACAATCGCTTCCCAGGACCAAGCTTTTATACACTCATCCACCTGATGGCTTCAGCGTGAGTGAGCATAATGGGCTCCAGCCAGGCTCTCATTTACACCATTCAGTTCATCGATCGCCACATGGTTAAACAAAAAAAAAAAGACGGCAGTCTGGAGTCGTCGGGTAGGAGTAGGATCAAAGTACGATAAGTATAGTGTGCAATGTGATACACATTCGGGATGTGGCGGAAAGCAAAAGCTGGACGCGAAATAAGTGGATCGGGGTCAACCGCAACAACAGCATCGGAACCCAAACTCGGATGACGACGGTGGCGAGCAGCAAAACAAATGACATTCTACCGAACGCAGGCAGTCCCCCAGTCCCAACGCGGTCATTTGAGTGTACACATTTGTTATGTTTCGACAAATTGGTGCTGTTGCTGCTTCTGCTGCGGTTGCTGCTGGAGTGGGGGAGAAGGATCTGGCGTTAATGTTTCGGTTAGTTTTTCGCCTACATGGTACGACGGAACCGGAACTGTGACAAATTAATTTCTTTGAATTAGTAGTGGTATGGTACCTACTATGGAAATAAACTGGTATTAAACGTTTTGGATTAAATGAAATGTAACTGATGATATTGAATAAAATTGCCGGATATTTGTGCAATAAAAATATCAGATATATTATTTAGTGCCCATGTATTTGAGAATAAAGTTTCAATAAGGCCAATACAAATCTAGGGCGGAGTCGATTATTCGGAATGTTGGAAATAATTTTACTCCGGATAATCGAGCCTTTTTTAGGAAATATTCCGTTGGCTCGTGCATGGGTTATGAAGGTGACTTCCATTAGAGATGTGTGCCGATCCGAAATGCGTCGGCGGCGTTTTCGGCGTCAAACCGAATACCATTCAGCCAACGGCACAATGGTCGGATTCGTCGAATTTCCCCACATAATTCGGTAACTCGAAAACAATCAGCACTAGAGTTTTGACGTCTTCAGAAGAAATGGTCTACAAGAATAGATCTATTTTTGACAAGTTGACATTGGGGTGGTCCTTTTGTGACGAATTTTGTGAAATGTATTTTATTTAACTTTCAAATTAGAAAGTCGTACTGTTCTACAAAGTTGTAGAGATTTTAATTCTCAACATTTTTACTAAAAAATATTAATTTTTTTTCATATAGGGGTAATGACGGCTTTGGCAGGTTTTGTTCTATTATTGGCAGGGGTTTTTTTATGACTGATTATGCTCAAATTTGGCCCAAACATTCTTTGCATATCAAAGAATATTGTGGCCAAATTTCATAAAATTCGGTCGACAAAAACCCCCCTGCCAATAATAGAACAAAACCTGCCAAAGCCGTCTGTTCCCCTAAATAATGTTTTATGATAAAATTACTATATTTAGATAGGTTGGTCCCGAAAAAAATGGCTTCTACTTTTAGGGTGACCAATTTCGATATAGGGTGGCCGAAAAAATCAACGTTTTTGAAAAATTACTTTTTTTTTCAATGATAAATTTTGAACAACTGGACTGATTTTCAATGTTTATTGAGATTCATGGATACTCCATGATGTATGATGAATCGGATACTTTATATTTGAATGAAATGTATCTTTGGAACAGGTTGTCCAACATCTCTAACGTTTTCATATATTATGTAAAATGAAAAGAATAATTAAAAAAAAAATAAGCAAGGAGTCGTGAAAGACCCTCACTTAGAAATTTCGAAAATCATTTAGCCATATGAAATAAAATTCGATGCGTTCGTTTTTTCTCCACTAAAGTAGCGCTCGTAACACTTTATTTCGTAAGGATTTTTTCGATCATTCTATATTTATCTAGGTCATAACAATGGCAAAATAATTACACGGTTTTATTTATTTTAAGAAAGGAACGATTCTACCAAGTGTTGCAAAAATCCGAGGGGTAGTAGATGTGTTATGCAAGGAGTTGTGGAGTTTTTCATACAAAAATTAATACGGTCATCAAACAAAAGTGGACAAAGATGGACAAATGAGATATCATGGATTTGATGGGCCTGAATGTATAGTTTCAAAATATGATTGAATGTTTTGCTAATATTTGCTACTAACCGCAGTAGAATGATCACAAAAATAACAATTTTATAAAAAAAAAGCTTTCAAATGAAGCTAGCAACGACAACGTAAAGCGATGCTACGACAGTGTTTAAAAATAATTTGAATTGAAAAAAGTAGAAGCTAAAAATTGTTGGAACCACCCTATCAATTTAGTAATTTTGTCATATATTACCTATCTTTCTTTCTTTTATATATAAAAATGAGTTTGCATTTCGTTTGAGGCAATATAACTCACGAACGGGTGAACCGATTTGCAAGATTACCGCACTAATCGATTCGTCTTAGGATCTGCTGTGTTTACATGTACAAAAAGTCGATGCATTTTATGGGGAAAGTTAAAAAATAAAAAAATACAAGGTTTCATGAGTTCTGAAGAAGTTTATCCGCTCGAATTGAAATCGATCTAGAGTGCCACGCTCCAATCAAACTAACGATTAAAAGTTTTTTTTGTATCTTTATTAAGGAGACTTTCAGCCCTAGGCTGCACAGTGGTTCGCTCCAGAACAAAGGTTGGCCAAAACCTCAAAATGTCCCTAAAAATATCCCTTATGTTTGTATTATGGTATTTTGATGGTTTTTGCCACATACAGACTTGAACGTGAGTGTTGGAAGCACTACTTTGGCAATATACAGCCGTTTTAGGCATCTCTGTGAATAGTAAATACTTTCATTTTACTGCTAAATTCGGATTTTGAAAACAGATTGTTTCGCAACAAAGATGATCTCACTTGCCATAAAACTAGTTAATACTATTCCATTTAATTCCATTACCTGATTGCTACTTCACAGTTATGTATTTCGACTTCAACAGAAAGGCCGTTATTGGTTTTCTTACTTGACCTAAGTGGTGGGGTTAAATGGGATAGTACAAACTCGTCTTTTGAAAAGTGAAAAAAGCTATAAATAATGTGCGTATCAAAAGACTTGCTTGCTAAATACTGGCTGTGCTTGTGCTAAGGCAAATAATTTTATTAGGAACATCCACAATTATGGAATATTTTTGAAAAAAGTTGTATTTGGAAATAATCAATTAATTTGAATGACAAACGAACAACTTTTATTACAACTGTATACTTACATTTGTATTCTTCATAATCTTGACTTGCAACAGGCTTTTCCTTTTCCTTCCTTGAAGAAAGTTTTGAAAATAAGAAACCTTGTGTGTGATATCTTCTAGTCGCTTGGGAAGAAAACTATCCAATTATTTCCCTTAAAACAGCAATAAAAATATTCAAATAAATATAATAAATGATTACGTCATTGAATAATTATGCTACGAGATTATTTCATTTTTCAGCTTCATTTAATGCTTTAATTACATGTTTTAAATATTAAATAATTATATCGAACGTTTCAGCTTCAATCTAATAATTTAAAAAAGTGCATTTTTAAGGTTCTTGTGAACAAAAAATACGCATTTGTAAGGTTTCAGTTAGAAACAGATCAAAAATACTATGCACATTTCAAACTAAAACGTTTAAAAAAACAGCTTATCGCAACTTTTCGCAAAACAAAATAGTGATGAATAGAAACCTATTGCTTTAAGTTTTGTAATGAGCATAGAATTATTACGGGCACTCAACGGCGCCTATACTTTTGGAGCAGTTCAATCTAAAAATTGTGAGTATTTAAACTAATTTTGTATTAAAAGTTAACTAAAATTGAGTTCTGTCACCAATATTTGACATAGACATATTATTTAAGGTCCCGACAATGCAGCCTTGAAATAATATTGGGGTTAGCGATGTAACTGAAGCCGTACGATGCTGATCAAAACACCTTGTCAAACAGCGTTTTTATTCGAAAATCTACATTTATGTTCAACTAGCTTTATGTACCCGGCCTTGCTCGGAATTGCCAGTTTGATTCGCAGTTTTTTTTTCACAATCGGAAAATGAATAAACCAATTGGTCAACAGGATAATTGCGTTTTCTTATCGATACTTCATCATTTGATCAGAAGAAGGCAGATTTCATTTGAAAACATTGACTGGTTTTGAAGAAGGGAGCAAACCCATAATCGCCATATTCCGGGCAAACGTTTATTTCTAAAGAAGGAAAAACATCCACCGATGCCTTATTCCGGGCAAACGTCTATTTTTAAAGAAGGGATCACATTCACCATCCAGAAGGAAACACATTAATCATTGCTTGTCACTGGGCAACCATAATTTCGATAAATGGTTAAATTGATCGATAACTAAACAATACAATAATGGGTTCAGAAGTTAGGCTGGAGCATACACACAAACATACAAACATTGAGTTTTATATATCTCGGGTACTTATTCAAAAGGACGTATGTGATTTTGTAAACAAAGATGCATACGTCGATTTGTCAAATATGATGGCACTCCTACGCAAACCAACACAACGAACATGTAGCCGAAACCTCCCCCTACCTGTATGTGGCGATGGTTTGCGTGGGAGTGCTATCAGATTGCAGAAATCAACGTTTAAATTTTTGTTTACAAAATCACATACGTCACATACGTTGAATAAGTATCCGAGATATATAGATAATAATAACTATATGTATTCGGCTTTGCTAGGGACTGAAAAGTAAATTATTCAATTAAAATGTCCAATGCTGTAGCACAAAACCCACAGAGGTAGATCTACCGCTCATAGAATTGTTCCTTTGTATCAATCTATTTTTATATATTTGTTTGGCCCTTCTACCTTTTCAATAAACATCTTCCAAAAATAGAGAATAAGTGTACCAAATCTGGTTGTAATTTATCCTGGGAGTTACACTGAATTGCTCATTTTTTTTAAAGACAACCCCTTCCCCCATAACTTCCCTTTTTCCCCAATGACCCTCCACCTCCTTTGTTATCTTCTCCTTGGGATAGAAAATGTGTACACCAATTTTGGTTGAAATCGGTCCTGGGAGTTAGGTGTTACACTGAATTGCTCTTTTTCTAAATACAACCCTTCCCCCTTACCATCCCTTTTTCCCAATGATCATACCACCCTTTGTTATTTTCTCCTTAGGATAGAGAATGTGTGTACCAAATTTGGTTCAAATCGGTCCAGGGTTCAAAAGATACACTGAATTGCTTGTTTTCTGAACAATACCCCTCCCCAGCCCCCTCCCTCTTTACCAAATTACACTTCCATATGATCGACTACTCTTAGTGAATATGTGTACAAAATTTGGTTGATATGGGTACTGGGGTTGGGAGTTACACTGAATTGCTCGTTTTATAAAGACAACCCCTCCCCATACCTCCCTTTTTTACAATGACCGCCCCACCTGCTTTGTTATCTTTTGTTTAGGGTAGAGAATGTTTGTATCAAATTTGGTTGAAATCGGTGCAGGGGTTCAGAATTTACTCCTGAATTACCCTTTTTCTGTACCATACCCCTCCTCAGACCCCTCCCCTTTCAAAGATTACACTCTCATATGGTTGTCTCCTTATATTGAATATGTGTACAAAATTTGATTGAAATCGGCCCTAGGAGATGCAAGTTACACATAATTGTTCGTTTTCTAAACAAAACCCCTCCCCCTTTTCTAAATGACCCTCCCACCCCCTTTGTCAACTTCCCCTGAGGATAGAGAACGTGTGTACCAAATTTGGTTGAATTCGGCCAAGTGGTTCAGAAGTAGTTAGCGAACATACATACATAGATTGATTTTTATATATAAGAAGAAGAAGATTCAAAATGATGTAACAAAGTCAAAACTCAACAGAACTACTTCAAATTTTGAATTTGAATCACGTAAGTATTCTATAAAATGAGAGTCTGACGGAAACACGAATTTCGATTTTTGAGGTTTTGGCTGCTCTCGAACCATTGTGGGCTGGCTCGTCTCCCGGATTAACAGTTGTATAATAAAGTCACGAGCAAGATCGGGCCGGTTCACCTAGTACGAGATAAATTCGATATTTTTTAGCAAAAAGGCTTAGAATTAAATTCTTCACAACTTTGTAGAATAGTACGATCCTTCATTAAAAACCCAGATTAATCCACCTAGCGGTGATGATGCCTTTCTCGTGCGGTAAAAAAATAGTATTTTGGGCATTATTTCTGAGCCCATTGTCCAATTGAGCCAATTTTCAATAAGAAATAATGAGACAAGATTCTGCGTCGAATGCAACCTGTTGCGAGGGAATCCGTTTAGGGTAAGTGCATTAAAAGTGAGCTAGACTTTCTTATGCGTTTTTTTATGAGAAAAAAGTATTTTGGCCTTAACTTACAAGCCCATAGTCCGATCCGGTCAATTTTCAATAGGAAACAATGGGGCAGTATACTGCATCGAATGCAAGTAAATGCGAGTAAATTGGTTGAGGGTAAGTGTAAAAAAATTGAGCTAAACTGTTTGCTCTTTTGGTGCGCACATACACACACACACATTTTTGGAGCGAACATATAGCCTTTACGTATACTTAGAGACTACTAGATACTTAGAAATACTACGAGAAAGGCAAAAAATACTAAATTTGCCACAAAAGGGCCACCCTAATGACAATCTACACCAAAAACAGATTTTTTCACAACTCACAACTCTAGCGCTCCGAAATATCCGCAAAAAAGAAGTATTCTCAAGAAATTCTTTAAAAAATTTTACCAGAAATTCTTTAGAACTTCAAAGAAAAATCTATGAGAGCTCCAGAGGTATTGGCGACCTACCCACAACTGTAACTAGCACTGAGCTGATTTTGCTATACAAGTAAGATCGGGCAAACACTTACATACACACTTCGAAAAAGCCATGTAATTTTAGATGCTTCGAGACCGACACCCACGAGCATCATTATTGATGCGCAATTGCGTTATGATAAATGTGAAAAAACTAGGTCCACTTTTAAATTTACACGGCTGTATTATTGAAATAAAAATGATAAAGTACCAGACGGGAATCGAACATTGGTTCGCTGCCTGAGCGCCCCTCACGTTGCCACCCAGCCATCACCGCTTCATGAGTAAACAGAGATCAAAGCGAAACAAGTTTTACATTCTTCCGCGTACCGTTTTGCTTCGAATTGCCGGACGCTTCGAAAGCCGGACACTTCAATTGTTATTTGACTTTATTCACCATCTCAACAAGTATTTCTTGGGTTATTAATGCAGGGAACGATTCTTAGACTTGAAACCATTTTAACAAATGTAAGTATTCCGTGATCTGTGATAAAAACTTGAAAATTAGAGGTAAAAGTTGAAAGCATGTCATAATAAACGGTGAATTTCGTTTTTCTTAGAATGCAGCTTAAGTCTCAACATTAGAAAAACTAAGCTCATATTTTCTATATTCTATCATTTGCAAGGGGTTTTGGTAATTCATTAACATAGTATGATAGCACTCTTTGCCATGAATTAGAGTAATTGCTTGGGAATTCATAGCTTTATAATTTTTATTACATTTTCTGTATGTCCGGACTTCGAGGCAAGTTTTTACAATTGCTTCGATTTCCGGACATGCTGAGAAGATGTTAAATAACTGTTTATCAGTTAAGTTAATTGAAATCAAATGGTTCGTAATGATCAATCATAGTAACAATTTCATTAGATTTCAGTTGCTACACTCCAAAACGAACATTGCCTGCTCTCAGCTCGATATATACTTATACACATATTGTAAATAATATCACTTTATTAATCGTACACAAGTAGCAAAACTTGCCTCCAGTTTCTAGTAAAAGGTTGTCTTCAAATGTATTTTTTTCACCATTCACATTTTTTGTAGAAAAAAAACAAGTTCGTGAAACTAGCTTTTTAACAGAATTCTATAAAAAGACACGTTGTGAACGACTCCCGTAAAATAAAAAAAACTCAACATTTCTCGGACACGCCCGGATTTATCAATCCGCATGAATTCATTATTTCAATTGCTCCTTGCAATCCTTGATTTCTAAAAAGAAACTGAGACGGTTTTCAAAAGACACATAAATACCACTAATTGCAGCTTACCCTAGTTAAATTTGAGTGGTAGTATTGAAGAAAATATTTCATTACCCACAGACACGTCAAATGTCAAAAAAGCGTTCTACCTTGAAAAGGGAGAGGGGGAGATTGTATGAAATTATTAGATTCCGAATGTTGTATATTGCAGTTAAATGCTCCTGCTTGGTTTCTAATGCTGTTTTTTGGTAGTCCTGGTCAATCTCGGAGCAGAAACTTCGGATGGTACACACAACCGGGGGATGCCAGATTTCCATACAAATGTGTATAGAAACCTTACCTTACGGATTTATATTAATCGAGAAATATGAATGCTATATCCTAGTTGTCTTTGAACGGATTAAATTGGCTATTTGAGAATCAATATAGCCAAACTCGAAGTGTCCGGAAATTCGAAGCAAAATTGTCCGGTATTTGAAGCATCCCTTATACTGTGTCCGGATTTCGAAGCAAGCGATGTTCAATGTTTTCGATTATATTAGTTATTTCGTGCATACAAAATGTCATTTTCAGTACAGTACAGCAAATTTGATAAGTTAATCTTGACATGGTGTGTCACCCAGGTCACCCAGTGTCAAGTACTTATTCCGTTTGAAATATTGAACTAAAAATTCAGCAGTGCTTAGGTGTCCGGACTTCGAGTCAAAACGGTACGCTATGTTCATTGCATCAACCCGTCGGCTGCTTGGGTGTTGGGTGCGTGTATTGTCATTTCATACGTTCATCGCACCGGTTACTGAGCTTTGGGTTCGATGGATGTACCGTGCGGGACCGAAATCCGTACAGCACCGAAATCCTTCCACCTCATGAGATAACAATAAATTAATGGGAGTTAAAGGTAATTAATATAGACATAATTGATCTAATCCTGTGCAGATACTTGGCAGTAAGCTTTTAGGGCATAAAAATGGAAACAAGGCTACGAAATATAAACAACAAAAATAAAAAACAAATCGCCACCCACCGAACGCGAAGTTTTTGCCGCCATTTTGTTTTCGTGTAGAGCATAATTGCAACAAAAGTAACTGTGTTTTAATTGCTAATTGCGAATCATTACATAAGATAAGCGGAATACAAATCGAAGGAATCGCTTCTCAAGGTGCGTATCGAACTATTTACAGTGGTAGTTTAGTCAATAAGACTGCTTCAATTCAAATATTTAGCTACAAAATAGCTGTACGGATTTTGATTCTTTGATTCGAAATCCGCTCACGGTGGACGGATTTCGAGTCAGGAGTAGTTGATTTAATTCATTAGTTTATCATGTATTCCGTAATTTTTAATGAGTAAATGTGAAACACTTCAAAAGTACATGCCTTCATGCTTCTGTGTCAATGACAAACGTTTTATTTATATTCGATTCCTATTTTCTAATTACTTTTTCATATACTAAGGTGCTTAAGTGTACGGATTTCGATGCGCCACGGTAGTTTTCAGTTTGTTTTTCATTGAAACTCTGGCGATTGGGCTGAAACTTTCGTGTGTATCCAAATTGACTGAGAAATACATCTTAATTCATATTACGTCTTGCGTTATTGTGTCAGTTTTTTCAATCACGTCACCTGTAACTTTAATAATTTTTTGGTGTGTATTTCTAAAACTGTGTCTCATTTCCCGAATTAAACTCAAGTTAAATTTTATAGTGATATAGGGTAAAATGCCCAATAGTGGACCCCCTAGTAGCGAAATTTTGCTCTTCCTGTCATAAGGAGTAGAAATTTTCAACATATTAATTCTGCTTCATATCTAACAACAAGCTCTGTATCCCCTCTTCACGATACATACATAAAACACCCAAATACACGACGTTATTCGTTGAAATTAACATTTTAAAATCTAACTGAATTCGCCCTATAGTAGACCCCTTGAGGGGAGTCCATAATAGAAATTGCTTCCCTATAGTCGACACTTCATTTGATTTTCATGTCCCGTTTCAGGACGTTCTTCTTCCTATTATGGACCCCCAAAATATTCCTATAATGGACACTCTGGTGTTTATTTTTATAGAATTGTAAAACATCATCTAATTTTACTTTCCCTAGCATTTCCAATGCATGTAATCAAACCATAGGCCTGTAAGGTAGGTTCTCCCGATAGAATTTCATAGCAACATGTTGACATTGTGCTGTAATAATGCAAAAATGGCGGGAGGGTCCACTATTGGTTGGGGGTCCACTATTGGGCACTTTACCCTAGTTGAATAATTTTTGAATAATGTTCCCTTCACAACGAGACTGCTTTTTACAGACATTGAATTGTTGTTATCGGTCTTATTGGTGTCTTTGATAATTTGGTCTGAAATTATTGCAGAATTTCATTTAAAGTTTCAATTGATATAATTTGGAAACACAAATACTTTTTTAATTTCTCATATACTTCCTTTGAAAATACTTGAACTTTTAGTATTCCTCTTGAAATTTCTACAGAAATTATTTTATTAATTCCTTCGAGAACATCTTCTGGAAATCCACCCGAAATTATTTCATTTATTATATTCAAACTAGTTATTTATATTCGAACCTGGAATTCCTTAACGAACTTCTCTAGTAATTTCTTCAACAACTCTTTCCGGATTTTTTCGGAAGTTCCTCCAGGAAGTACATTAGAAAATGAATCAGAAATTTCATCAAAAACTCACACATCCAATTATCCTAAAATTTCTATAAGAAGGATTTCAACCAGAAATACTTCCCCAAATTTCTTCAGCAACTTCTTCAAGAAATCCGGTAGGTTTTGTTTCATGGTACATTTTAAAAATGGAGAAATTGCTTAACGAAATTGCGAAAAAAAAATCCTGCAGGAATTACCTGAGGAACTTCCGGACGAACTTCCTGAAGAACTTTCAATAGGAACCCCTGGAAAAAAAATTGAAGCAATTCACTTCCTGACGATTTGCGGAGTAATTTTGATTGAACTTTTGCAAGATTACAGGGAAGAATTCTTGAAGAAACTTTCCGAGGAAATCCTGGAGAAAATTCCCGAAGAATGTCTGGAGGAACTTCCCAACTAATTTCTGGTGGAACCTGCTGAAGAATTTCTGGAAAAACGTCCGGAATAGTTATTGCCGGAACCTGCTGAAGAAAAGCAAGTAGGAAACTTCTTGAGAAATTTGTGGAAAAATTTCCTGCGGAATTCATAATAAAACCAGAAAGCAAGAATCTCTGGAAGAACCTACAGAGTAATTCACGATGAATTCTTGGAGAAACTTTCGGAGGAATTCCTGGTGAAGCTTCCGTAGAAATTCCTGGAAGAACTTCCTGAGGAATTCCTGGAGGAACTTCCGGAGGAATTCCTGGAGGGAATTTTAGAGGAATTTCTGGAGGAACTTATGGAGGTGTTCTTGGAGGAACTTCCGGAGGAATTCTTGAAAGAACTTCCGGAGAAAATCCTGGACGAATTTCCGGATGAATTCCTGGATGAATTTCCGGAGAAATTCCTGGAGATACTTTTGAAGGAATTCCTGGAAAAACTTATGGAGTAATTCCTGAAGAAACTTTTGGAAGTATTCCTTGAGGAACTTCCGGAGGATTTCCTGGAGGAACTTGCGGAGGAATTCCTGGAAAACTGGCGGAGAAATTCGTGGATGAACTTTCGGAGAAATTCCTGTAGAAACTTGCGAAGGAATTCCTGGAGGAACTTGCGGAGGAATTCGCGGAGGAACTTGCGAAGGAATTCCTGGAGGAACTTATGTAGGTGTTCCTGGCGGAACTTTCAGACAAATTGTTGAAAGCACTTTCGGAGAAATTCCTCGACGAATTTCCGGAGGAATTCCTGAAAATCTGCTGAGGAATTCCTGGAGGAACTTCATGAAGGTACTTCCGAGGGAATATCTGATCGAATGTCCAGAAGAATTTCTTGATGAACTTCCCGACAAACTCGTTGAGGAACTTCCGAAGAAATTCCGGATAATTTTTGACGCTTGAAATCAGTTCACGCAGACCCACGCCGCCGCGAAAATCTTTGGGTTTCATCGGAAAATGTTCAGAATTTCCTTAAGAAACTTTTTCGGGAGTTTCACAGGAATCTCTTCGTAATTTTACAGATTTTTTTTTAATTTTTATGGGAAATTGCTCAGAATTTCAGCGAAGAGTTTTTCGCAAATTTTATCATAATTTCTTCGTGAAATGTTTAAGTTTCACGAAATCTGTTTCCAACGGAATTTCAACTGGATTTTTGTTTTGGAATTTTTATGGATTTTTTTTTATTTCTACGGAAAGTTCTTTTTAGTCTATAGGCCATTCATCAGAAATTCCACTATTTTTTTTAAAGACGAAGGAACGTTAAGCCGAAAGCCATCTAGCCGAACTACATTTGGCCGAAACTGTTTTTTTTTTGTTGAAAATGGTTTGGCAGTACGACTGAACTGGTAATATGGCTGGAGAAGATGTATGCCCTATCAGGTTGTTTGGACAAAAAAATCGTTTGGCCGATAGGTCGGTGATCGAAAATTTCATTTGGCTGAAATGTTAGTTTGACAGGAAGGGTTATTTGGCAGAAAATGTCATTTGCCAAATACGGCCAAAAATGTCGGCCTGATTGGGTTTGTGGCCATTCGGTTCATCTCGTCGTTTGACGAAAGTCAGTCGGTGGAAAGCTTTTTTTCAAATGCCACTTGGCCAAATAACATGTTAAGGCAAGAATTATCTAGCCGACTTCCATTTGGACGAAACGGTTATAAGGTTGAAAACGATTTGGCCGAATATGTCATTTGGCTGAAAGTGACATACGGGCGAAGTGGTCATACGATCAAACTGATAATTTGGCCGAAAAAGTTGTTTCATTTGTCCGAAAATTGCGTTTGGCCGAACGGTTGAAATGTCATTTGCTAAATAGGTCATATGGCCAAAAATGTCTCCTGTAAAATGGCCCAAAAATGTTCGGATAAATGGCCCTTCCTGCCAGACGAGCATTTTGTCCTTACGACATTTTCGGCTAAATGATCTTTTACACCAGACTACTTTTTCGGCCAACCCAATAAACAGTTTAGGCTGAATAAGCTAGTTTTTTTGGCTGTAGAAGACTGTTTTTGGTTGAATATGCTCACTATCAGTTTCCAATGTTGGTCTGTTCGGCCGAACAACACTATAGGGCGTATGGCTACTTCACCCACATGATTTGTTCGACCAAATGATATATTCGGACGCACAGCTTTGGGCTCTGTGACTAGAGGTGTGCGCCGCCGCGCCACGCCGCCGCCGCTGACTGTTTTTGGCACGACGCCGCCGCCGACATTTTTGCATCGGCGCGCCGCCGTTTAAAATTTGTCACGCCGCTGATCTATAATTTTCACGCCGATTCAAATTTGAAGAAGTCCACAAAATTTTGAGATTCGAAGATTCAGTGGAACTTCCGTATAATCCGTATAATCCTGATAGATCTTTACAACATCACGTTGAAACTAAGAATGTTTCGTGAAGATACCAATGATCTCCATGAAAATTCCATACAATTTCTTGTTAAAATTTCGAAAAGCTCTTAACTTTATTAAAGAATTTTTTTTTCAATCTACAGATTAAGTTCAACACCGCGAATAAGCTAGTTTTTTTTTGCTGAAGAAGACTGTTTTTGGTTGAATATGCTCACTATCAGTTTCCAATGTTTGAATAATATCTGATCCGCCGAACAACACTATTGGGCGTATGGCTATTCCACCCAAATGATTTGTTTGGCCAAATGATATATTCGGACGCACAGCTTTGGGCTCTGTGACCTTCGATCAAACGGCCCTTCCCAGTCAAAAATCTGAATTCAAAGTAAAATTCTTTGGATTTCAGTGGGAAATGTCTACTCGAAATCCGGGTTAAAAATTTCTGAGATTTGCAATAGTCGAGATCTGTCCTGGCCACGTCCTTGCGAATGCTGAGGAAGGGGAAGGATGGTTAGTTGGACACATACTTAAGAAAGATGCAGAGAACTCAACGACCTCTCATAGGTGCCACGGAAGGTTTTGGGATTGTGTGGAAGGTTATAACAGTAGGAATCGTTTTGGTAGAACGTGATAGAACTAAGATAGAAATACAAAGTAGGAAAGGGACGAGCCTGGAATTGAACCCATGATCTCCTGCTTAAAAGGCAGAAGCGGTAGCCAATAGACCACCGTGCTCGTTTTTTCCAGGTTCTAAAATCATATCCAATAATCGGTTTTGGCAAGTCAGAATATTACTTCCAATTTTTGTAATACTTGTTAGAATACAGAAAACTTAAAATAATTTTGATTGTTTCCGACTCTAACTAAGTTCATGCTTTTGCTCGATTCACTTAACATCTGATCACAAAATATCAGCTTTATCTCCGGATTGCTCGGTTAAGTTAAGTTAAACAGTCAAATTTGAGGTCTTTTGTTACACTTTCAGGAACAATATACTCCATGATAAATTCCTTTTCAAAAAGCTCCATTGCGAGGGCACTGCTGCTGATGATGCATTTTGACTTTTTTTACACAGGCTTTGCGAAACAATCTTTCTCTCCAACAACTAAACAAATGAGCTTATCTTTGTGGGCTGCTCCTCCGATTCTCTTTTCATCGTACTTGTATCAGGTCCTGATGAGCTTGTTTTCGTGGCTTGTAACAATTGTAAGAGAATGTTGTCTCCCTTATCGTCTATCGTCTTATTATATTATTTTCAACTGTAATTAGAACTAATGCTTCAAACAATGCGTTTACTTCTTTGGTTTTATGAGATGAGAAGTTTTTCGGCCATTGAGCGGCCATTTAATTTCACCATTTCTTGACCTCTACATCACCCGAATCACTTTTCAAGACTTTCTTTGTTTCGGATTAAGATTGGTCAAAATGTCTCGATAAGAGGAATATGCAGGCGATTCGATGGATAGAGGCCTTTTCAATTAAATTCACCCTGTTGTCAAGGTATCACTAAAGTGTCTCTCGATTTTAGTGGCGACTAGCCAAATTTAGTCAAAACTTTACAGAACCATTGTACGATGGGCAACGCCGGGAAATTATAAGGAAAAAGGAAAGGAAAAAAATCACCTTGAAGATGATATTTTAGGAACAAAGTGTCTTCCGCAAAGTCAAAGCTGATTATTGAAGCTTTATTTTGAAGTTTGATCCAATAGGTCCCACTGCATTTTGAGATAAATTTTTAACTTCTACATTTCTAATGTTAGCATTGTGCGGTGTTCTAGAAAGTTGTTCCTTATTCAGTTTTGAAGCATTTTGCTGAAAAAAAAACAAGTGTTGTACGTCGTTTGTATCATTTGTTATGATGATTTCAAATAATAATGTTAAAAAATCTATATTTTGATTTAACTTTCCTTGTTTTATTTGGAAATATCAGTCTGGCTAGTGTTCTGTTGTGCCAATCACGGCTAATATTTTTATCTTTGTGTTAATCAAGCCTTCGAATAATCGAGTCCGCCCTGTGTATATAAAAATGAAAAGGTATGTGTTTTTATCCGGATAACTCGAAAACGGCTGGATAGATTTTCTTCATTCCTTCAGCAATTATGTTCATTATCGTTTCCGATGGGTCAATGATATTTTCTCATGCGAAAATCATGAGTAAGGTTGAGTAACCCGTGGAAAACTAAAATTTTGCATGGACAGTTCATAACGCGCATTTTTGCCTTCTATGCAAGCAAACTTCTGCCGGGTCACCTAGTAGCTTAGCTTACCTTCGTGATTAATCAGAATCAGTGGAATTGCACAAAGAATCAACTGAATGATTGGCTGAGATTGTTCAAGCATTTTCAGTATGCAAGTTTTAGTGACTCAAATATTCCAATGATCAATAAAGGCACCAGCCACATCCTTTTACCGTTATGGCTCAAATCCCGAACATGACTCTAAAACTGAAAATTTCCTCAGTTTTCAGTTCTGAGGATCGAGATTACAAATGAATACAAAATCCTATGAGAAAAATTACACTAATAAAGCTAAAATAGCCATTTAAAAGCGTGTGTTCAAAATATGCGTCATATTCGGAATTAGAGTCAAAACTGTATTCAGTATGAAATAGGAAAGGAATATTAGTAGCTTATTTCTGGTATTTGAAGACTGTGTTTACCTCTGCGTCTCTGCAAAAAAACACAGGAAGGATTATCAGTTAGTCGGTAGGCATCGTTCACTCTGATACGCGATAAAATTAATGTCATCCCTATTTTAATTCTCGGAGATTTATTTTTGTCAAGGCGAAATCCAGGGGGGAGCCCTATTAGCTTCGACAACTTATTTCTACTACTACTTGGCTGGGCCATTCTAATAAATACTTATCAGGGATCCATTTTATACACAAATACTCAAAGTTGGATTACATCGGCTTCCATATCTGACTACAATTGTAGCGGGACTTTACTATGAAAGAACATATTTTCTACATTGGCATTCCCATCTTCTAGGCGATAATCTCCGTCTGCTTGATTATGCCCTCATTTATCCGAGAATCGCAGCACCGAAAAGAAGGAGAAAAATCCCTGCGTAAATCCTCGAATCACTCCAGTATGAAGGCGAGAATAATCGGATTATAACTACACGAACAATTCCCATCTTCGGTTGAATTGGAGACGCGCTGCCATCGTTGCCTGTTTCCGGGGGTTCCTTCATGTGTACTGTGATATAATATAGTGAAATAAATTACCTACTGTAGTATGACCAGTTCTCTTATCCGACAGACGGAATTGTGGCAGTAAGTTTGCTTCGAAATTCAGATACCACAGTGCGTCAAGAAAGTATCCAAACATAATTGTTTAATGTAACAATTATTTCGTTCAGTTTGAAATTAAATTACCCAGACTATCTACGTTTGAGATGCAGCCAGTTATCGCCTTCGACTTCATCGTTACTTACAGAGATTCTGCATTACTGACTCACCTTATACACACCTTCGAAATGTACAAACAATTCATATACCCCCTGTCCATATCCCCAAAGCGGTGTTGCTAAGCGGTTGGCCGGCTAGTGTCGGATAAAGTTGTGTTGATACCGCAAAAACCAGACCACCTAAAACTCGCTTAAAATCGGGTGCAACAGCAGCAACACTCTACTGACTGACTGACTGACTGGTCACCACCGGCACCGCGCCACGCCGCCACCGTTCGCCTCCGTGACCTGTTATTTGCGGAAAGTGGACTCCGGAAAAGCGAGGCCCCGGTCGGTCGGTCCGTCGGGAGAATGAATATCACTTCATTTAATTTCGAATTTCAGCGGCGATGTTGCTTAGTGGTTGACGCAGCAGCGCAGCGGCAACCAGACAGATAGTCGGACAGGGGCCAAAGAGCACACCGCAGTACCGACCGTCGCACACACATATCAACACTTGCTCATCTCGAGCTCTGGTTGGGTGGTTGCCTGTTTTGCAATCCGAGTTACTCGGTAGAGTATGGCGATATTCAACCGTTGAGTTCCGTCGCCACCCAATCCAACCCAGTCAGGTACCTTCCAGCTATTGTTGATGTTGTTGTTGTCTGGATGAAAAGCACGCCCTGTGGTCCCAATGCAAAACTTATGCACTAACACACTCCGAGACACCAGAGATGGAGAGTATGAGAGGTGCCATATCAGATTATTGCTGACACTTTACCTGTGTGTGCCTCGCCGTCAAGAAAGTGCAACTGCTGCTAGATTGCGGGGAAGTGATAGCACTGCCAGTTAACTTGATAATGGAGTTCGGGGGATTGTTGGCTTGGTTGGTGAATGGTGTGCGATATTTGTTGGTAGTACGGTTTTCAGAGGAGTTCAGAATATAGAGCAACGCATTTCCGCTCTCTGGGTTGGGTTGAGGTGGTATGAAATAACTGGAATTAGATTCCATTTCTGAGATGTTTTGCTATGTTGTACACAGCATTGCTGAGATGATATGCAAATAACTGCAAAATACTTATGGGGAAATATGTATCATTTTCCAATTACTGATTAGTTGTGAGTAGCAATAATTTTACTATTTGACTGACGTACATTGTGATTCAAGATTCAATTGTATCAATGTGAGTAAGCAATTACTTCTTCAATTGTTTCAGGTTTTGTTTATATACAGCTTGTACGTATACTTCAAGTTTGGATTGCTTAGAAATGATTTAGGGTATATAATCAAGTCTTCCATTCAGAAATAATGTGGTTGAATTCTAGAGAGTATTCAGAGGCAGAGGATCTTATATGTTGATTATAAGTACTTTTAAAACAAATTTTCTAGTGTTTAATATTTGATTAATATCTGACAACTTTGAGAAGGGTCAACGTTTTTTCAAAGCTTCTGAATTTATCGAACAACGTGTTTACAATATCGGGACTGCATTCAGAATCCTTAAAATTCTTCTGTGAATAACTTCAATCCAAGATTTACGGATTCCTCATATGATTCTTCTATTTAGAGTGTCCTCGACATTTCCATTTTTATTCTCTTTGAAATCTAAGCAAATTCTGCTTCTGCTTCTTATGTTTTTCAGTTACATTTGTCCAGAAAAAGATCTAAAAATTCAAAGTAAAGTAAGCACGCTATATTTAAAATAAGAGTAAACCGATTGATACTGATAGATACTGAATCCGAAATCACACGCTTGGTTGGGTGTCCTGCACTACAATGTACAATGTATAGGTATTTAGATATATTTCTTCGACACGTTACTTTTGTTGCATAAATCGATTCTACATCAGCAAACGCACTGGTCGTCTTCCTAAAAGCTGTGCTTTCTTCATTTGTAGTTCCGCCGGAAAATCACGTGTCTATCGTACTGGCATGGTGAGTTCAAATCCAGCTGATGGAAGAAGTTTATTCCAGTACAATTTTCGAATTAAATGTTTTATATGAGGGCAAACTTGTCGAATCGGTATATATACGAAACGATTACTTTTCAGTTTGATAGCCGCAGTAGAAAAAAAAACAAAAGTAGTACAATGGTCTACCCTCTTGCAACTGACAATCACGGAGATCTGTAAACGGTTCGTCCACCGACGAATCCTCCATATTTTCAAACATCATTTCTATCGAATGCTCTAATAAATCTAATAACAACTAAGCAACAACACAATGAGGCAAACCATCAGCAATCATCTCTGCATCGGATATTTGAATTCCCGAGTAATTGAACAACACATCAGCGATTCTCCACATAAAGTTCCAGAAGCTCACAGAAGCCTCATTTGAAGAGGCTCGGAAGCCTCCTTTCAAGAGGCTCGGAAGCCTCCTTTCAAGAGAAACGGAAGCCTCCTTTCAAGAGGCTCGGAAGCCTTCTTTCGAGAGGCTCGGAAGCCTTCTTTCGAGAGGCTCGGAAGCCTTCTTTCAAGAGGAACGGAAGCCTCCTTTCAAAAGGCCCGGAGGCCTTCTTTCAAAAGGCTCGGAAGCCTCCTTTCAAGAGGCTCGGAAGCCTCCTTTCAAGAGACTCGAGAGCCATCTTTCAAAACGCTCGGAAGCCTTATTTTAAGAAGCTCGGAAGTTTGCTTTGAAGAGGCTCGGAAGCCTCCTTTCAAGAGGCTCAAGCCTCCTTTCAAGAGGCTCAGAAGCCTCCTTTCAAGAGGCTCAGAAGCCTCCTTTCAAGAGGCTCAGAAGCCTCCTTTCAAGAGGCTCAGAAGCCTCCTTTCAAGAGGCTCAGAAGCCTCCTTTCAAGAGGCTCAGAAGCCTCCTTTCAAGAGGCTCAAGCCTCCTTTCAAGAGGCTCAGAAGCCTCCTTTCAAGAGGCTCCAGAAGCCTCCTTTCAAGAGGCTCAAGCCTCCTTTCAGGAGCTCAGAGTCTCCCTTTCAAGAGGCTCAGAGTCTCCTTTCAAGAGGCTCAGAAGTCTCCTTTCAAGAGGCTCAAGCCTCCTTCAAGAGGCCTGCCTCCTTTCAAGAGGCCTCAGAAGCCTCCTTTCAAGAGGCTCAGAGCCTCCCTTTCAAGAGGCTCCAGCCTCCTTTCAAGAGGCTCAAGCCTCCTTTCAAGAGGCCTCAGAGCCTCCTTTCAAGAGGCTCAAGCCTCCTTTCAAGAGGCTCAGAGCCTCCTTTCAAGAGGCTCAGAAGCCTCCTTTCAAGAGGCTCAGGAAGCCTCTTTTCAAGAGGCTCAGGCCTCCTTTCAAGAGGCTCAGAAGCCTCCTTTCAAGAGGCTCAGGCCTCCTTTCAAGAGGCTCAGAAGCCTCCTTTCAAGAGGCTCAGAAGCCTCCTTTCAAGAGGCTCAGAAGCCTCTTTCAAGAGACTCAGAAGCCTCCTTTCAAGAACTCAGAAGCCTCTTTCAAGAAGTTCGGAAGCCTCTCTTTAAAAGGCTCGGAAGCCTCCTTTCAAGAGGCTCGGAAGCCTCCTTTCAAGTGGCTCGTAAGCCTCCTTTCAAGAGGCTCGGAAGCCTCCTTTCAAGAGGCTCGGAAGCCACCTTTCAAGGGTCTCGGAAGCCACCTTTCAAGAGGCTCGGAAGCCTCCTTTCAAGAGGCTCTGAAGTCTCCTTTTCTTGGGAAATTCTTCGGAATTTCCTTGGGAAATTCTTCGGAATTTTCTTGGGAAATTCTTCGGAATTTCCTTGCGAAATTCTTCGGAATTTCCTTGGGAAATTCTTCGGAATTTCCTTGGGAAATTCTTCGGAATTTCCTTGGGAAATTCTTCGGAATTTCATTGGAAAATTCTTCGGAATTTCCTTGAGAAATTCTTCGGAATTTCCTTGAGAAATTCTTTTGAATTTTCTTAAGAATTTTTTTTCGGAATTTTTTGGGAAATTTTTCGGATTTTTTTTGGGAAATTCTTCGGAATTTCCTTGGAAAATTCTTCCGAATTTCCTTGGAAAATTCTTCCTAATTTCCTTGGTAATTTCTCCCGAATTTCCTTGGAAATTCTTCTGAATTTCCTTGGGAAATTCTTCTGAATTTCCTTGGGAAATTTTTCTGAATTTCCTTGGAAATTTTTTCTTTCAAGAGGCTCGTAAGCCTCCTTTCAAGTGGCTCGTAAGCCTCCTTTCAAGAGGCTCGGAAGCCACCTTTCAAGAGGCTCGGAAGCCTCCCTTCAAGAGGCTCTGAAGTCTCCTTTCCTTGGAAAATTCTTCAGAGTTTCCTTGGGAAATTCTTCGGAATTTCTGTGGGAAATTCTTCGGAATTTCCTTGGGAAATTCTTCGGAATTTCGTTGAGAAATTCTTCGGAATTTCCTTGGGAAATTCTTCGAAATTTCCTTGGGAAATTCTTCGGAATTTCCTTGGGAAATTCTTCGGAATTTCCTTGGGAAATTCTTCGGAATTTCCTTGGGAAATTCTTCGGAATTTCCTTGCGAAATTCTTCGGAATTTCCTTGGGAAATTCTTCGGAATTTCCTTGGGAAATTCTTCGGAATTTCCTTGGGAAATTCTTCGGAATTTCCTTGGGAAATTCTTCGGAATTTCCTTGAGAAATTCTTCGGAATTTCCTTGACAAATTCTTTTGAATTTTCTTAAGAAATTTTTTTCGGAATTTTTTAAGAAATTCTTCGGATTTTTTTTGGGAATTTCTTCGGTATTTCCTTGGGAAATTCTTAGGAATTTCCTTGGGAAATTCTTCGGAATTTCCTTGGAAATTTCTTCCGAATTTCCTTGGGAAATTCTTCCGAATTTCCTTGGAAATTCTTCTGAATTTCCTTGGGAAATTCTTCTGAATTTCCTTAGGAAACTTTTCTGAATTTCCTTGGAAAATTCTTCGGAGTTTCTTCGGAAAATTCTTCGGAATTTCTTCGAGAAATTCTTCGGAATTGCTTCGAGAAATTCTTCGGAATTTCTTCGGAATTTCCATGGAAATTTTTTTTTTGGAATTTCGTTCGGCTTTTCTTCGGAATTTTCTTGGGAAATTGTTCGGAATTTCCTTGGAAACATTTTCGGAATTTTCTGGGAATAATATCCTTCGGCATTTCCATGGGAAATTCTTCTGATTTTTTTAAAGAATTCTTCGGAATTTCATCGAAAAAAAAGGGATTTCTCAAGATTTTTTTTTATTTAACATGAGACACTACATAAGAACAACATAAATACAAGAAAAATGGCAGAACCTAAAAAATGTTTGAGTTTCGTTTTGGTTTTGTACCATTCTTAAAGATCAAATCATTGCCTTCAGAATCGACATTAAAGTAAAATTGCTCTTTCTTCTGCAACAAAAATCATGAAAAGAACATTTCGACGGATAATTTGGAACAGTTTGAAACGCTTGAATCAGATAAATCTGCCAATTGATGTGGAAAACAAGTGGAAACTCTTCTACCAGCGCCTGCGACGAACGGTAGACGGGAGGGAGAGCAGCCGATTGATAAATGAAGCATCGCCAGTGTCAAAGATCTTGACACGATTATTCTTCCCTTTTTCCGAACGTGCTAGACCCTTCGTCGTTGTTCGCCAACAGAAGCAGCAGAAGGAGGTCAAATATCGAGTTGACAGCCAGTGCGATGAAATTGATGACAACAGTGACGCGTGACGGGGGTGGAGAAGTGTCATTTGTTCCAATTTCGGAAGATTTGCTGCCCCAATGGGCTTCCCCATCCAAGTGTTTAATAAAGTTTTACTTGTTTTGCAGTAGGCTCAGCGTACTGAAAGGTCTTACAGTTAATCCAAATGTTGGTATTATTTAGTGCGAATCTAAGAAGATTTCCAAAAGTGTAACCAAAGTTCACAAGACCTAAAAATGATCAGTCTGAGTTACATTAAATTCTAACTAATCGCAATAGGTGGATTAATCCCAGACTTTTTCATTCGCTTTAACACAACTTTCTGTTCAGAAGCCGGAGGCTTGTTGACGCAAAATGTCGTAAATGTCTGTACAATCACTCGTCGTGAATCACCCTGAATCGTGTGCTGGGCCTAATAATGGCGGCACAAAGTGTTCCTAAAAACTGGAGTGATGACCATCAGACACTCTTCGATGACTGAATGCGATTACCCCGAGGATTCGAAACCAGCCTACAATCACCATTGAGTAGCACCACCTTGGCTCTAATGATGATTACCTACCATCTGAAGTCAATCTTAAGAGAGATGCTCCATGCTTACGGTTGTCGTCAACTCAAAGAAAGCGTCAGCTGGGTCCTCGCCAGTCGGTGATTAACCAATTCGGGAAGTATCTTAACGACAGCACTTCGGCATCGATGGACAACGCGTGGATTATCCATGCTTTTAGGGAAGAAATTGCCCATTTCTGTTTTCGGAACGACAGCAGGTGTTCACTGTGCTACGGTTTACTACAGACCACATCAAAAGGTACAAGACGGAAAGGTGTGCAGCAATAAACGTCAGGATTTATTTTTACTGAGGGACGACGCGACCACCCAGGTGTATGATAGTCGTTATCGATCAAACATTTTGCCGAGGACGATGAAGGTTGATTACTTCTTTGAGGAGGTACTGTCTTGTTTCTTTTATTTATCATACGGGAGAAATCATTTGTTTTGTGAGGTTCATTAACTCCATGTTCATGTTTACTAGAGAAATTATATGTTCCTTGCAAATATACAATTAATCATCATCCTTTTCCGGATAAATAAATTCATTTGTCAGTACAAACATACACCAAGGCAATTAATAATAAAAAACACTGCTTTTTGTTAGAATTGTTCGAGGGAACACTTATTGTTTAATTTGAATCGAACCAAACAACTACGTAACAAGTCTCGTTCTTTCCTATAACCTTTCTTTTTATGACAAGTCACCATCATAGTCTGCCTATGTTTTAAATGCTGTAGGTAAGATATTTTTAATTATACTTTTCAAATAAACTAATGAAAAAGGATTTTCTCAGTCACAAAATGTAGAACGATGATGCTACGCAAATCAGACCACACTCTGCATCGCAACACTGACTGTGTAAGTAGGTGGCACTAATCGTTTCACAATTCTGTTTACATTTTCCATTACCCATTCCATTTTGCGACAAATCATAAAAATCTCAAAATGTAACCTCGTTGTCGTCTAGCAAAAAAAACGACGAAGGCTTGCCCCTTGGCTTTATCAACGTTCAAACAACCGCAGTATTTTTTTGTCTCCTCCTATGAAGAAAGATAGGATTCGCCTGCCGTTGCGCCATTAGCGCAGCTCGGAGGACCCCGAGTAGGCAAATGGATGTTTCCCAGCGCCACTTGAGTCGTTTGATGTGGCCAGGCTGATGACTAGCGGCACATTTAGCAGCGCGCCGTCGTCGTCCTACCCCCGTTTCATGCCGTGCCGTGGGTGGAAACTATCAGAAAAAACGAAAACCTAACGAAGAGAGCACTTGGCCAACCCACCCACACTCCGGCGATGACGGAACGACAAGAAGAAGCAAGAATAGTGCGCGATCGAGTGCGACGTGATAGAGAATCCCATTAATGCTTATGTAAATGTGCGCTAATAAGCAGCGAAATCGAACTTTTGCCGCAATAGCTCCTCACCGCGCGCGCCAGGTCTCGTGAGTCACTCGGCGGATGATTGCAGCTCAGCAGCAGCAGCAACCACACGGCAATCGAAAAGCTCTAAATGACTTATTTTCCCCTAACGGAGCGTTCAGTATTGCTTGTATCGAGACACGAGAGCCTTCGACTCTATCTCCAAACCGAACAGTGGGTGGCGTTTGTGTTGCTGCAGAACAAGATGGGGAGGAACACTGGCGTAGTCGTCGCAGACGCTAACCGCCTCAGCAGCAGCAGCAACAGCTACAGAAAAATCAATTTAAATGGCAAAAGATTGAATGTCATGCAATTGGCGGTGACTTGACTCCCATCATTCCTTCCCAACTAGCCATGCAACCAACAACAGCCCAACCAGCCGTCTGGCTGTGAGTCAGAGCCAGCGTTTATTACCGCAGTCGTGAAGCCCTCCCCCAGAGCGTTTTGCCGCATCGAACGGTGATAAATTTTCCGTCGATTAATTGATAAATATGAGGTAAGATTTTCCCTCCAGATCATGCATCGTGTGCGCGAGTCTCACGGACCAGCCAGCTAGTCGATTGGGTCGATTGGGTCGCGCTGATAAGAAACTCTCCCCCCAAATAGACTCCGTCACGCCACACCGATGTTCAGGGATCGCTTGCGATATCTTGGGGAGCTCTTGGGGGTTGATCCCAGCGGGATAAGACTGTGCTTCGCTTGTTAGTGTCGTGCCCATCTGCTGGGGGAGAAAAAAAAAGTCGCAAAATGCTGAGACGACGCGGCAATAAATGAAGAAATTAAATCGAACAAACTACAAATGATCAATAAAAACGCAATCGATCGCTGATGGTGAAAGTCTAGTACATATAACTAGGGAGAGGCGATATCGTAGCCAGTAGTAGGGCGAGATGATGGATGCTGCTGGGAGGTCGCGTGATTGTGCGCCATGCTCCACCACACTCCTCGGAATAGGGAAGCTGTGGTTGTCGTGGCGATGATTAGCAGGCAAGGAACATGAGCAAATGCGTGGACTAATTACTGGGGAATCGGCAGGGGAGAATGTGGGCACGTGAGTTTTTTTTATAGGTTTGAGAGGAAAATGTCATTTATGGATAGCACTCGATAAAGTGGCTGTATGTGATATTCTGCAGGGGAAAGACGATTGAGTGGTATTCAGTGGAATTGATTGGAAGTTAATCGATAATTATTTTTTAATCATACGGATGAAAAAAAAGAACGTGTCACTGCCATTATAATGGATCGTCCCACGTACACGATACATGTAGATGGAACAAAGTTGTGGGCGGTTTCTAGCTACAGGCCATGATATGATGGGGCAACAATATTTAATTTACTGTCGACACAATCGCGCGAGCCATTATTTTTAAAATATTCTCGAGTATATCAGCTGGTATGGCTATTTTGACACAGAGAATCGATGCTTGATGCACTTTTATAATATGACTAAGCCCTAATACGGAAAAGAACAAAACAGATCAGCAAACCTACAATACTATTTTTTAAGATGTTTTTCGATTGAGCAAAAGGGTTAGATCTGTAATTGATTCTCAAAAAATTTAAAAAAAATTACCATCTAGAAATTATGTCGAAAATTGTTCACTAAAACACTCTTAGACTCCCTGAAAATAATACTCTGGAAAATTTCTCCTCGAACTACTGCGAAAACTACTCGAGGATTTTTTTCTGAAAATACTTTCAAAAATTCATCAAGAGCTCCCCCAAAATATAATTCGATAATTGCTGCAAAAATTCCCGCGGTAGTTTATTTCCGTGTTCATCTTGTCACAGAAAAAAATTTGGTCAATTAATCAGAAAATTTGTTTTGTATTGCTTCTTCCGGATACTTCTTCGTAACTTTTGCTGGGAATAAATTCAGTAAATGCTGCAATATATTATTAAGAAATTCTTTCAGAAAGTTCGTAAAAATTTTACCGGCATTCATGAGAAATTTCATTTGTTGTCCGAAGAAATACCGAGAGGATTTTCCGAGAGAATACCCGAAAAAATAATTCGGAGGAATTCCTAAACGAGTTGCCGGAGAAGCTTCCGGTGAAATTACTTTCCGAGACATTTATAAAGAATTTCCGGAGGAACTCCCATAGAGAATTGCATAAGAATTTCACGATGTATTTTAGGAGAAATTGCTGTTGGAACTTCCGGAAGAATTGCAGTTGGAACTTCCAGAAGAAATCCTGTTAGAACTTCTTGAAAAAAAAATCCCGAAGAAACTTTCGGAGGGATTTCCAAAGGAACTTTCGGAGAAATTTCCAAAGGAACTTCAGGGGGAATTTCCAAAGGAAAAACTTCCTGGGGAGTTCCCGGAGAAACTTCCGGAGGAACTCCCGGAAGAACTTCCGGAGGAATTCCCGGAGGAATTTCCGGTGGAACTTCCGAAGGAACTTCCGGAGGAACTTCTGCAGGAATTCCTGGAGCAACTTCCGGAGGAATTCCCGGAGGAACTTCCGGAGGAATTCACGGAGGAACTTCCGGAGGAATTCCCGGAGGAACTTTCGGAGGAATTTCCAAACGAACTTCCGGAGGAATTTCCAAACGAACTTCCGGAGAAATTTCCAAAGGAACTTCCGAAAGAATTTCCAAATGAACTTCCGGAGGAATTTCCAAACGAACTTCCGGAGGAATTTCCAAAGGAACTTCAGGAGGAATTTCCAAAGGAACTTCCAGAGGAATTCCCAAAGGAACTTCCGGAGAAATTCTCAAAGGAACTTCCGGAGGAATTCCCAAAGGAACTTCCGGAGGAATTCCCAAAGGAAATTCCGGAGGAATTCCCTAAGGAACTTCCGGAGGAATTCCCAAAGGAACTTCCGGAGGAATTCCCAAAGGAACTTCCGGAGGAATTCCCAAAAAAAAACTTTAGGAGGAATTCCCAAAGGACCTTCCGAAGGAATTCCTAAAGGAACTTCCGGAGGAATTCCTAAAAGAACTTCCGGAGGAATTCCAAAAGGAACTTTTGGAGGAATTCCTAAAGGAACTTCCGGAGGAATTCCTAAAAGGAACTTCCGGAAGAATTTCAAAGGAATTTCCGGAGGAATTCCCAAAGGAACTTCCGGAGGAATTCATCAAAGGAACTTCCGGAAGAATTTCCAAAGGAACTTCCGGAGGAATTCCCAAAGGAACTTCCGAGGAATTCCAAAGAACTTCCGGAGGAATTCCCAAAAGAAACTCCCGGAGAATTCCCAAAGGAAACTTCCGGGGAATTCCCAAAAGGAACTCCCGGAGAATTCCCAAAAACTTAAGGAGGAATTCCCAAAGGACCTTCCGAAGGAATTCCTAAAGGAACTTCCGGAGGAATTTCCAAAGGAACTTCCGGAGGAATTTCCAAAGGAACTTCCAGAGAAATTTTCAAAGGAACTTCCGGAGGAATTTCCAAAGGAACTTCCGGAGGAATTTCCAAAGGAACTTACGGAGGAATTTCCAGAGGAACTTCCGGAGGAATTTCCAAAGGAACTTACGGAGGAATTTCTAAAGGAACTTCCGGGAGAATTTCCAAAGGAATTTCCGGAAGAATTACCAAAGGAACTTCCGGAGGAATTTCCAAAGGAACTTCCAAAGGAATTTCCAAAGGAACTTCCGGAGGAGTTTCCAATGGAACTTCCGGAGGAATTTAGAAAGGAACTTCCGGAGGAATTTCCAAAGGAACTTCCGGAAGAATTTCCAAAAGGACTTCCGGAGGAATTTCCAAAGGAACTTCGGGGGGAATTTACAAAGGAACTTCCGGAGGAATACCCAAAGGAACTTCTGGAGGAATTCCCAAAGGATCTTCCGGAGGAATTCCAAAAGGAACTTCCAGAGGAATTCCTAAAGGAACTTCCAGAGGAATTCCTAAAGGAACTTCCGGATGAATTCCCAAAGGAACTTTTGGAGGAGTTCCAAAAGGAACTTCTGGAGAAGTTCCAAAAGGAACTTCCGGAGGAATTCCCAAAGGAACTTTCGGAGGAATTCCCAAAGTAACTTCCGGTGGCATTCCCAAAGGAACTTCCGGAAGAATTCTCAAAGGAACTTCCGGAGGAATTCTCAAAGGAACTTCCAGAGGAATTCTCAAAGGAACTTCCGGAGGAATTCTCAAAGGAACTTCCAGAGGAATTCTCAAAGGAACTTCCGGAGGAACTCCCAAAGGAACTTCCGGAAGAATTTCCAATGGAACTTCCTTAGGAATTTCCAAAGGAACTTCCGGAGGAATTTCCAAAGGAACTTCCGGAGGAATTTCCAAAGGAACTTCCGGAGGAATTTCCAAAGGAACTTCCGGAGGAATTTCTAAAGGAACTTCCGGAGGAATTTCCAAAGGAACTACCGGAGGAATTTCAAAGGAACTACCGGAGGAATTTCAAAGGAACTTCCGAAAGAATTTCCAAAGGAACTTCCGGAGGAATTTCCAAAGGAACTTCCGGAGGAATTTCCAAAGGAACTTCCGGAGGAATTCCCAAAGGAACTATCGGAGAAATTCCCAAAGCAACTTTCGGAGGAATCCCCAAAGGAACTTCCGGAGGCATTCCCAAAGGAACTTCCGGAGGAATTCCTAAAGGAACTTCCGGAGGAATTTTCAAACGAACTACCGGAGGAATTTCCTAACGAACTTCCGGAGGAATGTCCAAAGGAACTTCCGGAGGAATTCCCAAGGGAACTTCCGGAGGAATTCCCAAGGGAACTTCCGGAGGAAATCCTCAAGGGAACTTCCGGAGGAATTCCCAAGGGAACTTCCGGAGGAATTCCCAAGGGAACTTCCGGAGGAATTCCCAAGGGAACTTCCGGAGGAATTCCCAAGGGAACTTCCGGAGGAATTCCCAAGGAACTTCGGAGGAGAATTCCCAAGGAACTTCCGGAGGAATTCCCAAGGAACTTCCGGAGGAATTCCCAAGGAACTTCGGAGGAATTCTGAGGAACTTCCGGAGGAATTCCCAAGGAACTTCCGGAGAATTCCAGAGACTTCGGAGGAATTCCCAAGGGAACTTCGGAGGAATTCCCAAGGAACTTCGGAGGAATTCCCAAGGAACTTCAGGAGGAATTCCCAAGGAACTTCCGGAGGAATTCCCAAGGAACTTCCGGAGGAATTCCCAAGGAACTTCCGGAGGAATTCTGGAACTTGAACTTCGGAAGAATTCCCAAGGAACTTCCGGAGGAATTCTGGAACTTCCGGAGGAATTCAAGGGAACTTCGGAGGAATTCCCAAGGAACTTCGGAGGAATTCAAGGAACTTCGGAGGAATTCCCAAGGAACTTCCGGAGGAATTCCCAAGGGAACTTCGGAGGAATTCAAGGAACTTCGGAGGAATTCCCAAGGAACTTTCGGAGGAATTCCCAAGGAACTTCGGAGGAATTCCCAAGGAACTTCCGGAGGAATTCCCAAGGAACTTCGGAGGAATTCTGAGGAACTTCCGGAGGTTCCCAAGGAACTTCGGAGGAATTCCGGAACTTCCGGAGGAATTCCCAAGGAACTTCGGAGAGATTCCCAAGGAACTTCCGGAGGAATTCCCAAGGAACTTCCGGAGGAATTCCCAAGGGAACTTCCGATTCCAAGGAACTTGGGAATTCCCAAGGAACTTCGGAGGAATTCCCAAGGGAACTTCCGGAGGAATACCAAAGGGAACTTCCCGGCGAATTCCCAAGGGAACTTCCCGACGAATTCCTGAAGCAACTTCCGGAGGAATTCCCGGAGGAACTTCCGGAGGAATTCCCAAGGGAACTTCCGGAGGAATTCCCAAGGGAACTTCCGGAGGAATTCCCAAGGGAACTTCCGGAGGAATTCCCAAGGGAACTTCCGGAGGAATTCCCAAGGGAACTTCCGGAGGAATTCCCAAGGGAACTTCCGGAGGAATTCCCAAGGGAACTTCCGGAGGAATTCCCAAGGGAACTTCCGGAGGAATTCCCAAGGGAACTTCCGGAGGAATTCCCAAGGAACTTCCGGAGGAATTCCCAAGGAACTTCGGAGGAATTCCCAAGGGAACTTCCGGAGGAATTCCCAAGGGAACTTCCGGAGGAATTCCCAAGGGAACTTCCGGAGGAATTCCCAAGGGAACTTCCGGAGGAATTCCCAAGGGAACTTCCGGAGGAATTCCCAAGGGAACTTCCCGACGAATTCCCAAGGGAACTTCCCGACGAATTCCCAAGGGAACTTCCCGACGAATTCCTGAAGCAACTTCCGGAGGAATTCCCGGAGGAAGTTCCAGAGGCATTCCCGGAGGAATTCCCAAAGGAACTTTCGGAGGAATTCCCAAAGGAACTTTCGGAGGAATTCCCAAAGGAACTTCCGGAGGAATTCCCAAAGGAACTTCCGGAGGAATTCCCAAAGGAACTTCCGGAGGAATTCCCAAAGGAACTTCCGGAGGAATTCCCAGAAGAACTTCCGGAGGTATTCTCAAAGGAACTTCCGGAGGAATTCCCAAAGGAACTTCCAGAGGAATTCCCGGAGGAAGTTCCAGAGGCATTCCCGGAGGAACTTCCGGAGGAATTCCCGGAGGAACTTACAGATGAATTGCCGAAGGAACTTCCCCAGAAATTGTTTAAGGAAGTTTCGGGGTAATTTCATAAGAAATTACAAAAGGAACTTGCCACGCAAGTCTCGGAGGAATTCCAGAAGAAACTTTCGGAGAAATTGCTTCCCCTTCCGGAAGAATTTCCGCAGGAACTTTCAGAGGCAATCCCGAAGGAACTTCTATATGAATTCCTGATGAAGCTTCTGGAAGAATTCCCGAATGAACTTTCGGAGGAATACTTGAATTAACTTCCAGATGAATTCTCGGAGGAACTTTCGGAGGAATTCCAACAGGAGGAATTGGTCATGGAACTTTCGGAGGTATTGCTGAAGGAACTGGTGGATAAATTTCCGTAGGATCAATTTCCGAAGGACCTTTCGGGAAAATACCCAAAGTAACTTCCGAAGAATTCCCCGAAAAAAATTTCTAAAGGAATTACCGAATGAACTTCTGGATTTCCCACTGCGAACCTAAGCCTTGAGTTTGAATTATTTCCAATCATTTTACATTGTATCGATTGATCCTGTTCGCCATCAGCATGAGGCGAATAAGTCTTTGTTCTTGTGTGTTGGATGCCGTACTGATGGCAGTAATTCTGGAGCTCACTGCAAAAAATTGGGGACCATTATAAGATTTTATAGACTTGCTTCGGAGATGGCTTTTCAGTCTTGACAAAATCAAAACACTGTTATTTAATCTTGTCCAATGTTTTGGTCCGTTAGACTTTCCTCAGGGACTCAATTCTTACAGGTTTATTCTCAACTGTGGTTCTGCTGAACCACTGATTGTCACGAGGTCAATAGAAAGCAATGGTTATCGATCTTGTGGCAGTCACTGAATTCCAACGATAAGCGGAAAGGGTTTTACCATAAACGCGATGCTCGCACCGTTCTCGTTTATGTGGGAAAATCCTGACCTCGTGACAATCAATGGTTCAGCAGAACCACAGTTGAGGATAAACCTGTAAGAATTGAGTCCCTGAGGAAGGTCCCAAACGGACCGAAACGTTGAACAAGATTAAATAACAGTGTTTTGATTTTGTCAAGACTGAAAAGTCATCTCCGAAGCTTTAAACTACAGTCGAAATTAATAGTTTATAGACTTGGGCATTCCGAAACGGCAAAACGTCCCATGTGGTGCCTTCACGATGAATTGCGCTGTAATTTACTTCATAATTCTGTTTCTGAAATACGTTGGACGGCTTATAGATCAACTGCTTTCTCTGTCTCTTCAACTGATACGATACGAAGAAATCTATACAAGTCCAACTGTAGTACACAATGTTCATGCGAAAATTTGTAAGCCACCGGGTCACTGATGATCCCCATATAACAAATTTGGTTTCATGACGCTCTTGGAATCGGTGATTTACTTTTCTTGTTTGCTATAAAACCATAATAAATTCATCGATGTTCAGCTGTTTCAGTTCATATTCCAATTCAAAGTTGTACGTCTGGGCATAAATTGCTCTTTGGATAGAAACATTAGTGGCTTGCAAATTGCAATCAGATATCAGTTTAAGATTTTCCCCCTATTAGGTATAAACTGACTTCCGATTTAAAAATACCTTTTTTCAATTTCTGATACAGACTTGCTTGCAAAAAATATAATCCTCCGCTTCCATTCTGGGTCATTCTGGAGAAAAAATACTCAAACTTGCATGGGCTATTACAATATAGGGGTTCTTAGAATCTCAATTACCGAGAAAGTTCATTCACTTACGGCCATCTTTTATGAGAATCTTGGGAGTACTTTGATCGCCAATTTTTTTGTAGAACGAAGCTAGCTTCGGAGTGGTTGTGTTGTATTTCCCAAGGATTGTGGAAATCATCAAACATTTGTAATCAGCCTGAGGTAGCTGCGTAGCTGTAATACATTTTTTGTGTATCAAAATTCTACTTCCTTTAGACTGGATACCTGAGCCGGACTATTCGTGACATAGAAATATCAGCCTCAGCAACACCATACACACAAATCTCTTTATTCAGTAGAATTCATTCTTCTTGGAAACAGGTCAGGAGTGCCTTATCATGTTTTTTATTCTTTACTAGCAGACCCGACGAACTTCGTTTCGCCTAAAAAAATACGAGTTATGAAGAAACTGGTGTTTCATTTGTATAGAAGCCCCCCTTTCCAAAGGTGGGAGGGGTCTCGAACTATCATAAAAACCTTCCCCGGGCCCAAAACCCTTTGCATAAAAATTATGTATATATATTTTCTTGATTTTTTATCAATTATATATAAGTTCATCACGTACAGGCCTTATCATGGCTAAGATCATGTTATTCAGGACTTTGTCCCCTAATCAGATGATTGTCCACGTAGACGATCACATCATCTAACCAACAAACAATGACTCAATCTTCTTCTGAATAGATTCAGGAGCAAAGCTTATCCCGAACATCAGCCTTTTATATAAGTACAGAAATTTGTAAAAACACTCAATAAAACTCATTATAACTGTTTTTAGCGTTTTTTTCTGTTTCCGATGGAACATTAATAGTTCGTAGCCAGAGACCGGTGAACCACGAAAATACACGAAAACAACACTGACATCACCTACCTGCTCAGCTCTCTTCCCATGCATAATAAATGCTAACATTGTCGGACTGGAGTCGGCGTTGACGGTTTGATAAGAAACAGTTCTATTATTCCTAGATAATAACGTACTCTGAGAAAAATCGTCCATAACATCATCATGGCAACATACCAATTTGAATTCCCCAGTCGAATATGCTACTTCAATTGAATACACTTGCATCTCCGTATCTATTGATAAATAATTCAAATTTGGGATCAATAGCCCGTCTTGGAATGTCTTCCAACTACGACGCAGTTGCGTAAAAAGACGACAATGTCAACGATAGGGCGTACGTATTGACCCATTTGAAATTCTGAAAGAGGATCTTCTTCAAATCACTCAATGGATAAAAACAAATTTTCATTAGAAGCGTATCGTTAGAATTTCAAATAATCGAGTATTAAAATTCCAAGCCAACAACCTATCGCCCCCTGACAGAATGGAACCAGGATAACCCACCGCCTGTAAGTAAACAAGCAAACAACTCATGTCCCCTCCCCCTTCCCCATCCTCCGCCATCCTAATAAAATCTAAGCCCATCTCGCTCTATCTCGCTCTTCAATGGGGTCCATCACCTTGTGTCGATCCACAGTACATGTCCTCGAACTCTTCAACGACTGACTGTAAGGCAGCGCTGTCCCGCCACACCGCACCATCATCATCGTCACCCTATACAAAGCCAAGTAGTAGTGATGCATATGAGATAAATACTCGAATAAATATAGCTGAAATGCGTAGGTCGTCGCGCGTTCTGTACTCATGTACTTTTGTGCCCATTCGAGGTTTTTCCTCGCATTAATATCTCACTGAGTGGTGCTCCCCGCCCCGCCCGGCCCTTATCCTTCAACACAGCCCGGACTGCTATCTTCCCCAACTGGTTTCCAAAGTACCGTGTCTCAACATTACCATACGGTTTTGCAAGATTTTATTATTCACTCATTACACACTCAAAAACACTTCCCTCCGGCGTTGACGATGACGACGACGATGCTACGCTGCGTTGACGATATGACGACGGTGAGTTCAGAAGGATTGCGGTGGAGCGTCCCGCCCCGTACTCATCCTCATCCTCGTGTCGTACACCTCTAGTCGGCGGTCGACCGAACTAACCGAGCAGGGAAGCGCGAAAAGACATCAGAAAACGTTGCATACATTTATTGGAGAACAATAATCTCGGCTGAACTCTGTGCTTTGCATTATCCGAGCTGGCAAGGGGTTAATTGATTTCCATTTTCCTCAGTTTTGCTCGGATGCAGGATAATAAGGAATCGTGGAAATCTTTTGGATTGGGTTAATAGAGCTCTTAACAGGGAGACCTAACCCCTTCCTTGCCACGCCTATGCCCGGTTGATGCGGGTTTGCTCACTGGTTCAGCAACTCACTGTCTCGTTGTTGTCGTCGGGTTTAATACAGTCAGTTGGTAAGAATCTCAATGAAACGCGCTTTCGTTTCAATTTGCTGTTTACGTTTTTGCCCCCCGGAATCGTTCGTCGCCATCATATCGCCCCGGCTCCCCGGTAGGTTTGGTATGATCTCATTCTTCGCTCCGAAAACGGAACGGTTCGGAGACATTTGTGATAAATCTTCGCCCGGGTCGCTGGTGCCTTCTCACTATCAGATTAAATCCTGGAGGTACGCCGGCACGCGGAGTAAAGGATTGCGATCTACTTTGCATGAAATGCGAGTATATATGGCTACATAATCTCGGAGTCTGCACACTGACTGGAGGGGGTTTCCATTCCGGCCATGGTGTGTGGATGGAAGGAAACGCGACACAATGTTCAAGTGTGGATATTGCCTGTAAGGTAAAGTGATGCAGATTTGAAGGGCGCTCGCCCGTTGAGGGGTGGTAGGTATGGGAGGTAGGAGGCAATGAAAGATTGTCATCACGTAAACTTTTCAATTCAAATTGAGAAACTTTTGTTTGTTTGCACTTCTGAGGTTGAGTCAGATGACGTGCAATTTATCTGGAACCCCCTTCTAGACGGGATACGGGTGGACACACGTGCAAGTGACACGTTTATACGCTTGACTTCAGAATAGAGTTGGTCGAGAGTAATCTTGAGCCGTACCATTCTGGGGCTAGGGCTGGCTGAAGGCATCTGTCTTAGTTGTTTTTTGTTGAGAAATGGTGGGCAGTAGTAAGCTGCGGAATCGTTGAATATTTTTACCTTGTTTCGCAATCTTTAATCTCAGTCAGAGATTCTCAACCTGATTTGAATTTACGGAGAATTGAGAACAAATCTGCTTTTGAACAGGTAATAAACTGCCGTGGTGCTAATGAATTGCTTTGCAAGCCCCGTTAGCCATTTTTGTCGACAAAAAAGCGTTTGTCGCTTCGGGTATTTCAAAGACAGTCATAAGGCGAACTCATTTCATTGATTGTAAACTAAACATCCAACACCCAGATTTACTTGTCTTGTCTTAGAACATGCACAGTCCATATTACTGAATATTACGTTCCCGATAATTTTCTAGTCAACATTAAAATTTACAGCATATTCACGAAAGGTAGTCGACAGTCGTACAAACCGTTTCACATTCAAGAGATTATGAAAAATAATGTTATGAGAGTGACATTGCTAAGAAGATTAGTGTCCATCCTTGCTGAATCAACATTCACGGATGGAACTCAAATATTTTCCCAAAATTTCCAGGACTTTCATCAGCCATGGCCAAAGCGCGATTACTCGCTCTCTAAAATAAGATGAATCGCATTGAAATAAATCACACGAAATTTTACTAATTCCACTGAACTGAGAGTCCACGTCGATGCCTTAGTGGTTTGTTTTTTTATTCTTTCGAAAAAACAATCACAACTGCTCGTTCATGTTTTTTTGTCGCTTTTGCCACCCCTCTTCTCTTCTCCACTTCCGACGTCCTTTCTCTGCTTTTGTCGCCTTCTCACTGATGATTGAACATTTATTTATAAAACAACCGAATTTCACTTGAACTCGCTTTATTTTATATTATTTTTTAAAGGTTCAATTTAAATTGCGACAAGAGTTTTTTTTTTTCAACATCTTTCAAACACAGTCAATTATTCTTAGGTCAAACATATAACAAAAATATTGACTCTTCTGACTTTCAAAACAAAGCATTATATTTGCTTTCAGTGTTATCCTTAACAAAATGTTTCAGAGCTGTCTTCTTAATTAATAATACAATAGTTTAATTTACCACGAGTGTAGAAGACGCATTCTTTTTTTTGGAACTAGCTGTAGTGATACTGCAAATGAATTTTGGGTGAAAGTGTTTATTTTCCATGTAAAATGTTTTGCATGACCTTTATTCAACGAGGACTCTTTGGGGAGTATTCCAATATAGCAGGATAGGTTTCGATAATTGGAAACACTTTTATATCGCCTAGAAGAGACTACCTGAAATAGTTGAAAATTGATGTTCAACTGTGATGAGAAGAAGAATAAGATTCTAATAGAGAAAAAGATAAATCGTCTTTGCAAGCAGTTGTGGATGGATCACAATTCTAGTAAGTGGGACACCCACATTCAAGAGCTGCGTCCTCTGTATTGCTGGGACGCCCGCAAGAAGAATACTCGCTTAATTTTTCAAAGGGACCTAAGTAACATTTTTTTCATGAATTAATTTGAGTACTGCAATTAAAAGCTTTCATGTTTTTCTGTTGATTGCGCTATTCAAATTAATTCATGAAAAAATGTTACTTAGGTCCTTTTGAAAAGTTAAGCGAGAATAGTGTTATTGTGGATTGGACGGATCACAATTCTATGCGTTGGTACACCTGCATTCAGGAGTTTCTGCTTCTGCGTTGATGGCACGACTGCAAGATGCATTGTTTTATTGTAGATCGAAATAACCACAATTTTGCGTGCTGGGACACCCGGATGTAAAAATGTTTACGAGATTTTTTATAAATTCTCATGCACTATTTTTCGAACATTCTGAAAAATTATGCTGAAAGAAGAGATTTTTTTTCGAAATTTTTTTCTGGGCTTTCACAGAGAATTTCCATGACAGATTCTTAAGAATTCATTAGAAATCCCACGGAAATTTCTCCAGAATTCTTACATGGTTAATTTAGCTATTCTCTTTACAACATTGTTACCCAGATCTTGCAAAGAAACACACAAAACCCGTCCAACATCTGTCCGAGACTGGAAGTTTTCTACTCTCCGCAACTCAAGACATCCCGAAAAATATTTCCAATACTGGACCTAATCTAAGAGTTTCTAATGCTCTGAAAAAGAGCCTCACCGGCTGCTGGTCTAAGAGACAACAAGAACTCAATAAGAGTGGCGGATCTTCCACCAAGCCATAACTTAGTCTTCAATCCACACATTTGCCGAAAACGTGACAGAAAAAGCCACACTAATGACTCCACTGGGTTGCTTGATCCAGACAATCGGGTCGGAAGCTACAAATAAATCCGAACCTTCGGATCGACCAAGGCGGCTGGTGATAGTCGAAAATGAATATCTTATAAATTCCCTGAAATTTGAATAAATAAACCTACTTGTCCAGAATGCTTGAAAGATTAGTCATGTTCTATAATGTTTACCTTCACAATGTGTAGTCGTTTAACACATTTTTTCTCAAAATGACTTCAAAATATCCCTCAATATTTGTACTTTAACCTACATACCTTTAATTCTATCTAGTGTTTGTACTCATTTAACAAGCATTATAGATTTTGGAACTCATATAATTGCAAACGGACGAGGATCAGAACCATTTCAATTTCATAGCGGTTAGCTCCGAAAAACATAAAAAATGATTTCCAGCTCTCGTTTTTACTATCACGACCAGTTTATTGTTTATTTGAGCAAGGTGGCCTTTGTCATTAGTGTCCCGATCAAACACCAAGTTATATGGAAATTGTCTGCTTCTGAAGCCACTCACGTAGTGATGATGATTAAACATTTTTCGAAATAATCTTTAAGCTTAATATGAATTTTCTGGTCATTAAATTTGTTTTTAAACCAGACAAACATGTTTATGCGTTTGCATTGAAAATTATATTGATTCAACGGCTTTGGGACAGTTCGTCGAATGACATTTCGTCGAATGACGTTTAGTCGAAAGTACATTTGGTCGAAGGGACATTTAGTCGAATGGACATTTAGTCGAATGGAAATTTAGTCAAATAGACATTTAGTCGAATGGACATTTGATCGAATGGACATTTAGTCGAATGGAAAATAAGTCGAATGTTGAAAATGTTTAGTCGGTAATAAGGGTAATTAGTTAAATGGATAATTCGTCAATAGATTTGAATAAATAATCCACAAGATACATGAATAAACTGATTAGAGGAATTTAGTGGACGTGAGGAAGTTCAGTCAACAGCGGAAGAAATGAATACGGATGCCAATGAGGATTTTTCACCTAAGCTAAAAGAAACTTCTGGAGACCCTCGTGTATTATAGAAAAAACCTACTGAAATAGCAAACTAATAAGGACTGATGGTGAAATACCCTCTATTCTATTTTCCGGTACATGGTCAAAAACCAATACTTCATCGTAGTCGGCGTTGGAACACTTCGTTGATTGACATTTAGTCTAATGACGTTTCGTTGAAAGGAACATTTGGTCGAATAAAAATGGATTTCTTATTCTTTTCATTTATATTCTTTCTTTCACTCAATATTTATAAAAAAAATTAGCTCAGTATAAAATTGTCTGCCAACCATAATTCGTTACCCAGTTAACACAAGATCGTATATGATGCCATATATGATGCTAAAGAGGAGGCGATATAGGCAATTCCCCATACAACATGTACGTGTATCGCATCTTATGTTGCATCATATACGGTTTTGTGTTGACTGGGTAATTAATTCCAACCAAATAGTCATATAACATCATTCGACTAAAGTTATTTTGTCCAGGTGGTATAGATTCATTGTAGTCGATTAGAGGAGTTCACCAAAGTCAATATTCAGTCGGGAATATTCTCGGAATTATTCATTCTTTTTTATATTATTCATTATTTTAATGGACAATGGACAATGTTGGAGTAATAATTATGTGACTTATAGAAACACCGCAATAAACCATTTATTTTTTATTGTTATTGACTAAAGTTCTTTTTTTTTCAAATAGCCATTCGACTGAACATTATTAGACTAAATGTACCAAGATTTTTAATTGTTAACTCTAAAATCTGAGTTCGACTAAATGTCCATTCGACGTAGTGTCCTTTCGACTAAATGTCATTCGACCAAATGTCCTGCGTCTCTAAAGGATTATATAAAAACATTTTCGACTAAATAACCATTCGACCATATGTCCATTCGACGTAATGTCCTTTCGACCAGATGTCATTCGACTAAATGTCATTCGACGAAATGTCTTTCGACAAAATGGTATAGATTCGATTCAACAGTTACATGTTATTTTTATTAAAATTTTCCAAAACTTCCTTGGGCAGTTACTCCAGAAATCTTTTTGAAAATTTCTTTAGTAACACCATACACAGTACCGTAAAGAATTTATTCCATTTTGTTGCAGGAGTTCGCTCGAAATTTTATCAAAGAATAAAACAGTTTCCGATGAAATTCTTAAAGGACTTTCCTCAGGATATCTTGAAGAAATTTCCGAAGAAATCTCTGAAGGCACTCAGAAAGAACTCATGAAAGCATTTCCAATGGGATTCCTGAAAGAATTTTTCAAAGAAATATCCTTTAAGAATTCCTGAAATAATTTCCCAATAACCCCTGAAAAAATAATAATTTTCGAAAAAATTGCAGAAAAAAACTTCCGAAGAAATTTCCATAGGATCAAGTAAAGGAATTTCCAAAGGCACCCAAAGAAATTTTCAGAAGAATTCAATAAGGAATTTTCGAAAAAACCCCTAAAGCAATTGCTGAAGGAACTCTTGGATGAATGTCCGAAAACATTTTTGGAGAAATTTAAGAATTTCGGAATTTTAAGAGGTTCTTTGGAAATTCCTTGGAAAGATTTTTAAAGTTTCGTTCTAGAGTTTTGAATTTCCGAATTTCTTTTCGAATTTCTGAAATAATTCCTAAAGAAATTTCCAATGGAATTCATAACATAATTCCCGGAAGTATTTCTAATAGAATTCCTGAAAGAAATTCTGAAGAATTTCTTAAGGAAGTTCCGAAGAGATTATGAAAAAAGTTTCTAAAGATTTTCTAGGATTCCTAGATTTTTTAAAGAAATTTTCGCTTGAGTTTCTGGTTTTTCTGGAATTTCTGGTGGAGTTTTGGATGGAGCTCTTGAAGGAAATTTCCTGGAATTGCTAAGAATACCAAAAGAAGTATGACGATGGATCGACTGTAACTCCAATAAGTTTTTAGAGAAATATTTCGAGAAATTCTTAAAGACTGTTCCAATGAATTACGAAATAATTTACTTAATAAAATACAATTGACATTTCGTAACATTCGCAACTCCTGGCACAGGAATAATGGGCCAAATACACCTACACGGACCATTAGAAGAAGATGAAAGAGGAAGAGGAGAAAACGGAATTAGCGCAAGCGACGAGTCAGCGATGAGAAAGTTTTACTACCAAAGAAGACATCCTGCAGAGAAACTTCTGATACTTCTTCGGAAAAATTTGTAATATTATATCCAATGTTTTCGGCTCCGTAGAGTTTTTTGTTAAACAATTGAGCTAAATGAATAAACGAACTGGTAATAATAAGTCCTGGCACTCCAACCTGGGAAGTAAGTCCCGACAGTTTCCCAACTCTTCTTTTCTTCTTCATTCCGAACATCGAAGACATCCAGTTCCAGCGCCCAGTGGATTATCAACGGTTTCATGGGACTTCAAGCTCTCCGCCGAATCTTCTTCCAACATCCAACGCAGCTAACAGCAGTAGGTTCATCCCATCGTCTCACCAAATTTCCAACCAAGTTATCATCCCTGAAATTCAAGATTGAACAGAGAAGACTACCAGCTGTCACCTGAAGAACAAGCTTTGCCAACGATGGAATCCAGGGTCATAATGGTCCATGACTCCATCTGCATGTTGAGTAAATTATAAAAAGGCAACTCAACAAACCTTAGTCTGGTTTTTGATCTGACGAAAGAAATATCCAACCTGCAGAGCACTCATTAATTAGGAATGAGGCGAATACGAATATGGCAGATCCACTGAACACTTTGACTGAGCTTAAATAAAGCCTTCGAGCATGGACACTTTTTGATGACGATGGTTCTGCTACTTTCTTCAACAGGCTTCTCCCAATTTTGAAGTGGAAAGCAAATACTGACCTTCATGGGAGCAATCACGACCCATCCTTGCTTCCAATTATACCTCCCCTCCCACTTTCACCAAGCGTCCACGATGGCGCAATGACGGTTTTTGTTTGAAACTAACGTCCCGGCATCTTTTCCCGAGTTTTTCAACGATTTCACAAACCAGCTGCCTACCAATCCAAAGGCCTGGTGGTCTGAGTAGACTCGAAGAGCGGTTAAATCTAGGAGAAAGACTTCTCCCTAGCGCTCATGAGGCTTCTTCCTACTTATCCGTATCAATCCGTTTAAGATAAGTGCTTTGAACATTTACAGTAGGAAGTAGTTCCCCGCTTCGGTGAATTCCTCACAGACAGTTGTAGGACTGTGAGAGGAAGGTAAACTTACTTAGCAGGAATAGGAGTTTCTTCTCCATTCACCTCGACGTGGATAGTCGGACATTTTCGGATCCATTGGACGTCACCGACGCTCTCGGTGGATATTTTTCCACACTAGTCTCCCCACACGGACATTACCCGAAATTTAGAAGGCTTATCGATCGAGAAGCTTTATCTAAGGGAACTGCCGAATTCCCCAGCTCTTCTAAATCAGCCTTTTATAATAGATAGAATTAGGCACCCACTGCTTAAAGAGCTTTTCCGGGAGATTGAAGAAGGATTATGATCCTAAAAATCTATGATCCCGATCAGCATCTCTGCAGCTTCATACCGATTTCCCTAACATCGTGTGTGTCTATAAAGTGATTAAGCGGCTTGTTATCTATCGGCTATGGGAGAAACTGCTGGAGAACGGGAGGTTTGGATTCTTACAGTACGCATTTCGACCAAGGTGGGCAGCTAGTGGAATTGGATTTCTCTATGAACTTTTTGGCTTACGAACGGAGCATTCTTAAGAAGTACTGGACCCCATATAACGCTTTATTGATCATACAGAACAAGCTCTGAGCTCATGTATAGTTTTGAGTACCGTAGAAATACTAGAAATTCTATTACATGTTTAAAAATGTGAAGTAGAACGCTTTGATGACCATGCAGACCTTCAATATCTGAACTCAACAATAATCTGCTGTACGATATACATCTTGAGAATAATGCGGCAAGTTTATAACAACGAAAAGATGTCCCATGGTGTTATTCCAACTCAAAAGTAAGGCCAATATCTTGTAGATTGATTTGTTGATAAAACAAAACTTCAAGATATGAAGAATAGTTTGGAGTCCTGTTGATGTTTTGGGAATACTGTGACATGCTGACAATAGCTATATGATTACCAACGCAAAAATAAATCATTACCCAGTAGATCGCTTAATTGACCATACAGAACTTCAAAATATGAGCTCTTGAATATTTAGGAGTACCGTAGATGCTAAGACGAACGTTATTGGATCCTCTAAGGATTATTCCGGATTAACCGGACATTTTGTATTTGTCTATTAAGAACGCCATATGCCCATGAGTTTTTTTTTTTGACGTGGGAGCGGTGGTGCAATTTATCAACAATGCCTGCTGAGTGTGATTCTTTTGTTTTGTATTTTTCTCTGCTCCTCTTTGCCTATGACGGTGCCTTTCAATCAGAAAGACAAAGCAGGAGTAGCTTAGCCAACTCGGTTTGCCAACAGCGGGCTGAAGCTGATGATCATTCGGCTAAAATTTCCTGTCGTTTTCTTTCAAATGATAGTATTCAACCATGCATTTATATAGAGCCGTCACTATCACGAACCAGCGAGTGAACCGAATGGACTGTCACTGCGGGTTGCGTTTGCGATGAGGAAAGGGGTATTTTGTTTATTTTATCTTTGATTGTTGCTGCTAACCATTTTCAGTTTTCACTGCTACAAAGTGAGTGTGAACAAGCAATGGTATCAACATCCTACAAATCTTAGTCACTGATACTGAGAATTCGCACCACTGCGTGGGAGTACGTCTGTCTTGTCTATATAGGGGAACACTTTGCGATTGCGGAAATCGGAGACCGTCATGAAAATATGATAGACTTAGAATGTTAATATCTCAGTCGTTTCTCGATGGATTTCCAATTATTTTGGACCATTAGATCAAAGAAGAGTAAACGCTTCTTTGTATTGATCTGAAAATAGTGATTTTTAATTATTTATTGCCGATAATTGGTAAAAAGTTTAGAAATAGGTAAGTAAACCAATCACGTACATGCATCGCAAGCACAGACATCAAAATCAAGGAACTTGGGTTTAAACAAGATTTTACGCAAAGCGGACACAGCAGCATGAAGGCGCTGGAAGCATTCTCAACGGAAAACCATCGCATTGGCGGTGGTCGTAGGCGTGGTGGCTGCTGATCACTCAACCTCAACGAACTAGCATTGTATATAAACTACTTTTTCATTCAGGATATTTTTAGAACAACCGTTTAAGACCGTTTCGGCAAGTTTTTGTTGGCTTCATCAGAGGAACTGAGAGGACTAGCAGGACACCATCCACAAATGAAGAAATTGAAAGCATATCTACAGAATGGAACAATCAACGACATTAAAATCAGTGATCTAGGAGATAAAACTGCTTTATTGGAACACAGCATAGATTTCAAACATACATTCGACTTGGACAAAACTAAAATGGTTGATAGTATTAACAACACCAAAACATTACCCTTTCTAGAGATGTGTTGTACGTTTGTACGTTTTCAAACAATTTAAATATAAATTTCTCTCAGTTCCCCTGATGAAGGCAACACAAACTTGCCGAAACGTTGGGACAGATCTTAAACAGTTGTTTTAAAAATATCCTGACCGAAAAGCCGAAACCTCGCAAATAGTTTAACATAAACAGTCGAACTCTCAATCTATTGTATGTAAAGAAAAGGTTGATTACAAAAATGGCGTCTGTTGCGATCCCGCGCCACCAGTGGCGTCTTAGCGAAAAGTCATCCAGTGGCCGTCGACAATAACAGCACGAAGTGAAATTTCAACGCAAGGTTCCGACAAGCGTTTGGTTGCAGTTGGTTATTGGAAATGCGCATTGAAGAAAAAAATGGTTCTAAATGTACGTAAAATATTTCAGGTGCTATAAAAAAAGTCCTAAAGCAAAAACCTTTCTATCAACTCGAGCAACCTAGTTATTCGTGGATTGCAAAATATCTCAAGAGGTCCATTGAGCTGAAATATTTTTATTCATAACTTTTACGAGCTTTCGCAGACCTTCAAGGTTCTCCAAAACGTCCTAGAGTTTAGAACATTGAATCTAACCGATCAAAAAAATTCAAAACAATGAATCTGAGCATCGCTAAATATTTCAGCAGGTCCATTCAGATGATATGAATACACTCATGGAAGCAGGGCCAAATTAGAAAATATTTCGTTGTTTACTGTGATGGTAGCAGCTTTTCAAGGAATTTCCGTACCATATCTCGATTTATCTCTGAGTAAATGTTCCGTTCAAAATCGACTCGTGGAGGGCTGACTGCACTAGGGGTCTTCTTGGTTCTCCAAAATTCTCTGGAGCTCAAAGTATTCAGAACACACATCTACCAAATTAACCAAGTTCTGAATGATGTAACCGTCACTCAATACCCCAAGCCATTTGAGTTGAGTTGATAAGACTTCATTAATTACTTTACAAGCTCCTACAAACCTATTGACTTAGATCTGGTAAATACCATGGACTGAACTTGAGAGCATTTTGGAGATCTTTGAACATCTAATATTCGTGGAAATTGGGTTTGCACGATGCATATATACAAACAAATTGATCACGCACAGAATGGCTAAACTTAATTTTTAAATGCTCAGAATTATCAAACAATATGGTAAAGAATTCAAGCATTTCAGATTCATTTCCATGCTCTCAGTCACGGCATCTCCCCTAGGTCTTGGATATCTTGGTCTTTGGGTCAGACCTTCGATGTTTTCCCCGTAAAACGATGGCGTGGCGCGCCGCTACACATCTCTAGACACCTTTAGCTATTCCAAAGGTTAAGAATTTCAAAGAAGAACAATATGGAACATGCTTAGATTCGGTTCCTGATTTGGTAAAAGTTTTTAAATCAGAGAATTCGATGCCAGTAATGGTAAAAAAGCTAAATTCAATTTAATGACACCTTTTTGATTTATGGCGAAGGCTTCAACTTATTACCAACATATCGCTATGTTACATAACTTCCACACCAAAATGGCTCATATCTATTACATGCCCAGAAAGTCAAACCTTGCGTAACACCAATCCGCACCTAATCTTTCTTCTCCATCATCGACCCTAAAACAATCGACGATAATCGTCGCAGTTGTGTAATTTTACCAAGAAATCTGCTCATTTCTTCACCCTAGCAGACGCGATCAGCGGTTCCATTTCTAGATTTCCGACTTTACCTATGCATACTGGTAGGACGAACGTACCCACAGCTACAATTGTCATTCAAATTCCATTTTCCGCCTTCATCGGGGGCTTAATCAGTAGGTGCGCATGCGCGCCCGCGAGTACATTTGGTGCGCCGATCTGCAAGAAATGATAAATGAGTCAGTCGTTGCGCTCCGAGCACCAACAAACGCCAAATATCTGCCACGACGCGATCACTCAGTCAGCGCCCAATGGCAGTGGAGCTTAATCTTTGGGGAACGAACGCACCCGACCGCTTCAGCACACAGTGGCGTTAGGAGGGCAAAAGTTTGGAATTATGTTTGGTTTAGGGTACTTTTTTCGGGTAATTTCAAAACTGATCGATGGGTGATTGTTGACTGCTTTGCATCACCTATGAATCGCGTTTTATTAACCGGAAATTTAGCATGGACCCCTTTTTCGTAATGAGTAATGACAGATATGTACGTAATCGAATTTAAAATTGAAAGAAAAAATCATTTTTAACTGACACCGGCCTGTGCTATCACCATTGTGCATCATCACCTCCATCATGCGTCGCAAAGTGAACGTCTTTGGACGGAAATGTCGCCGTCAGCGAAATGGAAATTTATAATAATCATTCTTTTCGTCGAGTGCCATTCGATGGCGTGGAGTCAACCATGCGCGAGTCCCACGACCAGCGTAACCGTAGGTAAGAGGCAGGATTTGCTGTGGGCTTCACCACCGCTTTATCACTTCACTCATCAATCAAATTAAGTGAGTGAGCGGAAAAGAGGGGGCCCTGGGAAGTGGGTTCAGCGCGGTGGATTATGACAGAGCCATCAAATTTGTCAATTTTCGTGAAAGTCGCATAATTGCGCTCAATTACGACGAGATCGAACGAACTGAACGCCGCATTATCAATCATCACGAGAGGTGTACCAATTCCTAGCCGAACGTTACGTTATCGTACAGCAAATCACCCCACACTCGAAGCTGGCAGATGACGAAATAAGTGATTGCTCCAGTTGATTTTGGCACGTTATGGATCGCCGGAGTCTTCGGGGGGTCGGGAAGAGGATGTCTTAATTAGATTTAAATTAATCACGACAAATGTCAACGCGAAAGTGCAATTGGCAGCCTGTCAGAAGCGATCAAACATAGCAACGACGTTGCGGCAGCATCAACATGCTATCGATGCTCTATAACAAGCAATTAAATGACTTCTGACATCGGGAGTAGCACCGCACTCTGGGGATTTAATGAAGTGGGAAAAGGGCACGTGGCTTTCGTGGTGGGCCATGCGTGCAGGTTGTAGGTCAACTGTTCTGACGTAACTCAAGCGGGCGTAAATTTATGTCCCAGAATCGACCTGAGTCAGCTTTAATTCACTCAATTCGCTCAAGTTCGTTGAAGCATTATGTCATTCGTCAATTCCGTCATCACTTATCGTTGCTTGCTCCGAATGAAATCATTCCCCACTGGGTGTGTGATACCATCCGTCATCTTCCGGCTCTTCAGCAACGCGGGAAGTAAATTTATTCAAGCTCACAAAAACTGCGTTGATTTCTCATCCATCAAAGACCGCTCACACACGCACAGGCACTCCGAAACTGGTTACATACTTGACAGAATGCTTCAAAGCAGTAACCTTAGCCCAGTATAGGAAAGGATGAGACATTCGTTCGCCAGGGCGCGACAAACATGCTGTCGCAGACGATTGAGACCTGTCAGTCAAACCTTCGGTTTTCTTAGCGTAGGAAAGAATTGAAGTGAAAAAAGGTACTGCCTACCTATGCTCCATCAATATCCGTATATGATGACAAGACATGGAAGAGCACATTGTTTGATTTTTTTTTCTGGTCGCGTGCTCTATCGACTCGTAAACGATTGACGAGCACAGCGCGGTGTAAGGCAATGCGCGCGATGTTCACGCTGGGAGCGAAAGCATTTGAGATGATCCGATGATGTGTATGACAGACAGCAAACTCAGGACGAAAAAATAAGAAATGACTAATACCAACCTTGATCGAAAAAAGGATTTTTTAGAGCCTTTGAAAAAACAAAAATGTCCGAAATGTCATTGCAATGACTTTTTTCGTCAGAAATTGTATCTAATTTCATTAATGAAATCAATTCCCATAAATTTTCAAGGTCAGCCTTCCCGGAAAACAGAACCTAGAAATATTTATGATACACTCAACCCTCTTTTTACGGCACTTATTGAGGGGACATAAGAAGAATTTTTCTTAAATTACTAGTTTTCCACTTAAAATATTGATCTTAGGACAATTTTTAAAACGATACATAATCATAACAATCCAAATACCCAAATTGGATATGTTATTATCACATGTTCTAGGTCTTCAAAAGATTCCCTAGAGTTCAGGCCTCCATGCATAAACTAACATCTATAATAGGTATTTTTGATATGGTACATTAGAGTGATTCAAATTTTGACTTTTTTGCTCCCCTATGCTTAAACGACGGCATTTGCCATTTTAATAATTGTCCCAAATTTTTAGCTAATTTGGATGTTATTTGATTGTGCACAAGCAGTCTGAAGCTTGTATGAAAATTACTATGAAAACAGCAACTTTTGTTTAAAACCGTTCCCCATCAATGCCCATTAGGTTCTAGAAATGTATGAATACATTAACAACATAGGAAATTTAACAAGGGAAAATATCGTCGTTGTTGCTAAACGATTTGATGCTGGCAATAAAAGTTATTATGGAAATACTGAATTGTGGGAAATTCAATTTAACACGTAAAAGAATAACATCAATATCAATAATGAGCATTTCTGTTTTCTTTATAATTTTGCTTACAAAAGACAGATTGCCTCGAAACAACAACTGACTTTCAGCTTAGGATCTATTCTGTGATGACGATGCGTTAAATATTTTCAAATATATTCTGGGCTGCTTCACGAAACGATCCTTTACATAAGTGGCAATTCTCATAGTAATTTTCATACAACCTTCAAACGGCACGTGCACAACCAAATTACATCCAAATCAGCTAAAAATTTGGGAGGACTATTAAAATAGCAAAAACAATCGTTTAAGCACAGGGGAGCGAAAAAGTCAAAATTTGAATCACTCTAATAGTACATGCTCCCAGCTGTCTAAACATCAATATTCCTTGGGACCTTCAACATTTGTTGCATTCCAAGCCATCCAAGAATTCCAAGAATAGGAATACAGGCCTAAAGGTGAACACGCGTAACGAAAGATCTGTTTGTTCCTTTAAGAAATTAAAAATGCTCTGAGAGATCTTTTGAACCACACTTTTTCCACCCGGAGTGGAAATTAATTACTATGTCTGAAACTCGATTATGCATATGTACAACATGTGATAGATTTAGTTCGGAAAAGGTATTGGAGGGTGACCGCTCCCTTCGGTGGGGTTTGATCCCACGAAACCAGTACGCTAGACAGGTGCTTTCCCTACTAGTGGTGAAACATTCATTCATCGCCATCCATAAATTCCAAGAATTGAAATACAGGCCTTAATACGCATAACGAAAGATCTATTTACTTATTTTAGGAATTCAATGTGCTTTTAGTGATTATTCAAATTAAGTAGAACAATTTTTTAACGCTCATCCAATTCAATTCTATGGATCGCAATCAAAAAAGGCTAACAGCTCTCAAGCCAGAAGAACTAAAGAACTAAAACTAGCTGCAGAACTGAAGAATTTAAAAAAGAAAGAGCTTAAGAATTAATGAATTGAAGATCCAAAAAACTGTAGAATTCAAGATTTGAAGAATCCAGCAACTGAAGTGCTGAAGGATTGAAGAACTAAAGAACTGTTGATTTGAGAAAATGTAAAACTGAAGAACTAATGAAATGAAGAACCAATGAGCTGGGAATCTAAAGAACTGAAGATAAGTAAACAAAACTGTACAGCTGAATAATTAGAGAACTGAAGATACGAAAAATTAGAATGCTATAGAACTGAAGATTTGAAGAACATAAGACATAATGAACTGAAGAGCTAAAAAACTGGAGGACTTAAAACTACAGAATTGAAGGTTTGGAAAACTGCAGAACTGAATAACTAAAAAAAAACTTAAGAGTCGATGAAATGAAGAACTTGAGAGTTGAAAAACCGAAGAACAAAAACAACTTGAGATCTGAAGAACTGAGACACTGAATGTCTAAAAATCTGAAGAACTGAAGTAATAAAAAGCTCAAAATCTGGAGAAATTGATAACTAAAAAAAAACTGAAAAAAAAGAAAACCGATAAATTGAAGAGCTAGAGAACTAAAAAGCTGATGAAATGAAGAAAAAAGCGAGATGAAAACTGAACTGGATCTTCACCAAAAAACTGCGAAAACCAAAGAATTAAAGAACTGAACAACTGAAGAAATAAAGAAATGCTGAGCTGGGGAATTGAAGAACTAAAGAGCTGAATATCTGAAAAAAAAAATTAAAACAGAAGAACTACGAACTGAAGAGCTGAATATGAGAAAAGATAAATTATTGCTGAGATAAAAAGCTGAATAGCGAAAGATCTGAAGAATTGAAGAACTGGAGATATGGAAAATTTGAAACTAATGAACCGAACAACTAAAGAACTGAAGATTTGGAGAACTGAGGAACTGAAAAGCAAAAATGCTTAAAGACTGAAGTACTGAAGAACTGAAGATATAAAATAAACTGCAGAACTGAGGACCTGAAGGACCGTTGAACTGAAGAACTCAAAACCGGTAGAGCTTAAGAAAAAATTATCTGTATTACTGAACAACTAAAAAAACTGAAGAGCTGAAAAGTTTAGAACCGAAGATAGAAAATAACTGTAGCACTAAAAAAACTATAGAACTGAAGAACCGCAAAACCGAAAAGCTTTTGAATTGGAGAACTGACGATTAAAAACAGAATAGTTGAATATTAAAAGAACTCAAGATACGATAAATAAGAGCTGAAAAAGAAATAAAAATCCGAAAAAATGACGATGACGTGAATACTGTAGAAACGGTGAACTGAAAATTAAAAAAAAAATGCTGAACTGATAATTGAAGAATTAAAATGCTGAAAAACTACAGAGCTGAAGAACTGGATGTCTAAGAAACTGACGAACTGAAGAATTAAAGAGCTGATGAACTCAAAAAATGAAGAGCTGAAAAACTGCAAAAATGAAGAACAGAAAACAAAAAAAATAATAAGTACATATTCAGACTGAAGAACTGGAGGTTTGAAAATATGCAGAACTATGAAAAACGAACTGCAGAGGTGATGAAATAAATCAGAATCGCAAAATTAAAAAAACTGAGGTAGTAAGGATTCGATGATTTAAAGAACTGACAAACTGTAGAACTGAAAACTAAAGAATTGAGAAACTGAAGAGCTGAAAAGCTGATGAACTGAAAAACCAGAGCTGAAAACTCTTGAACCAAAGAACAGGCATACTGAAGAACTGAATAACAAAGGAGCTGATAACATAAAGAACTGAAGAATTGAAAAGCTGAAGAACAGGAGAGCTGAATGTTTAAAAACTGAAGAACTGTAACTTTGAAGAATTGAAGAACTGAGGAACTTAAGAACAAACAATCTGAAGAACTGAAGAACTAAAGAACTGAAGATGTCGACCAAACTTTATGAAATTTGGCCACAATATACTATGATGTGCAAAGAATGTTTAGGCCAAATTTGAGCATAATCAGTGATAAAAAAAACCTGACAATAATAGAACAAAACCTGCCAAAGCCGTCATTCCCCCTATTGATAATTGTTTAATTTTTTATTTCAATACATTGTACCTATTGTATATAGAATCTGTGTCAAAAGGTCGAAGGTCAAAACGTCGAAGGACAAAAGGTTGAAAGGACAAAAGGTCGAAAGGACAAAAAGTCGAAATGACAAAATATCGGAAGGATAAAAAATCAAAAGGATGTCGAAAGGACAAAATGCCGAAATGACAACAGGTCAAAGGTCAAAAGGTCGAAGGTCAAAAGGTCGAAAGTCAAAGGTTTGAAAGGACAAAAGGTCGACGGAAAAGAGGGTGGAAAAAATGAGAAAAACCAGGTTGAAAAAATAATTACCACCACAAAAATTTTGTTTTTACTCAAAATCAAAAAATGTTTTTTAAAACCGATCTGAACATATTTTAGGCAATACATTCAAACTGACGATTTCATCACTTTCACCTTTTTAAAAAAAAAAATTTTCTAGTTTAGAATTAATGTTTAACCAGATTTGAACAAGCATTGAAGTTTATATTATTGATCGACATCAAAACTTTTTGAAATTCAATTAATGAAAAATTACAAAAAATATATCAAAGTATCCCGTCTAAAGGCGGTCTTGGGCGTTACAGGGTCACTAGTTGTCTTCAAAATGAAACACAAACGTTCGCAAATTACGTAACGTAAAATTGGGCAATTCCATTCCATGCGTAACGTAATGGTTTCTAATAAGAATGAATTTATTTGATTCGTTTATAGTTACTTAAAAAAAAACTTTGTAAACCAAAATGTATCATATTTTGAGCACATAAAAATAAAATTACTGTCATTAGAAAATGGTATGTTAAGCTAAAATGATATAGGGGAAGTGCACCGGTTTTGGCCAACTTAGTGCCTAATTTGGCCAACCCTGAAAAATATATATTTTTCCAAAATAATCGATCAGTTGAAGCGTGAGAGATATATCTCTTGTTGGAATTAATTAAACCCTTGCGAATTGCTTTATTTTTGGAGTTATTCGCAAAATTGGCCAAATTAGGAACATGGCCAAAACCATGGCCAACAGTTCCTTTGGAATGATCATTTTGATGAAAATGAGTGAAAAACTATTTTCAGGAATTACAATTTAAGTAAATGAGGCCCTTTGATAAACCCTTTGATAAAAATATTTTTTTGACAATATACTTCAGATACTATGTTAGAACAAAGGGAAAAATCTAGAACGAAATGTAATCAGGTGAAATACCAATAACTATAATTATGCGGAACTCGAAAGAAAGGGTTATGAATAAAAGAAGGGGAAAAAATCAACAATGAAAATAAGAAAGCCTATGATCAAAAGAAGGAAAAAATCAACAATAAAATATAATCAGGTGAAACACAAATAAATATAAATCTCGGGTACTTATTCAAAAGGACGTATATGATTTTGTAAACAAAGATTCAAACGTGGATTTATCCAATCTAATAGCCTTCCCACGCAAACCATTACCATAGACAGAAAGGGGGAGGCTACGGCTACCTGTTGGTGGTGTTGGTTTGCGTGCCATCAGATTGGACAAATCGACGATTGAATCTTTGTTTACAAAATCACATACGTCCTTTTGAATAAGTACCCGAGAAATATGCGAAACCCGAAAGAACAGCCTATGACTAAAAGAAGGAAAAATCAACAATGAAATATTATCAGGTGAAACATAAATAAACATAAATGTTCAAAATAATGGTTATCGAATCTTAATAATCTTAATAATGGTTATCTTAATAACCTCGACGTTTTGCTTATTTTTTTCGACTTTCGACCTTTTGACCTTCGAGTTTTTGATCTTCGACTTTTTGACCTTCGACCTTTTGTCCTACAACCGTAATTTCTATCTTTTGATTTTTCGAACATTTGTCCTTTGACCTTTTTACTTTCAACCTTTTGTCCTTCGATCTTTTTACGTTCGACCTTTGTCCTTCGACGTTTCTACTTTCGACCTTTTGACTCAGATTTTTTATTTCGACCTTTCGACCTTTTGTCCTTCGACCTTTTGTCCTTCGACCTTTTGACTCATTTTTTTTGTTTCGAACTTTTGTCCTTTCGACCTTTTGACTTTCGACCTTTTGTCTTTCGACCTATGTCCTACAACCTATATATAATAGCCATGGTGATCAATATATCAAAACCCGTTGAATCCTGCACACTACACCAGCACAATGTATGGAGGACTGTGGGACAAAATTTCAAAAGGGCAATACGTCAAGTGACTTAAATGTAGAATAAAAGTGTTCGGAAGCCTTCGTTTAAGAGGTATGAATGCTTTTATTTTTTTAAAATCTCAGTAGCTTTGTTAAAAGAGGCTTGAAAGTATTCTGCTTAGCAAATCGTAAGATTCCTTTTGAAATGAACAGAAGCCTTTTTTTTTTGAGAGGCTCGAAAGCCGCTTTTCAAAAGGTTCGAAAACCTCCTGATAGAGGCTCGGAAGCCTCCTTTCAAGAGGATCGGCAACCTCTTTTCGAGAGGATCGGAAGCCTCCTTCCAAGAGGCTCGGAAGCTTTCCTTCGAGAGACTCTGAATTTCTCTTCCTGGAAGCCTGCTTTCAAAAGGCTCAGAAGCGTCCATTTTTCATCAGAAGCGTCCATCTCAGGATTTATTACTATGTCTGAAACTCGATTTGTGCAATTGCACAACATGTAAAAGATTTATTTCAAAAAATGTATTGGAGGGTAAAAACTTCCTTCGGTGGGGTTTGATCCCACCTCACCCACCTCAATGAATGTAAAAAATTGAAGGGGTACCTCTAGAGAAAAAGTTTGAAAACCACTGGTTTAACAGATTAAATAGACAATTTTCAAAAAGAGATAACAATCGTGTGTGGATTTCAAAGGCCTATTCTCCAGGGAATTCTTGAATGACCTGAAACGCAGGGTTATTGAAGGCGTATCCAATTTGATTTCATGGATGAAATAGAGCAGGTGCAATTTAAATATCTAATTACGTGTGGAGGGGTGATGTGCGTAGTTCGAGTTTCAGAGGTTAAAGATTTTGCTAACTTGGACTCACTGGTGACTTCCGATAACGATACCAGCAGATAAACTCGAAGACGCATCATGGCAGGAAATCGTACGTACTTTAAACTCCACAAAACGATCCAATCGAATAGAGTATGCCTCCGTACCAAACTGACTTATATATTGATTCTTTACTATCTACAAAACGTTCATTAGACCGGACTACTTACGGACAAGAGACCTGGACGATGCTCGTGGAGGACCAACGCTCACTGGGAGTTTTCGAAAGGAAATTCATCGTACGTAATTTATCGTAATTCATCGCAGATGGCGGTCGGTACGTGGAGTAGGCGAATGAACCACGAGTTGCATCAGCTGTTGGGAGAACCATCCATCGTTCACACCGCGAAAATCGGAAAACTGCGGTGAGCCGGGCACATAGCCAGTAGGTCGGACAGTAATCCGGTGAAAATGGTTCTCGACAACGATCCGACGGGAACAAGAAGGCGAGCAAGGTGGATCGATCAAGTGCAGGACGATTTGCGGACCCTCTGCAGACGGCGACGACGTGTAGCCATGGACCGAGTTGAAAGGAGAAGACTTCTATGCAATGCACAAGCCACTCCGGCCTTAGTCTAACAATAAAAAATACGTGTGTAGACCTCAAGGTCTATACTCCCGGAAATACTTGGTGAACCTGGGACAAAACATTTATTAAAGGCATATCCAATTTGATTCTACGGATTGAAAAGGGCATGGACAATTTTTTAAAAAGAGGTACAACCCAGAGATTGACCCAATTTTGTTTAGCGATCACGATTACGACCCGATTTTATCACCTCAAGAAAATTTGAAAATTTTAGTCGTTCTTTTTATTTTTGTAAATAATACCGTAAACAAAAATGATTTTCATGAAATAACTTTCATCGCCTGTGGTTTATTATGATTTATTTCTGAGTACCAGTCAAGAATTTTGTAAGTCTCTTCAACAAGAAATAACGGGTTCCGCTCACGAAAGGAAAGTAACAGCTATTGAAAGGGTATCCACTTGGGTTCACTAGATCGAATAGGACATGATCCATTAAAACAAATATATCAGCCCTAGGGTTACGCATGTGGACTTCAAGGCCTAAACTCCAGGGAATTCTTGGATGAACTGGAAAGAAACCGCTATGGAAGGTGTATCGAATTTGGTACAGTAGATCGAATAGAACATGAACCATTTTAAAAGAGAGAAAACAGCCCTTTGTATACGCGTGTAGACCTTAACGCCTATTCTCCAGGACATTTTTGGATGACCTGAAACTGAACAGTCATAGAAGACATATACAATTTAATTTTATGGATCAAATAGGAAATAAACCAGATTTTAAAAGATATACAACTTCGGTTATGTGTGTAGATCTTAAGGTCTTGGTTACGCGTGTAGACTCCAGGGAATTCTTGGATGACCTGGAATGGAACACTTGTTGAAGGCAAATGTTGAAGATGCAAAACAGCTACTTAGTTCTTTGGATTTCTAAGAGTGCCTTCTAATAGGTTTACTTTTGGATGACTATATTGGTTAAAATTCTCACGTGCCGTAAAAGAGGGCCGTAAAACGAAGTGACGTATAAAAAAGTGCCGTTTAAAAAGGGTTGAGTGTATCTCAATGAATATTATTGGAAACAATGACTTCTTACGATCTGCCTACATCAAACTGTTCTTGAAAAAGGGTGATTTTTCAGAAACTGATTCGAATATAGAAGAGAACAAAGTTCAAAAACTGTTAAAGCAGATAAGTTAAAATATTTATATTATTAAGAAAAAGGAAGGCGTCAAACTTACATCTACAAAACAGTCCACAAAGGTCAAGTGTGTCTTGTCTTACCTGTAAAGAGAAGAGAAACAAAACATTAATTTCCAGTGTCATAATTAGAATCTGCTCCAATGAGCTTCCGGCGCAGAAGGCAAGTGACATTATGAAGATTGATTGCATTACTACTACACCCTTTACTTCATTTTTCAATTCCATTGCAGAAACTCAAATGTCTTGAAAGAAAACACATCGCTGAACCCGGCACATCGGTGCCGGCAAGTTTTGCACAGAACACATGATGAAATACTTCTCCACGCTGTGTTCTTTCACCGGCATCGTCGTGACCACTTTTTCCGGAGTAGGGCGTCCACCTTTTCGCACTAAAAATAGCATTCTGTTTTTCCCTTGAAATATGGAACAAAACGAAACTCCATGATGGCGCACTTTGCGACTTTATCACACAGCAGTTTATTTTTCTTGAAAATGAAAAAAATAATACGAATGGCAGAAAATCTTTGATGATTTTTCGCCGAACCTGTTAGACAAACATTTCTGCGAAAATCGGAAATCATATGTTTGACAACATTGAAGCACTTCTCGGTAAAAGGAAATCGGCGAATTTGATCCAACATATGAGAGTACCAGCAACAATCGTTCATCGATTCCGCGAAATTCAGTAATCAAGCATCTTTCACGACCAGTGAAATATCTCGCTTCGCTCGGCTTATTCTGCATGTACACGAAAACCAATTAGTGCCGATGCAGAGAGAATGGTCACATTTCAGTAGTGGAAGGTACGAAACACCCACACTCGCGGCCCCTTCTAGGGGGAGTCAACACTTTTATTACGGACCGGCACCATATTACTTTCTCGGGAGCACACAGAATCAGCTCAGTCAACGATGCCTTGGACATGGAGCTGGTGCGAGGGAGCTATCATTCCACGATCTGTAGCCAACCATCTCTAAGCCAAGTCTATCAGCTGCCGACAGAAATATTTATATTCGAAATTAATTTCATTGGTGTGGCGAAGCCGCTGTTTAATTAGTGCTACTTTTCAGGAATGGGAATGGATCTCGGGGAAGGGACGCCTTGGATTGCTAAGAGTTAGGAAAATGTGACGGATATATTGGAATGCGAATATAAAACAGAAGGATAGATCAAGATCATGCTTCGGTTAAAGTTCGAAATGTGAAATAATGTTAAATATCAAAAAAGTTTTAGCAGAATAAGATACATGTATTAGCATTAGCATTAGCATTGAGCAATTCGCACAAATTCGTGGTGGTACAAACTCTCAGGTACAAACCAAGAATATTGTACGAGAAAAGCATCACTTTCATCCGTTACCACAGATAATGATTTGGGACTAACCACTAACTCTTAGATGGAAGCAATGCACTCTCCAATAGTCGCGATCTGTCCTGGCCAGGTCCTTGCGAATGCTGAGGAAGGGGAAGGATGGTTAGTTGGACACCTACTTAAGAAAGATGCAGAGAACTCTACGACCTCTCATAGGTGCCACGAGAGGTTTTGGGATTGTGTGGAAGGTTATAACAGTAGGAATCGTTTCGGTAGAACGTAAAGCACAGAAAGAACTAAGAAAGAAATACAAAGTAGGAAATGGACGAGCCAGGAATTGAACCCACGACCTCCTGCTTATAAGGCAGAGTAGTGGCGGTAGCCACTAGATAACCGAGCCAACTAGTCAAATCGTGTCTATGGAACTAATTAAAAAAATGGAAATACGAAGAGATTTACCGTGGAAATTGGAAGGAAATTTGCGTTGAAATTCGAAGGAATTTCCCGTGGAAATTCGAAGGAATTTCCCGTGGAAATTCGAAGGAATTTCCCGTGAAAATTCGAAGGAATTTCCCGTGGAAATTCTAAGGAATTTTCCATGGAAATTCGAAGGAATTTCCCATGGAAATTCGAAGGAATTTCCCATGGAAATTCAAAGGAATTTCCCATGGAAATTCGAAGGAATTTCCCATGGAAATTCGAAGGAATTTCCCATGGAAATTCGAAGGAATTTCCCGTGAAAATTCGAAGGAATTTCCCATGGAAATTCGAAGGAATTTCCCGCGGTAAAGGAATTTCCCGTGGAAATTCGAAAGAATTTCCCGAGGAAATTAAAAGGAATTTCCCGTGGAATTTCAAAGGAATTTCCCGAGGAAATACAAAGGAATTTTCCGAGGAAATTCAAAGGAATTTCCCGAGGAAATTCAAAGGAATTTCCCGAGGAAATTCAAAGGAATTTCCCGAAAAAATTCAAAGGAATTTCCTGATGAATTCAAAGGAATTTCCTGAGGAACATTCAAAGGAATTTCCCTGAGGAATTAAAGGAATTTCCGGAGGAATTCAAAGGAATTTCCCGAGGAAATTCGAAGGAATTTCCTGATGAAATTCAAAGGAATTTCCTGAGGAATTCAAAGGAATTTCCTGAGGAATTAAAGGAATTTCCCTGAGGAATTCAAAGGAATTTCCTGAGAGGAATTCAAAGGAATTTCCCGAGGAATTCAAAGGAATTTCCGAGGAAATTCAAATGAATTTCCCGAGGTAATTCAAAGGAATTTCCTGAGGAAATTTCAAGGAATTTCCTGAGGAAATTTCAAGGAATTTCCCGAGGAAATTTAAGGAATTTCCCGAGGAATTCAAAGGAATTTCCTCGAGGAAATTCAAAGGAATTTCCCGAGGAAATTCAAAGGAATTTCCTGAGGAATTCAAAGGAATTTCCTGAGGAATTCAAAGGAATTTCCTGAGGAATTCAAAGGAATTTCGAGGAATCAAAGGAATTTCCCGAGGAATTCAAAGGAATTTTCCGAGCAAATTCAAAAGAATTTTACGAGCAAATTCAAAGGAATTTCCCCGGGGAATTCAAAAGAATTTCCTGAGGAATTCAAAGGAATTTCCTGAGGAATTCAAAAGGAATTTCCCGAGGAAATTCAAAGGAATTTCCCGAGGAAATTCAAAGGAATTTCCCGAGGAAATTCAAAGGAATTTCCCGAGGAAATTCAAAGGAATTTCCCGAGGAAATTCAAAGGAATTTCCCGAGGAAATTCAAAGGAATTTCCCGAGGAAATTCAAAGAAATTTCCCGAGGAATTCAAAAAGAATTTCCTGAGGAATTCAAAAGAATTTCCCTGAGGAATTCAAGCAATTTCGAGGAAATTCAAAGGAATTTCCCGAGGAATTCAAAGGAATTTCCCGAGGAATTCAAAGGAATTTCCGAGGAATTCAAAGGAATTTCCTCGAGGAATTCAAAGGAATTTCCTCGAGGAATTCAAAGGAATTTCCCGAGGAATTCAAAGGAATTTCCGAGGAATTCAAAGGAATTTCCCGAGGAAATTCAAAGGAATTTCCCGAGGAAATTCAAAGGAATTTCCCGAGGAAATTCAAAGGAATTTCCCGAGGAAATTCAAAGGAATTTCCCGAGGAAATTCAAAGGAATTTCCCGAGGAAATTCAAAGGAATTTCCCGAGGAAATTCAAAGGAATTTCCCGAGGAAATTCAAAGGAATTTCCCGAGGAAATTCAAAGGAATTTCCCGAGGAAATTCAAAGGAATTTCCCGAGGAAATTCAAAGGAATTTCCCGAGGAAATTCAAAGGAATTTCCCGAGGAAATTCAAAGGAATTTCCCGAGGAAATTCAAAGGAATTTCCCGAGGAAATTCAAAGGAATTTCCCGAGGAAATTCAAAGGAATTTCCCGAGGAAATTCAAAGGAATTTCCCGAGGAAATTCAAAGAAATTTCACGAGGAAATTCAAAGAAATTTCCAGAGGAAATTCACAGGAAATTCAAAGGAATTTCCCGAGGAAATTCAAAGGAATTTCCCGAGGAAATTCAAAGGAATTTCCCGAGGAAATTCAAAGGAATTTCCCGAGGAAATTCAAAGGAATTTCCCGAGGAAATTTAAAGGAATTACCCGAGGAAATTCAAAAGAATTTCCCGAGGAAATTTAAAGGAATTACCCGAGGAAATTCAAAAGAATTTCCCGAGGAAATTCAAAAAAATTCCCCGAGAAAATTCAAAAGAATTTCCCGAGGAAATTCGAAGGAATTTCCCGAGAAAATTTGAAAGAAATTTCGTGGAAATTCGAAGGAATTTTCTGTGGAAATTTGAAGGGAATGCAAAGAAATGTATTAAGCAAATTTTATTAAAATTTGTTTGAAAATTTGAAGCAATTTCTGAGTTTGGATGTCCACCAAAAAATATATGCCGTGATTCTTCCATTTTCTGAATCGCGCTTAATTTCCAAAAACAACAATTTATAATGTTTCACTGCAGAATAACTAGATTTTATATCTGAACAAACTTTCTCGTAAATGCGTATACGATTAGAACGACTGAAATTTTCATGGGACACCCTAAAACCAGAATATGGCCCCAATAATCTCATCGTAGCCAATTCTGAAAAACTTTTACGGCCCCTTCATTTCCCTCTCTCATGAGCTTAATAATTTGCTGCGCTTTGGCCTCGTTGGTTCGTTGCAAGTGTACAGAAAAACAATTTCGCAAACGATTTCCATGTAGTGCCAAAAACAAAGTTGAAGACGTAAAATTTTGAAGCGAAAAACGAAATACAAAACTTCATAACAATAACGACCAGAAGACGATTCGCGTTCCCATTTCGGGGCGGCTCGGTAATCAGTTGTTCGCTCGTTTTCCCTCAACTGCATGCAGCAGACAGCACCGAACTCACTCTTTTCGGGGTGGTGGATGTTACTAAACTACGCTCTGCTGCCGGTCCGTTGTTGCTACTGACAGTAACACAGTCTCCTCGGCAGAAGAACAAACGGGCACGGGCCAAGAGGTTATGGGTTTCCCTGTTTTATGGTCGTTTCATGAGAGAAGACTGGTGTGGTGTCCCTCCTGGTGGCGGTGGTAGTGGAGGGCGGAAGGAAGTCAGTTCAGAATTACAAAATGAGTGGAGCTGTATCGTAAAAATCGTAAAATGTTTCATCCATTTTTGAAGCCGAACCAACAATCGCCGGAATTGGGTTGGGCGTGGGTACGAACTCAGGATGAGATTCGTTCGAAGCCGGATTTTGTGCGCTGAGCGAAGAATACACGGGCGGAAGGTTCGTATCCTTGGGGAAAATTTACGGATCATTTAGCCTCTGGGCGGAAGCTGGCCAATCCTGGGAAGTTATTAACCGAGAGAAGTTTTCGGGGGATTTGTTTGTGAACTTGTGCTTCGGTAGGTGCCAGATAAAGCCATGCGAAGGTTTCGTCATTATCATTTCATTCGTTCGTGGTTTCTCGCATTGCATTAGAAAGGTAGTTCCTTTGTGTATTATTGTTTGTTCTGCTTTCTGATAATAGCATTACTGATAAATAATTCATATTTCATTTCACTAAAACATTTTGTGCGACCTTGCTTCAACAATACCAGCTTCAAAGATACAGTAGACAAGAAAATCGTTTTTCTATTCAATTTTATTCAATTCTGGATCATGGAAAACAGATAAATATACTTCGATATCTTCGGTGCCTCATACTTGTAACGATATCTACTTGGAATAAGCTTTGAATTTTCCGATTTTTTTGTAATTCATCCATCTTTTTATGATGTTAGTGAAACTGTTTTACAAGAACTTTAGCAAGTTTAGTGTCCCTTCCTGTTAATCGAAGCTGAATAAACTTTGATTACTCCTGCTTCTGATGTGGTTTGTTGCAGGTTATTCTATAAAAACGTATTTGAACGTGAGCTCAGGCAACAAGTTTTCCCCCATTTTAAAAGGTTCGCTCAGTGTCAAATATACAAAACAAAATTGTCCCTGCAATTTACTAATTAGGAGCAAATTTAATTTCTGACGTCATCCTATCCAATGTATACTTTTTGCTGCCATTCAAAGTACCATTCGATGAAGCTCCCGCAACCCCACGAATCAGAATCCGATATCGCCCATCATCACATGCATTAAATGCAACCATCATCAGCAAACTTCCTCTTCCAAACAGCAACCGACAACTATTCTCGTGCCGCTCCCGCCCACCGATTTCTATTACAAAATATCAAAATGTAGTGCTAATAATCGCCTTCTGATACTTAAATCCCCCGGACCCTGTGTCAGACTGTGTGCCGGTCGCTAACCGAACCCAAAAGCAACCACTTCCCGGTAGTCGTATAAATTTATTTCCATTTTGCTTCTGACCTATTTCAAAATCGTCGGACCATCCGTTCGAGAATGGGAGAGTAAGTATGAGCTACGTCCAGTCAGTGAGCATTGCTGGTCTGCTGTTAGTTGGATCAGGGTTTGTTGTATAGTCCAGTGCCGATTTGCTCTTCTTTTGGGGTTTGGGTCGGTTCAAAGTTTGCCATTTTTCGTTTGCCTTCGAGGGCATAATGAAGCCCAAGGTGACCAAAAAACTTGATATAAATGTCCTATCCTTAAGTTGAAAATTCCTGGATTGTGACGAAAAATTTCGGAAGTATCTCAATCATTTAACCAACGACATTCACCTGTCACTTTATGTTATCTTGAGTTGCCATTGCGAGCCATCAGCATCTCTACCTTTTATTTACTGCTGACGTTTCGGTATTTGATACATAGTTTGGTCATTTCCTTGCATGGAAATGACCCACAGTGTGATCCATCCGTCTTTCAATCTGGTTAGGCTCGAAAAGTTTAGCTCTTTCTCCTCGGCCCTGGAGTCATCCACAATACTCCGCGCGAACGTCTGGGCCGCCCAAAAACCGCAACGACACAAAAACCCAAAACAATGGAACCAACCGACCGACCAACGAGGGCGAGTTCAGAACTTGCGAATAACGACCACGACGGGCGGTCAGCTGTGCAGATAGGTGGTTTGTTCACAATTCAGGAAAATAATCCTCCAGTGTTTATTACCTTCTTTTTTTGTTTTTGTGGCCGTCCAACGCCAATGAATGGGGGTTCCGTTCCGAGACCGTCTCGTCGTTCCATGGGTTCTTGATTACCGGCAATTTCCTCACCTTCCAACTGGCCAATTTTGCACGACCCAGACGTCTCCGCCGATTGTGGTGCGGTTGTGTAAAGTCATTAAATCGCGTGCGGCACTGCTCCCCTTTTGTCTCTTTTCGTTGTATTCAAATCTTTGTTTTGATGCCTCCTCACATTACCGTTGTTGTCGGAATGATGCCTTACTTTGTTGCCCACAGTATCGCGCTTCGATTGAACGAGTCTCCTTTTCCATTATCGGCAAGGTTCGTGGTTGCGAATGGAGGTGTTGTTTCTTCCGCAATAAACAAAACACCCTGGAGGACTGGTTGGCGATGGACAGACCACTTTCATAGCTCTGTAGAAGATCGAGGGTGGTGTCAATAGTTGCAGTGGCTACAGATAAGAACAACACTTCTATAAATACAACATCTTTTCACGGTGGTGAGAATGGAAGTGGCGATGCCGACAAAATCTTTTACTTTGCCAATGTATATTTCCCCCCGTCCAGTTCAATTTTGTAGGAGTCTGAATTATTCAAACCAGATATTATGAAGTCCGAAAAATTTGAATTCGCTTGAACCTGTGATTCAAATCCATCATCCGGTGATAATGATGGATATGTTACCCATTATTTATGAGCCATTATTAGATAAAGGAAACCATTTTATGAACAGTCAATTATTGTTGGTTTGAAAAAAAAAACTTGATTGATCCACTAAGCGGTTTTTGTGCCATTCTCATGCATTAGATACACTAAAAAAAAAGAAATTTTCTAAGCGCTGTTTTTGTATGAAAATCGTATTTTTACCATAGGTCTTGATCCCATAGTGCTATCTGGCCAATCTATATACATAAAAATGAATTTCTGTCTGTCTGAACCTTATAGACTCCGAAACTACTGGACCGATCGGCGTGAAAATTTGTGTGCAGAGATTTTTGGGGCCGGGGAAGGTTCTTAAGATGTTTCTAGACCCCTCCCTTTTTTGGAAAGGGGGGCTCCCATACAAATGAAACAGAAATTTCTGCATAACTCGAGAACTAACCAGAGAATAAATCAATTTTGGGCGAAACGAAGTTCGTCGGGTCTGCTAGTATTAAATAAACAAGATTCTGGTTTTGAACGATTTTTTTTCACTCGTATTTTTGATCGTGTGACCGGGACAGAAAAGGTCACTGCAACTAAACTCAAACAGTAGACATCCATCACACAATCAAGTCGCCAGTCCTTAACAAATTTGAATGTGCGAATGAATAGGACGGCATGTGCACTAACAGTACCAAGCGTCGACTCTCAGTGTCAGCATTATAGTGTGCCGTGTCAAAAGGGATCAACAACTCAGTGATATTCAATTTGAAATCTCCAAATTTGAATATTGTTTCATACTGCATTGCATAGATTTAACATTTTAAAGTCACATTTCTAAAAGATATGCATCGTTTAGTATATAGTAAAATAATCATCATTTATCGGTGCATATCAACCACAATTCAAAATAATCAATTCAGCCCCTGTAGATATTCATTTTTTACGCTCGATTATCAATGGCTTTTGAAGATCGGGTGGCAAATTTGGTATGGAAGTTTGACAGCATGCTGCTGATATTCATGCCTGAATTGCCGATCAAAACAGACACGAGTCAATGACGAAGCTGTCAACTGAGTGTCGATGCAAGTGATAATAAAACGAAGATTTAAGTCCTTGCGTGTGACTTCAATTTGCTACCAAAACCTTTGCAACAAGTTCCAAAAAATCCTAGATAATTCGAAGAAAAATCAAATGGTAATTAATATACGCATTGAACATTTGGAATGAGTGCAAAACTGAGAATATGTAAATCGTGTAAAAAAGAATCCAGTGTAATGGGAAACGGTTCCCCGTCGAATTAAACGTGTTGCAAGGCGAATCAGTTTAAAATAGACAAAAATATAAATTCAAATTTTATATTCAAATTTATTTCAAAATTATGAATTCAATTAAAATATAATTCATTTATTCAATTAATGTAATTATCAAATAAAGATTTTTTTCTTGAATGTAACAACATTTTTACGTAAAAATTGATAAACAAAAATATTATAATAAAATTTTACGCTAGAATTCGAAAGAATTTTCCGGAGAAAATGGAAGGACTTCTTGCGCGGAAATTGAAACATATTTATATTAACCCTCTACAACCCAAATTTATGTTCAAAATCACTATTTTGCTTTCTAAAATCGATCTAAACTCGATTTGGGCAAAAACCAATTGAAAATTCGCGATTTTATCAATTCCACACTTTGATTTTCTAGAGATTTTTTGAGTTTTTTTATCCATAAAAAACTCTTCGTAAATCTTTTCATCGTTTTTTTCTTTTTCAACATATTTAGAGTTAGAAAATTTCCATTCAATGATGACTTATTGCAATTTTTAAATTTTCAAGGTTATTTTTTTATTTTCCGTGTAAGGAGTTGGATAAATTTTGTAGAGTGTAACATTCACCACTATAGCCTTCTATTGTATAAGGTAAGTTGTAGAAAAATACTACACTACGAATATTTCACAAACGAGTGAAAACCCGAAAGAACACAATGTTACTCAATTTTATTTTTTTAAATAAATTTTGAAAAATTTGAAAAATAACTTTGAACCACATTTAAACATGCATGGAAGTTTATATTATTGATCGAAATCAAATACTTTTTGAAATCTGAACAATTGAAAATTATAAAAAAAAGTGGGAGTGATACCAAAACATATCCTGTGAAAAATTCAAAGAATTTTCCAAGGAAATTTTTGGAAATATTGCGAGAAATTTTGCCAAAATCTGCCAAAGAAATTTTTAAAAAAATTCCCAAAAAAATATGATTGGAAAAACCAAAGAATTTCCCGAGGATATTCTAAATGACTTAATCCACAAAAATAAGAAAAAAAATCCTGAAGATATTTTGAAGAATATTCCGTTGAAACCCAAAAAAATACCCAAGGAAATCCTGAACCCTTTTATAAGATATTTCGAAGAATTTCACGAAAAAACTCTGAAAAAATCCCGAGGATATTTTGAAGAATTACCCGGGAAAATTTCTAAAGATTTGCAATGAAATTACAAAAAAAAATCTGCCGAAGTACGAAGAATTTCCTGAAGAAATTCCCAAAAAAAATTATTGGAAAAAATTAAAGAATTTCCCGAGTAAATTCAAAACGAATTAACCCACGAAATAAAAAGAAAAAAACCAAAAAAAAAAGCTCAAGAACACGCCGAACACATTTTCGTTGAAACTCTAAGTTCCCGAAGAAAATTCCGAAGGACTTACCGAGGAAAATAAAAAAAATCCAGTGAAAATTTCGAAAAATTGCTTGACGAAATTACCAAAAAAAATCTTGAGGATCCGGAGAACTTCCCCAGCGAAATTTACAAACAATTTCTCAAAAAAATAATTTCTGAATAATTTTCCGATAAAATTCCGAGAAATTTTGTGAGAGAAATTACAAAGAAATCGGAGAGATTTCGAAAGAAAAATTCCTGTCGAAATACAAAAAAAAACTTCCCGATGATACTTCGAAAAGTTCTCTAAGGAAATTCCGAAAATTTTCGAGAAAATTTAATTTTTCAATTTTTCTAAAGGACATCTCAAGGAAATTTCAAAAGTTTCCGAGAAAACTCAGAAAAATTTTCCGATGAAATTCCAAAGATTTTTATGATGAAAATTTCTAAAAAAAAATCTCAACAATTATTTAAAGAATTTCCCGAGAAAATAAGTAAACCCATAATTCCAAAAAAAATCACTAGAAAATTTCAAAAAAATCCTCGAAAAAATATGGAGGTATTTCCTGAGGTAATATGGGAAAAAAATGATGCTGGGTCATTAGGCCGAAGGTCATTAGGCCGAAGGCCATTAGGCCGAATGGTCACTAGGCCGAACGGTCATTAGGCCGAATGGCCATTAGGCCGAATGAGAACTGGGGAGTGAGAAGTGAGTAGTGCGCAATGAGGAAGAAGTAGAAAGGAAGAAGGAAAATGGAGGAAGAAGTAAAAAGTAAGAAGGAAGAAGAAGAAAGAAGGAAAAAGGAAAAAGAAAGAAGAAAGAAGGAAGAAGGCAGAAGGAAGAAGAAATAAGAAAGAATGAGGCAGGAGGAAGAAGGAAGAGGGAAGAAAGAAGGAAGAAAGAAGAAAAACAGAAGAAAGAAGGGAGAAAGGAGAAAACGGAAGAAAGAAGGAATAATAAAGAAGAAGGAATTATAAAGAAGAAAGAAAGAAGAATAAAGAAAGAAGAATAAAGAAGGAAGGAGGAAGAAGAGAGAAGGAAGAAGGAAGAAGGTAGAAGGAAGAAGTAAGAAAGAAGAAGGAAGAAGGAAGAAGGAAGAAAGAAGAAGGAAGAAGGAAGAAGGAAGAATGAAGAAAGAAGAAGGAAGAAGAAAGAAAAAAGAATAAAAAAGGAAGGAGGAAGAAGGAAGGAGAAAGAAGGAAGGAGGAAGAAGGAAGGAGGAAGAAGGAAGAAGGAAGAAAGAAGAAGCAAGAAGGAAGAAGCAAGAAGGAAGAAGCAAGAAGTAAGAAGAAAGAAAGTAGAATAAAGAAGGAAGGAGGAAGAAGGAAGAAGAAAGAAAGAAGAAGGAAGAAGGAAGAAAGAAGAAAAAAGAAAGAAGGAGGAAGAAGGGAGGCTGGAAGGAAGAAGGAAGGAAGAAGAAAGAAGGAAGAAGGAAGAAGGCAGATGGAAGAAAAATAAGAAAGAATGAGGCAGGAGGAAGAAGGAAGAAGGAAGAAAACAGAAAAAAGAAGGAAGAAGGAAGAAAGAAGAAATAATAAAAAAGAAGGAATAATAAACAAGGTAGAAGGAAGAGGGAAGAAGAAAGAAGATAGAAGAAAGGAGATAATAGAAACAAGATAATAGAAAGAAGGAAGAAGGAATAAAGAAAAAGGAAGAAGGAAAAAGGAAGAACGAATAAGGAAGAAGGTAGAGAGAAGAATGAAGAAGGAAGAAAAAAGAAGCAAGAAAGAAGAAGCAAAGAAGAAGGAAGATGCAAGAAGGAAGAAGGAAGAAGGGTTAAGGTGAAGAAAGAACTTCTCATTTTTCACTTCTTTTTGCTAATTTGGCTTAATGACCGTTCGGCCTAATGACCTTCGGCCTAATGTCCTGACACCGAAAAAAATCAAGTGAATTTGGAAGAATTTTCCCACAAAATACCGAACAAATCCCCGAAAAAAACTAAAGTTTCCCAAGAAAATTTTGAAAAAATTTCCGAGGAAATTCCGAAGAATTTACCGAGATATTTACAAAAAAAAAACCAGATAATTTTTTTAAGAATTTATTTACGAAAATGAAAAAAAAACTGAGAAAGTCAGAAGAACTTCCCAAGTACAAAAAAAAATCCGAGGAAACACTTGCTCGAGAAAAGTCTAAACAGTTTTCCATGAAAATTCGGAATAATTTTCCAAAGAATTTTTCCGGGAAAGTTCAAATAAGTTCCCAAAAATATTTCCCGAGAAAATTTGAAAGATTTTTTTTAAAGAAATCCGATTAAAGGAAAATCCAAAGAATTTCTCGAGGAATCTTTGAAAAAATCGCCGAGGAAATTACTTTTAATTTCTGGATATTCTGAAGATCTTCTGAGAAGAACTTTCCAAGGAAATTCCAAGCAAGTTTCCGAGAAATTCTGAAGAACTTAGCGAGAAAATAAAATAAAAACCACCGGAAATCCGAAGAATTTGATGAGGAAATTTCTATCAATTTTCCGTGAAAATTCTAAAACACTCTTGAGAAAATTTCAAATTTTGAACCAAAGAAATTCCAAAGAATTCCTCGAGAAAATTTTCCTGTATAAATTCCGAAGATTTTTTCGAGGAAACACCATAGAATTTTAAAAGGAAAGTTCAAAAAAAAAATTCTTAAAGAAATTGCAAAGAATTTCCCGAGGAAGTTTGGAAGAATTTTTCATAAATTGTTGAATAACATCCGAAAAATTTCCGGAAAAAATCCGGGGAAACTCAAAGAATTTCCCGTGGAAATACAAAAGAATTCCTCTAGGAGACTCCGAAAAATTCGCTGAGGAAATTCCGATTAGTTTCATTAGGATATTCCGAAGACCTTTTCAAGAAAAATTACGAAGAATTTTCCGAGAAATTCCGAAGTAAAAAAAAATCCAAAGAAAATTTTGAAGAATTACCTAATAAAATTCCAAAATAAAACGCCACAAAACGAAAGAATTTGGGGCAAAAGTACAAAACCATTTTTTTTTAAATTACGAACACTTTCTAGAGAAAAATCAAAGAGTTTCCCATGAAAATTCCAAATAGAGGAAAAGAGGGAAATTCCAAAGAGTTTTTCGAGGAAATTCCGATGAATTTTTCGAGAGAAAATTTTCAAAAATTTCCTAAAGAAATTTTAAAAAATCCTGCGGGAAATCCGAAGAGCTTCCCGAGCAGATATACAAAAAGAATTTCTAGGAAATTAAAAAAAAAATCCAAATAAATTACGAAGTTACGTAAGTTACGAAGAGTTTCCCAAGAAAATTTCGAATAATTTGCTAAGAAAATTCAGAAAAATTTCCCGAGAAAATTCGGAAGAATTTTCCCGGAAATTAAAAAAAAAATGCGAGGAAAGTTCAAATAAAAAAATATTTCGAAGAATTTCTCCAAGAAATTTGAAAGAATTTTTCAAAACAGATTTTCAAAAAAATTCTAAAAAAAATTCCTGCAGAAATATCAAAAAAAAATCCGGGTAAAAATTCAAAGAATTTCCCAAAGAACTTCGGAAAATTCGCCGAGGAAATTCTCTACAAAATTCCGAATAATTTCTTTTTTTCTCTCTCTAAAGAAAATTTCAAAGTCTGTCCCAAAGAAATTCCAAAAAATTCCCCGGTGCTCTTTGAACCGGATCGGGTATATACCTAAGATGAGTACATTGCAGAAGTTCTGGTTTTGTAGAAGTCCTGTTTTATGTCCTGTTGCCTTCAGGCTCACAAGTTCTGTGACCACAACGATAGGAAGTTTTACCCTATTGGGGCTTTATTGCCACATTAAGGCCTCTTACGGTGTCATTCATAATGGCTACCTTGCGGCTCACCAAAACAAACTTACAATTACCCACCTTCTCACTCCGATTAGCACCAAACAGTTTATTTCCGTTACACCTAATTATCCTTTTACTAGAAAAAGTATCAGAACTAAGTTGGATTCTCAATCTACATATTGATAAATTATCGAATCATTCAGCGCTCATTTAGCGTCGATTCAATAAAAATAAAACTAAGTGAAAAAAAATCCTTCTCCCACCGCGCATGCGTTGTTGTCGCCGGCAGCGTCGTATGCAAGCAATCATTGATCATTGCCTATCGCAGCAAACAGTGCTGTCAACATGAAATACTGTAAAACCACAGTAAAAACATGAAAAATATCTAAAAAAAATATCAAATCTCCTTCCAATCTGTTAATATCTACTAATGTCGTAATTATATCATTATTATTTTACTTTGGAACGTCTTAAAAAATGAAAGAGAAAACGCAGTAAATTTAAATTATGCTATTTGTGTGTTTGAACAGCTGACAACAATGTCGCAAGATGTAAACATAAACAGCTATCGTAATGAAAACATAACACATAAATATCAACGTAAATCAAAGCAAATCTGTTGATTTTCGGACACATTTCGATAGTTTATGACATAGTTAAACCGTATTGCGTAATTCTGAGTTCAACTCAGACTGAAATCGATCACATTAATGCAATGTTTACGGTGATCGGATGTTAACAAAAAAGGGGTTATTTTTGTCTGCCTCAAGTTTGTCTGTGTCAAGTTTCTCACGACTACTAATATTGAGTTGATGATTTTTATGGTACAACTACAAAGAGATTGGAGTGCCACCGCAAGTCACCTTAAAAGAATTCGTGGTTTGAGTCACGCTGGAGAATCACGGTAGAATAAGTATTAGGCTAAGCTCCAGATGTTTTTTCGTTGAAAATTTATGAAAAAAAAGAATTGATGTAAATAAATTGAATTATCGACCAGCGCTTGCCACATTTTTTTCGTCTTTTCTGTTAGGGTTTGATCACCATTAAGATAGAACTGTTTGTTTTCACAAATCAAGCGATTTTGCTACATGTTTTCGAATAAGCGATCGTCTGATGTCACCAAACGGAACAAGTACTATTCGAATTTGAAAATGACCTGGCAGTTCCTATGATATTTTTTCTCTTCGGGGTAGTGTAATGAGCCTATTTTTCATTACCCATCACAGTGTGATGAAGAAAACCCCTACCTTTTTTCCGCTTCAACTTCTCGGCTTCAACTTGTGAGGAGCCATTGTTCCTCGCTTTTGAATCATCTTTAATGCATTGTTTTTACAATAGTCACGGATTTCGCGATTTTCGCTTTTTTTTGACGAATTTCGCGGATTTGTCGCGGATATGCTCCTCCAGTCGCGAAAATCGCGGATTTATATTGTTGCACTATTTGGAAAATCGCGATTTCCCAATTTTATGAAATTGATTGGATTGTGTTTAGAACTTAGTCTTCGTTTCCAATATTTTTTACAGTGGTTCCTATAAATGTTGTAGCGAAAATCGCGAATAATTATTATGTTTTACGGAATGACTCTTTCATTCTCCAAAGGTGATATCATCCGGATCAAATGCACCAGTCGTTGATCATTCTAACTAGTCGCTATTCAGTCATTTGTATTGACATAGCTCAATGCCCATCATAAATTGATCAACTATTTTTTCGGTTAAAAACGTTTCTGCCATTCTGGACACTATAACTTTCGTGAAAAGGCTGACAGCAGTGCCAGCACCGTCACCTTCATTTGTTTCTTAAAATGTGGGGGTCCATTGACAAACAAAAGTAACCCAAATGGCTTTACCGGAAGTTTTCACAACATGAAGCTTTCGGGCCCCAAGCCCGTAGTGACCAGGAAGCCCGGGGACCTTAACCCGGGTTCTAACTCCCATTCAACATTTCCGACGAACTTCAACAATGTAAGCGGAATGTGCGGGAGCTCGTACTTCCTTATTTCTATCACCATCGCCTAACTTACTTTGTCTGAATTCTTTGGTCTTTTACTGCAGCAATGTAAGATTGAAAATGCTGCTTTCCAACAGTGTTCTAAATGTAGTAGGGTTCTAAAGCTGATTACCAGCGTTCAGATATCTTTCTATTGATTCTACGACTTTCTGTACAGATGCACTACTGTCCAAACAGTCTCAGAATTCACTTCCGTTCGGAAATTTCATAACAAAAGAGAATATCAGGTTAGCTTGCGACTTCAGGGGTAAATTCTAAGCCGACCCAAACATCTATATGTTGTCAAACCCGTATCTTGGGCACCAAAGGATAGATAACTGGAATTAATTGTACTATGTTTCCTGGAATGGAATTACTTTATCAATGTTGTCTGTTTTGTTACGTCTTAGCTTTCATTCGTCAATCAGTTTTACCCATTAACTGTGTTTACTCAAATTTTTAAGTAAAAGTATTAAGTAGTAAAATGTTATTAATAATTTCAATTTTGGTAAATTTCGCCAATGGAAGGTACCACGGTTGGATCTGAGGTTACCTCTTCCCATTGCCAGGTGCTCCTGACCTTGGTACTATTGAAGAGAAAACAATTTATAAACTCTAAAAATCGTTGTGTTGACGAGTAAAGAAATTTCACACTCTAAAATCACGAAATAAAGAAAACAAAAGTTTATGGAAAATCACGGTTGATTGCAAATCCGACGATTCACTACTCACGACTGATGGGTGGTCAATAGACGATGCAATCTTTCCGACTTGCTACTTGTTTGTTCATCGGGAGCACTATCGCGCAACTCCTGCATACTTCTCTGCTCCAATATGCGCAGTAATGCTTCAAATCGTCGACAGCACACGACCAATTTGTTAGACAATCCGCAGACATTACCGTCATTTTTGTCCGCTTCTACACCCTTTTGACACATAGTTCTTCAAGTTTTGTTGGGTGAAATTTAAAAATCTGTTTCAGAATCAGTTTAGAAAAGTCGAGTTCTTAAAGAATTTGGTCCTCTTAGTTTCCAGTTTTTAATTAAAGCTCTTTGAATTTTTATAAAATGATGATAAAGAACAGAATAACATAACATAACGCGCAAGAAAGTATGCTTCATTAATCAAATTGTGATGTACGTGTGACTTAACGCCATCTGAACTACGTACTTACAACAAATCACTTCGATGTCAGTTCGAGTGTGTAAAATACAATCGGAAGAATGGTTCCACCATTGTTCGGAGTCGCTAACAGTTTTTATCACACTGGATACTTGATAGGGTTTTAATTAACTGTGAAATATCCATCATACACATTGGTTGAATTTGAAAGTTAGTTAAAGGATAGTTTGGGATATTCTGGGTCACCAAAACTGTCCTTGAGTTCGGGACTATAGCTGCCAAAAAGCTTTTTTGTTAGTCAAATTTTTGATATGTGAGTAATTCTCGCTGAAACCGGGCCACTATTTGCACGAGGTTCTTAAAAATGCCTAAATTCATATTCTTTCGGAAGCTTTCGGCGAGTATATTAAGGATGCGAGTTCAATCCTTCAGTAAGATGAACCCCTCGATAGTTATACACGAAATCATTTTAATGGACCCCTCGATTTTTGTCAATTCTTGACTCACCAAAATTATCATAACTCCAATATTTCTCAACCGATCGTAGAGATCAGCATATCGTTGGAAAGAGGAAGAGTGTATCCTCAATTTGCAATAGTAAAAATAAAAGCTGCCATATTGAATTCGGCCGCCATCTTGGATTTCTTTTTGAAAACTATTTTTCCGCCAGGTTCGCAACCACAGATTTTGAATATTAATACATCGATGGAAAGCTTAGCTTATATTGTGAATTTTGTCAAAAAATCTTAGGTGTATGTTTTTTCTATCAAAAGTTATGTACTATTTACCAATACCAAAATTCTTGAATTATTTAATACAATAACTTGAAAACGGCTCCGTCATGTTCCAAAATTTTTAGCCCTTCAAATGAAATACTGTAGTAGATATGCTTTTCATTTTTGAAACATATTTGGCTTAGAATAGTGTATGAAATCAAGGAACTGACGTCCTAGTATCAAATTAATTAAAAAAATAATGTTCTTTGGTCAGATGGGCCTTCAAAAAATAATTTGGTAAATCATACATAACTTTTGATAGAAAAAACATACACCTGAGATTTTTTGACACAATGCACAATATAAGCTAAGCTTTCCATCGATGTATTAATATTCGAAATCGGTGGTTGCGAACCTGGCGGAAAATTAGTTTTCAAAAAGAAATCCAAGATGGCGGCCGAATTCAATATGGCTGCTTCTATTTTTACTATTGCAAATTGAGGATACACTCTTCCTCTTTCCAACGATATGCTGATCTCTACGTTCGGTTGAGAAATGTTGGAGTTATGATACTTTTGGTGAGTCAAGAATTGACAAAAATCGAGGGGTCCATTAAAATGATTTCGTGGACAACTAACGAGGGGTTCATCTTTCTGAAAAATTTAACTCGGATGCTTAATATACTCGCCGAAAGCTTTCGAAAGAATATAAATTTAGGCATTTTTAAGAACCTCGTGCAAATAGTGGCCCGGTTTCAGCGAGAATTACTCATGTGTTTAATCATAAATATTACATCCCCTGAAAGGTAAACAGACCTCGCACGACAGTTTTGGAATATTTTAGATCATCCAAACTGTCTTTTAGCTCAAAATATAGCTCGAGATATAGATTTCATTTCCAAAACTAATTAATCCGTCTAAAATTTTAAACTCACGTACAAATTCAAGTGGTTCGCAAAGTTACTGCTCTGGGCAAACAAAGAAAAATCGACATGAAGTCCCCATCTCCGCCAGTCAAAGACAAAAAAACGCTGCTGCCGAGATGGAAAATTGCAATAATGAGATAAGTTCTGCAAACACGCTGCGCTGCCATTTTCGCCGTGCAGCAGCATCAGCAGCAGTTACACATATCGACATCTTGTAACGAGCGCAAAAACAGGCGGCGGCAGCTCAGCGAAAACGAAATCGCTTCGGAGGAAAAAAAACTGGGACACCACCACGACGACGAACTCCGCCAGCCGAGCCGGGGTCTATGTTCCAAGTTTCTTCACACAAAGATTCCCGGCTGCCGATATTTGATTTATGTTTCTCCACTCTGCTGCTGCGGACTCACTCTTGGATCGGCACGACGGCAGGGAGCGGAGGATGTGGGGGAGGGGGGCACCCATTTATGAAGTTGCGCCACACTTTGGGGCTCTTCGGGTTGCGGTGATTCATCTCGTGGACGGACCCCCCAAAAGCCTCCCCATCGCCGGTGCAGCACAGAACTAGGAGGCACCTTTTATGGTGCAACACGATGACGACGCTACAAACGAACGATGATGATCATCCCGGCTGATGTGTCGGTGTAATTAAATTTCTTCCACGTTATTTTTTTTTCGTTTTTTGTGTTATTCATCGTCAGTCAGTTAGTGGGCCTATGAGTGGCAGGAGAATGCGAAAAAAGGCTACCTATAAAATCTCGACCAAAACCGCCAAACCGTTCCTCTTGCTCGTTTTTTTTTTCGTGGGAAGTTACGCGGTGAGCCCCAAAATGGTCCATCGCGATGAAACTGTGCGTGTCCCGTCCCGGGCCCAGCTAGATGCTCATTTTCGAGTGTCCCACCGTGGGACATATCTGGGCAAAAAAGTTTAAAATGCTCTAATTTTGACATCATGGATTACTTTTTGTTTGTATATTTTATAACAGTTATATTAAATTGCTCTTAATTCATTCGAAAAAAAAGTTACGTTTTGTGATAATTTAAATCCACCAAATCAACACTACACTGGATCATAATCATGTCAAATTTATTAAAAAAAGGGTTTGAACCATTACATTAAAAATATATCCCTCTGTGCATACGCCCGCGCCTGCCATTCAAACGAGCCATCGCACAGTAGGGAATTATAAAAAATATATGCAAATATGGAGCGGTGGAGTCGTTGCCATTGGACGGTGGACGGCAATTGTTTTCCTGCAATTAGCGTAAATGATGAAGATGCGGCGGGTTTTTTTTGTTCGCTGCGTGGGAGGAAGATCACTGTGTCCCTGATGATGGTTTCTCACGCTTCTGAACCATTTTTGGAAACCCGCACGCGTGACCGTTTCCGATGGTCATGGTTTGCGATCATGTTGTTGTTGAAAAAATTGGTTCATCCACCTAGTGGTGATACTAACTTGCTCGTTACCTATTTGCGACAAAAAATGCTCTTCTGAATGCACATACTGTTACTGAACAAATTCAATAACACGCGCTGCTTATGGAACAATTTTTAATGTCGAATTCAGGTCGGTTTGCTAAGGTAAACTACATGAAAATAGACAAAGATCTAAATTTTGAAATCTAAGTACAATTTTGAAGTAAAAACAACATTTGAATCTCTACGAGAAATTCGAACGATTAGAAGAACGGAGAAGATACGATTCGTGGAACAAATTGACTGTAATCAATCACCGTTTAATGCCTGGAAGCTATTTTACATTTTGTTCTGCTACGTGATATTTTTGAACGTTGCGTGAGGTAGAAACGCACGTGCAATCGAAAAACCAAACAAAGCATTTTACTTAGAGCAAACGACCTTTCGTTCGACTCCCTTCTGGCCAACGCAAAAAACAATACAAAAAATTGGACCCGAAAATGTGATAAAACTTCTGATTAGAATCGATGATGCCCCGAACCATTCGGTGTGTCATCACAGTCACCGTCACCGAGGCCGAACGAGATGGAAATCTATCGATCGAACGTGCGCTGTCGAGATTTAGTGCGACTGATTTTCCCCCGGGATGTGCTTCCATTAGAGATGCTCGTCACATAGGCTCAATAAAACCCCGGTCCACAGAAGTGACAAAACATCGCGACGGGACGTGATTGTTTTCCTCTTTTTGCCAATGGCGATTCGAATGTGAGTTCAGGAAAAGCCTTGTTTCGCAGCTTCGGTACAAATATTTGACGCGGAACGTTGAATGAGGAGAAGCAACGGCAACTTGGTGACATTAATTAGGACGTTAATAGAAACATTTCCGTTCAATTTTAGACGCTGCGAAACATTACAACAGAAAGATTAACAATTGAAAGGTAGACAATCAGTTGATCCAATCAAATATTTTTGGCATTACACCCCTGATTAGGTCAGTGCTGCATCGCACGGTATCATTTATTAGGCACTTCCAACAGTTATTTGCGAAGTTTCTAACCAAAGTTGCCGTCTCTTCCTCACTAAGGTCTTGAAAAACTTGCTGTTGTCCTTTTTAATGATTATTAATCAATGCTTTTTAATGATTAAATGGACCATTTCTGAGATTTTAAATTACCCAGAGAACTATCAAGATTGCCGGCAATTTCCTGAAGTTTCGAAACAAATTCAACATTATTTTGAATAACGCTCAATTTGTAAAGATTTTCGGAATTACTTTTAGTAGAATAATTTTTTACTCTACCCATACAAAAGTAAACTCAAATATGCACATTCGCATATCGATGCCCTTTGATCGGAATCGAACCTTTTATCAGCAGCATCTGTTTACAACTTCCCCTGAATGTGTCTGGAAACTTTTGCAAAAGTTACTTTGTACGGAGCAGCTTTGTCCGAAATCATCCACAGGACGGTTATCGTCGGAATTATTCCATTTGCTAGCGCCCTCTGACACCAGATCCTTCATGTTGGCCCCATTTCACGCACTTTATTGCCGTCTCGCACGGTTTATCTAAATTTACGAGCTTGCCCTAACGAGAGACACTTTGGCCGCTTGCTTGCTTGCTTGCAGGATCCATCCATATCGTTCCGGGGTAGTAAAATGGAAACTTCGGCCACATTATTTATGATCCTCCGGTGTTGTTCGAGGGCCTGTGTATGTGCTTGTGAGTGTGTGACAAGTTATGTCCCATTTTGCAAACCTTGTTCGCCAGGTAAGTGGGATGCGTTGGTGGATGATGGTGACATCCATCATCGCGGATTAATCCGACAGGAAAAGTGAGGGGGGAGGCATAACGGGGGCCCGTCATTGTTGCCCTTGCCGTGCGGTTTATGGTCCAGTGGAATGTAAAACATTTTGGAAATCGATGAATCTGGTGCATGCAATACAAGCTGGTGATTTACAGCATCCTCGGTAAGTACTTCAGTAAAAGCTTAACTACGCGCCAACATGTTGCCAGGAGCGTAAATACATCCCGATTGTAGAAGTACTGGGAAATATTTCGTAAAGCTTTTCTCTATTTACAAGCACTTGCTCCCAAAGTAAGTGAAATGTAAGTTCCCTTTCATACTACGGATCCTGCGAAAGCCGTAGAAGTACTCTTTTCACGTATCTATATGCTTCGGTTTTTTAAATCATTGAAACCTCATTTTTATTTATTAATCTATTTTTTGGAATGATTTTGTTCCGGGTCTAGGTCAATTTGCCGTAAGGTCATTTATCAAAGAGCTGCTACAAAAGAGTGGGACATTTGCATAACGGTCATTTGGCATAATTAGGAACAGTGAAAGAGAAAGGGTTCTTTGATATATTTTCGCACAAATTAAGTAGATCGAGGATATGTTCTAAAAAATTTAGACTTATGGTAGGAGTTTTTTGGAATGACGGACAACCACCTACTTTTGAAGAAGGGATTGGATTTAACCTTGCCCCAATCCGGGAAAACACTAACTGTGAAAAAAAAGAATCACATCCACCAATGCCTTAATCCGGGCCAACGCCAATTTAAAAGAAGGGATTAAATTTGCCATTGCCTTATTCCAGGCAAATGCCTACATCCAAAGGACGAACCACATCCACCATTGCCTTATTCTAGACAATTGCCTACTTCTGAGAAAGGGTTCAAATCCACCATTGTCTTGATCCGGCCAAGCGCCTGCTTCTAAAGAAGGGATCACATCCACCATTGCTTTTCTCCAGGCAAAAGCCTACTTTTTAGGAACGGATCACATTCGCCATTGTCTTTATCCGGGCAAAGAACTACTTTTTAAGAAGGAATCAAATCCACCATTGCCAAAATCCGACCAAGTGTTTAATAAAACTTTTAATAAAAACCCAGATCAATACACCTAGCGTTGGTGGTGCCTTTCTCGCGCATTAAAAAAATAAGAAAAACACATAAGAGAGGTCGAAATAACACTTTAGGGGGATAGATTTTACTTTTTCTATCAATTCATATCCATTGGCGGTCATTTGAATGCATTGCTGCAATACCTGAAAATTTTTTTTTTTTCGTTTTTGATTTGCGTTTGCAACTTGTTATCGGATAATGCTGAGTACAAAAAAGTGTGTCTCACATTTTTGTACACACACACATACATACACACATACCGACATCACCTCAATTCGTCGAGCTTAGTCGATTGGTATATAACACTATGGGTCCACGAGCCTTCTATCAAAAGTTCGGTTTTGGAGTAATCCTACGTATACTTAGTATACGAGAAAGGCAAAAAAGGAATCACATCCACCATTGCCTTAGTCCGGGGAAACGCCTACTTTAAAAGAAAGGATCACATTCGCCATTGCCTTATTCCAGGCTAAGGCCTACTTTTTAAGAAGCGATCACATCCGCTATGGCCATAATTCGTAAAAGTGCCTACTTTTAAAGGAAGCATTACATTCATCATAGCATTAAGCCGGACAAGCGTTTACTTTAAAAATACGGATCAATTGTCATAATCCGGTTGAAGGACTACATTTTTTAAATAAATCACATCCATAATTGCTCAAATCCGACTTCTTTATTAGAGTGATTTTTTCAGTGTTATTCTTATTCCAGGCAAAGGCCTGCTTGAAAAGAAAGAATCACATCCACCATTGTCATAATCCGGACTAAGGGCTACTTTCCAAAAAGAGATCACATCCACCTGTAGCTAAACCAGGGCAAACGCATCCCGATAGATACGTTATTTTTGAAGAAGAAAACACATTCATCTTCGCTTTTCACTGGGCAAACAATGAACCTAATGGAGGGATAAGAGTTATCATTTTTTTAAACTCAACTCATCTAAGGCATGCTCAATACGAAAGGATTATGTCTTTTTAATATTATTATCGACCGGTATTATACTCACCATTCCGTTTTTTTTTTTATCAAAACCACTTATTATTATTGTCAAGCATCTAAATTAGTGAACACAAAAAAATATGCCAAATGACACACACTTCTGACGTTGTTCACAATAATGCGGGATGTCCGTTATGCTAATAGTCTTTATTCCAAATGGCCTGCTATTTCTAAAAGACATGTGCTGCCGCTAACAGCTAACAGTCCCATCAGTGTGCGCCAAGTGAAATATTATCTGCGGCGATGCGATAAATCATTTTCAGCACGCGACGGCAGCGTGGCGGCTTGCTCCGGAAGTTCCTCCGGGAATTCCTCCGGAAGTTCCTCCGGAAATTTCTCCGGAAGTTCCTCCGGGAATTCCTCCGGAAGTTCCTCCGGGAATTCCTCCAGAAGTTCCTCCGGGAATTCCTCCGGAAGTTCCTCCGGGAATTCCTCCGGAAATTCCGCCGGAAGTTCCTCCGGGAATTCCTCCGGAAGTTCCTCCGGGAATTCCTCCGGAAGTTCCTCCAGGAATTCCTCCAGAAGTTCCTCCGGGAATTCCTCCGGAAGTTCCTCCGGAAGTTCCTCCGGGAATTCCTCCGGAAGTTCCTCCGTGAATTCCTCCGGGAATTCCTCCGGAAGTTCCTCCGGGAATTCCTCCGGAAGTTCCTCCGGAAGTTCCTCCGGAGGTTCCTCCGTGAATTCCTCCCGAAGTTCCTCCGGGAATTCCTCCGGAAGTTCCTCCGGGAATTCCTCCGGAAGTTCCTCCGAATTCCTCCGGAAGTTCCTCCGAATTCCTCCGGAAGTTCCTCCGGAATTCCTCCGAAGTTCCTCCGAAATTCCTCCGGAAGTTCCTCCGAATTCCTCCGAAGTTCCTCCGAATTCCTCCGAAGTTCCTCCGAATTCCTCCGAAGTTCCTCCGAATTCCTCCGGAAGTTCCTCCGGGAATTCCTCCGAAGTTCCTCCGGGAATTCCTCCGGAAGTTCCTCCGGAATTCCTCCGAAGTTCCTCCGGGAATTCCTCCGGAAGTTCCTCCGAATTCCTCCGAAGTTCCTCCGAATTCCTCCGGAAGTTCCTCCTCCGGGAATTCCTCCGAAGTTCCTCCGAATTCCTCCGGAAGTTCCTCCAATTCCTCCGAAGTTCCTCCGGGAATTCCTCCGAAGTTCCTCCGAATTCCTCCGAAGTTCCTCCGAATTCCTCCGAAGTTCCTCCGGGAATTCCTCCGAAGTTCCTCCGAATTCCTCCGGAAGTTCCTCCGAATTCCTCCGGAAGTTCCTCCGAATTCCTCCGAAGTTCCTCCGGAAGTTCCTCCGAAGTTCCTCCGAAGTTCCTCCGAAGTTCCTCCGAATTCCTCCGGAAGTTCCTCCGGAATTCCTCCGAAGTTCCTCCGAAGTTCCTCCGAATTCCTCCGGAAGTTCCTCCGAATTCCTCCGAAGTTCCTCCGGGAATTCCTCCGAAGTTCCTCCGAACTTCCTCCGGGAATTCCTCCGGAAGTTCCTCCGCGAATTCCTCCGGAAGTTCCTCCGCGAATTCCTCCGAAGTTCCTCCGAATTCCTCCGAAGTTCCTCCGGGAATTCCTCCGGAAGTTCCTCCGAATTCCTCCGGAAGTTCCTCCGGGAATTCCTCCGGAAGTTCCTGGAATTCCTCCGAAGTTCCTCCAAATTCCTCCGGAAGTTCCTCCGGGAATTCCTCCGGAAGTTCCTCCGGAATTCCTCCGGAAGTTCTCCGAACTCCGGAAGTTCCTCCGGAAATTCCTCCGGAAGTTCCTCCGGAAGTTCCTCCGAAGTTCCTCCGGAAGTTCCTCCGGAAGTTCCTCCGAAGTTCCTCCGAAGTTCCTCCGGAAGTTCCTCCGAAGTTCCTCCGGAAGTTCCTCCGAAGTTCCTCCGGAAGTTCCTCCGGAAGTTCCTCCGGAAGTTCCTCCGAAGTTCCTCCGAAGTTCCTCCGGAAGTTCCTCCGGAAGTTCCTCCGGAAGTTCCTCCGAAGTTCCTCCGGAAGTTCCTCCGGAAGTTCCTCCGGAAGTTCCTCCGGAAGTTCCTCCGGAAGTTCCTCCGGAAGTTCCTCCGGAAGTTCCTCCGGAAGTTCCTCCTGAAGTTCCTCCGGAAGTTCCTCCGGAAGTTCCTCCGGAAGTTCCTCCGGAAGTTCCTCCGGAAGTTCCTCCGGAAGTTCCTCCGGAAGTTCCTCCGGAAGTTCCTCCGGAAGTTCCTCCAGCAGTTCCTCCGGGAATTCCTCCGGAAGTTCCTCCGGGAATTCCTCCGGAAGTTCCTAGGGGAATTCCTCCGGAAGTTCCTCCGGGAATTCCTCCAGAAATTCCTCCGGGAATTCCTCCAGAAATTCCTCCGGGAATTCCTCCAGAAATTCCTCCGGGAATTCCTCCAGAAATTCCTCCGGGAATTCCTCCGGGAATTCCTCCGGGAATTCCTCCGGGAATTCCTCCGGGAATTCCTCCGGGCATTCCTCCGGGAATTCCTCCGGGCATTCCTCCGGAAGCTCCTCCGGGAGCTCCTCCGGGAATTCCTCCGAGAATTCCTCCGGGAATTCCTCCGAGAGTTCCTCCGAGAGTTCCTCCGGGAATTCCTCCGAGAATTCCTCTGGGAATTCCTCCGAGAATTCCTCCGGGAATTCCTCCGAAAAATCCTCCGGGAATTCCTCTGGAAGTTGCTCCAAGAATTCCTCCGGAAGTTTCTCCAGGAATTCATCCGAAAGTACCTCTAGAAATTCTTTCGGAAATTCCTCTAGGAAGTTTCTCCGTGAATTCATCCAGGGAGTCCTCCGGAAGTTTCTCCAGGAATCCTTTCGGAAGTTCTTTTAGAAATTCTTTTGGAGGTTGCTCCAGGGAGTTTTTCGGAAATTCCTCAAGAAATTTCTCTGAAAGTTTCTTTAGGAATTCATCCAAAAGTTCATTTAGAAAGTCCTTCGGAAGTTAATCCAGGAAGTCCACCGGGAGTTCCTCCAGGATTTCCTCCGACTTGGCGAGCGTGGGGCGCATTCGTGGATAGAAAAATTCGGCATCAAACCGTGTATTGTGACGTCAAATTGTTGATTCAGTGTTATCTATTTAGATGTAAACTAAATAAATGAAATGTATCCTCCAGGAATCACTCCGAAAGCTCGTCCAGCAATTAGTTCTTTCAGGATTTCCTCCGGCAGCTCCTGCAGGAATTTTTGCATCTAGGAAATATGTCTGAACTTCGTCCAAGAAGTATTTCGGAAGTTCCTCCAGGTATTCCTCGAATACTTCCTTCGGATGTTCTTCTAAATAATTCCTCCAAAAGATTCTTGAAGAATTCCTCGGAAACTTCATTCAAGAATTCTTAAGATTTTTCTCTCTGATGCTTCTTTAGAAAGTCTTCCAGTAAATTGCTCCTGAAATTCTCTCGAGATGATAAACTTTTCACAAATTACTTTTAGACATTTCCTTTAAATTCATTTAGAAAATCTAGGAACTGCAGTTTGATTGTTTAATAAGTTCGTATAGATCATTGTGCAGATATGCCCCATGTACATATTCTGTATTAGTATTGGTGCCAGCATACGCTAAAGGGGACAATTTGATCGAATTCTTAGACAAAACGTTGCAAAAAAAGCTCCCCTGTGTGTGGTGCTATAAGACGTCGAAGATTAACGAATACAAGAAACGTTTGAAGCTTGTGAAGAAATTCAAAAAGAAACGTTGTAAACGGTTCTTATTAAGAAAGCTTTCAATAAAATGGACCAAGAAAAAGCAATAATTTAATCTATTTTTTTTTACAAATATTAAAAGTGTATCCAAACTTATCAAACACCCTGTAAGTATGAACTTTTAAAAAAGATTCCATCAACTAATATTTTGAAAATATCCTCGTGATGCTAAATAAAGTGAAAATGAGATAAATATATCCAAGCTTGAGCTTTAGCTTGAGCATGATTGACTGCTCGTAGTTGCTACTCCATTATGACCAGATCAGCTGTTCTTGCACAGGAACCAACAGAAGTTTGCTTGGTACTAGCACACATCTTCGATGTACAAGTACTGGTGTTCTCATTTGTTAGGTCATACTGGCGCCTGCCACGTCAGAATGCAAGTCAATATAGGGAAGGGGGAGGAAATGATGATGCAATCACTCGCCCACTGCAAGCCGAATATACCTCTGCACTTGCCACGAGTTCATGCGGAATTTGTTGGAATTTCTGGGTTAGGTTGGAGAGGCAGAGGTCCGTCTTGGTTAACGAGCTGCCAATGTGATAGATAGGAGAAGGTAACTGATGGAATTTCTGATTGGATGTAGGAAACGAGCTCTATAGTTCATTTCCAATTCTATCAGATTACTGATAGAATACTCAAGTTGAAGGTATAGGAATAGTAATGGAAACGGTATGGAAGTCCATTTCCAGTTCTAGCGATTGCTAGAACATGAGAAATAAAGAGAAAGATACAAAGTAGGAGAATGGAACGGACCTGGGATTGAAGAAGAAGACCTCCTGCGTATGAGGCAGAAGCAGTAGCCATATGACTACCAAGCCCGCTGAAAATGAGATAAATATATGTGTGAAGCTTGATATTTATGATTGTCAAGTACTGTTTACAAATAATGGTAAATATTTTTTTAAGAAGTGGCATTCTGATTTTATAAAACAGACCTACTGCAATATTTTTCAACTGGAAAAAACACCGCCCATTTATATATGTACCTACTATGCATCTATGGCGAAAGGAACCGTCCCTAATAGTGGAACGCCGTTGGTTGACGTAAGCGTGATGTTAACACCTCTGGCAAACCTCTCGACACTGCACTGCACAACGGCGTTCCGCGCCTTTTAGGGAAATGATGAAAATCGGTACGGTTCTCGATATCAGCTCTATGTTCGTCGTTCACCGGCCAACCGCTAAACGGAGATCAGACGCGGACTGTGTGTGATGAGTAATTTGATACTTTGTTATGGTGATTGGAGGTTTGCGGTGGAAAATCGCGTGTCCAGATTAGGAATTGTGAATGGATGACAGCGCGTTCGGGCCGGATTGTGTCAGCCGCGTTGTTTGATATTTATAACATTGTTTCGCATCTCACTGGCGCGTCCCGCGTAATGACTCTTTATCGGGCGATGATCAAACGAAATGTGTTTAATCTTGTTGCAACATTTTTCAGGGGCGATAGGGGGGTGTGTATTTATCGAGCTTATATGCGAAGATTCGAAACGGTGCGCAAAAGCCGAGGTAAACTGCGGGCTGCATAAAATAACATCCCACGCGTCTCGATTTAAACTCGCGAATTTCGTAGGCCTTTACCGACCTGTCATACAACCATAACGACGTGTGTCATTGTTCACGGCCAAACCAAACTCAGCTGCGGTGCTCCATAAACGAGCGTTGTGCAAGGCCCGGTAGCAAATAATTTGAATAACGACCAGTCCACTGTCCAAAATGAATGGAATGAAAAGTCCCAATTTCCCACCCGGACCGCTTCCAAGCACTCAAAAATTGGTTCTTCACCAGGTCTAGGCTGAGATCACCAGATTTTTTTTTACCACTTTTAACAAGTTCATTGAAAAGGAATAGAATCGTCAGCGAACTTCTTCTTTAGCTTCTTCTATGAACTAGACTACTTAAAAAAAAATCCTATTCAGCACTGAAAAGATGTCATTTGGCTTTTCAAATCTGGTTGAAATCGGTTTTATAAAATACTACTTCTCTCATATCCTCCCCCATATCCAAATGATTCTTCTGGATAGAGGTGTACAAAATTTGGTAGAAATCGGTCAAGAAGTTCTAAATTACCTTAATTTGTTCGATCTCTAAACAATATATACCAATAACATTTGACTGTCACTCCAAACATGTGGATTAATCTGGACACCCTGGGTCGCTAACGATAACCATCGGGCTCCGATGTTGAGCTTTATTATGTTTATGCAAATTAATTACTAAAGCGCAGACTACCATCGCATCGCGGGTGTTGTTGGTCAGAGAGGTGGGAATGTAAGCGTGAGAGATGCGTGTGGACGTTTTTTTTTCTATGCTTCGTTTTGTTTTGTTCGGTTGAGACTCTTTTCGGGAATCGGTGAACGGACACGCGGTTTTAGCAACTGAAAGGCGATGGAAGGAAGCGTTTAGAGTTATTCGGAATTGTTCGATGGACTCTCGCCGTTCTTTGTTGGTAGCGCGGTCATCAACACCCAGCGCGCGGCCAGCAGCAGTGCATACAATGAGTGCCATACGGCGGTGATCGTCATCCATCGTCATCCCGCCATTACCGCCGTGAATCGAGTGAATGTGGCGATAGAGTGAAAATTAAAATAATGGGATGCGGTAATAGTCCCGCCTTGCCCTGCCATTCACACCCACTCGTGCGGTTGTTGGCCGATAATGGTGGTGGCGATGTTGTCATCATCATAATGGGCGTTCTTTGTCATCTGTCATCCACTGTTGTGATGTAAACAGCTTTGGGAAGCTATTCACTTCATTATCAGCTAACAATTCCATTATAGGACGGTTGACGCTCACATGATTGTTTATTCAATGTGAATTTGATAAACGAAGAGCAGAATCGACGCCGAATGTGAACAAAATTTTCGATCGGTACGCACGCTACAAACCTTCTTACAGTGTTGTTCAACAATATACAAAATATTCTTTTGACATGCTTCTTCTAGGATGGGATATTTAACAGGGAGGTAAGCAGTTTAAAGTTAATTCCTCCTGAGCATTCCTACTCAGAAATGCATAATCTATAAGTTCCACATGATGAAGACATTCGACAGTAGGTGAATTACATTATTCTTGAAGTACATATTTGATTTTCATAATATTGGGGTTACAAATTAAGAGAAGTAAGTGTTTTCATATCAAAATAATTTTAAGCTATACTTCAAAGTTATATTGGCAAACTACGTGGATCTAGGGTAAAAAAATCGGTGCTGGTATTAGTTGAGTAGTCCATAATTCCAAGCTCTCATCATCACATTATTTTGCGAAACGCGGCCATAGAGCAATGATAGAGCAAACCACATAAAAAGACATACTTTGTACTTCATTCTCAGTTTTTTCGGTGTTTCAAATTCAACCAAAAAAAAATTACCATTATAATCTACCACAATAACACTTCCAAAACCTCCTGTGACAGTTATTAAAAGTCGTAGAGTTCTCTGCATCTTTCTGTACAGGCTGTACCAACTCTAATAGGGGGCAACAAATGTCGTGAATTTTACTAAAAAGCATCTTAAAATTGAGCCGATGTGTATAAGTTGTAATAAATGCATACCCTGAACTACTGTTAACATTTTGTTTCATTTCGTTTCGATAACTGTAGCCGATTTGCCAATCAATCAAAAAAGGGCACAATAATTAACAAATCACACTTCAGTGAGATCACGCAGAAACTACTTCTTACTTTTGAAAGGAATCGCATCGTATACCATCGTATACTATCTTAAAAATAGGCCTTTGAACAAATTGATCTCTTGAATTTGAGCTTGCAAAAATATTCTTCTACATTAAAATAGAAAAAAAATGTATAAGAATAGATAATTAGTAAGGGAGTGTCTCCGATTGTGAGTCTAGTTGCGTGTTTTGCTCACAACTTTTTTTTAAGACAACATTAATGCAGTGACAATATGGATATGGACAATATGGAATGAAATATTCTTACATGTGAAATAACTGATTCTCATGCCTGCGCACTTCAAATGTACGGAACGAACGGAACCATTGCAATGGTATGAAACTGCTGTGCTGATATATGAAGCCACTTTGCAGAAAATCGTATAATTTGGGGTTTTGTTCAGGGGATCCGTTATACGCACGTGGTCCATTATTAGCACTCACGACCTATGCACCGAAAAATTAAAAAAATGCAAAGACTGGAAATATTTTTCACCTTTTTTAAAATTAGAAAAAAAAGTCAGAGTTTGGTAGGAGGAAAATTTTAAAAAAGTTCAGAAATGTTTTAAATCTCAGAAAAATATATTTGAGGAATAACAAAAAATGACGCAAATGACTAAACTTTCTTTTAATGTATTTATTATCCAATAGTTAAGGCCGATACAAATATTTAAAAACAATTATGTCTCCCCCCCTCGGATTTTGTTGCCCAAAAATAATATTTTGAGGGGGCAACAAAAAAAAAATTCGGATAATTTTGAGGATTTTCAAAATATCGTGATATCTGAGCTGTTTTTTGTATTTTTTTTCTATAATTTTAATATTTATTTTTTAATATCCCCCCCCTTAAATTTCGAAAAGTTTAAGTTTAAGATTAAAATAAATCAACACTTCTTCTTTTTTGCCTGAAATTTATATCCTGGTATTGTTGGAAGTCCGTGGGACCTTCATTAATAGCTCGGAAATTTTCGAGGGTGTATTGTTTACAAAATTGAAAATTCAGTGTAGCTTTCGAATTCATTAATCGATTTCAACCAAATATGATTCGCATATTCTCTATATAAAGGAGACGATTACATGGAAGAGGATCATTTTGAAAAATGGGGAATGCAGTGAAGAGAAACAACACAATTAAGTGCAACTTTTAAATCTCTGGACCGATTTCAGCCAAATTTGGTGCACAAATTCTCTATCCGTGGAAACGATTATATAGAGTGGGAGTGTCTTTGGCAAAAGAGAAGGAGTATTTTTCAAAAAAAGAACAGTTGGCGCTACATGAAGGGAGGATGCAGGTAAATGATAAAGGGAAGAAAGTAGAACACTGTAGCAAAAAGGATGCAGGCAGAAAAAAGATGAAAGGAAAAAAGGAAAAGAAGAAGGTGTATGAAGGATGGAAGGAAGAAAAAAATTAAAATGAAGGAGAAAGAAGGAAATAAAAGGATAATAATATGAAGAAGATTGATAACAGAATGATATAGGCGAAAGACGGAAAAAAGAGAAAAAAAGTAAGAAAGAGAAGATGAAAAAAAGAAAGAAAAAGAATAAGAAAATTTAAATAAAGAAGAAAATTTAAATAAAAGAAGAAAAAACAGGAAGAAGTAAAAAAAGAGACTACAAAAATAAATTGTAATGGGAGTTCGGCAGATCGGGTTTATAATGTCACGTTTCGGCTATGCAGTTTTTGGTATCAAAAGATAATTTTGATTTTATCCCAACGTTTCGACCAACGAAGAAGACCTAAAAAGTGGTCAAACGTTGGGATAAAATAAAATAATCTTTTGATTACCAAGACTACATAGCTGAAACGTATAAACGCATAGCATAACCACAAAAAAAAAGAATAAAAAAGAAAGAAGAAAGTAGAAAAAGGAATAAATAAATAAAAATAAAAAATAAAAAAGAAAAGAAGAAAGAAGAAAAAGGAAGAAATAAGAAAATAGAGAGAAGGAAGTAGCAAAAAATAAAAATGGAAGGAAAATAAGAAAAAAGAAATCTAAAAGAAAAAAAAATGAAGTATATAAAAGAAAAAAGAAGAAAAAGAATAAAAACAAAAAGTAGAACGAAGAAAAAAATAATAATAGAAGAAAACGAAAAGAAGAAAAAGCCTCTATATTATACAGCCCAAGAATTGCTTTTTTAAACATTCATTCATTCATTTATTTAGTTTACATCTGAACAGATAACACTGAATCAACAATTTGACGCCACAATACACGGTTCGAGGCCGCATCTCTCCATCCTCGGATACGCCCCACGCTCGCCAAGTCGTTTTGCACCTGGTCTGCCCATCTCGCTCGCTGCGCTCCACGCCGTCTCGTACCTGCCGGATCGGAAGCGAGCCCCATCTTTGCAGGGTTGCTGTCCGGCATTCTTGCAACATGTCCTGCCCATCGTACCCTTCTGGCTTTAGCTACCTTCTGGATACTGGGTTCGCCGTAGAGTTGAGCTCATGGTTCATTCTACGCCGCCACACACCGTCTTCTTGCACACCGCCAAAGATGGTTCTAAGCACCCGTCTCTCGAATACTCCGAGTACTTGCAAGTCCTCCTCGAGCATTGTCCATGTTTCATGTCCGTAGAGGACAACTGTGGGGCAGCAGGGACAGCAGGGACAGCATGGACCATGTCCAAGGGCTTGACGACCCCTCCCCACAAGTGCCCGTAATCAGACTCTATCAAAGCGACTGTGTGCCGCTTCAAAAGCACAAGCCCAGGGAGTGCCAATTGGCTGGGGAGTGTCCCTACTTCGGTAGGGTAGCGCGTGAGCTGCTTCGGCAGGGAGTGAGTGATCTGTTTGTGCTGAGGCAGGAGTGTCATAGCGCGTCGCCGCTATTATCACCTCGAAGCGCAGCAGAAGTCTGAGTATGGACTGCACATGCTGAGGTAGGAGTGTCGTAGCGTAGTATCGTTGATTCGTCCCTACATACCGCTATCGACACCTCGAGGCATGGCAGTGGAGTGTTAGAGTGAGCTGGGGAGTGTCCCTACTTCGGTAGGGTAGCGCGTGAGCTGCTTCGGCAGGGAGTGAGTGATCTGTTTGTGTTGCTAGGCCGAATCAAACTTCGTGTACTGCGATTTGAAAGCTCTTTATTGATGCGCTTCAAAGCTATAAGAAGATAGTTTATAGGGTTAGGTTTCATATGTTAAACGAATGTTACTAATCACATACATTACAGTTCACCTTCACAGCAAAGTGGGCCTACAACAACATCGAATGTGACCTTATCGGACGTAATCACTAAGGATAGTATTATATTTCTAATTACTTGAAACATATGGTTATAAGATTTACCAACCTAATAAATTCGAGTCTAATTAATTTAACCTCAGACAGAATGCTGCGAGCTCTAGTGCGAGCTAGTAATTCGAGCTGCAATATCAGAACATGTAATTGGTCGTATATATGAGCATTAAATAATATAATTACCGCGCAATAATAACAAATTTGAGCTATTTTATAAAGTCTTAACTACTTCACAATCTAATTATCAGAATTTTACACCAAGTCCTCTCATCCACGTTTTCCTGACTTTGTTTTTTATCATACTGACGTTTCTCTGCTCGTTGACACTACATGACATATCTAAGCTGACCTCTCTGTTCTTATCTCTCTTATCAGTTTATTGCCAGGGCTGCCAGTTACGTGCCAACAGTTTGTGCTGAGGCAGGAGTGTCATAGCGCGTCGCCGCTATTGTCACCTCGAAGCGCAGCAGAAGTCTGAGTATGGACTGCACATGCTGAGGTAGGAGTGTCGTAGCGTAGTATCGTTGATTCGTCCCTACATACCGCTATCGACACCTCGAGGCATGGCAGTGGAGTGTTAGAGTGAGTTGGGGAGTGTCCCTACTTCGGTAGGGTAGCGCGTGAGCTGCTTCGGCAGGGAGTGAGTGATCTGGTTGTGCTGAGGCAGGAGTGTCATAGCGTGTCGCCGCTATTGTCACCTCGAAGCGCAGCAGAAGTCTGAGTATGGACTGCACATGCTGAGGTAGGAGTCGAGGTAGCTATCGACACCTCGAGGCATGGCAGTGGAGTGTTAGAGTGAGCACCTGAATAAGGGTCACATGGAGCGAATGGTCTTTGGAGAAGCTGCTTCGGCGGCAGGGTAGCAGTGGGTTGTACCCACACACCTACAGTTGTGCACATGTGGTGCATGGGGAGTGTCCCTGCTTCGGCAGGGTAGCGTGTGGTCTGCTTCGGCAGTGGTGTGATTGATCTGCTCGTGCTGAGGCAGGAGTGTCGTAGCGTAATATCTGTAGGCCCAGGCAGTTACCGCTATTGACACTTCGAGGCATGGCAGCGGAGCGCCCGGGAGAGCATCCAAGAAAGACTCAAATGGAGTGAATGGTGTGCGAGCAGCCAAGTCAGTCTCGCATGGGACGGGTGCCTGTGTGAGCGATAATGAGCGAGTACGTTTAGTACTGCCATCCCCCAGAATTAGTACTGGGAGGTAGTTCCTGGGGGAAACGATGGTGGAGCCCAAGGGAGTTTAGTCGGTATTACCGGTATGGTCGAGTCCGACACTCCAGTACACTTCCGTGTGGTAGTTTGGCAACTACAATGCACGTGTACTGGGTTAGTGTGTAAATGCATTCTCCATTGTAGAAAAAAAGAGGACAACCGGTCTTATAAGCGTCTTGTACATGACACATTTGGTGCGGTGGCGAATCTTCTTCGACCGCAGTTTCTTCTGGAGCCCGTAGTAGGCCCGACTTCCACAGATGATGCGCCTTCGTATTTCACGACTAACGTTGTTGTCAGCCGTTAGCAAGGATCCGAGGTAGACGAATTCCTCGACCACCTCGAAGGTATCCCCGTCTATCGTAACACTGTTTCCCAGGCGGGCCCTGTCGCGCTCGGTTCCGCCCACAAGCATGTACTTTGTCTTCGATGCATTCACCACCAGTCCAACTTTTGTTGCTTCACGTTTCAGGCGGGTGTACAGTTCTGCCACCTTTGCAAATGTTCTGCCGGCAATGTCCATGTCATCCGCGAAACAAATAAATTGACTGGATCTGTTGAAATTCGTACCCCGGCTGTTACACCCGGCTCTCCACATGACACCTTCTAGCGCAATGTTGAACAACAGGCACGAAAGTCCATCACCTTGTCTTAGTCCCCGGCGCGATTCGAACGAACTGGAGTGTTCGCCCGAAATCTTCACACAGTTTTGCACACCATCTACCGTTGCTTTGATCAGTCTGGTAAGCTTCCCAGGGAAGCTGTTCTCGTCCATAATTTTCCATAGCTCTACGCGGTCTATACTGTCGTACGCTGCCTTGAAATCAACGCACAGATGGTGCGTTGGGACCTGGTATTCACGGCATGTTTGAAGGATTTGCCGTACAGTAAAGATCTGGTCCGTTGTCGAGCGGCCGTCAACGAAGCCGGCTTGATAACTTCCCACGAACTCGTTCACTAATGGTGACAGACGACGGAAGATGATCTGGGATATCACTTTGTAGGCGGCATTAAGGATAGTGATCGCTCGAAAGTTCTCACACTCCAGTTTGTCGCCTTTCTTGTAGATGGGGCATATAACCCCTTCCTTCCACTCCTCCGGTAGCTGTTCGGTTTCCCAGATTCTGACTATCAGTTTGTGCAGGCAAGTGGACAGCTTTTCCGGGGCCATCTTGATTAGCTCAGCTCCGATACCATCCTTACCAGCTGCTTTATTGGTCTTAAGCTGTTGAATGGCATCCTTAACTTCCCTCAAGGTGGGGGCTGGTTGGCTTCCATCGTCCGCTGAACTGACGTAGTCATATCCTCCGCTGCCTTGACTTTCACTGCATGTACTCTCAGCGCCATTCAAATGTCCCTCGTAGTGCTGCTTCCACCTTTCGATCACCACACGTTCGTCCGTCAAGATGCTATCCCGGCACATTTCGGCTCGCGGCACGAAGCCTTTGCGGAATGCGTTGAGCTTCTGGTAGAACTTGCGTGTTTCTTGAGAACGGCACAGCTGTTCCATCTCCTCGCACTCCGCTTCTTCCAGGCGGCGTTTCTTCTCCTGAAAAAGGCGGGTCTGCTGTCTCCGCTTCCGTCTATAACGTTCCACGTTCTGCCGGGTACCTTGCTGCAGCGCGACCGCCTGCCCTGCGTCCTTCTCCTCCAGAATCTGTCTGCACTCTTCGTCGAACCAATCGTTCCGTCGACTTCGACCCATATACCCGATGTTGTTCTCCGCTGCGTCGTTAATGGCTGCTTTGACTGTATTCCAACAGTCCTCAAGAGGGGCCCCATCGAGCTCACCCTCTTCCGGCAACGCTGCCTCGAGATGCTGCGCGTATGCAGTGGCGACATCAGGTTGCTTCAGTCGCTCTAGGTCGTACCGCGGCGGTCGTCGGTACCGAATATTGTTGATGACGGATAGTTTTGGGCGCAGTTTAACCATCACCAGATAGCTTTTTTAAACATGTTTGTAGTATTTAGTCAAATGGCAGTCTGCCAAATCGCTTAACATCAGATCAGACACAACGCCAAAGCTGGTATAACTATTTTTGGGCTATAGCTAACCTTCGTTTTACGTCCTTCTTTCGGCACGTGACGTAAAAAGAATTTTAGGCATTATTGTCATCCAAACGTAAACCTATAAGAAAGCACTCTTAGAAACTCAAAGAACTAAGTAGCTGCTTTGCATCTTCAACATTTGCCTCCAACAAGTGTTTCATTCCAGGTCATCCAAGTATTCGCTGGTAAATACTGGTGCATGTCCTATTTGATTCATTAAACCAAATTGGATATGCCTTCAATAAATGTCATCCAAGAGTTTCCTGGAGTATAGGCCCTAAGATCTACACGCGTAACGCAAGGGAACCTCCTTTTAAAAATCGTACACCTTCAATAGCTGTTCTTTTCCAATTCATCCAAGAACTCCCTAGAATATAGGCCTTGAAATCTACACGCGTAACCAAGGATGTTATCGATCATTTAGTAATCTGCCTTCGATCATTTAGTAGTTTGTCCATAACTAATTCCAGAGGCTAAATTTCAAAATTTGTTTTATGATGGACTTCTATTGCAAAGGTTTATCTACAACTCTGCCTAACAGTTCGTTGTTTGAATTTTACAAATAACGGAGCTATAGCGCTAGTAGCAGTAACTTAGACTAAATGATTGCATATTTTGTTATCATTTAGTATAAGTATAGCAACTAGCACCGTAGCTCCTTTAATAGTGGAATTCGAACATCGACCTGTTAAGGAGAGTTGTAGAAAAACCTTCGCCCTAAAAGTCCACCATACAATACATTTTGAATTTAGGCCTCTGGAATGAGTTATTGACAAACTACTAAATGATCGAACGCAGATTACTAAATGATCGATAACATCCTTGCGCGTAACCAAAGGGTTGCCAATTCTTTTTAACAATGGTTCATGTCCTATTTGATCCACGAAACCAAATTGGAAACGCCTTCAATAACTGTTCCGTTTCAGGCCATCCAAGAATTCCCTGGAGTATATGCCTTGAGGTCTACACGCGTAACCAAAGCGCTATCATCCTTTTTTTTTCCAATGGTTCATAGCCTATTTGATCAGTAACACCAAAATTGACTCGAGGCATACACGCGTTACCAAAGGGTTGATATCTTTTTTTTAATCGTTCGTTCCCTATTTGACCCATGAAACCGTATTGAATATGCCATCAATAACTGTCCCGTTTTGAGTCATACAAAAATTGCTTGGAATATAGACATATGTGACCAAAGGGCTGTTATCTCTTATTGAAAATGGTTCATGCCCTATTTGATCTATTAAACCAAACTAAATATGCCTTTATTTGGTCCCCCCCCCCCCCCCCTTCCCCTTCCAAGGTTTTCTGAAATATAGGCCTCGGATTTACACGCATAAATAAACATTCATTTTTTAATGGTTCATGCTCTAGCTCATGCTGTTCGTTTCCAGTTCATCCAAGAATTCCCTGGAGTGTAGGTCTACACGCGCAATCAAAGTATTTGATTTCTTCAAATTTTCAATGGTTCGGGCCCTATCTGATACAGAAAATGACTTGATCTATCGATCTAAGAGACCAAATTGGATACGCATTCAATAGCTGGAGACCTACACGCATAGCCAAAGGGTTGATATATATCTATATATTTTTTAAATGGATAATTCCCTATTTGATCCAGAAAACCAAATTTGATACGCCTTCAATATCTGATCCTCTCCAGGTGATCCAAGAATTACTGGAATATAGGCCTCGGATCGACACGCGTAACTAAAGATCCGTTTTTAAATGGATCATGTTTTTTTTTAATCCGTACGCCTTGAGTCATTTTTAATAACTGTTACGGCCTGAACTCCAATTCTTGGAATTCTTGGATGGCCTGGAATGGAACACATGTTGAAGGCATGTCCAATTTGATTAAAGAATCGCTTGGAATATTGATCTTGGACCGCTGGGAACATGTACTATGTCAAAAATACCTGTAGATGTTAGTTTATGCGTGGAAGCCTGAAACTCTAAGCTCCATGGAACTTTTGGAATACCTAGAACATGTGATATTAACATATCCAATTTAGATCTATGGGTTGTTATGATTATGCATCGTGTTTCAAATTGTCCAAAGGTCAATTACTTAATTGGGAAAATAGTAATTCAAGCAAACATTTGTTTTACGTCCTCCCATTTCCCAATATTGACGTAAAAAGATTTAAATCAAGAAGTAACAAATATTTTTTAGATTTTGTACCCTAGACTCGTTTAACATGATGAATTATTTTAGAGCGTCTTAGGGGAATGTTACACAGTTATAAGACTTCCACTTCCATTTACTTCCATTTACTTCCACTATAATCAGCATTGTTTGCATCAACAGATACATTTTTGGTTTTCTACTCGAAAACTTTTGTTATTGACACTAAAGAAGATTTTAAGTTGAAAATGAAATACGGATTTTTTGGTAAAAACATAGTTGATTATAGTGGAAGTAAATGGAAGAATTGTAATGGCTTAAAATTGGGCTCGTTTCACAATGCGAAGCAATAAAAGAAATTTCATTGTATCTCCGTATCCAAATTTTGTTTTGAAAACGATTGTTTGCAATGTTCAGGAGTAAAATTCATATTTAGGCCAGATAGTACAGATTTCAAATTGAAACACAATTTAATTTTAATTTGAATCGATTCTTCCGAAATACGACTTTAAGAAGCAAATAATGCTTACGTTTTTATCCGAAAGTGGAGTGCACTTTTTGTAACAGATGTTCGTTGAATCCGGAAAAGACGCGTTCACTGTCGGTCAAAGTTGGCATGCTCGTATGCACTGTTTTAAATATGAATTGGATTTGGTTAGTTGCTGGGTTTGAAGCAACGTATTTTCCGTTTAAATTTCAAGTAGTATGAGACGCCACGCTGTAGATGGAATATGCGCAGTGGAAGCGTACTGGGCCGATAGGCTAGCGAAACCCCCTCGCAAGAAAACACATTACTAGAATTCTTTTTATTCCATGGCAGGCTATTGACTGATACTCTGATACTGATACTGAAATCACGTGGAGCCGGGGTATCGTGAATTTATCAAGAGGATGTAACGTTCTTTAGGTTGCTGACTTATCAGCAGGAGTCCAAAAGGAGCTTTGGACTTAAACGTTCAGAAGGAACGAGCAAAAGTCCAGCAGAAGCTTCGAATCAAAAAAATTCAAATGCTGTTCGGCAGAGCATCGAGATGCGCTGGGTAAGCATTGAAGGCGGGTTAATTGTACTGATGCAAGTACTGGAAAGTCGCGGACCAGGAAATGTTCTATAGACAAGGTGCTCAGGACAAGTGGCTCAGCGTAAGGACAAGTGAAGAGATTAGCACACCCTAACTTTTTCTTTTTCGAGCTCTGCAAAATCGAGCCCGCTGTAGGTCAGCAAATTTCAAAACTGAACTTCGGCAGAAAAGTTCGTTTATTACTGATTTTCGGCAAAAAAAGAGGATCAGCAGTAGCCCGCCAAGGATGAATGGGAACTTTAGTTCTGTGTTTTTCTTGTGAGGGTATATGACTGATGTGAGTTTAAAATGTCTGTCATAATAAATCCATAACAAGATGTTATGGGTTGTTTCCTAAGTTGACGTTGCACATTTAAAACAAATAAAATTTGTAAGCCTAAGCAATACAGTGTTAGTTAACCAGAAAAATATTTTTTGTCCAAAGTATCCCGGGATTCTTTGTCCCGGATTTCCCAGGATGGCCATTGCAGTCATAGCATCACGGATTTTTTGGAATAATTCAAAGAAAAATATTTGAAATACTGTTGGGATATTCTCCGGAATTTGCTTGGAAATTTCTCTGGTTTTGTATGGGAACTCCTTCAAGAAAAGCTTCGGAATTTTCATGGGAATTTCTTCGAACTTCGTTAGGATTGCTTTTTCACAATTTTCTTGGGAAATTATTCTCAGGAAATTCTTCAAAATTTCGTCGGAATTTTTTGACAAAAAACTACAGTTTTTTGGGAAACCCTTCAGAATTTCCTTGAAAAAAACCTCAGAACTCCCTTTGAAAATTATTTCAAATTTCCTTTGTAAATTGTTCCTTGTTTAGTTAAGAAAAAAAAAACAAAGATGAATAATATGTCGAAAGTTTGAGCTTAGAAGTATGTAGCAGTCAATACGTAATTCTGGCATCTGGAGATTAAGTCCAATCAAATCGAAAATCTGATATGGGATTTGAAGTCGTTTGAAGTGCAGTTAGTTGTTTACATCGTTTGTAAACGCTAAGGGCAGATCCCATAGCTAAACTTCCTTTTCCGGTCCACTTATCTTTAAATACCAATATCCAAGATTAATCATCGGTAACTATGCAGCAAAGCCATCAACAAACTGCATGTACCATCCTCATCTGAAACCGGCAATAACCATTTCCAGTAAAGTCATCCCGACGATTATTTGGAGATTACTCTTCCAGTGGCAGATGACTGCCGACCCCAACTTTCCGCTTCTCTGTGAAGTGTTTTTCATTCACATGCTCGTTGATGGTTCAATTTCCTGCTGGGGCCCGGCCCGGTCAGTGTTCCACCACCACTCAAACGGACCACAAAAGTCATGGAACGCATATCGATAAATTCAAAGTGGACGTCCATTGCACACCAACGGGCCCCGGCCAACAGGCGCGTTATCAAACTGGCCGGACCCATTACCTGCCCCCACTCGGCTCGGGCTGGTCGCAGAGTTTCCGAGAAGGAACTGCACAGCTCGAGGAATATTTGAAATACTCGTCGGTGGGTCGTCAGTGCGAAAGCCATGATCGCACTGCACAGATATTGCTCTGCTTGTTCAATGGAAGAAACCGCACTGATGGACAACGGGCGCAGAATGGAGCGGCCTGGCGCGGGAAGCTGGAGATTTATGCCAAGATGTAAGATTTTATTATTATTGCTTTCGAGAAAACATTTAACGATATTAACTCGATATGTACACCTCCAGGCTGTCGGACCTGGATGGGGAAATTGAGGTCGGTCCGCTGAGAGGCACCAGAAGGAAAAGATAAAGATATTCTGTGAGATGCTGTGGTCGGTCCGTTTAGCTCAGATGTGTGTACAGACAGCAGTCCATATCATCAAAAGGTGCTGCTCTGCACTCAGGAAAGTAGTTTAATTATTAACGAGAGTGATAGATAACGCTTTCAGGTAGTGGAGAGCTATTAAGGGCAATGGAGGCTCCTTCCAGGTGAGCAAATCCAGATAAACTTAGTTGAATGTTTAAAGACTTCAAGCCGACTCAAATCAACCGTTTCTCTTCGCAAGCAGAAAGTACTAAAATAAAATCAATCGGACAGCTTCCGTTACGGAACCCAAAGAATTGAGCCATTGCAATCCTGGATGAAATCGGGCATCCACCACAATCATTAAACCAGTTGATTTTTTCTCATCCAATAACAAGCAACCAGATTGAACCGAGACTTTTGGGGAAGCTTATCGCACTTCCCCATCTCCAGACAGCAGCAAAAGGCGCACTGATGGGAGCAACAAACAACATCCCCTCGTCATCCATTGGTATCAGACAGACGAGGTTTGACCCTGGCATCCGAAACCGTAAAATTGAATTGGATCAATCGAATTGGATCGGACCGAATCGAACTATATCGAGGGTTGAATAGATATTTTTTGTTCTTTTTTAAGGTTTTTTCTCGAATCCTTTTTGTTCTGTAGGTACAAGTTTGTCTGTGGCGCGGAATTCAACCTCGGCACTAATCAAATCTCCACTGCGGTGGAAGACCAGGAAAACAATGAATCACCGACCCGGTTGATATCGGTATTCGTATATTTCTGTGTTCAGTTTACAGAATGGTCATTTTCATCCAAGTAAATGTGTTTAGAATAAATTGAATCCCTATTTTATATATCTCTCTCTCAACACAAGTTACAAATTTTTGTCTTGGTCAAATTGAAAGTATCGACCCAAACAGCAAGAAACGTTCTTTCACCTGTCACCAGTGAGTGGATTGCTCAGAATATTGAAATCCAATCGTCTTCCGGCCTCGGTCGTCGTCTTCTCCGCACTAAACCCATTCAGCGAAGGTAGATAAAGCAATAATTTAAAGAATTCCTATCCCTCGTCACACCTCCTCATCTCCAATTCGCAGCTCATCTCGCTTCATCGGAATCTCGAGAGCCGTATCTGCCTTTTTCATGAACTCCACTTCGGCACGGCACAACTCCCAGGAGATTCTGCTTTGGTAAGCAAATATATTCCACAGCAGCTCGGTGTTACTCCTTGGACTTAATCTGCTCTCGCTCTGTTGTCCTGTTGACTGTTTCGGTCGGTAACGAAGCCATCCGAGTTCGTTCTACGAACGTCTTTACCTTGGCGGAAGGAGGTCTTGTTGTTTTAGGACGAAGCACATCGACTAAGGAGCTGAAGTAGCACCGTCCGAGGCAGCAGCTTTTTCTTATTTATCGCACAGGATGTGCGCGGATTTGTTTGCGTTTTGCTTGTTTCCTTCTCACCGCCTTCACCTTCCGATCGATCGAGTGAACTTCGGCCGTCTCCGATGTCCGGTCCCTTTTCTGTCCCTCACAGGGCGAACTCCGGAGACACTACCAAACAGTGTGTGTGTACACTCCTGCCGGTAAATATTTAAATTGGATCCCTTTTTTCGTTCACCGATTTACCGAGCAAGGCTTTGACAACCGACGTTTTCATTGCAGCAGCATCAGCATCAGCAGCCGGTTCTTTTGGTCGATCGGTGGTGGTCATCTTTGGGATAAGGCCAACAAGGTGCTTGGCAGCCGTAGCTTCTGAAGCGAGCTCAAATGATAAATGACCGAATGCGGATAAGTTTGTGTTTGCAATCAGTGCTTCTGCTTTCGTTTATTTTTTTTTTGCAGTCTTCATACTCAAGATTTGAGGCTTATTTTGTTTGCATCTCACGGGAGGAAACGGCAAGTTTAAAATGTGGAATGAATTATGATTATCAGAGGCCAGGTGCATGCAAGAGAAAAGTGGAAAGGCAAATGCGTCATCCTTTTTATATTTTAAACCAGTTTTAGTATCATCGTTTTGGTAATTTATCTTCGTAGGAGGACGTGATAGTCCAATGACTACTGTTTTGCCTTTCTCGTACACACAACTACGACAAAAGGCCGAAGGACAAAAGTTCGAAACACAAAAGGACGATAGAGCAAAATTTTAAAATCATGAATAAGACAAAATGACATCACAAAAAAAATCATTTTTCCCGATTTGCGAAGGGTAATTCTTTCGAATCATCCCAAATTTTGTTTGAATCTCACGCGATTTTTTTTAATTTCCCCAAGAATTTCTTCGGAATTTCCTTCGATTTTTTTGTTGGCAAGCTGTCTTCAAAATTTTCATTTTTGATCGTTAAATTCTTTCGAAATTCCTTGGAAAATTATATTAGATTTCCTTGGGCCTTTTTCGACTGCAAAACCCGTTCAGCCAGATGACATATTCGACCGTATAACCAAGTAACATTGTCGGTTCAATTTTAAGCCCGTTTAGCCAAATCATATTGTTGGCCAAATATTTTGTTTGGCAAAACGACATTTTCGATCAATTTCAGCCATATGATGTTTTCCGCCAAACCTCTCTTTCAACCAAATGACTTGTTCGGCAAATTGTTTTTTTCGACAGGACGTCTTAACCAGTCGATCCCTATCGAAATATTCGTCAAATTAGTTTTCAGCAAAGCAACATTTTCGGCCAAATATTCTGTTCCGCCAAATTTCTCATTTGAACCAAATTACTTGTTTGGCTAAATAGCTTCTTCGGCCGAACGTCTTATTCATCCGATCGCGTTATTCGACCAAACCATCTGGTCGGTCCGATTGAGCTTTTAAGGCAAACCTCTCTTTCGATCACCAACCGATCCCGACCGTTTTGGCCCAAAACATGGGCAAAGTCTCTCTTTCAACAAATGGCTTGTTCGGCTAAACCAGCCGTTCTCAACCTGGGGTACATGTACCCCTGAGTGTACCATCGCTGGCCCTAGGAGGTATTCCGGACAAAAATGCTTAATGGTGTCAATGAGAACTGTTTAAAAAAGTTCTGATAATTTTTGCTTCAAAAACTTTGTATTGTACATGATGTGCATGGCGATCAGTAAATCGAAGGCTTTTGAATCCTGCTTACTCCCACCAGCACAATGCTCGGAAGCATCTTTCGAGAGGCTCGGAATCCTCCTTTCAAGAGGCTCGAAAGCTTACATTCAATAGGCTCGGGAGCATCCTTCCAAAAAGGCTCGGAAGCCTCCTTGCAAAAGGCTCGGAAGCCTCCTTTCACGAGGCTCGGAAGCTTTTTTTCAAGAGGCTCGAAAACCACACTTCAAAAGGCGCGGAAGCATCCTTTCAAAAAGCTCGGAAGCTGCTTTCAAGAGTCTCGAAAGTCGCTTTTCAAGAGGCTCGGAAGCCGCTTTTCAAAAGACTGGAAAGACTAATTTCAAGAGGTCCGCAAGCCTCCTTCCAAGAGGCACAAAAGCCTCATTTCAAGAGGCCCACAAGCCTCCTGTCAAGAGGCCCGGAAGCTTCCTTTCAAGTAGCTCGGAAGCCTCCTTTCAAGAGGCCCGGAAGCCTCCTTTCAAGAGACCCGGAAGACCTCTTTCAAGAGGTTCGGAAGCCTCCTTTCAAGAGGCTCAGAGCATCCTTTCAAGAGACTCAGAAACCTCTTTTCAAGAAACGCGGAAGCTTCCTTTCAAGAGACTCAGAAACATCCTTTCAAGAGGCTCGGAAGCCTCTTTTCAAGAGGCTTGAACAAGAGGTTTGAAAGCCTCCTTCCAAGAGGCCTCAGGCCTCCTTTCAAGAGGCTCTGAAGCCTCCTTTCAAGAGGCTCAGAAACCTCCTTTCAAGAGGCTCAGAAGCCTCCTTTCAAAGGCTCAGAAGCCTCCTTTCAAGAGGCCCGGAAGCCTCCTTTCAAGAGGCCAGAAGCCTCCTTTCAAGAGGCCCGGAAGCCTCCTTTCAAGAGGCCCGGAAGCCTCCTTTCAAGACGCCCGAAAGCCTCCTTTCAAGAGGCCAGGAAGCCTCTTTTCAAGAGGCCCAGAAGCCTCCTTTCAAGAGGCCCAGAGCCTCCTTTCAAGAGGCCCAGGCCTCCTTTCAAGAGGCCCAGGAAGCCTCCTTTCAAGAGGCCCGGAAGCCTCCTTTCAAGAGGCCCGGAAGCCTCCTTTCAAGAGGCCCGGAAGCCTCCTTTCAAGAGGCCCGGAAGCCTCCTTTCAAGAGGCCCGGAAGCCTCCTTTCGAGAGGCCCACAAGCCTCCTTTCAAGAGGCCCACAAGCCTCCTTTCAAGAGGCCCACAAGCCTCCTTTCAAGAGGCCCACAAGCCTCCTTTCAAGAGGCCCGCAAGCCTCCTTTCAAAAGGCCCACAAGCCTCCTTTCAACAGGCCCACAAGCCTCCTTTCAAGAGGCCCACAAGCCTCCTGTCAAGAGGCCCACAAGCCTCCTGTCAAGAGGCCCACAAGCCTCCTGTCAAGAGGCCCGGAAGCTTCCTTTCAAGTAGCTCGGAAGCCTTCTTTCAAGAGGCCCGGAAGACCTCTTTCAAGAGACCCGGAAGACCTCTTTCAAGAGGCTCGGAAGCCTCCTTTCAAGAGGCTCGGAAGCCTCCTTTCAAGAGGCTCGGAAGCCTCCTTTCAAGAGGCTTGGAAGCCTCCTTTCAAGAGGCTCGGAAACATCCTTTCAAGAGGCTCGGAAGCCTCCTTTCAAGAAGCTTTGAAGCCTCCTTTCAAGAGGCCCGGAAGCCTCCTTTCAAGAGGCCCACAAGCCTCCTTTCAAGAGGCCCGCAAGCCTCCTTTCAAAAGGGCCACAAGCCTCCTGTCAAGAGGCCCGGAAGCTTCCTTTCAAGTAGCTCGGAAGCCTTCTTTCAAGAGGCCCGGAAGACCTCTTTCAAGAGGCTCGGGAGGCTCCTTTCAAGAGGCTCGGAAGCATCCTTTCAAGAGGCTTGGAAGCCTCCTTTAAAGAGGCTCAGAAGCCTCCTTTCAAGAGGCCCGGAAGCCTCCTTTAAAAAGGCCCGGTAGCCTCCTTTCAAGAGGCCCGGAAGCCTCCTTTCAAGAGGCCCGGAAGCCTCCTTTCCAGAGGCCCGGTAGCCTCCTTTCAAGAGGCCCGGAAGCCTCCTTTCAAGAGGCCCGGAAGGCTCCTTTCAAGAGGCCCGGAAGGCTCCTTTCAAGAGGCCCGGAAGGCTCCTTTCAAGAGGCCCGGAAGGCTCCTTTCAAGAGGCCCGGAAGCCTCCTTTCAAGAAGGCCGGAAGCCTCCTTTCAAGAGGCCGGGAAGCCTCCTTTCAAGAGGCCCGGAAGCCTCCTTTCAAGACCCTAGCAGCACGCGTGTTCCACGTGGGTTACGACAACTCAAATGTGACCAGACTTAGTCACTATAAAGTTGCTGCAACCATTTTTTCCTGACATGTGCTGCTCGGGGAGGCCCGGAAGCCTCCTTTCAAGAGGCCCGGAAGCCTCCTTTCAAGAGGCCCGGAAGCCTCCTTTCGAGAGGCCCGGAAGCCTCCTTTCAAGAGGCCCGTGCACCTCCTTTCAAGAGGCCCGGAAGCCTCCTTTCGCCTCGTAAGCCTCCTTTCAAGAGGCTCGGAAGCCTCCTTTCAAGAGGCTCGGAAGCCTCCTATCAAGAGGCTCGGAAGCCTTCTTTCAAGAGGCTCGGAAGCCTCCTTTCAAGAGGCTCGGAAGCCCAATTTCATTAGGCTCGGAAGCCACCTTTCAATAGGCCTGGAAGCCCCCTTTCAAGAGGCCTGGAACCCTCCTTTCAAGAGGCCCGGAAGCCTCCTTTCAAGAGGCCCGGAAGCCTCCTTTCAAGAGGCCCGGAAGCCTCCTTTCAAGAGGCCCGGAAGCCTCCTTTCAAGAAGACCGGAAGCCTCCTTTCAAGAAGACCGGAAGCCTTCTTTCAAGAGGCTCGGAAGCCTCCTTTCAAAAGGCTCGGAAGCCTCCTTACAAGAAGCTCGGAAGCCTCCTTCAAGAAGCTGGGAAGCCTCCTTTCAAGAGGCCCGGAAGGCCCTCCTGTCAAGAAGCCCACAAGCCTCCTGTCAAGAGGCCCACAAGCCTCCTGTCTAGAGGCCCGGAAGCTTCCTTTCAAGTAGCTCGGAAGCCTTCTTTCAAGAGGCCCGGAAGACCTCTTTAAAGAGACCCGGAAGACCTCTTTCAAGAGGCTCAGGCCTCCTTTCAAGAGGCTCAGGCCTCCTTTCAAGAGGCTCAGGAAGCCTCCTTTCAAGAGGCTCAAGCCTCCTTCAAGAGGCTCAGAGCCTCCTTTCAAGAGGCTCGGAAGCCTCCTTTCAAGAGGCTCAGAAGCCTCCTTTCAAGAGGCTTGGAAGCCTCCTTTCAAGAGGCTCCGAAACTTCCTTTAAAGAGGCTCGGAAGCCTCCTTTCAAGAGGCCCGGAAGCCTCCTTTCAAGAGGCCCACAAGCCTCCTTTCAAGAGGCCCACAAGCCTCCTTTTAAGAGGCCCACAAGCCTCCTTTCAAGAGGCCCGCAAGCCTCCTTTCAAAAGGGCCACAAGCCTCCTGTCAAGAGGCCCGCAAGCCTCCTTTCAAGAGGCTCGGAAGCTTCCTTTCAAGTAGCCCGGAAGACCTCTTCCAAGAGGCTCGGAAGCCTCCTTTCAAGAGGCTCGGAAGCATCCTTTCAAGAGGCTTGGAAGCCTCCTTTAAAGAGGTTCGGAAGCCTCCTTTCAAGCGGCCCGGAAGCCTCCTTTAAAAAGGCCCGGTGGCCTCCTTTCAAGAGGCCCGGAAGCCTCCTTTCAAGAGGCCCGGAAGCCTCCTTTCAAGAGGCCAGTAGCCTCCTTTCAAGAGGCCCGGAAGCCTCCTTTCAAGAGGCCCGGAAGCCTCCTTTCAAGAGGCCCGGTAGGCTCCATTCAAGAGGCCCGGAAGGCTCCTTTCAAGAGGCCCGGAAGCCTCCTTTAAAGAGGGCCGGAAGCCTCCTTTCAAGAGGCCCGGAAGCCTCCTTTCAAGACCCTAGCAGCACGCGTGTTCCACGTGGGTTACGACAACTCAAATGTGACCAGATTTAGTCACTATAAAGTTGCTGCAACCATTTTCTCCTGACATGTGCTGCTCGGGGAGGCCCGGAAGCCTCCTTTCAAGAGGCCCGGAAGCCTCCTTTCAAGAGGCCCGGAAGCCTCCTTTCAAGAGGCCCGGAAGCCTCCTTTCAAGAGGCCCGGAAGCCTCCTTTCAAGAGGCCCGGAAGCCTCCTTTCAAGAGGCCCGTAAGCCTCCTTTCAAGAGGCCCGGAAGCCTCCTTTCAAGAGGCCCAGAGCCTCCTTTCGAGAGGCCCGGAAGCCTCCTTTCAAGAGGCCCGGAAGCCTCCTTTCAAGAGGCCCGGAAGCCTCCTTTCGCCTCGTAAGCCTCCTTTCAAGAGGCTCAGGCCTCCTTTCAAGAGGCCTCAGGCCTCCTTTCAAGAGGCTCAGGCCTCCTTTCAAGAGGCTCAGGAAGCCTTCTTTCAAGAGGCTCCAGAAGCCCCATTTCAAGAGGCTCAAGCCCCATTTCAAGAGGCTCAGGCCTCCTTTCAAGAGGCCCAGGCCTCCTTTCAAGAGGCCCTTTCAAGTAGTTCAGGAAGCCTCCTTTCAAGAGGCCCGGAAGCCTCCTTTCAAGAGGCCCGGAAGCCTCCTTTCAAGAGGCCCGGAAGCCTCCTTTCAAGAGGCCCGGAAGCCTCCTTTCAAGAGGCCCGGAAGCCTCCTTTCAAGAAGCCCGGAAGACCTCTTTCAAGAGGCTCGGAAGCCTTCTTTCAAAAGGCTCGGAAGCCTCCTTACAAGAAGCTAGAAAGACCCTTTTCAAGAAGCTCGGAAGCCTCCTTTCAAGAGGCCCGGAAGCTTCCTTTCAAGTAGTTCGGAAGCCTCCTTCTAAGAGGCCCGGAAGCTTCCTTTCAAGTAGCTCGGAAGCCTCCTTTCAAGAGGCCCGGAAGCCTTTTTTTTCAAGAGGCCCGGAAGCCTTCTTTCAGAAGGCTCGAAAGCCTCCTTTCAAGAGGTTCGGAAGCCTCCTTTCAAGAGACTTGGAAGGCTTATTCCAAGAGGCTCGGGAGCCTTTTTCCAAGAAGCTTGGAAGCCTCTTTTCAAGAGGCTCAGGAGATTCGGAAGCCTTTTTTTTGTGTCTTTATTAAGGAGACTTTCAGCCCGAGGCTGGCTCGTCTCCGCCAGGTTCGGAAGCCTCCATTCAAGAGGCTCGGAACAATCGGAAACCTCCTTTCTAGAGGCTCGGAAGAATGGGAAGCCTCCTTTCAAGAGGCTCAGAAGCCTCCTTTCAAGAGGCTCGGAAGCCTCCTTTCAAAAGGCTCGGAAGCCTCCTTTCAAGAGGCTCGGAAGCGCCTTTTAAAGAGACTCAGAAGCCTTCCCAAGCAACACCTCTTGTTTCTCAGTGAGTAACAACAACTGTGGTGTGACTTACTAAAGGTCTGACTCTGCACAACGCGTCGTATTTGGAACTCCTTTGTGACACAAAAAGCGCAAGAGGTGGAGCCTATTTGCAACATCTTGCGGCTACAATGAAAATAAAAACACAAAAACCAACCGGGAATCGAACCACGGACCTTGAGATTTGCAACCTTCTACTATAACCATCACACTAACAATTCTATTTGGAGATTCTGCTACAAGTGCACTACATAAACAACAAAGTCATTTGTAACTTCATTGTACCTTATACGGAACATGCAGGGAACTGTCAAAAATAAAATACTGCTCAGCTGAGCTCAAAGTGTTTTGCAACATATCAGAAACATTGTCGTAACAGCAATGAACCGAAGTGTTATTAATTCCACAACTTATCTGTTTTGTTTCTGATATGAAACACATCGAATTTTAAACCACCCAAGAAGTTAGATGGGTAGAATATTGCGACGCCACTTAAACGGAAATGAAACATTGTGATTTTCTGAAACTGGGAAGTGGTTTTAAAGTGACTTGATGCATTGCCAGTGTCTTCATTTATTAGGAACAAACGCCTATTTGAAAGATGTTGCGGGTGCTGCTTGGGTTCTTTCAAGAAGCCCGGAAGCCTCCTTTCAAGAGGCCCGGAAGCCTCCTTTCAAGAGGCCCGGAAGCCTCCTTTCAAGAGGCCCGAAAGCCTTCATTTAAGAGGCCCGGAAGCTTCCTTTCAAGAGGCCCGGAAGCCTATTTTCAATAGGCCCGGAAGCCTCCTTTCGAGAGACCCGGAAGCCTCCTTTTGAGATACCCAGAAGGCTCCTTTCAAGAGGCCCGGAAGCCTCTTTTCAAAAGGTTAGGAAGATTCCTTTCAAGAGGCCCGGAAGCCTATTTTCAATAGGTCCGGAAGCTTCCTTTCAGAAGGCCCGGAAGCCTCCTTTCAAGTGGCCCGAAGCCTCCTTTCAAGAGGCTTGGAAGCCTCCTTTCAAGAGGCTCGGAAGCCTCCTTTCAAAGGCTCAGGAAGCCTCCTTTCAAGAGGTCCAGGCCTCCTTTCAAGAGGCTCAGAAGCCTCCTTTCAAGAGGCTCGAAGCCTCCTTTCAAGAGGCCCTGGAAGCCTTCTTTCAAGAGGCCCGGAAGCCTTCTTTCAAGAGGCCCGGAAGCCTCCTTTCAAGAGGGCCGAAAGCCTTCTTTCAAGAGGCCAGGCCTCCTTTCAAGAGGCCAAGCCTTCTTTCAAGAGGCCCAGGCGTCCTTTCAAGAAGCCCGGAAGCCTCCTTTCAAGAGACCCGGAAGCCTCCTTTCAAAAGGTCCGGAAGCCTTCTTTCAAGAGGCCCGGAAGCCCCCTTTCAAGAGGCTCGGAAGCCTTCTTTCAAGAGGCTCGGAAGCCTCCTTTCAAGAGGCTCGGAAGCCTTCTTTCAAGAGGCCCGGAAGCCTCCTTTCAAAAGGCTCGGAGTCTCCTTTCAAGAAGCTCGGAAGCCTCCTTTCAAGAGGCTCGGAACATTCTTTTCAAGAGGCTCGGAACATTCTTTTCAAAAGGCTATGAAGCATCCTTTTAAGAGGCTCGGAAGCCTATGCGGTTCTAATAACTTTCGCAATGCTATAGAATTTCTGTTTCTGGAAAGCCAGGTTACCATTTTTGCATGCATATATCGTGAGGTTAACACGATGATACTTTTATGCCCAGGGAAGTCGAGACAATTTCAAATCCGAAAACTGCCTAAACCGGCACCGGGAATCGAACCCAGCCACCCTCAGCATGGTCTTGCTTTGTAGCCACGCGTCTTACCGCACGGCTAAGGAGGGCCCACTGGTCTACAGAATTTATTTAGAAGAAACATTGAGTAACTAGGGGAAGTGCCAGCTTCGGCAGGTTTTGTTCTATTATTGTCAGGGGGTTTTCTATAACTAATATAACTAATTATGCTCAAATTTGGTTTAAACATACTTTGCATATCAACAAAAACCCCCTGACAATAATAGAACAAAACCTGCCAAAGCCGTCATTTCCCCTATTCAAAACAAAATACGATTAGAATGTAGAGTCTCAATGAAGCTTGAAGATACGTTGCCACATTACGCAATGTTGTGTTGTTCAACCGGAAGGAGAACCATAAAAAATAATCTTCCGTTTTAAAAGTTGCATGAGTCTTATTCTAAATAAGTGAAAATTTATTACAAGTCAGTACAACACAGGTCTGAACTATTTCAAGAACAATTGTACTTTATCTATTTATTCATTGGTCATCCATCGTAGCCCGTCAATTATAGACGCATCAGAAATCGAAAGTTTTCACAATGAACTCAATCAAAATAATATAAAAACATTATCTCACCATTCTCTCTCACATGTCATACAGAAAAAAATGGCTTCCAATCAATCACTCTTGATGGGCCAAGTAGAACAATCGTTTGACAATCGTCGCTGTCTACCACCGTATCGCATAGTGTGTGGACTTGAATGATGCTCCACCCTGCTGAAGTGATGCTCGAAAACTTATCTTGTTCAACGTCAACATGTGGCGCTCGTTTTAAGCTCCAAAACATCCGAAATTGACAGAAGTGAAAAAAAATGCACAATCGAGAGCAACGATACCATATATCATTTTCCAACTGTATTTTGTTTTTTCGATTGTTTTTCTTGAACTCTCTGATTCCACGATGGGTGAAGGATTTGGAAGCGAAACAACGACTCTGACTGGCTACCGGCGGTTGGTGTTTTCCCTGCTCGGTGACGACCAGCGCGCGGCGAAGGGTGTCTGGCACTTGCTCGTTGAGTTGGTTTTTGTTCTGATCCCGGTTCGTTTAGAAGGATGATGATACATCTTTTAGGGTTTGTCGACAAAGGACAAGAAAACAACATGTTTATTTTTGTTTCAAGCAATTTGCTTTTCCAATCAAAATTTATATTGAAGAAATCATGTTCGAAGATACCAACGGTTAAAGAATCCATCGACGTAAAATAGATGAATTGATCAAACCGATTCAACGGAATTTTATGTGCAAAGTGTGGATCAATGGCCTACGCAAAGCATCACAACTTATCAAGCTGTTTTCCAAACTCCATTTTCATTTCCAAGAATGGCGGAAAAACAAAATGCTCTTTTCCGGTCCCGAATCAGTTGACAACAATTCAATCAAACCAACTGAGCAATTCCGAAAGGAGCATAAAAAGAAATCCCATTAAATCGAGCCGGATTCACGGAAACTCTATTAAACAAATAATCGAACCAATTTCCCTTTGGAATTGAACCCGGTCGGGACTAGACGACGACAGCCAAGATTAATCAGCGCTCACGAATTTGACATTTTGCTTCTAATCATTTGGGCTCTGTAAAGCAGCCTTGCCTGCGCCGTCCCCCCACATGAATTCCAATATCAGCCCAACCTAGCACCGCAGTGGCCGAAATCCTCAAAGTCTTGAATTAATAACTTTGATATTTTGAATAATCTTGAACAAGAAAGAAGGTTTACAATTATGTAAATGTGTCTTAGGTTTTAACTCGATTTACATCCATAGACTCGCCACTGTTGGTCATATCAACGCAGCGGACGCCATCGACCATCAGCACCAAGACCACAGCCCGAACTCTATTAAAATGTCAATTTTAATCACTGCCGCGGCACGGTTGTGCCTATACAAAACTGCCGCTCTCTAACAAAGCCGCCGAACCCGGTTGTGATCGATTGCGACGTCGTCGCTCGATGACGGAAAAATTCGGATCAACCAGTCTGCGAAAAAATGACTCATAACGAGCTGCGACAACATATGCTCAAATAGTAATGCTGCTGCCGCTTCTCGAACCGGTTCGTGCCCGCTCCCGCAGTTTGATAACATATTCATGCTGCTCCATCACATAAAACGGCGCGCGAACTTTTGTTCAAAAATTGAAATGAGGTAGACGCGAGACCATCACGGCAGAGGTGGTGGCGGCGCGATGGTGCGAAGACCCGGCGGTTTATGTTGAGGGGGGTCGCGACTTATGATTCATTTTCATTTACCGCTTCGCGTGCGACTTTCGGCGTGGCGCAGCGCGGCACGGTGGGATTGCTCAATACTGTGGCGGAGCGTAGACAACACGCGGACGCGGACCAACAACAATAAATGGAGAGTGGACGGGACGGGACACAACAACGGCCGACGACCAGACATCCGCGCGCACGCACATACACATACACGGCGGGATTGGCCGAGAAATACATACAGTGTGAGAACGTGAGGAAAAAAACACAGTTTTGCGAGTTTTGTTTGTTTTCATTGACGCATCGAGTTGGGATCTAGTTTGGTCATGATGGATGTAGAATCTGAAACCGGTTTCAGCCTGAAGCTAATTTTGTTTATTGCTGCCTTTTTTATTCGTTATATTTTTTGATAAATGTGATTCGGTAAGCTTGATTGTTGAAGTTTTTAACTTTTTTGCATTTGATCTTTTTAGTTCATTTTTTATTCTTAGATTACGCTTATCACTTTTTAAATCTTGTCATATATTTTTTATAACATGAATTTCTGAGAGATGAGAAACTTACGGCACATCGTTTGGTCAAATGCTGCTTACCTGAAATAAGAAAAGAAAACAAAATCAGTATTGAAATATTATGAAACTGACAGTGTGAAAGTAAACAAAGTGATGGAAAACAATTCATCAGAAAAGTAGTATATAGAAAAGATAAGAATGGTAAATTTGTATAAATACAACCAAACCAGGCAAAAACTGTGCACATTGACTTTTGATTCTGCAATAAAACATTTTGAAGGCATGTTATACATTACATTGGAGTCGGTTTTAACGCTGGGTATAAGATCCGCGTAAACCAAAATAGCGTAAATCTAAAAAATCGAATTCTTTTAGGTTATACGTTTTTTCCCGAACTTTACAAAAAGCAGCGTAATTTTTTTTTTTGAAAAATCCGCGTAAATCAGCAGTTCTTAGCCTTTTTCTTGAAAGTAAGGAGGTTTCCAAGCCTCTTGAAAAAGGCTTCCAAGCCTCTAGGAAGGAGGCTTCCGAGTCTCTTGAAAGGAGGCTTCAGATCCTTTTGAAAAGAGGCTTCAGAGCCTCTTGAAAGGAGGCTTCAGAGCCTCTTTGCAAGGAGGCTTCCGAGCCTCTTTGCAAGGAGGCTTCCGAGCCTTTTGAAAGGAGGCTTCCGAGCCTGTTGAAAGGAGGCTTCCGAGCCTCTTGAAAGGAGGCTTCCGAGCCTCTTGAAAGGAGGTTTTCGAGCCTCTTGAAAGGAGGCTTCCGAGCCTCTTGAATGCAGGCTTCCGAGCCTCTTGTAAGGAGGCTTCCGAGCCTTTTAAGAGGAGGCTTCCGGGCCTCTTTAATGCAGGCTTCCGAGGCTCTTGAAATCAGATTTCCGAGCCTCTTGAAAGGAGGCTTCCGAGCCTCTTGAAAGGAGGCTTCCGAGCCTCTTGAAAGGAGGCTTCCGAGCCTTTTGAAAGGAGGCTTTCGAGCTACTTGAAAAGAGGCTTCCGAGCCTCTTGAAAGGAGGCTTCCGAGCCTCTTGAAAGGAGGCTTCCGAGCCTCTTGAAAGGAGGCTTTCGAGCCTCTTGAAAGGAGGCTTTCAGGCCCTCTTGAAAGGAGGCTTTCAGGCCTCTTGAAAGGAGGCTTTTGAGTCTCTTGTAAGGAGGCTTTGAGGCCTCTTGAAAGGAGGCTTTCGAGCCTCTTGAAAGGAGGCTTTCGAGCCTCTTGAAAGGAGGCTTGAGCCTCTTGAAAGAGGCTTCCATGCCTCTTGAAAGGAGGCTTGGTAGGCTCTTGAAATGAGGCTTTCAAGCCTCTTGGAAGGAAGCTTCCGAGACTCTTGAAAGGAGGCTTCCGAGCCTCTTGAAAGGAGGCTTCCGAGGCCTCTTGAAGGAGGCTTCTGAGCCTCTTGAAAGGAGGCTGAGCCTCTTGAAAGGAGGCTTCTGAGCCTCTTGAAAGGAGGCTCTGAGCCTCTTGAAAGGGAGGCTCTGAGCCTCTTGAAAGGAGGCTTCTGAGCCTCTTGAAAGGAGGCTGAGCCTCTTGAAAGGAGGCTTGAGGCCTCTTGAAAGGAGGCTTTCGAACCTCTTGAAGGAGGCTTTCGAGCCTCTTGAAGGAGGCTTTGAGGCCTCTTGAAAGGAGGCTTTCGAGCCTCTTGAAAGGAGGCTTTGAGCCTCTTGAAAGGAGGCTTTGAGGCCTCTTGAAAGGAGGCTTTCAGGCCTCTTGAAAGGAGGCTTTGAGCCTCTTGAAAGGAGGCTTTCGAGCCTCTTGAAAGGAGGCTTCCTGAGCCTCTTGAAAGGAGGCTTGAGCCTCTTGAAAGGAGGCTTCCAGGCCTCTTGAAAGGAGGCTTTGAGGCCTCTTGAAAGGAGGCTTCCAGGCCTCTTGAAAGGAGGCTTCCAGCTCTTTGAAAGGAGGCTTGAGCCTCTTGAAAGGAGGCTTGAGGCCTCTTGAAGGGAGGCTTTGAGCCTCTTGAAGGAGGCTTCTGAGCCTCTTGAAGGAGGCTTCCTGAGCCTCTTGAAAGGAGGCTTGAGCCTCTTGAAAGGAGGCTTCCGAGCCTCTTGAAAGGAGGCTTCCAGGCCTCTTGAAAGGGAGGCTCTGAGCCTCTTGAAAGGAGGCTTCCTGAGCCTCTTGAAAGGAGGCTTCCTGAGCCTCTTGAAAGGAGGCTTCTGAGCCTCTTGAAGGAGGCTTCCTGAGCCTCTTGAAAGGAGGCTTCCTGAGCCTCTTGAAAGGAGGCTTCCAGCCTCTTGAAAGGAGGCTTCTGAGCCTCTTGAAAGGAGGCTTCTGAGCCTCTTGAAAGGAGGCTTTGAGCCTCTTGAAAGGAGGCTTCCGAGGCCTCTTGAAAGGAGGCTTCTGAGCCTCTTGAAAGGAGGCTGAGCCTCTTGAAAGGAGGCTTTCGAGCATCTTGAAAGGAGGCTTTCAGAGCATCTTGAAAGGAGGCTTCCAGGCATCTTGAAAGGAGGCTTCCAGAGCCTCTTGAAAGGAGGCTGAGCCTCTTGAAAGGAGGCTTCGAGCCTCTTGAAAGGAGGCTTTCGAGCCTTGAAAGGAGGCTTTGAGCCTCTTGAAAGGAGGCTTTGAGCCTCTTGAAAGGAGGCTTTGAGCTCTTGAAAGGAGGCTTTGAGCCTCTTGAAAGGAGGCTTGAGCCTCTTGAAAGGAGGCTGGAGCCCCTTGAAAGGAGGCTTCCGAAGCCTCTTGAAAGGAGGCTTTCGAAGCCTCTTGAAAGGAGGCTTTCGAAGCCTCTTGAAAGGAGGCTTTCGAAGCCTCTTGAAAGGAGGCTTTCGAAGCCTCTTGAAAGGAGGCTTTCGAAGCCTCTTGAAAGGAGGCTTCCGAAGCCTCTTGAAAGGAGGCTTTCGAGCCTCTTGAAGGAGGCTTTGAGGCCTCTTGAAAGGAGGCTTTGAGGCCTCTTGAAGGAGGCTTTGAGCCTCTTGAAAGGAGGCTTTCGAGGCCTCTTGAAAGGAGGCTTGAGCCTCTTGAAAGGGAGGCTTTCAGGCCTCTTGAAAGGAGGCTTTCGAGGCCTCTTGAAAGGAGGCTTTCAGGCCTCTTGAAGGAGGCTTTCCAGGCCCTCTTGAAAGGAGGCTTTCAGGCCTCTTGAAAGGAGGCTTTCGAGCCTCTTGAAAGGAGGCTTTCGAGGCCTCTTGAAAGGAGGCTTGAGCCTCTTGAGGAGGCTTTCAGGCCTCTTGAAAGGAGGCTTTCGAGGCCTCTTGAAAGGAGGCTTTCAGGCCTCTTGAAAGGAGGGCTTTCAGGTCTCTTGAAGGAGGCTTTCAGGCCTCTTGAAAGGAGGCTTTCGAGCCTCTTGAAAGGAGGCTTTCGAGCCTCTTGAAAGGAGGCTTTCGAGCCTCTTGAAAGGAGGCTTTCGAGCCTCTTGAAAGGAGGCTTTCGAGCCTCTTGAAAGGAGGTTTTCGAGCCTCTTGAAAGGAGGCTTCCGAGCCTTTTGAGAGAAGATTTCCGAGCCTCTTGAGAGAAGGTTTCCGAGCCTTTGGAAAGGAGGCTTCCGAGCCTCTTGAAAGGAGGCTTCCGAGCCTCTTGAAAGGAGGCTTCCGAGCCTCTTGAAAGGAGGCTTCCGAGCCTCTTGAAAGGTGGCTTCCGAGCCTCTTGAAAGGAGGCTTCCGAGCCTCTTGAAAGGAGGCTTCGCGCCTCTTAAAGGAGGCTTCCGAGCCTCTTGAAAGGAGGCTTCCGAGCCTCTTGAAAGGAGGCTTCCGAGCCTCTTGAAAGGAGGCTTCCGAGCCTCTTGAAAGGAGGCTTCCGAGCCTCTTGAAAGGAGGCTTTCGAGTAGTTTGAATGGAGGCTTTTGAGCCTCTTGAAAGGAGGCTACCGAGCCATTTAAAAGGAGGCTTCCGAGCCTCTTGAAAGGAGGCTTTCGAGTAGTTTGAATGGAGGCTTTTGAGCCTCTTGAAAGGCGGCTACCGAGCCATTTAAAAGGAGGCTTCCGAGCCTCTTGAAATGAGGCTTCCGAACCTCTTCAAAGGAGGCCACCGAGCCTTTTGAAAGGAGGTTACCGAGCCTCTTGAGAGAAGGCTTCCGAGCCACTTGAAAGGAGACTTCCGAGCCTCTCGAAAAGAAATTTCCGAGCCTTTAGAAAGGAGGCTTCCGAACCTCTCGAAAGAAGGCTTCCGAGTCACTTGAAAGGTGGAATCCTCTGTCTCTGGAAAAGAGCAAATACAAATACAATACGAAGTTTTGTTAATTATAAAAGGTTTTGTTGTTTTGTTTGCCCTTTTCAAATGTTGGTCTAGAATATTTTCAATTTTTGAAATTTTAATTTCAAATTTTATTTTTAATTTTCGAGAGCGTGTTTTTTCGCATTTTTGCAGAAGGATAACACGAGCGCCCGAAATAATTTGTCCTGTATTGGAATGCTGGAAAAAAATATTATTAAGCTAGTGTTTATTTTTCGCGAAAATATTATTAAGCTAGTGTTTATTATCTTTGCGAAGATATCAAAATTCAATTTCATTCGATTTCGGCAACAAAACCATTTGATTTTGGTAACAAATGTTTTTTTTTTTTAATTTTTAAAATTGCTTGTGAACCGCGTAAATTTTACAATCCGGGTATAAAAACTTTTTAGACCCCTAAACCGACGTTAAAAGAATTCGTAACAAAAATCGTTTCAGGAGAAACGCTTAGAGTTTTAAATCGTAAACGTAAACAACTGGTTAGATACCGAAACAGGCGTAAAAAAAAGATTTCTTACGCGTACAAAAATTCCAGAAAAATCGCTTACATTTCCATATCCGCGTTTAAAAAGTGTACTCAAAATTAAAAAATAATAATTCAAAATTCAATAAAGTTTTAAATTAACAATCAAAAAAATTAAAACTAAAAATTCAAAACTAAAAAATGAAAATTGAAAATTAAAAATAATAACTTAAAGATTAAAAATGAAAAATTTAAAATCAGGTGTTGAAAATTAAAAATAAAAATTGAAAAGTCCGATACAAATATTAAAAAACTATTTTTTCTCCCACCCCCTCGGATTTTTTTGACAAAAAATAATATTTTGAAGGGCATTTTTTATTTAATTCGGATAATTTTGAGCATTTTCAAAACATTCTTTAACAAATCCAAGTAGTTTTTCGATTTTTTTTTCATTTTAATATTTATTTTTTATTATCCTCTTTTGACCTTTCGGAGATGTAGGACATAATGTTAATTAAATATTTGTAACGGCCAAATCAAAGATTAAAAATTAAAAAATTAAAATTTATTTGTTTTGATTTAGCTGTAAAAATTAGATCTACCCTCTAAAGTGCTATTTCGATCCTTCTATTGCGCTTTTCTCATCATATTTTATGGCTTTAGTTTCAAATTCTAAATCCACCCTTGTTTTTTTTACACCCTGTTTTTGAGATTTTAGTAGTTTTCACACTTCTTATAAACAAATTAATAAATTTAAAAAAATATATACAAATTAGTTATTAAAATTTAATGGGTCTGTAATTTCAAGATTCCTTGACGCTACATGCACAAAAAAGAAAAATTTCATAAAAAATTGTAGTAAGCAGGGATTGAATCCAAAAGAGAATTAAAAAGTCTCTCACCTATCATCTCTGTATACATATACGATGTGTAGCATTCAGCGAGAGAATTTTTTCGCAAGCTGTCATGATAGAGAATTTATTCGGGACGCTATATCTAATGATATTTTTTTAAACAGCTCCAACCGCGGGAGCAGTGGTTCTTATGATGCATTTCAACTTGTGCGGTCACCAACACAAAATGAGCGAAATCAAAGCGAGAATCACCATTTTTCTGTGGGGTTGCCTATCCAATTCTGTTTTTTCGCACTTGTGTACAAGTTTGATAAGTTTGTTATCATGGCTGTTATGATTCGGAACAGTTTTTGCCTCTCTTTCATCGTTGTTCGTTATTTATTGAGAGCGACTTCTGCAAACTCTGGTTGTAAGTGTAACTGTGTAACTCTGTAAAATAACAAACTAAAATAATTCGGGTGTATATCAGAAGCAAACGTGGCCCACCCAAGTATTCGATATGTACTCTGTAAAAATGTGGAAATGTAGGTTGTTTTGATTCTAAAAATCACTTTCAGACTAGTTAAATAAAGCCCCAAATCTATAAAAAAAAATCTCTTGAATATTGCTATTGCTTTTAGCCCCAGTTTACGACAGCAGATATACCCATCCGCTGACGTCACTTATTTAATTTTTAGGAAGGTCTCTAACCAGGTCATTACGATAAAACTTCCCCACGTCAAAATGCGACGAAAAAAATACAACGCCCCTTGCCTGTCGAGAAAGCTGAACGGGACGGAACCACTCGTATTAGTGATGATATCCGCAGCTGCCTCTTTCCGTATGTTGGTGCAAAATTTGAGATTTTTATGTCTCTTCCGGCCGCGCTCTCAGCGTAGTTCTTGTCTTGTTTTTCGACTATGATTGTGCACACTTACGGCCGTAGGTATGATGCACTTATGTTTTAGACTAGCGCAATCATTTCCATCGATCATTTAAAAGATTTTGAGAATTCCCTACTCAAGTTGGAGGATCTATGATCTAGTTGTTGTTTTTGTTGTCTTGTAGGAAATAGTAACTAATCCACGTATCAAAATGTACGACCAGGAAAAATATATTTGATGGCCATAAACGTATGGCCGGTAGTGTGAAAACACCTAACGCCGATTTTCCTCCCGACACCACCCCCCAGAAAACACCGAAACAGCATTTCACAGCTGTCGTGTCGTCTCGTCGCATCGGCTCGAAGATGGAACTGATTTCTATGTTTGACAGGGGGCGTCCCACCACCAAACGTCACGATGTTTTCCGGCCGTTCATCGGTGCCACCGCGCTCTGCTGCTATGCAGATAAAAACATTGTGCTGGCCTGGCACCAATAATAGTCCACACGTACAGCTACCGAATGCGGGTGGGTTCGGGAAACCAGTGCATATGGCGGGGGAGTGGGACAATTTTACTGCATCCGATTTGATTTCTTTTTCAGCCGGCATTCGTCTTGGGATTTGGATCTGAATATTTTCGAGACGGGGTCGGAAGCGGAACCCGTCTCGGGCGGTCAAATTTGGGTTTGCCACTGATGTTCTCGGGTGGGTGGTTCGGTTTGGGTCATACCTATCTACCTACCCAAAAAAGTGGCTTAATTTCTACCGAATGATGATCACTGTTTGCACTCCGATTTACGGTCTTCCGGTGAAGAGATGTTTGTTTGCGGAGGTCAACAAAGAAAGGAAATTTGATTAGCCCGAATAGATGGTCTTTGGGATGAAATAAAATAAAGAGCATAGTTTTATATTTGATTTGTGTGCTCTTTGATGAAGATTTTCCTCAGTATGCCGGTTTGCCAGATTTATCATGGATGCGTGCTGAGAACATTTCGTCAACAACACAGAATACAGAGTAGGTAGCAATTCTGGGAACAAACTGTGAGTTGCGGCTTAGGAAAATTTACAGATTGATTAGGTCCCCATCATACAAAAATAGGTAGTCTGTCAATGTTGTGATAGTTCGGTGCTATCTCGTATGTATCTTCGACGGGAAGTGCCCTAAAACTTTCCCCAGGAACACCAATGCTAATGCTATGTTAAGGGTTCAACAAGCAGCATAAACTACAGCACCAGAATGTTGAGCTGTGCGTTAGCTTTGTTTGGGTTTAGCAAGTCCACACCCGCAAAGTTTACGCACTGTGGAATCAATAAGTTCATAGTTCCGGCTTTCATCCGGTGGGATGTAAATCCCACATTCCAGAAAACGAGCACCTCGAGCACTTGGTGGTGACACAGACCTGCTCCAACCTGTTTCCGTTGCGCGTAATGATACGCGAATTGCAATACCGCTCGACAAACATTATACTGCTGGTTTCGCTTATGTGGATTTGAAAAACGGAGGTTGGGTTGTGAATTCGTTGTAGGAGAACATAAACACATATTAGGTTTTCCCATATAAACATAACAGGCCTTTGCGCCTCCCCTTAATTCCCCCACAAATTTGTTGAAATTTTTCCAGATTATTAAAGAGAAGCTGAAGCAGTTGAAAATTTTGATCAATTTTCGAAATTTGAACTGCCTTAAATCACAGTAACCACCTTTTTTCCTACTTGCTGAGAATCAATGTTTGATTTCCGGTAATCGCAACTGCCGATTGCTGATAGGGGTTTCATTTCTGTTTGCAGATTAGTGATGGCTGCCGTGAGCGGATAATTTTTCATCGATGCGAATATGCGAATTCAAAAAAAAAAACTGGCACAGCTGTCACACATCCAGAACAAATTTTCCCATTGGATTGTAAAATAGTTTAATATCAATATCAAGCATTTTTATTCCATTTTTATTGATCCAGCTTTACTGCGTCGCAGCATGCGTGTAATAACAAAAATGACAGTTGTGCGTTGCTTTCGTTTTGAATGGTGTACCCTTGAAAACGCGAGTGCATTTAGTTTTGGATTCCGGGAGGCTTGTCCTTAAACATCTCGGTTGTGAACTCACACCTAGTCGAATAAAACCATTTCAGTACTGATTACTGAAATGAATAATATTCAGACTTTTTCGGAGGCATTCATTCTGCTAACCTGACTTGTACTGAGACTATTGTCCATGCTTTCGCGATTAATAAGATCAAAGAGAAGAACACTCCAAATAATCTAAACGTTGTTTCCACCTGAATTTTCAGGTACATTTTACGTGCACACGTAACTGCAAATGCTTCAGAAAATTCAGGTGAAACTTACGTGTCCGGTGAATTCTATTCAAAACTCAGGTAGAACTTACCTGATTTTCACGTCGAATGAAAATTCTATCGAAAAATCAGGTAAAAGTTACGTTAATTTCAGGTGGAAAAAATCTACGTACTTTTTCAGGTGGAAACAACGTGCAGATTTTTTTAGGTGAATATATTAGAGCGCGCATTTGCCTGAAATAAGGTTAAATAGTAGATGACTCCTTCTTTGAGGATCGCTTTTGACCGGTATAAAGCACGCGTTTGTCTGGAATAAGTCAACAGAATAGATGACCTCCTCTTTTAGTGCACGCTACCTTTGATTTTATAGTACACAGATTAGGCGACTCCTTTTGAAGCACGCGTTTTCCTGCATTTTTTCAAAAAAAAAATGCATTCATAGTTCCCCGACGTGTACATGGGAATAGATTTATATCAAAACTTTTTATTATATTACTGCATTTTTTTTATAACAGAGGTTGTTATAAAACATGTACCATTAGTCGTTAAAATAACAAAAATTGTAACAAAAATTCTCCTTGTTTCAGCAAAAACGTTGCTAAATATGGTTTCAATTAAACATAAATACAACTCATTGTGAAAAGAATTTACCTAAAATAATTATAAATTATGTTGCTAAAGAACAAAGTTATCATAGGTTGTGTTATAAATATCGCTATTCATATTAATTATATGCCGCGCGTCTTACCTCACGACTAAGGAGGGTCCTGTTTCCTATAATATAATAATTTTCAATGATATAAGAAATAAGACAATTCCACATTCATTGAATTCCACCACTTTCTAACTAATATTTCTTCTGTCGCGTGTATCTCAAACTTCAGAAATTGATTGAACTAAAAGAAGAGAGAAGAACTACGATGATGTCTTATTAGGGATTGTGTTACATTCGAACTAGTGGCCGGAACAAGAAAATTGCCCTTGAGTATAGATACACTTTTCTTAGCAGTTTATCCGAAAGTCAAATTGCATCACTTAGAACTACTCGCCAAAAATAAGGCTATTAACTTTTCGAAAACATTCGCTGATTTATTTATTTACTGGCCGCACACGCTGAATAAATTTTGGATAACCGCGCGATCGATCTGCATACTTCTCGAAAAAAACGTACAAACAGGCATTCTAGATAATATCAAGACAAAATTTTCAAAACGACTTATCTGCTTTTGTAAACAAAGATTCAAACGTCGATTTGACGAATCTGATAGCACTTCGGCACAAACCAACGCCATCCACAGGTAGCCGAAAACTTTACCTACCTATTGGTAGTGTTGGTTTGCGTGGGAGGGCCTTGATATGTTAGGCCAAAGCCTTCTGGCCGAACAAGTCTTACGAACATATGGCCGCAAATGTCATTTCGCTTTGGTCGAAAAAGTCATTTGGCCGAAAATAGCGTTTTGCCTAAAGTTTAATTTGACCGAATGGGTCATACGGACGTGAACGTCATTTGCCGAGGGGGTCATATGAGCAAAAATGTAGTTTGGCCGAAAAAATAGATGACAAATTAAACATTCGACTATCTACAGTGAGAAACGGGATGTGAAAATTGCAGTCGCGATGCTCATTTATTGCATTCGTAGTTCTCGATTTCTCAAATTGACTGGCGTTTGGTATTTGATTGGAAAAATTTTGAGATTATTTGGTCACAAAGTAGGAAGGGGATCATCGCTTTAACGGCGTTGAAGTGACTTGCATGTTTGCATGATTGTATATTCAGATAACTTAAATACTAAGTTATTACGATATCTGAATATCCCCAAGAGTGTTTTCCAGGCAAAAATGGGCCTCCTAGAGGAAACGATAGATAGGAATTCCGAAAACTGTTCAGCAGAATATAAACATAAAAGCATATGGAAACGCGAGGTACATTTGTGTGATGTTTCATCTTGAGACTAAACTTTTTAAGCAAGTTTCTGTTTTATTAAATAAATGAACAAGTGTGCAAGTATTTGCTTGGATCTTGTATTATGGGAAACCTGAACCTTATTGCATGTTGGGAAGTACATCTTCTTGGTCAACATGTTAAAAACTGCGATCAAAAAATCATACTCCAGCTGATCTAGAATAAAAAAAATAGAATCCCTAGAAAAAGTAAAAAGTTTAGTCACAAAATGAATCATCGCACAAATGTGTCATGCGTCTCCATATGCTTTTATGGTTATATGCTGCGGAACAGTTTTCACAAACCCTACCTATCGTTCCCCATTATTTATTTATTTATTCAGACTAAGGCCGAAGTGGCCTGTGCGGTATATAAGAGTCTTCTCCATTCGGCTCGGTCCATGGCTACACGTCGCCAACGGTGTCAGGCCATTAGGCCGAAGGCCGTTAGGCCGAAGGCCGTTAGGCCGAAGGCCATTTGGCCGAAGGTCATAAGGCCGAATGGTCATTAGGCCGAACGGTCATTAGGCCGAATGGCCATTAGGCCGAATTAGCAAAAAGAAGCAAAAAATGAAAATGAAAAGTTCTTTCTTCAGCTTACCCCTTCTTCATTCTCCCTTTTTGCATCTTCCTTCTGCTACCTGTCTTCTTCCTTCTTCCTTCTTCAATCTTTCTTCTTCCATCTTCCTTCTTACTTCTTTACTACCTTCTTCCTTCTTACTTCTTCTTTCTTTCTTCTTCCTTCTTTCTTCTTCCTTCTTTTTTCTTCCTTCTTCCTCCTTCCTTCTTCTTTCTTCCTTCTTCCTTCTTACTTCTTTACTCCCTTCATCATTCTTTCTTCTTCCTTCTTACTTCGTTCTTCCTTCTTCCTTCTTTCTTCTTCATTCTTCATTCCTATTTCTTTCTTCCTTCTTACTTTGTTCGTCTTTCTTCCTTCTTGCTTTGTTCTTCCTTCTTCCTTATTTCTTAATTCTTCTTTCTTCTTCCCTCTTCCTTCTTCCTTCCTACTTCTTACTTCTTTACTTCATTCTTCCTTATTTCTCCTTTCTTCTTCCTTCTTTCTTTTTCCTTCTTCCTTCTTTTTTCTTCCTTCCTTTTTCCTTCTTCCTTCTTCCTTGTTCCTTCTTCTTTCTTCTTTCTTACTTCTTCCTCCTCCTTTCTTCCTTCTGTTTTCTTTCTTCTTCCTTCTTCTTTCTTCTTTCTTCCTTCTTCCTTCTTTCTTCTTCCATCTTTCTTCTTCTTTCTTCCTTCTTCCTTTTTCCTTCTTCCTTGCTCCTTGTCCTTGTTCCTTCTTCCTTCTTCCTTCTTTTTTCTTCCTTTTTCCTTCTTCCTTCTTCCTTCTTTCTTGTTCCTTCTTCTTTCTTCCTTCTTCCTTTTTCCTTCTTTCTTCTTCCATCTTTCTTCTTCTTTCTTCCTTCTTCCTTTTTCCTTGTTCCTTGTTCCTTCTTCCTTCTTTTTCCTTCTTTCTTCCTTCTTCTTTCTTCCTTCTTCCTTCTTTGTTTTTTCCCTCTTCCTTCTTCCTTCTTCTTTCTTCTTACTTCCTTCTTCCTTCTTTCTTCTTCCGTATTGCTTCTTTTTGTTTCCTTCTTCCTTTTTCTTCCTTCCTTCTTCCTTCTTCATTATTCCTTCTTCTCGGTTGCGGTGCTACCAATGGCGGATCGAATATCTCTCCAGCCATCTTCAAGAGACGCTGCGCCTAGCTGCCCTTCCGTTGGAAGTGCCACTTCCAGCTGCTGCGCGTATTCTTGGGCTAGTCTATCGTCTTGCAGCCGCCCAATGTTAAGCCGCGGCGTCCGACTTCGACGCGTGTTGTACACCGTCGAGAGTTTTGAGCGCAGGCATACTGCAACGAGGTAGTGGTCGGATTTAATATTCGCACTGCGGTAAGTGCGGACGTTCGTGATGTCGGAGAAAAATTTACCTTCGATTAGAACGTTGTCGATTTGGTTTTCCGTTCCTTGGTTAGGTGATATGCATGTGGCCTTGTGAATATTTTTGCGGGGAAAGAAGGTGCTTCGGACTACCATTCCGCGGGAGGCTGCGAAGTTTATGCATCGTTGGCCGTTGTCATTCGATACGGTGTGCAGACTATCCGGTTCGATGACCGGTTTATACATTTCCTCCCTTCCTACCTGCGCGTTCATGTCACCGATGACGATTTTGACGTCCCGCAGTGGGCATCCATTGTATGTCTGCTCCAGCTGTGCGTAGAACGCTTCTTTCTCGTCGTCGAGTCTCTCTTCGTGTGGGCAGTGCACAATGATGATGCTATAGTTGAAGAAATGGCCTCTAATCCTCAGCTTGCACATCCTTGCGTTGATTGGCTGCCACCCAATCACGCGTTGGCGCATCTTACCCAGCACTATGAAGCCGGTTCCCAGCTCGTTGGTGGTGCCACAGCTTTGGTAGAAGGTAGCCGCCCGATGCCCGCTTTTCCACACCTTCTGTCCTGCCCATCAAATCTCCTGCAGCGCCACGACGTCGAAATTGTGGGGAGGTAATTCATCGTAGATTATACTTTCGCAACCTGCGATACCTAGAAACTTACGGTTCCATGTTCCAAGCTTCCAATCGTTATCATTTATTCGTCGCCTAGGTCTTTGCCGATTATATCGAGTCGCATTATCTCTTATATTGTTCGTAATTATTGGTTTTTACAGGCGGCTTATTGAGCCTGCGCAAACCTCCTGTCTCGTCGGAGGGCCATCGTGTCAGGGCTGTTTAGCGTCCCACCTAACACCAGGACTTGGGCTTGTGCGCTTTGAGCGGCACACGGTCGCTTTGGCGGAGCCTACTTGCGGATACATGCAGCTTTTTATAGAGCTTTAACAGAGCCCACTGTCAAACCCCACCACATCCTAGGCAAGCGCCACAGCTCGCAGATGGCCTGGTGAGGGATCGTCAAGCCCTTGGACATAGTCCCTGCTGCCCCTAATCGTTCTCCCTAAGAAGCCCAGTTTTGCCTGAAAAACACTCACGGGGACGTTCAGATATCGTAATAACTTAGATTATTGTAATAACTTAGTGTTTTAACCTATCTCACATACAATCATGCAAACATGCAAGTGACTTCAACGCCATTAAAGCGATATCCTATTCATACTTTGTGACCAAGTAATCTTGGAATTTTCCCAATCAAACAACAAACGCCAGTAACCAGTCGATTTTAGAGGTCAAGAACTACAAATGCTACACATAGGCATTGCGAATGCAAACTTTTTTCTCTGATTTTGTCGTCAGTGATAGACTAATTTTCTACTTCTTGTTTCTCACTGATTGGAATTTTGTAATCATTTAGTCTAAGTTACTGTAACTAGCGCTATAACTCCGTTGTTAGTTGAATTCTAACACCGAACCATTAGGCCGAGTTGTAGAAAAAACTTCGCACTAGAAGTCCACCATACAACACATTTCGAAATTCAGCTTTTGGAATGAGTTATTGACAAACTACTAAATGATCGAACGCGAATTACTAAATGATCGATAACATCCTTGAACGTGATTTTTTTTAATCTCTAATGTAATTTAATTCGAATACTTAATATAAATGTATAAATTCCATACGTTTCCAAAATATGAATACATTCGAATCCTAAATGTGATTTAATTCGAATCTCAAATGTGATTCCATTCAAATCCCAAATGTAATTCAATTTGAATACGGAACGTGATTCCAATCCTGAATGCGATTCTATTCGAATCACAATTGTGATTCCATTCGAATCTCAAAAGTAATTCCATTCGAATCCCAAATGTGACTTCATTTGAATACAAAATGTGATTCCATTCTAATTCCAAATTGGACAAAATTGGAATCCCAAATAGTTCGTGGTTCTATTGAATCCCTAAGTTTTGTATCATTCAAATTATAAATGTAATATAATGCAACGATATGAAAATAAAAAATTGAATAATCTTCAAAATTCGACCTAAATCTATTTTAAATTTTGTTATTAAAAATTGACCTAATTTCCCACTCATTTCGAAATTTTGAAAGTTTCTGTACCTACTCTTGCACATTCGATATTACACTAATGGCGACCACGACCAAGCGTGCACTGGATTCATTTTCATTCACCGATCCATCCATCAGCTGAGCGTCGCTGACGACACGTCGCCGTGGACTCAAATCTGCGCACGTTTTCCATTCAACTCTTAAGTTAAGAGTCGTCAACACACATATTCGCCCAGGGTTTATAATTTATAGATCGTCGATTAATCTTCTTAATTCGAACTCATTAAATGGTTTCACTGCGATTCATGTTACCTCGTCACCACCGACCCGTGTGCTGCCGTGGACGATTGGCGGAGATCTACTTTGAACTCTTGGTCTTGGTCATGGCGGCGGTCGAGGAGCCATTCTAGCAGAGTCGTCGTCGCACTAATGAAAGCCAAACTCGATACCGTGGCTGGCTCGGCTCTTCCCTCCGGGGAGGCTGCTGCGCGTTGGTTCGCTGAGTAGCGACGGATGTTGACGTCCAAACGACGGATCACGAGCGAGCGTGATGAAATCATAATGAAATTAAGTCTAATATGAGTTTTTTCTTCTGCTCCGCTCTCGGTCCATTTTTGTGTGCCGTCGAATGGGATCAAGAAGTTGGGGTAATTACTGCGACGAACAAAGTGAAGCGGGTAATTGGAAGTTGGGTGAATAATCAGCTGACAAGATCGAGCATGACAATTTCTGAACGGTTGGAATCGCTTTTTATTCGAGCAGCTGTGTTTTCAATTGTAAATTTAGATCGGACATCTGTCGGAGGCATTTCGAGATGGAAAAGAGCAGTTTCTATAGGTTTCGATGTTGATGAATCTCAGTTAAAACCAATTTTTTTTAGCTATTTGTCTATAAGCATTTTTACACAATCAGTATTTGGTTAAGACTATTTTGGATTGACCAAAATTGCGGAGTTTCAAGTTAAACTTCAATTTCGTCAAATTCAATCAGCATTATTCTCTAAAACAGAAAAAGCGAATAAATTTGAAATCTACGACAGCGTAGTTCAACAATGAAAAGAAAATTGCATCCCGCCGAGGCGAGTGTAACTCACAACCATGGAGATCTCAATTTCAAAGAAGATTCATCTACTGTCAGGTACTATCACCAAAGACGTTTGTCTCACTGCCTGAAGTAGCAGTGCCTTCACACAGCGTCTGGATTTAATATAGATTCTATTTTTGTGCCATCTCTTCCCTTATGTTCCCGGATCGCGTTTCACTATCCACATCTCTGTCTCTCCAGGAAACGAATTACATTCTTGCAAGGCGCGCATCGTTCGTTGCACCATTCGCCCTGTGATTTAATTCCATCACCGCACAAAGACCCAAAATAACGCGGCGAAGACTCGGCGCGATACGCGATGCTTCCAGTTTTAGGCGTGCCTCCCCCTCACCCACCAGTTTTTCATAATTTAAGAACCGTATGTATGCTGCTTCCCGGCGGCCTCTCGAACAAGGGGCACGTGCACTTGAACGTTATTCTCCGAAATCATGGAACCGGGGGAAAATTGAAGATAACTGGGTAGCAGCTGCTCATTTGCCTATCAAATGCCTGTGTGTGCTCTCTCGACTGAATGCTTCTTCACAATCGGAGACGCCGAAACGCCAAAACGCGAGAAGAAGTTGAACGAACCGTATCGATTCCTTAGAATTTCGTTTTGCTTTATCCAGTCTTGTTATCCGAACGCAGCCCACGAATCAGCGCGCCGCGGAGGCACGCAGAGTAATAAGCATTTACAGCAATAACATAAAACTCTGTTAATCGGCCAAAAATTTAGCTTCAACGTACAAAAGCTTCCGCGGGTTGAATTTTAGCTTGTTGTGTGCGTGGCACAGTAATTCCGAGCACATTAAGTATTCAAATTCAACACTTATTGGATGATAGCTTAAATGGCGGGCTTTTGTGAAAAGTCCGCGCCATGAAGCGGAGAACAATGACGCACAATGACGAGGCGAAGAGCATTAACAATTTAATGTTGTATCCATATTTCATTCATATTTTCCCAGTAACAGGCAGAGCTTTACAGCAATTAATGAAACCTGTTTGAAATATGCAGAAATATAAAATCATAAAAAATCTGCAGAAATAAAACTTTACATGTCTTCCATTCACTGTTTGAAATAAAAAAATACCCTCAGTTTGCAACAGTAATTAAACTACATACAATTCTCAAAATAAGACATGAAACTGTACTAGATCCTAGTAGAGACGCTCAATCGGGCCAAATTGCCATTTGGCCGAACAATCCATTAGAACGAAAGTCATTTGGTAAAAAATGAGCAATAAACGCGTCATTTGAAATCTCTGAATTTTCCAAAACGACGTTTTAACATTTTTACTCAAGAAAGAAACTACAATATGCTCGTCCATAGAATTGTCAAATTTTGAAATACCGATTTGCGTCTTTGTCAGATGAAACTGACAAAATGAAAAAAAATGAGTTGTGCCGAAACAGTCGATATTATTTGCCTGAAAAGTATATATCGCCGAAAATGCCGTTCGACCAAATTGGTTATTTGGAAGAAAAGCCATTTGGCTCAAACTACCGTTTAGCCGAAATGGTCGTTGGGCAAAAAAAAACATTTGGCCGATCGTATGCCGCTTTGTACACTTCGTAGTTGCCGAAAAACAAGAAATATGCACAGCTCGCTTTGTCCATGTCATCGCAGTCAAGTTCTGATTAGGGGAGGAAAATTAGTTCGACAATCATTGCTACAAAAGACCGAAGAATCCTTTGCATCTCTGTGAGCGGCACAGGAAAGGGACAGTTGGTTAGATGAGAAGGTAATCCAAAGAAAGTCGCCTGAATAATTGTTTTGAACGAAATAATCTCAAAGGTAATTTACTCACCCGCACAAAACAGAATTATGTTTTTCGATAATCGTTTTGTGTCCGATAGAAAACGCGAGAAACGCGTACTCAAAACGCGACCGACACTTTAAGCAGAACTAATAAAATAATTCTGCGTCCGATACGAAACGCGTTTAATCGCGTTTCTGTTAATCGCAAACGATTAACTTTCCGACCGCACAAAACAGAACTAACTACCCGAATCTCGCGAAAGTACTGCGTCCGATACGGGTTTGATCGCGAACTCATTTGACCGAACGGTAAAAGGGCGGAAAATGTCGTTTGGCCTAACAGCCGAAACTGTCGGTGGACAAAACTGTCGTCTGGCCGAAAAAGTCATTTGATTGAAAATGTAGTAAGGCTGAACCTAACTACAATTATGAACTAAATGGTCGAAACTTTCATTTGGCCGAGAAAATTGTTTGACCGAAACATTGTTAGACTGAATAGGTCATAATGGCCGAAAAAATCATTGGGCAGAAAGAGCTATTTGGCCGAAAATGTCATATGAATGTAAATGTTATTAAAAAAATCGAAAATTGGTTGAGCAATAGTGAATGTGAAAAGTGTAAAGTGATTATTGGTAATTGAGATGTAAGAAGCAAGAAATGAGAAGTGAAAAGTAAATAAAAATAAATAAAAAGGTTACATTCCGATACTTACTCCTATTTTCTCACTTCTCACTGCAGAAAGTGAGAAGTACGAAGAGAGAGACATTTATTAGAATAGAAATTTGCTCGAATGGACTTTTTGTTGAATGAACATTTAGTCGAAAAATAATTTTAAGTCCACCAGAGGTGTAGGGCATTTGGCCGAATAATGTTTTGTTCGAAAGGACACTAAATACGTTGAAAGGATATTTGGTCGAACGGATTTTTAATCGAAAGTAGCTTTCTGTATGAATAAGTCAATAATAATTAAAAACTAAATGATTTATTGCGGTGTTGCAAAATCTATCATAATTATTGCTCCAATTTATCATGTTCTGAAACTCAGATGTGAATACATATGCACATTATGTGAAAGTTTTTGATTTGAAAAATGTATTGGAGGTAACCACTTTCCTTCGATGGGACTCGAACCCACGACTCTCATTACGCCAGACTGGTGCTTTTAACCAACTACCTACGCACCTACCTACCAACTACCTATTCACTTCTGAGTTTCAGAACATTGTAAATTAATGTCCGAGTTGGGTGGTCCATTATCCGGAAAATAGGCAATTAACTTTGATTGAACTCATTGCTTCAATATTGTCCAAAGAATGATGGGTTCAGAAAAAGAAAAAAAGAAAAAAACCGCAAAGGACACTTCCGACAGTATACTGACTTTTGCGAACCCCTCTAACTAACTACGAAGAATCTATACCACCTGGTCAAAACACATTTAGTTTAATGATGTTTCGTCCATTGACACTTGGTTGAAAATACATTACGACATTACGTTGAATAGACATTAGGTCGTACGGACATATGGTCAAAATTAAGTTGTCGGCCAACCATTAACGAATTATGTTTGGAAGTGAATTTCATACTCTACTAATTATTGTATAAATTGTAAGAAACCCTTAAAATGAGCTCCATTGATCTCATTTTAGAATGAATTTTGAAATTTCAAAACGAGCTCCATTGAAATCATTTTGCAATATCATGAAGTTTGAAATGTCGCAACCGCGGCTTCATAAATGATCAAAACTGGCAGTTTTCCTCCAGGGCACTATTCTGGAAGATCCCGGAACATGTCCAAGTTGTCCAGCAACCCCCAAAATGAGCTTCATTGATTTTGTTTTGCAACATCATGAAGTTTGAGATATCGCAAACGAGGCTTCATAAATGATTTTTTTTGTCTTTATTAGCGAGACTTTCAGCCAGGGGCTGGCTCGTCTCGGCATAAATGGCAATTTTTTCCCGGGGGCACCATTCCGGATGATTCCGGAACATGTCCAACTGGTCCAGAAACCCTCAAAATGTGCTTCATTGATTTTGTTGTGCAAAATCATAAAGTTTGAGATGTCGCAAACCAGGCTTCATAAATGATAAAAACTGGCCATTTTTCTCGGAGGCACTATTCCGTAAGATGCCGGAACATGTCCAACATTCAAAATGAGCTCCATTTCCATTTATCTTGTTTAACAAACTTAAGAAGTTTGAAATGTCGCAAGCGGGTGTCGGATGTATCACTGATAGAAAATGGCCATTTTAACCGGTGGACCAGGATTCCGGAACATCCCCGGACACGTCTCACTTGTCCAAAAACTATCAGGATGGTCTCAATTGAACTTATTTTGCAAAATTATGAAGTTTGACATGCCGCGTTGACTTATTGAAGTGCTAAACAAGTCTTCCCACCCACGGGTGCCAAAAAAAAACCTACTCCATTACACCCCGGAATATTTTCGTAACCAAGTGGTCAATCTAATGTCGAATTCGTTTTCAAACCTGGGTCAGTGCCAACCCGAACCCTGAATAAAAAAAATACGTTTTCAGTTCCATCTGTCATTGGATATGGTGGTGTGCCTGGCATCGTGTTTGTTTTGATTCGACACATATGATCACCATACCGGACTTTACCAGTGCACTGGCAGTTGGTGGGCCACAACGAATCAGATCATGATAAAATCGATCAAGTACGCGCTCTGATTTTCGCGAATTACGAAATTAACTTTTGGATGGATATATCTACCCCGGATTCTTTATTCCTTTCTGCTTCTTTAAGAATTCCTCTACTAGTTTATTCAGGCTTTTGCCCGAAATTTCCTTCTGGAAATACTTCACAAGTTCTTGCAGGCATTTACTGGAAGTTTCTTTCAGGAATTCCTCCGGAAGTTTCTTCAGATATTCCTTCGGAAATTTTTTCAGAAATTGCTCCGGAAGTTCTTTCAGGAGTCCATTCAGAAGTTCCCTTTCCTCCTGAAGTTACCTTCGGAGCTCGGGAGTTCGTTAGGAAAGTACCGAAGTTCCTTTGAAAATTCCTTCGGAAGTTCCTTTGAAAAGTTCTTCATGAATCCCTCCCAAAAATGCTTCAACAAATCTTCCGGAAGTTCCTTCCGTAAATCATTTGGAAATTCATTCACGAAATCCTACTCAAATTCCTTCAAGAAGTTCCTCCAGAAGAACCGTCAGAAATTCCTCCGGAAGTTCCTTCAAAAATTTCTTAGAAAATCCCCCCAGAAATACCTCAAGAAAAATTCCTGGAGAAACTTTCAGAGCAATTCCTGGAACAGCTTCCGAAAGAGCATCTGGAGAAATTCTTGGAGGAACAGCCGAAGGAATTTCGGGAGGAACTTCCGTAGGAATTCATGGACGAACTTCCGGAGGAATTCCTGGACGAACTTTCGGAAGAATTCATGGAGGAACTTCCGGAGGAATTTCAGGAAATTTTTTTGGAGGAACTTTAGGAGGAATTCTTGTAAGAATTTCGGGAGGAATTCCTACGAGATTTTCCGGAGGAATTCCTGGAGGAACTTCCGGAGAAATTTTTGGAGGGGCTTCGGGATCCATTCTTGAAAGGAATTTTGGAGGAATTTCTGGAGGGACTTTCTGAGAAATTCCGGAGAAACTTTCGGAGGAATTTCTGAAAGAATTTTCGAAGGAATTGTTGAAAGGACTTCCGGAGGAATTCCTGGAGGAATTTCCGGACGAATTATGAAGGAACTTCCGGAGGAATTCCTGGAGGAACTTCTGGAGTAATACCTGGAGGAATTTTCGAAGGGACTTCGGGATCAATTCTTAAAAGGAATTTCGGAGGAACTTCTGAAGGAACTTTCTAAAGGAACTTCTAGGAGGAAATTCCGAAGAAACTTTCGGAGGAATTTCCGAAGCAACTTTCGGAGGAATTCTTGACGGGATTTCCGGAGGAATTTCTTGAGAGACTTCCGGAACTCCGGTACTTCCGAAGGAATTTCTGGAAGAACTTTCAGAGGAATTCTAAAACGATCTTTCGTAGGAACTCTTGGAGGAGTTTCTAGATGAATTTCGGGAAAAAAAATTGAAAGAATGCCTGAAATATTGCTCTTATGCATTCCTGGAAGAATTCGCATTGGATTGCATACAAGACTTCAAGGAGGAATACCTGGAAGAATTATAATAAATCTTTGAAGAATTCTTGTATGATTCTTCTTCTTGTATGAACTTCTTAAATAAATAATAAATGAGGTAATTTTTGAACAAATTGCAAATCAATGATCGAAGGCGCATAATATTTCCGTTTAAAACAAATTCTCCTGGGATTACAAAAAAAATCCTAAGGGAATTTTAATATAATGCAAATGACAAGACAAATATCCTAGAGAATAAAAAAATCCCATAAAACAGATTTCGATGCGCATTCTTCATTAAATGCACAAACAGTTTCGTTTTTACTCTGGTTTGTATTTCCCTTCGGCTTGTTTATTCCACCCATATGGTTTTGACAGTTGAAGTGCAGTTGTATTGGTGAACCTGGTGCGAATGTGACTTTATGTCCTTTCGACCAACTGTCATTCGACTAAACGTGTTTTGATGAAATGTCATTCAACAAACTGTCCCGAAGCCAGCTTAGCCATATGTCTCTTTCACCAGTCACCAAATGTCATTTTTGGTAATATGACCTACCTATGACACTTTCGGCCATCATACCTGTTCTGCTAAACGACCTTTCGGCCATTCGACCTGAAGACCCGTTCTGCCAACCGAGCATGTCTTCCAAGCAGTATTTCGGCCATAATGGACCTTTCTGCCTTAGTGTATGCCTTGGCAGTTGTTGCTGCAATGTGTTGAGCAAAATTGAGATTTTCGTCCAGTAATACAACAAAATTCTTAACAGTGTAGGCTCGGGCGATGCTGACAGGATACCATCCTATAGTTTTTAAGACATGAATTTCTTGTCCGACAATTCGCTTTGAACTTCTTGACATTTACTTCCATTGCGTTTAACATACACCAGTTCAGTAACGCGTCAATGTCAGTTTGGACAGCATGCCAATCAAGAATTGATGACACCACGCGAAAGAACTCCAAGTCGTCGACGAACACAAGCTTTGGAGATTTATTTGCACTGCAGAGATCGCTGACAAACAACACGAAAGAAGTGGGCCCAGATGACTCCCTTGAGGCACAACCAAAGTGATGGCGGAAGAATCCGACTTTGTTTGGCCAATGTGTATGCAAGCGGTACGGACGTTTCGTAAGATAAAAAAGTATTCTGGAAGTCATCCAGGCCGGTAGACCCATTATGTCCATTTTAGCCACTGCCAAAGAGTGAGGCATTCTATCAAACGCTTTGGTGAAATCGATACAAATGTCATCGAATTGTGTCTTATAAAGTGATTTCACCAATGAAGTCGCGTATGTCATAAGGTTTGAAGTGATTGTGGAATGTTTTTATCATGAATCCATGCTGGAATTCCGAAATGATCTGGTGTACTTGGGATAAAGCACATCGTTGATAAGACTTTCAAAACCTTTGGTAGACAGCTCAAAATAGGGATTCTACGGTTGCGAAGACACTGTAGCACTTACCACTATTTCGGAAAAATTCATTTTAGTAATACTGAAGATCGTCATCCAAAATGTGGTAAGTCATAAAGAGATCATTATTGGCAGCAAGTGAAAAGTTTTCTCGATATTTGGACAATCATTTAGTTGCCGTAAGAGTAAAACGTCCTATCATTGTGCTATGGCTTAATGTTGCGGTTGTGTTAAAATAGTCTATTCTGGATATAATAGTATAAAAAAAATGGATAAACTAAATCTCTTCGAATTAACGACTATAACAGCTTTTGTTTGAAAATTCCGTTCAAAATGATGGAAAACCAACATTTTTGGTTAAAAAATTGCTTCCTTTGAGCCTATTATTGCTGTAGTTTTTCACAGTTGACGTACTATTTGAGAAACTGGAGTTATTGAGCATCCTATGAGATTACTACAATGTAAATAAATATAAACTGTTTAAATATAAACCAATTTTGATTTGATGCGGTGCTTAACCCCTCCATAATAGGTCGTTTTACCCTAGTTGTTGTAGATACTTTTCAGGGAAAAATTCATTTTTAAACTTTCGGTATACTATGTTCATTTTTAATTCAATGAATTCAATTTCCAACTGTTCTGGTGTTTGTTAAAACCAATTATTTTCCATAAAACATATTTCTAATCACTAACGGCAAACAGAACCAAGGTCGGATTCGTGTGGGAAAATTTCACTCGAGTTCTGCTGATGCCGAAATTTGGTGATTTACCGCAGAATTACTAAAAATGCCAGCCCTGCTAATAAATTTTCTGCAACAACCACCAGCCGATGACCGCCACTGGGACCGAAACCGGCTCCATCTATTTGTTTGCAGTCAATGATCCAGTCATTAACAGCAGCAAAACAAGTCAGAATTTGCGAGAAAGTTTCAAATTGAAATACGGCAAATCAAATCTTCTTCTGTTTAAAATGTTGGTCCTGGAAAGGGACGATTTACTTTAATTAAGCGCATTTGCAATCATCATGCGATGATTTTTTTTTTTCTTGAGTGCTGGTAATAAATAATTGAAAAATATATTTTAGAATCGTTAACGCTTCTTTGATCGTATGGTCCAGAAAAATCGGAAATCCATCAAGAAACGGTTGAGATATTAAAATTCAAAGGCTATCATATTTTCGTGACGTTCTTAGAATTTTGCAATCGCAAAGTGTAATAGAACAATAAACAGACGTAGTCCTACGTCAAACATAGGAAGAATTCGAAATGACTTGTAATCTAACGCAACTCAATCAACCTTGGGTAAATATGAGAGTCGAACGAAGTATCTTGAGAGAATCATCCTTGAGACTTTATTCCAATATGTATTATCAAATAGCAGAGCAATAACTCTCCACAGACTTTAAATGTAAATATCTCGAATTTTCAAGAACAATTTCAGGTTATGGCACCAAAAGCAGACCCTGTGGATTATTGCGACGATGGCTCAGCAAAGAAATGTTGAAAGTAGATTAGAATCTGACATGGACTCAAGTCAAGGACAAGAGGGATCTTTTACGTTGGCACTGCGTATGAGTAAGAAAAATTATAATTATTTCCTACTTTTCTTTATTGCCAATTTTCAAACTGTTTTAGATTTTTTTATTATTCATTTGTTTAATTTGTAGTTTTCCTAATTTGAGTCCCACATATTAACAATTTTGGGGCCCTCCTTAGCCGTGAGGTAAGACGATCGGCTACAAAGCAAGACCTTGCTGAGGGTGGCTGGGTTCGATTCCCGGTGCCAATCTAGGCAATTATCGGATTGGTAATTGTCTCGACTTCCCTGGCCATAAAAGTATCATCGTGCTAGCCTCATGATATACGAATGCAAAAATGGAAACTTGGCTTAGAAACCTCGCAGTTAATAACTGTGAAAGTGCTTAATGAACACTAAGCTGCGAAGCGGCTATGTCCCAGTGTGGGGATGTAATGTCAATAAGAAGAAGAGGAAGAAGAATTATCCATTTTCAATTATTTACAGCTGCAATTGAACTCACCAATCAAGCAAAAGTACACATTTGTTCAACGAAATTAAATATTACCTGAAAATAGATAAAAAGAAAGAAAAATCTATTAGATAACTGATATTTCCACGGGTACAACATTTCCCAATCTCCCCTAAACCAACTCATCGACACTCACAAGCGAGAAATCATTCCCTAATTGAAACGACTTGAAATCATTTGAATATCGGATAGCTACCGTGCCGAAACTCCAATCGGCTCGACAGCACAACGAAAGGGGTTCTTAATTCGTTTACCGATTTTGCGCTTCTATTTTACGCCTCACTGGTCGGTCGATCGAATCATGGCGATGTTGCGCCAAAACCTGAACTAGAATCTGGAATAGAAAGGACATAACGTCGACACGACGTAGATAACGAACTCTCCCCGCATGCCACTTTTCATCGGGGAAGGCAGCACAGGCAGGGCAGCGACGCGCAAAATGCCAAAAAGGCACTCACCAGTCAGTAGTTGGAAGCTATCCCATATCTGTCTGCGTTCTGTGTAAATTGCAGTGGAGCAAAGTGCTATCGCAGGAGATTTATGATAAGTACTTTCGGGGTTCTGTTTCTCCGTCTTTTAATGTGTAGGACCTACGACGACAAGAGGATCCGATCGCCCCATCCCCTGGGTCCAACACACGAACGAAACGACATGGATGGGGCTTCAGGTTCCAAATTTTGCGACGTCCGATTCGTAGTTCGGCACTGCACTGGCTGTTGTCATCAACGTCGTCATCGCGAAAAAAGGGATTCACTCGTCTGGAAGGGGAAGCCATCGAGCATCAGCATCACGTATCAAACCAGGATATGGGAGGACAAAGAATCATTCTGTTTGCCACCGTACCTTGTTCTACCCCAGTTGCTAGAACTGCGGAATAGGTACTTTGATAGCAAGGACTAAGGAGAGACGGCTGACGTTTGCAGCGTGCTGGGACTGTTGTTGTCGTCGTCCTTTCGTCGCGTCGTCGTAGCAAAGAAAATTGCGCACAATTGCGTCACGTTCGCGAAAGGCGCAAATAGTTTCTGCAGGGTGCAGCAGCTCGCAGTCGTCCGTCAGCACTGTCAGGATCATCGGTTAGTGGCTGTACCACGTGGCGGCGACGAATGATTGTCGTCGTCGTCGTCGCCTTTGACGACGTGGGGTGAACAACAATTGGACGAGTCAGCGCTTTGGAGCGTGAATCCAGAGCGGAAGAAAGTGATTTTAGATGACGTCGTTTTGGGAATTGTATTGACGTAGCAAGTTAATTGTTGAATTATCTCTTCAGTAATGCAAAAAAAAAACATAACACGAAGAATAATTACGTACTTTACAAAAATAAAATCTTCCAAACTTTTGGAAAAAAATTAAAGAGTTTCTGAAATAACTGAAAAAAAATAAATTTTTACAAAATGATTTGATCCTTTCACGGATGGGCGGACGGGTCATATATGCCCAGGGTTTTAGACTGGTTGTGTAAAATCACTTTCTTCAACTAAATTGTTCATCATTTATCGGAGGTCAAATTTGATTATACTCTAAAGACTGAGATATTCGAAACCTGGGGAAGATTTCGTTTCAGAGAGTATGCAAATGAATCTGTGAAAATGTGAAATTGATGAAATTGCGAATTAATTTTTTTTATTGCCCAAAACAAAGCAAAATAGCGATTTTGAGCGAATACAAAAATTCAGGTTGTGAGAGTTAAAAGCATTTGAAGTTTATGGAAAATTTTATCAATTTTATTGCTTTTTTATGGAAATTTCCTTATTTTTTTATTGCTCTTTATTGATTGTTTGGAGTATTTTTTTAATTTGTTTTTGGAAAAAAATATTATTTTTTTGGAATTTTTTTAATTGTTTATTGCTATTGCTAAATTTGGTATTTTCCGCAAAACATTTTGATTTCTTTATGGAAAATTATTATTTTATAATTGCAATTTTTGCTGTTACAAGTGTGGAATTAAATTTTTTCAATTGTTTATGGAAATTTTGCATTATTTGTGGACATTTTACATTTATTTATTGCTCATACCCTGATTTCTTTATTGTCAATTTCCTAATTTTTGTGGAAAATTGCTAATTCTTCATGAACATTTTATTTTGCTGCCATATATAAATAAAAAATGTCCTCGAAAAAAAAATGCAACACTTTCTTTTGTGCTTAACTTTCTATTACATGGGTAACATTGATGGAGTTTTGATTTAAACTAATTAAAGTGTAACGTTTGTGCAAAATTTTGTCACAATCTGTCAAGCGTAAGGATTCCAAACAAGAAGTGCCTGGACGAAAAAATATGAGCCCGCTTGAATGTTCCGGAAGAAGAAAATCAATATTTTCGTTAGGAAGAAATACTTCAGAAGCGTCTGCTGCCTTTCCTCCGATCCTACGAAGGTGCCACTATGTTATGGCAGGATCTGGCATCGTGTCATCACGCGGAACTGGTGATAGAGTGATACGAAGCCAATAACGTTGTTTTTGTGCTACAGGAGGTAAATTCTGCAGAACTTTGCCAAGTATAAATAAAATCAGAGCGATTAAGCTTCCCTTAAACACACGGGATGCGACTGTCGCAACGCGATTCTATCGCTGGGGAATTGAAGGAATAGTGGATGAAATGTTTCAAAACAGATGGCGCAAGTACACTGAGCGAAATAGAAATGGAACCACCATGTCTTGTTTACTAAATTATAAACAAATGATGGTAATTTTAGTTCAGAATGTAAGCAAATGCTTTTTAGCAACTCTTTAGGTTTAATGAAATCAGAGTTGGGATTCTTTATATTATCAAGCCGTGAAGTTAGTTATGGGCCCATAAATTACTCGCTAGTATTTAATCACTTAATCCTCGTCGATACCCACACCAATAAAAAATTTCCCCACATTAAAACCATCATTACTTCATCACTAAAGATTCGGCTAATGTACATCTCAACGAAACTGAGGCTATTATGTTTTTGTTGCCATATAAAATAAGGATTGCCGAGTCTTTGCGTCGCTTCAAGTTTTCGTTGCTCAGCAGAAGTAGGCTCACATATTTTGTAATCATTCAATATTGCAATTCTGCTCGGCTTTGGTATAATTTAATCTTATAATGATTTATTATTTTCTTCAAAATTTTTTCGCTAGTATTATGCCGCAAGCTGGCTTCTTTCTCCCTTGTTTGTCTTTGAGATGCCCATTATTGGAATTTTTTTTTTCTAAAATCGTTCGACCAGTCAATCGTGATCGGAAGCCTTTAGGACCGATTTATCTGAAAAACAAACATGCATCATTGTAGGATTTTTACCTACTATTTTTAAGGAAGTTGCTGCACTCGACCCATTTCTGATATAATACCGAAAACAAAGCTCTGCTTCATCCGTTTTGCCTTTCTCGTATACAAAGTATACGTAAAGGCTATAGGATCCAGAGTTATTAAAAAACATTGTTTTTTTTTGACAAAGGTCCTCCCTTGGGAAAAAAAAATCAAAATCGATAAAATTTTTTTTACAGAAACCGATGCAATGCACTCAAATGACCGCAAATAGACATACATTGAAGAAAAAAGTAAAATCTATCCCCCTAAAGTGCAAATTCGACCTCTCTTGTATGTTTTTCTCATTTTTATAAAGCGCGAGAAAGGCACCACCAACGCTAGGTGGATTAATTTGGGTTTTTGCATAAAACTTCACTTTCCTTGATAGTTATTAGCAACAGGCTCAAATTGTAAAAAAAATCGGTCAAAGTTATTATATTATACATAAGTGGTGCTATTTTTATTTCGAATCTTTATTCCATGAATTTTTAAGCCTAAATGTGAAGGGCCGCAATAATATCACTGAAAAGTTGCGAAACAGAATGTGTTTTCATTCTGAACTGATATTACCATCATCTGTTCATAATTTCAAAAAATATTTGTAATAAACATGGTAGTGCTAAGAAAATTATTTTGAGCTTTTCAGTGGAATGTCTTCACTTGTCATAAGGCGAGTTTGTACAATCCCATTGAATTCCACCACTTAATTGTATCTTGACAGATACGTATTTCGACCTCAACAGTAAGGCCGTCTTCAGTGTCTCGTACTTGACTCGACTTTCGAGTCGAAGTCAAGTACGAGACACTGAAGACGGCCTGACTGTTGAGGTCGAAATACGTATCTGTCAAGATACAATTAAGTGGTGGAATTCAATGGGATTGTACAAACTCGTCTTATGACAAATGGTAGTGCTATTTTTATTTTGCTCAGTGTATTGCAGCACACTTGTTGTAGAAATGTTCCCATTGTTCATATGTAACCAAGCTTATACTTATATGAGTTACTGCAACGGAATCGTTCTGAGTTGTGCTGCTAGGGATGGGTAGTGTTGCGGGCATTTAGCTTAGGAAAGAAGGTTGCATAAACCACTTTTCCAAAATTAAATTTTTGGAGATTTTTCGCTCATTTTTGCCTGTCGCATTTTTTTCGAGTGCAATCTATGAAAACTTCGTCAGTGTAGAAGGGTTTCACAAGAGTTAGAATTCAGTAGGAATTTGAGAAAATTTGCTTCTTCTCTTGTAATGCTTATACTTATCTAAAAATTAAAAGATCTTTTAGGAGGTTATCAAATTTGTTCAAAAAAGTTTTATGGCAAACCTCTTTGAAATATTTTTTTTTGTGGTTTAAAATTCAGTTTATTTTGTCAAATTCATGTTAGTTTTTATAATGTTGTTTCGAATTCAAAAATCTACAGTTAGTTCAAACACTAAAGCGTTTACTACAATTCTTCCATTACAAAGATTAACGTAGCAGATGTAATTAATTAGAAGTTTTAGAATTTATACACGAGCTGCTCTGGCAAAGCGGGCTTCGCGAGGTCTTCAAACGAAAGTCGTCTCCATCCATCCATTACTTCCGCCAGCTTCTGCTGCAGGACCGTCCATGCCGGGCCGACACGAGCACAGGAAGAAAACTTGTGTTGAAGTGTTTCGGGGTTGCCACAGTGCTGGCAGTTCTCGTCAGCTGCTAATTGCATCACGTGTAGCAGTTTACGGTGCTCAATTTTCCCGTTTACGAAAAAGATAGAGTTGTGTACGTTGTGCTGATGATAGCTCTTTCATGCGTATATTGCGCCACGCGCGTAATGATCAACTGCCGGACTGTTGCGTTCCACCTTTGGTAGTTCAGTTTGCAGTACGAAATGCTGGTGGATTTGATCGGCGGAGGGTTTTGTAAGATTTGGCGAGGAATGTGGGTAAGTTTGAAAGGATTGATTTGATGTCGGGATTGTCTATTGGAGTTGCTGGGCGAGGATTTGTGTGGAGAATAAAGGATTTATAGTGAGGAATGGATCCGATCTCTGTTATGTGTCTATTTATTGCAAGACTCTTTGCTTTCAGTGCTGGGACTTGTAAGCCTAAGCCACCATGGTCCTTCTTCCGAACAAGTTGCATAATGGGAACGCGGGCGAGTATTCCTCTCCATAGGAAATTTTTAAAACTCTGATCATTGCGCGTAAATTTGTTAGAAAAATGATCATCCCCAAATGAATTCCGTACTAAGATCGAGGAAGGTGTTACCCAGAACTCTGGAAGACCTTGCAGCTGATCGGTGTCATTGGAAGTCTCCTCCTCCTCACTTCGGCGATGTTCTCATTTACTTATTCGTAGAACTGCTGGTCTCTAGAAGGTGCAACTTCTGATTGAAACGGAGTTCAATCCGATTTAAACAGAAGTTGCACCTTATAGAGACCAGAGGTTCTACGAAGAAGTGAACTAGATGATCTTCAAAGTGTCAACGATATGTACATTCCTCAGGTATCCCGAAGGCATCCGGTGACACCACTACGCTGCAAGGTCTTCCAGAGTTCTGGTTGACACCGTTTAAAATGATTTTTGCAAGCGATGATTTGAGACTCCAACGATGAAGCCCTGAAGCGACTGATTAACACGTACGTCCCCAACCCCCATTTTACGACAAAACTCAAAATTCAAAACCACACAGCTCAGCCAATTTCTAACGGATTTTCAAGCAATCTTCTGGAATCGATCACAAAATTCCTATAGTTTTAGGAACCGAAGTCAATTTTTGTGCAATGGCCATGGTTCCGGATATATTCCGGGGAGTACTGGGGTTACCTCCCTCCCGGAAAAAATGGTCACTGGCAGATCGGCTTCGAAAACCATCGTGCGACATATCAAACTTCATGATTTTGCAAAACAAGTACACTGGAGTACATTTCGGCGATTTTCGATCGAATTGGCCACCCTCCGGGTACTTCCAGGGCCTGGTTCCCTTGGGGAAGTGGCCAATTTTCATTCAATCTTGGAACCCATCTTGCGACATATCAAACTTCATGATTTTGCAAAAAAAGTACACTGGAGTACATTTCGGCGATTTTCGATCGAATTGGCCACCCTCCAGGTACTTCCAGGGCCTGGTTCTCTTGGGGAAGTGGCCAATTTTCATTCGCTCTTGGAAACCATCTTGCGATATATCAAACTTCATGATTTTGCAAAACAAGTACACTGGAGTACATTTAGGCGATTTTCGATCGAATTGGCCACCCTCCGGGTACTTCCAGGACCTGGTTCCCTTGGGGAAGTGGCCAATTTTCGTTAAATCTTGGAACCCATCTTGCGACATATCAAACTTCATGATTTTGCAAAAAAAGTACACTGGAGTACATTTCAACGATTTACGATCGAATTGGCCACCCTCCAGGTACTTCCAGGGCCTGGTTCCCTTGGAGGGCCAATTTTCGTTCAATCTTGGAATCCATCTTGCGACATATCAAACTTCATGATTTTGCAAAACAAGTACACTGGAGTACATTTAGGCGATTTTCGATCGAATTGGCCACCCTCCGGGTACTTCCAGGCCCTGGTTCCCTTGGGGAAGTGGCCAATTTTCGTTAAATCTTGGAACCCATCTTGCGACATATCAAACTTCATGATTTTGCAAAAAAAGTACACTGGAGTACATTTCAACGATTTACGATCGAATTGGCCACCCTCCAGGTACTTCCAGGGCCTGGTTCCCTTGGAGGGCCAATTTTCGTTCAATCTTGGAATCCATCTTGCGACATATCAAACTTCATGATTTTGCAAAACAAGTACACTGGAGTACATTTAGGCGATTTTCGATCGAATTGGCCACCCTCCGGGTACTTCCAGGGCCTGGTTCCCTTGGGGAAGTGGCCAATTTTCGTTCAATTTTGGAACCCATCTTGCGACATATCAAACTTCATGATTTTGCAAAAAAAAAGTACACTGGAGTACATTTCGGCGATTTTTGATCGAATTGGCCACCCTCCAGGTACTTCCAGGGCCTGGTTCTCTTGGGGAAGTGGCCAATTTTCGTTCAATCTTGGAACCCATCTTGCGACATATCAAACTTCATAATTTTGCAAAACAAGTACACTGGAGTACATTTCGGTGATTTTCGATCGAATTGGCCACCCTCCGGGTACTTCCAGGCCCTGGTTCCCTTGGGGAAGTGGCCAATTTTCGTTCAATCTTGGAACCCATCTTGCGACATATCAAACTTCATGATTTTGCAAAAAAAAGTACACTGGAGTACATTTCGGCGATTTTCGATCGAATTGGCCACCCTCCAGGTACTTCCAGAGCCTGGTTCCCTTGGAGGGCCAATTTTCGTTCAATCTTGGAATCCATCTTGCGACATATCAAACTTCATGATTTTGCAAAACAAGTACACTGGGGTACATTTAGGCGATTTTCGATCGAATTGGCCACCTCCGGGTACTTCAGGAGCCTGGTTCCCTTGGGGAAGTGGTCAATTTTCGTTCAATTTGGAACCCATCTTGCGACATATCAAACTTCATGATTTTGCAAAAAAAAGTACACTGGAGTACATTTCGGCGATTTTCGATCGAATTGGCCACCCTCCGGGTACTTCCAGGGCCTGGTTCCCTTGGAGGGCCAATTTTCGTTCAATCTTGGAATCCATCTTGCGACATATCAAACTTCATGATTTTGCAAAACAAGTACACTGGAGTACATTTAGGCGATTTTCGATCGAATTGGCCACCCTCCGGGTACTTCCAGGGCCTGGTTCCCTTGGGGAAGTGGCCAATTTTCGTTCAATTTTGGAACCCATCTTGCGACATATCAAACTTCATGATTTTGCAAAACAAGTACACTGGAGTACATTTCGGCGATTTTCGATCGCCACCCTCCAGGTACTTCCAGGGCCTGGTTCCCTTGGAGGGCCAATTTTCATTCAATCTTGGAATCCATCTTGCGACATGTCAAACTTCATGATTTTGCAAAACAAGTACACTGGAGTACATTTCGGCGATTTTCAACCGAATTGGCCACCCTCCAGGTGCTTCCAGGGCCTGGTTCCCTTGGGGAAGTGGCCAATTTTCGTTCAATTTTGGAATCCATCTTGCGACATGTCAAACTTCATGATTTTGCAAAACAAGTACACTGGAGTACATTTCGGCGATTTTCGATCGAATTGGCCACCTTCCGGGTACTTCCAGGGCTTGGTTCCCTTGGGGAAGTGGCCAATTTTCGTTCAATTTTGGAACCCATCTTGCGACATGTCAAACTTCATGATTTTGCAAAACAAGTACACTGGAGTACATTTAGGCAATTTTCGATCGAATTGGCCACCCTCCGGGTACTTCCAGGGCCTAGTTCCCTTGGGAAGTGGCCAATTTTCGTTCAATTTTGGAACCCATCTTGCGACATATCAAACTTCATGATTTTGCCAAACAAGTACACTGGAGTACATTTCGGTGATTTTCGATCGAATTGGCCACCCTCTGGGTACTTCCAGGGCCTGATTCCCTTGGGGAAGTGGCCAATTTTCGTTCAATTTTGGAACCCATCTTGCGACATATCAAACTTCATGATTTTGCAAAACAAGTACACTGGAGTACATTTAGGCGATTTTCGATCGAATTGGCCACCCTCCGGGTACTTCCAGGGCCTGGTTCCCTTGGGGAAGTGGCCAATTTTCGTTCAATTTTGGAACCCATCTTGCGACATATTAAACTTCATGATTTTGCAAAACAAGTACACTGGAGTACATTTAGGCGATTTTCGATCGAATTGGCCACCCTCCGGGTACTTCCAGGGCCTGGTTCCCTTGGGGAAGTGGCCAATTTTCGTTCAATCTTGGAACTCATCTTGCGACATATCAAACTTCATGATTTTGCAAAACAAGTACACTGGAGTACATTTCGGCGATTTTCGATCGAATTAGCCACCCTCCGGGTACTTCCAGGGCCTGGTTCCCTTGGGGAAGTGGCCAATTTCGTTTAATCTTGGAACCCATCTTGCGACATATCAAATTTCATGATTTTGCAAAACAAGTACACTGGAGTACGTTTCGACGATTTTTGATCGATTTGACCACCCTCCGGGAAGTACCCGAAGGAAGCAGGGCCTGGTTTCCTTGGGGAAGTGGCCACCTTTCGGGTACTTCCAGGTAGACCTGTGCGCTGATTGAAATTTAACCGGCGGTGGCGTGATAGATCATTTTCAGCCAGCGGCGTCACGCTGTTGGTGATTGGCGGCGGCGTGAACCAGTTTCAAGCGCCAAAATTTATTCAGAAGTTCCTCCAGAAATTCATCCAGAAGTTCCTCCACGAGTTTTTTTAAAATATCGTCAAGAAATTCCTTTGAATATTCCTCCAGATATTCCTCTATAAGTGCCTCTGGGAAATTCTTCCAGATACTCCTCCCGGATATCGTCTGGAAGTTCCTTCAGGAATCTTCTCCAAGAATTACTCCAGGATTTTTTCCGGAAGTTCCTCCAGGAATTCCTCCGGAAATTCCTCCGGAAGTTCCTCCGAAAGTTCCTCTAGGAATTCCTCCGGAAGTTTCTCTAGGAATTCCTCCGGAAGTTCCTCTAGGAATTCCTCCGGAAGTTCCTCTAGGAATTCCTCCGGAAGTTCCTCTAGGAATTCCTCCGGAAGTTCCTCCAGGAATTCCTCCTGAAGTTTTTCTAGAAATTCCTCCGGAAGTTCCTCCAGGAATTCCTCCGGAAGATCCTCCGGAAAATCCTCCAGGAACTTCCGGAGGAATTCTTGGAGGAGCTTCCGGAGGAATTCCTGGAGGAGGAATCCTGGAGGAGGAATCCACGAATTCCTGAAGGAACTTTCGGAGGAATTCCTAGAGGAACTTCCGAAAAAATCCCTATAGGAACTTCCGGAGGAATTCCTAGAGGAACTTCCGGAGGAATTCCTAGAAGATAGGCACCCATAGGCACTTATAGAGGAATATCTGGAGGAATATCCAAAGGAATTTCTTGACGATCTTTTGAAAAAACTCGTGGAGGAACTTCTAGATGAATTTCTGGAGGAACTTCTGAATAAATTTTGGCGCTTGAAACTGGTTCACTCCGATCCACGCCGCCGCCAATCACCAACGGCGTGACGCCGCTGGCTGAAAATGTTCTATCACGCCACCGCCGGTTAAATTTCAATCAGCGCACAGGTCTACCTGGAAGTACCCGAAAGGTGGCCACTTCCCCAAGGAAACCAGGCCCTGCTTCCTTCGGGTACTTCCCGGAGGGTGGCCAAATCGATCGAAAATCACAAAATTTACTCCATTGTACTTGTTTTGCAAAATCATGAAGTTTGATATGTCGCAAGATGGGTTCCAAGAGCGAACGAAAATTGGCCACTTCCCCAAGGGAACCAGGCCCTGGAAGTACCCGGAGGGTGGCCAATTCGATCGAAAATCGCCGAAATGTACTCCAGTGTACTTTTTTTTGCAAAATCATGAAGTTTGATATGTCGCAAGATGGGTTCCAAGATTGAATGAAAATTGGCCACTTCCCCAAGGAACCAGGCCCTGAAGTACCGGAGGGTGGCCAATTCGATCGAAAATCGCCGAAATGTACCCAGTGTACTTGTTTGCAAAATCATGAAGTTTGACATGTCGCACGATGGTTTTCGAAGCCGATCTGCCAGTGACCATTTTTTCCGGGAGGAGGTAACCCCAGTACTCCCAGAATATATCCCGGAACCATGGCCATTGCACAAAAATTGACTTCGGTTCCTAAAACTATAGGAATTTTGTGATCGATTCCAGAAGATTGCTTGAAAATCCGTTAGAAATTGGCTGAGCTGTGTGGTTTTGAATTTTGAGTTTTGTCGTAAAATGGGGGTTGGGGACGTACGTGTTAATGTCAAAGTCCAAGCCCGGATCAAATCTCACTTGTTTTTCGTTCTACAGTTCAAATTTGGGTCCTACAACTATTGAAACGCGAGGGGAGCTACTGCCCCGATTTATATACTTGAAGGCTGGGATTCGGAAGACATGGAAACAACAGCTACTTGGACAGCTCACCATGCTCTCAGCTTCTCGGATAAGAAAAAAAACCGACGATCCGCCAAATCTCGAGTTAAGCCATACAGCATCGTTGTTTCTATCATGAAAAATTGGACGCAAAATTGTACGACGTAACAAAAAAAAAAATAAGGAAGGCTCCTGTAAAAACAAACATTTTTCCAATTTTGACACATCCACTATATAGCAAGATAAATCTTGTTTGAATTATGTTGACATCCAAAGCAGCCCAATTTGGACTTGTTTGGTTGCAGCAACTCATATGTGACTTGATTCAGTTACACAGAGGTTTTAATAACTGGTATATGAAAAGTCGAGACTGATCTGCGATTTGGGCGTAACTTATTTTGCAAACAAACGTTGTTTTATCGTAGAATGTAATCGTTTTTCGCCAAAACTATTCCCCTTATCTGACAGAGGAAAGTTCATTTCTCAGAAAATGCTTGCTCTAGCAGGAATTTTACATTGTTTACAAAATAAGTTACGCCCAAATCGCAAATCAGTCCCGAAGTGTGCTGCTATGGATTGGTGGCTAGTTTTATTTTCCATGTAAGGGTATGCACCTGCCCATTGTGCATTTCTCCTTTTTATTAATTAAAGAAATCTTATTCGCCCATACGTTCTGAAAAATATTTTGAAAAGGAATCTCATTCGCTTATACATGAAGACATTACTTCTATTTGTCGATCTTATTCACCATCGGCATCATATCATCAACAATGTATCATATCTTTTCTTTCCTTAAATCATTGCCTGAATTAAAAGAAGGAATCTTATTCTTTCTTGCCTTCTACCGGGCAAATGCATCCTTCAAAAAGAGATTATATCTCTCTTTGTCTTGAGCAAAGAAAATGCCTGAATTGAAAGAAGAAGTCAAGTATCTCTTGCCATCTGCCGGGCAAATGCATTCCTTGAAAGAAGGATCGTTTCTCTCTTGCATTGAAGCGAGCGAATGCATGCATTGATAGATGGCATCATATCTTCGCTTACCTTCTGCCGGGAAAATGCTTCTCTCAAAGAATAGATCATATCTCCCCTTGTTTTGAACAGAGCAAATGGCTAAATCGAAAGAAGGAGTCATATATTCTCTTGCCTTATGCCGGGCAAATGCATCCTTCGAAAAAAAGGTTAATGTCTTCCCTTGCCCCAGACGCAAATGCCGGGCAAATGCATCCTTCGAAAAAAAAGGTTAATGTCTCCCCTTGCCCCAGATGCAAATACCTAAATTGAAAGAAGTAGTCATATCCTCCTTTGCCTTTTGCCAGGCAAATGCATCGTAAGGAAAAATGAGATTACATCTTCCCTTGCCTTAAATCGAGAAAATGCCTGAATTGAGAGAAGGACTCATATTCTCTCTTGCCTTCAGCCGGGCAAATGGATCCTTTAAAGAAAGGGATCATGTCTCCAGTTGCCTAACACTGAGCAAACACCTGAATTGAATGAAACAACCACATCTTATTATAATCATACCATTCCGCGCCTTAAAGCAAATGCCCGAATTGGGTCCTAAAGCCCTACATCGTTTACGTTTGCAAACGATAGTGCATCTGGTAAATGTCTAAATAAGTAAAAATAATATTTTCATTTTTAAGACATTTTAAGGCAAATTTTGTGCTGTGCAACATTTCAGAACGAATCAACCATCAGCCTAAAATGTCAGGCCCATATATTAACTGTCAAAGGTTGAGTCAAGTGCCCTGCGGTGTGATTCTAGTGCGTTTGAATCATATTATTCCGGACGTCAAACGAGACCGAAAATGTCGAGGAAGTATTTTTAATCTATTTTTAAAATTCAAATTAAACAATCTTCGTTTTGATTTCTGAGTCAAAAGAAAAACTGACGCGTTCAGGATGATTAGCTTCATCGTTCCATAAAAGAAAATCGAATATCGATTCTTCATTTTAGGACCCAATTGAAAAATGAAATCATATCCTCCCTTGTCTATGGCCGGGTAAAAAAAAAGTGAAAAAGGTGGATATAAAACACAGAATCTCTCTTATGATTAAAAGCGACGATAATTATAAATAATTGAACATATTTTGCATTAGTTCCGAAATTGATGATTTCACAACTATTTTGCCAAACGACTTTATGCCGAATGACCTACCACCGTAGGTTCCCACGATCAAAGGTTTTTATTGTCAATCAATGACAACGCAAAGCTTCGTCTCGCCTTAAATTAATTAATTCTCTATTTTGTGAAATTCGCAAGTTATTTAGAATCGAGTCTGGCATGTGAAGAACATACATAGAAGCAGAGCTTAAAATATTCATCTTCATGAAGCAACTTCGGTGAAAAATGGACTTCACCAAAATTTTCGATTATTTTACACTCTGCATAGGAGAGTCAGAATAAGGATGTCATTGTCGAAACACAGCCTAGTGGAAAATAATCACGACGCGAATCAGGACACATTCGGACATGAAATAGAAGAAGCGATGTTATGATAAAAGCTGGTAACGAAAATAGACGAATCCAAGTAAAAGTAAGAAGAAAACACGACGATGTTAACTTTGACAGATCCTACAGCACAGCATAGAGAGATCATTTTAAAATGCTTATAATAAATTCTAGACAAATTGTAATTAAAATCTGATTGATGTAAGGTACGGAAAAAGTTCTGAATTACATATCTGGAGCTTATCTCTGTTTTTTTAATATTTTCCAAAAATGTATCTATCATACAGTTCAAACTTTTGCCGAATCATACATTAATCAGATTTTAATTACATTTCGTCTAGAATTTATTATAAGCACTTTAAAATGATCTCTCTATGCTGTGCTGTAGGATCTGTCAAAGTTAACACCGTCGTGTGTCTTCTTCTTATTTTTACTTGGATTCGTCTAATAATGAAAACATAAATTCTTGACATTGACATCATCAGCGTTTAGCGAAAACGTCATCATTGATCATTTGAATAATTAAGACTCACACCTCTTAATGAAATAATGAATAACATGTTAATGCAAAAATAATAATATCACGAGTTGGGTTGTGGGTTCTCTATAATGAAACTGAAATGAATTATTTCTCAAATAGTTTAAGAAAAATGTATAAATGAGAATAGCTAAAATGAGAATAAAATGCACTGTTGTTTCGATGCTATATAAATCCATAGGAAGAAAACTAAAAGCAACTTTTGTGACTAATAATTATAGTTATCAAAATTTGTTGAATGTGTATTTAGCGTAACAGAGGGAGCCCATTCTAACAAAACGCATGTATGGAAAACGCATGTATGGAAAACGCATGTATGGAAAACGCATCATAATGCTAGCTCTGACCGGATATTGATCGGGGAACTGGTTGAAAGCGTTGAAACAAGAGTGCAGAACCTCATTCTGTAAACGAATTTTGAGGAGTGACGCCGTTCCCGTGTGAATTTATTTTGGATAGTCTTTACGAGTGTACAATTTCTGCATAGCCGTTCCGCGAGCACTTTCGCTACGTACAAAAAATATAGTTTTGTATTGAAGCGAAGTACGAATACGACAGTCATGTTAATTGATGCTACTGTACTTGACCTCAATGAATTCTATTTTTTATTAGGTATTGTCGGAGTTCTCAATTGAATCACACATGTAGTTTAGCAAATCGTTCACCAGGACAATTCCTACTATAAACCTGGACCTATCCACACTCCCTATAATTACTAGTGTCATGAGAGGAGAGTGCAGAGGATTCCTCGGCTTTCCTCGAGTTTCATGTCATCAAATTCTTCCCAATCCCCAATTAACCTGCACTCGGACGCGGCCGGCGCCAATATTGCCTGGCGTATAATTTGGATTACCAGCATTTACGCAAAATCTTCCCAAATTCTGGTTCACTATCACTTCTTGGCCTAAAATTGGCTAAGATCAAAGTAAAGAATTCCGATTCACCGCTCAAAATAACCCAGGCTTTGTAACGCTGATTCAGGACGCAGAAAGAAAAGCGCTGCTGTGACTAGATGTTAAAGTCCAAGTTCGAATCAAACTTCAGTCTTATTTTGTTCTGCTGTTAAAATTAAAGTCCAACAAAAATTTTAACCAATTTTTTCGTGAGCGATTTCCTTCTTGAATCAGTCTACACGATTAAAAAAAAACATTTAGTGAAAAAGAGCGGACCCTCATCCATGGCCTTATTTTTAACGAACTTCATTCTATGAGTGTTATGTTTGTTGATTACACACCCTAATATCAAGAGGTTCAAATCGTGTATCAGATATGAATATTTTTTATCAGATGTAAGGATCTCCAGTTGGCCTTGGTCGTAAAAGCGTCGGATAGCCAATCCGGAGATGACGTGCGCGATTCTTGGTTCGGTAAAAGATGCAGTGAGCGTAGCCATTGTGCTTGGCAGAAACGATTCATATGCAATGACACATTTCCATAGAAGACTTTCCCGGGGAAATTCACAGAAATTCACCGAGAAAATTTGAAAGAATTTTACGTAGAAATTGGAAAGGTTATCCCATGTATTCCCCGTGAAATTCGGAAGATTTTTTAGTGAAAATTTAAAAAAAAAACTTCCATAGAAATTCGAAAAAAAAATCTCGTGGTTGAAAGAAAAAATCCTGTAGGAATCCAACTAATCTCTCATGAAAATTAGAAACATTTTCCGGTGGAAACTCGGAAGAAAAAAATTGAAAAAAAAACCTTGTGAAAATTCATAAGTTTTTCCCATAGAAATTTGAAAAAATGTCGCATGGAGTTCAGTGCGTGATCTCTCTTGTTTCGGACAGCAGAACGATCGCGCGGTCGGCCGAATTATAGTGTTCTGCATTGCGCGGCCGGTAATAAAAATAATCAGTTCAGTGCGTGATCTCTCATGTTTCGGACAGCAGAACGATCGCGCGGTCAGCCGAATTATTGTGTTCTGCATTGCGCGGCCGGTAATAAAAATAATCAGTTCAGTGCGTGATCTCTCTTGTTTCGGACAGCAGAACGATCGCGCGGTCGGCCGAATTATTGTGTTCTGCATTGCGCGGCCGGTAATAAAAATAATCAGTTCGTTCTGCATTGCGCGGCCGGTAATAAAAATAATCAGTTCAGTGCGTGATCTCTCATGTTTCGGACAGCAGAACGATCGCGCGGTCGGCCGAATTTTTGTGTTCTGCATTGCGCAGCCGGTAATAAAAATAATCAGTTCAGTGCGTGACCTCTCTTGTTTCGGACAGCAGAACGATCGCGCGGTCGGCCGAATTATTGTGTTCTGCATTGCGCGGCCGGTAATAAAAATAATCAGTTCAGTGCGTGATCTCTCTTGTTTCGGACAGCAGAACGATCGCGTGGTCGGACGAAATATTGTGTTCTGTATTGCGCGGCCGGTAATAAAAATAATCAGTTCAGTGCATGATCTCTCATGTTTCGGACAGCAGAACGATCGCGCGGTCGGCCGAATTATAGTGTTCTGCATTGCGCGGCCGGTAATAAAAATAATCAGTTCAGTGCGTGACCTCTCTTGTTTCGGACAGCAGAACGATCGCGCGGTCGGCCGAATTATTGTGTTCTGCATTGCGCGGCCGGTAATAAAAATAATCAGTTCAGTGCGTGATCTCTCTTGTTTCGGACAGCAGAACGATCGCGCGGTCGGCCGAATTATTGTGTTCTGCATTGCGCGGCCAGTAATAAAAATAATCAGTTCAGTGCGTGATCTCTCATGTTTCGGACAGCAGAACGATCGCGCGGTCGGCCGAATTATTGTGTTCTGCATTGCGCGGCCGGTAATAAAAATAATCAGTTCAGTGCGTGATCTCTCTTGTTTCGGACAGCAGAACGATCGCGTGGTCGGACGAAATATTGTGTTCTGTATTGCGCGGCCGGTAATAAAAATAATCAGTTCAGAGCATGATCTCTCATGTTTCGGACAGCAGAACGATCGCGCGGTCGGCGAATTATAGTGTTCTGCATTGCGTGGCCGGTAATAAAAATAATCAGTTCAGTGCGTGATCTCTCATGTTTCGGACAGCAGAACGATCGCGCGGTCGGCCGAATTAGTGTGTTCTGCATTGCGCGGCCGGTAATAAAATAATCAGTTCAGTGCGTGATCTCTCATGTTTCGGACAGCAGAACGATCACGCGGTCGGCCGAATTATTGTGTTCTGCATTGCGCGGCCGGTAATAAAATAATCAGTTCAGTGCGTGATCTCTCTTGTTTCCGGACAGCAGAACGATCGCGTGGTCGGACGAAATATTGTGTTCTGTATTGCGCGGCCGGTAATAAAATAATCAGTTCAGAGCATGATCTCTCATGTTTCCGGAGTGCAGAACGATCGCGCGGTCGGCCGAATTATTGTGTTCTGCATTGCGCGGCCGGTAATAAAAATAATCAGTTCAGTGCGTGATCCCTCATGTTTCGGACAGCAGAACGATCGCGCGGTCGGCCGAATTAGTGTGTTCTGCATCGCGCGGCCGGTAATAAAAATACTCGGTTCAGTGCGTGATCTCTCATGTTTCGGACAGCGGACCGATCGCGCGGTCGGCCGAATTATAGTGTTCTGCATTGCGCGGCCGGTAATAAAATAATCAGTTCGGGGCGTGTTCGCTCATGTTTCGGACAGCAGAACGATCGCGCGGTCGGCCGAATTAGTGTGTTCTGCATTGCGCGGCCGGTAATAAAAATAATCAGTTCAGTGCGTGATCTCTCATGTTTCGGACAGCAGAACGATCGCGCGGTCGGACGAATTATTGTGTTCTGCATTGCGCGGCCGGTAATAAAAATAATCAGTTCAGTGCGTGATCTCTCATGTTTCGGACAGCAGAACGATCGCGCGGTCGGCCGAATTATTGTGTTCTGCATTGCGCGGCCGGTAATAAAAATAATCAGTTCAGTGCATGATCTCTCATGTTTCGGACAGCAGAACGATCGCGCGGTCGGCCGAATTATTGTGTTCTGCATTGCGCGGCCGGTAATAAAAATAATCAGTTCAGTGCGTGATCTCTCATGTTTCGGACAGCAGAACGATCGCGCGGTCGGCCGAATTAGTGTGTTCTGCATTGCGCGGCCGGTAATAAAAATAATCAGTTCAGTGCGTGATCTCTCTTGTTTCGGACAGCAGAACGATCGCGTGGTCGGACGAAATATTGTGTTCTGTATTGCGCGGCCGGTAATAAAAATAATCAGTTCAGAGCATGATCTCTCATGTTTCGGACTGCAGAACGATCGCGCGGTCGGCCGAATTATAGTGTTCTGCATTGCGCGGCCGGTAATAAAAATAATCAGTTCAGTGCGTGATCTCTCATGTTTCGGACAGCAGAACGATCGCGCGGTCGGCCGAATTAGTGTGTTCTGCATTGCGCGGCCGGTAATAAAAATAATCAGTTCAGTGCGTGATCTCTCATGTTTCGGACAGCAGAACGATCGCGCGGTCAGCCAATTATTGTGTTCTGCATTGCGCGGCCGGTAATAAAATATTCAGTTCAGTGCGTGATCTCTCTTGTTTCGGTCAGCAGAACGATCGCGCGGTCGGACGAATTGTTGTGGTCTGTATTGCGCGGCCGGTAACAAAAGGAATCGGTTCAGTGCATGATGTCTCATATTTCGGGCTGCAGAACGATCGCGCGGTCGGCCGAATTATAGTGTTCTGCATTGCGCGGCCGGTAATAAAAATAATCAGTTCAGTGCGTGATCTCTCATGTTTCGGACAGCAGAACGATCGCGCGGTCGGCCGAATTATTGTGTTCTGCATTGCGCGGCCGGTAATAAAAATAATCAGTTCAGTGCGTGATCTCTCATGTTTCCGGACAGCAGAACGATCGCGCGGTCAGCCAGAATTAGTGTGTTCTGCATTGCGCGGCCGGTAATAAAAATAATCAGTTCAGTGCGTGATCTCTCATGTTTCGGACAGCAGAACGATCGCGCGGTCGGCCGAATTATTGTGTTCTGCATTGCGCGGCCGGTAATAAAAATAATCAGTTCAGTGCGTGATCTCTCTTGTTTCGGACAGCAGAACGATCACGCGGTCAGCCAGAATTATTGTGTTCTGCATTGCGCGGCCGGTAATAAAAATAATCAGTTCAGTGCATGAGCTCTCATGTTTCGGACAGCAGAACGATCGCGCGGTCGGCCGAATTATAGTGTTCTGCGTTGCGCGGCCGGTAATAAAAATAATCAGTTCAGTGCGTGACCTCTCTTGTTTCGGACGGCAGAACGATCGCGCGGCCGGCCGAATTATTGTGTTCTGCATTGCGCGGCCGGTAATAAAAATAATCAGTTCAGTGCGTGATCTCTCATGTTTCGGACAGCAGAACGATCGCGCGGTCAGCCGAATTATTGTGTTCTGCATTGCGCGGCCGGTAATAAAAATAATTAGTTCAGTGCGTTATCTCTCATATTTCGAAGCGGGCTTGGTAGTCATATGACTACTGCTTCTGCCTCATACGCAGGAGGTCGTGAATTCAATCCCAGGTCCGTTCCATTCTCCTACTTTGTATCTTTCTCTTTATTTCTCATGTTCTAGCAATCGCTAGAACTGGACATGGACTTCCATACCGTTTCCATTACTATTCCTATACATTCAATTTGAGTATTTTAACAGTAATCTGCTAGAATTGGAAATGAACTTATAGAGCTCGTTTCCTACATCCAATTAGAAATTCCATCAGTTACCTTCTCCTATCTATCACATTGGCAGCTCGTTAACCAAGACGGACCTCTGCCTCCCCAACCTAACCCAGAAATTCCAACAAATTCCGCATGAACTCGTGGCAAGTGCAGAGGTATATTCGGCTTGCAGTGGGCGAGTGATTGCATCATCATTTCCTCCCCCTTCCCTACATTGACTTGCATTCTGACGTGGCAGGCGCCAGTATGGCTTAACAAATGAGATCACCAGTACTTGTACATTGAAGATGTGTGCTAGTCCCAAACAAACATCTGTTGGTTCCCTGTGCAAGAACAGCTGATCTGGTCATAATGGAGTAGCAACTACGAGCAGTCAATCAAGCTCAAGCTCAAGCTAGAAATTTGAAAGGATGTCGCATGGAAATTTGAAACAATAATGAACCTGATTATTATCCTGAGCACACGAAGATAATAATTACGAGCAAGACAAGAAAACTCGCTTATTTTTTATCCCGAAATCTTCCCATGGTGAAATGAATGACGTTCTTCAGCAGTCGACACAGAAGAACTTTATGTCACATGAGAGATGAATTAGGAACCTGTCGACAACGATTGGCCATCAACGGCCGACGATGACAACGACAGACAGCCAACCGCAATAGATTTCCCTGTTCGCAGTTTGTAAAGAACCATATCCCGTGCGACCATTATAGATCCACTTAATACCTTCAACATTCGCGTTGCAAAGATTTTCCCGTTGTAGGAGTTGAGGCAAGGATTTCACTTTTTCGCACGACATCAAACCCGTACCGCATCGCAAACGACGCGACGCCATCATCGTGCAGACGTCAGTCAGGCGAGCGAGAGCCCGGTCTCCCACTGTTTCCCACAATCCTAACAACCACTCGCACTCGTGGGGACACCGACCGCCGTCGCCGTCGTCGTCAGGTTGCTGCTTCATCGTTTGCGCGCTCGAGTGAATTCATCACCACCGTGAAAGCCTTAAGAACCGGGCCTGTGAACCGGGATCTACCACTGCCATTTAGGATCATTTTCCAGCGAGCTCGATTACGGAAAGTCTGTCATGATATTTTGCAATTTGTATGAAAATGGACAATAATTCAAATCGAGATTAACGATTATGCTCGGTGCGGTTTGATATGTTTATCATTTCGTGTTTCAAAGCGGCGATGCTGAGTCGTTTGGACCCATCCATCCGGACGAAACGACGGCGATGATGGTTGATATTCCGGGAATATGCCTGGAAGAAACTTGGTTTCGCTTTCACCGAGGATTCCGCGAAACGGAGGCTAAGACGCCGAGGCGCTCAAGTTTCTTTATTGTTGCTCTTCCAGGGCTGCTAACGTTGGTGGGCAATAATGTGAAACGCCGCGGTGCATTTGCCAAGACGGTCGGTGGGGGTACACAGTCGGTGTTTTGCTGGTTCGGGAATTAGGCGAGGAAGCAACAAAGTTATCTGGTACGCGGAAAATGAGATAAGTTAAATTCGGTGGAAGATGTAATCTCTCGGAAAATGCTAATTAGAAACATTCCAGGTAACAAATCATTTGCTTCTCGGTTGTTATTAAATTGTTTGACAGGTTATAAGTGGCAGCAACGAACACCTTAAGTTTTGAAAAGTTGGTAATGTTTTAAAATAATTTCCAGCTTGGTTGAGCCCTGGTGTATCATTTGATAGCAAGAGTTGAAATTTTATTATGTGCCAGAGGGCATGAAGTTGAATTATCTCTTCAATAAAAACAGAATACCTAGTTCGATTGAATAAAATTATTTATGTGAAGGATTGAATGAAATTGTAGAAAGTTTACATTCAATTCCATTAATACGTGCCTTCTCTGCAGTGTTGTGTGTTATATGATGAACAATGTTGTGGCATAAAATTCTTTGGGAAGTAATGATGTAAGTATCAGCGAACGAGTTGATATGCGAGAAATGGACTACTCAATGCCATTTGAAAAAGAAAAAATGCGAAACATCTTTCTGCAATTATAAAACGGATGAAATATTATTTCGGTATTTAAGAAAAAGCTCGAATTAAAATATGTACCTAACTCCATTTATTTCGATTTGGATCAAGTACCTTGGTAGTGTGGATATTTCTGCCCACACACCATCCCATTTGCATTCCAGTTCAAGTAATCCTATTCAGAAAAGCGAAAACTGTTTACGTCATCCGTAACGCAACACTTATCCGCACGGATAGTGGTGTTCCGTCTACAAGAGCTACAAGTCTAAGCGCTACAGCTTGACGTTCACTCGAAAAACTCCAGCCGGAGCCTGAAACTTGTAGGTTGGCACTATCTCCAATCGGAATCAGATAAGCCCGTCTTTCCGACCAAAACCGACGGTGTTTCGAAGTTAACATTTACATTTTAAATCACTTAGAAAGAGAGCACTCTATCGGAATTGGATTGTATGGTAATGAGTCGGGACAGCGCGCAAAAAAAAAAGTTTTACCTCCGATTAAGAGCAGGCGCCTTGAACCTGATAGCTTATCTGTGTTTCTTCGAGCGAAATAATGGAAACTTGTTTCTTCGAGAGTTATCACCCGGCACCTTCGCCACCCAATCGGGACTATGACTGGGCGCTAGTGCGGCTAATCAACTTTCGGTTTCGGTTTGGTGCATGCAAATGAATATGGCGGCACATTCGGTGTGGATAGGACGCCATTAGATTCACCCAAACGGGAGTTCGCGCGAACCCCGTGCAAAGCTCAGTGCGCTCCAAAGGTGCTACTCCAAATATTAGCATAAAACATTGCTGAAGCATAAATACGGCAAACACACTCGCCGGGTTTCGCTAACTAATGTAACAGTGAGCGCGTGTATGGACCCACGGTGCGGACCAAAGCGCTCCTAATATTAGGGAGAGTGGTCCAATATGCGAGCCTGCAGTTTCGATCAAAAAGTCTGCAGTTTCGAAATGCGTTCTACCATGTAAACATTGAGGTTTCAGCCACGTTTCTAGATGATTTTATGATTGCTGCCGCAGCAAGTATATGATAAAGTCGTTCTCAAACCTAAAAAGAAAATAGGACACTAATAAAACTTAGAACAAAACGAAAAAAAATGTGGTGGTCCATAACGACAGAATGCTTACGTTCCAGGCTGCAGGAGCGCTTCGGACCAGTCCCTCCGACAGGAGAACGGATTTGGATTTCAACACACGGCTGCTGCCAACGGCAGCGGCGATATGCAAAAGGCACGTCACACTTGTTTGGAGACTACACATATTGGTATGAATGCATTGGCCTGGCGCAGCGGCCGGGGGATATAGCAACGAGCGGTGTGCAGAAGCCCCAAAGGGGGAGTATGCAAAACGCTCGATGGTACACTGCTGCTGCCTGCCGCAGACGACCTAGTCTAACAACATCGATGCAAAAAGCGCCGTTAAAATTATCGCACTCTAATAGAAGCGATGAAAAACCAAACGCGCCGAATAGTGAAAATGTGAGGTTTGCAGACAGAGGTTGTTAAACTGTTTCACGTGAAGTACCATACCTCCAGGATTACTTTCAGTGGTTTTTATTTGAACAAAACTAGCCAACTAATTTCAACAAACAACTTACTCTCGAATCCCAACTAATCTATAGAGTGGGTGACGATTTTTTTTTGCAGTAAATGAAATATTTAGCATATTTACACCAGTTAGTCAAATATCCAGTGTTGCCAGACAATTTACATATAACTAGTCATTAATCGAAATTAAGAATTCTTTCAAACGTAAAACCGCAGAAAATCCTTACAGAAGATTCGTCGTAATTTTCACGAAAAATCTTAAGAATCGGGATTATAAAGATAATCTTTTCGAAATTTCCAAAGCACATTATTTAGTATATCCATGCGAAATTATTTGAAAAGTGTTTCGTTATTCTTCGTTAGGTTGATTTGAACACAGTCAACATAAAGAGAGAAGTTTTTTAGTTTTATAATAATTATGACTACAGGCCCAACTAAAAAGCTTCAAGAATCTGATTGAAAAATTCTTAGACAGAAGGAAGCCATCGGCAAAAAGGAACTATTTTAAAGCCTATGAATTATTAAACAATTTGGACAGTTCTCAAGATGTGAAGAATAATTTCATCACTATATAGGAGATAACAGATGAGTATTGTAAAGCTATTTAGTCATTCCGTGCCGATGGTTCGAACGAGCCAGACGTGTGCTGTGTCTCATCGCGGGTTTTGTTCGGTAGTGCGAGTTTATTGTGTGGTGCCTACCTACGGATCCAAGGCGATCACTGTCGGCGAGCGAAGTAGCTGCTTCTGGCGACGCCAGTGAAGCAGGCTATTGTTTCTGCTGCTACCTACAGCAGCAGCGCAGATAAGTGGAAGGCATTGTTTTATTGTTCTCCCATATCTCTGATACAGAGTGGGATTAATTATAATAAATTAATTTAGTTTTTTTTTACTTTTTTTTTCTAATTTGCTATTAGTTCTAAGTTAGCATAAGAGTTAATTGTCCTTCCACCTTGCGAGGTGAGAATGGAGGCAGAGACTGTGGGGGGCGATAGTCCTCCAAAAGATGTCCGCACACGATTGTACCATGCGGCTTCGCCTGGGCCTTGGGTTGTTTACTTTCGGCAGAAAGTGAAAAGTCTAGACTTTCTCGGCATTAAGCGAGATTTGACGCGTCGTTTTACGAAGCTTGATTTTAATCAGATCAACAGGAACAAGCTACGAATCACCGCACCTACATATCAGGTGGCGAACGAAATTGCTAAAGACAAGGCCTACAATGTAGAATATTTAGTTTATGTCCCCGCGGGAGGTCGAAATCGAAGGTGTGATCAACGCAGCGAGCCTGACTTGCAAGGATGTACTTGCGGGAAAAGGCCGCTTAAAGAACGCAATGGAGTCTACCGTGGATATTCTGGATTGCAAGGAATTGCATTCAGCAACCATGGTAGATGGCAAAAAAGTATATTCTAAGTCAGGCTCGCTTCGGGTGACGTTCGCCGGTTCGATTATCCCAAAATATGTCGATTTAGAGAATATGTTGTTTCCGGTGCGTCTTTTTGTACCAAGGGTATTTAATTGTACCAATTGCAAACAACTTGGTCACACTGTCGAGTTTTGTGACAACAAACCACGTTGTGGTAAATGTTTCGAAAGACATCGGGAGGAATCCTGCCAGCAACAAGCCACAAAATGTGCTTATTGCGGTATGGCTCCTGCCCATGGTTTGCAAGATTGCCCGGTGTACAGAAAGCTCACCCAAAACGTGAAGCGCCCGTTGGTACAGCGTTCCAAGCAGACTTATGCGGAGATGGTTAAAGCGCAAGGCACATCCTCCGATACCACTGCAAAGGCTGCTATTTCAGCTACCGTTCAAGTAAGTGATTATTATGATTCCATATGCATTGACGAATTGGACTCTGACGCAGCTGATATGGATCATTCTACGGAGGTACACGTGCCCGAAAGAGGAAGCAACCGTCTTCCCAGGATCGCGCCGTAAGAAATCAAAGTCATCCATAAAGCTTGCCCAAATTTGAAGGCAATGGGGATTATTTAAAATCCGAAGCAACCTGTCTTCACTGCTCCTTTGGATCCATCTTGCAGCAAGACATTCCCGCCATTGCCCAAAACCGATGTTTCCAAGAAACATCCGGCTAGGAAGAATCAATGAAAGAAAAACTGCAATTCGTTCTTCCCAAAAAGTACTCCGTCCAAGCGAGGATTGATCTCCTTTAAGGACCTTGTGGACCGTTTTGAATTTATTCAATATTCCGAATTCATTGAGGCCAATCATTGACCTCTTTATACCAACAGTGGAAAGTTATCTGAAGCAATTGACTGTTTCATGGCCCCTTCTTGCAGGAATTGTATCTTTCGATGGATAATACGGCTATTACACAAGATACAATCACTGTGCTGCAGTGGAACTGTCATAGTCTTAAAATAAATTAGACGTGTTCAAGTTTTTGATTCGCAATTCCTGATTGCGACATATTTGCACTTTGTGAAACATGGCTTTCTTCCGAAGACGAAATCAACTTCCACGATTTTAATATTATTCGCCAAGATCGGAATGATCATTATGGTGGCGTTCTTTTGGGGATCAAAAAATGCTACTCCTTCTACAGAATTCCCATTCCGACTGTTAATGGCTTAGAAATCGTCGCATGCCAAGTAAATGTGAAGAATAAAGATCTTTGCATAGCTTCAGTGTACATTCCTCCAAATGCCTCTCTCAATCGTCGACATCTTTGGAGCGCAGTCTCCATTTTATCATCCCCAGTGTTGATATTGGGAGATATGAACGCACATGGTATTGGATGGGGCGAAACGTATGACGATTATAGAGCGCCTAGTTTCTATGATTTGTGTGACGATTTCAATTTGAATATTTTGAACACTGGTGAAGTAACTCGAATAGGACCAAATGGTCAACAAAGCCGTATTGATCTGTCTTTATGTTCAAATTCACTATCGTTAGATTGCACGTGGAAGGTTATCCAAGATCCCCACGGTAGTGACCATATGCCGATAGTTACTACAATTAAAAGTAGCTATCAACAATCTGAGCCAGTTAATGTTCCTTTCGACCTCACGAAGCACATTGACTGGCAAAAATATGCATCGGCGGTAAATATTGGTATTGAATCAACTGATGTTCTTCCACCACTGGATGAATATCGATTCCTTACCGAATTAATTAAAAAAAGCGCACTAGAAGCCCAGAAACGACGCGTTCCAAGTACATCTGTCATAAGAAGACCAGCCACTCCTGGATGGGATGATGAATGTACTAAGTTGTATTCTGAGAAATCTGATGCCTTCAAGGCTTTCCGTAAATACGGAAGGTCTGAGCTTTTCGAAGAGTATTTGAGGCTTGAAAGAAAGCTCAAAAATCTTCTCAAGGCTAAAAAACGTAGCTACTGGCGACGTTTTGTCGAGGGACTATCACGAGAAACCTCAATGACAACACTTTGGAAAACGGCCCGCAACATGCGGAACCGCACTGCCACCAACGAGAGTGAGGAATACTCCAATCGATGGATATTCAACTTCGCAAAAAAGGTCTGTCCAGATTCCGTACCAGCAGAACCGCTATTTCGAGAATCAGTCAATGATCCCGGTTCTTTGGGTGGACCATTCTCAATGCTGGAACTTTCTATGTCTCTTCTTTCATCGAATAACTCTGCTCCGGGATGCGATAACATCAAATTCAATCTTCTGAAAAACCTCCCAGATATCGCAAAAAGACGATTACTTGACCTGTACAACTGTTTCATGGAGTACAACATTGTGCCACCTGAATGGCGACAGGTCAAAGTAATAACTATTCAAAAGCCTGGGAAACCAGCGTCTAATCACAATTCATACCGACCGATTGCCATGCTATCATGCATGAGAAAATTATTGGAGAAAATGATCCTCTTAAAAAATCGACCATTGGGTCGAGCAAAATGCATTACTATCAAATACTCAGTTTGGATTTCGAAAAGGTAAAGGAACAAACGATTGTCTAGCGTTGCTCTCTTCAGATATACAACTGGCCTTTGCGCACAAGGAGCAATTGGCTTCAGTATTCTTGGATATTAAGGGCGCTTTTGATTCAGTTTCCATTGAAGTACTGTCAGACAATCTGCACAGTAATGGACTACCCGTATTTTTAAATAATTTCTTGTACAATTTGTTGTCAGAAAAACAAATGAACTTCACACTCGGCACTCTGACAACTTCCAGAAATAGCTACATGGGCCTTCCCCAAGGTTCGTGTTTAAGTCCCTTGCTTTATAATTTCTATGTTAAAGATATTGACAATTGTTTGGAAGGACAATGCACGCTCAGACAACTTGCAGATGATGCCGTGGTCTCTCTAAGAGGTCCATGTGCAGCTGTCTTGCAAGGACCATTACAAAGTACCCTGGATAGTCTGACTGTTTGGGGCCAGACATTTAGGGATCGAGTTTTCACCGCAAAAACTCAGTTGGTTGTGTTTACTAAGAAGCGGTATCCTGCTCAACTGAAACTCAAGCTGTTGAATGATGACATCAACCAATCTTTTATCTTCTAAATACCTGGGGGTCGTGTTTGATTCCAAATGTACCGGGAAACTCCACATTGAGTATTTGATACAAAATGCCGGAAAAGGATCCATTTTCTACGTTCTATCTCCGGAACATGGTGGGGTGCTCACCGTAAGACCTCATCAAACTCTATAGAACGACTATTCTCTCTGTTTTAGAGTATGGCTCCTTCTGCTTCCTCTCAGCAGCTGATTGCCACCTGATCAAATTGGAACGAATTCAGTATCGTTGTTTGCGTATTGCCCTTGGCTGCATGCATTCAACGCATAACATGAGCCTGGAGGTGCTTGCTGGAGTCACTCCTTTAAAGCACCGTTACTGGGAGCTCTCACTTAGAATACTCATCAAATGTGGAACAAGTAACACACTTGTTCTAGATAACTTCGATAATATGCTTGAACTAACTTGTCGTTCAAGATTCCTGAGAGTTTATCTCAACTACATATCATCAGATCTTTGTCTTCCGTGTTATAATCCCCCTCGAGTTCACTTCACCAAAGACAGTTCCTCAATTGTATACGATCTGTCCATGAAACATGCTATTCAAGGAATACCAGATCATCTTCGACAAATATCTATTCCCTCACTTTTTTCTGAAAAATATGAACATGTCAATTGCAATAACAGATATTTCACTGATGGTTCTCGCATCAACGGATCCACTGGCTTCGGTGTTTTTCAATGTAACTTCAACCACCTTCCGAAAACTTCAGGAACCGTGTTCGGTTTATGTTGCTGAGCTGGCAGCAATTAACTTCGCTTTGGGGATAATTTCAAATCAGCCCGTAGACCATTATTTCATCTTCTCGGATAGTCTTAGTTCTATCGAGGCACTCCGGTCGATGAAACCTGTTAAGCACGCATCTTACTTTCTTACAAAAATAAGAGAGCAGATGTGTGTTTTGGTCGAAAGATCATTCAAGATTACCTTTGTTTGGGTCCCTTCTCACTGCTCAATCTACGGCAATGAGAAGGCAGACTCGCTAGCAAAGGTGGGCGCACAGGAAGGTGAGGTTTATGATAGACAATTCTCGAGCAACGAGTTTTTCCCATTAGTCCGTCAGAGTACTCTTCAAAGTTGGCAAAGAAATTGGACACACAACGAACTTGGACGGTGGCTATTTTCTATAGTTCCAAAAGTTTCTGGGCGAGCGTGGTTCAGAGGTGAGGACTTAAGTCGAGGCTTCATTCGCGTGATGTCGAGACTTATGTCTAATCACTATTCACTAAACGCACATCTGTACAGAATAAACCTTGTCGATAGCAACTTATGTAGGTGCGGAGCCGGTTATGATGACATCGATCACGTAGTTTGGTCCTGCTCGGAAAACGACGCCTCCAGAGAGCAATTATTGGATACCCTAGTGGCCCGAGGTAAACAACCCTTCAGGGAAGTTCGAGATGTTTTGGGAGATCGTGATGTGGTCTATATGCAGGCCATTTATAGTTTTCTTTGTGCTTCTGATATCAAAATCTAATAGTTTTTTTTTTCTTTCTTCAAAGTTTTTTTTGTGATTAGTCTCTGCTTTCTGTTCCGTAGAGCACCATAGCTCTTGCCATCCGGAAGATGCTCCCAGTCGAACCATTCCTCGAGCACGACGACACGCCACATCGTCCCTGACGCCAAATACCCGGATGAGAAGCTGAAATTCCCTGATCCCAAATCCATAGCCCCGTCCATCCTTAAACATTGTAAACTAACCTCGAGTCACCACGAGTACGCTGGCTTCTACCCCTCTCTTACTAACTGAAAAATTAAATGATATTGATTGTATATATCATAAAGAACCATGGCTCCGTAAAGTGTTATACCCGCCTGAGCCTACCAAATAAACGAACTTGGAAAAAAAAAAAGCTATTTAGTCCGATTTTAATCACAAAAACAATCAATTTTAACCCTTTTGTTACCGACAAAAAAAACACCCTTACGTTACCGACAGGGTACCCGGGTACCCACGGACTTAAAATGATCATAACATAGTCAGTTTTTCACCGATTTCGACGATTTTGGTTGCTACGGATGCAGGAACTTACCCGCTATTCGATACATGTTACAGAGAACCGATTCGGATTACCTGGTAACCGGAATTCCGGAATCACTGGGCCAAGTCCCAAAGTATGTGTGAATTGAAGATATATATTCAACCAAATGAAGATTTCTTGCGTGATGACTAATAAACTTCGTTGGAAATTTAAAGAATATAACTTAACTACGTTACAGGACCATTTTATGAATTAATCCCGGAACGGTTATTCCGGAAACAGGTTCCCGTCGGGCCTAAAGTGGCCACAAACTTATTCTGAAGAAACCCTGGCAATATGAGTATCAAAATTCATGAAATTGTTTCGGAAGCATGATCCGATAAGTAATTGGACCATAGGATGGTTTGACAACGGACCGGTCATCCCGGAACAGGTTCCCGTGGGGCCTAAAGTGGCCACAAACTTATTCTGAAGAAACCCTGGCAATATGGGTATCAAAATTCATGAAATTGTTTCGGAAGCATGATCTGATAAGTAATTGAACCATTGGATGGTTTGACAACGGACCGGTCATCCTGGAACAGGTTCCCGTGGGGCCTAAAGTGGCCATAAACTCATTCTGAAGAAGCCCTGGCAATATGGGTATCAAAATTCATGAAATTGTTTCGGAAGCATGATCCGATAAGTAATTGGACCATAGGATGATTTGACGACGCACCGGTCATCCTGGAACAGGTTCCCGTGGGGCCTAAAGTGGCCACAAACTCATTCTGAAGAAACCCTGGCAATATGGGTATCAAATGTCATGAAATTGTTTCGGAAGCATGATCTGATAAGTAATTGAACCATTGGATGGTTTGACAACGGGCCGGTTATCCTGGAACAGGTTCCCGTGGGGCCTAAAGTGGCCACAAACTCATTTTGAAAAAACCCTGGCAATATGGGTATCAAAATTCATGAAATTGTCTCGGAAGCATGATCCGATAAGTAATTGGACCATTGGATGGTTTGAAAACGGGCCGGTCATCCTGGAACAGGTTCTCGTGGGGCCTAAAGTGGCCACAAACTCATTCTGAAGAAACCCTGGCAATATGGGTATCAAAATTCATGAAATTGTTTCGGAAGCATGATCTGATAAGTAATTGGACCATTGGATGGTTTGACAACGGACCGGTCATCCTGGAACAGGTTCCCGTGGGGCCTAAAGTGGCCACATTTTTAAGAAGCCCAGGCAATGTGGGTATCAAAATTCATGAAATTGTCTCGGAAGCATGATCTTTTGGGTTATTAGGCCATTAGATGGTTTGACAATGGACCGGTCATTCTCACACAGGTTTCCGAGGGGACCCTCATTTAGAAGAAACACTTGCTCTCTTCTTTTCCCGTTATTTCTTGTCAAAAAGACTTAAAAATTCTTGACAGGTACTCAGAAATGATTTATAATGAACCACAGACGCTGTAAGTATCATTGGTGTTTGCTGAATAATTTACAAAATATAAAAACGACTGAAATTTTCAAAAAATTTATGGATGCAAAATGGGTCAAAAACGTGACAAAAGCGGAACGTGATGAAATCGGGTCGAAAATGTGATAAAGTCGGAGGTAGATAAAATCGGGTAGTGACAAAATCGGGTCAACACTGTGTAACTTTTCACTTCTCTCTTCTCATTCCTCTCATTTCACTTTTCACTTTTTACTTTCAATTTCTCACTGCTCACTTCTCACTATTCACTCCTCACTTCTCATTCGACCCAACAACCATTCGGCCTAACAGCCATTCAGCCTGATGACCCAACATCAGTCCCATCTTCTTGGAAAAACATGTTTCCGAAAATATTTCAAGAACTTTGATGCCAGGGTGTCTTCTAAATGAGTTTTTGGCCCCTGCTGGCCTTCCGGGAACTTGTTCCAGAATGACCGTTCCGGTTGATATCCATCCTATGGTCTCAACTACATGGAAACGTGTTTCCGGAACAATTCCAAGAATTTTGATACCCATATTGCCAGGGATTCTCCCAAATGAATTTATGGTCACTGTAGGCCCTACGGGAACCTGTTCCAAAATGACCATTCCGGTTGATATCCATCCTATGGTCTCAACTACATGGAAAACATGTTTCCGGAACAATTCCAAGAATATTGATACCCGTATTGCCAAGGTTTATTCTAAATGAGTGTTTGGCCCTGCGGACCCTCAGGAACCTATTCCAGAATGACCGTTCCGGTTGATATCCATCCTATGGTCTTAACTACATGGAAAATATGTTTCCAGAACAATTCCAAGAATTTTGATACCCATATTGCCAGGGTTTATTCTAAACGAGTTTTTGGTCACTACGGGCCCTCCGGGAACCTGTTACAGAATGACCGTTCCGTTCATATCCATCCTATGGTCTCAACTACATGGAAATTATATTTGCGGAACAATTCCAAGAATTTTGATACCCATATTGCTAGGGTTTATTCTAAATGAGTTTTTGGCCCCTACGGACCCCCCAGGAACCTATTCTACGATGACGGTTCCGGTTCATATCCATCCTATGGTCTCAACTACATGGAAAATATGTTTCTAGAACAATTCCAAGAATTTTGATACCCATATTGCCAGGGTTTATTCTAAATGACTTTTTGGCCACTACGGGCCTTTCGGGCCCTCCGGGAACCTGTTCCAGAATGACCATTCCAGTTCATATCCATCCTATGGTCTCAACTACATGGAAAACATGTTTTCGGAACAATTCCAAGAATTTTGATACCCATATTGCTAGGGTTTATTCAAAATGAGTTTTTGGCCACTACGGGCCCTCCGGGAACCTGTTCCAGAATGACCGTTCCGGTTCATATCCATCCTATGGTTTCAACTATATGAATAACATGTTCCCGAAACAATTTCAAGAATTTTGATACCCATATTGCCAGGAATGAATTTGCGGCCACTATAGGGCCCACGGGAACCTATTCCGGGATGTCCGTTCCGAGTCCATATGATCACGTGGTCCTAATACGTTGGGAAGTCATAATCCTCGAATTTTCTGCGAAACTGGTAGCTCAGGTACAAGAAATCATCATTTGGATTCTATAAGATCAACTTCTCCATTTTTGAGACATGGTCTAGCAAATCCGGAACTCCGGTAACCAGGTAATCCGGATCGGTCCTATGTGACATGGAACGGATAGAGGATGAATTTCTTAATCCATAGCAAACGGAATCGTCCAAATCGGTTGAAAACTGACGAAGTTATGGTCATACCAAAACGTGGGTACCCAGGTACCCTGTCGGTACGTTACGGGGTAAAAATATTCAGAAGCCCCTCCCCAAGCCCCCCCTTACTGGATTTTCATTTTCGTACCACCCAAACCTTAATTTTGCCGAGTTTGAAGATGTCACGGAGTTTCAATTTCCTGCGATGTTCAGAACCCTAAAAAAATTTCACTTGAAAACGAAAAAGGTACCCGGGTACCCTGTCGGTAACAAAAGGGTTAATACAACAAAAAAGCTGTTTCTTTTTTTAATTAAAAATACAACCCTTGTATATCAAAACAGCATAAAAACCGTGCAAATCCAAAAACGTGTATAGTAAAAAATCACGCAAAAACGCGTGAACAGTTATTGTCGGAAACGGATAGTTTCCAAAATCCACGCAAAAAAACATGTAGATGCCAACATTCGCGTGATAAACGGCGTAAATTACATTAAAAGGGTTACCTTAAAAAGTACGGGTTATGAAAAACCATATAGGAAACGGCTCTTGTGTCGCAATAAGTAAAAAAAATATCACGAGAAACCAAAAAATATTCGATTTTGGCAGCATAATCGCTTTAAACGTGTAGTCAAATCGAATCTGTAAAATACGGCAAACTACAGTGGGCACGACACGTTGTTTGTATGCCGGAGAGCATCAAGAGAGAATAATATACAGTAGAGAAACCAGAAGAGGCCGTATGCTTCGTGGTAGACCACGTACAGCAGTTGAACTTTAAAGCGTTTGGAAACGATTGGCGTCTGAAAACGATCCAGTGGCAAAAATGTCACAACAAGATCTCAGCTGTTTGTGAACCGATTTGCACAATTTTAGACCCCTGGACCCCTAATTTTTTTTTTGCAATCGGATAATCGGTTTCAGAAAAATCTGTGAATTACGAACATGAGACATATTTTTAAAAAACTAATAAAATATTTCCACATCAATATCTCAGTCATCTATGATTCGATTTGAACTCTTTCGGGTTTCAACGGACGCTATAACATTATCATTGAGGCATGAGACATCTTTTTGCAATCGGACAAGATTTCACAGTCGATTTTTGGGTTCTTAAGATACCTCTGAAATACGAGCATTCCAGCATTCCGTCACAAATATCTTAGTAATTTATATCTGACCAAAGCTCTCTTGGTTGTAAATCAAATCTGCAGCCTTTGTGTAATTTTATTGATAGTTTATTAATTTTTCCAAAAATATACCTTTATTGAAATTGATAAAAAAAAGTATCACTACCGTTTCCTTTGCGACTAATTTTCGCTTTATGATTGATGGGATGCTTCCGACTGTTGTGCTCAACTTTGTTTGACTACTACTGGCTCTCTCAGTCTTATAAATGCGTATGTGTCTATCCTGTTCCTGTATGACGTAACGTATGACACAACAACTAATTATGAATTTAGAAATACATTGATTACGGAATTATTTTTTTTAAACAAACTACACTTACTTTATACGTCTCGTTATTTTTGCACTTCACTGTGGTTTTCGAAATGTTTCTGGGTGGTGTTTAAGCTTTATCCCACCTACACTTTTCTTTTCTTCAATTCTCGCGTGATTTTTGAAAACGTCGTAAGTCCAAAAGAGAGGCTCTCTTTGTTTACTTTCTCTTTCGAATATTACGGAGCCATACTAACATTTACATCGGGTTTTTTAATAGAGATCTGAAGAAAATTGCTTTGTCTAGCGTGTTGAAGTGGAAATATTGCAATAAATGCAAAACTAGTGGAAGTGGAAATATTGCAATAAATGCAAACAATTATTGTTTATTATTTTTACGTCGTTTGTTAGGTCGTTACGGTGGTAATACTATGTTCAAGTAGTGCTGTTTTGACGTAAGATTACGTTCTTTTGGAAGATATTCAAATTTGAAACCATCACCAAAAGTGGTCAGGCAGTATAAGTTAATATCTCAGCCGTCTTCCAAACGATTTAGGAGATTTTGGTATCAATCGATCCACGAACTCTCTAAGATTTTGCATATTTATTTAAAACAATAGGCCAGGCACTGTCAAAATTCGGTGAACCAACCAATCCCGTATGTGCATCACAAGCACAGGAGAGGAGAGCAAACAAGAGAATCGCACAGTACTGTCGCAACGATGACGCCGGTAGCAGCAGTTCCAGCCGAAAGCAGATAATCGAGAGGCCGTTGCACAGTGGGATGGTTTTGAAAAAAGTGGGACATTGGTATTATCGACGAAACTATTGATTGGAGACTTTTGACGTGTTCTGGAGGGTGTCTTTATTTTTTGAGCACTATATTTTGGGAGTAAGAAAAACTGACCTAAACGGGTGCACCCCGAGAAAAAAAATATTTTTTTTATTTTATTGATAAAATTGTTTATATTGTATGGAGACATTGTAGAAATGACAATTTCAAGACACTTTGTCGAAGACACCAACTTTTTATATCTGAAGTGGAAAAAGTTATGGGGGTGCGAAGTTAGTAACCCCTTAAAATTAATTTTTTAGCTCTAACTTTTTTATTTAAATTTTTACATTTTTACAATGTTCTACAAAGTTTTAGGTGCTTCAAAAAAACATTTTGTCGTAGAAGAGTGCAAATCGCTATCTCTTCATTTTAAGGAGCTATATCAGATTTGATAGTTTTTTAACACTATTTTTAATCGGGTATACCTATCAGGGTAGCAGGTTGTAGCAGCTGTTATTTATGTCATCAGCTACAGTAGCTCTTACTCTTTTGTTACATATATAAATCATAGGTGGATCTAAGTGGATTCATAAAAATATTCCGCAAAATGCACCTCAACTTTTTGATCCATTATTTTGTTTCTCCGTGCATAATTTAGTTATCATTATTTTTTCCTCGTTAATCTTTCCCTGTACGCTGTCTGCTGGTCCAGGTGCCATGCTGTTGTTTGGAAAATTTGAATTGTGATTCGAAAACGAGCCTTTTGATGTGATCTAGAGCGTGTATTTATATCTAGAGTACTTTATTTGACGGGAAAAAGAAACCTCACCAGCCAACTCTGGGATTTGTTAAAGAGTGTTTTGAAAACTCACATTTTTTTTCTAAAATGTTGTTGTTGCCCCTCAAGATGTTATTTTTCAAATCTGAGCTGGGTGGGGAGGAGTTGGGCATGGGGTGAAGTGGTAAACATTTTTTTTTATATTTTTATCGGCCTTATCGCTCAAGTTGTTTATCTTTTATGGAGACATCGTAAAAACGGCAACTTATTTTTTTCGAAAACACTAAATTTCTATTTCTTAAATGGCGAAGTTATAGTGATGCAAAATTACTCCCTCCTTGAAAACAATTTTTTTGTTGTAACTTTTTTGTTTTTTTTTTTGCATTTTGCAATGTTCTACAAAATAGTAGGTGCTTCGAAAAAACATATTGTCATGGAAGTGCCAACCGGAAAAACATGTCTTGAAAGAGCAAACTGATATCGCTCCTCATAATGAAAAGGTAGCGATTTACTCTCTTCTACGACAAAATGTTTTTCCACATTAAAAAGTTAAAAAAAATTAAATAAATGAGGTAAAAAGAAAAAAATAATTTTAAATGGTTGTCAACTTTGCACCATTATAAATTCCTTCACATGAGGATTCAAATTTTGTGTCTTCATTAAAGTATCTTAATATTTCCGTCTCTAAAATGTATCTGCACAAGATAAATAATTTAGAGAAATTTTTTTTTCTCGGGTGCACCCCTTAAATAAAGTGCCCTAGAAATAAATATACGCTCTGAATTATTTAAAAAGGCTCGTTTTCGAATCACAATTCAAATTTTCCAAACAACAGCGCGGCACCTAGACCAGCAAACAGCCCAGCGTACAGGGAAAAATTAACGAGTAAAAAATAACGATTACTATTATGCACCGAGAAACAAAATAATGGATCAAAAAGTTGAGGTGCATTTTGCGGAATATTTTTATGAATCCACTTAGATCCACCTACACACTTAAATCATTTCAGAAATTTCGGTGAATTTTGCTTCAATTCACCGAAATCTCCACAGCAGAACTTGAGGCAATTATTTCACCGATTTCCTGCGATTTTTCCTTTGTTCAACTGTCAAAACCACCGAAAATCTGTAAAATTATTCACCGAACAGTTCTGCTGTTGAGATTTCGGTGAAATTTCACAGAAATCTGCGATTTATTTTAAGTGTGTATGATTTATATATGTAACAAAAGAGTAAGAGCTACTGGAGCTAATGACATAAATAACAGCTGCTACAACCTGCTACCCTGAAAGGTATACCCGATTAAAAATAGTGTTAAAAAACTATAAAATCTGATATAGCTCCTTAAAATGAAGAGATAGCGATTTGCACTCTTCTACGACAAAATGTTTTTTTGAAGCACCTAAAACTTTGTAGAACATTGTAAAAATGTAAAAATTTAAATAAAAAAGTTAGAGCTAAAAAATTAATTTTAAGGGGTTACTAACTTCGCACCCCTATAACTTTTTCCACTTCAGAGATAAAAAGTTGGTGTCTTCGACAAAGTGTCTTGAAATTGTCATTTCTACAATGTCTCCATACAATATAAACAATTTTATCAATAAAATTTAAAAAAAAATTCTCGTGGTGCACCCTTTTAGGTCAGTTTTTCTTACTCCTAAAATATAGTGCTCTAAAAATAAAGACACCCTCCAGAACACGTCAAAAGTCTCCAATCAATAGTTTCGTCGATAATACCAATGTCCCACTTTTTTGAAAACCATCCCACTGTGCGTCGCTGACAGCAGCAGCAATCAGGAGAAATTTTCAGTTCGGACCGTCGCTTGATTGCTGTTAGTGATTAGAAAGGCGCATTATGAAGAAAAATTAGGTTAAAAAAATTATTTTGAGCTTTTTAGTGGAATGTCTTCACTTGTCCTAACACGATTTTGTACATTCCCATTTAATTCTCCCATTTAATTGTACCTTGACAGATACGTATTTCGACCTCAAAAGTAAAGGTCGTCTTCAGTGTCTCGTACTTGACTGGACTTTTCAGGATCAACATTTTATGAAAGAAAGAATTAATTGCATAATTGGCGTCGGTTACGGTTCCGGAACACCATTTTATACACAAGCCGAGGTAGAGCCGAGACAAATTTTCTTCAAAGTGCAAATCATAACCACTTGGCAACAGCAGCTGGAATTGGTAGCAATAAAAGCGCTCCTCGAAGGGAGACGGAGTAAAAATTTATTCGCATGGATGGCGTCTATCGTGTTTCAGCGGTAAATCATCGAGTGGCTGACGTTGGCGTCAGTAGCAGTGGAGTGGAATTTTCTTCAAAAATTATGATTTATGCGAGCGTTGTCCCTTTTTTGTGAAAGTGGCTGTAGCCCTAAAAAGGCCGTTTTGGGTGGAACTACATAATTGTTCTCGTTCACCTGGATCTGGTGTACTTGGTGGTGGCTTTGGTTCCCTCCGAGACGGCTTGCTTGGCCAGCTCGCCCTGTAGCAGAAGGCAGATGGTGCTCTGAATTTCGAGGCTGGTGATCGTTGAGTGTTTGTTGTAGTGCGCCAGACGAGGGACATCAGCAGCGATACGCTCGAAGATGTCGTTTATGAAGCTGTACACGATGGTTATCGCCTTTATGGAGACGCCAGTTTCCAGGTGGACCTGCTTCAACATCTTGTAAATGTAAATGGCGTAGATTTCTTTCCTCCGTGGCTTCCGCTTCGGTTGTTTGTCGTCCTTGACGATGTTTTTTCTGAGCCTAACTGTCGCTGCCCGTTACAGCCGCCCGTAGCAGCCATCCTCACTGCCGCCTTTTTCGCTTCCTTTTCGTTGCCGGCTTTTGGTGCCATTATGTTTGGTTGTTTGGTGCTTTGTTCCGGTTGATCTGCCGATTGGTCGCGAAACCCGGACATCGGCTTGCCAGTATCCGATTGCAATGGAGATCGAGGCTCCACCCCTTCGGCAACCGTAACCATCGGCGTCCGCTGGCTACGCCGTTTGTTCGTTCGATGCCAGTGCTCCCGATCAAAACCAGGGTCATGGCATTTTCTTCAAGGTGCAAATCATAATTGGTCGTCGTCGGTAGCAGCGCAAGTGCTTGTCGAACATTTATTTGCATGGATGGTATCTATCGCATTTCAGCAACAAATGTTCGACTGGCGTCAGAGGCAGTCAATTACGTAATCGGATCTTTGATGTTGCCGAATATTTGTTTTGCTGTTTTTATGTTGTAGTTGGCGAGTTTATTGTTTGTGTAGTCCTTTTTCAGCCATGCCATTCAGTATGCCATCGATCGGTAGGTATATCTCAGCTCTTCCTCATCTGAATTCCTAAAAATAATATAAATCCCTGAACAAGGTGAAATATACATCGAAACGTCGTAAAATATACGCCAAATCTTCTTAGCTGCTAATTACAAGGCTGTTGTTATCAGACAAAATCCAAAAAAAGTGCTTTATGTTTACTTCGCTTCCTATTAATAGACGACCTTCACACTTTTGTCTTGATGCTGTCTGAAAATTTTTTTTCAAACTAGATTTTTTTACCTTTTTACCGACGCATGAGCCTGCATACCTTTACACTTTTTTACCGAGATTCGCACAGCCGTGCCCCAGCAAACATGTTTTTTGCCGAGATTTCTGCCAAAAAAAATAATTTGCCGAAAATCAGCTAACAAACATCATTTTTGCCGGAATATCAGTTTTTTATTTTGCTGACGAACGGCTTTGTGGATTTTTGCCGAGCTGCAGAAATAAAAACTAGGTCTTAATCAACTCAGCTCAAAGAACTAGATTTAAAATGTGTATGTTACAAGATAGCGTCACTTCAAGAACTCAAAAGTTTGCTTACTGGTTTGTGCTCTCTTGACTATAAGCGGAAGCTAGAGCATTGTCATGGAATGCTTTTTTTCAATCGGATATAGGATCCAGCGGATATCTCTGAAATTCGAACAAAATGTACTGCCCACGATTTCATAGTTGACGATACGTTGCATGTTCCAAACCTCATTTAATTGTTTACGGGTTGAAATGTTTTAAATTTGCGATGTTTGTCCTCAAATCATTCGAAATACTTGCGAAAGTGCAATGGTTGTTACGTCAACTATGAAATCATGGGCAGTAAAGTTTCGAACTATTTTGGGCTTTTTTTTTTAAATAAAAGCAGCTTTTTTCGAAGGCGATTTTTTTGCATGAGAGCAATTTTTATAACAAGAAGGATGACTTTTTCCAACAATGGCATTTTTTTTTCGATTAAGGCGATATTTTTGTAATATGAAAGATTTTTTTGCAATAATGGTGATATTTCTGTTCGATAAGGGACATTTATTCCAATAAAGGCAATCTTTATCAAATATGGGCGCTTTTGTCTCAATGTAGGTGTTTTTTTTTTTTTCATTTTTTAATAAGATTTTTTTTAAACAAGGGCGATGTTCTTTCAAATAGTCGTTTTTTTCAATAAGAACAATTTTTCAAGTTTAATTTTAAAACCAAAAGTTTCTTTTTTTAAAAAAGGAAGATTTTTTGCCAAAAAAAAGGCGTTTTTCTCGATAACGGACACTTTTATCAATAAAGGAGAGTTTTTATTTTTATTTTTAAAGAAACAAACTTTTTTCCAAGAGTGATATTTTTCCAATAAGGGCATTTTTTTCAATAAAGGCGATTTTGTTTTAAATAAAGCCAATTTTTTCAATGAGGACATTTTTTTTTTCAAACATGATAATATTTCTTTTCGATAAGGGACATTTTTTTTTCCAATAAGGGCATTTTTTCTAAATTTGGGCGATTTTTTTTCAGTAAAAGTGATTTATTTTTTTAATGATATTTTTTTAAACATGATTTTTTTTTTCAAATAGTCGATATTTAACAAGAGCAATTTTTTTCAAGTGCGATTTTTCTTCCAAAAGGGTCATTTTTCAAAACAAGGAAGTTTTTTTGCCAACCAAGGCGTTTTTTCTCCTAATAACTAATAATAATAACTTTTGCCAATAAGGGTGATATTTTACCAATAAGGGCATTTTTTTCAATAAACGCGATTTGTTTCAAATAAAGACGATTTTTTTACTAAGGTCATATCAGGGATTTTTCAAATAGAGTGAAAGGTTTTTTTTTCAACAAAAGCGTTTTTCCATTCACTGTAGGTGGATTACCTCGGGGTTTTTTTTTAAATAAGAGCGACTTTTTTCAAAGACGATTTTTTCCAAGAGAGCAATTTTTATTTCAAGAAGAATGATAAATGCAATCGATTTTTTTCCAATAAGGGCGATATTTGTTTCGATAAGAGACATTTTTTCCAATAAATACAATTTTTCAAAAATGGATTTTGTTTCAATAAAGATCATTTATTTTTTCAATAAGGCAATTTTTTTAAACGATTTTTTTTCTCAAATGGTTGATTGTAATAAGAGCAATTTTGTTCAATGGCTATTTTTTTATGAGGGCTACTTTTTTACAATAAGGATGACTTTTTGCCAATAAAGGCTTTTTTTCTCGATAAGAGTCATTTTTTTCCAATTAAGGCTGTGAACCATTCCACCGATTCGTTTAACTATTAGTTAAAATTTGACAGTTCGATGGTTATTTCTCCGTGGTTAAAAATAACCCTGCTCCGGAGCATGGTTAGGTTGAGAGTTCGGTAGTTAAATTTTGTTCGCGAGAAAATTGGCGCCAAATCCATTTTGTTCTAAATAACTATCAATCTGTCAAATGCCGAATGGGTCGGCTTCGGGGTAAAATTTCAACCACGGAGGGAAAATAACCATCGAACTGTCAAGTTTTAACTGATAGTTAAACGAAACGGTGGAATGGTGATAAAGAGATGAAATTTAAAAAAATAAAGGTGATTTTTACAGTAAGAGTATTTTTTAATAAAGCTTTTTGTTTCAATAAAGACGTTTTTTTAACATGGCCTTTTATAAGCGTTATTTCTAAAAAGGCGGTTTTCTAAATAAAGACAACTTTTTTTCCTATAGGAGCGATTTTTTCAATAAAGGCGATTTTTTTTTCTAAAAAAAATGAATTTTTTTTTCAAGGGCGATATTTTTTCTAAAAGGATGATTATTTTCAAGCACGATTTTTTTTTTCAATAAGAGTACCTGCAATCTCTGCTACATATACCTGATCAGAAAGCCCTTAAATGCTTTAATTTTGTTTTCTTCAAAATACTCCTCTAATTCACAAAGTTCTTCAAACACTTCTACAGTTATTCACTGGGAGATTTCTTAGCCAAGTAACCATTTTTTGAATTCGTATATCATGAGGCTAACACAATGATACTTTTATGCCCAGATTTTATTCATGCTTCGTGTGGTTACTAGTTATAAGTGGTTATAAGTGCGCTTTTAAACACTATTGATAAAATACGATTTATAAAAAGTGCAGAATTTTAGTATTGATGACTAGGATTTGAGGCTCGCTATTCTAATAGGTTTAAGGAAATCACGAAAAAATGGTCATGCAAATAACTTCCTGGCTTTCATATTTCTCAATAATTAGAAGTTCCAGATATGCAACGGATATGCAAGGTTCTCACATGATTTCAGGATTTATTTCAAAAACGTTAGGAGATTTCCGTTCATTCATACATACCAAGGAATTGGGTGCTTGTTCTTCGCCATATATTTTTTGCTATTTAATGCATGTATACACTAAAATTTCCAATAAACAAAATGTTAATTTCGCTATTTACAGTCCGTTCACTAAACCAAAAATACTAAACAGAAATAAAAAAGGGACGGCTGATAAAGGACACACTGATGGATACAGCTCTGGATAGACGTGATCAGTTAGGAAAATGAAAGACGTGGTAAATTTGAAAAATAAAGATTAACAATTTGAAAAAAAATGACAAGAAAGATCAAATCTGTTGACAAAACATAAAACAAATTTAGTTCCATGGGCATTCTTGGATATATTCCGTAGCTTTGATTCCGGCTCTTTTCGCATTTTTTGGTTAAGTGTTACCTTGGATTTTCCACGGTACATTAATCGAAATATTTTCAAAATTTTAGTGAATTTTCAAAATAAAAATCCATGTATATTTTATTTAAAGTTTTCCCGAGAACTTCTTCTGCAAATTTGAAGGAAATGCATCAAATTGTTTGTGGAACACATTAGAAATCCACGGGAAACACCCAGGAATTCCCACGGGACATAATTCGGAACCTGCAATTGCAAATTCCTCGTATTTTTTACAGGAAATGCTTTGAAATTTCCAAGAGAAATAAAATTGAAACCAACAGAAAATCATTCGTAATTTCCAAGGGGAAATTCTTCAAACTTTGGAAGGTGAATTTTTAAAAAAATCCATGGAAGTTTTATCTAAAGTTTCACGAGGAATTCTTTTGCAAATTTGAGAGAAATTCATCAAAAAAATTTTTATTAATTTTAATGGAGGATTTCATGAAAACTTCTGAAGAATTTGCGTAAAATATTCTACGGAATTTCAATTAAAAATCAGCCGATCTTCCATGTGAAATTCTCCGGGTCCTAAGCATAATATGAAAATCATAAATCTAGGCTATTGAGCAAATAAATTCAAATATTATTTTCAATTGAAATTTTAATGATAAACTGAATTTTAATACTGGCACTGATAAACATGCTGAAGCTAATGCATGATTTAATCGTACTGTGAACTGCTAAAAACTATTCGAGAACTTCTGGTGCAAAGTGCTCCAACAGTCAGTCATCGCCGGTTGAATTGAACGCGCTGCCAACCAAGAAGATGGGAGACAACACGAACAGCAGCACAACATCGCGCCGCGAGACAGACACACAATGAATGAATGCGTTTGATTGAACAAAATGCTTAATTACAGGGAACTGGTATCCGTGTAGTTGTTGTTGGTAGCCCCTTTCGCGCGTCACCTCCTGATTGGCCTCGCGAATCTTGCTTGCCAATATGCTTTTGCTCTGGCCAAGAAAGTAAAAAGAAGTAAACCGAACAAACCGCGAATCAATTCGTATACACTAGACAAGGGCAACACGCAGCATGGGGAAAAACAAATTCTGCATTTCATTGCTTTTTATTAATATTCATACACATAAATTTATCCATGTTAAGGTGCTGCTGTTGCTGCGGTATAAGTCGCAGAGCGGTCAGGTTTTGCATGACTTTTCAAGCGCGCGCTTTTGTTTTTTTTATTAAAACGAACATAGGTTTTGTTTTAAGTCTCACCCTCCTGCCTGTACGCTACCCCTTCAGTTGCGCGGGTGACTAACTAACTGCAAACATGTTTAATCCTTTCTCCTCCCGCGCGCCATGTAATATTATTAGCCGGTGAGGCAAAGATAGAGCCATTGCATCGGGTTGTGATCCGTGATCAGATCAGAGACCAGAGCGCGCGTGGTTGATCTCAACCAGAAACTAGGTCGAGAAGCTGTCAGATAAACTGTTGTGAAATTTGCACAGCTATTGAGCAAGAGCGCGCTGGCAATCGCCAACTTAATCGTTGGACAGACTCTGGTGAGTCGGAAAGTGCACTCAAATTCAAATTACGAGACGCAATGTGTCATTTGAAGTAGTTTAAGTTGATTTCACTGATAAGAGGCGAATGCTAATATGGCGTCTTTCAACAATGGAAAGATGCATATCAGCAAGAGCTTCAATTTTTTACCAGAACCAGTGACGAAACACTTTTTAAATATTTCTGACTGTTGAAGATAATTTGCATGGCTATTTTTCCACCTCGAATCGCCTAACAAATTCGAATCGAAAGACATCGAGAAACAAATTTGACTATTAATGACTTCGACTGCTGATTGACATAAAATCGCAATAATTGGACAAACATCGGGTTCCTTCGTTGACAGCACAATTCATCTTCATTGCAATCTGCAGCTGCCCTCTGCCGGGTTCAACTGGACACTCCACCTGCCGTCCAGCAGCAGTAGCAGCTTGCAAGAATTACTAATGCCACCAATTCAGCGATCCAATCGACGCCATTTGATCTGTCAGCCTGCGCGCACAATTTTCCCACCAAATCCCAACATCATCGCCGCCACCGCCGCAAGCTTGCGCATAAATAATTTAAATTAATTTAATAAGAATACCTAATTCGAATCACCCTGGCAATCGCGTTCATCGGACGCTTATTGAAAATCCATCCAGTGCCGTCTAGTCTAGTCCCCCTAGCAAGCCACAGCAGTGGGAAATGGAAAGAATCTCGGTCTTCGTGGTTCACGGTTACTTAAGGCCTAGAGCGGCCCAAACGGGCGCTTATGAGATAAGGCTTTGCCACTGGAACCGAGATTGCACTCGTTCGGTTCGGTTCGGATGGTACGCTTTGCGACGATAATTGGGTAGATGTAGTTAAGCTCACTGAAACCAAGCAAGTACAAGTAGATCAATCTCGGCTTAGCGCTCGGCCTGGGGCTTCGGAGTTGCAATTTCGTTACTGTTTATGGTAATTTTTTCCTAATTCTATTGAATTGTGCTATCTGTATCTGCGCACCGTGGTTGGTTGTGCGACACGGTCGGTTCATTCCGTAGTTCGGTTTCCGAGATCTCGTTAGTTTCGTTCGTCTCCCAGCCTCCAAGCCAAGACCACCGAGCATCGCCCCATACAACTCCTGCAAGCAAGGGGTAATGTGCTGACAAGATCTGTTTGTGAAGAGCACCGAGCTCCCAAACAAACCGGGATGGATGGAACAAAAACCTGTGCAAGAAGCCGGGCCAGAAATCGACAGATGCAATGCGTACACACGTTGGGTAAGGTTAGGTCTGCTGGGCTTCGAGGTGTGCTTTTTTTTCCTGATGGTGCCTCTCCGCTACCGACATGTACGGCCGATTTGGTGTAAACACAAACATGCGAGACGCGTTGTTGTTCTCCCGCAACGACGCGCACATGTGTCCACACGCCGAGTAAGGAAGGATGGAAATAAGCTGAAAAGCAAATGAGGAGGTAAACACTTCATTGACTGAGTTCGAGAGGTGCACATATGTAGACATATGTGGCTGAGTGTACGAGATATACCGGCGGAGAAGAAGCAAGCACTACGTGCATGATTGGAAAACCCATCAAATCGTGCGTAGAAGGAGCACGTCTGTCCCTTTCGGTGAAGCAGTAGGAAGATGATTCATTGAAATTTAATTAAAAGACGCCGCCTAACTGCTCAGATAAAACTAATTGGATTACCAAAACTGTGAGGTGGATGAGGAATAATGTCAAAGATTATTTCCAAATGAACAGATGTATCCTCCAGTCGAAAACGTAAAATACATTTATTGTTAAACCGTATTGTAGCTTGATATTTCAGTCTACTCGAACTGTTTCAGACATCATCAAAAGTTTATTCTGATTAACAAAGGATCTCCATTGCCGTTCTGGATCGATTTATTCCATTTAGAAATTTTGATTTCAATATTTTTTCCATTGTTGACTGACTGAGCAAGTGACCACCCGTTGCGTGCGAATAAGTTTTTTTTATTTGACGTTGACGACAGGGCACGTGACCCACCAAATTGAATATTGACCCTAAAATTTGAATATACATACATATACGCAAAATTGGTTTGAAAACAAAGAGTTTTTCTGCCAACTTTGACAAACTCTTAAGAACCTGGGCGTATCTAATTTTGAACAATGGAGTCGTCAACGATCCATTAAATTTTGTCGATCGTACGCCCGGTGATGAATGAAACCTTCTCAAAAATGAAATGAATCCATAGCTTTGAATCTATGTACCAATAAAATCATACAATTGTATTGAACCGTTGTTGATCGTTGTTTCGATCTAACGGTTCGATCCGTTCGGGACCCTCCTCAAGGACCCAATGCTTACATTATTTTTATTTATTTTAATCTTTATTAACGTGTTTTTTAAATCTACAGATTAAGTTCAACACCGCCCAATGCTTACAGATTTATCATCATCTGTGGTGGATAAATCTGAAAGAATTGAGTCCCTGATATAGGTCCTGCATCAAAACGTTGGACAAAATTAAATAACAGTGTCTTGATTTTGTCAAGATTGAAAAGCCACCTTCGAAATATTAAATTAAAGTCGAAAAATAATAATGGCGATCTACCTGTTAAACAAATTCAAATTTACAAAATTTATCCGCGTAAATGACAGGAATAAGTAGATTTAAAATAGCTCAATCAATTCTGATAACTTTATTTCCTATTTGGGCTGTCAAAATAGTTAAATTTTCAATTTGTGTGTCGTTGAACAGGTAAAAAGTGAGGTTACGAAACGCCACTGAAAAAAAAAACGAAGGAAAATTTCGAAGGAATCGCTGGACAAAATTACGAACCAATTACTGGATAAATTCTCAAAGCAATTCCAGGGAAATGTAGGATTTTTTTTTCGGAAAATCCATTATGAACTAGGGGGAATGACGGCTTTGGCAGGTTTTGTTCTATTATTGTCAGGGGTGTTTTTATGACTGATTATGCTCAAATTTGGCCTAAACATTCTTTGCATATCAAAGAATATTGTGGCCAAATTTCATAAAATTTGGACGACAAAAAACCCCCCTGACAATAATAGAACAAAACCTGCCAAAGCCGTCTTTCCCCCTACTTGGAAATTCCTTTGAAATTTCGTTCAAAAGTTCTTCAGGAATGTATGCTTTTACTGAAAGTTTTTTCATAGGAATTCGTAGTGGAACTTCCGAAGGATTTTCTAAATAATTATTCTAATGCAGCGGTTCTCAACCTTTTTCTTGAGAGGTACCCCTTGCAAGTTTTGCATTAATTGAGGTACCCCCTCTCGAAATTAGGCTTCCAATCCTTTTGAAAGAATAATACCGAGCCCTTTGAAGGGAAGCTCCTTTAAGCTTTTGAATCCCTTTGAAGTAGACTTCCGCGCCTCTTCATTAGAGGCTTCTAAGCCTCTTCTAGAAAGGCTTCCGAGCCTCTTGAAGGCGGTTTTTGAGCCACTGAAAAGGAGGCTTCCTTTGCAGCTTAAAACGACGCTTCCAAGCTTCTTGAAAGAAGGCTTCCGAACCACTTGAAAGTAGACTTCTGAGCATCTTGAAAGAAGGATTCTGAGCCTCTTGAATGGGGGCTTCCGAGCCTCTTGAAAGAAGGTTTCCGAGCCTCTCGAAAGGAGCCTTCCGAGCCTCTTGAAAGGAGGAGGCCTAAACCTCTTGAAAGGACACTTCCGAGCCTCTTAAAGGAGGCTTTTGAGCCTCTTGAAAGCGTGCTTTTAAGTCTCTTGAAATGTGGCTTCCTACCCTCTTAAAAGGAACCTTCCGAGCCTCTTGGAAGGAGGCTTTTGAGCCTATTGAAAGGAGGCTTCTGAGCCTGGAAGGAGGTTTTTGAGTCTCTTGAAAGGATCTTGAAAGGAGACTTCTAAACCTCTTGAAAAGAGGCTTCCGAGCCTCTTGAAAGAAGGCTTCCGAGCATTTTGAAAGAAGGCTTCCCAGCCTCTTAAAATGATGTTGAAAGGAGTCTTCCGAGTCTCTTGATAGAAGGCTTCCGAGCCTTTTTAAAGAAGGCTTCCGAGCCTTTTGGAAGAAGGCTTCCCAGCCTCTTAAAATGATGTTGAAAGGAGTCTTCCGAGCCTCTTGATAGGAGCCTCTTGAAAGGAGGCTTTTAAGCCTTTTGAAAGGAGACTTCAGAGCTTCTTAAAAGGAGGCTTCTGAGCCTCTTGAAAAGAGCCTCTTGAAAGGATATCGAAAGGAGGCTTCTGAGCCTCTTGAAAAGAGGATTTTGAGACTCTAGAAAAGGAGGATTTTGAGCCTCTTGAAAGGAGGCTTCCAAGCCTCTTGTAAGGCTTCCGAGCATCTTGAAAGAAGGCTTCCGAGCCTCTTGAAAGGATGCTTTTGAGTGTCTTGAAAGGGATTTTTGAGCCTCTTGAAAGGAGGTTTCCGAGCCTCTTGTAAGGCTTCCGAGCCTCTTTAAATGACGCTTCCGAGCCTACTTTAAGGAAGCTTTTGAGCCTCTTGAAAGGGTGCTTTTGATCCTTTTGAAATAAGGCTTCCGAGCCTCTTGAAAGGAGCCTTCCGAGCCTCTTGGAGGGAGGCTTCTGAGCCTGGAAGGAGGTTTTTGAGCCTCTTGAAAGAAGACTTCTGAGCCTCTTGAAAGTAGACTTCTGAACCTCTTCAAAAGAGGCTTCCGAGCCTCTGGAAAAGATATTGAAAGGAGGCTTCCGAGCCTCTTGAAAAGAGGCTTTTGAGCCTTTAGAAAAGGAGGCTTTTGAGCCTCTAGAAAAAAAAGTTTTTTGAGCGGGAATCGAAGTGTGCCGCGCAAGACGGATGGACGTCAAAAATTTTCACAGTGCGATTTTTTTCCGTTTCGGCTTCCAATAACTACATAATCAGAAGAAAATTCTGAGTATGTTTTTGTGCGCGGAGTTGTTTCTATGCTGAGGCATAGCATCGCGAGTGGTGTTTTCGTGTGATTCTAAACTGGCCATGAATGCTCTTTCAAAAACTTTTGAGTTCGGCTGGTGGTGGTGGTTTCATTATTGTTTCCCAAGTGTTCCCAAAAGATTTGTGTCTCTATCGGTTCAGCGATTTATATATATGTGTTATAATAAGAAAAAGTAAAATACGGTGTGATTGAGAAGTGAATAAACAAAAGTATGTGTGTGTATCAAATTGGTGTACATTGGAAACAAATCGTTATTGAGAGATTGTGGAAAGCACTCAAACCAAATAATTGAACCGTTAACTAACTATTTAAGAAGATTCTGATGAATACGTCGATCACACATCATCATCGTAACTCCCCTCAAACCATTTGAACGTCCAGCATTCCCATGGATAGCGCGTGGTATTTAATTTATACAATTTTGGGTGAAGTCTGAAATCCGATAATGTAGTCTTCACACAAGCGATACCATTAGGTAGTACGGCTCCGGTTCCATTGGATGCACAGCGTAGGCACAACGCACATTTATTACATTCACATCGTGGAAGCGGAGATTGGTGAGAATTTTCCATTTATACCTTTCTATTATTGGTAATAATATGAAATTCGTCTAAATAATCGTACCTCGGTAAATCAGAATGCTTCTCGCTAATTTCTAACTGGTCGTTGCTGCTTAGCTTCTCGTAATCTAATAAAATAACATAGCCCGTCGGAGTCCTCGAAAAGCAAGCAGACATTTTTTGTTATCATTGTTATTATTTATCAAAAAAGGCATTAATGTTAGGATTTCTTATTCATTGATAGGCGTGTGTGCTATGTACATACAGTATCCCCCCGTTTGTCCGGACCTCGCTAATCCGACGACTCGTTAGTCCGGATCTCGCTGATTCGGAATTTTCCGGATTAAAAAGTATCAACACTTGTTTGAACACATTATACTGTCAGTTTTCAGATTTTGCTGTGATTTTGTTTTGGTTTTTTTGTATGGATTTGACGGTCGGATTAACCTCGATAGTCCGGCCATACATTTATCGGACCAGCGGGGTATATTGTATTAGATAGTGTTTATATAGGTGTGGAGTTGCATAGATCGTATCACATACCAAAGTGAATCCAGACCTATGTAACTGTTTTCCCCTACCCATCCCTACTCGCAAAATCCTTCCTGTGACAATCGTGGAGATGCAGAGGTATACACGGTCTCTAGAAACAACGATTGTCACACACTAATATTCCTTCCCATCCCCGATAGACCGTGAGGACGTGGCCGGCGCCGTTATTGATCATTTAATTTCTAGAGCCCTCGAATTGTGCACATTGAGGTTGGAAAGCAAATCCCATGCCCCACCCACTGGTTCCTTGTGCAATTTCGATTGCTCTGATCAATCACGGAGTAGCAACTACGAAGTGTACGGTCATCATGCTCATGCTCTAGAAAAAAAGTCTTTTGAGCTTCTTGAAAGGGAGGCTTCCGAGCCTCTTGAAAGGAGGCTTTTGGGCATCTTAAAAGGGATTTTTGGGCCTCTTGAAAAAAAGGCTTGCGATCCTCTAGAAAATAGGCTTCCGAGCTTCTTGAAAAGAGGCTTTTCAGCCACTTGAAAAGAGGCTTCTGAGCCTCTTGAAAAAGGCTTCCGAGCCTCTTGAAAAGAGGCTACCGCATCTCTTGAAAGGAGGTTTCCATGCCTCTTGAAAGGACGCTTCCGAGCCTCTTGAAAAAAGACTTACGAACCTCTTGAAAGGAGGCTTCTGAAGTGCCCAAGAGGCTTCCGAGCATCTTGTAAGAAGGCCTTCAAGCTGCTTGGAAGAAGGCTTCAGAGATGCGTAGAAGGATGCAACGAAGCAACCGAGCATTAGTGAAAAAATTAATTTTGTTCATTCGACGTTTTGCTCGTTCGAGCTTTTGTTCTGCAGTCCTTTATACATTGTGCTGGTTGTGGAAGGCAGAATTCAATTGGGATTTATTGATCGCATTGCATATTATGTACAATATAAATTTTTGAAATAAAAAAACACAATTATCAAAACTATATCAATGAGTTTTGATTGCAATTGTAATACGTCCGCCATTACGCATTTTTGTCCGAGGTACCCCCTAGAGCCAGCGAAGGTACCCCCAGGGGTACATGTACCCCAGGTTGAGAACCGCTGCCTTAGAACGAACTCAGAAAAGAAATGAAAATCGTACACGCTAACTTTTATCTACTCAGTGACTAAGTAAAATTGTATTGCCCTTCCTTTTAATCCCACGGAAATTTTATTAAATATCAGTCGAGTCATTAAGTCGAGTCAAGTACGAGACACTGAAGACGGCCTTACTGTTGAGGTCGAAATACGTATCTGTCAAGATACAATTAAGTGGTGGAATTCAATGGGATTGTATTAACTCGTCTTATGACAAGTGAAGACATTCCACTAAAAAGCTCAAATTAATTTTCTTATCATTAAATATCAGTCAGAAACAGTACTCAAAATTATGAGTAGTCTTCCGAGCAAATCAATTTTTTACGCCACTGGAAGTGAGCGAAACTTTTCTGAAAAATGATTTCTAGGCAAAAATCTGCGTGAATGAACATTTTCTTCACATAAGAATGAGTGAAAATTAAGTGCACCGGATTAGCTGAATACCTACTTAAGAAAGATGCACGATTTATCATAGGAGCCACGGAAGTTATTTGAATTTTCAGTGCAAAAAAAAACAACAGTACGGATCGTTTGGGTAGAAAACGAAACAAAAATTATGAAGATCAAGTACAACAAGCCTGGGATTGAACGCTCAACCTCCTGCTTATACTGCAGAACCATGCTCTCTGAACTTTTAAATATTTTTCTTCCAAAATACGCAGATTTCCCAACATGCTGTGCGTATTCATGAACGATTTTTGCTATGGAATTCGATGGCGCATGCAATCTTCGAAATTGGGGAGATTGATTCTCTCTCTATAACATCTACTCAATAAATATTTTTTAGAGCAAACCCTTCATCGCATCTGTCAAATCTACAAAAAAAATAGCCGCTTGAGCACAAATTTATATTTTCATGAATTTGTTTGCCAAACTTCTCAAGTCTCAGAATCAAGTCTTCTCATATTGTGACAACATCTCAAAATCCAATTACCCTGTAATTGTGGTGGAATGTTGGCATTTTTATCGGTGAAGATCATTTAGCATATTGACGGCTTGTGCTGTGAAAACATGATAGCATTTTGTCAATATTAGGGGAAGTTGTTCAAATTTTGCATGGTCACTAAAAACATCTATAGAAGGGACAAACACAGTAAGTAATAGAGTAAATAAGGTTGTCAATAAAAAAATACCACATAACACCACATAACGATCATTTGTCTAGAGGATCTATAATAAAAGTACGCTCTTACAATACTGCTCTATGTAGTTCTCGGTAAAACAGCGGAGAATTAAGTCTCCCAAGGGGTCAAGTCTCCCAAGGAATCAAATCTTCCCACCTTCTCCTACTGTATAAAGTTTGAGCTTTAAAACAAAATCGGAATCGGCAGGTCTCCTGCTTGCATGACTGTATACCAATTTATAAATTGTGACGTAAAACACCCTCAATTAGCTACTGGTGAAATGCCAGTAAAAGCAGCGAGTTAAACGGCTGACGAAGTTTCAGCGCGATCATTTGTTTAAGATCCGTAATTTTATTTCCGCCATGATCAAAGGATCATCCGATGGATACATAATGTTTTATTTAAAAAAAATCTTAGTCAATAGTTTTCAAATAGTTGAAAATAGTTACCTTTTGCGAGAGAAAAAATCGTTTTTTAATTATTTTTTCCCAAGGGGGGAGGTTTTGCGAAAAAAAACTAAGTTTTAATAGTACTCCGGAACGCATTCGGTAGCGAACAATTAGACATGTGTCAAATGCAATCTGTTGCGGGCGAATCGGATCATGATGAGTACCAAAAAATGTCTTACATTTTTTGTACACACACATACGAACATACATACATACAGACATCACCTTAATTCGTCAAGTTGAGTTGATTGATATATAAGTATACGAGAAAGCCAAAACGCATCGATTTGTTATTGCATTTTCTTTTGGTATTCGTTCTTGAATGAGCCCAGCAATTTCTTTTCATTTCATTTGATGAATTCATTTGAGAAATTACATTGAAACGATGATTCGGAGAATTTCCCAGTATCCATCAGTATTTCTCAAGAAACTTCTTTTAATCTTCTTCTATTGATTACAAAACTGAGCTTATTCTGTATGCTACTACGAGATTACTCTTGTGTTTTCTTTAGAGAATTCATCAAAAAGAACTTCTGGAGGATTTCCCAGTGGAACTCCATGAGGAATTCCGAGTTACTCAAATAGTGAAGTTTGAGAAGAAACATCTAAAATTCTTGGAACAATTTTACGAGGGCTTCCTGAATGAACTCAGACATGCACTCGCAAAGAACTCCTGGATGAAATTCCAAAAGGAACTACTGGGAGAATTGCACAAGGATCTTTTGGGGGATAGGAACATGCAATGTCTTCACCTGTCATAAGACGAGTTTAGTACTATTCCATTTAATTTTACCACGTTGTATTCTATACAGATACGTATTTCGACCTCAACTGTAACGTATTTCGACCCCAACTGTAAGATGGAGCTGCAGGAGCAATTCTAAGACAGGCAAAACATTTAAACTAATTCCAGGAGTAACTTTTGTAAGTTTTTGTGATGGAACTTCTGAAAGATTCCTGGTTTCTCGGTGGAGCTTTCAGGGGAAATAAGCAAAGAAATTCCCGGAATCTTCGAATATAATTTGCGGAGGAACTGCGTAGGTGATTACTAGAGATTTTTTTCAGTGTTGAACTTGAATTTATTTACATACTAGTTGACCCGGCAGACGTTGTCCTACATAGTAGGCGTTGTGAACGGCCCATGCAAAATTCCCATACAAACCTTTTTTTAGGTTTTCACGATTTACTCAACTTTACTAATTCGCATGAGGAAATATCATTTAAATTCGTAGGAAACTATTACAAACGTAACTGTTGAAGGAATGAAGAATATCCATCCAGCCGTTTTCTAGTTACGAACACTGCGGTTACGAACACAGACCAAGGATAAAATAGGTGATCAACCATACCCAATAAAGTCGAACCTCTATAAGTCGATATCAACACGTGTAAGTAAATAAATCCATATTAAAAAATATTTTACGGGCTACTAGCTTTTTTTTTTTAATTGGTTCCCCGGAGTACTGCTTCCATTTCTGCCATTATTGTAATACCTATAACCTATACGATACGACGATTTCAAGATCTATTTTAAAAATTACACAATAGCATTGATTTACAGACTTTTGTGCAGTTCGTTCTCGAACGATTATCAGTACACTTTTTGCAGTTCAACTATAAGTACACTTTTTGCAGTTCAACTATAAGATACAAACATTTGAAAACTCACAACCGAAACCGAATTAACAACTCTTGATAAATTTAACAGTCTTACCAATGTTTGCTAATCGATAACACATCAGAATTGGTCATACCTGTAATGAAACAGAAATAGAAGAAGAGTTAGTAAATTGTTACACTTATACCGTAAATTAAACACGTATCTTTCGTTAAGGAATTGAAGTATTCAAATGCACAGTAAAAAAAAGTGTCCTCAGGTAACAAAAGTCGAAAATAGTCAGTACGTGGGCGTCCGTCGTCTGGGCGCATATGCGTACAGGGGAATGTGGGTTCAATTCCCGCCTAGTAAGATTTTTTTTCGTAAAGCGGTAAATTCTCCACTGGTCCACTGGGTGTTATGTACATGTTCTGTCTATTGTCTTATGGTAGGAGATAAGTATTCAGCCTGTGCGACCTCTGGTCGAAGACGGTGATCATTTTTTTTTATAGATTGTGTGAATCGTAAGCACGAAACAATCAACAAAGGCAATTGGAATCGTTCACCAGGACGGAATAATTGAATGTAGAACATTATGCGCGATAAATTATTATGATTTGTGGGTTGGAATTTGTTAGAGGGGAGATCAGTAGAAAAGGTAATTTCGACTTCTGCAGAAATATAAACCTCTGGAACAGGGCGGGATTTAGGGGGGCGGGGGAGCGGGGCCCCGGGCCCCCACATTCCTTATGTACCAAAATCAACCTTTTTTGTACATTTTGGGGCCCCCACAAGCAGTTGGCCCCGGGGCCCCTTTCCGGCCAAATCTGGCCCTGCTCTGGAGAATACAATTTTCTATTTTTAATGTTTTTACCAACGAAAAGTCATCACACGTTATCCACTTGTAAGGTTTCAATAACATACACTTAAGAATCTAACAATTTCGTATATGGCCAGTTCTTCTAACGATGTTTCCGGGCAGAAGCCATGAATTGGATAACAAAACATTTTATTATTTATTATTATTGACTTTATTTCAGAGGCTTCCAGCCCTAGGTTACGCTATGGATAAAAACAAACTAATGGCTCGAGATATGGATATTTATCAGCTCGGATTGGTATATTCTTTAACAGAATTAAGAAAATGTATCGTGTATAGTTAGATATGTTTTCGCTTTGTAATTTACCGCCAAGACGCCCATAAAAGAGATTCAAATCTGGTGATATTGCAAAGCTGAAACAAAAGGCTCGGATATATTGCTAGGTACACACACAATGTATTCATAGAGGACTGTAATCACTGAGAAGCGTGAGCACAACTCATTATCTTGGCAGCAAATCGATTTTCCACCCACTTTACACAACGGGCGTAAATTTAAATGCCCCACATCACATCCCCCAGGAGGAGTAACCACTGTCCTTCCCATCAGCAGGGGGTCGGACGCGGAGGAAGGAAATACTAATTGCGATTCTCTTATCAACCGATTCATTACCTCCCAACTATCTGGCTACCATATCGGTAGGTAGGTGGGTAGCGACTATTGATGATGATTGTTTACTATGCAGCATTTCACTAACTGCTTGGCAGCGCGAACAAAGTGATAGTGCAGCTTGGATCTGCAGTTCGGTTCGTTCGCTAGCGCAGATAGCGAGCTGATAATGACGGTAAAGGTAATGAAATATTCAGCACCTCAATATTCACACGCCATTCGCAGCGACTTGCGATTTGCCATTCGCGGATTTGGGTTTGAATATTGGTTTCGGTTTGTGAGCGCATGGTTTGCTTTGAGTTGCGGTTGTGCAGAATGAATTATTTGCCAAAAGCGATACGTCAATCGATTACATTCGACGAAGGATTGGTGGACTTGGATGATTGGTAATTGGTGAATAAAAGGATTTGTTATTTTCCACGGGTAATTATTCGAATTTCCGACTTTCCGAATTTTCGTTTCTTTCTGAACATTTTTGGAATTCAAGCAGAAAAATCTTCGGAATTCTCGACCGAATGGGAAAATATAAAAAAAAATTATTTATGTCATCAAATCATTAGGATTGACCCGGTAGAGAGTTGACAAAATGTGCTCTGCAATGCAGAGTGCAAATACTCAAGAAAAATATGTCAATTCTAACCAAACGGTATTAGACCGGAATGAGACCATTCGGAACACAGAATGTTGAACACAAACATTAGTTTCAGATTTTCGATAAACGAATACAAAACTAGATCTCTGATTGTGTCTTGAATAAGGATCTCGCGAGCATTTCAAAAGATACCGTCGTGCGGGGCTTCTTTTGACTCCGGGGGCTACTTTGGATTTTTGTTTTTTTTTAAATAAATGGAAAAAATATCATATTTGAAACAGAAAGTGTCCATCCAACTATCAACAAGTCACCCGGTTGGTGATAATGACAATTTTATAGTAATTTTCATTATAATTATTGTTTTAAAATGTCCAAAGTGGCCCCTGATTTGTCAAAATAAGCCCCGCATGACGGTAATCAAAAAATATTTTTCTGAACTTTCGATGCATGAGAACTATTTATAATTTGCATTTTAAAGCTATACCTGTCTTGTTCCCACAATTGATTGTTTCTTATATTAACCTACAACTACAATATTCTTTGCTGACCAAGAATATGAATGTCAATTATGGGCATCATTCGAAACCCTTATGAATCCTTTCTTCCAAGAAATAAAAATAAACCTGCCGAAGCCCTCCTATCTACTTTTCATTCAAATTATCATATATGATATGTGCCAATTTTATTCAAACCCTTTGCTCGTCCCTCGTTGACTGTGTCCGATCTTTCCGTTCCAGATTCGACAGACACCTTGCAAAAGTGTGGCTGGAGTTTCACAACATAGCAGAAAAGGTCAAATGAGAGGCAACCGTTTTTTCTTTTTTTTTTCAATTCCGAAAAAAAAGATCCCTCCTTCCATTCTGCACCTCACACTGGCACACATACACTAAGTAAAGGTCATGTTACCTGCCTACAATTCTGTCCAGGTATTCCCTCCGGTTCCCCATTTTCGTTATCCCGGTCGGCGGTGGTGAGCCTGATACATCTTCCCGTTAGGATTACCTGCCACTCAGCAACACAGCCGGCACTTGGCACTTACAGGTCAACCTTCAACTTGTCTGCTCCTATCGTCGTTCAGGAGCAGCGGTGGTTGCAGCAACATTCTGGCCAAAGCCTATGCAGGTAGGTACGTGTGTTTGTGGCACGTTAGTTGGTGCTCCATTAACAGTTTGAAAGTCGAAAAAAAGGGCTGCCGGTGACGACAGGAAACATCTGCGCTTTGCTGACTTTGCGTTTTTTTTTCGTTATTTAGTTACAGGCTTTGGGCTCATAGTGGCATATAAGGAAACCTGAGAGCAGAGAAATTGCATCAAAGCACATCGGTTCTTGTTGGTGGGTACCAACAACACCTGTAAATAAAGCTACGGCAGGGATTGAAAGTATTGTCAAAGTCATATGTTGAATGTTTTCGAAAACGTTCTGAATTTGAGTAGGGTGTCAAGCCACATTCCCGGCATAACATACATTGTTTATTCATTATTTCTCGCAAGAAGCAGCTTTACCTATTAATTAGTAACTATAATAGTAACAAAATGCGAATTTATTTTGATTTATCTGTAAATAAAAAACATAAAATAAAAAAGCAAAAGAAAGTATTGAAAAAGTTCAAAAGTTCTTATTGAATTCTTTCGTTTACCAGTGATTTGTTTTCAATCTATAGCCGATGTTGTATATCAGATTACGAACATTTTACGAACATTGGCTTCCGGAATGAGATTTTGAGTAACCTTCAGGGGATCAAGGTTTCATTTCAGATTGCTAGGAAGGGTGACTGCTGCGTTTCGCCGGGATCCTTTGACGATCGCAAACATCTTCTTATTATTTAACTGAGAAGCGCCATAAATTCTTCACATACGACGACAAAACTGAGCGATTGTTCAAAGTCGTCTTGAAGGTCTCCCCAGTGATGACAAATCACTGGATGAGATTAAAATTGAAATTTCTCAATTACTTGGATTTTCACCAGTCCAAGTAATTAAGATGAAAAGAAATCCACTCTGGTACTTCCCAGAGGGCATTAAGAATTTTATTTAGTTTTCTTTAACATAAGTGAACTAAATAATATGAAAAGTTTGGAAAAGACCCGTATTATGTCGCATGTCCGTGTTACATGGGAACATTTCCGCAGGCCTGGGGGAAATTTCCCAAACCCTACCCAATGCCGTAAGTGCCAAAAGTGGGGTCATGGAACTAAACATTACCACATGGATGCTAAATGCATAATTTGTGGTGGAACCTCTCACGCCAAGGACGCATGTCCTGTGAGAGAAAATTCTAATAAATTTAAGTGCGCAAACTGTGGGGGCAATCATAAATCCAATTTCTGGGAATGCCCTTCACGCAAACAAGTTTTGAATTCCCGTGCAAAATTGATGACGGGAAATTCCAATCGGATCCCAGATTCGACGGGTAGAAATTTTTCAAACGCTCAAATTTCGAAACCGGTTACCGGTCCAGCAATTCATACCCACCACAATTCACAAACAAATTTAGCCGCTCGTCATCGGGTAGCAAGCACTTCAGTAAATTCCAATTTTTCCAATGTACCTACGTATGCAAACATCGCTGCTGGTAGACCAAATTACTCTTCTCAAAATGAGGTTTATACCCATGTCCCAACGGAAAATAACGGTCATGTTGCCGATTCAGGTAGCATGACTGCTTCCTGATTTTGATTTTTTAACTGAACAATTCCATCACAAGATTGATGCAATGTTCAAAGCAAATACCACTCCTGAAGCTGTTCAGGTTGGTATAAAGTACACACAAAAAATTGTTATCGGACTCCGTTTCAATGGATCCAAATAATTGTGTGAAAGTTCTAAATTGGAATGCCCGCTCTCTAAAGGGTAAGGAAGATGAATTATTCAACTTCCTTTCAGTTCATAATGTGCATATTGCCATTATAACTGAAACGTATTTAAAACCAGGACTCTCCATTAAAAGAGATCAAAACTATTTTATCTACAGAAATGATCGTCTTGACAGCGCCTGTGGTGGGGTCGCCATTGTCATTAATAGACGTATCAAACATAAATTATTTTCTTCGTTTGAAACCAAAGTTTTGAAACCTTGGGAGTTTCTGTTGAAACAAATTTTGGACAATTTTCCTTCATTGCAGCCTACTTGCCTTTTCAGTGCAATGGGCAGCAAAAGAAATTTGTTGAAAGCTGATCTTCAAATTCTAACTCGCAACAAATCCAAATTTTTCATAATTGGTGACTTCAATGCCAAACACCGTTCATGAAATAATGCTCAAAGCAATTCCAATGGTAAAATTTTATTTGAAGATTGTTCTGCGGGATATTATATTATTCAATATCCCAATGGACCAACTTGTTTTTCTTCCAGTCGACAACCTTCTACAATTGATTTAGTTTTTAACGGATTCAAGTCAGCTGTGTGGCCAATTGGTAACTCATGCTGACTTTGACTCTGATCACCTTCCTGTGACATTTGAAATCTCACAAGAAGCCATTTATAATCCAATCAGCTCTACTTTTAATTATCATAGAGCTGATTGGGATTTATATAACACGTATATCGATAGGAATTTTGATGTTGATATTCCTCTCGATACCAAAAGTGATATTGATAATGCTCTCGTATCATTGACAAATTTAATTGTCGAAGCCAGAGGCATTGCAATTCCGAAATGTGAAGTTAAATTCAACTCCATTATTATTGACGACGATCTTCAGCTACTGATCCGTCTTAAAAATGTGAGGCGAAGGCAATACCAAAGAACTCGCGATCCCGCGTTGAAAGTTTTTGGCGAGATTTGCAAAATGAAATTAAAAATGTTTCGCTATTCTGAGAAATACCAACTTTGAGAATAATGTCTCGAAGTTGGATCCCAGTTCGAAACCCTTTTGGAAATTTAAAAAAATTCTTAAAAAAAACCTCAAAATCCAATTCCAGCGCTTAAAGAGGGAAATAAAATTTTATTAACAAATGGCGAAAAGGCTCAAAAACTTGCTCAGCAGTTCGAGAGTGCCCATAATTTTAGTCTAGGTCTCACTAGTCCAATTGAGGATCAGGTTACACGGAGCTTCAACGACATTCTCAATCAAGAGAATGTTTTTGACCCTTCATTGGGAACCAATTTGGATGAAGTGAGATCTATTACTAGAAAATTTAAAAATATGAAAGCCCCGGGTGATGATGGTATTTTCTACATACTTATCAAAAAACTTCCTGAGAGCTCTTTATCCTTTTTGGTTAATTTATTTAACAAATGTTATCAATTGGCATACTTCCCAGATAAATGGAAAAACGCCAAAGTTGTTCCAATTTTGAAGCCGGACAAAAATCCAGCTGAGGCTTCTAGTTATCCTTAATCAGTTTGCTTTCTTCAATAAGCAAACTGTTTGAAAAGATTATTTTAAATAGAATGATGGTTCATATTAATGACAATTCTATTTTTGCTGATGAGCAATTTGGTTTTCGCCATGGGCATTCAACCACTCATCAGTTATTAAGAGTTACGAACTTAATTCGGCTCAACAAATCTGAAGGATATTCGACTGGAGTTGCTCTTCTTGATATAGAGAAAGCATTTGACAGTGTTTGGCATGAAGGTTTGATTGTAAAATTGATGAATTTTAATTTTCCTCTGTACATCATTAAACTGATCCAAAATTATTTATCAGATCGCTCGCTGCAGGTAAACTATCAGAATACTAAATCTGATAGATTACCTGTAAGGGCTAGTGTCCCCAAGGCAGCATACTGAGGCCCATATTGTATAACATTTTACTTCTGTCTTACCTGATTTACCACAAGGGTGTCAAAAATCTTTGTTTGCAGATGACACGGGCCTTTCAGCCAAAGGGCGAAGCCTTCGTGTCATTTGTAGTAGATTGCAAAAAAGTTTGGATATTTTCTCCACTTACTTGCAAAAATGGAAAATTTCCCCGAATGCTTCCAATTAAGTGCCTATATCCACTTATAAACAGAAAATCAAAACTTTGTCTTAAGAACAAACTTTTGATTTACAAACAAATTTTTAGACCTGCCATGTTGTATGCTGTGCCAATATGGACTAGTTGCTGCAATACCAGAAAGAAGGCACTCCAGAGGATTCAAAATAAAATTTTGAAAATGATTCTGAAGTTGCCTCCGTGGTATAGTACCAATGAACTTCATAGAATTTCTAATATTGAGACATTGCAACAAATGTCCAACAAAATAATTTCAATTTTAGACAAAAATCGTGGCAATCTTCTATTGCAACGATTAACTCCTTGTACGCTTAGGATAAAATAGGGTAAGTTTAGTAGAAGTTGAAAACATTGTAATTCCTACATGGTTCAATTCAACCAGAGGAAAAATTCTAACTGCCAGAGGCAATTGAAATGTATTAATAATAACTAAAAGCGTAACATAGCAAATAAGGATGATGGTGTTAAGAAAACACGGAACACCTAGGCTAAGAGATGGATGCAAGTATTAGATAATTAGCAAATAAAATTAGTCAAAAAAAAAAAAAAAAAAAAAAAAACGAACATTTAAGTCTTCTCAGGAACACTGGAAACGCGGTTTTGATAATTTAAAAGGTTTTTGTTTACGCGGATTTTTACTCAATTACACGAATTTTTACACGAATTAAAAAAAGGCATTTTACCCTCCTTCTCCATTGTCCATTTTTCAACTAAATTAATCTGAATTAATTTTTGCTTCAGTATATTAAATACTTATGCAAAGGTATATCGGTACCACAAAACGATAATTAAAATGGAATCAAAACAATACATAGCAAAAGAAAAACTGCATTGAAAATATGGCAATATGGGAATAGTAAAACATGCAAAACTGTAAATGGCGCAAATTAAGTGTTTATTCAGTCCATATGATATAAGACTTGTCTATTTCGTCGATCATTTTATTTTAAATCTTTTTGCAATATCAAGCTTGATAAGAAAATTATTTTGAGCTTTTTAGTGGAATGTTTTCACCTGTCATAAGACGAGTTTATACAATCCCATTGAATTCCACCACTTAATTGTATCTTGACAGATACGTATTTCGACCTCAACAGTAAGGCCGTCTTCAGTGTCTCATACTTGAGTCGAGTTGCAGAAATGTATTCCACCGCGCTGCTGCCACGACCGCAACAGACGCCATCGAAGCGAAACAGGCAACCGATAGTCCCATGGAGTACATTTCTGCTTGCGAATAAATTTTTGCAGCCTCTCGCTCTGACGCGCGTTTGTGATTCTGCTACCGACGGAAACTTTCTGCCGTCACCAAGCAATTATGATTTGCACTTTGAAGAAAATTTGTCTCGGTTCAACATAAAAATGTGGTTCTGGAAATTTTCTATAATCCGCCTTTTCAGTTTTTAACAGCAACAAAATCAAATTACACATTACTGATATAGATCAGCGGTTCTCAATCTTTTTCTTGAGAGGTACCCCTTCGAACTATTGCATTAATTGAGGTACCCCCTCTTGAAAGAATAATTCCGAGCCCTTTGAAGGGAGACTTCCGAGCCTCTTGAAAAGACCTTCTGAATCTCTTGAAAGTAGGCTTCCGCGCCTCTTGATAAGAGGTTTCTGTGCCTCATGTAGAGGCTTCCAAGCATCTTGAATGTAGAATACTTGAAAGGATCTTTCTGAGCCTTTTGAAAGAAACCTTTCGAACCCTTTGAAAGGTGCCTTCCGAGCTTTTTGAAGGCTTCCGAGCCTTTTAAAAGTAGGCATCCGGGCCTCTTAAAACGATGCTTTCGGATCCCTTGAAAGGAGGCTTCCGAAGCACTTAAAAGGAGGCTTCCAGGCCTTTTGTAAAGAGCTTTCTGATCCGTTTGAAAATAACCTTCCGAATCTCTTGAAAGGAGCCTTCTGAGCTTTTCGAAAGAAAGCTTCCAACCCTTTTAAAAGGAACCTTCTGGGCTTCTTGAAAGCAGGCTTCCGAGTGTCTTAAAAAGAGGCTTCTGGGTATCTTTAAATGAAGCTCTTTTTTAGAGAGGCTTTCTAACCTCTTCGATGGCAACTCTCGATCAACTTAAAAAGGAGGCTTCCATTGCATCTTGAAAGAACGCCTCTTGAAAATACGCTACCAAGCCCCTTGAAAGTAGAATTCCGAGCCTTTTGAAGGGAGGCTTCCAAGCCTCTTGAAAGTATGCTTCCTAGCCTTTCGAAAGGAACCTTCCGAGCTTTTTTAAAAGAAGGCTTCCGACTCTCTCTCTTCCGCGCCTTTTCTAAGGAAGCTTCCAGGCCTCTTGAAAGGAGGCTTCCGAGCCTCTTGAAAGGAGGCTTCCGAGCCTCTTGAAAGGAGGCTTCCGAGCCACTTGAAAGGAGGCTTTCGAGCCTCTTGAAAGGAGGCTTCCAAGCTTCTTGAAAGGAGGCTTTCGAGCCTCTTGAAAGGAGGCTTCCGAGCCTCTTGAAAGGAGGCTTCCGAGCCTCTTGAAAGGAGGCTTCCGAGCCTCTTGAAAGGAGGCTTCCAAGCCTCTTGATAGGAGGCTTCCGAGCCTCTTTCAAAGGAGGCTTCCGAGCCTCTTTCAAAGGAGGCTTCCGAGCCTCTTTCAAAGGAGGCTTCCGAGCCTCTTTCAAAGGAGGCTTCCGAACCTCTTGAAAGGAGGCTTCCGAGCCTCTTGAAGGAGGTTCCAGGCCTCTTGAAAGGAGACTTCCAGGCCTCTTGAAAGGAGACTTCCAGGCCTCTTGAAAGGAGACTTCCAAGCAACCGAACCTTTAAAAAAAGGCTTCTGAACATCCTGAAAGGAGTTCTTCAAGTATCTTGTAAGGAGGCCTTCGAGCTGCTTGGAAAAAGGCTGTGCTGGTTGTGGAGGGCAGTATTCTATTGGATTTACCAATAGGCATACATATTATGTACAAAACAAAGTTTGAAACAAAAAAAAATCCACGATTAGCAAAACTTTATCTATGAATTTCGATTGGAATTGTAATTCGTCCGCCATTACTAATTTTAGTTCGAGGTACCCCCTAGGGCTAGTGAGATGTTATCCATGCGAATAAATTTTTGCAGCTTTTTTCCTCCGACGCTCGCTTTTGATTCTGCTAAGGATGACAATTTTCTGCGATCGCCAAGCGATTGATTTTCACTTTGAACCAAATTCGTGTATGCTTAACCTTCTCTTGTGTAGAATATTGGAGCAGATTAAATTCCAATAATGCGTTATTATTCTAATTCCAATAAATTCGCGATGCTCATATTCTATGACAATATTGTTCAACTGATATCATGGAAACATGGTGACGAGTGAATAAGTTTGTTTTTATGAAAATACATTTTAATAGTTTCTAATTAATTAACAGTTGAGAACAATACCTATATGGGGAAGTACCTATATCTCCTCCACTACAGCATCATATACGATCTTTTGTTGACTGGGTACTGGTTAGCCCTTTTGAATTTAAAACAATTAGAAATAACAACATTACATCAACATATTAGGTGCTCATTTGAGGATTTAATTTCATATTGAAAATGCTTCAGGCAAATTAGGCAGTACGGTATGACTAGCAATGGATATGTAGCTTTTTATCTTGTTTGGACAAACAATTTTAAAATCATGACATTTTTAATGGAGTGAACGCATAAGAAAGAGGTGTGTTAGGATAAATTTGTGATGTGTTGTTTCAACCGTCTAAGACGAGTTTAGTACTCTCCATTTAATTCCACTAATTATATATAAATAATAAGTGGAATTAAATGGAGAGTACTAAACTCGTCTTAGACGGTTGAATACACTAAAAAGAGCTTAAAATATTTTTTTTTGATGTGTTGTTTGTTATAAACAATAATTGGATGGTTTACAGGTAGGCGATAATTTGAATACTGTGAATAATTGAAGTGAGAAGGTTTGGAAACAGATTTTCTTATTTCTAAAATTTGACAAATCAGGTGCAGAATGAACAATGGTTCAATATTTAGGATTGTGCAGATAGTTGGGAAACTTTCTGAAAATTATTGATCATAATCCTACGTCTCCGAAATAACACAAAACATTATTTTCTATACAGTGTGCCGGGAATAGGTCCATGTGTCCAAGAAGTGATTTACCCTATCTCAAACACTGTCCAGCAGAATGGACGAAACTCAGTGAACCTCGGTCCTGCCACACACGGTCTACAATTAAACCCGTTGGAAAGCAAATCGGGATATTTCGATTGCGAAATCTGGTGCTTATTTAATCCAGATGGGAATGAGTCTTCCTCACTGCTCACTGGCAGCTGCTCTTGTTTTCCGTTTTTCACTCGAAGGCATCTTTTAGATCTTCGTTGTCGGTCGCCGTTGTTGAAACAAGGTACATTTCTGTCGGTAAAGACAATTAAAACAAAATGCACACAGTGGGACGAAGCAAGAAAAGTGGAAATGTTCAAGTCTCACCACCTTCAATTTTTTAAAATTAAATATCCTTTTAGAGGTCACCGCCTTTGAATCTCGTTCTCTGATATTAGCTCCACTTTGCTCACCATCAAGTGTCGAAATACTAAGCGAACATGTGTATTTAAAACCGAGTAGTGGCAGCCCGCTGCCACGAACCTGCGGCACCGGGCTGCGAATGATTTAAATGAAAATTTATCGTACATTTTATGTTTTTGGATCTACCACCAGTGCGACCAGCATAAGCCGGTCGGTGTTTCGTTATCCACATTCGTGTGGTAGCGTAGACAGCTGGACGCATCCGAATGGCTCTCCCCGGTAGCTGCCCAAGTAGTGGAAAAAGTTGTAAACCGGTAACGGGAGTGAAAAATCGTTGCTATATTTAGCAATTACCTTTGCTGTGATTATTATAAAGAGTGTTCATTAATTTTAGCTTTTTGTTTTCCATCTCTCCGTGGCTCACAACGGGCATGCAGTATGAGGCGTTTATGTAACTCAAAACTCGGCGGAGCGGTGCGGTTGATTAGCTCCTGTGCCGTACCTCTTCATGTCTTATGGATAGTTGGCCGGATGGAATATTACACTCTCTCGAGGGGGATCATGTTTTATGTTTCACTTTCTATTTTTATTGCAAAGTAGTATTTTCACCCGAGCGTTATGAGCTGATGAGGTGTAACTTGAAAACTAATATGTATTGGGGTTTCTTTCCCCCCTCACGTTGAGTGAGAAAAACAATGAAGAAATCAGTTACATAATAAAATTCTGCTTACTTTTGGAAAGAACAACTAAATAAAAATTCCAGGGGCCTCAGGAATGTCTTCAAATATCTCCTGACCTAAGAAACAAGTTAAACTAAAACAATTATTAAGTTATCCTTATAGAAACACTAAATTTAAAGATAAACTTCTTCTTTTGTAATTCAATGCCAAGCAAAAGAATTATCTCTTCTCGTTTCAACAAAAAATAAAAGAATGAAAATCATCCAAAACAACTGAAAGAACAAATCCGACAGCCTTAAAAAAAAGTCCAACTAAAACCAAACTACAAAATCCTCTCCAACCTTTTCCAACGTAAGTTTACGGTTCCGCAAAGCCCTCGTTTGGAAAGGATTGTTGCTCTCCCCCACGAGGTCATCAAAAGCCAATTGATTGATCACAGCCCGAGGTACGCGTCAGTACTTCGCCGTTGTTTGAACTGCGCTGATAAATGACACTTGACATGTACGCCAACTCGCCAACTGTCCAAACAAACTTTCCCCGAAGGCTTCTCTCAGCGACGACACGCCGCGCCGCACAACAACATTGTTGTGGAGCACCGTCAACTAACAATCCACTCCATTCATCCGAGGCGAAGATTTGCGCAACGGCAATTTGATCGCTCGGTGTGCGGTGGCGGCGGCGGCTGTGGCACCAATCCGAAATCCCTTCAGGGATTTCGCAACCATCACCATCGTCGAGCGTACGCCGAATGCCGCAACATGGCTTTTATCACCATCAACGGCTCAAAATAAGCCGGCAGAAAAATTTTAATTAGCTCAAAATAGTACAAATACGGATACTTTCGTCACCACCACTGGCCAGAGATAACGCAGTCACGTTTTTGGTCAATTAGGCGACGCGGTGACGACGACGGAACCGTACTGAGTCGGATCGGTTGGTCTAGTTGGGACATAATTAACGCGTGGGACTTTGTAGACAGAACATTGTGTGGTTCTCCCGCCGTAATCAACTCTGCTGAGTGTGCTGGGTTAGGGGCTCTAATAGATAAACACTCCACCGGAGTCGCTCGCTCTTACCGCCGGCCAACCTCCAACGGCCACCAGCACTGGACCATATGTTACGAATCACGTACATGGTCGGTACACTTGGTTCTCGTTCGAGTGTGTGTGAGTGAGTGGATGTATGTGTGAGCAGCCGGTCGATCCGACGGACTTTGGCGTTCGATTGCGTGATTGATTGAATTATTTTCCTATAGCTTTGAGGAATTATCCAATTAATTGAGTTTGTTTTCGTTTCCTCTGTGTACGCCAGTTCGCATTTTTTGCCTCCATCGAACGCTAAAATGTACCGAAAGGATTTAGAATCTCGAAATATGAAACAATTTAACTAAACAAGATTCTGTTACTACGTGATTTATTTTTCATCGTATTTTGATCGTGCGACACCATTCTGCCAACGAAATCGAGGCAATGTGTTCCAAATTATAATAAATTATTTAAAAGAAATACAACAAAATTTTGATTATAAAGAGTAATATTGTCGATTTGTAAAAGAGCTAAATGAATGTAAATAAAAGCATCGTTCCGTCGATTAGTGATATTTTTACCATTCTTTTAGAAAATTAAATTGCAATGCATATGAGAAGCATTATCCCCAGTACTAGGTGCATTAATCTGTTTCTTTTTTTCTCATTTCATATGAGTGTTTGTTTTGCTGTAGATCTTCTTGGCGGCTTTTATTTCTCTGTGTCCCTCGGTGCTGGCGTCAGTAGGTTACTCGTGTAAAGTCCTTTATCAGACCTACCGAAACCGGCTTGTACGTACAGCAAGTCCGCCCGCCTCAGGGGGGTGGTACTGAGGAACGTGTTTGCGAGTTGTCTTCTTAGGAAACGCTGCTTTATATAAATGGTAATAATTAGGCGTATCACGGTGGTGCTCGGCACAAATTCCGTGAGCTGCCTCAAGTTAGGGAGTTTTGGAATGCTATTTGTGAAGCTACTTATTAATATCTAGGGCCTTTTATTGCTCAACGATAAGAAGCATGGCTTACAACAGACCACATAAAAGGAACCTGTATTCGACTCTTGGTCCGCATAAAAATTGGTTATATAAATGCATAAATAGTGCAGCTTGATCTGGAAACCTTAGAAACCGCTTTGCAGATGATTGTGACAGCGCAAAACAGTAAGGTGATAATTTTGGTGTTAACTTTCAACGTTTCACGACGACCTTGATAACAGAAGTTGGTATGAACATGGCTTGCATAAGTGGTAAAAACAATACCAAAAATTAATACACAAAATACTTTAGGCATAGCAAGCTCAGATATTTCAGTACCAACCGAAAAATAATTTGTTACGCGTTTGGTATTGTAATGGCAGAGTATGTTATGCACGAAGTAATTGTGCATATAATTATTGACATTTATTTGGAAATTTCTTTAGTAAAACGATACATTCATTGAGGAACTACTAAAGAAATTGCCAAAGGAATTTGTGATGGATTTCACGAATAAATTCCAAAATTTCTCCCAGAATTGCTTCGGAAATTGCTTCGAGAACTTTTTTATGAATTTCTTCTGATATTTCACCAGGACTCCGATGGCCTAGATCCGGAGAACGTGAATTCCGAGCCGTGGATCCCACGACCGTCACTGCATTCAAGTATAACATCTATCACAGTGGCGGCGGAAAAGCAGAACATGGAGTTGGTTTCGTAGTGATGGGCAAGCAGATGAAGCGAGTGATGCGGTGGAAACCCATTAGTGAACGAATCTGTGTGTTGAGGATACGAGGCAAATTCTTCAATTACGGCCTAATCAACGTTTACGCACCGACAAACGATATATCCGACGACGTGAAGGACACATTTTATGAATGTCTTGACAAGGCCTATGGGGAGTGCCCAAAGCATGATGTGAAAATGTGACTTTTTCCGTCCCATAATCGGTAGGGTGAGCCTTCACTCCGCTACCAATTACAACGGCCAGAGGGATGGCCACTAGTAGCAACGGTTGTAGGACAAAAGATCGAAGGGTCAAAAGGTCGAAGGGACAAAAAGTCGAAACAAAAAAACTGAGTCAAAAGGTCGAAAGGCCAAAACGTCGAAGGACAAAAGGTCGAAACTAAAAATCTGAGTCAAAAGGTCGAAAGGACCAAACGTTGAAAGAACAAAAAAAAAGAACTAATGGTTATAGGACAAAAGGTCGAAAGGACAAAAAGTCCAAGGTCAAAAGGTCGAAAGGACAAAAAGTCCAAGGTCAAAAGGTCGAAAGAACAAAATGTCGAAAGGTCGAAGGGACAAAAGGTCGAAAAAAAATCTGAGCCGAAGGTCAAAAGGTCGAAAGGACAATAGGTCGAAGGGTCAAAAGGTCGAAACTAAAAATCTGAGCCAAAAGGTCGAAGGACAAAAGGTCAAAAGGACGATACATCGAACGAACAAAAGATAGAACTTATGGTTGTAGGACAAAAGGTCAAAAGTCAAAAGATCGAAGGGTTAAAAGGTGAGATGGGATTACCGTGCGGGACCGAAATCCGTACAGCACCGAAATCCGTCCACCTCATGAGATATCAATAAATTAAAGGAGGTTAAAGGTAATTAATGTAGGAATAATTAATCTCATCCTGTTCAGATACTTGACAGTAAGCTTTTAGGGTATAGAATTGGAAAAAAGGCTTTGAAATTAAAACCACAAAAATCAAAAACAAATCTCCACCCACCAAACGCGAAGTTTGTGCCGCCATTTTGTTTTCGGGTAGAGCATAATTGCACCAAAAGCAACTGTGTTTTAATTGCAAATTGCAAATCATTACATAAGATAAGCGGAATACAAATCGAAGGGATCACTTTTCAAGGTGCATATCGAACTATTTACAGTTGTAGTTTAGTCAATCAGGCTGTTTCAATTTAAATATTTAGTAAAGAAAAAGCTGTACGGATTTTGATCCTTTGATTCGAAATCCGTCCACGGTGGACGGATTTCGAGTCAGGAGTAGTTGATTTAATTCATTATTTTATCACGTTTTTCGTAGTTTTTAATGAGTAAATGTGAAACACTTCAAAAGTAGAAGCCTTCATGCGCCTGTGTCAATGACAAACGTTTTATTTACATTCGATTCCTATTTTCTAATGACTTTTCATATACTTAGGTGCTTAAGTGTACGGATTTCGATGCCCCACGGTATATTTTTTTGTGTTTTATCCTATTTTCACTGTTGAATTTCTCCTCCTTTTAGCCATAGACTGTTCTTTCGAGTTTCGCATAATAATATTTATTTGTGTTTCACCTGTTCCTGTTTTTAACCATGTAATATTTGCATTTATTATCATCAAGTTATACCAAAGTGTTCAGCTTAAAGAGTAGTTCCTGGTTATATATGCCATTCTCACTTTATGTGCTAATATTGAATGTTACTACACCAAAACTGTTTGTGACTATTGACAATTGATTCTCTGCTCTGTCCATCGCCGTAAGGCGCCAGCATTTCGATCGCGATGACGTCGGTGTTATGCAGTGTGTGTGAACAAAGCATCGTTACTGAAAGCGACCCTGTGTACTGCTTTGGTGGATGCAGAAAAATTTTGCATGTTCGCTGTTCGGAACTGACTAAAGCTGGAGCTAATGCTATGAAAAACAACGTTGGACTGAAGTACATGTGTTTTGACTGTCGAAAAATGCAAATCAGTTTGAACCATATACAGCAAACATGTTATGAGATGAATGCTAAATTCGACATGCTGAACTGCCGCACCAATGACCTTATTTCTAATGTTGAGAGCATAATCCAGAAACAGTTCCAACTACTCGAGAATTCCATATCGTTGCGTATTGAATCCGTCATCAATAAACGTACTCAAGTCAGCAATTCTGCTTTGCTACCTGTGACACCCTGCAGTAAAAGCTCTAACTCAGCTGCCGTACGACCGTCATTTGCCACTGTTTGTCGTAGTGGAAATAAACGAAAACAATCATCTTCTGACAAGATGGGCAATGGTGAACCTCCTGCTACTGTATTCCATGAGGATAGCATCCAGTTGGAAAACTCTGAGACATCTTCTGGCTGTACAAATCTACATGAGTCTGGCTGGGTATTACGATCGGGCAGGCGCAAGAAAACTATTACATCTGATGTTAGTTCTCAAGCAGTGTCTACCGTTCCTGTGAAAGCTGGAATAATTTGTGATACAATACAATTGAAATCGCCGATAGTCAAAACAAAACGGATCGAAAATATTGAAAAAACGGTACTGTTACGTCCTAAAATTAGCCAGGAAATTGCGGTGCCGAAAACTGATTTGTGTGAAAAACTGGATCCTACTGCTTTTGCGGTTAAAGAAGTACGTTTTCAGGATTCGGGCAGCGTGTTGATCCAATGTGATACTAGCGAACAAGCATCCGGTCTTGCTTCTGCAGCATCCAGCTCACTATCGGATAAATACACTATAGAAATTATGAAACCACTACATCCTAGAATTAAGCTTGTCTTTCTCATTTCTGACTTCAACGAAGATGATCTGCTACGGAAAATAAAAGCTCAAAACCATCTTCCTTCAGACTTTAAATTCCGACTGGTGCGCGTCACCAAATCACAAAAACAGAACATCTAACGGTTTAGTGTATTACTTGAACTGGACGCTGTATCTTTCGATGCTATCATGAAGCTGCAGTACATAAATATTGGATGGGAACGCCATAGAGTCACTGAAGATATTAATGTTACGCGATGCTACAACTGTTCTGAATACGGTCATCTAGCTTTTTCGTGTGACAAGGCAACCTGTTGTCCTAGATGTGCAGAGGGTCATCCTATTGGTGAATGTATTTCAACCTATGAGAAGTGTATCAACTGCGACAAAACGAATCGCCTACGTACATCGAAATCTGATGCTTTGGTGGATATCGATCTTGGAGCCTGAAATGTCCGATCTTTATCAAAAGGCGTAATAAAGCAAGTCAAAAAATTGACTATTCTACATAGCAGTTAGCGCCTTCGTTGTATGCAGAACATTACACTGAACGAACTCGGCATCAGTCATCGGTGGATTTCCTTGCTTTCTCAGGTAACTATAAGAATGGTATATGTACCGCCGAACCAGGGATGACTACTGCACCTTGTCATAGCGATACCTCCATCTTGTAGACCCCTACTCAAGCCTGACCTCAACTGACCACTGTCGATCGCCGACTGACCTGCCGCACTCCCTGCAAATTTACCCACAATTAAACGATGTAGTACCTGATCAGCATATGAACACATCGATGGATACTCCGATACGTTATAGTTTAAGAATCTTCTACCAAAATGTGAGAGGGCTACGCACGAAGGTGGATGAGTTTTACCTCGCAACGTCTGATGCAGATTATGATGTGATTGTTCTCACCGAGACGTGGCTGAATGGTCAGATATTCTCGTCGCAGCTGTTTGGAGACCTGTATACCGTATATAGGAAGGATCGGAATGCTGAAATAACCGGAAAGAAACGAGGTGGCGGCGATATTGTCGCTGTTTCGAATCGCTTGAAATCTGTTGATGTTACGCTTCCTGCACATGACCAACTGGAGCAGTTATGGGTTCGTGTTTCTACTGCTTCGAACGATGTTTGTATTGGTGTGATATATATACCACCAGAATACGCTACTGATCCTCACTACATTGAGCAGCATATTGAGTGTACCAGTCATGTTGCGGGCTCACTTGGGCTGCATAATTCCCACCTTATACTTGGTGACTATAATGGACTCGTATGGAAAAATGTCCCCAACAATTTCCTATACCCCGACCCTTGTGAATCATCTTTCAATAGATCCAACTCAGCCCTGATTGACGGTATGTCGGTGCTTGATATGAACCAACTTAACCCAGTTATCAATCATAGTGATCGTATACTGGACCTGGTTTTTTGCTATGAGAAAGATGCTTGCCAGTGTAGCATTACTGAAGCCGATGAGCCACTGGTTGCTATGGATGCATTCCATCCTGCTCTCCTAGTATCACTTAACTGTCCGCAGAAGATACCCTTTATAGATACCATGGAACTTTCTCAGTTCAATTTTCGTAAAACTGATTTCTCCGCATTAAACCGTGCCATTTTAGAAAAAGACTGGACACCACTGTATACTGCTGAAAATGTGAACGATGCTGTGAGAATCCTCACTGATACGCTTCTCGTGTTGTTTCGGGTCTATGCTCCTGCAACTCGTCGTACTAAAGGTCAACCTTGTCGAACCAACGCCTGAGAATATTAAAACGTAAACGTGCTAAAGCCTTACGGCACTATTCTGCCAATCGGAATATAGTTACAAAACAAGAGTTTCAGGTCGCTAGTAATAGATATAAGAACTATAACCGACCACTATATTCATATTATGTGCGACGAAGACAAAATGATTTGAAGCGCTTCTGGACATTTGTGAATGAAAAGCGTAAAGTAAATGGTTTTCCCTCCGTTAGGTCCTATGGTACTGAAACAGCATCATCTTCTGCGGAGATATGCAATCTATTTGCAAGCCATTTCTCAAGCGTCTTCAAATCGGATGTGGCATCCGCGCAGCACATCGTAGCCGCTCTTCGTAATGTCCCAGAAGGACTACTAGGAATGCAGAACATCTTTTTCACTGAAGCGAATATTTGAACCATTTGTTTGAGAAACTGCATAAGTCCATTTTACACAATTTCGAGAAAACAACAAAAAACTGTTTTTGGACAAATTGGCACCGAACCTTTCAATTTCTTCGATACAGATCAATAGTTTTTGGCAAAACTCAACACCCTGAGGCACTTCCAGTGCAAAAACTGTAAACAGTACTCCATAATTGCTCTTCAAAGTGCGTGGACTTATGTAGTTTCTCAAACAAACGAAAAAAATTTCATACATTCCTGAACAAAAAATTTTTTTTCGTATTTTTTGCCAGAATACGTATTTTTGGAAGAGGATTCAGAATACATAAAAATCTCATTTTGGCCAAAAATGTTACATATGCAGTTTCTCAAACAAAAGGTTCATTTGTGATGCTATCACCAAACTGAAAACATCTTGCCAACCAGGACCAGATGGTATACCACCCATTGTTTTCAAAAAGTGTGCCTTGGCACTCTGCGCTCCTCTATCTGCTATTTGCAATCAATCTATGGCACAATCAGTATTCCCAGATGCATGGAAGAAATCCATCCTTATCCCAGTTTTCAAAAAATGCAACCGTGGCAATGTGAACAACTATCGCGGTATCACATCTTTATGTGCAGGATCAAAGTTACTAGAAATTCTGGTTCACAAAATACTATTTCATGAAGTAAGGAATTATATTTCAAATGACCAACATGGCTTCTTTGCTGGTCGATCAACAGTCACTAACCTCACAGAATTTACATCGTTCTGCTTACGTAATATGGAATACGGGTGTCAAGTAGACACTATATACACTGATCTGAAAGCTGCATTCGATCGTGTTGACCACAACCTTCTCCTTGCGAAGATCCAGCGGATGGGTGTTGCGCCAAAGTTTGTCAACTGGTTAAAATCATACCTAATTAATCGACGTCTGTCTGTGAAGATTGGTGGAGCTCAGTCCAATTCCTTCTCGATTTTTTCCGGTGTACCTCAGGGCAGCAACCTAGGCCCTTTGCTGTTTTCCTTGTTCATCAATGATGTTTGCGCTGTTTTCCCTAGAGGCTGCCGACTTCTGCATGCAGATGATCTTAAAATATATATCGTTATAAAGTCCCTCGAAGACTGTTTGAACCTCCAGAAACTTGTTAATGCCTTTGCAGAATGGTGTGGAATCAACGAGATGTTAATCAATACTAAAAAAGCTCGGTTATATCTTTCACCCGTAAAAAGAACCCAATCAAGTGGAACTATGACATTGAAGGTGAAATGGTCGCGAGAGGATCAGTAGTTAAGGATCTCGGTGTTCAACTAGACACAAAACTGTCTTTTCAAGAGCATTACCCGTATGTTATTGTTATTGCGAAAGCCAATCGAAATCTGGGATTTATCTTCAGAATATCAAATGAATTCAAGGATCCGTCATGCTTGCGAGCATTGTATTTCTCACTAGTGCGGTCTGTACTTGAATATGCTGCTGTCGTGTGCAGCCCTTATTCTGAAAGCTGGACTTCGAGAATAGAAGCCGTCCAATCTCGTTTTGTTCGTAATGCGTTGAGGTATCTTCCTTGGCGTGACCCTTTCAACTAACCATCCTACCGGAGTCGCTGCCGTTTGCTTGCAATGGACACATTAACTAGGAGACGTCAGGTGGAAAGAGTTCTGTTTATACAAAAGTGATAACCGGATATATTGATTCATCCAATTTGCTAGCTCAAATCAACATAAAAGCTATTCCTCGTAACTTAAGACAAACAAACTTTTTAAGATTGGACTATAGACGCACTGGCTATGGTCAGAACGAGCCAATACGTATAATGTGTAGTATGTTTAATAGTGTTTACAGTTTATTTGATTTTTCTATAAGCACAAGTAATTTCAGACTACGATTGTTACAATCTAATGCATTTGCCTAGCTTAAGTTTTATTCATGTAGACAATGATGTCAGATGAATGTACCAATTAATAATAAAAATATATTTAATTGTTGAATTCTTATTTATTCTAATCATATGGCTTTTTTTAGTTTCGCGTATTTATATTAACCTGTGTATAATATAAAATTTATTTAATGAATATATAATATATTTTTATTTTTATTGATAGCAACCCTTACATTACGCTGTTTCCCGTAATGCTGGGTAGACACCTTTACGTGGTGTGTTACGGGGTAAGATCTACCACGGCCACATGGCCAGCTACAGGCAAATCCTGACCCAACGAAAACCTTCCCCAATTTCCTGTAGTGCTTATGAAATTGTCGGTAAGTCATTAAGTAAATACTACACTAATGCTTCCCGACCGCTAATAGTAATACTCATGTCCCTGCGATGTGTTTTATAGATTGGAATCAAGGATTAAACCCCACTTGATTTCTGGTAGCAGCCTGGAAAAGCATTTCAAAAATAACATGAGAATAATTAAAGTGTACATCTTCTTATGTTGTGCTAGTGCTTCTTTTATTTTCATTCAATTGTCATCAAATCCGTCACCGAGGAAATAAGCTGACGTTACAGTCTACTAATGATGATTTCCTTCTTTTCTCATTTATAGTGAACGTAGTTATTCTGAACACGACGTCAACCATCACTTGCCGAATGGAGCATTTCATAACTTTAAAATAGCTTCGGTTCCAACGAAAAATTCATTAATATAATATTTAATTACTATTTATACTAACTGGAAGCATTTGGTACGAGAGGTCCACGCTATCTTCCTTTCCCTTCGATTTCATGGTATGGATCGATTTTAAGGGTTTACAAATTCTGAAGTCGCTTAGTATCTAGAAATCATCTCTGCGGTACATACTGCGTAGTTGGCCTGGCCGTATGAAAAGAAAAATGACGGAATTTATAAACCGTCATTTTCCAGGATGCTTTTAAGTATTGGCTGGGCAAGTATGAGATTAGATTAGATTAGATAGAAACCCTTACATTACGCTGTGAAGTAGGGAGGAGTATGGAATTTCCCAAATTTGTGTTACGTAATTTGTGAACGTGCCCTTTTCAATTTTTCATTTAATGAAGTCAACGAGTAACCCTTTAACGTCCAAGACCGCCTTTAGACGGGGTACTTTCATACATTTTTGCAATTTTTAATTGTGAAGATATTAAAAAAATTTTTGATGTCGACCAATAATATAAAGCTCAATACTTGTTCAAATCTGGTCAAAAAATAATTTCAAGCTAGAAGAACAAAATTCTAAAAAGATGAAATTGATGAAATCACGATTCTAAAATTTTTGCCTGAAATGTGTTCAGATCGGTTTTAAAAAGCAAAATAGTGATTTTGAGCGAAAATAGAAAATTTGGAGAGGGTTGAGTAAACTCTAAAGAATAGAGTCTGTTTAAAATGTAAATAAGGCATAATTCGTAAGAACAATCAATGATTTATAGAATGAAACCTTCAATCTCTGTCTATTCGACTATTTTTTCTGTCGACCTTTTCCTCTTTGATCTTTCGTCCTTTCGACCTTTCGACCCAATATTTTTTCCAACCTTCTTTTCCTTCAACTTACTGTCATTATTTTTACCCTCTTTTCCTTCGACCTTTTATCATTTCGACCTTTCGTCATTTCGACCTTTTGATCTTTGACCTTTCGACCTTTTGTCCTTTCGACCTTTCGTCCTTTTGATCTTTGATCTTTCGACCTTTTGTCCTTTCGACATTTGGTCCTTTCGACCTTTAGTCCTTTCGACCATTTGTCCTTTCGACCTTTTGTCCTTACGACGTTTTGTCCTTTCGACGTTTTGTCCTTTCGACCTTTTGTCCTTTCGACCTTTTGACACAGCACCTACTTTGCACGAAAGAATATCCGAAAGCACACCTGGAGACACCCAAATGGTGAAACTTGCAACCAGATAGACCATGTTCTGGTGGATGGGCGCCATTTCTCGGATGTTATCCATGTGCGGACATTCAGAGGTCCGAACATTGACTCTGATCACTACCTCGTTGTCAGCAAAATTCGATCGCGGTTGTCTACTGTATCGGACAAAAGATCACAGCGAACGATGCATTACAATACGGCGGAAGGAGTATCGGCTGAGTACCGCCAGAAGCTCGACGAACGGATAAGTGCAATCAACGTTAGCGACAACATCAACGATCTATGGGAGTCGATCCATAGAGCGGTGAGCACAACAGCACGAGAAGTGGTAGGCACTGCACAGAGGCAACCCAGGACGGGTTGGTTCGATTTGGAGTGTTAGAGAGTGACAGATGAGAAGAACGTTGCTAGAAGCCGGATGTTGGTGTCGAATAGAGATCGGTACAAGAAAACAAGAGCAGCCGAAAAACGAACCAACCGCAGGAAGAACAAAGAATATGAAGAACAAGTCTCGCTTAACTTTTCAAAAGTAACATTTTTTCCATGAAATTATTTGAGTACTGCAATCAAAAGCTTTCATGTTTTTCTGTTAATTTCGCTATTCAAATTAATTCATGAAAAAAAAAGTTACTTAGGTCCTTTTGAAAAGTTAAGCGAGAAGTGATTAGCGCAGCGCAGGAAAAAATGGAGCAGAACGATATGCGGAGGTTTTATGAGTCTGTCAATGGCGTGCGGAGGAAGACAGCGCCATCTCCCGTCATGTACAACGACTAAAAAGGGAATTTACTGACAGATAAAACCTAAGTGGCAGCCAGGTGGAAGCAACATTTTGACACCTTGGTGAATAGTGGAAGTGACGATGCATCGGTGAACAGAATAAACATTAGCGACGATGGATAATCTGTGGAGTCGCCTACACTAGATGAGGTTAAAAAGCTGTTAAAGAGTTGAAAACAATAAGGCTGCGGCAAAGGACCAACTCCCGGCTGAACTTCTCAAACATGGCAGTGAGCAGCTTTATGAAGTTCTGCACCATATTATGTCGAAAGTATGGTTGGCTGGTTGGACGGCCTCATTTGCCCTCTCTTTAAGAAAGGGCACAGACTGGAGTGCGCCAATTACCGATAAATAACTTATTTAATTCCTTAATTCAGCGTACAAAATTATGTCCCGTATTCTGTTCAACAGATTGAGACCGCTTGAAGAGTCCTTCGTCGGTGAATACCATGCAGTTTTTCGTGAGGGCCGATCAACGACGGATCAAATGTTTTTCCTGAGACAAATCCTTAATAAATTCCGGGAGTACAACTTGCAAACACATCATCTGTTTATTGATTTCAAGGCGGCATACCATTCAGTGAAACGGAATGAATTATGGCAAATTATGCTTGAACATGGTTTTCCGGCGAAACTGATACGGCTGATTCGTATAAAGTTGGACGGATCGAAATCAAGTGTAAGGGTTGCGGATGAAATATCGACGTCATTTGTTACCTTAGATGGATTAAAAGCAGGGTGATGCACTCTCGAACCTACTGTTCAATATAGCGCTCGAGGGAGCAATTAGGAGAGCTGGTGTGCAAAGAAGCGGTACCATTATCACAAGATCGCATATGCTCCTGGGATTTGCGGACGACATCGATATTATCGGGATTGATCGCCGTGCCGTGGAAGAGGCTGTTGCGCCTTTTAAGAGGGAGACAGCGTGGATTCTACTCACGATTAATACCAGCAAAACGAAGTACATGGTCGCTGGTAATCAACGTGGGTTCATTAGTGGTGCTGGTAGTGAAATGGTGCCGGATGCGATAATGTTACCCGCGAGGTGAAAAGGCGTATTGCAGCTGCAAATAGGGCTTATTACGGACTTCGTAACTAGCTTAGGTTCATCGAAGAGCTGTAGCCCATCAAGTAAGTAAGTTAGTAAGGTGAGGAATATTTGGTTAAGGTTCTGCTATATCGCACCAAGCGCTATTAAAAAATTACCCAAAAGATAAGAAAATACATATTTCCGTTTTCCTTCTACGAACAAAAAATGGTAGTGAGTCAAAAAAGCGTTTGATACGATTTCGTAGATCCCCGACAATTTTTCACGTGATCGATAATTGAATTTCCCGTTTGATTGAATGATTCCTGTGTGCTGAACTTGATTGTAGTTAACTGCAAGGACCGGCATTTAACATTCGCTAAAAAGAAAGTTTGAGTGAATTCATTTTCTTTATTTTGTATGAAATGAACTTGAAAAAGAAACAAGATTTGATCTTTTGATAAAAAGTTTGACCGATTTGTACAGATTTTGAGTAAATCGCAAATCAACCGGGGACATGGTCGAATAGATCATGACGCGTTAAGGTACCAGTTTTGTGTCGTGGTTCGTTGGGGCACCATCGAACCGGACGCTCTTTCAGCTGCATCCGGAATCTCTAGGCTGGATTCGACATTAGTCCAGTCATCCTCCGAAATGAGTAATCGCTTCGGATCTGCGTTGGTCTGCATAACGCAGGTTACGCCACAGCCTTCCACGGTAGCGGGAAAATCCCATTGCCGGGAAACTGTATGTCGGAGTAGAATAGATTTCCCACCCAATGATCATTTGAATAATCCGCGAGTAACCCAAGAACTAAGACGGGGAGATGGAGAACTTCTCGTCGGAGTAGATTAGTTCCATCGCTAGGGACTAGATCGAGTAGAATGTGGCGTATCAAAGAACCGGACGCTATGCTCGACCCGGAATCTCCCGACCGACGTTAGAATTCGACCTCGTGTTAATCTTTGCAAAAAATGTTCAGCACTAAGTAATAAACTTGAAATAAATTAAACCAATTGATGGAACTGTTCTTGGAATTGCAGTTGAGATTACTTACCATTCGCTTCGCATGGTATCTATCCGCCATAATAAACTTTCCTCTATCAGATAAGGGAATTAGTTGTGGAGAAAAACGCTTGCATTTTAAGGAATCCATGAAACAATGTTCGTTCACAAAATAAGTTACACCCAAAACGCAAATCTGCCCCGTCAAACTTTGTCACAAATGCTGAACACCCATAGAATAAAATTGAATGCACTAAAATGCAAAATTTCAACGTTATCTCATTGTAAGACAATTATAATGTCCTTGATCTGTATGCCTGCCGAGAAAATTCGTTTATTTATGCAATAATATCGGAATGTTTCATATGAATTTTCATGTAACGAGTGTTCGGAATATGAGTCTGTTCGAGATTGGTTTATTTAAATTCGATAAATTTATTTAAAAATTACTTGATCTCGATTTGACATATTAAAAAAATGAAATTCGTTCAATTTCTTAAACCGAACTTCCAAAATTCCAGATCAATTATTCGTTGGAATAAAAAGCAAATGCCTAGGAGTAATTTCAAAATCAAACTTGCCATATAATGTTTGTACGTAGCGCAAATCGTTGCATTTGATTGCCCTACGAAATTTGCAAACTTCATCCGCCGCAACCTTCAGTATCCACAAATAATGACATTACATTCCAATCGGCAAGTGTTCATGATCGTCATCAGCATCCAAATTGGGAGCCACAAGTGCCGCAAGAACTCTATTAAGCGACTCGAATCCTCAACTTACACAAAAACCCCCCTAGATCGGAAAATTTCCCACACTTCAGCTATCCGAACAGCAACAGCTCGGCGATAAACTGGGTACTGCCGCAGCTGCTCAGCCGCACCGCAGGCAGTGGCCTTCTTGAAGCAGCCATCGTGGCGTCATCGGCGTCCTCCGCTTGTGGCTTTCCATCGATCCACAAATTCGATCCGAACCGACACCTTGATAAATCTCTAACTCTCCGCGCGGGTATGTTGTTGACTTTTTATAGATATTTTGAGGCAATTAAAAGTCACCCAACATCAGCGCCGCAGAAGCTCGCTTGCCGCAGTCAGTCACTCAGTCAGTCAGTCACCCGACGCTCGATGGCTCAGTAGCGAGGAAAGACCAATCTCTGCAACCAACAACAACGTCGCGCCGTCTTTGGGGTTCGCTCGGTGGCTGGCTGTCGCTTTAGGGGAAAACTGAGGAAAATATCGGCTTGCTAACTGCCATCGTTGCTCTTTCCATCAGCAACGGGTCTCCGTTGTTGTCGAGTCTAATCTGATTGGATGTTTGAAATAGATCGACACAAAGCTTCCCTCCTCGCTCGCTTTCAGCGGCCACCTCTTCAGAAAGTTACATTGCCCGAGAGCTCTTCAACACGGCAGAGCGCGGTCGTGAAGTGGCAGGCGGATAGTGCGATAATAAAAATAAATTTCGTAATATGGCGAGTAGGTACATGTTGCCCGATCGCCGGGGAGATATACCGGAGGATAATCCGTTCGGTGGTGGTTGGATCCGCACAGTTCTCATGTTCCACGGCGACGGGCATAAAGGATTGAAATGTCATTAAAACGGTTCAACTTTGTTGCAACACTGACGGCAAATGGAAGGAGTGTAATGTGCAAACGAGCATCTAGCGGGCGCGCGTTGGTCTTTTTTTTCCTTCCGCGCGATTAAGTTATTGGTAGTTGTTCTAGTTAGCTAATAATGTCAATGTTGCGTTATACAATGTGCACTTCGTCGTGTTGAAAACAACTCACTTCTCAAGTAAGCAAGTACTCGATTAAAACATTATTTAAACTGTTGAAATACAAAGCTTAGTTAAGGAATAACTGCCACGAATTTTTTTGAATTTATTTGATACTGTAATACTCTGAGTTTCAGATACTTATATCTGTTTCGCATACAAGAAATTAAAGGTTCACCAAACCAAGACTTTTCTGATGATCTAACCATTAATGAGTATTCAAACAGATCATAATAAATCAATTTTCATATTTCTATCCGACTATTCCAAACATGAGGTAAGGAAATTATTCGTGATGATCAGGTCCACATCATAAGGGCACGGATTTCTTTGAAAAGTGCCAAAAGATCCCACAGACATCCAAAAGTCATACGACTAATAAGAGATCTAATATTCCAAGACCATTAAAAAGAAAGTGGGATTGAAATTTATGAAGGCGCCAATTCCTCCGGAAGTCCCTTCAGGAGCTCTTCCGGATGTTTCGGAAATTTCCGTCAGAAATTCCTCAGAAAGTTCCATTAGAAATTCCTTCGGTAGCTCCGTCAGGATTTCCTCCGGAAGTTCTTTCAGGAGTTCTTCGGATGTTCCGTCAGGAATTCCTCTAAAAGGTCCGTCAGGAACTACACCGGAAGCTCAGTCAGGAATTCGGTCAAAAATTCTTCTGGAAGTTCTGTCAGGAATTCCTCCACAAATTCCGACATGAAAACCTCTGCAAATTTTGTCAGGAAATGTTCCGGAATTTTCGTCGGAAGTCCCGACAGAAATTCCTTCGGACATTCCGACAGGAATTCCTTCGGAAATCCCGACAGGAATTCCTTCGGAAATTGCGATAGAAATTCCGACAGGTTAAGAATTCCTTCGGAAATTCCGTTAGGGATTCCTTCGGAAACTTCGTTAGGGATTCCTTCGGAAATTCCGTAAGGAATTCCTTCGGAAACTCCGTTAGGAATTATTTCGAAAATTCCGTTACGATTTCCTTCGAAAAGTCAATTAAAAATTACTTCCGACAGGAATTTTTCCGGAAGTTTCGTCAGGAATTCTTCTGGAAGATCCGTCGGGAATTCTTCTGGAAGTTCTAACGGAAATTTCTGCGGAAGTTCCGTAGGAAACTCCTCCGGAAATTCCATCAGGAATTTATCCAGAAGCTCCATCAGAAATTCCTCCGGAAGTTCCGTCAGGAATTCCTCCGGAAGATCCATTATGACTTCCTTCGGTAGCTCTGTCAGTTCTGTCGAGAATTCCTCCACAAATTCTGACATGAAATCCGTTTCGTCAGGAAATCCTCCGCGATTTTCGGCAGACATCTCTCGTGAAGTTCCTTAAGGCATAGTTTCCCAAAGTGATGGGTCGCGACCCCCAAGCCTGTGTAAATCTAAAGGCGTTCCTCTGTAACTGCAGCTTCCGTCAGGATTTTTTTTCTTGAAAATTCCGTCAGGAATCCATTTGAAAATTCTGTCAGGAATTCTTCCGGAAATACCGTCAGGAATTCCTTCGGAAATTCCGACAGGAATTCTTTCTGAAATTCCGACCGGAATTCTTTCGGAAATCCAGACAGAAATTCCTTCGGAAATTCCGACACGAACTATTCCGGAAATTCCGTAAAGAATTCCTTCGGAAATTCCGTTAGGAACTCCTTCGGAAATTCCGATATGAATTTCTTCGGAAATTTCGTTTGCAATTCCTTCTGAAATTCCGTTAGGAATTCCTTCGGAAATTCCGTAAGGATATTCTTCGGAGATTCGGTTGGGTTGGATTCGGTTCCGTTAGGAATTCCTTCGGGAATTCCGTTGGGAATTCCTTCGGGAATTCCTTCGGGAATTCCGTTAGGAATTCCTTCGGGAATTCCGTTGGGAATTCCTTCGGGAATTCCGTTGGGAATTTCTTCGGGAATTCCTTTGGGAATTCTTTCGGGCATTTCGTTGGGAATTCCTTTGGGAATTCTTTCGGGAATTCCGTTAGGAATTCCTTCGGGAATTCCGTTGGAAATTCCTTCGGAAATTCCGTTGGGAATTCCGTTGGGAATTCCTTCGGGAATTTCATTGGGAATTCAGTTGGGAATTCCTTCGGGAATTCCGTTGGGAATTTTTTCGGGAATTCCGTTGGGAATTCCGTTGGGAATTCCTTCGGGAATTCCGTTGGGAATTCCTTCGGGAATTCCGTTGGGAATTCCTTCGGGAATTCCGTTGGGAATTCCTTCCGGAATTCCTTCTGGAATTCCGTTGGGAATTCCTTCGGGAATTCCGTTGGAAATTCCGTTAGGAATTCTATCAGAAATTCCGTTAGGAATTCCTTCGGAAATTCCACTAGGAACTCTTTCAAAAATTCCGCAAGGAACTCCTTCGGAAATTCCGCTAGGAATTCCTTTGGAAATTCCGCTAGGAATTCCTTCGGAAATTTCGTAAGGAATTCCTTCGGAAATTCCGTAAGGAATTTCTTCGGAAATACCGCAAGGAATTTCTTCGGAAATTCCGTTAGGAATTCCATCGGAAATTCCGTAAGGAATTCATCCGGAAATTCCGTCAGGAATCCCTCTGATAGTTCCGTCAGGAATTCTTCCTGGAGTTCCGTTAGGAATTCTTCTGGAAGTTCCGTCAGGAATTCTTCCGGAAATTCCATCAAGAATTCCTCCGCAAGTTTTGTCAGGAATTCCTGCGGGAGTTCCATAAGAAATTCCATAATGAAAATTCCAGTTCCATAATTAAAATTCTGTCAGGAATTCTTCCGGAAATACCGTCAGGAATTCCTTCGGACATTCCGACAGGAATTCTTTCTGAAATTCCGACAGGAATTCTTTCGGAAATTACGACACGAACTCCTTCGGAAATTCCGTTAGGAACTCCTTCGGAAACTCCGTTATGAATTTCTTCGGAAATTCCGTTTGCAATTCCTTCTGAAATTCCGTTAGGAACTCCTTCGGAAATTCCGTTTAAAATTCCTTCGGAAATTCCGTTAGGATATTCTTCGGAGATTCGGTTGGGTTGGATTCGGTTCCGTTAGGAATTTCTTCGGGAATTCCGTTGGGAATTCCTTCGGGAATTCCGTTGGGAATTCCTTCGGGAATTCCGTTGGGAATTCCTTCGGGAATTCCATTGGGAATTCCGTTGGGAATTCCTTCGGGAATTCCGTTGAGAATTCCGTTGGGAATTCCGTTGGGAATTCCGTTGGGAATTCCTTCGGGAACTCCGTTGGGAATTCCTTCGGAAATTCCGTTGGGAATTCCATTGGGAATTTCTACGGGAATTTCTAGGGAATTCCGTTAGGAATTTCTTCGGGAATTCCGTTGGGAATTCCTTCGGGAATTCCGTTGGGAATTCCTTCGGGAATTCCGTTGGGAATTCCTTCGGGAATTCCGTTAGGAATTCCTTCGGGAATTCCGTTAGGAATTCCTTCGGGAATTCCGTTGGGAATTTCTTCGGGAATTCATTTGGGAATTCTTCCGGGCATTCCGTTGGGAATTCCTTCGGGAATTCCTTTGGGAATTCTTTCGGGAATTCCATTGGAAATTCCTTCGGGAATTCCGTTAGGAATTCGTTCGGAAATTCCGATGGGAATTCCGTTGGGAATTCCTTCGGGAATTCAGTTGGGAATTCAGTTGGGAATTCCTTCGGGAATTCAGTTGGGAATTCAGTTGGGAATTCCTTCGGGAATTCCGTTGGGAATTTTTTCGGGAATTCCGTTGGGAATTCCGTTGGGAATTCCGTTGGGAATTCCGTTGGGAATTCCTTCGGGAATTCCGTTGGAAATTCCGTTGGGAATTCTATCAGAAATTCCGTTAGGAATTCCTTCGGAAATTCCACTAGGAACTCTTTCAAAAATTCCGCAAGGAACTCTTTCGGAAATTCCGGTAGGAATTTCTTTGGAAATTCCGCTAGGAATTCCTTCGGAAATTCCGTAAGGAATTTCTTTGGAAATACAGCAAGGATTTTTTTCGGAAATTCCGTTAGGAATTCCATCGGAAATTCCGTAAGGAATTCATCCGGAAATTCCGTCAGGAATCCCTCTGATAGTTCCGTCAGGAATTCTTCCTGGAGTTCCGTTAGGAATTCTTCTGGAAGTTCCGTCAGGAATTCTTCCGGAAATTCCATCAAGAATTCCTCCGCAAGTTTTGTCAGGAATTCCTGCGGGAGTTCCATAAGAAATCCCTCAGAAGTTTCGTTAGGAAGCTCCGTCAGGAGTTCCTCCGTAAATTTCATCAGGAAGCTCTCCCAGAAGTTCCGTCAGGAATGTCTCCAGAAGTTTCTTCAAGAATTTCTTCGGAAGTCCCAAGAGGAATTTCTTCAAAAGCTCCGTCAAAAATTTCTTCAAATATTCCGTGCGGCATTTCTCCAGAAGTTTCGTAAGGAATTATTCAAGAAGTTCCTCCGGGATATCCTACATAAATTGCTCGAGAATTCCTACGAGAATTTCTTGGAAGAATCCTTCGGGAATTCGTCCAGAAATTTCATGGGGAATCCATTCGATAACGCTATAGGAATTCCTCTAAATATGCCTTCGGGAATTCTTGTGGAAGTTTCTTCTGGTATTCCTCCTTATTTTTTTTTAAGATCTTCCTCAAGAAGTCTCTTCAAGAATCCTTTTGGAAGTTCCCCACAAAATTTCTTCACAAATACTTTTGAAAAACTTCTTCCAGAAAAAAACATTTGGAATATGAAGTCTGACATCTGAAAGTACTACAAAAAATATCCCAAACTAAAAATTAAAAAAAAAAAGCCATTCACACACACCTTTTAATTTAACATTTCTTTACCAAGTTTCAAAATATTCATCGCTCTCGCAGTTAATAGTCTCACCAAATGGCTAATAAAAGAGAATCAACCACATTTTATCTTAATCTCGTATACACCATTATCATATGGAATCACTGATCTACAACTGATGGTGACAGTGCTCAAACTGAAAACAAAACCACACAATCGGTCAAACAAATACCTACCAGTCATGCTTTGCCATGCTCTTTACAAGCTGTTCAACAAAGCTCAAGTGATGAAGCCTTTCGTACCCGGTGGTGATTAATCTAACTTTCACCTGGACAATCGTTGGCACACGCCGTCAAGCTCAAGCCTCTCCTCACCTCACGATGACCAACAGCGACTGAAGCAGCCTCGCGACTATCTTGTCCGATCGAAACGCCAACAGTGTAGTTACCCGTCGTCGTGGTACGATATGATCAAATATCTAAAGACCAATCTCAGATGTGTCCCAAGGGTAGCAGTGTTTTGTTGTTGTCGTACACGCGGAAAGTGATCATAAACGATCATAACAGTCATAACCGGAAAGTTTTTCTCCGTTTTCACTGTGCTGTGACTCAGTGCGGCCGCGGCCCCGGCAGTCCGTCATTCAGTCGGTGGTCAATTGCAGTTTCCACTTGATTGGCTTCACCCGGTCCCAGCTATGGGCAACCATAAAGTAGCAACCGACGGTGTGGTCTGTTGTCTCAACTAAAAAGCCAAAAGCCCGCTCGGAATAGCAAATACCATTCCGATGCGATGTAATAGATAAGTGTTATCAATCATGCAATAAGTTTCGCCCGGGCTCCGTGGCGTGGAACAACTTCCGCGTGATTTGAGGTTTTTATCGCAGCGGCAGACCCTTCACACTCTGTCGTTGTAGTTGATGTGGTGGTCCAACGACGACACTTCAGCATCAATCAGGGAGTAATTTATATGGGCGAGTATAAGTTGTCACCAAGCGAAAGCCCGTAGGCGGAGAGTTGCAACTTGCAACAGAACTTAATTAAGATCGTATTTTAGCACCTTTGTTGCTAGATGGGGATTTGTGGTGCGGCGAAAGACACATTCTGAACGATGGTAAATAAGCTCGGGGACAGTGACAGATGAAGAGGTTGTCATTAATTTCCAAAGCTCGTTCCGACAGTTAGTTGGTCCTTGACGGCGCTGCTGCTGCTCGAAAACGAGTTGCCGGTGGATACGAACTTAATTAGCGCTTCGTCGATAGTTTTCTCACGTCTTTAGGATGTTGATTTTTTACGGATGGCAGTGAAAGAAAGGGTGCAAACCGTTGTGTCAATGATTCAAATTCAGTTTGAATGGGTAGAGGTACACATTAAACAAAATATGTCTAGACGTGAAGTGGAAGCAAAAACAATAAGAATCAGTCCAGTTATTAATATTTATCAAAATATTCCTCTGATAGATTACAACAAAAGCCCATTTAATTCCCAGCTGCAGATGACACATTTTTCCCACGACCCGCAGACAACTTGGCAGCCGTTTCTGTGTGTGACCCTCGCTTATCTTCTCGTCGAGAGCAGGGGGCTCGACAAAGCGTTCTGATAAGCGCTGCCAGCAGTACCCATCAAGCTCGTGCGAAACTTGTGCCAAGTCAGCCTGCCTACAGTGACTGCAAGCGCCACCCGGTCTGGGGTGAAATTCGAAACCTCGTCGGGCGTGGTGATAAGCGATGTCCTTATCTTAGCGCCACCGTGTCTGCGCTTGCTGCCGCGTGAAAGCAAATGCAAACACTCCACTCAACGATGATTGCTGGCTATTCTACTTATGAAGTATGGCCCACCCGGGCGGGCTTCCGTTATCAATTTGTACACAGAAGCGGGGCGCTTGAGGCGGACAGAAGCGCGCGCACTTTATGAATCGAAACATTGTTGAAATATTGAAGTCGTCGTCGGTTCGCCACTCCAGATAAGGAAGGTACAAACAGTTCTATGTTTGCTCCCAATGCCACGCGCCATGCCGCCACTTGCCCTCCCATGAAGCGAGCGTGGGAAAAATGTTCTTATCTATGTATGTTTTTTCCTCTTGTTTGCTTACCCAGACCCACTCTATACTGGACTCGCTGCGGACGAGTTCCATGTTTGGAGGGAAAAAACTGCACTAGACGCACGCGCCGTTTCGCAACGCTGCCGCTGCCACTACACAAACATATTTTCGACATTGCAACGCCATTCCAAAAACACAGAGCAACGTAACAGATTATGTTAGAATCGGCACAGAGCTCTAGCCTGCACTCGACTCGGCTCCGTGCGGCTATAATACGAGAATGAGAATGGACGGCCTCCGTGAAAAGGAACTTTTTTGTACCCCCGAGAACAGCAGAGCAGAACAGAATCGCAAGCAGCAAACTGCTATTTTACGCTGCCGCTGCAGTGTAGCAAAACTGGCCCAACTATGTGTGTAGTTCTTCTTCTAGCATGGCTCGGTGCGGCTCGGAGCCTATAAGATGAAGTGAAATTCCGTGTCCTCGGCCAAACACGACGGTCGATAAGACGACGATGCGAAGCAGGACGGACGTATGAAGGAGTCAGTTGGGGATAATTAAACTTTAGCATAATGCAGATAAAATCGTTTCATTGGGAGGGGTCAAGGCCGGCTCGGGATTGACGGTCGGGTTCCCGATTTTCCGGTCTAATTAGGACTCCTTTGTTGTGCGATTTCCGAAAATTAGATAAATGGGAATGTTTGTGAAATCAAATACACAGAAATTATGGGAAGCGAAAGGAGTGAGAAGAAAAGCTACAATTGTAGAATAATCCAGGAACCTAAACGGTAAGGAACGGTATTTACTAGTGTTAAGATACAAAAGACAACAAAAACAGAAGCAGAAGAACAAGAAATCGGAAAAGAATCTATTCAGACATCTCCACGGGTTTAACCGATTCAATACGGATGGGTAATATATGACCCAAGACGAAAATCAGCTGTCAAAAATCAGTTTTACGAGATAGAGCCTTGCTTTCTTCAGCAAAAATGTTTAATTATGATATGTTCCATCCAGGAAAAATATTGCACAGGTCAGGTTACGGGCACTAGGATGATCTAGAGCATCCAAACTATCCTGGAGTTGTAACTTTGATGTTCTTAGGAATCAACACCATACTTTAACATATTCTGGTTGGATAATTAAAAGTGAAATGCTTTATGATAAAATTCTGCATCTGTCCAGTGGTATAACAGATCTTTTTCAATATTTACGATACTCCAAACTGTCCTTGAGCTCAGATCTTAATATTCAAATCAATCAACATGAAGATCTTCGATGTCCCCACTAGTTTTATGATTTGGAATAGCTCCACGGTACGTCATTACAACATTACAAACACAATACAAAACTCTTTGAACATCTACAACACTCCAAACTGTCCTTGAGCTTAGATCTTAATATTCAAACCAATCAACATGAAGATCTTCGATGTCCCCACTAGTTTTATGTGTTGGAATAGCTCCACGGTACGCCATTACAACATAACAAATACAATACAGATTTCGTTGAACATTTACGACACTCCAAACTGTCCTTGAGCTCAGATCTTAATATTCAAATCAATCAACATGAAGATCTTCGATGTCCCCACTAGTTTTATGAGTTGGAATAGCTCCACGGTACATCATTACAACATTACAAACACAATACAAAACTCGTTGAACATCTACAACACTCCAAACTGTCCTTAAGCTCAGATCTTAATAATCAAATCAATCAACATGAAGATCTTCGATGTCCCCACTAGTTTTATGTGTTGGAATAGCTCCACGGTACGCCATTACAACATTACAAATACAATACAGAATTCGCTGGACATTTACGACACTCCAAACTGTCCTTGAGCTCAGATCTTAATATTCAAATCAATCAACATGAAGATCTTCGATGTCCCCACTAGTTTTATGAGTTGGAATAGCTCCACGGTACGTCATTACAACATTACAAACACAATACAAAACTCGTTGAACGTCTACAACACTCCAAACTGTCCTTGAGCTCAGATCTTTATAATCAAATCAATCAACATGAAGATCTTCGATGTCCCCACTAGTTTTATGTGTTGGAATAGCTCCACGGTACGCCATTACAACATTACAAATACAATACAGAATTCGTTGAACATCTACGACACTCCAAACTGTCTTTGAGCTCAGATCCTAATATTCAAATCAATCAACATGAAGATCATCGATGTCTCAAATATGTTTATGAGCTGGAATAGCTCCACGGGATTTCGTTGCACCATTGTAGACATATGACAGAATTCGTTGAACATCCACGACACTCCAAACTGTCCTTGAGCTCAAGATCCTTATATTCAAATATATCAACAAGAAGATCTTCGATGTCGCCACTATTTTAACGAGTTATACAACTTTCCAAGTTTATGCAAACATTGCGGATTTTATTCAAAATCCTTTTGTGGATTCTGTTTAGAATCCTTCGTAGATTCTGTTCAGAATCGTTCGTAAATTCTGTCCAAAATGCTCCTTCTATCCTATTCAGAATTATTTGTGGTATTTTTTCATACCCCTTGATAGATTCTATTCAGAATTCTTTATGGATTCTATTCAGAAACCTTTTGTGAATTCTATTCAGAATCCTTTTGTGGATTCTATTCAGAATCCTTTTGTGGATTCTATTCAGAATCCTTTTGTGGATTCTATTCAGAATCCTTTCGAGGATTCTATCCAGAATCCTTTTGTGGATTCTATTCAGAATCCTTTTGTGCATTCTATTCAAAATCCTTGATGGATTCTATTCAGAGTCGTTTATGGATTCTATTCAAAATCCTTTACGGATTCTATTCGAAATTCTTTATGAAAATCTGTTCAGAATCCTTGATGGATTCTGTTCAGAATCCTTGATGGATTCTGTTCAGAATCCTTGATGGATTCTGTTCAGAATCCTTGATGGATTCTGTTCAGAATCCTTGATGGATTCTGTTCAGAATCCTTGATGGATTCTGTTCAGAATCCTTGATGGATTCTGTTCAGAATCCTTGATGGATTCTGTTCAGAATCCTTGATGGATTCTATTCAGAATCCTTGATGGATTCTATTCACAATCCTTGATGGATTCTATTCAGAATCCTTGCTGGAATCTATTCAGAATCCTTGCTGGATTCTTTTCAGAATCCTTGATGGATTCTATTCAGAATCCTTGATGGATTCTATTCAGAATCCTTGATGGATTCTATTCAGAATCCTTGATGGATTTCATTCAGAATCCTTGATGGATTCTATTCAGAATCCTTGATGGATTCTATTCAGAATCCTTGATGGATTCTATTCAGAATCCTTGATGGATTCTATTCAGAATCCTTGATGGATTCTATTCAGAATCCTTGATGGATTCTATTCAGAATCCTTGATGGATTCTATTCAGAATCCTTGATGGATTCTATTCAGAATCCTTGATGGATTCTATTCAGAATCCTTGATGGATTCTATTCAGAATTCTTGATGGATTCTATTCAGAATCCTTGATAAATTCAATTCAGAATCCTTTATGGATTCTATTCAGAATCCTTGATGGATTCTATTCAGAATCCTTGATGGATTCTATTCAGAATCCTTGATGGATTCTATTCAGAATCCTTGATGGATCTCTATTCAGAATCCTTGATGGATTCTATTCAGAATCCTTGATGGATTCTATTCAGAATCCTTGATGGATTCTATTCAGAATCCTTGATGGATTCTATTCAGAATCCTTGATGGATTCTATTCAGAATCCTTGATGGATTCTATTCAGAATCCTTGATGGATTCTATTCAGAATCCTTGATGGATTCTATTCAGAATCCTTGATGGATTCTATTCAGAATCCTTGATGGATTCTATTCAGAATCCTTGATGGATTCTATTCAGAATCCTTGATGGATTCTATTCAGAATCCTTGATGGATTCTATTCAGAATCCTTGATGGATTCTATTCAGAATCCTTGATGCATTCTATTCAGAATCCTTGATGGATTCTATTCAGAATCCTTGATGGATTCTATTCAGAATCCTTGATGCATTCTATTCAGAATCCTTGATGGATTCTATTCAGAATCCTTGATGGATTCTATTCAGAATCCTTGGATGGATTCTATTCAGAACTTTGATGGATTCTATTCAGAATCCTTGATGGAATCTATTCAGAATCCTTGATGGATTCTATTCAGAATCCTTAATGGATTCTATTCAGAATCCTTGATGGATTCTATTCAGAATGCTTGATGGATTCTATTCAGAATCCCTTTGATGGATTCTATTCAGAATCTTTGATGGATTCTATTCAGAATCCTTGATGGATTCTATTCAGAATCCTTGATGGATTCTATTCAGAATCCTTGATGGATTCTATTCAGAATCCTTGATGGATTCTATTCAGAATCCTTGATGGATTCTATTCAGAATCCTTGATGGATTCTATTCAGAATCCTTGATGGATTCTATTCAGAATCCTTGATGGATTCTATTCAGAATCCTTGATGGATTCTATTCAGAATCCTTGATGGATTCTATTCAGAATCCTTGATGGATTCTATTCAGAATCCTTGATGGATTCTATTCAGAATCCTTGATGGATTCTATTCAGAATCCTTGATGGATTCTATTCAGAATCCTTGATGGATTCTATTCAGAATCCTTGATGGATCTTCTATTCAAAATCCTTGATGGATTCTATTCAGAATCCTTGATGGATTCTATTCAGAATCCTTGATGGATTCTATTCAGAATCCTTGATGGATTCTATTCAGAATCCTTGATGGATCTCTATTCAGAATCCTTGATGGATTCTATTCAGAATCCTTGATGGATTCTCTTCTATTCAAAATCCTTGATGGATTCTATTCAGAATCCTTGATGGATTCTATTCAGAATCCTTGATGGATTCTATTCAGAATCCTTGATGGATTCTATTCAGAATCCTTGATGGATTCTATTCAGAATCCTTGATGGATTCTATTCAGAATCCTTGATGTATTTTTATTCAGAATCCTTGATGGATTCTATTCAGAATCCTTGATGGATTCTATTCAGAATCCTTGATGTATTCTATTCAGAATCCTTGATGTATTTTTATTCAGAATCCTTGATGGATTCTATTCAGAATCCTTGATGGATTCTATTCAGAATCCTTGATGGATTCTATTCAGAATCCTTGATGGATTCTATTCAGAATCCTTGATGGATTCTATTCGGAATCCTTGATGGATTCTATTCAGAATCCTTGATGGATTCTATTCAGAATCCTTGATGGATTCTATTCAGAATCCTTGATGGATTCTATTCAGAATCCTTGATGGATTCTATTCAGAATCCTTGATGGATTCTATTCAGAATCCTTGATGGATTCTATTCAGAATCCTTGATGGATTCTATTCAGAATCCTTGATGGATTCTATTCAGAATCCTTGATGCATTCTATTCAGAATCCTTGATGGATTCTATTCAGAATTCTTGATGGATTCTATTCAGAATCCTTTATGGATTCTATCCAGAACCCTTGATGAATCTATTCATAATCCTTTATGGATTCTATTCAGAATACTTACTATTCAGAATCCTTGATGGATTCTATTCAGAATCCTTGATGGATTCTATTCAGAATCCTTGATGGATTCTATTCAGAATCCTTGATGGATTCTATTCAGAATCCTTGATGGATTCTATTCAGAATCCTTGATGGATTCTATTCAGAATCCTTGATGGATTCTATTCAGAATCCTTGATGGATTCTATTAAGAATCCTTGATGGATTCTATTCAGAATCCTTGATGGATTCTATTCAGAATCCTTGATGGATTCTATTCAGAATCCTTGATGGATTCTTTTCAGAATCCTTGATGGATTCTATTCAGAATCCTTGATGGATTCTTTTCAGAATCCTTGATGGATTCTATTCAGAATCCTTGATGGATTCTATTCAGAATCTTTGATGGATTCTATTCAGAATCCTTGATGGATTCTATTCAGAATCTTTGATGGATTCTATTCAGAATCCTTGATGGATTCTATTCAGAATCCTTGATGGATTCTATTCAGAATCCTTGATGGATTCTGTTCAGAATCCTTGATGGATTCTGTTCAGAATCCTTGATGGAATCTATTCAGAATCCTTGATGGATTCTATTCAGAATCCCTATTCAGAATACTTAATGGATTCTATTCAGAATCCTTGATGGATTCTATTCAGAATCCTTGATGGATTCTATTCAGAATCCTTGATGGATTCTATTCAGAATCCTTGATGGATTCTATTCAGAATCCTTGATGGATTCTATTCAGAATCCTTGATGGATTCTATTCAGAATCCTTGATGGATTCTATTCAGAATCCTTGATGGATTCTATTCAGAATCCTTGATGGATTCTATTCCGAATCCTTGATGGATTCTATTCAGAATCCTTGATGGATTCTATTCAGAATCCTTAATGGATTCTATTCAGAATCCTTGATGGATTCTATTCAGAATCCTTGATGGATTCTATTCAGAATCCTTGATGGATTCTATTCAGAATCCTTGATGCATTCTATTCAGAATCCTTGATGGATTCTATTCAGAATCCTTGATGGATTCTATTCAGAATCCTTGATGCATTCTATTCAGAATCCTTGATGGATTCTATTCAGAAACCTTGATGGATTCTATTCAGAATCCTTAATGGATTCTATTCAGAATCCTTAATGGATTCTATTCGGAATCCTTGATGGATTCTTTTCGGAATCCTTGATGGATTCTATTCAGAATCCTTGATGGATTCTATTCAGAATCCTTGATGGAATCTATTCAGAATCCTTGATGGATTCTATTCAGAATCCTTAATGGATTCTATTCAGAATCCTTGATGGATTCTATTCAGAATGCTTGATGGATTCTATTCAGAATCCTTGATGGATTCTATTCAGAATTCTTGATGGATTCTATTCAGAATCCTTGATGGAATCTATTCAGAATCCTTGATGGATTCTATTCAGAATCCTTGATGGATTCTTTTCAGAATCTTTGATGGATTCTATTCAGAATCCTTGATGGATTCTATTCAGAATCCTTGATGGATTCTATTCAGAATCCTTGATGGATTCTATTCAGAATCCTTGATGGATTCTATTCGGAATCCTTGATGGATTCTATTCAGAATCCTTGATGGAGGCAAGGCAAATTATTCTTGTCATATTTTGTTCTGACAAAGATCTGTTGCTATATGCGTTTGTCAATAACAAACTCAGTTTGAGACAAAGGGTATATTGTAAGACGCTGCTCTCTTTTTGCTCTCTGATTCTTAATCGTCTCTTTATTATGTTTTGATTTTGTTAATGATTATTGACTCTTAATTACCCTAAACGATGTTTCATTATCAACGTTTGTACTACAAGCATCATCCATCAATATGGAGGGTGTAAGAAATCTTCACAATACACACCAACCGCGTCAAAGTTTCAAACGAAACGCCCTCCGCTTGTCACCTGCACTGTCATTCTCAGACAAACGCACTCAAACTCGCACTTCTTGGGACGCGGCCGTCAACCCTTGATCCAAAGCGGACAACATAAATTATCATAAATCACCTCACCCGTCACAATAAAGTCTTAACCCGTCACACGCCAGTTAGGCAGTCGCACAGGCGAGTCCCAGTCAGAAAGTCTAAAACCGGGCACACCGCACCACCTCGCCGCGGGAGGAGACAGAAGAGTTCTGCGACTAACTTTCTCGCCATCGCACCGGCCCGCGCGTTCAACAGAACTGCCTGACTGCGGACGACGTGACAACCATCATAAATCAGCTTATCAATCCGATTCCCACCACACGGCTGCAGCTCGAAAGCTCGGGCAGCTGGCTGGACTGAGTGAATCAGAGCGTTCTTTGCCTATAGATAATCGAATCGGATTTAACACTTGCCGAGTCGTTTGACCGACTGACTATGCTTCCCAGAGGTTGGCAGGGAGGCACACATGAGCGCAAAGGTGACCACCATTTCCGGTATCAGCGACGTTCTAAGCTCTTTCTCATCGATTTGCATCGCACGTCTCGCGGGGAACAGCTCAGATGAAGATTAATTGATGAAATTGTCGTTTCTCTTTGGTACTAGGATGGAATAGAGGTTTGTCAGCAGATAGGGATAATACTTTTTGGCTTGACTTTTGTTGTCGCTTATGTATTCAAAAGTTTGAATTTCACAATAGGCTGCTACGGATATGTACGTAAGAAAACTTAGATCTCACTTCAAGTGACTTAATTTCATATTTTTCTTCAGCCCCTCTCCAATTCCGGAGGCGAACCCAAATTGGCGGCCCCAATTTTACGATACGGGCGGCGGCATCTGCGATTCACACGAAAACAAAAAAAAAATAACAAAGAACAGGTCACTAATGATGATAGCGCGCTGCATTACCGAAGGGAGAAGAACGCCGACACCTTCATCGATACCGACACCGGCCGTGGATTCTGTGCAGCTTTCCTCGCCGGGTCGAAAAATTCTAAAGTGACTGCCGGCGGCGGATTGCATCAATTGGTGGTGATAGCGAGATGATGGTGATGGTTCGAAGATGTGGTTTTTGCACCGATCTCGCCGCCACCGCACTTAGCGCACAGGCGATGATAAACAAACAACGACGACGACGGCTTCGACACCGCACCAACGAACGGTTATCGCCCAAGCGAAAACACGGGAATGGGGCGAAAGCATTGTTTGCCGACAATTAGCTTAATTTAATTATAACCTTTTTGAGGAAAGAATTGGTGTCTCTGTCGGGGCGGCGTTGTTAAAGGTCATTAGTGCGTGCCTGGAGATATTGGAGTTCCGCGGGATAGGCACCACCGCATGAGAGGTCAGCACCGTAATGGTTATTGAGCTGGAATGGGAGTTGATGACCACTGCCGCACCGGGCAACAGGTGTGCATCCATCAGCGAGCGGAAATTTACAATAATTGGAATGAACTTGATTAACGAGAGGAATTTTTGGTGCTCCGCTTGAACAGAGTTAGCCTAAATATGTGAAGGCAATGAAGGCGATATAACCATTAAAAAATGACAAGTCTTCACTGAAATTATATTTAACAACTGGACTATGCTGTTTTAAATCAAATTGTATGCATTTTACCGAGTGAATAAACAAAATATATATATATCATATACCTTCCCGGCCTTCCCCCCGTTGTTGGCTATTGTTTAGTTGTATTTTTGTATCTAATGAAAATTCTACCAATCTTTGATAAAAACCCGGTATCTTTAAAATCGACCGATGCATTACAGAGCGCGGGCATTTGAATAAGTTTGTAATAACAGTAATAATAAATAAATAAATAAGTAACTGCAGGGCCCCTTCAAAGGCAGGAAAATCAGTCGCCTTATTCAAAATGCTCTTTCTCATTGATGCACCTACCGAATTTCATGACCTAGGACTCATGGGGGTTAGTACGGCTTAACATTTAGGCCAAGTACGGTTAGTCCAAGAACATTTTGAAGGTAGTTCTGCGTAGTTCCTATGACCTAAACATCAGAACGTTTTGCATGTTCCAGAACGTCAATATGAATAAAGCCATAATGTGCAGATTTACAAAAATCTGCATCCGCATAAACCCTTTGATATCTTTGAATTGAGCAGAAAAAACCTAAGCTTGGTTCGAAACACGCATTACGCTTCTACATGATTGACGACCTGAACTCAAGAAGGTTTTGGATGGTCTTGCATGCGCTGTACTGTAGGATAACAGATGTTACATATCTTGGCAGGCGTCTAAGGGTCTGTTGAGAAGAATTTTGATTGAAGCCGAAGACATTTTGGATGCCGTTACTGCATAGGCCTTAAAATCTAAACTTGGATGGCCTTCGGTGTGTTGGAATTCAGCAAGATTGGTATAACATTTCTTCATAGAGATCTAAGGATTTGTTGGGAAGAGTTTTGATAGATGCCATAAACTTTTAGAAGGCCGTTACCGCATAGGCTTTACGACCTACACTTCAGAACGATTCGCGAATTCTAGAATATCACTTGGGGACAAGCCAAATTTTTCTACATAAATCATCTGACATCTTTAAAATGAGCAGAATGACTTAAGCTGGGTTTGACACACGCATCACGCTTCTACATGATTGTAAATCTGACGAACTGAATTTTCTCATGCATCATTTGATATATCTGTGAACTACGCAAGGTGTATTGAGCGTATTTTTATGTGCGTATTACCTTTCTCTTGTATGGTAGAATTCAAAACCTGAACTCATGAAAGTTTTGGATGAATTGAAATGTCCCCAATAGTATTCTCAACAAATAAACTTCATCTCTACATTTGTTTGTGATGTTTTACTCTCCTGTCTGACACGATTTGGTATATTACGTGACAAGATTTCAAGAAATATGATATACCTCTGGTCTGGTCTGGTCAATAAATGAAAAATATATGGCTTCCAATATCGGTAACTACAGTAATAAGATAAATGGGAAACGTTCAAACTCACTTCTACTTGATCTATTTCATGTATCCTCTTTGTTTTATGACGTTAGAGCTTGATGACACTTGATTATTGAAGGAATTTGGATATAGCAGCAATAAATATCGAAAAAACACAGACATTTTTTATTCCTTTGATCGCGGGGAAGGATCTAGCGGGGCAGTACTTAGGTCAAAAGAAAGCCGTACTAATCCGCTTTGAAAAAAGTTCGAGGTCATGAAAAGCCAGCCTAGGGCTAAAAGTCTACTTATTAAAGATGTCAAGGGCAATGTCGTTAAGCCAAACAATAGTGAATGCGAATAGTGTTCAGCAAACGACATTCACGTGATGAACTACTTAATACTTATAAAAAATCCCGAAAATAGCAAAAGCTAACGACATTTACACATTTTCCACAATATCACACGTTTGGTCAAAAGACATTTTTGGACGTTTGACCCGTTCGGTCAAATCACTTCTTTGGCCAAATGGCATTTTCGAACAAATGACCTGCCGTATGACTTCTTCGACCAAATGACCAGTTCGACCCAACGGGAAGAGTGAAGTCCCATTTTTCAGAGAGTGTACGTCCTATAGTGGTTTGTTAACACGCAAAATGATCGAGCGATCATTGAGATATTTTGTTTTATTTTATACGTTTGAACTGGTATTGCTAGACATGCTAGACACCCTGTTGAACAAATCACCATCAAGGGTTTTGATGTTTTTTATTGAACCGTTCAACAGATCTTCTTCTTCTTCTTCTTCTTCTTCTTCTTATTGGCATTACATCCCCACACTGGAACAAAACCGCCTCACAGCTTAGTGTTCATTCAGCACTTCCGCAGTTTTTAATCGCGTCAACACATCTAATGAGCATGAGCATGATTGACCGCCCACGGTTCTTCTTCTTCTTATTGGCATTACATACCCACACTGGGACAGAGCCGCCTCGCAGCTTAGTGTTCATTAGGCACTTCCACAATTATTAACTGCGAGGTTTCTAAGCCAGGTTACCATTTTTGCATTCGTATATCATGAGGCTAACACGATGATACTTTTATGCCCAGGGAAGTCGAGACAATTTCCAATCCGAAAATTGCCTAGACCGGCACCGGGAATCGAACCCAGCCACCCTCAGCATGGTTTTGCCTTGTAGTCGCGCGTCTTACCACACGGCTAAGGAGAGCCCCTACCGCCCACGGTTGCTACTCTGTTATTGCCAGGCCAGCTGTAATTACACAGAGAACCAACAGTTGAAGTTTGGGACTAACATCATCTTCAATGTGTAAGAACTGGTGACCCAAAAATAAGCAATACCAGCGCCGGCCGTGTCCGAATGCAGGTCAATTAAGGAATAGGTAGGAAAATGTTGACATGGTACTCGCTTTGATAGAAGCCGACGAGTCATCTGCACTTCCACGAGAAATCACTGGGATGTTGGATATATGGGGTAGGTATTGTGGCAGGGTTCGTTTTGGTAAACGGTATGCCGTGTATAGCGTGTAGTTTGATCAATTCAAAACATAATCGAACGAACACTAATTATTTTAACAACCGACCGCACTAAGCAGTATAAAATTGTCGATGACCAGCCGATCTCTCTGCTAACCGCACAAAGCAGAACAACATTTTCGATGACCGGCCGATCGTTCTGCTTACTGACGCGAACTGAATCTTCACTTTTTAATTGATTTACTCACCGCACAAAGCAGAACAACATTTCGATGACGGAGGTGAACTAGCCTTGGGCTAAAAACCTCTTTAATAAATATTTTAATAATAATAACATTTCGAGGATCGGGCGATCGTTCTGCTATCCACACAAAGCCGATACGATTCATTATAAAGAACCAACAGCACCGCTGCCAAAAGTCAAATTTAAAGTTTTGCGCCATGAAAAATGTTTTGAAATAATTTCCTCCTCCACTCGTTCTCCGCGTGCGGAGGGAGAACCAGCGTGAGCGTTGCCAACTTTCACTATTTCCTCACATCATCCACTTTCGCATGCGAAGCAGGCACGTTTAGATGCAAGTTCTGCTATGTTGCGCAGGAGTCCAACCCGCACGACGCGCTGCGAGAACAATCGACGACACGAACACGACGTACCTTTGGTTTGACTCGTTCGGAGTGTCGTGCTGTGCTTTGCAAAAGGCGCGCGCACGCTTTCGTTCATACTCCGATGATTGGGAACGATTTGTTTTTCTTTTTTCTCCTGATGAATATGCATCAAAAACAAATCAGCATAAAGAACAATATTAAATTAATATTTGAGTTTTCAAAAGAGACATCAAACAATGCTTTTTTACGAATACTAAAAATCAATCAACATAGAGAAAAGGTGTACCTTTTGGGGTACACTTAAGCACTTCAATATATGAAAAAGTATTTAGAAAATACAAATCGAACGCTTTGTCGTTTAAACATGTGCACAAAACTACGAAAATTATTATAAAATATGGAATTAAATCACCACCTTCTGAATCTAAGTCCGTCCACATGGGCGGATTTTGAATCATAGGATCAAAATCCGTACAGCTATTTTTTGTCATAATATAAAAATTAAGGCAGAGTGATAGACTAAACTACTACTGCAAACAATTAATAATTATTTTCGAGCGTCTTAGGGGAAAATGTTACACGGTTTAAAAAATAAATCTTCCTTTTACTTCCCCTAATTTGTTTTTTGTGTCTACACAAATACGTATTTCGTCCACTACTGAAGATGTCCACAAGTCAAGATCCCTTTGGTTTTTATTCCACTGATCTTACTTTTTTCATTGCGTTTTGTAATTTGAGCAAAAATACTTTTGGTGCAATCAAATGTAACTCTCTCGAAACCACTCCGCTTTTGATGTATATTTTTTAGCAGGATGGTAGAACAGGTGTACCAAAAGTCCACGAGGCGCCTCTGAGATCAAGAGAGAGATCAGATTTGTATAAAAATTGGAAATCTTATTGTTCAATCGAAAGCAATCACGTCATATGTACTCTCTGAGTATTTATGTTTGAGAACCGCTGTTCTAATTATACTGTGTAAGATTTCAAAATGCTCGTCCTACAGCACTTCGTGTTTGTCTGCTCATTTTATATTTGTATCCAAAAAAGATCTGCAGTTCATCTATAATTAATTATTCGCGTTCAATTTTGTATAAATAACTCCGATTTTATAACGATCGCACGAGAACACGATTTGTGTATCAAATATCAAAACATTGGACAGAAATACTATCCTAACTGGCTTTACCATCATCCTAACAAAAACAAAGTGTTAGGGAGGGAGTTATCATTAAGAAAAATAAAAAAAATATAAGCGTGAAATTATTCACAGCAAAAGGTTTGAAAAACATAATACCTTAAAGTTAACCCGAGCAGCACTAATCAGACTAAAATCAGGTTGCAAAAACAGTGGAACACGTGTGCTGCTAGGGAAGATATCATCAAATGGAAATGATCGCTTAACAATAATGCTACTGAAATGCAAACGCATAATAAAACAAGATTTTTATTGATTACCAATTGCATTAAACTTTACTTTTTCAAGTCAGATGGAACATTGAAGTAAGCCTAAGTGATGACTGATTTGATACCTGTTCTGTAACAAACATTTTCACAAATGTCTCGTAAAACTTACTCGTTGGTTTCTTCATCAAGCTTAACAAAAGGTGGAATTGAAGCATACCTGCAATGAAAAGAAGAAATAATATAATGTAGTGAATGAGTATATTTGTAGCAGTTAGTAATAAAAAAAATCAATGATAACTATTGAATAATGAGGTACTGCTTTATTATCATGAGCATGAATAGACCCGCCCACAGTTACTACTCCGGTGCCTACACAAATAAAAATATGTTGTGATTTTAAATGTATTTTCATGCACATATTTGGAGCATGCAAATATACGTAATATTCAATCGATCTCACTTTTATTTTAAATCCAAATAAATATAAACTGTGCTTGCTTGTAAAATTCAATCAAATTTAATTGAATATCGGATGTTAATTCGTTTGATGGGATAAGCTCCAATTCTACACGACGTTGAATTTTCAAAATTATTTGCTGTGTATGTATAAACGTGCCCATATACAGGTCGATTGAGGAATGGGTAGGAATATGGCGACGTGATACTCGCTTTAATGGAAGACGACGAGTCATCTGAGAAATCAGAACAAGATAACACGGATTTCGGGAATGTTCTGCGCTTCAAAAACACGTTCGATCGCGCACTAATTTTCTTTTTATTCGACCGCACAAAGCAGAACAAAACGACGTGGACCTCGAGATCGTTCTGCACTCCAAGAACACGATCGATAACGAACTAATTTTTTTCGTCCTAATTTTTTAGATTTTCAGCCCGGGACTGGAGCATCTCGTGAGATAATATTTCATAAAAATAAAATACATTACTTTCTGAATAAAATTAAATATTTTGTCTTGGGTCTTGTGTTATACACAGAATGACATTTTTTCTCACTATCGCCAATATCGTAAGCATTATCATCCGCTTGTGTCGGCTCGTATAGATGGAGGACAGCTATTGTGTTGTTTTTGGATGACGTTGAAGAATTTGAAACCGTCATTGGATTACTCGTTTCGGGTTGTTTTTGTTTTTGTCCGGTTATAAACGTCGTCGATAACGATACGAGATAGTATTGCTTTTTCTAGCATCATTCGCACCAGTCTTACACCATTTGGCACTCCCGGAAACAAACTTCTTCCATGTCTCGTTCTGTACGGTTTTCACATCAGCCATGTGAAGCTTGAGGAGTTCCTGGGCCAAAGAAAGCCGTCTTGGGATGACACTGAAATCCACGACAAGGGTATTCTTCCTGAAAGACATATAACGCAGAATGGCACTTTATTTTCGTCATTAGATACATAATGGACAAGCAGTGGAGCCACCCATGCTAGACGAAATGAGAAAAGCTGTTCGAGAGCTGAAGAACGGTAAGGACGCTGGGAAGGACGGAATCCCGGCCGAGCTTCTAAAAGTTGGGAGTGGCCGGCTGAACGAAAAAAATCCACCAAGTGATTGAAATGCTTTGGGAAGGAAAAAAATTCCTTCGAGCTGGCTTGATGGCATCATATGTCCTCCTCAATACCGTCTTCAAGGTAATCTCCCGAATTCTGTTTAGCAGACTGCGTTCGTTTGCGGAGACATTTGTCGGCGAATATCGAATATCATATCTAATCTGTTATTCAATATAGCTCTGGAAGATGTAATTCAAGAATCTAGTGTGCAAAGAAACGAAACCGTCATCAACAATTCTTACGTGCTCCTTGGTTTTGCGGATGACATCGACATCATTGGTGTAGATCGCAGAGCTGTGGAAGAGGCTTTCGTGCCTTTTAAACGGGTGACTGAAAGAATAGGACTGATCATAAACTCTATTAAAACTAAGTACCTGGTGGATGGCAGAGAACGTGGCAGTCTAAACGGTGTTGGTCCCAAGGTGGAAATGGATTGTCGACGAATTCATATATGTTGGAACACATATGTGATAATGACGTTAGCCGCGAGGTGAAAAGACGTGTAGGGGGTTGCAAAAAGGACTTTCTACGGTTTGCGTAGCCAGCTGAAGTCTCGCAGCTAACATGCACGGACAAAATTCGTCCAGTCGTTCTGCACGGCTATGAAGCATGGACGTTAAAAGATGCAGACTATCGAATTCTCGGAGTGTTTGAGCGGAAAATACTACGCTCAATACTTGGCACGCTGATGGAAAATGGTGAATGGCGCAGACGTAGGCTGACAAAATACGACAGATTAAAGTGGGCTGGACAAAACATGATCGATCGCGAGCCTATTAATTTGCTTTTTAGTCGAAAAGCAAAGCAGAACAAAATGACGTGGATCTCGAGATCGTTCTGCGCTCCAAAAACACGTTCGATCGCGCATTATTGAATATATATTTAAAATTACACGCTATTCAGACCCATTCAGACCAAACCCCCTTCCCCCAGCGTCACACGAACCGCAGCAACGTCTAACAAGGAATAGTATTATTAAAAACAGGGTGTCTACTCATCTGTAACAACAAAATTCCCTGATTTTTCCAGGTGCTTTACATTAATTTCCAGGTAAAAACAAACGTGCCATATATAGATTTTTGCAGCAAAATAATCAATTCAAACAAGTAAATAAATATTGCAAAAAAAAACGATTCTCAAAAGAAATTATTGCTGGCCTTTAGGAATTCCTTCGAAAATTATTCCAGGGATCAAATCGAAAAGGATGAATTCAGAAATTTCTTCAAAAGGGGAATTTACTTTGATATTTCCTTTGAAACTTCCTCCAGAATTTTATTCGGAAATATCTTTACAAAAACTTTAGAAAACACGGAATTACTCCGGGAATTTCTTGGAAAATTTCTTTAGAGATACCATTGGCAATTCCTTTATAAGTTTCTTTGGAAGTTCCGGGATCTGAGAAAATCCCTCGGAAATACCTCCTTCTAATTTTTACAAGAATTCCTTTAGAAATTTATTTTAGAATTCTTTTGCAAAATTTGTTTAGGAATTCCTTTGGATTTAAACTCGATAATTTCATTAGAGAAACTTTTGAAAACTTGAGGAATTGTTCCAAAAATTTGTTTGGGAGTGTCTTCTGGAATTTCTTCGGAACTTGTTACGAAAATTCCTTTAAAAAATCATTTGGAAATTCCTTCACGAGTTCCTTTAGAAATACATTAACAATTTCCTCGGAAATGTTTTAAGGAATTTGTTTGGAAGGTCCTTCAGAAGTTCCTTTGAAAATTCCTTTAGATATACAGTTGATGCGAAAGTATGAGATTGCTCATGTTGCATCGTTCCCGTTCGCGTGGTCAACATTTAGTTTTTGTGGACCAAAGTACCGGTACCGGTTGTGTCAAACCAATCTTCGTGATGAAACCCAAGCATGCTCTACAACATGATGGATAATAAACGGCTCTAAAAGCTAAGCTTTTAGAAGCATATTTTGGCTAAATAATTTCAATGGTTATAGCACCACTAGAGTATAAGCACCAGACGCCTCATCTGGAAGTATCTACGGAAAATGCTTTCGAAATTATTTGGAATTCTTTTCGATTTTGTTAGGATTCCTTGGAAAATATGTATACGAATTGCTTTAGAAATTTTAATAAATTACTTCTTTGAAAACTCCTTCGGATATTACTAGACAATTTATTTTAGCAAATCTTCTAGAAATTCCCTTGTACCTTTAGAAGTTTTTTTTTTAATTCCCATAGAAATCTATCAGAAATTTATTAGGACATTTATTTTGGAATCCCTCTGAGGCATTCTTTAGAAATTTATTTAGGATTTTTTCTAGAATACCTTTGAAATTTACTTTTGGAATTCCGAAATCTTTAGAAAATCTCTTTAGTCAAAATCCTTCACATCTTTCAAATCTTTCAGGTTCTCTTCCTGAAATTGCTTTCGAATCCCCAGTAACATTTTGGTTTTATGCTGGTTTTATGGAAATCATGAAGAGCACTTTATGGTTTTGAAGACCGTTATAAAACCAAAAATGTTACTTGGGTTGGTAATTCTTCCAGGAATAATTTTGAAAATTACCCTCATAATTTCTATGGACACTCCTTCAGTGATTCCTTTGGAAAATCCTTCGAAAATCCCTTTGAAAATTTATTCAGAAATTTCCTCATTTCTTAGAAAGCTCGTCCAGGAACTGCTTTGAAAAATCTCTATTATTTTTTTTTGCCAATACGTTCCTGAAGAGTTTTTGAGGTAATTCTCAAAAGAATTCACAAAGTAATCACTAATTGATTTCCCGAACCTAGATTTCTCCAGGAATTCCTTTGAATATGGCAAAACCTTTTTTTTTGCTAATAGATCAAAACAACGATCCATAAATGTTCAATACATTTATAATTGTATGATTAAAAATTTGTAAATTTGGTAAAATTGTTGTAAATTTCGAAAAGATAGAGGGAATAACGGCTTTAGCAGGTTTTACTAATTATGCTCAAATTCATAAAATTTGGTCAAGAAAAACCCCCCTGACAATAATAGAACAAAACCTGCCAAAGCCGTCATTTCCCCTATATGAGATTGGTTGGAAGTATTCCGAGCTAACATTTTTTATGTGACGCATCAAGAAAACCTAGGTTTTTTTCAAAGAGCATGTAGGATACAAAAAAAAATTGTGGTTTATATTGAAAATACAAAATCTAATTTTAAGTAAAGAAATCTTGGATGCAGAATCGAAACCTGTTTGTAATTATCCTGACTTTAGTCGCGTTCACGGTTTGGTATATCTCAGCAGTTCTACTTCGGACAGCAGGAATAACAAATTACATTCAATTTTTTTACACGGGAAATGCGTTCCGTGTTTTCAGTTCAAAACTCAAACATCCGTGTCAAATTTTTTACGATTTCTCGCCGATTATGCAAAATGCAGCAACCTAGCAAAAAAATTGATTTAGATTTGGATTGGATTAGCGTCGCATAGCCCATCATGCATATATGTATCAACATTCTATAGTTCCTATTGAAATTATGGAAAAAAAAATCCTGGTCTGATAAATAGAATTTGCAATTCTGAATAGAATTTTGGATTCCGCAAAAATTCTAAAAATATGGCATTTGTGATTCTGAAAAAAAAAAATCGACTAGACTTTTGTAGCATTAATTAATCCTTTCATTTCGCGTTCGAATGGAAACGACTTTTGTTAGTGTGAGATCAATGTGCAGTAAATTAGAGATAAAAAACAACATTCAGAAGATTCATTTCTGAAGTCACCACTAGGATTCATTGATGTTACTGATGATGTCTAAAAAGGAAACAGATAACAAAACAAAACGTCATGAAGCGTTCTGAAGGAACGTCCTCAAAAACATCTTCGATTGTATTTGAATCATAGTTAAATTCTTGTATTTTCTTCTGTAGTTTAATTTTTTTTATATTTGGATTTAGATTCAGATTAGGTTAACATTTTAAAACACTAAAAAATCAGATTTTGGACAATACTTACACTAAAGAACTTCAAAAATAGCTGAAATATTAATACAGTAACTTGACTTAGAAACCTTTAGTTATCAATAACTGTGTAAGTGAAACATAATGAATTCCATGCTGCGTGTCGGCAATGTTCCAGTTGATGGCAATGGTAATGAAGAAGAGTAAAAATAAATGTTCAGATGGTTGACATTCCTCAAATATCACTATCAAAACCAACATCTACAACAACATACTGTCCCATAACCATCAAGTACCACCACACAAACTCACATACATCAGTCAAAGTTCACGTCGAAACAACAAACGTCTCCACTGGCAAAAATTATAGTCCTACTCAGAAAACACAACAACGATGACGACGGTGCGCTGCGGCGGTGATAAAAACCTGGGGTGCCCTTCTTACGTAAGCCTCTCTTCTGGTATAATTGCAGGTAATTGTATTTATTTTTATTGTCACCGTCTTAGCAACTCTACGACATGACGATAAAGTCGACGATGACGACGACGACGGCGGTAATTTGGGCGACAAAAAATCGTGATTTCGGTTCACACAAACTCGCATGCCGCAGTTCCTCCACGGCGACGAACTACCGCAGCTGGACAAAGGAATGACCGCTTCCGGTTGCCGGTTGTGAGCTTTTTGTTCCGTTCCTTTCAGTCTGCTGCGGGTGCCCTCCATTTGGAACGACAATAAGATTAAGACACACGTCTGTAATGATGACGACGACAACGACGACAAGCCCGGTATGGTATCGTAAACGACAACATCTTACAGGACCAATGTCATGTGCTTCGTTCTGAAGCTACTACAGCTCGGGTCGTCCCCACCCGAAAGCCGAGTAAATCGAGTGTAATCAGGCGGAGATTGGTGCTTCATTCAGAGCATTTCAAGCGGAAAAGTCCTACAGTTCGGAATTTGAGTCTTCACAACTGATGGGGCTAATCGATTGTGAACAATGCGGTGGATTCAGGTGATATTGATTGGAATTTGAGTGTCATAATTGAACCGTTCTCCGGAATGTGAAGCAGGACTGTCCACAGTAGAACTTTATTTCGGGAATGATATGAATAATGAAGATTTGGGATTTGCTTGATTGCTTGAATGAATGTTTGAACCCGTGAACGTAGAATATCATAATAAAGGAAAGATCGAAGTACGACATTAAAGTCAATAAAATCAACTACCATTGCTCTCGATTTGAACGGTCGCAAAATATCAATCCCGATGATCGAAGCATGAAACGAAACCTAAATGGTTATGGCAGTCCCCACATATTGTCGCCCATGTCGAAATCTACTCGTGTAGGTAGACGCCAGGAGCAGAGCACTTATTGCCCATTCCTTTGGCGATAATCTGAATAATTGTGCTTGAGTGCTTCGGTGACATGTATGCGACAAAGAAAATCCCATTTGATTGCGTAATTTTCGGAGGATTAAGGTAATTGGGTCGTTATTTTTGTGGAAATAGGCAGCAAAGTTTGCACTAAGTACTCGTATTTCTGTTGCTTTAATTATTTTGGAGCCACTACCAGCAGAGTGAATCGATTAACATTTATTACGTGGTAAGCTTGGACAGATGAATCAATTCCGAACGATTATGGAATTGCAGATACTGATTGTGTCGGAAGCTGCTTCCGGATTGCCAGTGCAAAGCTGTTCTTCTATCTTCTAAATCCTTGTAGACCTTTTTATCCTACCTATCGGTTCCAGATTTCTGTGAAAACCTTTTCTCATATGAGCAACCCCTAGATCCATCAATCATACGAAGGAAATCTATCTCAGCAAAAGTCTCAAAATTTAAGACGATCTAATGTGAGATTTTCGTGGAAGACTCGTAAAAAAGTGAAACAAATAAACCCAAACTAACGCACCGAGCACATTCATTGTTACACACATTCTCCCACATAAGTGCCGGCCGGTCGAGCCGGGTACGGTTCTTTGTCCGGCGGTTGCCAGATTTTATCAGGCGAATAATACCTTCCCACACATCGTCAGCGGAGCTCGATTTTATGCCTCGGCAGTTACTCACACCGAACAGCAAAAATAACGAAGACGATGGGCTTTAAAAAGAGGAGAGAATTTGATCAATCTCTCTAGTAGTGCAATAAGAAAAAATATATCATAATAGAAATCTTCTAAATGCAGAGCAATTACCAACATTTTAATATACTTATTAGAATAAAAGCATACACATTATAATAGCCATTATCCAAAGCATGGAGCGGAGGAGTGTTTTTTTCTGCATTTTTTAAACAATATTTTGTATTATCAAAACTTTATTATGTCTACGGAGAAGCTTTCACCTTGCAGTGTATGAAAAAGATAACAAAAAATCATGCATCATCGTCGCCGCTACCCAATCCGTCATCTGCGCTGTAAACTATCGTTCATCTCGCACCATCTAATCATTACCAAAAAAAAACAGTGACTTTAAGATCTTTTGAAAACCAACACATAGACGCGGGTACCTCAATAATCTTATCCTATTCACAAACGCAATTCGAAAGCATCATAACTTAACGATCGTACTCGTTGCTGAGCCTAGCCTCAAACACAATCTCCAGTTAGGGCCCCGTGCCGTAATGATAAGTAATTTATTTTTCCCACAAGTCCCGCGGGGTCGTTGTCGTCGATGTATTCAACTGCCTGAGACCCCCCTTTTTCAATTGCTTCATTTTGGAATTTTTAGACATCAACGCACCATATCTCGTAGCGGTGCGTAGATAATCGGGAAAAAGAGAACGCGAAGGGAGCAACGCACAACGCAATCAACTTCCAGCGTTTGGTAGTCAGACCAAAAATAGATACGCATTTCCGTACCGCGCCGCACCGCACGCAGGAAGACATTTGGCTGTTCGGCTTTGAGTAGCTGCGTTACGACGACCTGAGTCAGACCTGAGTGTCATGGTTGAGTAGTCGATCGACTTTGCACCTGCTGGAAACAAATTCACGGTGAAGGTCTTCGGTTGATTGGTTTTTGATTCATGTGGGTCGAAATATGCCCAAATACGGCTTATTTGTTGTTGGTAGTCTCTGTTTGCAAATTTTTGGTTCGTTTTAAGACTACGTATCTTTATTCTTGAACCCAGTAGAGCTTGAAGGCTCAATTTATTGTTTTTGATTAGTGACGAGAAGAGGGCACGTTGAAGGCTAATTTAGGCAGTGCAATAGTAGCGGTAGCAGTCTCTAGAAGGCTGAAGTACCGTAACTGAGCAACAGATAATGGCTTTTGCTGATGTATTAAAAACATTTATAGGACATTAAAATATAAAAATTTAAGAATCAAAAGGGAAATAAGCGATTTAGTAATGAACTTTTTTTGTAATATTTATACAAAATATGGAGGCTTAAAAATTTCAAATTCTTTAGCCTAAATCTTCCACTTATGTATGGAATTATTTTTAAATCGATCGATCTCAAAATTCATAACATAACATCGGCACTTGAGGAATTTGAAATTTAAGAATACGGTGATTGGATTTCTATTGGATTTGGATTGGATTTGGAATGGATTTGGATTAGATTTGGATTGGATTTGGATTGGATTTGGATTGGACTGGACCGATCTTGGACCTGATTGACTGACCTTGGACCTGGACTGGAATTGGACTCGACTGGACCTGGACTGGATTGATTTGAATTGGATTTAGATTGATTGGACTGGATTTGATTTGGATTGGATTTGAATTGATCTTGAATCTGGATTTAGATCTGGATCGGACTGATTTGATCTGACCGATTTGGACTGGACCTGGACTCGGGATCTGGACTGACTCAGAATTGGACTGATCTGACCTGACTGGACCTGGACCGATCTGGAACTGGATCTTGGACTGACTGATTCGACTGGATCTGACCTGACTGACTGGATCTGGACTGATCTGGACTGACTGACCTGACTGACCTGACTGGATCTGACTTCTGACTGGACTGACTTGATCTGGACTGGATCTGACCTGACCTGATCTGGACTGGATCCTGACTGGATCTGGACTGATCTGGACTGACCTGACTGGATCTGGACCGACCTGGACTGGACCTGACTGGATCTGGACTGGATCTGGACTGACCTGACTGGATCTGGACTGACCTGGATCTTGGACCTGACTGGATCTGGACTGACTTGACCGACCTGGACTGACCTGGACTGATTCTGACTGGATTGATTTGACTGACTTGGACTGGATCTGACTGACCTGACTGGATCTGGACTGATTGACTGATCTGGATCTTGACTGATCTGGACTGATCTGACTGGATCTGATCTGACTGGATTTGGACTGGATTTGGATTGATTTGGACCTGACCTGATCTGACTGGACTCTGGATCGACTTGACCGATCTGGACTGACTTGGACTGGACCTGACTGACTCGACCTGACCGATCTGGACTGGACCTGACCGACCTGGACTGATCTGGACCGACCTGGACTGGATCTGGACTGGATCTTGACCTGGATCGATCGGACTGAATTCGACTGACTGGATCTGACTGGATCTTGACCTGGATCTGGACTGATCTGGACCGACCTGGACTGGATCTGGACTGACCTGGACTGGATCTGGACTGGATTTGGACTGGATCTGGACCGACCTGACTGATCTGGACTGGATCGACTGACCTGGACTGGATCTGGACTGGACTGGATCTGAACGGGACTGGACTGATTGATCTGGACTGGACCTGGGACTGGATCTGACTGGATCTGGATCTGACTGGACCTTGATCTGGACTTGGACTGGATCTGACTGACCTGACTGGATCTGGACTGGATCGATCTGGACTGACCTGATCTGACTCTGGATCTGGACTTGACTCTGACTTGGACTGGATCGGACTGACCTGACTGACTTGATCTGACTTGACTGGATCTGGACTGGATCTTGGACTGGACCTGGACTGGATCTGGACTGGATCTGGACTGGATCTGGACTGGATCTGGACTGGATCTGGACTGACCTGGACTGGATCTGGACTGACCTGATTCGACCTGACCGATCGACTGACCGGACTCGACCGATCTGGACTGACTGGACTGACCTGGACTGGACCTCCTGACCGGATCGATCTGACCTGGAATCTTGACTGGACCGGACCTGGACCTGGACCTGAATCGACCGATCTGGACTGATCTGGACTCGGATCTGGACTGGACCTGACTGAACCGACCTGGATCTGTACTGAACCTGGGACCTGAACTGACCTGACTGATCTGACCGACCTGACCGAACCTGACCGACTGACTGGACCTGACCTGGACTGATCTGACTGGATCTTGGACTAGATCTGGACCGGACCTGACTGACTCCGACTGAATCTGACTGAACCTGATCTGACCTGAACTGACTCTGGACTGGATCTGGACTGGACCTGGACTGACCTGACCTGAACTGAACCGACTCAGACTGGATCTTGGACTGGACTGGACCGGATCTGACCTGGATCTGGACTGGATCTGGACTAGATCTGATTGATCTGGACTGAACCTGGGACTGCATCTGAACTGGATTTGACTGACCTGGACTGACTTGGACTGGATCTGGACTGGATCTGGACTGACCTGGACTGGATTGGACTGGATCTGACTGGATCTGGACTGGATCTGGACCGACCGACTTGGACTGGATCTGGATCGATCTGACCTGGAACCCGGACTGGATCTGGACTGACCTGACCGATCTGGACTGACCTGGACTGACCTGGACTGGATCTGGACTGACCTGAACTGGATCTTGGACTGGATCTGGACAGATCTGGACTGAACCTGACTGAACTCCTGACTAAACCTGGATCAAACCTGGACTGAACCTGACTGTACCTGGAACCGACCTGGACTGGATCTTGACCGATCTGGACTGGATCTGGGACTGGATCTGGACTAGATCTGGACTGAACCTGACCGTACCTGGAACCGGATCTGGACTGATCTGGATCTGGACTGGATCTGACCTGACTGATCTGAACTGGACTCCAGACTGGATCTGGTACTGATCTGACTGACCTGGACTGGACCTGGACTATATCTGACTTCAGATCTTGGAACTGGATCTGGACTGGATCTGACTGGATCTGGATGACCGACCTGGAACTGGATCTGACCGGACATGGACTGGATCTGAACCTGACTGACCCTGACTGGATCTGGACCTGAACTGACTCCAGACTGGATCTAGACTGGACCTGACTGGACCTGACCGACTTGGCCTGGATCTGGACTGACCTGACTGACCTGGACTGGATTTGACTGGACCTTGGACTGACCCGACTGACCTGGACTGACTGACTGGATCTGGACTGGATCTGGACTGACTGGATCGATCTGACCTGACCGACCTGACTGGATCTGATTGGACTGACCTGGACTGGACTTGACTGGATCTGACCTGGACTGATCTGGACTGGATCTGGACTGGATCTGGACTGGATCTGGACTGACCTGGACTGGAATCTGGACTGGATCTGGACTGGATCTGACTGATCTGACTGACCTGGACTGGATCTGGACCGATCTGGATCTGACTGACTGGACTGACCTGGACTGACCTGACTGGATCTGGACTGGATCTGGACTGGATCTGGACTGGATCTGGACTGACCTGGACTGGATCTGGACTGGACCTGGACTGGATCTGACTGACCTTGACTGGATCTGGACCGATCGGACTGACCTGACTGGACCTGGACTGACCTGGACTGATCTGGACCGATCTGGACTGGATCTGACTGATCTGGATCGATCTGGACCGATCTTGACTGGATCTGGACCGACCTGACTGACCTGGACTGACTCTGACTGGACCTGGATCTGGACTGGACCTGGACTGGATCTGACTGACCTGGACTGATCTGACTGGATCTGGACTGGATCTGGACTGACCTGACTGGATCTGACCGACGTGACTGGATCTGACTGGATCTGGACTGGACTGAACCTGACTGGATCTGGACCTGGACTGGAACCTGACTGGACTGGACCTGGACTGACTCTTGGACTGATCTGACTGGATCTGGACTGATCTGGACCTGGATCTGGATTGGACTGACCTGGACTGATCTGGACTCGATCTTGACCTGGACTGGATCTGACCTGGATCTGGACTGACCTGGACTGACCTGACCTGACTGGATCTGACTGGATCTGACCTGACTGACTCGACTGGACCTGGACTGATCTGGATCGACCGACCTGGATCTGGGACTGACTTGGACTGGATCTGGACTGACCTTGACTGGATCTGGACTGGATCTGACTGGATCTGACTGGATCTGGACTGGATCTGACTGATCTGGACTGGATCTGATCGACTTGGATTTGGACTGACCTGATTGACCTGGACTGGATCTGGATTGGATCTGGACTGGATCTGACTTGGATCTGGACTGACCTGGACTGATCTGGACTGACCTGGACTGGATCTGGACTGACCTGGACTGACCTGGACTGACCTGGACTGGATCTGGACCGACCTGGACTGACCTGGACTGACCTGGACTGGATCTTGACTGGATCTTGACTGACCTGGACTGGACTCTGGACTGATTGACTGGATCTGGACTGACTCGTTGACCGATCTGGACTGGATCTTGGATCGACTCTGACCTGGATCTGGACCTGACCTGGACTTGACCTGACTGGATCTGGACTGATCTGACCTGACTGACCTGGACTGGATCTGGACTGATTTGGACTGGATCTGGACCGATCTGGACTGACCTGGACTGGACCTGGACTGGATCTGGACTGGATCTGGACTGACCTGACTGGATCTGGACTGACCTGGACTGATCGGACTCGATCTGGACCGATCTGACTGACCTGGATCTCGACTGGACTCTGGAATCTGGACTGAACCTGGGACTGGAACTAACCTGGATCAAACCTGACTGAACCTGGACTGGTATCTGGAACCGATCTGGACTGGATCTGGACTGGATCTGGACTGGATCTGGACTGACCTGGACTAGATCTGGACTGAACCTGGACTGTACCTGAACCGATCTGGACTGATCTGGACCTGACCTGACTGGACTGACCTGGACTCCAACTGGACTCAGACTGGATCTGGTACTGACCTGGACTGGATCTGACTGGATCTGGACCATATCTGGACTAGATCTGGAACTGATCTGGACCGGACCTGACTGACCTGGACTGGATCTTGGACTGACCTGACTGGACATGGACTGGATCTTGAACCTGACTGGATCTGGACTGATCTTGACCCTGAACTGACTCTAGACTGACTCAGACTGGATCTGGACTGGACCTGGACTGGATCTTGGCCTGGACCTGGACTGGATCTGACCGATCTGACTGACCTGACTGACTGGACTCTGACCGATCTGACTGGACTTGACTGGATCTGGACTGGATCTGGATTGATCTGGACTGGATCTGGACTGACTTGACTGGATCTGACTGGATCTGGACTGGACTTGGACTGACTTGACTTGGATCTGGACTGGATCTGGACCTGGACTGGATCTGGACTGACCTGACCGACCTGGACCGGATCTGGACTGACTGGACTGACCTGGACTGACCTGGACTGACCTGGATCGGATTTGGACTGACTGGACTGGATCTGGACTGGATCTGACTGGACTTGGACCTGGACTGGACCTGACTTGGACTGACCTGACCGATTGGATTGACTGGATCTTGGACTGACTCGACCTGGACTGACCTGACTGGATCTGGACTGACTTGACTGGATCTGGACTGGATCTTGGACTGGATCTGGACTGGATCTGACTGACCTGACTGACCTGGACCGACCTGGACTGACCTTGACTGGATCTGGACTGGATCTGGACTGGATCTGGACTGACCTGACTGGACTTGGATCTGGACTGACCTGACTGGATCTGGACTGGATCTGACTGGATCTGACTGGACCTGGACTGGACCTGGACTGATCTGGACCTGGATCTGACCTGACTGACTGACTGGATCTGGACTGGATCTGGACTGGATCTGGACTGGATCTGGACTGGACTTGACTGACCTGGACTGGATGGACTGGATCTTGGACTGGATCTGGACTGACTGAACCTGACTGGATCTGGACCTGACTGAACCTGGACTGGACTGAACCTGACTGGATCGACCTGGACTGGACCTGACTGGATCTGGACTGGATCTGGACTGACCTGACTGGATCTGGACCGATCTGGACTGACCTGGACTGGATCTGAACCGATCTGGACTGACTGACCTGGACTGACTGGACTGGACCTGACCTGACTGACTGACCTGACTGGATCTGACCTGGACTGACCTGACTTGACTCTGGACTGACTGGATCTGGACTGGATCTGACTGACCTGATCGATCTGGACTGGATCTGGACTGACCTGGACTGACTGGACTGATCTGGACCGACCTGACTGGATCTGGACTGACCTTGACTGATCTGGACTGGACCTGGACTGATCTGGACTGGATTTGGACTGGATCTGGACTGATCTGACTGACCTGGACTGACTGATCTTGATTGGATTTGGACTTGGACTGGATTGACTGGACTCTTGACTGGATCTGGACTGGATTTGGACTTGACTTGGACTGGACTGACTGGATCTGACTGGATCTGGACTGGACCTTGACTGGATTTGACTGATTTGGACTGACCTGGATTGGATCTGATTTGGACGTGACTGGATCTGGATCTGGACTTGACTGGATTGATTGGACTGACCTGGATTGATCTGATTGACTTGACTTGATTTGGACTGGATCTGGATTGGACTGATTGATTGACTGACTGGATTTGATTGACCGATTGGATTGATTGGATTTGGATTGATTTGACTGGATTTGGATTGATTTGACTGGATTGGATTTGGATTGATTTGGATTGATTTGACTGGATTTGGATTGGATTTGGATTGGATTTGGATTGGATTTGGATTGGATTTGGATTGGATTTGGATTGGATTTGGATTGGATTTGGATTGGATTTGGATTGGATTTGGATTGAATTTGGATTGAATTTGGTTTTGATTGGATTTGGATTTTATTTGGATTGGAATGGAATGGAATGGATTGGATTTGGATTACATTTTGACTGGATTTGAATTGGTTTGGGTATGGAATGGATTGGACTGGATTTTGATTCAATTGGAATTGATTTATATTTGAATTGGTTTTCTATTGGATTTGGGTTGGATTGAATCAGTTTTGGATTTGGATTGAATTTAGATTATCGGCACATAAATAGTGGATTCAATTTTTGTTACTCAAATACTTTGTAAGCTTATGAGCGATAGTAAGCGAAAACAAACCAATTATTATGCCTTCGGCTAGAATCAGAATCAAGTCTGAGATGGTTACGAAGTAGTAAAACTCCTCGCCAATTTTCCGCCGTCTTGGGTTTACCACCCATGTGCACAATAAATCTCAAACGCCAAACTTACCGCATCCACATTTTGGCCCAAATTCACAGAAGGGTTGCTCTCGTCTATGCAAAGCGCAAAATATTCGAGCCGAACGTGCCAATTTGTGCGATTGAAAGCATTTTGGCAGTTGGAAACAACGATCGCGCGCTGCGCCAATCAACCGCACTGCGATTGCATCACCACACCACACTGCACTGTCTGACTGGGCGCTTACCGAGGATAAGAAAATTCCACTCTCCATAAATCGTAAGAAAAACGAACCAAATCACTAACCACCGGTGCCTCAGACGTCCAACATTTTTTTCTTCCACACGTCTCAAGCCGGCCGCCCATTTGAACTCACCTCGCCACCTCCCCCCGTCCAACATTCGTCCGGTGTTTCCTCGCACAAGACTCTCCATTATCAGACACTATTGAATGAACCAATCGTCCAGCTTCGGCAACGTTGACCGTAATCAGTGCCGAAACGAATCGCAATTAGTTTCGAGAGTGTGATGTAATTTATTAAATGGAGTCTCTCTCTCTCTGCTCTGCTGGCGGCGCTGAACCTTGGGATCGTTATCTCCTGTGGACCTCAGTGCAGCCCAACGACGACGGCGACGTCCGAATCAATCTTGATTTTTTTTTTGCGTGGGACACCCGCAATAGGAGAGCCAACGTCCAACGAACGCCAACTCGAATAACTTACACTGCGGTTGAACTTCGAGTTTTACATACAGACGTGGCCAAGGATCTGACTCCGGATGGGGTGATACCAAGGTGCGGGAGTTCAATAGCCGTAAATCACCGGTTACTTACTATATGGGACGTCATTACTTGCATCTGGGCTAGAGTGTTCAATATTGGAAAATAGATGAAGAATAGATCGTTTTACCGAATAAATCGAAATTAGTTCCCAAGCATCCGTTTTTGATTGATGTGCTTTTTTGTTCAAAATTGTTCCATATACATTTTGATGTGGCCTAATTGATCTTTTTCAAGTTTTTTTTATATCACCTCCTTAGCTTTTAGCCCTTGGCTGGCTCACCTCCGGTCGAATTTTCAAGTTTTGATTATTGACCTATTAAATTTCAACTAACTTTAACATACTAAGTAATCGGATTCTGAAACACCCTAAGGCTGGCAGTTACTTGCACCACAGAAAGATATACTACGGAAGCAAATAGTAGCGAACGGTAATAGATATTATTGAACCGTTCAAGTGAATGTGCGTCGAACGGCCAGCAGTATCTTGGTGCGCTTGCATTGCCGGCTGGGACTGATAAAGCCAAAGGGGCAAAGAGGCAAACCACAGACAACTCACATACGGAAATGGTCTCTCATTAGGTGCGTCTGATGCAAGGGGGAAATGACCATCGTCGCCATCATCATCATCATGATCATAATCATTGTGGGCGCCATAATCGTTATTGGGCGATGGATATTGTGTTACACAGTCGTGTTTTGCCGCCTAGTGAAGAAATGGTTTGGAAAGTGAAACCCAACTCAAACCGTGCTTAGTTGGACGGAAGGTTTGTTGTACAATTTCCATCCGTCCTCCGAGCCGAACCGTTCCAGCAACCCATCTATCTATTTTCCTACACAATGATACACGGTTGGTCAGTTTTTGCCTTCTTGATGGATGCGGCACTTAACCAAACTTGGTCGTTGGACCCATTTTGGATAACTGCTCCGGGTGGTGATATTATTACTTTCAAGTTGTGGGTTGTGCTTTTTTATCACTGCTGCCCGTCCCGGGGGGACCCGAAAATGTTTTACTAAAAGGAAGGAAGGTTCACTCTGTGTCTGTCTGTGTACTTTGGAGAATGTTAATAACTGCCATCTGTCGTGTTCAACATCTGAATTCCATTCAAAGTCCAATTTGCCATGTAATAATCACTTGTGCGAAGCTCTTCAACTCATTCATATCACTCTGGGCACACAGGCGTGTCTAGCGAGGGGGAAAATGTGTATTTGTAAGCTGATGTTTTGGTCCGAAAGCAAATGTTCATTCTCGACTTGCCGACTTAAGTACCAGACACTTACACTAAGTCAAGTGATGGAACTAACTTATTAACTAACTCTCTTATGACAAGAGGGAACCAACATCCAGTGACTGTGGTTGTGTTGACGCTGAAATCAGCAGAAACAACCAAGAGGCAGGGATGCCAGATACTATTTTTTTAAGTTTTTAAGTTTTTTAGAAAATTATTCAAAAATCATGCACTTCTGACAACGTAGAATATAGAGGTTTCAAGACTGTAAGACGATGTAAGACTTAGTCGAGTCAAGTACGAGATACTGAAAACAAGTAAGGTTGCTGTTGAGGTCGAAATACATATTCTTGAAGTTACAATCAAGTGATGGAATCAAATGGTATATTACTATGACTATCTCGTCGTATGACAAGTGAAGATATTCCACTAAGAAGCTTTAAATAATGTTTGTATCAATATGCATATTGTTACATTAGCATAAATTGATAATATTTACGAAATTTCCTAACTGAAAATCCTTTGGGAAGTTCGAAGGAGCGGCACAGAAGTAATAAATCCGTTTGGAAACCCAAAGAATGGAACGGACATCTTTTGGGTTTACAAACGGAGAACCTTGAGTCTTTCAAAATTTGTTGGGCTTCTGAGCGGAACTCTTTTTGCGCTTACGAATCTATTAAGACTTCGGAATTCCAAATAGAATAACCCTTGTACAGAATGAGAAAAAAACTCGACTCCACTCAGGATTCCAAAAATATTCCTTTGGAAAGTCTAGAAGGAATCCGTTCGAAAGTAAAGTCCAAAATAATTTCGTTCAGCAGCCCAACAAGGTTCCATTAGAAAACCCAAAGGAATTCTGTTTTGGAAACCTATAAGAATTTTGTTCAGAAATATAGAAGAATTTCTTCCAGAATCCCAAATAATTTCGTTCGGAAACCCAGAGAAAGGACTTATTTGGATTTACGAATCGAGATTTTTTGGTTTTCTTGGCTTTTCTTGGCTTTCGGAAGGAACTCTTCTGTGTTTTCTAATCGATTCCGAACTGCAGTTCCGAACAAAATCCTGTCAGGGCTCCGGTAGGAAATCCCTTCTGTATTCTTATGGGAATCCTTTGTCCAGAAGCAGAAAAAGATTCCGTTCAGAAGCCCAGAACGCTCCAATCGAAATCGAAATATTTCTTTGGTAAGTCCAAAAGTATTCCGTTCGGGATTCTAGAATGATTATGTTCAGAATCCCACCAGAATTCCTTTCGAAAGCCCAAAAGAATTTCGTTCAAAAACTCGAAGGGATTCCGGTAGTAAACCCAGTAGGATTACGTTCGAAAGTTCACATAATTCTGTACAGAAATCCGCACGAACGGTTATCTTTTGGGCACCCTTATGTAATTCTTTTGGGCATTTGAACGGGATCATTTTGGGTTTTAGAATGAACGAATTTTGGACTTCTGAGTAAAATCTTTTTAGGTTTCGGAAAGGAATCAAAGAAATCTATCAGTTTAAAATTCTAAAAGGATTCTGTTTGAAATTCAAAAGGACTCCCGTTCAGAAGCATAAAAGGCTCAGCTCCGTTTGGAAACTTTATAGGAATTCTTACGAAATCCACATAGCAATTTTTTTGAAAACCAAAAGTGTTTTAATTGGAATACCCAACAGAATTTTGTTTGGCGGTCCAAAGTTTTCGAAAACTGAATTGTGAATGACATGAGTACAAGAACAAATTAAGAAAATGCTAATACTGCTGTGTAGAAGATGCATAGATCACATCACTTTCCATGGTGAATCCCGACGTATGTTACTGGTTACCCCACCCAACTAACAAAACTTCCTTCCCGTGGTAATTGTGGAGATTCAGAGGTATTCTCGGTCTCTAGTAGCAACAATAACCACACACTAACATTCTATCGCTTTCCAAACTGACTATTTTCGTTATTTTGTTTTGTTACGAATCTTCCCGAAAATTGTTCGTGCGGTAGGGCTAATTCGTACGTCACTGAATTTAAGTTAGCCCTCTGCACGTTTACAAAAAACACACCAAAACAGAGCATAGCATTTTTGCAAATTATAAAAGAATTATGACAACAAACATTTCCGGGCAAGTTTTTTATTTTTTCTTGTACTCATGTCATTCTCCACATGAATGTCTGTAAAAGTCTGTAACTTCAATCAAAAGTCTGTATAATGTCTGTAATCTGTATGATATCTGTATGCAAGACCAAATGTCTGTATAAATACTGTATAGAGGAAGAAGAAGGTTTGTCGATAATTTCGACCATCGACCATGACTTCAACGATCAATTTGAATTTGATTGATTGTGCGTTTCACAACTAGAAGCACTATTGTCGTAATCCATCGAGTTTGACATTTCACTCCAGCGCCTTCTGGTGACAATGTCATACGAACATTGTATAACATGCTCAAAAGATGGTGTTAGAGGAGGTGGGCCATAGATTTATCAGAAAAATGTTATTCGTCTGTTTGTATGTGTAACAACCTCCTAAAATCTGTATAAGAACTGGGCATATGCGAAATTCGAAGATTCTTATAAAACATTGCAATTTTGCAAGCTTTTCACAATATCTGCTTCAGAAGCTTAGATTATTTGTATAAGAATCTAACAATCTTACATACGCCCTCCTTAGCCGGGGGCCCTCCTTAGCCGTGCGGTAAGACGCGCGGCTACAAAGCAAGACCATGCTGAGGGTGGCTGGGTTCGATTCCCGGTGCCGGTCTAGGCAATTTTCGGATAGGAAATTGTCTCGACTTCCCTGGGCATAAAAGTATCATCGTGCTAGCCTCATGATATACGAATGCAAAAATGGTAACCTGGCTTAGAAACCTCGCAGTTAATAACTGTGTAAGTGCTTAATGGACACTAAGCTGCGAGGCGGCTCTGTTCCAGTGTGGGGATGTAATGCCAATAAGAAGAAGAAGAAGAAGAAGAAGAAGAAGAACATACGCCCTATTTTGGTGATTTATAATGCAGCTTACATCCGCTGTGGTTGGGTGTAAGTTTAATTAAATAATTAGTTCTAAACTGGCAACAATTGTCAATTTGGCATTTTTCATGCAAAATCTTGAAAATCACTCAGTCTCTGAGTAATTTGAAACGGGCGTGTACATTTTGTCTCTATAATATTGAATTTGGCACACAAGCACAATTTTCTACGCGAATAATATAAAAAAATTATAATCAACTCTTTAAAAATTCTAGCAAGAACCATTTGCTTTATAGGCATAAATTTTCTATCTCCATCTACTCACTATATGTCAAAATTCCGCTTTTTACCTCACTGCTACTACCGGCAACGTTGCAATCGTCATTGATAATGATTAAATGATACTTGATGATTAATTGATAACGTGAAGCTTTGCATATTGTGTCGCTGATTGATCTTCCGCTGTTTATTTCCTGATGATCTGGAGGAAAACTGGACAGAAACTGGACTCACGCGAAGCATGATTTATTCATTACAATACATCAACTCTAGTCGAAGCTCCGCCCCTTTGATGAATAATACCATAATTCATCACTTTTACCTCGACCAAACAAGCGAAAATAATTGGTTCGCATAATCCATGTTTTGAATTCCAAATTATGTCTTTTTTCTGAATGTTAGCGTCATTTGCCGCTATTTTACAACACCTTTTAATCGACCGATACAGAAAATCGTGTTAACCAAGAATGAAAAACTTCACCAATCTTTTAGAAATAACTCTACCTATGAATAAATCAACACGACTCTGTGATTGATAGCTCTCCCTTTTCTGAACATGTTTTCAGTTGCTGGCAAAAAAAAGTCTGCTAATTAATTTCAGAATCCTAATTCACGGAAACTCAGCCAGAAGCGGGTGGAAGTCATTTGGGACTGTATCAAAAATAAGTTAGCCACATTTTCATTTTTGAATACCATTAGATAAATTTCAAAATTAATGAAAAATAGATCAGCAATATACACAGAATTCTATTTTAACAGGATTTTTCTCTCTCGTATTTTTGATCGTGTGACTTCAATTTACCACCAAAAACTTTGCAACATGTTTCGAAAAATCTTGAATAAATCAAAGAAAAATCACATGATAATTAATGCGTTAATAAACGTTTAGGATGAAGGCAAAATTGAGAAAATGTAAATCGTGTGAAAACAGAATCCAGTGTATGTTAAGTCTGTTTGTTTAGTTTTATGAAAAAGTACAATATTAAATAAATATTGTACCATTTCAACATGTATTCGCCTTTCTCGTATAGTCACAAATCGACATACAATTGCTTCGTTTTATAAAATTGATTTTTTTTTGTCAAATATCTTGTTGGCTGCATAGCACATAATTTGAAATCGACAAATTGATATGAAATTTGCGAAAAAGAATCCACGTGTCTTGGAGGGACTCGAACCCTCCACCTTCTACTCTCTAGATAGGCGTGATAACCCCTTCATAAAAAGACCACTTAAAGGTCCCGTTTACGGAAAAGCCATCAGAATCCGAGTACCAACCTCCAGCACGGTTAGCTCTTTTTTTGCAAATTGAGTATCTTTCGGAAGATTGATTTGCCATTTCATCAAATGTGCTTTACTGCTGTATATCCACAGTCAAGCGAGTCCACATTAGAGTGATTCAAATTTTGACTTTTTTGCCCCCCGATGTTAAACTATTGCATTTGCCATTTTAATAATCCTCCGAAATTCTTAGCTAATTTGGATGTAATTTGAGTGAGCACGCGCGGTTTGAAGTATGTTTGAAAATTACTACGAAAACATTAACTTTCACGAAAAACTGTTTCCCAACGCTTCCCTTTAAGCTCTAAAAACATATGCGTACATTAGCAACATAGAAAATTTTACAAGGAAACAGGCCGTCTTTGTTGCGAAACGATTTGATGCTCGCAAGAAAATTTATTAAGGAAATGTTGAATCGATGAAAATTCAATTTAACACGTAAAAGAATAACATCAATATCAATAATGAGCATTTTTGTTTTCTTCATAACTTTGCTTCCAAACGAGAAATCCTTTCGCAACAACAACTGCCTTTCAGCTTGAGAAGTATTCTGTGAAGTAATTGTGTTGATTATATTTAAATAGCTCATGGGCCACCTCACGGAACGGTCTTTCACATAAGGGTCAGTTTTCACAGTAATTTCCATACAACATACATCGGAAACAAGAAATTATCAACAAACCAACAAAATCTGATTGGAAACTCAACAAAAGAATACATCGAATGCAACAATGCTGCTATTGCTTTGCTTATTCCGGTCTGAACAAAAAGAAAATGGTCATGAAATTCTTTTTTATTCGCGGCCAGACGGTGGACTTCAAAAATGTATGTCCTGGGAGGAGTGTTAAGGATCATCCTGAAGTTTCAGATGATAAGTTTTAGCAAAGATCTCCCAGATCGGCATACTATATTCCAGGGCTGCCCCACGTACGCCCGCGGGCCGGATGCGGCACTTTCCGGGCAGAAGCCATGAACAGAATATCAAAACATGATATGGACTTGATTGATATAAGAGATAAAGTAACATTTTAAGTTTTATTCCGCTCTAAAAATGGTTTTTAAGATCGAATTACAAGAACTGACAATAAAACCCATTACTACAGGATTACCTTCTGATGACCACTATAAGAGTAAGATATGTCCAAATGGCCCTCTCTAGATTACCACTATAAACCTTTTATAAGAGTATATAAAAATCCGTTTCAAGCCGCCCGCAAAAAAGGGAATTTGGCTGCGGCAGCTGTCAAAAACGTTGCTTTGAAAAAAGAGAAACAAAATCTTGCAAACAAGTAATAACAAACTAAAGTGTTGATGAAAATCATGATGAGGATGACTACAAAATAATATTTTTTCAAGTTTTTTTCCAAAGTACTTTCATGGAAATGAGGTGCGCGCTAGATTTCATGGTGAAAGTTAGTGCAAAAATGAGATTAAGTACTACGCGCCCGCAAAATAATATAGTTTTGGGCAATGAATTTAAAATTATTATTACATCAATAACGTAAATCTTCACTAAACTAATTGAAATTACACCCAAATATGTTTGTTTTTTATATCTTTCACCAAAAACGTGTCTTTTGCGGCGAAAACACCATCTAATAATAAATTCCAGTAATAAATTTTACTGACTTGAAGATGGTTCTTCATTTCCAATATGGCCATAATAGATTTCGATCAGAAAAATGTTGCTCTTATTAAACACCGTTATAAACCCTTTGCAATGTAAATATTCTTATTGGGGTTATTCATTTGACCACATTACGACCCAAAATTATGGCTTTGATCAAGCTTTGAAAATTGGACTTATCATGCTCTTCGTTACAACTGTAGAGCTGCTAACAAGACCAGTCGGCATTTGACGTTTGAAGCTTTTCGAGCAGATTTATTAGAGGTTTATTGACAGCAATAAGATCGCCAATAAATCTGAGCAACTAGCCATGGTGACTGCCGTCATAAATCCGCTATAAGAATTAAATAAATCTAACAAGCATGAAAATTGTTACTTGAGAAAAGAACAGGCAACAATATCAAAAATTTGCACCGAAATCTTATATATAAAAATGAAATGGTCTGTGTTCGTATCCGCATAACTCGAAAACGGCTGGATGGATTTTTTACATTTCTTCAGCAGAAACATTCGTTATAGTTTCCGACGGGTTTATATGATATTTCCTAATGCGAAAATTACGAGTAAAGTTGAGCAAATCGTGAAAAACTAAAATTGTGATTCCTATGCAAACTTTGCATGGGTAGTTCGGAACGCACATTCTCGCCTACTATGCAGGACAACGTCTGCCGGGTCAACTAGTATCATTTAAACAATGATGTTTAATGGATAAGAACAAACTAATGGCACATGATATTGATCACTTATTACAAATAGCATAACTTGATCTTCTCATGATATTTTAGTGCAAAATATTAATATTATCGTCTGATCTTTTATCTCTTATATCAATCATGTCCATATCTTATTTTGCTATCTTATCAACATTTGATATTAATAAGCTATTTTCGTCTACTCGGGTTAGCTGCATTTTTTGTGGCCCGCGGTGTGTAAGCAAAAATACTTCATAACCGGCCCGAAAACTTTTCTATAACCTGGCTCCTTCTTATTCTTTATTAATAAATACTTTAGGTAATTACTGATTGAAATATTAAATGTGGGTAAGCACGGTGTCAAATAATGCAGCACGGCCAGTTTTGATGTTAATGAAATTTTAGCAATACGGGTGAAACCTTTCCAGGACGAAAAACTTGTTAGGGAATCGGATGTTGGTGATATCGTCCGCTCTAAAGAAAAATCCTCATTCAGTAGTATAAGTTTCTCGTAAAACATGGTGAAGAGTTGAAGATTTGAAAACTACGATACGTGAAAAAACACCTGCTTATGATTTTACCTGCTCGCAATCGATGAAAATATGTATTTAATGTAAAAAAAACAAGGAATATGTAGCTTTTTTCCCAATGAAGCAAACGACTACCGAGATAGACCTGGGGAAAGCTGTTAAGTCCTGTAGGAAGGAAGTTGAACTCTTTTTTGAAAATTTAAGTCCTAACAACTAATGGAGCTCCGGCAATGATGGGAAAGAAGACGAGCGTTGTGACACTTGAAAATTAAGGCAATTTGTTTATTTGTTATTCGATTGTTAATCAGCCACAAAAGTTAATTTGCGATAAAAAGCTGCAAGTCAGGGATCAACACGCTGAACTTTTATTATCCAACATGCAAACTATTGAAAGAAAATTGAAACAATTTGTCGAAAACTGATACATTATGCTGGTAAACTGGAAGCTTTCCGAAGGAAATTTTCTATTCACTAATTTTTGAGAACACCGTTTACTGATGTAATTGACCTACAATGCAACAACGAGCTCAAATCTAAATTTCCGAAAGACACGTAAAAAGAAAAAGAAAATAAGCACAAAAAAAAGATTGTTCAAATGTAATAATATTGTATTTAGTTTTTCTTTAAAAAATTCAGCCATTCTGTGAAACTAAATGCCATTCTAAAAAAATGTATTTTAATTTGGTTATTTTGAAAATGTATAAAAAAATATGTACTAAATATTTCCTGGCCCGCCAACCATTCTGAAAATTGGCTTGTGGCTTGAAAAGGTTGGGTAGGCCTGCTGTATTTGATCACGGCGTTTTTGATTTGCTTGAAGTTTGTAGCAAGCTTATTCTTCAGGGACAATGGCGACCGGCAGTTGATCAGAGAGTACAGCAGTTTCAACAAATCGTTCCACTTTATCACCGACTTGTCAACCTGTTGCAGAAAAATAAGTTTGCTGTCGAGGATCAAGCCAAGGTCATGCCATACATTGTCGAATGCCTTCTTGACATCGAGTAAGGCCAAGCCGTAGGTTTTTAAGACAAACCTGTTCCGCCTGAGAACGGTGGTAACTAGAACGGCCGTGTCAGGAACCAAACTGCTTCTCGAGCAAGACTTTGTGATGTTCAACAAACTACAGTAGGACTAATTCCTCCCAGGTTTCCGGGTGGAGATGACTTTGGCAGAGACACTTATTACAGGTCAGCGAAAGGTGCTCGAAAACGGAGCACTCGTGTGTGTGTAAACTGTAAAAGGGCAGATGGAAAGACGAATATTTTCGGCATCCTTCTCTGCACGAGTTATCAAGCCATTCTTAGAGCCTTTGTTCTCTAATCTGGAATCAAAGGTCGAATGGGCCGAGGATTTGATTTCAGTATTCTGGTCAATTTTCGGAATGGCTTAGCACAGTCTGGGAGAGTGCCGATCTAATTGGAGAAGTCACAATTTCTGCAGTATCTTAAGTGCAGGCAGCTCAGTACGTTGGTACTGTCCGCGAGCGACATTCCGTAGACGGATCAAATCTTCGGTAACTGTATCAATGGTTAGGGTGTTGCTCATCTGTCGAGCCGTTGGCACACGTCATTGGCTCCTGGTAGACAACGGTCTGGAAGATGTGGTCGTACATGTTTATTATATGCAGGTCGATTATTGCATGGACTCCGGACGGAGTCAATCGAGTGGAGGAATTTGAGCTCAGGATCGTGTAGTGATCTTCCTCCATATCGTTTCTCCAGATGGTGCCGTTTCGATCGCCGCGACTACTGCTCCAGGGTGAATGCTTGGCATTCAGGTCGCCGGCAACGATGTACTGACCTTGCCTCCGCGATAGCTTGTCGATATTCCTCTGAAGGGCACACGATGATCCATCGCCGGCTTTTGCTCGTGCTGGGCAGTATCGAGTGAATATTCTTCTGGTTGGACAGTAACGTTCTCCAGCTGTCAACAGAATCCAGGAAAAGGGAGCGGACACCATTCGCTGGAGGATAGAGCAGGTGTTGTTGGAGCTTGAACCGACGCAGCTTTCGCTATCAGTCGCTTATGCGGTTGTAACGATGCGATGGAAGGATTAGAATCGTTCGACGGGGAGCAGGAATGGCCGGATAGTTCACTTCGTTGATTGCAGGAACTCGGTTCATCTTCGGCAGAGTCCTTCTTCTTCCGAATTTCTAAGAATTCCGCCCACTTCGGACAGCTCTTGGTGGTGGCCCGATGTACGTCGCCGAGGTTGGCACACTTGGGATAGGCCACATCCATCTTGTCACTGATCTCTGATGTTGGGGTCGCCACACTTGTTGCTGCGCGACTTCATGCCTATGTTCCGGGTGCCGTGCCCAAAGTTGAAACAGTTAGTGCACTGCGTGACGACGCAATGTCGGTAGTGCTCCCAGTCGACGACCGTGTAGTTTATGACGCCAATGAGCTTCAAATCCTTCCAAACGATGGAACGATGCTTGAGGTGGACCAGGTACTGCTGGTCCAAATACTTTCTCTTCTTGTCGTGACGAGCGACTTTGTGGATGGCGACAAGCTTAAGGCCACTACCCAGGAGCTTGACCACAAACTCCTTCACATCCATATTATGGAGTCCAGGCAGCAAAGCCTTGAGCAGCTTCGTGCTGTGGAGGTTGTGGAGCTTATCATGCAAATTAGCAAGCGGGAATCTGCTGGAAAACTGTCACTCTAGTTTGCGATGTCATGAGTCTTAGTACTCATGAAGGAACTCCATGACAGGCTTCTAGTGACCCTTATTTGCTGACATCACCTTCACTCCAAAGCCGGAATGGCCGGAATTTAGAAAAATCAATAAAAAACAAAGTTTTATTTATAACGCTATGGCCAACCAGGTCAATTTTCAATAGCAAAAAAGTAGACCACATTTCCCGTCGAACTATTTGCGATCAAATTGGACAATGCTAAGTACCCAAAAGTGTGTATCACATTTTTGTACACACAAACAGATATCACCTTAATTCGTCGAACTGAGCCGATTGGCTTCGAGCTTTCTATCAAAAAAATCGATTATGGAGTGATCCTATAGCGTTTACGTGAAGATAAAAATATAAAATGGCGCTAAAGAGCCAAATCAATAAAATTGCAAGAATGGAATTCATTATGGTCAAGGTGTTATGCTGCGGTCTTGAAGGTTATTACGAGAAAGGAGTGCCCGAAGGGCGTTCATCTACCACTCCAATAAGCGACAAGTGCTACGAACAAAAGTTATTTAAGTGCAAAGGAACAGCGCGACACCAAGCACAAGATCCTTCATGAAGTTAACTAACTAGTCAAATGGCCGAAGATATAATACTGCATTTATCCGTTTATCCGACACCACGATAATAAACGCACAATGTCGGCATGAAGTGCACAGCAATCGGTGCACAGCAAGTTGATTTAACAACACGATAAATTTTCATTGGTGAACGGCATAAGTAGATTACAAACGTCGTTGATCATTATGTCAAAATTAGAGGATCTAATTGACTCCTTTGGGAAACGCCAGACGTAATCTCGAGTTCATCGGATGTGACATCACGAATCTTAACGAAGGCTTTCGGAGGTGAGCCAGCCAAGGGCTGAAAGCCTCCTTAATAAAGATATATTAAAAAAAAGGCTTTCTTTGAGTTTAATTTTTTTTTCATGCCTTTATTTATCTGATTTTTTACGAAGTATAAGTTCACCTCACAGAGGTCAAACACGTTTCAATCCAGTTGACGGTCCACGATGGCAGACCAAGATGGCTCATATTAAAGATAAAAAGATCGTGCAAAACTTCATCAAGTGCCTTCGAAAAGTCAATGTACACAGTATTGGAGAAGCAAATGAACTTCTAACAACGAAACAAGCTTCAAATCCTTGAAAAAGCCACTCTGTGAATGTTACCGGATTTGAAGATCGGTGTAATTGATGCGAGCTTCTAGTATTCATGGAACACGCCAGCTACGAATGAGCGGTTGAATATTGTCAGGCCAGGAGCAATCAACGAATCTGCACAGTTCGAACGATTGTGGAATATGATCCGAACCAATCCCCTGCGAAACGCTTACTGGATAAAGAGTGTTGTAAACAGTGTCGTAACTTAAGTTTAACTGAAAAAAAAAAGTTTACGGGCCTTTTTTTTTCCTGTTCGGGTGTGCCACTGCGACCAATTATTAGATCTATTGTAGCGTTACCGTATCTTTAGTGTTTAAGTGCATGTCGAATTACTCCAGTGCTATTGAGAAGCAATGCAGTATCGGTTTCGATACAGTTGTTGTTTTGTTTTCTCAAGACCACCATGACAAGGTCCCGCTATTTAGACCCTTCATAGAGAGCAATCCCATTGAAGGCGCGCCCCTTATCAATAGGAAATCAATCCTTTCTTGAGAAAACAGAACAGTGATACTGTTTTTGGCCATGCATCGGAGCCCTAGCCACATCCTTGTCTTGCTTCTAGAATATCACCAGTAAACAATGAAAACCCGGGATTTAGCTCTGTCTACAAGACCATTTCAAGCAAGAGAATTTGTTCAGTAATAAGAACTTCCGTGTGTTCCTCTCACTACCATTGTTCACCAGTTCAAGAAGAGTTAGTACGTATTTAAACCCAGCAGTATTTTTTCCAGCAGTCAGTTCAGCCTAGGACCGGGTACCGAGGTTTTTTTAACTAATTGCTTGAAAAGTTGTTTCCGCTGCATACAGTTTAGCCTCAAACAAGAGGAATTCGAGTCTTTCAACTGTCTGCAAGGTAACATTAATTATGTTTTATTTCTGAGACTGCTGTTGGTAGCGAGGACTAAATACGATGAATCCTTAATTACCACAACTTATTGCCCTAGCTAGAAAAATGGATTAGGCTAGGGCTCTGTTTGGTAGATCTTACACCGCAACACACTACGTCAAAGTGATCTACCGTGTTACGGGCCTTACTTATCGTAGTTGGCAGCAGGTGTTACAAACAGTTTGATACGTTCAGAATCACTGATTTGCTTTTACTAAATCATGGATTTGCTGAAGTCTTATGGCCAGTTAAGACTCGAATACTCCAAATTCCCATTCCAACGAGGCGTTGAAAAGTAGAAATCCCTGCACATCGTCATCGAATTCTCAGGCAAAATGCTCTGATGCTCTTAATAGTTAATACATGTGTTTGACAAACAGATGGCGTCACCAGTTCAAGACGATGGCGAGTCAATTCATCGATGTGATATTCATTTGCGCTTTGGCTGATCAATCTATTCGAGATGGAGAGTAACTGAGTGCTATCCTTCCAGTGATCATCGAGCAATCGGTTTCAAAAGTCGAGCACACTCAGTTTTTATTTTTGCAACTCGGCAAAATCCGCACAGCCGTGTGCCCAGCAAACTAAAAAACTAATATCCTGTCAAAAATGAGGTTTGTTGGCTGGGTTTCGGCAAATAGTTTGCTGATTTTCAGCTACTTTGACAGATATCTCGGCGAAAAACATGTTTGCTGGGGCTCGGATGTGCGGATCTCGGTAAAAGTTGAACAAATTGCTGAGATCCCGGTAAAAAAAAATTAAGTTTGAGTATAGATCGAAAGATGGCGAGAGGAGGGTGGATCCTGCTACTACAAAGTGGAAAATCTCGCCTTTCGCCTGAGACTGAGCTGCTTGCCGAGGTTCAGAAATGAAGCTGAAAACAAAAGATCTGAGTGGAGACGTGACGTGCGTGCGGTGCAGACGGTGCCCAGAAAGGAGCAACCGGCAAGAGGCAATTGCAGATCTCAGGGCAAGTTGATGAAAGAACGCGCTCGCTTATCATTAGATAGAAATGAGGAGCAAATGGTATTCACAGTACCTACTCAGGGAGATCCTGAACTTCGCAACCAAACAAACGCAATTGATTTGAAACCCTATATAGACTGGCACACGAATCATACACTGGATGCAGCTCATGAGTTTGAGAACGGCTTAAACTGAACAAATGACGATTTCTAGGTTAGGTAGGGACCAGATCCACAGTCGACCATTAGTCACAAGGACGGAAATCGGGGCTGCACTTTGGTAATCATGGATGTTAAAATGCGTTTAATGCCAGCTAGGATGCAATAGCAAGTCCTCTCCATCGACTAAAAGTACTGGAGCATCTGCAAGATTCCGAAATGTTTTTTTAATTGGATATTTCGAAAAGCTATTTTTAGAATAGAAGATAACAGTGCGTATTCGACAGTGATCAATCCTTTTTCCGGCACTTTATATAGAACATTAGTCCCCATATTTTAAATCGTAACATGCGCAAAAAATGATTCCCTTCTAGAGACCTTCTCTCTGCTTGATAATAATCAAAACAAAGTGTCTGTGTAATCTTCAAATCCACAGTGGGGCAGTTATACGGTTCTGAAACCGCCTGTGAGCATTACCTTGGAAGACGCCTTCAACGTTGACCCTACATGCCAAACATTCAACCATCATCGTTTCAGCCACAGCCACATTCATTCACATCATCCTCAGCGCCTGTACCGGCATCTGTCCCCTCGCAGCAGTAGAGCGCGTACGTTTCATCCTCTTGGCTGGCAGCTCAGCTAAACGACAAATTCATTCATTCCTGCTCTGCGACCGGAGAGCAGACAGCAGTCCAGCACAGCAGCAACAGCACCTCAAGCCGGTAGTCCTCAAAACCACCAACTCATTGAGGAAAGTTCCGCCACACAACGACCAAGCAAGCATGGAAGAGCGATGAAAAAAGTTCCAAGCTGTATCGATTAAGAATTGCATTCCTTCGGTCCTCTTGTTCCCGTTTAATATGCGATACAAATTCTTCTCGTTCTACTCGGGAGTTCTCCGTCTCATTGCGATCCATCCATCCATTCAGGCAGCATCAATCAATTCTACGGCATATCGATCGTTCGTGCTTGATCCGTTCCAGAGAGCGGACTCTTTCCACCAGCGAACCCCCGTACAACAACACACTTAGTTAGCATACATTGTAGTCCCCACATAGTATGGAGGAGTACTTTGATGCAACGAATCCCCTCAAGCTTTACAATCTCTTCTGGTGGTGCTTGTCCACGGTAATTATTCAATTTCTGCTTTGAAAGCAGAATTATCTCCACTGCTTTGTGGGCTTCTTTCGAGCACTGCCGACCGAACCGACCGACCAACGACGGCAATGGGCTGGGCGCTGTGTGGTGGCACTTTGCGTTTCCCGAACCAGGAGCGGCGCGGCGCGTCGCACCACACCAGGCGATGGGAGAGGTCCATAACACAGAGTAAGGTACTTCAAAGAGGGCGACCGGCGCTACAACACGACGTTGTCGCCGTCGCTTCAGTTTCAGTGAAGGGGCCCCTCTATTCTCTGTCTCGCTAGATCCAACGTTTTATTCTTGAAAAAGGGCGGAAATGGTTGGTGAGAACTGCAATTTCCTCCCCGGCTGTCGAGCGACACCCGAAGCGATGCGGCAGTGTGGAGCAATGGTGGTGTGCGGTCTCTGTGCGGCCATCGGGTGTTAACTGGAATGGTTAACTTTGTAACAAGCTTCGAAGAGCTTTGGAAGCATCCTTAAACATTCCAGTTGGCACCAGAGTAAATGACACTAGATTTGGAATGTTCATTTGAAGCTTATCACGAGCACAGACAAATTGAAATTTCATCAACCAGTGTAATTGGTTCTGAATAGAACCTTCCCCTAGTAGGATTTAATAAATGTTCTTAGAAAGAACAACTCGAGATTGGATATAAAGTAATAAAAATTAATAAGGTACGGAACATCAGTTTTGAGTTTTGATCAAATTGTGGTGAACCTTAGGGGCCGTACACTAATTACGTAAGCAATTTTTCTGGATTTTCAACACCCCCTACCCCCTTTAATATGGAGCGTAAGAATATGGCCGACCCCCCCTCCCCCCATAAGTGCTTACGTAATTAGTGTACGGCCCCTTATACATATTCTGGAAATGGTATTTTTGTGTTAAACTTTCAATAATTATCATTGAAGTACATTCATACTTGTATGCTATGAATGACGTGGTCTAAGTTATAATGCATGAAAATGATTTCACAGGAAAGCAGAAATTTATAAAATTGGTATTTTGAACGAGTGCATAGCTCTTTATTTAACCTACAGCCAATTGAAAACAAACTTTCAACTGTCCTCTTCAAAACAACCAACTGCACTCACCAAAAAAGTGTCTGATTCGATAAACAAGCGCATCGAGGCCTCTAATTGCTAGTTATTACGCTAATTCTCACTCTACTCTCACTTTCCCCACAATTTCCACCAGCATCCCGGTGCTAATATTTGCACAAACAACAATATCAACAACTTTGAACTCTGGTCCGAGGAATCGCCAATCCGTACACAAACTAGATGTGTTTTAGCGCTGACTAAAAGCCGATAATTATTGGTGCTGCATTTATACGCCCCACGTTTCGCTTTGAGTTCAGATATTGGGAAAGGGTATTTGATCGATTGTTTACAACAATTTGTTTTGCGAACATATTTTTCTTCCATCCCACTGTTATTAACTGGCCGGCAGAGAAAGCATCCGGAGCGGATGGAACACCGAAAGAGCATCTTGAAAGGGCCTTTTCCTGGATGATCTTACTTTACCCGAACCCACAAGATGAATCGGTGGTGGGTTGATGTTTGACAGCCATCATTGGGAATAGGATTCTCCTCTGGGTGGCATGTCCATCGCGTGCTGCAAGATGAAAGTGATTATGATGGGTACCTAATTGATGGAACAGGCTGTGATTTACGGCGGAGGCACGAAAAGGGGCCGATTGATCTATTGGCGGGTTTTGATGCTAATGACAATAAATTGCTTGCAATGTTACATAAACAGTGATTATTTACTTTTGTTACTGGTAACCTACGTTTTCAACAGTAATGTTTAAAATTATTTGGTGACGTAATTAAAAGCACCAACGAAACTCAGAGTTTCTGAATAACCATTATTTCTGATAAATATTTATCATTCTGAAATTTATTATCGTGCACGACCAACTTGCAAGCGACAGGAATTAGTAGTAGTGAACTCCTTCAATGTTGGCTGTTTTGCGCGCATTCAAATTTATTTCTGTCACGATCGATTCTTTCAAAACAACCCAAACCTTCCCTTCCAGCGAGAAAAGAACGGCTGCGACCAGCAAGAGTCACCGGTTTCACCCGGCCGTGTGATATGTTGTCGTCGTGCCCGGATTCTAAGCTGGGACCGGCCACCGACCGGCCAACCTTACATTGCCAGCCATCACTATCAGCAATCGATCGGAGTGGAATAACCCGCACGCCCAAACTAAAAACAAACTCCGAAAATAAAACACATCAACAAATCTGACTGACTCACGATTTTGGCGCACCGGCCGGAATATCAATGAACGCGGGCCCAACGTGATTCGTATATAGGGGAACGATGGCCTGATATGCGCTTGTTCAATTCGATTAGTGGATGTCAGATTTTTGCTCAATTTTGCATATGAGTAATGCAAGATCTGTACCATTTTGTAAAATTTGTTCAGATTTTTTTTTTCAAAAGTTGTGCAAAATAATTTCCAGAAATATATCCTAATCGATGCCGTGAAATATTATAAACCCACCAGTAGCATTTTGGACCACTGTCGCAGTCAGTCAGTCGACGACCGAGCGACACACGAAAAATGATATAATACTGATAAAACACAGGCGCGCAGCACACCGGGACATCGACACCGTCGATTCCGGTATCACGAAATTCTTGCCATGGATCAGCGCGGCGAAACATTTAGCATGGTGGATAAAAAAATACCAAATTTTGACGTCAGCGAATTTTTGGTGCCGGCGCGACGGCGATGGTACGCTGAGGGAAAGGCGAGCAGGATTGATGGAAAGTGTCCGGACTTGAACCAAGTAACAGGCTGATTAAAATGAATATGTTAGTTCTTTAGATTTTTTAAATATAAAAATTATTTTAACTTGTATGCAATGTGACATATATAGGGAGCGGGACCATTTGGGCAGCACCCCCTATTCCCGTCCGTAACGTTAATAACTCGACCGCATTCCAACCAAATGGCTTGATTTTTTGTACATCACTAGATATCGACAGAAACTAACCATGTACTAAAAAACAAGTAATTCGGTTGTAATGCGCTCGAGTAATGAACGTTGCTGACGGAAATAGAGGGTGCCAAATGGTTCTCTACCCTAATAGGAAGTTGCAAATTCCGGTAAAAATGCATTTAAAATGTGCAATCAAAGTTAATTGCCTATTTTCCAGATATTGGACATTAATTTACAATATCCTGAAAACTCAGATGTGAATTTGTACATTATGTGGATGCGACTCGAACTTACGACCCTCAGTAGGTCAGTGGATCGTAGGACCCATCGATGGAAAGTGGTGACCTCCCTCCAATACATTTTTCAAATAATTTTTTTTCCCACATAATGTACATACTTACATCGGAGTTTTTCAGAACATTGTGAAAGCATTGAAATGTTATTATGTTTTCGAAATAGGTAAACCCAATTAATAATACATAATAACAGTTGTAAAATCTTGTTCGATTCTATTAAATTTAACAAACAACCATGTCTCTGCATGATACGATAATAACTGTGATGCCACTGATGATTTAGAGCTCAAATTTATTCTCAAATTCTTAGCGCCGCAAAAGATTTCAGCCATAGCGTGAATAATATTAATATGTCAAGATTAATTGAAATCATTATAACCAGCTACGCAATTTTTTTTTTTAATTCTTTCGTCTTTGAAGTTTGTCTTGGCTTTCCTCCGAGTATTTCTCGGGGAATTCCTCTAGTAGTCTATTGTAGGTAGGTTGGTATCGACGCAAAAAAATACATAGTAGAAGTGTCGGTAAAGCGTAAAACATTTAAAAAGACAAATTTCCTTAAACCATGCAAAATTTCTATAAACAATAACATATTTTCCACGAAATAATTAGCACTTTTAAAAGAACAACAATGAATTTTCCGTAAGGAAATTTAAATTTTCCATTGAAAAAAAAATATATATAATTTCCGTAGGTAAATCAATATTAGCGAAAAACGATTACAAAATACTCCACAAAATAAATATTTTTTTTATCATTAGCATTAAGCAATTCGCACAAATTCATAGATGGTACAAGCCTGGACTGGATCACTTTCGTCCGTTACCACAGATATTGACGGTCGAAATTTGTCCTGGCCCCGTCCCTGCGAATGCTGAGAAAGGGATAAAATGGTTAGTTGGATATCTATTTTGAGAAAGATGCAGAGAACTCTAAGGCTGCTCTTAAGTGTCACGGGAAGTTTTTGGAATGGTTAGTGTGGAAGTAGGAATCGTTTTGGTAGAAACACAGAAAGAACTAAGAAATACAAAGTAGGAAAGGGACGAGCCTGGAATTGAACCCACGACCTTTAGCTTGTAAAGCAGAAGCGGTAGCCACAAGACCACAATAAGAGATTTTTTTTTAAACTAAGGCCGATACAAATATTTAAAATCTATTTTGTCTCCCCCACCCCTCGGATTATTTTTGCCAAAAAATAATATTTTGAGGGGGCAACAAAATAAAATTCGGATAATTTTGAGGATTTTCAAAACATTCTTTTAAAATCCGAGGATTTTTTTTTATTTTTTTCATTTTAATATTTATTTTTATTACCCTCTCCCTCCCCCTCCCCACCTTGACCTTTCGGAGACCAGTAGGACAAAAAGTTAATTAAATATTTGTAACGGCCTAAAGGGCAATAAAATTGTATAAAATTTCTATGAACTTAGAACGCTTTCAAAGAAGAAAGAAATGCTTAGTTTTATTGTTTTTTTTTTTAATATTTTTACATGAACTATTTTTTTTTGTGTAAAATATTTTCAATTTTTTGTGAAAAAAATATTTATTTTGAGGAACATTGCTAATATTGATTGGTAATTGTCTCGACTTCCCTGGGCATAAAAGTATCATCGTGTTAGCCTCATGATATACGAATGCAAGAATGGTAACCTGGCTAAAAACCCTTGCAGTTAATAACTGTGGAAGTGCTTAATAAACACTAAGCTGCGAGGCGGCTCTGTCCCAGTGTGGGGATGTAAAGCCAATAAGATGAAAAAGAAGAAGAATATTTATGTATTGATGGAATTTTTGTATTTTTTTTTTCAATGTAAAATCTTGATTTCTTTATGGAAAATTATGTTTAAATTATTATTAACCGCTTTTTTTATTACTTTTAACAGTGCTAAAATATTTTTGTTTCGTGGAAATTTTTTATGGTTTATGGTTCAGCATAATTTAGGAAAATTTAATATTTATTCATTGCTTCTACCCTGATTTCTTTATTAGCAATTTCTCATTTTTTTAGCGGAAGTTTTTCTTTTGGTCATTTTATGTCGTCCCATTATCCCGACGAAATTTAAATGAATTTCCGTTGGATATTCGAATGAATTTCCGTTGGAAATTCGAATGAATTTCCTTTGGAAATTCGAATGAATTTCCGTTGGAAATTCGAATGAATTTCCGTTGGAAATCGAAATTCGAATGAATTTCCGTTGAAAATTGGAATGAATTTCCGTTGGAAATTCGAATGAATTTCCGTTAGAAATTCTAATGAATTTCCGTTGGAAATTCCAATGAATTTCCGTTGCAAAATCAAATGAATTTCCGTTGGAAATTCGAATGAATTTCCGTTGAAAATTCGAATGAATTTCCGTCGAAAATTCGAATGAATTTCCGTTGGAAATTCGAATGAATTTCCATTGAAAATTCGAATGAATTTCCATTGAAAATTCGAATGAATTTCCATTGAAAATTCGAATGAATTTCCGTTGGAAATTCGAATGAATTTCCGTAGAAAATTCGAATGAATTTCCGTAGAAAATTCGAATGAATTTCCGTTGAAAATTCGAATGAATTTCCGTTGGAAATTTGAATGAATTTCCGTTGGAAACTCGAATGAATTTTCGTTGGAAATTTGAATCAATTTCCGTTGGACATTTCAATGAATTTCCATTGGAAATTCGAATGAATTTCCGTTGGAAATTCGAATGAATTTCCGTAGGAAATTCGAATGAATTTCCGTTGGAAATTTGAATGAATTTCCGTTGGAAATTCGAATGAATTTCCGTTGGAAATTCGAATGAATTTCCGTTGGAAATTCGAATGAATTTCCGTTGGAAATTCGAATGAATTTCCGTTGGAAATTCGAATGAATTTCCGTTGGAAATTCGGATGAAATTTCATTGGAAATTCGGATAAAATTCCTTTGGAAATTCGGATGAATATCTGTTGATAATTGGATGAATTTCCGTTGGAAATTCGGATGAATTTCCGTTGGAAATTCGGATGAATTTCCGTTGGAAATTCGGATGAATTTCCGTTGGAAATTCGGATGAATTTCCGTTGGAAATTCGGATGAATTTCCGTTGGAAATTCGGATGAATTTCCGTTGGAAATTCGAATGAATTTCCGTTGATAATTGGATGAATTTCCGTTGGAAATTGGATGAATTTCCGTTGGAAATTCGGATGAATTTCCGTTGATAATTGGATGAATTTCCGTTGAAAATTGGATGAATTTCCGTTGGAAATTTGTATGAATTTCCGTTGGAAATTCGAATGAATTTTCGCTGGAACTTCAAATGAATTTCCGATTGAAATTCGGATGAATTTCCGTTGGAAATTCGGATGAATTTCCGTTGAAATTCGAATAAATTTCCGTTGGAAATTCGAATGAATTTCCGTTGGAAATTCGAATGAATTTCCGTTGAATTCGAATGAATTTCCGTTGGAAATTCGGATGAATGTCCGTTGGAAATTCGAATGAATTTCCGTTGAATTGAAATGAATTTCCGTTGGAAATTCGAATGAATTTCCGTTGAAATTCGAATGAATTTCCGTTGGAAATTCGAATGAATTTCCGTTGAAATTGAATGAATTTCCGTTGAAATTCGAATGAATTTCCGTTGGAAATTGAATGAATTTCCGTTGGAAATTGAATGAATTTCCGTTGGAAATTCGAATGAATTTCCGTTGGAATGAATTTCCATTGAAAATGAATGAATTTCCGTTGAAAATTCGAATGAATTTCAGTTGAAAATTCGAATGAATTTCCGTTGGAAATTCGAATGAATTTCCGTTGGAAATTCGAATGAATTTCCGTTGGAAATTCGAATGAATTTCCGTTGGAAATTCGAATGAATTTCCGTTGGAAATTCGAATGAATTTCCGTTGGAAATTCGAATGAATTTCCGTTGGAAACTCGGATGAATTTCTGTAAAAAACTCGGATGAATTTCCGTTGGAAATTCGAATGAATTTGGTGATTCGAATAAATTTCCGTTGGTAAATCAAATGAATTTCTGTTGGAAATTCGAATTAATTTCCGTTGGTAATTTGAATGAATTCCCGTTGGAAATTGTGATGAATTTCCGTTGGAGATTCGAATGAATTTCCGTTGGAAATTCGAATGAATTTCCTTTGGGAATTCAAATGAATTTCTGTTTGGAACTCATCTGAATTTCGTTTGGGAATTCGAACGAAAATGAAAGAATTTTCGTTGGAAATTTGGATGCATCTTCGTTGGAAATTCGGATTCATTCCACTGGAAATTCGGATTCATTCCGCTGGAAATTTGAATGAATTTCCGCTGGAAATTTGAATGAATTTCCGCTGGAAATTCGAATGAATTTCCGCTGGAAATTCGAATGGATTTCTGCTGGAAATTCGAATAAATTTCCGCTGGAAATTTGAATGAATTTCTGCTGGAAATTCGAATAAATTTCCGCTGGAAATTTGATTGAATTTCCGTTGGAAATTCAAATAAATTTCCGCTGGAAATTCGAATGAATTTCCGCTGGAAATTCGAATGAATTTCCGCTGGAAATTAAAATGAATTTTCGCTGGAAATTCGAATGATTTTCCACTGGAAATTCGAATGAATTTTGGCTGGAAATTCGAATGAATTTCCGCTGGAAATTCGAATGCATTTTCGTTGGAAATTCGAATGCATTTCCGTTGGAAATTCGGATAAATTTGATAGATTTTCATTGGAGATTCGGATGAATTTCCGTTGGAAATTTGGATGCATCTTCGTTGAAAATTCGGATTAATTACCCTTGCAATGAACTTTCGTTTGAAATTCAAATAAATTTCCGTTGGAAATTCGAATGAATTTGTGTTGGAAGTTCGAATGAATTTCGGTTGGAAATTCAAATGAATTTTGGTCAGAAAATCGAATGAATTTCTGTTGGGAATTCAAATCAAGACAAAATTTTCAAAACGACTTATCTGCTTTTGTAAACAAAGATTCAAACGACGATTTGACGAATCTGATAGCTATCCCACGCAAACCAACACCACCGGACGGTAGGTGAAGGTTTCCGTTACCTGTTGATGGTGTTGGTTTGCATGGGAGAGCTATCAGATTCGTCAAATCGTCGTTTGAATCTTTGTTTACAAAAGCAGATAAGTCGTTTTGAAAATTTTGTCTTGAAATAAACTTTCGCTGGAATTTCGAATAAATTTTCACCAGAAATTCGAATGAATTTCTGCTGAACTCTTGAAAGAATTTCTGCTGGGAATTCAAATGAACGTTCGTTGGACTTCCAAAAGAATGTACCTTCGAATGAATTCGCCCAGGGATTTCAAATAAATTTCGAATGCTGCTGGAATTTTTAATTGGAAATCCGAATGAACAAACTAATTCAAATTAACAAAAAGTTAATTATCAAAACATGAAAAAAAAAACCAAAACGAGAAAAAGATTACGAAAACGACCCGCACTCTTATCGAATGTTTCACAATCTCCTGCTCCGCCGCGGAGATAATGGCCCCGTGTCGGCCGGCAGATCGCACGAGATCAATCTGGATCCTCACGCGCGATTTGTCCATAATGGCAGAGCTCCACCAAGCAATTATAATAATCACCGCCACGTCCAACCTTCGGTGCACGCGGGACGCCGCTTATGACGTGAACTACATTCCCTGTATTAGTGCCTGGTTGTGGACCGCTCAAAAAAAAAAACTCTTATCAAAGTACCCCACGAATCATGGCCCTCAAAGTGGAGCGTTCGAACACGACTAGCGCTCGTCTTGCGTCTTGCTTGAGTTTGAACCGCACCGTATGTACCTTTTTTTTCTTCAAACTCGCACCACCGCGACTTCGTCCGTGATTGAAGGAAACAAAACAATGGAATCGATTCAGCTCCAAAGATCGACGACGACGTAACGCGTTCCGAAGCGCGATTTCTGCTTTTTCATTTGGTTGCCATTTGGTTCAGTTCAATGTTGATGATGACGACGACGACGACCAAACTACTTCAGACTTTCGGAGAATCAGACAGACAATCAGATACGGAGATATGCACTGCCACGATGCGGTGCGATTCCAAAACTCCGTAACCGTTTTGCTCCAGTCAACTTCCCACCATGTCCCGCAGTATTAGGCCATCAGGCAGCGATCCATTATTATATCTGTGTGTGTTATCTTTTTTTCTTCATTATTCCATTTAATGTAAATCATTCATTTCGGTCTTTTGTTCTCTTTGAAGTCGCGCGTTTATTTCTTTGACTGCATGGTTGTGAATCCGTATTCGCGATATTGTTGCTATTATTGCTTCGGTTGATAGCCGCTTCGTTTTTATCTTTTTATTTTTAAATGTGGACTATGAAAAGTTGCGAAGTTTTCTGAGCGGTCTTTATATCCAACCCTTGTTCTCCGTTAGATATTAAGCAGATTTTGATGCTGGATGTACAAGATTTAAAAAACATACACAGGCAAAAACATAATGTTTCTATCGCGAGAGGAACATTCAACTCTGTCGTTGTCGCCAACTGTCAACTCTCATTTTTGAGACTATACGCGAATTTGATGACAGTTTCTCAAGTACTAGTATTTTTTTTAGAAAAAGTTATAAATTGTTAAATTTTCTAAATTATTCTGCTATTAATTTTATTTCGACTGTGTCTCGCCTAACCCTTAATTATCACTAATAGTAACTAAATTCCAAGAAACAACTCGAAGTAGAATGTTTTTTTTATTTGCACATTGCATCACATGATGTAAGCTTGCGGTATATTCACTGTTTCTCTGCTTAATTACATTCCCTAGTTATCACAAGATCACAAGCACTTCTAGTAAATGACTTTCACGCTTACGCTCGTGACCCCGAGTAGAAACCAAGAAACAATGTACAACTACTTACAACAGTGTGACACAAATTTACTACTGCGCACAGTCTGCAATAAGCATTTATCTCTTTTTCGGTGTTCATACATTCGTTAATGCGACTACAGCAACGAGGCGACCATGGCAAGATATACCGAATTCCGAACCCCACGTGGACACCAGAAGAAAAGTCGGATGCACGTGTCTTGAGATCGGAGCTGATAAGTTCAATCATCATATCTTCCCCAGTTTTCTGCTTAACAAAAAGACTGATCTCAAATTCTGGCATACTACAAATTCCGGTAGCCCATATCAGTTTCAATTGCCTTTCTTTTTTAATCATCACGCGAGAGAAACGATTTATGAATTTCTTCGGCTTTCAGTAATTTCGGAGCTGCCTTCGTCACCACGGTTTTCGAATTGGACAGAAAGGGCCACGAATTTTCAGAGTGCGCACTGCGTGTCGTGCCAGACCTGAGTAGACACACACCGAGTGAGGCTAATGGATATCCGCAATTTAACTTTCCAGCCCGCAACCTCTACCGAATCGGTCAGCGGTAGGTACTTACTTGGTGCGCAGTGAGATGAAACACGTCGTCGTCGTCGTGTACGGAATCCTCCCGCTGCTGGTAGGCAGCCATCCGAAAATTGCTTGCTACTTAATTTTGGGATTTTGCATGCCATTGTGTGTGACCATCAGAGACCAGACTCGGCCGGGTTGGTGGTAATTATAGCTTATGGAGCATAGGGGTCGTTGAGCTTCGCACGGATCGTAGTTTTTGGGAAGTGGCACTTCCCAAGTCTCTGATGCTGTTACCCATTGGATAATAGCGAAACGTTTAGCCGTGTGGGCGTTTTTCCGTAGCCACAAGTGGTGATAATAGGTGAGAAAGTGAAAGTATGATTACCGGTGGTGCGGTCGGGCGAGAAAGGGAGTTTAGTTTTTGGTGAAACTTAGACAACGAACTTTATACTGCGTCGCAAACAATGACAATTGATCACTATCAAATGCCACAGATCTTCTTGAACATAAGTACTAACAGAAGAAAAATTAGCCAATTAACTACAAGATTCGTGATAATGTCAAGCAAATCTTGTTGTCATCTTACTTTTAAAATTAAAAAGTCACAATTCACCGAGATTACAGAAAGTTTTAACAACAACACTGAGTTCCAGTCAATTTATGACTGAAATACGGTGAATATTTTGCTCAAAATTGTTTATTCAAAGTAATATTTTGTCAAAATGAATTTAAAGAAAAATTAGGAAGTAATTTGAATTATGTTATACTGCCGGGATGATCTCTCTTTAAGAATTAATATGACAGAATTGCGGCATTGCGTTGAGGGTTGTGCTGCAGGGTTGTTAACTGTCGTGCAGTATACTGTGAATTAAGAATTGAAATGTTAAAGAATGGAATGTTTCAATGAATATCACAAAGACTTCATAAAACACGACAAAGTATATTGAAAGAAAAAATATGTACATATGTGAAAATGTGGGAGCCCAAGACTATAAACCAACCGATCTGGTGAATAGACAGTTTCAATTTCTTTTTGCATCGGCGCACCGCCGTTTATAGTTTATCACGCCGCTGATCTATAATTTTCAACCAAATATGTTGGTAGACCGAACAAACCATTTGGCTAAAGCCCATCTAGCATAAAGTTATTTGGCCAAAAATGTCATTTGGTCGAACAGTTCCTTTGGCTGGAAAAGTCGGTTGCCGACTAGCTCAATTGGCCGAAAATGCCCTTTGACCCAAATGGACATTGGACATTCGGTCGAAAGTGTCATTTGGCTAAATTGTTCACTTAACCAACAAACAAAATATTTTTTATTTCTTTATTTTCGTGATGTTTAACACCCAATCAGGAGAGAATAACAAATTTATATCATATTGTGTTAGTGAGTTCAACAGTTTTTCTAACATAGGCTGTTATAAACTTTGTTCAGGATGTTGTAAAAATAACTAAATTTGGTAACAAAACAATGAAACATAACTAATTCTGTTATAATTTTGTTAAATAAACTGCCAAACGACCATTTCTACCAAACGGTATTTACGACCAAATAATCTATTTGGTTAAACGACTTTTTAGGAGAAATTTTGACCATTTTGACCTTCCTCCTGTATGTCGCTTTCGGTCAAATTACGTTTTCGGTCAAATCATTTTCGACCTAATGATCGTTTCAGACAAACGGTCAATTCGGCCAAATGGAATTTGACTAAATGACTTTCAGCTTAAAGTATTATTGGGCCAAGTGGCATTCTAACAAATGGTTTCATGACTATCGACCAAATATGCTATCTAACCGAAAATAGACATGCGATGATAAAAATGTCGTTCATCCAAACCGGTCATTTGGCCGAAAAACTGTGATTTCTTATGGAACGAAGAATTTCTCATTGACAATACAAAGAATTTCCCGTTGAAATCCAAAGAAACTCCTTTGAAATTTTCCGTTTTTCGTAGAAACTTAAATTCCGCCAGCTAAAATGACGTTCGGCGTGACGCCGATTTTCGGAGCGGAGCACATTTTTACAATAACGTGCCCCCCGCAAATCTAAAATTTTTCCTGAAATCCAATTATATGCCAAAACCAGAGCGTTAATGAATAAAGCTTCCAATGAATGATTTAGTTGGTAATGATTGATGAATGATTATGATTGATGAATTATTCATTTTTGACAATGATTAAAGATTATGATTAAAGAATAAAATATTTTTTTTACGATGATTAACCATTATGATTAATGAATGAAATGTTTGAAGTAAGATTAACGATTACCGATCGTGATTAAATGTTGACAGAATATGTGTATGATTAATGATTAACGATCGATATGATTAATGAATAGTGATAATGATTAATCAAATTGAATGATTTGCATAGTGATCAATAGTCAAGAAACCTTTCTTTCAAATTGGGTTACTGAAAGGTATAACATTATATGATAATGATTAAAGATTAATGAATAAAAGCAATGTATGCAATGATTAAAATTGATTATTGATGAATAAACTCAAAACAATTATGAATATGATTAGTGATTAATGATTTAAGGCTCTATAAACCGTAATCAATCCGATAATGACCATGATTTTATTCGAATTCGCACTAATACTAATAAAGTTTTGAACTAAATTCAATATTTTAGGGCTGTTTACGGACTTACCTCTATCGTAATATATTCATGGCATTTTCATATTAATTTTTCACTTATCAAAACTAGCAATTACTGAGGAATTGCTGGAAAAATGCTGAAAACTGCGTTTTTCCTAGGTCGATATTTGTTTGTTCATCGAACGCATACTAACGTTCGAACGTTCGGATCGAACACATACACACTCACTTGATTTTTCACTGGATCTTTTCCCATTGTTTCTTTGATTTTATCACTCTTAAAACATATTCACTAACTGAGTTTCACATTTTTCGTCAACCTTGACTACAAATTAATTCAATTCACGCCCAAAAACTGTTGAAAACTGCTTTCCAAAATTCGAAGTGAGAGACAAATTTGTCGACGTATTGTGAATGCAATAAAATGCGGAAGACTCAAATTCACTAGCGCAATAAGTGAAATGGTGAGTACAAAGTCTAAGCGATGCAACTTCATTCAATCCGAACAATACAACGTATACGCCAGCCAACACGCAAACAAAGATGTGTATACACAAGAAAATAATCATCTCTTCGCCGTTGCCAGATTTATTTATTGGAAAAAATCATTGCTGTTTGTCGGATTGAACAATAAAACCCAAAATGAATATTTAAACATGTTACGTAAGCTTCTATTACATTCCAAGTGGTGTATAAAAAAAATTAAACCGATAAATACCCATATATTTGATACACCATGAACATGTCTTATGATATAAAATAAACAATTCGTCAAGTCTGGCAACATTATGCATCAGCTGGTATATTTTTACCACCCCATTTCCACCCACCCCAGTTGTAAACAACATTTTATTTATCGCTGCTGCAATTTTGCGTACCAATTGCATCACTATTACAAACAAGTGATACAGTCATCAATTTTCAAAACATTGTGATGGAGTCTTGGGCCTTAATGTAGAATAATATGATTGACGATTAGTGACTAATGATTAAATCATATTTTGATTAATGATTAATGAATAATGATTAAAAAATGATTAATCTATGATTAATCTATAATTAATCTATGATTAATCATTAATGCTCTGGCCAAAACTGCTCTGAAAACTGAAATTCGGCATCAACATTTCAAAAGGGCGAAACTGCTTTGGTAAACAAGAGGTTCTCACGTCGCTGGTGGGCTAATTTGAGCCCACTCGCGCAATCCAACACCACTGATGGAAGCAGCGAATCCTCTTCTATCAATCAATGGATGGATCTCTTCTCTTCTATCAATCAATGGATGGCTGGATGTTGTGGGTGGGCTCAAATAAAGCCACCAGCGACGTGAGAGGTTGTCCACTCCATGAATTCCCTCCAGGAATAATTTAGAAAATTACGCCAATAATTCCTTTTGTCATTCCTCCAGGGATTCCTTCGAAACATACTCTGAAGAGTAGAGGTGTGCGCCGCCACCGTTAAAAATTTGCCATGCTGCTTATCTATAGTTTTCCACGCCGATTCAAATTTGAAGAAGTCTGCAGAATTTTCAGTGGAAATTCCGGAGATTCAGTGGAATTTCCGTAGAATTTCCTGATTGATCCCTACAACATCACGTTGAAACTCCAGAGAATTTTTCTTGAGGATACCAATGGTTTTCCTAAAAATTCTGAACAATTTCTTGTTGAAATTTTGAAAAACCTTCCGTAAAAACTAAAAGAAAAACTCGTGCAGAAAATTTCTCGTCGAATGTTTGTTAGGAAAAGGATCGTTCGGCAGAAAGCCATTTGGCCGAAGACCACAAGGCTGATAGTTGTTTGGTCGAATATGTCGTTTGACCGAATAGACCATTTGGTAAAAGACTATCTAGCCTAAAGTTATTTGGCCTTTGTCATTTGGTCGAACAGTTCATTTGGCTGAAAAAATCGGTTGGCCGAAATGACATTCGGCTGCAGCCTATTTTGGTTATTTTTAAGACATTAACGGAAGAATATTTTGAATTTCGCCGGAAAAATAAGTTAAACTTCCCCAGAAAATTCTTTAAGTTTTTCCGGGGTATTCATTTGAAAATTATTTTCACATTTTCCACGGGAAGTACTTTGAAGGTTTAAGAATTGCTCTTTGGCTTTCCTAATGAAAATTGTTTGAAATTTAGGCGGAAAATTATTCGGCTTTTACATGAGAATCTCTTCAGAATTTTCACGGGAAGTTGTTACAAATTTCTATAGGAAAATATTCTTCGAATTTACACAGAAAATCCTTTATAATTGTAGGAGCTTGTGACTGGTAGAAGGGATGCTTCTACGTTGACTTTCTCAATCTAGATTAATTAAGACGACTAGACTAGAGCCAGCGTTAAAACAGAAAATTCTTTGGAATATCCGCGGGAGAATCTATCGTTTGGCCGAAGAAGTCATTAGGCCAAAAATACCGTTTGGCCGAAAATGTCATTTGGCATACGGTCAATTGAAAACTACTGAACGGATCATATTATCAAAACTGGCCACTCGTTTAGTTAAATGACCTTTTTGACAAATTACCATTAAACAAAATTCCGTAACCGCTACTCTACCTCTAGCCGAGCCGAACTGAACGTTTATCTGAAACTGTTATCAGGTTAACAATGGTTTGGCCGAAAGCCAAATACAGACAAAAGGAACATTCGGCCGAACTGGTAATTTGGCCGAAAAATTTGTTTGCCCTATCAAGACATTTGACTGAAAATGCCGTTCGGAAAAGTCGTTTGACCAGATAGATCATTTGACCAGAAATGTAATTTGATAAGAATGGTCATTTGGCAGAAAGAGCCATTTGGCCCAAAACATCCTTTTAAAAAACAACCATTTCGACCAAATGGCATTTTCTGCGAAAAGTGTCGTTCGGCTGAATTGATCATTTGGCCAAAAAGTCGTTTAGCCGATTAGGTCATGTGGCAAAAAATGCCGTTTGGCCGAAAGGGTTGTTTTGCAGAAAGGACATTTTCGGGCCAAATGGTTCTTTCTGTCAAATGGCCATTCCTACCAAACGGCATTTTCGGTCAAATGATCTATTCGGTCTAACGATTTTTAACGGCCAAATTACCAGTTCAGCCGAATGTCCCTTTCGGCTATATGTCGCTTTTGGCCAAACTACATTCCAGACAAACCATTTTCGACCTAATAACAGTTTCGGATGTGCGTGGATCGGCTTAATAGAATTTGGTTAGATGATTTCTGGCTTAAACGCCAGTAATGACTGTAAAAGTAGAAAGGTTATAAAATTTCGTTCAATGGTTATTTGATAAAAAGGCTTATTCGCCGTAAATATCATTTGGTCAAACGGTTGAACATTTTTGGCCATATTATCCGATCAGTAATTGACAATTGGCCGTATAACCCGTTTGGCCAAACGACCTTTTCGGCCAAATGGACCATTCTGTCAAACGACCAATTCGGGCAAACGGCATTTTCGGGTTGATGACATATTTGGCCAGCGAACCTGAAGCAAATTACTAGTTCGGACGTATTTTGCTTTTACCCAATGTAATTTCTCACGAATTTCTTATGAACAATACATTAGTCGGTAAATAACTGCAACAAATGCACCGTTCGATAAGTGCAACGCATACTAGACGTCAAAAGGTTGTCAGTCAACGTCAGAGGCAATAGAAGTGTAATGGCATTGCAGTTAAATTACTTGCAGTTATCAAACGTCTACTGTACCAAGAATTTCTCGTAGAAATCCAAAGAAATTCCTTTGAAAATCTGAGCAATTTTCCATTGAAATCTACATTTTGAGCAATCTTCCTCGGAAATTCTAAAGAATTTGCTGATGGAATTCCGGAGATTTTTTTTTTTAAACTCCTCCTCTCTGTGCTATGCCAGGCCAGACTAGCCGTCCTAATGATTCTAGACTGAGCAAAACACACATTCTACCAGTAGCACTCTTCTACAATTATGAAGAATCTTCTATGTAAACTTCGAAAAATATTCAACAGGAATTATGCGTGGATATACCAAACATTTTCCTGTAGAAAATTTGATCATTTTTCTACAACAAAATTCTGAAGAACTTCTCATGTAAATTCCAACGAATTTCCTGCTAAACGTTTTTTTTTTAATTTCAAAGAGCTTCTATTTGTAATTCCAAAGAATTCTCGAAACATCAAAGTATAGTTCTCGTGGAAAATCTGAAAATAATTTCCAAATGAATATTTTGGAAAACTTGAAGAATTTTTTAGAGAAGTTCATCAGATTTTCAGGCGAAATTCAAAAGATTCTTCATCAGATTCTGCATCAGAAAATCTAAAAAAAACGTAATAAAAAATCGCCACACCGCCGCCGCTTTCGGTGATGCCGAAAACACCACCGCCGCCAAATTTTGGACCGGCGCATACCTCTACTGAAGAGGCATTTGTAAATTCATCCGGATATTCCTTCAGAAAAGCTTTTAGTAAAACCATTCAAAATTCCATCAATTACAGATGGAATTACAATAATTATTCCAGAAATTTTGTTGGAAGATTTTTTTTTCCGGAAAATTATTATTTATTCTAACGGAAATGTCAAAGTAATTTCCAGATTAATTTTCCTACGGAACTCTTGAAGTAATTTCTGAATGATTCCTAAAAGAATATTGTCTGAATGAATTTCTGATTTCTAGAAGAATTTCTAAAGGAATCTCCGAAAAACTTGAGAAATTCATAATTAAATTTCCAGAGAGATGTCCGACGGTTTTTTTCGCAAGAATTCCTGGATAAAGTTTTGAAGATATTCCTAAGGGGGATTTCGAAAAAAAAGGATAAAGAAATCCTTTTTTTTTAAATTCTCCAATTAAAATTCAAAAATACTCCAAAAGAAATTTTGGAAGGTTTTCCTGAAACAATTTCCGTAAGTATTCTTCAAAGAATTTCCGAAGGGTTTTCCGTAGAAATTACAAACAAATTTCCAATGGAATTTACAAAGGAATTCCTAAAAGTTTTTCCGAAGGAATTTTGGAAGAAACTCGTGAAATTTTTTTTAAAGCAATTCTCGAAGGATTCTCTAGGAGCATTTCCGAGAGAATTTCTGCAAGAATTTCTGTGAACACTCCTCCACGAATTCTTTCGGAATCTCTAGGGATTTCTCCAGAAAATCCTCCGGAAATTGCTTCGGAGATAAATCCAAACATTTCTTTGGATAATCCTCATGATTGGGTTTCTTACCCCATTCCCGGCCTAACATGCGTACGACTGCATTATTCAATTGATATTTATGACAGGAAGCAACTTTTCCTGGAATTTTTGTTTAGTGTTTTATACAGAGATTCCTTTAGACATTCCTTCGAAATTGCCTTCTGAAAATCCTTTAGAATTTCTATTTCCATTACGAAAGATTCCGTAAATTTCATTTGTAAATTATTTTGGGAATCAATTCGAGAATTTAGTAGAAATTCCTTACGAAATTTCTTCAGGAAATCCTTTAAAATTTCCTTCTTTGGGATATTTCCTATCCCATTCTTCCATAATTTTCCAGAAGATTTTTTTGGAAGGAATTTTACAGTGGAATTGAAATTTGCAAAGGCCCTTCGGGAGGTTTAACGAAATAATCTCCGGAAGAATATTCATTCAAATGAACTACAGGAGGAATTTTATAAATTATTTCTGGAGGAGTTCTCGAAAGAATTTCTGGAGAATTTTCTGGAGAAATTTTGGAAGAAAATTTGGCGAGTAGTGAAACCCTGCTGGAATTAAGACTTGACAAAAAAAAAACAAAAATATCGGGATTGCAGTCAATCCATTTTCGGATATTTCGAGAATTCATTTGGAATTTACTTTACGGGAGTTAGATCGGATATTTCCTCAATAATCATTCAGGTGATATTTCATGAATTTATTGAAAAATTCGTATGGAAAATCCTGCCCCAGGAATTATTTCGGTTAGCCAGAAATTCTTTCAGGCATTCTTTCTTCGAAAATTCGTTCAGGAATGAATATCTTTTCTCTTCAAGGAAATTTCTAAAAATCTTCCGCAAATAAATCTAGAAATACCTTCGAAAATTCCTTGAGGAGTTCTTTCGAAAATTCCATTAGAAATTTGCATTTGATTTTTTTAGAAACCTCTCAGGAAATTCCATCAGGACTTTCCTTAGCAATACTTTCAGAAACCTTCCAGATATTCCATCGAAAATTTCATACCATCGGCTCCCGTAATTTAACCGAATTTCCTTTCAATAATTTCCGAAGAAACTTCTGAAGGAATTTTCGAAATTCTTGAATTTTTCTGTGAATTCCTCCAAAAATTTCGTCGGAATTTCCTCCAGGGATTCTTTCGGAAAATTCTCAGGAAATTAATTTAGAGATAGATTTAGATTTTTTTTTGGAAATGCATCAAGAATTCCCTTAAAAAATCTTTTAAAATAAATGCTTGCGTCTTGAGAATTTCTTCAGAAATTCCTTCCGAGATTTCTTCGAAAATTCTTTTAGAAATAACATCGGAAAATGCTTTGGAAATTTGGTCGGAATTCCTACGGATTTTTTTTCGGAAATACCTACGAAAATTGCTTCAGAAAAACCTTCCGAAATTCTCTTAGGGAAGGTCCATTAATTGGGTTAGGGACAGAAGGTCGAAAGACAAAAGGTCGCGAAATACAAGTATATTCATTTCTTATCAACAATCTTTTTTATCTCTATCAGAACTATCTAGATATTCATAATATTGTTTTACAGTTATTACTCCTTCTTTGAGAATTGCTCATTCTTCAACTTTGATTGATTAGATGAGTGAATTATTTCTGCCTGAAGGTAAATAGATTTCATAAATTCTTTTGGAATACACCCATTTTGTTATCAACTTGTTCTGGATACCTTCTGTGCCTTTCGACCTTCTGTCTCTTTCGACCTTTTGTCCTTTCGACCTTTTGTCTTTTCGACCTTTTGTCTTTTCGACCTTTTGTCCTTCGACCTTTTGTCCTTTCGACCTTTTGTCTTTCGACCTTTTGTCATAGATTCCCATTAATTACGTAACGCGAAAAATTGACTTTTTCAACCCCCCCCCCTCCCCTCTATGTCACACTTTTTGTATGAATCATTGAAAAATTTTGTATGGATTATCACACTTCGGCTTCCCCCTCTGAGCGTTACGTAATTTATGGATGTTCCCTTAGGAGAATTCCTTCGCAAATTTCTTGATGGTATCTTTTGGAAATGGCTTTGAAAAATATCTGCGGAAATTGGTTTAGGAATTCCTTAGAACTTTTCTTTAAGAAATTGCTTCAGCAATTATTTCAGGAATTTCTTAAATAAATTCTTCACTTCGGATACTGTAGGAAGAAATTGTTGGAGTTCTTACGAAATTTATTCAGAACTTCATCTAGGAATTTTAACGAAATTTTATAATGTTCCTTCGGATGTTCCTTCAAGACTTTTTTTCAGAAATCTCTTCTGAAATTCATTCACAAATTCTTTTAGGATCATTCGGACATTACTTTAACAGTTCTTTCGTAAATTTCATCTGGAAATTCCTTCAAAATTTCCGAAAATTCCTTTTATATTCCCTATTTCATTCTTTAATAAATTCTTGGAAAAATTCTTCCAACAAAATTTCCGGGATATAAGGTTTTACTAAAAGAATTTCCGAATTTCCTGGAAGAAGTTTCAAACCTTAGAAACCGAAGAAATTTTCAGAGGAAAAAGGAATTTCTAAAAGAATTCGTAAAGGAATTTCCGAAGTAATTTTCGATGTTTTCTTAGAATTAAAAAAAAATGATGAATCTCTTAAGGAATATTTATGAAAAATGTAAAAATTCATAGAATTTTTTTGTAACTTTCATACAATTTGTATGAAGCGTATGAAACTTTGTACCCATTTTTCTCAAAACTAACTTTTTGTCACTTACACCCCTCTGCGTTTGACCCCCTCAAATATAAAAAAATGAATGGAAAAATATGAAATGTTTATTTGACAACCCTATCAGACCACGCATGAAACAACAAAATGTTATTTTCCGCAGCCATTTTTATCCCTGGGCCCGCATAAACTTCTTTATCTTCATGTCGGTCATGAAATGACAGCACCGTCGCTCCAACTGATGCGATGACCGATTGTGTGTGAGTGTGTGCCTCAAAGCTTATCCATTGTGAAGGTACCCTCAATTTATGACCACAAAGGACTGGTTGCTATCGCGATCGTAAAACCCGACTCCACTTCGCCCAAATCGCATCAAAATAGTTATTTTTATCTTTATCTCCTACGCGCGGGAAATACCATCGCTCCGAACTCCGAACACACATTCGGCCCCTCGGTTCGTTTCATTTCGAACAAAACAAATTCTTCCATTTCGATGTCTTCGAGCACTCGTCTGAGGAGTTGCGAGGTGGAGGCCAGCTTCCCCTGCACGACGCCCCGTGAGGCACAATCAGACGCACATACCACACAACACCCCCGATGAGGTCATAGAAATATTATGTATTTGGTGAGCGACCACTTCTCATGATAGGCAAAAAAGCCTTGAAATTATCTCAATTAAATCTTAAAAATTTATTACACATTTTTCAACCACCACATGAAGAACTACTTCGCCGGAAGAGTTGTATGAGTGGTCGAGACAAAGTGAGTTCAACTCTCGCTTTTTTTTCGAGTTGGCTCGCTGTAATCACCTCCTTCTCACGGTTCGACTACGTCTGTAAAAAAAAATGCGGGCTCGCTGATTACCTCCGAACTCCGACCATCATGACGATGATGGCGCGACGACGACGACGACGGCCTGAGGACGAGACCCCGGTCAGCGACGGTGCTATTCGACGCTGCGCGGGTGGGGTCGGATGCTTGTTTTGAAGAAGGAGATGGACGAAAGGGGCAGCAAACATGACGCCTCGAGGTAGCTCAAATTGAAGGGACGTGCTTTGATTACGGTCACGGTTTGGTCTCGATTCTTGGACTTCACAGTCCGAGCCGGCAGATAGTGAAACTTGAAACTGGAATCAAATTGTTGAACGTACAGATTGAAAATGTGTTCAGCAGAGGCAGCGTTCTGTTCGTAATTGAATTATGCTGGGGCTTCCTATTCGTTTTGCGCCGTAAGTTGGGGCAGTTGTTGGTTAACTCGATTCTTACCTGAAAGTAAAAGAAACAAAAGAACAGTTGTTAGTGTTGTTATTAATAATAGATTTCAAATTCAAAATAGGTGAAAGGTAGACCAAAATCCCTTTTGTAGATTATTGATTCGTGATATCCTGTTCAGTATTAAACGAAATGAATAAACCTATTATGCTGAAGATCTGCAATTCAAATCAAGAAAACAAACAAACGTTATCTCGAACCCCCTTGATACAATCTATCTGAACTGAATATCGCAACTCAAACGGCATCCTACCACCCTCTAATAGTTGCAATCCATCAATATTTATTTATAAATCACTCCCCATCGTTCATCGATTTATCTCTGACCAATCACCTCTCGACTGCAGCCCGATGCAGCCGATGAGTTGAAGGCATTGTACGAGACCGGACCCGATATGCATATTGCATATGCACTGCAGAAAATAATACTCTGCCACGCCGTATCTCGACTCGAAATCACTCGAAAGGCTATTTGCGAAAAAAAAAAATCTCCCTCGCTTGCAAGTTGTGCACCACTGGCACCGGGTGTGTGTCATAAATCATCAACGACGTCTTCGACGATGATTAGAAGTAGCTGCCGCGTTTGACGGGAACGGACGAGAAACTGCAGTGCAACTGGTATTTCTATTAAATATAAATCTTACAACTTTCTTAACCTACCATACCGTGGCATTGTGGATATTAATACAAAACGGCGGTCAAAAATATGTTTTTATCTTCGTCAAATGTTTTTGCTGAGATTCAGTAAAGTATCATTGGAATGTTTGGTGTCACAGAAATTTAACGTGGATTACATACCTGACGTTTGAAGTGTTCAAACTTTGTAAATATGGATCAATACGTTAGAATATTTTTTTTTTAATGTATAAATTGAACAGATTTTTTTCTTTTGATTGTTGACCACCTGGAATCCCATGGTAGGAAAATCTAATATTGCGTTTGCTTTTCTGTTTCAACGTCGCGATCAGGCGGATGACGGTAGCAATGATCCATTCATTACTTCCTGTTGCTTTCGGCGACCGGTATATTCATTAGAATTACCTTCAATCGGTTTTCAAGACAAACGAAGGTCTGCCCTGAAGGCAAAGTATGCATTTGCATGCCTCATCTCAGAAAGATAATCGTAGGTGCACGTAGCACGTTCTCGTGACACAAGAAGCTCAATGCGTAATATGCTGACTGCATACACATCGATCATTAATCACATACGATCAGAACTGGCCACAGCGTCCCACTTTTCGACAGATTGATCGATCGATCCAATACGCCATATGCATTTGCCATTATATGAGAGATATGAACTGATGATAATGCGGATATAGGAAATACAAATCCTAATCGCTTTCAGCAGATTTGAATCTCCAGTCAAATGCAGCATAATAATCCAACCAGTAATTCCGAAAAAAAGGTGTTTAGTTAAATTAGCTTGACATAAAAAAGCAAAAAAAAAGGAGATCGTGATTGTGAGATTGTTTTAAATAGGCCTAAAATAGAAGATACCGTATCCGTCACAATATGTGCATCAAAGAGCTACGTTCCAGGTTGTGAAAATCATCTAATTTGAGTATGTAGTCTCTTTTGAAGTAAAATGATCAGTGAAGTTTGTTACATAAATGAGCAAATTATCATCTTTTCGTATTATGTATGAGCTGAAGAACCAGAACCGCCACCCTATTTTCGCAAGTGTGAGAAACACAAATCATTGAGTTATGTCCTCTCAACAGTTGTTCGCCAAAAACGTGCACATCGACTATTTTTACGACTTTTTCCGAACAATGATTCATTAGTAGATACATCGGTCCGTCAGTAACTGACTGAAACCGCTTTCAGCAGTCCGTACAGCACTCCATTCAGGGTGTGTAGAGCTACCCATTCGGCAGCTTTTAAAATCCCTGCCTAAAATGACGCATACTAAATCCTTTGCTTTGACTACTGGCTGCATCAGTCGACCTTTGTAAATCCGCGAAACGACGACGACGCACAGAGCACAGAGCCTCCTGTAGAGGCCAAACCCGCATCTATTCATCGTATCAGGGTGCCGGTCGACCTTTTATCTGCTGCGCGTGTACCCACACTACCATTTGGGCAGTGGGCACTAATGGCGTTCTCCAGTTAACCAAGTGTGTAATGGGCTGGAATCGTTCAATCAGAAGACTACACCTCAATCAGTTTTTGACCTCATAAATATCCCAACTTCCTGTGAAAATTCATTTAAATGCAATCAGCCTAGAAATAAGTTGAAAAACAGAACACAACCCTGTTGGTACGTAGTGTAGCGAAGAAAACAGATACAGACAGAACAAATTCCCTGTCACGCCGGTATCCATTCACAAAGTTGATACGCAGCTACACCGCTCGGCGGACGCGGAGGAACGATTTCATAACTGATATTTTTTCGCGGTTGTGCCTTTGGGGAACTGCTGCAGCAACGACGGACGGAGATTGAAACCGAAATCGACTTCAAACGCGAACTTCAAAGCACCAATGGTCCAATAGGCGGCAGCAGCAGCAGCATCAGTACATGGCCCCGTTTATTGCAGCCTCAGCAACAGCAGCGGTAGCAACACGCGGCAAGTAGTAACTGGCAGGGTGCAGGAGGTTGCTACTTTGCCATTAACTGTGATTAGCTTATGCGGGCTTGCCGCCTGGATTATGGATGGCGATAAACCTTGAGCTCTGATCGAGATCTATCTCCTATCTCTACCTTAACCGCACGGTTGGCGGTTGTGGTGTCTTGCACCGGCGCGGGGCCTCCTAATGCGGTGTTCGCATTATGGGACCACGAATTGCGTACTTCGCGCGCAGATATGGTGCTGTCTTGGATTCTGATGCGTGTGAATGATGACTGGAATGATAACGCACCATGTAAATTTGGAAATTTGTCATGGAATGATTACAAATTTGAATATTTAAAAAATCAAAGGTTTATTTCTACTTTTATCAAAGCAAGTTCTTGGAGAGAGATCAATTCACCCGAATATTTTTAAATACGCACACCAGTAAAGATAAATTATATATTTGGATCATGGAAATTTCATACTTCATAAACACTTTCCGTGTAAAACTATCAATTCATTACGGAGACACAATTTTGCTGCCGTGAATGACGCAGTTTGAACTGTTTGACGTTTGAATCTGCAATCTGTTTCGATAAAGTTATGACGGGATGATGAAATTACGCTGGTTTTCAAATATGCATAAAAAGAAATGTTTTTATTCGAGATTAATCAAGGGTCAACGATTCATTACAAGCAAAGTCAGCAATTGTTTCAGAGGTTAATATGGCGTGATTGATGCCGAGAAAAGATGCGTGTCTTTAACTCAGAAACTAACGCCAGTCAAATCGAAGCTGTTTAATATCTTGATTACATCACTATTCATTAGACCGATTTTGCATAAGTGTTTCTAGCCCACCATCCATTGTTAGGATTTTATGCAAAGATTTTAAGCTGGGAATTTTAAGAATTATTGTTCCTTTTGCTCTTCCCCTGATAGAAAGGGAGATGTGCGCCGTTCAAAAAATCGTCGGCGTCAGCGTTTGTGGCGATCTCCAGAGGAAAAAAATATCAAAGGAAATTGTTTTACACATTGGGTAGAGAGAAAGGGTGTAACATGTTGCCAAAACAAATTCGAAGGATACGGGGAATTGACTGATATCCCATCGCTATTTGCTGGTTATGAAACAATTTCTCTCAAGGGCAGTTGTTGTATAATTGGTAATACGTCCGTGTACTTAATGGAATATTGTGAGTTCAAGTCCTAGCCGCAACCGAATCCTTTTTCGCAATATCTCATAAAAACACCTTAAAATGTGCAAACTTAACTATTTGTATCATTTTTATAAATTGAACATCTTTTCAAAAAAAAAGTAAAACCCTGACTTCCCTTACAGGTCATCAATCAAGAAAAAATATTGGGAAATAATTCTGAATTTAATCTTTAATAAAAGGACGAAAGGCAAAAGGCCGAAAGACATAAGGTCGAGAGGACAAAACGTCGAAAAAAGCTGAAGAAAGGGACTAAACGACGAAAAAAAACATTTCTTATTCATACTTCTTTTGCATTCTGTTTTTTTTTTTTACATTTTATCCTTTTCGACCTTTAGTTCCTTTCGACATTTTGTCCTTCCGGCCTATTGACCTTTTCGACCTACTATCCGATTCATAGACTCATCTCAAATCCATGAGAAATTCCTCCATACTTTGATAGGAAATTTTTCCAAATTTCAAATTTCCATTAGAATTTTCAATTCTAAGAAAAATTGCGCCAAAATTCCACAGGTTCTGAATTCAGACAAAAATTTTCTCCGATATTTTACTGAAATCTTTTCATCTTGTTTCACGGAAATTTCTATCCATTGGGTTTTTCTGCATATCGATGGAAAATTATTCTGAAGTTCCGGAAAGGAAAATTCATTTCAGTACCAGGAAAAATTAATTTGAATTTCCACGGAAAATTCATTCGAATTTGCGCACGAAATTCATTGGAATTTCAACTAGACATTTATTCGAATATCCACAAAAAATTAGAATCTCGAAATTTCACACAAAACTCATTAAAATTTTCACAAACAAAAATGAATATCCACAGGAAATTCTTTCGATTTTGCAAGCGAAATTCATTCGAATTTCCACAAAAAAAAAATTGGAATATCCATAGGAAACTTTTTTGCACACGATAATTCATAATTAATTACAATTACCTCAGGAAATTCATTCAAAATTTCACATGACATTATTTCGAATTTGCACAAAAAAAAATCATTCGAATACCCACAGAAAATTCCTTCGAATTTGCACACGAAGTTTATTCGAATTACTACAGGAAATACATTTGAATTTCAACAAAAAAAATCATTCGAATTTCCACAAAAAAAATTGTTAGACTATCCACAGAAAATTCATTAAAATTTGCATTCGATTTTTTATGAATTTGCACACAAAATTTATTCAACGACATTTAAATTTCCTTACGAAATTCATTCGAATTTCCACAGGACATTCATTCGAATCTCCACAGAAAATTTATTAGAATTTTTTCAAAAAAAATCATTCGGATTTCAACATAAAATTCATTCGAATATCCACAGAAAATTCATTCAAATTTCCACAGAAAATTCATTCAATTTTTCACAGAAAATTCATTCAAATTTGCACACGAAATTCATTCTAATTACCACAGGACAATCATTCGAATTTCTACACAACATTCTCTCGAATTTGCATAAAATTTTCATTCGAATACCCACAGGAAATTCATTTAGATTTCCATACAATATTCATTCAATTCTACACAGCAAATTTATTAAATTTTCTACAGGAAATACATTCGAATTTCCACAAAAAAATTGTTTGAATATCCAAAGGAAATTCATTCGAAATTCCACCAAAAAAATATTCGATTTTTAACAAAAAATTCATTCGCATATCCACCGAAAATTCATTTGATTTTCCACAGAAAATTCATTCAAATTTGTACACGCAATTCATTCGAATTAATAATTAGATTATCCACAGGAAATTTTTCAAATTTGCACACGAAATTCATTCGAATTACCACAGTAAATTCATTTGAATTTCCATTCGAAGTTCATTCGAATCTCCACAGAAAATTCATTTAATTCAATTAAATTAAATCATTCGGATTTCAACAGAAAATTCATTTGAATATCCACAGAAAATTCATTCGAATTTGAACACGCAATTCATTTAAAATTCCACAAAAAAATCCTTCTAATATCCACAGGGAATTCATTCGAGTTTCCATAGAAAAATCATTCGAATTTCCACGAGAAATTCATCACAATTTCGAATGGAAATTCTTTCAAATTTCCACGGAAAACTCATCCGAATCTTCAAGAAAAAATGTTCCCATATTTAACTAGAAATTATTTAGAATTTAGAGGAGAAATTCTGCCAAATTTCCACTGGACATTTTTTATAACTTCAACATGAAATTATTTAAAGTTTATAAATTCATCTAAATTTCCACGATAGAGTAGAGAACCATTTGGGTAGCACCCCCTATTTCCGTCAGCAACGTTCATTACTCGAGCGCATTACAATCGCATTGCTTGGTTTTTAGTACATAGTTAGTTTCTGTCGACATCTAGTGATGTACAAAAAGTCAAGCCATTTGGTTGGAACGCGGTCGAGTTATTAACATTGCGGACGGGAATAGGGGGTGCGGCCCAAATAGTCCCTCTCCCTGTTTTGTTTCTATTTTTCACGGGAAATTGTTCCGGTGGAAAAGAAACTGGTCATTCTAGCGGGTATACCCCGTTAGGCATAATGGACGTTAGGCATAATGGACGTTAGAAATAAAATGACCTAAAGAACAGACTATAACATTAAGAAGGCAAAATTATGCCTAATGTCCGTTATGCCTATCATACTTATTGCCTAACGTCACGAACCCCATACTAGCTGACCAAGTGACAAAGAACATGAGCCATAGGGGCATATGTAGCCACGACATCATCTGGACGACATCATCGATGGATACAAATAGGGGAATATTCCACCAAAACGGCGACGTACAGCACGTGTTGGTTCACAATTTTCTTTCCAATTAGTGACAAGACGAAAAATGATTCCGTTATTCCACTTGAATTTAATTCGAATTTCCACAAGAAATCGTTTCTAATTTTCGAGGAAAATTGTTTCCGAGTTTTCACAACAAAATCTTTTGAATTTCTTCAAATAAGCAAAGGTATTTTTTTTACAAATTGTAAGGGAAATAGTTCTGATTTTTCACGGAGAAGTGTTTCGAAATTTCACAGGCAATAGTTTCGAATTTCCATGAAAAACTATTCCGAAAACATGGCCTTCGCCTGACACTTATATGATTCGATGTCAAAATGCAATATAATTTCTTTAATTTACGGCTACAAATCATTCGATTTTACGCTGCTTTTAGCTATACATTAATTGTCGTGTAAGTGTAAGTCAACATTTTCTGGCTGTGATTTTAGAAAAATCAAGTTAGTTCGTAGGAAAAAGAGGATGTAATCCCCAAATAAAATGCATCGTTCAAGTATCATATATATGAGGCAACTCAAATTTTCAATACTGCCGCTATTTTAAACCATTTTGTTTTATATATAAAATTAAAATTTGCTATCAATGCCGCTATAAAAGTGACTTAAGGTGATTATAGAATGAAGCCGGAAATCGGCCATTTTGTAAACCACGTGCTTTTCCAATATTTTTTTCAAGAGCACGAGATGATAGAACCATAACGCGTAATGGGGCTAAAATAATGGTAGATCGTTTGCTTAGTTATGCTGAACAATCATAATTTGAGTTTCGGCACTGTACGAAAACTATTACGCCAGATTTGGGGTTTTGGAAATGTATGTAGGTAAATGTGTGGTGAATTTAAAAATTCATCACGGGCTCCATTCTATGATCACCTTAAGTAACCAAAACTGGTGAAAAAAGGACCAATAGTTACTCTGACTGGCAGGAAAAGTTACCTTACAGTGACTTTGCGTTGTGACGCACTATTTCGTAGGTTGCATACTGATAGCTGTCATGTATATTTTTTAACTTTCTTACCCCAATTGCTTATGGATTACTATCTGGGATTTAATATGGGACAATAATCTCAGAAAACAAATAACTCCTAAAGCATACAAAATAAACAAAACTAGTAAAACTCTTGCAACTTATCTTGCTATCAGTGATCAACTTAATTGAAATTGAAATGAAAAAAACAAATGAAAAACACAATGCGCTGATAGAAAATAATATTAGGGCAGACCCGAAGCGCTTTTTTAATTATGTTAAAGATAAGCAAAAGACTTTGTAACTCTGCATCAAAAATGTGTTTGGATGATAGAACAGGAAACACACCAAAGGAAATTAGCAACCTATTTGCTGATTTCTTTCAAAACAATAATTTACTCTGAGCGGGATTTTTTTTTTCAAAACATGATTACTTTGAGCGGGATTTACAATACTTTTCGAACCTAACCGAACATGATATAGACATTACTATTCCAAACATTAGCATTAACATTGAGCAATTCGCACAAATTCGTAGGTGGTACAAGCCAAGACTGTCGTATGAGAGTAGCATCACTTTCATCCGTTACCACAGATATTGAATTGAGACTAATCAGTATCTCTTAGATGGAAGCAATGCACTCTCCAATAGTCGAGATCTGTCCTGGCCACGTCCTTGCGAATGCTGAGACAGGGGAAGGATGGTTACCCAAGCAACACCTCTTGTTTCTCGGTGAGTAACAACAACTGTGGTGTGACTTACTAAAGGTCTGACTTATGCACAACGCGTCGTATTTGGAACTTCTTTGTGACACAAAAAGCGCAAGAGGTGGAGCCAATTTGCAACATCTTGCGGCTACAATGAAAATAAAAACACAAAAACCAACCAGGAATCGAACCATGGACCTTGAGATTTGCAACCTTCTACTATAACCATCACACCATCAATTCTATTTGGAGATTCTGCTACAAGTGCACTACATAAACAATAAAGTCATTTGTAACTTCTTTGTACCTTATACGGAACATGCAGGGACTGTCAAAAATAAAATACTGCTCAGCTGAGCTCAAAGTGTTTTGCAACATATCAGAAACATTGTCGTAACAGCAATGAACCGAAGTGTTATTAATTCTGCAACTTATCTGGTTTGTTTCTGATATGAAACACATCGAATTTTAAACCACCCAAGAAGTCAGATGGGTAGAATATTGCGACGCCACCTAAACGGAATTGAAACATTGTGATTTTCTGAAACTGGGAAGGGGCTTTAATGTGACTCGATGTATTGCCAGTGTCTTCAATGCAATTTATTAGGAACAAACACCTATTTGAAATATGTTGCGCGTGCTGCTTGGGTAAATGGACACCTACTTAAGAAAGATGCAGAGAACTCTACGACCTCTCATAGGTGCCACGGGAGGTTTTGGGATTGTATGCGAGGTTATAACAGTAGGAATTGTTTTGGTAGAGCGTGAAACACTCTAAGCTTGGATATGTATTCAACCATGTCCATTACATAATCCTAAAGATCAAAAGACATGGTCAGATAGTTTTGGGATTTCCTGGGTCATCCAAACTGTCCTTGAGTACTGTGAACTTGCGATCTACAGCCACGAAACTTTCTGAAAGTCTCCTTAATAAAGACACACAAAAAAAAGCCACGAAACTAGTTTTTTTTCGTCACTAGAAGCTTGGATATGTATTCAACCATGTCCATAACATACTCCAGAAGACCATGAGACATGGTAAGATGGTTTTGGGATGTCCCGGGTCATCCAAACAGTTCATGAGTTCAGAACTTGCGATCTACAGCCACCACTCTAGCTTTTTTTTGTCACTTCAAGCTTGGATATGTATTCAACTATGTCCATAACATATTCCAGAAGACCAGAAGACAAAGTAAGATGATTTTGGAACATCCTGGGTCATCAAAACCGTCTTTGAGTTCAGAACATGCGATCTACAAGCACAGCAGTACATTTTCCAGCTAACCGTAAGCGACTATAACGGTGTCACAGTGCAAACATGCTTTATATTGGCTTATAGAGTCTGGCTTATATAGCTTTATATTGCCAAAAAGGCAAAATATAGTGCTAATGAATACTTTGGGTTTCCGTCGCTCAAAGCTCCAATGGTGGTGCCGATACCATATCAATTTTTTTTTTCACAGTTATTATATGTATGTGATTATTACAGTTGAATATACCACCACCAACATTTCAAAAGATTCTTTTGCAGCTGTAGATCTCAAAGACAGTTTGGATTGTCCAGAATATTTCAAAACTATTTTACGATATCCGTTGACCTCCCGCGAAGTGTAATGGATTTAATGGAGTTCATATTGAAGCTTTGAATAACGAAAAAAAATTCTAAGCAGCTGTTGATCTGAAGTCCCGGTCATGTATGATCCCGTGGGCCTGAAAGGGTTAAATCCAAAATTAACGTCAATTTATCACAGGTCAAGTAATTGATTACCAGAATCTGATATCCCGGCAAAAATGACGTTTGTTAGCTGGTTTTCGGCTAATTATTTGCTCATTTTCAGCTATTTTGACAGAAATCTCGACAAAAAACACGTTTGCTGGGGCTCAGCTGTGCGAATCTTGGTAAAAGTTCAACAAATTGCTGAGATCCCGGTAAAAAATAACTTTGTAGGCCCATACTCGCCCGCTCTCTGAAACGGGAGAGAGAAAATAATAAAATGGAACCTCTCTCAAGTCCCAAGAAGTGACTATTGTCATAGGAGATACTTCTCATAGTGACTTCTCGCATTAGGAGAACCATCATTGGAGAATCACAGAAACAACATTTGCGAAGGCAGAAACCATCTCTTTCATTAACAAAAAATACAGAATGGAACATTATTTTTGAACTAGTATCAACAAGATAAAGGCGATGGTTTTTTGCTAATGAGACTAGAGGGGAACAGTTAAATGTGCACCCCTTAAGCTTTTTCGATGTTTTCACCAATATAAACAAGCAAGAATATCGAACCACTTCAACTAGCTATATTTCACTATAATCTCCTATACAAAAAACAAGGTTTTTGTGACTTTCGAAAAGTAATAAAAATATGTTTCGAAAATCTTACAGGTGAGGTGAAAGAATCGCAATCGTTGAATTTAAGTGAACATGAAGTGATTTTGCTCAATCTTCTCATTGCAGCCCGCACGATGATGAATAACTAGGCTGACCATACGTACCGTATTTAACGGGACAGTCCCGTTTTTTAGACCTTATTGTGCTGTCCCGTCGTAATCTAAAGAATCCACAATTTGTCCCGTTTTTTCATGGATTCTTCCAAAAAGCTCCAAAATATTATTCAAGCAAATTCAATATTTTAGACAGGAATCTAAAATCAAATAAATAGAAAGTGCTTTTTGTGTCTTAATTAGTGAGATTTGCAGCCTTGCAGCTGGCTCATCTCTCATCAAAGAGGGTGGACGGAACCCATAAAAAAGTGTCAGATGTTATGTTAATAGTGTTGCTTTTAAAAGAATGCTGTTTTGCATTTTCCATTGTTCTACTTTTCCTAAGGTTTTAAACAGTTAATGACAACAGGTGGTTCTCCGGGAGATTTTTCATACAGTTTCATTTCAATTTTTTTTCTGCTTATTCCGGACTTTCCTATGAAATGCAGGTCACATTCTAACTTTCAGATTAAGTTATTTATAAATCAACTGAACAAAATCGAGTTTAATGCAGTTTTAAGCAGAGGGAACATTTGGTTGGATCAAAGACTAGATTTAAGGTCCTCACGTACTTTAAGGCTAGCTTATACATCAGGAGCTTGTCTACACATTTCGCTCCTATGTGTGTGGACGGGATTTATGGGATTCCGTTTTGAACAATTTGAAACTCGGCCCGGTTTAAAATACAAGCATGTGCCATCACAAATATTGCCCTTCGCTCGCTTTCAAATCGACTTCTATAAAAAACATTCTTCATGCCTGCCGTATCCTAACGGAACTATCAATTCTATACTTTTGCCTTTAATTCTATCATGAACATGTACGTCTAAGTTTGAAAGATGATATTAGCATTTCCATATCATTGCAAAAAGGACTTAATTGAACAAATTTGACATTTATTCTCATGCTCCAACCATATTCATAGAAATAATTTAAATTACATTTAATCAATGTTCTTTTATTGTTGAGATTTTTGTTATTCTTATCCGCAGATGATGTTTTCTCACTTGTACTCATGAAAAGGGGCTGTCCATAAACCACGTAGACTCTTGAGGGGGGGGAGGGGTTTCGTAAAAGTCTACGATAGTCTACGAAGGGGGACGGGGGGTATACCAAAAGTCTACGTCGACTTTTTGATTTTATGTTTTTTAAAAGCGATTTATACAGCAGCTTCGTGCGAAGTTCACTTGTTTGATTTTTCTGGATGTTCCGGTTTTTTTTGCAAGACTTTACCGATATAATCTCTTGCATTTCTCCTAAAAATTTATTAAATTTCATTAAAGTAAAAGTCTGAGCTACGGCTCAAAACTATCATGGATTTCGCCAGGAAACTCTTCTGTGTTGGGCAGGAAAATTCTCCAAAGTATTCTATGAAAACTTTCGATTTTTTTTTTCAAAATCTTCACTTGGATTGTACTGCAGATTCTACTAGAATTTCGTTTGATTTTCGGCAGGAACTTGTTTGCAAACTATGGAAATTATGTCGTACTTCAGATTTTTTTTGGAATTTACAAAGGAAGCATTTTGGAATATCCAAGTAAAAGTAATTGGAATGCCCGAAGGATATTCTTTGGAACTTGTAAAGAGAATTCTCCGAAATTTCCGCGAGAAACCCTTCAGAATATTCACTGGAGATTGTCTGGGAAGTTCCCGAAATTTTTTTGCTTAATTTCGGAAATTCTTCGGAATTTTCGCGAGGAATTCTTTGAATTATTTGCATATTTATAAGCAAAATTATTCGAAATGCCCGAAATCCCCAGTTCTAATGTTAATTCTTTACAATTATCGATGGAAAATTTTCGAAATTTCTAAATAAATTGTTGAAAACTTCCACAAGAAATTATTTGAATTTCCCACCAAAAACAGTTTGAGCATAAAAAAAAATATTTGCAATTTCTGTAAAAAAATCTTTCTAATTTTCATGAATCGATTTTTTTACGAGAAGATCACAAAAAGTTCAACTGAAAATTCTCCATAATTTCCACCAAAAATTATTCAGAAAATATTTTTTGGAATGTCCATAAGATTTATTTGAATTTTCTCAAGAAATTGCTCCAAATTTGCAAGAGAAATTAAAAAATATTGTAGGAAACCATTCTGAATTTCCACGGGAAATATTTCGGAATGTCCATTTAAACTAAAAATTATCTCGGGAAATAATCAGACCGCATCGTGCTTTCGTGCTGTGCGGTTCTTTCTCTCTTTGCGGAAGGAAGTTTTTAATACTACCCGAAGCTATTTTAATTTCAACGGTGCTTCTTAGCGCTATTTGTACCCACTGATCCCGTTACGATCTTTGCAAGGACCCGTGCCTTCGTTTTACGTTGGACCCGTTTGCGGAAGTAAAATTCCGACAAGCGGTGGTAATCCTGCAGGGACACCGTTCTGGGAAAAAACCTCTTAGAAGGTCACGTCTCCACGCTCAGCAATGAGTATTAACAAAAACAAGAGGAAGGGAGTCTCTGAATTCTCCACTTCCTTCAAAGAAACAAGGTTTCAAGACCGTCCTGCCCAAGCGCGGAAAAAATAGAAGGAAGCTGGAGAATTCAGATATTCCTTCTAACTCTAATATCGGAAATAATTCTTCTCCAATCGAACTGAGCAATCAGTTCGATTTGATTAATGATGACATTGAGCAAATCGAATATACCTCTAGCCCAGGTGATTCGATTCATGCGAAAAAGCAAAGGATTCCGCCAATTGTGGTATCTGTTGCCGAGTTTTCTGGCTTCCGGAATGAGATTTTGAGTAACCTTCAGGGGATCAAGGTTTCATTTCAGATTGCTAGGAAGGGTGACTGCCGCGTTTTGCCGGGATCCTTTGACGATCGCAAACGTCTTCTTCACTATTTAACTGAGAAGCGCCATAAATTCTTCACATACGACGACAAAACTGAGCAATTGTTCAAAGTCGTCTTGAAGGTCTCCCCAGTGATCACAAATCACTGGATGAGATTAAAATTGAAATTTCTCAATTACTTGGATTTTCACCAGTCCAAGTAATTAAGATGAAAAAAGAAATCCCATTCTGGTACTTCCCAGAGGGCATTTCTCAAGAATTTTATTTAGTTCATTTTAACAAAAGTGAACTAAATAATATGAAAAAGTTGGAAAAGGCCTGTATTATGTCCCATGTCCGTGTTACATGGGAACATTTCCACCAGGCCTGGGGAAATTTCAAAACCCTACCCAGTGCCGTAAGTGCCAAAAGTGGGGTCATGGAACCAAACATTGTCACATGGATGCTAAATGCATGATTTGTGGTGGAACCTCTCACGCCAAGGACGCATGTCCTGTGAGAGAAGATTCCAATAAATTTAAGTGCGCAAACTGTGGGGGCAAACATAAATCCAATTTCTGGGAATGCCCTTCACGCAAAAAAGTTTTGAATTCCCGTGCAAAATTGATGACGGGAAATTCCAATCGGATCCCAGATTCGACGGGTAGAAATTTTTCAAACGCTCAAATTTCGAAACCGGTTACCGGTCAAGCAATTCATACCCACCACAATTCACAAACAAATTTTGCCGCTCGTCAACGGGTAGCAAGCACTTCAGTAAATTCCAATTTTTCCAATGTACCTACGTATGCAAACATCGCTGCTGGTAGACAAAATTTCTCTTCTCAAAATGAGGTTTATACCCATGTCCCAACTGAAAATAATGGTCATGTTGCCGATTCAGGTAGCATGACTGCTTCCGATTTTGATTTTTTAACTGAACAATTGCATCACATGATTGATGCAATGTTCAAAGCAAATACCATTCCTGAAGCTGTTCAGGTTGGTATAAAGTACACACAAAAAATTGTTATCGGACTCCGTTTCAATGGATCCAAATAATTGTGTGAAAGTTCTAAATTGGAATGCCCGCTCTCTAAAGGGTAAGGAAGATGAATTATTCAACTTCCTTTCAGTTCATAATGTGCATATTGCCATTATAACTGAAACGTATTTAAAACCAGGACTCTCCATTAAAAGAGATCCAAACTATTTTATCTACAGAAATGATCGTCTTGACAGCGCCTGTGGTGGGGTCGCCATTGTCATTAATAGACGTATCAAACATAAATTATTTTCTTCGTTTGAAACCAAAGTTTTTGAAACCTTGGGAGTTTCTGTTGAAACAAATTTTGGACAATTTTCCTTCATTGCAGCCTACTTGCCTTTTCAATGCAATGGGCAGCAAAAGAATTTATTGAAAGCTGATCTTCAAATTCTGACTCGCAACAAATCAAAATTCTTCGTAATTGGTGACTTCAATGCCAAACACCGTTCATGGAATAATGCTCAAAGCAATTCCAATGGTAAAATTTTATTTGAAGATTGTTCTGCGGGATATTATACTATTCAATATCCCAATGGACCAACTTGTTTTTCTTCCAGTCGAAATCCTTCTACAATTGATTTAGTTTTAACGGATTCAAGTCAGCTGTGTGGCCAATTGGTAACTCATGCTGACTTTGACTCAATCACCTTCCTGTGACATTTGAAATCTCGCAAGAAGCCATTTATAATCCAATCAGCTCTACTTTTAATTATCATAGAGCTGATTGGGATTCTCTCAAAACGTATATCGATAGGAATTTTGATGTTGATATTCCTCTCGATACCAAAAGTGATATTGATAATGCTCTCGTATCTTTGACAAATTTAATTGTCGAAGCCAGAGGCATTGCAGTTCCGAAATGTGAAGTTAAATTCAACTCCATTATTATTGACGACGATCTTCAGCTACTGATCCGTCTTAAAAATGTGAGAAGAATGCAATACCAAAGAACTCGCGATCCCGCGTTGAAAGTTATTTGGCGAGATTTGCAAAATGAAATTAAAAAACGTTTCGCTATTCTGAGAAATACCAACTTTGAGAATAATGTCTCCAAGTTGGATCCCAGTTCGAAACCCTTTTGAAATTAACGAAAATTCTTAAAAACCTCAAAAGCCAATTCCAGCGCTTAAAGGGGAAATAAAATTTTATTAACAAATGGGGAAAAGGCTCAAAAACTTGCTCAGCAGTTCGAGAGTGCCCATAATTTTAGTCTAGGTCTCACTAGTCCAATTGAGGATCAGGTTACACAAAGCTTCGAAGACATTCTCAACCAAGATAATGTTTTTGACCCTTCGTTGGGAACTAATTTGGATGAAGTGAGATCTATTACTAGAAAATTTAAAAATATGAAAGCCCCGGGTGATGATGGTATTTTCTACATACTTATCAAAAAACTTCCTGAGAGCTCTTTATCCTTTTTGGTTAATTTATTTAACAAATGTTTTCAATTGGCATACTTCCCAGATAAATGGAAAAACGCCAAAGTTGTTCCAATTTTGAAGCCGGACAAAATCCAGCTGAGGCTTCTAGTTATCGCTTAATCAGTTTGCTTTCTTCAATAAGCAAACTGTTTGAAAAGATTATTTTAAATAGAATGATGGTTCATATTAATAACAATTCTATTTTTGCTGATGAGCAATTTGGTTTTCGCCATGGGCATTCAACCACTCATCAGTTATTAAGAGTTACGAACTTAATTCGGCTCAACAAATCTGAAGGATATTCGACTGGAGTTGCTCTTCTTGATATAGAGAAAGCATTTGACAGTGTTTGGCATGAAGGTTTGATTGTAAAATTGATGAATTTTAATTTTCCTCTGTACATCATTAAACTGATCCAAAATTATTTATCAGATCGCTCGCTGCAGGTAAACTATCAGAATACTAAATCTGATAGATTACCTGTAAGGGCTAGTGTCCCCAAGGCAGCATACTGGGGCCCATATTGTATAACATTTTACTTCTGACTTACCTGATTTACCACCAGGGTGTCAAAAATCTTTGTTTGCAGGTGACACGGACCTTTAAGCCAAAGGGCGAAGCCTTCGTGTCATTTGTAGTAGATTGCAAAAAAGTTTGGATATTTTCTCCACTTACTAGCAAAAATGGAAAATTTCCCCTTGCTTCCAAAACTCAGCTTATAATTTTTCCTCATAAGCCGAGAGCTTCTTATTTGAAACCTTCTAGCAGGCATATTGTCACTATGAATGGGGTTCCAATTAATTTGTCTAGCGAAGCTAAATACTTAGGACTTCTGCTCGATCAAAAATTAAATTTTAAAAATCACATTGAAGGCAATCAAGCCAAATGTAATAACAATATTTAGTGTCTATATCCACTTATAAACAGAAAATCAAGACTTTGTCTTAAGAACAAATTTTTGATTTACAAACAATTTTTGGACCAGCCATGTTGTATGCTGTGCCAATATGGGCTAGTTGGAGCAATATCAGATAGAAGGCACTTCACAGGATTCAAAATAAAATTTTGAAAATGATTCTGAAGTTGCGTTCGTGGTATAGTACCAATGAACTCCATAGAATTTCTAATATTGAGACATTGCAACAAATGTCCAACAAAATAATTTCAATTTTAGACATAAATCGTTGCAATCTTCTATTGCAACGATTAACTCCTTGTACCCTTAGTTTTAAATAGGTTAAGTTTAGTTTAAGTTGAAAACATTGTAATTCCTACATGGTTCATTTCAACCAGAGGAAAAAATTCTAACTGCCAGAGGCAATTGAAATGTATTAATAATAACTAAAAGCGTAACATAGCAAATAAGGATGATAGTGTTAAGAAAACACGGAACACCTAGTTTAAGAGATGAATGCATGTATTAGATAATTAGCAAATAAAATTAGTTAAAAAAAAAAAAAAAAAAAGAAAAAAAAATCTCGGGAAATAATTCTAAATTGTCACGGAAAATTACTAAGGTTTTTATTTAACGGGGAAACTTTTGGAATTTAGAAGAAAAATCTTGGGATTTCCACAGATGATTATTCAGCGGGATATTGCATGGAATTTTCAAGAAAAGCATCGGAATTATCACGGAGAGTTCTTTGGAGTATTTCAAGGTTATCAATAGGGAAATTTTACGAAATTTCCACGCAAAACTTATTGGAATGTAGACTTGACATTCTCGAAATTTCAACTCGAAAATTTTCTAAATTCTGAAAATTCACGATTTTCACAATTTTGAACCGGCGTTGAGAATTATATGTCAGATGTGTGACAGATTTTATCAGTGGCGCGCCGATGCAAAAATGTCGGCGATGGTGGTGCACTCCTCTAGGAGGAATTGAATTCAACAGTAATTAAACTAATTCGCTTTGAGATTTGATTTCAGGAGTTATGGACAGAGGATTAAATTAGATTTCGTTTCAATTTGATTTTTGATTTGTTGGATTTTGTTCAGTGTGATTTTGTTAAGTTTGAAATTCGAATTTTGTTGTAATGTTTACATGGAAATGGAATTGAATAGCTGAATTGCCTAAAACGTGGTTGATTTCCATATTTTTCCTATCACATATGATGTTTTTTTTTTAAATTTGGTAAAGTCTACGTAGACATCATAGGGGGGAGGGAGGGGTTTTGAAAAAGTCTACGAAAGTCTACTAGGGGGGACGGGGGGGTTTGAAAAAGTGAAATTTCGGTCTACGTGGTTTGTGGACAGCCCCAAAAAGGATTTGGCATAGGAAATCAATAAACCCACCCTATTGCGTTTTTCGCATTTGTCTTTTGACATTTATCGCGGGATTTTTGAAAACGTCGTATGCCCGAAGGAGAGACTCTCTTTCATTGCGCTCTTTTTCACTAATATCTAAGTTAGTTTTGCATTTATTGCAATATTTCCACCTCAACACGCTAGACAAAGCAATTTTCTTCAGATCTCTGTTAAAAAATTCGATGTAAATGTTAGTATGGTTTCGTAATAATCGAAAGAGAAAGTAAACCAAGAGAGCCTCTCTTTTGGACTTAAGACGTTTTCAAAAATCAAGCCAGATTTTTTCTTGAAACTATTTTTTCTTAGCCTTCTAATGCTCAAAAACGGCCTTATGCAAGGCACTTGTTATTCTCAATTGTTTTGAAATGTGAAAGGTTATGATATTGGTCAATAATAAAATCCTTCATGTATATCTAAGAGAAGATCCAAATAAAATCTCATATTTCATTCCATATATTTTTTAAATATTGATAGAAATGAATATTTTTAATTTCATACAAGGAAAATGAAAATTAAGCCTATGAATTTTGAAATATCTCCAGCTCTTGAATTTTATCATAAAGTTTTTCTACATACCCCGTTTTGCAAGCGTATTTGTCCCGTTTTTTCATCGAAATGATCTGGTCCAGTACTGAGATTTTCATTTTCATTGAGAGCGGTCACGCGATATTTACACTTTATTCTCTCCCGCTTTCATAGAAAACATAAACAATGAAAGGAATTCTACCAAATTTTCACAGATTTTTATTTCATGAAAGCGCATCAAACTAGTGTAAACAAGCTGTTTCTTCTTCAATAATGTTGCTTCTGACTCGAAAATCAAAAACAATACAATCATTGTATCGATTAGTCATCCTTATTTGCACAAATCCATTGAAACTATTTAGAAATTTATATTTCAAAACAAAACACATTCCCATCATGACTGCTTGTAATGTGACAGGTGACCGGGAGAAGGCTACATTTTCATTTGGTCTCTTGAAAATGAAAATGCAACTGCTTTCGCTTTTACATGACAGTCACGAAAACTAGCAGTACTGATCTGGTCAGCCTATGAATAACTAATATTGCAGTTTAATGGCATAACTCAGATAGATCTGACCAAATCAGGATCGTAAAAACGATTCGAAGATACCTCCTGGTTTCAAAAGCTGGTGTGTATGCATGCTTAGTATGGTGTTATCGTGAATTTCGACCGAACAAAACTTTTAGAGGCACACGCAAACAACACTTGGTTTTCAAATTATATAAAATTATTCAGAAAAATATATAAAGCTCTTTTAGTGGAATGTATTCAACCGTCTAAGACGAATTAAGTACTCTTCATTTAATTCCACCAATTAATTTTCGATATCTTTGCAGATACGTATTTCGACCACACAGTTGTGGTCGAAATACGTATCTGCAAAGCTATCGAAAATTAATTGGTGGAATTAAATGGAGAGTACTTAATTCGTCTTAGACGGTTAAAATTATTCAATAATTAGAAAATTCAGAATATGAACTACATTTTATTAGATTTCTGGGGAAACCAAACATCAATCTTCAATACACCAATCCGGGGATGGCCCTCTAGCTTTGAATTATTTTTTGCTATTTCTTAACCAAGAGGATGTGCAAGAGGACTAGATTCTTCAAAAACTGTAAAATGTTTCAAATCAAATCAAATGTTCTACCAAAACTCCGAAAAACCTAACCTAGAAAGCTAGAAGAGTCTGCTTGAAGCATTCCATGACAAAATGATGCCAGAGACGGACAGAAACGACTGTAAGACCTGCGGACAGCCGAACAAACTGGACACTATGAGGTATTTCAATGATGTGACGAATGGTTTTGCAGGAGTCCATATCGCGGAGAAGTCGGGTGTGTAGAATTTATTCGATTGTGCAATTTCTGAACGACATGCCATTATGGAGAAATTGCATCATCTGACGACCACCTTTCTATCGCGTGCAATGGTTTGTCGGATGTGCTCATGAAGTCTTGATTGTAATTCTGTCTCCTTTTTACTTGATATTTACAACACAGAAAAAGGAAAAACTTTTATTTATGCTTCCTCAAAACACTTGTAATATAGGTACCTGATTTCGATTTTAGTTCAGTACAGTATAAGTTTTACCATATTTTGTATAAGATATAATTGGTCCGATTGATCGATTGTTCACTTAAATTGGCTAGAAGATGTTTGATCAATTACTTTAGTGTACTGAAGCGAAATTTCACACCTTTTGTCTTTTAAATCTATAGAAACTTGTACACTTTAATTGATGACAGAAATGGAAGAATACTTTGTATTTTCCGCTCATAAACATAATTGCCAAACCTTGAGAATCCACGCGAATAACCCATTGAAACCATTTACCATTCAATTCTTATCAGTTTGATTTTTATGCTAACCCCCTCCAAAGACATTCATCCTCTCGAAAGGAACGAGAACAAAGGCGAAAACAACTCTGAACGAGGAGGCTAGTGTCGGTCTCTGGTTGTTCAATTTCAAGACTGAGCTGACGAAACCTGATCCTTGAGTGTGTCGAGCTTCGACCCCTACCAGGGGCGACCAGCACAGAAAGTGCCAATACGTACTTGACTGAGAGGTTACTCGCTGTGATGCCGGACCACCTACACTTTATTTTATTTTGGTTTGTTTTTTGCTTTTGCGTTACATCAAGGTGTACCGAAAGGCGTCAAAATCGCATCAAAATACTAATTTTATATATTATATCTGTTTGTGTGTATGCGTAAATGAGAGATATAACTGACTAGATTGAATATCTGATCGTAAAAAGTGGTAATCTGGTAATAGATTTGTATATTCATTTGTATTCAAAAAGTTTCAATGTAAATAGAACCATCATCTAATAATGTTTTCGTTTGCTTCTATAATGCTCTCATTTTCACAAGAAAGGCACCATCACCGGTAGTAGAATTAATATGATTTCGTTCAACTAACCGAAAATAATATCGGTCATACTACCGAGGGAGATCCGAAAAAGGAGCAAAACTCAAGTGGAAGGTCTAGTTTCCGATGTTTGGACTGCGGTGGCCGGCGAATATGCAAATCGGCTACCTATCTGGCTACTTCTGGAGGAGTTTCTTTTTCTTCAAGTTGATGTTGCCTCAAGAGAAAAATAAACATCCTTTTTCGGGTGCTTGAAGAGACATGGCCGCAAAACAGAAAAAAGAGGGTTTCGGAGTGATAGTTCGCCTCCTTTCTTGTGGTCTTGTACTGTTTCAGATGAGGACAATACTGTCTTTTATGAACTATGGTTGGAACCATAAACTTTGTGATGACTGAGTTTATGTTAAAGCCTACCATCATGACATAATTTTGAAAGATGCACAATTCTCTTCTACTCCTTAAGAAAAATATTATCCACAAAACCAAGAAGAAATGTCCTGCTTTAGTTCCTTCTAAGGCTTCATGACATCGTTCACAAACCATCTTCTTAATTAAATTCGCTAGAAAATCATTTTTATGCTCTATCCTTAAAAAATCCACAGTTTTGCTTCACTTTTGACAACAATAAACAAACGATGAGCTTTCAGCTTGTAAAACATCTATCTCTTCATTACACAATCTTAAATCAAACAATTGTGTAGGATTCATACAACAGGTCATCATCATCCTACGATTGTTATTAACATAGCACAGTGGAATTCTATTGTAAAAACGAACTTCAACGATTAAGAAGTTAAGTATTTAATCAACATTTGAAAGAAAAGATTTCTTTTCAACAATTTTTGAATCTCTAACCTTCTGTACTCAAATGTGAAACATATCTCAAAATGATCAATATGAGACCCATCACCCTTCGACGGGGCTGTAAACAGATCTTGATTTATGAACCCACCACCCTGCAACCACTCAACGGTGAGTGATTTTTCTCCTTGCAATTAGTCGGTAGCAAACTGCCATCAATCGCAATCGAGGTGCAGTTCTTTGGCCCCCGGGGGGACCACACTGCAGCAGTAATAGGAACCAACCAGTCCGTCCGTATATATCCAGTCTAACACACAATTAAGTCGAACATAAATCCAACTCGTGTTATAAATTAACCGATGCAACAACAACAATCTTGCACGGAGCATAAAATTACAATCCTACTGCACGCTCATGTTCGTGGTGGGGAACGGGGGGAAGGTTTCGAGTCGCTATCGGTAGGTACTTGTACTAATGGGGTAATGGCACTACCCTTAGAGCGGTGCGGTAGTAGGAGTTAAGTGCATTTATTTGTATCAACTTTTTCCCCGCACACAGGTCGCGGATCCCCCTTGATTCTGTGTCGGTATTGCTCCGAATGTTCGCATTTCGTAATGAACTTTACAGCCACGGGACGGAAAGGAAGATACATACATCCGACACCACATACTTCGGTACGACAACACGGTGCGGTGGCAACGCCAACGGGGACAGACGGGCGATGTGGAGGGTAGGAATCGTGTAACGCTATTGATTTCGAAATGGAACTTTGCGGAAATCGAATAAGAGTAAGTGTGCACTACCGGCTGCTCATTCAAAACAGCTTCCGCTAATTCGATCCTCTTTGTTTGCGAGATGTTTGCCAGGGGGCAGGACTTAATGAGAGCTGCTTGGTAAGGAAGGTTTAAAGTGAGTGCAGAATCGTCGTCGCCTTGAAAATTCAACTTTTCCTGGTGGGTGTTGCCTTTTATGTTATCTGGAAGAGTGTAAGGCGTTCAACATTTAGCAGTTTCCACTTTGGGTGGTACATGGCTTGAAAGTTGTGGCATATTATGCGAAATATATTTCAGCATTGTAAATGTTACGTATTCCTAAGAAGTTGACATTTATGCCTCATGGGCACTATTAGCAATATGTTTGAAGAAAAATATACACAAATTAATAAATTCGGGTAGATATTGAAGGCTCTGATACCTAATTAAAACAGTTGAATTGCCGATAATTACTTCCCAGGTCAAGAATATCTCGAACCGAGTATGGACTGTAGACAGCAATGGGAAATTGGAAGAGTTAAGAAGTTTATGTTTGAGTCGAGAGTTAAAACATTTTACCAAAGTTTAATTTAGCATACGGCTGGCTTTCGAAACTCTGAATAAATTACTTATTTCATTATATTAATACAATATGGATAAAATATACATAGACAAAAAAATTCTACAAATAAATCTGATTTTATTTGATGAGCAACTAAACCACATCACACCAACAAATGAGCACTAATATCTTCCAAATTTTTTATTTATGTTTTGTAGGGCTCGTTCCCCAGTGAGCATCATGACCTTACAATTTGTAGTTGCTACTCCACGATTGACTACTACACACTAATTGTACATCTACACATAACCAATAGAATGGACCTTGGAATTAATTATCCATTCTCAATATACAATATGTTTTGAAAGCTCATGCATTTCAATGCAATAACGGCGCCGGTCACAAAGGAAAACCCTGATTAATCCACCTAGCGGTGACGGTGCCTTTCTCGTGCATTATAAAAATAGTATTTTGGCCATTACTTTTGAGCCCATAGTCCGATCTACCCAATTTTGAATAGGAAACAATGGAAGAGTATTTTGCGTCGAATGCAACTTGTTGCGAGTAAATCGGTTAAGGATAAGTACCTGAAAAATGAGTGACATTTTTTTTTGGGTGGGGTGCGCACAGACACACACACATACACACACACACACACACACACACACACACACACACACACACACACACACACACACACACACACACACACACACACATACACACAGACATCACCTCAATTCGTCGAGCTGAGTCGATCGGTATATAACACTATGGATCTCCGCGCCTTCTATAAAAAGTTTGTTTTTGGAGCGATCATATAGCCTTTACCGTATACTTAGTATACGAGAAAGGCAAAAATATTTTGGCCATAACTTCTGAGCCCGTAGTCCGATCCGGCTAATTTTTAATAGGAAACAATGGGACATGATTCTGCGTCGAATGTTGCGAGCAAATTAGGTTAGGCAATTTTTTAAATTTTTTAAAATTTTTTAATCAATTTTTCTATAAAAGAGGGGTATTTTGGCCATAACTTCCGATCCCATAGTCCGATCTGACCAATTTTCAATAGGAAACAATGGTAGAGTATCCTGCGTCGAATGCAACTTGTTGCGAGTAAATCGGTTAAGGATAAGTACCTAAAAAATGAGTGACATTTTTTTTGGGTTGGTGCGCACAGACACACACACATACACACACACACACATACACACAGACATCACCTCAATTCGTCGAGCTGAGTCGATCGGTATATAACACTATGGGTCTCCGGGCCTTCTATAAAAAGTTTGTTTTTGGAGCGATCATATAGCCTTTACGTATACTTAGTATACGAGAAAGGCAAAAAGGTTTGTTGGATCGACTCCCGTAGCTACTAGAGACCGGGAGCGCCTCTCCATCTCCACGATTGTCTTGGAATATGACCCACAATGTTCGCTTTCCTCCCGATACAACTGACATGCTGACCAATAGCACGACCCGACGCGCATTACTTCTTTTTTTTACTAGTCGAGACAGAGTATGCTTTCTTAGCACTCGCGAGTAATCCGATCCAAAGTTAGGTTCGAATAAGTACTAGTATGTAGATATACTAATTTGAGTGTTTGACGCCTTGTTGGTGGTTAGATGAGTTCTGGATACAATTCGTAATCTTAGATATATGCTGCACTAAAATGCAACAAATAGAGTTTCAATTTCACGGCCATTTTCGTTGTCCCGGGATTCAGAATGAAATTTTTCGTATATCCCAGGATATCCCGGGATCCTGATGTTTAGTTTCTAATTTGATTATATTCAACGTTCATTGATAAAAATTCATATTTTCAAAAGGCCAGATAATGCAGAGTTCAAATTGAAAAGAGCAAATAATATTCACATTTTTATCGGACATCAGAATACGACTTTTGACAAATGGATGTTCGCCGAGTCCGAAAATGCGCATTTGCTTTCGTTCGAAGTCGTTTTGATTGATTTCTGAACATCAAACAAGATTTTCAGATTTGCATTGTTTTGAATATTAGTAGATATAATAGATTTGGAAAGTTTCCGGGTTTGTATTCAATGACGCAATGTATTTCTTGTTGGGACTTCAGATAGTGTTCGACGTTTCACTGTAGACGAAAGATGCGCAGTGGAAGCTTTCCGGGGCCATATCCTATTGAAAATAAGAGAACAAAGCGAACACAATATGTACAAGAGTTCCCCTTACTCCATGACAGGCTACTGACTGATATTTCTGCCACCAGGTTATGGGCCCAGCAACGGTTCCGGATCTACAATTTAGTGTCGATGAATTAGCTACAAAGGCGTAACCTCAACAGTAAGGTCGTCTTCAGTGTCTCGTACTTGACTCGACTTGAAGAAAATGATCGCAGCTTACACTAGTTATACTATGCGTAGGTACAATAACTTATCTAGGTACATTTACTTACATTACCATGACTTTTGAGCCCATAGTGCGATAGTGGGACAGGATTCCTCGTGTAATGCAAATTGTTGCGAGCAAATCGGATAAGGATAAGTGTCTCAAAAATGAGTGTGTTTTTTGGCGCACAAACATATACACACATACACTCACACACGCACAGACAGACATCATCTGGGGGCAGCAGGGACAGCATGGACCATGTCCAAGGGCTTGACGACCCCTCCCTAGCTGTCTGTGAGTCAGGGAGAACTGCCTAGGGCGTGGTGGGATTTAGCAGTGGGCTCTGCTAAAATCCCTCCCAAAAAACCACAAGTGCCCGTAATCAGACTCTATCAAAGCGACTGTGTGCCGCTTCAAAAGCACAAACCCAAGGAGTGCCAATTGGCATGGGGAGTGTCCCTACTTCGGTAGGATAGCGCGTGAGCTGCTTCGGCAGGGAGTGAGTGATCTGTTTGTGCTGAGGCAGGAGTGTCATAGCGCGTCGCCGCTATTGTCACCTCGAAGCGCAGCAGAAGTCTGAGTATGGACTGCACATGCTGAGGTAGGAGTCGAGGTAGCTATCGACACCTCGAGGCATGGCAGTGGAGTGTTAGAGTGAGCACCCGAAAAAGGGTCACATGGAGCGAATGGTCTTTGGAGAAGCTGCTTCGGCGGCAGGGTAGCAGTGGGTTGTACCCACACACCTACAGTTGTGCACATGTGGTGCATGGAGAGTGTCCCTGCTTCGGCAGGGTAGCGTGTGGTCTGCTTCGGCAGTGGTGTGATTGATCTGCTCGTGCTGAGGCAGAAGTGTCGTAGTGTAATATCTGTAGGCCCAGGCAGTTACCGCTATTGACACCTCGAGGCATGGCAGCGGAGCGCCCGGGAGAGCATCCAAGTAAGACTCAAATGGAGTGAATGATGTGCGAGCACCCAAGTCAGTCTCGCATGGGACGGGTGCCTGTGTGAGCGATAATGAGCGAGTACGTTTAGTACTGCCATCCCCCAGAAGTAGTACTGGGAGGGGAGTTTAGTCGGTATTACCGGTATGGTCGAGTCCGACACTCCAGTACACTTCCGTGTGGTAGTTTGGCAACTACAATGCACGTGTACTGGGTTAGTGTGTAAATGCATTCTCCCTTGTAAAAAAAAAATACAAAATAAAAAAAAAATAAAAAAAAATAAATAAAAAAAAATAAAAAAAAGACAGACATCATCTGCTGCGGAGCTGCGAAATGGTGAGTTGACATCTGGGAAGGAGCGACCTTCACACTGCCGTAATCTGAAAAAGTGACGTATGCGCCAAATTACAACATACTAGTTTTCCATTTTTCTGTTAAAGAGCATGATGAGTACTACTCGTTAACACTATTTTCGGAAAATGGTTAAAACGTCACTTTTTCAGATTACGGCAGCACAGCTCTGGTCCTCACAAGTTCCGGGCCTTCCGATGACAATCGACCGCCAGCTAAGGGGTTTGTACTTAGCTGGTAGTGCAGCTTGGACACTGTTGTCCTTCTGACATCAGCTAGAGTGAGCGAGTGCGACCAAGGAGACCATCGTCCCTAACCCCTAATCCCAAGGCGTTAAGCAACCCGTACCGAGGGGATGCATGGCCAGGGGGGTGAAATAATGAGCTAGGCCTTTAACGGAGCCTGTAGGGTACTTGGGCACCCTCCACAGTAATTGTCCCTTACCGCGTCATGCTGGGCTCTGGCGTGGTGGACCTCTTTTCTCGAGTAACTCGTGGGATCAAAATGGAAAACCAAGTCAATTCTTCTTCGCGGATTCGCGGACTCGAGCAAGGTCGAATCGACCGAGGGCGTGCCAGCGAAGACGGTGGTGCCAAAGTCTACCCAGACTGAGGCTCAAGTATTCGCGGGCACGTCGGGGGTGACTGCTCCAACGGAGCAGACACAAAAACGGGGGAGACAGTTTCCAGGGGATGAGCTCCCTGGGGGCCGCTCCACAACGCGGAGGGTTACTACCCCGGACAAGGGTAGTGGGGCTGGGAAGCTGAACCTCGGCCAGGTACCTCCAAAACCGGGGGAGCAAATACCTGGAAAGGTCCGTCCACCCAGGAAAGACGGTGGTAAGGGGTTACGGCAGGCTGAGAGCTCTCAGCCGCCCCAGACCAGGGAAATAGAGGGGGATGACGCCTCATGGACCCTGGTCAAGAACAAGAGGAAACCGAAGACGACAAGGGCAGAAAAGAAGGCAATGAGGAGTGACGTCAAGCTCGGTGAACTCGGCGCCGACGTACGTCGAATAAGACGCACCCAGACGGGCGAGATGATCCTCGAGCTGAAGCGGAGCGTCTCGCAAAAAGGTGCCGCCTACAAGAAGTTGGCGAAGGAAGCCCTAGGCGAGACGGTCAATGTAAGGGCACTCACGACGGAGGTGAATCTAAGGGTTAAAGACCTGGACGAGATCACCGAAGTCGAAGAGCTCGTCACGGCACTGCGGCGACAGTGTGAAGTGGAGACGCCCACCGCAGCCGTTCGGCTACGGAAAGGTCTGGCAGGAACACAGGTAGCATTGGTTCGGCTATCTGCTGCGGATGCCTCCAAGGCAGTCAAGTTTGGGAGCGTCAAGGTAGAATGGTCGGTGTGCCCTGTGGGCATATACGAGCAACCCGAAGTTTGCTTCAAGTGCCTGGAACCGGGGCACAAGCAATGGGACTGCAAAGGCCCTGACAGAAGCAAGCTCTGTCGACGCTGCGGATTGGAGGGACATAAAGCACAATGCTGCACGAACCCTCCCAACTGTTTGATGTGTTCCTGCAAAGCTGCGAACAGCAAGCACCCCATGGGGGGTTCGAAGTGCCCGGCGTTTAAGCGTGTTGCAAAATCACAGTGCAGGTAACGCAGCTAAACCTGAATCACTGTGATGCAGCCCAGCAACTGCTGTGTCAGACAGTTGCTGAATGGGGGACGGATATCGCCATCATAGCAGATCCTCACCGGGTACCCGCCAGGAACGGTAATTGGGTCACCGATGGGTCTAAAATGGCGGCGATAAGGACAACGGGTAAATACCCAGTCCAAGAGTTGGTGTCTTCGACACACGAGGGCTTCGTCATTGCCAAAATCAACGGGGTCTTCTTCTGCAGCTGCTATGCGCCTCCTCGATGGTCGATCGAGCAGTTCGGTCGAATGCTAGATTGTTTGACGGCTAACTTGATGATGCGTAGGCCGGTGGTGATAGCGGGGGATTTCAACGCTTGGGCCGTGGAATGGGAAAGCCGATCCACGAATCAACGGGGGCAGATCCTGCTGGAATCACTGGCCATATTGGATGTGGACTTGGCTAATGTCGGTACCAAAAGTACCTACAGCTGGAACGGTGCCGAGTCGATTATCGACGTTACGTTCTGGAGCCCTGGCCAAACGAGTAGTTCGAACTGGAGGGTAGATGATGGCTACACTCACAGCGACCACCTGGCGGTTCGCTACAGTATCGACTATACGACCAGCATTCAGCGGACGGAAGAAGGGCGAGGCCTAGTCCTCGTATGTGGAAGACATCATACTTCGACGACGAGGTGTTTAAGGAAGCGCTCCGCCGCGAGCACAATACTCTCGGTCTGAGCGGCGAGCAGCTGGTAACAGTACTCTCGCGTGCATGCGATGCCACCATGCCTAGGAAAGTCCACCCTAGGAATGGGAGACCACCGGCTTACTGGTGGACTCAAGTAATTGCGAACCTGCACCGCGCCTGCCTACGGGCATGAAGGCGGATGCAGCGAGCACGCACAGAAGAGGAGCATGTTGAACGACGGGTGGCGTTCGTGGCTGCTAGAGCCGCTCTAAAGACTGAGATTAGATCAAGCAAAAAAGCCTGCTTCGAGGGCCTGTGTCTAAGTGCTGACGCGAATCCACGGGGTGACGCCTATAGGGTCGTAATGGCCAAGACACGTAGGGCGATGGCCCCTACAGAGCGGTCTCCAGAGATGCTGGAGAGGATCATCGCGGGGCTCTTCCCACGTCATGACCCAAGTTCCTTGTCTCACTTTGTGGGTCTGCCAGGAGCCAGGGTGGCCGACGAGGGAAGAGTAACTGTGGCGGAACTTGCGGGGATTGCACAGTCCCTTAGTGTAGGTAAGGCGCCAGGACCGGATGGTATTCCAAACCTGGCCTTCAAAGCGGCCATTGCTGAGGCTCCCGAGATGTTCAGATCTGTCATGCAGAGATGCCTGGACGAGGGAGTCTTCTCTGAAGCATGGAAAAGACAGAGGTCCTATTGCCAAAGGCGGAAAAACCACCGGGGGATCCGTCGGCATATAGACCAATATGCCTACTTGATACGGCGGGGAAAGTGCTCGAGATGATCATCCTCAACAGGTTGTTGATACGCACGGAGGGTGCGGATGGTCTATCGAGTAACCAGTTTGGCTTCCGAAAGGGTAAGTCGACCGTAGACGCTATCTTATCGGTTACCAAGTTCGCTATTGTGCAGTAGTGACTCTCGACGTGAGGAATGCTTTCAATAGTGCCAGTTGGGCAGCTATTGCAGATGCGCTCCTGCGTCTTGGAATTCCCGAGTACCTGTACAAGATTCTCGGAAGCTACTTCCAGAACCGAGTACTGGTATACGACACGGAGACGGGTCGGAAGTGCGTTGACATAACCTCAGGGGTTCCGCAAGGTTCCATACTGGGTCCGGTGTTATGGAACGTCATGTACGACGGTGTCTTGAGGTTGAAGTTTCCGGTGGGCGTGGTAATCATCGGTTTCGCTGACGATATTACGCTGTAGGTCTACGGCGAGTCGATCGAAGAGGTGGAGTTGGCTACAGCCCATTCGATCGCAATTGTGGAGGAGTGGATGAGTTCCAGGAAGTTAGAACTGGCTCATCACAAGACTGAGGTGGTTGTTGTTAACAACCGAAAGTCGGAGCATCAAACGGTGATAAGGGTAGGCAACTGCGCGGTCATCTCTGATTGCTCCATCAAACTCTTGGGGGTAATGATCGACGATAAGCTCACCTTTGGTAGCCACGTCAATTACGCCTGCAAGCGTGCCTCCACAGCTATAGTGGCATTGTCCCGGATGATGTCCAATAGCTCTGCGGTTTATGCGAGCAAGCCCAAGCTTCTGGCTAGTGTCGCTCTGTCCATACTGAGGTATGGGGGGCAAGCTTGAGGCACGGCCCTGCGTATTAACTGCTACAGAACGAAATTAGAAAGTACGTATGTATAGGCTCATGTGCCTAAAAGTTGCGAGCGCGTACCGTACCGTGTCGCACGATGCACTTTGTGTCATCACCGCTATGATGCCTATTGACATCGTTATCGGTGAAGACATAGAGTGCTTCGAAATGCGCGGCACTAGAGGCACGGTAGGACTGTCAGGCTGGGCTCAATGGTCAAATGGCAGCGTGCGTGGGACAGTTCCACTAAGGGTAGATGGACACATAGGTTGATACCGGATATAGGTACGTGGGTCAAGAGGCGTCATGGGGAAATCACTTTCCACCTGACCCAGGTCCTTACAGGCCATGGCTGCTTCAGACAGTATCTACACTGGTTTGGACACTCGGCCTCGACCGTGGCGCGTGGAATCGAGGAATGTCTAGTTCAAGCGCAAATAAGAGATGGTCCAAGGGTCCGGAGTCTGCTTCATGGGTCATACCGGTGGTCATGCCCTGTGGTCGAACTCGATCCTTTTATCAAACAAGTGGCCGCGCGAAAAACAACATGGTATCGTCGCTTTCGCGGCGTCGGTCAACCGGGCGGGTTCCGAGCCCGATGACGGAAAGGGGTCCTCGTCAAGGCTGGGGCAGGCGTAGGCACCGCGTCGGCAAGTCCCTCTGTGTGTTGGCGAATAGACCCTATCGCAGAGAGGTCAATTTGGGATGCACGCGGCATCATAATTTTTGAACACAGTCGTGCAGAGGGAAGCAGTCGACCCTTCCCACCTTCCGAGGACATAGGGTGTGGTAAGGCCACCTGGAAAGCCGGCAATGCGCTGGCACGATACCATGGTGTTCTTCTAAAAAAGCGAGTCACGATGTTCGATGCTGCAAGGACTCGCAGCTAACCTCGTGGCCCCCCTTTGAAGCATTACTTTCTGGTTGTACCGAATGGACGATGGGCTTGGCGGCAATGGAAACGGTTTAGCGGGTCAGGGATGTAGTCCCGCCTCCCTCGTTTGCTGTTGGAGGTGGCCCCTAACCCCTCACTTCCTGGACAACCCAGGCAATCTGTTGACCAAATTCTCCCTCCATTGCTTAGGAAGAAAAAATGACATTATCTTAATTCGTCGAGCTGAGTCGATGGAGCAAAGTCTGAAAACATAATGAGAGCATATAGAAAACATATTTTGATATTGATATTAAATTGAAATCAAAGTTTTCAAATATGAATCATCATGACTGATTACATATTTTGATCTTTGTTATCGGAACCAACATCAAAATTAGCTTTCGATTTGCTCTCATCGATAGCAGGAATAGTTTTCGATTTGATGTCACAGTAAGATTTTTCTGCTATAGATTTTGATCTTTTAATCGTTCAAACGACCAAAAGGATATCAACCTGAGTTATCAAAATTAGGCGATTTCACATCAACAAAACATGTTATCGATTTGCTCTCAAGCTCTGCTCGGGATATACCACTATGGGTCTCCGGGCCTCATATAAAAAGTTTTGGAGCGAACGTACAAGCCTGTAAGTATACTAAGTACTGGAAGGTCTGAACTGATTTTTTCTACCAGAATTGAATGATGAATAGGAATCGCAAGTATAATTTGCTTAAGTTCCGTGAGTGCCCCATACTTTTATTTATTTTATTAATATAAAAAAGACAGGAACACCGTCTTCGACCAGAGGTCGTACAGACTGAACACTAACACCTAGCATTAGACAACGGACACATAACACCCAGTGGAGGATTTTTCGACCACGAAAAGTTTCCTCCTTACCGGGGCGGGAATCGAACCCACACTCCATAGCGCATGCGTCTAGACGACTGACGTTGCTAACCGCACGGCTACGAAGCCCACTGATATGAATCATTTTCAATACCTAACAATGAAACTTATCAAATGGATCAATTTCTTATGATGTCTTAGCCTTTCGAGTTTTCAGCCTTATGTAAGATTTCCCTTTTTGGCGTTTTGAGTTCAGCATTATGAGAAGGTAGCTTTATTTAATTAAGTTTTACCTAGTTAAGCTTTATATAATTAAGCTTAGGTCATTTTAAACATCTCAGAATCAAGTTTGGTAATATAAATTAGCGCTTTTACTACCCTTAAATATGTATTGCCTCGAATGAATGAGTACTCAAGCCACTGTAAATGCTTCAATGCAATAATTTCGAACTCAAATTTGGTACTTTTGCTTGCGTCTAGATAGATAGACTAGGTTAGACTCGTATTAGATAATAGTGCCACTATAAACGTCTCAAAGTAACAAAGTCTTTCTGCAACTTGCACTTTTGACGTCCTTATAGGACTTACAATGGCATTCAAATCACCGCAAACGTTTTTGCCGTTATTGTGCAACTTCCTTCACCTATATGAATAACATATAAGAGTTCGTTCAAGTCAGTACTCGATCACCTCGGAGCAATTAATTCGTATTGCTAAATGATACATTAGCCAAAACATCTAGCACATTACCTACAACTATTTATTATTGATGAAATGCCCAAATATCAGTGAATCACCAACCTGAAAAGAGAAGAGAAGATTATGGTATTAGAATAGAAATTGGTCATTAAAAAAAAACAAAAAGCAGCTTTGTGTGTAGAAAGACATATCTAACTCACATACGATGCCAATTAAGAAGATGATGTCAATAATGCAAACTAGCATTGATTACAATTTAAAAGCGGAATAGTTTGGCAAGGTGTGAGTAAAATATTTCTAGTCTGTCATCTGAAAGATAATGTGTTCGCCAATATTCGATCATAGGATCCATTTTAAAAGAATTTGACTTAAAAAAGTACACCAGAATCGATATATAGTTATATTCAAAAAGCCGTACTTCTCCCCTTATAAATCAAGGGTGTGACTAGCTATATGATATTAGTGATTTGTTTTGATTTTGTTTATTCTACTTTACAAAAACCAAATAATGGATAACCGTCAATTTTAAGACAATTTAGGGGAACTGCTCCTGGAAGTCATCTCATGGCTTCGATATTCATCCCATCAAAAACAAAGCAATGGAAAGCAATTTGATTTGTTTCTTATTTTTATGATTTTTTTTTCAGCAGTGAGCACGCATGTTGACAAGAAGAAGCGACAAACTTGGTGCTGTTTTTCTTTGTTTCGCGATGAGGTGAATATATGTTTAGTGAGATGGAGATCGGGACAGTTTCCTTATTTGACAAGAAAAAAATTTAATCAATAGGAAAGAAAAGGCATATCTCTAATCCAAATAAACCCAATCATCACACCCTCATGCCAAGAACCAAGTCAAATCACTGTCAACTCACGACTGTCACTCTCCGCATGCGGTCCAATCCAAAGACCTAGGGTAAAGTGCCCAATAGTGGACCCCCAACCAATAGTGGACCCTCCAGCCGTTTTTGCATTATTACAGCACAATGTAAATATTTTGCTATGAAATTCCATCGGGAGAACCTACCTTACAGTCCTATGATTTGATAACATACATTGGAAATTCTTTGCAAAGTAAAATTAGATGATTTTTTACAATTCTATAAAAAATAAACACAAAAGTGTCCATTATAGGAATATTTTGGGAGGTCCATAATAGGGAAGAAGAACGTCCCGAAACGAAACATGAAAATCAAATGAAGTGTCGACTATAGGGAAGTAATTTCCTATCATGGAACCCCAGGGGGTCTACTATAGGGCGAATTCAGTCAGACTTTAAAATATTAATTTTAACGAAAAACGTCATGTATTTGAATGTTTTATGTATGTATCGTGAAGAGGAGATTCAGAACTTGGTATTAGATGACAAGCAGAATTAATATGTTGAAAATTTCTACTCTTCATGACAGGAAGAGCAAAATTCCGCTACTAGGGGGTCCACTATTGGGCATTTTACCCTACTTGCCAACAAACCAGATAACATTTGCCAACTGGCGTACATAAACAAAGTTACACAAACACGACGAATCGGCGGCTCCAATTTCCCACAACCAAAGGAGCGAACGAAATCGCGATGCAGTAAGTTCGTGCATGTTACGACCGAAAACTGTTCTATATGGCGGGCAGCAGCAGCAGCAGGAGTGTGTGGAAAATGGCAATTTTCCCGTCGCGTTCCCAACTGCAGCAATTTTCGCAACAACGGCAAAAAAACATGCACCCACTCCTGCTTGGTCGGGGGCTGCAGTTTCTGTGCGGCTGTGACATTTTGCAATGAGAGAGTGCAGCCATCCGGCCCCGGCTCAAGTTGGCGTCGTCGGCGGTGGGTAGCTTTTTCCGCTAACTGGTGTTCAAAGGACCGTTAATTCTGTGGCAAAGTGAGCGTACTCTTAGGATAATGTTAATCTCAGAGGTAGCGGGTTCGATGATATTTTAATGGGAAATCTTTTTTAAAATATTACACATACAAGTCGAAAGAATATTAATTTGAAAACAAAATAAATTCCGGATGCAATGAAATGCAATGGAGAAGTAATTTCAGAGCACAGTAGGAGCTATTTTTAAAATACGCTTCTGAGCTGTTTTTCATGGTTTCCCAATCGACGACGACGATGGTCCCTGGATTTGCTACGCTATCGTAGAGCGGTTCTGCTTCAAAAGGCGATACATAGTAACCGGAAGCCGGTTCAAAATTCGATTTTTTTTCTCATGCGTGGAAAAACTTTTTTTGTTATAAACCAACGATAAACACACATTGTTCTTGAAAATTTTATTTTTGCCTTTCTCGTACAACTAAGTTGCACCGAAAGGCTATCATTTCACTCCAAATTCGAACTTTTGATAGAAGTCCCGGAGACCCATAGTGTTATATACCATTCGACTCAGCTCGATGAGCTGAACAAATGTCTGTCTGTCCGTGTGTGCGTGTGTGTGTGTGTATGTGTGTGCGTGTGTGTGTGCACAAATGCCATAAAAACATTAGCCAAATTTTCACATAGGAACTCTTAACTGATTTTCTTGCAACAAGTTGCATCCGACAGAGACTAAAACGTTGTTGATCACTATTGAATTTCATAATAATTGCAAATTGCAAATAGTGATGAGACATAGTCACATAGAACAATAATGTGTTATGAAAAATGCCTTGCATCTATGAATCTTTTTAAAGTTTATCCGTGGCTTGCTCCCATTAAGAGTTTCATCGTACTATAAAGATGCTCGTGTTGCACGCATTTAGGCGTAAGTATGCTCTTCGTTCAGTTTCATAGTACTATGAAATTGTCCGAAAGTCAAAATTCGAGCATAGGAAGTTCGAGAAACTTTTGGCAGCGCCATCTATCGTCTACTAGTGTAAATTTTCTATCATAACATTAGACGGTGTAACTGTTTTGCCTTTCTTGTACATCATCCAGGTGTAAGCGTAAAGGCTACATTGATTACCTTTTTGCGCGAGAAAGGCGCCATCACCGCTGGGTTGATTAATCTGGGTTTTTTTATTTAGATTCTTTCCACTCATTTAATTTTAAACTATTGAGTTTTCTAAAGTGCCGATCATTTTAAATTATCTTTCTAAAAGATTGACTTCGGTTCGGAGACTGTGCAACTGTGCGATGAAACAGCAACGGCTTGAGTGGATGGATGCGCAAACGGTGGCAGCAGGTGCACCTTAGTGCAGTTCTCGGCCGCTGCTGCACTGCACTTGTTCGTTTGACTGAAGGTAGCAAACCTAACCTGCACTAGCTGTTGGAAGAAATAAGTTTCCAATCAATCATCTATTTCTGCTAGTCTGTCAATTAACGCGGTGCAGCGCGCGGGTTCGACGTTCAAAGGGGTCACCGTTTTCTTAGAGCTGAGCTGCTGTATCTCGCCGGTACATATACCGTGTTCCGGGTTTTGCATCGACGATGCATATAGGCCGGCACAATGACGAGAGGAGTTACGTAAAGTTGCGAAAGCAGCTGCCGATCGACCTGGATTAGTCGGTAGGTCATTCCGAACTAGCGTGGGAGAGTCCAGGCTAGCAGCGACGTACTAATCACGATGATTGATAAGAATTATTCAGCTCCGGATTCGTTCACTCACGAACGCCATCGGTCGGTATTAGATGAGATTGGAAGTGTCTGGGCTGGTTTGTCATTTGCGTTAATAAGTCATTTCGTCGTCCGGTGGGGGAAGCTAGAGAAGATTGATTACAAAATTGCGGTCCTTGGATGCCGGTAATGAGTCGGATTCGGGTGCGGATTAGCAATTTAATTACATTCTCGGTGCCAGCAATAAACTGATTGGTGGATGAATAATTTTGTGCATGTATCAGATGTCGAGGGTTTGAAGCTTAGATGATGAAAAAGCTTACGATTAAATCGAATAATCTATGAACTAGTTGTTGTCTTGCTTAACAACTTTAAAATTCATAATTAAAACCTATTATAACTAAATTAAGAAGTAAACGAAGCGAGGCTAAATAAGCACTGAAATGTTTAGTTTGCAGTGAAACCAAATAGTGTTTGAATATTTAAATACGCTTTTCTATTTAGAAAATTCAAAAATACCAAGAACAACATACTGCAGTTCTTCCTACACTCAACATAATAGACCCAATCAAAAAATCAAACTTGAAGACGTCCATAAATTTTACGATACAAAAGACCCATGCAGCAAAAATCAATTTCGTTCAACCAAAGATCAATCAGTAAATTTAAACCACACATTGCCGTTCCGTACCGATGGTTGTTTTCGCGAACCACGCACAAATTGGCACGTGCACACTTCCTCCACTGGCTTCCAATCATCTGAGCGTCTGCCAGTGAACGAGTTTGCCTTCGGACAAACCAATCCAACACAATAAACCAATCAATAAACCACCAACCAATCAACGCAATGTACCGTACATGCAGAACAGATAGTCAGTCAGTAACCCCGAAAAAAAAAATGGTGTTGAAAATTCCACTTATTCTACCAATTTGCCAGCATATACCTGCAAGCACCGATGCGCATATTTCAAATATTTTACAAACCCTCCTACATCGTTTCAAACAATACCCAGAAACGCGCTACTGACTGCCGGAGACTGATCCTGGATGACGGTTATAAGGCTCGACAATGAGAGCTGGGGTCTACTCACCCAAAATGGAAAAAGGCGTTTCATGTTTCAGACCGAGAACGCGCACATCGGGATTTGATCGAATCAAAACAATATCTGTTTTTCAAATCGAATGTTGATCTTTTTACGGTACGCAGCGAAACGAAATTGTCTCGCGGAACCCATCCCGCTGGTTGTTGGTGAAGATGTTTGTTGTTGAACAGTGCGTAATTCGATAGACGAACGATTGATTGGTTGGGTGAAAATGTGTCGTGCGTCGAGTGACTACTACTGCTACGGATGCCGGTGATTTGTGGATAAAAGGTTCCACGGAAGTATTTGGATTCCGAGAAGTTTGTTTCTGAGAGCTTGTTTTTCAGATCTTACACAACAAAGGCATACTTAACTTTAAGTAATTGCACATTTGGGTCAATTGTCTTAAAGTGAATCTCCAGGATGATAGACCGTTCACATTGTGTACAATTTTTTAACAACAATTAATTTTTATGCTGCAGACTGTCAACAAAGCAAACCCTTCGGCTCAGTCAATCCACTTTTCACTCCATCGATCACATGAAAACGATGATTGTGCCGTTTTTAATTTGTTTAATTAACTGCGAATTTATTTTTAGAAACAAAGTGCAGCATCTGGACGGGAAGCAAACCTTTTCAAGGGGAAGCGTAGTTTGAATTCTTCCCAGCCGGTGCAAAGTTTCATTTTATTTTTGAAAAATATGTATGAAGATTGGAAATTTAAAATTAAAAGTTGAATATTGAAAATAAAATGTATTACCTAATATAGATGAAAAAAATGAAAACAAATCTTAAATTAAAATTAAAAAAATTAAAATTCAAATCAAACAATTAAAACTCAAAATTCAAAATTCAGATTGAAAATTTAAAATTAGGAACTCAAAATTAAATAAGAATTACAAAATTGAGCATTGAACATTAAAAAAAATATCGAAAAAAGACTATTTTTTTTTTAATCTTTGTTAAGGAGACTTTCAGAAAGACTCACTGAAATAAAAAATTAAAAATGAAAAAAAAAATCGCTGTCATAAGACAAGTAGTACTACAGTATTATCCCGATTTTATCATCCCGGGTGAAGTTTTAGGTGATAAAATAGGAGAAAAAATCGGAAAAATTCTCATTTTCTTTTTTCTAAATTTATTTCGAATGCATGAATCGGTTTATGCCTTGGAAAAGAAAAATACGTGAATGGTACTCGTAATTTCTTGTCGAAAAAGCTTATGAAACTCTTGACAGGTACTCAGAAATGATTCATTACAAATAGCAGGCGGCGAAAGCTGTTTCGTGGAAATCGTTGATGTTTAAGGTATTATTTACAAAAATTGAAATAACAAATCAAAATTTCTAAAACATTGAGGGTGACAAAATCGGGTCAAAAACGTGATTAAATCGGGGGTAGACAAAATCGCGGAGTGACAAAATCAGGGCCGTATTATATTCTGTTTAATTCCGCCACCTTGTAACCTTTACAGATACGTATTTCGACCTCAAGAAAAATTAAAAAATAAAATTAAAAATTAAAAATTAAAAATTAAAAATTAAAAATTAAAAATTAAAAATTAAAAATTAAAAATTAAAAATTAAAAATTAAAAATTAAAAATTAAAAATTAAAAATTTAAATTTAAATATAAAAAATTAAAAATTTAATAATAAAAATTTAAAAAATAAAAATTTAAATTTTAAAATAAAAATTTAAAATTTAAAATAAAAAGTTGAAATTTAAAAGTTAAAAATTGAAAATTAAAATTAAAAATTAAGAATTAAAAATTAAAAATTAAAAATTAAAAATTAAAAATTAAAAATTAAAAATTAAAAATTAAAAATTGAAAATTGAAAATTGAAAATTGAAAATTGAAAATTGAAAATTAAAAATTAAAAATTAAAAATTAAAAATTAAAAATTAAAAATTAAAAATTAAAAATTGAAAATTGAAAATTGGAAATTAAAAACTAAAAATTAAAAATTAATAATTAAAAATTAAAAATTAAAAATTAAAAATTAAAAATCAAAAATTGAAAATTGGAAATTGAAAATTGAAAATTGAAAATTGAAAATTGAAAATTGAAAATTGACAATTGACAATTGAAAATTGAAAATTGAAAATTGAATATTGAATATTGAATATTGAATATTAAATATTGAAAATTGAGAACTAAAAATTAAAAATTAAAAATTAAAAATTAAAAATTAAAAATTTATAATTAAAAATTAAAAATTAATAATTAAAAATTAAAAATTAAAAATTTAAATTTAAATATAAAAAAATAAAAATTTAATAATAAAAATTAAAAAAATAAAAATTTAAATTTTAAAATAAAAATTTAAAATTTAAAATAAAAAGTTGAAATTTAAAAGTTAAAAATTGAAAATTAAAAATTAAAATTTAAAAGTTAAAACTTGAAAATTAAAAATTAAAAATTAAAAGTTAAAAGCTAAAAGTTAAAATTAAAAATTAAAAATTAAGAATTAAAAATTAAAAATTTAAAATTTAAAATTCAAAATTCAAAATTCAAAATTCAAAATTTAAAATTAAAAATTAAAAATTTAAAATTAAAAATTTAAAATTTGAAATTAAAAATTAAAAATTTAAAATTAAAAATTAAAAATTAAAAATTAAAAATTGAAAATTAAAAATTTAAAATTAAAAATTAAAAATTAGAAATTAAAAATTATAAATTAAAAATTAAAAATCAAATTAAAAATTAAAAATTAAAAATTAGAAATTAAAAATTATAAATTAAAAATTAAAAATCAAATTAAAAATTAAAAATTAAAAATTAGCAATTAAAAATTAAATAAAATGAAAATGAAAATTAAAAATTAAAATCAAAAATAAACCTAGACTTTCATTCCTTATAACAGATATTGATTTGGTATTCATCACTTTCTCTTAGATGGAAGCAATGCACTCTCCAATGGTCGAGATCTGTCCTGGCCACGTTCTTACGAAAGCCACGGGAGGTTTTGGAATTATTAGTGTTAGTGTGTGAAAGGTTATAACAGTAGGAATCGTTTCCGTAGAACGTGAAACACATAAAGGAGTAAGATAGAAATACAAAGCAAGAAAGGGACGAGCCTGAAGTCGAACCCACGATTTCCTGCCTACAATACAGAAGGGGTAGCCACGACCAAGCTCGTATAAGAATTAAGAAATATAATTCAATATATAAAAGTAAAAATAAAAAAAAACTGGGAGAGAGAGAGAGAGAGAGAGAGAGAGAGAGAGAGAGAGAGAGAGAGAGAGAGAGAGAGAGAGAGAGAGAGAGAGAGAGAGAGAGAGAGAGAGAGAGAGAGAGAGAGAGAGAGAGAGAGAGAGAGAGAGAGAGAGAGAGAGAGAGAGAGAGAGAGAGAGAAAGAGAGAGAGAGAGAAAGAGAGAGAGAGAGAAAGAGAGAGAGAGAGAGAAAGAGGTTATGTTATTATTTAACAAATTAATTAAAAATTTAATATAATAATTAAAAAAACAAACCAAAATTGAAAATAAAAACAATAATTTAAAATGCAAAACCAGGAATTAAAAAAAAAATAGAAAATAAAATCTGAATAAAAAAATTTAAAACTAAGAATAAAAAATAAAATATTAAAAATTATATGTAAATCGAAAATTCTAAATTAAAAATTCAATATTAGAAATAGAGAATAATGCATTAAAAATTAAATATTTAAAATTAAAAGTTAAAACTAAAAATAATAAAAACTAAAAATAATAATTTAAAAATTGAAATTGAAAACAAAAAAATAAAAATTTAAAAATAAAACCTTAACATTAAAAAAATAAATAATAAATAAAAAATTAATAATTTTTTTTAGAAAAGATATTAATTAGGTATAAAAATTGAGAATAAAACTAAAAATTCTTCTCAAAACTCAGGCGCTTTACTAGCTGGGAAATCGCCAAATGTTCGATTATTTTTTCGCCTAATGTCAAACACCCATAAGAAATGCACGTGCGTTCAACAATAATCGAAAAAAAAGTTCAATATTTGGCGAATTACCCTACTCGGAGCATGGAAAATTTTCATGTCGATGCTCGGGCAATGTGCAACCTTAGCAATCCGGTCAATGTTGCTTTCGAAACTTGGACAATTTGCTTGTCGGGTTTCAGACAGTTGGCGAATTTTCTTATGAAATCCTTATTTAAAACACGAAAAATGTTTTACTACTCGGAATTCTGATAATTAGCATCTTGTAAGGCGAAGGATTCCTCATTGGAACGCAAAAAAAATTGTCTCGGAACTCGGGTAATTTTTAACTCGAAACTTGGACAATTTGCTTTTCGATACTTAACTACATACTTTGCTTTCGAAAATCGGACAATTCGCTTTCAGAATACAGAGAATTCCTCATCGCAACGCAGAGAAAGTTCTACAAAGGACATTTTGTAACTGGCGCTCAGGCAGTTTGGTTCTCAGAAGTCAGACAATTTTCTTGTCGGAACTTGGATAATTTACTTCTTACAACGCGGAGAAATATTTTTATCAGTCCGCGGATAAAATTAATCAAGGAACAATGACGATTGCTTCTCGGATCTCAGACAATTTTATTTACTTCTTGCATCTTCAAAGATAAATATCTCTTGGGAACTCGGAAAAGAACTTATCGAAAAGCGAAAAATACCTTATCAAATCAAGTCGATAATTCTTTCGCAAAACACGGAAAATTCCTTATCGAAAAGCGTATAAAATCTTTCAATGAGCTCTGACAATTAGCTTCTCGAACTGAGAACAATTTGCTTCTCGGAACGCGAAGAAGTACTGCTCGGATTGCGGAAAATATGTCATTGGATCGCGAAGAAAATTCTTATTGAAATTATTTTAAAAATATTACAAGAGATTCAAAAAAGTTATTAAATCAGAAGATTCATGCCGTCAGTTCCTATGCTATTTACAGCGACATCTACATAGCTATCAGGACTGGAAAAACGTTTGTTGAGATTCTTCAAGCAATGAAACGGTATGAAGTAACAACATCCAGGTTGTGTCTAAGGACATGAACTTCCCACTATAGCAGAGCTTCGCCCAATGAAATTTTTTTGGAATATTGATGATTTTTTTTAATTTTGTGTAAATAAATAAAAAAAAAAGATTTTTTTTCATGTGTAAGGGGTGTTGTACGTGTAAAACCATTTATATTATCTAACACCAATAATGTAAAGGCTTTTTGGCATAGAAAGCTAATAATGCACAGTATCTTTTGACCTTAAACCTTCAATAAACGGTTCCAAAGAAGCATCTGCTAGAATCTCGTTGAAAGTTTTCAACAGCGATTGCTTCCCAACATGGGCTTCAAAATATAAAGAACCAACAACAACGGATTCAAAGCGCAAAGGCCGACCGAAACTGGCCATCTGATGCCATCGGCACGCGATTTGGAGACAATTACGTCCGTTTACCACCCCACACACCATCCAAGCAAATGAACGCCACACCGAGCGCGGCGATGGCTTCTTTCGCTCGAAAGAAGAAATCCCAACGCCAGAACGCAAAACTCGATAGAGAACAGTTTGCCCAAGTTTCGGAATAGTTGATATCGCATCTCGACCAGAAACAGACTGCAAACAGTCGACACAGACATGCCTGCCTGGCTGGCAACAGCCCGGCAACAAACTTCGCCACTTCCCATAGGTACTACTACGTTCAAGTTTGTTAAAAGAGAGTTGAACTTTCCGTGCACTTTCAGATGCTCTTGGGAAAACTGTGCTTCGGTATGGCTGCGGAGTTCTATGTTTCGGATTCTATAGAGCACTAGCAGCAAGTTTTGGACTTCCATTCCATTCATTCTGACGGGGATGATTGAGTGGCGAATGGTTGAGTACGGGAGTTGAGAAAGTTTCCGAAGAAACTACAATTCGATGTAGTTGTTTTGCATTTTCAAAAGCGATAAATCTTGTTGTGGCGGTATATTGATATACATTGAAAAGTAGCTTATTGATTAACTGGTAACAAAGAGGATTAAAAACACTTCGATTATTTCACTCGTTGAAAGTTTCCTGTAAATAAATCATAAAATCAAAAAGCATATAAAATTAATTATTTGAAACGCCTATATTGACTATGGTCTAACTGTTTGGGGAAACTACTTCGCCTGAACCGAGATCTGACGCAGACCTAACGATTCTGTATAATCAATACATCCCAACGCGCTAACAACAGCCGCATCGAAAATGTACCATTTTCAGAATCGATTTTCATATCGCTGCTCATTCTTACGAAGTTGGACTATTGTTGATTAAATCGTACTCCGATTCCGGTTAGGTCCGATCGTTACTGGAAAGCTTGTCATGCTGCTACGAATAGACCATCATTGCATGACTCCCCGTAGTCTGAACGTACTTCCTTGCACAGCTCACAAACAACGCTCGCACGCTCAGTACACACCTCATTGGGTACTGCCATAATTCCGTTATTATTTATCACACCACACCATCATGATCAGCGCCTTTACTATCGACTACGACGATGCCGGTACCAGCTATGGCCTCGTTGGCCCCACCTTTTGTAACGACGATATCCCATATCGAGAGGCATTACAATGATGCAGACACTATGAACTTCCAACGTCGCTCCCCCAACGCTAGTCGCAACCTAGTCGTGACGCACATTGCCACCCCCGGGGCAATCATTCGGCGCAAAACAAAAAACAGTAAACAAGAACACTGGCGAAAATCAAAATACGAAAAATCCGGAGGCAATCACCAGACCAGAAAGCGAACCAGGCACGGCCAACAGCTGGATTCGGCTGGATCGTCGCGCTACGCGCCCCGTTCAATATCCCAACGACAGCGACGTCGGACGTCGAGAAGAGGGGTCCCATCCATTCCATTCAGCAAACGAGAACGACAGTCAAGACCGGCAGACAATTCAATAATGCCACTTCCCCGCGTGGATGTCTGCCCTTTGTTCCCCGTTCCGATCCGACCGGGCAGGGACAAATGGGCCAAACAGCAGGGCAGGTCGTCGCATCGTACTCTCTCTGTCTGTGTCCCGTGCTCTCAATATAAATGCGTAGCAATTTTACACGTTCATCGATAGCGAACGATATTCGATTATTACTGGCGTGTTGTTGCGTGCGTTGCAGCTCGGCTGGCTTGGCTGATGCTTCCGCCGCCGCGCCGTTGAATCGTGGGGGTCCTGATTTGTAGTGCGGATTGATTTAGGGTGGATCATGTTCTGTATAGTTGCGTAGGTTGCGTGGAAGGATGTTTTACGAGGGGAGTTTTGCTTTGAATAAATAAACCATCAACCCTTAGACAGTCGTTAAGCAGTATGCATCACTACCTCAACTGTTTATACATTACAACTGCAGAAAAATGAAGAATCTGGTATATAAGATATATGTTCTGTATTGAAGAATATTGCAGCCAAGTTTCTAAATTTTTTATCCTAAAAAAACTTAGATTGATAAAATATAGCACCGACCGAAGCTGCAATTTTCCCAAAATTTCACAGCCGGCAATGAAGCGACAAAGAACTCTGTTGAGCTAAATATAAAACACAAAACCAAATCAAAATCTGCAGTTTACTAAATAATCTCGATTGTCTCGGATGATTCTCGACCTGAAATATTTCAAAAACTGAAGTCTAGGACATTTGATAGAATATGGAAACATGATGCAAATGTCGCAATATGACCAATTCCGCAATTTTCAATAAAACTTCCGTCGAATCTGCATAACTTAATATATAAATATATTTTTGAAGAACAATTTTAGCAAGTGATAAAAAATTCTTTTTCATCGTGTTCATTTGTCACAGAAGGAATCGTGCATCATATTAAACTTTTATAGTATTTCCCTATTCTATTGGTAAATGCATGTGAAACGCGTCAGCCTAAAAAGGTAAACGAACAGTACTGAAACTGATAGCGTGATTTCTATGAAATAGTGAATAGTGAGAAGTGAGAGAGAAACGAGAAATCAGAAGCCAGAGGTGATAAGCGAGAGATGATAAGATAAGACAAAACAAGCAAACAGGAAGGAGGGTACAAAACATGGAAGAAGGAAAAAGAATCAAGAAAAATTAAAAAAGGAAATAGGAAAAAAGAATAAATAAAAATGAAGGAAGAAAAAAAAGGAGAAAGAAAAATGAATATAAAGGAAAATGTATTAAATTCTCATATAACTTCTAATATCTCACATCCTTAATTCTAACTTCTCGCTCTGCTCTTATCACTTCTCACTTTTTATTTATCATGTTCACACTTCACATTTCTCACTTCAATTTTTTTTTTCCTCTTCATCCTCAACTGTCACTTTCGTCCTCTCACTTCGAAAATCCGAAACATCCCCTTCCTGATTCCTCCCTTCACGATTCGTAATTCTCAATACTTTCTCATTTCTCACTTTTCACTACTTGCAATCGGAGAACAAAAATTATCTATTCGGCTAAACGATCCATCCAGCTAAACGGTAATCGTTTAAACCTCTGTATCAAAGCGTACGTTCCAGAAAAACGGTCTACTTTAGTGGAGTTAAGGTAAATAGACCTTTAATTGGTTTTAGAGTCTGTCACAAGCATTAGACTGAAACTACTTTCTCTGAATCGTCAACAATCAGTACCTAGGCCAGACCAGAACACAAGAGACTGTCTGGTAATCCTAGGGTCGGCTAACTACTGGGTAATCAAGGGTTCCTCGTGGTTAGCAAAAACTAAAAACACAGGAACTTTCACTTTTCTAATATAATTTATTGTTTCCTAATTATGGCGTGTGCGTGTTGTTCTGCGTAATAAATTTGTGTTAATTTGTTAAGTGTACCACTGCTACTTTCGTTGTTGAGGCCGGAATAGCCGGCACAGCGACTGCAATCCAGCTGTGCGGCCAGAAATCTCGCTGGAATAGCGAAGCGAGCGTCTATGCGGACAATCGTCGTCCGACAGGACCAGCGGGCGTTGCTGGACGATGTTGACGCAATCGACCGGCCGTGGCTTAGCCACCTTGGACGGTCGAAAGGGGAATTCTTGACGGTTAGGACCTGCAGCCCGAGGAATCGTCCGATGAAGGACGTCACAATCCTTGACGGATTAGGCGCGGAAGCCTGGAGGATTCGCGGGCCGAGCCGTGTGCTGGACGGAAAAGCAGTCCGAAAAAGACGTACAAAAAGAGATCCTAAAGGACACAAAGGAATTAATTCCAAGATCCATCGTACAGGATTGGGAATTACCTGAACACTTTTTCCCCGGAGCTCACACTAGCTCCCACTAGAAACAGCGGAAGGGGGGGGGGGTTTACTTGGAATACTGCACTTTACTTCACTTCACAGCACACGGACGCCTGATTTACTAAGAGGCCAAATTTGGGCAATGGCTACTCTTTTATACCAAATTCCCTCCATATATTCCTGGTAATTTTAATTGCATTTTTCATCCAACATGACAATTGGAGAATCATGATGCATTGTTAGATATTTGAAGGCACTCTCATGTCTTTACAGCGGTACCAAACCCTAACGCTTCTGTGGCAGTTCTAATGGTATCACACGAGAAACGTGAAGGCTCCGACAAAACAACATGACAACAAAACAAAAATCAACAATTTGTAATCAAACGGTTACAAGACTATGGAAGGAAATACATGGCGCCTCTCTAGAAGATTAGGAAAAAAATTTCAATTAAGTACTCAATCAAGGAAAAGTTTTATTCTCGTACCTACCCATATGGAAACCAAACATTATATAAAAATTTGCAACTTTGACATCTAACAAGCGAGCGTGTGATTAGAAGATAGTATTATTCCGCAATTTATTTTGTTATCGCAGGTAATATTGAAGTAATACGAAGCCAAATCATGTTTCTTTAGCGTATGTTGAATTAACTCCAATGAAAACTCGATTGTTTTATATTCTTTCTGGATAAATTTGACTCGCAACAAACATTCGTCTCAATTCGAAAATAATAAGACAAGGATCATCTGCCAAGCATCTAGCGAAGTAGCCAGGTTTTCGATCAAATTTTTGATAATAACCAATGGAGAATAAAAATTTAAACAGAAAGATAGCCTTCGGTTAACATAATTTTAGTTTTGATTTATATAAATATCTCTTCTTCTTATTTCTGTTTTGAGTGGTGCTTTCTTTTGTGCACACACCCACCTAATTGGACCGGCATCGCAGGCCATATGTCCACCTATCTCTACTTTATACTCCGGTGGAGTTTACAATCATTGCATGAGCTCTTCTTTATCGACATGACAACATGTTACTTAAATGTGTCTTACGGTGGTAAGTATTTGTTTGATTTTACGTCCGAAGACTTTTTCTATTCGTTTATAGTCATATAGACTTTAATCCCTTTATATTAAAGGGTGTGGAGGGGGTGGGAATCGAACCCATGACCATCTGATTTAGAGTCAGACGTGTAGACAACTACTCTACGGACCCCCCTATATATAAATATCCGCAGTTTGTAAAATTTGAAACAAACATTTCGGGACCGATTTGCGATGTGGCCATAACTTATTTTGTAAACAAACATGGTTTGAATGGATTCCGTAAAATGCAAGCGTTTATCTCCAAAACTTATTCCCAAACCAGATAGAGGAGGAGTTTTCTCAGGAAATGCTTGCTTTTACACAAATTCGCCTTCCAAGGTTTGTTTTCAAAATAAGTTAGACCCAAATTGCAAATCGGTCCCGATTTCTTCATTTTGTTCCAGATGAAAACAAGGACGATATCACTAGCTATCATATTACTCATTCATTTATATCGATGGTTAGGCTCAGGCGAGTATAACACTTTACGGAGCCGCATTTTAACATAATATTTCCAACGTTATCATTTTAATACAGTAAACTCACCCTTACTCGATATTGAACAGACCATCGAGTTAGGGAGGTATTGAGATAGAGAACACATTTACATATTTCTTCCAAAATATCGAACACTTTTCATAACATTACAAAATATGGTTTAAGGTCATTTGACAGAATGCCATTTGACCGAATGCCGTTTGGTCGAATAATTAAAATTGATTTCCTTGTAAAGTGAAAGCAGAAAAGAAAGAGAAGGAATGATGAGAAGGAATAAAGATTAAGTTAAAAAAATCCAATTTTCACCTCGCTTTTATCTTCTCACTACTTGGTCTTACTTATCAGTTCTTACTTCACTTTTCTCCTTTCTCACCACTCACATTGTAGTTGTCATCTCATTTCTCGCTCCTCACTTCTCACTTCGTATTTCGCACTTCTCACTTTTCTTTTCTCCTTTCACTTCTCACTTTTTACCTCTCACTTCTCAAACTTTTCACCTTCAAATTTTGACCTCTCACTTTTCACTAATCAATTCTTACTTCTCACCTCTTACTCCTCTTACTTCTCACTTTTCGTTTCCTCACATCTCAGTTCACAATACTCACTTCAAATTAGTCATTTCTCACTTCTTATCTTCTCACTTCTGACTTCTTACTTTTCACTTCTCAATTCTTACTTCTCACTTCACTTTTTACTTCTCACTTCTCATTTTTCACCATTTACTTTTCCATTTTTACTTTTCTTTTCTCACTTTGCATTTCTCACTTCACACTTCTCACTTCGAATTTGTCACTTCTCACTACGTGCTTCTTATTTTTCACTTCTCATTTATTACTTTTCACTTCTCACTTTTCACTTCTCAATTCTTACTTCTCACTCTTCACTTTTCACTTATCACTTTGTACTATTTACTTCGTATTTCCTATCATGAGATGTGCGAAATGTCTTATTCCCACTTCTCGTTCATACTACTCATTACTCACGATATAAGATTTTAAGCTTTTCGGTCAAACGGCATTCGACCAAATGTCTCGACATCGTATATATTGTGCATGTGAACTGATGCTGACAACATCGAGTTAGCGAGGTGAAAATGGTTTGGGCCAATCACCAAATTACATAACGCTTTAGGGAGAGGGAGGGTGTCAGTCCGAGCGTTACGGCCATACAAATTTTAGAACCATTGGGGGTGGGGGTTGAAAATGCTCCATAGCGTTATGTAATTTGTGAATGAACCCTTTGGGAAATTACTTCGACTTAGATAATATCGAGTAAGGGAGGTATCGACTAACGGAGATAACGCAGTATGCAAAATTCAAGGGACTTTGAACTTCATCGAGTAACAGAAAATATCGAGTTACAGAGCATCGAGTTAGAGAGAGTTCACTGTATAACATTTTGTTGGACATACATCTGAGTTTACTGTGATTCCTGTACCATGATGCCCTTTTTTAGATATGCGTTTTGACAGTTGGCACTGTGCGTACCACAGTGGAATCACACTCTATGTCCTAAGTATAAGAGGATAGGGACAAGGGCCAACGCTCCAACGCTCACTCGTGGTTGATTTTTACAATTTAGATTTTTATAAAGACGGGCGAGGTTGGTTTATGCGTTATAGGTATCTCAACTGGTTATCCAAGTATTTGACGTCATGACCGGGTTGGTGCAAGGAACAATAAAACACAGACGAGAAAAATATAAAAACTGGACTTTGATGTCAGGAGAACGAAAAGAAACATAGATAGCTAACATATAGAACGCATCTCAATCTTCTGACTTATTCATTCTTAAATCAGATTACCCATTTCTCACTATTTCTCGGGTACTTATTCAAAAGGACGTATGTGATTTTGTTAACAAAGATTCGAACGTCGATTTGTCCGATCTGATGGCACTCCCACGCAAACCAACACCACCACCAGGTAGCCGAAGCCTCCCCCTATCTGTCTATGGTAATGGTTTGCGTGGGAGTGCCATCAGATCGGACAAATCGACGTTTGAATCTTTGTTTACAAAATCACATACGTCCTTTTGAATAAGTACCCGAGATTTCTCGTTTCACACATTTCACGTCTAGCTTCTCCCTTGTCACACATATCTTTTTGTTTGTCATCTTAACTCTATTTGTTAAATTCACTTATTTCTTACTTCGCATTTTTCGCGTCTCGCTTTTCACATCAGACATCTCATTTCTGACTTATGGCGACTAATTTTTAGATGCTCACTTCTCCTTATGTTTTTCTCTCTTCACTTCTTACTTCATACTCGTTCATTCTTACACAAAACAGATATGCATCATAGAAAAGTGGACCCCACTTTTATCAACAGTCGATGAACTGCACTTTCGTATATCCGAGGTGAAGAAAAAAGAAAAAAAGTATGCGGCACTGTTCTGCCTTATGCTCGCTGTCCAGTAAAGCTTGACTTCCACCGCTAGGTATGCTAGCATTTCAAAACCATGGAAGGACCACATTCCACAGCAAATATGCTCATATGTTATGCGCTTCTCATCTCTTCTTGCTTTACACTTTCCACTTCCTTCATTTCTTATCTAATTTATCACGTCTCACTTCTAGCATCACATTCCTTACTTCCTAATTCACAGATCGACAGATATTTTCTTGCTTTTCACTTCTCGCACCGTATTTCTCACTTCTCAAGTCTCTCGTGTCTATTCTCAATTTTGACATTCGTCTTCTTGTTCCTCACTTTGTACTTCTCACATATCACATTTCGTTTTCCACTTCTTACTGCTCCCTTCTCGCCACTCACTTATCACTTCTCATTTCTTACTTCTGACTTCTCAGTTCTTACTGCATACTTTCCATCTCGCTTCTTATTTCTCGTTCACCATCTACTTCTCGCTTATCCTTCATCATCTTTAATCTCATTTTAACTTCTCGATTCTCCCATGCAATAGAAAGAAATGTCATAGATCGGTTCGGTGGTAAATCAGTTTCTAACTCTTCCAGTATATCTCTGCTTCTATTTTGAATGTTGTTAGGCTTAGACTCTTGAATTTTGATGCAAAAATTGCTAGTCTTTGGTTCATCAGGAATCTGAGGTTGGGTATGCCAACTTCAGCTTGTATATTGTCGATAGGACTGGTTCGAAAAGCTTCCGGAGATTGATCGTAGCCCTTGGTTATGTTCATTTTCTAGTTGTTTGATTGTAGTTTCGCTTATGGAATGTAGTAATGGTGCTGCGTATAATATTTTCTTCAGTATGGTGGCTTTGTAAATTTTTATTAGAGATTTCCTGTCGCCACCTCACGTTTGTGTGGCGATAGTTTTAAGGGGCAGATTCCTTTGTGTACAAAAAATAAAAATAAAAATTTAAAGTCCGCGCGTTTTCCCTATATTCCTGTGGATCTAAGGGCTGATTGTAGTTTTTTGTTAAGCCTTTTCATGTTACCATCACTGCATATTAAGACAACATCATCAGCGAATAGGAGCACTTTGACTTCAGATGGAAGCTCTGAGCGAATTGTTTTGAATGCTATTAGAAATAGTGTAACACTTATTTCTGATCCTTGGCATAGGCCGTTTTCCATTTTTGTTTCTTGGGACAGGGTTCCATTTGCTTTTACTCAGAAAGTGCGGTGTTGCAGCATCTGATATCCATCTATATCCTTAAACATCACTGTTTTTCAACATGGTGAAGTATAGGAAGTATATTTTAAAATGTTATTAACAGTGATATATTGAAAACTTTTAAATACGTAGGGTTAGAATTTTGAAAAACTACATGTTAGGCTCCTCATCTATACATGTTTTTTTAATCAAAATAATTCAACTTTCGTGTTACCTATATGAAAGTAAATTAAATTTCTAACCCAAAAAAGTGAACAATTTTAGGCTAAAATGTGTTTTTACCCTTTAATAAGCAAAAATGCAAAAAAATTGACGTCCTATGTCCCTTGCTGGGTGAAATAAAAATGCATCAGCCGGCCCCCATTTTGTTTTCTCGCTTTCGTCAGGGCCAATAGTTTCTGCTTTTATGGAAATACTCGAGAATCGAACAATGATTACAAAATTAGCATCGTATTTTCGGAAATATCAGAGCATGCAAGGCAAATGATTCTTGTCATATTCTGTTCGGTTTCTGATAAAGGTTTGTCGCTAGGTGCGTTTGTCAGTAACAAACTCTGTTGATGACAAAGAGTATATTGTTAGGCGTTGCTCGAATATTGATTCCCTGGTTTTAGGAGATTTCCTCCAATTTTCCAGTCTTTGATTTTATTTAATACCATCCTTCGCCAAGTGGTATCTTAGGCCTTTTTTATACCAAGAAAAACTGCTTGAGTAAGTATTTTTTGTGCATTGCTTCTCTTGTGATAGTATCGAAGAGTGCTAAATAGTCAGTCGTGGATTTGCCTTTGCGGAATGCAAATTGGTGTTCGTTGAGCAGTTTACGTGTTTCAATTATGTGGATGTAGATGAGAATTTTCCCAAGGCAGCTATTTAAGTAGATAGGTCTGCAGTTTTCCGGGTTGTTTCTTACTCCTTTTCCTTTGTATATGACAATAGATTTAGTAGATAGTAGTAGTCAGATATTGGTTCAAATTATATAATTTACTAAATTACCCAATTCACTCGATTACTTTCGTTTGTACAATACACCACTTCATTTGACCATTTTTTTCCCATATCTGAAAATTTACCTAACATCGCAAATTTGCAATTTATAATTTATCAATACTGATTAAGCACAATATTTCTGATCGGTCTGAAATGCCTATTTCAATTATTATTGTGTAAGAGATATGTAACTAAAGCAATTTTTCTTTTATAAATAGTTTGAAATTTTTTGAATGTTTTTCAGCTTATATTTCCAATAATGATTAACCTTACACACAGAATCATAATAGATTAGACCCATCAACGTGAGTGGATAGACCCCGTCACAGTATTGGTAATTCCCATCGGCTACGAACTTATCTCGGCCCTCCCGATTCCGAAGATCCACGCTGATTACCTCACCTGATGATGGAGGCACCGAGCGAATCGATCACGACGAGGAAGGAAATCAAGGTCGGTCACACGCAGATTAAGAAAACCGAAAGCCAACGCGGGCAGACGCCATCATTGCCGCAATGATGACGGTGCGGTGGTAAACTAAGTCATCGCATCGCGAAGGTTGAGATGGCCTCCAGGCTGCTACAACAACGCTGTTTCCCGCGATTGAACACACGGCTGGGCCACGATGATGGAGAGATGAGGCGAACGTCACCGACGACGATGAAGGTTTCCCGTCAAAAAGTCGATGCTGGCGACTTAAGCAACTAAAGCATAACGAGAATAAGACACGCTCGATGTGATTTATGGAATAATTCATCGGAAACGGAAAACTGATTAGTCAGGGCTTGACAGATGGCTGCTGCGGACCGTCGGTGGCGATGGCATACGAAGCCGTGGAAATCCCAAACCCGTCACGTTTGGATTGAGATTTGTTCCACCTACGCGGCGCGCGTTGCCGCAAGGCATTAGAAAGCGACGACGCGTCGCGTCGCCGCCATCGCTCAAAGCAGGACCATTTCCGCAATCCTTCAACTCATGCTCTCGACACTATCGAGCACATAACGTATGTAACATACGACAGTGATCAAAACGCCAGCAGCAAACCACTCATTATGTGACCACGCAACTCCTATCCCAGTTCGCAGATACTCAGTATCTATGGATGCGAAAACTCCGGGTTAACCCCTGGAAGGGAGATCAGCGCGCCAGTTGCGGGGGTGCGCAACGTCAACTTTAATACGTTTCACGATGTCAGTCTGGACCACCACCACAGAATCGCTCCCACCCGCCACAACCACCACCGGCGGCGTCGGTTGGTGTCCCTTGAGCTCTGTGTGGCTTGTTATAAATATTAGAGAAAATAAAATTAAAAGATTTATACTCCTATTTGCCCGCGAAAGTTGTTTGCAGTAAGATAACTTTTTTTCTCGCCCTTCATGTTGTCGTGTTTTTGCTGCCCTGGCCTGGCGCTGTTGCTGCGCCAGAGAAGCGGAGAAGTTCAAACCCAACCAGGGGCCCCGAGTGGGTGGCGGTTATTTGATCGTAATTGATTAGAAAAGTTGGCTTTGTTGCGAGGTTTTTCCTCATGTGCACGCGTTCCGCCTCCTGTCGGCTGGCTGGGGCCCGATGTTCGGTAAGTATAAGTACTTGTGTACATAGCACTCTGAGTGTGCACGGAAATGATGGAACGAGGAGCGAATGAATGCGATGGTCGGAATTAAGGAGAAGTTGAACGGGATCGTTTTATTTGGAGATAAAGTTTGTGATATCGTTTGGATTTTTTTTTCACAAGTGGCCAGTTAACATAAAAGTTGCGCTGAAAGATGATTACAAAGTGCTTTTAGTTCTGGACAGTTCCTAAGCTCTTGAAAAATATCAATGCGATAGCATTTTTTTCGGCGAACTTTGATGTTTATTGCAAAAGCCGAAGCACCTATCTAAAGCGAAAGTGACTCACCTCAAAAACAGCTGTAAGCTAGAGCAATGTAATAATCCTATAGGATGACTGATGGTATATAAACCACAAAACAGAATGAGATATTGTCCAAATGGAACTTTAATTTGAAGATTTTGAAATTGTTGAGGGTGAGCAGAGCTACTTATCAGTGTTTAAAGAAAAATTATTGATTAATTATTTGCGAGCGGCTTAGGGGAAATGTTACACGGTTAAAAGACTATTATTCTTCCATTTACTTCCACTAATTAATTTTAATGTATCAAACAGATACGTATTTCGTTTTCTACTTGAAAACTTCTTCAGTGTTTTGTTATCGACGATAACAACAGTCGATAACTAAACACTGAAGAAGTATCCAAGTAGAAAACGAAATACGTATCTGCTTGATACATAAAAATTTATTAGTGGAAGTAAAAAGAAGAATAATAGTCTTTTAACCGTGAAAAATTCTTCCGAGTATTCAATGGTAATTCATCAAAATTTCCATTTCCAAATTCCATATGAATTGTTTAGTTTGATCCACACCTTCGCTAGCCCGAATTCAAGACATTGCCATTTTCTGGTGCATACTTCTTCTGATGCCTCTGTATAATATGCAATAGAATATTTATCCGAAGCATTAGAAAATGCTCTCAAATTTTAAGAGGCGATCAATATCTGCCCTCCAGTCCGTTAAATCCAGTAGATCAGGATGCTCTGCGTTTTGATAAATATAATTATCTTAATCGGCGCTTCCTTACTTCCGAATAATATGTCTTCAGCCCGAGTTAACGTTCCGGCCATAGGAGAGCTACCCGAGTAGCACAATTTCGTCCAATTTGGTTCCACTTATATATGACAGGTCCAGGGTTGTTACGGAAATCCTGAAATATTTTCCGCGCAAAACCCGCGCCATTTCCACGCGAAATGAAATTCATTGCGCGCTAAATCCGCGTGACCCAAAACTAGACAATTTAATTTATTTAGTTTACATCTAAACAGATAACACTGAATCAACAATTTGACGCCACAATACACGGTTCGAGGCCGCATCTCTCCATCCTCGAATACGCCCCTCGCTCGCCAAGTCGTTTTGCACCTGGTCTGCCCATCTCGCTCGCTGCGCTCCACGCCGTCTCGTACCTGCCGGATCGGAAGCGAACACCATCTTTGCAGGGTTGCTGTCCGGCATTCTTGCAACATGTCCTGCCTATCGTACCCTTCCGGCTTTAGCTACCTTCTGGATACTGGGTTCGCCGTAGAGTTTGGCGAGCTCATGGTTCATTCTTCGCCGTCACACACCGTCTTCTTGCACACCGCCAAAGATGGTCCTAAGCACCCGTCTCTCGAATACTCCGAGTGCTTGCAAGTCCTCCTCGAGCATTGTCCATGTTTCATGTCCGTAGAGGACAACCGGTCTTATAAGCGTCTTGTACATGACACATTTGGAGCGGTGGCGAATCTTTTTCGACCGCAGTTTCTTCTGGAGCCCGTAGTAGGCCCGACTTCCACAGATGATGCGTCTTCGTATTTCACGACTAAAATGATTTTATTATAATATTATAATAATAATATTATTATTAATTTTAATTAAATAAATTTAATTTTCAACGTTGTTGTCAGCCGTTAGCAAGGATCCGAGGTAGACGAATTCCTCGACCACCTCGAAGGTATCCCCGTCTATCGTAACACTGCTTCCCAGGCAGGCCCTGTCGCGCTCGGTTCCGCCCACAAGCATGTACTTTGTCTTTGACGCATTCACCACCAGTCCAACTTTTGGTGCTTCACGTTTCAGGCGGGTGTACAGTTCTGTCACCTTTGCAAATGTTCGGCCGACAAAGTCCATGTCATCCGCGAAGCAAATAAATTGACTGGATCTGTTGAAAATCGTACCCCGGCTGTTACACCCGGCTCTCCGCATGACACCTTCTAGCGCAATGTTGAACAACAGGCACGAAAGTCCATCACCTTGTCTTAGTCCCCGGCGCGATTCGAACGAACTGGAGTGTTCGCCCGAAATCTTCACACAGTTTTGCACACCATCCACCGTTGCTTTGATCAGTCTGGTAAGCTTTCCAGGGAAGCTGTTCTCGTCCATAATTTTCCATAGCTCTACGCCAGCGATTCTCAACCTTTTTCCTGAGAGGTACCCCTTCGAACTTTTGCATTAACGGAGGTACCCCCTATGTAAATGACAATAAGCGTAACTCGTAAGAAAAATGGACTTAAAAACTAACGAGATATATGGCTCTCCATAAAAGTGGCTGAAATTTTAATTATTCTGTGAAACTTTCCTATTCAAAATAAGATTATACATCAAGCTTCCTGCAGATCTTTTATAACTATCGAAGGCTTCCGAGCGTCTTGAAAGGAGGCTGCCTAGCCTCTTAAAGTGGGATTCCGCGTCCTTGAAACGAACTTTCCGAGGGAAGGCTTCCGAGTCTCTAGAAAGGCAATTTTCGAAACACTTAAAAGAGGATTCTAATCGAAAGGATCGTAGTGCGCCGCACGCGACGGATGTCATTTTTTTGCCTGCTTTTTTTTCGTTTTGGCTGATGCTTAGAAACTATTTAAAAATGAAAGCCAAATTGTATACGCTTTATGTTTTTCAATAGTCGTAGTAGGTATGTTGTTTAAGTGAAAAAAACGAGGACCATACATCCACTTCGGCTGATGATTGGTGCATGTTCGTCATAATGCGTCGAATTTTAATTCAAGATTTGCAGGCACAGCACGTGCACAGTTCTACGAGAGTGGACTCCCGGAATAAATTTGACTGTTAAATCATGTAATACAGACAACATCACTGTCAGACAGTGGGGGAGGATTCTGATCATATTGAGAGGACTCCTCTAAGCCTCTTAAAAGTTGGCTTCCCAGACTATTGAAAAAAAAAATCCGAGCCACTTGAAGAGAGGCGTCCGAGCCACTTGAAAGGAGGCTTCCGAGCCTATGGAAAGAAGGCTTCCGAGCCTCTTGAAAAAAGTCTTCCGAGCATTTTGAAGAAAGGCTTTGGAGCATCTTGAAAGGAGGCATCCGAACCTCTTGAAAGGGGGCTTCCGAGTCTTTTGAAAGGAGGCTTCCGAGCGTTTTGAAAGAAGAATTCCGAGCCTTTTAAAGGGAGGGTTTTGAGCGTCTTGAAAATTAGACATCCAAGCCTCTTGAAAGGGAGCTGAGTCAATTAAAAGAAGGCTTCTGAGTATCTTGAAAGCCTTTTAAGCCTTTTGAAAGAATAATTCCGAGCTACTTGAAGAAAAGTCTCTGAGCCTCTTGAGAGGAGCCTCCCAAGCCTCTTAAAAAACATACTTGCGAGCCTTTTGAAAGAAGGAGGAAAGAAAGAAGAAAGAAAATTTGAAGAAAGCAGCATAAAAGAAGGCTTCCGGGAGCCTTGAAAAAAAAATTTCAAACCTCTTAAAAGGAGACCTCCGGGCCTCTTGAAATAAGGATTCCGATTTCGGATTTTGAGCTTCCAAGCCTCTTGAAACCAGTTCTCCGAGCTGCTTGGAAGGAGGCTTCCGAGAAGCGTAAAAGGATGCTTCCAATAATCTTGCAACGAAGCATCTGAGCTTTTGGAAAAAAAAACCTTCAAAATGGCTTCGGAACTCTAGATTTTAGCTCAGAAGATTATTCAAAATTTTGTTTCAATTAGGTAGATTGCACAGAAGATTTTTTTAAATATCTCATTCGACGTTTTGTCCTTTTGATTTTTTGTACCACAGCCAATCATGCACCGTGCTGGTTAAGGAGGGCATAATTGAATAGGCCTTGATTTACTGATTGTCATGCATATTATGTACAGGACAAAATTTTGAAATAGCTAAAATTACACAATTATTAAAACTTAATTTATTAGTTTTGTAATTTATCCGCCATTACTCTTTTTTGTCCGAGGTACCCCCTGGGCCCGGCGAAGGTACCCCCAGGGGTACATGTACCCCAGGTTGAGAACCGCTGCTTTACGCGGTCTATACTGTCGTATGCCGCCTTGAAATCAACGAACAGATGCTGCGTTGGGACCTGGTATTCACGGCATTTTTGAAGGATTTGCCGTACAGTAAAGATCTGGTCCGTTGTCGAGCGGCCGTCAACGAAGCCGGCTTGATAACTTCCCATGAACTCGTTCACTAATTGTGACAGACGACGGAAGATGATCTGGGATATCACTTTGTAGGCGGCATTAAGGATGGTGATCGCTCGAAAGTTCTCACACTCCAACTTGTCGCCTTTCTTGTAGATGGGGCATATAACCTCTTCCTTCCACTCCTCCGGTAGCTGTTCGGTTTCCCAGATTCTGACCATCCTTACCAGCTGCTTTATTGGTCTTTAGCTGTTGAATGGCATCCTTAACTTCCCTCAAGGTGGGAGCTGGTTGGCTTCCATCGTCCGCTGAATTGACGTAGTCATCTCCTCCGCTGCCTTGACTTTCACTGCCTGTACTCTCAGCGCCATTCAGATGTTCCTCGTAGTGCTGCTTCCACCCTTCGATCACCACACGTTCGTCCGTCAAGATGCTCCCATCCTTATCCCGGCACATTTCGGCTCGCGGCACGAAGCCTTTGCGGGATGCGTTGAGCTTCTGATAGAACTTGCGTGTATTTTGAGAACGGCACAGCTGTTTTATCTCCTCGCACTCCGCTTCTTCCAGGCGGCGTTTCTTCTCCTGAAAAAGGCGGGTCTGCTGTCTCCGCTTCCGTCTATAACGTTCCACGTTCTGCCGGGTACCTTGCTGCAGCGCGACCGCCCGCGCTGCGTCCTTCTCCTCCAGAATCTGTCTGCACTCTTCGTCGAACCAATCGTTCCGTCGACTTCGACCCATATACCCGACGTTGTTCTCCGCTGCGTCGTTAATGGCTGCTTTGACTGTATTCCAGCAGTCCTCAAGAGGGGACCCATCGAGCTCACCCTCTTCCGGCAACGCTGCCTCGAGATGCTGCGCGTATGCAGTGGCGACATCAGGTTGCTTCAGTCGCTCTAGGTCGTACCGCGGCGGTCGTCGGTACCGAACATTGTTGATGACGGATAGTCTTGGGCGCAGCTTAACCATCACCAGATAGTGGTCAGAGTCGATGTTAGCGCCACGGTATGTCCTGACGTCGATAATGTCGGAGAATTGCCGTTCATCAATCAGAACGTGGTCGATTTGTGATTCTGTCTGCAGTGGTGATCTCCAGGTGTACCGATACGGGATGCTGTGTTGGAAGTAGGTGCTGCGAATGGCCATATTCTTGGAGGCGGCGAAATCAATTAGTCGTAGGCCGTTTTCGTTCGTCAGCCGGTGAGCGCTGAACTTTCCAATAGTCGGTCTAAACTCCTCCTCTTGGCCAACCTGAGCGTTCAAATCTCCTATGATGATTTTGACGTCACGGCTTGGGCGGCTGTCGTACTCACGTTCCAGCTGCGCGTAGAATGCGTCCTTATCATCATCAGTGCTTCCGGAGTGTGGGCTATGGACGTTGATTATGCTGAAGTTGAAGAACCGGCCTTTGATCCTCAACCTGCACATTCTTTCATTGATCAGCCACCACCCGATCACGCGCCTTTGGATGACGCCCATCACTATGAAAGTTGTCCCCAGCTCGTGTGTGTCGCCGCAGTTCTGGTAGATGGTATGATTACCTCTGAACGTTCGCAGCATTGATCCCTTCCAACAAACCCCCTGCAGCGCTACGATGCCGAATCCACGGTCCTTGAGCACATCGGCGAGTATGCGTGTGCTCCCGATGAAGTTGAGAGATTTGCAGTTCCACGAACCGAGTTTCCAATCGCTAGTCCCTTTTCGTCGCAGTGGTCTTCGCCGATGGTTCCGGTCCGTACTCTCTTGTTAATTGTTCGTTGCTAATGATTTTTTAAAGGCTGGCTTGCAGGGCCTGACACCAAACCCCCTAAATTTCCGGAGGACCAGTCCTGTTTATTTCCAGTGGACCATGGGGCATAGTTTCACTTAGAGTCCCTCGCTGACACGCGGACGATGATCAGCCGCCCCAAACATGGAGAACAGACGCTGTTGTGAGCCGATCCTGACATGGAGAATAGCCCAAGTAACAATCTCAATGCTTCGAAGATTTATGCTAGTTTTATAGAGGTTTTATACAGCATGTAGAAATGCTTAAAGTTTTATTTTGGTTTTATTCAGTTGTCATTTAATTAGATCCGCAAGAGTACTTGAGAACTACGTTTAGAATTCCAATATAAAACCACAGCTCTTTAGGTTTTATAATGCTCCTGTGTTCCTCCTCAGAGCTAAAAAATGGAACTGACATAAAGCCAGCAGTTAAGTTAAATGTTGGTTTTGATCAAGACTTATAAAAGCTGCCAAGCTTCGTAGAGTCCTGTATAAAACCTACATATAACCTTTACTCCTGAAGAAGACCTGCATAGGAATACGAAGCTTGAAACTACTACTATGGATAGAAGCTAAATTTTCAGCACAAATTGTTTGACCCACGGGAATTTTTTCGTTTCGCTTTCAATCGAAAATGAAAAAAAAAACATTAGCAGTTTTTTCTATGTCGTGAATTATGTAGGGGAACTGTTCCGATCTCCATCTCACTCACTGAAAATACATTCATCTTATCGGGAGGTAAAGAAATACGGCACCAATTTCTTGGTTTCTTTTTGTCAACATGCGAACTCCTGCTGAAAAAAATCACAAATCAAATACCTTTCCATTGCTCTGCTTTCAATGGGATGAACATCGGAGCCATGAGTTGAAATCCAGGAGCAGTTCTCTTATATATTTAAGTCGTTGAAAAAACTGTTCAAACAGCATTTGCCCATGAGGGGTATGAAAATATGTATTTAATCCATACATGCTTTGCCAATTTAATACGAGTAAAACACTTTTATGGTACAAAATATACTATTTAACAATTGCCACTATATGCTTTTTAAATTGAAATACTCATTTTTAAAAGTACTTGCATTCGATGCCGAGGGCAGAAAAAGTTTGTTTATGATTTTTTTATATCTGTCTACATTGTCATGTTGTCATTATAAATAAAACTACCAAGCTTTAGGTTTGACCAAGATAAAACTTGCTAGTCGTAACATGGTCTTGAAAAAGGCCAAGATACAACCTCTAGGTGTTTGAACTGCCCAGATAAGGCCAGTTCAGGAGTGATGGTTATATAGAGGCATTTTTTATGCAATCAAAGTTTTATTCGAAAAAATGTCGCCGATATGTAAAAAAATAATGAATTTCATAATCGAAATATCATGCAAATTTCTGTTTCACCTTTTAAACGGGAAAATTGGTCATCCTAATAAGTTTTAGGAACAATGCTTTGATTATTTGATCAACCAAAGTGGTTATTCATTGAAACTATTTTTAAAGTAATTAACTAAGGCAATTAATTAAACTTGAAAAATTCTAAATACTAACCAGTTAACGAAGCGCATTGTTAAAATACTGATTATTTATCATGGTTTCACCATGAAAAATCCCTGGCATGCCTTCCAACATGCATAGAACACTCAAAGCCAGATATGAACTTTTATTGAACTGGCTGATTTTATCATAGTCATGAAGTGGTTGTATCATGGTTATATAGTGGTTCTCAAAACCACCAAGTCTAGAGGAGGTTTTATGTTGCATGTTTTATGTGAGACTTTAAGTGTATTTTAAAACCGTTGGTTCTGAACTGGAACGCATATTAGGTTTTAATGTTTGCAATAAAACTGGACCAACTGGCTGTAACATGGTTTTATAGAAATCTACAGGAGGTTGTGGAAACTGCGAGGACTGCATGGAAGGTTTTGAGATTAGGTTTTGAAGAACGCTATAAAACTCTGATACAACCTTAATTGTTACTTGGGAGATGCTCAATAAGATTTGCACTTCCGGAGACTAGACAAATACACATGAAATATCAATTTCTGTGAACACAATTTACTGAATGTTTCTCTTCAAATTCGTTTTTATAATACTAAATACTACTAATTTCAAATATGATTTAACTGAAACTGTACAGATATAGCAAATTGAAAATAGGACTAAGAAAATCGCAGTTACAATGACCGGCATAATAAAAAGCCTACTAGCCGTTATTCATACAAAATGGTCAACTTTGGAGATCTAGATCTCGATTGCGTGTGAACCAATTTTGCTGAAAATTTGGCCAGAGCTCAGATATAACTTGAATTGTACCATACCTGAGTTTCGACCATATTGATTCAAAAGCTTCTAGCTTGAATTGCTTCTACAAAATTAAATGATTATTTTAAATTTTTGTTAGATAAATCCATCTATAAACAAATTTCAAGGAAAATGCAAAAATATTACCTCCTTAGTCGTGCGGTAAGATGCGCGGCTACAAAGCAAAACCATGCTTAGGGTGGCTGGGTTCAATTCCCGGTCCGGTCTGGAAAATTTTAGGGTTGGAAATTGTCTCAACTTCCCTGGACATAAAAGTATCATCGTGTTAGCCTCATGATATACGAATGCTAAAATGGTAACTTGGCTTAGAAACCTCGCAGTTAATAACTGTGGAAGTGCTGAATGAACACTAAGCTGCGAGGCGGCAATATCCCAGTGGGGGGTGTAATGCCAACGAAGAAGAAGAAATAATATAGCAGTGAGTTTCCATGGAGACGTAATGTCACTAAAAAGAAAGGCCATCAATTTATTGAATAACAAACAGATATTTCAGCTGAATGTCATACGTGGTAAAACCCTTTCTCATTCCTTGTATATCTAACCATATCGGTTAATGTTATCAAGTTTAATCGATTACTTCGAGAAACTTGATTCCCCGACACATGCAAAATAATTTTACCGAGTAAAGTTATGCCGTTCCGATACAACTATGTAGAAGTTGTTACGATTGCGCTAAACAAATGACGACGACGATTCTGATTAATCGATTTCGATAGTAAGCGAACGAACAGCTGATGGTTGCAAAACTTTATCATCGCCAAGCTATCGTCGATTGGCGGCACAGAAAAATATATTTAAAACAAAACACAAAAAGCTGGATCGCTTCCCAAACCGCAAAATGTGAATGTCGCAATTTGGCATTCGTGGTACCAAGTTCCACGCTCTGCTACCTTCCTTGCTACCCACTTAACGGTAGGAAGGCTGCACTATAGTAAATGAACCAGCCAAGATCTGGGGGACGATAACAGAAACGCAAAGCGGCGCATATTTTTGCTGCTAGGTGGTTTTACACAGTGGGTATGATTTTTTTGTAAACATCACCAGACCGGAATCGGACCGAAATGGAACTACGACGGCAAGTGATCACTATCAAGGTTTTTATCAGCGGAAAAAAACCTCCGAAAATCGGATTTTATCCGGATTTTTATATATAAAGCAAGTTTCGGGCCGTTGTTGTCATTCTCTTTTTGAGTAATATACGATTTCGGCAGACCATGGGAATCGGATCACTGCAGCACTCTCAAACTGTGATAGTGGAATGAATATAGCTGGATAATGACGGGAAAGGGATTGTCATTTGTAAAAAGCACAAGTATGCTAGAATAAGGTGTAAATTCAAGATAAATATCGAAGTTTCATAGGTTTTTTGTAATTTAAACAACCATAAAAATATAATCTTAAGCTATTCAACAAGAGATTTGAAAAAAAGTTTTTCTTTAGATACAATTTACTCAGCTCCTTCCTTAAATCAGTCAATTATCATAAATTTTGCATTTTATTTAAGCATTTCAATCATTTGAAAAACGCTTACACAATCCCTGAGCTCAACGAAAAAACGCGAAACAGATAATCCCTGACAGACACACGCACGCAAACCGTGAAGAAAGACACTCCGCTTGGTGGCAACTATCGATTTTCGTTCCGGCTGATAGTTTTGCTTTTTTCCCTTCCAGCGGGTTCTTTTCTTTCTTTCCGATCGTCGTCTCTTGTCATTTCCTCCGCCTATTCATTGGACCATCCGCCGCCGCGCATCGAACAACAACGATAATGGTGCGGGGAGACGCGACCCTTCTTCATAAGCCAGGAGAAAAAAAGCCAGCCGGGAATAGGAAGGAAGAGATAAATCTCGCGCGTTTCGAAGAGCACGTTTATTTTTGCCTGGATCTCTGAAATCATCGGTAATTTATTTGATGCGAGTCACACAAATTCTACTACGTGTTTCGATTTTTTCAACTTCTTCAGCTCGCTCGGTCGGTGGTGGTGTTCGTTCCCCCCGCCTTATTGCGACTTATCGCGTCGCAACGCGTGGAATGTTTTGGCGTTTCGGGATAAATACTTTAATCGTTTCCAAATTCCACACAATGGGAATGAAATTTCCGCCTTTTAGTTTGGAAGGGCCTTTTAAGCAGAGTGAGTGTTTTGGCCGGGATTTGATTTAATGCTCGAAGAGTACTCATGGAATTTGCATTAGGATCGATTTTTTGTCACAGTGTCTGTATAACACTGGATTATGTAGATTTTTGCATTCTCCTTTTTTTAGAATCGTTGAGTAATTTGGAATAACTCTGTAACATCATGGAAGCATAAAAACAATGTTTTATTAATGAATATTTTGAAATACTGAACAGACTTTGCTAAAGCATCCAATTCTGGGAATAATTGAAACTAATTAGTTAATGGAAGTTTGCTTTCAAGAAAATTACTAAAGTTGCTTATAGTATCAATCTTTGAACAAACTAAAACTTTTTTGTTTGTGCCACAAATCTATTGTAGTCAGACAACAAATTCACACATTTTCTAAATGTGTTTTCCGAGAATGAAGATGTAGAAACTTTGAATCGAAAGACAAACGAGAAAACAAAGCATCCGGCCCCAAGAGCTAATCGATTAACATGATTTTAAAGCAGCAACTGCTGGGCGAACCAACGCAGGCCATCAGCTGGGTGGCAGAGCTTCCTTGAGCTGCCTATTCGACAACTCCGGTCCATTGGGGTTTTCTGGTCAGAATGGAACACAAAGTTTGCAGCAGACTAGCAAGAGTTTAGACTCGAAACGCAAGGACTAACCAAGAGCCGACCCTTGGGCCATCTGCTTGCACCAATTGCGATGGGTCGCTGTGGACCACCACTGATAGTGGGTGTGAGTGTGTGGCACCATCAGGCGTTCTCTACATAAACTCAACATAGAACATTTTGCACTTGCTTCGAAACAATTGATATCGCACCTCGCCATAATTTACAGGCTGTGAGTAGACATAGTTCCCCTTGTAACGAACAGAAGTTTTCATGATTGCCAATTTATATGGCTGCGTGGTAGACGGACTGAGAAGAAATGCATTTGTCAGACCACGACGAAGGTTAGAAGTGTTAAATGGTTTCCCAGTAAATTTCTCCCAGGAAGAGTTGTACACCCAAAAAACAAATCTGACAATTATTGTATACAATCTGGGCATATACAATTCTGTAAGCTTTTTATACAAATATTGTATTAAAATAATACAAATCTGTATTATTTTAATACAATATTTGTATAAAAAGCTTACAGAATTGTATATGCCCAATTATTATACAGTTTCTGTAAGGTTCTTATGCAGAACTGTATTAAAATCTGCCATCCCCTGGTTGGGTGACCTACTTCGGATACAAAAGTTAAATCAGTTGCATAACGCTAGACCCTTTGCAAACTTATTGCTTTTCCTAAAGGTCGCACAGTCAAGCATAGCCTTTTTTGTCGAAATAAAAAAAATCGGTTTATCCACTCACAATTAAGCCATATGACGATAATTGCTCCAAGCGACATTGAAACTGAAACATTTAAGTTCTTGTAGCGGAAAAACTCGTATTATTCAACGTTCGTGAAGACTTTTTTTTACAAATCGATGGGCTCCTCGAAACTAAAGGATCGCGGTTTAGCAAAACATGCCATGATTTTCAGACACGGATTTCAGATAGAACTTCAAGTCATTGCGTAAAAAAATCAGTTTGAATCCAAATTCAACGACGCATAAACCTACTAACTAAAGTACCTTCGTGTGATACTTGTGGATGCACAGAGGTAAAAATGGTTTTCGGGATTATTCAGGGCATATCTTCGGATTTTCCACAGAAAATTCTCCGGAACTTCCAAGAAAAATTCTTGACAATTTCCACGGATTTTTTTTTTTCAGAATTTCCAGGGATCTTTCTTTTGATCTTTCACGGGAAATTCTTCAAAATTTTCACGGGAAATTCTTTAGAATTTTTACGGGAAATTCTTCTCGGGATTTTTTTTTGGAATCTTCCTTGCAGTGAAGATAATCTTCAGATTTTCCACGGAAAATTGTTTGGAATTTTCACAGTAAATTCGTTGGAATTTTCATGGGAAATTCTTTGGAATTTCCGCTGCAAAAGATTCAGATTTTTTCGGAATCTGCACTGAAATTTTCCCAAATTCTCCGGAAATTCGGGGAACATTTTTCGGAAAATAATTTGAAATTTGTACTGCGAGATATTCGGATTTTCCCTTGGAAATTCTTCAGATTTTTTCCTAGGATTTCCAAAGAAAATTCCTCAGAATTTCCACAATAAATTCCTCGGAATTTTCACCAAAAATTCTTCGTAATTTCCAATGAAAGTTTTTCGGAATTTTCACGGGAGATTCTTTGAAATATCCATGATAAAATGTTTTCACTACAAGATATTAAAATATTCCATCTTTCGAATTTTCTCGGGAGATTATTAGGAATTTCCATTCGGAATTTTCCTTCTCTTCAGATTTTTCTCCGGAAATTTTTTGAAACCAACAGGACAATAACTTCAGAATTTCAACGAAAAATTCTTCGAAATTTTCAATTGAAATTTTAAGGAATTTCGAGGGAAAATGCTTCGGAATTTCCACGAGTATTTTTTCAATTTCCGCAGGAAATTCTTTAGAATTTTCACAGGAAATTATTTGTAAATTTCACTGCAAGATATTTGGATTTTCCCTAGAAAATTTTCGGAAATATCTATACATGAGAATATCTTCAAAATTTCCAAGAAAATATTTTCAGATTTTCCACGGAAAAACCTTTGGAATTTACATGGGAAACTCTGGGGGGAATTTTCACGAGAAATTCTTTGGAATTTCTACTGCAAGAGATTCAATTTTTTTTTCGGAGCCTCCACGGAAATGTTCCGAAATTCTCCGGAATTACTTGGAATTTTTTTTCAGAATTTTCGCGAAAAATTCTTTTTGGGATTTTCTTGGAAATTTGTACTGCAAGATATTCAGATTTTCGATAGGACATAGGACGGCAAAACTTCCGAAACCAGGAGAATATGTTCGAAATTTTCACAAAAAAATTCTCGAAATTTCCACCAAAAATTTTTCGCAATTTCCAATGAAAGTTCTTCAAAGTTTTCACGGGAAATTCTTTGAAATATCCATGAAAAATTATTTGAAATTTTCACTACAAGATATTCGAATATTTCATCATTTGAAATTACTTTGGCATTTGGTATATGTTGTGGTTCATTAAGAATCCTAGTCATAAGCCAACCGCAATTACCAAAAGTTCCTTTAAGGTGAGTTACGGCGGCGTCCAAAAATGGCAGCCACAATGGCCGTGCTATCCCTCACCTCGCGTTTTTGCTCGCACAAATGTGAATATTTAGGCGGTTAGCACATCTGGAAACCATTTTTTCGTGTATGCTGCAAGTGAGCAAAGGTGAAAAACTACTTTCCGTTTATGTCTGTCGTTTACTTTTCGAGTTATGTGCCCTTCAAAGCGCTATGTAGAATTTTAATTGGACTCCAACGCGATTCACCTTAAGGTCTGAGGGAAGCTCTCTCGCGGTAATAGCAAATAGCGCTTTTCATACTAAAATGTTTATAACTCGGAATTGGGAACGAATTTCGCTTATCACAACTGACAATCTCTTTGGAATTTATCAAGGGATGTTCCTAGAAAATTTTGTGGACCAACTATTTCCCAAATTTGAATCTAAATACTAAACTATTGTACAACTAAAATTTTCGCTTCTCAGTACCTCTCTCCGATGATTTGACGCATAAAGAAACCGAATTTCGCAAAACCCAACTGACAAAACTTTTCAACGATCATTTTGATTTAATAAAAAATATATATATGACCGCAATAAATTTTGCAGGAAGCTCTTTTAACTTCAACCAAGTTTTCCAAATTCCATACAAAAATTAACATTTTGGGAGAGTAGTCAACACCATATTTTCTTGTGGCGCACGGCAGGAAAGGAGCGATGAGAACGATAGAAAGTCCGTCAACTTTGTATGTAGCATGACACTTGACAAAAGCGTATTCCCATTTGTAAACACGGAGATACCAAATAAATAAATAGAAATCAAATGTAGGAATGGGACGAGATCAATAATTGATGGTAAATAAGGCCGTTACAAATATTTAATTGACTTTTTGTCCTACTAGTCTCCGAAAGGTCAAGGGGGGGGGGGATAATAAAAAATAAATATTAAAATGAAAAAAATCAAAAAACTCCTCGGATTTGTTAAAGAATGTTTTGAAAATCCCCAAAATTATCCGAATTTTATTTTGTTGCCCCCTAAAATTATCATTTTTTGGCAAAAAAAATCCGAGGGGGGGGAGACAAAATGGATTTTAAATATTTGTATCGGCCTAAGATAAGAAGATACTCCAAGAATTCCTCCGGCAGTTACTCCAGGAATTCCGTCGGAAGTTCGTACAGGAATTTCTCCAAAAGTTCCCATAGGAATTCCTCCGGAAGTTCCTTCAGGAAATTCTGCGAAATCCCGGAGGAACTTCCGGAGGAATTCCCGGAGCAACTTCCGGAGGAACTTACTTCATTTTTCTTCTTTGTCTTATCTATTTTATTTGTGTCTTATTGGTCTTATTTGTCTTATATGTCTTATTTGTCTTATTTGTCTTATTTGTCTTATTTGTCTTATTTGTCTTATTTGTCTTATTTGTCTTATTTGTCTTATTTGTCTTATTTGTCTTATTTGTCTTATTTGTCTTATTTGTCTTATTTGTCTTATTTGTCTTATTTGTCTTATTTGTCTTATTTGTCTTATTTGTCTTATTTGTCTTATTTGTCTTATTTGTCTTATTTGTCTTATTTGTCTTATTTGTCTTATTTGTCTTTTTTTTGTCTTATTTGTCGTATTTGTCTTATTTGTCTTATTTGTCTTATTTGTCTTATTTGTCTTATTTGTCTTATTTGTCTTATTTGTCTTATTTGTCTTATTTGTCTTATTTGTCTTATTTGTCTTATTTGTCTTATTTGTCTTATTTGTCTTATTTGTCTTATTTGTCTTACAGTGAAACCTCCATGAGTCGATATTGAAGGGACCATCGACTCAAGGAAATATCGAGATGTGGAATATACAAACCTTGTGATGCTGTTTGAAGGGACCATCGTAGTAACCCAGAAAATATTCTTTAACGTGGAATAATTTGCTTCTATGAGTCGATATCGAGTCATAGAACATCGACTCATGGAGGTTTAACTGTATTTGTCTTATTTGTCTTATTTGTCTTATTTGTCTTATTTGTCTTATTTGTCTTATTTGTCTTATTTGTCTTATTTGTCTTATTTGTCTTATTTGTCTTATTTGTCTTATTTGTCTTATTTGTCTTATTTGTCTTATTTGTCTTATTTGTCTTATTTGTCTTATTTGTCTTATTTGTCTTATTTGTCTTATTTGTCTTATTTGTCTTATTTGTCTTATTTGTCTTATTTGTCTTATTTGTCTTATTTGTCTTATTTGTCTTATTTGTCTTATTTGTCTTATTTGTCTTATTTGTCTTATTTATACCAGCACCACTGTTATCACCCAAATACTTTTCAAAGCTTGTGTGGAAACCTTGTATAGGAATCCTCTTACGATATTTTCTAATGTTGTTCTAGAAACTGCTCATGTTTTCATTTTCCAAAACCAGCAGGAGTTTGTTTATTTTCATTTCCTCATTGCGTGATTGGTCGGCTCTGCTGCTGTTCTCTCGCCGAACCACTCCATGAGTGATAAATTTCTTCCCCATTGTTGTCAATTCCTTTGTTCTTTGTTTACGGCAAAATTCTCAAGCAATTGTAAAATGCATAATGATGAAATAATTTTGGCGACACTGACAGCGTCATTCTGGCGGACTGAATTGGGCAATTTTCTCTCTCAGAGAGTGCTACCACGTGCTTTTTTAACGGAAAACCCTTCCCTCAGACCTGAAGGGTACGTTTTTCGCTTAATCAGCTTCACTGAGCTGCTTAAGCGAAAAACGTACTCTTAAAGGAACTTTTGGTTACTTGGGACACTACTTAAAACAAGCAAAATACATGCTAAATAAGTGAAAACGAGGGGTCGACATTTATTTGACGATTTTCGGAGCGGCTTCCGTGAATTTCAAATGTCTCTAATTCTTATGTCAGGAGATGTCAGGAATGCGTGCTAGTGAAATAAAGACCACTTGGTGCCAAGACGGTTTGGTTTGTTGGTTTTGACATTTTATCTATTGACAAAATTGCTACAAAATTTCTAATAATCAAAGAAATAATTGTTGAAATTCAAATCAACGATGTGATTAGAGCAAGAGCAAGCAAGCAAGAGTACAGACGAGTATTTCCCTGGAGAGAAAATAAATGGCAAGTTAAAATTTTTTGCTGGATACAGATATCATCAAAAAATGTAATGGGCTGTCTGCATGAATCATCGAATCTATGACGAAAGGTCGAAAAGGCAAAAAGTCGAAAGACAAAAGGTGGAAAGATTAAAGGGCCGAAAGTACTAATAGTCGAAACGACAAAACGTCGAAAGGAACAAAAGGTCGAAAAGATAAAAGATCGAAACGGACAAAAGGTTGTAAGGAAAATGGAAGAAGAAAGAAAGATGAAGGTAGATGGAAAAAAGAAGAAGAAGGAAAGAAGGAAGAAGCAAGTAGAATGATAAAATAATAAGGAAAAAAGAAGAAGGAAGGATAGAAGAAAAAGAGTAAGAAAGAAGAAAAAAAGAGGGAGTAAGTAGGATAAAAGAAGAATGAAGAAGAAAGTAATTTTTGACCTCTTGTCCTTTTCCTCCTTATGCCCCTTTCAACTATTTCCTTCCCTTGTCCCTTCTGTCCTTTTCCACCTTTTGTCCCTTTCGACCTTTTTCCGCTTCAACCTTCTGTCCCTTTCAACGATTTTTCTTTCTGACTTCATGTCCCTTTTGTCCTTTTGTCAGTTTCGATCATTTGTCTTTCGACCTTCTATTCGTTCGACCTTTTGTCTTTCGACCTTTTGTTCTTAACCCTAAATAAGCGTATCATCAACTACTACTGTCCGCAAAATCACATGAATTCACAACGTTCATAACCAAATATGTACTGATGCCACCAGATATCGCTTCAGGACTTACACAAGAAACATGATGTATTAGAGTAGACGTGGCCTCCAACATACTCCAGACAGTGACATTCATAGGGTTCAGGTCCAGCAAACTCGCTGGCCGCTTTTAGCTCGAAATGAACCCTGAAAACCCTTAGTTGGGTTTTCTTCACTTTTTGAGCCGGGTGGCTTCTAGTCCTAACGTAAAACTCAACCCCTGGTACCAAAATAACGACGTGCCCTGTTCGACGACGCTTTGTAGAGCTAATTCCCAATACGAATTTTGTATATTATTTTTACTCACTAATGTATGCATTTGACAGTAACCAAGAAAATTTACGATTGAAAGTTTTTTTTATGTAACCCGTTGGCAGTCTCTCGACTCAAACTCTACTCCGGGTCCATCCCTGTTATTCTCCACGGTAGCTAAATTTGCTTCAATAACAGACGTTCCTAAGCCACTTTGCTCAAATGGTCACTGTTTTAGGCTTGATCTACATAGTTTTCTATAAAATAATCCCTTCAAGTAGCCTCACTTATTATCGATTTCTCTACCTTCTTCTTCTTCTTCATTGGCATTACATCCCCCACTGGGACATTACCGCCTCGCAGCTTAGTGTTCAATTAGCACTTCCACAGTTATTAACTGCGAGGTTTCTAAGCCAAGTTACCATTTCTGCATTCGTATATCATGAGGCTAACACGATGATACTTTTATGCCCAAGGAAGTCGAGACAATTTCCAATCCGAAAATTGTCTAGACTGGCACCGGGAATCGAACCCAGCCACCCTCAGCATGGTCTTGCTTTGTAGCCGCGCATCTTACCGCACGGCTAAGGAGAGCCCTAATTTCTCTACCTTCTTCTTCTTCAATGGCTCTACATTCCAACTAGAACTTGGCCTGCTTTTCAACTTATGCAACTTATTCTATTAGCATTTCCTTCTAGTTCCAGAATCGAACTCGCCATCTCCGGATTGGCAATCCTACGCCTTTTTTTTATTTATGGCTCTTTCAAGTGAGGCATTACAAAATAAAAAGGTGCCACGTTCCTAGTTTCGATAAAACTTCTACTCAAATGTTTTGATCATATTTTTGCAACTGGTTAATTCCTACCTAGCTAGATTTAAGCGTGACTACGACTCATCATCATTAGGGAACGCCTCAGAAAAGTATTGCCGCAGAGAAGAGATCTCACATCATTATCACTGATGAAAAAGACCTCCGGGACACGATGTCCGTTGGATCAAATGCGTAAAATCCGAGCGTCAATGTTAGATTATATGTGACGCGGCACTGAACAAAAATAGTCAACATGTGACACCACCACGACAGGATATGTCTTTAGTTTAGTTTTGTTAGATATGTCTTTAGCTCCATCAGTTGCCACCACAAGATAACATATCCGAGGGGAGGGTGAATGCATCAAATAAATGAAGTAATCATAACAATACGGGGTTCTTCTTATATTAAACAAAGTTTTTTTTAGAGTGGACAAATTGAAATTCTACGATCATGATCTTTCACACGCAAAAAAAGCGTTCATGAATTCGTGAACTAACAAGTTCACGGTGTATTTTTTCGTGAACAACAGCCACGGATTCGGGAACACAGTCACGTTTTCTGGAACGTTCTGGAAAACGTGACTGGTGTTCCCGAATCCATAAATTAAATCACGGTGTATTTTTGCTGGTTCACGAATTCGGGAACGCTTTTTTTGCATGTACGAAGCAGAGTTTTGGCGCTTCCGCAATGCTGTGAACCGGCCAATGCAGCAGAGCCAAGAAGTCTTCTCAGATTAGTTAAAAATGTAGGCAGAATTTGGCTGCAAAAACTGATCTACTTCGTATTCTGCTAATTTCTGCAGAAATTGGTATTCTCGAGTATTAATCACCTTGGTTTTTTTTTCTTTTTTCAAATAATCACCTTGATATTTAGTAAGGACAGTCGATCGCTTCAGTTTATATCTTCGAGGGACACGTTTCAAGTTGAAAACTAACTGAACACCTCTTCCACTCTTATTCAGTCCTCGGTTGAATTATGTGAAAAGGTCTTAACATCTGTTGCTATCCAACATGAAGACATTCAGAAAAAGTCCAGAGCAGATGAAACCATCATTGGTAAGGTGGTTCGTGTACTAGACGGAAAATTTTTGAACGCTATGAATTATTGTCAGTGGCTGATTTTTTACCCGCCGCTTCCATATCCAGGCGCTATTGTATATGCGCAAATAGCATGAGTTAACCGCCAGAAATTTGTATGGCGAAAGACATCTAACGCGGGTTTTCTCAAAATTAGAACTAACTGATTTCAGAAAGTTAACTCCTAGTGTGCCGCTGTAAGCACGCTCAAAGCAGGCGATTCATTAGCATTGCCTTTTAAACCGTACGCTACTGAGCTATGTGTACTAGATCTTCTGCTTCGGGGAGAACGAATCGTCATTCTAAAGTCGTTACAGAGCCACGTTTTAGCTTGTCCATGAAGGACATCGTAGGATGATGGTGCAGGCTGTCTACTCATCCATAAAATTAAAATTTCCTGATTTTTCCAGGTTTATTTTTCAGGTGCTTTACATTGATTTCCACGTGAAGCAAAATAATCAATTCAAACAAGTGAATATTGCGAAAAACGTTTCTCAAGAGACATTTTTGACATTTGACACAATTTAGAAATTCTTTAGGAAATACTTCTAGGAATTACTTCAGCCATTCAATTAAAAATTCCTCCAAGTATTCCTTCAAAATTTCTCCAGGGATTCCTTAGGAAAAAAAATCCGAAAATGAATTCAGGAATTCCTTCAGAGAAAGAATTTTAAGAATTGCTTCGTAATTTCTCTATGGAATTCCTACGGAACTTCCTCCATGATTTAATTCAAGAATTTTCAAGAATTCAAGTATTTCTTGAGAAAATCCCTCAGAAACCCCCTTGAAGATTTAATCAGATATTCTTTTAAAATTTCTTTTAAAGTTTGTTTTAAAGAACTCTTTTGGATTTAAGTTCATTAATTTCTTCAGTGAAACTTTAGAAAACTTCTTATGAAATTGTTCAGGAAATTTGTTTGGAAATTTCTTCGGGATTTTTAACAATTTTCTCGGAAATGTTTTAAAGAATTCCTTTGGAAACACCTTCAGGAGTTCCTTTGAAAATTCCTTTAGAATCTCAATTGTTCTCAAAGCAATTGTTCCTACATGGTTTGCAGAAATCGCTCTCAATAGATAACGAACAACGATAAAAGAGAGGCAAAAACCACTTCGAATCATAACAAGCCATGAAAACTAAACTACCTATCGCACTTGTATACAAGTTAGAAAAAAATTGATTCGGATAGACGGCCCGATGGGGTTTGATAAAACGCTTTGTTCTCGCTCATTTCATGTTGATTGCACAGCTGTGTAAAACAAGTTGAACTGCATCATCAGAGCCGGTGCCCCCCGCAATTGGGTTTTATTGAAAGAAATTTATCATGGGTTGTAGCCCCCCGAATCAGTTCATTATCGTAACAGCTACCGAAAAACGTCTCTCACGGTATGCTACCTATCGAGAGTGTATACAGACATGATAAGTGAGAGATTTTCTCAATCTCCTTTGGATTCAAACCCTGTGTTTCTACGAAAAAAATTCTCCAGTAACTTCTTCCGAAATTCGTTCGGATATTCCTAGAGAATTTCTTCCAGCAACTCTTCCAGAAATTTATTTGAACCTTCGGAAATTCCTTTAGTATACCACCTAGTATTCCCTTTTATATACCTTCAGTACTTCATTTGAAAATTCCTCTAGGAATTCCTTTGAAAAATCCATTCGGAATTCCTTCGGAAGTTGTTTCAAAAACTCCTTTAGCAGAAATCCTTCCAAAATTCTTTTTTTTTTCGAAAAGTCCATCAGGTTCTTCTTCAAAAATTCCTTAAAGAGTAGAAATTGAGCTAACGAGTAGATCTTTTAATAATCGTTCAAAAATAGGCCAGGAAACACCACACTCAGATTGGAAGTACGATTTGCGAATGTATAACTTCTTCTTCTTCTTCTGCGAGGTTTCTAAGCCAAGTTACCATTTTTGCATTCATATATTATGAGGCTAACACGATGATACTTTTATGCCCAGAGAAGTCGAGACAATTTCCAAACCGAAAAGTGTCTGCGACCGGCACCAGGAATCGAACCCAGCCACCCTCAGCAAGGTTTTGCTTTATAGCCGCGCATCTTACCGCTAGGCTAAGGAAGTCTTCTATAATGTATAAATCAATACTCTACAACAGGAGTAGCCCGGTCCACCTTAATGTCTGAAAGAGTAGGAAGGAATCTGAAAGGAAACTAGAAGGTTCAGAATATATTTATCATCGCTGCTCGTATACTCGTCTTATGACAGTTCATAAATGTTGTTAAAGTGGAACTCGTCAGCATTCAATTTCAAATCTAGCTCAAATCTAGTGATGGTGTCTCCAAGTCGGTGTACTGACGAACATTATCTTGGTTAATGAATAGGTTGCTTGATTAGTTTAAGATTTTTAATGAGGTTTTGTCTAGTAAAATAATACATACATTGTTTAACCGATCTTTGGAATTCGTCTAAGCCAGGGCACCTAAACTTGTAGGTGACTCGCAATATGTTTGCTGTGGTACATAAGCTTTTGAGAGGCCCTCCCCTTACATATAGGATCTGGCATCATTGCAAATCAGGAATTTAGTTAGTCTCGAAGTTGTTTTATACTTTATTGTGAAATTCCTGGAATTTCTGAGAATATTCGTTTATTAGAAGTATCGTTTAGACATTCATTCAAGAGTTCCTCCATTTACTTCGGAAATAAATTAAGAAATTTGTTTGGAAATCCTTCCAGATATTCCTCCGAAAAGTTTTCTTTAAAATTACGTTAGGAATTCTTCCGGAAATTTCTTTGGGTATTTCTTTGGAAGGTTTCAAATTAAAAAAAAAACTTGAGGAGTTCTCAAACGAATTTTTGGAAGAGTTTTTGAAGAAATTCGTAGAGCGTTTTGAGCATTAGTGAACATGAAATAAAACATGATCTTTTGAAGGCATATCCAAAAGAGAGATTTTCGAGAATAATTCCAGAAAGAACTACTAAAAGAGTTTTTGAAGGTATTTCTTAAATACGTAACAAAAGAATTCCTAATGGAATTTCCAGAAAATCCATAAAGGAATTTCTGAAAAATTTTTTGATAGACCGGAGGGATTCTCAAAGGAATTTACGAAGAAATTCTTTATAGAATTTCAGAGGAAATGCCTACTGGTATTTCTGCAGTAATTCTAGACCTTTTTCCGGAAATTGAAGGAATTTTCAAAGCAACTCCTGAAGAAACTTCCAACAGTCTTAGATTTCTCCAAGAATTCTTTTGGACATTCCGTCAAGCCTTCATTCAGAAATTTCTTTAGGGATATCTTCAGAAAATCTTCCGAAAATTGCTTAGGAACTAAATCAAGAAAATAAATATTTTTTTTGAAATTCCTCAAGATATTCTTCCAAAAATTTAAAAAAGTGATTCTAAGAACTATTTCAGAAATAGTATCCGTGAAAATCGTGTCTAAAAATCGAGATTTTGTCAAATTTTCAGTCAAAATATAAAAACCGTAGTTAAATTTTTAGTTACATTAAAATTTTATGTTTTCTCGTTCATTTACTTTACATTCTCTCCTTTTTGTGAAATTAATATGAAAGCGAAAAGATACCGAAACAATTACCCCATCATACAGTTACTGTAGTTACAAATCTAAACATTTTTTGAAACTTACCTTAATAGCCAGACACGCCCGTATCCGCTTGGCCAGATCCACATTGGACCCATCGTCGGCCCCGTCGAAGAAATTATCATCGTCGTCATCGTTGTCGTAATCGTCGTCGCTGCTACTGCTGCTACCACTGCTACTGCTACTGCTCGAGCTGGAGCTCGAAGAGCTAGTGTTGCTCGAACTGCTACTACTGGCCACTACGGCTCCCGGGCCACGGCCACCTCTACCGCTACCGCCACCACCACCACCACCACCACCATCACCAACACTGGTGGCGGAGTCCTGGTCCATGAGCACGACCTGGTCACTGGCTGTGCCATTCTGGTGCCGTTTTCTCTGTGGCAGTTGTGACTGCTGGAACACTATCGTGGACTCGCCCAGCTCACAGTCACCGACGTTGCCCAGGCAGAGGCGACACAGCTTGTATAGCTTGGCCGGCACGTTGCCGGTGCCGCACGCGGCGGACGATCGTGGATGCATCATCTCACGGAGCGTTAACACGAAATAAAAGGTTAAAAAGGGAAAGAAGGCGAGCTCAACCCTTTGCAGCAAAGGGCGAGTGGGGGGTCACTGAATCCTAATTCGATGCCGAACCAGGCAAACAAAATGTAATCACACTTCACGGCACCGCACCAGCCGGCTTACAGCACAAACCCAAAATAATCAAACGGAAGAAAGACTTTCCAGAGCCTCGTTTCAGTCGACGGCATTGGGCACTGTTGTTATCGTGTTGTTGGATCGATTTCTTCTCCGACCGGCGGGCATGCAAAATCATCAGAACCACACTCGCTCACTTTCACATTTCCTTGAGTAGGATTTCCGATTGCTTCCGAGCGGGGGTGGTGGTTCGGTTTTCTATTCGGACTCTTCTTATTTCTTTTCCATCAGAACGCCTGAATGGGGGGGGAGGGTGGTTCTAGAACACTTTCAGTTGTGACGCACGCAAACACAAATCACACCTCTCGGCCCACGAGAAATCAACAGCAACGTAAGATATAAAAGGTGAAACAACAAAACATCAATACACACTGGCTATGGAACAACTACACAACGAGAAACCACCGCGTGATATATGAAAGAACTGGCCCGGCAGGGGATTGTTAGGCAACTTCAAACTTATGCAGCTCGCGCACTAGATAATAACTTCTTCTTCGGAAAGTGTCTTCATGCGGTATAGAACTTGATGACGGCAGCACTCTCTCGGAAACGTCTCAACAAGTTGTCAGTGGTTTACTGGAATATTCCTAAAACGAAGCGAAAGAGAAGCAGGAAAATTTCGGAATTAGAAGAACGCTCAGTGCGGTAAAGTAGTTTGCAATAAATAGACATATGGGTCATTAACAACTGTTTTGCGTGGTTCCGTCGAGGGTAGTCGAGTCACGGGATAATCTGCGGATGATAACCTTGAAATCAGTTCAACGAACACATGCTAATGGGTTGCGGAAATGGCTTTGTAACTACTGACGCAAAGACGTGTGACCTTCTTTTGCAGAGGTGGAAATGTTTGAATGAGGGAAAATTTGCTAAAAGTATAATAGGGGATAAAAATAATTCATAGTTTCATTTGCAAACGTTTTTATAATAATGAGTCATTCTCAATCATCTTACACCTTTTTTTTGCCTGCAACCTTAGTGATCAAGAATCGTTGTACAGTGTACACACATATTCTAATTCGTTTCAATTGATTTAATTTTGCACGCGTATACGAAAATATGTATCAAACTTCATTCGAAAACGTAAATAAGAATACTGATCGTTGGTTGAAAATCCGCTACTAGCCTCAAAGGACACATAAGCAAAATAGTCCTAGAATTCCTTCTTATCAATCAATACAAAACATCCGAACCCGTAATTTTTCCCATAGGTAATGAAAGCATTCTGATTTGAAAACGAATTTGCCAGTTTTTAGGGTTAACCTTAATTTGCGAAACACGCTCAGACAGAAGGCGAAACCCATCGTCGCAGTGCGGAAATATCTAAACCGCGCTTATGACAGTCTTTTTGTAGTAATCAGAGAAATGCGATGGGTGGAGTAGCTTATTCAGAGTCAGTGTTGTAGTCGAAAGGAACCTCATTAGAAACAACAGACGACATTAAACTTTCGTGGATGCTACAAATAAGGTTTCTTTTATTGGTTTTTGAGCAAATAGATATCAATCACGCTATTTTCTATGTTTATTTTATAGAAGACGCAGAGAACTCTCTGATTCTTGTATTATAAAATGGACATGCCAATAAGTCATGTTCCTAGTTTCGATATTCACATGACTCGATGGTCCCTTCAATATCTACTCATGACAGTATAGAATTTTTTTTACGTTTCCGTTCGGTAGCATGATGCTACAACTAGACCTGTGCGTCGGTCACATCATTGGCGGCGGCGCACATAGGAGTAAATGAGGTACAATCCTGGCCAGAATTATTTAGTGCTTTCATTGATGTTACTTCGTGTTCGTGGTGTACAGATGGAAGTTGGAAAAAGTATTCCACCATCCATAGATGTCTCCGGTTTAAAAGGAAGATTGTTTTACGACGGACTGAAGGATAGGTACATGCTTTAGGCGTCAAGCAGTTGGTCACCGACGGGATTCCTGTCCTCAACAAGCGCGGAACAAGCCAGAAAAGCGAAGCAGATTAATCCACCTAGCGGTGATGGAGACTTTCCCGTGTGTTATAAAAATAGTATTTTGGCCATAACTTCTGAGCCCATAGTCCGATCTGACCAATTTTAAGAAATATATATTTCAATAGGAAACAATGGGACAGGATTCTGCGTCGAATGCAACTTATTGCGAGCAAATCGATTAAGGATAAGTGCCTGAAAAATGAGTGAGAAATTTTGCGCACACACATACACACATACACACACACAGACATCACCTCAATTCGTCGAGCTGAGTCGATCGGTATACAACACTATGGGTTTCCGGGCCTCCTACAAAAAGTTCGTTTTTGGAGAGAACATATAGCCTTTACGTATACTTTGTATACGAGAAAGGCAAAAACCCTTCTCCCCTATATCACACTTTTTGTATTAATCATATGAAAACTTAGTATGGATCATCACACTTCAGGCAAATTTTCCTTGAAAGAAATTAAAAATTGTTCACAAAAGATTATTAATTTTTGGATTTAGAATTGATCAAAACTTGGTTTTATGATATTTTTTTGTTACATTAATTGAGTAACTGTCCAAATTGGAACACTTCCTTAATTATTGAACTGACGGAAGTAATCGACTGTCCTAAACAGCCATCCGGCAAAATTTGTTAACTATTGATTAAAATTAAAAGGCGCTGAATTAGACAATGTAACGGTTATGTAATCTAGCGGAAATAGCTAAGTTAGCTGATAGAATTCGACAATTGACTGACAAAACGAATTTGAAAGATGATCGTGGTCGTATTAGTGAACTGCATACCTAAATAGGCCCATGTGGTTAGTCCTCTGACCGAATTGATTACCAAAATCAGAAATTCATCGGACATAATAATGAATTTTATGACGAGGTTAACGAAACGACAGAAAATTAGCTTTCTGAAAGATCATTTGTTATACCTATATAGAAAATGTGTTGGTTATATTGCTATGAGAAAAACATTTAAAAAAATCAGTATATGTTGATACAGAACATACAAAAAAGCGTTCACCAATTTGTGAAATAGTAAAAATATACCGCGATATAAAATAACGGTTTATGGATCATCAGTCACGTTTCCTGAAACGTTCTGGAGAGCGTGACTGATGTTCCCGAATCTGTGATTTAAAACGAATTTTACGTTCAAATAAGTTTTTTCAGACTTAGGGTAATTGTTTGTTTGGATTTTGGGTAGTTTTCCTTTAAAACAATTCAAACTTAAATTCTTTCCTACAAAATCAACTTTTAATTGCATGATCACGAAAATTTAAATAATTGTGGTTTAAATTTAGGGTTATGATTTAATTTCTTTTTTTTTTCGTTTTATAAACGTATAATTATTTTTTTTATTAAACAGGTTTTCAGCCTTTGACTGGTTCACCCCTTTACGTATAATTATAAAAAAAAATCATAGCTGTGCAGTAGGGTGCCAATGGAATGGAATGTATGGAAAAAAATTGACCCTCGAATTTCAAAAACGGGCAGTGCTCGAATTTCTCCTGAAATACGTTTAGGAACTTTTTGAAATTAGTTTTCGATGCTGAAGAAATTCCTTAATGAAGAAAGGAGTTGCAGATGGACTAAACGAATTTCCCGAGGAAGTTCTGAAAGAATTTCCGGAGCATGTTTTCAAGAAGCTGTAGAGGAAATTCTGAAACAAAGTTTCCTAAAGAAAATTTCGAATCAATTCTAAGAAATCCTTCCCAGAGTTTACGCAGTAATTACTGGAGAAAGTTCAAAACGAATACCTGGAGGAATTTCTTTCATGAATTGTTGAAATAATTTCCAAAATATTTCCTTATGGAATTCTTTAAAAAAAATATCCAAATGAATTCCCGGTGGATTTTCTCAAGGAATTTCCGAAGGAGTTTTTATTAAATTTCCCGAGAAATTCGTTCAAAAACATCGAAAAACTTTCTAAAATAATTTTTGAAGAAATTCCTGAAACATTATCCGAAGATATGTTCGAAAAAAATTTCTAAATGAATTTCCGAAGGAATTTCTGAAAGAATTTCCGGAGAATGTTTTCAAGCAAAGTTTCCTAAGGAAAATTTCGTAAGAATTCCAAGAACCAGGCTTGTAAAATGTCATCTGCATGTCATTTGACTAATTTGTTCATAACTTTCTTCAGAAGCCCAATTTACTTCAAAATTTTAGATGTACGCATAACGCTTGAGTAGCGCTATATTTTTGTCCAAGGGTACATTGTTCTAAACATAACATCTGAGGCTAGAGAGTGAAATCTCTCCAAAATGTCACGTGTCATTTGACATAATGTCATTTGAATGACATTTTGCCTCCCACACCCCAGATTACATATTTACAGCAATGTCTTGTTAGACAAAGTTGTAGCCACATTTAGGCGCTATAAGTTCGTCATACTTGATAGTTGATAGCTAACTACTGAAAAAAGTTCTGGGAAAATTATACAAACAAATGCAAATGACATTTTACAACATTGCCAAGAACTACTTTCCAGAATTTGCGCAGAAATCACTGGAGAAGTTTCAAAGCGAATACCTGGAGGAATTTCTTTCATTAATTGTTTAAATAATTTCCAAAACATTTCCTTATGGAATATTTAAAAAAAAAACATCCAAATAAATTCTCACTGGAACTCCTCAAGGAATTTACGAAGGACTTCTCAGTAAATTTCCCGAGAAATTTGTTCAAAAACATCGAAATGATTTCTAAATCTATTTTCAAAGAAATTCCTGAAACAATTTCCGTAGGTGTTCTTAACGAAATTTCCGAAAGATTATCCGAAGATATGTTCGAAAAAAAACCTCTAAACGTATTTCCAGGGGAATTCCTAGAAGAATTCTAAGAGGAATGTTTGAAGAAATACTCGTTTTCTCGAATTTTCTAAGGTTTTCCTTGCGCAATTTCCCAAGGAATTCGTGGAGGAAGTTCCGAACTCCTGAGGGTAACTGAATTTTCGAAGGAATTTCTGGATTCACTTCCAAAGGATCGTTTTGAAAAATCTCCGGGAGTTATTTCCGAAAGAATTCCTGGAGATAGAACCAACGAAATTTCTGGAGGAATTGTAGAAACAATTACTGAAGGAATGTTCGAAGGAATACATGGAGGATTTTTTTAAGGTATGCTTGAAGGAATTGCTGAACATTTGTCATAATAAATTGCTTTGACTGGCGGGAATCTAAGTCCTGTTCCAGTTATTCTTTATTTTTACTTTCTTGTGATTCCTGATTTCCATTTTGAGAACACAAAGTAATGGTTCGGATTCAATGAGCTTCGTGTTTAATTCATATTTTGCTTGGATTAGAATTCCTGTAGTTGAGGCACTGTGGAAGGGCCTTATTACTAAAATTATAACAAATTGGCTGTTCAACCTGGACTATCTAAATTGTTCAGATCTTCATAGACGGATGCCAAAGATCTGCTTGGCATTTTACCAGATAAAGCTTAAAAAGTTGAAACCCAAACCGACGAACTAAACCAATTATTATTTGTATGTCGCCACGCCGACACCGACTAACAGCAGTTTCAAATTTACGACTATTTATTTCTTACAACAAAAAACATTTTTTGCAATTCCTGATCATAATACCTGGTTTACAGTTGACGTTTGAGTGATAAAACGGCCTACTTTTCCATACCAATGACATTGGTGTTTTAATGAACATTATGCAACTCAAATGGGTTGCATAAAATCCATTAAAGCACTCATTTTGGGTGCTATAATGGAAAACCAGAATTAGAACAATAGTTACATGACCACATTTGGCTAAATTGGTTCGGGTGAGTGTTCAAATAGTGTGTCACGTAATAAATGAAATAATTTGTTGGACATGACATCAAATTCTCCAAATGCAGGTTTATCTACCGCTTTATGATCTGTCGAGTACACAATGGAGCACGATAACATGGAATCTGTTTGTTTTCTGCAGCAACATGATTTTTTGGCAAAATTGGTCATGTTAAGCGATTAAAATTGTACCATTTTGGTACAGATTTATCAATTTAAGCCCATTTTTCGTCATTGCAAAAAATAGCGTGTTCAACTCGTTGCAAAACTCGATTTTTTCAGCACTCGTAGTATTTATCCAACTCGGCAAGCCTCGTTGGATAAATGTACAACTCGTGCTGAAAAAATCATCTTTTTGCAACTAGTTGCACAAACTACTATTTACATTTAGGGAAGTTTATTGAAATCGTTGAGAAAATTATAAAATGCAAATTTTGGTTAATTGACTTGATTGAAAAACAGTTTCCATTACAATTAGTTGTCAACGTGATGAAATTCTGATCAGCGTCGTGCCAACCCAAAATAAGTGGCGGCGGCGCGGCGCGGTGGCACACAGCACTAGATACAACACTGTCTCATATAGTATATCGGGATGCGTAACAAAGGCGACGAGATTCCTCGTGGAATGCATCGTTTCTAATAAGCTGAAAACTCTCACGTTCTGTATTTGCTTTTATTGTTATTACGGTTACACTTCCCAAGTAACGAGCTTTTTCTTTCTTTCTTCGGCTTCTATCAGCAGGCAGTTGGGTAGTTGGGCTTTCCTAACGAGCCCGCCCGGTGGAGTGAGCTAACTAAGAAATTTGTTTCTTATTTGAGCTGGCCGAAAGCGACGAGAGAACGAAACTAGAGAAAAAGGAACCACGTATGGTTTGGGTTGCTGCCAACCGGGCGGGGTGTGATTTCCTCGAGGGCTTCTGCTTTTCGGGATGGTTCGTGGTTTTGGTTGTTATCTAAGCGCTTGAACTCTTGCTTTAGAGTGTTGTGGTTCGGCAGGGAGGGGAAATAACCAGCGGCATTTGTGTGATTAGAATGTTTATTTGAATGGAGTTGGAAAAAGAGTGGTGCTCCCTTTGGGTTGCTTTTATAAACGAACAAAAGAGCAGTACTACCTGTAAGGAATTCGGAACTGTGGTTATAACTGATGGGTAAAGAAACAAATTTCTGACTTCTTAGTATCAATACACACAGACGAAAATTCAAGGAATACTAAATTGAGGATGGATGCCACCGAGACCATATCTTCAATTCAAACACAAAAGAACCGAACATTTTCTTGAGAGACGTGGAATTCATGTGAATGGTATCCACCGGTCACATCGGGACATTGACATGTAGCGATAAGCGTGACAAAATTAATTTCTGGTACGAAGGAAGCATGAACATTGACATCACGCAATATGTGATATGATAATAAATTAGAAGCGGACGGAAAGCAGACAGTTGCTTGATACTTTATATGTGTAGATTTAATATTCGTGGCAGTAAGCGGGAGCAGAATTAGAGTGTTGTTGAATCGTAAATTTTGTGCGATATTGAAATATATCAAGTCCTGAAGCAAATAAAAAAATGAACATGGTTTTCAAAACCACAACGATAGAAGAAGAATTCTCTAAAATAACAGCATTTTGCATAATTATTAATTTAATCAATGTTTGAAGAATTGTTTTGAGGATGATAAACCACTAGTATTAACAAAAATAATACAACGACATATAAAAAACTATTTAAAATCTTTAAACATTCGGTAAATCAGTTCAACAATTTGATAATCTATTTTCACTTATCATGAATTGAAACAAAGTTAAAACGATTTAGTACTTGCTGAAAAGGATTGCCAATCATGCTAATACTAACGTAACTTATCAACCAAACAAATTCGACCTTCAGCAGCAAGCAAAATTCTTGGTATCATTCTCTTTCCATACAAGCCCGACTTCACAAACGATGATGACTGTCAAAACAGCGTTACCCTACTTGTCCAAAGAAACAACCGCAAAAAAATGAGACCACACCATCTTCCAACTCGTTCGAGGAATCTGAAGAAAAAAAAAACTTCGTCTGAATCCGTTCCCGTCTCGCTTGGCTGCCCATTGGCTATTGTCACTGCTGACGGCCTGACGACGACGACGTCGAGGTAGTGCGTCTACTGAGGCTGTTATCATATCACGCCAATCAACGACACGAATCGACTCACAACAAGCTGGAGGGACTACCAAACGGGGACCGACCGGAGTCCCCATTTTGGTATTACGAGCACAACGGGCAAGGTGTAGAAGCAAATCCACACGCAGAGAGAGAGCGAGGTCAAAACAGGCGCGCAGGTAGAACGCAAAGAACCTTCTTCAACATCGAGCGCGTTTGCTTTGCTTGTCATCCTTTCCCATTGCCATGAATGGAAGAATCTAGGAACGACGATGCGTCGTTCAACCAAGGGCAGGGTTAAAAAGAATAAAGCTATTCTGTACCACTACAGAGATAATGATGGTCGAACAAGAACGGATGCGAAGTGGTAACAGGGATAGTGACGTTCATTTCTTGTAAAAAATACCTTTATATGTAAATATTTCAGTGATTCGATTTCAATAAAATTATATAGTAACAAGCAATAGACAAAAATTCCTCTCATAATCTTATTTATTAGGTATCAGAAATATCTCAGACAGAAATCCAATTATAAATTTGTACATATTGATTAGTAGGAAACATAAGATGGTCGGACCCCCCATTAGAATAAAATAGTAAAACAAAATTGAGATCAAACCCATGGTCTTATAAACAAAAACAGTAATCACTACACCATTTACAATAAAATGAATGTAATTAACTTGAAGTGAAAAATGGTTCGATACCAGCCCTGTGATAAGGTACAGACACAGTAATTGCGCCGTGCAATGTGATTTAAAATACCTTGATTTTAATCTCTTGCCCAACTATGTTTTTAATCTATTGCCTTGTATGCTTCAAATCTATCGTCCAATCCTATATTTAAGGATAAGTTTGCTATACGTTGACCAACAAAAGACTGAAGATGCTGTAGAACTTGTAATCCCTTGCGGCTATTACGACAGTGACATTTAATGCAGTGAAAATAATAATTCAATTCGCATCCGTTATAAATAACTGACGTCACCGTTGTCATGGTTACAACTTTGTAGCAAAACGTTATCGCATCGCATTTGTTAATTTATAGTGTGCAAAGCTGCCGTACAGAAAAAGGGTGGTCGTTTTCTAGGATTCGCCATCGACCAACCCTACCCGGATTCCGGATAAGAAACTACACAATGTTCTACATTCCCCAGTTATATTGCCGCTTCTCACGAAAAACAGATGATAATAATACACATAGCAGCGCGCTGCTGCAGTTTGCTTCTTGCACGCACACACATACGTACATAAACACTGGTATAGAGCCGTGCCTCAACATCCCTCGGTCTAGGAGGCGAGCGAGAGTGAATCAAAGCAAGCGCGAGGCGCGCGGAGGTAGATGGATCACCGTCGCCAACTGATGCGGCGACGATGGGGCTAAACCAGCGGCGGTTGGGGGACGACGACTCACCGATTTGATGGAGCTGCGGCGGGGCAGCAGGATAGTCTCCTCTCTACACACAACACAGCACACCGTCCGACCGCGTCCGTATAGCAGCAATACAGAATCACACTTCAAAACAGAGAATAACGCACCGCAGCGCATGGAGCAGGACCCGGAACGGAACGCCAAAGAGAAGACTGGATAAAAACACACGGCGGCAAACCGAACCGACGAATCGGCAGAACGTGGTGTACTGACGAAATACACAACACCGTGCGCACCTAGAAGGTGCCAATACGAACGACGACGACCAAACCAAACCAAACGGCTATCACAGAAGAGCAGCGATACAAAGAGCGAGAGCGGTGGAGAGAATGTATAAAATGCATCAACATCAACACCGGCGGCGAGCGAGCGACCAGAGCACTATTCGGAGAACTTTATCCTACGAGGCGCGCGTAATATCGGGATGGAGATGGTCTGATAGCTGATAGTGGATATGCGACTGATTCAAGCAACCGCGAGCAGTGTTTTCCAACCAACACCGTTCGGTGATCGCATCAGCGTTTTTTGTATGAAATACAGAAGTAGTATTTCGCAGTATTGCGAAATGTCATTTCGTAGTCGTGAGACTAATTTGTTAATAGGGAAACGGTTCGGCACTTCATCCCATAGTTCCTATTTCCATCCCATCAAAAACAAAGCATTGAAAAGGAATTTGGTTTGTTTATTTTTGTGATTTTTTTCAGCAGTAAGCACGCGGGTTAGCAAAAAGAAGCAACGAGATTGGTGCTGTATTTCTTTGTTTTGCGATGAGATGAATACATGTTCAGTGAGATGTAAAATGGAACAGTTCCCCTATGTATAGAGAGGTTTGACAAGACAGAGACAATTTTGTCGAAATTCAAATCAGCAAAACGTTGCGTAGAATAATCCGATTTCAATAAAAACAAAAACATCAGACGTGGAAACTCTTCTAGTATTCTATCCCCAACTAAAACCCCAGATTGACCTTTTGCCAACCAAGCCAGTTTTTTATCTATCAGGTATACGCAGAAATATGGCTATTTCCGTGAAAACGGTCCGGAATTAGCCATACACGAACAGATACCACTTTCGCAGAACACTCGGAACCTGTTCCAAATTGGCCAGTGAGTCTCACAGTCCTCAAAATGTACCTTTAATATATGAACCGGTGCCAGCGAAAGTGGTATATGTCACATTGAGTAAATTTTTCAGGAGACGCATTTTTCCAAAAACTTCGAAAATAAAATTCAAATTAGCAATTTTCTGCATCTCAACTGTACCAACGTGTTATGACTAATGTGCCTAAAGGTTATAAAGAGAAATATGCAGAGTTTCTTGACAAATTTCAAGTTTGCTGGAACAAAATGCACATGTACCACTATTAATGGGAACAAAATGCAACAGAAACTGAAAATCGTTGCCAGTAAAAGTGGTACATGTACATTTATAAAATTATTTTTTGCAATTCCTGATCATAATACATGGTTTACAGTTGGCATTTGAGTGATAAAACGGCCTACTTTTCCATACCAATAGAGTTGGTGCTTTAATGATCATTATGTAACCCAAATGGGTTGCATAAAGTCCATTATAGCACTCATTTGGGTGCTATAATGGAAAACCAGCATTGGAACAATAGTTACATGACCAAATTTTGCTCAATTAGCTTGGGTGAGTGTTCAAATTGTGTATACTCTGTGTCGCGTAATAAATGAAATAGATTAATGGACATGACATCAAAATTCCCCAAAGACAGATTTATCTATCGCTATATGGTCTGTCGAGCATTCAATATGTCACGATAACATGAAATCTGTTTTTACCCTTCTTACACCCTAAGAAGGGTATAAAGATCGCTTGAAAACCGACTTTTATCCGAGGCTCGGAGACCCAAGTCGTATATACCAATCAACTCAGCTCGACGAACTGAGCACATGTATGTATGTGTGTGTGTGTGTGTGTGCGTGTGTGCGTATGTGTGTGCGTTACAAAAATCTCACATCAAGATCTCAGCCGTCCGTGGACCGATTTGCACGATTTTAACACTAAACGAAAGCTATGACTTTGTCATTGTACGAGTTCAATTTTTTCAGTCAGTTTTTTCAATCAATCGGACATTTGGTTCCAGAGATATGTGAGAAATACGAACATGAAGTGCATTTTCAGAAAACTAACAAAATAATGTCACATGAATATCTCAGCCGTCTGTAAACCAATTTGCATGATTTTATCTTTAAACGAAAGCTATGACTTTGCCATTGAACCCATTGTATTTTGTTTTTGCAATTAGACATTGGGTTCCGGAGATATCTCTGAAATACGAGCATAAAGCATTAGACGTATCAACTTTACACATTGGTAAAATATGTCCCAACAAGATCTCAGTCGTCCTTGGACCGATTTGTGCGATTTTATCTTTAAACGAAAGCTATGTTTTTGTCATTGGACTCATTAATCTTTTTCTGCAATCGGAAATTCGGTTTCAGAGATATCTGTGAAATACGAATATGAGACATATTTTCAGACTACTAATGAAGAATTGTCACACCAATATCTCAGCCGTCTATGACCTGATTTGAACTCTTTTGGGCTTAAACAGAAGCTGTAATATTGCCATTTAAGGCGGCAAATCAAATCTGTAGTCTTTTATATTTTTTAAAATTGTTAAATTTCCAGAAATATCCTTTTACCCTTCTTACACCCTAAGAAGGGTATAAAGATCGCTTGAAAAACCGACTTTTTATCCGAGGCTCGGAGACCCAAGTCGTATATACCAATCAACTCAGCTCGACGAACTGAGCACATGTATGTATGTGTGTGTGTGCGTGTGTGCGTATGTGTGTGCGTTACAAAAATCTCACATCAAGATCTCAGCCGTCCGTGGAACGATTTGCACGATTTTAACACTAAACGAAAGCTATGACTTTGTCATTGTACGAGTTCAATTTTTTTTGCAATCGGACATTTGGTTCCAGAGATATGTGAGAAATACGAACATGAAGTGCATTTTCAGAAAACTAACAAAATAATGTCACATGAATATCTCAGCCGTCTGTAAACCAATTTGCATGACTTTATCTTTAAACGAAAGCTATGACTTTGCCATTGAACCCATTGTATTTTGTTTTTGCAATTAGACATTGGGTTCCGGAGATATCTCTGAAATACGATCATAAAGCATTAGACGTATCAACTTCACACATTGGTAAAATATGTCCCAACAAGATCTCAGTCGTCCTTGGACCGATTTGTGCGATTTTATCTTTAAACGAAAGCTATGTTTTTGTCATTGGACCCATTGATTTTTTTCTGCAATCGGAAATTCGGTTTCAGAGATATCTGTGAAATACGAACATGAGACATATTTTCAGACTACTAATGAAGAATTGTCACACCAATATCTCAGCCGTCTATGACCCGATTTGAACTCTTTTGGGCTTAAACAGAAGCTGTAATATTGCCATTTGAGGCGGCAAATCAAATCTGCAGTCTTTTTGTATTTTTAAAAAATTGTTAAATTTCCAGAAATATCCCTTTTACCCTTCTTACACCCTAAGAAGGGTATAAAGATCGCTTGAAAACCGACTTTTATCCGAGGCTCGAGACCCAAGTCGTATATACCAATCAACTCAGCTCGACGAACTGAGCACATGTATGTATGTGTGTGTGTGTGCGTGTGTGCGTGTGTGCGTATGTGTGTGCGTTACAAAATCTCACATCAAGATCTCAGACGTCCGTGGACCGATTTGCACGATTTTAACACTAAACGAAAGCTATGACTTTGTCATTGTACGAGTTCAATTTTTTTTGCAATCGGACATTTGGTTCCAGAGATATGTGAGAAATACGAACATGAAGTGCATTTTCAGAAAACTAACAAAATAATGTCACATGAATATTTCAGCCGTCTGTAAACCAATTTGCATGATTTTATATTTAAACGAAAGCTATGACTTTTTCATTGAACCCATTGTATTTTGTTTTTGCAATTAGACATTGGGTTCCGGAGATATCTCTGAAATACGAACATAAAGCATTAGACGTATCAACTCCACACATTGGTAAAATATGTCCCATCAAGATCTCAGTCGTCCTTGGACCAATTTGTGCGATTTTATCTTTAAACGAAAGCTATGTTTTTGTCATTGGACCCATTAATTTTTTTCTGCAATCGGAAATTCGGTTTCAGAGATATCTGTGAAATACGAATATGAGACATATTTTCAGACTACTAATGAAGAATTGTCACACCAATATCTCAGCCGTCTATGACCCGATTTGAACTCTTTTGGGCTTAAACAGAAGCTGTAATATTGCCATTTAAGGCGGCAAATCAAATCTGTAGTCTTTTTGTATTTTTTCAAAATTGTTAAATCTCCAGAAATATCCTTTTTACCCTTCTTACACCCTAAGAAGGGTATAAAGATCGCTTGAAAAACCGACTTTTTATCCGAGGCTCGGAGACCCAAGTCGTATATACCAATCAACTCAGCTCGACGAACTGAGCACATGTATGTATGTGTGTGTGTGTGTGCGTGTGTGCGTGTGTGCGTATGTGTGTGCGTTACAAAAATCTCACATCAAGATCTCAGCCGTCCGTGGACCGATTTGCACGATTTTAACACTAAACGAAAGCTATGACTTTGTCATTGTACGAGTTCAATTTTTTGCAATCGGACATTTGGTTCCAGAGATATGTGAGAAATACGAACATGAAGTGCATTTTCAGAAAACTAACAAAATAATGTCACATGAATATCTCAGCCGTCTGTAAACCAATTTGCATGACTTTATCTTTAAACGAAAGCTATGACTTTGCCATTGAACCCATTGTATTTTGTTTTTGCAATTAGACATTGGGTTCCGGAGATATCTCTGAAATACGAACATAAAGCATTAGACGTATCAACTCCACACATTGGTAAAATATGTCCCATCAAGATCTCAGTCGTCCTTGGACCAATTTGTGCGATTTTATCTTTAAACGAAAGCTATGTTTTTGTCATTGGACCCATTAATTTTTTCTGCAATCGGAAATTCGGTTTCAGAGATATCTGTGAAATACGAATATGAGACATATTTTCAGACTACTAATGAAGAATTGTCACACCAATATCTCAGCCGTCTATGACCCGATTTGAACTCTTTTGGGCTTAAACAGAAGCTGTAATATTGCCATTTAAGGCGGCAAATCAAATCTGCAGTCTTTTTGTATTTTTTAAAATTTGTTAAATTTCCAGAAATATCCCTTTTTACCCTTCTTACACCCTAAGAAGGGTATTAAGATCGCTTGAAAAACCGACTTTTTATCCGAGGCTCGGAGACCCAAGTCGTATATACCAATCAACTCAGCTCGACGAACTGAGCACATGTATGTATGTGTGTGCGTGTGTGCGTATGTGTGTGCGTTACAAAAATCTCACATCAAGATCTCAGCCGTCCGTGGACCGATTTGCACGATTTTAACACTAAACGAAAGCTATGACTTCGTCATTGTACAAGTTCAATTTTTTTTGCAATCGGACACTTGGTTCCAGAGATATGTGAGATACGAACATGAAGTGTATTTTCAGAAAACTAACAAAATAATGTCACATGAATATTTCAGCCGTCTGTAAACCAATTTGCATGATTTTATCTTTAAACGAAAGCTATGACTTTTTCATTGAACCCATTGTATTTTGTTTTTGCAATTAGACATTGGGTTCCGGAGATATCTCTGAAATACGAACATAAAGCATTAGACGTATCAACTCCACACATTGGTAAAATATGTCCCATCAAGATCTCAGTCGTCCTTGGATCAATTTGTGCGATTTTATCTTTAAACGAAAGCTATGTTTTTGTCATTGGACCCATTAATTTTTTTCTGCAATCGGAAATTCGGTTTCAGAGATATCTGTGAAATACGAATATGAGACATATTTTCAGACTACTAATGAAGAATTGTCACACCAATAACTCAGCCGTCTATGACCCGATTTGAACTCTTTGGGCTTAAACAGAAGCTGTAATATTGCCATTTAAGGCGGCAAATCAAATCTGTAGTCTTTTGTATTTTTCAAAATTGTTAAATCTCCAGAAATATCCTTTTTTTATTTTGAAATCGATAAAAGCATGATAATATCAGTTATTTTATATTCAATTGAAGGTCATATGCATAGAAATTGTTATATGCACTGGGCACACGCAACCATTCAAAAGTGTAAGAAGGGTTGCGTTCACTGTAGGTGGATTAAGTCGGGTTTTTTTTTCTGCAGCAACATGATTTTTTGGCCAGATTTATCATATAACGTAAATCAGACAGTACCATTTTGGTCCAGATTTATCATATCAAAGCCCATTTTCGTCATTGCAAAAATAGCGTGTGTAACTCGTTGCAAAACTCGATTTTTTCAGCACTCGTAGATTTATCCAACTCGGCAAGCCTCGTCGGATAAACGTACAACTCGTGCTGAAAAATCATCGTTTTGCAACTTGTTGCACAAACTACTATTTTGCAATTCCTGATCATAATACCTGGTTTACAGTTGTCATTTGAGTGATAAAACGGCCTACTTTTCCATACCAACAAAATGGGTGCTTTAATGACCATTATGCAACTCAAATGGGTTGCATAATATTCATTATAGCACTCATTTGGGTGCTATAATGAAAAACCTACATTGGGACAGTAGTTACTTGACTACATTTAGCTGAATTAGTTTGGGTGAGTGTTTAAATAGTGTACTCTAAGAGTCTCGTAATAAATGAAATGGTTTGTTGGACATAACATCACATTTTTCAAAGGCAATTGCATCCATCGTTTCATAGCTTTTCAAGCTATGCAATTTGGCACGATAAGATGGAATCTTATTGTTCTCTGCCGAAACATAATTTATTGGCATGAATGATCATGTGGAGTAAATTCGATTGTACAATTTTGGTATAGATTTATCATATTAAAGCCCATTTTTCGTCATTGCAAAAAATAGCGTGTGCAACTCGTTGCAAAACTCGATTTTTTCAGCACTCGGCAAGCCTCGTTGGATAAACGTACAACTCGTGCTGAAAAAATCATCTTTTTGCAACTAGTTGCACAAACTACTATTTCGTTATTTTTTTTTTTTTTCATTTCTTTATTTGGTAGGCACTCTGTGTTTCTTAACCGCTACTGTGCCGTCATCTACTGTGGTATTCTGCTGTACAGAATCCACACAGAATCTATTTTTAGACATTCGTTGTTGTTATCATTGCCGGGTCCATCTCATCGTGAGTCCATTGTGTCCTTTTGTCCGTATCGTGTATCCAATTGCTCGTTGCATTGTTCGGTTGCCGCTTATCCGGGTACGTTGGAGGTATGCCTCCGAGAAGAACAATTTGTCAGTCGTCATTGGGCAGCCGTGTCGGTAAGACGGGCACCCAAAAACGCCACCGTTTGGGCTGCACCTCAGGCGACTGACAAGGGGCTGGGAATCGAACCCATGACCGTCCGCTTATAAGGCGAAAGTGTAGCCAACTACGCTACGGGACCCCCCTACTATTTCGTTATTCCCTTACTAGACCTTTGCTCACAGAAGCAGTTGGTGTAATAAACACAAAATCGACAAAAATGGTTTATGTACCACTTTCGCTGGCACCGGTTCATATGTAGATTCTATACTCATCGTCTTGTAAAAACATGATCTTTGACACCCATATATGCACGGTTCCAGATGGTTTCAAAACCGGCCCTTCCTCAAAGGCCCCAGGAAGCTGCTAGAAGGGTGGAAGTGGACACTATCATCCTGGAAATGTTCCTGTAATCAACGTCTCGCGAAGCCATGAAGTTAGACACCCACATTTCGTTTCTTATTTAGCAAATCCCATTGTTTACTTATGAGATTGGCCGAATAGGGACCACTAGTGCGAAAACTGGTGCAAAGAACGTTAAAAATTAAGCAAAATCAATTTTTACAATTATGCTTTGCATGTTTTTGAAGAGATCAAAGGTGTTATCGTATCATATGAATATGCTTTATCGATATGAACGTGGTTTGCGGTTATTTAGTTGGCCATTTAGCACTAGTGCGACAACTGGTGCTATAGCCACGACTGGTACATCTAGCCTAGTTCTAGTTTCTGGAGAAATCATAAAACATGATGAAAGTAATCGTCATATAAAATGACAAGACAAGCAATAGAAAAAATGCATTTGAACATACCAATTTGAGCAGTCAGAAAACTAGATAAATTTTTCGCTCAATTTGAATTGAGTTCTCTAAAGTCAGAATTACCAACATTAATATCACTGTGTAGGATTAAGGTGGAGCAATCGTATATGAAAAAAATCATTTTTCGAGACGTATATACCCCCTGAAAATGAAGTTTTTTGCTCCCAGAAGCTACTGTAAAAATTTCAGCCAGATCCGTCAAATCTAAGTGGATGCTCAACGAGCATGGAGTTTATATGGGAAAAATTGGCTAAATATAATGGGAAAATGTATACTTTCACTTTTTAATCTCTACACATTCATTTTTATTTCTGCCGTTTAGCAAAAATCCGCACAGCCAGTTGCAACAAAAACATCACACACACTGCGAGAGGATCACCGCTGATTCACGCAACCTTCTACCACAGATTCTCTGGGGCAACACAGAGATCATGCAGGCAGTTAGAATGTCATCAAATAGTCCATTTTGAACTTATAATGTCCTTTCTGTTGGAGAACCATGAAATCGTTGGATGGCTGTTATTGACGCTAAAACGCAATTACCCCCTTCCTCTATAGGCAACTCAGTGATACCAGAATCGGTCAAATCGCTTGGTTTCTCATTTCTGAGTTATGAGAAAATTTAGCTTGAGCTTGATCTTGATTGACTGCCCGTAGTTGCTACTCCATTATGACTAGGTCAGCTGGGCTTGCACAGAGAACCAACAGATATTTGCTTGGGACTAGCACTCATCTTCAATGTACAAGTAGGTGATCTCATTTATTAGGTCACACTGGCACATGCCACGTCAGAATACAAGTCAATGTAAGGAAGGGGAAAAATTGATGATGCAATCACTCGCCCACTGCAAGCCGAATATACCTCTGCACTTGCCACGAGTTCATGCGGAATTTTATTGGATTTTTGTTTTGGGTTAGGTTCGAGAGGCAGAGGTTTGTCTTGATTACCGAGCTGCCAATGTTATAGATAGGAGCAAGCAACTGATAAAATTTCTAGTTGGATGTAGGAAACGAGTTTTTAAATTCATTTCCAATTCCAGTTACTGCTAGAATGGTCAAGTTGAAGATATAGGATGAAAACGGAAACGGTATGAAAGTCCATTTCCAGTTCTAGCGATTGCTAGAACATGAGAAATATAAAGAAAGATATAAAGTAGGAGAACGGAACGCACTTGGGTTTAAACCCACGACCTCCTGCGTATGAGGCAGAAGCAGTAGCCATATGACCCATTCAATTTCTGAGTTATGAAAAAAAATATTGAAAAAAGTCATATTTGTCAACCGGGTTTTTTTTCGAGTGAATGTCCGTAACATGTTCCCTATTGAAATCATTGTAGATCGTAAAAAAAATTCCAAATCTCACTTGCTTCTGGTCCACATTCTGGTTTAAATTCGGAACGCTTCATTCAAAACCCCTTACCTCATACGAGACGCAAAATGAGCCTTAAAAAAGTAAATTTGCAATATAAAAAAATGGGATTCGATTTTGTAAAAGCTGTTGTTGCAAATTATAGTGCATTGATTGCTCATATTAATAGTACCATGCAAAACATATGATTAGAAACGAAAACCTTTATGAGTTATGTCCAGGGCAGGCATTGAAAGCGTGAGTGAAGTGGACGAGCATTGATCTAATTGAATCATAGCATCCTATGCCAGTGAGTGAACAGCCTTGCTCAGATAGATACCAAACAATGATTATGAGCGATCGTTGCTGCGTAAACAACGAACAACAGAGTTCGCCAAGCCAAACTTGGTATGGTATCCAGGGAAGCTACGATTGGAGCATTTGTGTTACGCTCGCTCTACTAGAATAAAACCAAAACACATCAGGTGTTCTGCTTTATTCACTCTGCTTTCAAGTAGCTGGGATGGAGGAGAGAAAGTATCAAAGCCTCCCATGCAGTGTATTAGAGTTCCATTCTTATAGCGGACTTAATTTTCCTAATGTCTGAAAAGATTTTTCTAACAGCGTGTGGTACCAACACTCATTGTTAGGTTACCAAGTGATTTGCCTCACTCAGTTGTCTCCCATTGGTGAGCGATGAAGATCTTTAAACATTGAATCAACGAACGCCAAATTTCAACGATCTAGAAAGCATCAGCGATTAGGCCGCAGTAGAGCATCAAGTTGGCATGAATTTAGCCGATTTTTACTCATGATTTGATTTTTTCAATGCCTGGTCCAGGGATTGCAGAAATCGCTCTCGATAGATAACGAGCAACTATAAAAGAGAGGCAAAAACCTCTTCGAATCATAACAAGCCATGAAAACAAAACTATCGCTCTTGTATACAAGTTGGAAAAAAACTGATTCGGATAGACCGCCCCCACCGAGGGGGTTTAATAAAATGCGTTGTTCTCGCTCATTTTATGTTGGGGACCATATTTTTTTCGCACAACTGTGTAAAACAAGTTGAAATGCATCATCAGAACCGGTGCCCCCACAATTGGGGCTCATTGAAAGAAATTTATCATGAGTTGTAGCCCCCCGAACCAGTTCATTATCGTAACAGCTACCGAAAAAACCCTGGTGAAGTCCAATATTGAATACCTTGATTGTATCCATCGTACGTTATCACTCACTCGTCACAATGCGAAAATTAAAAGAGTTTTAGACAGCTCATCTGGAATGGCTTGATTGCTAGGGTAGTACGAAATTGATTACACTTAGACTACCTTTAGGGGTCGAACACTAATTAAGTAAGAGGGGGACTTAGAGAGGGAGGCATGTATGTCATTTTCTTACGCTCCATATAAAAAAAAATGATTTGTATGGGAAAAATCTTACATGGGGGAGGGGGTTGAAAAACCCCAAAAAAATGCTTACGTAATTAGTGTACGGCCCCTTAAAGGAGGCTTACGCCTAGCCTAACTGACTCAGAGATTATTTTATTTATCTCCTTACATGAAAAAGCTGCTTTATAATGAAAATGTCAATGGATAAATTATTGAAGGAGTATAGAATACTGCAATGACTTACAAAAAAGCAGAGAATGAATATCAGAAGCCTTGAGCACCAAAACACGGTTACAGTTAAATTCCCCAAAATTGTTGTCTAAACACTTTGTGGCCACAACGCGTATTTGTGTAATTGATTTCCAAGATACTGTTACACGGAAAATATATATTTAGGGTCACAAAAACAGAGACCTGCATTATGGTTGACAGTTTAACAGATTTCGTACGATTCGATCCAAGAACTAAGCCTTTGTTTCTAACAAAGATACTGAGGAATAATCGAAACGTTTTTGTAAAAAATGGCAATAATTAAAACATTTGTTGAAAGGGCTCTAGATGCAGTCAAAATTCGCAGTTATTTTTTTACCCTTGGTATATTTTAATATAAAAGAAAGTACGCTTATTATACAGATATCGATAGAAAATAATTGTATACGAATCTAGCAATTTTGTTTAAACCTTGTTTTTAAATAGAACAGTACAAATCTTATCACTTCAAAAGATTGGGTCAAAATTAAAAATAAATGTTTGAACGCTAACAGCCTTTTATTTTTGCTATTAAATCAAAATTAAATAAATTTCTGGTTGCTTGATGGAGTGAAGGGGTGGGTAGTAATAAGCTTGTGTTGGTGAGCCGCAAGGCATCCATTATGAATGACTTATCAAGAGATCTTGAATTCCTCTCATATTCAGTCGGTCATTGTGACTGTTACATTTTGGTACTTTTTCAACCATCTGTTTCTGTATCTGTATCAATTTACAATTTCCAGATTAAAAAATATTACATTTTACATATTTCATCAGATAGATTACATTTTTCAATCCTCAATTGATTTTTTTCGTAGATCTCAATAAATAAACTCGTAGTCAGATCAGTGGTAGAAATCATAGAACCAACCCCCAAAACAAGAAGTGGTTCAATCTAAAGAGGGAAATACGTCCCCATAAGGCAATACTTAAATAACTTTATACTTTTCAACAAAATTTATGCAAACTTTGTGTTATTTGGTAGTCCAAAAATTCGCAAATGCATTGCTTGTCATATGAAAATATTACAGAAAACACGTAAAAAAACACATTAAAAAAACAATGATATGGAAATGCTAATATCATTTTCCAAACTTGGACGTACATGTTCATGATAGAATTAGAGGCGAAAGTATAGAATTGATAGTTCCGTTAGGATACGACAGGCATGAAGAATGTTTTTATAGAAGTCGATTCGAAAGCGAGCGGAGGGCAATATTTGTGATGGCACATATCGCACGACCTTCCTTCTGCCAAACTCATGTATGAAGGGGGAGGGAAGAATATCATTGTGGAAGCTGATATATCTCCACTGGCAAAAGGAAGGTGGTTTGATTTGCTCATAAGCCATCGCGTGTGGAAGGATTTTCTATCGACGAGTACTGTCTCCAAATATCTAATATGACGTTAAAAAAAGTTATTTTTAAAAAAAATTACCGTCACTTTATACCGTCTTATGCTACGTTTAGACAAGGCAAGTGAAATGAGCAAGTCGCTTGAATCGAACGCGAACTGACCGTGTAAACACCTTAATTCAAATCACTTGAACGAAAAGAAAGTTGAACATGTTCAACTTTCGGCAAGTCAATTGAATTCAACTGAGTTGTTCAATTCACTTGCCCTGTCAAAACGTAGCATTATTGTACACGCAAACATCTCTAACGGAAGTCGTTTGCAACTGCAGTGACCATTTTTCTTCATTATCATTATCAAAGAACGAGTTTGTAATTGCCTTTGGAAAAAAAGAAAATGAAAAAGGTTTAATATCGAGCTTCTGCATCAAACTACTCTATCCCGATTCCATCCCTCTCTTGGTATTCAATGCTCGGAAAAGTGTTTTGACTGTCAGTCGAAACCACCAAGTCCGAAGTTCGTGGGCATGGAGTTCCACGTGCGACCAATTATAGACTAGTTCTAAAAAGCTCAAGTGCAAAATCCCCAGTGTCAAAAGATTGATTCGCTTTGTATGAATTTCATATTTCATGACCTCCCATACTCACAAATAGAGTACCAGGATGCATTCGGCGTCTGATCTTATTTTCATTCTAAATGATATCACGTAAGAAAGCTTGTGATCTGAACAAATTGAGCAATGCATTATTTTCTGGATTTATTATTTCAACTGATGCAATAACCAAAAAGATGAAAAAATTTGCTGAATTTGTTTCGCATTTCAACCATCAAGAGTGTTAAAATTTCTTCTTCGTAACATTCACCCCGATATATAAATTTTCACGTCAGTAAATAATGACGGGGAGTCAGTATCTCTCCTGAATAGTTTAGTGATGAATTGCACTGCCTATGATCGCATATCAGTCCCAATTCGTCGTTTTCGAGTTAGCACCTGTAACGGTCATTTTCATCATAGTATTATGGAATGCAACTGTTAAATAGGGATGTTCGTTCAAGAAAAGTCGAAAAAAATATCAAGCCAGTTTGTCCCAGGTGGAAAATGACCGCATATGAGTCCCTTTTTCTTTGATAATGGGACTCATATGCGGTCATTTTTAAGATAGGACAAGTAGGCTTGATGTTTGTTCCTCATTTTCTCCATTTGATTTTTTTTATATGGGACTGATATGTGATCATAGGCAGTGCACTTGTTATACATTTCGCTTGTTCTTTAAGGTCTCAAGTCCAAGTAAGGTTTAGTGGACCGTGACGAACGAACTTTTTTTTGACATACTCTGAACGTGTGATCGACATGGTTTGGAAAGGGCACCATACTACAACAGTAAACTCCAGAATGGAGCGCACAAGAGCGCAATACAAGCACTTCAAGCATGCAAGGTCTTCGATAATAATCAGAACAAAGCTGTCTCTATCCGCTACACATGACGTTGTTATAATGAAGGGAGAAAATGAGCTCTTCATTCAAGAAGACACCCAAGCCACGAATTTGTTAAGGTGTATAAACATTATATAGGTCTTCGTTTCTTACTAAACGGACTTATCTGGCATTTATCGATCCTTAACGTCCAATCGTCCAAGGGATTCAGGAATTTACTATGACATAGATTCAGTATTGTCGGCGTTGAGCAGTCTGGTCCCAGGAGGTAAAATCAAAGCTACGACATTTATAAACAAAGTGATTAGCCAATTCGTGTGAATGAATGTGCCGATTCGTGAGAGCCAATATTCACACGACATGATAGGTTTGCCGTGTAAGACTTGAACTATTCAACAGAGGCAGGTAAAACACCGTTTCCGAAGAAAGGTTCGATGTTCAACGCGGTCGAATGCAGCCTTTAAGTCTTAATAAACTGTGTCTACTTGTACTATAGTGAGAATATAGTGAGCAGAAAACTTCAAAAGATTGGTAGCAACAGATCTTTTGGGGAAAGGCCCCTACTGGTCACTAGATATGAACTGCTCGCAATTGCTTAACAATAAGGTATTGAAATTAGATTAAAAAAACTTTTCAAAGTTTTTTTTAATAAGCAAACAGAGAAGTATTCTACGATAGAAGCTAATAATATCGCATATTACTTTTCTTGTATATCAGAAATAGTACTAGTATAATATCAGGAACTTAGTGAACTTTTCCAGCTTGTAGGAATTACATATTGACGACGTAAGTGATTGAAAAGCTTCGTCAGAACACAACAGTGCCGATGTACATATTTTCAGTAATGCTGGTAGAATACTATCCGAGCCAGAACTTTACGGACACTTCAGGCTTTGTTCAAGTATGAATGTCATTTCAAAATTGAAGACCGTGACGAACGAACTTTCTTTGGAAAGACTCTGAACGTGTGATCGAACTGGTATGGAAAGGTACAGCTTTATCGAATAATGTTGAGTGTATAAAATACTTTTTTCCTGGCAAATTAAAAATTTTAAAGATGTTGTGTATCATATCATGTATTTTGTCCTTCTGCGGAAAAAACAAGTCCATTCAACTTTAATGGTAATCGATATAAAAAACGTTATTCTCACTTAACTCTATGTCACTCAATGTTTGAGCACCACTGACTGCCTGAACCCTAGACCTACGGACATGATGCTATACGACAGTGATCTCGGCATCATACAAACTTTCACAATGGTATGAGGGGATAGTCATAAAAACATTAGCCAGACTCTCGGATATCGCAGAGCGCAGCAGAGGTTACATCTCCTATACAGTTCATACCATTCAAAATTCGTAGTCGCGGAGTCGGCATCGCACTTTGTTTGGTATTGGTGCAATGCAAAGAACAACTCTGTCGGTCGCTCACATGGATGGCCGCGGTCGTTCGTGCGACCACCAAGAGAGAACGAACGACGGCCGACCGCAGCGCGATGGCTCTCGCGGACCTGATAACTGGGGGTTTGATAAACACTCTCGCTATCGTCGTCGCGAAGGAACGAACGGCAGTGGCGGCGGTGACGTTCACCTACGCGACGAGATTTTGTCTACATACATTCACTCTCCTGATAGTTTTATTACTTTTTACATTAAGGTACCCCACTCACGTAGGCCACACTATTCTTGAATCATTCAACGTAAACAGCACAGTACTTTATCATGTACCTCACTTCAAGAAAAATAAAACGAACAAAATAACAAAAAACGAGTTTTGGCTCGAGAACTCTTAACCCACACATACGCCATCTGTTTCTCGCCCTTATCGATGAAACTCACGAGAAACAAAAATATCCATTTTTAGTTTCATCACCTCTTTTATTGCTCCCACACGGACGGCCGCTTGCTCGCTCGTTTGCCGCATCATATGTGCTTCAGTTACGCTACTGACTGGTGCACGGCACGAGATATGATCATCAAAACCCGCACGATCCCCCCATAGCCTTTGAGGCCCCCTCGCCCTAACTATTTTAACCATCAGTCCTTTTATTACACTACCAAACGCGCACTGCGATGACATAACAGCCCTCCCGCATACACGCCACTGGTTTCAATTTAATCCAAAGCGTGCCCCAAAGCCCCTTTTTCACAGCCAAACAGAGTCGAAGTGATTTTTTTCTGGGGCCTGACATATTATGTGGGGCATTCATTTCTTAAAATTACAAGCTTCAATCTTGTAAATCTGTTTTCAATGGTTTTTATTGAACGACCATTTCCAACCCATAGATACGAACATTTTATACCTGTGCCGGCCCCCCATAAATCCGATCCTGTTCCTCACCGAACCCTACGGAACACAGACATTACACAGGAAAAGCGGATACCCTCTTCCATGTGCTTCCATGTGGTGGGGAGAAAGAAAAATCGTTGCGCCAGCCAGCAGCTCCCGCCAGCCAACAAAGAAAAAGGGAACGAACGACCTATCATGTGAATGTTTGTCGATATGACGATATGCTTGGGACTGCAGCAACAACACCACCAGCCGCACTCAGTGGGGGAGGCCAGGGCCTACAACAATCCGGGTGCAATATTTACATTTCCCAGAGTTTGGTCGGTCCACCGGTCGGAGCCGAACTCGGAAAGTTGTGCATGCAAAATGTTTCGCAAGCGGGATCGAGTGCGGTGCGTTTTGTGTTTCACTCGGATTTTGAGTCTTGAGTTTGAACATGTGATTATATGCGGGTGCAATGCAGCTTAGTTACAATCGGTGAGAAGGTGTGATTTTAATGCCAAATCTGGGCCGGTCATGTATGAAAATAGTTTTGGATTGGATAGGAATGCTTTGGTGGAAAAGCGGTTCGTCGGAACATAGCGTTTGGAACTTGTTTCTAGAATGAGTCATAAGCCCTAGTTAGCAAATCCGCTTTAACTGCTTTAGATTTGCCTGATAAATGGGAATTAATGACAAATATTATTTATTTGACATATTTATTTGTGTTTTTATATACAAATTTTATTGAAAAGAAGCTTCTGAGGCAACATTTTAAGTGAATGCTAAGGATTATTCGAAAAACCCAGAATAATCCAGCTAGCGGTGATGGTGCCTTTCTCGTGTATTATAAATCAAGAAAACACATCAGAGTAACAAGAAAAGCACATAAGAGGGGTCAAAATCGCTCTTTAGGAAGATGGATTCTGTTGTTTCCATCAATTCATATTTATTCATATAGTCCTTGAAAAAAAAATTCCATTTTGAAATCTTTTTTCCAAAGGGGGACCCTTGAGAAAATAAAAATAACTCCGGAACGCAATAGTCGATTAGGCCAATTTTCAATAGCGAAAATTAGAATTCCGCGTCGAATGCAACCTGTTGCAAGCAAATCGGATAAGGCTAAGTAAAAAAGTGTGTCTCACTTTTTTTTTGTACACACACATACACTGCCGCTAACCGCAAGTCAGACTTATCTGGATATGGCGTCCATATACAGATAAGTCTGACTTACGGTTAGCGGCAGTACACACATCACCTCAAGTCGTCGAGCTGAGTCGAGTGTTATAACCACTATGGGTCTCCGAGCCTTCTATCAAAAGTTCGGTTTTGGAGTTATCATATGGCCTTGACGTGTTCTTAGTATACGCAAAAGGCAAAAAAAACATAGCAAATGTTAATTCGATAATTCACGTTTTCCTAAATGAGATATGTAGAGAAATTGTTTAAGTTTTAATTTCAAAGAATAACATATAAAACTACTAAATTGTAAATATTTAGTGTTAATCATGTATTTGTTGATTACAAAGAAAATCCCTTGAATTATTGGAAGGATTTCTGAGTACTTATAATCAATTAGAATATTAATTCAATAATAAATTAATACTTAAAAATCCAGAGATTTTTGTGAATTTCAAGATATTGGTCCGGACACGGTAAACAAATAATTTAAGAAATTCTCTTTAACAGGACAACTATTACATTTCCAAGATAAATTAGGTATTTCTATAGAAGCATGACATGCTTCCAGTATTCTTATGTGTACGTCACGCTTTTAGGAGGCAGGGGGGATTTCCGAGCAACGTAGCGATTAATAAAAATTAGCAGCGAACCAACATGACCTTGTATCATCGTCGAAAAATCTTCTGAGGTATTCAGAACTCCTAACTGACATGATTTCTTTAAGGCTTCTAGACAATTTTTCCCCTTAAACTTTTAATATTCTACACGTTTATTAGAACCAACAAAAAAATTCACTTAACCTCATTTGCAGTTTTCGACGGCTAGGGGCCCTTTTAGTCCTTAAAAAAAATGCGGCGCTTGGCTAATTCATCTGCCGGTTTGTAGGGTCACTGCTCCTGGACTTCACCTCATAGCTGCGTTATTCATCCCACGAAAAACAAAGCAATGAAAAGGTATTTGATTTGCTTCTTATTTTTGTGATTTATTTTCAGCAGTGAGCACTCATGTTAGCAAAAAGAAGCGACGAAATTGGGGCCCTTTTTTATTTGTTTCGCGATGAGATGAATATATTATCAGTGAGATGGAAAACGGAGCAGTTCCCCTAAATTATTACCAACAACAATTCTTTTCAGCTTCTAGGTCTGTTTCTGATCTCCTAGGAATTATGACGTATTTCCAGAAAAAAATTGTGCAATTTTAAGAAATAGGATAGAACGACGCTGGAAGAGTTGAGCACCGTGTATATGTAGGTATATGGAGAGTCTTTCTACAAATTCAAACAGTTAAATGGAACACCCTTCAACTCATTTTATTTCTTAACTAGCAGATCACAACCTACCACAGAAGCACTACAATCTAAACATATTCATGGAAGATCGTTTAGAATTACTTCACAACTTACTAATTTTGGGCATTTTTTTTTTAAATTTGTGAACAGTCAAATCGGCTAATCCGTTCATAAGTTAAATCGTGAAGAAAGAAACATCAACTCAGCTTTATTTACATAGATGTTTCAACTTTAATAAATATTGGAAATGTATTGTTTCAGATAATAAACTTCATTTCCAAAAAAAATCGGAGTGAGCACCACGATATAAATATCGTGAAATATTTAATTTGAGAAAGGAGTAAACATTCCTTCCTTAGAGCATTAAACTGGTATCAGATGTGGCTGCTAACAACAAAACAGGCTCTCGAAAACGTTGATCGTGCATTCAGCACAGTTTATATGGTCGTGTTCCGTGGCGAGGAGCAAATGCATTCCAAATCTAACCCAAATCTAATCCATTCCAATCCAAATGTAATTCAAAATCAAATCCAAATGAATACAAATTCATTTCAAATCAAATACAAGTAGAATCCAAACCCATTTCAATTCAAATCCAATCTTATTCCAATCTAAATCCTAATCCAATTCAAATCCAATCTGAGTCGAATAAAAACCAATCTGAACAAAAATTGATTTAATTGATCAAATCGCATCCAAATCAAATTAAAATCCAATCCGTACACATTCAATACAAATCCAATCCAATCCTAAATCCGAATCAAATCAAATCCAAACCTAACCAAATTCGAACCAAATAATTTCCAAATCCAACCCAAGTTTAATCCATATCTAACCCAAATCCAATCTAAACCCATTCTGAGTCAAATCCAAATCAAATCTAAGCCCAATTTAAGTTCTATTTAAATCCAATTCCAATCCAATCCAAACTCAATTTGAAGCCAATCCAATTCAAATGCATTAAATACCAAATCCAAAACAAACCCAAACTAAATCCACATCCACTCCAAAACTAAACCCAATCAAAATCCAACCTGAGTCTAATACTAATGCAATCAAAATCAAATCCAATCCAATCCAAACCTATCGAATTACAAATCCAATTCAAACCCAACCAAAATCTAAACGAATTCTAATTCAAATCCAATTCAAATAAAATCCAAATCCAATCTAAATCCGATTCTATACCAACCCAAATCCAAATCAATCCAAATCTTAACCAAATCCAATCAAAATCCAATACAAATCCAAACAGAATCCTATCAAAATATTGTCTTAATTCAGATAGAATTAAATCCAAAATCAGCGAAATGTAAACCAAACCTAAACCAAAACCAATTGAAATCCAGTCCAAATTCAATCCAAATCCAATCCATATCTGATCCAAACCCAAATCAAATCCAAACCCAAACCGAATCAAATCCAAATTAAATCAAAATCCAATCTAAATCCAACCAATGCAAAGTCAATTTAAATTCAAATTCAATCAAAAATCAAATCCAGATCAAATTAAATCCTAAATCAACGAAATGTAGTCCAAACGGGTATACCCCGTTAGGCATAAGTACGTTAGGCACAAAATGATCCAAATAACAGCCCATGACATGAAGAAGGCAGAATTGTGCCAAACGTCCATCGTGTCTAACCAACGTACATTATGTCTAACGTCTGTTACGCCTAACGTCCATTATGCCTAACGTACTTATGCCTAACGGGATATACCCGTTTGGATTACATGTCGTTGATTTTGGATTTAATTTGATCTGGGTTTGGTTTTGGATTGGATTTGAATTTGAATTGACTTTGCATTTGTAGTGGATTTGGATTTGGATGGGTTTGGTTTGCATTTGTATAAGATTTGAGTTGGATTTGAATGGAATTTGGATCTGGATTTGGATTGGAGTTAGATTATCCGCTAGGCTAAGGAGGGCCCCTATAACTAAAATTGTGCTTTGGTATGGCTGAAAGTTGTTTGGCCTAATATGTCGTTTGATCAAACAAACCATTTGGCTGAAGCCCATCTAGTTTAAAATTATTTTGCCAAAAATGTCATTTGGACGAACAGTTCCTATAGTTCCTATAATGATCATGTGGCAGAAACGGTCATTTGGCAGAAACGGGCATTCGGCCGAACGTGACGTTCTGCTAAATTGGTCATTTTGTCGAAAAAGCCGTATAGTTCATTTGGCAGAAAATGTCGTTTGGCCAAAATGGTCAAATGGACAAACGTCCACTTTTTCGGTTCAGTTCGGCCGAATGTGGAGTAGCCATCGGGAAAGTAAGTACAGTGCGTGTGTTATTCGTCGCGGACGGAAGAAAAAAAAATCTATCTAATATTCGGTGGATCATGCGCTTGTATTGCGCTTTGCTCCGGTCAAGTAAGGGCAAGTAAGTACAGAATACTGCACGTCGGTTCGGTCGTCCAAAACGCGATCCTCCACAGTTTGCATATGCCATCGGGCATGCATGGTGACTATTGTCCATGCTCGGTTCATAGACACGTCGAACGATCTGGTATCGTTGTACTTTGTGCGGTCGAGAAGTAAATCAATTGATATGCGTTTGATCGTGTTCCTGCTCGGTGTGCAGGTAGTTAGTTTGTTCTGCTTTGTGCGGCCGAATCGTTAGTTAAAATCATTGTGTATAAAGAATGGCGCTGTCGTATCGCTTATCAGAGTGAATCCAGATCCAACGATGCCTACCTGATAATCCTTCCTGTGGTTTTTGTGGAGACGCAGAGGTAAACACGGTCTTCTTCCTACTCATATTGGTCGACATGGGTCGAGATTGCCGGTTTTGTAAAACAGTTGGACACTAATGTCTAACTTTTGGAAACTGTGTACAAAACGGCTTATTCGTTAAATTCACCTCATCGGGAGCCACGCAGGAAGCATTACGGAAGAATCGAGAAGCACGAAAAATTTGTTATTCGAGCGGGAAGACTGTGGAAGTGCGGATGATTGCTGCAGGAAGCAACATTCGATATGTTAGAGTCTTTGACCTTCCACCAGAAATACTGGATGAGGATCTATCTTTGTTACTCGGTCAATACGGTAAAGTGGAGGATTCAATTCGAGAAAAAATTCCAATGAATTTGGGTTTCGCTCACCTATACACGGGTGTACGAGGTGTCTTTATCGATGTTAAACGGGAAATACCGCAGTCGCTGGAAATCGCAAATCATAAGGCAAGGATTTTCTATGATGACCTTAAGAATAAGTGTTTCGAGTGCCAACGGGAAGGACATCGCAGAGATTCAGAAGCAACTCAAGAAATCGACATTTACGTACGCTGGAGTAGTATCGGAAACCTGGAGCATGAAGAAGGTATAAATGAGGAAGTCATCGAAGAAGTAGCTTTCGAAATTTTGGATGAGGAGATGCAGCAATATGTGGAAGAAGAAGAAAAATAGGAACCAACGAAACTAGTATTTAAAAACAAAACGGATCAGTTGTGGTTTGAGCGAAAAGATATTTTGAATTATACAGAGAAGAATGAAAAAATGTTGCGGGAGTATGCCGAGGAGCAACGGAAGAAGAAAGAGGAGGATCTACGAGAACAAACAATGTACGCAGCTCGCAAAAAAGTGCGAAAAACAGCAAATAATTAGAATAAGTTTGTTATTCAATAAGCAAATCGGCTCCGTAGAGTTTTTTGTAAAACAAATGAGCCTCAAATAAATAAATTTAAAAAAAATATAAAAAAAGAAAATTTGATTTAATCGAAATGAGCATACGTCTGAAAATGTCTTTCGGTCAACTGGTCATTTGGTCAAAAAAGGTGTTTGGCCGAAAGGGTTATTTAGCCTAAATGGTAGTTTGGCAGAAAGGCCATTTGGCGGAAAATGTTATTTGGCCAAACGGGTGGATATTTTCGACCATATCACCCATTCAGTAATCAACATTTGGCCGGTGGACCAAACGACATTCTTGATCTTGACCAAATAGAGAATGGGCCATCAACCATTTCAGCCAAACGACATTTTCGGCCTTATAACCTATTCGGCCAAACCAGCATTTCAAAAATCTCGTGCATACTCCAATGAATTTCCTAGGAAAATTTCGAACAATTTGACGTTTCAATCCACTTTTTTGTTAGTGTCCACAATACTGACAAATGCCGGCGCCGCCGCTTTCCGGACCGGCGCACAACTATAATCTCAACAAAGACTTTCCTTGAAGTCCAATACAATTTAATCCAGTTGACGATCCACGAAGCCAGATCAAGGCGGCTCTGCTTCAAGATAACAAAGCCGTGCCGAACTTATCAAAAGTCAATGTACACGGCATCTTCTTGCTGCCGCTTCTCGGTACTTTTAATAAAATAGTTCTGATGATGAAATCTGATCCAGAACACGACTCTTTGAAACGTCAACTGATTAACGAGAGTTGTAAACAGTGTCGTAACTGAAGTTTAATTAAGAAGTCTTTCGAAAGTTGAAATTCCAGAACTGAAATTTCAATAACCCGCGAACATTCTGAAGAACTTTCAATCAGGTCTAGTTTCGGGAAGCGATCAAAGCCGCTCGAAATAGTGACTAAATTACCAACGTTGATGAAAAAGAATAGTAACTTTCAATAAGACATAAGACAAAGGTGCTGTTTGAAACAACATTTAAACTAAAATGAATTTCCTTGTATGGAAAAATCATCCGTTCTCATCAACTACGCATCGCATCAATAACAAAGCTAAGTCAAAAAGCAACAAATAATTTTTAGATTTTTTGTACCCACGACTTATTTTACAGTTTTAAACAATAAAAGAGATTGATAATGGAAATATTACAATTATACCATCAGGTGTAGTAGCTGTTGTTAAAATGTTTTGAAAGTGCCTCAAGCGGAATTCTGTCCTATAGCAGTGACTTTTATTCAATGTTAGAGCAACAAAAAATCTCAATTCTAAGTACAATTTAAACCAAACGCGAAATTTTACATCAAATCATCCAATTGACTCACCGTAAGGTTTATATTATAAATTTGAAGCGAGATCAATGGCATTGTGGTGAATAATGTTTAGTATGACTACAAAGTTTTAGCAGCACCCTTTGTATGTCAAAATTAATATAGCGCCAGTGCTGATTTTCATACAATCAAGATTTTGATCCTTAAACATGAATTATTTATCACAGAATTAAGCAATTTTGTTTTTTCTTGGCTTTAATCCTACACCCCAAACTTTAAAAAAATGGAAATCCCGATTATTCTTCAACCTAATTACTATATGAGTGGCAGATGAATGCTGAACAGTAACCAACTAAAACAACAAGCAATCTAGAGTACATACACAGCCAAACTGCCCGGAGGATTTTTGCACGACTATAATATTGTTGTTCACCTCTTTTCTGCATCCACACGCTACGGCACTCTCGACTCAGGCAGCCATCAGAACGATAGGCATATGGAAATGCAAAAGATAGTTGACCCCGCGCGACCGTTGTTGTTGTTGTTCGCCGAACGAATGGAAACAGCTCTCGAAGTTAATGCCGCCGCCGCCGCCGCCGCACCGCAATGCTCGGTGGTACGTAGGTGTTGCAGCGAGCTCATCCTATGACAGTGAGTATAAATACTGTAGTGTGCCGCTGTGTTGTGATACGTGTTGGATTGGATCGCCGTAGCGGGTGATATCTGCAAGGGAACAAGTTTCACACCCTACCACCCACGCGCACATTATGGCGTGGAGTGGAGTGCAGTGCAAGCAAGCGAGGGAGCATTGACAGTGATGGCGACGCCGCCGATGAGGACAGTATTTTTCTTCGAACGAGCCAATTACACGGCCTGGCCATGCAGAAATGGGTGCGATGCTCCCCGAGTCGTCGAGCGAAGCGAATTTCGCATAATCGCGACAGGAGAGACACGTTCGCGACAAAACGGTTATGCGATTGTTGATGTTGTATGTTGACTGTGTGTGAGGTTAAATGCCGGACGCTCAAAAGGCGTAGTGAACGAAAAGTTCTGTCTGAAACTGAATGATGAAAGAGCACTCGCAGAAACGGAGTCCTAAGTGATGACGAAATGCTTTGACTCATCGAGATTTCCCCCCGGCGCGACGGCGGAGAACGTGGATGACTATTTGTCAAAGCAAGAACCGGATTTTCGAGCAGGCTGACGGCATATTCACTTGGCGAATGATAATATTAGCATCACCATCCTAAACAAATTTCTCATTCACTATATAAAGTAAATGCTTTCTTTAACTCGCTGCCACCCATATCAATAATCCGGCATGCGATGGCGAAGCATTCTTTGTTCATTAATGTAGCTAGGAGTTGTTCAGGGATCTAACATTTAAGTATTTTATCTGTAAGATCGCCTTTAGTGGTGAACAAAATTAGGTACTTGAGTTCAAAAGCACAAATCTCAACAAATAAGAACCAGATAATAGCAAAAAATCAATTCTACGTTGCAGTCTGTGTAAACATATTTTCAGTTGGGATATAAAAACATTTTCAGTTGTTATGATACGAGTTAAGGCAAAATCGGCTTTTTGGTTGCTATTCCAACAACTGATAACGCATGACAATTCCAGAGAAATTGAAAGTTATACAATAAGCACTTGTTTTCATGGCCTGTGAAAACATGTCACTTAGTATGTTCCCAAGTGGATTTCTAATCATCGGTCTGGATGTCTTAAGTAGGTATTACAACATTGGAATTTATCATCAATTTACGGCCTGGTGCGCCAAATTTTGAGAGCAAACGCTTAACCCCCCTGTTCCTAGCTATGCCAATGCCTTTCCATTCATTCTGTTCTGTCGATTCAGTAAAGATGCACGTCTTATTAGTTATTTTTACCAGCACCAGCACGTCGTCATCATCGTCGAAGGCTAATATTGCTGGCGAAAGAAAATCCGCATTTTATCGGATTATCTCCTCCGGTTTGGGGGGGGGCTCACCCCCGAGTCGACAGAAGGCGCGGCCCCTCGCGGCTGCTTCCCTATATCGATGATAATAATTCTCGCGGTATTGGTGCGTTGCTGGCGATTGGACCATCGGAACACATTTAAACATTTTGCGATTCGAGGAGCGGCCCCGCGCGCACTGTGCGGCAAGTCACGCGTCAATGATTCCGATGACGACCGTCAGTCATTCGGTCGGTCGTCGCAATATATGAGTGCCTGCCTACGTACATTCTGACTAGAAGCAGCAGCAGGGAGAGGCCTCGGAGCGGTTCCGGGACATTGACAGTGAAGTCGCTCCATCCATCGATGAGTGTGTGTTCGCTGAACTGGTGGTGGAGACTTTGGTTGCTGCCCCGGCCCCGGATTGTGCGGAGGGGGAAGGAAGGACGCCCGGGCCCGAGGCTAAAGCTGGTCGGTGAGATATAGTCATTTAATGGATGCTTCAGCAAACGGAGGGATTTACACACAACGTCAACGACGGCGATGAGGACCGTTAAGGTATTAAACTTTCCTGTCACTTGGTCCTGCTTCTTTATGAAAGTGCGTCTTTTATCGGGAGAATTCTCTAGAAGGAGTTGTTTGCAGCGTTACAAAAATTGTAAATTAATTTAATATTGTTTAATCTGTTTCGTTACCGAGCCGGATAATTAATTGAAATCTGATTGAGGTTCCCTGCGGAAAAATACGTCCTAAAATAGTATTTTAAGTGGATGATCCTCCCAGGTCAGCCTGTAGCGTACGCTCGCTTAGCCTATGCTTTCGTTGAATCTAAATCACTAATAGGATTTAATTAAATTATATGCCCTAAGCCTTTTCATTATTTCATTATACGGATTCTGATTTTTGCAGAACCTTTAGAGCTTTATTCCTTATATAGCGAAGCTATTTTCATATAATAAACCAGAATAACACCACTTCAATACTTTCATGTACCGTTTTGATTCAAATTCCGAACAGACTCATATTCCAAACACTTATCCGAAAGACTTATCAGAGACATTTCGTAATAATGACATAATTAGGCGAATTTTCTCGACAGGCGTACAGATCAAGGGCATTATAGTTGCCCAACAAGATAACGTTAAAATTTTGGAATTTAGGCCTTTAAAGGTGGTGCTCTTCTTCCCATCTGTTGGGTCAATCTGGAAAACGAGGGCTAGATTATAATATTGTATGTACGAACTTTCTTCTGGAAGGAGATTCTCTATTCATTCCGTGGATTCGCACAATTCACGTTGTTCTGGTTGCAGTGACTCATATATGACCAAATTTGGTTACGTATCAGTATCAGAAACTGATTAACAACATGTGTGTTGCTCGGGGTCTTTGCTTATGAAACCACCCCACCCGTTTTTGGCCCTTCAAACAGGAGTCTGATGAAATACAAACCATGATGCAAATCGCGATTCGAATCATGAATGATTCTCTGGGCCATGAGTTCTGATGAGTTTAGATACACGCATGATTTGAATCGCCGATGAGATTTGAGAATTTGAGATTTTACCAACACTGATTCCTAGGCTAACATTATCACCCGTTACCCCAATATGAAAATAAATAGATGTTATCCCTTGTCATAAGTCGAGTTAGTATACTACCCATTTAATTCCACCACTAAATATTCCAGGCGAAAATTATTATTCGCTCAATCCATTATATAACTTTCAAAGAACCGACCAAAAACCATAAAAAAATGTTTTTTTTACGGAAAAACGTCAGCTTTATAATGTTTTACTATCAAGTATTTTGTTGTAAACAATACATGTTAGGACGTGGTTGAAAAAATACCCCATCACCAATTGATGGGCCCCTCGTTTGTTAAGCAAGAAATCAATTTTATGGACCGCTCGATTTTTGACAATTCTTGACTCACTATAACTGTCATCTGCATTGATAAAAAATGGAGGCGGCCATATTGAATTCGGTCTATTAAAAACTGTTAAAAACTATATTTTCGCAGGGCTTGCAACCACCGATACTGAAAGTTAGATGCATCGTTTAGAAAGTTTAGCCTATGATGTGCTGGGTGTCCGAAAATCTCCTATGTTTTTCCTATCGAAAGTATGTACGGTTTACCAAAACAATTTTTGTTGCTCATGTGCTCTACGAACATGATGTCTAAGGCTCATAAGCTACGAAACCAGTCCCATGTTTTCATAAACCATTTTTGCCAAGTATGATTGTAGAGTATGTCAAAAACAGCATTTTGTTTGAGAGGCTCAAGATTTTTGAGCTTAACGGAGCTCTATTATTTTTATCAATGCAAATTGAGGTCCTCTTTCCAACGATTTGCTGATTTATAAGATCGGTTGACAGAAATGTCAGAAAAGAGTGATGGCAGTTTTAGTGAGTCGAAAATTGTCAAAAATCGAGGGATCCATAAAATTATTTCATAAAAAAACTAACGTGAGAAATATAACTCGGATCCTTCGTATATTTGTCAAAAGCTTTCATATGAACATACATTTAGGCACTTTTAAGAGTCTCGTGCAAATTATGGTCCGGTCTCAGCGAGAATCACTCATATTTTAATTTAACTCTCATCGACTCAAATTTGAGAATACAATTCCCTGACTCTCCCTGACTTTCCAGACCATTCCTCGAAAAATTCCAGGTATGAAAAAAGTTTTTTTTCAATTCCTAGAAGCGCATGAAAATCTCTGCATGTATAAACCGTTGAAGTCCATTATGAGTTCCTGAGCTACTGGAAGCCTAATCACCACTAGAAACAGAACATTTAGGATTTGGACAATATCGTAGGCAATTCTGGTCGTTCATAAAGATTCAATTTAATGCACAGAACTCCTGAAAATTTGTCATAATTCACATCTTTCCTAAATTGGCCAATTAATGTTTTCTAGTGCCTTCATCCACCATTGGGAATTCTCGCGGACTCCCTGGTGTCGCAATAGACCTCCAATACTACTGACGGACTTCTTCACATCGTTTTCATTATCTTTCTGGAACTTTGTGTGAAATCTTGTATCTTTTGACACGACTTTTGAACTTTTTCCAAACCATCGTGGAAACTTTGAGAAATCCTTCTAATGCCGTTAAAAAATCTTACGGATTAGGTGAACATCGAGAAACCTCCATGGCTCTCAAGTATACTTACAAAAGGAAATGTACTATATTAGATTTTTCATTAGAGTTAGTAGAGTTCATTAGAGAATTAAATGAAATTTCGCTATATCATTCATTCATTTTCATCATTTTCATTTATTTAGTCTACATCTATACAGATAACACTGAATCAACAATTTGACGCCACAATACACGGTTCGAGGCCGCATCTCTCCATCCTCGAATACGCCCCACGCTCGCCAAGTCGTTCTGCACCTGGTCTGCCCATCTCGCTCGCTGCGCTCCACGTCGTCTCGTACCTGCCGGATCGGAAGCGAACACCATCTTTGCAGGGTTGCTGTCCGGCATTCTTGCAACATGCCCTGCCCATCGTACCCTTCCGGCTTTAGCTACCTTCTGGATACTGGGTTCGCCGTAGAGCTGGGCGAGCTCATGGTTCATTCTTCGCCGCCACACACCGTCTTCTTGTACACCGCCAAAGATGGTCCTAAGCACCCGTCTCTCGAATACTCCGAGTGCTTGCAAGTCCTCCTCGAGCATTGTCCATGTTTCATGTCCGTAGAGGACTACCGGTCTTATTAACGTCTTGTACATGACACATTTGGTGCGGTGGCGAATCTTTTCGACCGCAGTTTCTTCTGGAGCCCGTAAGTAGGCCCGACTTCCACAGATGATGCGCCTTCGTATTTCACGACTAACGTTGTTGTCAGCCGTCAGCAAGGATCCGAGGTAGACGAATTCCTCGACCACCTCGAAGGTATCCCCGTCTATCGTAACACTGCTTCCCAGGCGGACCCTGTCGCGCTCGGTTCCACCCACAAGCATGTACTTTGTCTTTGACGCATTCACCACCAGTCCAACTTTTGTTGCTTCACGTTTCAGGCGGGTGTACAGTTCGGCCACCTTTGCAAATGTTCGGCCGACAATGTCCATGTCATCCGCGAAGCAAATAAATTGACTGGATCTGTTGAAAATCGTACCCCGGCTGTTACACCCGGCTCTCCGCATGACACCTTCTAGCGCAATGTTGAACAACAGGCACGAAAGTCCATCACCTTGTCTTAGTCCCCGGCGCGATTCGAACGAACTGGAGTGTTCGCCCGAGATCTTCAGATCTTCGCTATATCATAGGTACATCAAATTATTTCATAAGGAATGACTCTTGCGATTGATAATCATATCAAAGTATTTGAACGAACTTTCAGAACTTCTTTTGTTTGATGGGAACATGATTGAGTCGCTAATAATAAGGAAACTGCAAAAAAAATCAAATTGACTTTGATACAAAACCATTCCAACTAAATAATCTAAAATATTAAAGGGGACTTTAAAAAACTATTTGGATCAGGTCTCAACAGTGACCATTTGAGCAACATGGCTTTGAAACCTCTGCTATTGTTTAGTGATTAGTAGAAACAAACTCGATTACCATGGGGAACATGAAAAGGGCCCAGAGTAAACTTTTAGTTTAGAGACTGCCTACGGCCACACAAAAAAAAGCTTTATAGCTTGATAGTAGAGGTAGTTGTCGACTGTAACTGCCTCGGAGTATTGTTTATCGGCTATGCAGTCTGATGACCAGCAGTTATATTAATTCCGATCCGACGTTTATGTACCTTTATTGGTCCTTTTTCAATGGATTAAAATTGGTTCAGAATTTCATTGTCATATATGTCCTTAGTTTAGTATATTGCTCGAATTTTAAAAAAATCACTATAAATTTGCAATATTGGCTTTTGTGATTTTTTTCCCTGACCTCAATCTAATATCCCTGATTTTCCCTGACATTCCAGGTCCAATATGAAATTCCCTGACTTTTCAGGTTTTTTCAGGTAGTCGACACCCTCTACAACCCAAATTTTTGTTTTCGCTCAAAATTACTACTTTGGTTTCTAAAATCGACTTGATAGCGCTGTGGACAGTGAAAAATATTTATTCGCAATACCATCAATTTAACATTTTGATTTTTTTAGAATTTTTTCTTAGTTTTTCATCCAATGAAATAATTTCATGAATCTATTCATTTTATTTTATTTTTCAACGTATTTAGAGTTTGAAAATTCTCATTCAAAGTCAACTTATTAATTTTTTTTAATTTTCAAGGTTATTTTTTAATTTTCCGTGTATGAAGTTGGATAAGTATTTTAGAGTGTATCATTCACTCTTATAGCATTCTATTGAATAAGGTTAGTTGAGGAAAAATACTAAACTACAAATATTCCAATCTTCAAAGGTATACGAGCAAAAACGCGGAGGAACAAAAATTGCTCATTTTTCAATTATTTTTTAATATTGTGTAGAATTTTCAAAATTGACTTTTTGAAATCTGAACAATTGAAAATTACACAAAAACAATCAAAGTACCCTGTCTAAAGGCGGTCTTGGGCGGTAGAGGATTAATTTATTCATAAATCTAACGATTGTTTTACTACCTTAGCAGTTTCAAAATAGCCTACCTACTATTTTATCCACTGGAAAACTTCCTCAATTCTCCCTCCCATACCCAGAGGTAGATTGAAGAGGGACGCTGTAGCTCTTCCCCCTACAAGCTATGAGTCGGTATGGTATGGCAAGGTATGAAGTCAATGTTTCTCCGAAAGACGCCGAAGGAGGCAAGCGATTTCTTGACGGATCGCACTTCTTTATCCCGACGTGTAACACAAGTTAGCAAACACAGTCAACTCAACACTACTGTTCAACTTACTACCATCTTTCAATCACCGAAATCACCAACGTCCTGAATACTCCTCACAATTCTGAGCACTACGGATCTTCTATGCCGAGCGACACTTTATCCATGAGTCATGACCGCTTTTCGGGCACCCCGGAAACATCATTCCGGGTTATATTTCCAACCGTTTCAGCGTCTAGGGCATTCCGGGCACTTCATCTTGGTAAATAAGTCCCACCTCTTACTTCGCTCGGAGACCTTGCTCCGAATTTCTTTATCCGCTCCTCCTACTTCCCTGGGACTACTCTCCCAGAAAACATAAATCACCCAAGTAACTACTAACTATTCTCGACTTCTCCTGGTACAATCTGAGTGCTCCAACTTTACCAACAAAAGTAGTTTCTTTCCCATGACCCACCGCAGCTTCACTAAATCGTCATCAGAGTTATCTTCTCTTCAATTTGCTAATCAAACAGCCTCCAAGCAGCCCATGCCATACAATCCCCACGCTCACGCCGGAGATCAAGTTTTATTTTCAAAGGAACATCGATGGTTTCTGGAACAACTTGCCTGACCTCGAGCTGGTCACCAAAGGCAGCTCTCCTTGGGTAACATGTCTCCGATAAGTAAATCGCACAACTACGGCCTCTATGGACCGGACACTGCGAAGAAAATACAAATGGATCGTCAAGATTGGTACAAATATCTGGCACTCAATGGCAATTCCGACTTCTCGGCCGGCAGTATACCAGTCACATTTATTTTACAATGTGCTCTATCCCACGAATAAAATAGCAGTTGATTGGGGACAAAAATACCCACCATCCAGCCGCGCTCAGTCTAGATTGGGTAGTCGTGGTGTTGTCTTCCTCAAATCATTCCTTGATACTGACTTGGTACCCCTCCACGGTGCTTTCGCCACTTTCTTCAATGGCCCTTACGCAACAGCTGGCTCAGTTTCAGCAGATGCATCTCCCCCTCTCCCCCTCCAAGAGATTCCGCTGGCCCAACGATGACGCTAATCATCCTTCGCGGGTAGTCGGAGAAGACTAAACGTGTAGTTAAAGCCAGAAGGAAGGCCCTCCTTTCGCTAAGAAGAGTGTTTTCCCTGGACACTATGAATGTCGGACGATCATGCAGGACGCCAAGAAGAAACAATGGGAGACTTTTTTCGTCTCTATTAGCTCCTTCTATACTGCAGCGAAAATGTGGGGTAAAGTAAACTCACTTGGTGGTTAGAGACAGTCCGCTCTTATCCATTAGGAACTTCAGGGAAATATTGTTTCCAGTCCTCCAGGGCACACCGATACCCTCGGGGTGTATTTTGCTTGTGTGTGGAAGGCACCAGTTATCAGGCCCCAGCACCAAGTTAGGAGAAAACCCCATCACAAACCGTTAGAATATAACAGTTCTAGGAGTATCCAGCAGTTCACGTTCCTCACACACTTTCAATCCGTAAAAGTCAGCTGGCGGACCAAGCTTTACTTTACTTATGGATCCTGTACACCTCCGGTGGTGCAAAGGGCCGACTTGAAACATCTCCATCCTGTGCGTTGCCCGGCTATCGCTTTAACCTGTTTCCAGGTTAGATTTCGGTCGACTTCTTTTATTTCTTTATTGAGGCTTCGCCGCCATGAGCCTCTGGGTCTGCCTCTGCTGCGATGTCCCGCTGGGTTCCAGTCTAATGATTGTTTACAGATTTCGTTTCCGCCCCTACGTAGAGTGTGGCCGACCCAGCCCCACTTCCGATCCCGAATTTCTGTTGCAATCGGCCTCTGGTGACAACGATGATGGAGCTCGTTGTTTGAGATCCAGTTGTGAGGCCACCAGGCCCGAATTATATACCGCAGGCATGTGTTAATGAACAACTGCAGCCGTTGAGTGTTCTCCACTGATACACACCATGTTTCGCTAGCGTATAACAGAACAGATTTCACGTTAGAGTTGAAAATTCGTATTTTGGTGCGTTCACTTATCTGCCTGTTTTTCCAGATATTTCTTAAACTCGCAAAGGTCTTGCTTTCTTGGTCCGTGCGCCTATGTCGATGTTGGTACCGCCGTCTGACGCCATTTGGCTACCAAGATATTGGAAGCTTTCAACATTCTCCACTGGTTGCCCAGCTACTGTGAAACTGGGAGGAGTCACCGTGTTTACATCCAACGATTTGGTTTTGTTGACGTTGATGACTAAACCTGCCGAGGAGGAGCGCTCGGCAAGGTCGTTGAGCTTACTCTGCATATCAGAGCGCCGTTGCGCGAGGAGTGCAACATCATCCACCAATTCGAAGTCGTTACGTTTCATCGTCGATTACGATGAGGAACAGTAACGGTGATAGAATACATCCTTGCCTCACACCAGCTACGACCCGGATAGGGTCGGACAGGACCCCATTGTGCAGCACTCTATACGAAAAGGCCTCGTACTGTGCTTCGATGAGGCCGATGATTTTCTCAGGAACCTCCTTGCGTCTCAGGGCGCCCCACATATTCTCGTGATTGAGACGATCGAAAGCTTTTTCGTAGTCAATGAATACCAAGTAAAGGGACTCTTGGAATTCGTTGACCTGCTCCAGAATAATGCGGAGCGTGACAATATGGTCCACACAGGATCTTCCGGCTCGCTGCCGCCTGAGAGTCGCATCGATCTTCTCCTGAATCCGGGCTAGGTTAATTTTGCACAGAACTTTGAGAACGGTACGCAGCAGCATAATGCCTCGCCAGTTATCGCATACAGTCAGGTCACCCTTTTTGGGCACCTTCACTAAGATACCTTGCATCCAGTCGACCAGGAAAGTTGCGGTGTCCCAGATATTACGAAATAAACGATGCAGTAGTTGAGCGGATGTCATGGGGTCAACTTTGACCACTGGGGCTTTATTCGATTTCATGCTTTGGATGGCTGTTTGAATCTCTAGCAGTGATGGAGCTTCGGTATTGACGCGTGTTATACGTCGGATCCTAAGCAGATCATGCCGAGGTGGTGATGGCCTGGCTGGCACTTGAAAAAGTTGTTCGAAGTGCTCGAACCAGCGTTTCAGCTGGTCAGTTGGGTCGGTCAATAACTGATCATTCGCGTCTTTCACAGGCATCGTTGCATTCATCTTCGCCCCGCTTGAGCGTCGTGAGATATCGTAGAGGAGGCGAATGTCCCCGGTTGCGGCGGTTCTCTCTCCTTCGTCGGCCAGAGAGTCTGCCCACGCTCGCTTGTCCCGTCTCATCGGTGATCCATTGTTTTCTCTGGGAGCGTAGTTCGCCCAGATTGTTCTCGCTGGTGGCGATGAAGGCATTCTTGATGGCGGTCCATTGGTCTTCCACGCTGCCACCTTCCGGAATATCTGCAGCACGCGTCTCCAGTTCTTCAACGAAGGACCGTTTCACCGTGGCATCTTCCAGTCGGCGTGTGTTGAATCGTCGTCCAACTCTTTCCTCCTGCCGACGAATCTGCGCATTGCGCAGGCGTATTTCGCCGATGAGGAGGTGATGATCAGACGCGATATCGGCACTACGTTTATTCCGTACATCAAGAAGGCTCCGTTTCAATTTTCGGGTGATGCAGATGTGGTCTATTTGATTTTCTGTCAAGCTGTCACGGGAGACCCACGTGACCTTGTGAACCGGTCGATGAGGGAAGAGCGATTCCCCGATCACCATTTGAACATTTTTCTGAAAAATCCATCGCTCAACTCCTCTACCACCATCTTGCGAGCATGTTACACGAAACAATGTTTCGTATGACATTGTCACCAGAAGGCGCTAGAGTGAAATATCAAACTCGAAGGATTATGACGCTAGCGCCCCTTGTTGTGAAACGCACAAACAATCGAATTCAAATTGGTCGTTGAAGTTATGCACGATGGTATTTTCTCTAGTGTTACGTCTGTTTGTTTGTGGCTCAGTGGTTTTATTTCCCACAACGAGATGGCGCGTCTGCATGTTGATGAAAGTTTATTCGAATTTAGGAAATTTCTCCAGGTATTCCTCAGGAAATACCTGTAGCAATTCATTTGTATATTCCATTCGGAATTTTTTTCCAGTACTTTCTAAGAAATTTCCTACTGAAATCCCTTCAAAAATTACGAATATTTAATAATTACGTTAGGACTTCATTTAGAAATTCTTTCAGGAAATCCTGTTTAAATTATTCCAGAAAAAATTCTAAGGAAATTCCTAATTATAATTAAACGAAATTTAGAATGAATTTCCAAAGAAATTCCTGAAGGAACTTTAGAAAGATAGGATATGAGGAAATATTCAAAGAAGACAAGGATTCAGATTAGCAGGATTAGCCGATTATTTTCCAGCTGCGAAACGGACACAGCCGGTTCTAACATAACTTTGGCGGGAACCTCTTCCGGATATCATGACAATGTCCCTGGGGAAGCCTACGGAATCCCTACCAGCCAGCGTTAGGAACAAATACAGCCAGTTAGGAATGATACAGCCAGCCTTGAAGCCATTATCTGATACCTTAAAGATGGGGCCCGTATTATTGGTTTTTGATGGATACGTCCTATTGTTTAACTCTTCTCTTATGTAGTGGTTTAATGGTGTCGTCGAAAAATTGTGTTCAAAGGATATACAGATCCCGGAAAGTCACCTAAGCTGGCAGAAAGGTAGGGTGTGAGTAAGAAAGCCGTGTGAATAGCGATCAGAAAGTTCGGTGAGAATAAAACTTGTTGCGAGGAAATCGGTTAAGGATTACTTTGCGAAAAGTTGTCTAATACTATTTTAAGCTTTTGTGCACACACATACACACATACGTACACACGGACAGACGGACATTTGCTCAGTTCGTTTAGCTGAGTCGATTGGTATATAACACTATTGGTCTCAGAGGCTTCTATAAAAAGTTCGTTTTCCGCGTGAAATGATAGCCTTTGGGTACAACTTCGTTGTACGGGAAAGGCAAAAAAGGTTTGGATAAAAGTATACAGAAGGCGTTCGAGCAAAACAAAATAAGGTTTTAGTGTGGGATGTGGTTAAAATATGTAGCACTTCGAACCCAAACGTGTATCGTGCAAATTTTCCAAGTCCAAATTTTCGAATATATAAAAAGTAAGAGCAGTCGAAACGCAGTCAAAAACAAGAATCAAACAGAGCCAGAGTGAGCAACTATAACGACATGTTGCTGGCTGGGAGTTCGAACTGCATAATTATGCATGACGAAACCTACGTAAAATTCGATTACAAATCATTGCCGGAGGCACAATATAATTCGGTAGAAAGGCAAATATTGGATAGTGAGGCTAACACGATCAGTACTGCAAAAGGTTGTGATCGTCATAAGACAGCAAAGCGTGGGTTCTTTGATCAATTTCGCATTATGAAACGATGTTATGCTATGTTTTAAAATTTAAGTTTCTAAATTATTATTTCTAAATTATTATATACAAAGATTAATGATGAATAATGAATATAATATTCCTTTAATTCATTTGAAAGTGGTAATAAACACTAAAATAAAGCAGATATTGCAAACTTATATGCCCTGTCACGGAATAAATATTGTTTTAGATTTTTGTAGCATAGCTTTCATCCTTCGCGTTTCTTCTATAGATATTGAAAGGGGCTGACTAAACACTGAACACGATGATACCTTTATGCCCAGGGAAGTCAAGCCCAAAAATTCCAATTCCAGCCCGAAAATTTCCTAGACCGGACCGGGAATCGAACTCAGCCACCTTCACCATGGTAATGCTTTGTTGCTGCGCATCTTACCGCACGGTTAAGGATGGTCACTTTACCGTGTCGTTCCGTGGTATAACTGTTATAAACTATATTTTTTCGACAAAATTTGCAATCTAAGACTACTGTACAAAGAATAATATTTATTATCTTTATGAATACTTTCATAAAATGAAGTACCTACTAAGTATTAAGCAAGATTGAATAAGAAGTACTAAGTATTCCAAATCAATTCGTAAATATTTAAATAAATCACACATTCGCAATTTGAGTATTAATTTTACAGCCAGCGAATGCTTCCTCAATCTCGATGCAAACTAATCCCATCGACCAGATGCGGCATTGCGGTTTCATGCCATTATAGGAAATACGTAGCGAAGCCAACAGCCCTTCACTCGGCTAATGCCGGCCATTTGTCCGTCTGTGTGTTTCCTATTCATCATTTTTTCCCGTCGATTGTCCACCACCAACCGCAACCGGCCAGCTACATATGACCAACAACCGTCCTGCACTGCAGGCAGTTCAAACAAAGTGAGAGAGAAAGTAAACTTGATCAATACCAGGCCCTGCGCACCAAACCGATCGCCGATGATCGCAAACCGTGCGCGAGGGAAGCAATTGATAAAACAAACAATGAGCTCTCCGTACACAATAAACATTGGCCGCTATACGGGGAAACTAAAACCAACAGAAAAACCAATCAAATGTCGTTGCTCCACATGCACCGGTGCCGTGTAGATGTGCGTGAGTTCGCGGGTGATCGCGCCCGTTTGGACAAAATATCGCAACATCACAATCGCGGCTCAAGCATTCGAATATGGATTTGGTGTGTGGGATGATGATCGCGCATCGGTGGTGGTGGGCAACTCTATACTCGATCGTAATGTTTTGATGTCGATGTTGATCTTTTCACGATATCCGCGTCGCTTTACCGTACTAAGTTGCGTTCCGGGCTGATTGATTTTATTTAATCTAAAATGATTTAAAATTAATTATATATCAACCTGAATTAAAACAACACCAGCAGTACACAGTATATGTGACATACTATCAAATCTGTATGTTGACGAAGTTCGACCCATTAACCTTACCAAGCCCAACGAGTTTGCGCGGTGCGGAGGAGATTTTCGTGATTTATCTCGGCGGCACGATCGCGAGATCTGCTGTGCTGCTGGCGAAAAATGCGCAAAATCGTATACCAAGTCGCAACGCATACAGACAGCGCGATTAGCGATATGCTATCGCGCTGGTATTGCGTGGTATTATTGCGCGACCAATCCTCTCGACTTGATCTCACACACAAAGAGCCCTCGCGCGGGGTTAATGAGAGTAGAGTGATTGTTTGATATTTTCCTCCGTTCGTCCGCGTGCCACCACACACCGGTCGGGCGATCGTCCGGCGTAGTGCGTTGTTTAATCTTATTTATCTTACTTTCGATGACGACGGCGGCAGCGGCGACCGGTGAAGGCATTCGGTCGAGGCCGGATCGCGAGGGAAAGATAAGCAGCTTCGCGCGCCCGATCGGAAACGGGGGAATGGCCGTCAAAGGCCTCGATCTCTGCGCTCGCTCGTTGGTCGAGATATAACTGATGACTCATCGTACCCGAGCTTGTGATTACGAAAACCAACCAAATCTCGCGTGTTGTGTTTGATAACTTTTTTGAATTCTTGATCGTTTCCAGATGCGGCTGGGCTGTGAGTTTGAAACACGTCAGACTTTCAGCGGTCAATGGCGTGATAGGAGTCTACAATTCATGAACATCATAGACCTAAAAGTCGATCGCCACTAATTGCACGGCCACGTAATTCACAAATTTGACCATACTTTTCGATTTTCCTGAAGTTCCCAAATCGAAAAAATCGCTCCAAATCTAGTTTCGATCAATTTCACTGCCATTGTTCCCTTTTTGGGTCGATTCGTGAGAATTTCGTAAGCCCATCGGCGCGAAACAAGCTAAAACGTCGTCAGCTGGTGAGCGGACGCGAAATCGGTTCGAATCTTTCGACTTCACCGTCATCATCGTCGCCGACGTCGTCGTCCCCTTCTCGGTACAAAGTAGAACAATGTAGCGGCTTAAGCTGTCCGCCCGATGGCGGTATTATCCGTGGTAGCGCACATGCTTTTCGATGCAACAAGCGGCCAATCAAGCCAACGATGAGAAGAAGAAGGAGCGGTTGCAAATCTCCTCTGTCCGAATGCAGGCAATAATGGGTTCTCCCGTCTTGGTCTTGCACGCCACGTCCGAAGACGACGACGATGGGACCATGTGGCGTCCAATGGATGGAACACTATTTAGTATCGGGGTCTATTCAGCCGTGCCTAATGGGTGTGTGGTGTGTTTTATGTAGGTTGATACGCAATCGTGATTATTTTTGCGCTTCGGGTAAGAAGGCTGGAAACGGCTCCGTTGTAGCTCCGGACGGCAGACAGATATCAAATATCACCCATATGGGACATTATGCTTTATACACGATGGAACAAATCCATATGTTATGATTTTTTTTATCATAATGTTCATGATAAACATCACAACTAGACGCTGGTAGATAACAGAATGTTTACTATAGAAACATGAGAAAATTATCAAGCTTTTTTAGTGGAAAGTCTTCACCTGTCATAAGACGAGTTTAGTATGTATTCCATTTAATTTCACCACGTTGTAATCTTTACAGATACTTGGATGCAAGAAAAATAAATTATAAGAGACTTTTTGAATCATTTTGTTATCCGACCTCCATACTGTCGGTAAGAGCGATGACCCATTCTCACCCCCTAGACCCATGATCACCCCCGATGGCGGTACGTTTGATAAAACACGAATAGAACTCCATTTTTGGAGTAATGGGAATTATGTAGACGTAGAAGTAATTGATGAAACAGCTTTTCTTGTGAACAATTCCTACAAACTAGATCGTTACTAAGAAAAATTACCCGAAGAATTGAATTCCTCATTTCTTCTTCTTCTTCTTCTTCTTCTTCTTCTTCTTCTTCTTCTTCTTCAATGGCTCTACATTCCAACTGGAACTTGGCTACCTTTTCAATTCTATTAGCATTTCTTCTTTTATTTATTGAAAGCTTTTCTATGCCCGCCATTGCACGAGTATATATTTTGTGTGGCAACTTTATGACCAGGGAGTCGAGAATGGTTCCCATCCGAAAACATCCTGGTCCGGACCGAGAATCGAACTCGCCATCTCCAGATTGGTAATCCTACGCCTTTGCTTGCAAGGCTACTGGAGACCCCAATTCCTCATTTATTATCTATATAAAGCACAGGAAACAATTTGTGTACACAAGGCTTGCTTTTCGTTACATCGTTTGCATGAATATTGATTACATATCCGCGATCTTAAGCAGATTTAAACTAGGGCTTGATGGGGCATGTGGCTCATCAAATTGAATTTTTGTCTCTGGAATTTTATTATATACGCCAACATTATTCTGAAAAATAAATCTGATATCTCGATTGATCAATCTTGGCGAAATTTCCGAAGTAATTTCTAGAGAAATTTCTGCAGAAAAGTAGGATTTTTTCATAGGAAATTCTTTTTATGTTTTCTTTCCTTAGTAAAACCGATATTTTGATGGAAGTATTCTTCCAGAATTTCAATACTTCATTAAAGAAATTTCCAATGGAAAGAAGAAATTTTTGATAGAATTTTTAACGAACTAGTCAAAGATTTTTGAAAGGGATTTCCCAAGAAATTCCGAATGGTATTTCCAAATTATTTCCCAAAGGAATTTTTAAAAAATCGAAAAAAATATCTTAAGGATTTTCCATTGATATTACCGAAAAACATTCTAATGGAATTTCATCAGAGGAATTTACAAAGAAATTTCTGAAAGAGTTGCTGAAAAACTGAGGAATGTCCTAGTCAATTCCTTAATGGATTTCCTATAGGAAGTTTTGAAAGATTTGCCGGATGATATTCTAAAGAAATTTCTTTATAATCTTTATTTGCGTGCTTTTTTGTTAATTTTGAAATTAAGTTCAACACGAACAGGAATTCCTGAATGAATTTCTAAAGATATTCCTCAAGGTTTTTCTGATGGTATCTCCATAGAAATTTCCGGTGGAAATGAATTCAAAAAAAATCTAAAGTATCTTCCGAAGAAATTCCTACGTGAATTTTCAAAGCCTAAAAATTTGTTTTAGGAATCTGTGAAGGAATTTCCTAACGAGTCCCCTAAGGCAGCAATACTCAAACTGGGATACATGTACCTCTGGGGGTACCTTCGCTGGCCCCAGGGGGTACCTCGGACAAAAATGCCTAATAGCGGATGTATTACAATTCCAATAAAAACTTATTGGGATAGTTTTGATATTTGTTTAACTTTTGATTCTAAAACTTTGTGTTGTACATAATATGCATGGCGATCAGCCATTCAAAGTCAAGTTAATCTTGCCTACCACAACCAGCACAGTTTTTGACAAGGATGTTGTCGATCATTTAGTAATCTGCTTTCGATCATTTAGTACTTTGTCAATAACTCATTTCAGAGGCCTAATTTCAAAATGTATTGTATGGTGGACTCTTAGTGCGAAGGTTTTTCTACAACTCTCTTTAACAGGTCGATGTTCGAATTCCACTATTAAAGGAGTTACGGTGCTAGTTGCTATACTTATACTAAATGATAATAAAATATGCAATCATTTAGTCTAAGTTACTGCTACTAGCGCTATAGCTCCGTTATTAGTGAAATTCAAACAACGAACTGTTAGGCAGAGTTGTAGATAAACCTTTGCACTAGAAGTACACCATACAACACATTTTGAAATTTAGTTTCTGGAATGAGTTATTGACAAACTACTAAATGATCGAAGGCAAAATCATAAATGATCGATAACATCCTTGGTTTTTGATTGACTGTAGGACAAAATGGCAAAAGAACAACACAACGAAGCTACAAAATTTAAAAATCTTTAATGTAATCTATTTGATCGAGAAAAGAAAATGTATAAGCATCCGAACCAAAATCTAGAATCTGAACGTTAATAAGCCTCTATTTAAATGGCTTAAAAATCGAAAGCCTTCTTCCAAGAGGCTCGAAAGCCTTCTTTCAAAAGACTCGGCAACCTTCTTTCAATAGGCTCGAAAGCCTCCTTTCAAGAGCCTTAGAGACCTCCTTTCAAGAGTATCAGAAGCTTTCTTTCTAGAAGCTCGGGAGCTCCTTTCAAGACGCTCGGGAGTCTCATTTTAAGGGACTCGTACGCCTTTTCTTAAAAGGCTTGGAAGCCTCCATTCAAGATTCTTAGAAGCCTTCTTTAAGAGGATCAAAAGCCTCCTTTCAAAAGGCTACGAAGCCTCCTTTTAAGAATATAAAAGGCTTCTTTCAAGAGGCTCGGATGCTTCTCATTATTAAGGATCAAAGGTCTCCTTTCAAGATCCTTAGAGGCCCCTTCAGAGACCTCCTTTCAAGAAACTTGGAAGCCTTCTTTCCAGAGTTTCAGAATCCTTCTTTCAAAAGGCTCGTAAGCCCCTTTCAAGAAGCGCGGAAGCATCCTTCCAAAAAAGACGAAAAAGGAGGCTTTCAAGAGACTCAGAAGCCTTCTTCAAGAGCCTTAGAGGCCCACTCCAAATGGTTCAGATGCCTCCTTGGAAGCCTTCTTTTAAGATTCTCAGAAGCCTTTTTTCGAGAGGCTTGGAAACATCCTTTCAAGAGGGTAGAAAGCCTTCTTTCAGGAGGGTAGAAAGCCTACTTTAAGGAGGTTCGAAAGCCTCGTTTCAAGATAATCGAAAGCCTCTTTCCCAAGCAGCACAAGTTGGACAGAAATGGTTGCAGCAACTTGATTATGACTAAATCTGGTCACATATGAGTTGCAATGGCCTATGTGCAATATTTTTGTTGCTAGGGTTTCAGAGGCCTTCACAAGGAACAATTTCAAAAATACTTTTTTTCGATAGAAACCATGTGAATGATGGAGAGCCATTTATCACTTTAGTTCTCGGGTCCGTCTTTTCATATAGCTACGCTTATTTTCATTACGACGATAAAAATAGGGGGTACCTCAATGAATCCAAAAGTTCAAAGGAGTACCTCTTAAGAAAAATTTTGAGAACCGCTGCCCTAAGGAATTTTCTAATGAATATCCGAAAGAATTACCAAATATAGGTGTTTCAAAAGTTATTTCCAGAGAAATTTTTAAAGGAATTCGTAAATGTTTTTCTAAATAAATGTTTCAGAGAAAATCCGAAAGAAATCCAGGAGGAATCCCGAAGGAACTCCTGAGGTAGACGGAGGATTTTTCAAAGAAATCCATTGAGGAATTTCTGGAGGAAATCTTGAAGTAATGCCCAAAGAAATTCTTGGAAAAATCTGAGCATGTCGGAAATTCCTTCAGGAGTTCCTTTTAAAAATCCATCAGGAGTACAGAAATTCCCCATGAGTTTCTTTGAATTTTATTCTATAATGTTGGGAGGAATTCCTCGGCTAACTTATGAAATTATTACTCAAGGATTTGCCGAAGGAATTTTTTAGGATGCTTTTGAAAGAAATTTACCTAATGTGTTATGGAAATTCTGAAGAAATTCCCGAAAGATTTTTTGAAGGAATTACTGGATTCGTTTCAGGAGGATGTTTTGGAGAAATCCTTACGGGAATTTTTGAAGTTATCTTCAAAAATTTTTTTGGAGAGATTTCACAATAAATTACTGGTGAATTTATCGAAAAAACAATTACCTGGGGCTATTTTCGAATGAAATCCAAGAGAAATTCCAGATGGAACAATTCCAGAAGGAATTCTGGAAGGAATTCCTGAAGGAATTTCCAAAGGAATTCCTGAAGAAATCTAGATATTTCTTCAGAAATTATGTTTGGTGATTCTCCCCAAAATTTTCCAGAAATTACTTTGTGAATTCGTTTCGAAAATTTTTTTTATTCCTTAATGAGTTCAATCAGATTTTCTGCAATTAATTGCATATTATTCGGCAACTCGGCCGTACGAAAACCATTTTTTTGTTAAATATCTTGGCTATGCATATGCACAGCATATGTTTCGAAATGGACAAATTGATATGAAATTTGCGAAAAAGAATCCACGTGTCTTGGAGGGGTGGGGGGGGGGGTTGTTAAATATCTTGGCTGTGCATATGCCCATATGAGTCCCTCCAAGACACGTGGTTTCTTTTTCGCAAATTTCATATCAATTTGTCCATTTCGAAACATATGCTGTGCATATGCACAGCCAAGATATTTAACAAAAAAACAGATTTTTTGTTCAATTGATTCGGAAATTCTTTCTGGAACTCATTTAGAATTTCCTACAGGAATTCCTCCACAAAATTCGTCAGAAATTCTTCTGGGAGCTCCTCCAGAAATTTTCCCTAGGATTAATTTAAAACACATTTCAAGCTTGAATCTACAATACCAATACTCGAATGACTGAGACCGGGAAGCAACCGGACATCAGTTCTGACTTTGACAGAACTTTTGCCCAATATCAACTAGACATTCGTCCATATAATATGCTTGAAACATCATTATTATCAATATTATCCGAAGTATTGGAAGAGTTCTGAGGATCGTGTGAACTGAAGAAAACAATAACAATAATGCCTCTAGATGATAAAATTAGACCCCATAAGATGATGTCATCCCCACATGAATGATCATAACAATTTCGTAAATTATTTCGAAATAACTACCCAAATTAAAATTATTTTCCGAAGTAGACGAGCTCGGTGGTCTAGTGGCTATCGCTTCTGCCTTATAAGCAGGAGGTCGTGGGTTCAATTCCAGGCTCGTCCCTTTCCTACTTTGTATTTCTATCTTAGTTCTTTCTGTGTTTCACGTTATACCAAAACGATTCCTACTGTTATAACCTTCCACACAATCCCAAAACCTCCCGTGGCACCTATGAGAGGTCGTAGAGTTCTTTGCATCTTTCTTAAGTAGGTGTCCAACAAACCATCCTTCCCCATCCTCAGCATTCGCAAGGACGTGGCCAGGACAGATCTCGACTATTGGAGAGTGCATTGCTTCCATGTAAGAGTTAGTGATTAGACTATTAGTTACAATAGTCTTGGCTTGTACCACCTACGAATTTGTGCGAACTGCTAAATGCTGATGCTAAATTAAAATTATTTTCCGCTATATCGAGAGACTGATCGCATATGTTTTATCGATTCCTATTCTGTCGGATACACACGGTGGTTTTCTCAGAAAATGCTTGCTTTAACAGGAATTTACCTTCCAATGTTTGTTTACAAAATAAGTTACGCCCAAATCGCAAATCATTCCCGATTTGTAACATGTGCATTTTGGTTGATTTTGTAAATCGTTTGTCAATCCTACCCACAAACTCAATCATTTCCAGCTTACCACAGACCACAGGGACCAACGAGATAAGGAGAAATCGAGGTTTGGAAGGATAATTCGAATGGGTACTAGATCGAAAAAAGCTCATTGCTATGAAAAACCATGAAAAACGACAATAAAACAAATGTCATCTCTTGTTTTTGATTTGTTTGTTATTGTTCAAAGATGGTCTAGTAGCTTAGAAATATGAATATATCGACATAGAGGGAGAGAATGCTGAACAAAATATGACCAGAACACATCGAGATATGGAGGTTATCGAGATGTAAAAACCTCAAATGTATGTATGTAGATTGAAATTGGAATGTCAATGCGATCAAACGCCTTGCTAAAGTCAGTGTATAGAGCTTCCAGCAGTTGCCATTATCTATCGCATTAAGAGAATAATCAATGAATTCTATTAAATTTGTAGCGGTAGAGCGAACTTTGAAAAATCCGTGGTGCTTATTCGTAATACTGTTTTAAGTTGTGAACATAAAGTTTGGGAATGGAATGCAAGAGATAATGGCTATTCCACGGTAATTACTTTTTATTTTTTTTTTCTTTTGCGATTCTTTAATTTTTTATCTGCCTATTGTACCAAATTGGATATTTTGAATAAATTTTTGAAATAATAATATCAAAAAATGATGTTATAAAGACATCAACGGAAGATTCAATATTACCTTCATTATCTAAAATTTGCTTCACAGTTAAAACTACTTAGCTTATGTTCACCCAATCAGACTGTAAGATCTCACCAAAATTTCCTCAGCATTTAATTAAGTATTTAATTTCAAGAAGTATCAGCCCTGAATAGATTTTAGGTTTTTTCGTATAACTGTGGTTCACTTTATACTGGAACGTTGCGATAAGTTGTGCGGCTACAAAACATGGCCATGCTGAAGGAGGCTGGGTTTGATTTTTGGTCCTGGTCTAGGCAAGTTTCTCGTTTTCCCCGGGCATAAAAGTGTCTTCGTCTTAGCCTAATGAATTCAAGATATACATATGCAAAAATGGTAACTTGGCTTAAAGTCCTCGCAGTTAATAACTGTGGAAGTGATGAATGAACACTAAGCTGCAAGGCAGTATTGACCCAGTGGGGATGTTGTGCCAATTAGAAGAAGGTTCCTGAGCTCAACTTAAAGGAGATAGAAATGTTATTATGAAGCTCCGAGATAGCAGAAGCTGGTATCATTTTACTGATGTCCCAAAATTATATTAAAATTGTCATGTTTCTTGGAATACCAACGATAGCAATCTTCATAAATTCACGATAATTTAATTTCAAGCTCTAGCTATTTCGCGATTTTGCCCAACGAATATCGCTATCAAGTTCCCACCAGTGAACTATAATATCCTTAATGGTTATCAAACTGCAGATAGCAAAAAAAGAGAACCGGCTGGCATCGTTGAGATCACACACACTTACATACCCACTACGAACCGAACCCCAACTGTATTGTGATTATTTTTGGATTAAATTGATAATGGAAGTAAAGCGGTTCCCTTCCCGATATAGACACCACGACGTAGATACGACGACTGCTGATGGTGCTGTTTTACCTGCTGGTTCAAGTTCGGTCCTGCTATTTCGATGGGTATTGTTCGTTCTTCGAGGATAAAGCAAAACCGAAACGGACAAGCAAGAAGAGGAAACCGCGCCACGTTGGAGAGGGGACCAAAGGGAACACAAGCATTATCATGCAAGTTTGATACGAACTTAGAGCGGAAAGGAAAGATCTCAACCCCAGACGAAACAGCCACTACTATCAACTGGCACTGGCTGCGAGCGACGGACCAACCGGTCACCTTTTCCAATCTAAAGGCGAGATCACGTATGAGGCGTCCGTCCCCAGTGGGTATCGAAATAAAAGGTTAGCGCATGCAAGAAGTCGAGATAGAGAGAGGGTCTTCTTCTACTGCCTAGTGGATACACAGACCTACGACCACTTGACGAGGAATTCTACGAAACGGAAAGCGATGTTTGGGGACGAATGGACACACATCGTTGAACCCTTTTTGGTTCTACAGCATTGTTCACTGTTGCCTCCTATCGAGTCCATAATAGCTTCCGATACAGTGATAGTGTCCTGTTCCCAAGCCAATCAAACACTCGTGGCTGAAGGAAACATTATTTGCTATGTTTCGCCACCAAAAACAGTATTGCGACAGCAAAAAAAGACGAAACTTTCTGACATAGTTCTGCCCCGGTCATAGAGGTAACTAGGAACTTCCACCCGTATATAAAAATTCGATCGCTTTGTATTGATTTTTCTAATTTTCTAGGACAAACCAACAATATATCTTGTGAGAAAATCATGCCACCTGACCCAAGACCCCCACCTCCATCTTTTATTAATGCCAATGATTTTTTATTAGTAAGTGGGTTTATTCCTAGCAGAGCCACAATCCACAGTACTGAAACTACCGCACTGCTTCATGTCTCTTGAACTTACACGCGGAGAAGAAGGGCCAACAAAGATCCAGAGGTGGTATAAAAAGACAAGAAAATGAGGAAAACTCCGTCTGTCTGCCACTACCACAGAGCGGTGCCAGAACAGGCAGAACAGAAGCGGCAGATGTCAAATATAGTGGAAAAGAAGCCTCTTTTATTGCCCCTGTGTATGTCCGTCCGTTCGTTTAATGTTGGTTCAACAGCACTCTCTTTTGGAAGCAAGACCTCGGCACAAACTGCTGTTGTGACTACCGGAGTATACGGTGTCCAGTCCAGTCCAGTCTGTCACAGTATGCAACATCTTGGATTTACCTCAGCGTCGTACTTGCTCTCTATATCTCTTCACCCGCTCGTGTGAAGAAGTTTTGAATTACCATTTCCCCACGGTTGAGCAGTTCAAACATTGTGAATTATGCTAAGCTCCGAACCGCTGTTAGTCTTGTCGTCACTTGGCTGTCATCGAGAAAGTTGCGCAACTTTGCGCCCTTAACAAATGTAGCCACATTTACAAATATACAAACATTACTCTCCGGGAGAAAACTTCTAAGTAGATTACACTAATCACGGTTGTGTATCATTTGCGACAACAATCCCGAATTGGTTGCTGCTGCTGCTGTAATCTGTTCCTGTTTCCTCCCCGTTGAAGTTGGGGGAAGGCACTGTTTTAGGAGGGGAGTGCAACATATTTAGACGAGAGGCAGGCAGGCAGGAAGCTGCTTTGCTTTTGTTTCGGAACTCTTTATTTGCTTATCCCAGATTCCCTCACGGTAGCTCTCCCGAGTATCTGGCGGGTGGAACTCTAGCCAAGGCAGACGGCAATCGAGATGCGTCGTCGTCGTCGTTGTTGTTCGGTCTGAACAAAGCTCTTTATAATGGGGAGTCGACTCTGGACTGGATATGAAACTCTGGGGAGCAGTGGCAAAACAAAAGACCACCTCCAGGCAAGCTGTCTGCAGGGTTTGGATGTGAAAGGAAAATGTATGTAGAACTTTGTTTTATTTCAGCAACTGGATCTTGGGAATGTGAATCAGGAAAAATAAACTAACGCTTTTTTAGTGTTCGTTTATGTTTTGGAACAATAATTGGGTATGCTGGTTTGTTGCAGTGTTTGTGTCTGTTGTAAGCTACGTTTGATTTAGTGATACTGTTGAGGTCCAAATACGTATCTGATCTGTAAAAAGTTACTAAATGGTGGAATCAAATATACCTAATCGTTCTACTTCATTGATTTATAGGATCTGCTCTTCACTCTTCATTCATTAGCAATGTTAATGTTTACCTTTACGACCCTCGTACTTAAGGAACAGCAATGTCGAAATGTTCTAAATAAGGGTATGCAGAATTCACTTTCAATTGATATTGATAGACGATAAAAGAGAGGCATGAAGCAAGTTTGTTGCAACTTGATACAATAGAATCGAATAAACCCACACCGAAAAGCTACGATAAAGCGCTTAGTTCTCGCCGTTAGGGACAATGGGGCTTTAGCACAGCAATCAAAAGTTAGTTAAAATGAATCACCATTAATTAATTTTCAATAAGAAAATCAGGATACGAAGAATGAATGATTTCCAAAATTAGAGAATAAGGAAAAACTTAGGGATTTTTTTTTCGGAATTTATGAATTAATCAATTTCCAAATTTCTGAATTTCCCAATTTCTGAATTTCCAAATTTCTAAATTGCCGGATTTCCAAATTTCGAAGTTTCTAACTTTCAAATTTTGGAATTTTAGAATTTTTATTTCTAAAATTTTGAATTTTGAATCAAATTTCTGAATTTTAGAATTACTGAGTTTAAGAATTTTTAAATCTAAATTTCTGTATTTTGGAAATTTGGAATTTCAGAATTTCAGGACTGCGTAATTTCTAAATTTCAAAATTTCTGAAATTATAAATTTCTAAATTTTATAATTTCTAAATTTATTAATTTACGAATTAATTAAGAAAGAGTAAAGCAATAAAAGAATAAAAAATGGAGAAACTACAAAAAAAGTACAAAAGTAAAAGAAAGTACAAAAGAAAAAGGAGCAAAGGTAGAAAGTTTAGAAATCAAGAATAATTTATAAATTTAGAAATTAAGGAATAAAGAATTTAAGAATTAAGAAACTAATAAATCAACGAATTGAAGAATTAAGAAATCAAAGGATTTATTAATCAAGTAATTATGGTAATGAGGAAATAAAGAATTAAAGTATAAATACATAATTTTAAAATTTTAGAGTTTTAGAATTTTAGAATTTTAGAATTTTAGAATTTTAGAATTTTAGAATTTTAGAATTTTAGAATTTTAGAATTTTAGAATTTTAGAATTTTAGAATTTTAGAATTTTAGAATTTTAGAATTTTAGAATTTTAGAATTTTAGAATTTTAGAATTTTAGAATTTTAGAATTTTAGAATTTTAGAATTTTAGAATTTTAGAATTTTAGAATTTTAGAATTTTAGAATTTTAAAATTTTAAAATTTTAGAATTTTAGAATTTTAGAATTTTAGAATTTTAGAATTTTAAAATTTCAGAATTTTAGAATTTTAGAACTTTAGAATTTTAAAATTTTAGAATTTTAGAATTTTAGAATTTTAGAATTTTAGAATTTTAGAATTTTAGAATTTTAGAATTTTAGAATTTTAGAATTTTAGAATTTTAGAATTTTAGAATTTTAGAATTTTAGAATTTTAGAATTTTAGAATTTTAGAATTTTAGAATTTTAGAATTTTAGAATTTTAGAATTTTAGAATTTTAGAATTTTAGAATTTTAGAATTTTAGAATTTTAGAATTTTAGAATTTTAGAATTTTAGAATTTTAGAATTTTAGAATTTTAGAATTTTAGAATTTTAGAATTTTAGAATTTTAGAATTTTAGAATTTTAGAATTTTAGAATTTTAGAATTTTAGAATTTTAAAATTTTAAAATTTTAGAATTTTAGAATTTTAGAATTTTAGAATTTTAGAATTTTAGAATTTTAGAATTTTAGAATTTTAGAATTTTAGAATTTTAGAATTTTAGAATTTTAGAATTTTAGAATTTTAGAATTTTAAAATTTTAGAATTTTAGAATTTTTAAATTTTAAAATTTTTAAATCTTCAAATTTATAAATTTTACAATCTTTTAATTTTAAAATTTTTAAGTTTTTAAATTTTAAATTATAAATTTTTCAAATTTTTAAATTTTTAAATTTTTGAATTTTTAAAATTAAAATTTTAAATTTTTTAATTTTTTAATTTTTCAATTTTAAAATATTCAAATTAAACCTTTAAAACCTTTAAATTTCAAATTTTTCAATTTTTCAATTTTTTCAATTTTTCAATTTTTCAATTTTTCAATTTTTCAATTTTTCAATTTTTCAATTTTTCAATTTTTCAATTTTTCAATTTTTCAATTTTTCAATTTTTCAATTTTTCAATTTTTCAATTTTTCAATTTTTCAATTTTTCAATTTTTTAATTTTTCAATTTTTCAATTTTTCAATTTTTCAATTTTTCAATTTTTCAATTTTTCAATTTTTTAATTTTTCAATTTTTCAATTTTTCAATTTTTCAATTTTTCAATTTTTCAATTTTTCAATTTTTCAATTTTTCAATTTTTTTAATTTTTCAATTTTTCAATTTTTCAATTTTTTAATTTTTCAATTTTTCAATTATTCGATTTTTCAATTTTTCAATTTTTCAATTTTTCAATTTTTAATTTTCAATTTTCAATTTTCAATTTTCAATTTTCTCAATTTTTTATTTTTTCAATTTTTCAATTTTTCAACTTTTCAATTTTTCAATTTTTCAATTTTTCAATTTTTTATTTTTCAATTTTTCAATTTTTCAATTTTTCAATTTTTCAATTTTTCAATTTTTCAATTTTTCAATTTTTCAATTTTTCAATTTTTCAATTTTCAAAATTTCAATTCTTCAATTTCAATTCAATTTTGCAATTTTTCAATTTTTCAGTTTTTCAATTTTTTAATTTTTCAATTTTTCAATTTTTCAACTCTTTAATTTTTCAATTTTTCAATTTTTCAATTTTTCCATTTTTCAATTTTTCAATTTTTTAATTTTCTAATTTTTCAATGTTTCAATGTTTCAATTCTTCAATTTTTCAATTTTTCATTCAAAATTTTTCAATTTTTCAATTTTTCAATTTTTCAATATTTCAATTTTTTAATTTTTCAATTTTCCAATTTTTCAATTTTTCAATTTTCAATTTTCAATTTTCAATTTTTCAATTTCTCAATTTTTCAATTTTTCAATTTTTCAATTTTTCAATTTTTCAATTTTTCAATTTTTCAATTCTTCAATTTTTCAATTTTTCAATTTTTCAATTTTTCAATTTTTCAATTTTTCAATTTTAAATTTTTCATTTTAATTTTTGAATTTTTGAATTTTTAAATTTTTCAATTTTCAATTTTTCAATTTTTTTTAATTTTCAATTTTTCAATTTTTCAATTTTTCAATTTTTCAATTTTTCAATTTTTCAATTTTTTAATTTTCTAATTTTTTAATTTTTAATTCTTCAATTCTTCAATTTTTCAATTTTTCAATTTTTCAATTTTTTAATTTTTCAATTTTTCAATTTTTCAATTTTTCAATTTTTCAATTTTTTAATTTTTTAATTTTTCCAGAGGCGTCGCATCCGCATGTGCAACCTGTGCACTGCACATGTTGCAATTTTATCCACAACATTTAAACTCTAGATAGATTTCTTGTCTTTCTAATCCAAGCATGTATTTGAATTATGTGCTTTTGAAAGATGCTTCATGCAAATTTGACTATTAGATACATAAACGATACATACATAAACAGATTATAGTGGAAGTAAATGGAAGTTTAAAATTTTTTAACCTTGTAACATTTTCCCCTAAGACGCTCAATATTATTTCGGAAAATATGCATTTTCTTTATAAGCGGTATGTGATGTGAGGCAACCAAATGCTGCGATGGAGATGCGTTATATTTTTCTCTACAATACCGAACCGACCCACCGACACCATATGTTGAATCAACACGGAACTTTCAGCCGAGAACGTTTTGTCACGCACGACGCCTCTGAATCTTTAAATTTTATATTTTTTAAGTTTTTAAGTTTTTAAGTTTTTTAGTTTTGAAGTTTTGAAGTTTTGAAGTTTTGAAGTTTTGAAGTTTTGAAGTTTTGAAGTTTTGAAGTTTTGAAGTTTTGAAGTTTTGAAGTTTTGAAGTTTTGAAGTTTTGAAGTTTTGAAGTTTTGAAGTTTTGAAGTTTTGAAGTTTTGAAGTCCCAGCCCCAGCCCCAGCCCCAGCCCCAGCCCTGGTGCCCCAGCCCCAGCCCCAGCCCCAGCCCTGAAGCCCCCAGCCCCAGCCCCAGCCCCAGCCCCAGCCCCAGCCCTGGCCCCAGCCCCAGCCCCAGCCCCAGCCCTGGAAGCCCCAGCCCCAGCCCCAGTCCTGGGCCCCAGCCCTGGCCCCAGCTCCCAGCCCCAGCCCTGGTGGCCCCAGCCCCAGCCCCAGCCCCAGCCCCAGCCCCAGCCCCAGCCCCAGCCCCAGCCCCAGCCCCAGCCCCAGCCCTGGCCCCCAGCCCCAGCCCCAGCCCCAGCCCCAGCCCCAGCCCTGGTGCCCCAGCCCCAGCCCCAGCCCCAGCCCCAGCCCCAGCCCCAGCCCCAGCCCCAGCCCCAGCCCCAGCCCCAGCCCCAGCCCCAGCCCCAGCCCCAGTCTCCCCAGCCCCAGCCCCAGCCCCAGCCCTGTGCCCCAGCCCCAGCCCTGGGAAGCCCCAGCTCCCAGCCCCAGCCCCAGCCCCAGCCCCAGCCCCTGTCTAGCCCTGAAGTTTTAAAGTTTTGAAGTTCTGAAGTTTTGAAGTTTTGAAGTTTTGAAGTTTTCAGTTTTGAAGTTTTGAGTTTTAAGTTTTGAAGTTTTAAAGTTTTGAAGTTTGAAGTTTTAAGTTTTAAGTTTTGAAGTTTTAAGTTTTGAAGTTTTAAGTTTTAAGTTTCAAGTTTAAGCTTTGTTTTAAGTTTTAAATTTTTAAGTTTTTAAGTTTTAAGTTTTTTTTAAGTTTTTAAGTTTTTAAGTTTTTGAGTTTTTAAGTTTTTAAGTTTTTATGTTTTTAATTTTTTAACTTTTTAAATTAATTTTAAAATTTTGAGGTTTTTAAATTGAATTAAACTTTGAAATTTTGAAATTTTGAAGTTTTGAAATTTTAAAATTAAAAAAAAATGTACATGAATAAAGGAATAAAAAATATGTAAAGGAATTAAGGAACTAAAAAATTAGAAAAAGGGAATTAAAGACTTTCAACGCTCGGCTGTAATTTAAAAAAATAAGAAATTTAAAAAGGTTTTGAGAAAATGATGCTGAAAGGAATTCAGAAATAAGGTTTAAATTCCTAATAAAAAAAATTATGAATAAAGGAATCAAGCAATTAAGGAATAAGTAAAATAAGAAAAAAGGGGATTGAGAAAATAAGGCATTTAAGAATAAAATAGTTTAAAAAATGAGGAATTAGGGATTTGAGAATAAAGGAATAAAAGAATGAAGGAACTAAGGAATTTAGAAATTAAGGGATTACGGAATTGAGGAATTAAGGCATTAAGGAATTAAGGAATCAAGAAATTAAAGAACTGATAAATTAAGGAATCAAGAAAATAAGGCGTGAAGGAAAATAGGAATTGAGGAATTAAGAAGTTAAGGAGCCAAGGAATTAAGGATTGAGATAAGAAATCAAGAATAAAGGAACGGACACAATCATAATACTTTTAAAAATCAAAGGTTAAGGGGATAGAAGAATTAATGAATAAAGCAATAAAAGAATATGTGAAAGAATCAAGAAATCAAAAAAATCAAGGAATTAAGGATTAAGAAATCAAGAATTAAGAATTAATGAATAAAGAAATAAAAGAATATGTAAAATTAATTATTGATAAGGATTTAAGGAAGGAGTTGAAGAATCAAACAAATAAGAAATTAAGGAGATATCGAATTGAGGATTTTATGAATGGATGCATTGAGGAATTTACAAATTAGGGAGTAAAGAATTTATGAAATTTACAAAAAGGAGTCAATGAATTGAGAAATAATGGAGTTATTGAATAAAATAATGAAAGAATCAGTGGTTGAAGAAATTAGTGAATAAAGGAATAAAAGAATAAAGGAATAAATGAGTAAGGAAGAAAATCGCATAACAGAAGGGAAAATAGAAGAAAAAAAATAATAAAGGAATAAAAGACCAAAGGAACGAAAAAATGAAATAAGCAAGCAATAAGAAAATTAAGTAATTGCAAAATATTAAGGAACTACTGAAATGATAAATAAGGAATCAAAGGATCAAAGGATTGAGAAATTAAGGTATTCAAGAATTGAGGAGTTAAAGAATCAAAGCATGTAAGTAATTTGTATTTTTATTGATGGCAACTTGTTGTTAAGGCGGATTGATCAGTTTATGCACCTTTTAAAAAACAATATGGCAAAATTTGAACATGTTTGTTTGAACGTGCATAACATTTTATTTATGACGGTACATCCCCCATTTTTTTTAGAAAGGTCCTCTCTTGGTGGACAGCAGAAATGCGACTCAATCGAGATATCCCACTCATGTGCTTCCGAGAAGCGAATAAGATTTTCACATGACTCATTATCATAACTATGGACACCGAGCCAGCGTCAGTTTCCACATCACTACCGGCGCTCTGATGGCCGATAATGTGTTTGATTAGTGTTGGATGCAGCCAATATAAACAAAACTATAGACACAAACACAATAGCCCATATGCGGCGGACGATGATGATGATGGTGATGAGTGCCTATTGTTATGACTCAACCGTTATCAGAGAAAGCATCCGCATCGAATCATAAACATACTCACATGTGTCACTCCTGGGGAACCGCCAGCCACCGCCACGTTATCGCTGTTTTGTTATCCAAAGGGGGTTCGTTATCTACACCCTAGCAAAAAGTGCATTTGGGCTGGGGTTGCAACTTTTGCACAGAAATGCTGAGCCAGTCTATAAACAATGATCGTGTTTTTTTTTCAACGCAACGTGCGCTGTTATTGTTGCCGCTGTTGCTGGTGCGCTAATTGTTATCGACTTGATGTTTAATCCAAATCCAATTTATCCAATAATATCCAACCGAGCGAACTCTGCCCAACGTATAGCTTGTACATGTGCGTCTATATTGCTATTATTTTTATGGTACAGGTAAGCACTAAACAGCCCTATCGCTATCTCTTTCCCACGTGCACGATTCGATTGGATCGTCGTTAAGTACACTTTTGCTTTCGATTGATTTGCACTAATTTTCGGCTGCACAAATTTTTGCTGCTACACTTTTCCACTCTCTTCACTTCGCCTTCTTTTCACATAATTCGTATTAATTTCCTCTCTCTCTTGCTTCACATACACCTTCGCTTCTCGTACACACGCGGCGCGTATGCGGATAGGTCACTTCGATCGTTCCACCAAACCAAACGTAGCTGCAAGAGAAACGCCAAAACCAGACTCGCTAAGCCTGAGCCTGAGCCGAGAGTTGTTGTTCTTTTTTCTTTTCCCCCGAATGCACTTTTCTTCAGCCAGGAAAAGTGTTTTCCCTTTTATTTTGGTCTGCTTCGTGCAGTTATTTATGATTTTGTAACTATTTTTACATTCACGTCAGCCGATTAATTATGGTTGGCGACGAGTCGCGCATTCAGCCCTCAGAGACTGGTGCACTCTCACTCCGCACTGCACACTGTGCTAAGTCACCGTTCACCGAAGTTCTTCCAAAACAAACGATCTCCGTGATGGAACAGCACTCAAGCGCCGGGATAGTCATGTGCAGGAAGAACTCGATCCAGATAAAAAGAACCAACCGCAGAACTGATAACTAAACCACAAGGAGCACTTTGTGTATAATGTGCTCTTTCCTCCGCTGGGCACCACACAATCCTATTTTTACAGTATCCTAATGCGGTATATACGTGGATAGATCTATATCTAGAGGTTGAGAAGAGACACACAGAAAGTACACACTACAGGTCAGTGATAAAATTGATATCATTAGGGAGGCAACGAGACAAAAACGCGTGCTAGCTGCCCGAAAGTATGCAATGTACTGATTGTGATTGTGTTTCTTCTTCGTGCGCTATCGTTCGTCGTTCATATCCGTATCGTCGTCGCCGTCCCTGTGGTGGTGCAATCACATCCATCCGCACACTCGGTGTATGTGTTTTGGATAAACGACACAAAAGAGGCACGCGGAAGATATTATCATCAAGAGCAAAACACTACTGAACGATCTCACCACAGAACAGAGTGGTGTCTCTCACCAACACACACCCACCGGAAACGCATAGATATGCAGCGGGCAGCGCAACATAACATAGGAAGCAGTCAGACTGAATTCGGTTCAATTGAAAAAGGGCTGATTTCTGATAGTGAGATGAGAGCGACAGGGTTTGCAGGCTGATATTATGTTCATTTCAGATTCAACATCCAGAACCAGGACTTATACTAGCATTTTTTCGGAAACATAAATCTTATGGTATTGAGAGTCGCTCGTAGCCCTGGGTATGGACGAAATTCGTATTTCATGTGTGGTAAGCAACATGTTTCTCAAGATTCTATCTATCTCGATTAAAATTTTATTTATTTTTGAATTTTTTGCCTTTCGCGTATACTAAGTATACGTAAAGGCTATAGGATCACTCCAAAACCGAACTTTTGATAGAAGGCTCGGAGACCCATAGTGTTATATACCAATCGACTTAGCTCGACGAATTGAGCTGATGTCTGTATGTGTGTATGTATGTATGTATGTATGTATGTGTGTGAGTACAAAAAAATGTGTGACACATTTTTTTTAACTTAGCCTTATCCGATTTATTTGCATTCGACGCAGAATCCTTCCTAATTTTTCGCTATTGAAAATTGGCCCAATCGGACATTGCGTTCCGGAGTTATTAAAAAAATATTGATTTTTTCCCCATTTTTCCCAAGGGTCCCCTTGGATTTTTTTTTTCAAAAACGAAAAAAAAAAATTTCAAAGGCTACTGCAATGCATTCAAATGAACGCAAATATCAGTAAATTGATGGAAATAACTGAATCTATCTCCTTAAAGTGCAATTTTGACCTCTCTTATGTGCTTTTTTTTGTTACTCTTCTGTGTTTTCTTGTTTTATAACACACGAGAAAGGCACCATATCGCCGCTAGGTGGATTCTGTTTTTTTTTACTATTAAGTCTGAACAGAGGCGCGGCCACGTTCCCAGACGTGGGTAGGACAAACACTGGATTTTTGAATCTATAGAATACTTTTTATGGAATTTCTGCGACTTTCCGGAGATCCTCTCGGATTTCAAAAGATTTTTTTCGGACATCCTCATTTCTAGTGTTTGTAGAACATTTCCAAAAAGCATGTCTTCGAACTTCTTTACGAATTTCTAGAAGTGATTATGTATTCCTGTAAATTTATTAAAATTTCGGAATTTTTAAGCAATTTCACTAACTTCTAGGAATTCGAACCTTTAGATCTACCAGTAAAGCTTATGATCGTTCAAGATTCTTTAAGGGTATTTAGTACTGTTTACGGATTTTCAGAAATCTCAAGAAGAATGCTACTCCGAATTTCAGACTTTGTTCTTTCTGACTTCTAAGATTTCATGCAATTGTGATTCCTACACTGCCTGTAACCGCATATTTGTTCCATCTTTGCTAGGTTTCCTATTCATATGAAACAGATATGCGATTATAGGCAGTACAGATTCCAATAAACTCTTAGAAACTTAGAGTTTTTCTTCTCATAGGTGTGCTACCAGATATCCGATTGCATAGACTACATCACTTTTCTAAGCGAATCATCGGTCAATACTTCATCTACCTTAGCGAGTTAACGAAATTACCTTTCCGTGGTATTGTGGGGATGCAGAGGTTTTCTTAGTCTCTAGTAGCAACTACACACTAGCATTCCTCTCCTTTCCCAACTGACTGTAGGTAGTAAGTACAAACCTTTAGTCACTTGGATCGTAGCGCAATTTATACCAGTTCACGGAGAAGTAACCATTGACAAGTACAGCCAGTCTTAGCTAAGTTAAGCTGCTAAGCTATATCCTTGTTTAGATATTCAACTTTTAATTAATTCACCTGTCAATCTATCAATTCTTATAAAATTTCAGAAATTCTCTGAGCCTCCCTGAACTAGCAAAAATAATTACAAACTTCCAGAAAAATTTCAAACATTTTATGGAAGAGCAGAAACTATTAGAAACTTCAAAACTTCTTGGAAAATCTCAATACATCATTGAAAACTTTTTGGAATGAAAAGAATTCCTCATAGACTCTGAGAAGGAGAAGCCTTTATACAATCCCGGAAACCTCCACGATTGTCAGTGAATCTCTAATTCACTTTGAAACGTTTTAATAATATTTTTTAGATCGAGAAATTGAAACATTATTGATAACATTAGATCTTTTAGTTATTTATATGGTATGTTCTTACCATAATCATGGGTAGGACAATGCTTCGACTGTCCTACCCAGGTATTTTCATGCGTAGGACATGTCCTACTTGTCCCACCCACTCCCGGCGCCACTGAGTCTGAAGCCGAAAAAGCCTGTGTAGTTTAGAAAGTTGCCTCCATTCTGCTCGGTCCAAAGCTACCGTGGAGCTCCGAGATCAGTACACCGAAATACACATTACATACTGCGGTACCTACTTGTATAGTCTCGCAAAAATTATGTACCGCAGGCATCTGTTGATGAACACCTGTAGCCGTTGAGTGTCCTGCACTGATACAATATGTTTCGCTAGCGTATAGCAGCATAAATTTCACGTTAGAGTTGAAACAGTGAACTCGCAAATGCAGAGTTCGGGATTGAACGTGATTCGCACGGGACGCGGTCGAAAAGTGAAGCAATTAGTTCGTAATATAACGTGCTACGTATAGGACGCAGATTCGTGTATTTGTTTTATTCTGTGCGGTCTGATAGTGAATCGTACGCATAACTTTCGCGGGATCCGAGAATTTAGTTCTGTGCTGATTACGCGATTGATCGTATTTCGATTAGCAAGCAAAACGGTCGCGCGATCCTAGATATTTAGTTTTACTCTGTACATTTCAGAAAGTAAATCAATTAAGGGCGTTTTTATTTGCTTGTTATTTAATCCCCTCCCATTTCATTTTTCATTTTTTTCATTTATTTAGTTTACATCTAAACAGATAACACTGAATCAACAATTTGACGCCACAATACACGGTTCGAGGCCGCATCTCTCCATCCTCGGATACGCCCCACGCTCGCCAAGTCGTTTTGCACCTTGTCTGCCCATCTCGCTCGCTGCGCTCCACGCCGTCTCGTACCTGCCGGATCGGAAGCGAACACCATCTTTGCAGGGTTGCTGTCCGGCATTCTTGCAACATGTCCTGCCCATCGTACCCTTCCGGCTTTAGTTACATTCTGGATACTGGGTTCGCCGTTGAGTTGGGCGAGCTCATGGTTCATTCTTCGCCGCCACACACCGTCTTCTTGGGGGCAGCAGGGACCATGTCCAAGGGCTTGACGACCCCTCACAAGCTGTCTGTGAGTCAGGGAGAACTGCCTAGGGCGTGGTGGGATTTAGCAGTGGGCTCTGCTAAAATCCCTCCCAAAAAACCACAAGTGCCCGTAATCAGACTCTATCAAAGCGATTGTGTGCCGCTTCAAAAGCACAAGCCCAGGGAGTGCTACTGGCACATCAGGGTTGATACCAGTAAGACCCTGATTATGGCATACTGGTTGCGTGTATTGGTCTTGTATTTGGATATTGTTACTCGAAACGGCGAGTGGGCTAATGGCTAGGCTGTCTTCCGTCCCATAAAACCGTGGCGGGCCTTGTAGCACGCTGCCCAATCCTGCCATCCAGTTTTGCCTACTGGGTGGGATTAGGCTCAGATGCCCTTTCCTGACTTGCGCTGATCTGGCTCTGAACACGCAAGTGTCAACCCTCGCATGGCCTCCCCGCTTGCCGTAAGGCAAGCATAGATAACCATGGGATCACTAAAGGTGACTACTCCAGTAGGATTCGGCGGCAGCCGCAAGGGGGACCCATACAGCAATGAGCATTGAACGTAATCAATCTTTGGAGTTGGAGGTGACGGACCCCTTTGCCAAAAGGGGTCTAGCGAGGTCCCCTATTAAAGAGCTATTGGCAGTACCGAAGAGTCTCCAGTGGTGGTAGGGAGTAGCCCTGCCTGCACGCCTGACGAGCCACTACCAGGGATACGGGTCGTGGCCGAGCAACTCGACGAGATCATCGAGTTCGTAAGCGGCAGGCAGAACACCAACATGGAGCTTAAGCAGAGCCTGTTGGTGCTCCGGCAAGCTGTTCGTGTCGCAAGACAAGAACAGGACGCTTATATCAGGCGTGTAGCGGCAGCAGAGAAGGTAGCCAAAGGTACGCAGACCAAGGCCCTCTCCTCCCCTAGCGGTGTTACTGCGGTGAAAGAGGCGACCGCCCTTACGGCCAGTGAGGGCAAGAAAACGCCAAGTTCGAAGCGACCCAAACGCGCTACCATTAAGGCGAAGCGTCGCCTGGATGGTGCACCGGAGCCTGAAGGGCGTGTGCCCAAGAAGGCAAAAGGCACTAGACAGGCACAAGTTGCTGAGCCACAAGCTGGCCCCAGCCAGCCATCGGTACTCGCCGAAGGGGATGCGAATCCTTGGCAACTGGTCAGTAGGGTGCGGAAGTCGAACACCCCTCGACCTACGAAGAAGGTGAGAGACAGAGGCGAGGCCTTGTTGGTGAAAACCGACAAGGACAAATACGTCGATGTCCTGAAATCGCTGCGAGCGGCCGATAGCCTATCGGCCCTGGGCCAGGATGTGCGCAGCGTTAGACGCACCAAGAACGGTGAAATGATCTTGGTACTGAAGCGTGGCGCGCAATCTAGCGGGTGGCTTACAAAAAGCTTGCCCAGGAGGTCTTGGGTGACGGCGCTCAGGTCAGGTCGTTGGGTGCGGAAGTGACCCTCCAGTGTAAGCAGCTGGATGAGGTCACGACCGCGGAAGACGTCGTCTCTGCCGTCAAAGAGCAGTGCGGCACAGAGGTTGAGCGGTCCTCTGTACGTCTAAGAGGGGGATTTTTTGGTACGCAGGTAGCCTATCTCAGACTACCGGTAGCTGACGCCAAAAAGGTCACTGAGAAAGGGAAGCTGAAGATCGGCTGGTCAGTATGCCCAATAAGCGTGCTCCAGCCACCTTCAGTGGACAGGTGCTACCGGTGCCTTGAGTCCGGGCACAAGTCTTATGACTGCAAGGGCCCAGACCGAAGCAAGATGTGTCGCTGCGGCGAGGAGGGACACAAGGCGCAGAAATGCGACAAGGCACCTAGGTACCTTATCTGCGCCAGTAAGAAGCAGGCCCGGAACCATGCTATGGGCGGGCCTGCGTGTCCCTTCGGAGAAGCCAATCGGAAAAAGCCGTGCAAGTAACACAGCTGAATCTGAATCACTGTGCACCTGCCCAGCAACTGCTGTGGCAGGCGGTTTCGGAGTCGAGGATCGATGTCGCCCTCCTGTCCGACCCGTACAACGTCCCTGCCGACAATGGCAACTGGGTGGCGAACGGGTCTAGGTCGGCGGCAATCTGCACAACGGGAAGGTACCCCGTTAAAGAGGTTGTACACTCCTCCGCGGAGGGTGTCGCGATAGCCAAGATCAATGGGGTGTTCTATTGTAGCTGCTACGCCCCACCAAGGTGGTCAATGGAACAGTTCAACCAGATGATCGACAGGCTATCGGCCGACCTAGTAGGTCGGAGCCCGTTCGTTATAGCGGGAGACTTTAATGCTTGGGCAGTGGAATGGGGCAGCCGCTGCACCAAGCAGAGGGGACAAGCGTTACTCGAGGCACTTGCAAAACTCGACGCAGTGCTTGTCAATGACGGAGCCAGTAGCACTTTCCGTAGGAATGGGGCCGAGTCATGGATAGATGTAACGTTTGTCAGCCCCAGTCTGGTCTCGGACGAGGGTAGACGAGGGCTACACCCATAGTGATCACCTAGCAATTCGCTTGAAGATCAAATATGGCATGCAACATCTGAGGGCGGGGGATCCCTGTCAGGCCCTTGGATGCAAGACCAATCACTTCGACAGCGAAGTTTTCACCGCGGCCCTGGGACTGGAGGCCAACACCGACAGTCTAAGCGGGGATGCGCTGGTAGCTGTCCTATCACGCGCGTGCGATGCTACTATGCCGAGGAAAGCCCTGCCAAGAAATGGCAGACGCCCGGTATACTGGTGGAGTGCCGAAATTGCAGCCCTACGATCAGCCTGCCTCAAGGCTAGACGTAGGACGCAACGAGCCCGCACCGAGGAGGAAAGAGCGGTCCGCCGGGAAGTGTTTCAAGCTGCGAGACTGGCCCTTAACAAGGCCATTAAGAGCAGCAAAGAGGGCGTGCTTCGACAACCTGTGCGAGGGTGCCAATGCGAATCCGTGGGGTGACGCCTATAGGATCGTGATGGCCAAGACCAAAGGGGGCTCTTCACCCCCCGAACGGTCACCGGACCGGTTGGCGAGGATTATCGAAGTACTCTTCCCGTCCCGAGCCACAAGTCCCTGGCCTCCTCCTGCGCTGCAAGGCGCTGGGAGTGTGGCCGAAATGGCGGCTCCGGTGACGAACGAAGAGTTACTCGCAGTGGCTAACACCCTTGCGATGAACAAAGCTCCAGGCCCCGATGGAGTTCCAAACAGTTCACTCAAGGCAGCGATCATAGCGAACCCGAACATGTTCAGGCTAGCTATGCAGAGATGCCTGGATGAGTGTTGTTTCTCTGAGAGATGGAAAAGGCAGAAATTGGTACTGCTGCCGAAGGCCGGCAAGCCTCCGGGTGACCCATCGGCGTACAGACCAATTTGCCTGATCGACACGACGGGTAAACTGCTCGAGAGGATCATCCTCAACAGGCTCACCCCGTACGCAGAGGGTACGGATGGCCTGTCGAGTAACCAGTTTGGTTTTCGGAAGGGTAAGTCCACGGTGGATGCTATCAATTCAGTCCTCAAGACAGCAGAGGTAGCGATCCAACGGAAAAGGCGAGGAATTCGATACTGTGCGTTGGTGACACTGGACGTGAAGAATGCATTCAACAGCGCAAGCTTGGATGCCATCGCGCTCTCGTTACACCGGCTTAGTCTGCCGGTGGGACTGTACCGGATCTTGGAAAGCTACTTCCAGAACCGTGTGCTGCTATACGAGACCGATGCAAGTCAGAAAAGTGTTCCTATTACCGCAGGAGTCCCGCAAGGGTCAATCCTGGGCCCGGTACTATGGAACCTGATGTATGACGGGGTTCTGAAGCTAAAGTTCCCTCCTGGTGTGAAGATCGTCGGCTTTGCTGACGATGTAACTCTAGAGGTCTACGGGAAGTCAATCCCCGAAGTAGAGCTAACCGCAGAACACGCGATCAGCACTGTGGCGGACTGGATGAGTGCGAGAGGGCTTGAGCTCGCTCAACATAAGACGGAGGTGGTTATCGTCAGCAACCGTAAGTCGGCACAACATGCAGTTGTACACGTGGGAGACGTCGCGATCACTTCAAAGCGGAGTCTGAAGATTCTTGGGGTCATCATAGACGACAAGCTTACCTTCGGTAGCCATGTCAAATATGCGTGCAAGAAGGCTTCGACTGCTGTGGCGGCATTATCGAGGATGATGTCCAACAGCTCCAAGGTGTGCGCCAGTAGACGTAGGCTACTGGCAGGCGTTGCCGCATCTATTCTTAGGTACGGCGGCCCGTCCTGGGCAAAAGCACTGGAGGTAACCAGTTACCTGCAGAAACTGGAGAGCACCTACCGCTTGATGTGTCTCAGGGTGATATCGGCCTACCGCACGGTATCGCACGACGCATCCTGCGTGATAGCGAGTATGATGCCAGTCGGGCTGGTCATCCGGGAAGACGAGGAGTGTTTTGACCTACGTGGCACCAGAGGAGCCCGCGAGCGTACCAGGGTAACTTCGGTTGCCAGATGGCAGCGCGAGTGGGATCCAGTGGGATCGAGTGGGATCCAGCAACACAAGTCAGCCAAAAATGGTTACAGCAACTTGATTGTGACTGAATCTAGTCACATATCAGTTGCAGAAACCAATCAGGAACATGTGTGCTGCTAGGGATAACTCCTCGAAAGGTAGGTGGACCCACCGGCTGATTCCTAACATATCAAGCTGGGTGGGGAAACTCATGGGGTGGTTCACTTCCATCTGACACAATTCCTGTCAGGCCATGGCTGTTTCCGACAGTACCACCACAGGTTTGGGCACGCGGAGGTCCCCGTCTGCTTTGACTGCCCAGGTGTTGACGAAACTGCAGAGCCCATACTGTTTGTATGTCCTCGTTTCGACGTCGAAAGAAGAGCAATGCTAGACGTTTGCGACCGGGACACAACTCCGGATAATCTTATCCAGAGGATGTGTCAAGCGGTGGAGAAGTGGAACGCAGTCTCGCAACGCAAGCCTGCAGCTTGCAGAGAATCTGGCGCGCCGAGCAACAATCGACAAGCATGACTAACTTGTGATTGGTTAGTTAGAGCGAAAGTGCCGAACGCGGAGAAGTGTGTGAATGGTCTGCCCATGCAGAGGTAATGGCGCAGCGGGTGGCAACCGAGATCGTCACCTCGAAGCATGGCAGAAGTGTGAATGAATAGGTGTATGTATGGACTGCACACGCCGCGCTGGGAGTAGCGCAGGAATGTTGGTTCCTATGACTACTGATACCCCGCGGCGTGGCAGAGGAGTGTGGGTGAGCATCCAAGTCAGTCTCACATGGTACGAAAGGAATGAGTTGAGTTGAGTTGAGCTAGTCTCATATGGCATGAGCGAGGTGAGTCAGACTCACATGGTATGTCAGAAGTGGGAACCTAAGTAAAATGTCCCACAAGGGATGCCAGAGGGAGTGTTAGGTCGAATGACTAGAGAAGTATGTGTCAGCGCGAACTGAATGAAAGAGGTGAGCAGTCTCACATGGTATGATAAAGGTGGGCATACAAGTCAGTCCCACATGGCATGAGAAGGGTGGGCACAAAAGTTAGACCCGCACGGCATGACAGAGGTGAGCACACAAGTCAGACTCATAGGAGCGTTAGCGTGTGTGCAAGCATGGAGTGCATGAGCGTGAATCAAGGGTTTGGGTGGGCATACAAGTTAGACCCACATGGCATGAGAAGGGTGGGCACACAAGTCAGACCCACACGGCATGACAGAGGTGCAACAGAGTATGTAGGGTGTGTTTGAGGGTGCGGTAGAGCGAGCACCCAACTCAGACTCGCATGGGACGGGTGCCTGTGTGAGCGAGAATGAGCGAGTACGTTTAGTACTGCCATCCCCCAGAAGTAGTACTGGGAGGTAGTTCCTGGGTTAAACGATGGTGGAGCCCAAGGGAGTTTAGTCGGTATTACCGGTATGGTACATACTCCAGTACACTTCCGTGTGGTCGATTGGCAACTACAATGCACGTGTACTGGGTTAGTGTGTAAATGCATTCTCCCTTGTAAAAAAAAACCGTCTTGCACACCACCAAAGATGGTCCTAAGCACTTGTCTCTCGAATACTCCGAGTGCTTGCAAGTCCTCCTCGAGCATTGTCCATGTTTCATGTCCGTAGAGGACAACCGGTCTTATTAGTGTCTTGTACATGACACATTTGGTGCGGTGGCGAATCTTTTTCGACCGCAGTTTCTTTTGGAGTCCGTAGTAGGCCCGACTTCCACAGATGATGCGCCTTCGTATTTCACGACTAACGTTGTTGTCAGCCGTTAGCAAGGATCCGAGGTAGACGAATTCCTCGACCACCTCGAAGGTATCCCCGTCTATCGTAACACTGCTTCCCAGGCGGGCCCTGTCGCGCTCGGTTCCGCCCACAAGCACGTACTTTGTCTTTGACGCGTTCACCACCAGTCCAACTTTTGTTGCTTCACGTTTCAGGCGGGTGTACAGTTCTGCCACCTTTGCAAATGTTCGGCCGACAATGTCCATGTCATCCGCGAAGCAATAAATTGACTGGATCTGTTGAAAATCGTACCCCGGCTGTTACACCCGGCTCTCCGCATGACACCTTATAGCGTAATGTTGAACAACAGGCACGAAAGTCCATCACCTTGTCTTAGTCCCCGTCGCGATTCGAACGAACTGGAGTGTTCACCCGAAATCTTCACACAGTTTTGCACACCATCCACCGTTGCTTTGATCAGTCTGGTAAGCTTCCCAGGAGAACTGTTCTCGTCCATAATTTTCCATAGCTCTATAGGTCTATACTGTCGTATGCCACCTTGAAATCAACGAACAGATGGTGCGTTGGGACCTGGTATTCACGGCATTTTTGAAGGATTTGCCGTACAGTAAAGATCTGGTCCGTTGTCGAGCGGCCGTCAACGAAGCCGGCTTGATAACTTCCCACGAACTCATTCACTAATGGTGACAGACGACGGATAATCTGGGATATCACTTTGTAGGCGGCATTAAGGATGGTGATCGCTCGAAAGTTTCCATACTCCAGTTTGTCGCCTTTCTTGTAGATGGGGCATATAACCCCTTCCTTCCACTCCTCCGGTAGCTGTTCGGTTTCCCAGATTCTGACTATCAGTTTGTGCAGGCAAGTGGCCAGCTTTTCCGGGGCCATCTTGATGAGCTCAGCTCCGATACCATCCTTACCAGCTGCTTTATTGGTCTTTAGCTGTTGAATGGCATCCTTAACTTCCCTCAAGGTGGGGGCTGGTTGGCTTCCATCGTCCGCTGAAATGACGTAGTCATCTCCTCCGCTGCCTTGACTTTCACTGCCTGTACTCTCAGCGCCATTCAGATGTTCCTCGTAGTGCTGCTTCCACCTTTCGATCACCACACGTTCGTCCGTCAAGATGCTCCCATCCGTATCCCTGCACATCTCAGGTCGCGTCAAGAAGCCTTTACGAGATGCGTTGGGCTTCGGATAGAAATTGCATGTTTCTTAATAACGGCACATCTGTTCCATCTCCTCGCACTTCGCTTCTTCCAGGCGACGTATCTTCTCTTGAAAACGGCGGGTCTGCTGTCTCCGCTTCCGTCTATAACGTTCCACGTTCTACCGGGTACCTTGCTGCAGCGCGACCGCCCGCGCTGCGTCCTTCTCCTCCAGAATCTGTCTGCACTCTTCGTCGAACCAATCGTTCCGTCGACTTCGACCCATATACCCGACGTTGTTCTCCGCTGCGTCGTTAATGGCTGCTTTGACTGTATTCCAGCAGTCCTCAAGAGGGGCCCCCTCTTCCGGCAACGCTGCCTCGAGATGCTGCGCGTATGCAGTGGCGACATCAGGTTGCTTCAGTCGCTCTAGGTCGTACCGCGGCGGTCGTCGGTACCGAACATTGTTGATGACGGATAGTTTTGGGCGCAGTTTAACCATCACCAGATAGTGGTCAGAGTCGATGTTAGCGCCACGATATGTCCTGGCGTCGATAATGTCGGAGAAGTGCCATCCATCAATCAGAACGTGGTCGATTTGCGTTTCTGTCTGCAGTGGTGATCTCCAGGTGTACCGATACGGAAGGCTTTGTTGGAAGTAGGTACGACGAATGGACATATTCTTGGAGGCGCCGAAATCAATTAGTCGTAGGCCGTTTTCGTTCGTCACCCGGTGAGCGCTGAACTTCCCAATAGTCAGTCTAAACTCCTCTACTTGGCTAACCTAAGCGTTCAAATCTCCTATCTCGTGGCTTGGGCAGCTGTCGTACTCACGTTCTAGCTGCGCGTAGAATGCGTCCTTATCATCATCAGTGCTTTCGGGGTGTGGACGTTGATTATGTTGAAGTTGAAGCACCGGTCTTTGATCCTCAACCTGCACATTCTTTCATTGATCGGCCACCATCCGGTCACGCGCCTTTGCATGGTCGCAGTGGTCTTCGCCGATGGTTCCGGTCCGTACTCTCTTGTTGATTGTTCGTTGCGTGAGTTTTTTTTTGGCTGGTTTGCAGGGCCTGACACCAAACCCCCTAAATTTCCGGAGGACCATTCCTCCTTATTTCCGGTGGACCATGGTGCACAGTTTCACTTAGAGTCCCTCGCTGGTACTCGGACGATAATCAGCCGCCCCTAACATGGAGATCAGACGCTATTGTGAGTCGCTCCTAACATGGAGTACAGACGCTCAGTAAGATTTGCACCTCCAGAGAGGAGCAACCCCGCTTCCCTGTCAGCATACGACCATAGTTCCCACCGGGGTTGGTTAGCCGATCTTCCCTATGGTTGCTCGTGTCCTGGCCAGCACCACGAGGAGGTAGGGATAGGAGTTGCTGGGTAAGAGGCTAAGGACCGCGAGATGGGGTCTATTTTATTCCTCTCTATCTAATCCCCTCCCATAGATCGCATCATGCACCAAAGATAAGATATCCTTTACAACTAAAACAATACCACATCCCAAGACAATCCTGGAGATGCAGAGGTGTTCTCGGTCTCTAGTAGCAACGAGAGTCGAATTAACAATCGTTCCTTTCCTATGAAATCGTAAGGACGTGGTCGGCGCCGTTATTGACATAAAATAAGTGGGCTTCTGAAACGTGTACATTGAGAATGGATAGCAAATCCCATGCTCCCAAACTTCACATTGTTCTCTGTGCAACTTCACAAGTTTCAGTCAATCACGGAGTAGCAACCTATGAATTGTACGGTCATAATGCTCATTAAAGCCTGTCCACGTTAAATTTCGGACAGTTGGACAATGTTCAATTGATTTGTTGCCATTTCATCAATCGGACGAGAGCTAAAACATGCTGAAAGCAGCAGTAAAGCGAAGAGATTGAGCTGTCATATAAATAGATCGTCTCGGTGGTTGGTAAAAATGTTTAAAAATCCCTTTGGAAGATGGGTGTCCGAAATTTAACGTGGACAGGCTTTATTATTTATTTATTCAGACTAAGGCCGAAGTGGCCTGTGCGGTATATAAGAGTCTTCTCCATTCGGTTCGGTCCATAGCTACACGTCGCCAACCATGCAGTCTACGGAGGGTCCGCAAGTCATCTTCCACCTGATCGATCCACCTTGCCCGCTGCGCACCTCGCCTTCTTGTGCCCGTCGGATCGTTGTCGAGAACCATTTTAACCGGGTTACTGTCCGACATTCTGGCCTCGTGCCTGGTCCACCGCAGTCGTCCGCGGTGTGAACGTTCTGTGGACGCGGTGTGGATGGTTCTCCCAGCCGCTCATGGAACTCGTGGTTCATTCGCCTCCTCCACGTACCGTCCGCCATCTGCACCCCACCATAGATGGTACGCAACACTTTCCTTTCAAAAACTCCCAGTGCGCGTTGGTCCTCCACGAGCATCGTCCAGGTCTCGTGTCCGTAGAGAACTACCGGTCTTATAAGCGTTTTGTAGATAGTCAGTTTGGTACGGCGGCGAACTCTATTCGATCGGAGCGTCTTACGGAGGCCAAAGTACGTACGATTTCCAGCCACTATGCGCCTCCGAATTTCTCTGCTGGTATCGTTATCGGCGGTCACCAGTGAGCCCAACTACACGAATTCTTCAACCACCTCGATTTCGTCACCACCGATAGAAACTCGTGGTGGGGGGCTTACATTGACCTCTTGAGCCTCTTCCTATCATGTACTTCGTATTCGACGTGTTGATGACTAGTCCAATCCGTTTAGCTTCGCTTTTCAGTCTGATGTAGGCTTCCTCCATCCTCTCAAAGTTACGTGCCATGATATCAATGTCGTCGGCGAAACCAAATAACTGGACGGACTTCGTGAAAATCGTACCACTCGTGTCAATCCCTGCCCTTCGTATTACTTCCTCCAAAGCGATGTTGAATAGCAGACACGAAACCCTCTGAGCGTTTCGAAGGGACTCGAGAATGCATCTGAAACTTGAACTACGCACATCACCCGATCCATCGTCGTTTTGATCAATCGTGTCAGTTTATCCGGAAATCCGTGTTCGTGCATTAGCTGCCATAGCTGGTCCCGATCGATTGTATCATATGCGGCTTTGAAGTCGATGAATAGATTATGTGTGGGCACGTTGTATTCGCGGCATTTCTGCAGTACTTGGGTAATGGCGAACACCTGGTCCGTGGTGGAGCGTTCGCCCATAAAACCCGCCTGGTACTGCCCCACGAACTCTCTTGCAATTGGTGTTAGTCGGCGGCATAAAATTTGGGAGAGTACCTTGTAGGCGGCGTTCAGCAATGTGATTGCGCGGTAGTTGCTACAATCCAGCTTATCGCCCTTTTTGTAAATGGGACACACGACACCTTCCATCCACTCCTGCGGCAGATCCTCATCCTCCCAAACCTTGGTAATCACTTGTCATAAGACGAGTTAATACAATCCCATTGAATTCCACCACTTAATTGTATCTTGACAGATACGTATTTCGACCTCAACAGTAAGGCCGTCTTCAGTGTCTCGTACTTGCGTACTTGTCAAACCCCACCACATCCTAGGCAGGCGCCACAACTCGCAGATGGCCTGGGGAGGGATCGTCAAGCCCTTGGACATAGTCCCTGCTGCCCCCGCACCATTTGGTTACCAAGATATTAAAAACTTTTAGCATTATCCAATGATTGCCCAGCTACTGTGAAGCTGGAAGGGGTAGCCGTGTTCACATCCAACGATTTGGTTTTGTTGATGCTGATGACTAAACCTTACTAGAGGAGCGCTCGGCCAGGTCGTTGAGGTTACTCTGCCTATTAGAGCTCAGAGATCGAGGAGTGCAACGTCATCCGTCAATTCGAAGTCGTTTAGGTGCTTCATGGTTATAGGCTGCCATAACAGCCCGCGGTTTGGTTCACGGTCAATCGCACCTACCAGAATCTCGTCGAATACGATGAGGAACAGTAACGGTGATACAATACATCCTTGCTTCACACCAGCTACGACCCGGATAGGGTCGGACAAGACCCCATTGTGCAGCAATCTAATCGAGAAGGCCCCGTACTGTGCCTCGATGAGGCCGATGATTTTCTCCGGAAAGCCTTTGCGTCTCAGCCCCGTGATTGAGACGGTCGAAAGCTTTTTCGTAGTCAATCAACCTGCTCCAGAATGATACGGAGTGTGACAATATGGTCCACACAGGATCTTCAGTCAAGTCGAGACAAGTACGAGACACTGACGGCCTTACTGTTGAGGTCGAAATACGTATCTGTCAAAGGTACAATCAAGTGGTGGAATTAAATGGAATTGTACGAACTCGTCTTATGACAAGTATGTAATAAATAAGGAACAAGGAGCTTCTCGAGCTAGATAGAAAAGCTTGCAAACCGGTTATGAAGTACCATTCTTAAACGCCGCGTGCCATGGAGGCGAAGGCAGGTCCGCATGTTGAGCAGCACCGATTACCATTCATATGAAAGAGTCTTCAAAAGTTAAAAACTGCGCTGCGTTTTCAGTGTTTGCATTTTTATGCATCACCATCTGCTCGTATCGCAATTAAAAGAACTTCACTTACACCTTACACAAACTAGTTCCCCTTAAAACCATTTCAGAATACCTACTACATAATAATATGTATAATAGATTCATGATTAAATCATAATACTCAGAGCCGTAGCGTGGACTTTCAGCGCCCTTGGCGAAACCTTTATGGGCGCACCTTACTTTTATACATGTTTAAAACAAATAGCATGATAAAAGCTGGGATATTTTCAAAATTACCTCTTTTTGTGTGGTGGATTTATTAAAAGTTTACTTTACGAATTCCTTAAGCCTCTATAACCTACATATATGCATATGTATTAAAAAGGCCAGAACATTTTTAAACTCTTTTCTAGAACTTTCAACTATTCGCTAAAAGTTTTATATCTCTATCCGCAAATATAATAAACTAGATCCAGTAGTATGTGTGTTATCGACAAAAAATCCAGACTAGGGTCTGTTCAAATATTACGTAACGCAATACGGGGATGGGGGGTTGTTTTATTTTTGTTACGATTTGTTACGCAAAATATAGGGGTGGGGGTCCTTCGAGAAATTGTTACGCGTAACAATTGAGAATAAATATTTAAATTTTTCAAAAAATAGTTATTGTCTTCAAAATAGCATAAAATACACAAAAAATAATAATTTATTGTATCGTGGTTCAAATTCTACCAAAAACAAGATTAAAAAAAAAATGTATTTGTTACGCGTTACGCATAGGGGTGGGGGTAGTTCTAAATTTTGTTACAGATTGTTACGAGGGGGTGGGGGGTTCTTAAAAACAACGTTTTTCGCGTTACGTAATATTTGAACAGACCCCTACCTTGTTGTGAATAAGCCATTTTATAAAAAGCTCAAATGACAGGAGACCTAACACTAATATTTACATTTTACAAGGAACATTTGCGAAAATGGAATGAAATGATGATGATGATGACGAATTGATGATGGTTTGCATGCAAATTTACCAAAACAAAGACCGAGCCGTTCACTCAAAATTTCGATCAGCTGTTCGAATCTGTCTCGTAAAATGGCTTATTCACGCACTAGTGGATCTACCTATAGGCCAATAAAATCCATCTCTCAAGTGTGCCGGTCAGTAGTTGGATCAATATCGGACGTAATCGCATCAAGAAGAACCCTACTTTGGAGTGGATCGAATGACCTTCGGAATCGCCATTAGATCTTGGTCGGTGGTTTGAAAGAACTTTTTTTTTTAATTTGCTCGACGTTTCGGCCGATGGGTTGTTGCCTTTTTCGAGGTCTATCATCTATCGTAAATAATGGTACTGGTAATGGTATAATAATGGTTCAATCAGAGAGGGTGCTTTTCAAGCTTGCTTTTTGTAAAATTTTGGAAAAGTGGTTTTAAGATTGGGTATGTTTGCTAACATACAACAACTGGAACGTCGGGCAAGTAAAAAAACATTGTCCTGATTCTTCAGACTGAGAAAGCCAATTTCAGAGTAAAACTACTGGACTTTAAAAATGTTAGAGAGAATTGGTAGAAGATAGGATTAGTGATTGGACCAAGTCGGATCAAGAAAAAACTAACTCCAGGCATCTTCGGATCAAGATATATAAACTCCTAAAGTGGGTCTATCGATAGTTTGGTGGCATGGGTTGCTTTGGTTAGGTCAATAAGTTTCAACTTTGCCTCGTTTAAAGCGTTACCAGATTATATAGACCCAAAAGAAAAATCAAATTAAAAATATCATTGAATATTCAACGGCTTTGCTTGTTTCGAATCGAAAATGTCACTGGAACCAAATGGTCCAAATTTACCTCAAATTAAAACAAACTCCCTATCACTACTTCCGAGTTTCTATTATTTGAAAACGGCTTAGATTTCTTAGACAAACGAACAAAAAATATACACGTTTTTTACAGGTTACTCTGCGTTTCGGCATATTCAAGTCCTCATCTAGGGCTTCTTCCCCAGAAATTTGTTCCATTCTTCTTTTCATTTGTATTTCCTATTCCTTTCTATTTTCGCTTCCTTTTTCTTCAGGTAAATGATAAAAAAGTGAGGGAAGATTCTCCCTGAACCAGCGTTCTGATACCTAACGGAAAAGGGCCTTTCAGAAATTAGTCAAATGGTTGATTACGTATGTTTTTTTTGTCTTTATTTGAGAGGTTTTCAGCCTTAATTACGTATGTATTCCCCGAGGGAATCGTCTGTTAAAAGCTCATATCTGAAACACTTTGAACCGGAGAATATACTAATTACCAAGTTTTTTACACGGTTTCAGACCTTCAGCATCAATAAAACAATGAGTTAACCTCACCAAAAAATCACAAAAAATCGAAGAAAATACAGCGCTGATAATACTGAATGTATAGTACATATAATAAAACTATTTAGCATTAGCATTGTTACGGTGTAATTCGTAGATTGGACACTAGTGATACTCATGTTTTACTTTTGAGATCCTTATCTTTGAGATCCTTGATTCCAGTCTGTAACAAAAATAACAAAAGCATGAGGAGTACTACTCCTGGCCACGCCCTTCTTCACCGTAACTAGGGAGACGAAGGAAGTGTTGATGTGGTACTTACTTAACGAGAGGCCACCGACTTAGCGTCACCCTCATAAATACCACGGAGTTGGATAATCATCAAGGTATTCGTTGGTTCAGGATTTGCCTGTAGCTGGCAATGCAACCGTGGTAGATCTTTTCCCGTAACACACCACGTAACGGTGTCTACCCAGCGTTACGGATGTAGTAAATATGGTCGGGGTTCAGCCAAACCGCACCAAGTGGCTTTTTGACTGACTTGTGACTTGTAATATTCTGTTCGCGCAAGGATCATTTCATATCAATTCATACGTATTTGTTTCGTATAAGTTTGGTTTTGGAGTGATCATATAGCCTTTACGTATACTTAGTAGGGACACGGCAGGTATTTTCGTCTTTTCGTCATAGTCTCGAAAACCAATAAAAGAGACGCTTTTTTGTACAACTCATACGTACCAAATCGCTCAGGAGAAACGTTCTGCTATAGTGGAGTTCTAGCAAATGTACGTTGCTTTCGTTGGTTTTAGCCCCTATGACGATGGACGAAAATACCTGCCGTGTCCCTATATTTGTTGTACGATATCCTCAGTTATGGGGTTGGGGAATATTCGATACGATTTGTGATCATACACCAAACGAAAGCTTGGGCTGAAAAATAAAAAAATTTTTTGATGGCGCTTGGTGTATTTTGGCAGAACCCCGACCATATAATAAAACTATTTATAAAAAACTTGAATGAATGCATGCTTAATATCCTAAACTAAAATCCTAAAAAAAAAGAAAAGGCATTTACATTAAGCATTGTCAAAATATGTACTTTTATTTTCCAAAAACATGATCTTTTTAGCCATATGAGCTATCCTCTAAACGAAATAGTGCGCCTTACGAACGGTAATTCCGTAGTCGTTCAAGGCCGGCTGCAGATCCTCCATCGTCAACGTGTACTTCCTATCTTTGGACAACTTTGCATTCTGATTCTTGGACGAGCCGTGCCCGGAACTCGGCGCATTACTCGTTCGGGTTTTGCAATGCTGCAGCGCATCATTGGCCACGTCCGAGATGAACTTCTGGGCTGCAATCGAAATCAATCGGACACTAAAATGGAATAAACATCGAAGCGTTACAAATCATATTCAAATCGATTACTGATTACTCACATTCTCGGATCGGAGGCCTCGAATCCAGCTGTGTTCAAGTAGTACGATGTGACCGCATCGGGAATCTGGATTTTCATAAAAATGATCAAATCAAAAATGTATTTATTATAAGGCAAGCAATGGTACATACCGTAGGGGTGTAATCCTCGAGCTGAACCAAAAAATCGCTTAGAATTTGGCCCTGGGTGCGATCCTCGGTTCCGTCACCGGCAGAGGCAGCAGCAGTAGATGATACAGCTTTCTTTGTTGGCGGTCCGCGGTGGATTCCAAAGTTGTCGCCCATGGCAATTGATTGTCTGGATTGTGAAAAAGTTGTTATGAAGGCGTCGATATCAATTATTTTGAAAAACATCAACTTACGATAAAAATGAAACAAATTTGAGGCAAATTTGTGTAAAAGTTGAAAATGTTTGTTTCCTTTTATTTACTGTTGTCGTTTACCTGTCATACGGGACAATATGAAAATGAAAAAGCATGGGTTATCGATTTTCAGTTGTCTCGGATGTAAATGATGACATACACATTAGAGATTTGAGCAGTGCGACTCACACGGAAGCATGAAGAAATTTAAAAATACGTTTAAGGTGAAACAAATGATATTGCGAGAAGATTGAAAAATTCGAACCGGGTCCGACGGTCGACTGTCGGAAAGCTGTTCCGCAAACGTCAAATCACTTGTTGCACGGTAAAAATTTTTGGTTTATTTTTTCGGTGTGAATGTTGATTATTAAAATCAACGGGAATATGCAACTTTAAACGAGTGTTACATGCCGCTATATTTTTTAAACGAGTTTTAGGATACTTTGAAGGCATTTTGTCATATATTTATGTGATTTAGAAACATTTTAGATTTCTCGAATATTCTTAATATCAAGAAATATCAACACTTTTCGTACAGTGCATGCCATTTTGAAGTTTCTGACACTCAGTCTGCTTCTTCTTCTTTGCTCCGCAAAATTAGAATTTTTCTCTTTTCTCGCAATATTAGATAAAGATTGTCTCTTCGGTTCCCTTTGTTCTGCTGTCCGGAACATGTTGGGTACCAAGCTGTCAAATCGTATGGATTTTCCTTCTTTGACATTTAGCTCCCCTATCCTCGCCAGCAAAATATGTTCCGGACAGCGACAAAATCTTTATCTATAGTAACTAAAATATCTTTTGGTGAAACTGTCCAAAATCCAAATAAATTATACCTCGCGTTTCAGTGATATCAATTTCGATAAACAAGCAACGAATAACTGTTATCTTTTTATTTTGACATAACTGCGTCGCAGCAAGCGAGAATAAATAAATAATAGCTGCTCGTTTCCTCAGTATCGATAGTGGATCCCATCTTTTTTCAACTCGCGTATTTAAGGGCACACCACTATCAATACTAAAGCAACGAGGAGCTATCACTTTTTAACCTAATATTCTAAATATTGGTACTCACCTTTTAATTTCACCAGTTAATATTACTTCGATGCCGATGCGCTTGATTCAAGTGAAGTTATTTTCGTTCTTTTTTTTTCAATATTTAAATGAGCCTCGGGTATAAAAGAATATTCAGGCAGAGGTATATATTCTGATTTTCTAAAATCTACCCCCGCATAATCAATAACAGCATACAATACAGTAGCCGTTCGATAACTGCAAAATGTTTACTTTGCAGTTAACGAATGCCGTTCGATAACTGCAACGCATTCTAGACGTCAAATGGTTGTCAATTGACGTCAGATGCAATAAAAGTGCATATAAATGTGCAGCGCAATGCAGCTGTCATTGAGTTTGACATCAGTTTGAAGTTTAGTGGTCCGATAACTGCAAAACTGTTGCAACTATCGAATTGCAGTTAAAAAGCATTGCAGTTAAATGACTTGCAGTTATCGAACGTCTACTGTATTGTCACAACTTCAAAAATGATTTATGAAATATATTCACCGTTCGTGATAAAGTTATTGAACAGTTGCACATTAATTATTTTCCATCAACGAATTATAAGTTATTGTGAATCTACACCATCTCTTGATGTGACTCTTTGTTATGATGTCATTTAATAATGACTTATACTTCACATTTCCTTCATAATGAGTACAGACTTTAAAAACACTTAAATGGATTCAATCACATGTAGTGACATTACATTATATGTTTCAATCAGGCCTATGCTAAGAGCTCATGTTTAGCGTAGCCAACACCAACACCAACGCCGAGCAACGTACGTCAAATCTAAAAAAGCTTAACATCATAAAACATCCGAATTCAGCTTTCTTCAATATGCAACTTTAATCGGGAATATTCATTAAATATGACTAATGAGTTTAATTGATTCAAAACTTATCTATATGATTAATTTTGATTTTACTTACATGGAGAACAACAATTTGTCTTTTATTTCACCGTGAAAAGCTTGAGCAGAATTTAAAAATAAATCCTGCTCTTTTATTGTTGTGGATATTTTTAATTATCAAGCTACAATCATTGGTGTTGTTGACGATTGTTGACATCTCATGCAACTGACAGCGGTCTATCTGCACACTGTGCCCGGGACATGGTGGCTATTTTTAGGCTAAGGGAGTTAGATAGGGATGTCTATAGCCTGGTTTCAATCAAAGTTCAACATAAACCGCAGTTGTCACAAACACGTTGATAAGTCTTATTTTTTAAATCTAAATGAAAAAAAAAATTAAAATTCATATTTTTAGTTTAAAATTGCTGTGATCCGAATATTTTAGTGTTATTCTTTGCATTCAGCATGAAATCAATCGCAATGGACATCTACATGCGAATAAAATGACGAAACAATTTTATCGGAAGTTGCGCCGGAGGCTAAGTCCCGGAGAAAAAGCTCTGTGAACTGTCAACCTACGTCATCATTGTAGAGAATAATGCTGTATTTATTGATCAAGCCTTATTCTCTACAATCATGCACTGGTCTATTCCACTATCTATACTTTTCACGTGAGAGTGACTTGACACTCACGTAAGAAAGAATGACACATAACCTAAACATAATTAGGCTTCGCCGAGGTAAGAGATATTTCAGGTGCCACTAGGCGGGGATTTTCCGAACCTGCATGTTCCCCCTTTGGAAAAAAAATATCAACGGAAGTCGAGTGAAATTTATCCGATTCGGTGAAAAGTGATATGGAAAAAGATAAAGCGACATGAAGCCTAGAACTACAGTATAAAATTTCTATTCCAGATTTCAGTCTTCGAGGGTAAACTTCTTGATTGATTTAACAGTGGAATAAGTAGCAATTTTCGAGAAAGACACTAATTTCATTTCTCAACAAATCTGATAAATTTCATTCGACATTCGTCAGTAAGTTTGATTTGTTCTCCAGCAGTGTTTTTGCGGTAACTCCGAAGCGCAATGGCCAAATGAAAGTACTGCCTGTCTAAAAATAAAAACATCATTCTGCATCAAACGCATTTCAACGCATTAAGGTTGGTATCGTGTTCAAAAGAAATTTCTTTTTCTATCTCAATCACATGTTAAATTCCGTTCACTGAATCGGAAAAGTAAAGAATCGAAACAAAACTTTTACAGCAGTATCCACATGAAAAGAACAAAAAACAAAATTGGCATTTGTATGGTTCCCACGCAAAGCAATGGGAGCTGTCACTTTACTTTCGGAAAAATATTCTGCTCGATTATTCCGTAAGTAAAAGTGACAATTTGCTCCTTGCAGATCAGTTGTCAAAATTCCTCTTGGTAATATTGAACAAAATTCCGTAACCTTTCTACTTTTTAAGTCGATACTGGCCTTTAAGCACAAAGCGGAAAGGTCTCCTTTTTACGGCTGTTGGCAGTCACTATTGTATTTTGCATAGATTAAAAAAAAAACAATTTTGCAATATATTTCTAACCATGTAGTGGTTACCTGATGTCATGTAGTTTTCACGTAACCAGTATGTAGAAATCACGTAAGATTCACCTGATCAAACACGGAACTACTCTCAAACTTAACGTCATTAGTACTAAAAAATCCAGTCAGATTCACCTGATAAATCACGTAACTCAACGAAGCTAAATTTTGTTCAGGTTACATGCCATTCAGGTCACTCTTACGTGAAAAGTATGGTGGATGAGAACCACATTTGTTTTCAGGTAAATATGACGTGAAGATTTTTCAGAGTATACTTTCGCCTCTAATTCTATCATGAACATGTACGTCCAAGTTTAGAAGGTGATATTAGCATTTCCATATCATTTGTATTGTATCTGCTCAAGTGGTTTACAGCAAACAGGATATCAGGTCGTGTGCACTGGGCAAGGTACATAAGGCACCCAACTGCCTCTTGATACGGCACCGTTGCCATTTGTTTAGCTTCTTCCACATTCTACGGTGACATTTCTTTGGTTAGCTTGATAGTAGTGTTCATTGGTGTTGTAGCGGCTTTTGAATCTTGCATGTTGAAACGGACTAAAATCGATTCAATATAGACTACTTGATCTAGTGTTATACTATCTTCGGTTTGCGTAATCCGGATCCCCAAGCAACTTTTCGCTGGTCCAAGATCCTTCATGCAGAATATACTGCTCAGCTTTACCTTTACTTTTATGTCTTCGTCGTTGGAAAACAACATTAGATCATCTACATAAATTGCAACAAACAGAATCTTGCTGTTGCAGATCTTGTAATATAAGCATGGATCGTAATTTGATGCCTTCAAGCCAAACTTCTTGAGTGCTGCATCTAGTTTTGCATTACATGTGCGGCTTGACTGCTTTAACCCATATAAAGCTCTCTTCAATCGGCATACTAACGGTCGCTTTCCAGGTTGTTCAAAACACGGAGGCTGCTTCATATATATTTCTTCTTCCAGACACCTTGCAGAAAAGCGGTGACTGCACCCATTTGATCGACCAGAAGATTATGCTTAGCAGCGAGCGCAAATAAGTACCGAAGCGAACTGTGACGAACCACTGGCTAGTAGGTTTCATCGTAGTCCACTCCCTTTCGCTGAGAGTAGCCTTTGATAAAGAGTCTTGCCTTATAGCGATCGATGTTCCCGGCAGCATCAAGTTTTGTTTTGAAAACCTATTTACATTTTATAGCCTTCCTTCCTTCAGGGAGATTCGTCAGTGACCATGTATTGTTATCCAGTAACGCCTGGTATTCCTCTAGCATTGCTTTCTTCCAGCGTTCGGAATCGTTCCGTGACAGTGCATCTTGATGAGTGTATGGATCATCAACTTTTGAACTTCTATCGTCAAACTTGGGTGCTGCGATTCCACTAAACTGACCCTGGCTCAAAAGTTCCATAAACGCTTGTGAACTGCAGGTCTTTTGTTGGAATGTTTCGGCAACATCGGGTTGGTCATTGCTCTGCGATTCCGTGGATGAACAATTATTTTGGCTGTGATAGTCAGTTTGATTCTGAGAAGGAATGCAACTGGGAAGACCGTTTGGTGGAACTATAAAATCGTTGTACTTGCCTGGGAGTTTGTGCTCCCGACCGCTGCACATCGACACCTGTGACCTAAGTGGATATGAGAATTGTCGCGGTGGGAGCACAGGAGTCATGTCTATTACAGTGTCATTAGCAATATCAGCACTATCCTCATCGAACGTGTCATCGGAAGTTTCATCATTGACGTCGGTAAAGAACTCGTCATCCTCGTCATCGCTTAATACTGCTTCATTTCGAATACATTCTTGCGGAGATAAAGAAATCGCTTCCTCGTGCTCTAGGAGAATAATCGTTTTCCGGTTTGAAGTTTCATGGATTGGGACAGCAGCATCAACGCCTTCGTTAATGAAATTTACTTCACGACTTATTACGATTTTCTTGGACTGCAGATTGTACAATCTAATTCCCTTTGATTCTTCGTCGAAACCAGTCAAGATGCATTCTTCAGACTTGGCGTCCCACTTTTTGCGCTTTTGCTTCGGAACGAAAACCATTGCATTTGTTCCGAAAATCCGAACATGAGACAGATTAGGCTTCCTACCCGTCCATGCTTCTTGAGGTGTAACATTGTGACCTTTAGTTGGAGAACGATTTAACAAGTACACTGCCGTGGCCACAGCTTCTGCCCAAAATGCTTTGGATACCTTTGCCATGTGCAACATGCACCTAGCACGTTCCACGATCGACCTGTTTGCACGTTCCGCCATACCATTTTGCTCAGGAGTATAAGCATTTGTCGTCTGACGAATGATTCCGTGTTGCTTCAAATAATTTTTGAAATCAGCATTGACGTATTCTTTTCCGTTGTCTGTTCTGAGTATCTTCATCATTCTTCCAGATTGTCGTTCCGCCATAGCGTGGAAATCCCGAAAAGTTTGAATGACCTCAGCTACCGACTTCGTTTTCAAAAAATACGTCCACATTCTACGCGACTTGTCATCGATAAAAACAATGTAGTAGCGTCTTCCTCCTAGCGACTTGACCCCCATTGGCCCACAAATGTCAGAATGAACTAGATCAAGTATCCCATCAGCACGAGAACCTTGCTTGCAGAAAGGATGTCGACTATGCTTGCCCATTGGGCATACCTTGCAGTCCGTCATATTACCTCCAACAATATTGACTCCGGTCACCAATCCATTGGCAAGGCTACGCACGCCATTATTATTGAGATGTCCCAAACGTTGATGCCAGACTTTCAAGCTTGCTGCTGATGAGCATACCATAACGCAATTCTTAGATTGTTTTCGTTCTTCTAGCTTGAACAGATCATGTTGATGACTACCAGTGGCTAAGACGTCGCCGTCTTGATTTATCACCTTGCATCCTTCATTGTTGAAGATGACAGAGTGGCCCTTTTTCACAATCTGGTTGACCGACAATAGATTCGCTGATAGATCCGGCAAGTACTGAACTTCGCGAACAGGAATCTCGTCGTCACTACATCTAGGCTTCAGTAATATTGATCCAGTTGCTGCTATTTGCATAGTACCTCCGTTCGCTGCTACTACAGTACCACTTGAAGGCTTTGCGTTTGTCAACAGGTTACTGTTTCGCGTCATATGTACGCTAGCACCGGAGTCGAAAAACCATGCTTCATCTTCCATCGGCCCGAAAGTAGACAATACGGCACAGAATGCGTTCTCCTTTTTCAAACTTCGGCAATCCTTAGCTATATGACCATACTTCGCACATTTACGACACTTTGGTCCTTTAGGTGGATCCGGTTTCTTTATTTGCTTACCGGGGTTACCATATCTTTTATTCGTAGCGAACGCCGATTCACTTGACAAAATACGCACCTCCTGAAGAAGTTTCGTTTTGATAATGTCGCCAGTGATGGCTGTGCCCGAGTTCTCCAGCGCCATGATCATTGGACGATAATCGTCAGGTAAACCAGCCAACAACAGTTCCAATCCATTCTTCGCTGATTGCAAAACCGATTCCGTTGAGTTGATGTGCAGTCGATATGATTTGATTTACGTAAACTTCCAAAGATTCACAAGATGACAGTTCAGTCTTGATCAATTTGTGAAGTAAAGCGACTCGCCTAGTCAAACCTGAATCTTCGAAAGCTTTCTCTAGTTTTACCCAGACTTCACGCGCCGTCGATGCTTCTATCACATGAATATAATTGATGGGATCAAGAAGTAAGATTTTTTTTTTTTTTTTTGACTAATTTTATTTGCTAATTATCTAATACATGCATTCATCTCTTAGACTAGGTGTTCCGTGTCATCCTTATTTGCTATGTTATATTTTTAGTTATTATTAATACATTTCAATTGCCTCTGGCAGTTAGAATTTTTCCTCTGGTTGAATTGAACCATGCAGGAATTACAATGTTTTCAACTTAAACTAATCTTAACCTATTTTATACTAAGGGTACAAGGAGTTAATCGTTGCAATAGAAGATTGCAACGATTTTTGTCTAAAATTGGAAATTATTTTGTTGGACATTTGTTGCAGTGTCTCAATATTAGAAATTCTATGAAGTTCATTGGTACTATACCACGGAGGCAACTTCAGAATCATTTTCAAAATTTTATTTTGAATCCTCTGAAGTGCCTTCTTTCTGGTATTGCAGCAACTAGTCCATATTGGCACAGCATACAACATGGCAGGTCTAAAAATTTGTTTGTAAATCAAAAGTTTGTTCTTAAGACAAAGTTTTGATTTTCTGTTTATAAGTGGATATAGACACTTAATATATTTGTTACATTTGGCTTGAAGGCCTTCAATGTGATTTTTAAAAGTTAATTTTTGATCTAGCAGAAGTCCTAAATATTTAGCTTCGCTAGACCAATTAATTGGAACCCCATTCATAGTGACAATATGTCTGCTAGAAGGTTTCAAATAAGAAGCTCTCGGCTTATGTGGGAAAATTATAAGCTGAGTTTTGGAAGCATTGTGGAAATTTTCCATTTTCGCAAGTAAGTGGAGAAAATATCCAAACTTTTTGCAATCTACTACAAATGACACGAAGGCTACGCCCTTTGGCTGAGAGACCTGTGTCATCTGCAAACAAAGATTTTTGACACCCTGGTGGTAAATCAGGTAGGTCAAGTAAAAATGTTATACAAAATGGGCCCCAGTATGCTGCCTTGGGGACACCAGCCCTTACAGGTAATCTATCAGATTTAGAATTCTGATAGTTTACCTGCAGTGAAACGATCTGATAAATAATTTTGGATCAGTTTAATGATGTACAGAGGAAAATTAAAATTCATCAATTTTACAATCAAACCTTCATGCCAAACACTGTCAAATGCTTTCTCTATATCAAGAAGAGCAACTCCAGTCGAATATCCTTCAGATTTGTTGAGCCGAATTAAGTTCGTAACTCTTAATAACTGATGAGTGGTTGAATGCCCATGGCGAAAACCAAATTGCTCATCAGCAAAAATAGAATTGTCATTAATATGAACCATCATTCTATTTAAAATAATCTTTTCAAACAGTTTGCTTATTGAAGAAAGCAAACTGATTGAGCGATAACTAGAAGCCTCAGCTGGATTTTTGTCCGGCTTCAAAATTGGAACAACTTTGGCGTTTTCCATTTATCTGGGAAGTATGCCAATTGAAAACATTTGTTAAATAAATTAACCAAAAAGGATAAAGAGCTCTCAGGAAGTTTTTGATAAGTATGTAGAAAATACCATCATCACCTGGGGCTTTCATATTATTAAATTTTCTAGTAATAGATCTCACTTCATCCAAATTAGTTCCTAACGAAGGGTCAAAAACATTATCTTGATCGAGAATGTCTTCGAAGCTTCGTGTAACCTGATCCTCAATTGGACTAGTGAGACCTAGACTAAAATTATGGGCACTCTCGAACTGCTGAGCAAGTTTTTGAGCCTTTTCGCCATTTGTTAATAAAATTTTATTTCCCTCTTTAAGCGCTGGAATTGGCTTTTGAGGTTTTTTAAGAATTTTTGTTAATTTCCAAAAAGGGTTTCGAACTGGGATCCAACTTCGAGACATTATTCTCAAAGTTGGAATTTCTCTGAATAGCGAAACTTTTTGTAATTGAATTTTGCAAATCTCGCCAAACCTTGAACACGGGATCGCGAATCCTTTGGTATTGCTTTCGCCTCACATTCTAAGACGTCTCAGTAGCTGAAGATCGTCGTCACTAATAATGGAGTTGAATTGAATTTCACATTTAGGAATTACAATGCCTCTGGCTTCGACAATTAAATTTGTCAAAGATACGAGAGCATTATCAATATCACTTTTGGTATCGAGAGGAATATCAACATAAAAATTCCTATCGATATACGTTTTATATAAATCCCAATCAGCCCTATTATAATTGAAAGTAGAGCTGATTGGATTAAAAATGGCTTCTTGTGAGATTTCAAATGTCACAGGAAGGTGATCAGAGTCAAAGTCAGCATGAGTTACCAATTGGCCACACAGCTGACTTGAATCCGTTAAAACCAAATCAATTGTCGAAGGATTTCGAGTGGATGAAAAACAAGTTGGGCCATTGGGATATTGAATAGTATAATATCCCGCAGAACAATCTTCAAATAAAATGTTGCCGTTGGAATTGCTTTGAGCATTATTCCATGAACGGTGTTTGGCATTGAAGTCACCAATTACGAAGAATTTTGATTTGTTGCGAGTCAGAATTTGAAGATCAGCTTTCAACAAATTCTTTTGTTGCCCATTGCATTGAAAATTTTCAATTATTTGCCTACTTTATTTACCTATACAGTATAGAGGAGCCGCTACCAGGATTAATACGACTCACGGACAAAACAATAAAGGAGTGTAAGGCGATCATCGGAGAAGCCCGAGTAAAGACAGTAAACCCGGTTCTACCTAGGATTAAAGGACTACCAAAAATCCATAAACCCGGCAAGGAGATGCGAGAGATAGTTTCTTCAGTGGGTCCCCCTACCCAAAACATAGCCAAATGGTTGGTAAAGGAGTTCCAAAGTATGCCGAAACCATTCCCCAGCAGGTCAGTCATCAACACCCAGGAGTTCGCCCAGAAGCTGTTGGAATCAGGACACATCGAAGAAGAGGACATAATGGTATCATTCGACGTAGCGGCATTGTTCCCTAGCGTTCCAGTGAAAGATGCTCTGAATCTTCTAGAGGATTGGCTGCTAACACAAAGGACGGAAACAACATGGCGAGGAAAGGTGAAGATGTACCTAAATCTGGCAAGGCTATGCATGACGGAGAACTACTTCACATTTCGTGGCAACTACTACAAACAGACGAAAGGAGCACCGATGGGAAATCCGCTATCACCGTTTTTGTGCGAACTGTTCATGGCGAATCTGGAGAACAACCTACAAGAACAAGGAATACTACCCCAGAAGTGGTGGAGATACGTCGACGACATTTTCAGCATCATCAACCGAAAGGATCTACCCAGGATTTTGGAAGCGATAAACAACGTGCATAAGGACATCAAATTTACCTTCGAAGAGGAAAAAGAAGGTAAACTACCTTTCTTGGATCTACTAGTCATCAGGGAAGCAAATACAACATTGAGCCTCGAAATCTACAGGAAGCCCACGAACACCATGAGAGTCATCCCATACACATCAAACCATTTGTATCAACATAAAACGGCAGCATTTCATAACATGATCCACAGGATGCAGATTATACCCCTAAACGAAAAAGGAAAAACGAAGGAACTGCAATACATCTTGGAAACAGCGAAGATCAACGGATACCAGGAGAGGACTGTCGTGACCTAGACGAGGTTACTAGGCTCGTCCGTTCGTCGCAACAATACTCAGCAAACTGATCCGCTTTTCGCTTTTGACACAATCATCCAACATGTTTCAAAATAAGGTAGCTTGTTACCCATTTGAAAGAAATACATATCAAAAGAGCGTATTCAAATAACAAAAATCAACTGATTGCCAATACCACAATGCAGTACAGTGAATCACTTTTTTCCGATACTTTATAGCCCTGATCTTATCTACTACATTCTTTTCCACCTCTACTCTCCAGATGTGTAATAAATGTAAAATGACTTTAAAACTTCATATTGTTGATCCTTGAACAAATATTATCCACATCAAACTCTATTCTTACTACTTTTTTATAGTCCAATAAATTGAAATTCAAAACTCCTTTCTCAATTGTTCAAAAGATTTAAAATGTAATAAATTCAATCTACGGCTTAAACCGTAGCCAAATCCAATTCAAGTCCAAACTTACATCTATCGAACTCAAAAGGAATGAAATATGCAAATCCAATTTAAATGCAATTTAATTCAATTCAGATCCAATCTAAATCCAATCCAAAGCAAATCCAATCCAATTTCAATCAAAATTCAATTCAAATCCATAGGAATCGAATCCAAATTCATTTTACACCAAATCCCATACAAATACAATTAAAATCCTATTCAAATCCGATACAAATCAAATCCAATCGAAATCTTATCCAACTCCATTCCAAATCCAATCCAAATCCAATTCAACTCCAATCCTTATCCAATCTAAGTTCAATTTAAATCCAATCCAAATCCAATCTAAATCTAATCCAAATCCAATCCAAATTAAATCCAAATCAAATTCAAATCTAATCCAAATCCAACCTAAATCTAATCCAAATCCAAATTCAATCGAAATCTAATCCAACTCCTTTCCAAATCCAATTTCAAATCCTATCCGAATATAATCCAAATTTAATCCAAATCCAATCAAAATCGAATACAAATCCAATCTAAATCCAATCCAAATTCAATTCAAATCCAATCCAAATCTAATCCAACTCCAATCCAAATACAATTCAAATCTAATACAAATCCAATCCGAATCTAATCCAAATCTAATCCAAATCCAATCCAAATCTAATCCATATCCAATCCAAATCCAATCCTAATTTAATCCAAATACAATTCAAATCCAAATCCAATCCAATCCAAATCCAAACCAAATTCAATCCAAATCCAATCCCAATCCAATCCAATTCAATCCAAATCCAATCCAAATCCAATTCAAATCCAATCGAAATCCAATCTAAATTTAATCCTACTCTATTCCAAATCCAATCCAAATATAATCCAAATCTAATCCAAATCCAATCCAAATCGAATACAAATCCAATTTAAATCCAATCCAAATCCAATCAAATCCAAATCCAATTCAGATCCAATCCAAATCTAATCCAAATCCAATCCAATCCAAATTTAAATCTAATACAAATCCAATCCGAATCCAATCAAAATCCAAACCAAATTCAATCCAAATCCAATCCAATTCAATCCAAATCCAATTCAAATCCAATCTAAATCTATTCCAAATCCAATCGATATCCAATCGAAATCCAATCCAAATTCAATCTAAATTTAATTCAATCCAAATCCAATCCAGATCCAATCCAAATCCAATCTAAATCTAATCCAAATCCAATCCAAATTAAATGCAAATCAAATTTAAATCTAATCCAAATCCAAATCCAATCGAAATCTAATCCAACTCCATTCCAAATCTAATTTCACATCCTATCTGAATATAATCCAAATTGATTCCAAATCCAATCCAAATCGAATACAAACCCAATCCGAATCTAATCCAAATCTAATCCAAATCCAATCCAAATCTAATCCATATCCAATCCAAATCCAATCCAAATTTAATCCAAATCCAATCCAATCCAATTCAATCCAAATTCAATCCAAATCCAATCTAAATCCATTTCAAATTCAATCGAAATCCAATCTAAATTTAATCCAACTTCATTCCAAATCCAATTTCAAATCCAATCCAAATCCAAATCCAATCCAAATCCAATCCAAATACAATTCAAATCTAATACAAATCCAATCCGAATCTAATCCAAATCTAATCCAAATCCAATCCAAAGCTAATCCATATCCAATCCAAATCCAATCCAAATTTAATCCAAATACAATTCAAATCCAAATCCAATCCAAATCCAATCCAAACCAAATTCAATCCAAATCCAGTCCCAATCCAATCCAATCCAATTAAATCCAAATCCAATTCAAATCCAATCTAAATCCATTTCAAATCCAATCGAAATCCAATCTAAATTTAATCCAACTCCATTCCAAATCCAATCCAAATATAATCCAAATCTAATCCAAATCCAATCCAAATCGAATACAAATCCAATTTAAATCCAATCCAAATACAATCAAATCCAATTCCAATCCAATTCAATCCAAATCCAATCCAAATTCAATTCAAATCCAATCTAAATCTATTCCCAATCCAATCGATATCCAATCGAAATCCAGTCCAAATCCAATCCAAATTCAGTCCAAATTTAATCCAATCCAAATCCAATCCAGATCCAATCCAAATCCAATCCAAATCCAATCTAAATCTAATCCAAATCCAAATCCAATCGAAATCTTATCCAACTCCATTCCAAATTCAATTTCAAATCCAATCCATATCCAATCTAAATTCAATTCAAATTCAATCCAAATCCTATCTAAATCTAAATCCAAATCCCGTTAAAATCCAATTCAAATCCAATCGAAATCTAATCCAATCCAAATTCAATCTAAATCAAATTCAAATATAATCCAAATCCCGTCTAAATCTAATCCAAATCCAAATCCAATCGAAATCTAATCCAACTCCATTCCAAATCCAATTTCGAATCCAATCCAAATCTAATCCAAATCCAATCCAAATCAAATACAAATCCAATTCAAGTCAGGTCTAAATCCAATACAAATCCAAATCAAGTTCAAAATTCGAATGTAATCCAAATCTTAGAACTGTTTCCAAATAAGAGCTCTGCAAACATAATGTTTGAAACCAATTTCCAAAACCAATCCTTCTGTGCAATCTTGAAATTTTGTTTCGAAGTTTTAGATTTGTATCAAACAAACAATCCAACTCGTCATCTTGTTTTTAAAAACATTTGTAATTTTTTTTTGCTTATTTGCCCTATTTTGCCTTTCTGTTGAGCTTTGTTTTTTTCGCCCGGCCTACTCCTCTGACCTTCCGCCAGGGAGCCTACCGGAGATGCTTGCCTTTTCCGTTATTTTGTTTTTATTGTGCCTTTTTTTTGCACTTTTTTGTCAACCGGCCTACTCCACTGCCCTTCCGTCAGGGAGCCTATCGGAGACGCCAGCTTTCGTCATTTGCGTTTTTGTTTTGTTTTGGATGCCATCTTTTTTGCACTTTTTTTTGTCACCCTGCCTACTCCTCTGCCCTTCCGTCAGGGAGCCTACCGGAGACGCTTGCTTTTTCTTTTTTATTGTGCCGTCTTTTTTGCACTTTTTTGTCAACCGGCCTACTCCACTGCCCTTCCGTCAGGGAGCCTACCGGAGACGCCAGCTTTCATCATATGCATTTTTTTTTGTTTTGGTTGCTTTCTTTTTGCACTTTTTTTCCACCCGGCCTACTCCTCTGCCCTTCCGTCAGGGAGCCTACCGGGGACATTTCTGTTTGATTTTGGTTCCGTTGTTTCTTTCATTTTTTTCTTACCGTTTCCTGATTCCATCCTTCACTACGTATCACATATTTTCGCGGAGCACTAAAAAGCAAAATCAACAAAAAACGAGGTTCGAATTTATATCTACCGGCTGCGTCATTGTCGTGACCTAGACGAGGTTACTAGGCTCGTCCGTTCGTCGCAACAATACTCAGCAAACTGATCCGCTTTTCGCTTTTGACACAATCATCCAACATGTTTCAAAATAAGGTAGCTTGTTACCCATTTGAAAGAAATACATATCAAAAGAGCGTATTCAAATAACAAAAATCAACTGATTGCCAATACCACAATGCAGTACAGTGAATCACTTTTTTCCGATACTTTATAGCCCTGATCTTATCTACTACAAGGACTATACGAGCAATCATCAACAAGAAGGAAAGGACCCTACGACGAAATGGACATACAACGCTGACACCGATAGAGGAGCCGCTGAAAAGAGTTTCGGTCCCATATGATAAACGCATCACCAACCAGCTACGCCCTCGACTAAGGAAATTCGGCATCGATCTAGTATTCTCCAGTAGAAGCAACCAACTCAAGTCTCTATTGGGTTCAACGAAGGATAATGTAGAAATGTTGAATAAGGCAGGCGTTTATAAGATAAGTTGTTCCCAATGTGAAAAAATCTATGTAGGCCAAACAAAAAGATCATTAGATATAAGGTTCAAGGAACATATGGCGGAAGTGAGTAAGGCGAAAAGAGAAAACGATAAGGGATTACATTACGAATTTAGATCTAAGGTAGCAGAGCATGTGTATAAGGAAAATCACCCAATTACGGCATCAAATATTAAAATCTTAAGAAATGTCTCTTCCCCATGGAAACTCGATGTAGGTAACACCTACTGTATAGGTAAATAAAGTAGGCAAATAAGATTAGATTAGGTACCTAGCGTAGTATAAATAGTGTAAGTTGCGATTGTTTTCTTCAAGTCGAGTCAAGTACAAGACACTGAAGACGACCACACAGTTGTGGTCGAAATACGTATCTGCAAAGATAACGAAAATTAACTGGTGGAATTAAATGGACAGTACTTAATTCGTCTTAGACGGTTTAATACATTCCACTAAACGAGCTTAATATATTTTTCGGAATCCTTTGCTTTTTCGCATGAATCGAATCACCTGGGCTAGAGGTATATTCGATTTGCTCAATTTCATCATTAATCAAATCGAACTGATTGCTCAGTTCGATTGGAGAAGAATTATTTCCGATATTAGAGTTAGAAGGAATATCTGAATTCTCCAGCTTCCTTCTATTTTTCCGCGCTTTGGCAGGACGGTCTTGAAACCTTGTTTCTTTGAAGGAAGTGGAGAATTCAGAGACTCCCCTTCCTCTTGTTTTTATTAATGCTCATTGCTGAGCGTGGAGACGTGACCTTCTAAGAGGTTTTTTTTCCCAGAACGGTGTCCCTGCAGGATTACCACCGCTTGTCGGAATTTTACTTCCGCAAACGGGTCCAACGTAAAACGAAGGCACGGGTCCTTGCAAAGATCGTAACGGGATCAGTGGGTACAAATAGCGCTAAGAAGCACCGTTGAAATTAAAATAGCTTCGGGTAGTATTAAAAACTTCCTTCCGCAAAGAGAGAAAGAACCGCACAGCACGAAAGCACGATGCGGTCTCCAAGAAGTAAGATGATCTTCGCTCTTGCTTTACGATCCTTGTCTGCATTTACGTCTTCGTAGGTTCCGTCGTCCTTCTTCTTCGGTTTCACAACGCACCAGAGATCCTTGAGCTCCAAAAAAGTTTGTACAGCGAACTTTCAGGTGTCCCAGTTATCTCTACCGGTTGAACGTTCGATTCCAGGAAGATTTGTACCGACTATGCTACTACCAGCAGATCCATTTTGATTTGAAGGCATCTTGAATATCATACTTTTTTTTTCAATAATGGTTTGCGAATAGGCCCATAACCTATTAGAGCAGCGCAATAAAACGACTTGCTCGTATGGTGGTTGATAACAGAATGAATTGAATTTATTATTTGACGGCATTAATTAACGGCTTACTATGATTAACATGATTAACATCACAACAATTCCTAAAGAAATTTCAGAAAGAATTCTTGAAGGATTCCTCCGAAAATGCCCCCAGAAATTCCTGCCTTCAAAAGTTCCTTCGAAATTTCCTTTAGGAATTCTTTCGAAAACTCATTTAGGAATTCTTTCGAAAACTCATTTAGGAATTCTTTCGAAAACTCCTTTAGGAGTTCTTCGGAAATTCTTCTAATATTTGCTTCAGGAATACCTTTAGGAATTACTTCGGAAATTCTTTTAGGAATTCCATCGAAAATTATTTCAAGAAATTCTAAATGACTTTCCGAATGGATTTTTGAAGCATATTTGGAATGTATTTCCGAAAAAATTCCTAAAGAAATTTTAGAAGGATTCTCTAAAGGAATATCCGAAAGAGTTCCTAAAGTAATTTTCCACTGAATTCCTGAAGGAAAATCCGAAAAAAAATCCTGGAGAAGAAACTATGAAGGAACATCCGAAGGAGAATCATTGGATGAATTTTCTAAAAAAAAATCTAAGTAAATTTTCAGGAGTAAATCTCAAAAAAATCCAGGAGGTATTCCGGATTGCTGAAAAAAATTCTGGAAGAATAATTGATGATATTTTCCAAAAAACAATTGATGATATTTTCCTAAATTTGAAAAAGAATGAACGAAAGCCTGTTGAAAACAATGTTTAGTTAGTTGGTTAGACGAAACGAATAGATTGACCTTTGAAGACATTTTCTACATTTGGATGAGGATTTGTTTCAATATTCTAAAAACATTCAGAAGACAGTCTTGTTTAATTTTAGGAGTAATTAAATTCAATATATTTCTCTTCTCCAGTTTCTTATATTCCCACATTTAAATGAAATTCATGTTTCCGTTCGATTTTATTGTATTTTTTGTTTGTTTTTATTTATAGCATTCCTTTTTATTAGTATATTATTTTTTATTATCAGTTGACTGCTATTTATGTAAGAGTTTTGCTGCTCCAGTTTCCATATTCTTCACCAATACTTAAAAGACTCTATAATTGAAACTTCTACAGGATTTTCTGTTTGTGTTTTGTTCTGATAGTTTTATTTTTTTTGTTTCACGTTCTCATACACAATAGATAAACGTAGAGTGATTACCGATAAGAGATAGTACATATAAGTAATAATATGGTATCCTTGTCCATTTTCACCTACTAGTACTGCTGATTTTTTTTTATTCTTTTGCATGTAACTGACTTTCTAAGTGTGTTTTGAGTTTTATGTTGTGTATGATAACCGACTAAATTCTCCACTTTATTCTGCTTCATTGTTGTTTTCATATATGAATTCAATAGCTAGTTAAGAACTCCCAATTAATGTCTCTGTTTTGAAGGTTCAACCTCCGTTTATTTTAAATTTTTGCATTTCTGCTTCTAAATACTCTAATAAAACTTTTCACCATCTACTCACAAGTTATGTTTATCAACGGCTCATGTATCACGTACATTTTGGTAAAAATAAGGATTACGATTTGCGGTGAGGGCAGGGAAGCAGGAGTCTAAATTTTGAGTAGCAGGTTTTCTGAAATCCTTGAAAATGGGATAGAGTAAAAAAAGCTAAGGACTTGAACCTGTTGTCACATCACTATACTGCCTGTAATCGCATATTTGTTCCATCTTTGCTACGTTTCCTATTCATATGGGACAGCTATGCGATTACGGCGTTATAGGAATTGATACTACCATGTACTACCTACTAGGGATTGATTGTTAGAGTCAGGCGAAACTTATTACGCATAAAAACGTTGAGTTGATTGAAACTTCGTAGTGAAGGCTCATGCTGCGACCAGGTACGTACAACATTCTAAGACATTGCACATAACTCTTCTGCATAATTTCTGAATTATCAAACAAAAGGAATGGAATGTTGAATCATTTAATGGATACCTATTGTTGAAGTAAATGTAGTGTTGGAGTTCATGTTTTATTTCTCACAAAAATGGCATCAAATATTCCTCTGTCAACAATCAACAAGATAGTTCTTCTTCTTCTTCTTCTATGGCTCTAAATTCCAACAGAACCTTGTCCTGATTTTCAACTTACTAGTCTATAGCATTTCCTCAGTTATTAATTGAAAGCTTTCTATGCTCGCCATCGCATGAGTATGTATCTTGTGTGGCAAGTATACAATGGATAAAATCATGCCCAGGGAGTCAAGAATGTTTCCTACTCGGAAACACCCCCAGACCGGACCAAAAATCGTACTCGCCATTTCCGGATTGGAAATCCTACGCCTTTGTACGCAAGACTAACTGGAGATCCCAACAAGAAAGTTAGATCTTTATTAATTTAAAGTTGAACTCATATTTCAATTATTGGAAAAAATATCCAATTCGAAAAGCTAAAATTATTGAAGAATTATTATCAATCAATGATAGATTATGAACGATTAAGCACTGTGAAAATATTAACTGGAATTTGATAATATATTTTAATTCTTAGCAGACTTTTATTTTCAACGTCATAAGAAGAGCTAATACTATCCCATTTAATTCTTCCAATTAATTATTAGCAGTGGCTGGTTTCTTATCCGAAGCTGCCAGCATCCAGGCGCTAATGTATAATGCGCAAATACCAAAATATTTGGTACCAATCACAATACTGGTTTTAGAAATTTAACTCCTAGTGTGCCGTTGTAAGCACGCTCAAAGTGGGTGATTCATTGATTGTAACTTTACAGATTCCCCTAAAAGCTGTAACCAATTTTCTATTCAGTTACTATAATAATAGTAACTCGATTTATGCATATGCACATGTGACAGATTTAGCTCGAAAAATGAATTGAAGGTTAACCAATTCCATCGGTGGGGTTAGATCCAACATATCCAGTACGCTGGACAGGTGCTTTCCCTACGAAGCTACAAAGCTACGAAGGACCTCGAGTACTGATGATACCAAATTTCTAGCACCAGGCACGTAGCCGAACTCTCGCTATCTATTTTCAGAACTCTCTCTCTCATATGTTGTTTGTACAGTACCAATCAAGTAGGATAGATGAGTATACTAAATACTCATCCTATTTGGTTGGCATTGTTTAAATTGTATAGATAATTATATCTCAAGTTTTGATAAAAATGAAAACTTAAAAAAAATGCCGCTTCTGTTAAACACAACTTTCACTACGAATCTTCACTCAACAGAATTTATATACAATCGACTGCTTCTCGCCAACAGAACATCCAGGGAGGAATAATAAAGTAAATTAACTATCAATGCTTTTGTCGTAGACGGAAACTATACAGTAGATAGTATTTCAGTAAGTTCTAGCGAGTAGTACATAAAATTAGATAACTGTACGACATATCTCATGGTCATTAATATTAATGCGAATGAAACAGATGAAGAAAAATACTTTGCTCAATGATAATCCTCTAACCAAATATTGGAAATTGGAGAGCTGAAGGATTTGTTGTGTCTTAATACAGATTGTTGTTGCTTTTAGGGCTGTTGGATATTCAGTTAGTTTATAAACGTTATTGTTGATGTTAAAACGTAGGCATTGCAAACGACGGGCGTGACGCTGCGCTGTGATTACGGTACTGCACGTTGGTTCACTTTGCTACCACCGCAGTCCGGTTTAGGCGATAATGGCCCGTACGAGTCGGCAGTTTCGTCACTGCGGCCGCTGTTTTCCACCGCTAAGATCACGTGTTTGCCGTGCACTTTTGGCTGATGATAGGAATTCGGGGGTACATGGGCCACATTAGATCCGGCCGAGGAAGCCGACGACAGAGACTGTTGCTGCACGATCGACTGGTTGGAGGATTTGTTGGATGTTGTAGTAAGTGCGTTCGATGGCTGACCGCTTCCGGTTACGGCAGAGCTATGATGCATCAGCGTCGAACTGGAACTAGACGGCGAACAACCATAGTAGATTTCCGGCAGACTAGTGCTCTGCTGGATGCGGTTTGTACTGGAATCGAAGTGAAGCTTGTGAATCTTCTTCAAAGGCTGATGGTAATTGAGGTTCTGCGCAGTTGAGGGTGAATCTCGACTGTCACAGCCACTATTGATTTGACTATTGTTATTACTACTGCTATTGCTATTGCTCCTGGCGACAATCTCCGTCGATGTCACTGAAGATGGTGCAATCTGAAGAACCTTCGAATCCATAGCAGAGGATCTTTTCAATCGCTCTGTCTCCCTGTTTTCCAAGTTCATTATATTACTCATACCGCTAGCGCTAACCTTATCCCTACTATTACTCCCTGTTATCATCTCGTTCATAATGTCAATTTTAGAATCGTATATCAACTTGCGAATCTTCTGATTACTATCCTGAATCATGTCCTCCAGCGAATTGTAGTAATCGGTATTGTTCGGAAGCTTCTTCCTGATGGTTGCTCGACCAGCCGTCCAACCACTTCCCACCGGGTCATTTCCAACTCCACCACCCAGCTTATTGACGTGAATAATTTTGTAATGAGCCTCCTTGGGGTCACTACCCAAATTCTTCATCAGCAGAGTCTCATACTCGCACAGCTGCTTCCCTCCCGCCGGCTTCCCAACGGCTTTTCTCTTCCGCTTGTGCTTCCTTGTATGCTTCAGACTATAGTTGTTCTCATCCTCGCAAGAATCACCACCCTCGATCGCATCATTGTAACACTCATATCCCTTACTACCATTCATCTCATCCCCTGCATACCCCCCACTTAGCCTATTGGGTTGATAACACATTCGATACTTCTGAAGATTCCTATCGTACACAAATTTGCCCGCTGGTTTCAAAATAGATCTAACAACTACTCCTGAACACTCTCCGCTTCCACATGCTGCGATGTTCGGCAGCATTCCGCTTCCCCCGGCGGCCCCACCTAAAACCGACTTGAAGGATTTCGGCGTATCGCCACCCAAAAAGCCTGGTGGAACCCCGGTGCCCTCGCCCATCGTTTCGTCGTTGATATAGTTTATATGGATTGGCGACAGCTGCAGCTGCAGCGGCGGCTCCGGACTCAGCTGACCATCGGTTGGAGTGAAGTACACCGACGCTTTGCTCTCGTCGACGCTTTTGGTGGAGAAGTTCTCCAGATTGTACTTGCTGGATGCCGCATGGCCCATTCCACCGTTAGCAGCCGAAACGGCAGCAGCTACGGCTGCAGATGCTGTCGCGGCGTCCATCTGTGAGAGTTTTTCGATTTTGGCCTTCAGGTAAACTTCGAAACCTAAAACGGAAGAGAAGACGATTTTATGAATCATTCATGGAAACGATAAATTACAATTGTGAAGCTATGAAATCGCTTTCCTGCGAAGCATAGGTAGGTACATGCGAAGAAACTACTTTATAGTATGATTAAAACAGTGCAGGGGTTAGTATGAATGTGATTTGTTTTAAAAGCTTGAATTTCTTTAGACAAACATATTATAATACACGTTAATGTATATATGCCCTGCTTACAATATTATTTCATCCACGAAGTAAGCTTTAGCCACATTACGCCTTGCCTAAAGCGAATCGAGATTGATGAGCATGCAACGGTTACTATAGCTGGGAAGGTTGAATGAATCTCCATCTCAAATGTCGTAGAGCAAAGCGGACAAATTTGCGTTGGATAGTTTCGATGCGCTGAATTTCGTTCTGATAATACGGAGACCAGACGACCAAGGAATATTCCAATATTGGTCGAACAGTGGCGCAAAACAATGATTTTAGGCAGTAAACATCCCGGAATTTCTTAGCGCATCGGAAAAGGAAACCTAGCAGTGAAGATGCCTTCGAAACAATATATGCTACGTGGTCCTTAAATGTCATTTCGTATCGACCAAAACACCTAGATCTTTGACTGTCGATTCTCGTTGAAGCTTTTTATCTGCCAAAGCGTATTCATGCTGGAGAAGAGAGTGTTTGCGTCCAAAAGATATGACCGAGCATTTAGCGACATTGAGCGTCATTCGGTTGATACTGCACCATTCTGCAAAGTATTCAAACTGTTGTTGCAGAAACATTGCGTCTTGAGTTTGCTTGATGCAATAATACAGTTTCAAGTCGTCGGCGTACGATAACTTCAGACATTTCAAAACAAAGTTGACGTCATTCATATAAAGCAGAAACCGAAACGGTCCAAGATGACTACGCTGTGGAACGCCGGATCGGACTACAAACGGTGAGGAAATGTGATCTCCAATTTTCACCGCCATACTGTGACCTGATAAATAGGATTAAAGCTGAGCAGAGCGTTCTTCTTCTTCTTCTTCTTATTGGCATTACATCCCCACACTGGGACAGAGCCGCCTCGCAGCTTAGTGTTCATTAAGCACTTCCACAGTTATTAACTGCGAGGTTTCTAAGCCAGGTTACCATTTTTGCATTCATATATCATGAGGCTAGCACGATGATACTTTTAAGCCCAGGGAAGTCGAGACAATTTCCAACCCGAAAATTGCCTAGACCGCCACCGGGAATCGAACCCAGCCACCCTCAGCATGGTCTTGCTTTGTAGCCGCGCGAGCAGAGCGTTATTTATGCCTAATTTGTAAAATTTTGCTATGACAATCTGGTGATTCATTTTGTCGAATGCAGCAGAAAGATCTGTATAGATTGCATACACCTGATGGCCATTCTCTATTTGTCTTATTACAAAGGAAGTGAAGCACGCTAGGTTAGTGGTCGTTGAACGTTTTGGCATAAACCCGTGTTGGTCGTTTGAAATGTAATGGGCGTAGCTTGAAGTCAATTCGCCAAGAACAATCAACTCAATAGCTTGGAACCGGCGCACAGCGCAGCTATTCCCCTGAAGTTTGATACGGTCCTCTTGCAGCCCTTTTTGAAAACTGGAAATACATATGACTGGTTCCAGCACACCGGAAACACCCCGGAAGTCAACGAGAGGTTGAATACTGCAGTAAGTGGTCTGACAAGCGACTCTGCATAACTATCAAACGTTAGCGTTAGCGTTAACGACGTTATAACTATTAAACAAGCGATGGGATACCGTCTGGGCCGCTTCCTGTGGAGGATTTCAACTTCTTACTGGCAGGTATTATTGAATCGTTTGTGATGACCAATGGCTGCCTAGCGGCAGGAAGACTGGGAACATTCCTAATGACAATAACCACATCTTGCGGGTCGAGATACTCATTAGTAAATACACTACTGAATTGAGTACGAAACAAATTAGCAATGTCGTTGGTAGTTTGGGCTTCAGATAAACCGTCAGTCATCGTTGAGGGCAATCCAGATTCCTTCCGTTGTTCGCTGACGTACCGGGATTATTCCTGAGGCGACTTTGCAAACGATTTTGAAAGGCGTTATAGAGATGATCGTTGAGTTGCTGATATTCGGAGTTGGTCTTGATATAGCTAGCTTTTGTAGAGTCCGTACGATACTTGCAATGTTGTCTGAGCGCCGCGCGTTTGAGTCTTTCTAGATTTTTGAGATGAGCGTTAGACCAGGCTGGTTTGACCGGTTCTGGTGTGGATCTCACGGGAACAAACTGGTCGATGGCGTAAAGTAGTATGTTTGACATGGTCGAAGCAGCTAGGTTGACGTCAGAATCTCGAAGAGCCGTATCCCAGTCAACTTGAGCAAGAAAGGCATTCATCCCGTTAAAATTGGCCTTGTAAAAGTCATATGAAATGCTTTCAGACGGCTCGTGGAAGTTATGGAGCGGTTTTATCTTGAGTTGCATCTGGACGGGAGGATGATGTATGCCAATCTTGACGAGCGGTGATGGGGCCTGCATAACCGAACAGCTCCCGCGGGTTCGTTGCTGATGAAAAGCAGGTCAAGTATTAGGTTGTTTTCATTTTCCACATCATTGGTCTGGTTCAGTCCAGCTGTGCTATACGCGTCAAGCAGCAAACGAGACGTCTGGCCGATCAGGGATCTCGATGCAATCGGGAAGAGAAATTCCGATTTATGGCGCTGCCAATTGATTGTGCTCAAATTGAAGTCACCGAGGATAATCGTCCCTTGGTCCTAATTGCGAGACCACCCAGTTAAACGAAGCGAGGTGACTGTCGATCAACTCCGCATCATTGATTTGATCGGGAGGGATTGAAAGAACGCAGATGAAGAGAACGGCATCAGCAGTAGTTACAGCGACCCACAATTGCTCAACCGACGAGTTTCCAGGAGGATTCACTAAGCAAGATTTGAAGCTTTTGTTACTGTTAGAAGATGACCTATCTTGCCGATAAACGCAGTATGATTCGTATTTGAACAACTTTTACCTTGTCTCAGAAGAGAGAGTGAACCCGAAAACCACATCTTAATCATTTGTTCTATCAATCAGTAACCAACTACAATCTATCTCGTAGAATCTACTAAGCGTGGCGAAGAACAATTTATTTTTTGAATCACCCTAATTTTTAGTTTGCTGCTACCGGTGTTTACATTCGCTCCCCGATAATTTTTTCAATTTTCGGGAACTAATAGCGATTAATATTACATTTTCGCTTCAGACTAGTGACTGAATCAATAAAGTGAAGTTTGACAAGAATCCCATTAACATTTTGTGTTGATCATGTGCAGAATGGTGTTAGAAAACTTGTATTTAGTTGCGCTCTGAGAAGAAGTAAAGTGCAGTGATAATCGCGGGGGGATATTAAATTGGCACGTAACTGCTGATTTATCCCAAAGTTTGAGCCGAACTACATAGGATCCATTGAAGAAATATGTACATTGTGACGGAAAGTTAATCCATAAACAAGGAACAGGTTCTTCTTCTTCTTCTCCTTCTTATTGGCATTACATCCCCACACTGGGGGACAGAGCCGCCTCACAGCTTAGTGTTCATTGAGCACTTCCACAGTTATTAACTGCGAGGTTTCTAAGCCAAGTTACCATTTTTGCATTCGTATATCATGAGGCTAGCACGATGATACTTTATGCCCAGGGAGTCGAGATAATTTCCAATCCGAAAATTGCCTAGACCGGCACCGGGAATCGAACCCAGCCACCCTCAGCATGGTCTTGCTTTGTAGCCGGGCGTCTTACCGCACGACTAAGGAGGGCCAACAGGTTAGTAATTTGAATATTGGGCTTTTGTTCGACGCTTTTCGTAGCATTCAAATATTGGTGGGAGAGACGTTGAGGAGCGGTGGCGGATTTAGCTTACGGGTGCCATATTGGCTGTCATCGTGGTACTCTTTCAACTATGTCCTTAAATCCAGTGCACAGGTAGATTGAGGTTTTGGAAACTTGTTTGAGAAGTACTTGAGACTGAAAAGAAAGTTCAAAAATCTTCTTAAGACTAAAAGAATAGAGGTAATAAACTATAGAGGAAGGTTGTCGCTGTCGTCACTGGCGAAACATGTTTTGCTGGCGAGAATAGGGCACTAAATGTCAACTAAGGAAAAATCAGTACGTTTTGACAGATAGGTACCCAACATGTTTGGGGACGATAACAAAGGGAACCGCAGCGACAATCGTCCTCTATAGTTTATTACCTCTATTACTAAAAGCGTTGCTACCGGCGTTGTTTCGTCGGGAGAATTTGACGATAAACCTCAATGACAACTCTTTGGAAAACGGTCCACATGTATAGTCGCATTTTCATCAACGAGAGTGATGAATACTCCTATCGATGAATTTTCAACTTCGCAAAAACAGTCTGTTAAGATTCTGCACCAGCTAAACCGCTATTTCGAGAATCAATCACTGATCCCGGTTCATTGAGTGGACTATTCACAACTACTTCCGGGCCTGTTGTTCAACATTGCGCTAGAAGGTGTCATGCGGAGAGCCGGGTGTAATAGCCGGGGTACGATTTTCAACAGATCCAGTCAATTTATTTGTTTCGCGGATGACATGGACATTGACTAGGATGTGAGCGAGGGATGGCTCCAACTGCAGGGCAGTCGGGTTCCTCACATAGTGAGAGGTGTCGTTAAAGCTGGGTAGGAGTGTCTGTCGGATGGTACCTCAGTCCGCTGCAAGTACCAATAGATTAACCACTAAGCACCTCCGGATTGGCAGATGTGTGATGCTTTTTGTTGCAGGTCAAGGAGGTTCGCATAAGGGTTCTTTCACAAATTACGTAACGCTGAAGGGGAAGGGAAGGGGTCAAGCCGAGCGTTACGGCCCATACAAAAATATTAAACCTTCCATACAAAAAGTGTTATGTTGGGGAGAGTGGGGGTCCAAAATCACCAAATTTAGCGTTACGTAATTTTAGAAAGAACCCTATGCGTGTGGACTTTGGACTACCGAGGCGTTGAGGGTCCAGCAGTGGGATGCCTTCTGTGAGGTAGTCTCATAACTGCTCTGTTGGGTTGTCGGTGCTCCGGCAAGCAAGTGTTGTTGCACAAGTGGCGCATGTGGAGTTCGCGTATTGATTATGGTTTTAGATAAAAATCAGAAGGATTATGTACAAGAGTACAAGACACGACCCTGTGGCGTAATTACGTAATTTCGGCATTACTGAATTTTATTGATCTTTAATGATTGATTGATACAAGTGGAGAAGTATTATTTGTATCACTAAACAATGCTCAAGAATTTTTAAATTTGTAGGAAATTGAACTTTTAGAAGAAAACGTTTTGCTTTAAACAAAGTTCAATTTTTAATACATGAAATGTTTTACGACTGGCATTGTAAAAGATCATACTATTTTCCGTGTTTTGCCATTAGAATGTCAAAAGATTTAGTAAAAAATGCTTATTATGTCTCTAAAGTATTTAACGTAGTTTTCATCGAGCGGTCGTATTTTTTACATAACCCGTGATTTTTTTACGATAGACTTGTTTTCATGGCTTCTTATGATTCGAAGAGGTTTTTGCCTCTCTTTTATCGTTGTTCGTTCGTTATCCTTTCAGAGCGATTTCTGCAAACCCTGGCTAGAACCCAGTAAGAATTCTTCCTTTTGCCAGTGAAGAAAATATCATATTCCATACTGATACTCTTCCCTTCCGCTTCACACGGAAGCTTGGCAGAAGAAACGTCGTGAGATTTAAACATACAAATCACCTTCCGCTCGCTTTCAAATCGACTTCTATATTGTCAGATTTTTTTTGCCTTTCTCGTATACAAAGTATACGTACACGCAGAAAAACATATTGTAGAAACAACAATATTTCGGTTTGAATTCAACAATAAATATTGTTAACTGAGGGCTAATAATATTTTCATTTTGAATTAATCCAGAATATTGTTGTTTCTACAATCTTTGTTTGAACTTCATTAAAGTTATTTCAACAATATTATTGTTGAAACAATCATCGATGTGCTTTTGATTCAATGGAACAAATTATATTGATTCAACAATAATTATTGTTGAAATACTAAAATGCATTACCAAAATTTCCCCTTTTTCAATCAAAATAAATAAGCAACCACATGACGGTTCAGTGTATATCAGTTCTATTTAAAACAAATATAATATATTTGAACACCGTTCATTAAATAACTAAATGATTTTTCCGGAACACACGCCTTCCATGATTATTTTCGAGGCGGTCTTAATCTTTTGTGCCTGGCATATTTCCGTAAATCCTACATAAGCAAATGAAAAAAGTAATATTAAGAAACATTTAGAAAATGAATTTGATGTCTTACCTGTATTCCATAAGAAAAGAAATCTGTCGTGATATGGCGAAGTTTATGCTAAGAAATGAAAATTTTACTGTTTTGGTAGTATCTTATTATATTTTGTTTATCTCACCTGAATGGAAGTACACTTCAAAAACTACACGCTGGTTGGAACTCGCGCAATATAAGATCAACAATAAATATTGTTGAAATGACAATTATTTTGTTGTTTCAAACAGAAAATATTGTAGATTTAATAATATAATTTTTCAAATTCAAAAATAGATCGATTATTAATTTAACAATAATTTTATTTAGTTTAATAGTACAAAATTTCGCTGCTATAGGATCACTCCAAAACCGAACTTTTGATAGAAGGCTCGGAGAACCATACCAATCGACTCAGCTCGACGAATTAAGGTGATGTCTGTATGTGTGTATGTATGTGTGTGTGTGTGTGTGTACAAAAATGTGAGACACACTTTTTGGTACTTAGCATCAGTACTGAGATTTTCATTTTCATTGAGAGAGGTCACGCGATATTTACACTTTATTCTCTCCCGCTTTCATAGAAAACACAAACATTGAAAGGAATTCTGCTAAATTTTCACAGATTTTTATTTCATGAAAGCGCTTCAAACTAGTGTAAACAAGCTGTTTCTTCTTCAATAATGTTACTTCTAACTCAAAAATCAAAAAGAATATAATCATTGTATCGATTAGTCATTGTTATTTACACAGATCTATTAAAACTGTTTAGAAATTTAGATTTCAAAACAAAGCACATTCCTTTCATGACTGCTTGTAATGTGACAGGTGACCGGGATATGGCTACATTTTCATTTGGTCTCTTGAAAATGAAAATGCAACTGTTTTCGCTTTCACATGACAGTCACGAAAACTAGCAGTACTGCTTAGCATTATTCGATTTGCTCGCAACAAGTTGCATTCGACGTTGATTGCGGTCTAGTTGTTTCCTATTGAAAATTGGCCCGATCGGTCATTGCGTTACAAAGTTATTGAAAAAACATTGTTTTTCTGCCAAGGGTCCCCCCTTGGGCATTTTTTTTCAAAAAGCGAATTTTTTTTCAGAGATCACAGCAATGCATTCAAATGACCGCAAATGGATATGAATTGATGGAAAAAGTGAAATCTATCCCCCTAAAGTGCTATTTCGACTTCTCTTGTGATTTCTTATTTTTTTAATGCGCGAGAAAGGCACCACCAACGCTAGGTGGATTGATCTGGGTTTTTCTATATTGGATATGATACACTGCGCGGCTTTTGTGATGTTCCCAAACATGTACTTGCACAAAGCTTCACGCGGCAAATGACTGTCGAAAGGTATGGCCGCGCCAAACGATACACCGCAATGATATTCACCCATAAGAATCAAGTAAACGGGGTGCAGAAAGCAGATTGCCGCGTGCAATTTTGAGAAAATCATGCAATATAAAAATCTTCATACATGCCATATCCTAACTGAACTATCAAATCTGTAGTTTCGCCTCTAATTCTATGAACATGTAAGTCGTTGTACGTTTGAAAGATGATATTAGATGATGATGAGTTATTTCCATATCGATGTAAAAGCTTTTAACTTTACGCAGTAGTAAAACATTCATCTCTCATTAATAATATTTGAACTACGTGTTAAATATGTGCAATAATTCATAGAATGTTTACAATTTATAAAAATGTCCGGCTTTTGTTGGATTCAAACCTCGGACAACAGCTGGGGCATTGGATTCATATTTTGGACAAAAACATTTAAACTTCGGACACTCGATTACACAGAACCGAGAAGAATAAATGCAAGCAATTGAGGAGGTTAGAAGCAGAGGGGTGTAAGTGACAATTTGATCAAATTTGAGTTGACAACGCCAAACAATGCTTTGGTTTAAGAGCTATGCGGCATACGTTGTTTGTAATAAATGTGAAAATTCACCGAAAATTTGCATTTTTTTAACTTCTATACAAATTGTATGAAACCAAAAAATATTGAAAAACTTTTAGAAAATTCCCCATATACGAAATGAAGTGGTCGAAGTTTTAATGTGTCCGAAATTGATTATACACGGTTATTCTACTTTAAAAACGTTCATATGGAACTTTACAATAAAATCAAAAAAATTAAAGGAGTAATATTTTCATTGTTTTTATTCACCTACCGGTAAAATCATTTTCAATTGACCATAATCCTCAACGTTATGAGGAACGTGCCATTGTGCACAAGTCATGGTCATTGAGTATCAATTTCTTCTCGCAATTTCCCATCAACAACCCACCACCACCAGCCAAGCAATTCGAAGCGACACCGCATTGCACTGAGCGCATTCGTCCAGCCACTTTGCATACATTACCGGCCAGCTCCCTCGGCCCACTCTTACGGCCCTCTTCTTGATCAGATCTGTACCAGAGCGCCTGGCTATTTGTTGATACAGTATCGACCAACCAACAAGCCACCTTTGCCACTATGCATGTTGTTGAGCGTGTCACGTTTCATGACTTCTGTTCCGATCTATCCGACGGAGGAAATTGCTACACTGCTGCGCATAGAGTTTGCTCCAATTTCAACCACCGAGCACCAACCGATGCAATGCGATGTGAATAAGGCAAGCGAATGCCCACCCCAGCCAGTTCAAGGGCTTTGACAGTGTTGGATTGCACGGATGTAGATGCAGCGCAGTGGCTAAAAGCCACCACCGCGGGAAAAGCCATTTTTCTTCGTTTTGTGGGGACTCGTTCTTTTTTATTTAGGATTCGTAGCTCTCGATGCTAGTACCGGAAACATGCAACATGCTCGTCGCTCCAGCTCTATTAAATGCTATAGCTGAATAGCCCCAAGCGGTTGTCAGCTGATACGATGGACGGTTCAGGCACCTTTCTACTTTCCGTAGTGTCCTTTCTTGTGTTTCAGCATACCCGTATTTATGGTTGTAGACCGGTCATGAAGCTGACGTGGCGACGGTGCTGGCTTGCTTATGAGTTGCCTTCAAAGGTTCAAGGTTAATTGCCTTAGAGCTTTCACCCGGGGGTGGTAGTACAGACGAATGTGATTGGAATGTAATGTTCGTGGAAATGCACTTTGTTTTTTGCTCCTTCTATGATTCGTTGATGTAAACTTGGTGATTGTTGAACATATTATGATTTTCGGAACGACTATTAACACCAATGAAAAGGGGGGGATTTGCTGATTCTAATTAGCAAATAACATTGCCTAACTTTGTCCACATCATTGAAAATGAATAATGTGAGCGGAATCAGGCATAGTTTTCGATGATTGGAATTAGGGCTCATCATGGTAATTGTGAATCATAATTTATGATTTATGTGATTGTCATTTTATTGGATACCCAATTGTACTGAATAATCTTATTTTAATTTTCATCGTTAACAAAAATTAAAAAGCTAACATATTGGTCGAAACATAGAATTGACCGGAATTATATTTTTTGTACTTGGAAATTTTCAGTCGTATTTTTGTTGTATGGCCTCAATATATCACCTAAACCTCTGGAATATGTTTAAAAAAATCGAAATAAGTAATTCAAATAAAAATTGATTGGTAGTTAACATGCGGTCAAAAATTAGGATGAGCCAATGATAAAAAAAAGAATTATTATTTTGCAAGCAATTTGATGTGAAGTTTGAATTTTTTTTGAACTCAGTCATTCCAATTATAGAAAAATATCATCGTAGAAGAATTCTGAAAGTTCTTAAACATATCTAATTATAATTATCATTAAGTATCAAATACTTAATCAATCATACTGTGATAAAACGCGATATTTTGACCAAATTGCGACTTAAAATTGATTAACAATTATTGTATTACTACAGGTAAAATAATCAGACAATAAAATGCCAAGACGAATGACAGACTCTTATTCCTCGTTAACAGAATACCCAAATGGTAGCACACATAAGTTCACAAAACCGTACCCCCATGCAATAACAGAGAAGTGAAAATGACAGAGAACGAAAAGGACACCGACGGACACTGTTTCCTGCTTGTCCAAGTGGAAAACCGAAAATAGCACCCAGCAGAAGTGTACTCCACGTCATTACCGTCGACTAACGAGTGAGACAGAGGAGCAATGATGGCAGAACACACGCAATTTAGCACCATCAGCATTGCCAGAACCATTTACAAACACACACAGGTGGTATATAGGAGCATCCACAATCGTTGAATCAATGAACCGAACTTTTCCCGGACCCGAAACATGAAACGGACTAATGATGGTCAAATGAGCGCTCAACGAGCTCCATATGTAGGTATCAAATATGTACATAGGATGGATGGATAATAAATTATTGTAGAAGGTTAATGAACAGCTCGCCCTGGTGATGTGATGAAAGTGGATCAAATGATTGATGGATACCAAACCCACTGCCCGCGGTCATAACTTTTAACACAGGAAAAATCAGAATTAAAAAATAAATAATCATACTTGTGGAAAATGGAAAAAATATGATCTGTTGGGAAAAGCCATTACGTCGACGATTGTGGTTTGTGTGTCCATTGTAACTTGTTGCCAATGTTATCAGTAGAAGAGAATTTGTTTGATATGCAAAATCACAGCTTCGTCACGTGCTCCCACTTCCGGTAGGCTTCGCTGTCCTCCGGAATTATTGCGTACACTGTGTGAACGGTACGTGCGGTGCGTATGGTGCCGTGGGTGGGTGAACCGACCGAGTCGCCGTTTAATGTTTTGCATCAAAAAATGAGCGAAGTAAATCGGTTAAACTGACATAAAATTCATGGGGGGTGGTCTTGTGTTATCCAAAGTATGTTGGGGTGTAACAATCAGGATTGGGATCTGAGAAATTGACTTAAATTATGAGTTAGCAAACAAATACAAACTAATTAAGCAGAAAACAAATCATCTACATTGCATCCCCAACAGTTTCCGGAAAACACTCAACGCAGCTTTTTTCTACGTTCTACAAAAATAGCAATGATATCCGAATTCAAACAACACTCACCGTCGAAATCCTCATCGTCCTCGTTACGCCCGCGGCAGTTTTCGAAGTAGAAGCTAGGCAGATTTTCCAGGACCTTGTTGAGCGTTTGTTGTTGGTACTTGTAGCCTTCACGAAGCCTCAGGGCCTGGTGGGCACTGAACTTGCGAATCTTGTTCCGCTGGAAAACGTAATTCTCCCGGACCCAGTTCAACTGGCTTGTTGAATAGTCACGGACACGTCGCACCTGGGCAAATAAAAATGGGAATTTAAATATAACAGAGCGAGCATGTGCCGGCAGCGGTTGTTGATTGCTGGAAGGTCAAACAGTAATGAGATTAAAAAGAATGGCTGAAGCTAAAAAAACATCCAACACGACGGTTTGATGCTATGACTGTTCCGTGAAAGACATTACCCCGAATATATTGCGCTACATGTATCTGTTTGATCGTAAACCTGATTCAGAATAGCAAGGATGTATATTTGATTGAATTTTGTAAATTTTACGGAGGAATATTTCAGATAAAGAATGGTTTTATGAGTTCATATCATATAAAAAATCTCAAATGATTCAAATAAAAAGGTGAAAAGCTGGAAAATATAAAAGAACTGTAAGAAGCCTAGAAAAAACTCGTTATAAACGTAGAATAGAGTTCAAGTAAAAGAATAAATAGCCGTAAATGATGCATGGAGAGTGAAGAATGAAGAATAGATAATGGAAAAATAATATAGAATAAGGTACAAAGAAGAATAGTAAGAATGTCTCTGACCCTCTGAATGACCCTCACTGAGGGTCGTAGGTTCGAGTCCCATCGAAGGGAAATACATTTTTCAAATCAAAATCTTCCACATAATGTACATAGAGTAGGACGAGGCAAGATGAGCACCCTAAGAATGATACTGAATACCTTCTCAGCAAGCAGACTTTTGTATATTACAATACAACAGTTAGTTTTTGTTGCATCTCATCTAACATCTAGACTAGAACGCAAATTTCAAGAAGAAAGGTAATCCCGATAAATGTGATTTAACTAAGACCGAAAGACGGTACAAATTTGTTGTATGAAAAAGGCAAAAAGTTCCATTTTTTGGATGTATTAAAGAATTAAAGTGAAATAGTTTTGCGTAAATCTAGTTTTAATATTTGTACTTCAGTCCCTAGACTTATTTTGGCGAGTAGTTCTAAGTGATTACAATTAAATTACGTACACCCTTTAAACTAAGTTTGAAGTAACGTTAAATAAAGGTTTATCCAACTTCTTACATGGAAAATGAAAACAATTACCTTCAACGGGTGTCATTGGGCCAAAATGTGGTATGTTCCAAGTAAATGTTCCAAAGCTCTAGTAGTTAACATTGGAATCAAGTTTTAATTAGTTTGGTGCAAGCTTGAATAATAAATGACGATACCTCGATTCAATCGTTTAGTTTCGGCTTAGTATGATATACATTAAAAATAATTGCCTGCATTACGGCACTTACAAACTATGTAAAGCAAATCAACGAAAGCGCATATTATTGGGCTTGGCCCAATCTCACCCCTTTTAAGCGTGCATTGCTCGTTGCTACGAAAAACCAGAACCGCTAGGTATATGAAATATCCATTAGAGTGGGGCGTAGTTATATGGAAAAACGCAAACTTCATCCAATCAAGTGAAATCAAGGTTTTTCTGAATCGTTTTGGGACCCCAATCGATTGTGCAAAAGATGGGCTCGATTGGTTGCGTCCCCGCTTTCCGCATCGCGTTTGAAATTTATATGGAAAAACGTTCTTTTTTGCATTTCTGCTCCAAACGACTGCAATTTATCGTCAATCACGTGTCTCATCACGTTACCATATAGGGTGAAAAATGCCGAAACACTTAGCTGAAGAAGGTACTTTTCTGGAACGTCAACGAATGTTAAAACTCTTCGAAGATTGATTGTTCGAACCATATCTGCCAGCACTACCAGGCAACCAACGGCTGTTTATGGGCAAAACCTTTCTTTCTTCTTGTCCCGATTCTTTCGTTGAGAAATGATTCTGAATAACTAAAATTTGCCTTACTGTTGAGGTCGAAATACGTATCTGTCAAGATACAATTAAGTGATGGAATTCAATGGGATTGTACAAACTCGTCTTATGACAAGTCCAATTTGCATCCCAGCCCTATAAGATCAATAATTTTGATATAACACTCAGTTAAATTGTTGGTCTATGCAATTTGTCAGTGCTGGCAGAATAATCGATTTTTTGCATATGGTTTGAACAAGCAATCTATGAAGGGTTATATTTTTTTGTGGGGACATTCCAGCAACGAACCTTCTTCAGCAAAGTTTATCAGCATCCTTCGGGTTATACTTTAACACAATGTGTCACTTGGATTATGATCAACTGAAACCTCTAGAAGTAAAAATGCAAAAATTTATATTTCCCCATACTAATTTCCATACAAACTTTAAACGCGATGCGGAAAGCGTGGAAACAACCAAAATCGGGCCCAAATTCTGCACAGCTTTTTGGGACCTCGAAAAGTATCGAAAAACCTTTGATTTGAAAAAAATGACCATGATGCCCCACTCTAATATCCATAAAATTCAAAATTGTTAACATTGAATGTGAATTCTCATAGTTCAAATGTGTTGAAAAATAAAAAAAAACATCTTTGATTATCATATTTATAAAATTATTTTATTGAATCGGTACGAATATGTTACCAGAGCTCCAACTACATATTTGTTTTTTGAGACGCCATTCTGTTTTTAACCAATCCGTATCTAGTAGCGTGCGATCAATAATGTGAAAAGAAAAAGTGTCTATGGAAATTGCATAACTTTTGGTGGCATGACTATCTTCGTGGTAGGCATGCGTTACAAAGAAACCGATTACGCTGGGAGAATAATAAACTCTGTCATAAAAAAATGTCCACAGATATGGGATCCAACTCCCCAAATAATTTGAAAAAAAAAATCAAAATGATATTTTTTGAAAATGATTTAAATGTTTATATGATTGGTAATGATAGTATTATTTTTTTCTTTAAGTGAGCCCGGAGAAGGTACTACTTTTGATGTTTAATAATTTCTAATCCCGTATAATAAATTATTTTCAAAAAAAACTCAAATTGTAATTTCTAATTTTTATTAAATTTCTATGATTCTAATTTTCCTTTGATGACACCTTTTATTCGGTTCTCCTAGCGTATAGGTATTGCGTTGTTCAATGTTATGACAAAGATTATATTTTTCTCGCTTTCTTTATACGACGGGGTGACTATTGCCAACCATGCAATCAACTCCATTGACTATTACAAAATTATGAGCGAATATAACACTTTAGGTACTTTGTGATTTTAATGATTGCGAAGAGAACTGTTGATGGGCAAGAGGTCCGTGAATGAAAGGTGACGTAAAAATTGAAATTGAACATCTTTGATTATTCTCAAAAGAGCTTATTCTTAAAAATTGTTCCGGGGTAAGAACGTTGACGGGCAGTGTCGTATACTCTGGATATTCTAATCCTCACTTGTTCTGCGCCGGACTTACATATAGCACTTGTCACCTAAACATCTTCGGTTAAAAAGAAGTAGAAAGAAGCTTAGAATTCCCCATCTCCCCGGTAGTACAATACATTAGAAGAACCGAATAAACGCTGTTCATTAGAGGAAAAGTAGAATCACAGAAATATATCAGGGCAATGGAATTTAAAATAGTTTTAAAAATTACTAACTGAGATTTTTTTTAAATGATTCATCACACGGGTTTAGAAATTCAATAATCTCAATAATCATCAAAAGTAGTACCTTCTCCGGATTCAATTCAAGAAACATCTTTATTATCATTACCAATCATACATTTTATAGGTATGTAATATATTATTCGTGATACTACTTTTTCTTTTGATGACAGCGTTCATTCATCTCCTAGCGTGTTCACTTCAGACGTAAGAGTTCTTACACATACGGCCAGCTACCGCTGGTGCTGATCGAACGCTATTTTTGCAGTCCTCATGTAGCAACACAAAACACTTATAAATTAGGAAGTTTTACATCCTCTGTGTGGTGACGTGGAAGGCCTACCACTGTACGTAAGCAAAGAGGATGAGAAAGTAAAAATATGGCTACATAGTTCATTAAGTTATAATTGGTGCCAACAAAGAAACAGCCATGATTCTTACCTCTCTAAAGATTTATGTTTTCATCGATGGGCGAATTAAGTTTTCGTCTTACCTGATCATAGTATTGATCACGCAGCGTTGTCAGGTGATGGGTACCAATGTCACGAATCTCTCGCAAATGTTTGGCTTGGGTACTGTAGCCATCTTGAATCCATTCGACCTGCTGTGCACAGTTGTCCTTGATGCGATGGACCTGTAATTTGAAAAGTTATATTCGTTCACGCATCATAAAAATACTGATTTTTAGATTTTTTTTTAATGAAGATGGTACTAAAGAGAATATTACCTGTTGTGTATAGTTTTCTCGCAATCTCTCCAACTGCTGGCTCTTGTAGTGTTCAATATTGTCCAGCATGGCATAGATTTGTCGAGCCTTCGACGACGTCTTATCACTACGGTAGCAGTAGCTGCAGCAGTTTTGACAAATCAGATCTATTATACGGAACCGGATGAAAATGCGGCGGATTCCCTGGAAGATGAGCGTCAGTGCTAAGAAAGAGGCTGCCGATATGGCACCGGTGATGATGCTGCCAATCTTCACCCGATAGAACACGATAGGATCGATGTAAAGTCTACAAAAATTGAAAAACATAAAATTTTGAGATTACTAACCAGCTCCTGACAAAGTGTAGAACGAATGCAAAATGCCAATCAAAATTACGTCATTGCATTGACAACCTGAATGCTTTTCATTGCATTCTAAGTTTGCGCCTTTTGTCATATTGATGGGTGTTATTCACTGCTATGCAAACACAGCACGGATGCATGAAAGTTGAAAGTGAACCCAATTTGAAAAGTCACATAAACTACTGCCACCACCATAGTTGTTTGCCATTGGTGGGGTTAGTGGTAAAAGTTCTAGGTGACGTGAAACGAGTCTAAGATCGATATTCATGTAATATGGTGGAAGCACAAAGCTAGCAAGACGTTGCCATCGAATCATTCCCAACAGGGGTTGTCGAGAAAGTTTGAAGAACACAATTATTTTATTATTTAAGGAGTTTATCGTACTGTTTCATATACTTTGACTAACAGAGGAAGTGAATTATACAATGTCTAGTATAGACCCATAATAAGTTCTAATTAAACCAGAAACACGGAATCCTCAAGTAATTTATTCCAGTCAGTTAATCGACTTTCAACTGTTATCGATAGAGACCGACCAGGGGTTTTTAGATTACATAATTTATAGCATTCAAATTGATCGTCAAAAGTTTTACCAGAGACCAATCAAAAGTTCTAAAGTCGGGTATTTTCTACATTGCAATTGATTCTTCCAATATTAGAAATGTCGAAAGGTTCGAAACTAGCCTTTTTTTAATTTCTGGTTCGAAGAACGAAACTTCCTGTTCTAGTGAAAAATATACCGCTGTTTAAGGATAACCATCATACATCTAAAACAGTTTTTAAACCTTTATCCGTATGTTTGTATGTGGGACGCCCGCAAGATGAATTGTGTTATTGAGGATCTGATTGATCACAATTCTGCGAGGCGAAATAAACCAAATATAGCTCTGTTCCTCAGTTACATGACAGGTCGTACCAGCCATTGTAAAAGATTTACACTGCCCCCACTCGCATAACAGTCCCATTTGACTTTTCGTCACTTAGTTTTTGTTCGAGCGAACGTTGTAACAGACAACGTAGTCGATGTTTTTATAACCTGCACCGCAGCCTCAACGATTGTTGTCTGTAAGCTCTTTTGCGCATTCAGCGAGTAGTGTTTGTACAATAGTTGAGACATTACCTTGATAAAGTCTCGGCTGAGGTCCAATCGTTTGAACTAGGGTTTCTTTGATACCAGTTTTTAACAATTAAAAATGTGTGGATTTTTATTAGTGTAGGAAGGTATTCGCTACTACGCGTAACGATACCAGCAGAGAAATTCGAAGACGTAGCATGGCAGGAAATCGTACGTACTTTGAACTCCGCAAAACGCTTCGATCGAATAGAGTTCGCCGTCGTACTAAACTGACTATCTATAAAACGCTTATTACACGCTTATTATATGGTTCTCTACGGACACGAGACCTGGACGATGCTCGTGAAGGATCAACGCGCACTGGGAGTTTTCGAAAGGAAAGTGCTGCGTAACATCTATGGTGGGGTGCAGAAAGCGGACGAACCACGAGCTGCATCAGCTGTTGGGAGAACCATCCATCGTTCACACCGCGAAAGGAGGTTGCTAACGAATTAGTGTGGCTGAATAAACAGGTTGAATGTGGTGTCCCTAGTCCGGGTATACCGTTATATACAAGTGTACTACAATGCTCCAGTAGTGGGAAAAACAGCCGGAGTAAACGAAAAGTGTCAGATCATTCTGATAGTGATCACACAAAATTCAAAAGTTCCGTCTGCTATTCTTGAAGAAGGTGGATTGCTTTGCTCCGGAATGCGTCGCAGAATTGGTAAGCCAAGCAAACCAGAAAGCTGAAAGCTTGAAAGCTTCCAATATCTTGGTAGCCAAATGGCGTCAGACGGCGGTACCAAGATCGACATAGCCGCACGGATCAAGAAAGCAAGGGCTGCCTTTGCGAGTTTAAGAAATATCTGGAAAAACAGGCAGATAAGTGAACGCACCAAAATACGAATTTTCAACTCTAACGTGAAATCTGTGCTGTTATATGCTAGCGAAACATGGTGTGTATCAGTGGAGAACACTCAACGACTGCAGGTGTTCATCAACAGATGCCTGTGGTATATAATTCGGGCCTGGTGGCCTCACAACTGGATCTCAAACAACGAGCTCCATCGTCGTTGTCACCAGAGGCCGATAGCAACAGAAATTCGGGATCGGAAGTGGGGCTGGGTCGGCCACACTCTACGTAGGGCGGAAACGAAATCTGTAAACAAGAATTAGACTGAAACCCAGCGGAACATCGCAGCAGTGGCAGACTTACAGGCTAATGGCGGCGAAGCCTCAAAAAAGAAATAAAAGAAGTCGACCGAAATCTAACCTGGCAACAGGTTAAAGCGATAGCCGGGCAACGCTCAGGATGGAGATCTTTCAAGTCGGCCCTTTGCACCACCGGAGGTGTACAGGATCCATAAGTAAGTAAGTAAGCAAAGCAGAAAGTTCTCCCAGTGTTCTCCCCCTACCTATCAATATTCCAACTCCTGTTTCGCCAAAGTGTAAGTCCAGTGCCGTCACTAAAATCGAACAAACTGTCCTCTTTAAACCTAAGCGAGAACAATCCGCAGAGGTAACTAAGGCAGATATCTGCGCCAAGCTCGATCCCGTGGAATTCTCCGTGAAGGATGTTCGGTTAAGGGATAACGGGGATGTTAGTGTGAGGTGTAAAACCAGCGACCACGCAATAAAATTAGCTACAGCCGCCTCCGTAATTTTTGAGCAGAAGTACTGTGTTAAAAGTCATAAACCCCTTAAACCGAGAATAAAAACCATAGGATTTTCCAACGATATCAGCGAAGTTGAATTGATTTCCAAGTTGAAAAAACAGAACCCTGAAATGGATTCCCTGGAGCTTAAAGTAGTCCGAGTGTACAAAAATGACTCACAGAAAAACAACACAATGTCAGCCATACTTGAAACGGATGCTCGAGGGTTCGATTATCTGATTAATCGTCAACGAATGAACATCGGGTGGGAGAGGTTGTGGAGGCTACGGATGCGTTGCGCTGTTTCAACTGCTCAGAAAACGGTCACAAAGCTACATCCTGGAAGAATCCTGCTTGTTGTCCGACGTGTGCTGGTGACCATCAGGTCAATGAATGCCTTGCTGAATATTTAAAATGCAATAACTGTCATGTTTTGAACACAAAACGAACTACGCCCTACGACCAGCTGCTTGACGTCACTCACGCTTCTTGAAGTATTGATTGTCCTATTTTTGCTAAACGACTGAAGTCAGCGCGACAACGGATAGATTTTTCGACATAGCAATTAAATGAATCTACTCCTAATGTGACCTTTTTTATTCTGGCCAACATGTCACAATAATTCACCCATCTGAAAACATTCTTGATCGGGCGCTGGAACGCACACTTGCCTCTAGCATTATGGAAGGGCCTTATCCGCTCATCACAGTAGAGTCACTCCAGCCAGCGATCATCAGCCGTCCCGGCCCTGTGTTTGAGACAGGTGAAGGGACCTTCCAACAACGATTCTCAGGAAAATACGCGCTCAATTCGTTCAGTTCTTCTCCTAAAAAGATTCACGATTCCAGCCAATACGCAGCAATACTTCACCCAGCTGTAAATAACTTCGTTCGGTCATCGGGACGCACACTTGCCTTCAGCCTTGTGGAAGGTAATTATCCGCTCATCACAGTCGGGCCACTCCCCGAGCAGCACGAATCAAACAAAAATGGTTGCAGCAACTTCAGTGTGACTAAATCTGGTCACATATCAGTTGCTGTAACCTTTGTAAAACATGTGTGCTGCTAGGGTCCAGCCAGCGATCATCAACTGTCCGGGCCCTGTGCTTGAGACAGGTGAAGGGACCTTCCAACAACGTTTCTCAGGCAAGTACGATCTCAATACGACCAGTTCAACTCGTGAAAAAATCCCGATTCCAGCCAAAATGCCGCAACGCTTCATCCAGTTGAAAATCCAACTGCATTGCTCGAAATGATGCGCAATTCTTGTGCGTCTACTACCAGAATGTCAGGGGCCTACGCACGAAAACGACGGATTTGAAACTACGATCGTCGGCTTGTGATTACGACATAGTAGTTTTAACCGAAACGTGGCTACGGTCTGATGTATGCAATTCAGAACTTTCGTCGGATTACATATTTCGTTGTAATCGTAGTGAGTCCACCAGAAAGCTTTGTAGAGGTGGGGTTGTGCTAATTGCTGTGAAACATGAACTGAATTCTTTCGAGGTGACCCTCGATGGATGCATCGAACTCGAGCAAGTCGTATTGTGCGTGAATCTTCCAAATCGATCCGTATATATCTTCGGAATTTACCTGCGTCCAAAATCTGATCCAGCGCCCTACTCCGCCCATTTCTCCGCCGTTCAACAAGTTTCAGACATGTATTTGGACAACGATATCATTCTAGGGGATTACAATCTCCTTTACCTTCAGTGGCGTTTTGACGACGATAACAACGGTTTGCTTCCCGTAAATGTGTCTAGCGAGCAAGAAATTTCTCTAACCGAATCAATCTCCGCCAGCGGTCTGGTGCAAATCAACTCCATTTCGAATCGTAATAGTAAAGTTCTTGATCTTGCGTTCACGAGCTTGTCGAACATCTTAGAAGTTTCTCAGCAAGCCTTGCTCCTCCTACCAACAGATGGTCATCACCCGCCAGTGCTAATACAAATGGATGTTTGCAGTTTCGTACCCGCTCAAACTGAACGCGATCCAGATACTATAGATTTCGACTTCCGACGATGCGATTGTTTCTCTCTCAATTCTGAGCATTTTACGATCAACTGGAATCAATATCTCCAGGCGCCTTCTATCGATGGTAATGTTGTCTTGTTCTATGACAAACTGTATGAAGTTTTTCAATTGATGGTACCTCGTCGCCGAAGTAATAATCACGGTATTAGCAGAAAGCCCTGGTGGAATGCTGAACTTCGTAACCAGCGAAACAAATTGAGAAAAGCGCGCAAAAGATTCTTCGCTAACAAAACCGACGAGAACAGGAATGCACTCCGACTGGTGGAATCTTCCTTATAACGAGCTTCTTGACTCTTGCTACCGTAGACACCTGGACAACATACAGTCGAATTTAAAGAACAACCCCTCCATGTTTTGGAAGTTTGTGAAATCTCAGAAGACAAGTAATTAAATTCCGAAGACAGTGAATTACGGTAACACTACTGCAACTACATCTGACGAGGCTGCGAACCTTTTTGTGGCATTCTATCAAAGCGTATTCACATCTCTGCCTCCAGTCCACGCAGCAGGCTTCCGGAACGTCCCAGTCCATGAAATATGTCTTCCACGATTTCAGTTCTCCCATCATTAGGTCCTAAAGGTTCTTTGTGACCTTGACGTGTCCAAAGGTGCAGGAGTGGACGGCTAAACACGCTATCTTCTGGAAAGATGTGCTGAATTATTTGCGACTCCACTGCTACTGCTTTTCAATGAATCGATAAATGACAATACGGAATAATTTCGTTTTAAACTACATAGGGTAGAGAACCATTTGGGCAGCACCCCCTATTCCCGCCAGAACGTTCATTACTCGAGCGCATTACAACCGCATTACAACCGAAAAAACATGGGAAGAGGGATAACAATTTTTCGCACCATCGCTTGTGCCGGAGTTTATCGCACTGTAATTTATCCGGATAAAATGGATGGTGGAGCGATCTGTTGTCGCGTGAGTGAGTGAGAAATCCGAACCCTGGTAAAGGTATTTGTATAGTAAGTAAGGCATGGTAGCGTTCCATGCCTCATAATGGTTTTGCCCACTTCACGTTGTCAACAGCAGTCAGCGACGGTGATTGTGGCATTTTCTAATATGTATACGAAAATGTACTGCGCTTGCCTTCGCATTTCGCCAACGTCATCGGTTGGCGGTATTACCAGCGCAAAATTGATTCCGAAGAGACCAATGACCGCCGTTCTAGAGGTTGAGCTGCCGGCCATTGAGATATAATACTCTGTTATCGGCGGCTTTGTTTTCCCACTAGATTTATTATAGCAAGAAGCTGGTTGGTTCCTCAATGGAACCACAATGGCGAGCCCGCTTGTCGACGTTTTGGCATGTGGCACTCTTCCAGAATTCGACTCTCACAAGTGGAGCCAACATTCTGCACCCTACATACACACATATATGTAAGATTTATTATTGCAGCATATCAGATATCGACCTTCAATAGCTTGTTGCGCTTGGTTCAAGGTTATTGTGTTTCGAATGAAATATAATTTGAACCTTAAACTATGGTTCACTACCTGATTTAAGAAAAGGTGGTGTAACTATAAGGATGGAAGCAAAAATCAACTTACCTTATTCCAGCAGTGGCGTTGCCCATGATGTTGATTGCGTAGCAAGTGTATAAACCACTGTCCCTGCGGGAAATGTTGTGAATCCGTAGGAAACCATTTTCCAGCAGCGTTATGCCCATTCCGATGTTTTCGTGCAGTGCACCAACACCGGTAACATTATCGGTGGTTAGCATCTGGAACTCGACCGCTTGCTGATACTTGTTCGAAATACTCTCACCCGACGAATCAAAGAGCAGTGATTTTTGTTCGTGCTCCTGACTGTGCCGCAAGATTTCGTTTTTCGGTGTGATCCAAATGATGTCCGGCGGGGGATTGCCCGTAAACACACACTCCAACACGGCGTCCGATTTGAGCAGGTGCATTTTGCTATCCGATGCTTGTAGCAGTTCCGGTTTGAAGCAATTGATATGCTGTAATACTCTGATGACATCACCAGGATAGCCACTGCGACACTTCAGCTGCGACAAACTCAAAAGATCATATATCTTTTGAGTATTGTTCTCTGCTTGCAGTTCATCAATCCAGCTCAGGATCCAATACATGTGGCAGTCACAACCGTAATCGTTATTAAGAAAATTTGCAGTCTGCAGCTGGTGCAAATGCCGTATCTGCTCTGGTATATACATAATGTCGTTGTTGGCGACGTCCAGGTATCGCAGTTTCGTTAGCTCGCCTATCTCCTTCGGCAGGCTAGTCAGTCTATTGTTGGACAACATTAGCGTTTCCAAATTTGGAATATTGCGGAACACGCACGGTTCGATCTCTTTCAGGCGGGTGTTATTGCGGATCGACATATAGCGCAGATTGCGTAGGATTTCCTTGTTGATTGTATTGTTGTGACGGGAAACCCAATTGCTGAGCGCTTCCAAATTGGTTTCATCCAGGTACAAACTTTCCAGTTTGAACTGTCCGGAGAATATTGAGTTTGGTAGCGTCCTCATGACGTTATTACTCAAATTGATAGACAGAATGTTCTTCAACGTTGAAAATACCGTTGAAGGAAGGATGTAGATTTGATTATTGGAGATGTTCAGGTGTCTCAGATCTTCCAGCGTATCGAAGGCATTCCGGTCGATAAACACCAACTTATTGGAGGAGATATCCAAAATTTGAAGCTTTTTAAGGCCATACAGGGCCATCTTCGAGATCTTCTCGATGATATTGTTGTTCAGTCTTAATACGCGCAATTGTTTGTTGGTGAGAAAGAAATTATCCAGGAACGAGACGAGCATGTTGTTGGATACATCGAGAACTTCTAATGCACGTAGTTCTTTGAAGATCTGAAATGGCACCACGTACAGTCGATTGTTAGACATGTGAAGCTCGGTTAAGTTGTTCAACCCATTGAAAATGTTGCGCGGAAGATCGTGAATGGTGTTGTTTGATAGGTTCAGAATCCGTAATCTATTCAGAGGTCGCAGCTGGCCTGGCACGATCTCGACCAACCGATTATGCTGCAATTGCAGCTCCTCTAAGTTTATTAAGTCATAGAAAATATCACTTGGAAGATTTGATAATTGATTCTCGGATAGTCTTAACAATTTTAATCTGTCTAGTTTGCTTAAATAATCTCGCCTTAAACTTTTAAGGCGGTTTCCGCTTAAATCTAGTATCAGTAAATTAGTAAACTTTTTATCCTCTCTCGCAAACGTCAACTCTAGTTGCCTTTCTGTGACATTACTGTGACTCCATTGCACCACCTCCAAGTAGTTCTCATTTTTGAAAGCCAGGTGGTCAGAGTCTAGGTGTTCCACGGGAACCCGTTCCAATAACACTCCCTTGTAAGAGTTGACCGGTCGCAGATAGTCTTCATTCACCACCCGAATCGACGCATCAGAGCAGCTCAATACTTTAAGGAAACTAGTAACATCCTCACTGTCGTCATTGTAGGTTGGGTAGTCCGATGAGAGCATATGCGCCTCGGGGACGCGGCCCCCACCGGACAGGAGTGTGCTGTAGCTGCTGCCGTAGCTCGACGTTAGGGCGCATTTTGTTTGATCCGCTACACGAACAGAGGCGAGCAACACGGTTAATATCAAGACGCTCGGCGGACATCGGGCCATTCTGCTGCCAGCAGGTGAAGGAATAGTTTTCCGCTGCTACCACGGGTGTCGTTGTCGGAGGCTGAAAGCTTGGTGTTGGAAAATGTCTCACACGCTACTGGTGGTTTGCTGCACGAGCAGTTGCTCCATTTAGGTTCGATAGAAGTTGCGATACTTGCGGAATGGAACAGGTAATGCATCTTTTAGGGCCCAACGGCACAACCTGTGGAAGTAAGGAGAAGATGGGGGAAAGTTAGAAATTTCCTCAATAAAAAAAAGATTATAACTAAACAAAATAAATTTGATGTAGTAGATCTAGGTATTGATAAGTAGATAAGAGGTCGATAAATCTTCTTTTCAAACCATTAATATATTACTTAGTATAAATACTTCGGCGAAGAACGAAATTACTGGCCACATAGGCGTCCCATATCAGTCAAGATAAGGGGCTGTCCACAAACCACGTAGACCGAAATTTCACTTTTTCAAACCCCCCCGTCCCCCTAGTAGACTTTCGTAGACTTTTTCAAAACCCCTTCCTCCCCCCATGTCTACGTAGACTTAACCAAATTTTACAATACATCATATGTAATTGGAAAAATATGGAAATCAACCGCGTTTTAAGCAATTCAGCTATTCAATTCCATTTCCATGTAAACATTACAACAAAATTCGAATTTCAAACTTAACAAAATCTTACTGAGCTAAATCCAACAAAACTAAAATCAAATTGAAACGAACAGGATGGCCACTGGAATTCGATTTTCAAATTCCCGTTTTTTCCCGCTTTTCCCGGTAATTTTTGTCAAATTTTCCCGGTTTTAATTTAACTTGAAAAAACCAGAGTGATAGTTTTTATACTTTATCTAGATATTTTATTTTCTGAGCAAACTGGAGGTAAGTTTTGTTTCAACTGCAACTGTTAATGAATTATTGGCAGTTGCTGATTTTCTACCCGCCGCTTCCACATCCAGGCGCTATCGTATATGAGCAAATAGCCAGCATGACTTGCCCGCCAGAAACTTGTATGGCGAAAGACATCTAACGCGGGTTTTCACAAAAATAGTAACTTTTCATGAAAAAACTATTTGGTACCGGTTATGTAGGAAGGTGTCCGCTACTACGCCTATCGAATATTTTTTCGATGAAGGTGCTTAATTTTAAGAAATCGAACCTTAGATGCCATTCGCCATACTGATTTCAGAAAGTTAACTCCTAGTGTGTCGCTGTAAGCACGCTCAAAGCAGGCGATTCATTTGTAACGAACCTTTGAAATATATACATTAAATTAACAACAACGTGTTATGCGAAATTGTTTTTATCAAAAGGCACACTGAAATTGTGCGCTTCGTTGCCATGCAGTTAGTGTTAACCGGCATTTCATCAATGTCGAATTATAATTCTTCAATGGCACTTAATTACAATGATTTAATTCTTTTCTTAGTTGCAAAACATTCGTATTTTTTTCTTGGATGCACAACTTTCGTTAGTTTCTGACAGTGCCAATGGAAATTGTATGCCAGTCTAGTGTGGTTCTTCCTTCTAAGAGCATAATGTTCACAGAAAGCAATAAAGTTATAATTATAGTATAGCCGACATCTTTTTAATGTTCAGCTCTCGGTTTGATCTTAATCAGTCTATTTCAAAGAATACCTTCCTGGGTAACTGATGGAGCTTTTTAAATTATCGCAAAATTATGTGAGTAAAGACACAATTCTTTCTTATAAAGTAAATTAAATTCAATTACAACTAGGAACTTCGCAATTAAATAAGTAAAGCATTGTATAACCTCATTATAGTGATTGCCATCACTTTTATAAAAATCTACAAAATTATCAAACAACTAATTTGAACACAGATTTAACCCGAAGACAATATTCGTTTCCGATCAAAATATTTATTCAGTTTTCTAAAAAAGATTTAAACACATTTTAGGCAATCAAAACATATGTATTCAAGTCGTAATTAATTCAACTCTACTTTTTTTAATTTCTAGAATTAATGTCTAGAAAGTAAATCTTGGATTTTTTATTGAAAACTTTGAACGTCCCCATTCAATATTAGTATATTGAAATGTTCTTAGCTTTGGAACTTATTTATTATTCCGTGTTACAAATCAGAAAACTATCTTAGAGTAGCTTTTTCACCATCATAACCTTCTATAATATTAGGTTAGTTGTGGAAAAATAGGAAACTAAAGATATTTTACTCTTTAGAATAGTACAGACATATTCACGTAGTATTAAATAATTAGCATTTTCAATGATTTGTAGAATTTTCAAATATAATTCCAAACAACTCTTGAACATGCCTTATAACAAAATATTTATGATATATGGCCAGGGCTCTACCAAATCACACCAAGCGCCAAAAAATTACTCATATTTTGCCCAAGTTTTTGTTTAACAGATTTAATTGATCTCAAATCGTATAGGTCCTATACTGTACGATATCCCTCAACCCCATAACTGAGGTTATCCTACAACAAATGTACGCATGAATTGATTTGAAATAATTTTCGTTTTTCTTTCACGTACAAAATATCACAAATCAGTCAAAAAGCCGCTTACTCGAAATTGGAATTAAAATGATCTAGAGACAATTGGATCTGGAAAAAAACTACTTATTTTTTATACCTCACACATTATGTACTAAAATCAAATAACTTAATTAGAATGCGATTGAAGAATGAATATCGAAAATAGAATCTTTCCTTTTTATATCAACTTCATTAAACACTTTGAAGAACTTTGAATGTTAATTATCAAAAAATTATTTTTTCCCGGTTCATGTTCTGAATTCCCGGTTTTTCCCGCTTTTTTTCCCGGTGACTTCTATTTCCCGTCTTTTTCCCGCTTTTCCCGTTTTTCCCGGTTCGGTGGCCACCCTGAACGAAATCAAATTTAATCCTCTGTCCCTAAATCCTGAAATAAAATCTAAAACCCAATTAATTTAATTACTGTTGAATTCAACTCCTCCTAGAAGTGTGCACCACCATCGCCGACATTTCTGCATCGGCGCGCCACTGATAAAATCTGTCACGCATCTGACCTATAATTCTCAACGCCGGTTCACAATTGTGAAAAATTTTCACTGAAAATCGTGAATTTACAGAATTTAGAAAAATTTCGAGTTCAAATTTCGAGAATGTCAAGTCTACATTCCAATAAGTTATGCGTGGAAATTTCGTAAAATTTCCCAATTGATAACCTTGAAATACTCCAATTAACTCTCCGTGATAGTTCCGATGCTTTTCTTGAAAATTCCATGTAATATCCCGCTGAATAATCATCTGTTGAAATCCCAAGATTTTTCTTCTAAATTCCAAAAGTTTCCCCGTTAAAAAACCGAGTAATTTTCCGTGAAAATTTAGAATTATTTCCCGAGGTAATTTTTAGTTTAAACGGACATTCTGAAATATTTCCCGTGGAAATTTAGAATGGTTTCCTACGATATTTTTTAATTTGTCTTGCAAATTTGAAGCAATTTCTTGAGGAAATTTAAATAAATTTTATGGGCATTCCAAAAAATATTTTCTGAATAATTTTCGGTGGAAATTATGGAGAATTTTCAGTTGAACTTTTTGTGAACTTCTTGTAAAAAATTCGAATAAATTTTCATGAAAATTAGTAGGGCTTTTTTACAAAAATGATAGTTTTAAGCCGTAGCTCAGACTTTTACTTCTTTAGTGAAATTCATTAATTTTTAAGGAGAAATCTCGCTTAACTTTTCAAAAGGACCTAAGTAACATTTTTTTCATGAATTAATTTGAGTACTGCAATCAAATGCTGTCATGTTTTTCTGTTGATTGCGCTATTCAAATTAATTCATGAAAAAAATGTTACTTAGGTCCTTTTGAAAAGTTAAGCGAGAAATGCAAAAGATTATTTCGGTAAAGTCATGCAAAAAAACGGAACATCCCAAAAAAATCAAACAAGTGAGTTTCGCACGATGCTGCTGTATAAATCGCTTTTAAAAAACATTAAATTAGAAAGTCTACGTAGACTTTTGGTATACCCCTCCGTCCCCTTTCGTAGACTATCGTAGACTTTTTCAAAACCCCTCCCTCCCCCTCAAGAGTCTACGTGGTTTATGGACAGCCCCTAATACAACAAATGGAACCGAAGTTGACACGGTATTGGCAAATCGAAGGTGACGGGTTTTACTCCCGAATAACTGCAGTGATCGTCATAGGACCTTAAGTTGTGGATCGTCTATTAACAAATTTTCGACTAAATAAATTCGACAGCACAGCACATTATACGTATATATATATTCTCCTGTTTGTTAAATGGATCGCCTGACTTATTTTTATAAATTTACAGTGAGGGCATACGTAGGTGTTACACTAAGTACCTACATCGCATGGCACAATGGTTCACTAAGGGAATTATGCGAATTACTGACTCTAATGCTAATTGAAATTGCGACTAAAAGCACGACGCACTAGTTGCACAATACTCTTCAGATCTATCATAAATCAATCGAGGTGTATTTTTTTCGCAGCGCATAAACTCAGTTCGCCTCTTGAATGACTATATTCGCGGTTACCGCATACGTATCTCAGTTGTAATTTTGAATGCAATCCACTTTGTCGCTCATCTAAGCTAAACTACACTGCAACTGACTACTGGTAACGATTATCATCTTAAGTCGTCACGTTATTATGTTGTTCTTTATATTGCAATAACATTGCAACAGAGATCACATTGTATATTGAGGACATACCATATTCCCAGCTATCATCCAAGCTAACCCGAAAGTCTCTCAATAATTTTGGCCATGTGTAATATCCGTTTTGAATTACAAGTTATTTTGATCCAATGTAGAAACGGTCAAATCATCGATTAGTATAGCCTAGCAACCCTATAACCAGAGACCGGCGGAGTGAAAAACTGACGAAATGGCAACGTATGTAAATGCATGAAATCGTTTAACTTATACTGGCAGCACTTAAACTTTTTGCTTGCTTCTAATGGAAAAAGTAAACAAGTTGAATTGGAACCGCTTTTGACGGTTCGATTGGAAACAAGATGGCGTCTTCGCCGATCTCTTATTCTAGTATTTCTAGTATTCACGGCATTTCTGAAGGATTTGCCGTACAGTAAAGATCTGGTCCGTTGTCGAGCGGCTGTTAACGAAGCCGGTTTGATAACTTTTCACCCTGACCCTGTCTGACCCTTTTAGACTCGGAAACAACTGAACCGATCGGCGTGAAAATTTTAATGCAGAGGTTTTTGGAGCCGGTTCTTAATATGGTTCGAAACCCCTCCCCCTTTTGGGCTCCCATACAAATGAAGCATACATTTCTGGATAACTCGAGAACTAATCAGAGATTAAATCAATTCAATGCGAAACGAAGTTCGTCGGGTCTGCTAGTAATGAATAAAACGAGCTAGTCGCTCTCTTAGCTTCTGGACAACGTAGCGTTCTGACGTTCAATCAAAAGACATAACCTCTATTCCTCAAATGTGCTGGCTATTTCATTGGGACGAAAAGTTAAATATGCGCGCGTGAAGTGATAAAATGTCGTTTACCGTTTCCTTTTAGGAGCGCAGGCAATTACTGGTTTATTGCGATAAACGTTTTAGTAGGTAAGTTTTATGCCTGGAGAAGAAGATTTTGGTTACTAGCTAACCCGCCGAACTTAGGCTCACCCAAATGAATAAGTTAGTTAAAATATTTTTAATTCAGTCTAAGTTTTGACGTTTGCTCTGCAATTCGATTTCAATTGGCCTTTCAGAACTTCCCACTACTCCATAACTAAGAATATCCTACAACAAATGTGTGAATGAATTGATATGAAATGATTTCTGTTTTACTTTTACGATCAAAATATCACAAGTCAATGAATAAGCCGCTTGGTCCGTTTTTCCAAATGCCAAATTTGGTTCCATTTACTTGATTATTTCTCGAGTTTTGCTGAAATTTGTATGGGACCCCCCCCTCCCTTTTCCAAAGGAGGGAGGAGTTTTCAAACACCATAGAAACATAAAAAAAACTCCACATGCCAAATTTAGTTCCATTTAAAGAGCATCCATAAACTACGTAACGCTCAGGGGGGGGGGGGGGGTTGATCGAAATGTGACAATCCATACAAAAATGTTCAATGATTTTTACAAAAAGGGTGACAAAGGGGGGGGGGGGTTGAAAAGGCCCTTTTTTGCGTTACGTAATTAATGGATCTTCCCTTACTCGATTAGTTCTCGAGTTATGTAGAAATTTGTATGGTAGGGGTAGGGCTCTGGAACCAGCAAATAAACATTTATTGTTTTCAAGAATCTCCACATGCTAATTTTGATACCATTTGCCTCGAACTATGCCAAACTGTGTTTTATTTGTATGGAAGCCCTCCCCATCCTTCCCGAGGAGGGAGGGGTCTCGAACCACTATAGAAACATCAAAATCCTCCATATGCCAATTTGGTTCCATTTGCTTGATCAGTTCTCGAGTTTTGCAGATATTTGTGCATTAGCATTAGCATTGAGCAATTCGCACAAATTCGTAGGTGGTACAAGCCAAGACTATTGTATGAGAGTAGCATTACTTTCATCCGTTACCTCAGATATTGATTTGGGACTAATCACTATCTCTTAGATGGAAGCATTGCACTCTCCAATAGTCGAGATCTGTCCTGGCCATGTCCTTGCGAATGCTGAGGAAGGGGAAGGATGGTTAGTTGGACACCTACTTAAGAAAGATGCAGAGAACTCTACGACGTTTTGGGATTGTGTGGAAGGTTATAACAGTAGCAATCGTTTTGGTAGAACGTGAAACACAGAAAGAACTAAGATAGAAATAAAAAGTAGGAAAGGGACGAGCCTGGAATTGAACCCACGACCTCCTGCTTATAAGGCAGAAGCAGTAGCCACTAGACCACCGAGCTCGACTAGTTTTGCAGATATTTGTGCAAGGTTAAAATTTTTCAAACTTCCATTTACTTCCGCTATATTCACTTATGTATCAACCAGATACGTATTTAGTTTTCTATTTGAAAACTTTATTTTTCATTAGTTTGATAACCGCCATAGTGTTTCATTAGTTTGAGAACCACCATAGAAACATTTCTTGTCTACAAGAACCTTCATATGCCAAATTTTGTTTGTTTTGCTTGATAAGTTCTCGAGTTATGCAGACATTTGTGTATCATTTGTATGGCACCCCCTTCCTTCTATATTAGGGAGAGGTTTCGAACAGGCATTGCAACTTATCTCATCATTCGATCTTCTGAGCAAAGATACTGATGGTATCAAGAGATATCGATCTTAGCTATCTATCTGCTCAGTAAACAAAGTGAAATGTTCGCCATGGAGAAACATTTTTTCACTGCATTTGTTGTAGCAACGCCCTCGCAACGTGAACAATTCCTGAACTGTGCTTGCTATCAGGATCATCATGAAATGCTCATATGATAATAGGGGTATTCACTAAACGGCGTAGGTTGCTGCGTATCTGATTATAGAAATATTTCACACTCAATCACTAGGGACATATTTCAAATCGCCTATGAAACATTTCCATAAACAGATACACAGCAACCTACGCCGTTAACTGAATCCCCCTAATATCTTTCCAGAGTGCTCTTTTATTGGGGATAATATCTTTGCATAAGCAAAGATAATATCCTGTGCTCAGATGATATTGCAATGCCTGGTTTCGAACCACCAAAGAAACATTTCTTGCAAATTTTGTTCCATTTGCTTGATTAGTTCTCGAATTATGCCGAAATTTGCGTTTCATTTGTATGGGACTCCCCCTTCCCCTTTCAGAGGAGGAGGGGTTTCAAACCACAGATGTATTTCTCGTCTTCAAGATTCTCCACATGCTAAATTTAGTTCCATTTGCTTGATAACCTCTCGAGTTATGCAGAAATGCGTTTCATTTGTATGGACCCCCCCCTCCATTTCAGAGAGGAGGGGCTCAAACCACCACATAAACATTTCTTGTCTTCCAGAATCTCCACATGCTAAATATGGATCAATTTGCCTTATTAGTTCTCGAGTTATGCAGAAATTTGTGTTAGGTTTGTGTAAGAGCCCCCCCCTTCCAGAAAGGAGGGGTTTCGAACCATCCTATCCCGGCCCCAAAAACCCCTGCATATAAATTTTCAAGCCTATCAGTTCAGTAGTTTCCGGGTCTATAAGGGTTAGACAGACAGACAGAAATGGAGTGTTTTTTTGTGTTTCTTGTTCAAAAGAATGATTTTGACCTTGAAAGAACATAAAAATTTATACATCTTTTGCGACGCTGAAACAAGTTTGGCACGCGGTTGCGCTGTTGGTGATGCGTCAGCCATTGTTTTATTGATTAAAGCTGTTCGTTGCTGATGTTGTTGTTTCCGCCTGATTGCTGTTGCGGATTGTTGTTGATGAGTCAGTTTTTCGACAAAGAAAATTATTTAGAGCTTTTGACAAGTGCAGAGTTTTTTCCTTGGTGTTGATTTTCTCGGACAAGTGGCACTGCGTTTATTCTAAAGAATTCTGAAGCGATACTAGTTATGGTTGCTGCGGAGTAGAAAACGACGTGGAATCATCAGCAACAAACGTATTTGATTTTAAACAACTGTTTCCCACCATTATCCATTTGTATACCCTGAACTTTGTTAAATTTGAATCCATTTGTATGTTGCACAAGCAAATAGGCGTTATTTTATGAAATCGTATATCCAGTGTTGTAATTTGAAACCGTGACTCTGCAGCCGTGAACCGTTGCCGGTAGAAGTAAACCATTGCCAGTACCAGCCAGTTTAGAGCGAAAAGTTCGGTGCGAAAGGTGATATGCGAAATTAACCCTTAACAACTCAGGACCTAAAAGGCTTAATCGTTAAAAAATAGTTGGTAAAGGAGGTTTTAAAAAGCTTTTGATTCACCTACATAGACATGAAATTAACAGCTGAATCTAAACACCCCCCTGATCAGATATTTGGAAACAGCCCTAAGAGTAAATTCAGCAGTGATTCAATGTTCTAGATTCATTTTTTATACATGTCAACTGTCAAAAAATTAAAAACTGGTATAACGCTCAGTTCTTTTTCTCTAATAAACAAACAAACAACAACAATTCTATTTTCTGCAGATATGAACCAAGAATGAATCACGAGATTCACGTATTTTTTAATTGTGTTGGTGTATGAATGCGTAATTTTATCAATTTATATATTGCAATTATGGCGCCTTTCTTGGCCGCAACATATCTCAATAAATTGAAAATTTGAAAAAAAATATATATGGAACACTGCTGGGGCAACCAGCAAGTTTGCTGTATTTTGCTCCAGATATAAACAAGTATAGTGGTCGAAAATTTGGAATGAAACTGAATCACTACTGATTTCACTCTAAATCTTTAATTGACTTGATAATCCGTTATGCAAACGTTAAAAAGCATCAAGTTAAGGATTAGGATGTTGTGGTTATGTAAAGGACTGGGATCAATAGCTGCAATATATCTTCAAAGAGCGTTGCAGGCGTTTCGGTCGAAGACAATCGGTGTTATGTGGCTCCATCGAACGCGAATCTGTAAGTTTTCAAGGTGTGAGGAAAAGAACTAGCTTAGGATTGAACTCACGTCCTTGTTAGACATAATATGTAGCCACTAGTATACTCAGGGCTGGTAGCGATGAATGCCGTTCAAAATAGTGACTTTAGTGACCAACGATGACGAAAAAGTGACCAAATCAAGCTCTATCTGGTAAAAGGGCGAATGTCGCAAGAGAGGATTCTCTTCGTCGACTTCCCCTCTTTTAAATAAAAGTGACAAGCAGTGGATTTCATCGCGGTTTATCACCTCAGAATGCAAGTTTTCAATGTTTTCTTTCGTTCTGAGGGGAAAAACCGCAACGAAATCATCCGCTTGTCACTTTAATTTAAAAGAGGGGAAGTCGGCGAAGAGAATTCTCTCTTGCGACATTCGCCCTTATTCCAGATAGAGCTTGAAATAATGACTTTCAATTGCAGAAAGTGACCAAATACCCACTTTTGCATGAAGTTTTGAACCGGGTATCCAGTTTTCCGCGAGCGGTAATGTCTCTGATCTGACGTTTCTGGAAGTCAACTACGCCCACTGTTCCGAGCATTTTGATCAATGTGGTATATAAGAAGGCTTGAATTCACTATTCATTCTCATATGCCACATTGGTCAGAATGCTCGGAGCGGTGGGTGCAGTTGACCTCCACAAACGTCAAATCAGAGACTAGCCCGCCAGCAAGCTGGCGGCCATTATCGCTCGCGAAAAGCTGGATAGAGCTACAAGTTGCATTAGCATTGTCACGGTAAAACTCGTAAATTGCAAACTAGTGTTTTATTTTTGAAGTACTTATCTAGAATGTTATCAGAAATCAAGAAAAATCAAAAACCACAAAAGCATGAGGATTACTGCTACGCCCATCTTCATTGTAAAGAGGGAGAGGATGGAAGTAAGATGCCAGTGACTGCGAAACTCTCGGAAGTACTACGGAGTTGGATATTGAGGAAGGTATTCGTTGGGTCAGCCAGAAGCTAGCAGTATGACCATGGTACCTCATATTATTTAACATACCACGAGAAGGTATGTTCCCGGCGTCATGGGAACGGGTAGTGAGTTACAAGTTGTGTCACATAATTATGTGGATAATTACAACAACATTTGTTGATTAATATGAGCTCGAAGTTTTCTGTATAACAGCCAAAGAATGATATAAAACGATCCTAGACGGTGACTATTTGGACTCATAAAGCTTATAAATCTTTGGCACCGGCATTTGTTTGAAAAATATGTAAGTAAATAAAATAATGAAGAAATTTTAAAAATACGATTTTACCTGTTATTAAACTATGGGATAATAAAACATTAAAATACAGTTTCTAAGATTTTGAACTAGACTTGGCATTCTGAAGATTTTTTTTCAAAACCAGGGTTGTTACGAAGATCCTGAAATATTTTCCGCGCCAAATCCGCGCCGACTAAAATCAAATCCGCGCCATTTCCGCGCGACATGAAATCCATTCCGCGCCAAATCCGCGCGACTTTGAACTAAATTCTAAGCAAATACACGTGAAATATCAATTTTTTTTATCGCAATTTACTGAACGTCTTCTCTTCAAGTTCGTTTTTTATAATATTCTTATTCTTCTTATTATTCCAACTGGAACTTGGCCTGCTTTTCAACTTAGTATTCTATAAGCATTTTCTCTACATACTAAGTAACCCGCAGATAGTATTACAACCACTCTAGATGGCCCTATTCACCACTAGAAGTACTGAACCTAAGTGAACAAGAACTAAACAGCCAAAACTTTTTCAATAAGCACCGCTTTTTAAATGAGATGATGGTTTTGTTACGTTATTGTCAGTTGATTTTTTGTTGATATAAAAAGAATGTTAAGGTCAAATTTAATCATAATTAATTATAGATAAACTTGGCAAATAATAAGAAATCTAGCAAAACCGTGATTTCTTCTGAAGTAATGAATTATGCAACTTTGTTGTAATTATTGTTCACAAAACTTGTATAGATATTAAGGAATTAGACACTGCAGCTCCGGTTTTAAACAAAACTTCCATAAAACAATTCTTTGAATTCGTTTCAAGGAACAAATAATACAAAATCTAATATGTTTGCTTAAGCTCCGTTGATTTGCCAGTTAGAATCCTGATTTTCAAGCGTAAATTCCTTTGGAAATTCCAGAGGAATATTTTCAGAAATTTCAGCAGATTTTTTTGGGAATTTTGCAGAATAACTTAAAATTTAGAAAAACGTTAAATTTAGCAAAAATCAGGTCGTTATTTGTGTGTTATTTCTTCTTCAATTCTTGTTTCTTGCACAAATTCCGACAACATTTTTAGTGGAAACTATTTTGTAATTTTTTAACCGTTTTTATTTGTTTTGACCATATTTGAATTGAAGCCAAAATCTCTGAGACTGTCTGCAAAAACTTCTTCGAGAATTCCTGTAGAAAAACATTATTATTGGGGACAGATTCATCCCAGAAATTGCTGTGGTTGATCCTCCAGAAAATTTTCTTGGAAATGCTTGCAGAAATCCAACTACTCTCGGATCTGCTGCAGAAGTCGCTCTTTAATTGTACAAAAGCTCCCCTGGGAATGTATTCGGAAATTCTCTTGTAAATTTTTTGTTCAAGGAAATTCTTCAAAAACAACCTGCAGAAAACCCTTAGACTCTACTTGTGGAAATGTCTTCATGAGTTTCTGCGAAAATCGCTTCAGAAATTGAATAAATTCCGCGGATATTCCTTCAAAAATTTCTTTAAAACTTTTTCGATTTTAAATGCTGCAAAAATCCTCTTTAGGCTGTGGAAATTCATTTACAAGGAATTTATACAAGGATCCTTTTTAAGGAGGTTTCGTTGTTTTCTGATGCTATTCCTGTAAAAATATACCATCGGAGCTATTCAAAAATAACGCAAAAAAAATCTTAAAAAATAACTTTTGAGAATCATTTTCTGCGGAAGCACCTATCAAAATGAAGCATCTGCATAAAAGCCAAATGAAAGAACATTTTTATGTTTTTAATTGTTGAATAAACCCTTATTCGTGCTAGTTGAACGTTATGAAAGCAATACAAAATGTTTCAACACTATGAAAGCATTCTTGACGAAAAGACTTTCAAAAAATGTTATCATGCTAAGTGCTTCATCGTTAAAAAAAATAACCAATCAGAAACTGACAAATATCTGGGAATTACAAAGAAATTGACAAGGTGAAAATGGTTGTGCATATCCTTTAAAACACATGATTTGTGATGTTTTAGAATCGAATAAAAATGGCAACAACCCTCCCTCCCCCCCGTAAGATTTTCCCATACAAATATTTTTTTATTCATATGGAGTGTATGAAAATAACAAACCCCTCTCCCTCTTTAAGTGCCTATGTTATTAGTGTACGACCCCTAAGGGTTTGGACATATCCAACAACATTTGCCAATTAAAATAAAGCCCATCAAGCCCATCAAAAGACTAAAGACTAATTCTCAAATAAACGTCCATAGATCTAGCATTTTATTTATTAAATTTTCGCCTAAATCTAAATCCGCGCCAAATCCGCGCGAAACCCTAAAATCGTTATGTAAATCCGCGCCAAATCCGCGAAAACCGCGAAATCCGCGAAAATCGCGAAATCCGCGTAGTCGTAACAACCCTGCAAAACCAATAAAACCATAGTCTCTTATTAGAAATCCAGAAATTCTAATAAACTTTAATTTCTAAATGACAGATTTAATTAAAAATGGGTGGCCAAATAATCTCGAGTTGAAAAATCTTTTAAATCTAATTATTTTTTTGGTTTATTTAAGATTTTAAAAATCTAACCGATTTAATCACCTCTACAGTCTACACTAGTTTTTTTGTGTATCCATTCTTAATTGTTAATAAACAGAATCTTTTTATAAAAATATGATATTTCTGAAATAATTTCAATCAAAAAGTTTTGAATTCAGTGGCTTGTGGCAGAATTACTTCTGACATAACTTGCTCTATATTTTTTCGAGACTTATCTTGAAGGGTCGCAAGGCGGATTTAACAACCATTTACCAACCATAATGTACTTTCCTTCATCGACGCCCTTATCGCTCTTTATTCTCCCTGACGTTGAGAAACATCAAAAATCATTGTCATGTGATGAAACTGAGGCTGTTCACTATCTTTGTCACCGGAGGGTATTAACGCTCACCAACAGACGTGGTTCTGGTTCCAATACTCCTTAATTATGTACTCTTTACTAGAGATTAGCCTTTCGCATTTTAACAAATTACATTCGTGAAGAAAAAGATCATAGTTGACACGAATCTGAAATAACCTCACGATTATAACAACACACTTGGAACTTCTTTGGTGCATATTTCCGAAATTTAATATATTGCCACCAGATTCACATTTGGTTGATATTAATAGGTACAATAGGATTTTTTTTATTTCGAGCATTTTTATAACAGGCAATGCAAAAATAGTGACTTTAGTGACCATTTTCCGAAAAATAATGACTTTAGTGACTTTTGGATGCAAATAGTGACTTTTTAGTGACTAGACTCAAAATAGTGACCAAGTCACTAAAAAGTGACTCGCTACCAGGCCTGCTATATATAGTATATGAATACTAAGTACACGTAAAGGCTATAGGTTCGCTCCAAAATCGATTTTTTTATAGGAGGCCCGAAGACCCATAGTATTATATATCGATTGACTCAGTTCGATGAATTGATGTGATGTCTGTGTGTGCGTAAAAAGTGTCACTCATGTTTTAGGCACTTATCCTCAACCGATTTTCCCGCAACAGATTGTATTCGACACGGAATCCTGTCCCATCCTGTTGAAAACTGACCAGATCGGACTATGGACTCAAAAGTTAGGGCTAAAAAACATTTTTTTTGAAACAAAAAAAAAGCTTAAGAAAGTGTAACTTATTTTTACGCATTATTTATTTTTCATCATTTTTTCTGTGACGATGATACTTCAATGCCCAGGAAAGTCGAGAAAATTATAAAACTGGAACCTTCAGCATGGCCTTCCTCTGTAGCCGTGCATCTTATCGCACGTCTAAGGAAGGTCTGATTAAGGCTTTTAGTGTTAATACTCTTCATGCAAATCTATCGAACTGGTATAAACTCCAATAGAAAAGCGACATTTTGTTGAAAAAGAAAGGAAGTTTTGCTTATATTTAATGTAGCTGACTCAGTGACCCAGCGAATCGCGTACCCAAGATGTATTCTGAATTATGGACTCCATACGAGTAGGATGTTGATAAACCAATGCTGATATGAACAAAAAATGGTCATACATATAAATAATTCCAGTCCGCAATATTTATTTATATTGAATGATGAAAAATTCATCTCATCAGAAAATTAAAATGTCCTATCGCGTAAATTCGGACGTACTTTGGGTCCTTCCCCTTCCCTTTTTTTAAAACCCTTTCAAAATGCAATGTTTTGTTAGCAATATTCATGCATGTCATATAAATTAATCAACTATTATTTGAAATGTGTGATTTGAAATTGAAAAAAAATAACCTGATTGCTATTCTCGTGATTTATAAAAATAGTATTTGGACCATAAGCCGCGCAACTTACTAGCGGTAAGAGCGCGGCTATAAAGCAAGACGCTGCTGAGGGTGGCTGGGTTCGATTCCCGGTGCCAGTCTAGGCTATTCTCGGTTTGGAAATTGTCTCGACTTCCCTGGACATAAAAGTATCATCGTGTTATCCTCATGATATACGAATGCAATAATGGTAACTTGGCTTAGAATCCTCGCGGTTAATAACTGTGGAAGTGCTAAACACTAAGCAGCGAGGCGGCAATGTCCCAGTGGGGGATGGATGGGTCTCCGGGCCTTCTATAAAAAGTTTGTTTTTGGAGCGAATATATAGGCTTTACTCGTACTTAGTGTACGAGAAAGGCAAAAATTATATAATGAATTATTAGCAGTGGCTGATTTTCTACCCGCCGCTGTCACATCCAGGTCCAGGCGCTATAGTATAAGCGCAAAATAGCCAGCAAGAGTTAACCGCCAGAAATTTGTATGGCAAAAGTCATCTAACGCGGGTTTTCTCAAAATAAGAAACTTTTCATGAAAAACTATTTGGTACCGATTATGTAGGAAGGTGTCCGCTACCATGCCTACCAAATATTTTTTTGATGAAAGTACTTAATTTTGATAAATCGAACCTTAGATGCCTTTCGCCATACTGATTTCAGAAAGTTAACTCCTAGTGTGCCACTGTAAGCACGCTCAAAGCAGGCGATTCATTAGGATGATTTGGAAAAAAATCGCGCAATCACAAATAAGTTATGTCTGACCAAGACCATTTGATTTTCGTATTATGGTTTTGATATGATGAATAATAATTATAATCCTTTTCAGACAAGCATGGTAATTAAACAACACGATAAGACTACTAAATTACGAACTTTTTCTTCTCGTATCCTTTCCCTTCACCATGTGACGAGAACAGAGTTTCTAATTAAAGATGCACGGCACATAAGATTTCTTTTGATGTCTTGATAACGTGCCATGATTCAGTCTAAATAGTACGTACAAACATGCGAACGCCAGTGTTTGCAAAGGATGCATTTTCCCTATGCTATAAATAAACCCGTATCACATTTCTGTTCATAGCGGAATAAGGTGCTTTCTAAGTCATGTAACTTCACAAAATGAATAGGGAATGGGAATAGATACTAAGGTGAAATCCATATTCTGTGTGTGTGACATACGTGTGTGATGCGTGTATAATGCTGATACCTAAAATTCAATATTAGCTGCAGAGTGTAAAACAATCGAAAATTTTTGGTGACGTGCACCTCTCTTCACTTGTCAGCTCACTTCCAGACACATTCATAGTCGGCTCTGGACTGTCAATATTCGATTGAATATTAGTCATTGAATATTTATGTACGTTCTACAAATTGATAAATTATCTGAAATCTGAACAAGTTTTAAATGAGTAAAGTAGTTTATCACATAGAACTGAACCCGATTTTCATCCACGAGGCACTTTTAATGGTAAACATCAATATAAACAATACTAATTATGTTTTTTCCTGCACACAGTAAGCACATTCAGTGACAGCCGAATGAATGAGTTGGTAGAGTAGTCGTCTGACTATGTCATTCTATGTTTTGAATAATCATGCGATGTTTGTCAAAATTCGGACTTAAATTGCTTCGTGAAGATGAATATTGTATGCTCTGATTAGCTGACATCGTCAGTGTACGACGACGAAGACGTGAAAAGCGATCCCCTGTAAACTCCTCTGCATTCTTTAGGACAATGCAATGTTCTGTACAATGTACATATACTGTGTAGTGCACTTAGACTCAACATATTTGGATTTTAGATCATTTGAATCATTTGGCAGAATGACGTTTGGCCGAATAGTTAAAATACGGGTCCTTATTATGTATGTGATGTGAGAAGTGATTAGTGAGTAGTGAGAAGTGTTTGTAGAGGGAACCCGACCAGTAGATAGTAACAGATTTATATCAGGCCTTGTTATTCTGTTACAGCAGTTTTTTAAAACAGCGGTTGTTATAAAACATGTACCATTAGTAGTTAAAATAACAAAAATTGTAACAAAATCTCTTCTAGTTTTAACACAAATATTACTAAATATGTTATTAATTGAACAAAAATATAACTCGTTGTGTTACATAAAAAGTGGTGAAAATAGCTTATACTATAACAAATTATGTTCTTGAACTGATTATGTTTATCCATAATGTAGGCAATTAACTTTATCCAACTGGTTTAACTTTGAATGTAGATTCAAGTTATACTGTAGGTGGTACCTTACTTTTTTTCAATTCCTATCTAACAAAAATGTAGGCAATTTTTTCTGAAGAAATAATCATAACACATTATGTTATAATCATGTTATGACGATCATGAATTTTTATTTCCTTCATCTTTGACAGAGAATTTATAACAAAATTATTGCAAGTTTTGTTATTTGTAACACATATTGATATAATTGTGATAAAATTTTGTTATGACTAACTAGTCGGGAAGTGAGAAGTGACTAATTAGAAATAAGTAGTGTGAAGTTATTGGTAAGAAGTGAGATGTGATAGGTGAGAAGTGATAAGTGAGGTAACGAGTAGCAAGCAATACGACGCAAGAACATCTCTGAATGATGAATAAACAAAGAAGAAGGAAGAAAAGAGAAGAAAGAATCAAAGAAGAAAAGAGGGAAGAAAAAAGAAGGAATAAGGAAGGAAAAATAAGAAAGAAAGAAAGAGACAGGAAGAAAGAAGAAGGAAGAAGGAAAAAAGGAAGAAGGAAGAAAGAAAGAATATGGAAGAAGGAAGAATGAAGAAGGAAGCAGAAAGAAGGAAGAAGGAGGAAGGAAGATGGAAGAAGAAAGATGGAAGAATGAAGCAGGGAGCAGAAAGAAGGAAGAAGGAAGATGGAATAAGGAAGAAAGAATAAGGAATATTAAAGAAAGAAGGAAGAAGGACGAAGAAAGAAGGAAAAAAGGAAGGGAGTAGAAAGAAAGAAGAAAGAAAAAGAAAGAAGAAGGCATAAATAAGAAGGAAAAAGGAAGAATAAAGAAAGAAGGAAGTAGAAAGAAGGAAGAAGGGAGCAGAAAGAAGAAAAAAGGAAGAAGAAAGAAGGCAGATGGAAGAAGGAGGAAGAAGAAAGAAGGCAGATGGAAGAAGGAGGAAGAAAAAAGAATGAAGAAGGCAGATGAAAGAAGGAGGAAGAAAAATGAAAAAGAAGGACAAAGAAAGAAGTTCTCTGTTGACAGTTCTCAGATCACCTTTCTCTTCCCGCTTTTCACTTCTTGGTTCGTACTTCTCCCAGGGTGTACCTTTGGTTGGGAAAATGGAATAGAAATACAACTCCTTTATTTTTTATGTTCTAAAGTTGGTTTGGAATGCCTGATTAATAATTATAAAAAGGGCAGTTATTTTGTTAACGAACAATTCCACAGAACATTGTACGATAATTGAATCAACTTTTATTTATTTTCGGCTGATTTAAAGTGTATCGATCCATACAAGGTTGGTGTCTTTTTTGCCTCTTATTGTGTGTATTTCAATGTCAAGGCTCAAGGTCTACATCAGTGTCTCGTACTACAATCGACATACAAATTCTATCATCGCTTAAAACAAAACATTTGAAATTGAAAGCTTCAACTTGAGAAAAAAAGATAATTTCATTGCACTCTCCGTACCTACATACCTGAGTTTTTCCTAACCCCCAAGCAATTAGGTGAAGTGATTTACCGGACGTGCTTTTCACTTGAACTATGAAGCAACTACCGGAAAACTGACGTTCCCAATGGGCAAACTCTGCAGCGCTCTCCATTGTTGGAAAATTCTCACTATATCCATCGTGTGTTCCAAATGATCGGTAGCGCAATTTTCCGTCGTCCAACCGGAAAACTTATACATTTGCACCCGGGATCAACAAAATGCGTCGCAGATTTTCCTACGTCGTTCCAGTTCCTATCAACTTGGGAGTTGAAACTGTGTGTGAATGAGAATTGATGTGGCATACATTTCTGTGTAATATAAAGTAGGGGGAAGCATTTTTGCTGAAGCGATGTCCAAAGCATCAGCAATCATTTTTTTTCGATTGGGATACCTACATAGATTGAATTTCTGTTGAAATTCTCGCAACATGTTTGTTTTCAATAACAGGAATTCCGTTGAAAGAAGATGTGTACCACACCCTATTTTATTGTAATGGTTTGCTTTCTGCCTGAAATGAACTCTTGGCTCTTGGTTAGTCCACCGAACATTTTTGTTTGTTTATTATGAAATACTTCGGGAAAGCATTCTGAGAATTGAATAACTAGCATACATGGACAGAAGAACATTTATTTAAAGACACCATGTAGGAAACACGCTATGAGACATATGCAAATAGCGAATCCAAAGCATAATATGGTTTCAATGTGATATATGCATATTGTACATAGTTTTTCTAAATCACAACTTTGGTATTATAAGATAGTTTTAGATTACATTTGGTTTGATGCATTCAAACACAGTATCTCTCTTGATTCAAATGCCAAGCTAAAATCTACGAAGACCACCATAAAGCATCCACCACTTAATCTAATTGTTTCAGAAGTTACAATCGTGATTCATGTTCTCGTGTAATGTGTACAGTGGATCCAAAAAGTATTCATCTAAATACATATTTACTACTAAAATATGAAACTCAGGCGTGATAGAAGCGAAATCATAAAACTTTCTTCTTAATTTGGTAGAAGACTTATCATTTCATAATTATCATTCAAAAACAGAGAGAAATTCCAATTACTATTGTTACGGTTGATTTGGTCAGCTCCATGACGTGAATACGACAAGCCGTAATACATACAAAGGGGAATGCAACGAAATATTAAATTCTATGCTACAGCTCCTGATTTCGTTTGAAAAGTGGGCCAAGCCTAAATAGACGAATACTTTTTGAGCGCATATTGAATAGATTGTTATGATTTGTTACACATGTTTTTATTATTGTTCTGTTTTTCTGTCTGATTTTCAATAATAAACGTGAATTGATTAATTTGGTACACAATGTGAACTTTAGTTGAAATTGTTTTAGCTTAGTATATTCCAATTTCGACATTTTCTAGAAAACATACAGCTAGACGAATACTTTTTGGACTCACTGTATGTCCTTGCTATGACATGAGACGTGGAGATTTTTCCGCTAGTTCGTTTACTTTACAGAATCCAATAACATCTCATCTATCTTACAGCTGCAGTAGCACTAGAGCAGTGGCGTCACGACGACATGAAGCCACTGCCGTGGAGCCAACCAAACACTAATTAAGAGTGCCAATCCTTGGGCTCTCGGTACCGCGGTATGGTGGCACCACCCGACGTGATCTATTGTGCTCCATATCTAACTTTAGCGCGGCGGATGCGATATGCATCTGACACGTAATTCTTTCTGTAATGACGATATTGTTAGACTGTGGGCGACCGGGAGTGGAGCGGTGGGCGGTCGCATTCGTAGCCGTTTTTTTTTGTGCCAATCTGAAGAGAAGGATATCCTTTCTCGTCTACAGCAACCGCCCGGGATCACTTGACTGTGACGGATGGGTTGCGAAGATGGGCCGGGACAGTATGGCCTGTCATCCTTGAAATGGAATACCCACGGAAATGAACGAAATGGAGGATGTTGCAGGATGGGCCATACGGCCATGATGCAGACATGTATAACGTTAAGCATAATAAATGTTAGGTATAGTGGAAACGTTCCAGCGTGATTAATCTTTTTTTAGTTTGAGGAGTTAGCCCTAAATTGCTGTAATGTAGTATAAGAGAAGACAAATATAATGACTTACTATCCTGCTTTCACCATTCCATAGAAGGAGTACTTAATCCTGCTATCGTGAGGCGAGTTTTAGTAGTATTTTATTTAATTCCACCACGTTGTAACACTTACAGAAACAGACCTCAACCGTAAGGCCGTCTTTAGTGTTTTGTACTTGACTCGACTTACGACTTACGAGACACTGAAGACGGCCGTACAGATGAGGTCGGAAGACGTATCTATAAAGATTATAACGTGGTGGAATTAAATGATATAGTACTAAACTCATTTTATGGCAAGTGAGGAAAGTTCAATAAAAATTTTTTTTTTTACTTGATTCTCACAAACATACTATTTTAACACTATATAGGGGTTAAACAAAAAGGTTGAAATAGGCAAAATTTTGTCGAAATTCAAATTAGCATAATTTTGCTTAAGATAATCCGATTCTGATAAAACAGGAACCATCGGACGCAGAAACTCAGTTTTCTATCCTCATTCTAAATATCAGACTGGTCCACGACCACCGTTAATGTTTCCTCCGGCTTGTAATTTTATGTGACGTTTACTTTCATCGTGTTTTATACTCCCCCGGAGACTATAACTATATTACTGACCAATGCTGGTTGCAGATCGAGAATTCGTCAGGAATACGTAGAAAAATCTTGAAACATCTTGAACCGATGCCACTTTTTTAGAACCTCCGGTACCTGTTATAGTCTGGATAGGAAGTGTTACAGTCCTCAAAATGTATCTTCAAGATTTTTAACATACCCTTGGGGAACCCGGGTTTTGCGTTTTGGCTAATGTTTACTTCGAAGGGATTGTTAAAATCCCAAAAAAAAAAAAATTAACAGACACAATGTCTTCGATTACCAGTGGTACAGTTATCGAAAATATCAAAAACCTAACCGGAGAATTCAATAAAAATTTCGATCCACTGTAGTAGTGGTAGCCGGCATAACGGCATAACGGTCTTTCGCGAGAATACATTTGCATTTCCAGCAATAAACGACAATTTCGCGAAACTCATAGCATTTACTTTGTTAAGAGAAGTCAATAAATGTCAACGTTGCTGCGTTCATCGCCGCTACGGCGTTCGCGTGTGAAGTAGACAAAACAAAATCGTCTGAGGTTGAGAAGGGTAGTGGGGTAGTACGTCCAATCAGAATATAAACTCTGCTACTGCCACCCCTTTTTCTTTCAAGGGCACTTCTTCAAATGAACTTTAAAATAACGAATATATTTTGTGCTGCAACACAAGAAGTTGGTTTTAGTGTATTGCATGGATTTTTTTTTGTAATATATTATTTGTTGAAAAAAATGATTAAGCACGTTTAGTGGAATTTCTTCAACTGTCATAAGACGAGTTTAGTACTTTCCATTTGATTCCACCACTCGATTGTAACTTTACAAATAAATTTTTTGATTTCAACAGTAAGGCCGTCTTGACTCGACACATCAACTAGAGTCAAGTGCAACTCGAGTCAAATACGAGAACCTGACGATGGCCTAACTGTTGAGGTCGAAATACGTATCTGTAAAGTTACAATCAAGTGGTGGAACTAAATGGGACAGTACTAACTCGTCCTCTGACAAGCAAGGAAACCATTGTTGGTGACCGTATTATTCCACTGGCCGTTTATTCCGCCCACGATTAACCGAAAACTCAAGCACTGCAAGTCGTCTATGGAAATACCTGCCCATTAGCTAGCGACACACTTTGAATAAGTAGCCGGTTGGCACGGATGGAAGACTGTTTACTTTTCACTTTGTCTGTTTGAAATTTTGACCAACCAGATTATGGGCCTGATTCTCGTTATTGGCGTTTCCAATGAATCACGCTGAAAGTTTCTAAATGGATTCCATTGTGGATGAACATATTAAAATGACGCAACTATCTGGTCTTAGAACGTATATGACAGAAACATATCGTGCTGCTGTTATCAACCATCAAAACAAAACAGTATCCATCCAGTTAAGCCCTAAACTCATTAGCAAAAATGACTATAATTTACCAAACGACCAGATTTTAAAAGCAAGGTTACACCAGAAGCTACCCACGCTGCCGATCTAGCCCCTGCCAAAGCTGCCAATAGTTTCTCTTATCATGATCAAATCTGAACGTTTTCCATTCTGACGCCTCCGCATTTCCACCCATTTAACCGTCACTCATTCATGTATGGCGTGTTCATATATCTATATATTATATATATGCTACTACATACACCGCTAGCGGATAGGTCTTCAGTCAGGCAACTCCGTGTCGTTTCATTCATTGTTGTGCGACAGTAATGTCCAATTCACACGCCAACGACCAGCATCATCTTCTGAAGGGTTTTTGTCTTTCCGTACAGAAGCGGTGGAAAAGCTGATTACAGTCTATTGAGGGAGGATTATTGAGGAGCAATTTTTACCAACGAACCGTGAAATTCATACGCCCAACAAGAATAATGAGTTTCTCTTATTTATTTTCCGTTGAAAAAGTTTAATTTTAACTGCTGCTATTTTGGGTTTATCATTCAATTTATTGACGAGTGGGTTATTCCGAGGACATTTCTGGTGAATGAGATGACTTACGAGGTTTTTCCAATTATAGAAACAAATGTGACGAGTCAAAATGACTAGTTGTCTTTACTCTTCCCAGCGCGGACACCCCCCAATATCGATCAAACGCCTATTAATTATGTGAAGATGTTGAATAATTATGAGTCATATCATGAATAGCGATTAATATTTGTTAAATATTTTATGCATTTGTCCAAAAATCATAACTAAATTCATCGTTAAGAAAGAATTCTTTTCATCTACCTTCGACGAATTCATATATCTTGAAACACTCATTACATGAAATAATGACGTTAATCGCGAAGTGAAAAGACGTGCAAGTTGGACTTTCCACGGTTTGCGTGGCCAGCTAAGGTCTAGCAGCTTATAGATACGAACAAAACAAGCTCTGTACACATTCTTCGTCATTCGAATGGTCAAATTGTCAAAACTAAACCAATCACAGATTATCCAACACACATAGGGTAACCGTACCCTTAGTGGAGGTAGCACCAATAGTGGAGGTAGTGGGGTTTTAATGAGATTTATCATAATTATATACAGGATGACCACTTTACTTCCATTTTAAAATTCCCGCATATTTCTAGACTTTTTCCCGATATTTTTAGAAAATTTCCTAATGTAAATTTATAATATAAGATTTCCGATAAGATTTCAAATGAAAATTTCTATTCTAATTGTGAATGATTATATTTTATTCTAAAAGTGCTTTTGATTGACGTTTCCTGTCATTCTTGTTCTTTGGCTAATTTAAGGTAAATTTTTAAAACCTCTAGCCATTTTAAAAATCGATAGTTCTAGACTTGAGTTTGAAAAGCGTTTAATAGCCAAAATTTATTCTTTCCAGTTCTTTGTCTATGTATGTAGACGAGGAACCGGGGAGAATAAATTTTGGCTGTTACGCCCTTTTTCGAATGTTGGTCTAGAATTAACCTTAAATATATTGAAAAATCCGTTGAAAGAATAAACATTTTTGCGTCTACCAATATTGTGGCATCCATCTCTCCAACATCTTTCAAATTTCAGAGATGATCCAGCATAAGGCTACAAATATTTTTTTTAATCTTTATCATAGAGATTTGCAGCCTCAAAATTTGGCTCTTAAACTGCTGCAAATCATCGCAATGAAAATAATAAGAAACCTTCAATTTCTTAATTGCTTGTTACCTATCTCTGTTTTTTTCCTCAACCTATTTTCAGTTCTTGAGACTTATTTTATCTTATACATATCCATCCACTTTACTAATTATGTCGGTCCTTCTTTTATCCGTATGCTGGTTTACGATAAAACACTGTTCATTAATCTAAAGCACTTCTCCTATACAGCGTAACCATGTGATAAAATTAAGATGTTAACAACGAATGACCAGAGATTTTCGAGATGTGTGCCTGGAATTGAACATAATTGGATATATTCGACTACTGTCGACAAGTCTCAACAAGTCAAACAAGTCTCAACAAGTCAAAGTGTACGTATATGGCCTCCACTTTGTACACTTTGTACATTCGCTACGATATACGATCTTGTGTTTGCTGGGTTGTTTTAAAAAACTACTGTTCAAAGAACATCCCGGATTACAGAATTTACAACGTAGACGAAACTTTCATTGTTCCGGTTGGATGACAGGAGCCTCAATAACTGGTTTGAACATTTCATCCGGCATACAAAACCGTCGACAGAGGAAATCTAGAAATTATTGACCCTACGAGGGAATGTAGTGTCCACATACTGATTGTCGCCTCACTGGAGCCACAAATAACAGCCCTTGAATATCGTCTACGGTGCATTCAGTAGATCCGTAAGACTAGGATAGTTTCCTTTCAATCTATTCACATTTTCTGACAGTCGTTTCGTTACAGTTACTGTTACGATCATACAATTCGGGGACACGATGGAATAGTGTATAAAAGTGTATAAAATAAACAGTCCCTCTCATTGATATTACCACAAATGGTAACGTTAAGCGATTAACCAGGTTTCCAGGTAAAACGCCGATTGGAATCGGTTAGAACGATGTTACCTTGTAAACTACCAAAAAGGTTCCCTTTACTGTGTCTCCCTTCTTGCTCCGCCTGTTACAGAAATCAAGCACCAGAAAAAAAGGTCGAGAAAAAAATAGAAAAAAAAGCATCCATTCTCATATCTAGCCTGAATAGAAAGTCCTTAAGCGTATTGTTATAATAAAAACTGTCATATACTGTAGTAGTATTGGTGTCGTATTTATTAAAAAACAAAGAATATTAGGGGAAAATATATTAAGCTCTTTTAGTGGAATGTATTCAACCGTCTAAGACGAATTAAGTACTGTCCATTTAATTCCACCAGTTAATTTTCGTTATCTTTGCAGATACGTATTTCGACCACAACTGTGTGGTCGTCTTCAGTGTCTCGTGCTTGACTCGACTAATGGAAGAATATTAGTAGGGTGGTTCAAAAACGACCCAGCTCCATCACGCTCACTCGATTCCGTCTCATGCTCCGAGTGTCCTCCAAAAGCCGATTTGAACAAAAACTAGTATGGGAAACTAAACCTTTCATTACACTGGCTACAGCGCCTCCCTTCCAGACGCTGGCAAAAAGAGAACCCACATAGCTGAAAGCAACATTCCAGAGACTTCACTGAACGAAACCCGCACCTTAGATTATGTAACGCAAAAAATAGCATTTTATACCCCGCTCACCCCTATGTCATACTGCTTGTATGAAGTATCTGCTCCTGGTGCGATAGATCACAGACAAATTCTGGCTATTTTGTTGAATTACACGTTTCACTGATGCCTTCTGAGAAGCCTCAAGCCTCAAACACAATGTCAGCGGAACGGCAACGGAAACAGGCTAACTGTCAAATTTGCCGTTCCGCTAACATTGTATTTGGGGCTTTATTTTCATGCTAATGATTCGCATCCTCGATTAAAATCGACTCCCAACTATTGGAACATCCATTCAATATGCATTGTCTATGAAGTTAAAGATCTTGAACATTTCATCCGTCACCCAATGACGGAGTGCTCAATCAGAATAATGTAAAATTCAATCTCGTCATATCAACTGCCTTACAAACCTGAAACGATATATACACGGTAAGCTAAGCTATTCAAACCAGGCGGGTGTCAAGGTGTCAGATTCTGGTTGCCACTAATCGAGTCAATGATTTCGGCACCACCACAACGGCATCGTCTATAGCATTAAAACAATACCGTCAGTGAGAATGCTGTAAAACGCACGGAGGATTCGAAAATGGCAGTAACGTGTGTTTCTCCCCAGTATGAAGATTCTTGTCAGCACATAATTATTCAAACCTACCCAAACCATCCGTCGACACCCAAAAAACATAATCCACTGAGTGTGGCGGGGCAAAATCAGTTTTGAACCACCCTAATTATTAGTTTGCTACTATCGGTGCCGGTGTTTACATTCGCTCCACGATCAGTTTTTAATCGTTTTTTTTTTTCGGGCAAAAATTGTAGTTTATATCAAGTTTTCGCATCAAACCAGTGACTGATTCCAAAAAAATGAAGTTTAATTTGCATTCTATCGACATTTCGGGCTGCTCATGTGCGGAGAAGTGTGTAAAAACTTGATTTTTCCAATGCCTTTTGAGAAGAAGTGAAGTGCAGTGATAAGCCCACCAAATCGCGGACGGCTGTTAAATTGGCACAAAACTGCTGGTTTATGCCATTTTTCAAGCCGAAATACATAGGACTCTTTGAAGAAACATGTTAATTATCACGGGAAGTACATAAATATGCTGTGAACAGGTTAGGAATATTAAACTTTTGTTCGATGCTATTCGATGCATTCGAATGTCGGTGGGAGAGGATTGCGAGAGGTGTGGGTTGACCCGTGGAAGATCCGGTGCCATATTGACTGCCATCGTGGTACTCTTCCAACTATGTCCTTAAGACATTACAGGCTTACAATGAAATCAAGGAAATCAGAAAAAGTCTACGTGGCTCTAAAATTTTGGTCTGTTGTTATAGAGAAAATACATTTATTCTATTCATTGTGAATAATTACATGGCCACATTTTGACTGTAAAACAAAATGTTTCAATGGACGCTCTCTTTCGCTAACTGTTTGTCGGTTGACGACAATGTCGGAAAGCGATCGATGGTTTATGGCATTTTTCGTCAGTCGGGTGACTATGGTGGTGACCTAAAGGAAGGCATGACCTCCATTTTCGATGAAATTGTCCTCCTTTTGTGCTAAAATGTCCCTTTTTTTTGCATACTTTCAAGAAGCAATAATTAATGCAGGACATGCAATTTCTGATGAGTGTTTTACTTTATCATGTTGAGTAAAAAATTACAACAGTGATTCATTCGCATTTTCTTTCTAATCATAGAAATTTCTATTAAGTATTCAAATAAAATCAATGTAAATAACGAATATCCAATGAATTAATTAGATGATGTTTGATATTTTCTCGGAATTGTTAGAACAATACGTTCCCCTGCATATTTAAGGCGAAAACAGCCGGTATGGTGCCATCTTTGATACTTTTACAACTCCATGATGTCATTATGTCTGTTCCAAAATGCTTAGAGAAAGCTACAGAATGTTACGAAAATTATTTTATGCCCTTAATGGAATGTATTTACTTGTCATAAGACGAGTTTGTACTATTCCATTTAATTCCACCACTTTATTGTACCTTTTACAGATACGTATTTCGACCTCAAAATTGAGGCCGTCTTTAGTGCCTCTATCTGTCAAAACTACAATAAAGTAGTGAAATTAAATGGAATACTAAAAAATGTGCCAGGATAGATTTCAACAGTAAATCAAAGTTATTATTATTAATATCTTTATTAATGAGGTTTTCGGCCCTGGGCCGGTTCACCTCGTAAAATCAAAGTTAAATGTTTACTTCTACAGCTATCCTTCATCAAACGTGGACTATATTTGGAAACTCATTGTCCATATTAACAGCTAGTGTGTTTGAACAATATGTTTTAGGAAACAGGAATAGGACCCCAAATCTACGGGTATAGACGGTTACAAAAGTAAATTCGCTCTACAATATCTGTGATCAAACAAGAAGTTTCAAAATTACATCAAATGGACAAATTCTTTGTAATCGATCTTGGATTCATCATTTTATCTGGAATCAACATCGCGCTGAATTCACGGAAAGCTTCGTAGTCACCATAAAACCTTCGTAACAATCCCCAAACATTTTTTGAATTACTATAAACAACAATTTGAACTGCGATTCTCGTTGGTATTCAAGGAAAAATTTCTGCTGGTCTACTAAAAGTCTTGAGTAATATTCGGTCAATTATTCATTGCTAAATGTTAAAAATTGTCTGCGATGGTTCTGTCCTTTCAAACATTCAAATATAGTAATTGCTTAAAGTGTCGGCGTCTTGATGTCAAACACTCGTTCACTTGAAGCTTTTTAAATAGAATCTCTCTACGAAGATGTTGAGTTAGAACTTGTATGTAGAAATACTAGAAAAAGAGATCGGCGAAGACGCCATCTTGTTTCCAATCAAACCGTCAAAAGCGGTTCCAATTCGACTTGTTTACTTTTTGCTTCCATAAGAAGCAAGCAAAAAGTTCAAGTGCTGCCAGTATAATTTAAACGATTTCATGCATTTTCATACGTTGCCATTTCGTCAGTTTTTCACTCCGCCGGTCTCTGGTTATAGGGTTGCTACTTGTATGTTGCATTTGCTTTGCTTTAGAAAACTTTTTCCAATCAAACTTAGTCGGAAAAAATTTGATCAAGTCAAAAATAGGAAATTTTGGAATTCGTATGTTGTTTCCCATGTCCTTCTTTTTCGCTACGATTTGGATGAACGTCCTCCTTTGGAAGAATTTCATATGGTCACCCTATATGTCAACAGAAGACGATGATGATGATAACAACAGAAGATATAACAGCGTTGGGCGTTGACATTTAAATCGCTTGAAGACATCCTGTCTAGCAATTTAAATTGCATCAAAAACTCGAGCACAAGACCCAGCCAGTGTGAAGCATTGCATACTTGTCATTTTCGCCTTGTATAACATATCAAATTTCTTTCAAACCGTGAGTAGGTTGATTCATTTATGAATTGTGGAGGGTAAAAAAATTAAGCAGAATTGTTTTTATACTGCTATGAGTATCGTTGTGATACACAAAAGAGGTAAAAATTCGGTCAAATTGTTAATGTTGCATAATATTCAATGTGCTAACATGATCAAAAAAGATGGATTGAAAAGTGGAGTTTTAAGGCCAATTTAATTCATTAAAATACAAATATGTAGTATGATTTACTCAAACAATGAAAAAACAAACAAACAAAAAGGCTAAAACTTTGTTCATGTCACGAAATTTACAGCTTTAAACTAATAAAAAAAATCTTGAAATTTATTAAATTAAATAACTTGGCTATGGGGAAGCGTTAACTAACAATATAGAAACGTTTAATACTGATTGTCACTCTATTAAATTGTATTAGCAAAAGTGTGTTCCAAAATTATCAGAAACATATATTGAGCAACATTTTGCACTATGCATTCATATCAAATTGATAACTTCCCCATCAAAAATAACTTTTTAATGCCTACTATAAAGTATATTGCAAGTTCGTGATTTGAAGCTCAAACACCTTCGACCATGTATTCTAGACTTTCTAACCCCTATAGAACTCAAACTTATCACGTGCCGCACGATTTAGAAAACAACCGCAATTACACATGCTCACAACCCCTATTGCAACTGCACATCATAATCGAATTCAATTTGCACACATTAAACGCAAATTACTATATCGTCAAAATCCCCTAGGGCCATTTCAATGCTCAAATTTACTTCACAAACCACTCGCGCTCTAAATATCTGATCATGGATGAATCGCCCTGTGGTGCGTTGAATACCTACTTACAATTTCGTGCTCACCGAGCCGCGGCAGGCGAGGGCTTTAATTAGTTGCACAAACTATGTATATTTAGCACTGCTGCGACTGCTCTGGTCCCAACAAAGTGCAGTTCAATTTTGATCCGACGCAACATTTTTTTTCTGCATATCGAACGTATTTTGTTTCACTAGTCATTCCATTCTTCGCGAGCTTCAAACAATCCCGTAAACGTGAATAATCTTTGCAATGAATGCACAAACACGTAACAGTCGAAGATCTGTTGATTAGCTGTCGCGTCGTCAGCTGACTTAATAAGCTGCAGATTGCTGTTGATTGTACCTAACTGAAAGCGAATCGCTATTTGCAGCGTTGCATATTCGACTCGGCGCTTCCCATCCATCCGCTAATGAAAGCAGTGCGGTACGAGAATTCTTGCACTTCAACAAGCCGTCATTATAGTAATCGTAACAACCCACTCAGTTTGTCATCTTTCGTATCATCCGTTTTGCTGTTTTATTACAGTTGAATGCATTGCAACTTGGAACGACGACGCCTGCAAATCGCACACAGTTTGCACATCGCCAATCCAGGTCGGGTGGGTGTTGATTTCACACGGTTTTGCCGTGAAAAGTTACGCGATTTTTTGCATGGAATCGTTGTTGCTGGGCACGATGGAAGATACAATTATATGGAGCGCACCTACAGTTGCAAATCAATTAGCGCTGTATTGGAATGAAATGAGCGCTTTGTGATGAAGTCTGAAAATAGACATTGCCTTTCGGTTTCGATGAAGTAGGAAAATATACTGTTTTAGGTCAAAACTTTTCAACAATCTTTGAAATGGAAGAAAAAATAGTGTTATTTATGCACGCGATAAGCTACTACTGCAAATCAGTCAAGCGCTGTTGATTGAGTTGTCCATTTCCTCGGAGGATAAAAGCATCTCCATCTAATGCTGCATGCTACTGTAAGGTATAGCTATAAACTGGATTTCAAAGTCTTTGGTCATTGGTCGAATCGCGGAAGCATGGTGTTTTGGACATCCACATCTTGCTATCATCATTTCATTTTGCTGTACCACTGCATTCAAGAGATCAAAGAACAACTTTCCTCGTCAAATCGCAGATTCATAACCAGATTTGACAAGACCACCAAGTCTATATCGCGAACGATATCGTGTATTTGTCAGCACTAAATAGTACCACAAAGTTTTAAGCGATCTCGGAATGCCATTCCCGAGGGACCAATCCTGTCACAACAGATGATAAATTACTCTATCCAACTACCCACCACAAGCACATAGCATAATAATCCAGTGGGAAAACTTTTGCATTCTGTCGCGCTTCATCATTTTAATCAGCCGCCTATAGGGGTAATGATATTTCCCATTTCTCATCTCTATCATTGTTTAAAAGCTGGGCGTATTGATTTCCAGTGGTTTGAATTATAATGAAAATATTTTATTGAGATTGTTTGCAATTTAATATCCGTTATAGGCATCTATCGGAAATATATTATTTGCTCATAAATTAAACCGTGGACTGGTTATTATCAGGAAGCGCATACCTCCAATTGTCGTTGATATTGATCTATATCGAATCACCGGAAGTACAGTAAAATGATTGTGTGCATCATTTGTGAATGACAGAGGCAAGCAAACGTTCCGATTCGATGTTGGATCAATGTGGTTTGGTTATGTGGGTCACATTCATTGCATTCAGCATCAACAAAACCACCAATAGAGTTTGATTCTACAGCAAGAAGGTAGATCGATCAACGGCGGCACCAGACGGTGGTGAACCGCAACATATTCGCTTTATTACGCCCTCAAACAAGTAGGGGAAATCGCAAAATACTGAAACGGATGAAATTCCTTTTCTGCACAGCGAGAACTAATAATAATAACCTAGTAGGGCACGGGCATTCAACAACAAGCAAAGATTTTAGCAATTCAATATTAGGCGACTTACCCTAGTTATGCAATCAAAAGTCAATGCAGCGTGCAGGCAGAGTGCTTTGTTCGAAGAAGTTTTTTTTTCTCTGGTGGCTATTAAGGGCAATTTTCCAACAAAATACAATAGCATGAATTCGGATTGAGCGCTGTTCTAAAATCGATTGGATCTGTTCTGGAAAATATTAGGTAGCAAGAGCTTTGACAGTTCACGGTATATTTATTTGAGCGGACATGTTTTATTTCGCTTGTGAAAATAATGATAAACTTCTCGAATCAAAACAGTGGTCGTCATTGCTCTTACGTTTATAAGGAATAAAGTGGACCTCATTTCGCGTTTCTTAGCCTTTTGCCAAGCAACTTAAATCAATACTTCGCTCCCTTGGTGCTGGGCGGGGTACGACCAATCTTAGGGAAGATCGAGTAACCAACCCCAGTGGGAGCTATGGTCGTATGCCGACAGGGAAGGTAGGGGTGGGCTGTTTGTTCCTGAGCTGTAAATCTGGGCGAGTATCTTCCTGTTAGAAGCGACTCACAACAAGGTCTGTTCTCCATGTTAGGGGCGGCTGATCATCATCCAAGTGCCATCGAGAAACCTTGCACGAAACTGTGCACACTGTGCTGCATCGTGTAAGATTACAGAAGGCACCCTCTTCTATACGATGTAGGTTCACTACCACAGCTTCCAGTTACCAAGAAAGGCAAAAGTAGATAGGGACAACTCTGTTGTTGTTTGTGATTGGCATTTTCCTGAGACAATTCGCAGCTACTTTGCGATTTTGGGGGTAGAAGAGTTTGCAACAAACATTACGTTATTGATTTCGTAGAATTCATGAATGTTTTCAAAACTAAGAGAAAGTCGACTTGTTAGATAAATACCAAATTCTACGATAAACAACGATAAAAGAGAGGCAAAAACCTCTTCGAATCATAACAAGCCATGAAAACAAAACTATCGCACTTGTGTACAAGTTGGAAAAAACTGATTCGGGCTTTAACCCCGAATCAGTTCATTATTGTAACAGCTACCGAAAAACGTCTCTCACCTATCAAGAGTGTATCAGACTAGGGTGTCCCAAAAAAAAATCGATGTTCGAAAAGTCATAGTGCTCAACCCTGAAATGAAAGATATACCTGTCTGGATAATTTTTGTAGAACAAACCGAATTTCTAAAAAATCGTTTAGAGGTCGCGCCAGAACGATTTTTGAAAAAATGAGCTTTTTTTAGGTAAAAAGTCAAATATTGGGTCCATTCACAATTTTTTTTTTGATGGTCACCCATTTGTTTTATATTTTTTATTTTTCTGTGGATCTTTGCCCATATTCTCCATGAATAAGTTTTTGGTGTTATGCGTTTTTACAGTCTGCAGAACTTTTTAAATATTGAAAAAAAAACACATTTTCTGACTAAATTTCGAAGTTATTTCATCCTCAAAGAAAACATATTTTTTTCTCGTTCAGAAAAACTTACATATCACAAAGATCTATTTATAGGGAGTATTTTCATAAAAAAAAATCCAAGAAATGTTGTTCTGGGGCTGAGATATTGCAGTTTTAGTAAATAGTCAAAAAGTGTACAAATTCGGTACTTTTTCTTTACATGTTATAATTTCATCAAAATTGCACCAATATTTTTTTTTTCTTTTTTTTTCAATTTACATTAAAATATTCGGTTCACCTCAACCAATATTTTAATGTAAATTAAAAACAATTAAAAAGCAAATAAATGAGAATATTTTCTAGGTAACATAGCTTTTCTTTCCGATGGACTTGGTTACCTGAATTACAGGATTTGGTCAGAGTATATGGATGGAGCCAGTTATAAAATGATATCACACCCAACAGTTAATATGTAGCAATATACAAGTAATCATGTTTACTATGATCTCTTTATTAGTTTTGATTCAATCATATGATGCTTTTCATGGTATACAAAAAACAAGGCAGGCTCAGCACGTATGTAAACATTCAGTTTGAACGTAAACATGTGTCGTCACTACTATCTTTGCACAAGCTGAACTGAGACGATGCTCTACGGTCTCAGCATGATTACTTTTGTACTCTAACATGTGGCGATAAAATATGCGTCACCCTAACAGACATGATAAGTAAGAGATTTTCTCATTCTAATTTGGATTCAAAACGTGGCCCGAATCGCAAGGTGGCTTTGAAACACATTTTTGATCTATTTAGACTTTACCATAGATGTCACACAATACTTTTATTCCTAAGAAGTTGATTTTTATCGAGGACTTGTGGCCGTAAAGCATAACAGGGCTAATACGCATTTTGTCATCAGTGACCCCAAGTATTTGAATTCAGTGCATTCTGCAAACGGATGTTGAATGATTACGATTAAAACACGATTTGAGTATTGGTAGCAAAATACTCTTGTATAAATCAATCATATTATCTCCTCATCTGGCTTTTTATCCTTCCATTCTATTCTTGGCTAACGAAATACAAATATCGAGATTCCAGCGCTTACAAAATAAAATAATGCGTTTGATTTAAAATGTGATTCACTTCTGAAAATGAATGACAATGAAAATTCACTTCTTCAGTTTTCCTGTTGAATGACTTACAATGGCTATCAGTGAAGCAAAGAATAGTATACTTAACTATGGTGCTCATTTTTATAGTAATGCCTCGATATTTGTGCGATCGATCGAATTCTGTATGACGTTTAAGAAAATTCTTCGTTTTTCAAAGGTACGGGAGGAGGTTCGATTGTGTGCACCGTTCGGTTATGGGCACCCCTACGTATCTTTTGACAGATAACAGATGCTGTGATTCTGACAACCGATATTAGTTTGCTATTGTGATATGATGTTTTGTGCTCAAAGTCAAACAGGATGGGGATCTTTACTTTGAACTAGGGACAATTTTTTTATATGAAAAAAACAACACGAATGTTTTTTTTTATGCTTATTTAAAACTGAATTTAATTCAAAAAGTGAGTTCCAATGCATATTTATATAGTAAATTTAATCTATTTTGAGGCTCAATGACAACTGCCATTAAAATTTAAGCGCGAAATTTGTTTTCTTCATATTCCAAAATAGCTGTGAAATTCGGTTGTGGGCACCTTTATTGGTTCGGTTATGGGCATCCTTATTTTATTGACAAATCATTCAATATCGTTTTAGTTGTCCCCTAACTTATTTTAAATGACGTTTTAATGCAGTTTTTATAATTATTTAGACATAATCGATTGAAATAATGAGTTTTGGCTATGTCTAGTTATGGTTGGATACATTTTTGAAACAAATCGTTGTTTGATTTGCTTACAACAAGTTGCATTCAACGGGGAACCCTGTCTCATTATTTCCTATTGAGAATTGGTCAGATCGGACCATGGGATCAAAATTTTTGGTCAAAATATTAATTTTTGTAATGAACGCGAAAGGCACTATTACCGTTAGGGTGATTAATCAGGATTTTTTTGACAGTGAAGTATATCAATAAAACGTAAATCAACGAAAATTGAAACCCATTTACCCAAAGTACTATTTTAGACTTTTCTTATGTGATTTTTCTTCAATAACCTCCCTAATGCACCGATGGAGGAATCATCACTGCTAGGTGGATTGATCTGATTTTTTAGTGCCTCCTGGCTATTAGAATGAATAAATTATTCCTTTTCTTTAAATCTGGGTGGTTTCTATTCATGCTTCTTTCTTTTTAGCTACGTCAAGGGTGCCCACAACCGAACCACAAAATTAAAATGTCCAAAAATGTCAAATTTTCAAAATTGTCAATATTTTTTTTCTAACCGATGAAATCAAACTATTTTTTCCGCTTATTAGTCTAGCTTTTCATTGGTATACAAATGTCGTCCTAAGATCAACTAGGGCCAAAGTTATGGATCAAAGACAAAAGGGTGCCCACAACCGAACCTCTTCCCCTATTAATGTTTTCAATTCACACATCAAACGTACAGTCACACTAATGCACTTTAAGAGACAATACACCCGGCAATTTTTTACCCGTTAACACATGTATCTTGACGGATGATTTATTATGGACCATTTATTTATTTTTTATTTTTATCATTATTGAGGCATGAATAAGCTATGACGTTTGTCTCGATGATGATGATGGATTTTATTTTATTGACGTATTTTTTAAGTTTCTTTGCTAAGATATGGAAGAAAACGAGCAAACCAACTTTTCACGGCAATCGAAAGGTGCGAAAAATAGTTTTCACTGTACAGACCGTTTTTCTTTCCCGAAATGTGATTTCTGGCCGAAAATGTTCGTGACGAATGGGCATTCTGTGCCCGCAGTGTTGTGCTGAATCATGATCAGACGATAATGATTCCAATTTTCATGTGAAAACTTTTCACGTGAAAACAGTAGGCGAGTTGTCGCCGGCGACAACTTTTCAAATTATGTACTCACACGATAATAAACACAGAATTTTCATTCAAACATTAATCTTTACTATGATCAACTAATTGTCAATAGTCCCGTTATATCTTCTATTTGGCGTTATGGTTTCATGGTAGTAAGTAAAAAGTGTTCAAAATGTAACGGTAAGTGCTTCAAATCAAGATCGCATTTTCAAACGATCCTTAATAGCTGGCGAGTATTTATCACTTGATAATTTAGAAATAAAATCGCGGGTGAGTTTGATCATCCTCGATTATTTGAAAATTTGTTTTTTCCCAACCCTGCCCCTGGGATTGCGTAATCAATCGTGCATCATTTAGGACGCGGAATATATTCGAGATCCTAATGTTTTGTTCTGTTTTGTGCAGTCGGTGAGTAAGTTATCCAGTGCGCGATCAATCGTGTTTCGATTCCGATTCGAGATCCAAGTGATTTTGTTATGTTTTGTGCAGTCGGTGATTAAAATAATCAGTGCGCGATCAATCGTGTTTCATTTAGGACGGGGAAACTTTTGAAATCCTAATGAATTAGTTTCCGATCGATCGTGTTTCGTATAATAGGAAACGCATTTTGTTTGATGCTGCATGAGAGTCTCGTGCTGCCCGTGCCTATTGCATTTGCATGAACACTCTTTTTTCGACTCGTACGTAGTGCAAACCGAACCGAATTGCGTTTTATTACCTGTGGCGCACAGCCTTGGCTAGCCACAGGTAGATTTATTAGTTCTAATCTCTAAAATAAGCAAGAAGTAATGAAATAAATATTTGCCAAAAAAAAACAATCATTCGTTGAAAAATTATTGTACGAAAACAATAATTGTAGGGGGAGAAAATAGTAAAAGCAAGTACTGGCTGTCATTTGCTTGGCAGTGGCTGGTCTGCGGGTGCAATGGTTTTGTTTTTCTTTGGCTGCATGGCATAATGAATGGTAAAAATAAATGTCAACCATTCCCGTAGCTATACAATACGCTTTCTCAAGACAATCGTGGAAATTGAGAGGTGATTTCGGTCTCTAGTAGCAATGGAAGTCGGACTAACAATCCTTTCCTTCCTATATGACCGTAAAGACGTGGCCGGCGCCGTTATTGCCTAAAACATAAGCATCCAAAACGTGTACATTGACAATGGATAAATAACTCCAAGTATCATTCATTTGATTCACTGTACAATTTTGCCAGATCTTATCAATCACGGAGTAGCAACTACGAATTGTACTGGCATAATGCTCATGCTTATGAAAGTACCAGTAGAACAACCAGTGGAGAATGTTGAAAGCTTCCAATATCTTGGTCAAACGGCAGTACCAAGATCGACATAGGCGCACGGATCAAGAAAGCAAGGGCTGTCTTTGCGAGTTTATGAAATATCTGAAAAACAGGCAGATAAGTGAACGCACCAGGATCCATAACTAACTTATGAAAGTAGATAAAAAACGGATGCACCCAAAAGATGCATCATGATGCCGTTACAAAAAAAATCTTGGAAATATAGTTTTATGTTTTATTTTGTAATGTTTGTGTATCGTACCGCTCATAAAAAATCTACTCCTCCGCTTATTTTTAGTCGCAATGAAAAATAAGCGCCATATAATCGCCTAAGAAAAACATACCTCGAGAAAAAAAATCTACTTTGATATTTTTTAAAATTTGGCCGCTACGTAGTGGATTCTGGCAATGAATGCTTCGATAACACGTGCTATTTGTATTGCGGGTAAATTTTGCCCATCTATGAGAGCCTTGAAAAATGATCATAAAAGTTATCATTTTGCTGCAAGGCAAGTATTGGAAACCAAGAGAGTTATCGAAGCTCATAATCGCGTAAAGAAGATGATTGAAGATGCCGGCCTAAATGTTTTTTTTTTTCAAACTGCGTTTTCTCAAAATGGCGCAAATACACCTAATAATCCCCAACTGAACATCCCCGCGAGGTAACGCGGAAAAAAGCGACTGACTTTTGATATTGATAGACTGCTATCCAGGATGGACTCTCCATGTTTCTGTCCTGTTGTTCTGCAATTGCTATTTTTATGGAGTTTATAAGTTCTATTCTACTCTCCAATGTGTAAACATTCATAGTCTGGTCTATAATTCAATTATTCTGATTCAGAGTATTCAGTATTACTTGGATGGTTAAATTATTAGATAATGATAGTTGCTAAACTAGTTGATGATAGTTGCTATAATACTCAAGTTCGTAGGTGGTCAAGTTTTCAGTCTTGTAGAAAGAAATAGTGGTAAGTACTAGTTATTCTCTATCATGTGAATGCGGTTTTTCCGTCCCTTGATGGTCATGTATTCGCGATTGCTAGTTACTAAACATGCAACTATAAATAGATAACCACTATTTTTTTTTTCTTCTTGGATAAGCGTCTTATTAGTATTAAAGTTATGTTAGTTAGACCCCTACTGAACCCCGCCGGCACTCCCAAACTTACAAATAGGAAGCTGTTGTTAAATTATGCGACCCTGCACTATGGTCCAGGATACAGATTTACGCGGAAAGATGCATTTTACGCCAAAACTATATTTTCTAGAAAAAACTGTTGTTCTACAAAATTGTTCGAAATAGTAAAGCCATCATTATGGTGCTACCAAAAAATTATAAAATATTTTTTTTACTTCTTTGAATATTGATATGTTATGTTCTACAAAGTTGAAGCGCAGCTTATTCCAATCAATTTTTCTAAAAAAAACTTTTTCTGTAGGTCTTAAGTTTTAGGTTAGGTTAGGTCTTGATTTAGAGCAATTTTACCTAATCGGATTGGGATGTACCTCAAAAAACAGTATTTTTGATCTACTTTTTTTGTTTTAGATTTCTCGAAATAGTCGTCTTCAGCTCAAAAAATGCAACTTTTGATGGGTAAATATGCTCAATTTTTTTTCGATCAAAAGTTATAATTGTTTTTCTGTCAAAATTATATTTTTTCCATAAGTTGATATTTAGGGCAGACCAAAAAAATATATTTACACGGCATTTGAAAGAGAAATTCATATTCTTTATTATGTCAAAAAATTAAGGATATGTTATTTTTTTAATCTCAAGTGTTATCAATTTTGCTAAAACCATGTTTTTTTTTAAATAAATTGGTATAACTCGACAACGGAAGAAGATACAGTCGATATTCTTATAGCAAAACACGCGTTTTGAAAAGCCCCAAAAGTCTTCAGAAGGTGATATTCGTGAAAAATTAAAAATTAAATAAGCAGATCATAAATATTGTTTTTTGAGGGACACCCTAATCCTGGTAAGTAAAATTACTCTAAACAAGTGATCTTAAGAGCTACATAAAAAGTTTATATAAGAAAGTTGACTGGAAAAGGCTGCGCTACAACTTTGTAGAACATTTAATGTTAATATATAAAAAAAATCGCATTTTTATAAAATGGCCCACCCTATTTTTCGGTAACTCTATAATATGGGCCCAAGTATCCAGAACAACTTTGTAGAAAATTTTTTTTTCCTAAGAGTATACTTTAGGCCTTTTCTCGTTAATCTTGCATTACGATGATAATGATAAAACTTATAAAACGTGTTAAAGCTATCCCATTGTTTCCTATTGAAAATTGGCCAGATCGGACTACGGGATCGGAAGTTATGGCCAAAATACTATTTTTTATTCGCACGAGAAAGGCACCATCACTGCTAGGTGGATTAATCTGGGTTTTTAATCGTCATCGAAAATTATTTTAATTTAATGCATACGTAGAGTTTTGTTATAACTTGAGTCAATGAATATTGACGATAATAAGTTAAAACGTAGGCCAAGTTCCAATCCAATAATTATCCTATTGGATAATTATAAATAAAGTAAATAAAGGAACAAATACGGCATTTTTAATAGATCTCAAAAACGTAACTATAATCGACATGAATCTACAATGCTTCATAACAATCAATTATAGCGGCAATCCGATCGGGAATTTCACATCTAATAGCACTCGATTGCGATATTGATTGAGTTTTGATGGAAAGGTTTCTACACAACCCGAATTGATGCGCTAATGCAAGCCACTTCAGCAAACGACATTTTCTGTGTTGTTACTAAACGAATTCCATGAAAGCTCGACCAATCTCTTAGCACCTTCCTCCTACACCAGTTTCGCTCTGATGTTTCGCAGCCGTGTTGTTGAGACACTACGATAAGGGGTGGATTCAAATATGATGTCCCACTAGTTTCTGAAAAAAAAAAAATCAATTACTCTTCACCCCTTGTAACGCTTCATTTGTATACTGTGAACACTTACTGTTGCAAATTCGTACACCCTCTCTCAATCTTCAGCTGTCAGTTTTGAATGGCCCCCAAGAGTGTGAGGAAAAAAAACGACACTTATATAAAAGTTGAAAACGGGTCAATTTAATGGATGATCAAAATTTCATACATATGTACATAATACAAGTTCTGTATCCGAGAAAATCGAAAGAACGGAACACGATGAATGTTTCCACTTGTGTTGCGTCTACGCTTCCGATTAGATTGCCAATTTCAAAAAAATAGAGGCTATCACCGGTGGATGTGTTCCTAATTAATGTCGGTTTGCCCCGTTGGGATTTTTTCATTCGGCGAAGGTGGTTCACCTCTCCCTATTCTCGCTGCTGTTAATAAGATAGGGTAAGGTGCTATACATTGGTGCATTAATGCAATAATTAGGGTAGGCCAATAAACTTGTTCTGTCGTCTTTTTGTGCTTCTAGGTAAATTGTGGAGATATTGATGTTGGGACAGACAATTTTACATTTCAAGGCCAAATTTTCAAAACGAATTTCTTATTTGGTAAACTTTTAAACATGACATTTACGCGAAAAAGTATTAAATTAATGGGTAAATATATGATTTTATTTTGGAAGGAACATATCAGTACCATTTATAAACATGTTTGCGTTTTCAAATTAATTCAAAACAACCTCTTCCTTTCTCGATTCTTTCACAAAAGACGACCCAATCTTGAATTCATATTCGTTCCGCTGCGTTGTGAAATTATTAATTCGGCTCTTCTGTTACAACGAAAATGAATGTTTCATGAGTTGCGATTATCTTACCCAACGTGCCTTCACAACCAGAATCAGATTTACATTCGTCGTATGTGCCATACCGTCACATTTCTAAACTCAAACAAAAATACCTCTTCAGTTGGGACCGAACCATAAATTCGCAAGCGGCAAGCAATTAAACTGCAAAACAGCACACCCCGAATGGTCGAGGAAGCTTGAAAAAAAACAGCGTTGTTTTAACCTTTAGCCTCGTAGACGCAATTTCGTGACTTTCTGCTTCGCAATGAAATGCGTAAGTAAACCGACAAATTGTCATTTCCAGGGATATTGTTAAGTGCCTAATCAGAACAAAAAAACTGATTTATTCGCCTAGTGGTGATATAACCTTTCTCCCAGTTAGACCTTTGCGGTTCGATACATTATTATTTTTTTTTGGATCATGCACCGATATTTAACAGTGGTCTCGGCAAAACATATTTGCCGTTTTTACTATCAAAGTGACCGAAAGGCTATCATTTCACTCCAAAATCGAACTTTTTATAGAAGTTTCGGAGACCCATGACGCTATATACTAATCCACTCAGCTCGTCGAACTGAACAAATGTCTGTCAGTCCGTGGGTATGTGTGTGTGCACACGAAAACCGAAAATCCCTGCCGCTTTTTTGTACAGTAATTCTTAACCGATTTTCTCGCAACAAGCTGCATTCGACGGGGAGCAAACCCTAGTTGAATATAATCACGACCGGTCATAGCGTTCAAAAGTTATGAAGAAAATCGTGTGTTACACCATATAAACTTGGTTGGTTGATTCGCTATATGTACAGCATTCGCAAGAGCCGTAATCTCCCGTCATACGCATATTTGTCCCATGTTTGCTGGGATTTCCTATATACATGGGACAATTATGCGTATAGCAGCAGTAATGTAGGCAATTATTTATGATGTGTATCACACTAAGGCGAAACCAAACGATCGAGAAAGGCATCGTCATCACTAGGTGGATTAATCTGGTTTTGTTTACTGAAATCTAGCTCAATTGAACATGGTTTAGGGGTGGAAGTCTCAAAACATTTCCAACACATATTGTTGATGTTTCATACATTTTTTAGTAATTCGGGAAAAAATCTCGATTGTTATAAATTTTCATGGGTGAGCTCTAATTTGGCAGAGGGTCATATTCTGAAACTCGATGGAAAAACTTTCTTTCACATTACATTGGCGCCCTACTGTATACGCACATGTATAATCCCGTGTCAGCTCTTTAAACTGAATGACCTCTAGATGTTTCTACAAAAAATCCTTTTTAGGAGTGAAAATATTGCGTTTCAGTATTCGTTGAGGTACGCGAAAAGCATAAAGGGTGTATAAATCAAGCGCTTGTTGTTGTTGTTCACATTAATGTGGAAACAAAAATAGCAACTATTACAACTTGAAGTAAAGTTGGCTGAAGATTGACATTGCTACGTGGAGCTAACCTACAGAAGTGTCGGAACGGGTAGACGTTGCACTTCTCTGCTGTCGCTTCGCTGTTGTTGGTGCGGTGGCGGTAGAAGAGACGTGAGCTATTTTTAAAATTTAGATGAAAAATAATGAGTTCAGCGTCGTCTGTTGTTGATAAATAGCGACATGAAATGACGTGCTCCGTTCACGGGGAGTTTTTTACGTTAAGTTTTGTGATTTTGGTAGCCTTAACTGGGACAAGATACACCAGCTGGTGACGACGACCGCTGAGGTTGATAAGATAAGGCTTGATTATGAGATAAAATTTCAACGGTATTAATGATAATTACGCGTTTAAAGGTCACGATGGTGTTATGACAAAATAATGTAGTCTATTATTTTACAATACGATTTTTGACCTCTACTGAAGCCCGGAAACACATTTAAATGCACTAAAGTTTCAATAAGTTCAACCTTTGGGACAAAGAACATCAGTACTTCTACGACGATCTGCATTTGAATGGGAGAAAGTCTCGCATTAACTGTGCACCCTTCCTCTGGAAAAAAAATTTGGCGAAAAAAATCCGAGGGGGGGAGACAAATAGATTTTAAATATTTGTATCGGCCTAATATATTCTTCATTAGAGTGATTTTTCTTAATTGAGAGTTCATCACTATGGGAAATTAATTGGAGTTATTCGAAATCATTTCTTAAAGTAAAAATCCGAACAAGAAGGAAAAAATGTTTCGTCTCCTAACAACCATAGGCTGCCCGTTAGTGCTGGTTGAAACATTGATTTCTTGCACACAATTTGAACAATTCATATTTGAAGCGTTATAACATTTTTTGCAATTCCTGATCATAATACCTGGTTTACAGTTCGTCTTCGAGTGATAAAACGGCCTACTTTTCCATACCAACCAAATGGGTGCTTTAATGACCATTATGCAACTCAAATGGGTTGCATAATATCCATTATAGCACTGATTTGGGTGCTATAATGAAAAACCAATATCAGAACAGCAGTTACATGACTATATTTTGCTGAATTAGCTTGGGTAGGTGTTCAAATAGTGTATTCTCTGTGTCGCGTCATAAATTAAATAGTTTGATGGACAAGACATCATCATTTTCCAAATACAATTTCATCTATCGCCTAATGGTTTGAAGAGCTATGCAATGTGGTACTATAACATGGAATCGAATAGCTCTCTGCAGCAACATGATTTATTCGCAAGAATGATCATGTGAAGTAAATTAGACTGTAAAATTTGGTACATATTTAACATACTGAAGCCGTTTTCGTCATTGCAAAAAATAGCGTGTGCAACTCGTTGCAAAACTCGATTTTTTCAGCACTCGTAGTATTTATCCAACTCGGCAAGCCTCGTTGGATAAACGTACAACTCGTGCTGAAAAAATCATCTTTTTGCAACTAGTTGCACAAACTACTATTTTGTAGGCGTGCAAAATTGTTCAGCATTTTCAGACTTCATACAAACGTATTAAGTGACGTGATTGGTGATAAATTAAAGCCGATAGGAACAAAAATGCAAAAAAGTACGTTTTCCCATAAATACTAATCTTCATATAAATTCCAAACGCTCTGCGGAAAGCGTGGACGCAACCAAACGAGCCCATATATTGGACAATTGATCTTCTTCTTTTTTATTGGCATTGCATCCCCCACTGGGACATTGCCGCCTTGCAGCATGGTCTTGCTTTGTAGCCGAGTATCTAAGGAGGGCCCCACAGCTAAGGAGGGCCCCACAATTGCACAATTGATAGGGGTCCTTAAATGAGTCAGAAAAAATCTCACTTGATCTCACATGATTGGATGAAGTTTGCGTTTTCCCATACAACTGCGCCTCACTTTAATGGTGCGTTCGAAGAAAAAATAATTAGCATTGATTATATTGACATTTGGCGCTAAGAGTGTCCCTCAGTTGAACACTGGGTCAGATTTATGTGGGTAATTGTTGAAATCTTCATATAAGTGTTCAGTTTTACAGTAATTTATTAGTTTAGGAAATCTCAATAAATTCTCACTAACTGATATTCGATCGGAAAGTGACAGTGTTCAGCCGAATATGAATATGTTACGAAGTGAGGTTGACAAAGAAGGCCGATGGGCTTCACCAAAAACATTCGATTATTTAAAGCTATGGTTGGAAGCACCAATCGCAAGTAACCGCTCAAGGACCAACAGTGGATTTGCAACGACAGCAATTGAGAGACGAAATAGTGAAAAACTTCGAGGAGCTGCAGTTTATCGTGTATTTGGCGTAGTGGCTGTAGTAAGGATGTTGGGGATACGAAATGGTTCACAAGGTGAACTAGATGGACGCGTCCAACTCAACATACAAAAACCCGCGTGGATGCGACGTCTGGCGACCAACATAGCTACACTGCGGTCAAAGATTAACAGAGTATTACCAGGGGAAGCGATTAACGAGGCTAGTTCTGACTGTTACTAAAATTGAGAAACCCTCAGAATTCCGGGATCTAATCGAGGCAAACATAAATGTGATCCTCAATGCTCATGTACAGCGGTTGAGTACTCTTACCAAACGATTACGACGTGATGGAGAATATTCGAAGAGGAAGGAGCAAAACCGAATGTTCAACATTAACGAATCTTCAACCACGTCCGAAAAGATAAAGCCTATTACGGCGAAGGTCTTCCAGAGATTGGAGATGCCACGCAATTTTATTCTAATCTATGGGAGAACCCTGTCATACACAACGGCGGTAGAATTGGAGACATGACCGTGAGGCAATTCAGGAATTGTGTTGCCCCAGGAATCGATTTTGTGCATAATTTCGGTCCACGGTCCACGGGCGGATAGCGGAATGCTCCAACACGGTACTTGATAACTCTGGGCAGATACCGGAATTCATCATTAAGGGTGTCATTTATCTTTTGCAGAAGGATCGGAACGCTTTAAACCCTGCCAAGTACAGAGCAACAACGTGCCTTTCGGCTCTGTACAATATGCTGTCATTGGTAGTAGTGAAGAAGATGCAAAACCAACGTCAACAACCTGAGGAGCGAGGAAGAGATAAGTTGTCGACGCAACAAATGAGGCAATACAATTTTGGTTATCATTTGAAGAGTGATGAAAGGAGTATAAAAAACTGCACAAATTTCTGCAGCTTGTAACGGTAGTTATTTAGCAACGACTTCCGAATGTTGGGATTGATAACTGTCGACCCATACATCTACACTGGGGTCAATTGGTCGATGCCGACAGTTTCCGCGCCAATGAACAGGAGGAAATTCTAAGCCCGGTAAAATGAAGGGAATTCACCAAGATTAAAAAGAACTATAGAAAAAGCTCTCGCATCGTACCAAGCACCAAGCTTCTTGTCGGCCGGTAATAAGATGAAGAAAATAAACACGTTTGTCATGGCCTTGTTGACATACAGTTTCGAAGTGATGAAGTAGACTAAGACTGACTTACGAGTAGTTAGATGTTAGAACGCGCAGTACGAGTGCCGTGCACCGAGCATCGCATGCTTCCATTGAGAGAGTCACTCTGCCACGTGCAGTAGGAGGAAGAGGTTTCACCGATATACAAACACTATGTGTTTACCAGATCTAGTAATTGCTAAATTATTTCGTGGAGAGCCAAACCCGCTATGACATCTATCGCGCTGCATGTGAAGCTGACCACGGGCTATGTGTCCTGCATCTGGCGTACGAAGACGATCAGTTGATATGCGACATCTGACAAACTAATATGTACCCTCCCCCCACTATTATGGATCAATTAGTGTGGAAGCCAATCTTCAAAATTCACTAAAAAAAATGTAGGAGGTTGGAACTTTGAGTGTAAAAACGGATCTGACATCGCTTATCTATCAAGTTTTGATTGGCACAGTGTTTCATGCATAAAATTTCATTAAAATATAGCCAAAAGCTAAATATTTGAACATTGGCCAAAAACCATATTATGGATCACTTTTGGAAGCGGTCACAATTATGGATCAATTTGGTACATATTATGGATCAGTATACTGATATTCTCATTTTCATCTCCATATGGCCGATGTTTGCGTGACGTAATTATTTATGGACAATCCCTAAATTAGAGTGAGAAATGTCTTCGTTCATAAAAACAGCTTGTTTTATAAGTAAAATATACACAAAGTGAAAGATGGATGCTGGTGGATCATTCATAAATTAATTCACGTGGAAGGATGGTGTAGTTCCACAGTAGCTTGAATAGGTTAGATGGCTTGAATTATTTCACCTACCGTCAAAAAATCATCCTCACTGTGCGGTTGAATTTGGATTGAAGCTCCGAATCAATCATAGTTTTTTTTTTACGGGCCCCTTCAACTCATAGAACCGTTTGATCATGGATAACATGCTATTCCAGCGTGTCTTGATATCAGCCACCGATACAAGTTATTTTCCGAATTCAGAAAGGACATATTTTTGTAGCAAATCATTTTTTCACAGGTGGTCGCTGGAAGAAAATGCTACGGCAGTACCATTTTCACAATTTCATATATGTATTTCAGGAAAATTGACAGCAAAATTTGAAATACCGAAAATCTGGTATTTTCGGTACTCAAAATTTGATTTTAACTGAATCTTATTGAAATTCAATTTCGACGAATTTTCACAAATTCGTTTATATTAGATCTCGGTGGTTTTAGCGGACCTACGGAATCCCAAGAACGAAACGCCAGTGTGAGAGAATCACCAAATTCCAGAAAAATACTTCGATGGAAACTGATCCATAATTGTGGGAATCTACTCGTTTCCGGTCACAATTATGGATCACTTTAATATCCTTCAATTTTCAACAGAATAAAGCGAAAATGAAGTAAACTCCGTGTGATTTGTGAAAAACATACCTTAACTTTGGTGTACGAACCATTTTTTCACTTTGATATGAAAAATTTAACGATTTAAAAGCTTATGAATGAAGGAACCACTTCTTGTGAAGCCATAAAAAATGTTGATATTTTGACAGATGCTCAACAGCAAGTTTTCAAATGCGCAAAACTACCATTGTTTTTGGGTTGTAAAGCACGATAAACGCAATAAATGTTAGAAAATAAGTGTTTTTATGTAACAAAAATATGTCCATAACACCAGATATCAAGCTAGAACTTCAATGTCAAACACAAAAGTGATCCATAATTGTGGGAGGAGTGTATATTGACAAAGCGACGTCGAATACGTGGCTGGTGCGGGGTGAACAGAAGGATTCATGGAAGCCTGAACCGGGTGTATACTGAGGAAAATGGAAATAGCACCACCATGTTTTTCACTAATATTTTCTGAATTTATTGAGATATGAGGGTAATTTATGTTCGGATTGTAAGTACATTCTGTTTCACAACTTTGCAGTGCTATTGATATTAATTCGAACAATTTGCTTTGTTTTCAGTAATCTAACAGAAATTGGTCGAGTGCAGCATCTTTCATCGAAATAGAAGGTAAAAAGAAATCCTACAATGATGCAAAACTCTTTTCCAGAGAAATCGGTGCTAAAGGCTTCCAATCACATACCGTAGTCGAACGATTTTGAGAAAATACCAAGAAGGTCATTCCAAAGACAAACGAGGGAGGAGAAGCCACCTTACGGCAACATATGTGTAACGAAATTTTATTAAAACAGTAAACTAAAAGAATAAATCATACCGCAGCCGTGCAGAATTGCAATATTGAATGATAATAAGCTAAGACTAATTCTGGCAAGTAACGAGGACTTGAAGTGACGCAAAAGGCTTGGCAAGCTTTATTTTATAATCATCAAAAACACAATAGCCTCATTTTTATGAGATGTATATAACCTGCACAAACGAATTGATTAATGTACTTTTTCGGTCGAAAAGTTCAACCTTGATAGTTGACAATACTAGTTGTGCCATCTACACTAAGAACTGGACGTTAAAATTATCCGAAACCTTGGTGATGAAGTAATGATGATTATAAGGGATTTTTAATTTCGGGTAAATCTGTTATCGGTGTGGGTATCGACGAGGATTAAGTCGGAGGGGATGATCACATACAAATGATAGAGATAAGTTTAATCAAACACGACGAGTCATTCATGGGGCTATAACTAACTTTCCAGCATGATAATGCAACGACTCACAACTCTGAGTTGACTAAAACAAGGTTTTTAGAGAAAAAAATGAGAGTTTTGAGAGATTAGCCTGTGCTCCGGGCCCTAATTCCTTAGAAAGCTTTTGGTTTATATTCGCTTGGGGAAGATCCTTTAATTATGTAACGCAAAAATTGGGCATTTTCAACCCCCCCTTCCTCCTATGTCACACTTTTTGTATGAAGCATCTAAAAATTATGTATGGGTTGTCACACTTCGCCCAATCCCCCCTCCCCCCTCTAAGCGTTACGTAATTTGTGGACGCTCCCTTGTTACTTTTATAAAAAAGGGTATACGATTCAACAACATAAATGTGATAAAATTTCGTTTTAGTGAATGTTGGGAGCATTTCGAGCAGAACACTCTTGGAAAAATGATTTTGTCCATAGAATAATGAATTTTTGAAGTAATTTCAGAGAATAACTCGTACTGTCATCACAAAATACTTTATCGTGTATTTTAAGATGGCTTTTAAGGAAATTTTACCAAACTTTGATGAAAAACTGAAGTGGTGCCATATTTATTTCGCACCTTTTTTCAAGGATTTATGTGCTTAAATGTAAATGGCCCGCATTAATATCAATATAATGCACTGAAAAGTTGCAAAACAGAACGTGCTTACACTTGGAACAGAAATTACTTTCATCTCTTCATAACTATAAAGAAATATTAGTGAAAAACATTGTGGTGCTATTTTTATTTCGATCAGGGTATTACAGATTGATCATCGACGATCGAGCATGTCGCTTGTCAACTTGATTGACCAGTTTTTCGCCTACTAAAAATATGTTCCTGTCCCGGTTCTGGAATATAGTTCCGTAAAGCTGTGTTGGGACCACGAGATCATAACATTCGTGCCTACCATCCTGATATTGTGGTCTAGGACAAAAATATCAATGACGCTCATCGACGTTGATGTTGATGTACCATTAGACCATAATATCCAAACAATATTTTCCAACAAGATAACAAAATACCACGAAATGGCGGAGGAGTTGAAGCATATGTGGAACCTGGATGACGTGTGCCAATTATTCCGGTAGATAACTCGGCAACCAGAATCGTCTCAAAATATTTTCTGAGATCCTTAGAAGAGCTGTAACAATGTATCTCATAACCTTCATAGTATCCAAAAAGCAGTGGTTCTCGGAACTTGTAGCATTGTAAGATGGTTAATACATTAATACACCCGGTGTAAACGCTATTATATGGTTTTGAGTCAAACGGCGAGATCCACAAAGCCCTTTTGCATTCAGATTTCCCGGGGTATGTGAAAATTCCCAACATTGTTGCTGAGGAAGTGCCAAAAATCAATATAATTTTATCATTTGATTCAAATGGTACTAACTTGTCCTATGTCATAAAAACATTCCATGAAAAAACAACTTTTTTTTTTTTCTATAAAAGCATTTGAAACGTTTTCCAGTCATCTCTAGTTGATGTTTTCGATCGAGGATAAGTTTTTTTTTTAATTTGCTTAATCAAACGCGTTTCATAATTAGGTATGCAATAATTCCATGCATGAAAGAGCAAGCCCATTAAACTAAAGCCTTCTATGTATTAGAAATTAGGACGATAAAAAGTGTTTCTACTTCAAGTTTTGTTAATTTGGGCGAATGAGGTAAGTGGATTGTCTGAAGCGAATGTCGTTCATTACCATTTTTGTTCTGCTGAATTTTGTTTCTGAAAATAGCATTCTGGGTTCGGTTCCCTCTTTGCACTTCAGATTATGGCTGTGAAGATTGAGTAGATGGAGCTTAATTTGATACTCCTATTTATAGCTAACCACTTGAAATAACTTGGTTTCAAGCACCAGGCGTTCAAAAAATACCCGGAAATATTTCGGTTTTTCATTCTGCAGCCAAGCGAAAAAAAATCGAAGGAAAAAAATAAATACATTTTGTGAGCTTTTTTGCAAACAAACAAAGCTAAAGAAATTGAAGAACAGATTAATTAGTACTTTACAAAAATATCATTGCTGCATTTAAATCACTCAACACGTAACCAATTTAAGGACTCAATGCATTCAAAGGCGACAATTATATTACAGTCTGTTTTCGATGTGACATTTTTCCAGAAAAGCAATTATTCGGACTTGGGAAAACGTGGCTGCAAGTCATATGCTAGCTTTTCAGCCACATTTGGGTGCCAATCCACTGGTAAATTGGATAGCGTTAATCGCCCTCGGGTAACAGACACAACACAATTACTTTTTCCGGGAAAAAATAACACTGCTGGTCAACACCGGTACAGCTATAGAGCAGTCGAAATTGAGCCAATGTTCATCTGGTTTATGTAAAATCTTTACAAGATTCGATGAGAATGAAATCAGTAAAATTTATAAATTATCTACTCTTGTTAAGGAATGTCGAAGATTTTATGAGCTTCTATTATTTTTGCCATTTCAGAACGGTTAAGCCTTAAGATTTCCGTAAGGGCGACATTAACATTTGTTATATTAGAGATAGTTTTCAGAACTATCAATTTTTCAAAAGCTCTATGAGATTCTAGATTCTACTAAAATTTCGAGTTTTCGATAAGAGTTTGAGACATTCACTTGTTCATTGAGACAATGAAATATTACTGGAAACAATATCTACCTAATATACTTTCAATTTAAAAAAAAAGCAAATTAAAATTTCTTTTTCAACTAAAATAGAACGTAATAATTGAATCATTTATTTGATAAACTGCATATATCCATTTTACACAATTTCGAGAAAACAACAAAAAACTGTTTTTAAACAATTTGGCACCGAATCTCTCGATTTCTTCGATACAGATCAATAGTTTTTGGCAAAACTCAACAACCTGGGGCACTTCCGGTGCAAAAACTGTAAGTAGTACTCCATAATTGCTCTTCAAAGTGCGTGGACATATGTAGTTTCTCAAACAAACGAAAAAAAACATACATTCCTGAACAAATTTTTTTTTTCGTATTTTTTGCCAGAATACGTATTTTTGGACGAATATATAAAAATCTCATTTTGACCAAAAATGTTACATATGCAGTTTCTCAAACAAACGGTTCAATTATGTAAGAAGAAATGTTAGCTTGTTTTTGTCATTGTTTCTTTTTTCCAGGAAGTAACACTGAAGAACAGGGCCCTCCTTAGCCGTGCGGTAAGACGCGCGGCTACAAAGCAAGACCATGCTGAGGGTGGCTGGGTTCGATTCCCGGTGCTGGTCTAGGCAATTTTCGGATTGGAAATTGTCTCGACTTCCCTGGGCATAAAAGTATCATCGTGTTAGCCTCATGATATACGAATGGAAAAATGGTAACCTGGCTTAGAAACCTCGCAGTTAATAACTGTGGAAGTGCTCAATGAACACTAAGCTGCGAGGCGGCTCTGTCCCAGTGTGGGGATGTAATGCCAATAAGAAGAAGAAGAACACAGAAGAACTACTACCGTATACTACCCTGTCTGGTGAAAAAGTTGTATTTTACATAATAGATTATTAAAGAACATTTCTTATTCAATATATGTAATATATTATGTATTAAGAATGCCGTATCCATTTTAGAAAGCTTCCATTGAACTTACATATTACAACAATATGAATTAGTGTTTATTTCGCGAACCTGAAATGGAGAGAAAAACAAAAATATTAGTATTTTGTATTATGATGTTTAAATAGGTTGACGCTTCCAAAAGTTACCGCAATTGATTTTTTAAGTCAATAAAGTAATATTTTGAAGGACGAAGGATGAATTCTCTACTCTGACTATGCAATATTATTTGAACTTCACCTTCTTAGCGGAGCCTCGAATTAAAAGTTAAAATTCAGAGTAATCCTTACTTGGTAAGTGAACTGGAAACTCAAGTAGTAATTAATAATAACACCTTTAACGTAATCCGATCATCAATGATAATAATGACAAAAGATGCTGTATTGAGATCTATTGGCATCGAATGCGAACTTTTGTTGGCACACGACCGCGATATCTACTAGTTTACGATGTCAAAACAACTTGCAATTAAGCTTAACCAGCTTAACGCTTTCAAAATCGAATTGGAAAGAATGCCCTTGAACAAGCAAACAATTTCGAAAACTTCCCAAAAAGCAGGCGAAATTCTAACGTGAACTGTATGTGTTTGGAGAAAAAAAGGAAAAAACTATTTCTCGATTTCTCGTTTCCAGTGCCGTAATAGAGTAAATTGTGTTTGGGAAATGTTCGCAAGTGCAACGAGAGAAGAATAAGTTATGTGTGACCTTGCCCCGTTCCGGTTGCAGTTTTCCCCATTTGCCGAGCCGCGTGGGGAAACATAGGCAGCGGCCACATCCTCTCTACATATGTAGCAGCAATTGTGGCAGCGGGCGGTAAAGCTGAAGGCAATCCACCGAGCTGTGTGGCCTGCGGCGGCTTACGTCGATGCAAGATCCGAAAAGTTGCACATTACATAACTGCCTTTTTAGTTTGTGCTGCAGGTCTGCCGCTGCATCAGGTGCATCTGTGTATATCGCACATCGTTTGCAATGGTGTGCAGGAGTGTGTTTCAGTATGAGTGCGAGCAAACTTTTGATCTCTGAAAGACAGCCACGGCTGACGGTGATGCTGGAAGCTGGAACGTGCTCTTGCAATCTATTTTCTTTTGTCGCGCATGGTTTGGGGAGTTGCTACACTGGAGATTCTGTGATGTGATGTGAGCTAGAGGTGTGATGTGAAATGTTTCAGCAGTAGTGCACTTAAAAACTGCAGTCTTAATGATATAGTTGAAAATTCATTACAATTGCAAATTAGGTTTGGAATGAGTTTGTAGTTTCAATTAATAGTTTGAGGGAGGATGGTCCAGAGTTGATATGTTTTTCAACCGATATGTACCTGGAGTGCAAGTAGGAACTGGTGCTCGTATTTTTCCACTATGTGAACACGTTCCGGAAGAACGTCAGATAAAAATCTTCTTTATACTCCTGCATTGTGTGATATAGATATGTCTATCTTTATGACTAAGGAGAAACACGAACAAACACACTTCTACATTTTTGCCGTGACATTGAAAAGATTCATATTGAGCTACTTCTTATTTGATAAACTCAGTAGAGGGTTGTACAATCTCTTGAATTAATCATTCGTTAATCATGTTTGGTTTTCGTTTTCGGAAAATACTTTTTACATTTAGAACTCCCTAATATGTTGTTAGTTGCGGGGTGACGAGGCAAACCATATTTTCATTCGTAATGCGGCTAGAAAAAATACCCCGGGATGTCGAGAAAATGACAAACCATAACATTATTCAGTGTCTTATCCAGAGTGTAAAATAATCGAAATTTTTTGGTGAAGTCTACCTTTCTTCATTTGTCAGTTCACTTCCCGACACATTCATAGTCGGCTCTGGACTGTCAATATTCGGTAAAATATTAGTCATTGAATATTTACGCACATTATACAAATTGATAAATTATCTGAAATCTGAACACGTTTCAAATAAGTAAAGTAATTTATCACATAGAACTGAATATGATTTTCGTCCGTGAGGCACTTTCAACGGTAAACATCAACATAAACAATGCTAATTATATTTTTTTTCTGCACATAGTAAGCACACTCAATGACAGTCGAATGAATGAATTGGTGGAGTAATCGTCTGACTATGTCATTCTATGTTTTGAATATTCATGCGATGTTTGTCAAAATTCGGGCCGAAGTTGCTTCATGAAGATGAATATTTTAGGCTCTGGTCTTATCACTGGACTAAGGGAAGCCTTACTGTGTCTCAAACATTACATCAGTGATCACGTATTAGTCGAATAAATATTCAAACCTAACGGTGATGGTGACTTTCTTGGGTGTTATAAGACATTATATAAATATCATTGAAGATAAGGTAAATAGCAGTTTAAGGGGGCATATCCCATTTATTAACACAGTTTGCAATCATTTATACAACATTTCACCGCTTTTTCTGCAATAAACAAATTAATCCGCATGAGTACCTGTCTAATGCAATAATTGATAATTAGCTTCAAACTCTTATTTGTAGCATCATTGTCCTCTCTCAGTTTTTAAATTAAACTAATCATACAGAACAATAATTACGAATTATCCAGTCATAAAAATCGATATTCAACAAGCAATTTTAAGTTTGAGTTCAATTAAGTGAATAAAATAGATCCCAAATAAAGTTTCTTTGCAGAAGATTAGTAGAAAACATTATTATAATGTGTTACTGAATAGATTGTCGTTTAAATTTCCTGTGAATCAAAACTTATAATCATTTCAAGCATTTTTCGGGTTGGACATCTACTCGACATCCCCGGGCATTTATAAAAATATCATCGTATTAGCCTCATGCTTTACGATTACGAAAATGGCTTAGAAATCTTGTGCAAGTGTAATAAACACAACGCTGCAAGGCGGCTAGTCCCAGTTGATGGTGGGAAGTACCTAGTGCTAACAAGTAAATTATTGACAGCGAATTAAAATTAAAAGTAACAGTTGGACATAGTCCTGATGATGGGCAACATCGCGCCCGAAACTGGTCGACTCAAAAGGTCATTTTAAAAAAGTCTAACAAGTGTTATGTCTTATCACACGTCGCGTTTTATTAGTGTCGTGTTGTTTTTACGTTAGCATAAACCACAAAAACCAAAAATGAACAGCTATGTTTTGCTTTAAAAGTAATTAGCTTGAAGATGTTTAAAATTGTGCTAACGAAATCATTGCCACTTATTGATTATAATACAGAAAAAGGTGCTTTCAATAAGTTTTGATTACTTTGTTTACTGCATACTTATCATCTGGTTCCATCAACACTCAATTTACATTTACATTCCTACACTTCCATCATAACAGAGGCGCACCCGGTAATATATCACTCACTGCCCCTCAGCATATGAAAATGTTGGCCGTTGTTTACATTTCACTTGAAAATAGAAACATACACTTTTCGCACAAAGAGTTGCGATGAAATTCAAACACAAACTCTGCTCCTGAACAACAAACAGCGGGCACGGATGATGCGCCAGAAATGATGCGGCATGTGAATAGAATTTCTCTAAAGCGTGCCAATTATTCACTGACCAGGCCGCGCTTCGGTACCCTTGGTCGGGTCAGTGCGTCGCTTGATTGGTGCGTCAGAAACTCTTCCCGGTGAGAAGTGGTCACAGACCGGCTATGTAAACACCACCGTCGGCGCCCGCTCTGTCTCGCTATCCCTTCAACTTTGTTTATTTCATCAGTTGTTGAGAAATGCACTTTCGCGTGATTGAATGTTTCGAATCAGTGTTTCCATATGAAATCGAACTGTGGTGGTACAGCCTTCGAACGCCGTTCTCCCAGCAGAATTGCTCGGCTTTTCATTTCACAACCATCGATATCGATCGGTTCCAACCCACGCATGCTGCTCGGTTTGGTAATTACTTGATAGCTCCCCTTTTGTTGTCATATCGCGGCATATGGCAGCTGTTGGTCCTCTTTGCCTGCCTGCCTGCAGCTTAACGATATATTGGCCTCCCGGGAGATTGCTACATCGCGTTGACGAGTTTCGTTATAATGTGCTATGAGGGACCACGATGTGGAGCAAGTACGAACGTCGGCAGAATTCACAATTATAATCTGCTTGGAAGAATGAAACGTTTAGGTCAACGATGGTAATATGCGTAGGTCGCGCTAATAATGATTATGTTTCACTTTGTTTATTTGTCAGTATAAAGACATATGTTTTGAGTACACGAAGCCACGTCTGTTACACATCAGATGGTTTCCGTTTAATTCAAATTTGAATTGAATATGACGAATCCCTAAACGAGAATAGTTAGCATTCATAGAATAAGTGTGGCGTGATGGTAGTTGAATTAGGTACATAGTGTATATGAGCCCTTGAAATGGTATGGAAAATAGACAACACTACGACAGACGAAATAGTGATTCAGAAACATTCCTCTACTGACAAAAACGAAAGATACTCATAACATTGAAACATGGGTAGCATTCGGCCTCTCAACTCGAAACAACACGACCATGTAAATTGGCAGACAAATGTGCTTACTATTAGGCCTTGAGAAACAAAATGCTTTCCCATTCAACGTATTTTTCAGAAATACTCATCATTTTTCTAAAGGCACACGAAGAGGGGGACTTAATGACGACTTGAAATACACTATCCGCCAAAAGTATGAAAATGCTCAAGTATTAATTCTTTTTCCATTCCCCTGGAACCTAATTTCTGAGAATGAAAGTTGTTTATGAAGTCAGGTCAAGAACATTCAGAAAGAAAACATTGTAGTTCTCGGGATTTACTTGATCATCTGGTTGGACATTTGGAATACGTAGAAGTTAACAATAAAACATATTATTTTCTATATCTTACGTTACAACCAAACAAGAGCAATGTTTTTTTTTAGCAAGGGTAAACGAGCATGAACCACAATTACCTCTCTATTCACATACTGAGGTCCCGCAGCCCACCTGCGACATGTTGATTGCCGGAGTAAACTAGGTGTGCACAACATCACAGGTCTCTACTTCAGCTGCTGTCTCTACGCCATCATCGCTGCAGCTTACCGCATTCCAAATATCCTCGTCCCGGCACATCCTCTCACCTCGGAACTTTTCGTTAAAGAACTCCACATCTTCCTCCAGAAGTATGTCCATCGGCATCATCCCAGCAATTACGCAAACCGCCTCATAGGATATGGTGCGATATGCGCTTGCGAACCGTACACACATCAGCCTCAAGTGCTCTGGACCATGCTGGTACGCCATCTCGGATAATAGACAACGCTATTCCCGATATAAGCCTACGCACCTGATTATGTACCGCCGATCCTTTGGACATAATTCGTTATAATGATTTTATCGTTAATGTTGCCCTTTGGCATGCATAATCGAGTGGGTCGTAAAATTGAGGTTATCGTCGATCATCACGCCCAGATGCTTTAATGCTCTTAGCACATTCCATGTAAACCGACCATCTATTCAGGATCACTCTCTCTAACAACTTGCCAGTTGTGTCAAGCAGATTGGCATCGTTGGAGGCAACTCCTGAACATATCCGGATTAGCAAGAATCGCATGTTTAAGGACCAGGCGTGGGATTTCATTTCAGCGGTACCACGCCTGGTGTAACGGGCTAGTCATGCTTCGGGAACAACCCTTCGACAATCCTGGCTAACATCTCCGGGGACTTTTTAGAAGGTGTTCTATTAGTCCTACCCATCACTATCCTGTATGCATCCCCCATGGAGTGTCCTTAGTCATTCTACACAGCTCTTCAAAGCAGGCTCTCTTACTACGTTTGATCTCGTAGTTTAAAACTCTGCTCGCTGTCTTGAACACATGGAGTCTTTGGATTATGTCCACCTCGGTACTAGCACGTCGCAAACTTCTTTTAGTTCTAAGTCAGGTGCTAGGAAGATCAGCAATCGTGTTCGTCCACCAATAAACTGGTTGGCTTTCTTGGCATTGTTACGCCACAAGCTCGTGTCACGACATCGAATAACTCGTCGCCGCTCAGGCCAAGATTCCGATTTTCCCATCGTAATGATTCCTCTAACGGTTCCTGGTTGAACTGCGAGATACACCATCCTAGGTCAACTGTATTGACCCACCTTGTGGTTCTATTGGGGGTATAATTGACCATAAACCGTACTTCCTGATGGTCTCTCGAAGCATGATATTACCTCACCTGGTACTATTTAAGATTTCAGACCGTTGTAGCAACGCTTCTGATGCCTCACAGTGGTTGAGATTCAATTGAGTTCTTCCGAACGCGTTTGGAAGCCGGACAGGTCAGCCCACCGGATGGGTGTTTGTTGTCTACGCCAGGAGCCTAAATCAAACACCTCCTCGATGCAGCTTGACAGGTGCGAGCCCTGTGTCCTTCAGCTCCACACCTTCGGCATAGCGTACTCCGATCTTGACCCTTGCAGTCATATAACATATGGACCAAATCGAAGCATTTAAAGTAGACCTGAGCTTGTTGGCTTATGCTCATCGAGCATACTGACTAACCCACATTCAACTAGACCTTATCCAGCACCTTCTTGAAATCAGCCAAAAGCAACCTGCGTTGCCGCTCGACCCTTATTTAACCGAATCGCGATATCGACGCCACACTGATCTCTCAGTGCAGCCACCAGGTCTCCAGCTCCGGTTATTTCATCCAGGCCCCGACCCAGCACCTCTTCTGTCAACTTTTTATACGCAGCACTAATTCTGCGCAGCGTCCCGCTTCTGGCCGAGAATCATCTCACCCTTCTGCGTTCTGCGAATACAGTTGACATCCACACCCATGACAGCGAGTTTTTCATCGCTTCTCATGGGCCTCAGTACATGCCGTAGCCATTGAGCAAATAAAATCGCGAAAATGAAAAAAATATCTATTTGGTATTCGGTGGCTCATGCGGATGTATTGTGCTTTGATCCGGTCGAAACAGGCGCGATCTTTAATAGTTTGCAGTAGCCATCGAGCAAGTAAGTACAGGTCGTGTTTTAGCCGTCGCAAACTAGTTAAGATATTGATTCAGACTTCGGGAAAATACGTTAGACATGCGTTGCATTTCCGTCTTTGTATCATCATGAATATGGCGTCGTTCAAAAAAAATAATTAGTCGATTACTAAGACGATTTCCAATAGATTTCCTTCACAACTAACATACTATTCCTTTCCAGTGTGCTCAAGGAAATGCAGAGGATTCCTCGGTCTCCTGTAGCATTTTCCTCCCCTTATCCTAATTGGCTGTAAGGACGTGACCGGCATCGTTATTTGTCTTGAATAAAAGAAACTCCGAAGCATGTACAGTGAGAATAGCTTTCTAGTCCCGAGAAAACTATTCAATTGGAGAGCTGTGCATATTTGTTGTTTCTAGGCCAATCACGACTAGCACTACGATGTGTACAGTCAATCAAGCTAAGCTAAGCTTCTCATGGCCCTCAGTACATCGGCGTAGCTTTTGCCCTCGACTTTGACAATAATTGCCTCGCCTCTGTCCCTTCGACTACGGCCATTGGAAGGTGCGCCATTTCGCATACGGGCGTTACCCTTCTTGGTCACCTCTCCTTCCTCTCTCTCAACCGTTTTCTTTGGTGCTTCCTTTGCTTTTTTGGGGTTCACGACCTCCCTCCATGGAAGAGTTTTTTTCATGCGAATTTCAACACCCTTTCTTGGTGGAGGCACTTGCCTCCGCCGTTCCTAAGGGTCAACCGTTTTCCTGACCTTCTCCCGGCGTTTGGCCGTATCCTTCCTCTCTGGTGGTACTGGCTTGGCACTAGCTCCTTTCTGATCGGCTTCCAACCCGATCCTACTGAGCCTAGGAGTTGCACCGGTGACGGCTATGCGGCCTCAGAAAGGAGCCGAATCTTGGCTTACAACCAACTTCTTCTCCTCTAACGAAACGCGACGGAACACCTCTTTACTTGCAGGGACCTCGATTCCTGCTTTGCCTCTACAACGATATTGCAGAGGGTCATCACATACATCTTTAGATCCCTGCTGTATTTCCCGCGGTTATCTAGAAAGGATATGATCACGTCTGCACCCCACCATACATGGTACGCAGCACTTTCCTTTCGAAAACTCCAAGTGCGCGTTGGTTCTCCTCCTCTACGAGCATCGTCCAGGTCTCGTGACTACCGGTCTAATGAGTGTTTTGTAGATTGTTAGTTTGGTACGGCGGCGAACTCTATTCGATCGGAGCCGTCTTGCGGAGTCCAAAGTACGTACGATTTCCAGCCACTATGCGTCTCCAAATTTCTCTGCTGGTATCATTTTCTACTGTTTGCAGTTCGCAGTTTGGCGTTACGCCAGCTGTTTTTCCTCAGAAAGAAGCCCAAACTTCAATTCGGCCTCCTTAGTGGGCTCCGTAGCCTGGTTCACTGCCAACTTTTTCTCCTCAGTAAGTAGGCGGATCTATCGTTCCGCCTCCTTACTTGCCGCCAGCAGGGACCTTCATTCCTGCTTTGCCTCTACAACGATGTTGCAGAGGGTCATCACAGAGATCTTTATCTCCCTGCTGTATTTCCCACGGTTATCCAGAAAGGACATGATCACGTCCGAGATGGTCGTGATCAGATCAATTTTCTGGCCTCCGCCCTCCTGCTGGCTGATCATACCAACGTTAATAACCTTGGTCAGAGTGACACTATCCATTCTGATCTCGACTTGCGCTCCTCTCTGTCGCCTACCCTGGCGACCGATAAAGGTCACTTCGTCTGACAAGAGAATCCACCTTGTTGTCGGACGCTTGACTTGAAATCAAGAGCAATGTGGTATCAAAATCAAAGTGAGCTTAAAATTTTTTAACCTCGGAACATCCGGATAAATGACGAATTCTATAAATTCTTCCATGAAAACAGCGATATTTTTTAAATTGTGCGGTTAAATACCTTCATAATAAATAATACAAAAATAATTCATATGCTTTAGCAATCAGAAAGCAAAATATATGCAAGAACCATTCTATTGGCCTCGGGCGGCCACTAAGTGGTCTTCTTGAAGTTCCAAGACGTCCGGAAAAAGGGCCTGTAGCCCACATTTTCGCAAAACTAACCATGTCAGTTTACTCCATATCGAAGAATTTTATGTTTACAAAACTCATATCACATGCAGAAATACAAAAACTTCTAATAAATTATTAATAGGAGCAATCTTTCTCTAAACTTTACAAAATATTATTTCACTGTAAGGGAGACTGGAGAGACTTGATCCCCTTTTCTGATTTCCGATGTATCACAGCCAAAAATAAACATACGCGATTTCCACACACTCTCTCTAAGAAATATAGTAGAGTTACTGCTCCTGGACTTCATCTCATAGCTCCGATATTGGTCTCACGAAAAACAAAGCAATGAAAAGGTATTTTGTTTGTTTATTATTTTTGTGATTTTTTTCAGCAGTGAGCATGCATGTTAGCAAAAAGAAGCGACGAAATTGGTGCGGAATTTCTTTGTTTCGCGATGAGATGAATATATGTACAGTGAGATGGAAAACGGAACAGTTCCCCTATTTAACTTTACTGATGTATGACAGTCCTTAAATTATTGTTGTTATTGATACATAATCGATTTTTGGAAATCCGTTTTCGTGCATTAGCTGCCATAGCTGGTCCCGATCGATTGTATCATATGCGGCTTTGATGTCGATAAATAGATGATGTGTGGGCACGTTGTATTCACGGCATTTCTGCAATACCTAACGTATGGCGAACACCTGGTCTGTGGTAGAGCGTTCACCCATAAATCCCGCCTGGTACTGCCCCACGAACTCTCTTGCAATTGATGTTAGCCGGCGGCATCAAATTTGGGAGAGTACCTTGTAGGCGGCGTTCAGCAATGTGATTTCGCGGTAGTTGCTACAATCCAGCTTATTGCCCTTTTTGTAGATGGAACACACATCCTCCCAAACCTTGGTAATCACCCATTGCAGCGCTCTAGCCAGTGCCTCACCACCGTGTTTAAACAGCTCTCCTGGTAGTTGGTCAACTCCAGGGGCTTTGTTGTGCTTCAGCCGGCCGATCCCCTCCTGGATTTCCTGGAGATTCGGAGCCGGAAGTCGCATGTCCTGCGCGCGTGCTCCTAGGTTCATTACCATACCGCCACCGTTGTCTGCCATATCGCTATTCAGGTGCTCTTCGTAGTGCTGCCGCCACCTTTGGATCACCTCACGCTCGTTTGTAAGAAGGTTCCCGTTTATGTCCTTACACATATCGGGCTGTGGCACGTGGCGATTTATTTCCTACCAACCCTCCATCAAATCTGTCAAATCTACAAAAAAAACAGATAACAACTTTATATATATATTTTTTCATTTTTCCGCCAAATTTTTGTATGGGTGACTAAAGGGGGATCAAGTGTCCCCATATTGAGCCAATAACTTCAAATCCAAATATCCTAAAACTATGGAATGTTGACATTTTCATCAGTACAGATCATTAAGCATATTTATGGCTTTGTGCTGTGAAAAAACGAAAGCATTTGGTCATTGTTATAAAAAGTTGTTCAAATTTTGTGTGGCCAATAAAAAAATCTTTAGGAAAGTCAAAACATAGAAACCGCCCTGAATAAATAAGGTTGTCAATCCAAAAAATATCTCCCCACATAAAGGTCATTTGTACATCAAATACACTAGAACAAAAATACTTTAGTTCTCGATAAAACAGGGGGTGATCAAGTCTCCCCACCTTCCCCTACAATACTCATTTTAAAAAACTCCAATTTATTCCCATTGATGATGCCTCCCACTGAGGGTTCGACTTAGGAAAAATCAAGGTCCTTCAAATGAAGCTAGTGGCTACCGCCCAATAGCGCTCACCAACGTAGAAGTAAAGGTTATGGAACGGCTTGTAAATAGGAGGCTAACAGAATACCTGGAGAACACCGATAGATTGGATTACCGCCAATACGCTTTCAGTCTCAGGCGAGGAACAAGCACATTCCATTTAAAATCCTGCTTGATGACCGCTCGTTTCGAGTCCAACTCGGAGCAAATTCCTTCATGTCATGAAGGAGGCAACCGGATTCCTCCAAGGATCTGTCTTCGCAGTATCACTAGTTCTGCTAGCGATGGAAGAGGTGTTTGCTGACATACCGAAAGGAATTTTTCTCTTCGCTGTCGGCGAGCACCCTAAAATTGTTAAAAGGAAGGCTCCTGTCGAAGTCAACAAAGTGGCCAAGTGGCCCCAATCAGCTGGCTACCAGATGGCGGCTGACAAGTGCGTTCGTGTACACATCTGGCAGATCAATCACCAGCCCCCACTGGACCCATCATATTGGACGGAAGTGCCGTTCCTAACAAAATCAGTGTTAAACTCCTTGGTGCTACGGTGGACAGGCACTTCAAAGTAACCCTTAGTGCGTACCAAGCGTGGGCAAAGATGAGAAAGTTAATCTCTCGAAGGCAAACCCGGAGCGATTGCCCTACTCGGCTCCGTGTAGCAGACGCAGTCTTCTTGAGTCGTCTCCTCTACGGCATCGAGCTAACCTCCAGAAACTTCCCGGTCGTGCGTTCCCTCGTGCCGATCTACAACCATTCAATTATAAGACCACCTCGCCACTCTGCTGCAGGGTAACACCACAAACAATCTATAAACTGTGTCAATAGCGTCTCTCAAATGTTGCCGATCTTCATCGCGTCGGAGCTAGAAACTGGATGAAGGACAGGCCCAGAATCTACCAACCGCTGAAGGAGCACCTGCAGAAAGTATCAAATAAGCAACAAGCACAAAGTCTTTTCAAACAGCGAATCTGCAACAATCCGATACACAGACTGAGAGATCAATGCGTTAGGTGGGAATGCCGCAAAAGCGCACTAACGGAGAAGTTCAAAAACTTATTCTAGGCAATTACTTGTTTATTATGTTGCATAAACAGCTAGAACTTTGCCTCCTATCAATTCTTTGATATATTTGGCGTCAACTTTTCCTAAGCACCCATATCTATTTAAAAAAAAAGACTCCAACTATTTTAAAAGTCGAAAGTTGACCTCAAATAAATTAAAGAATCGATCGAGTGAATAAGACTTTTGGTGTATGTAAAAAGTTTTGTTTTCGGCACCGCATTAAGTTGTGCATCTGTCAATATTCTAGCATCTTCTTCAACGCCTTCATGTCATTCATTGCTTGTTTCGTAATCTTTATTTTTTCTCAATCTATTTTCAGTTCTTTAGCCTTATTGTACCTTGAATGTTTCGGTTTCAGTACAGCGTGATAGCATCAGTACCATGTGAAAATCAAGATGTCATGATCAAGAAACGAATTATTGTTAGCTTGGAATTTAACCACCCTCTCCCGTCCATGGTGTCTGTACAGCACTATCAAATTTTGCAGCTACTTATCCTCATCGAAGTGTTTCAACAACAACATGCAATATTTGGCACATCTTTATGGTTCCGTTAGACTGCAAATATAATCAACTTTAAGTACAACTAGTTAAACTATTGAAAATAATCAAGTACCTAGGTATTGATTTACAATCAAAAACTTTTTTTTCGTGTTTCACTCATATTTGCTATGCCAAATAACTTTTGTTCTAGTATTTTTCTCAAAAGTGATTCCTTTATATTGAAATCTTTAAAAAAAAAGTCGTGGGTTAAACATAAATTGCCCACACGACTACGGTCGACAAGTCTCCAGATAAAAATTGAGTCGCTACCAGAAAATATCTATCAAGCATCTTCTTTAGGAATCCACAAGCTGCAAGGAAATGTTATTAGCTGCTTAGCGTTGGAATTAACGTACAAATGGCTCCCATATATTTCCCGCATTTCCCGATTTCTCGACTCCGGCTACCCTGATAATTACAATGATTGGATGCTTATTTTGACGCATCGCAGCGTACATTAATGTTTTTAGTTTTTAGTTTAGTAAGTGCGTCTGATACCACTCCTCTCTATATCGATCAGCTGTTGTGAATCATCTCAAATCTCTCACGTGTTGCAACTTCCAGTGTAAAACAAAAACACTTTTCCCATACCATATTTCAGATAGATATAACTTTTTGCAAGCGAATTGTCTGAATTATGATGAAAGAATTAGATTTAAAACTATCTGCATGAAATGATCTTTGAAGTTTTTTGAATAGAATAAGCAATCCTGATTCAATACATCATCCTATTTTTTTAGCTTTATTAATGTGATATCGTCCGATTGTTATATGAACAAATGTCAATATAATCGAGTTATTTTGGTCGGGTTATTGTTAGGAATGTTTTGATTTTCGATTTTCTCTTGCTGGTATGAATCAAAATCGCTTGCCGCTATTCAGCAACGGGTGCCCCCAACATAATCCAAAATAGTTTTGGTTAATCGTGCCGCTATACTAATGGAAACTGTGATCTAAATATCTTAGCTAACATAGTGTGATTGCTATCCGTTTATCTGATTTGCGAAAATAGGTAAGTTCATTCAGAAAATTCCTTTATTGGACAGTAGGAAAAAATCTTTAATAGCCTGCCTGCTTAAGTCGATCAAACATGGCTGCTAAAAAAAACATGTCAAAGTGATTTTTCTCGCAAATTTATGGCGTTTATCTATTGAAAAAGTGCAGGAATCTGGCTAAAATGTGCTTGATACACTTTTCTAATGCTGATAAATATTTTCCCACAAAACAATGTGTTATCGCTAAATGATTGATTTAGGTACGTGATGAGCCAACATTTAATCCTATGCCAATATTACCTCCGTTACCCCTAGTTACAGTATACTTATATATGATAACAAAATTTCAATCATTTAGTATAAGCTACTGCAACCAGCGCTTAAACTCCATTGGAATTCTAACAACGAACTGTTAGGTTAGTTGTAAAAAAATAGAGTTGTATATCTAATATAACTTCCACCATAAAATGCCAAACAATTCCTACATTGGACATCACAATGTGCAAACCGGACGAAAACATTCATTTCATACTATATGTACTGGCAATGGAACACCGTAACGAAGTTGATTCTCCGCGGTTTGTGCGAGTACATATGACGACAGATGTAAAAGTACTTCTCACACAACTGAACCTCGACTTCAGTTGCATCTCAGTTCAGCAACTGATACGTTTGTTATCGCGCAAATCCGGATCAATAACCTTAGCCACTATAGCATCGATCAGCTTGTTTTCATCTCTATTTGTGGATTAGATTGAAGTGCTGTGTGCGTGTGTACATTCATTCACTTGCTCTGCCGGCCTAACATTAACGCCTAAATTGAAGTGATGAAGCCAATAATTTTCATGATTTGCAAAATTTGCCTTTCATCCTATTGCCAGCAGGCAATAGATAACACGAATTCAACATGAGTCGTCTGCGAATCTGCCTACATGCTTACATGAATGAATGTGTGTAAATAATCGCACCGGCAGAAATGCTGCTTTTCTCCATACTCTATTTCGCAACTCATACAACAAGTCCTGCGTATAAGAACACGAGTTCCGCTTCACTGAACATGTGTTGCTTTTATAAGCGGTGCTGTGATCAATTATTGATGATGTGGATATTGGAGTAATATTGGAAGATCATAGAAACAAAGCATAAATAATGCGCACACACAAAACAGATTTCGAACTGAAATTTTTTTCGATTCATGGAATGCTGAACTAACTGGGAAATTTTCTCATAAATTTATTAAAATTTTAAGGTATAGAATAGACTTAAGACAAATACGATAAAAAAAATCTATAAGAAAATATGGAAATGAAGTATAACAGTATAAATATTCTGTGCAGCAAATCCAAACCACAACCCAACCCAACTAGCAGCAGTAACAAATTATGCACATCTCCAACAGAATTAACGTGTTCAAGCCGTTTTCCTAATCGAATTAGAATATGTTTTACCTCCAGTAAAAAACGTATGCTTACTATACTATCTACTCAATCGTCCGATGCTTTGTGAAACCTTGCAAGTTCCACGGACAGGCGATATCGATTTTACGACAATACAACTCTATTTGAAATGTTGGTCATTTGTCATGTGACACTGTGTTTTGTATTTTTTTTATTTTTGATCACTCCTCGCAGTCACTCCTGCGGAATTATTGCCATAGCACCGAATCAATTAGCATACATGCTATTGAAAACAGGTCCATCCAGAAAGAAAAACAACCAATTTACACATTTAATTTGCAGACAGATGACAATGCCCCAAAGGGGAGGTTTATCGATAGCAACCGACGGGTACGGGTCGTCACACGGATGGATACCAATTGAAGACGATCGATGATGAATGTCATGACGTCGACGGGGCTGATATTGATAATAATTTGGAGAGGCAATATTATTTTCCTGAATGGCGCAAATTGACTCTATTTTTGTCGATGTTGCGAACGATTCGGACTACTGATAGCAACGTCAACAATGTATTGTACTGATAAAAATGACATATTAGACTTGTCTTAAGACGAGTTCGCACTATCCTATTTGATTTAATTCCAGCACTTGATATGATGCAGGATTACTACATTTTCTAAAAGTTAATTATCAAGTAAAAAGTTAATATCAAATGCACATTGGTACAAGTAGCAAACAAATTGGTAATAAGTTTTTCAAGCCAAAAATAGCAGAGGTAGAAAAAAAGTTCTACAAAATTGTTCCTAGTGATAAGGGTTTTTTTGGATTTTGATAAAAATTGTGGTGCGCCACATTAAAAAAAGAAAATAAAACTTCTTCTTCTTATCGGCATAACATCTCCACACTGGGACAGAGCCGCCTCGCAGCTTAGTGTTCATTAAGCACTTCCACAGTTATTAACTGCGAGGTTTCTAAGCCAAGTTACCATTTTTGCATTCGTATATCATGAGGCTAACACGATGGCATAAACCAGGGAAGTCGAGACAATTTCCAATCCGAAAATTGCCTAGACCAGCACCGGGAATCGAACCCAGCCACCCTCAGGCATGGTCTTGCGTTGTAGCCTCGCGTCTTACCGCACGGCTAAGGAGGGCCCTCTAGTTCTTACATTGATCGATTTAGAGCAATTTTCTCAAGTTTGCTACACGCAAAAAAAAGCGTTCCCGAATTCGTGAACCAGCAAAAATACATCGTGATATAATTCATGGATTCGGGAACACCAGTCACGTTTCCCAGCAATTTGGTGTTCAGACCACTTTTAGAGTTCAATCATTATTCAATCAGTATTAAACCCGATTTGGACATTAATTTACAATGAGAGAAAAAGCATGAGCATGAAATGACCGTGCATTTCGTAGTTGCTACTCCGTGATCGACCAGAACAATCGCTATTGCACAGGGAACCAATGGATGGGAAGCATGGGATTTGCTCTCCAACCTCAATGTGCACAGTCCGAGAGCTCTAGTATTTTGAATGGTCGATAACGGGCGCTTGCAACGTCCTCACGGTCATCGGGATGGGAAGGAATTGATGATGCAGTCACTCGCCCACTGCAAGCCGAGAACACCTCTGCACTCGCCACGAGTTCCTGCGGAATTTTATTGGAATCTGGGGGTTAGGTTTTATGGCAGAGGTTCGTCTTGGTTAACACGGGTTACCAACGTGATAGTAATGTATTCTAATTGGATGCTAAAACGATTTTTCGCTTATTTCGAATTTTAGCAGTTACCTGCTAGAACTAAAAGTTGTAGGGATAGAAGATGGAAACGATATGAAAGCCCATTTCCACTTCTAGCGATTGCTAGAACATGAGAAATATATGAAAAGATACAAAGTAGGAGGGAATGGAACTGGGATTGAACCCACGACCTCCTGCGTATGAGGCAAAAGCGTTAGCCATGTGACCAGTTAAACCCGACTTGGACATTAATTTACAATATTATGAAACTCAGATGTGAATACGTACATTATGTGGTAGATTTTGATTTGAAAAATGTATTGGAGATAACCACTTTCCCTTTCACGGACTTAGCGTTGCCATATATCATGCGGATCAAAAGTTAATTATTTAGGTTTTTTTTTCGAAAAAATACTTTTTTTTCTAACGGCTGTATCTATGATTGGCGCAAACACAATTTGTTTTCTCGACCTTATTCTACTACTTTTAGCCGTTATATTTGGGTATCTAAATCAAAGGGATAGTTGAAAATAACCCCATATTACTGCACTGGAAAATTGCTCTAATGTAGCGTACGCACGCTTAAACACGTTGGACCAACATTGACTCCGCCCCCAATAAAACGCTTCGGTTGCTGCTTTGTTTGACCGTGTGTGAAGTTGTTCGAACAACCATTTAACGGTTGGCAACTCGGTTGGAAAAAATCAATGTGGTTTGATTTTGGTTTGACCTGTCGGGGGCGGAGTCAATGTTTGCCGAACATGTTTGAGCGTGTGTAGTGAAGCCGCACAAACCCACATATATTGTTTGATATTTGGTGTTCAAGTTGGCGCGTCGGTCGTTCGTGTGTGATATTGTTGGTCGAATAAATTGAGTGTTTGTGCTGCTGTTGGTGGAGCATGGTGGATGCTTGACTAAACGAGAGGTGGATTAAATGTTGGTCAAACTGCTTGACCAGTGTGTACGCTGCATAATGCATAATAAGGTCTGTACCTACAGGATCACGTAAAACTGAATGAATAAAATTACAAATTACAAATTACAATTACCAGTCAAGCAGTTTGACGAACATTGACTCCGCTCCCAAGAAAACGGTTCGGTTGCTGCTTTGTTTGAACGTGTGTGAAGCTGTTCGAACAATCATTTGACAGTTGGCGGCTCGGTTGGAAAAAATTAAAACCGACCCGGTGACAAGCGCGGTGTCATCATCATCAATAGACATAGACCGCTGTCATCATTGAAACGCAGTATGAAAAAAAAATTATAGCCCAGGACATCCTGGCTACGATCTGGCGATGGGCTAAACAATAGGATGTCAGTAGCCTGATTAAAACGGTTTGATTTTGGTTTGAGTTGTCGGGGCCGGAGTCAAGGTTCGCCAAACATGTTTGAGCATTTGTAGTGAAGTTGCACAAACCTCCATATATTTTTTTTATGGTTGGTGCTCAAGTTGGCGATTTGGTCGTTCGTGTGTGATATTGTTGGTCGAATAAATTGATTGTTCGTGCCGCTGTTTTTAAAACTTGATGGATGTTTGAATAAACGAGAGGTGCAGTCAATGTTGGTCATACTGCTTGACCATGTGTACGTTCCATAAGAGCGAATGTACATTTATTTTATACATGTCATTGGATGCAAACTGCTTCCTTATTAGTCGGTAAATCAGCGTGCGTCATGTTGCCAAGTCGTCATTGCTGTCGGTGCTCTCGTCTTAGGCTTCTTCTTCCTTGCAGGTGGCGTCAGCTTCATAACGGGACCTTCCGTTAACGGAACTCTCGCTAACGGGACTTCGCAGGCCAAGAATGCAAGCTACCAATTGCCGTTGGATGAGGAGTGCATGTTCATTTTCAAAACATTGTTAGTAGGAAGGGGATTTCGGGTGATAAACTTTAGGATTGGTAACTTGGGATCAACATTCAATCACGTTCGCTTTGGGCGCGAACATTCTTTCCCGGACGGAAAGAACAGCATTTATCTACAGAATGTTTACCTGTATGTGTATCTTATTAGAAGAACTCCCGAAACAGTACAACGGAATTTGCGAAAAGGCACCAGGGCTCGATTTCTGAGGGCCAATAGGTATGAAAGAAGCAATCGAAATTTTGGAGCCTTGAAGATTTTTAAGTAGATCCAAAAGACGCTCATCCATTAGTTACCGATTCGATTGCGTACGTTTCGATGACCTTGACTTCAATGAAAACGAGGGGCAACAACTTCCATTTAGATTAGCAGACCTCTCCACACAATTCTTATGCAGCGTACACACCAGTCAAGCAGTTTGACGAACATTGACTCCGCCCCCAAGAAAACGCTTCGGTTACTGCTTTGTTTGAGCTTGTGTGAAGTTGTTCGAACAACCATCTGACAGTTGGCGGCTCGGTTGGAAAAAATTAAAACGGTTTGATTTTGGTTTGAGTTGTCGGGGGCGGAGTCAAGGTTCGCCAAACATGTTTAAGCATTTGTAGTGAAGTTGAACAAACCCCCATATATTTTTTGATGGTTGGTGCTCAAGTTGGCGCTTCGGTCGTTCGTGTGTGATATTGTTGGTCGAATAAATTGATTGTTCTGGTAAAACTTGATGGATGTTTGAATAAACGAGAGGTGGAGTTGTTGGTCAAACTGCTTGACCGTGTGTACGTTGCATTAGAGTCGAATGCATAATGCGATTGTACAAACGATGAACATTAGGGTGGCACAGATGATTTCGAAACGACGGCAACTAGGCAATCAATCTCAGTTTGATAATTACAATATCGTGAAAACATTTGTAATTGAACACTACCAGTCAATGATGATTTCCTTCCATTGGCTCCCACAATATCTGCTGTGTCTGAAATTATTGGTAAACTTAATTTATCAACGAACGATTTTGATGCCAGATGAACTAGAGAACCTGAATGAGAAGAGTATGATACCTGGCCTTCCATGTTACACAGGAAAATTGAGAGGAACACGCACTGCTCTGATGACCCACCCTAAGGCAATTGAAACGAGCTTTGATACTTCTTACCTTGGCTTGGCGTTGAGCGATAGTCATCTGCTGGAAGGTGTCCCGTGGAAGGTCCGGGGCCATATTGACTGCCATCGGGGTACTCTTCCAACTGAGTCCTTAAAAGATAACCGACATAGCTAAAAGGAATACTCAAGTGCTTACACTCAACGAAATCTGCATCTTGGTGATTCGCCCCAAAAATTAGTAATTCATTTTCAAATTTTCACGAGATAGTATAACGAGTTTTCCCTGGATTTTCTACCGAGTCTTTAATTAAAATTCCAGCGGATTTATTTAACGTGCAACGTGGAATTCTTCCCTGCAGGGATCCAAAATTTAACGTAAAATACTTGAAGAAACTTCCCAAAAATTTTCTAAAGGAACTTCCGAAGGAATTTCTGAAGCAACTTCCGAATAAATTCCTGATGGAGCTTTCGGAGGAAATCCTGAAAAAAACTTCTAAAAGACTCCTGAAGGAATTTCCGGAGAAATTTCTGAAGGAACTTCCGGATGAATTGTTGACGTATTTTAGGAGGAGTATCAGGAGTAATTCCTGGAGAAACTTTAGAAGGAATTCCTATTCCTAAACTTCAGGATGAACTCCGGAAGGATTTTCCTGATGAATTTGTGAAGGATATTCCTGAGGATTTACTTAAGGAATTTCCGGTGGAAGACCTGACGAAATTTCTGAAGAAACTTCCGGAGGAATTCTTGAAGGAACTTCTGGATGAATTCTTGGAGCAACTACTTGGAGTATTGCTGCAGAAATTTCCTAAAGAAATCCTGGAGGAAACACCAAAAAAAAATCCGGAGTGTACTTCCGGCCGGAGGCATTCTTGAAGAATCTTTCGGCAACATTCTTGGAGAATCTTCCGGAGGCATTAATGGAGAAACTTTCGAAAGAATGTATTGAGGAATTTCCGGAGGAATTCCTGGGGGAGCTTCCGGAAGAATTCCTGGAAGAACTTCCGGAGGAATTCCTGGAAGAACTGCTGGAGAAATTCGTGAAGAAACTACCTGAGGAACTTCCGAAGGAATTCTTAGATGAAATTTTGCTGGAATTTCTGGACGAACTTACGGAGGAGCTCCCAGAAGAAATTCCAAAGGAATTGCTGGCGGATTTTTCGGAAAAATCTCTGATACTTCTGGACAAATTCCTGGAGGAACTGGAGGAATTTCAGAAAGAATTCCCGAACGATTTTTCGGGGAAATTTATACAGTGTTGACCCGATTTTGTCACTCCCCGATTTTGTCTACCCCCGATTTTGTCTACCCCCGATTTAGTCACGTTTTCGACCCGATTTTGTCACCCCAAAAAAATTTGTCATTCTTTTTATTTTCGTAAACAATACCAAAAATAACATTGATTTTCATGAAATAACTTTCACCGCCTGTAGTTTATTACGAACAACTTTTGAGTACCTGGGAAATATTCTGTAAGCAATTTCGACAAGAAATAACGGGTACCGTTCACGCATTTGGTATTTCCAAGGCATAAAATGATTCATATTTGGGGAATGAATTAAAAAAAATGAAAATATTTTTTTCTCCAATTTTGTCACATACCCTGTTTTATCACCAGAGGAATTCTCAGAGAATATCCTGGAAGAATGTTCAAAAATATTTCTAGAGGAATTTCCAAAGAAATTCAAGGAATAATTGAGGGAGTGTGTGTAACAAGTTTCCTCTAGATTTTCTATTGAGTCTTTAATTAAAGTTCCACCGGATTTTTTATGTAACTTCTTTCAAGAAGAATTTCCTGTAGAAATTTGCAGTGGAAATAATACTCAGCTGAGAAATATCCACTTACCACCAGAACAGTTTCAATTCCTTGTCGATAATCGTAAGAATTTCCTTACAACTTACACTTAAACACCTTAATAAAGCTTAAAAAAAGTAAGAATTTCCCATCGAAAATAATTGAGAAAAATTTCTTGTGGAAATTAAAAGGGATTTATTGTGGGAGTTCAGAATATTTTCGCGCAAGAACTTAGAAAAAGAACTTGAAATGAAGAAGAATTTCCTGTTAATTTCTCATAATTTTCGTCGGAAATTCTCCTTATTTTACAAGAAAAAAACTCATTTCTCAAAATCTTTTCTTATTCTCGACGGGTATTTAGAGGAATGTGACAAATTAATGTCCTAAAGATTAGATGAAGTCAGAACCAGCGCACATTCCAAAGTTCAGTGCGTTTGACGTCTTAAATGCGTTGCAGTTATTACCCGTAACTTTATTTTTATGTTTGAGATTTTAAGCCCAGGACAAAGACTATTATAACTTTTTGCAGAATTTATAAGTGACTAATAAAATTGTATTTTCTATTTGCTGGCTTTTTGTTTGTCTTCAAATATCTTCAAATAAGTAGACAAGTCTTTGAAATATTTTGAAAAGTCTTCACGAAATATATGTCTGTACAGAGATTCAAATGTCTTCAAAACTGGCATCGCTGGATGGAACCGGGCGCGACAAGGCCAGCCTGAGAAGCAATGTTATGATACTTTTGAGGTGTCCGATGATTTGGTCGGGGTTCAACCAAACCGCACCAAGCGACTTTTTGACTGACTTGTAATATTTTGTTCGCCCAAGGAAAACGGGAATCATTTTATATCAATTCATACGTATATTTGATGTATGATATCCTCAGTTATGGGGTTGGGAGATATTCGACACGATTTGCGATCAATTAAATCCACTAAACAAAAGCTTAGGCAGAAAAATAGGTGATTTTTAGTTGGCGCTTGGTGTGTTCTGGCAGAACCCCGACCATTTCATCTATCTTGGATCCTTGCTAACGGCTGATAACAATGTTAGTCGTGAAATACGAAGGTGCATCATCTGTGGAAGTCGGGACTACTACGAGCTCCAGAAAAAAACTGCGGTTAAAAAAGATTCAAACCAAATGTGTCTTATATAAAACGCTTATAAGATTGGTAGTTCTCTACGGATATGAAACTTGGGCCATGCTCTAGGAGGACTTACAAGAAGGCTTACTCGGAGTATTCGAGAGATGGATGCTTAGGCTGAGTGCAAGAAGAAGCTGTGGCAGCGAAAGATGAATCACGAGCTCGGGCAGCTTTACGGCGAATCCAGTATCCAGAAGTTAGCTAAAGCCGGCAGGGAACGATGGAAAGAACGCAGGACAACAATCCTGCAAAGATGGTGTTTGCTTCAAATCCGGCAGGTTCATGAAGACTAGGAGCGCAACGAGCAAGGTAGCCCACCTATAGGTATAGAACGACTTGGCGAGTATGGGGCGCAATCGACGATGGAGTGATGTAGTCTCGAACCGCGTATTGTGGCGACACTTTACGGTTTCAGTGTTATCTGTTTAGAAGTAAGCTAAATAAATGAAATGGACTAGAAACGTTTTATTCAATAATCATAATGTTAATGAAATTTATATCATCAACGACAATTGGAGCTTAAGCACCGAGCTCCATTGTCGATGTTACCAAAGGCTGATAGCAACTGAAATTCTGGAGCAGACGTCGGGCTGGATTCATCACGTCTTATGAAGGGCCGGAACAAAACATCGCAGCAGAGGTAGACCATAGGCTCATGGGGGTTTAGTCTCCACAAAGAAAAGCCTGGCACCAGGATGAGGCGATAGTGGGCAATCGCACCAATTAAGGATTAAAAGCACTCTAAAACTATTTCATCGGTATTCTGTACATACTGAGGATACAAAATTACACGAATAAATTTTAAATTACCATCTAGAAGTATGTCCTTTTTATGGTACAAACTACAAAGACGACACCACCACAGCACAGCAATCACCGTGTGAATGAAGATTTTTAGGTTGTGACTTGCAACACTCGGGGTGTGACGAAAGACCCGAATACACGCTTTTAAGCACTCACAAACTCATAATATTATACATATTATGTACTTCCATCAGTTTTCTGTACTGACCATAAAGAATCACACGAATAAAATTTAAATCTTTAGAAGTATGTCCTTTTCATGGTACAAAGATGACACCCCCACGGCTAGGATTATTTTGTTATATTTTTCGAGTTTCCGGCAACATTCACCTACCTTGGAATTATTCGCCTAAAACTGCGTCAACCGTAATATCCTTCCGGTTGGTGCTGATTCCATCCTGTAGCCCTTTGATTGATTCAGCTCAAAAAGCAATGCAGATACTCCGATCAATCAAACGAAACTGGGTACTAACAATGCAGTAACGCTCGTGTGGGCCTGCAGAACTGGTTCACTGTCTGACTGGAAGCTGTTTTCACTGACAATACTGTGAGACGTACCAAAATGTCCTTGGCTCGATCTGTGCGGGCTCAGGAGTTGGTGGTAGTGAATCGATGAGTTTTTACTCTTTTGCTTTTCTTGCCACTTAAGATTATTGCGATTTCTATTTTTTCTCAAGAATCGCAGTTTGAAGGTTGAAAAACTGCACCGTTTTTCGCACTTTATTTCATAACACTTTTGAAGGTGAGAATAAAATGTGTAACAACACTTTTCAACTTTCACTCGTCTATGACAAAATTTCTTCTTCTGCGACACAAAAGTAGTTCTACTCTCTTATTATCTATTCTACGCTGATGAAACACTTTTATTCACAAACTTCTCGAAGGATTCGATTTATATCATAACAATCATGGCTGCTGGGCACTCATCATTTATAAAATGCATTGACTTCAAATTACAAACTTTGGACACAATTTGCGCCCCAAATTGAGTTCGATATAAATAAAAGCTGACCAATCGCACTTCCACTCGAATGACGATTCTTTCCAGTGCATCGTTTCATGGACGGCACGGAAATTTCTTCTTTGACATCCACTCTGGAGCTCCCAAAAAGAAAAAAAAGACCTCCTCTGCCTAGCACTCCAAATTGGGGCCAGAAGATGGATACCCTTTCGGCCAGCTGCACACTTACATTCGCTCGAAAGCAATCACCACAGCAAGCAAAATGCAGATTATTTTCATTTTTCGAATGTCAGCACAAAAATTTCACAACGCGACGAATTTACGCAACGCCATCAATTTTCCACCATAATATTATTCTCGAGGAAAAGCTGCCCCACTCTACACTTCTGCTTCTGCTGATGAGACGGACCACCCTCTTCAACCACGGTAGGTACCACGTCGGAACAACACAAAAGACGGTGCTACTCGCCGAGGAAAACCTTCGAGAATGAGGAAAACTTCTGTCTGAAGGAAAATTTTCACTGCATTGAACAGGCGGCTGGCAGCACTGATGCTTTTCTCTCATCCGCTCATCGCTCCCATCTGGATGCGTACTTTTGTTGACATGTCACGCAGCTGTCATGAGCACGAATGACGGTGTGAAGGCGGAATGTCATACGGAACGCAAACTTTTTGAAGTTTGTGATTTCACGGAGAGATGGCATGTGCGTTGCATTTCTGATGTCGCACATTGGGATCAAATATGTGGACTAAATCTGGAACATGAGAGTAAAATCAGTAGTGATTCAAATCATTCGGGGCTGTCAGTTTGAATATGAATCTGAAACATTAATTTTCCCAGCAGCTGTTCTAGATTCATTTTTTATACCAGTCAACTGTCAAAAAATAAAAATGGTGTAACGCTCCGTTCTATTTTCTGCAGATTTGACCCACGAATGAATCACGAGATTCAAATATTTTTCAATTGTTTTGGTGTATGAACGCGTCATTTTATCTACGGATCAATCCACTTTCGCAAACAACCGTGTAACTAGGACCGCCAACTTGGTTTGTGCTAGCGCTAGAACAGTGCACAAATCACATCTTGAAAGACTGAAACCAGTCAAAGATCCAGTGCTTCCATATGACCAACACAACGTCGTATACAACATTCCTTGTAACGATTGCGATCAAGTTTATATTGGTATGACCCTAGAAGTCCACTATATCTCGGGTACTTTTTCAAAACGGCGTATGTCGCAAATGTAAACAAACCCGTTTTTAACAGCATATGGCATTAAATTCATCTAAAAATGTGTATATCTTCAAAGCTAAATGAAAATGTGTTTTTCAAAATGTAACTCCTTTTTTTTCAACACGGTGTAACATCATTGTTGAAAATATTGCACATACACCGCTTAGCAGAAAATGTACTTTAAAAGTTTTTTCGAACAACTAAATAGTTTAAAACATGCGTCTGCTTGTACTTTTCATCACTGATTTCAAAATTAAACATGTTGCTTGAATATTCTGATTTTCGTTAAGAAAAACATTTTACGTTATCTGAAACTTGATTATGCATATGTACAACATGTGATAGATTTAGTTCGGAAAAGGTATTGGAGGGTAACCGCCCCTTCGGTGAGGTTTGATCCCACGACCCCAGTTCGCATGACAGGTGCTTTCCCTACTAAGCTACGAAGGACCTCCGTCGTCCACCGCAGCTTAGCGGGTACTGATGAAACCAAATTCCCAGCACCAGGTACCAGCCGATCTCTCGCAATACATTTTCAGAACTAACTCTCTCAAATGTATTTTTGTACACAATGTCAACCAAGTAGGATGAGTATTTAATATTGTCCGGCTCCTACACACTTGCTTCATCAGCAACGGCGCTCAATGAAGTAGGGTTGTGTGGAGTTGTGCCAGTTTGGTCGTCAGATCCCAACACGACCACTCATCCTACTTGGTTGACATTGTGTACAAAAATACATTTGAGAGAGTTAGTTCTGAAATGTATTGCGAGAGATCGGCTGGTACCTGGTGCTGGGAATTTGGTTTCATCAGTACCCGCTAAGCTGCGGTGGACGACGGAGGTCCTTCGTAGCTTAGTAGGGAAAGCACCTGTCATGCGAACTGGGGTCGTGGGATCAAACCCCACCGAAGGGGCGGTTACCCTCCAATACCTTTTCCGAACTAAATCTATCACATGTTGTACATATGCATAATCAAGTTTCAGACATAGTAATTAATTTCCACTCCGGGTGGCTTAATACCCGGCATATAGGTAATTAACTTTGAATGTACCCATTTTACGTTGTTTTTCTGCAGCAAATGTTGTTACGTCGTGTTGTAAGTGTTGCAATTTTTTTGTCGCATGTGCGTGAAACGTTTCAACTTGACGCAACATTTCGACGTATCAACAATGCAGCGTACGGAGCAGCGTAACATTTCGACGAAAGTAGCATGACCTCGGTCATGCTGACGTATCAAAACGACGTATGTGATTTATCTGTTGCAGAACGTTGTAACATATATTTTTATCAAAATAACTGAAATGTTCACACGCAGTGCAGATTTCAGGGTCAGTAACGATGAACCTTTTCATAATGTATCGTTGAGGTGTATTCAATTGCAATAAAAATGTTTAGTTTCTAAATAGGAATAAAAATAAATTCTGAAAACTTCCAAGCTCATTTTCTCAGCTTGATCAAAATGTTACATACGCCGATTTGAAAAAGTTCCCGAGATATAACACGTTTTGAAATTTAACCTCTGGATTGAGTCATTGACAAACTAAATGATCGAACTTAGACTACTGCTACTACTACACACTATACACTGGAGTGTTTTCACTGGAGTGTATTTTCAGCGCGCGCGCTTCTGTCGCTCTGGAGTGGAATTTTTTTTTGACAGTTTGCCATGACATTTAGAAAATCCAAATATCCTTCTATTTGTTGAACTTACTTAGTTGAGACTATAAAATCGTTTAGATGGAGTAAAATCAAAGAGCAGAATTTTTTGCCTTGAGTGTAGGACAACACTGCATACCAGTGGGTCGGGCATACTGGATGACATTGCTCATAAATCATGGTCAACTTTGTTTTAGCATGGGGGGAATGGTCTTGCTTGACTGCCCTATTCAAATGTTGCGTATTTCATGAAAACTGCATTATAACATGCCGAAGATTATTTTTCAGAATATAGTGATGTATGGACGAAACTTCCGCAATACTAGAAGGAAATGAACGGAATAATTGAATTGGGCACATGTTGAAAATATATTCTACCTCCAGAAGCACTTAAAATTTGTCTTGTTTTTAGGCATTTTTTTCAGCTAAATCTACTAAAAAGTCATATAATAAGCCCTCTAAACATCCTAGTATCAATGACAAAGTGGTAGATAATAGTCTAAAGAAGCTATCAACGACTTATGCTTTTATTATGTGGAGTAAAATTGATGCATTTAGACGACATTTCTATGAAAAAGTTTGAAAAATCACAAATCTCGTTTGGCACTTTGAATCTGAAATACTTTTGAAAATGGTGAACAGATCTAAGCGACATGTTGTAATTAAGCCACTTAATCAAACTTGTTCTAAAATTTTGCTGGAAAATTTATTGAAAACTCTTGTTATAAAGTTAAACACAGTGGTTTGAATTAGGGAACAAAATATATTACATGTGTAATGGACGGAGGTTAGAACAAGAATGAAAGCTAGTTTGTCTGGGTACACAATTTTTTCTCTGTTGTTGATCCATCCAAACAATCGGGTGTCTAGGGTAGTTTCTTAACATTGATAGGGTAGCACTTGATTACTACGATATTCAACACCCCCTCTTAATCGGCTAATCCTATAAGCGACCTCAGTTCACGGAATCGACTTGCTTCCAAGCGTCAGCCAGCTGTTCTCTTGTTCCAATAGGTTCAACCACAGAGAACAGACGTTCATCTTCATTCGCGTGCTTGTGTAAAAGTTTGTACTGGTCATTTTAAAGTATGTCGTTATGCCCCCGTTGCGCGGTGCTAGTGTGCTGATAAATATGGTTAAAATTTGCCGTGTTTTACTTTTTAGCGCTAGTGTTCATTCCGAATTGCTCCTAGGCTCGCTCCTAGGTGGCAGCACTACATTGTTTATAAAGTATATGCTAACGCCATCACTTAGTGGAATTGAGTTTTTATGTCGGGCAGCCTGCGTTGGCGGCGCTGAGGTGCGATTTAAATCTTTACACACGTTTTTATCGAAATTTTGTTCGAGCATCCATGTCTGTTCTCTGTGGTTCAACGTTGAATGTTCCGGCTAACACGTGGTCCCGCAGAAAATGTTGCCTTATATCAATATGTTTTGCACGTTTGCACTCTGTGTTTTTGGCCATAGCAATGCATCCGTGTTTATCTTCATAAATCAGGAAAGGTTCATTAGTGTGCATTTCTCCTAAATCTTCCAGTAATCCTTTCAACCAAATTCCTTCAGGCGCCGCGGTGCTAAGAGCTACGTATTCCGCTTCACTGGATGACATTGCCACAGTTTGCTGTTTGCGACTTGCCCAAGAGACTGTATTTCCGTATACCTTGAACAGATATCCACTAACAGATTTCCGATCAGTCGTATCAGAACCTTAATCAGCGTCTGCATAGCCAATCATTACTGGAGAGTTGAGTTCTTGCGATCGGTTTATTTTCAGTTTCATTGTCTTGGTTCCATTAAGATAGCGAACAATTTTCTTCAAGCTTTGCCAGTGAGTGTCATATGGATGTTGTTGATATCTACCCATGTGTCCAACAGCATAACAAATGTCAGGCCTTACGCATAGCATGAGGTACATCATACTGCCTAACAGTTCACGATAGGGTTCTTGAGTTTCTTTTTTAATTTCTCCCGTAACTAAGCCTTTTTCCATGCGTATCTTCACTGGATTACAAGTTTCCATTCCGTAGGTTTTCTAAAGTTTTTCTATTGCAGTTTCCATTGTGAGTATCATAGTTCCAACGGCTTGGTCGTAGCAAATTCGCATTCCAAGAAAATGTCGTATTTTGCCGCAGTCGGACATCTCAAATCTCGTTAACAATAGTTGCTTCAATTGGTCTATCATTTCTATCCAGTCTCCCATCACGAGCAGATCGTCTACGTAGACTATCACGTACAGGATTCCATCACGGGTTACTCTGGTGTACAAACAATAATCATGCTTGGAGCGGACGAATTTGTTATTTACCAGTAAATCGTTCAACTTTTCATTCCAACATCTTGGGCTTTGCTTGAGTCCATATAACGATTTTTTCAGTTTGCATACAACGTCCTTCAGTGCTTGAACACCTTTTGGAACAGCCATATATACTTCTTCCTTCAAATCGCCATACAGAAAAGCAGTCTTGACGTCGAGTTGGTGGATATGGAACTTCTTTTGAACTGTCCTTATCGTACTCAGCTTTGCTACTAGAGCGTATGTTTCCCCATAGTCGACGCCAGCTTTTTGCTAAAAACCTTTTACTACTAGACGGGCTTTGTGAGCGCTGCTGGATTAACTTGAGGAATGTCTTCACTTAACTGACTGTTATTCAAGCAATCTTGATAATTAATGTCTTCAAGTGGATTTTCCCCCTCTTGCTCAAGTGTTACTGTATGACGAAGAACCGAATTATTAGCAGTAATCGTTTCGTCTAGCAAATCCAAATAAGACACAACCAACGCACACTGGTTCAGGAGCCCCCAAAACGTGCGTTTTTTAGTTTTCGACCTGAAAACTACATTTTAGAGTCATGATGTCTTCAGAAGAGTTGAAGAATATTTCTTGGGCTTTCTTTTGATAAGAAAATATCAATGATCTATCCACCTTGAAGGGCGGTATGGAATAAAAAAAATATGCAGATGTACAAAAGCAGTGGTTGTTCTCTGCAATGTTATAAAGAATGTGAATTGGAACATCTTTTCTGAAGACACAATATTGGACAAACGGTTTTGTAAGGAATTAAAGCACGTTTTGTATGAATGACCCCCAAAACTCATATTTTGAGAATAACTTTTTTGGAAATGATTTAAGCACTATGGTTTGTTCTAGAAAGTTGTGCATAATGACAAAAAAACATGTTTGTCTAGAAGACTACTTTGATCTATCTTGAAACCTGTCAACGTTATTAGGGAATCTTTAGAAAAAATAGTCAATTTTCACATCAACACACCATGAAAAGCGGCAAGAGGCGGCAAGCCAAACAGCCACCATCTGAAAGATTCGGTTTTAAGCTACCGAATGCCAAATGTTTTGTTTTGTTCCGTCGTGTTCCACTATTGTTTTGAATCAACTTAAAATAGTCCTTAATGTACGTTTTTCAGTACAACTGTTATGTAAACAATTAAAAAGTGACTAACATGATTGGCTATTTATTGCATAGTAACAATCTCCATCAAGACGAAACAGCCACATTTAAGACGAATGGCTGTCATTTGTCGAGATTGTAAGCATGCAATAAATAACTAATCATGTTAGCCACTTTTTAATTGTTTACGTAACAGTTGTACTGAAAAACGTACATTAGGGTCACTCCTGACAGAATCCAAGTTTCAAAGTGTTCGCGTTTTCGGGGGCACACCACTCGATATGGAGGCGGCGGACAACTGTCATTTTTGTTGATTCAGCTTTGCTGCGTCGCAGCATGCGTGAAAAAGTAAAAATGACAGTTGTGCGTTGCCTTAAGGACTATTTTAAGTTGATTCAAAACAATAGTGGAACACGACGGAACAAAACAAAACATTGTGCATTCGGTAGCTTAAAACCGAATCTTTCAGATGGCGGCTGTTTGGCTTGCCGCCTCTTGCCGCTTTTGATGGTGTGTTGATGTGAAAATAGACTATTTTTTCTAAAGATTCCCTAATAACGTTGACAGGTTTCAAGATAGATCAAAGTAGTCTTCTAGACAAACATGTTTTTTGTTATTATGCACAACTTTTTAGAACAAACCATAGTGCTTAAATCATTTCCAAAAAAGTTATGCTCAAAATATGAGTTTTGGGGGTCATTCATTTAAAACGTGCTCTAATTCCTTACAAAACCGTTTGTCCAATATTGTGTGTTCAGAAAAGATGTTCTAATTCACATTCTTTATAACATTGCAGAGAACAACCAATGCTTTTGTACATCTGCGTAATTTTTTTATTTCATACCGCCCTTCAAGGTGGATAGATCATTGATATTTTCTTATCAAAAGAAAGCCCAAGAAATATCCTTCAACTCTTCTGAAGACATCATGACTCTAAAATGTAGTTTTCATGTCGAAAACTAAAAAACGCACGTTTTGGGGGCTTCTAAACCAGTGTGCAACGGGGCTTCATGTTCTTCTTTCGTTTCGACCATAAACGGAAAATTGTTTCCATCGAATTTGACATCTCGCGCTAGAAACAATTGTTGAGTTTTCATGTTCCACAGCCTGTATCCATTAGGAGCGTAGCCAACCATAACCGATAGTTGACTCACAGAACTGTGGTTGAACCCTGGGAGCTGCGGATAGAGTCAAAACGAGTGTCAAAGAATCTCCAAAGTAAGCTGTCAAAAAGTATCCATCGCATCGAGAGAGGTTTTGTGCATTTTGAGCGCAGCCGAGAGAGTACACGTATAAATCAACTCATACTAAATATAGCTCATTTTGAACAAATTTCAATTTTCTGGCGTCATTTTAAATAATATATCGTCGGATTCAAAATAAGTGGAGGGTATGAATTAATTTAACATTCGACACGTTAATTTATGCGATGCAGTAAATTGACAAAATCTTTGTAATTAAGTTTATAAAGATAAACACAATGATAATTCAATGTGAGAAAATCGTAACGTGTACATTGAACACCGAGAGGAAATTTGCGAGTTTCAAGCAAAATATCTTGAAAATTGGAATCGATCGAGTCCGCAGCTCCCAGGTTGAACCTCTCTGAAACCCCATTTTGTTGAGGTGTGTACGCCACTGTAGTTTCTATCTGGATACCTTTTTCTGCGTAGAATTGAGCTTGCACCTTGGAGTAGTATTCACTACCTTGATCAGTTGTTAACTTCGAAATTCTGCTCCCTGACTCAGCTGTTACCATTGCTTCGTAAATTCGAAATTTATCGAACACTTCGGACCAGGCTTGTAAAATGTCATGTGCATGTCATTTGACTAATTTGTTCATAAATTTCTTCGGAAGCCAAATTTACTTCAAAATTTTAGATGCACGCATAACGCTTGTGCTTGAGTAGTGCTATATTTTTGTCCAAAGGTACATTGCTCTAAATATAACATCTGAGGCTGGAGAGTGAAATCTCTCCAAAATGTCACGTGTCATTTGACATAATGTCATTTGAATGCCATTTTGCTTCCCACGCCCCAGATTACATATTTACAGCAATGTCTTGTTAGACAAAGTTGTAGCCACATTTAAGCGCTATAAGTTTGCCATACTTGATAGTTGATAGCTAACAACTGAAAAAAGTTCTGGGAAAATTATGAGAAAGAATGCAAATGACATTTTACAACACTGCTTCGGACTTCCGCTTTATTGTGAAGATCACAGCAAAGTGCGTACACGGAAGAAATAAACTACCCAAAATTGAGTTTAATTCACCCAACCTCGAACATCCGTACGGGAAGCCAAAATTGAATAAGTACACTGAGAAAAATTCCATGGTAACGGTTACTATTTTGTAGACTACGCCATGTTTTTAAAACAACCACAAATTTTCAGTTAAATTAACCACGCATTCGGGCAAATTCACCACTGATTCAGTTTATGCAACAACATTCCACCAGGACCACAGTTGATTTTTACTGCGCGCATGGTCAAATCAAACGGGTTTGTTGTCTGCTGAAAATCGTCGGTGCGTATTCTTAAATTAACCCTCGGAATGGTAGTTTCGACCGCAACATTTTTTTCCGTGTAGGGTCGAAGTAGTTTGCCATTACTCCCATGTTAAAAAAGTACCCAACGGAAAATTTATTGACCCAAATTTAAGTTTAATTCACTCAATTTCGACCTCAGGTAATAAAACTCAAAATTGGCTTCCTGTAATGAACTGGCGTCGTTGGATTGTTTGGCTCTTTTGTTTTTGACAACAAAAGAAAGAGTGGATGAAAGAGAAGAGAAAAAATAACTCAAAAGTAAGTTTAAAAATACTCAAAATTGGGTACTTTTTTTCTTCCGTGTATAATCGTCAACGAAAGACACAAAATATCTTGAACCGTCCCAAGCCATTGGCGAAATCGACCCATATACATCCGAATGCACACGCTCAAGCGGTCTTGAAGATCTCACTCGTGTGCCGTTGAATGGATTCCTACAGTGTCTTCCGAGAACAAAGGTGTCGCAAAATTCTAGGTTTCCAGGCTTCATGATCATACCAATCGCAATCTTTGATAGTTTAGCAACGTTACTCTCACGCCCGCCTTGGTCAGCTTTTTTACAGATAGTAGATTTGCTCGTAAATTCGGGACATTTAGGACGTTTTCGATGTTACATGTGACACTTTGATGGTTGGTACCTACGATTTTGCATTTATGCCAAGCAGTAAGCGATTGGTCATCCTTTGCCACACTGATGATTGTTGGTTGCTTCATCTTTTCCAGGGAGACAAAACAGCCTTTGTGATTCACTAGATGATCGCTAGCACCAGAGTCCAGCTTGAACGTCACTTTCCTTCGATCGCTGCTATCAGTTGCCGTACCACCCATGAACGCTACAGATTTACCACCGCTGGCTACATTCGCCACCGCTTTGAGTTTGGTTCTGCAATCCTTCGCCTTGTGTCCTTTCTTATGGCACCGATTACACTTTCCTAAGAATTTCCGTAGCTCGTACTGTTGCTTATCGTTCCATGACTTCGATTTACTTCCAACAAACGCTGACGGCTTTTCCTTGTGCACATCGGTCATCCGATCAGATTTCTTCAATTCTTCCGCTAACAGTCATTCTTTTACAGCATCCAGAGTCAGTTTATCTTCATCCAGATTTTCTAACACCGTAACTAACGGATCGTATGATTCCGGAAGGGTAACAAACAGCTGCGAAACCAAATTATTTTCTTGAACATTTGCTCCAGCTGACTTGGGTTTTCGAATAAGCTCGTCGAAAGTCTTCAGATGGTCCTTGATTGATGCGTCTTCTGCCATCTTGAGCTTTGCGAGTTGCTTTCGTATGAGAGTTTGTGATGAAACTGACTTCTTGGCGTAGATACCATCCAGCGTGATCCAAATTTCCTTCGCGGTTTCTTTCTCCCGAATCAAGTCCAGTAGATCGTCGTGTATAAATGAAATTATTACGTTCGTTGCTTTTCCGTCCATTTCTTGAAACTTTGCCAATTCAGCATCAACAGTTGGCGCGTCCTTTTTGACCGCGTCCAGTAGTCCGGCCGACTTCAGCAGTTTCTCGACTCTAAACTTCCAATTCTCGAATCCGGTACCGGTGTGTCGCCCATAACCTCTTGTTATAAAGTTAAACACAGTGCTTTGAATTAGGGAACAAAATATATTACATGTGTAATGGACGGAGGTTAAAACAAGAATGAATAGCTAGTTTGTCTGGGTACACAATTTTTTTTCTCTTTTGTTGATCCATCCAAACAATCGGGTTACTAGGGTAGTTTCTTAGCATTGATAGGGTAGCACTTGATTACTACGATCTTCAACAAAAACAATACTTCCCCCCAACAAATCTGGCTATACTAACTATATACTGCTGCCGCAAGCGTAACTGTTTTATATTGAAAGAGATTTCAAATCAGTATTGTACAATTCAAATTTTCAAAACGACTGCTTTTGTAAACAAAGATTTAAACGACGATTTAATGATTCTGATAGCACTCCCAAGCCCAAGCAAACCAGCAGCATCAACGCGTAGCAATAGCCTTCACCTACGTGTTGATGGGGTTGATTTACGTGGGAGTACTATCAGAATCGCCAAATTGACGTTTGAATTTTTTTTTTGCAAAAGCAGATAAGTCGTTTTGACAATTTGGTATTGAATTATGCTTGCGATGGCAGTATAATGGAGCTCATTTTACCTCCACTAAAGGAACACGGTATACATAGCAGAGCAAGAAATTGAGATGAATTGTCAAGGCGAAATAAATCCAATTTCATTTTTCAGCAAATTCAGTTTATCTGTAGTTAATGCGCTAAAACTATCAATTTTGATTTACTAATGATTCAATCAAATATATATTTTCTTTCATCTATTCAATAATACTTCCAATATTGGTACCATTACCCTAGCAGAGTGAACTTTGCGGCTTTGAAATGCAATGAACATATATTAATTTGATGACTACTGTACGACTTACACTTGTTCCGATGGTGTTGTGGTGTAGCAAGCGCTTTCCACTCCAGAGGTCAATAGTTCGAATCTAGGTGAATGCAGTATCAAGCATTTTGCTATTTTTATTATACGCATAACTCTGGATTACAATAAGCTATTGATCTTATTTTCAATAGCAAACAATGGGACTGAATTCCGCGGCGAATGCAACTTGTTGCGAGCAAATCGGATGATGCTAAGTACCAAAAAGTGTGTCTCACAATTTTGTACACATACACACACATACATACATACACACATACAGGCATCACCTCAATTTGTCGAGCTGAGTCGATTGGTATATAACACTATGGGTCTCCGGGTCTTCTATCAAAAGTTTTGCTTTGGAGTGGTTCTATAGCCTTTCGGTACAACTTTGTTGTACGAGAAAGGCAAAAAATGAAATAAAAAACATCACCTTCATCCATTGCTGCCGAATATTTACAAGCCTGTTCCTTTCAAACCCGGACCCGAACCCGAAATGAAAAATCTTATGAAAATCAAACCCGACCTGTACTCGACAATTTCTACATTCGTAAACCTGTACCGACCCGAACCCGAATTGATTCAACTATTTAAACCCGAAACTCAAACTAGATATTTTATATTTCTCTTTACATCAAAATGGATGTTCCCAAAGAACGAAAAAGTCTCAAAATTATCAGAAACGAATGATTTTTTTTCTCAAACCCGTACCCGACCCGAAACCGACATTTTTTTTATCTCATAAACCCGTACTCGATCCGAATCCGACATTAATGTCGATTGCCAATTTGAATTGCAATTGCCAATTGAAAATATGCGTTCGATTATAGCTACTGTGCATGCCTTCATTTCGCTCCGGTGTCAACAATAAAACATCATACCATCATACTGACATTTCACGCGAATGACAATCATCAAATTTGCCATAAGTGGTCATTGTACTTAACTCGACTTGAAGAAAACAGTCGCAGCTTACACTATACTACGCTAGATACCGAATCTAATTTATTTAATTATTTAACTACCTTATTTACTTATGCCACTGATTACATCATTGCTTAGGTAGAAAGAGCCAAGAGCTGGCGTTTCCCTTATCTTCACGCTGTCGAACATAAATGATTTTTTAATTTCCTAACGATCACTTTTAAGTTTAATTCAATTAATTCGGAAAATGAGACACAGCCTAAAGAACAAAACTGTTTGCTGTGTAGAATATTTTAAATGTTTAGTGAACCCTTTCCTTCGGCAAATGAAATACAAATCGAGAGAGCGAGAGTAAAAAACCAACACATAGCCAGAACACTGGCTCCACCCATAAATGGGCGTTGCGTGCGACAGTCTGCTCATTTCCACTTGCACACATGCTGCCTTTTTCCTCTTCAGAGAGTAGACTGGACTGCAGGTAGCACAGCATCAAACGTCGCCAATGTGCCTTGCCTATGCATCCCTTCATACTCGTTTATTACAACACGAATCGTACTTTGGAACAACCGTTGCAGTACTTTTTTTAGCTAAACTGCTTACTTCATAGGAAACTGCAATGACTCGGTTTGCTTCGCATCACTGCCCTCGTTGGGGCACCCTTACTAAGCCAACTGCAGCTGACCGTGTTCCTCCGGTTTGGAGGTGCACAAAGAATTTATCGATGCAGGCGGTCCGGTTCTACTGCACCCGGGTCCATTGGGTGCGGCAAATGCATCGATTACAACGCGCCTAAGGATTGTGGTGCTAAGTAGGTAGGTAGGTAGGTAGGTATAGGCCGATGCAACTGCAGCGATGCAATGGAGCTATAAAATGGCGATCGGCATTGAACCGGTGGAAAGATCACGTACCGGCGAGCGGTGCAGTTCCTCGATATTTGCACACGCGGGTGTTTAGTCTGAAGGGTCGTGTTTCTGATTCTGACCGGCTATCCCCAGAGCAGTTAGCGATGTAGAGCGCAGTGCAGGGAGAAAGTGTGTTACGATAAACAGAGGGATCCAATGGCAATAGAAGTATTTTTATCGATATGATATGGGGGTACGCAGAAGTAATGGCATGGTGATATTTACCCTCATCATTTGAGCCACTGCAAGCACTTTGCAAGTGTAACTGGATTGAAAGGCGGATTTGGATTTATAACAAAAGCTCAATATAGGTATTTAAATCTTCGACTGTTAAAAGATTTGAAGAATACAATAATTATAGAAGTATCAAGTTATTAATTAATCTGTAAAATTGTCCTGTGTATTAAGTGGAGTGTTTTTAGTAGTCTATATTCTCTTTTAATGCGTATCTTATTAGATTATGCGAATCTTTAATTCAAGGTATACGTTAAGATTTGTCTTACATCATGAATTGTAATTTAATTGTTTAGGATATTGCTATGTATCCTATTCAGACTAAATACCGTGCTGTGCCCTTATTCCGTTCACCTAAGACAATGCGCTATGTCTAAAAGCTCTAAAAAATACCCGTTTAGTATTTTGAAGCTGCAATTTCGCTACATAGTGTCATTTGCTATATATAATTGAAAATAAAATATGTTGGGATGCATTCATAGACTTAGGCTCCACTAGTGAAAAAAACATTGACAAATTATGTGGTCCTAATTCCAATCATCTGAAATGGCATTGTTCCTAATTCCGTTCATTCGTGTTCCTAATTCCAATCACCCGAAAAACATTTGATTTCTTGAAGATGCTAATACCAGGCAATACCATCATTTTTCTCACAAATCCATCTTTTCATTTACTATAATATTGCAAATAAAAAGCTTAAAATGTAATTTCCTTCCAAATTTAAAATACAATGAATGATATTTCCTTAGTATAGCCAAGTTGACTGTTTTTTCGTTTGTTTCACTTACCATTCGAGATATATTCAACATGAACATTGATGCTAGCTGCCCAGTTGCATCAGGTACCACAGAGAAGGCCAGATACTATTCCTTATCGGAGTTTTACACCTTATCCTCAACGTAATTTTGACTAGAGCCTGGATACTAGACCTTTAATTCTGACCTGAACCTTCCAAAACAATGTCTCTGTTTGTTTGGAATTGTTCGTACCACTGTTTCGTTGAAATTGAATATTCTTGAAAGTTCCTGTTCTTTATAGTACCGGATAACCCTACTTCTACGAAGTATTCACGAATTTCGGTAAAACATAACCTTATTTGCATCTCAGAGAGGGCAGTGTTTTTTTATAGAAATTCGCCAAGAAATTTCCGGATAAAGCTTTTAAACAAGAACGCCACAATTATGGATTGTGCTGTTTAAAACTGTCCGTATTCTCCGGAAACCCTTTCTTAACATTGTCCAGCATTCACTTTATAAATCATCATTAAATCATTAACTGAAAAAACTGTATTTTCCCGGCACGAGTTGAAAAAGGTCCCATAACCTGTCGTAACGGAATTCCTTTCGGTCTGCCTGCTTGCGGGATAGAATTTCAAATGTTCACCATTCACCACTCATATGGCTTCATGTACGATGTACCTTTTCTTGCTCATAGATTAGATTATAAAACACAGAACTTTCGGAATCCATCCTCCAAACCCAATGAACGGAATAAGGAACGAGTAGATTTAGAGGTACCCTTATTCCGGTCAAGATATTTTTCACTTTTCAGCATTTTCTATCGGGAAAATACAGGCAACAATTTGGTAATACGCTATAATGTTACCTGTTTTGTCTTGTTATGCTGCTGTGTTTGAAATCCAGGACAAATTTTCACTTAATAATGCTTAAATATTATGACAGACGTTCTTAGCAAGTGGGTTAATGAAAACAGTCAAAATTGCGCTCGTAGTGACGACCAACAAATTTTGTTTAAATTTTCACTATTAATCGCAAAAAATGACGCTGGTTTTCATTTCATTTCATGCATACATAACCATAGAAAAATATAAGGATATTTTTCTGCTGTTTGTAGACAAAAACTCTTTATTATTTATCATTTTGTCTTGCGTGAACGGAATTAGGCGCTGATTGGAATAAGGGCACAGCACGGTACAGTGTTTATCACCTGATAAACAGTAACTTGATGGTACATTCAATGTTAATTGCCTATATGCCGGGTATTAAGCCATCCGGAGTGGAAATTAATTACTATGTCTGAAACTCGATTAGGGTAACGATGGTGTTTTGGACATCTGAATATATTTTGGCCTTTTTCTCTAATTTAATACGAAAGTATGGTCAGAAATGTGATTATGAAAGAGGTTAAAGAGACACATGATTCCTATTTACTAAAAGGAAACTACCTAGAAAAACACGCAAAATATAGCCAAAAGTCCAAAATATATTCAGAAGTACAAAATACATCATTTACCCTATGCATATGTAGTTTTTCAATATTAATATTGCAACAAAAGTGGTACATCATCATCATGGGTTATTTGAAAAAAAAAAATACTATTTATAGCCTATTCAGTCTACGAGCTTCAAAATTAGATCCGTGAACTTGGACATCAAGTTACTGTCTGAAACTCGATTATGCATATGTACAACATGTGATAGATTTAGTTCGGAAAAGGTATTGGATGGTAACCGCCCCTTCGGTGGGCTTACCCTCCAATACCTTTTTCGAACTAAATCTATCACATGTTGTACATATGCATAATCGAGTTTCAGACAGTAACTAAAATATCGTAGACTGAATAGGCTATAAATAGTATTTTTTTTTCAAATAACCCATGATGATGTACCACTTTTGTTGCAATATTAATATTGAAAAACTTCCGTTTTCAGCCATAATTACAAGGAACCTATCACGTATAACAAGCGATGGCAAATGGAATGCAAAAAAATATCGGTCATAACAAGGGACTCACGTTTTTCCGTACAGCTGATTAGACCGGAATAAAGATCCTCCGGTGGCACGTTAGTGCGTGTTTAAAAACAACGCATTCTAAATTTCATCAACATTGTTTTTTTTTTGTTTCGACAAGGAACCCATCAAGCTTCATTCATGAACGGAGGTGCTGAATGAAATGTTTTGTATAAGTAATCCAAAAGATTGGTCAGTCTAATAAAGACAAACCATTCAGCTTGTTGACCGGAGGATCATCAATGAATAACGTAGCTATTAGGGTGGTTCAAAAAATGGATTTTGCTCCACAGTGCTCATCCGATTCTTTATCATGTTCTGAGTGTCCTCTGAAAATTTGAGCTCATTTGGATTAAAACTGATTTAGCACAAGCGATTTCAAGTTTGCATGCAAATTAGAATGGGGAAATTTATTTTTTCAGTATACTGTAAATGAGGCTTCCCCATTAAGCGCAGGCTAAAAGAAAACCTACATAGCTAAAAAGAATACTTAACAGCTTTCACTCAGTGAAAACCGCATCTTGATTAATCGTTCCAATAATTAGTAATCGAATTTAATCTATACCGTGGTTTTCTGGAGCTAATTGCATAACTCCTCAACAGGCAACATTGCTGCTTGTGGCGCGAAAGATAGCACACACAAATTCAGGCTACTATGTTGCACTGCACATTTCAGTGATGCCCTCAAAGAAGTTTAACGATCATGACTAAAGATTCGCAACCTGTATTAAAATCGATTACTAATTATTGGGGCGATTAATCACCATGCGGTTTTCGTTGGGTGAAAGCTGTTGAGTATTCATTTTAGCTATGTAGGTTTTCTTTTAACCTGCGCTCAATGCGGAAGCGTCATTTACAGTATACTGAAAAAATAAATTTCCCCATACTAATTTGCATGCAAACTTGAAATCGCTTGTGCTAAATCAGTTTTAATCCAAATGAGCTCAAATTTTCAGAGGACACTCAGAACATGATAAAGAATCGGATGAGCACTGTGGAGCAAAATCGATTTTTTGAACCACCCTAGTAGCTATACTTGTAGAATTATTATTATTATTATTTATTCAGACTAAGGCCGAAGTGGCCTGTGCGGTATATAAAAGTCTTCTGAATTCGGCTCGGTCCATGGCTACACATCGCCAACCACGCAGTCTACGGAGGGTCCGCAAGTCATCTTCCACCTGATCGATCCACCTTACCCGCTGCGCACCTCTCCTTCTTGTGCCCGTCGAATCGTTGTCGACAACCATTTCAACCGGGTTACTGTCCGACATTCTGGCTACGCACCCGGCCCACCGCAGTCGTCCGATTTTCGCTGTGTGAACGATGGATGGTTCTCCCAGCAACTCGTGGCTCATTCGCACACCACCATAGATGGTACGCAGCACTTTCCTTTCGAAAACTCTAAGTGCGCGTTGGTCCTCCACGAGCATCGTCCAGGTCTCGTGTCCGTAGAGGACTACCGGTCTAATGAGCGTTTTGTAGATTGTCAGTTTGGTACGGCGGTGAACTCTATTCGATCGGAGCGTCTTGCGGAGTCCAAAGTACGTACGATTTCCAGCCACTATGCGTCTCCGAATTTCTCTGCTGGTATCATTTTCGGCAGTCACCAGTGAGCCCAAGTACACAAATTCTTCTACCACCTTAATTTCGTCACCACCGATGCAAACTCGCGGTGGGTGGCTCTCATTGTCTTCTCTTGAACCTCTTCCTATCATGCATGTACTTCGTCTTCGACGTGTTGATGGCTAATCCGATCCGCTTAGCTTCCCTCTTCAGTCTGTTGTAGGCTTCCTCCATCTTCTCAAAGCAACGTGCCATAATATCTATGTCGTCGGCGAAATCAAATAGCCGGATGGACTTATTAAAAATTGTACCACTCGTGTTAATCCCTGCTCTTCGTATTACCCTTTCCATAGCGCTGTTGAATAGCAGACACGAAAGACCATCACCTTGCCGTAAACCTCTGCAGGTTTCAAAGGAACTCGAGAATGCCCCTGGAAGTCGAACTACGCACATCACCCGATCCATCGTCGCTTTGATCAACCGTGTCAGTTTATCCGGAAATCCGTGTTCGTGCATTAGCAGCCATAGCTGGTCCCGATCGATTGTATCATATGCGGCTTTGAAGTCGATGAATAGATGATGTGTGGGCACGTTGTATTTGCGGAATTTCTGCATTACTTGGCGAATGGAGAACACCTTGTCCTAGTCGAGTCAAGTACGAAACACCGAAGACGATCGTAAGGTTGTGGTCGAAATACGTATCTGTCAAGGTACAATCAAGTGGTGGAATTAAATGGGATGGTACAAACTCGTCTTATGAGAAATGAAGACATTTCACTAAAAAGCTCAAAATAGTTTTCTTAATAAAATTGTTGCCTGCTCTCCAATAATCGACGCATATTGTTTTCACATTCAGAGACCAAAATTCGCAGCACAGGATTTCAAGTTTTTTACAGCTTTCATTATTGGAAAGTACTGCTTGCAGAGATATGTTGTTCCGAAGAGAGAAAGTCTTATGACTCATCTGGATAGCTTTACTGGCTAAAAATAAATACGCCAAAAGTGCATTTGGTCCAAAAAATATATTTTTTTTCTTGTAAGGCTGCATACATTGATATTACTTTAAAAAAATTAAGTTGAAGCGAAACGTGAGACGTCTGGTCGTTAGAATGATTCAAATTTTGACTTTCTTAAAATACTCTTGACTTAACTTGACTTAACTAAAATAGTTAATGGTCATGGTTCATACAAACTTCAACCTGCGCATGCTCACTGCTCATTCAAATAACAACCATATTAGCTAAAAACTTAAGAGGATTATTAAAATCGCAAATATCATCGTTTAAGCATAGAGGATCAAAAAAGTCAATATTTGAATCACTTGACTGGTCATATATGGAGGATGTTTCTTTCCGAAATTTAGATTTGAGCTCATCGTTGTATTGGAGGTCGATAAAATTTTGATTTGAAACATTTCAGGTACATTATTAACATCATTGAACGGTGTTGATAACATGGTAACTTGAAAATTACTGTAAAGGGCTTGCATTTTATCAGATTTACATGAACTGTTTTCAACAAGCGAGAAATGTACCAGTTTTCAGCAATCAACCAAAATGTTTCGTGCCAATTTCGTTTTAAAAGCTTCGATGTTGAATAATATAAATTTGACGTGTTGGTCCTTGTCTAGCAGCTTTATGTTCATGTAATTGGTTTTACTTTATATTGTAAAAATAGTGCGGTTTTTTTTCGAAGAAAGACCTCGTATCGCGGTCTTTAGCCTCTTACCCAGCAACTCCTATCCCTACCTTATCGAGGCGCTGGCCGGGAAGACCGGGGAGCCAAGACCGGTGGGAACTATGGTCGTATACTGACAGGCAAGAGGAATTGGATCCTCTCCGGAGGTCTGCGTCTTTTCTCCATGTTAGGCGTTGCTCACAACAGCGTCTGTTCATCATGTTAGGGGTGGCTGATCATCGTTTGAGTGCCAGCGAGTGAAACTGTGCACCATGTCGCACCGGAAATAAGGAGGAATGGTCCTCCGGAAATTTAGGGGGTTTGGTGTCAGGCCCTGCAAGTTACGCAACGAATAATCAACAAGAAAGTACGTACCGGAACAATCTGCTTAGACCACTGCGACGTAAAGGGACTAGCGATTGGGAACTCGGTTCGTGGAACTGCAAATCTTTCAACTTCATCGGGAGCACACGCATACTCGCCGATGTGCTCAAGAACCGTAGAGTCGGCTGCGGCAACACATACGAGCTGGGAACAGCTTTCATAGTGATGGGCGATTTGCAAAGGCGCGTGATCGGGTGGTGGCCGATCAATGAGAGAATGCGCAGGTTGAGGATCAAAGCCCGGTTCTTCAACTTCAGCATAATCAACGTACATAGCCCACACTCAGGAAGCACTGATGCTGATAACGACGCATTCTACGCGCAGCTGGAATGTGAGTACAACAACTGCCCATGTCATGACGTCAAAATCATCATAGGAGATTTGAACGCTCAGTTTGGCCAAGAGGAGGATCTGACGACCAACTGGCACAACCTCACTCAACCCTACTTCATCGAGCTCAGTTGCTGATGAAGCAAGTGTGTAGGAGCCAGGCAATACTAAATACTCTTCCTACTTAGTTGGCAATGTACAAAAATACATATGAGAGAGTTAGTGCTAAAAATGTATTGCGGTTCGGCCACGGGCCTGGTGCTGGGAATGTGGTTTCATCAGTACCCGCTAAGCTGCGGAGGATGACGGAGGTCCTTCGTAGCTTAGTATGGAAGCACCTGTCTAGCGGTTGCCTTCCAGTAACTTTTCCTTACTAAATCTATCACATGTTGTGCATATGCATAAATCGAGTTTCAGACATAGTAATCAGGAGCAGTGGTGCGAATTATCAATCTCAGTGACTGAAATCTGTTGGAATTGATACCATATCCTCTTCACACTCACTTCCTAAAAGTGAAAACTGAAAATGGTTAGCAGCAACAATCAAAGAAAGAGTAAACAAAAGACCTCTCTTCTCATTGCACACGCAGCCCGCAGTGACAGTCCATTCAGTTCACTCGCTGCTGCGTGAATGCGACGGCCCTATATAAATGCATGGGTGAATACTATCACTTGAAAGACAGTGACAGGAAATTTGTGCCAATTGATCATCAGCTTCAGCCCGCTGTTGGCAAACCGAGTAAGCTAATCTACTCCTGCTTTGTCTTACTGACTGAAAGACACCGTCATAGGCGAAGAGGAGCAGAGAAAAATACAAAACAAAAGAATCACACTCAGCAGGCATTGTTGATAAATTGCACCACTGATCAGGAGGAGGAGTTTAAACCGACTATTGGAAAGTTTAGCGCTCACCGGCTGACGAACGAAAACGGCCTACGACTAATTGATTTCACTTCCTTCAAGAATATGGCCATTCGCAGCACCTAGGGAAGATCCATAAAGTACGTCACGCAAAAATTGGCGATTTTCAACCCCCCTCCCTCCTTCGTCACACTGTTTGTATTAAACGTCTAAAATTTTTGTATGAGTCGTCACGCTGTCGAGTCGTCTACTTCCAACACAGCCTACCGTATCGGTACATCTCCAGATCACCACTGCAGACAGAATCACAAATCTACCACGTTCTGATTGATGGACGTCACCTCTCCGACATTATCGACGTCAAGACATATCGTGGCGCTAACATCGACTCTGCCCACAATCTGACGCCCAAAACTATCCATCATCAACAATGTTTGGTACCGACGTCCGCCGCGGTACGACCTAGATCGACTAAAGCAACCTGATGTCGCCACTGTATATTCGCAGCATCTCGAGGCAGCGTTGCCAGAAGACGGTATGAGCTCGATGGAGCTCCCCTTGAGAACTGCTGGAATACAGTTGAAGCAGCCATTAACGACAACCAGCTCCCACCTTGAGGGAAGTTAAGATCGCCATCCGACAGCTAAAGACTATTGTAGCTTGTAAGGATGGTATCGCAGCTGAGCTCATCAAGATGGCTTCGGAAAAGCTGGCAACTTGTCTGCACAAACTGATAGTTAGATTCTAGCAAACTGAACAGTTACCAGAGGAGCGGAAGGAAGGGGTCATATGCCCCATCTACAAGAAAGGCGACAAGCTGGAGTGTGAAAGCATTCGAGCGATCACCATCCTTAATACAGCTTACAAAATGATATCCCAGATCATCTTCCATCGTCTGTTACCAATAGAGAATGAGTTCGTGGGAAGTTATAAGGCCGGCTTCGTTGACGGCCGCTCGACAACGGACCAAAAATGCCGTGTATACCAGGTCCCAACACACCATCTGTTCATTGACTTCAAGGTGGCATACGGCAGTATAGACCGCGTAGAGCTATGGAAAATTATTGACTAGAACAGCTTCCCTGGGAAGCTTACCAGACTGATCAAAGCAACGGTGGATGGTGTGCAAAACTGTGTGAAGATTTCGGGCGAACACTCCAGTTCGTTCGAATCGCGCCGGGGCCTAAGACAAGGTGATGGACTTTCGAGCCTGTTGCTCAACATTGCGCTAAAAGGTGTCAAAGGTGTCCTTCCTTACTTTGTATGTAGTTGCAAACATTCGAGTGCAATTATCCACAAAAGTACGTTTCAATATACAACGCATTGCAGTTGAATGGGCTGTTGATCAGTACCGCCAGAAGCTGGTCGAGTGGATAGGAGATGCCAATGGAACTAGCGACGTCGACAGATTGTGAGATAAGATCTATGATACTGTGACTACGACAGGAAGTTTTTGGCAACGAAATGGTTGATTTGATGTGCAGTGACAGCAGGTGACGGCCGAAAAAAATGTTGGCAGGAGTCAAGTGTTAGTGACCGGTATCCGATGTAATGGAGTACAGTGTAACAAGGGCAGAAGAGAAAATAATCCACCGCAGTTAGAAAAGGTAACTCCACAGATAAAAGACATTGAATTGATATACGTTGGCCCACTACTGCCATCTACTCAACTGATTGCGGCAGTACCTAAGGATGCAGCTGAATTACAACCGTCGAACGCAGCCAATGCATTTGACAGCCGCAATCGGGCTGCGTTTTCAATAACAATGATTCTTGCGCCATCTCCAATCGATTGCCAAACGCGGTCCCAATTTAAAATACATTTAAATTAACGGTTGCGGATGTTTACACACGTATGAGGTGCTAGCCTCAACATCTGTTATCTGTGGTATCTCGAAGATAGTATGAACCAGCCAACAATTCTGTTCATATAAAATAAATCATTTGCAATCCTGTTAAGTGGATACTTATTCGGTAAAAAAGGTCATATAAAATGCATAGATTCCATATATACGTACAAATTTGGAGGCCATATACGTACATGCGAAATAAATTTTCTTGCTTATATGATTTCATATGAAGTGTAAAGATCCTTTATACAACTTCGTTTATAACTACATTTATCATTTCATAAGACTTCGTATGCATCAATTTTGATCAACATCGTAACATTAACAACTTAAATAACCGTAATGATGGGTAGACACCTTTACGTGGTGTGTTACGGGGTAAGATCTACCACGGTTACATTGCCAGCTACAGGCAAATCCTGACCCAACGAATACCTTCCTCATTATCCAACTCCGTGGTACTTATGAGGGTGTCGCTAAGTCGGTGGCCTCTCGTTAAGTAAGTACTACATCAACACTTCCTTCCTCTCCCTAATTACGGTGAAGATAGGCGTGGCCAGGAGTAGTAATCCTCATTCTTTTGATATTTTTGTTTAAGACTGGAATCAAGGACCACTCCCCTTATTGATTTCTGATAGCATTCTAGATAAGGATCTCAAAAGTAAAACATGAGTATCACTAGTGTCCAATCTACGAATTACATCGTAACAATGCTAATGCTAATGCTAACATCGTAACTTAAACAACTTAAAAGTAGCCATACATAAAAAATACGTTTGGCAATATTTGGTGGAATTCAATGGGATTGTACAAACTCGTCTTATGACAAGTGAAGACATTCCACTAAAAAGCTCAAAATAATTTTCTTAACAATGTAAGGTAAAAAACGAGACGAACAAAAAAAATCCTCTTTCGCTTCTAATTATTCTTCACTAGCAGACCCGACGAACTTCGTTTCGCCTAAAATTGATTTATTTTCTGATTAGATCTCGAGTTATGAAGAAATTGGTGTTTCATTTGTATGGGAGCCCCCCTTTCCAAAGCGGGGAGGGGTCTCGAGCCATCTTAAGAACCTTCCCCGGCCCCAAAAACCTCTACATACAAATTTTCACGTCGATCGGTTCAGTAGTTTCCGAGTCTATAAGGCACAGACAGACAGAAATTCATTTTTATGTATATAGAAGAAGAAGATGTAAGATGTATATAGATTTACGAATTTTGAAATCACGCACACACCCAGTTTCGATTCGAAGATCTTCGAGATGCTAGTCCTTTAACAATCCTCAAAGCCACAGGAAGACATACACTGTGATCAAGAAACTGCACATCACATTATAAAACGGGGCTTTGTAATTTAATCTGATTCCATATGACTTCATTTATAATGTTTCTTTACTACTTCACATATGATTCATTACACCCTTTATGCAATTTGATTCGGATATTTATGTAATTTTTAGGATTTGCTTCTTGCATGTACTATTGGTATTTAGAGTGGAACAACTCCGCGCTTTTTATTGTGCTTTGCACAAATCTTTCACATACCTACATGCCAATTTTTTTTACGGAAAATCACATTTATCACACTATGATACTTTTCTACTTGTTATGTTTGAAGCTAATAAAATGATTGAAAATGATGACTTTATTTATGTAAGGAGTAAAATAACTTCATATTGACATCCAATGAACTCATATATAATTTGTTAATGAAGATCATAATGAAGTCCCAACTTAGTATCTTATGTATACAATTTTTATTAATTTCATATTGCATACGATTCTAACTTCATCTGGATATTTACATAATTTGAATCTAACATCCTTATACGACTACTGGTTTGCTGGGGAAGCTAGCCCTGAAGAGGCAGACGGTGACGACAGGCTTGGTCATTAAATCTACCAAGACAAATCACATGGTTGCGGGTAGAGATAGAGGAAGACCTCGTGGTATGAGTAGTTCTTGATGGGGTTGTGTTTGAAGTTGTTGTAGAATTTGTTTACCTTGGAATGTTTGTGACAAGTGACAACGACATTTCCCATGAAGTGAAAACACATATTGCTACTGCGAATAGGGCCTTCTACGGATAACGTAATCAACTTAGGTTCCGCAACATGCACACGGAAATAAAATTCGCTCTTTATAGAACTCTTTATGCGGAATAATGGTGAGGAATATGTTTCCGCAAGGAAAAGTGACAGCTCTATTTAAATTACGTGGCAGGCGTTATAAGCGTTACGAAATTTTCTATACTTGCAAGCTCCGCACTGCTTCAGTAGAGAAATCATTCCTTGACGATTCCTTAGTCTTATCTATTTGCACAGTACTTTTGAAGTCCATACTACCCTTTGTGGAAATGAAGTGTGTATGTTAAACGATGTGGACCGGAAAGCTTCCGGCCAAGCTTACATACTGTATCCTTGAAAATTTCACGAAAAATTGGTTGAAAGACTTGTTTTCAGCGAGAAGTGATGCAATTTAACTGTGGACACTCTTTTGTAGTTAAAGACCATTTCAAACCAACAGTAGACAAAGCAGAAATTAATCTTCCGTATTTTGTTGTTACTCCTATGAAACTTGGCTTTGATCTCTAGCCAGGTTTTCGTAACTTGGTAAGTTGGTATGCAAAATATTAAGAACCTTTCATTTTATGCACAAAAAAACTAACAAGATGTTGGACCAATGCACCATGCGTCTCCATATGCTCATATGCTTTTAAATTACGAACATGTTTGAAGCTTATTTGCCTCTCCAAAACGAAATAACGAACTCGTCGTTGAGATTATAAATATAGATTTTTCTTGATCCGAAATCCGAAAAATCCCGAATAAAAAAAGATCGGAAATTTCAATTTCCTAATTATTGCTTGGCGTTTCGAAGGTAAACAATAGACACTTTTCACAACTAAAATTTCGGTGAAAAAAATGTTTGTACTTGATATGGTTCATATTACCCACACCAGAACGTGTCCGTTTTACCCCTCCATGATCCGATATCTTAAATTTCAATAAATAAAAAGGAACCTATTAAGAAACGAACTGACAACACTGATACCAATCGATGAACCGCTGAAGAGGGTACCGGCCCCCTACACATCACCCACCAGCTACGCCATCGACTAAGGAAATTCGGCATCGATTTAGTATTCTTCAGCAGAAGCAATCAAATGAAGACATTGTTGGGCTCCACAAATGATAGAGTAGAAATGTTAAATAAGGCAGGGGTTTATCACATTAATTGTTCACAGTGTGATAAAGTATATGTAGGTCAAACAAAAAGATCGTTAGATGTAAGGTTCAAAGAATATATTGCAGAAGTAAGTAAGGCTAACAGGGAAACTGATGAGGGATTAAATTATGAGTTTAGGTCTAAGGTAGCTGAACAATGTATATCAGGAAAATAATTCAATTACGACATCAAACATTAAAATTTTAAGAAATGTCTCTTCTCCGTGGAAACTTGATGTTGCTGAGAGGTTGGAAATCTACCGACAGGTTGATGAATAAAGATCAAGGAAATGGTAGCTCCTGGCTCTTCAAGTTTTTACCTATAAGCATTAAGTGTAACAGGCGAGTAGACGTAAGCACAGCAGTAGAATAAGATGATATACCTAGATAGTACCTAAGCCTAGTATAAATAGTGTAAGTTGCGATCATTTTCTTAAAGTCGAGTCAAGTACGAGACACTAAAGACAAGCTTATTGTTGAGGTCGAAATACGTATATGTCAAGGTACAATCAAGTGGTGGAATTAAATGGGATGGTACAAACTCGTCTTATGACAAGCAAATTTGGAGATAAATCACCGGCTCAATCCGTTTACAATCTTTGAATAGATTATGTTCATAATCCTTCAGGATCATGCGGATTATTTTTGCTGATTTCTGCTTTGAAATCTTACTGTACATCAAAAATAAGCAAAACTAAATTGGGGCATACCGCCGAATACAGCTTGTTATTTGAAGCATCTTCAATTCACTAAATTACCTTTAGGTGAGAAACAAAATGCTATCGGAATGTAAAATATTGTCCATTGTTTCCTTAGTAAGAGAGGGGCGCCCAAATAAGATTTCACCAATGGTGCCGGAAGTCTACGATACGGCTCTGGGAAGAAGCATCTCCCAATCATCATGTCCTTATTGTCACAGAATTCTACAAATAGCGTTTTTTGCTCGTCTCTTCGAGATCATGACGTCCCATAGTCCGTGGTGTCGGAGCCGATCTTCACATTGAAGTTATCCATGGTAGATCCTGATGTCACTCTTTGGAACTTTAACCACGACGGTATTTAGTTTACTATAAAGATTATCCTGGCCCTCTATGTAACTCGACAACATTGGTTGGCGCACAAATTTGAAGTTTTTAGAGGTTCCTAACTCATGTACTGAATCTGAATCGGATATAACGATATAACCGATATAAAAGTAAGCAATCAACCATGCAGGTTGAAACTTGAAAACCAGTTATAATTCAATTTAATGTCATAATAAAAAATTGTTTTTTTTATTGCTCTCATAATGATATCTGACTTTACTCGGGTTCTCAACTGGAAGGTCATTGATCTTTTTATTGCTCTTCAGCAATCGGTCTTGCTCCACAAACAAATCTCAATTAACAAGTTAAGCAATTTATACATACTTTTTGCATATGAGTGTGCATTTTCCTGTCTGTTTCACTAGAATAAAAAAAGAGCGGTTTCGTTTAATTTTGGGTAAGCTATCGAGTTACTGCCGTGCGCCACACTCAACAGAAAGTTGTCCACCGCGCACAGTCCTCCAGCACAAGGTAAATTTAACCAAACCTCATGGTATATGACTCAGTAGAAAATCTGCCTACGCAGGTGGGTAATTGTTCCACCGGCGAGAAGTAAACGAACGCTGCATACAACATATGTATAGGCTAACATTTTGTCAAGGTGGTTGACTTGTGCCGCATATCATAGTTCTCGTGCTCCTAAATTCCACAGCGCAATGCAATGCAATGTGAGGAAAACATGTGCCTTTTATAATAAAACTTTAACTAAGATGCAATTTGAAGTCATTTTCCCACTAAACACGTGAATGGCATTAATTTGCAGTATGTTTCTAATTACGATGTAATTCGCATTAATTCGCTCTTGGGTGACGCATGCTTTTCTCTGACAAATGTTGGACCTTGACCCTTTGATGCATTGTGAGTTGCTCGCTCTCTTCTATGCTATTTACAAAAAGAAGCCTCCTGAATGCCTTTACAAGCAGTTATCAGCGGAAGAAATTCACATTTTTACACATGACATCGACTAGGTAGGTAGTAGTACTACCATCCCATGCACTTAAAGGCGCCTGTTCTAGTTATGTACGCAACTAATCGGTTGGCGTCACTCGCGGTGATAACGTGATAAGTGTGATTCTGATTTCTAAACTCTCGCTTCCAATGCCGTTAGGTCACGTTCCTTGTGGTATACAGAATCAGTTTTGTTGGGTCTCAACACACGCATACCAAGGGGGTATAGCTCAGTGGTAGAGCATTCGACTGCAGATCGAGAGGTCCCCGGTTCAAACCCGGGTGCCCCCTCTGAGAATTATTTTTGTTTTAGTGATGATTATCACTAACAAATTGCATAAGGCTAATTTTTTTCCTCTCCATGGGATCACCCTTTTATATTATTTGAGTATGACTATGAGTGTGGGTGGTAGTTATATCAATCATAATGCTGTTGTCTATTGTTGTTGTAAGTTTGGTGTTGACGTAAGTAATATCGGTTTTAAACATGCAATAGTATATGGGGTCGTTCACAAATTACGCAACGCTAAATTTTGAGATTTTGTACCCCCACCCTCCCCCTCGTAACACTTTTTGTATGGAAGGTCTAATTTTTTTTGTATGAACCGTAATAATCGGTTGGTGGTTAACAATCCCCCCCCCCCCGCCTTTGCGGAGTTATACTTAGTTTGTGAACAGCCCCTAAGATTTACAAATCATTTCTTCGATATCATTATTCAATCTAGGTATAGACTAGACCAAGATGAATACACAGCTAGGTGTTGCAATCTGCCCAGTTTATGGACGAGAAGAAGGCGGGGGTGAAAAATTCATTTTCGGTGCAAAACATAAACAAACCGGCTGGCTCTTCCATACTAAAATCCAAGATGGCTGAATCGTGAATTTGGCAGATTGGAACACCTAGTGGTGTATTCATCTTGGACTAGACTAGGTAATTATAAAGTACTAGTTGACCCGGCAGACGCTGTCCTGCATAGTAGGCGAGAATGCGCGTTCCGAACAGCCCATGCAAAGTTCGCATAGGAATCACAATTTTGGTTTTTCACGATTTGCTCAACTTTACTCGTAATTTTCGCATTAGGAAATATCATATAAACCCGTCGGAAACTATTACGAATGTTTCTGCTGAAGACATGGAAAAAATCCATCCAGCCGTTTTTGAGTTATGCGGATACGAACACAGACCATTTCATTTTTATATATAAGATAATGAATGTATGCTTCAAATATATGTGAGTAATGACCTTTGGTAAGTTTTATAAACCCTTCGTCGACCTGAATATAATCTGTCCCATTTGAGGTAATTAACCTCTCTACAGTGCCAAAAAAAGCTCACACTTAACTGCCTATGATCGCATATTTGTAACAATCGACAAAAGTAGGCATGGAACGTTTAAATTTGTGGTATGTAGCAGTATGCAAATCTAATTAATTTTCGAAAAATCGCCAAAACTTACAGAAAAACATTTTTTAGTTTAAATCTTCCATAGCGTCTCCTACATTACTGCAAATTAATTGCGAAATGCTTTGTTCATGGAATACGGCATATCGGCGATAGAATTTTCCAGTTTTACTATTATGCGATCACTTTTTTCAAATTTACAAAACAACTTTAGTTTTTCCAAGTTTTCTATACCAATTATTTAGTCAGCTTTAAAAGAATAAAGGCAATAAACCATAGAGGAATATTGTCGCTGCAGTTCCCTTTGTCCTCGTTCGAAAACATGTTGGGTACACAACTGTCAAAATGTACTGATTTTTTTTCGTTGACATTCAGTTCTAACTTCTCCAAACCATTCTGTACTTAGTTCAGACCAATTCGTCTACCAAGTCAATTGGGCTCGGTACAAAATCAATAGCACCCCATGGTGTCCATACAGGCCTTTAGTGGACGTTTTAGATATGTTCAAACCGGTCAATTGGTCAATTCAACTGGACTCGATACAAAGCCAGTAGCCGCCTATGGCGTCCATACCATCGAAGCCATGCTCATGATTTACGATATAAGTATGTCCGAATAGAGATTTTCTAAGTTCTCCAAATATATTTGGAGTTAAAACTATAGACACTGTAGATTCCATAGACGAGCTGAGGCGAAGGCGAGTGTAGCCAAACGAGCATGACGTCACGATTGCAATCCAAGCAACGGAGCGTGTGACGTCAAATTCGCGTGGTACACTGTGAAAAAGTGGAAAAACACACTTAATCGAAATGACCCAACCGTGCCTGCGCTCGTCTATGGATCCTATACTGCCGCTAACCGCAAGTCGAGCACATCTGTATATGGGCCTCCATATACAGATGTGCTCGACTTGCGGTTAGCGGCAGTATAGTGTCTATAGTTAAAACCAATTGATCTTTCCGGTCAACTGGCTTCGGTTTAAAATCAGTAGCAACCCATGATATTCATACAGGCCTTTAGAGGCAATGCGGCTGAATAACGATTAAGATATGTCAAAATCGGATACTCTAAGACCTAAGTTCTCCAAATCACTTTGGAGTTCAGACCAATTGATCTACCAAGTCAACGGGGCTCGGTACAAATCCAATAGCAACCCATGATGTCCATAAAGAGGCCATGCGCATTAGGCAGCGTTGCTGGAAGAGGGTGAGCTCGATGGGGCCCCTCTTGAGGACTGCTGGAATACAGTCAAAGCAGCCATTAACGACGCAGCGGAGAACAACGTCGGGTATATGGGTTGAAGTCGATGGAACGATTGGTTCGACGAAGAGTGCAGCCAGATTCTGGAGAAGAAGGACTCAGCGCGGGCGGCCGCGCTGCAGCAAGGTACCCGGCAAAACGTGGAAGGTTATAGACTGAAGCGGAGACAGCAGACCCACCTTTTTCAGGAGAAGGAACGCCGCCGCCGGAAGAAGCGGAGTGCGAGGAGATGGAACAGCTGTGCCGTTCTCAAGATACACGCAAGTTCTATCAGAAGCTCAACGCATCCCGCAAAGCCTTCGTGCCGCGAGCCGAAATGTGCCGGGATAAGGATGGGAGCATCTTGACGGACGAACGTGTGGTGATCGAAAGGTGGAAGCAGCACTACGGGGAACATCTGAATGGCGCTGAAAGTACAGGCAGTGAAAGTCAAGGCAGCGGAGGAGATAACTACGTCAGTTCAGTGGACGATGGAAGCCAACCAGCCCCTATCTTGAGGGAAGTTAAGGATGCCATTCAACAGCTAAAGACCAATAAAGCAGCTGGCAAGGATGGTATCGGAGCTGAGCTCATCAAGATGGCCCTGAAAAGCTGGCCACTTGCCTGCACAAACTGATAGTCAGAATCTGGGAAACCGAACAGCTACCGGAGGAGTGGAAGGAAGGAGTTATATGCCCCATCTACAAGAAAGGCGACAAACTGGAGAGTGAGAACTTTCGAGCGATCACCATCCTTAATGCCGCCTTCAAAGTGATATCCCAGATCATCTTCCGTCGTCTGTCACCATTAGTAAACGAGTTCGTGGGAAGTTATCAAGCCGGCTTCGTTGACGGCCGCTAGACAACGGACCAGATCTTTACGGTACGGCAAATCCTTCAAAAATGCCGTGAATACCAGGTCCCAACGCGCCATCTGTTCGTTGATTTAAAGGCGACATACGACAGTATAGACCGCGTAGAGCTATGGAAAATTATGGACGAGAACAGCTTCCCTGGGAAGCTTACCAGACTGATCAAAGCAACGGTAGATGGTGTGCAAAACTGTGTGAAGATTTCGGGCGAACACTCTAGTTCGTTCGAATCGCGCCGGGGACTAAGACAAGGTGATTTCGTGCCTGTTGTTCAACATTGCGCTAGAAGGTGTCATGCGGAGAGCCGGGTGTAACAGCTGGGGTACGATTTTCAACAGATCCAGTCAATTTATTTACTTCGCGGATGACATGGACATTGTCGGCCGAACATTTGCAAAGGTGACAGAACTGTACACCCGCCTGAAACGTGAAGCAACAAAAGTTGGACTGATGGTGAATGCGTCAAAGACAAAGTACACGCTTGTGGGCGGAACCGAGCGCGACAGGGCCCGCCTGGGAAGCAGTGTTAAGATAGACGGGGATACCTTCGAGGTGGTCGAGGAATTCGTCTACCTCGGATCCTTGCTAACGGCTGATAACAACGTTAGTCGTGAAATACGAAGGCGCATCATCTGTGGAAGTCGGGCCTACTACGGGCTCCAGAAGAAACTGGCGGTCGAAAAAGATACGCCACCGCACCAAATGTGTCATGTACAAGACGCTTATAAGACCGGTTGTCCTCTACGGACATGAAACATGGACAATGCTCGAGGAGGACTTGCAAGCACTCGGAGTATTCGAGAGACGGGTGCTTAGGACCATCTTTGGCGGTGTGCAAGAAGACGGTGTGTGGCAGCGAAGAATGAACCATGAGCTCGCCCAACTCTACGGCGAACCCAGTATCCAGAAGGTAGCTAAAGCCGGAAGGATACGATGGGCAGGACATGTTGCAAGAATGCCGGACAGCAACCCTGCAAAGATGGTGTTCGCTTCCGATCCGGCAGGTACGAGACGGCGTGGAGCGCAGCGAGCGAGATGGGCAGACCAGGTGCAAAACGACTTGGCGAGCGTGGGGCGTATCCGAGGATGGAGAGATGCGGCCTCGAACCGTGTATTGTGGCGTCAAATTGTTGATTCAGTGTTATCTGTTTAGATGTAACCTAAATAAATGAAATGAATGAATGCGCATTATTTACGTTTTAAATATGTCCAAATCGTACATTCTAAATTGCAGGACATACGTCTTCCGATTACGGATCTCCAGGAAAACCAGTAGGAGATCGGCCGGCTGAAAAACAACAAAGCCCTTGGGGTTGACCAACTACCAGGAGAGCTGATTAAACACGGTGGTGATGCACTGGCTAGAGCGCTGCACTGGGTAATTACCAATAATAAAATAAAAACTGATAATAAAACTTCGGAAGTATCAACGAGCTATTTTTCGACATAAAGAAGCCATACAAACACAAAAGGCTCTATAGACGAGCTCGGTGGTCTAGTGGCTACCGCTTCTGCCTTATAAACAGGAGGTCGTGGGTTCAATTCCAGGCTCGTTCCTTTCCTACTTTGTATTTCTATCTTAATTCTTTCTGTATTTCACGTTATACCAAAACGATTCCTACTGTTATAACCTTCCACGCAATCCCAAAACCTCCCGTGGCACCTATGAGAGGTCGTAGAGTTCTCTGCATCTTTCTTAAGTAGGTGTCCAACAAACCATCCTTCCCCTTCCTCAGCATTCGCAAGGACGTGGCCAGGACAGATCTCGACTATTGGAGAGTGCATTGCTTCCATCTAAGAGTTAAAGATTAGTCCCAAATCAATATCTGTGGTAACGGATGAAAGTAATGCTACTCTCATACAATAGTCTTGGCTTGTACCGCCTACGAATTTGTGCGAACTGCTAAATGCTAATGCTAATGCTAATGCTAATACAAACACAAAAGGCTCTATAGAGGAACTGGGGGTAGGACGCCCACGTTAAGGAAAATGCCATTTTTATCAATGAAAACCACCATTTCAGCCAGTTTTCATCAGCGCATACTGAATAACAGCATATCTGCGACTGACTACCGATAACAGATATCTAATTGTCCATTTTATTGCACAGAAATTTGATTTTTAAAAAGCACCCGAAAAAAAATGATTTTGAAACCATGCGGGGTGAGATGCGCCAGTGGATGGGTTAAAACGCGCATGTGCTTATCGTACTGATTTTCATTTTAATTGCCTACATTAAGGCAATTAACCGAATGTTTCAGCTGTTTCGGTCATACGAAATGAGCATGGGCGTAATGCCCCACACCGACCTCAGAAGTTTGAAGGCCCATAAAATCGTTTTAAAACCATTTTGACGACGATTTCGTGTGGAACATAAAGAACACGAGTAAGCAGCATGGCTCATGGCTCAATTATTAATTTATCAATGTATAACAGCGACAGAAAGACTAAATTCCACCGAGCTAGAATTGCATCAAAACACGCAAAAATCGTTTTTTCGAGTTTTTCATGTATAACTAGAGAAAAATCATGAAATATATGTATCCAATGGCAATATTTTTCATTGCTTTATCGTATAGACTATTGAAAATAATCAAAATGGGGATATTTAACCTTATTCAGGGGTGGCGCGTTTTAACCCCTATGGGCGTACTACCCCCACTTCCCCTATACCTCAACCAATTACAAGTTTTCGGCAGGAGAAGTTAATTGCCGATAGGGTAAATGATGTATTTTGGACATCTGAATATTTTTGGATTTTTTTGGACTTTTGGTTATATTTTGCGTGTTTTTCGACTTAGCTTTCTTTAAATAAATAGGAATCATGTGTCTCTTTGGCCTCTTCCATAATCACATTTATAACCATTAGGGTGGCTCAAAAAACACTTTTTCAAATTGTTTGATGGGCCGCCCTCTTATTCGGTTCTATTCGATGCCCTGATGCTCTGGACAAAATTTCAGCCAAATCGGTCAACGTTTGGGCAGTGCTAAACTCGTTGGAAGTTTATATGGACAAATGTATGCAGAAACATCCAAAAACAGTGATTTGCAGTTGGACGGCACAGTTTACGATCAAGAACCATGATACTCATTCAGTTCTTGTAAAATAAAATACAGAATGTTATGCTGAAAACCGCGAGAAGATTAGAGTTTATTACGCAAAGTTATTGGCATTTTACTGGAGTGTTGTAGAGGTGAATTTATTTCTTTTCAAAGGTAAAAGAAACGAAATTTGCTCAAACCCCACTGCAGAGAAATGCTAATAACTTAGCCGGGCGAACTCAAATCTTCTCGCGGTTTTCTGCATAACATTCTGTATTAAATTCTCCAAGATCTGAATGAGTATCATAGTTCTTCATCGTAAGTTGAGTAGTCCAGCTGCAATTTACTGTTTTTGGATGTTTCTGCATACATTTTTCCATATAAACTTCCAACGAGTTTAGCACCGCCCAAACGTTGATCGATTTGGCTGAAATTTTGTCCAGAGCATCAGGGCATCAAATAGAACCGAATAAGAGGGCGGCCCATCAAAAAAATTGAACAAAGTTTTTCCCATACTAATTTGAGCCACCCTAATAACCATATTTATGTAACAAAATGAACAAAATATAGCCAAAAGTCCAAAATATATTCAGATGTTCAAAATACCATCGTTACCCTAATTAGCACTAACTGCGTACGAGCCAATCAACCAAAATGAGCGCTGAATTCAGGTATACTACCCAGAAACTGGGTACCAAAAACAGAAGTACCAAAAACGATGTTGGGTAGAGTGCCAATGTACCGCGGATGACAGGCGTTTCACCCTCCTGGAAATTTCAGAGTATGCAAGGTAAATGATACTTGTCATATTGTGTTCGGGTTCGGATAAAGGTTTGTCGCTAGGTGCGTTTGTCAGTAAAAAACTCTGTTGATGACAAAGAGTCTATTGTTAGGCGTTGCCCGAGAATTCAGCTCAATGATCGATCCCTCTAAAAGTGATATGATTTTTTTTTTCATTTTACAACATACGAGGTTTATGTCTCCACAAAAGTTGTTGCAAAACTTCTTCTGAAAAACTTTGTCGAAGACGCCAAGCTCATAATTGCATTACTTTTGGATATATATTCTATTTGTGCTTACAAGTTTTGAACATGTGCATCATATAAGCATACAGGTATATGGAGACGCATGGTGCATTGTTACACCAGCTCCTTGGAACAAAACTTTTTTGTGCAACAATTAAAGGTTCCCCCAAACACACGCGACGCAACGCGATACTATCGCTTGGCGACAGCGATTCTGTCGCCGTTGGTATGGAAGTGTAAATAGAACATTGTCTGCAGCGACCCAACGATAGATTCGCGGCGATTAGTTGTCGCCGTCGCGGAGAAGAAATAGCTTAGGTCTGGGGGAGCCTTAAAGGTTTATAATATTCTGCATACCAGTGAGAGCATATTCGCATGAAGTTATGATCAAAAAAACCTGGCATGATGTTGAGGCCTACTTAACTGTTCCACAAGAGTAATGGCAAAATACAGAAAATTGATTTCTGCTTTGAACAGCAGGCAATGGTTTATGATTACACATACCTTACATCCGCTTACAACTCGACAGTTCAAGTATTAAATCATAGTAAATTACTTGTACTTTTAAATGCGTATGAGATTGTCTGGCACTATTTGTCCCTTGTCAAGTTGCAGTTATATCAAATATTTCTAAAAATATAAACTATAAACTGTTTTACCTTTTTTGTTTTTAAATAATGTTTTTAAGACGCAACAGTCACAATAGGTTAAAAAATATAAAAAAATATGAGGCATTTTTAGAGATATGTTGATTGTATTAGTCATTAACGAAATCAAGCAAATAGCGGGACTGACTTGCGTAAAAAATTCCAGACGTATTTCTCGGCAGAATATGACCCGCTTATAAGCTTACAACTATTGTAATGGTCACTTATAGCATAGCATATGTGATTGTACATATCGTGGGTGGCTATACAATTGTCAATTGAGCAATCTATTGTATATTGTCAGAAATTGGTACTTGGGATAACCCGAGCAGCACTAGTCACACAAAATTGATTGCAGCATCTATATTGTGACTAAATCTAGTCACATATGAGTTACAGTAAGCCATGTGAAACATGTGAACTAGGGAAGTACCATTTCCTATACAGAAGCAGTTGTATACCTGCCCACGTCCTTACAATCACGGAAAGGTGGGTAGGAACGTTAGGTCAACATCTACTAGTGAAGATGCATTGATCCCATACTACCTTCATATCATAGATGTCTTGGGAAGGAAAGTTTATGTTATTGGGAACGGTAAATAATAGGCACCTCTACTCTATTCGACAATATAGAGCGTTGGTCAATAATAGTATATGCTGAAAAAATATTAAAATATATTTATTCATTTACGTACGAACCGTCCAAAGCAAAACAAAGTAAGCAGGATCTTGCAAATGTGTACCATGTACAAAACACGTTCAATCGCACACTTACACCGACAGCTAAAAAACAGAATCACAAACTCGGATTTCTCGAATGTTATGCGTCCTAAATAAACACTGATTGATTTTCATTTCGCCCGCACAAAGTAATAAAATTGGACCGCGTGAACTATCTGCTTACTGAGCAGAAACGCGATAAAACAGGCACTCACTATTGTAATGGTCACTCATGGCATCAAATTCTATTTCCGAAAAAAAATAGACTGATAGAATGATGATAACGAGTTTTCTTATAAGTCATGTGTTGCCAAATTTCTTACCAGTTAAACGCTAGCAATGAAAATTGAGGATTCAAATGCTATTTTCTCAATTCTGGACCACATAAGTAAACGTTTTTCTCCGCCATTATTGCCCTTATATGACGGAGAAAAGCTTTTCGAATACATTCCGTGATTTCCTAGGAAATGCTTGTTTCAGGACGAATTTGCTTCCCAAAATCATGTACACTCAATTCGTAAAGTCTTATTTCCAATTAAGTACAAGCATTCCTAGAAAGGCACTACACGAGCTAGTCGCAAGTGGCACGGAAATCTTGTCGACGGATTTTGTTCTTATGTGTTTTCAAAACGTTGGGATTTACAAGAATTCAGAACGGGTAAACAAATATTCCGTATTTTAGATACATGGAAGCTGAAAACTGGCTATGCATTTTCTGGTGCAGCTCTCAGATTTGGATTTAGACATTGGATTCCAAAAGACCTGTATTTCCGACAGACTATTGAGCTTCTGTGCTTCTCTGAAACAGAATTTCTGTTGTGTTGTGCTACATTATATAATAGTCTGATTGGAATGGAATAGAATAATATTTCAATCCTTGGTTTATGATCATGTGTTGATAATACCTGTTGTTATCCTAATCCTAGCAATTTAATAAACAAATACCAAACATCTACATGCTTCATAAAAAAGAAAAAGCCTTCCAATTTTTCACAGTTGCGCGTTACATGGGGGAGGGACGGGGATAAAAAATATATTTTGCTACGTAGGGGAAGCAGGGGGTCAAAAACTCCGATTTTTGCGTTACGTAATTTGTGAACAGATCTGTTGCGCTCCCGTCTTACGCATATTTGTCCCATGTTTGCTGGGGTTCCCTGTATACATGGGACAGTTCTGCGTATAGCGGCAGTGCATTGAATGCAAATAAGGTAACCGTACCCTTAGTGGAGGTAGCACCAATAGTGGATGCAGTGGGGTTTTAATAAGATTTTTCATAATTATATAGGGGAACTGTTCCATTTTCCATCTCACTGAACATATATTCATCTCATCGCAAAACAGAGAAATACAGCACCAATTTTGTCGCTTCTTTTTGCTAACATGCGTGCTCACTGCTGAAAAAAATCACAAAAATAAAAAACAAATCAAATTCCTTTTCATTGCTTTGTTTTTGATGGGATGGAAATTGGAGCTATGAGATGAAGTGCCGAACCGTTCCCCTAGGTACTTACGATCCCGAGCAGCACAAGTCAGACAAATCTGGTTTCAGACACTTGATTGTGACTAAATCTGGTCACATACGAGTTGCAGTAACCTTTGTGGAATATGTGTGCTGCTAGGGATGGTTTCAGTTGATGCGTCGTATTATAAATATGCTGTTAAATCCAACTTACCATAAGATTTCGTTTAAAAAACTATTTACAACGACAATGACAACAAAATTTTGACAATCCTTAATACAATTGACTCTCTTGTACCTATAGTAGAGTAACTGTGCCAATAGTGGCGACAATTGACTATTTTAGGTAGTTGTTGATGTTAAATAACACCATTCTTGTTTTTATTAGCATTTTTTTTATAATATCTATTTGCAAAGATATTAAAGCTGTTAATTTCGCATAATTACCGATTTTGAAATAGTAGTTTGTGCAACAAGTTGCAAAAAGATGATTTTTTCAGCACGAGTAGTACGTTTATCCAACGAGGCTTGCCGAGTTGGATAAATATTACGAGTGTAGAAAAAATCGAGTTTTGCAACGAGTTGCACACGCTATTTTTTGCAATGACGAAAATAGTAGTTTGTGCAACTAGTTGCAAAAAAATGTTTTCTCAGCACGAGTTGTACGTTTAAAAAATCGAGTTTTACGACAAGTTGCACACGCTATTTTTTGCAATGACGAAAAATGGGCTTAAATATGATAAATCTGTACCAAAATCGTACAATTTTATTCACTTAGCATGACCAATCTTGCCAAAAAATCATGTTGCTGCAGAAAACAAACAGATTTCATGTTATCGTGCTTCATTGTGTGCTCGACAAGTAGACAGACCATATGGCGATAAATAAACCTGCCTTTGGAGAATTTAATGTCATGTCCATCAAATTATTTCATTTATTACGTGACACAGAGAATGCATTATTTGAACACTCACCCAAGCCAATTTAGCTAAATGTGGTCATGTAACTATTGTTCTAATACTGGTTTTCCATTATAGCACCCAAATGAGTGCTTTAATGGATTTTTTGCAATTCCTGATCATAATACCTGGTTTACAGTTCGTCTTTGAGTGATAAAACGGCCTACTTTTCCATACCAACGAAATGGGTACTTTAATGAACATTATGCAACTCAAATGGGTTGCATAATATTCATTATAGCACTCATTTGGGTGCTATAATGAAAAACGTACATCAGAACAGTAGTTACATGACTATATTTTACTGAAATAGCTTGGGTAAGTGTTCAAATAGTGTATTCTCTGCATCACGTAATTAATGAAATAGTTTGATGAACATGACATCAAAATGTTCTGAGCGAGGACATCTATCGCTTCACGGCTTATCGAACTATGCAATGTGGCACGGTAACATTTAATCTGATTGTTCTCTGCAGCAATATAATTTATTGGCAAGAATGATCATGTGAAGTAAAGTAGATTGTACAATTTTGGTACAGATCTATCAAATTTAAGTCCATTTTTCGTCATTGCAAAAAATAGCGTGTGCAACTCGTTGCAAAACTCGATTTTTTCAGCACTCGTAGTATTTATCCAACTCGGCAAGACTCGTTGGATAAACGTAACTCCTGCTGAAAAAATCATCTTTTTGCAACTTGTTGCGCAAACTACTATTATGCAACCCATTTGAGTTGCATAATGTTCATTAAAGCACTCATTTCATTGATATGGAAAAGTAGGCCGTTTTATCACTCAAATGCCAACTGTAAACCAGGTATTATGATCAGGAATTGCAAAAATGAACTTTAATTTGATAAATATGTACCAAAATGGTACAGTCTAATTTACTCCACATGATCATTCTTGCCAATAAATTATGATGGTGCGGAGAACAATCAGATTCCATGTTATCGTGCCACATTGCATAGTTCGATGAGCCGTGAAGCGATAGATGTACTTGCCATTGGAAATTTTTGATGTCATGTCCACCAAACTATTTAATTTATTACGGGGTGCATATAATACACTATTTGAGCACTTACCCAAGCTATATCAGCAAAATGTAGTCATGTAACTACTGTTCTGATGTTGATTTTTCATTATAGCACCCAAAAGAGTGTTATAATGAATATTATGCAACCCATTTGAGTTGCATAATGTTCATTAAAGCACCCATTTCGTTGGTATGGAAAAGTAGGCCGTTTTATCACTCAAAGACGAACTGTAAACCAGATATTATGATCAGGAATTGCAAAAAAATATTTTTTGTGGATCTACTAATACCTTCGCTATTGGTACTGTTACCGTAATGTGAATAAGGGGAAATATGGGAATCTATCTCCATAAAGTGCATTTTAACTCCCCAATGTGTTTTGCTTATCACATTTTATAATGCACAAAAAAGGCATAATCGTCGTTAGGTAGGTTATTGAGGGTTTTTTTTGAATATGTATTTCCTGTACCATTTGACCCCCCAAATATTAACTTTGATGGTCTGACCAACGAAGTAACCTTCCAGTCAGCATGAACAGGGACAGGAAAACCCTGAAGTAGGCCCAGCCCCACGTTGCTATTTATAAACAGGGGGCGAATGTTTGAGCAAATATTTACATCTTTTGGATGCCTGAGCGTATATGCACAACGTCAAGAGTCATAAGCGAAGCAAGAATTTCGTGCACAGCTTTTCGCTCACGAACTGCGTGATTTTCCCGAGGAAAACCCAATGTAAGTAATCCGAGATAAGATTGTTGAGCACGGGTTCAAGCATATATGCTACCTACAGCGACCAATAACCAGGAAGTACTTCTGAGCTGCGGTCTATTCGGTTCTTTCGCGATTGAAGCGCAAAGTCCGTCAGCAAAGTACCACAAAAGCAGCAACGTAATCGCCAATTACACTATGGAACTTTTCCACATGAACAGGTGGACAACATTTTTTCATTTTCTTGTGTGAAAATTACACAACTACAAAAGATGATGATTTGAAAAAGTGGCAAAAAAGTTATATCAAACACAATAAAGATAAGAAATTCATAACAAAAAGGCATTGTAGTTCAAAGCTACTATACACAAAATATAAAATTTATAATTATTTTATAATTTAAAATTTATTTGTATCCTCCATGCATACAAAATAAATACTTTAAACAACTGAGCTTGCTGTGACTTAAACTCAAAACGAGCTGTAATCTGGCTAGTTGGTTGACAATTTAATAAAAAATTAGAGAAAATATTACTTATGTACATTAGTTGACTAATCTTAATATTAAAAAAAGTTAGATCTTCAATGGAATTATTTTATGTGCCATAAGACGAATTACATAGTAGTACTTAATTGCAGAAGTTTGTAATTTTACAGGTAATTAAGATTCTCGACATCATTCAGATCGACGAAACACTTCATAACTGTTCGTTATTGAAGTCTTTTTTTTTTAAATCCTATTTTCATATGAGGTTGTAAAAAGATTTCAGTTGATCCTTTTGTTTATTTGTAATACCCAAAACTTAAACTAAACGGGCCTTTGAATACTGATTTCAAGTTCAAATTTAGGCTCAAGTTTTTCAGAATTTTTGGACCTTTGTCTGCCCAATAGTAACCCATAGTGAAATGGTTCAACGTCGTCCGTGACCAATTCGATTATTCGAAAACACTGCACCCGTTTGCCATCGTCACCGAGGTTGTTTACTGATGATGCTATATAATATGTGCTAATGCAGATGGGGATATCAATTTCAGTTTTGTAACCACTCCAATCGGTTCCAGTTTTTCCATTTCTTTCTGCTGACCAAGCGATCGCTCGGTTTGCATTTTTTTATTTTATGATTGGCGTTTTAATACCTATTCGTTCGAAAACTCCAGCAGAACCGATCGGCCGACCGCGCGCGGTTCAACAGCTTCTAAATGACACACATAAAAATCGATATGGCGTTGAGGGTCTTTTCCTGTGGTCAGCACATTTTTGTAACTTTATTTAATTTTGAGCTTTTTATAGCCTCATGGTGAACCGAACGACCAAACGAACCAACTAGAGGGATGTTTATGTTGAAGCTTTCAATCGAGAACCCAAGATATGCTACCGGAGTGTTGTGTTTTGAGTTTTGCTTGTTGGGCTCCACAGAACGCGGCCAGTAGGTTAATGGGTCTCATGTTATGATAAATAATATCCATTTTTGCTGGGTGAAGTATGATTTGAGGTGTGTGTGACCAGGTTGAATCGACTCAGCCAGCAAATACGTTGAGAACTTTGGACTTGTTGTTAATTTTGTATGGCAGTTGATAGTTTCCTCATTCTTATTGCCGATGGCTTTCGAATTTATTTCTGACTGTATCTTTATACATATCCGTTTATAAAAAATAATGAATTAAAACGTACTGATTAACTGGATGCAAAAAACTACAGAAAACACTTTTTAAAACTCACTGCTGTCAATAAACAAATGTTTGACCTTCGTTTGACCAAAAATTAGGCAGGTTGTAAAAACAAAAGTAATGAATTATGTGTAAAAAGCTGATAATTTCCACATTTGGATAAAACATCTAACGATTTTGCGAGGCAAATCGCCTTAGCGACTCTAACCTGTGATGTATAACGCGTCTCCATGCACTATCAAAAAGAGAGACAAGAACGCCTGGTCGTCCCTAATAATTGCCAACAATCAAGCGTTTTTTCTCCATGTGTTTTCCGGCAGCAGAACATGAAAAGATAATATTAAAATTATCGAAATTTCTCGCAAATTTAAAATGGTATTAGCTAGTGTCTTAGGAAAAATCCATAAAGTACGTCGCGCAAAAATTGGTGATTTTCAACCCCCTCTCCCCCCTTCGTCACACTTTTTGTATTAAACCTCTATTTTTTTTGTATGAGTCGTCTCGCTGCTCGGAACCATCGGGACAAATAAAAATGCGTGGTGTGGGGCAAGTTAAAACAACGGTTCAAAACGTCACCCTCGCAATTAAAAGTAATATTTTATTCCAGAATTCAACATCGTGTGTAAATACATTCGAAAAACATAAATTTATAAAAGGTACACATTTCTGAAAATAAATTACCTCATCTAGTGTTGGCGGCTCCACACTGGTCACTGAGGCATCGTCACATCCATCGTTCAACAAAGTCTCGAAGTGTTCATCCCAACTGGCAGCTGAAGGATAGTAGAGATTAAAGAGGAAGATATAACAAAGTAGTCCAAGGACTCCTGGAGTTCGTCAGTGAGTGAGCTAGTTAGGATAGGTTGTGCTAACGGAGCATAATAAAACGTGAGTGAATTAAACTAATTCTTGGTTTGTGTTGTACTTATTCGTCCCACCAGAATATTCCCACATTGCTACAGCAACCAATTCGGTTTTACCTCACGGTGGGGAAATATTATTTTTCAAAAATCAGTATCTCTGAAACACCCACCACGTGAAAGTATATGCTCTCCTCTTTCATATGAGTGGGTAAACTAAAATGTTCTATCGGGGGATCTAGAACAATTTTTATTTTTTTCACTATTTTTGTTGCAAACTCCATAGAAATCTCAAATGACAGCCGATTTAACCCTCCCAAAGAAAATAAATGGTATAGATATACAGAACTGTAAGTTGTTTTATGATGAAAAACAAAGTTCGCCAAGAACTGCTATTTTAGTCGATAAAACATTGAAATGTTACCCCATTACAAGCTTTTTGAAACGGGACGGAAAAGCTGAGGTTGTTGTAGCTTCGGCCTATTTTCCGGGTGATGATCCTGAGGTTGAATCATTTATCCAATACTGCAGAGAGAATAACAAGTCATTCATCATTGGCTGTGATGCTAATGCGCATCATACCGTGTGGGGTAGTACGGATATCAACAGTAGAGGTGAATGCTTACTAGAATATCTTTCATCCACTAATATTGATATTTGCAATAGGGGAAATGATCCAACATTTTCTAATGCAATTAGACAAGAGGTCTTAGATCTGACACTGTGCAATGGTGCGATTTATGAAAGAATTGCAAAATGGCATGTCTCCAAGGAAACATCATTGTCAGATCATAGACATATTGTGTTTGAATGGAGTTGGGGAAAACGATCATCAACTTCATTTAGAAACGCTAGAAAAACGAACTGGGAACAGTAAGAGCAATATTTAAATTCAGACCCATTTACAAAAGGTGGGAAGATTGATTTAGTTCAAGAACTGGAATTTTTTTCCCAAAAGGTAAATGATAAGATTTTAAATGCTTTCTACTACGTCCTCTAACAGGGACGTTCCGTGGTGGAACTCAAAATTGGAAAAACTGCGGAAGACTTTTTAATAAAGCAAAAAGAACCTCGAATTGGACTCCATATAGGAGTGCACTTACTGAGTACAATAACGAAATAAGAAAATCCAAAAGAAGATCTTGATTTCAAACGTGTGAAAATATTAGCAATACTCCAGAAGTCGCGAGACTTCAGAGGGCACTTGCAAAAGATCATACTAATGAACTAGGGAATTTGAAAAAAAGGATGGATCTTCTACACAAACTTCTGGTGATACATTAAAGTTGATTATGGAAACCCATTTTCCTGGATCGATTATGTGTGTAGACCCAACAACAAGTGGTTCGTTTGAAAGTCAAAGATGCTCAGCAAGAACAACTAAAATGTCTGATGATGCGAAAAATGTTGCACAAGCCTTGGCTGACGATATCTTTACGAAAGCCAGGGTAGAGAATGCAGTGAGATCTTTTGTGCCTTGTAAATCTGCAGGACCGGACGGAATAATTCCAGCAATGCTTCAAAACGGAGAATCAGTGTTGATTCCGCCGTTAATTGAGATTTTCAAGGCAAGTCTAAGACTCAATTATATTCCATCTTCATGGAGGATAGTAAAGCTTATCTTTATACCAAAAGTAGGAAATCGAGACAAGACGCATCCTTAATCATTCAGTTCTCTTGAAAACTATGGAAAAGGTGTTTAGTGATTATACTTACTTGATACTTGATACTTGATGGGCTACAGCTCTTCGATGAACCTACGCCGAATGGAGTATCCTTCTCCACTGGACTCGATCCTGGGCCAATCGCTTCCAGTCGCCCTGAACATTGAGCGCCCTCAGGTCCTCTTCAACTGCAAAAAGCCATCGTGTACGCGGCCTTTCACGAAGCCTGCGGCCTCTTCTGTGTTCTCTACTGAATATTATCTTCGCTTGGGGTTCTTCCGGCATACGAACAACGTGACCAGCCCACCGTAGTCTGCCGTGTTGCATAAGCTTAATAATATCCAGCCCTTTATACACCTGGTACAATTCGTGATTCATGCGACGCCGCCAGATACCGTTCTCCTGTTTACCGCCGAGTATTGTCCGCAGCACCTTACGCTCAAACACTCCGAGAGCTCTCCGATCAGCCTCCTTTAACGTCCATGTCTCATGGCCGTATAAAAGCCACCGGAAGAATCAGAGTAGTATACAGCGCGAGTTTTGTTTTCGTTTGCAGACTACGGGACTTAAGCTGGTTACGAAGTCCGTAATAAGCCCTATTTGCAGCTGCAATACGCCTTTTCACCTCGCGGGTAACATCATTATCGCACGTCACTAATGTTCCAAGATACACAAATTCTTCTACCACTTCAAATTTTTCACCATCCAGCACTATTTCGCTACCACCACCACTAATGAACCCACGTTGATTGCCAGCGACCATGTACTTCGTTTTGCTGGTATTGATCGTGAGTCCAATCCTCGCTGTCTCCCTCTGGCGCAAAAGCCTCTTCCACGGCGCGGCGATCAATTCCGATAATATCGATATCGTCCGCAAATCCCAGGAGCATATGCGATTTTGTGATAATGGTACCGCTTCTTTGCACACCAGCTCTCCTAATCGCTCCCTCGAGCGCTATATTGAACAGTAGGTTCGAGAGTGCATCACCCTGCTTTAATCCATCTAAGGTAACAAATGACGTCGATATTTCATCCGCAACCCTTACACTTGATTTCGATCCGTCCAACGTTATACGAATCAGCCGTATCAGTTTCGCCGGAAAACCATGTTCAAGCATAATTTGCCATAATTCATTCCGTTTCACTGAATCGTACGCCGCCTTGAAATCAATAAACAGATGATGTGTCTGCAAGTTGTACTCCCGGAATTTATCAAGGATTTGTCTCAGGGTAAACATTTGATCCGTCGTTGATCGGCCCTCACGAAAACCTGCTTGGTATTCGCCGACGAAGGACTCTTCAAGCGGTCTCAATCTGTTGAACAGAATACGGGACATAATTTTGTACGCCGAATTAAGGAGGGTTATTCCTCGGTAATTGGCGCACTCCAGTCTGTGCCCTTTCTTAAACAGAGGGCAAATGAGGCCGTCCAACCAGCTAGCAGGCATTTCCTCGTCTTCCCATATTTTCGACATAATATGGTGCAGAACTTCATAAAGCTGCTCACTGCCATGTTTGAGAAGTTTAGCCGGGAGCTGATCCTTCCCCGCAGCCTTATTGTTTTTCAGCTCTTTGACAGCTTTTTTAACCTCATCTAGTGTAGGTGACTCCACAGCTTGTCCATCGTCGCTAATATTTATTCTGTTCACCGATGCACCGTCACTTCCTCCATTCAACAAAGTCTCGAAGTGTTGCTTCCACCTGGCAGCCACTTCAGTTTTATCTGTCAGCAAATTCCCTTGTTGGTCGTTGCACATGACGGGAGATGGCGCTGTCTTTCTCCGCACGCCATTGACAGACTCATAAAACCTCCGCATATCGTTCTGCTCCATTTTTCCTGCGCCTCACTAATCACTTGTTCTTCGTACTCTTTTTTTTCCTGCGGTGGGTTCGTTTTTCGGCTGCTCTTGCTTCCTTGTACCGATCTCTATTCGATCGGGTACCTGACACCAACATCCGGCTTCTGGCAACGTTCTTCTCGTCTGTCACTCTCTGGCACTCCACATCGAACCATCCCGTCCTGGGTCGCCTCTGTGCAGTGCCTACCACTTCTCGTGCTGTTGTGCTCACCGCTCCATGGATCGACTCCATAGATCGTTGATGTTGTCGCTAACGTTGATTGCACTTATCTGTTCGTCGAGCTTCTGGCGGTACAGCCGATACTCCTTCCGCCGACAATCGCTGGATATTGTAACGCATCGTTCGCTGTGATCTTTCGTTCGATAAGCAGTTGACAACCGTGATCGAATTTTACTGACAACGAGGTAGTGATCAGAGTCAATGTTCGGACCTCTGAATGTCCGCACATCGATAACATCCGAGAAATGGCGCCCATCCACCAGAACATGGTCTATCTGGTTGCAAGTTTCACCATTTGGGTGTCTCCAGGTGTGCTTTCGGATGTTCTTTCGTGCGAAGTAGGTGCTACTGATGGCCATCCCTCTGGCAGCAGCAAAATTTACTAGCCGTAGGCCGTTGTCATTGGTAGCGGAGTGAAGGCTCTCCCTACCGATTATGGGACGGAAAAAGTCCTCTTTACCGACCTGAGCGTTAGCGTCTCCGATAACAATTTTCACGTCATGCTTTGGGCACTCTCCATAGGCTTTATCAAGACATTCATAAAACGTGTCCTTCACGTCGTCGGATTTATCGTTTGTCGGTGCGTACACGTTGATTAGGCTGTAATTGAAGAATTTGCCCGTATCCTCAATACACAGATTCGTTCGCTAATGGGTTTCACCGCATCACTCGCTTCATCTGCTTGCCCATCACTACGAAACCAACTCCATGCTCTGCTTTTCACCGCCGCTGTGATAGATGTTATACTTGAATGCAGTATTGGTCGTGGGGTCCACGGCTCGGAATTCACGTTCTCCGGATCTAGGCCATCGGACTTCTTGAATAGCAGCCACGTTCACTCCAACCTTCTGCAGTTCACGAGCCAGAAGGATCACTCGTCCAGGTTCATTTAGGGTCCTGACATTCCAGGTACCGAGTTTCCAATCATAGTTCTTATTTCGTTGCCGGGTCGGTTGCCAAAATAACGTTCTCTTTTCTTCTATCTCCATTTTTCGTGGTATTTGAGAGGTTTCAGTAAGCTACCTTACCGGGGTCGCGATACCTACATCGCGATGATGGGGCTGCCACCTTAGGTATAGCTGGCGCGATACAGCATTTCGTTAACCTTCTGTCTGTGCTCAAAAAAACTTTCGTTGTCTGTGCTCTGGGGTCAAATTGACCCCAAATTGAAATTGCTATAACTTTTTTAATGCTTGGCCAATTTTAGATTTTTGGGGCTGTTTCGAAAGATAATTTAATCATCTTTCAGGTCGTTACCAAAGATTGACTATAGGTGGGCGGGTACATCGCGGGGAGGGGTTTTCGTAAAAAGGGTACAAAAACAGTGATTTTTCATGCTATTTTACTTATATCCGAAAATCCTACCCTTTTTGAACTGCACCTTTTTAAAAAGGTTATGCAGGAAGGCTCTGGCATGAGGCGTTGATAAGTTTAGAACTCGGCCGCCAGGTGGTGGTATATTTGAATTCATTATTTTGGACTACTTAAGATATTGCGATATATAGAATTCTCCTCAGTCTAAATATTCTTATCGCACAAATTTAAAAATTGGAAGACGTACTCAATATATTGAGCACCGCTTTGTAGTGCTAAACATCCTGAATAATATTGCCGAATACAACTTGAGTGTAGGTATGAGGGATCTCAAGCTAAAATAATATTTCATATGTGCAAGAATATTGCAAGTACGCTAGCGCCGCTTATTTGTAAATTTCCTAATTATTTATTCCGTTACATGACAGTCCATTCCCACCAGACGAACTTTATTAAAGACGTCATCTTCAAAAATTTCAAATATGTGCGATAAGAATATGTACAATGAGGAAAATTCCATATATCGGAATCACTTGAGTAGTCTAAATTAATGAATTCAAATATACCGCCACCTAGCGACCATGCTCTAAACTAATCAATGCCTCATATCAAAGCACACGCCTTCCTGCATAACCATTTTGAAAAGGTGCAGTTAAAAATGGGTAGGATTTTCAGATATAAGTAAAATAAGCATGAAAAATCATCACTGTTTTGTACCTTTACGAAAACCCTCCCCGCGATGTACCCGCCCACCTATAGTCAATCTTTGGTAACGACCTGAAAGATGATTAAATTATCCTTCGAAACAGCTCCAAAATCTAAAATTGGCCAAGCATTAAAAGTTATAGCAATTTCAATTTGGGTCAATTTGACCCCAGAGCACAGACAACGTAAGTTTTTGAAAAAAAGTGCACTGTAGCTCATACTTTCAAGATTTTTGAAGTGAATTTGCACCTAGGAGACAGATCTCGGCGAGTTTTACCAAACTACCAAAAATTAGGAGAATCGGTTGGAAATTAAAAATATGGCAGCCACTCAAAGTGGCCTGGGGTCATATTGACCCCAGAGCACAGACAAAAGGTTAAACATCCACTGTCTAAGTTCCAGTTTGCTTACCAGTCCGGTAAGTCAACAATTACGGCACTTCATGCAGTGGTATCTAAAGTGGAAAAAGCGCTATCGGTAAAAGAAATAGCACTTTGTTCTTTCTTGGACATTGAAGGAGCTTTCGATAACGCTTCTTATTCGTCAATGGATCGTGCCATGAAGAAAAGAAACTTCGACACGAACATTATCAAATGCATTCACACAAATCTCTTCAGAACTGGGAAGTTCGTCTCTTACAGTGTATTGGCCCAGAACCTTTCTACGGTATATCATACTGTACTATAAAAATGGAATTGGAATCCTGGGAAGCACAAAGGTTGATGACCAACTGGTTGGTTGCCGAAAAGTGTGCTCAATCAAAGAGATTTGTAATTCCAAATGTTAAAGTAACCGAAAAACTCTTGGAGCTCAGCAAGAGCGCTCTTTGCTCCTTCACTGGCCTAAAAACCGGACACTGCACAGTGGTGCGTTTGGCTAAAATCGTGAACTTTTTATTTTACCACTTCAGGGTGTTATTTTTCGACATTGGTGTCTTTGGGAATAAATTTTAGAAAAATATTGCGCATCGAATGACGGAAAGTTGTAGTTCCAATTTTTGCCACAGGTGGCGCTGCAAAATGTAACTTCTTTAATAAACGATTTTTAAATATGGTGTCTTTGGCAAAGTTGTAGTGTAATTTATTATGAATTTTATTGCTGAAGACACCGAGTGTCCATCTATCATCGTTTTTGAAATACGGGCGTTTTTTATGGACAGACCCTAAAAAAACAGTATTTAAAGATATTTTCGAAACTAACAGTTTCAGGTCAATACCATGTTCTACAAAAATGTATATATAATCAAAATAGACCACTTTCTGGAAGAAACCAGGGATGTTTTTTGCAAACATGACTTCAGTTCAATCAAAGATAATTGCCTATTTCCGGGGATTAAACCACCCGACTTGGACGTTAATTTACAATGTTATGGAAACTCATATGTGAATATGTACGTTATGTGGAAGATATTGATTTGAAAAATGTATTGGAGGTAACCACTTTCCCTTCGATGGGACTCGAACCGAACTCTAGCGTACTGTAGGGTCATGGGTTCGAGTCCCATCGAAGGGAAAGTGGTTACCTCCAATACATTTTTCAAATCAATATCTTCCACATAACGTACATATTCACATATGAGTTTCCATAACATTGTAAACATGACTTGTTATCGGCGATTTAAGATCGAAAATAGTGATATTTGGAGACATCATATGCAACAAAGGGGCAAATTGGGGTAAAGAAATCCCCACAGGATTTAAAATATCTGGTCTATAGTTTCATATGCGTATAATTATGTATCTCTCCGCGTGTATCCAAACAAGTATTTCTAAATTTCATAAATCGACATTTTTCACTGATATTTATATAATAATTGAGATTTCACCACACTGCATACCACGCTGTTGAATGTTAATGTAAAAAGAAGTGCAGCGTGAAGCTATTTTTTTGTTCTCTTCATCCAATCATTTCACACAATGCAATTCTGACGTCATACGCTACTAGAGATGTCGTAAAATCCCGAATAATCGATTAGTAACTAATCGATTACTCTTTATTCTTGTCGATTATTGAATCGATCCATCGTTGGGTAGTAATCGATTTAAAATTAATCGATTATCACAACGATGAATCGATTAATCGATTAATTTGCGACTTCTTAGAGATGTCGTTAATTCCCGATTAATCTATTAGTAACTCATCAATTATTCTCGATTCTTGTCGATTATTGAATCGATTAACCGTTGGTAAGTAATCGATTCAAAATAATTCGATTATCCCAACGATTAATCGATTAATTGAAATGTATGTATATGATAGCACCTGAATGCTGGCAGTTGGTGGGTAGAAAACCAGCTACTGCTTGGGATTCATTGTTAAGTGTATAATGTTAAGGTGTCAACTCGTTCATTCTCTCGCTTAGCGTTATAGCGATGTCGCAAATTATTCGATTACTTCGATTAATCGATTCATCGTTGTAATAATCGATTAATTTTAAATCGATTATTAGCCAGCGATGAATCGATTCAATAAGAATAAAGAGTAATCGATTAGTTACTAATCGATTATTCGGGATTTTACGACATCCCTATAGCGTATGACGTCAGAATTGCATTGTGTGAAATGATTGGATGAAGAGAACAAAAAATAGCTTCACGCTGCACTTCTTTTTACATTAACATTCAACAGCGTGGTATGCAGTGTGGTGAAATCTCAATTATTATATAAATATCAGTGAAAAATGTCGATTTATGAAATTTAGAAATACTTGTTTGGATACACGTGGAGACAGACATAATTATATGCATATGAAACTACAGACCAGATATTTTAAATCCTGTGGGGATTTCTGCCTAATTTGCCCCTCTGTTGCATATGAAGTCTTCAAATATCACTATTTTCGACCCTAAATCGCCGATAACAAGTCATGTTTGCAAAAAACATGCCTGGTTTCTTCCAGAAAGCGGTCTATTTTGATTATATATACTGTTAGTTTCGAAAATATCTTTAAATACTGTTTTTTTAGGGTCTGTTCATAAAAAACGCCCGTATTTCAAAAACGATGATAGATGGACACTCGGTGTCTTCAGCAATAAAATTCGTAATAAATTACACTACAACTTTGCCAAAGACACCATATTTAAAAATCGTTTATTAAAGAAGTTACATTTTGCAGCGCCACCTGTGGCAAAAATTGGAACTACAACTTTCCGTCATTCGATGCGCCATATTTTTCTAAAATTTATTCCCAAAGACACCGATGCCAAAAAATAACACCCTGAAGTGGTAAAATAAAAAGTTCACGATTCTAGCCAAACCCACCACTGTGCACTGCCTGAGCAGATATCACTTGAAAAATATTGGCCAGATTCAGAATGATATCTGTTGTTTCTGTAACATGGAACGTGAAACCTCGGAACATCTGTTTTGCAATTGTGATGCATTGTACAAGTGTAGATCTAAATTTCTAAATAGTGGCTTCATGCAACCAGGAGATATTTGTACTGCAAATTCTGGAAAGGTAGTGGGATTTATTAACTCAATTATACCGGACTGGGAAAATACGCGTCTTAGGTTGTTTACTTGACAAATGGTGATCAACCTACAAGATGCGAATACATAGTTAAGAGTATTTAGGGGTATACACTCAACCCTCTTTTTACGTCACTTATTGGGGGGACGTAAATCGAATGTGACGTAAAAAGAATTTTTGCTTAAATTTCTAGTATTTCACTTAATTTATTGATAGTGAGGATACTTTCAAATACATTCACTTGCGTCTTACATGAGGTATTGTAAGATCTCTCCGAATCCAGCAGATGTTATAAGATCTCCAAATTGTCCTGGAGTTTGAATCAAATGGTCTACCGAATCAACCAAAGCCTTCATGATATCCCAAGTCGTGGTATCAACTCATTTATGTCCTCCGAGGATTTGTCTTTCACTTGCGTCTCAAAACAAGACATATGAGGTGTTGTAAGATCTCCAAATTGTCTTGAAGTTTGGATCAAATGGTCCACCGAATCAACAAAGGCTTCCATGATGTCTCCAGTCTCGGTGTCAACCCAATTTTGACCTCCGATTATTTGTCTTTCACATCCGTTTTCAATTCTTGCATGTATGAAGTTGTAAGATCTCCAAATCGTCCTGGAGTTTGAATCAAATGGTCTACCGAATCAACCAAAGCCTTCATGATATCCCAAGTCATGGTATCAACTCAATTATGTCCTCCGAGGATTTGTCTTTCACTTGCGTCTCAAAACAAGACATATGAGGTGTTGTAAGATCTTCAAATTGTCCTGAAGTTTGAATCAAATGGTCCTCTGAATCAATCAACGCTTCCATGATGTCTTCAGTCTCGGTATCAACCCAATTTTGTCCTCCGATTATTTGTCTTTCACATCCGTTTTCAATTCTTGCATGTATGAAGTTGTAAGATCTCCAAATTGTCCTGGAGTTTAAATCAAATGGTGAAATGAATCAACCAAGGCTTCCATGGTGCCCCCAGCCACGGTATCATCCCACTCATGCCCTCCGAGTATTTGTCATTCACTTGCGTCTCAAGTCCAGATATATGAGATGTTGTAAGATCTCCAAATTGTCCTGGAGTTTGAATCAAATGGTCTACATAATCAACCAAGGCTGCCTCGATGTCAATCCAACTTTGTCTTCTGAGTATTGGTCTTTTACTAACGTCTCAAATACAGGCATATTCGATATTGGAAGATCTCCAAATTGTCCTGGAGTTTGAATCAAATGGTCTATCGAATCAACCAAAGCCTTCACGATGTCCTAAGCCGTGGAATCAACTCAATTATGTTCTCTGAGTATTTGTCTTTCACTTGCGTCTCAAAACAAGACATATGAGGTGTTGTAAGATCTCCAAATTGTCCTGGAGTTTGAATCAAATGGTGTAATGAATCAACCAAGGCTTTCATGGTGCTTCCAGCCGCGATATCAAACCAATTATGTCCTCCGATTATTTGTCTTTCACTTACGTCTCAAATACAGGCATATGATACGTTTTAAGATCTCCAAATTGTTCTGGAGTTTGAATCAAATGTTCTGCCGAATCAAACAAGGCTTTCACGATGTCCCCAGCCGCGGTGTCAACTCAATTTTGTCTTCTGAGCATTGGTCTTTTACTAACGTCTCAAATACAGGTATATGAGATGTTCTAAGATCTCCAAATTGTCCTGGAGCTTAAATCAAATGATCTATCGAATCAACCAAAGATTTCAAGATGTCCTAAGTCCTAAGTCCCTCCAATATGTTCTCTAAATATTTTTCTTTCACTTGCATTTTAAAACAAGACATATGAGGTGTTGTAAGATCTCCAAATTGTCCTGGAGTTTGAATCGAATGGTCTAATGAATCAACCAAGGCTACCATAGTTCCTCCAACCGCAGTGTCAACCCAATTTTGTCTTCTGAGTATTAGTCTTTCACTTGAGTCACAAATTTTAGCATGTAAGATCTTCAAATTGTTCTGGAGTTTGAATCAAATGGTCTACCAAATCAACCAAGGCTTTCATGATTTTTTCACTCGCGGTATCAACTCAATTATATTCCCCGAGTGTTTGTCTTTCACTCGTCTTAAATCAAGGCATATGAGGTGTTGTAAGATCTCAAAGTTTTCCTGGAATTTGGATAGTTTGCGAATTGCGTCTCAAATTCTGACATGTAACATGTTGTAAGATCTCCCAATTGTTCTAGAGATTGAATCAAATGGTCTACCGAATCAATCAAGGCTTCCATTATGTCCCCGGCCACGAAGTCTAGACTTCAGATATTTCTTCGATGACCTGGAGTGGAATAATTGTTAAATGCGTATCTAATATGGATCTATGGGTCAAAATGGGATGAACCATTTAACAATAATAATCCTGTAGACATAAAGAGACCAGTACTCCATGACTTTCTTAAATTACCTGGAATAGAACAATAGTTAAAGAGGTATCCAATTTAGTCCTATGGATCAAAACGGGTATGAGCAAGTTTTTTTGAAGAGATAACAGCCTTTTGGTTACGCGTGTTGACCGTAAAGCTTATATTTCATTGGATGATCTGCAATGGGACAATAGTTGAAGCCGTATTCACTTTAGTTCTATGGATCAAAAAGGGCATGGCCCATATGAATTGCCGAATTTAGCCACAATCAAATTGCTAGAACCATCCCTACAAACATTTTAGTTTTATGCTGATTTTACCGAAATCATGTAGAGCAAATAATGGTTTTCATGACCGTTATAGAACTAAAAATGTTCCTTGAGAATAAAATACTCGAAGGACATAATTGGGTTGATACCGCAGCTATGGACATCATAGAAGCCTTGGTTGATTCGGCAGACCATTTGATTCAAACTCCAGAACAATTTGGAGATCTCACTACATCTCATATGTCTAGATTTGAGACGCAAGTGGAAGAAAATTATTCGGAGGACATAGTTGGGTTGATACCGCAGCTATGAACATCATGAAAGCCTTGGTTGATTCGGCAGACCATTTGATTCAAGCTCCAGGACGATTTGGAGATCTTACTACATCTCATATGTCTGGATTTGAGACCCAAGTGAAAGACAAATACTCGGAGGACATAATTGGGTTGATACCGCGGCTGAGGACATCATGGAAGCCTTGGTTGATTCGGCAGACCATTTGATTCAAACTCCAGGACGATTTGGAGATCTTACTACATCTTATATGTCTGGATTTGAGACCCAAGTGAAAGACAACTACTCGGAGGACATAATTGGGTTGATACCGCGGCTGAGGACATCATGGAAGCCTTGGTTGATTCCGCACACCATTTGATTCAAACTCCAGGACGATTTGGAGATCTTACCACATCTCATATGTCTGGATTTGAGACGCAAGTGAGAGAAAATTATTCGGAGGACATAATTGGGTTGATACCGCAGCTATGGACATCATGGAAGCCTTGGTTGATTCTTCAGACCATTTGATTCAAACTTCAGGACGATTTGGAGATCTTACTACATCTCATATGTCTCATATATGAATTGCCGAATTTAGTCACAATGAAATTGCTAATAATTGGGTCATTGCCGCAGCTATGGACATCATGGAAGCCTTGGTTGATTCTTCAGATCATTTGATTCAAACTCCAGGACGATTTGGAGATCTTACTACATCTCATATGTCTTGAGACGCAAGTGAGAGAAAATTATTCGGAGGACATAATTGGGTTGATACCGCAGCTATGGACATCATGGAAGCCTTGGCTGATTCTTCAGACCATTTGATTCAAACTCCAGGACAATTTGGAGATCTTACCACATCTCATTTGTCTTGAGACGCAAGTGAGAGAAAATTATTCGGAGGACATAATTGGGTTGATACCGCAGCTATGGACATCATGGAAGCCTTGGTGGATTCGGCAGACCATTTGATTCAAACTCCAGGACGATTTGGAGATCTTACTACATCTTATATGTCTGGTTTTGAGACGCAAGTGAAAGACAAATACTCGGAGGACATAATTGGGTCGATACCGCGGCTGAGGACATCATGGAAGCCTCGGTTGATTCGGCAGACCATTTGATTCAAACTTCAGGACGATTTGGAGATCTTACTACATCTCATATGTCTGGATTTGAGACCCAAGTGAAAGACAAATACTCGGAGGACATAATTGGGTCGATACCGCGGCTGAGGACATCATGGAAGCCTTGGTTGATTCTTCAGATCATTTGATTCAAACTCCAGGACGATTTGGAGATCTTACTACATCTCATATATCTGGATTTGAGACGCAAGTGAGAGAAAATTATTCGGAGGACATAATTGGGTTGATACCGCAGCTATGGACATCATGGAAGCCTTGGCTGATTCTTCAGACCATTTGATTCAAACTCCAGGACAATTTGGAGATCTTACCACATCTCATTTGTCTTGAGACGCAAGTGAGAGAAAATTATTCGGAGGACATAATTGGGTTGATACCGCAGCTATGGACATCATGGAAGCCTTGGTGGATTCGGCAGACCATTTGATTCAAACTCCAGGACGATTTGGAGATCTTACTACATCTTATATGTCTGGTTTTGAGACGCAAGTGAAAGACAAATACTCGGAGGACATAATTGGGTCGATACCGCGGCTGAGGACATCATGGAAGCCTCGGTTGATTCGGCAGACCATTTGATTCAAACTCCAGGACGATTTGGAAATCTTACCACATCTCATATGTCTGAGTTTGAGAAGCAAGTGAAAGAAAAATACTCGGAGGACATAATTGGGTTATTACTGCAGCTATGGACATCATGGAAGCCTTGGTTGATTCTTCAGAACATTTGATTCAAACTCCAGGAGGATTTGGAGATCTTACTACATCTCATATGTCTGGATTTGAGACCCATGTGAAAGACAAATACTCGGAGGACATAATTGGGTTGATACAACGGCTGGGGACATCATGAAAGCCTTGGTTGATTCGGCAGACCATTTGATTCAAACTCAAGGGCAATTTGGAGATCTTAGAACAACCCATATGCCTACATTTGAGACGCAAGTGAAAGACAAATCCTCGGAGGACATATTTGGGATGAATCCGCGGCTGAGAAGTCTAGGAAATTCTTGGATGACCAGGAAAGGAACGGCTGCTTAAGGCATATTGAGTTTGGTTTAATAGATCATTCAGAGCATGAACCATTTAATAAAAGAGATAACAGTCCTTCGGTATCGCGGGTAGACCTCAAGACCTATAATCCAGGGAATTCTTGTATGACCTGGAACGGAATTTGGTTCAATATATCAAATTGGGCATAAACCATTTTTTACAATAGATAACAGCTCTTTCGCCACGTTTGTAGACCTTAGGTCCTCGGTTACGCGTGTAGACTCCAGGAAATTCTTGGATGACCTGGAACGGAACAATTGTTGAAGGCAAATGATGTGTATACAAGCATCTACTTTGTTCGTTGGGTTTCTAAGAGTGCCTTCTCATAGACTTACTTTTGGATGTCAATAATGTTTCAAATTCTTTTTACGTCACGTGCCGTAAAAAGGAGGCCGTAAAACGAAGTGACGTAAAAAAAACTGCCGTAAAAAGAGGGTTGAGTGTACCACAAAAGTTCAACTCAATGGACGCAGTGGTTCTACGCCCCAACAAAAAAAAACTCCCAAAAATGTGAGGAAAAGTGACCCCCGATAGAGCAATTTAAAAATGCACCTACGTGAAAGAGGAAAATCTATACTTTCGTGTAGTGAGTGTTTCAGAGATACTGATCTTTTGAAAATAAGCCTCTTCGGACAAACACACCGTGGCTTGTCAGTAAATTCCCTTCTTGGTCGTTGCACATAAGGGAAAATAGCGCTGTCTTTCTCCACACACTAATCCACAATCTCATAAAACTTACGCATATCGCACGGTGCCCCCAGAAGCGAATATTATCGCACTTTCATGAACCTCCGTGGTTTTCTCACGAAAAGAAAGCTTAGAGCACCAGGAAAAGGATACGGGGTGTTTTAAAATCTTTCATCGGTGAAATTTTGAATACGCCCTATTTTAAAATTGTATGGCTTTTCCCATATACATACAGGTTAGCTGCAAAAAGTAAATATATTGTGCTTACCTTTTCAATAGTAATTAAATCAACTATTGTTGAAATGCCAGTAGCAATACGAAATCTTCCAAATAAATTAATGTTCCTCAACATTCGGGTAATGTGTCCAGCCCACGTGAAAAATTGCTTATTGCAATACACGGAGAAACTCGCTTACTTATTAATAGGTACTTTTTTTTGCTATCACTTTCCTTCTGCTGGAAAATTTACCCATTTTGGGAGAGTAAGTGGATCTACTCATTTAAGTGAGTGATACTAGCCATGTTCTAAAAATCAAGTAATTTGGATGGAATAACTTGCTAAGCTTACCGTGTAAAGATTGCATAGGTATTGAGTCTTTTGCTACGGGTTGTCTGGATTGTTGGGCCAAACTACCCCGGTGAGGTGCTTGAATCTTGCTCTCGTTTTATCATGGGGCTGTCCATAAACCACGTAGACTCTTGAGGGGGAGGGAGGGGTTTCGAAAAAGTCTACGATAGTCTACGAAGGGGGACGGGGGGGTATACCAAAAGTCTACGTAGACTTTTTTTTTTAAACGATTTATACAGCAGCTTTGTGCGAGTTCACTAGTTTGAATTTTCTAGGATTTTTCGGTTTTTTTGCATGACTTTACCGAAATAATATCTTGCGAAAATGAAGTAAAAGTCTGACTACGGCTTAAAACTATCATGAATTTCACCACTAAATTCTTCTGTGTTGAACAGGAAAATACTCCAAAGTATTCTATAAAAACCTTCGAAATTTATTCAAAACCTCCCTTTGATTTTACTGCAGATTCTACTAGAATTTCCTTTGATTTTCGGCAGAAACTTTTCAGCAAACTATGGAAATTGTGTCGTACTTCAATGGATTTTTTTGGAATTTACAAAGGAAGCATTTTGAAGAAAAAGTCTTTGAAATGCCCAAAAGATATTCTTTAGAACTTGTAAAGGGAATTCTCCAAAATTTCCGCGAGAAACCGTTCAGAATATTCACTTTAGCTTAGCTTAGCTTAGACTGACTGTACATATCAATGGTTGCTACTCCGTGATTGATCAGAGCTGGTGCGAATTGCACTTCGATCCAAGTGAATAGTGGTTAGGATCGACCATCTATTCTCGAAGTGCACGTTCCAGCAGCTCCCAAATATTGATCAATAACGGCGCCGGCCAAGTTCTTACAGTCAGTTGGGAAAGGGAGGGAATGTTAGTGTGTGATTATTGTTGCTACTAGAGACCGAGAATACCTCTGCATCTCCACAATAACCACGGGAAGGAAGTTATGTTAGTTGGATGGGGTAATCAGAAACATAGATCGGGATTCACCATGGAAAGTGATGTGACCTATACAACTTTTATTTAACTAATTATTAAGGATATTTTTATATGGAATACAGTATTAGCATTTCTTATCTGATGTTTTAGAATAGATGCTCATAGTTCCATCGCGAGAATAATCAATTAATCGCTCAAAGTGAGTGATTATTCATAAGAATTCGTACTAAAACGCCGATCTCAGGTCATTAGCAAAGATGCATTACAACGTGACTTTTTACTGACCTGTGTAATTGGGAAAACATCACTCAACGAGTAGGTATATCTGGATAAGTATGACATGATTTGCTCCTATGAGTCGATATCGACTCGTAGTCTGTCCATGATCGCATATTTGTAACAATCGACAACAGAATGGAATGTTTTAAGTTCGAGACATGCATCAGTATGGAAATCTAATTAATTTTCTAAAAATCGTCAAAAATTACAGAAAAACTTTTTCCAGTTGAAATCTTCCATAGCGTCATATACCTACATGACTTGGTATTTGAGTGCAAGTTAATTGCGAAATTTTTCGTTCGACGAATACGGCATACCGGCGATAGAATTTTTAAGTGTTACTGTTGCGGTCACTTCGCTCAATGTTACAAAACAACTTGCTACTTTTTTCGGGTTTTCTAGAACAAACTTTCTTTTTTTCACTTAATGTTACAAATATGTGATCATGGGCAGTAGTCCTTTGTCTCCAAAACGACTATCTGCTATTCGTTCAAGAAACAAAACAGTGCCTATCATGAAAAACGTAAAACATTTATTGTCGAGCAGTTTAATTCGATCTGATGAAAAATGATTTGAAATGCAATTGATTCCGTATTACATGAGATTTTCTTTTACAACCCACATGAACCCAACAGCGTCAATATAGAAGAAAAATACTCCCTTGTGTTATGGCCATAATTACGAGAAACCGTTCAGAATATTCACTGGAGATTTTCTGGGAAGTCCCCGAATTTTTTTTTCCTAATTTCATAAATTCTTCGGAATTTGGACATATAAGTAAAATTATTCGAAGTGCTCGTGCGAAATTCTTCGAAATATTCTTCGGCTGTTCTAATGCAATTTTTTTGGAATTATCGATGGAAAATTTTCGGAATTTCTAAATAAATTATTGAAAACTTCCACGAGAAATTATTTGAATTTCCCACCAAAAACAGTTTGAGTTTCTACAAAAACCCCTGATTAATCCACCTAGCGGTGATAGTGCCTTTCTCGTGCAAATAAAAAAATGTATTTTGTCCATAACTTTCGAGCTCATATCTGGCCAATTTTCAATAAGAAACAATAGGACAGGATTCTGCGTAGAATGCAACTTGTTGCAAGCAAATCGGTTGAGGATAAGTGCCCGAAAAATGAGTGACACTTTTTTACGCGATTATTTCGTAAAAAAAGTATTTTGGCCATAACTTCCTATCTCATAGTCCGATCTGGCCAATTTTCAATAGGAAACAATGGGATAGAAGTCTGCGTCGAATGCTTGTAGCAAGCAAATCGGTTGAAGATAAGTGCCCGTGGCATCACCTCATTTCGTCGAACTGAGTCGATTGGTATATAACAATATGGGTCTACGGGCCTTCTATAAAAAGTTTGTTTTTGGAGCGATCATATAGCCTTTACGTATACTTAGTATACGAGAAAGGCAAAAATATTTGAAATTTTTGTAAAAAAGCCTTTCTAATTTTTATGAAAATTTATTCGAATTTTAAACGAGAACAAAAATTTTACCATTCTAAATTTCCACGGGAAATATTTTGGAATGCCCGTTTAAACTTTGAATTTCCTCGGGAAATAATTTTAAATTTTCACGGAAAATTACTCGAGGATTTGAACCGGCGTTGAGAATTAAAGGTCAGATGCGTGACAGATTTTATCAGTGGCGTGCCGATCCAAAAGTGTCGACGATGGTGGCGCACACCTTCAGGAGGAATTGAATTCAACAGTAATAAAATTAATTGGCTTTGAGATTTGATTTCAGGAGTTATGGACAGAGGATTAAATTTGATTTCGTTTTAATTTGATTATTGGTTTGTTAGATTTTGTTCAGTTTGATTTTGTTATGTTTGAAATTCGAATTTTGTTGTAATGTTTACATGAAAATGGAATTGAATAGCTGAATTTCTTAAAACTTAGTTGATTTCCATGTTTTTCGAATCATATATGATGTTTTGTAAAACTTGGAAAAGTCTACGTAGACTTCAATGGGGGAGGGGGAGGGTAAACCCTACGAAAGTCTACTAGGGGGGACGGGGGGGTTTGAAAAAGTGAAATTTCGGTCTACGTGGTTTGTGGACAGCCCCCATGCACTCTGAAAAATCTTCACGTCATATTTACCTGAAAACAAATGTGGTTCTCATCCACCATACTTTTCACGTCAGAGTGACCTGAATGACAAGTAACCTGAACAAATTTTAGTTCCCTTGAGTTACGTGATTTATCCGGTGACTCTGACTGGATTTTCCAGTACTAATGACGTGAAGCTTGAAAGGTGAACCTGACGTGATTTGGTCGTACTGGTTACGTGAAATTTTTGTGAAAGCTACAAGACAGCAGGTAACCACTACATGTTTTGAAATGTATTGCAATATAGTGATTTTGGAATGAATGCAAACATGAACAGGGACTTCCTATAAAAGGGAATCTTTTTCACGTTGTTGATGCATTGATACATTGAAATGCCGTCATTTGGTCATTGCGCTTTGGAGTTATTGCAGAAACACTGTTGAAGATAAAACAAAGTTATCGGCGGATGTTGAATGGAATTTATCAGATTTGTTGAGAAATGATGTCAATGAGAATCGCTGAGGATTTTAAAACCAGTTTTTTACTCGAAAATTGATAATATTGCCGCTGTTAATTAACCAAAAAGTAGTGGAAACTAGACTACAAATGTTATACTAACGCGACCGGAAAACTGTAGCTCTAGACTTCCAAGCAGCTTCCTTTTCTTTCACATCATTTTACAACGATTCTAATAAATTTTATCCAACCTTCGTTGATTTTTTCCAAGGAGGAAAAATGCAGGTACGGAAAATATCACTTACCTCCGCAAAGCCTCATTATGTTTAGGTTATGTATCATTCATTCTTGTTTACAATGCAGGTCTTCCGCAAATGCCGAAGCTGCAATCACACTAACACAATCTCACTTAAATTGTTTAGGTGGGTATACAGTCATATTCACCAAGATTTTTAGTGAAAGTTACGTGAATTTCCGGTGAGCATTACTAACATCACGTAACAATCGTCGTTTGTTCAAGACAGACGAGTTACGTGATTTTTCACTTGAATATGACGTGATGATTTTTTTAGAGTGTGGGAAAGAAAGGGAAAACTAACCAAATTTTTAGTAAATTTTGTTGCAATATTCTCAGTAAGTATTTTGAACTCAAGTTTTGGGTCGATTTATCTGTCCGTGTAGGTTTTTGTAACCAGTGATTTGTTTTTATTATAATCATTCAATTTTACATCTTTGTGCTCAAACAATTACTGATGCATTTAGAAAGCGAATATTTTATGCTTGTTTTAATTTATTACACTCTAAATAATCATCACGTCATATTCACGTGAAAAATCACGTAACTGATCTGTCTTGAACAAACTACGATTGTTACGTGACTTTAGTAATGTCCACCTGAAATTCACGTAACTTTTACTAAAAATCATGGTGAATATGTTTGTATGTACTCGTAAACAATTTAAGTGAGATTGTGTTAGTGTGATTGCAGCTTCGGCATTTACGAAAAACCAGCATTGTAAACAATCTTCACGTCAGATTTACCTGAAAACAAACGTGGTTATCATCCACCATACTTTTCACGTGAGATTGACTTGACAATCACGTAAGAATGAATGACACATAACCTAAACATAATTAAGCTGCGCAGAGGTAAGCGATTTTTTAGGTGCAACTAGGCGAGAATTTTCCGAACCTGCAATTCCCTCCTTGGTATTATAACCGGCAAAAAAAATATCAACGGAAGTCACATGAAATTTAGAAGATTTGTAGAAAAGTGATATGGAAGAAGCTTAAGCTACATGAAGTCTAGAAATACAGTTTTTCGGTAGTATTAGTACAAAAATTTTATTTCAGATTTCAACTTCCAAGGGTGGAGAAAGAAACTAGTTTCAACATTTCTGACCAAACCTGATAAATTCAATTCGACATTGGTCAGACCCTTTGATTTGTTCTCCAACAGTGTTTTAGCGATAACTCCGGAGCGCAATAATGGCCGAATGACGTCATTCCGCATCAAATGCATTTCAACGCATCAAGCGTATCAACAACGCGAAGAGGTCTCCTATTTACGGCTGCGGGTAGTAAATAACTCATTTTGCATTCATTAAAAACAAAACAATTTTGCAATATATTTCAAAGCATATAGTGGTTACCTGATATCATGTAGCTTTCACTAAAAGTTCACGTAACCAGTACGTATAAATCACGTAAGGTTCACCTGATCAAACACGTAACTACTTTCAAACTTCACGTCATTAGTACTGGAAAATCCAGTCAGATTCACTTGATAAATCACGTAACTCAACGAAGCTAATTTTTGTTCAGGTTACATGCCATTCAGGTCACTCTTACGTGAAAAGTGCGGTGGATGAGAACCACATTTGTTTTCAGGTAAACATGACGTGAGGATTTTTCAGAGTGTATGTTTACATGTCACACTTTTGCGGGCAGCAGGGACTATGTCCAAGGGCTTGACGATCCCTCCCCAGGCCATCTGCGAGTTGTGGGGCTTGCCTAGGATGTGGTGGGGTTTGACAGTGGGCCCTGTTAAACCTCTATAAAAAGCTGCATGTATCCGCAAGTAGGCCCCACCAAAGCGACCGTGTGCCGCTCAAAGCGCACAAGCCCAAGTCCTGGTGTTAGGTGGGACGCTAAACAGCCCTGACACGACGGCCCTCCGACGAGACAGGAGGTTTGCGCAGGCCCAATAAGCCGCCTAGAAAACCAATAATTACGAACAATATAAGAGATAATGCGACTCGATATAATCGGCAAAGACCTGGGCGACGAATACAGGATCACGATTGGAAGCTTGGAACATGGAATTGCAAGTCGCTAGGTTTCGCAGGTTGCGACAGGATGATCTACGATGAATTACATCCCCGCAACTTCGACGTCGTGGCGCTGCAGGAGATTTGCTGGACAGGACAGAAAGTGTGGAAAAGCGGGCATCGAGCGGCTACCTTCTACCAAAGCTGTGGCACCACCAACGAGCTGGGAACCGGCTTCATAGTGCTGGGTAAGATGCGCCAACGCGTGATTGGGTGGCAGCCAATCAACGCAAGGATGTGCAAGCTGAGGATTAAAGGCCGTTTCTTCAACTATAGCATCATCAACGTGCACTGCCCACACGAAGGGAGACCCGACGACGAGAAAGAAGCGTTCTACGCACAGCTGGAGCAGACATACGATGGATGCCCACTGCGGGACGTTAAAATCGTCATCGGTGACATGAACGCACAGGTAGGAAGGGAATGTATAGACCGGTCATCGGACCGGATAGTCTGCACACCGTATCGAATGACAACGGCCAACGATGCATAAACTTCGCAGCCTCCCGCGGAATGGTAGTCCGAAGCACCTTCTTTCCCCGCAAAAATATCCACAAGGCCACATGGAGATCGCCTAACCAAGAAACGGAAAACCAAATCGACCACGTTCTAATCGACGGTAAATTCTTCTCCGACATCACGAACGTCCGCACTTACCGCAGTGCGAATATTGAATCCGACCACTACCTCGTTGCAGTATGCTTGCGCTCAAAACTCTCGACGGTGTACAACACGCGTCGAAGTCGGACGCCGCGGCTTAACATTGGGCGGCTACAAGACGGTAGACTAGCCCAAGAATACGCGCAGCAGCTGGAAGTGGCACTTCCAACGGAAGAGCAGCTAGGCGCAGCGTCTCTTGAAGATGGCTGGAGAGATATTCGATCCGCCATTGGTAGCACCGCAACCGCTGCACTTGGCACGGTGCCCTCGGATCAGAGAAACGACTGGTATGACGGCGAATGTGAGCAGTTAGTGGAAGAGAAGAATGCAGCATGGGCGAGATTGCTGCAACACCGCACGAGGGCGAACGAAGCACGATATAAACAGGCGCGGAACAGACAAAACTCGATTTTCCGGAGGAAAAAGCGCCTGCAGGAAGATCGAGACCGTGAAGAAACGGAGCAACTGTACCGCGCTAATAACACACGAAAGTTCTATGAGAAGTTAAACCGTTCACGTAAGGGCCACGTGCCACAGCCTGATATGTGTAAGGACATAAACGGGAACCTTCTTACGAAAGAGCGTGAGGTGATCCAAAGGTGGCGGCAGCACTACGAAGAACACCTGAATGGCGATGTGGCAGACGAAGATGGCGGTATGGTGATGGACCTGGGAGAACGCGCGCAGGACAGAATTCTACCGGCTCCGGATCTCCAGGAAATCCAGGAGGAGATTGGCCGGCTGAAGAACAACAAAGCCCCTGGGGTTGACCAACTACCAGGAGAGCTATTTAAACACGGTGGTGAGGCACTGGCTAGAGCGCTGCACTGGGTCATTACCAAGATTTGGGAGGAGGAAGTTTTGCCGCAGGAGTGGATGGAAGGTGTCGTGTCCCATCTACAAAAAGGGCGATAAGCTGGATTGTAGCAACTACCGCGCAATCACATTGCTGAAAGCCGCCTACAAGGTACTCTCCCAAATTTTATGCCGTCGACTAGCACCAACTGCAAGGGAGTTCGTGGGGCAGTACCAGGCGGGTTTTATGGGCGAACGCTCCACCACGGACCAGGTGTTCGCCATTCGCCAAGTACTGCAGAAATGCCGCGAATACAACGTGCCCACACATCATCTATTCATCGACTTCAAAGCCGCATATGATACAATCGATCGGGACCAGCTATGGCAGCTAATGCACGAACACGGTTTTCCGGATAAACTGACACGGTTGATCAAAGCGACGATGGATCGGGTGATGTGCGTAGTTCGAGTTTCAGGGGCATTCTCGAGTCCCTTCGAAACCCGCAGAGGGTTACGGCAAGGTGATGGTCTTTCGTGTTTGCTATTCAACATCGCTTTGGAAGGTAATACGGAGAGCAGGGATTAACACGAGTGGTACAATTTTCAATAAGTCCGTCCAGCTATTTGGTTTCGCTGACGACATAGATATTATGGCACGTAACTTTGAGAAGATGGAGGAAGCCTACATCAGACTGAAGAGGGAAGCTAAGCGGATCGGACTAGTCATCAACACGTCGAAGACGAAGTACATGATAGGAAGAGGTTCAAGAGAAGACAATGTGAGCCACCCACCGCGAGTTTGCATCGGTGGTGACGAAATCGAGGTGGTAGAAGAATTTGTGTACTTGGGCTCACTGGTGACTGCCGAAAATGACACCAGCAGAGAAATTCGGAGACGCATAGTGGCTGGAAATCGTACGTACTTTGGACTCCGTAAGACGCTCCGATCGAATAGAGTTCGCCGCCGTACCAAACTGACAATCTACAAAATCGTGGAGGACCAACGCGCACTTGGAGTTTTCGAAAGGAAAGTGCTGCGTACCATCTATGGTGGGGTGCAGATGGCGGACGGTACGTGGAGGAGGCGAATGAACCACGAATTGCATCAGCTGTTGGGAGAACCATCCATCGTTCACACCGCGAAAATCGGACGACTGCGATGGGCCGGGCACGTAGCCAGAATGTCGGACAGTAGCCCGGTGAAAATGGTTCTCGACAACGATCCGACGGGCACAAGAAGGCGAGGTGCGCAGCGGGCAAGGTGGATCGATCAGGTGGAAGATGACTTGCGGACCCTCCGTAGACTGCGTGGTTGGCGACGTGTAGCCATGGACCGAGCCGAATGGAGAAGACTCTTATATACCGCACAGGCCACTTCGGCCTTAGTCTGAATAAATAAATAAATGTCACACTTTACTTAGAATCCCTTTTATCCCATAAAATTCGTTGAATTTATCGTGATAATGCAATAGTGAATTGGCATTTACACACATCTTTTATTAGGATTTCCTTTCCAAACACAGAACGCAAACTAAGTTGGGGCGCTTTTCGTGATCGATGTTGTTCCATGAGATTTATAATTCGACAGGTGGGTGGCGCGACGCCATGTTATTGCAGCCAACATCTCAATGACAGATTTATGGTTATATTTGTGTTGTTTACCATTATCCCATTTTGGTTGCAAAACAAAAACATAGTGCGAGATATGGATGACACCTACGACAGACCTACGTGGGCTAGACACATTACCCGAATGTCGAAGAACATTAATTTATTTGGAAGATTTCGTATTGCTACTGGCATTTCAAAAATAGTTGATTTAATTACTATTGAAAAGGTAAGCACTATATATTTATATTTTGCAGCTAACATGTATGTATGTTTTTTCATATAATTTTAAAATAGGGCGTATTCAAAATTTTACCGATGAAAGATTTTAAAACACCCGTATCCTTTTCCTGGTGATCTAAGCTTTCTTTTCGCGAGAAAACCACAGAGGTTCATGAAAGTGCGATCATATTCGCGTCTGGGGGCACCGTGTATCGTTCTGCTCCATTCTTTCCTGCGCCTCAGTAATTACTTATTACAGACATAACACATTGAACACTCACTCATCAAATTCGTCGTCATAAAAATACTAACGACATCTTTTGGGTTTCCTAAGTTGCCTAATCGCGAACCATGTGGCGGTAGTGAGCAAACGTCAAACTGGGACGAATCTGATGCGAAATTTCACAAGCGTACTGAGGATCGTGGGTTCGAGTCTCATCGAAGGAAAAGTGGTTACCTCCAATACATTTTTCAAATCAATATCTCCCACAAAATGTACTTATTCACATATGAGTTTTCAGAACATTGTAAATTAATGTCCAAGTCGGGTGGTTTAATCCCCGGAATACAGACAATTAACTTTGATTGAAATGGTTTTAGATGTTTTAGAAATCCCAAAATTATATATTTTTGAGCTTTTGGAATTGAATTTCCAAGCGAGTCTTTCGATTCTCGAAAGGTTTATAGTAATTAAAGGATCATATCTGAGTTCCGAAAACAGTTTCTTCAATTCTGTATTAACAAATTTCCAATATTCTGAAATTTCTACAATTTGAGAATAGTTTTTCTAAAATAACTTTCGAAGGGATTCGTACAATAGGTTGAATTTAAGGTTTTACTTTCAAATAGTATCCGAAATTAAAATTCTAGGAATTCCAGAATAAATCCTGTTCTTTTTATCCTCATCGTTAGTCGAATTTTAATGATAATTGTTTTTATTGAAATTTAATATAATATCGATCAATAACATAATTTGTTTCACAATAATATCGCCCTTAATCTTTTTAAGCAGCTTTAAACAAATTCCAAACCCGTCGCAAGCGGCACGCACGAAGGACTACGGCTTTAAATTTAGCCAAACTAGACACTTCATGCTTTTTTTTGCGACTGCAATTCACAAATGGTGAAATGGGAGGCCATTCAGCAGTTTTGGACCAAATTCAGTGTATGAGAAGCCGTTTTGTCCTTTTGAAACACGAAATCGTCTTTTCCGTACATTTACTCTAAGTGATTGCACATAACTTCATCACCACGAAAAAGTGTACGTGAGAATATAGGGTAAGACGGTATAATATGCCCCCCATAGGCAAAACCTATAAATAACTCACTTTCCAACGGAGCTTTACAGTCGGACGCTTTACAGTCGAAGTTCCATAAAAAAAACAATACTTTTGGGAAAATACATAAAGCTCTTTTAGTGGAATGTATTCAACCGTCTAAGACGAATTAAGTACTCTCCATTTAATTTCACCAAATAATTTTCGATATCTTTGCAGATACGTATTTCGACCACAACTGTGTGGTCGTCTTCAGTGTCTCGAACGTCGTAAGTCGAGTAAAGTACAAGATACTGAAGACGACCACACAGTTGTGGTCGAAATACGTATCTGCAAAGATATCGAAAATTATTTGGTGAATTAAATGGAGAGTACTTAATTCGTCTTGGACGGTTGTACAATATTTTTGTGAAAATCGGTGAATTAAAATATATTTCCAATAGATTTTTTGCTTGAATGCCAACAATCAAGATTTTTATTATTTACTTAAATCTAGTACATTTAGATTTCCTGAGCTCACAAAAATCTTTACAACATCCTTATAAAAAATCCTACAAACGCTTTCAAAATACTCATCAATAGGATCAAACAAACAAATAATTTTCAGAAATATTCAAAAAATGACGAGATTTTTTTTTCTTTCTTCCCTTACACACTCTCATTCTATCATGTCATACTTGTTCGCACCCTAGTAAACGGGTTTCAATCTGTTGATTTTCAATTATCTTTCGATTAACTGCTCCCTCATATTTTGAGTAGAACTGGTCAATAAAGCCGATAAACAAATCATTAAAATTTATTCTATCAAAATAAAACTTCATAAAATTCAGTGTCCAGTAAATTCCTGGTTATTTCCCGGTTTTCCTGGGAAAAAAATCCCGGTTCTCCCGGTTCAGTAGCCACCCTCTGTCTTATATAATTTTGTTATCAAATTATTTAGCTATTTTCGACTCTGGTAGTATTGTACAAAATATAACAGAGCACGAGAGGGGAATTTGCCAACAGACAAGACTATGGTGGCAGCCAGGTGGTAGGAGCACTTCGAAGATTTGTTATATGGTGAAAATGAAGGTATAATTAGGAGCAGGATGGACATAGTCGGCGACGGTCAAGCTTTGGAAACACCATCGCTGGACGAGGTAAAGAAGGATCTAAACGAGCTGAAAAAAGTAAAACTGCTGGGAAGGACGAGATCCCGGTCGAGCTTCTCAAACACGGAAGTGAGCAGCTGCATCAATCAATCCACCACATTATCCAGAAAATATGGGAGGATGTAGAACTGCCTGCCGGCTGGTTGGATGGCCTCATATGCTCAATCTATAAGAAAGGGCACAGACTAAAGTGTGCCAATTACAAAGAGATCACCCTTCTGAACTCGGCGTACAAAATCCTGTCGCGTATCCTGTTTAACAGGCTGAGACCGCTTGAGGAGTCCTTCGTCGGCGAATACCAGGCAGGTTTTCGTGAGGGCTGATCAACGACGGATCAGATGTTTAGCCTGCGGATGATCCTTGATAAATTCCGGGAGTACAACTTGCAGACTCACCATCTGTTCATTGATTTCAAAGCAGCGTACGATTCAGTGAAAAGAAATGAGCTGTGACAGATAATGTCCGAACATGGTTTTCCGGCGAAACTGATTAGACTGATACGTGTAACGCTGGATGGCTCGAAATCAAGTATTCGGATTGCAGACGAAGTGTCAACCTCGTTTGTGACCTTAGATGGATTGAAGCAGGGTGATACACTTTTGAATTTATTGTTCTACATTGCGTGGCGTGCAGAGGTACGGCACTATCATCACACGGTCGCATATGCTCCTGGGCAGTCTTCAAGGTGCAACATGTGTGAGATGTTCACGTAAGTTTGTGCACCCAATCAAACATTGCTTGCTGTGTTCGAACTTGAACATAGCAATCTGAACACGAGCCTGAACTCCGATACACCCAGGCGCAATGTACAATATTCAAACATCGAGTTCAAACTTGAACACGAGAATGCTTCGCTTGGGTAAATGATCGGGTTGCTAGGGAAACTATTGTTGATTCTTCACATTTCCCAGCCTTGTTATTCGTATTTCGAATAAGAGGATTTAACCAAACTTCAATGAAGGTATGATTGAAAATTGAAACATGTTGTGCACATTTTTTGCACTAGCATAATGAAGCGTTCATAGAGGTGAGGTCTTGATTCAGGCCTTCCATTCACGACGTCTTAGGTTCGAATCTGCTCTGAGCGGAGCTTTTGTTCTTTTTCGAGGTTCTGAAAGCAGTTCTTCTTGAGATTTCGGGATGCTGCAACCACCAAAAAACTAATTAGTTCATATTTCTAAAATTTTGGGATAAGATTTTTCTGACACGTTTATAAGGGGATAATTTATTCTTACTTCGCGGATACACTTACTTCGCGGTGGTACTTGATAAACATACCGAGAATCTGAAGCGAAGTTCTGGATTGCATAGAGATTTCTTTATTCCAGGGAGAGAGGGGTTTCGAACTTTTTGAAGAAGCTTATGAATAACGGGGCTTTAATTCTAGTTTTGTTGTTTTAGATTGTAATAACTGAAGATTTTATCTTTTATGAGAGCCATGTAGTTTATAGGACTTTTATGTTTAAGGATTTGTGGGCTCATTTCTGATCTGGAGCCCATCGTTTGTAAATTTTCTTTGTATTGTATAATGTCATCGGCGTATTATTTATACATATATAGCAATATGAGACAGACCTCCTACTATCTTTTTAATTTCTATCAATTAGAATTTTTAGTTTACAACCAGTTCTTCATCCTCCCCCACTAAAAGTGTCTCTTTGAACTTTTTGGAATCAACATCTATATTTTATTCACAACTAGTCCAACAAACTTCGTTTTGCCTAAAATTGATTTATTCTCTTATTAGTTCTTAAGTTATGCAGAAATTTCTATTTCATTTGAATAGGATCTCCAATTTCCAAAGAAGGGAGGGGTCTCGAACCATCTTGAGAACCTTCCCTGGCCCCAAAAACCTCTGCATACAAATTTTCACGCCGATCCGTTCAGTAGTTTCGGAGTATATAAGGTTCAGATAGACAGAAATTCATTTTTTTGTATATAGATATGCAAATGCTAACAAAATGCATATGTAACGGATATATAATAGTTAAGAGCTACATTTTAGACAGACAAACAGAGACTTGTGTATTTTACCTCGTTTAGAACATAAACGCACGGATACTTTAACTAATCATTACATTGGAGGTTGCCGGTTGTCTTACCGGGCAAATGCACATAATATTCAGTTGTTATGAACATTATGAATAATATCTGAAGATTTTATGCAAAATGTTGAATAAAAAAATGGTTGTGATATTGAGATATCGGACCAAGCGCAAACTGTGGGTAGGCGGTAAAGTATCTTATTCAGCTATTCCACCACCCGACAAGGGCTGAAAAGTGCCTTTTATAAAACTGAAACTATTCAGGCGCCATTTCTAAAAAAATCAAAGACAAGGATTCAAACATTAGTGCCCTGAGTGAACGCCAAACAAGTTACCACTAAGCCATCACCGCTACTCAAGAAGAGAAACCACTTGACCAATATGAACAGATGAACAGCATGCTGTGTGGAAACTGATGTTTAAACTTCCATGTTCAAACCCGTGTGTTTGAACTTGGGCGCACACTCGTGTTCAAACTGGGTGCGATTTTGGTTGGGTTTATGATGAACTCGGTTTGGATCTAGTATGCATGTTTGAGTGCAAACTTGCACACGGGAAAACTGCACTTGTTTAAACGCGGTTCATGTTTTCGTGAAGACTGCTCCTGGGCTCTGCGGACGACATTGAACTCATTGGAATCGATCGCAGAGCAGTAGTGGAGGCTTTAGTCCCACTGAAGAGGGAGACGGCGAGGGTAGGCTCAACCCTTAACTCCACCAAGACAAAGTACATGGTGGCAGGTAGACATAGAGGAAGACCTAGTGGTGTTGGTGCTGAGGTAGTGCTTGATGGGATGTGTTTGAAGTTGTTGAAGAATTTGTTTATCTTGGAACGCTTGTGACATGTGACAATGACGTTTCCCGTGAAGTGAAAAGACGAGTTGCTGCTGGGAATAGGGCCTTTTACGGATTACGTAACCAGCATAGGTCCCGCAACATGTAGACGGAAACAAAATTTGCTCTATACAAAACTCTGATTCTACCAGTGTCCCTTTATGGACATGAAGCATGGACGTTAAAAGAGGAGAAACGGAGAGCTTTCGGGGTTTTCGAGCGAAATGTGCTGCGTACAATACTCGGAAGGAAACTAGAAAATGGTGTGTGGCGTAGACGGCAGATACGGCAGACTTCAGTGTACTGGTCGCTTAGTGCGAATGTCAGAAGAAAGATTAGCGAAAACAAAATTCAACAGAGAATCAGATAGAGGCCGGCGACTTCGTGGAAGGCCAAGAACACGTTTAAACGTTTGGGGAAACTGGAGGAACATCCTCCAAGACCGACGATTATGGAGCTCTATAATACGCCAGGCACAGGTGTATCGACGCTGTAGGCAACCAGAACAGAACCAACCAGAACAGAAGAATTACAGAGGACGCATGCTCGAGTGTTAAGATAGCTGGGTTCGAGTTCCAGTTTAGAAAACCAGTGACAATTTTCGAGTAGGGGGATGGTAATGCCAACAAAGAAAAATAATCGATTGAGTTAATAAAACGAGTTGGAAAGGTTGATTGGAAAATTGAATAAACGGACAGTTCTGATACATTTTAAATGGATGACAAGTGAAAAGGAGGTCTATCTATATTCTTGTCATTATTTATGTTTGAAGCATATCATAGGGTAAAGGATATATTTTGGACCACCTTTACAGGGGCTCTTATTTTGGACCACCAAGAGGAGTTTGCACTCAGTGGTCCAAAATATGAGCCTTCGAACTGGTGGTCCAAAATACCTCCCTTACCCTATATTGTACAGCGCATAAAAATCGACTCCTTCGCTTATTTTCAGTCTCAACAAAAAATAAGCGCCAGATAGTCGGCAAAAAAGCATACCTCCAGAAAAAAAGCTACTTTGATATTTTAAAAATTTGGCCGCTGGCTGGAGATTTCTGTGAAAATAAATTCCTGACTAACCGCTCCGTTAGTAATATTAAATTACGTTCGATGAATGTTTTTAACAATTCAGAAAAAGTTAGTTCGTAGAATTGGAAAATTGGAACAGAATGTGGGACATATTTTGAAAATGATTCTGAAGTTGCCTCTCTGGTATAGTACCAATGAACGTCATAGGATTTCTATAGTATTGAGACATAGCAACAAATGCCCAATTAAATTCTATGAAGTTTTTTTAATGTCTTTTTTAACGAGATTTTCGGCGATGACGAGAGGCGACGATAATATTCAGTAGGCCGCTTATACGATGAGTTTTTGCAGTTAAAGTTGACCTTAGGGCGCTTAACTTCAGGGCGATCGGAAGCGATTGGCTCAGGATCGAGTGCAGTGAAGAAGGATACTTCATTCGGCGTACACTCAGCATGGAGGAGCTGTAGCTCATCAAGTATGTAACTAATAGTTACTAACTATAGCTGGATATTTATCTAAATTGTTTTAATTTTTGGAACGTTTTTATATTTTAAGTCTCTTCCCCTATTTGTCTTTGGAACCACATGAATTGACCGTCCATTCTTTTTCCGCACGGAGTTTTCCATGATCATCTTCTGAATGTTTATGTTTATTTAAGTCAGTCTAATGAAGGGCAATGGAGACACATGGTAGCTCATCCAAAGCTACTGATTCTCGGATTATAAGCATTTTTTAATCATATTCGAAAACAAAATATTGAATTGTAATTTGTGCTATATTTTATTTTGTGGGTTTTAAAAATGAAAAAGCAGAGTTTTAAACCATGCTAGATAATCGATTCATAAAATTTTCGAATTACAGTTAAACATTTAAATTCTACATTAAATTAACTTTTCACAGTGAATTGCATATAAACTCTTTTAAAAATCCTCATAGTTTGATGGAATAAAAATAAACGAAGTTTATTTAAGAGAACCCTAAAGCATATGATGAGCTACGTATCGCTACATCATTGGGCGAAATATTATTGGTTGGCGGGCACTTGCATCGCACTGCACTATTATAGAAGATAATAATCTCCGCAATTGAATGCTCTCGTTGGGGTTGTGTCATTGATGCGCGCGCATATCACATTGGCGGAAAATCTCTATTGCCTGTGTAGGCATTTCCATCGTCCGGTCAAACGCTATGGAACAAAATGGAATACGTGTAGCGATCGTTCCTCTTTCCTCGCAGCTATAGATTGCAATGAACGCGCGCGCAACCCCACGTCGTCGTCGTCATCGTCACCGTAGTTGCCGCGGCTCGTTGTTGGTGTGAGAGGAGGATCGCGCTCATCGTCGCTGCCTTTTGGTTGGTCGTCCTCCTCGGACGGAACGGAGCGCGATATTCATTCGCGGAGTAAAAGCGAAAAAGTAAACTCCTCGCCGCGTTAGTGCGCCAGCAATTTTCGTTTAGTAAACACATGCCCCGGTTGGGCTCGAGAGTTTTGCTTTCGGTGGTTGGTTTTGGCCGATTTGAAACACAATAAGCGTGAAGAAACAAATAAGCAAGCATCAGTCGGTAGTGGAAAGCTGGTCCTGTTGGCTGAGTGGAGCTGAGCAACGATACGGTTCGCATCTTGGACGGGGTGTAGCCAAAGTACTGGCTGCAAACATTAAACATCTCGAGTTGTTGTAAACCTTCTCCACGGCGGGACGAAAGGTTCCTCTCCTGGGGATTTCGTAAATATTGAACCACTTGGATGATAATATTTACTAGGCTCCGATATTTACTACTTGCAACCAGCAAAACACATATTCAGGTGGATTATCAAAGGCGTGGAGGTGTTTGGAAAATATTGCCGCAGAAGAAAAACATTTTCCTTAATAGTTCTGATAGTTGTTACGGTGTGCACGGGAGTAGCGTGAATGTTTTGGAAAAAAGTTTATTAACAAACTCAGCGCAATAATAAAGTGAAGGGAAGTTATTATCGTAATCAAAGGAATAGTGTTTAGATAACAGTGTGTTTGTGACATAAGAAATAGTTAGCAAAATCGGAAGTGAAGCTACTATTGACAGTGACCAATAACGAGGATTATTATTTAGGACGGCCTGTTCTAGAAAATTTCAAAAATTCTCATCGGAAGTGAAATTGACTACAGTAAGTAACTTTTTATCTGTTTTTTTTTACCATGGAAGCATAATAATTTCATGAATAATATAAACGTATTTAATTACATCGTTGAATGTGATTAAATTTGATCAAATCAATCAAACTAAATTACTATTCTAAAAGTAACTTAAGGTTGTAAAAAAACGTATCTCATTGAAATTCAATTAATTTTATTTTGTAGTCCGGGATATAAAAGCTCTTCATGTGATGTGATTCTTCTTAGAATCACTCATTTTTAATTGGAACTGCTATACTGCCGCTAGCCGCAAGTCGAGCACATCTGTATATGGGGCTCCATATACAGATGTGCTCGACTTGCGGTTAGCGGCAGTATAGTGATACGAGAAACTCCAGGTATCTACGTAGAACTTGCTTTTTGCCTTTCTCGTGCATTCTTTTAGTTTACATAGGTAAAGGTTACATCTTTGCCTAAAACAACTTTTTATGAGAGGCCAGAAGGCCCATAGTGTTACATAAAGGTGTGCGCCGTCATACCGCCTCAATTCGAAAATCATCATCGGCGTTTTTTCATCATTTTGTTTGGTGTCACTCCGAAGGCAATATTATCCGGCGGCAAAAATCTTATTAATTTCCCAGATTTATGTTTCTGTTTTTTTGTTTTGGGATATAGTTATAAGCTTCAATGAAAAATTGTTTCGAATCTTAATTCTCCCGAAGTTCGACTGAAAATTCTTACGTACTTCCAAGGGTTCATTTTAAATTTTCATTAAGATTCTAATAATCAAAATCAAACAGAAAATTCTGTTGAAAATTCACGGGAATTTCCATGGAATTTCTAAGTATTTATTTTTAAGTTTTCACAGGAATTAAGGATTTTTTTAGAGCTATCAAAAATATCAAGAATTTGCTTTTCTATAAAGACTAGCCTGCCAACATTTATTTAATTATCTTATATAACTGAGGAATTATTCAATTTTATTTTTGCAATCATGCAATTTTGCAAAATTATTGAATCTAGTTAGAAAAATAAAGTAACAACGGCAGAACGAAAAGCATGTTCAGGATTCAAAATAGTTCAACAACTTGCTATTTACTTTGGTCTTGCTATATGTTCGATTTTTGCAAGTTTTAATATTTTAAATTACAGCGAATGTTGCTGGTGCATAGAATTGTAGTAGCTAGGAAATCGTCAAATCTTGAACAGCTAAAATTCTTGCCTATCGTTCAACATACATAAGAAATGCACTGCACAGTGCACATGCGTCCAGCAATAGGCGAAGAAACTAGTCGATCAACCTTTAGCGAATTTCCCTATTATCTGAAGTTGTAGTAATACGGTTTGGACTTTATACACTACTACGATAAATTTTGGCATATTTTGAACAACACAGCGGCGCATCGATGCAGATATGTCGACAGCGGCGTAGTGCCAAAAACTATCGCGGATAACTAACATTTTATTTATTTGTTTCCATATATTATACGTATGTAATTAAAAGACGAAAAGTTGCCCAAATTTGATATAAGGCTATGTCCATTTAGAATCCGGAATAATAAAATCATCTGTATCTCGGTAACGGATTGACGTACAAATAAGGTTAATACATCAAAACAAGGGTAATTCACTGTACTTTAAGGAAAAATTATTGATACAAATAATTTCTTCTTGTTTCTAGTAAAAATTCGCACCTTCTTCTTTATTCCTCTCATCAAAAGTTGCACACCTCCGGAGTCAACTTCCTTGGCACATTTGTTCCACATTTTGGTCATCTGAGTCGCGTCCCGAGCTGTTTTTCCACTTTTTCCACTTTTCTTAAGCTTCCGCTTCATTACTGCCCAAAATGTCTCGATGGGCCGGAGCTGTGGGCAGTTGCGTGGATTTATGTTTTTATCGATAAAATCTTCGTTATTATCGCGGTACCACTGGATGACTTCCCAGCTGTAGTGGCAACTCGCCAAATCTGGCCAAAACTTCACGGGACTTTTATGGGCTTTATGGAAGGTCGACCGCGGTTTTTGAGACATTCCTCCTTGTACAGCTTCGAGTCCATCGTCTTATTCGTCACTAACACTTAGGTCTTTGCCCCACAGTTGCATATCCCTTGCCAAAATCATCCTTTTTTTTGCAAGTTTGTCCAAAAAGCAAACTTAAACTTCGCAGGAACTACTCCTCGTGCCGTCACCATGTAGAATTTTTGGCTAGGAAGCTGTCCGAAATCCATTTTGACGTAGGTTTCATCGTCGATGACAGGATTATCAACGTGGGTGTGCAGATTTTTTTCTCTCCTTTCGGCTTCCATCTGGAATAATTTTTGACACGATGCACGAAACTTCGTAAAATTTATACCACAGCAAATGGGCGCCTAGGTAGACAAACCGCTGTAAAAGAATTCTTGCAGCGGTCACTTTCCGTGCCGCTGCAATACAATAAATGATTCCGGATTCTAAATGGACATAGCTTTAGGGAAACTGTTCCGTTTTTCATTTCACTAAACATATATTCAGCTCATCGCGAAACAAGCAAACGGCGCCAATTTCGTCACTTCTTTTTGTTAACATACGTGCTCACTGCTGAAAAAATCACAAAAATAAGAAACAAATCAAATTTCTTTTCATCGCTTTGTTTTTCGTGGGATGAATATCGGTGCTTTGAGATGAAGTCCAGGAGCAGTAACCCTACATTCTAGAAAATATCTCCTAAGGGGCGATTCAAATATGACGTCCACTATTTTTTTTTTAGATTTTTGGGCCCCCCTTCTGACACGCTTTTATAATAACGTCCACAATCGCATATTTGTCCCATATGGATAGGAAATCCAGCAACGCCGATATGCTATCATAGGCAGTATACAATACGTACTGTCACAAAATCTTAGACCCCCTCCCCTCCTAAAACTTGTGACGTCATTTTTGAACGACTCCTAATCGTAGGAAGGGATGAAAATAGCGCACAGAGTCAAGCTACTCAGAGATACCCTATTATAAGTCTTAATCATAAGCAGAGTGGCGCAGTGGAAGCGTGCTGGGCCCATAACCCAGAGGTCCGTAGATCGAAACTACGCTCTGCTAGGTATGATTTTTTTTATCAAGTGAAACTTTTTTTATGCCTTTCTTGTACAAATAAGTTGTACCGAAAAGCTATCATTTCACACAAACGAACTTTTATATGTTATATATCAATCGACTCAGCTCGACGAATTGAGCAAATGTCTGTCTGTCCGTGTGTATGTATCTGATTGTAAAACATTAGCATAATTTTTCACATAGTAATCCTTAACCGTTTTTCTCATAGTTAGTTACATTCGACGCGAAAAAAGCGTCATTGATCTCTTTTGAATTCCAAAACAAATAGCGCATTCAAAAAAAAAAATCTGAATTAGTTTTTTATTCATACATTGAATTTGTACTCTGTTGAGCCATGACGAAAACCATTACCCTAGTGTTTGAATAACATACACAAGTCAACCCTGCACGGAGCAGTTCACAAATTACATAATGGAAAAATAGCCCCCTCGTAACACTTTTCGTGTAAATGATTTATTGATTTCGTATGAACCGTAACGCTTGAGCTGACTCCATCCCTCCCTTACGTAATTTGTGAACAGTTTCTATGATTTGCTATAAAGCTTTTGTAAAAGCCATAAAGTTAGCAGTTGTTTTGTAGAATTAAAATCAGTGTAAAAAATCACGTTGATCTATCTATCTATATCTATATCTATATCTATTCTATATACATACATAAAAATGAATTTCTGTCTGTCTGAACCTTATAGACTCCTTAAGATGGTTCTTGAGATGGTTCGAGACCCTTCCCTCTTTTGGAATACCCATACAAATGAAACAGAAATTTCTGCATAATTATAGAACTAAGCAGAGCATAAATCAACTTTAGACGAAACGAAGTTCGTCGGATCTGCTAGTAAAGTAATAAAAAATAAGGGTTGAAAAAATGCTGGTTCGAAATGAATGCTCAATGAAAGCGATATAAGGTACACCAAATGCGGGGTAAATTGAAACGGAACCTGTAATTCAGATCAGAAATGATCGAAAACCCTGATTACTTTTTTCAACAAACTACTCCCCTAAACACACCTTCTGACTGCCATTTCCTGAAGATTGCACCTACTTAAGCTTTTGTTTGTGCTTTGAAACCAGGCCACTTTGAAAGGCTGCCATTTTTTTAGTTTTCAACCGATTTTCCTAATTTTTCGTAGTTTGGTAAAACTCGCCGAGATCTGTCCCATAAGTGCAAAATTGCTCGAAAAATCTTGCAAATAGGCGCTACAGTGTACTTTTATCAAACAACTTACGTTGTCTGTGCTCTGTGGTCATATTGACCCTAAATTGAAATCGTAATAACTTGTTTGTTGTTTGACCAATTTCGGTTTTTTGTTTCGAAAGATAATTGAATCATCTTTCAGGACCCCGAGTAATACACATATCTCTTACCAGTTTATGTGACATATGTACAACCAAAACAAGTCATATATAAGTTGCTGTGACCTAATCGGACTGAATTGTGTCACTAGGGACGTTACCTAAGCTTGATCATAGGTGGGCGGGTACTTAACGGGGAGGAGTTTTTGTAAATAAGGGTACAAAACAGTGATTTTTCATGCATATTTTTTCGTCATCCTTGAAATCTCTGGAGTTAATGCCTTTGAATCTACACTTGTAACCAGAAATTAGACAGAAAGAAGAAAACTTGAGTCTACTACACACTAAAATACATCAGATCTCACATGGAGCAATATACTCAAATATAAATTTGTAGTCTTGGACCGCTTTGTAGTCCTGAACAATTTTGCCGAATACAGCTTGGATGGACGTAGGCACACTAGCGCAGCCTAATTGTAAAATTCCTAATTATTTTTTTCCACCACAAGACAGCCCATTCCCACCAGATGAACTTTGCTAAATACATATTTTTTACAAATGTCAAATTAATGTGATTGGACTGTTTAAAATGTAGTAAATTCCATGTATCGGAATATCATGAGTTAAAGTGAATATCGTGAGTTAAGTTCTAAAATTATGATTTCATATATACCACCACCTAGCGGCCAAGAACCAAATTAATACTCTCTCCTCATCTTCTACGCGACAAACGGTGTTTCTTTGGAACGCGTTTATACTATCAATGATCTGAGGTTGACAATAGACAATAAATTGCGCTTCAATGACCATGTAGGGGAAGAGGCCCCAAAACGCCCTGAAACCCCCGATATAAAACGCCTTTTGTGGTTTCCCTCGTATTTACCGTCATTAAGATGTCCGTAACAAAACTAGATCTAAAATTATGTAGGATAGGCGAAGAAAGTTTCAAAATAGTGCATGGGAAGGTCGGAGAAACCGAAAATTTCCACATTTTGAAGAAACATCTAACATTTTGGCGAGGCAAAACGCCCTAGTGGCAATAACCTACAAAGTACTTGCGTCTCCACGGACTATCCATACTAGAATGCTGATTCGCCGACGCGTGGTACTTTGTTCCCTAGGAGCTCCCAGCTAAAAGGCGTTTTGCCTCATGAGTTTTCCGGCAACAGAATATCACCACTTTTTTGAAATGTGAATATTAAAAATATGATTGAGATTTTTGACAATTTTTGAATGGCATCAACTAGCTATCTTGTTTAACTGATGCATAATGTAAAAATACCCATGAACAGCGTTATAAATAAGACAATAGAGCAGTGTTTGCTTAGCTAGGGCATATTGCCCCCCCCCCCCCCTTCCCCTAACCAGGATTACAACGAAAAACAAAACAAAAACAGTTATAGCAATTTCAATTTGGTGTCAATATGAGTACAGAGTACAGACAACTTATGTTTTTTTTTTTTTGAGCACAGACAGAAGGTGAGGGCATTCCCTGGCATTGTTTAGTTTTCGTCCTTTGCAAAATCAAAAAGAACTTTTTGGCGTGTCTCAAAACATTGTTTTGAAGAGTTTTCATGAAATTTTCAGGGTAGGTAATCATTCAATGCAATGTTTATTTTTTATTTAAAAAATTATCATCAATCTGAAATGTGACTGTTATGTGATCATAAGTGGGATTTGATTTCCAAATTTCTTGTACCAAGCCAACTATTTTATATATTTATCTTCAAGAGACAATTTTAAGCTAATTTCTGAAGGCAAATCAAAATTGTCAAAAATTGAAATGGGACTCTTATGCAAATCTTGGCAGTATAGTCACCACAATAATCTCATGCATCTTCAAACTGAGTTTTTTGTTTATATTTTGTTTTTAATACGATAGATTTAGCTTTAGTCTGTATATAGCGCAGTGTTTCAGCTTGCCCGATATGCGGGGCAAGTTGAAACGATGCAAACCAAAAATTAATTCCCGTAAACAAAATATTTATTTTTTTTAAGAAAATTATTTTGAGCTTTTTAGTGGAATGTCTTCACTTGTCATAAGACGAGTTTGTACAATCCCATTGAATTCCACCACTTAATTGTATCTTGACAGATACGTATTTCGACCTCAACAGTAAGGCCGTCTTCAGTGTCTCGTACTTGACTCGACTTCAGTCGAGTTGAGTCGAGTCAAGTACGAGACACTGAAGACGGCCTTACTGTTGAGGTCGAAATACGTATCTGTCAAGATACAATTAAGTGGTGGAATTCAATGGGATTGTATTAACTCGTCTTATGACAAGTGAAAATATTTATGTAAAAGTTTGGTGAGGTTGCTTATTTCTTATGTGTAATCTTTGGTCCGAACTAGCAAACAACGCAAACGGATTCAAAACTTATCGAAGGATGTTTTTTTACAGTACTTCAAAGTTAAACTTTGAAAAAACCGGTCAGTCTTCACGAAAACATGAACCGCGTTTAAACAAGTGCAGTTTTCCCGTGTGCAAGTTTGCACTCAAACATGCATACTAGATCCAAACCGAGTTCATCATAAACCCAACCAAAATCGCACCCAGTTTGAACACGAGTGTGCGCCCAAGTTCAAACACACGGGTTTGAACATGGAAGTTTAAACATCAGTTTCCACACAGCATGCTGTTCATCTGTTCATATTGGTTAAGTGGTTTAACTTCTTGAGTAGACGTGATGGCTTAGTGGTAACTTGTTTGGCGTTCACTAAGTGCACTAATATTTGAATCCTTGTCTTTGATTTTTTAGAAATGGCGCCTGAATAGTTTCAGTTTTATAAAGGCACTTTTCAGCCCTTGTCGGGTGGTGGAATAGCTGAATAAGATACTTTACCGCCTACCCACAGTTTGCGCTTGGTCCGATATCTCAATATCACAACCATTTTTTATTCAACATTTTGCATATAATCTTCAGATATTATTCATAATGTTCATAACAACTGAATATTATGTGCATTTGCCCGGTAAGACAACCGGCAACCTCCAATGTAATGATTAGTTAAAGTATCCGTGCGTTTATGTTCTAAACGAGGTAAAATACACAAGTCTCTGTTTGTCTGTCTAAAATGTAGCTCTTAACTATTATATATCCGTTACATATGCATTTTGTTGGCATTTGCATATCTATATACAAAAAAATGAATTTCTGTCTATCTGAACCTTATATACCTGAAACTACTGAACGGATCGGCGTGAAAATTTGTATGCAGAGGTTTTTGGGGCCAGGAAGGTTCTCAAGATGGTTCGAGACCCTCCCTTCTTTGGAAATTGGAGATCCTATTCAAATGAAATAGAAATTTCTGCATAACTTAAGAACTAATAAGAGAATAAATCAATTTTAGGCAAAACGAAGTTTGTTGGACTAGTTGTGAATAAAATATAGATGTTGATTCCAAAAAGTTCAAAGAGACACTTTTAGTGGGGGAGGATGAAGAACTGGTTGTAAACTAAAAATTCTAATTGATAGAAATTTAAAAAGATAGTAGGGGGCCTGTCTCATATTGCTATATATATATATATAAATAATACGCCGATGACATTATACAATACAAAGAAAATTTACAAACGATGGGCTCCAGATCAGAAATGAGCCCACAAATCCTTAAACATAAAAGTCCTATAAACTACATGGCTCTCATAAAAGATAAAATCTTCAGTTATTACAATCTAAAACAACAAAACTAGAATTAAAGCCCCGTTATTCATAAGGTTCTTCAAAAAGGTCGAAACCCCTCTCTCCCTGGAATAAAGAAATCTCTATGCAATCCAGAACTTCGCTTCAGATTCCCGGTATGTTTATCAAGTACCACCGCGAAGTAAGTAGAATAAATTATCCCCTTATAAACGTGTCAGAAAAGTCTCATCCCAAAATTTTAGAAATATGAACTAATCAGTTTTTTTTGGTGGTTGCAGAATCCCGAAATCTCAAGAAGAACTGCTTTCAGAACCTCGAAAAAAGAACAAAAAGCTCCGCTCAGAGCAGATTCGAACCTAAGACGTCGTGAATGGAAGGCCTGAATCAAGACCTCACCTCTATAAACGCTTCATTATGCTAGTGCAAAAAATGTGCACAACATGTTTCAATTTTTCAATCATACCTTCATTGAAGTTTGGTTAAATCCTCTTATTCGAAATACGAATAACAAGGCTGGGAAATGTGAAGAATCAACAATAGTTTCCCTAGCAACCCGATCATTTACCCAAGCGAAGCATTCTCGTGTTCAAGTTTGAACTCGATGTTTGAATATTGTACATTGCGCCTGGGTGTATCGGAGTTCAGGCTCGTGTTCAGATTGCTATGTTCAAGTTCGAACACAGCAAGCAATGTTTGATTGGGTGCACAAACTTACGTGAACATCTCACACATGTTGCACCTTGAAGACTGAACCCGGTAAAACTTGCCCGGTGTACCTTACTGAAGGTTTTATGTGTTACAAAAGAAGAAACGAATTTTTAAGGCTGAAACTTTCGAAAAGTGTTATGAAACACCATGCTACGCGATTCGTCGTAAAACCAGTGGCGGACTAATCAATCAATAATTTATCAAACATCTCGAAATATCAACGAAATCAACGAGCTCAAATTTCTTGTTTAAGAATCGATTAAAAAGTTACAACGAGTGACTATTTTAGACCCCCTCGCTCTCTTTGTAACACTTTTTTGAGTTTTGACGAATAGCATATTCAATTGGGGCAATAAAATATCCATAGGATTGTATAAGCATAGACTTCAAACGTGAGTTTTATTCTCAAAAACATTTTGCTATAGAAAATAAAATTTTATGTAAACATCAAACTATATACAAATCATGAACTTCTCATTTATGTAATTTGATTAATTTTTACTTGAAACCAAATTCGCGCTAAATCGGCGAGTGGTTTTATTCGTCTTGTAGATCCGAAAAATCCGCGTAGTCGTAACAACACTGATCTTGATTTACTACCTGAGACCAAGGTGTTTTACTGCCTGAGACAAAGATGTCATTCGATTTTTTATTGGAAATTTTGACTGACTAAGAACTTAATGTTATCATCCAAACATTTTATCTTAATGAGTGTTTATAAAAATGCAATGGTTTCAATATTTAGTGTCATGCCTACAATATTCAGAAATTGAAATTTGGCCATTGAGATATGTATATCCCTTAGGTTTCTATACTGTTGAATCGATTATTCCTATAAGAAATATGTATTTTTCAGAGTTGACCAATACCGGTACACTCACTTTACTTGAGAAAACTATTTTAAGCATATCTTTATTATATATTTTAACTTGTTTTTTATTAACAAAATTCCGTATTCAAATTTAATATTACAAAAAAAAAATCATAGGAACTCGGACTTTCCCAAAATATGTGACATTTTCTATCCCAAATTTCCTAGATTATGTACCTAATTTTGATATATTGTAAACATAATTAGCTAACAATTACCAATAAAATACATATGATCTGCTGCCTTTCTTCAGTTATATTTTTTGTCATAGCAAATTTTTACAAGAGACACACACATAAAATACCGATATGTAAAAGCGTGGACTCCGATAATTTGAACGATCGCTAATTTCTTTAGTTGGAGATTCACTATTCAGGGAAAAACCTAATTAAAAAAATCAGCCCAACCTCAAAATGTGATTTCAAAACTCCGTTCACATTTCATTTTAGTTTTTAATTTGATTGATTGTAATGGGTAGTGCAAGAAGTTTTCCTTCGTTCAATTGAAAAAGTAAAGAACAATAACGCTTGTCAAAACGCCACAATTAGCGAACGGCATTCGCTAGTTAAGATGTGGTCATGGCCCAATTGACCAATGATCAATGTAGGTCATAGATATAAACGGAGTTCGTTTTTAATTTGAGTAGCTCTATGAGCGGGGTGGGGAGCTGAAGGTAAAACGGACAGGGTGGGTAAAACGGACAGGGGTCCCGTTTGAGCTAAATCGTTTCAAATTTGGCACTTTATTAAGTGGATCGTATTACTTGTTTCAAATTATGAGTACGACATGTTTTCCTACATTCAAATAATGAAAACTATTTTGTTTTTTATGATTTAATGTAAACTATGGCTGTAATGCCATGGTGATGTAATTTTTTATGTGCAGTATTTAAGCTTTTAAAACAGATATCAGCAATGCTAATCCGCATAATCCTCGAGGATCTCAAACTTAGTCTATTCAAAGACGGGTGTACGGGTTGAATTGATAATTTATCTAAATTCGATTTCTTGAGCATGTTTTAAGAAATTGGATCATGGTGGAAGAAAACGGACATGTTCTGGTGTGGGTAATATGGACCATATGAAGTACATTCCATTTTTCCATCGACATTTTATTTTGAAAAGCTTTGAAAAGCTAAACAATACAGCTCCAAAAACGTAAAGCATTTATTAGGAAATTGGAATTTTCTAGTTTTGTTCAGACCAATGACATTTTTAAGTGATTTTTAATATTATTTCCATTTCAAGAGCCACATTTTATAGGTGCGTAGCCTATGCATACAATTCATCAACTAAATTCATAGTTTTAAGCTTCTTTTCTTAACTTCTTTTCGTTTTACCCAAACACCATGTCCATTACACCCGCATACTTTTAAACCGGGATTTTTCATCCTGATTTTCATTGTCATAAACATCACAAAATCTGATTATTTTCCTTTGAATTAACTTCAAGCCATCGTAGGGCTTCGCATTAATGTTCACGTAAGTTTTAGGTCCCCAATATTACACGCTTTCCATGTGGAAATGACGGTGTCGATATTACCCCCAGCCTCTCTATATAAATTATTCTCTCCATCCCACGTGCTAAATGTTTGTATGATGTGCTGATGTGCAAATCCTCTTATAGGAGGCTTGGTAACTTATAGTATAATAGACCAATGGATTTAGTCAAAAAGTCGGGTAAACAATAAACTCGTTGTGAAAATATTATAAGACTGAGTAGCCGTTCAATAGATACATATTTAAATAATTTATTTTATCCTGTTTATATGCTTGTCAGTATGCTTTTTAACCATTAATATGACAAGTAAACTTAGAAAAAGCAAAAACAAAAGCGTTCCAGGTGTTATTTTGCGTGCTGACAACAATTGTAACAAATAAGCGACTGTATGTAATTGGAACAAATTATAAATTCGTTTAATTTGCATTTGACCTCGAGACCATTTTAAAATTACGTCCGAAGTTAAAGGGGAAGGGTCAAGAGCGACAGTACATGTATTAGGTATTGACAAAAGGAAAGAGGATGTTAAAAAATCTAAAAACAACATCAAACCTCATCAATCACGGCATTTACTAATCCTGAACTGAATAACTCTTCGTAAGATTTGTCAAACTTAATAATTTTTAAAAAACACAAGCTTTTTTTCTTTGTTAATGTGATGTTTTATATTATGATAAGTTCATCATATGACAGCACAAGCTATGAATACGCAAAATTGTGTATTCTGAATTATAAGAAAACATTGTTTAATTTATTGTAATTTCAATAATAAGTCATTAACTTATTATGGAGACATTTGATCCCGCATTATTTACCATTAAAAAATTAAAAATATATTTAAGTTTGTTCGCGAGTAAATTTTTTTCTCGTTTGTGTGGGATCATTAACAGCGGTTTATGATCGAGTGTTTGCAAAGCTAAATTGTATATTTCCAAAAGTTTCTATGGAACTGGTCCGAAATAACGATTTTTCTACATGGTGAAAATATGAAAAGGGAAGTGATCACCTTGTTTTCTCTGTACGTATGATGTATATATCTTTTGTGGTATTTTTATTTGAAACTTGGGTGCAGTGTATAAATAATCAGCATTGCCATAGAGCTACATAGAATACTCAATAAGTCAATTGAACAAATACATTAAACGCAACAGCAATAAATTTCCCACAAGGCAGTTACTTATCTTCGCAGAGTCTCCTCTATTTGTCCTTGTATTGCGTCGATTCAAAGAAAAATTTTCCCCATGCCCGAGGCAAAAAATGCGCAGCACAGTGCCCCGTGCTGATCAACTTGATCCCGCTGATGATAGCTGATAACCTATTTATTATCATCCATCTGAATGCTCTTGGTAAATTGGCGGCCGGGATTGTACGAGATGATAAGGTAATCAATCCTTTCAATCGTTCTATAACTGCTAACTGCACATTCAGACGGGTTCTCTTGCGGAGAACGGGGAAAAATGAACCACTCCTGCCTACGATTGGAAACATGATACTATTTTCACATGCACTCTAACATGACTCCCGCTCGCGGCCGTTGACAACGCAGTTAATGATCCGCACGTGGCAGCGCAGCATACCTGCTGCCATCCTTCATCTCGGTTGAGATTGCCATAGAAACGCTTATATAGACCAATTCGAAGAAAAAGGATACGGATGAATACGAATGATTTGACGTGGATTGCCTATCGGCATCAGGTAATCTAAATTACGGGTATAGGAAGATGTGGTGAGGTTGACTTGGAAAATAATTAGCTTGTTTTCATGGGGAAACATTGCCATTTTCAAAATTATGAATCCTTACTTCCATGCACTTGTGCTTACTGGACGAATTTACCTTACTCACATTTTCAAATAGAACAGCTGTGTTGGAAACACTGTGAAAGAAAAAAATGAGCGTGCCTAACATTTGAACTGCTTTTCACTCTCCATCACTATTATTACAGGAAAATTATCTCAACGCAGTACATTCACGGTTGCCGAGAGAATTTTTTCCATTCATTTCTTTCTTGCTCTTTGATAAGACATTCGAAATAATAGCAGATTACAAAAAAGGTTGGATCAGGGTAACATACATCTTGGACATATTATTTTTTGTCTAAATTTTGTTTTTTGCGTATAACGGTTGGTCCTGAAACATGGGCGCCGCCCTGGATCTTCAATTGAATTTTTCAAATTTTATCAATTTAAACACAAACTGAACAAACCGCCAGCTACCCTAGGTGAAATTCGTTTTATAATAATTTACGAGATTATGGAGCACGACTGGGAGAAACATATCGCTATCAAATGCATTTGGTTTAAATTAAGAGTCATGCATGACGGGCTCAGAAATGTGATGAGTGAAATACGGATAGGGCATACATGTCTGTGCTCGGGTCAACCAAAAGGTCGGAACCCGGTTATCAGTGGTACATAGTCATACATGCACGAGCGTTTTGTGGTTTCCCAAATGGGCAAAAAACTCCAACAGATAACTTGTTATTGCAGAATGATGCTTTGGACATAATCTACCCGACATGAATTAATTAATATTTGATTACCGAAAAAATACAAAACAACCGGACCGAGTGTTTTGAAAACATCAAAATTGGTCGCATGCAGAGGCGTCAATTCGTTAACCTTAAAAAGAAAACAATAAATACACTGACTTGAAAATTATGGCATTTAAAACACTAACAAATTTGCGTCACTACCAGTCCAGATGACGATTTGTCTACAGTACCTATTCAAAATATAATTAAGTTATTTAAATCATAAAGATAGGTAGGTATAAATAGATAAACTAGAAGAATGTAACCTGATTTCGAATTAATGGTAATGAACTCTGGAGGGCGCGAGTGAACACATAAAGAGACAGATCCTTCTACAATACTTGGATAGTATACCGAGATTCAAATTGATGTCTATTTCATTTACCATACAGTGTAAGAAGAACGAAAAATCCTTAAACTGTTTGGTAATTGAATAATCTCGAACGAGAGTATGATTTTGCATTTGTATGGTGGAGTGCAGATGAAGAAGAGGAATGCATCTATCGTTATCAATCGGAATTGAATTCTGCAAACCTTGTTGAAAACCGTAAGGCGAAAAAGATAGATCGATTAAGCTGAGTATACAACAAGGCCCCAAATCGGCCATTTTGATAATCATGTGTACAACATACGACCACAAAACATATTGAAAATGGAGGAATATCGACAAGTCGAAAATACGTTATTTTACATTGCTAGGATTCATATGTACATGGAACAGTTATGTGTTTAACGGCTGAATTTTCTACCACTATATTTTTATCTTGAAAGATACGCATTTCTTCAACGTCTCCTCTCCAGTGTTTCATACTTGAGGCGTCTGAAACTCTATTTTGACAATTTGTTCAGATAACATTCGCGACAATATGAAATTCTAATGAATAATCTCAAAGCTAAACACGAATCTACTGGGTTCAGATTAAAAATCAGAATTACTAAACATACCATCTGTTGCTTTATTTTCAGTGTTGGCGACAACGGCCGCCAACAACGACATGGCGCCTCCCGACGGGCACATGCAGTACGACACAAAATGGTCCACCATGGTAAGTGCATACTTTCCTCGATTTGACCGAATTTCAGACACACAAATGTACCAAATTCACCGTAACTAATCAAATTTTCACATGCCACTATGCCCTGATGATCGTAAATTTCACCCACACTAATATCCATCGGTTGCCCCTGCTGGCTAAGAGACTGTTAATCAGGCCATCAACCACACCCGCACGTATAGTTTACAGTTGCACAAGTCAAACAATGCCACCGGCGTGTAGCCGGGATTAATCACCACCGTTTTAGCTTTCGCGCATTTTTGGGTGGAAGCCATCCTAAAGGCAGGAGGAGGAAGCTTTGTCTTAGTTGTCTCATCGCTCATCACCGCGTGGCGATCTTCGACCCCGTGCAACCTGAAGCGACCGACGGCGACGGGCTCATATCTATAGACAATTTTGTTTGTTTATTCACTTTAATTTGTGTTCACATTCGAACTCACAACAAACAAACAAAAATTACAAACAATGTTTTAGTAGGTACTGGCTCAAACCAATCCGATCGGTGTGGGGTGTTTACAATGTTTCTATTTACGTGATTTTTTTCTATGTTTCACACCCTGCGAAATCTTGCCTCTTGTTTATGAGCTTCCGACCAATGAAAGATGGGGAGATGCTTGGGAACGGATAAATGGAAACCCCGGAAGGCAAATGGTTGCTAATTGAAGTGTTGATTTCCGGCGCAGCTTGGAGGTGGCGGCCCACCTCGATTGAATACACCACGCGTATCCTATTACAGGTTCACAAGAATTGTTAGAGGGTTAATTAGTTGAAAAAGGATTACTCGAAATGAATCCAATTTCAATTAAGATATGCCTAGATTGATTACTGACAAACAATTTGTTGCCCCTGGACATTCTAGTGCCAGCATGAATAATACACGAAAGACTGTGCGTGGAAAATCGTATGCGATCGCAAGAATCACCAAGTATAAAAATAAAAAGTCATCTAAATCACGGTTTCTAATCCCCATAAGACAACATACCGCTGAAAGCCGCACGCAGCTTCGTAAATTTAAGACTGCCTCATCCATGTATCTACATTGAATCGATCCCCTGTGTCTCAAATCAACAAATGGAAAATTCGAGCGATGATGGCGGGAAAAGATAGTTGCTCTTAAAGATGGAAATGCGTGTTTTGCGTGATCAGAGTTGTGGCGTGTATAGATCTTATCCCCATGAGAGGTGGATCACCGGTGAGAAAGGCAGCCGATGATCTCTAGATCGGACTTGCTTTTGTAAAAAGGAATCAGTGTATCGCGGCACTAACGGTTACTTCCACAGGAAAACACTGTTCGTATTCGTAAGATCAAGTACCTATTGAATTGTGATCTGGTACTAAAGATTTGAAATTGTTTCTTATAGTTTCAAATAAATGGTTAGATATTATAACCTTCGGTATCTTGGATAATTTGATTATCATTCATTATTTTCGTTTAATCTTGATATCACCGATAAATCGATAATTTCCTGCTCTCATCCTCGGTTTTACCAAACTCGCCCAGTTATTGAGCGCCTGACAGGGTATGCAAAATTCGCTCTCAATTAATATTGTTTTACGATGAAAAAGAGGAATAAATGTCAAATATCAGGAATAAATGTCACAGAACAATACAGGCTGAAGGGTTCTACGATATTTGGCAGGTGATACTCGTCCACTTTGAAGCAGGCGAGCTTGTAGATCAGTCGAGCTTTTAGAATTGTGGAGTAATTGTGCCAAGTGATAGATTCAGTGAATAAATCGTTCAGGATAAAGGGCTGGATATTATTAAGCTTATACGACACGGCAGACTACGGTGGGCTGGTCACGTTGTTCGTATGCCGGAAGAACGTCAAGTGAAGATAATATTTAGTAGAGAACCCAGAAGAGGCCGCAGGCTTCGTGAAAGGCTGCGTACACGATGGCTTTTTGCCGTTTAAGTGGACCTGAGGATGCTCAACGTTCAGGGCGACTGGAAGCGATTGGCCCAGGATCGAGTCCAGTGGAGAAGGATACTCCATTTGGCGTCGGTGCATCGAAGAGCAGTAGCCCATCAAGTATCAAGTATTCCGTGTTAAATTTCTATCATTGTCACTCATACTCTGAACTTTTTCCAGATGTCGCATCGGAGCTTTGAATTCCCGGACACAAGTGCGACAAAAAAGAAATGGGGGGAGCATCTCCTACAGACAAGCTACGATAAAACGCTTTGTTCTCGCTTATTTGCCGCTGGGAACAATGGATTCTTCGCAAAGCTTTCTACCTACAACCAGTTCTCGCGCTTAGTATCATAACTAGCTGTATGTACCCGGCCTTGTCCGGGATTTCCAGTATGATGTCGCAGCTGTTGGAATTGGCAATTTGATTTTGCTAAAACCAGTTTGTAAACGGGGTTATCGTATTTTATTGTTGGAACTTCCTCAGTTGATAAGAAGATCAAAAAAATGGTTGAAGAACATCCAATGATTAAAAGAAGAAATCAATTTTTGTTATATTTTATGAAATGTATTACCGAGAAAAGGATGATTACCGAAATTGTTATTTTCGGGGAAATGTCTTATTCGGGGAAATATCATTTTTGAGAAATTGTTTTTTCGGGGAAACGTACGTTATATTCGGGAAAATGTCACGTTCGAGGAAATGTCATTTTCGTGGAAATGTAATATTCGGGGAATATTTTTTGGAACTGTCTTTTTCTGGCGAAATGTAATATCCGGAGAAATGTTGTCAATGATATGTTACTTAAGAAAATGTTTATTTCGGGGATATGTTATTCCCGGGAAAATGTTTATTTTTTTTTCGAAATTGAAAAAATTGATTCCCGGGGAATATTACAATCTCAAAAAACCTAACTAAAGAATGGGAAATTTGAAGTATGCCCAACGTCCGATATGCCTATCGTACATTATACCTTACGTTTTTCACGCTTGACGTACTGATGCTTAACCTCGCGCACTTTACTCCTCCTTTACAACACCCCCTTTTGCATTTAACTCCATCTATAATCGCCTGGTTAGGATAAACGATATATGCGGATATCGGTAAAGGGGTTCAGAAGTTTAACTGAATTGGTCGTTTTCTAAATAATATACCCCGTGCCCCGTAACAACCTCCCGCTTTTTACCAATAACCCTCCAACTCCTCTATAATCGTCCCCTTAGGAATGAGAGTACGTGTCCCAAATTTGGTTTAAATGTACTCATGCGTTTGACAGAGAACATGTGTTCCAAATTTGGTTGAAGGGTATCAAAAGTTACAAAAGATCGTTAACTAAACAATACCCCTTCACCTTCATTTCCTTGAACCTTAATGCTACGTTTTGGCAAGGCAAGTGAGTTGAACAACTCAGTTGAATTGAATTGACTTGCCAAAAGTTGAACTTGTTCAACTATCTTTTCGTTCAAGTGAGATGAAAGAAGGTGGTTAGACGTTCAATTCGCGTTTAATTCAAGCTTATCTAAACTTAGCATAAATCTATCCGCGTAACAAGCACATCTAGTTCTGATTTCGAGGTACTAATGGAAATATCCTTTGAACATAATTCTAAAACATCTTTGAAATTGTTAAGCCACTTCTTAACACGGGGCTGCATATTATCTTAGTTTAACCTACATATCTATAATTCTCACTTTTTTTTCACTCACTCCAATCACTACGGTACCGAACAGACTCATATTCCAAACATTCGTTTTTATATGAAGGTTTGATTGAAATATTCCATTGGAAATTTTCATATGACTTTTCCAAATCTCGATGAAATTATTATTGATTTTAAAGACGTTAAATTGTAAAAGTAAATAGTTTAAATAGATCTTTAGTTTGCGGTCATTATTACTGTATGACAAGAAAACCAAGAAGTTTGAAATACATTTAGTGCGTTTTTGGTGCTGTATGGAATTTACAACGAATTATTTGAAATTTGAGACACTTAGAAATATTCTCAGGAACATTTCTTGTAACATCACACTTAACTCATTTCACAGTATGTATTCCATAAATTTTACCGAAATCTCGTTCGGTAATTATTATACATATTTTTTGTAATTTTTTCCATTGATCAACTAATCACCGAAAATCAGTAAAATTATTTACCGAACAATTCTGCTGTTGAGATTTCGGTAAAATTTTACTGAATTCGGCGATTCATTTTAAGTGTGATAGTGTAATGAATTTGGGTCCTAAAATGAAGACTTGATATTCAATTTTCTTTCAGGAACGATGAAGTTAATCAACCTGAAGTTTTTCTTTCGATTCAAAAATCGCACTATCGTTTGCAACCATAAACGAGGTAGGGCTTTAGGACCCAATTTACAGGCAAATGATTACTGGAAATAAAAGTTTATCTAAACAACCTCTAAATATCACAATGTGTACAATTTCTGTTTTGCTCTTTTAGCCGGGGCATCAGAAACCATTAATGTCTTACCTTTTGGTAAAATTTTCAACTGATTGTTGTCTGACCCAAACGTAGTTTTCCGGTCCACGAAGTGTAACACTAGTCAACATGTTTCACTCCCTTCAACCATTTTCAACCACTTACAAGATTTTTTTTCGCTGAATTCAGTCATGTATTCAGATTTTTTGTAAAACGTCCAGTTTTTTTTTGTTTAGAAAAACGGGTTTTACTTCACAAAACAACATATTCTCATGAAAATTTGGTTTCTCTGTTCTGTAAAGCTGGTTTACGGCTTCTAACTTTGAGAATGAGGTTTGAATTATATAGAAAAAATCGAACATGGTCCAAATAAGTTGTTGAATTTTATTTGACACTTTCATTTGTTGTTAAAAACGGAATTTATTTCACAAAAGTACGAATTTTCATAGAAATTTGGTTTTTATGCTCTATGAAGCTGAATTTAAGCTTCTCACTTATAGAATAAAGTTTGAATCTTGTAGAATGGGCTTTGTAAAAAGCATGTGAGTTGATGGATTTTATTTGACACGTTCATTTGTTGTGAAAATCGGAATTTATTTCACAAAAGTATGTGTTTTCATAGAAATTTGGTTTCTATGCTCTGCGAAACTGAGTTTTGGCTTCTCATTTATAGAATGAAGTTTGAATTTTGTAGAATGGGCTTTGTAGAATGCTTGTGGGTTGTTGGATTTTATTTGACACGTTCATTTGTTGTGAAATACGGAATTTATTTCACAAAAGTACGTGTTTTCATATAAATTTGGTTTCTATGCTCTGTAAAGCAGTATTTTGGCTTCGCACTTCGAGAATAATATATGAATCCAGCTTTTCGCGCACGGTAATGGCGGTTTCTTTGGGTTTCAAAGTATATCCGTCCCTGTACTTCTTTGACATCTGGCTTGGGCTTGACGTTTCGTTTTCCTCCTATTCCAGGATGAACAGATCAAAATGTCAATCCCCAGCCACATGTCAAAAAGTACAAAGACGGAAACACTGAAACAAACAGAAGCCGCCATTAATGTACGCGAAAAGCTGGATATCGTATAATAGGCCTTGCAGAATGCATATGGTTTGTTGGGTTTTCTTTAGCACGTACATTTGTTGTGAAAAACGGGATTCAATTAACAAAAGTACGCATTTTCATAGCAATTTGGTTTTTTACTTTACAAAGCTCTTTTCAAAGCGGCTTTTCAATTCAAGAATAACATTTGAATTTCATAAGAGTAGACCTTCCAAAATGCATGTGGATTGTGGAATTTTATTTAGCACGTTCATTGATTGTGAAAAACGGAAATAAATTCGCAAAATTATTCATTTTAATAGAAACTTGGTTTCTCTGTTCGTCAAAGCTGAATGTCGGCTTTTCACTTTGGGGTTAAAGTTTGCATTTCATAGAATGGGCCTTGTAGAATGCATATGGGTTATTGAATTTTAATTTGCACATTTCTTTTGCATTTTGAAATGCCCATCCTATGATATTCAAACTACAGTTGAATGCTGACATTCAACTTTGAAGAGCAGAGAAACCAAATTACTATGAAAATAAGCACTTTTGTAAATTTTTATTCCGTTTTTCATGTTCCAAATAAAATCCAACAACCCATATGCTTTTTACAAGGTCCAGAAGCCAAATTTCTATGAAAATACGTACTTTTGTGAATTAAATTCCGTTTTCACAACAAATGAACGCACCAAATAAAACCCCAGAACCCACATGCATTCTACAAGCCCTATTCTACAAAAGTCAAACTTTATTCTCTAAGGGAAGAGACGAAATTTAGCTCTACAGAGAGAAACCAAATTTCTATGAAAATAAGTATTTTTGTGAATTAAATTCCGTTTTTCACAACAAATGAAAAATTCAACAACCCACATGAATTTTATAATGCCCATTCTACAAAAATCAACTTTTATTCTCAAAGTGATGAGCCGAAATTCATCTTCGCAGAGGAAAGAAACCAAATTTCTACGAAAATACGTACTTTTGTTAATTAAATTCCATTTCTCACAACAAATGAACGTGCCAAATAAAACCCAACAACCCACATGTATTCTACAAGGCCCATTCTACAAAATTCAAACTTTATTCTTAAAGTGAGGAGCCGAAATTCAGCATTACAGAGGAGAGAAACCAAATTTTAATGAAAATACGTACTTTTGTGAAACTCCGTTTATCTCAAACACTGGACGTGTTACAGAGAATCTGAATATGTGTCTGAATTCAGCGTAAAAAAATCTATTGAGTACATTGTAAATGGTTGAAGGGAGCGAAAAAAAGTTTAATTTTGTTGAATAGTTTATTATTATAGATATCATTTGTTTATTATCAAGCTTTGTGGAAAAGATCCCAGAGTTACAACACTATCTGATGCTCATAAAGATTTAAATCGACAAGCAAATACCCCATGCACTAAGGCATGATAATGTATATTTATTTTCAATGTTTATTCATCAATCATCAATCAATACGTGCAACCCATCATTTAAACTTTCATTTTGACTACAATAAACATGGTCAACGCGTCCCCTAAACTTAACGATGATTTCATTCAAAAATTGAATTTTCGAAGTGATCATCAATAAATGTTTGATTAGTAGCTGTGTAGTACAAACATTTTAATAAAAACCAGCAATATTGCAAGAAAACAATTTTATTCTAACATTGTGTATTTCCATCTAAAACTAACGATGCTGGGTAATATGTGCCACTCGCCACCCAGAAATATTAATCAAATTACGCCGAAATGTTTTACTAAAATCGTCACACTCGTCTGCACAACATTAGTGTAAGTCCCATTCTCCACGTTAGTCGATTTCCCGGACTCTTGTCAATATGTAGGAAATTGCTTTGTATCTAAAGAAAAAGCAATGAGAAAACGAACCCCGGTATTGCATAAAACAGAGCCAAAAAAAACCTTTTATTTTTTAAACTTTTAATACACATATTTTGGTCAAATTTTGTGTTGGCTTATAAATGTTTATTGCATTAGGCCTCTTTCAATTTTATGACAAAAGTTGCGTTATTCGCTGGGAAAACGTGACGGCGCAGTTTATACACATTTCCCCTACATGTTCAATCGCCGTACAGCAAGTTTTATTCACTTCGAAACTCACCTTTCGGCCTGTTTGTGGGAAATATTGTAATTTAAAATGTCATTTGGGATGGGTAACTAAAGTGGATTAATCTGGGTTTTTGTTTCGTAGTATTCATCCCTATTTTGTTGAACGGAAATTGCGGATGCCCCGAAGGTATCAAAGATTCACCTCTCCATTTCAAAGAATGCTAATATCAGAAGCGAAACTTTATGCTTCGGAAAAACGGTTTGTTTTCTTTCAATATGCTGCAAAACACTTTCTATCGTATGTTTTTTTATCCTAACGGCAAACATTCCACCTTCTCTCGTGAAGGTGTGCTTTTCGCCGTATTGATGCCATGTTCTGCTCGATAATTTACAATACGAAAGTTCAATAATTTAGAAGATGAAGCTCAATTTACTACCTAATACTAATAAGTATATTAGATGTACGTTTGATCAATAATTGATCTTAATTTAATTTGTTATATCCTCTTTATAAGAATTCGAAATAAGGAATAAGGTCTACACTCCACTTTAAAAAAAATCGAAGTAATCGATAAGGCAAAGATTTAGTTCCCTAATATGTGGATAACAAATTGTGCCTGTCATACATTTTGCATTATTTATGTTTTCTCACAATCAGCTTTCATCACCTGCATCACAAGTGATGTTCCTGGAATATTTATAATATTCATATATAATATAAAGTTAATTCAACCGCTAATCGCAAGCCGGGCACATCTTTGCATGATTTCCAATTCAAATGAGACGGTCTTGCAGTGAGTTGTGTCGTTTCGAATTCAAATCTGTTTCTTCTCTTTTATGCTACCTATCTACATCTTGAACATACAGGTAAAAATAATCACCCACTGTAGGCAATTCAATTCAGAAGCGCGCGTATCCCAAACGGTTCATTCATTATTATTCACCCCAAGAGAAGAGAGAAATAATGGTTCACTGGCAAACACGCGCATGCGCATAACGTTCTCTCGTTCGTTCTTGTTCTTCCCTTTGGTATAATTTCAACTGTTCTTACTCACATGCTTTCCAGCCGAAGTTGCGCATTATTGAAGGGCGTTAGTTTTTGTTATGCTTTTCTCCACAACTCGTTATCAATTCCTCGATAGTATAGTGGTCAGTATCCCCGCCTGTCACGCGGGAGACCGGGGTTCGATTCCCCGTCGGGGAGAACTTTTTTGATTTTTACCTTACCCAGGAGGAAATAACCGTATTGTCCTTTATTTAACCACAATGTCCATACAATCTTGTTTCAAATATAACAACAGGTGGCACGGCATCGCATTTTTTCTACCACCACCGGCAAATGTTATTTCCCAAGTCAACCAAACTTTCTCACTTGATTTATGGTAATCTTCTTCAGCTCCATAAAAATGCACGAGCTCCGAGAAGATCGAAAAAAGTCGTCATTCCACGTGCTTTGAAGCAATCAACCAAGCGCACACACGCGCCGGGCGTTGATTGCAAAGAACGTACGACGAGGATCAGCACATCAGCAGCGGGTCCGGAACTCTTGGGTTATGTGGTTGGAAGAAGATTGCCCTCGTTTCTGCACTAAGACTTTCCTGGGGAAAGTGAACCAAAGTGCATCATTATCATTTAACTGTAACGAATTCATATTAAGACGCATTCGGCCTCACCCAATGCGTAATTGTATTGCATTGAAACTATAATATATATGATTGATATTAATAAAAATGATAACTTATGACGAGGGAATAGTACATATTGAATCATACTCCCGTAATTTAGATAGACTAATGGGAGTCATCGCACTAGCAAGCAGCGGATTGAGGATTGAGGAACAATCATCAAGTTCGGGTGCGTTTTCGTGTAAACATTTTGATTTTTATAGTCCTGAACGGTTTTGTTGTTGGTTTGGCTTTATGGATGTTTTATTTTTGAATCAAATCTTGCTGTGCTAAGCTGTGCTACTACTAGAAAAATAAAAGAGTAGTCCTATAGTTGCGCGGGAATTTGCTTATTGGACTCTGGCCCCGCGAGTGCGTGTTCCCCGACGGGAGGTTCATAAATCATTTCCTAAATTTTATTTATTTTAAATAACTCAACCAAGTGCCATGAATGAACTTGGCTTCAAATTTTACTGTGCGAGATTTGATTTCTTCTTCAGTCTGTGACGAATTCGGTGGACGATAGACTATGGCTGATGCAGTTATAAATTAGAATTGTTTTACAGTCTAAACTACTTATTTATTGTTCTTTTTGGCTGCCTCTCGGCATGCAAATGTGGATCGTCGATTCGTAGATGGTTACAGAGCGTGAGGCGAGTATAGAGACCATATTTATGAGTTTATTCGGCGAAGCACTTGACTACAGTTTCTTTAAGTAACTGCAGAAATAAAGAATTTTGTTGTTCAATCGTTCAAATGTTTGTACATACCTTTTCTATTATTGAGAGTCCGACTCCGACTGATGAATGAGGCACTTAACCTCCGGGCAAGCGTTTATTATGTGAATGTGATAGGTTTAGATGAATTGTAAAAATATTTTGAAGTTAAAAATTCAATATTATGGTATTTTCAAATAGATTCAGATCTATGAATGTATAATAAATCATCACCTTGAATCAAATAAACAGACCACACTTTTGGATTTTTTATATTAGCTAGCAGCATCTCTGCTAATAGATGATCAAATTAGAACAATTTAATAAACACATAAACCTAGTTAAATCTTTTTTAGAGAAATGCTCACAGAATCAAAATCAATTGTGCAAAGTGGACGCAAAGAGAATAACAGAAGTATTTTGGATTGATTCAGGACTTGTGGAAATAGATGGAAAAGAGGGTACAGGAGTACATAATAAATCAGAAATATACGCCGGTCCGAAAATCGGTAGCTGCGGTGTGGATAGGCGTTGCGATTTTCTTTGATTTTGAGCTGATCTATGACAAAATGATTTTTCCGGAATATTAGCAAAACTTTAACGGAAGAATCTGTTGTATATCCCCAGAAAAATATAACGAATTTCACTTAAGAAATATTCTGAATATTGATGTAAAACTATCTTGGATTTTCCCAGGGAATTCTTTTATGTTGAATAAAAAATTATTCTAAGCTTTCTTAAAAATCTTTTGGATTTTTTTCGGTATTTCCACTTGAAAATTTTGAGATTCTACTGAAAAATCTTTGGCATGCACAGCAACATCTTTGAAAATTGCACTGGATATTCTTGAGAATTTACACGAGACATTATTTCTAATGCCATGGGAAAATTATCAGGAATTGCCTAAGGAAGCTCTCAGGAATTTCAAAAAATAGTCTTAGGAGTTTTCAAAAAATCTTCCGAGTCTTTACGGGAAATTATTCGGAATTTGCAAAAGGGACCTCTTTGAAATTTCAGGTAGAAAGCCTTTCCAATTTCCACGGGAAAATGTTCCGGAAAGTGCACGGGAAATTCTTCTGATTTACCACGAGAATATTTTCGTGAGAAAATCTTTTGACGTAAAGATTAGACCACGGGATAATCTTCGGAATCTTCACGGTTATTTCTTCGGGATTTCCAATGAAAATTCTTTGGAATTATTGATAGAAAATCTTCGGGATTTCCAAAAAATGTCGAAGAATTCCAGGAAAAAGATATTTGAATTTCCCACCAAAAATTCTTCGCGTTTCCATACAAAATCTTCGCAATTTCCACGCAAAGTCTTTATGGTTATCATAGAAAATTATCCAGAATTTTCACGAGAAATTTACCGAAAGTTTCGATGGAAATTCCCCTTAATTTCCGCTTCTTGGAATTATTCATAGGAAATTATTTGCCATTCTTTTGAATTTCCTCAGGAAATTATTCATAATTGCAAGAGAAATAAAAATAAAAAGTAAAATACCAAGTTTACATGCAAAGTTATTCTGCAATTCAACGGAAAATATTTTGGAATGTTTGTTTTGGAATTCCCTAAATAACCTTTGGAAATTTACTCGAAAATTGAATTTTGGAATTAAGAAGGATATTCTTCACATTTCAACGGAATAACAAAATCTTTTTTTTTACGGAAATTCCTTTGAAATTTTAACGGGAGATTGAATGGAATATCCATAGATAGGTTTTTGGAGTACAAAAATTAAGTTTTGGGGTTATCAATGTGGAAATTTTACGAAATTTCCTCGGAAAGTTGATATTTTTCGGCTTGATTCGAATTTGATTTCGAAATTTGCACTGAAAATTCTTCACATTTCTACAAATTTGTATAAGCGGCGGGGAAAATTAAAGGTCAGTGGTGAGACAGACTGTATACAGTGGCGTGCAGATACAAAAACACACACACCTCTAGAAGGAATCGTATCTACCCGAAATTCCATAAATGTACTTCAAGGACTGGATTTCAGCAGCCGTGAATAAAGGATCAAGTTTTATTTTTACATTGTTGGATTTTGTTTAGTTTGATTTTTTATTTTATCTATTTATTCATTTGTTTTGTTTATTTAATTGCATATTGCAGAAATTTCCTTAATGAAATAGGGATGGGGAAAAGCTTCTTTAGGATAGTGATGTGCTGTACTGAAAGATGGATTGAAACCCCACATCTTTCAATAAACATTATTTAGCTTAAAACTATACAATATAAATGTAAGAATGGTATTAGTGCTAAAACAAAATAAATGCATTTTCAGATTCATCGTCCAGTACTTCATCAGGTATCGCATCCATGTCGTATTCAGACTCGAAAAAAAGAAGGGCAAAAAACACCAACTCTAGCATAAAATTTAAATTGACCTTTCTCGTCAAATATTTTCATTCGCTCAATCGATTCTTTATTTAATTTGATGTCAACTTCCCTAAAGAACCCATATTTTTGAAGCCTCCAAGTATTTTTAAAATTTAAAACAAAAAATCTAAAAGTGATGTTTTTCAAAATTGACCTAACATTTACGTGCAGCACTTTTTCGGGTTTTGTTTTCTATTTTTAAAATAGAAAATAAAATAGAACCTGAAAAGTTCACCCGATGTTCGTTCAAAATCTAGCAAACATTAGGCCAATCTCTTAAAAATAGCCCTTTTTTGATTTTTTGTTTTAAATTTTAGAAATCCTTAGTGGCGTAAAAAATATGGGTTCTTTGGGGAAGTTGACCTTAAATAAAATAAAGAATCGATTGAGCGAATGAAACATTTTGACTGGAAAGGTCAATTGATTCCGTTGCGTAACATACGCCCCAGCCGTTGTCGGAAGGCGTTGGGCGTGGAGTTGTAGTCAAAACCACTGTAGTACTCATTGCTACACGTGGTGGAAGGTACAGGAAATTGCTTGTCCGTAGGGCTTGTTCTGGAGCATATACATTTGAAGAACAGCAAGTATTTCAGGAGAATCGATTTCCCCAACAAGAGTTTTAGCCACAAAAACAGCCTGAGCTATTGATCTTCTATGCTCCAGAGTGTCTAATCCCAGCAGTTGGCACCGGTGTTCATAAGGCGGTAAGTTGACAGCATCGGTATGTAGGTAGGTAGGTTGACAGCAGAAGATGGCGTATAGGGCATAGCGAACAAATTTCTTTTGCACGGTTTCCAGTCTTGATATCCAAACTCTCTGATATGAGCTCCAAATAACTGAGCCAAATTAGACCATGGATCCAACTAGTGAGCAATACATTGCTTTTAGGCAAAATGGATCCCGGAATTCATAGCGATCTTAAAGATGAACCCCAATTATTTATTAGCTCTAGTAAAAACATCCGAATAGTGTGATTGAAGGTAAGAGCTGTATCTAGCATGATGCCAAGATCCCATGCAGTATCAACACGCTGCAGTGTAAGATCGTTAATTGTATAGTTGAAACGAATTGGGTTTTGCTTTCGGTGGTAACTGATCAAATTGCATTTTTGGAAACTCAACGTAGGGAAGTTTCTATTGCACCATTCGCTGAAATCGTTGAAGAACTGCAGTAGTTGCAAATGCTCGTTGAGGTGTCGGATTACAGCAAATATCTTGACATCGTCGGCATAAAACACCCGGCATCCAGATGGAAGGACGAATCCAACGTCGTTCAAGAAAATTGAGAACAGCAGGGACCCCAAATTGTTACCCTGGGGTACCTCGAGCTGTATGTGAAATGTTCGGATTGTGCCGACCCAATGTTTACACAAAGTTTGCGATTTTTCAGATACGAACCGAACCAATGAACCAGATCTGGAGAGAAGCCTAGCTTTTTCAGTTTTGCAAGCAATACACCGTGATCAACCCGATCAAGCAGCTTTCAGATCTGTATACACTGCATCCACTTGGGCTCCTAGCTCTGTATTACGTAAGTACAACGATACAAACGGAACGAGATTAGATGATAACAATCTGATGATGCCTCTGTAGTTTCCGCGTCTTGCTTACCACCTTTTTGCACCATGGTACACAGGAAACGTTCAGGAAATGTTCTTTGACGCAGTGGTTGAAGATCTTTGACAGCGGAAAGATTAACTCAGTAGAACATTTCTTCAAAATACACGGCGGGATATCATCGGGACCTCCAGTGTTGGAATATTTCAGCTTATTGATAGCCAATTCAATCATATCTGGGCTTACAACGAAGTTGCTGAAATTGACTACATCATTCGGTGCGTCAATAAGTGTAGCCTCCATTGTGTTCTGTTTTAAATTTGATTTTTGTTATAATGTTGCTACAGCTAAGCTAAAGCTAAGCTAAAGCTAAGCTAAAGCTAAGCTAAAGCTAAGCTAAAGCTAAGCTAAAGCTAAGCTAAAGCTAAGCTAAAGCTAAGCTAAAGCTAAGCTAAAGCTAAGCTAAAGCTAAGCTAAAGCTAAGCTAAAGCTAAGCTAAAGCTAAGCTAAAGCTAAGCTAAAGCTAACCCAAATGCTAGCTTAAGCTTAAACTAAGCTAAAGCTAAAGCTAAGCTAAAGCTAAGCTAAAAGCTAGCTAAAGCTAAGCTTAAAGCTAAGCTAAAGCTAAGCTTAAGCTAGCTAAAGCTGGCTAAACTAGCTAAGCTAAAGCTAGCTAAAGCTAAGCTAAAGCTAAGCTAAAGCTAAGCTAAAGCTAGCTAAAGCTAAGCTAAAGCTAGCTTAGCTAAAAGCTAAAGCTAAGCTAAGCTAAGCTAAAGCTAAGCTAAGCTAAGCTAAAGCCAGCTAAGCTAAAGCTAAGCTAAAGCTAAGCTAAAGCTAAGCTAAAGCTAAGCTAAAGCTAAGCTAAAGCTAAGCTAAAGCTAAGCTAAAGCTAAGCTAAAGCTAAGCTAAAGCTAAGCTAAAGCTAAATGTCGGGTGGTTTGTTTTATTCATTCTGTTTTATTAGAAAATCCTTAGGTTTTTTTTCTGTCTCGTTAGTGCGACCGCCAGTGTACGGTATTTATTCCATTAAGTTCCACCACGTGATTGTAATTTTACAGATATGTATTTCGAATTCAACGAAAGTCCGAGTCAAGTACGAGGTATTTTAGATGAACCTAGTGTATACGAGAAGTTTCAACCAAATTGAGTAATTATTGGATGAGTACAATCCCCTCATATAATAAGTGAAAAAATTGAACATCAAATGTTTATACCCTAAATGAAAATACTTTAAAATTCACTATAGTCTTATTCCAGTATGTACTTGATTCTGCTGTATGTGTTTTATATTTGTTTCAGTTTAATCTTAATTAAAAAATACAAATTGTACAGCGACTATTTGGTTCTGTATTATTTGATTCAATTCGTAAAAAATCCTTTTTATTCGTTAATAAAATTATTCCCACACTTAACATACATAAGGACAGTACTCTACACTACTGTATTAAAAATAACATGCACTCAACATAACTAGTCGGAAATTCCTTTCCCTTTCTTCGATTCCATACTGCTACCGAAGACAGATTTCATTCACTAAATGAACCAGCAAAAGTGTGTTAATGTCCGTGACAATTTTAAAACAATGCTTTCTAAAGTTAGAGCCGTTCGCTCACCCACTTCTATACTTCATGTGTTGGTCGTCGACGCCTTGTTGCATCTAAAAACCTTTTCCTTCGCTTCAGATCAAGAAAATGCTCTCTTGAGACTCTGCGGACGGCCACCGCTCGCCTAATCTTAATATGCCTATATGCGTAACAGAACCACGGCGCTTCTGGTTGATTCCCTCCGGTAAAGCCAGCAGCCGAGAAATTGTGAAGGCTACCCAGCAGCTGCCAGTTGGCGAAAACCCATCGGCCTCGATGTCGGCGACGATTGCTGCTTAGCGTTTGGCTGCTGATGCCGAAACGTTTCAGATGCTGCTGCTGCTGACGTTGCAGAGGTTGGAAACAAGAGAATCCCATATAGAGGACTCGGTGGGTAATAAATTTCCCTGCCTTTTGCGCACCCGGATCGGCTAATCCCGGCGTGTCAACAGCTTTGGCCTGGGCGATTTCAATCTTCGACCGAGTTCTACGTACGCGACACGTCTTGTTCCTGTGGTCCTCGTCAAGAGTCACTTGGAGAGGTGCACAAAAGAACTACATGAATGGTTGCCTGGCTAGTGCCTACCGTCGACGAGATTTACGAGCTGTTTGGTGGCGCAACGTGGTTTTAAATTATGATTCAGTGAAAGAAAAACCTTAAAAATAACAAACAATTGTCACACCACCGCATCTCTCAGCAAGAAACGAATAATGCATTTTCCCGGAGTGCGAACACGACAGGTTGCTGAACGCGGTTATGCGGAAAATGCATCCGATCAACTATCCGAGTCAACAACCACGAAAGCCTTTTAAAACTTGTTCACACTTATTAATATTCAAACGATGAAAATCGTGTAAATTACCTTCAAAACAGGGATTTCCATTTGCCGCTCGAAATTAGTCGCGTTGGCTCAAGATGACTTACGACCGTGAGCAATGAAGATGAAGATGATGATCATTTTACTATATGCGCCGTTTTGCTTCATCTGGGGTGCTGTCGGTTTTCAAATTTTCCGAGTGCCTCGCCTTGGTTAAATGTGGGCAGCCAACGGTGGTAGTGTAAAGTGGCAGGCAATAAAAATTTAACACCATTTTAATTTGTTGGAAATTTACGCCGAAAGGAATATTTCACTCATCTTCGTACATCGTTGATGTAGGTTCTCAGTGGTAACATAAAGAACTAATTGCTGATGACCATACATCGTTTTACCAGAACAAAGAACCAACGAATGTGTACTGATGATGTATTAAGAGGTAATAATTAATGTACGAAATGGTTCATTGCTATAACGAATTAAGATTGATCACAGAAAAAAAAAACAAAATTTACTTCACAAAATACACCAGACAAATAGATGCGGAAGCCTGAATGATTTAAGAAAATCGTTTTCAAAGTAAGGAAAATGTTTCCTTTTTCCCTAATCTATGTTTTGATCAGGTATTGAAGAATGAGTGCGAAATATAAATAGTGATAGATAACATGCATTTACAAGTAAGTAATCCCATGATAAAACTGATGACAAATTCAAGTTCAACCCAGGTTCAATGTATCGCGAAACCTGACCACCTAGAATAAAATTCCTCGCATTTCATAAACAGGCAATAAATCTCTCCGACGAGTCAGTTTACGGCTCCACTGATCGTTTGCAAATAATCTCACATATACCTAGATATAAAAGGACTGATCATTTCGTTCCTTTCCACGGCGACCATTAGGTCAATTAATGAAAAATATGTGAAGTATTTTCCCAATTTAGAAGAATTTAATTTTAAAATTACTTCACCACAATTCCATAAGCACGAAACTCAACAAATACGAATCCAAAAATTTGATGTGCAGATGATTGATCGAAAATTTTGTGTATCGTGTTATTGTGAAAATACAAATGGTGGGCTAGATTGAGCATTATGGGAAAATAGGAACAGCATGTTATCAGAATGTTGTCATAATTTAATGATATCTGAAATAGAAATTAATTGATCCTGTCTTTAAATTAGTTAGCACAGTTATTTTTCAAAATGTTTTCTTCGCTACCAGCAAATTGCAGACAAATAGGTTGGTGAAATCATTCAACTTTGCTATTTCCCGTTCTTGCACCACTTGACCAGAAAGGTCGGTGGTCGACGTTGGTGACAAATGAGAGCTGCACAAATTGAGATATCGGTCGTCCACTTTCTTCGCCTTTTTTTCCTCAAGCTACGCCGTCATCTATTTAAAATGCACCGATCAAGCGCGAACAAAAAAGTAATTATTTTGCAATTAAAAATTAGCACACTTATTTTTGTTCCAATTTTAAGCTCATTGACGGGACGGCTGACGGACGTGGCGGAATGGCGTCAAACGACATGGCGAGAATTGGCATGCATGTAAAAAAATAAATGGTAAATTTTCAGGTCAATTCGCTGTGAAAAATAGCGTGACTGTCACTGGTGTGACATTACGGTGGAGTGGAAGCTTTTTATTTCACTATTACCTTGGTTTGCAAGAAGAAACTATACGGCAAACAAATGGCACGACCCAGATCGTACTTATTCGTTATTCAATGTGGAAAACTGAACTTCCGTCAAACGCTCACTTTTGTAAAAAAATCAATAATGTAAAAAAATAAACACGAGAGTGTCCATTAGGTATAGGAATATTTTGGGGGTCCATAACAGAAAAGAAGAACGTACCGAAACGGAACATCAAAATCAAATGAAGTGTCGGGAAGCAATTTCCTATCTCTATAATATAGCTCTACTATAAAGCGAATTCAGTCAGACATTGAAGAAGAAGAGATGCATAACTTGTTATATTAGATATCAAGCGGAATTAATATTTTCAAAATTTCTACTCCTTATGGCAGGAAGAGCTAAATTCCGCTACTATTTTACTATTGGGCATTTTACCATATAAAATGGAGAACCGGAATAGTAACCCTTTTATGGCAATAATACAAATAATCATCATTCTGATATTCACAATCTGAAATGATCGAATCATTTTCTCATTTGATATTATTGGCGTTAACTTTCATTCGAAAACGAAAACAATTGAAGAGCACGGGTGTAAATGAAAAGATGTTTAAAAATATGATAAAGCACTTCCACAGTTATTAATTACGAGGTTTTAATGCTACTATTTTAGCATTCGGTTATCATGATACTTTTATTAAATTTCCTAGACCAGACCGGGAATCGAAGCCATCTACCTCTAACAAGATTTTGCTTTGTCTCGCAAGGACCATTGCAAAGTACCCTACACCCAACCGGCGGTTGTTAGATTTTCTAACAATTCTGTATAAGAATCTACCAAAATCTGTATAAGAACTGGGCATATGCAAAATTGTTGGATTCTCATACAAAAAAATGTAAGCTATCATACAAATATTGTTAGAAAAGCTTACAAAATTGTTAGATTCTTATACAATACTTGTATAAGTATCTTACATTTTCGCATATGCCCAGTTCTTAAACAGGTTTTGGTAGATTCTTATACATAATTGTTAGAAAAACTAACATCCGCCGGTTGGGTGTATATAATCTGACTGTTTGGTTTTACTTTTTTTTAAATCTTTATTTAGGTGTTTTTTAATTCTAGATTAAGTTCAACACCGGATGGAAAGGAGCTTGAGGAGCCCCCTTCGCGGTCCAACCAAGGGTACCGCCACGATGCCTATCTGACTGTTTGGGCCAGACATTTAGGGATCAAACTTTCACCGCAAAAAACTCAGTTGGTTGTGTTTACTAAGAAGCGGTACTCGACTCAACTGAAACTCAAGCTGTTGAATGATGACATCAACCAATCTTTATCTTCTAAACACCTTGGGGTCGCGTTAGATTGTGAATGTACCTGGAAACTGCATTTTGAGTATTTGATAGAGAAATGCCGAAAAAGAATTAAATTTTCTATACGTTCTATCTCCAGAACATGGTGGGGAGCTCACCTGGAATAACTCATCAAACTCTATAGAACGAGTATTCTCTGTGTTTTAGAGTACGGCTCTTTCTGCTTCCTCTCAGCAGCTGATTGCCACCTGATCAAATTGGAACGAATTCAGTATCGTTGTTTGCGTATTGCCTTTGGCTGCATGCATTCAACGCATAACATGAGCCTAGATGTGCTTGCTGGAGTCACTCCTTTAAAGTGCCGTTACTGTTGGGGCCTTGGCCTAATACATTCGAAAGTGATCGTTGTTCTAGGCCCAACATGTCTTAGAAGAAATACCAAACGAACTGATTTGCCTGTGTGGCCCTTTGCTCTTTTCTTGTCTCTTGGAATTTCCTTACTTCTTCACAATTACCATAAGATTTACGCTTTCCGCATAGTATATTAGGTTCACAACAACATGATTTCTCGCGCTTAGTTTCATAGGGGCGTAACTGTATTGATCGATTTCTCTTAATCGATTTTATATTTTGTTAATAACTCAATTGTTTCAAAAGCTACAACCGTGATTCTTGATTTTGGTGCAAGATACAATCATCCTTATATCACACCAAACCATTAAACTATCGACAAACTATGTCAATTCGATACAATAATAAAAAGAAAATATCGACAAAGAGAAATCGATCAATACAGTTACGCTCCTATGAAACTAAGCGCGAGATTTACATTAACACTACAATCATTTATTTAACAATTAAAACAGAATAATAAACATTTAAATGCGCTTGTGCGTTAGTGCGTTTGGACCCTATCGTTGCTTCCTGCGCACTGATTAGAGCTTGCATACCACCCTCAACTATTACTTGACTCTAAGATTGAGGCTGAATTTATGGCGAGAGTGTTTGCCTCTCCGTGGGGATGTTCGGGTGATATGGGGCAGAGAAATTATGTGACATAAGTCCTTACATCCCTTCGTCTCACTCCCAAACAGTTACTTGGAGCTCTCACTTTGAATATTCATCAAATGTTGAATAAGTAACACACTTGTCTTAGATAGCTTCGATAAACTGACTTGTCGTTCAAAATTCCTTAAAGTTTATCTCAACTACGTCAACTACGTGCCCTGGTGGTCAATTTTATGATCAACGCGGAATGGTTGCCAACATTGACGAACCGTCGAAGGGTAAATTTCGGGTTCTCTTAATTAATACCGAAAGGAAATGAAACCTAGGTAAGAGATCGGCAATCACTCAAATCGGGCCTTTTCTTTTACAACCCTCGTGCGAGGGACATCTTTTCTCCGCAGCGGTCCCTAGAGCCCGATTCGAGAGTCAAAAGTGGGCGACACGGAACGCCGTGGGTACAGAAAGCCACCTCGGCGGCCATTTTGGAATCGACTTCGGCGAAGACGAGCGCCATCTTCCTAAGAACGTGGACTTAGAAATAAAACGTGCATATAGGAGTTTAGCATTCCTGACATCCACTCTGCCGTTGTCCGTTCTCCGGAGACGAGCCAGCCTAGGGCTGAAAGTCTCCATAATAAAGACACAAACAAAAATACTCTGCCGTTCGATTCGGCCTAACTACGCCCATCGCTACCTCAGTGCGGCACTCCGCCGTTCGATTCGGCCTTGCTGCGTCCATCGCCACCGCAGTGCGGCATTCCGCCGTTCGAATCGGCCTTGCTACGCCCATTGCCACCTCAGTGCGGCACTCCGCCGTTTGAATTGGCCTTCCTACGTCCATCGCCACCGCAGTGCTGCACTCCGCCATTCGAATCGGCCTTCCTATGCCCATCGCCACCGCAGTGCGGCACTCCGCCGTTCGAATCGGCCTCGCTTCGCCCATCGCCACCGCAGTGCGGCACTCCGCCGTTCGAATCGGCCTTCCTACGTCCACCGCCACCGCAGTGCGGCACTCCGCCGTTCGAATCGGCCTTCCTACGTCCATCGCCACCGCAGTGCGGCACTCCGCCGTTCAAATCGGCCTTCCTACGTCCATTGCCCCCGCAGTGCGGCACTCCGCCGTTCGATTCGGCCTAGCTTCGCCCATCGCCACCGCAGTGCGGCACTCCGCCGTTGCAATCGGCCTCGCTTCGTCCATCGCCACCGCAGTGCGGCACTCCGCCGTTCGATTCGGCCTCACTACATTCATCGCCCATCCTCCAAACGAATCCAGCCAATCAACAATGCTAGCCAACGAGTCAACCAGTCTCCAAAGAAAGCGTATGTACACCCTTTAAAACCGTTTCTCTCATTAGCCCTAATATGGGCAAATAAAACAAGCATGTAAAATGATTCATTAGGCTAAATTATTTGAACAGACGCATTCCTTAAGGTTTTTTAAGTTCACCTAATCCCTTTTGTACTGCAATTTCCACTTTGTCGAGTCCGCTGTAAGAGTTGTCGTTTACCGTGGATAAGATATTCCTTGATGGTAGAAATTAGGTGTTACCAACCCCTAACGGTAAGTTTGTCAAAAATTTGAGGCTCCCGCTGGAGTGAGTGCATATTGGAGTGCAACGATACTATAGAATAAGACGAACCAGTGCTCAGCATAAATTCCCATAAAATTTATCCCGTCGGAGCAGCCGAGAGGCTACACCACCTTCCGAAAACTTCAGGAACCGTGTTCGGTTTATGTTGCTGAGCAGGCAGCAATTAGCTTCGCTTTGGGGATATTTCCCGATTATCCAGTAGATCATTATTTCATCTTCTTGGATAGTCTCAGTTCTATCAAGGCACTCCGCTCGTTGAAAACACGGATCTTACTTACATTTAAGATTAAATTGTTTGGGTCCCGTGTCACTGTTCAATCTATGGCAATGAAAAGACGGACTCGCTAGCAAAGGAATGTGAAGTTCATGATAGACAACTCTTGAACAACAAGTGTTTCCGTCAGAGTACTCTTCAGAGTTGGCTAAAGGATTGGACACACAACGAACTTGGATGGTGACTTTTTTTCCATAGTTCCAAAAGTTTACGCTTGAGCGTGGTTCAGAAGTGAGGACTTAAGTTGTTCGCGTGAAGTCGAGGATTATGTCCAATTCACTAACATCTGTATACAGAATACCTTGTCGATAGTAACTTATGTAGGCGCGGATCCCATTAAGATAATATCGACCACGTAGTTTGGTTCAGAATATCACGCATCCAGAGAGCGACTTTTGGATACCCTTGTGACCCGAGGAGATCATGATGTGGTCTATATGCAGGCCAGTTGGCCGGGGTTCTGCCAAATCGCACCAAGCGCCAACAAAAATTCTCCCATTTTTCAGACTAAGTTTTTGGTTAGTAGATTTAATTGACCACAATTCTTATCGGATACATCTCAAACCCATAACTGAGGATATCCTTCATCAAATGCACTAGTGAATTGATATGAAATGATTTACGTTTTACTTGTACGCACCAAACATCACAAGACAGTCAAAAAGCCGCTCAGTGCGGTTTGGCAGAACCCCGACCATTTATAGTTTTCTTTGTACTTCTGACGTCAAAATCTATGTTTTTTATTTCTTCAAAGTTTGTTTTTGTTTAGTCTCTGGCCATTCGGAACATGCCCCAAGTCGAACCATTCCTTGAGCACGACGAGACGCCACATCGTCCCTGGCGCCGAAAGACCGGATGATTCCTTGATTACGATGATTCGCTGACTCCCTAATCCTAATCCCCGTCCATCCTTAAACATTGTAAATCTAACCTCTAGTCACCATGAGTACCGTGGCTTCTTCCCCTCTGTTACTCACCTTATAATATTGATGATATTGATTGTACATATAATAAAGAACTATATCAACATCGAAACGTCGGACATTGAAACTAAATAGTTTTTAATTTTTTCGAGACTGCAACGCCGAACCGAAAGACACTTTACTACAAGTTTTCTCAGTCGAAAGATTCTCTCCAAACTATAATAAAGAACCATGGCTCCGTAAAGTGTTATACACGCCTGAGCCTACCAAATAAACGATCTTGAAAAAAAAAAATCCACTGATCTACTTCATGATTGGGTTTATTGACCCGAAAAATTCGGTTTTTATTTATTTGGAAGACTTTATTAAATCTACCATAAGGGTCCTCACTTTAAGAATATCTAAGGGGTGTTTTCTGCAATCGAAATAGACTTTCAGGCATCAGGTTCCTGTTCATCGCTGAGCATTTACTCATGACTTTGATTTGAGCTATTTGGAGCCACTAAACTTTTATCTTACATCTTGAAACATAAAAAAAGTAACAAATAACGAAAAACTATAAATGGAATTCAATCGTTATATTGATGCTATTGGATCCAGAATGTGAACACAAATTTGCCAAGTATAATATCTAAATATAATAAAATACGGGAAAACTGTACTAACAACAGTTACAAAAATGTTCACATCAAAAACACACAATGTCCATAGAGGAACTTGAATTTTTGGACATTAATCAAAATTAAAAACAACTAGAAAACCCTACTTGAAAAAAAAAACTTGACGAGATCCAAACAATGTTCATGCGGCTGAACTTCTAAAATATGTTTCAGAGAAGTTTTTTATTTATTACCAGACTAAGGCAGGAGTGGCCTGCGCAGTACATAAAAGTCTTCTTCATTCAAATCGGTTCATGGCTGCACGTCGCTAACAACGCAGTCTGCGGAGGATCCGCAAATCGTCCTCCACCTGATCGATTTACTTTGCCCGCTGTGCACCTCGCCTTCTTGTTCCCGTCGGATCTTTGTCGAAAACCATTTTCACCGGATTACTGTCTGACATTCTGACTACGTGCCCGGTCCACCGCAGTCTTCCGATTTTTCACCATCTGCACCCCACCATTGATGGTACGCAGCACTTTTCCTTTCGAAAACTCCCAGTGCGCGTTGGTCCTTGACGAGCATCGTCCAGGTCTCGTGTCTGTAGAGAACTACCGGTCTAATAAGCGTTTTGTAGATAGTCAGTTTGGTAAGGCGGCGAACTCATTTTGCACAGAATGCACATTTTTAATTTTTTCGGCATTGATTTGAACATAAATAAAACGACAACAAAATAAAATTTCCATGAAGAATTAGAAATTTTCCATTAAAAAATGTAAATTGCCAATAAATAAATCAGGGTATGAGTAATAAATAAATAAAAAAAATCCACAAATAATTTAAAATTTCCATAAGCAATTGAGAATTTTCCACAATATAAATTAGCACTTTTAAAAGCAAAAAATGCAATTATAAAAGAAGATTTTGCCACAAAGAATTCAAAATGATCCACAAAAAATACAAAATTTCCATAAATAAATCAATATTGGCAATGAATAATTACAAAATTTTCCACTAATTAATTTCTTTTCCATAAAAATTGAAAATTTTCCACTAAATAATCTAAAGAACATTAACATAATTAGAAAATTTCCATAAAGAAATGCAACAAAGCAATAAAATTGATAAAATTTTTCATGAACTTTAAAAGCTTTTAAAGAAGGGGTGGTCTAAGGAAAAATGCTCAGTGATTTTTTTATGGAAATTTTCATATTTTTTCATTGCTCTTTATTGTTTTTTTCGTGGAAAGTTTTTAATTCTTAGTAAAAAAAAGTATTCAATTTGTGGAAAACTTTATAATCTTGTAACTAATTGTTTATCGCTAATATTGATTTATTTATGAAAATTTTGTATTATTTTCGTAAAACATTTTTATTTCTTTATTTCTTTCATTCATCTTTTATAATTACAATTTTTGCTTTTGGAGCTAATTTATTTTTGTTTTGTGAAACAATTTTAACTGTTTATGACAATTTTGCACTATTTGTGGAAATTTTAGATTTATTTATTGTATGAGCATCTTTTGCCATCATCGGTATTGGCAATTTCCTAATTTTTTATAGAGAATTTCTGTTTTTCGGGGGAGCTTTTTTTTTGTCTAATAAAACAATGGAATATTTGAACTACATAGGGGAACTGTTCCCTCACTGAACATAATATTATATTATATTATATTCATCTCATCGCAAAACAAAGAAAAACAGCACCAATCTCGTCGCTTTTTTTTGCTAACAAGCGTGCTCACTGGTGAAAAAAATCACAAAAATAAGAAACAAACCACGATCCGTTTCATTGCTTTGTTTTTGATGGGATGGAAATAGGAGCTATGGGATCAAGTGCCGAACCGTTCCCCTATGTATACGCATTTTGAAGATCAATTATGGAGTACTGCTTGCAGTTATCATAATGGAAGTGTCCCAAGATGTTGAGTGTTGCCAAAAACTATTGATCTGTATCAAAGAAATAGAAATATTCGCTGCCAATTTGTTCAAAAACAATTTTTTTGTTGCTTTCTTGGAATTGTGTAAAATGTAAATATGCAGTTTGTCAAGCAAATGGTTCATTTAGAATATGTTGTTGGTTTTAGGCAAATGCAATACTGATCTCTGAGTTGTCACTTCACGTTTCTTTTGGTTCCACACGGTTAGAAAAAAGTACCTAATATTAGGTACTTTTCACTCAAATCGGGGGTTCAGTGTGGGAACCCAAAATTAAGTAATTTTTTCTTGAAATTAAGTGAAATTCACTTAATATTAAGTAAAACATACTTAATTTTAGATAGAAACTAACCAAAAGTTAGGTAAATTTCACTCAACTTTTGTAAACATGAGATTACTTAACGTTGGGTTCCCACACTTTAATGCCCTTGTTGAGTGGTTTTGCTTTTCATTTTATGACAACAAAGGGAAGAGGGAAGGAGATGCAAGAGAAAAAAGTACCTAAAATTAGGTACTTTTATCTAACCGTGCAGATGCAGGAGATAAAACAGAACGACTACCTAAATTAAATAATAACATGGACCAAGCTTCGTTCTAAACAATCCACTTATCGATACAATTTAGTTGAAATTCGGTGTCGGTTTCTACTTGCGTTACAATTTTTCTCAAATAGATGCTACAACAACCCAATATCATCAGAATTGTGTCGAGATATGACTATACGTTTGAATCGTGGGTGTATTATGGATTAAATAGCTAGCAATACGCATAGAACAGAGTGAAAATCGCTGCTCGTCGTCGCCCGGCTTGTTGCCCAACTGAAATATACGGAACAGCTGTTTTTTTTCTGGGCAGAATATTCAACGCAGCTCAGCACCTCACGTTCCGAGCGAGGGTCAAACCAAATGGAAGTATAATGTTACCAGCGTCGTCGAAGCGATGAGGCACCCGGTCACGAGTATGCTTTCCCCGAGGATCTGCAAACTGACAAACCGTCAACAGAAAAAGAACTAGGTATTCGCCCAATTGAGCAGCAAATCAGCCGAGCAGAGTTGCAAGACGATGTAGTCCTCCGTCGTCGGTCGGTCGGTCTGCTTTGGGTTTTGATGATGTGATAAATTGAAACTGCCACAGATTAATATCAATCACAGTCTCGTTCGTCGACGGATCTCCGAGATGAGACTTTCACACACCATCGTCGCCATATAGGAGCGCCGCCGCGGTGTCCCGTGCCCGCTAATGTTTGCCTCGCGTTCGCCGGCTCATTTACAACTGTGTCAACGTGGTCGTTTGATGGTGCGAACTCGAATTTTTCCTTTTCGTAAATTGTTCGCCTAACGGGGGCTATTACAATCAATCGTATGCTTGTACTGCTTAAACTAGGTTTATTTTCCACCTTTTTTCAGTGCACCGAGAAAGGCTGCATGTTCGTTTCAGAAATAAATGCATGATAGTACACACTTATTTTTTTTTACCGGGATCTCAGCAAAATGTTGAACTTTTACCGAGAATCGCACAGCCGTGCCCCAGCAAACATGTTTTTTGCCGAGATTTCTGTCAAAATTGCTGTTAATCAGCAAATAATTTGCCGAAAATCAGCTAACAAACGCTATTTTTGCCGGAATATCAGTTATTTATTTTGCTGGCGCACGGCTGTGCGGATTTTTGTCGAGCTGCAGAAATAAAAACTGAGTGTGTAGAGTACTCGGACCAATAGCCGGTTCAAGTACCATACCACTTGATTGACAACTACTAAGCACGTGTGCTGGTTCGTGCGTAAATGCATTCTCCCTTATATATTAAAAAACATAATAAATGTAACTTTTTTGTAGAAAAATTTTTGGATGGTTCTTTGTTGGCATTACATCCCCCACTGGGATATTGCCACAAGCACTTCCAAAGTTTAATGTGCAAATTCTGCAAGTACTACTAAATTTAATTCATGATACTGGTTCTAATCAAAATTCAAACAGTTCATCTTCTTGTGAGATTTTGACCACATAGAGTTATGTTAAAAATTCAGTGCTGAACTGGACGCACAACAGTCCAATGATTTTCGATACAATTTAAGAGCCATTTCGCGAGAAGCGCGACCCCCTTTCCAAGGGAGGTTGCAACGATGTTCTCCGATTTGGATGAAATTTTCAGGGTTTGTTCATATATGTAAGAGAAGGCATTTTTCAAATTTTCAGATTTTTTCATTGAGGGGAAGTGGGGTAAAACGGCCCTTCAAAAATTATTGTTCAAAAATCGCCAAAACCAAAAAAATGCAATAACTTTGGCAATGAGTAACCGATTTTGTTTAAATTTTGCACGCTTTTTCTACTCAATTAGTACTTTATACCAAGGGGTTAATAGGGTTTTAAAGTTGTTTACTTTCGGAGAAAAATGAATTTTTCGATAAAAAATGGTCGTTTTTCCAAAGGGAATATTTTTCACCAACAGATCTAGGATAAAAATCTAAACCCATAAGGCAATTAAGGAACTAAAGAGCTTTCATCTCATATATAATGTAGAAGCGCCAACTCAAGAATTTCTAAAAAAAATCGCAATTTTCTGCAACACTGTTTATTCAAAAGAAAGTTCGTACAAATTTTGACCCTACTTAAGTTGATGTTTTCCGATCTGGTGAAAACTGTCCAAACTTTTTTGTCTAAGTTGAAATAAAAAATCAGAATTTTCTATTAAGGGAGTGTAGGGTAAAATAGTCCTTTAAAAATAAATGTCAAAAAATACATCATTTTTTTATATGAGTTTTAGCAGAAAATACATAAGTTTAAAAAAACTGTTTCTTCTTCCTTTCAATTCATCTATATTTTTCGTCTCAATAGATACGTATATCCCTCGCTGATCTATATTAGATAGCAAACTATTTGCAGAACAATTTTCAACAGAAGTTAAATAGAACCAAAATAAGTGCCTTAAACACTAGCACTTTTTTCGCAAACTGAAACAAAAATGAACGAATTCGGCGAACGTGCTTGTTGATATTTTTTTGAATAAGCTACAATTAATGTGGGTACCGGTAGTGATGTTGCTGGTACATCTATGCGAAAAAAAAACAATTATTCTTAACGACAGCAATTTCGGTAAATTAGGTAAAATAGCCTTGTAAAAATAAAATGTCAAAAATTCATAAATTTTTATATGTGAGCTCAAGCAGAATATACATCAAACTTATTGAAACTTATTTCAGTGCGCCGACTTAAGAACAATCAATCAAATTATGAGTTTCTGCACATTGCACTGTTTGTTTGCAAGCCAGTTTGTGAGAATCGCAATTCCAGTTTATCGATGTTTCAGCATCTGGCTGAAACTTACAAGGTTTATTTAAGGTAATATCTACACATATGTAGATAAAACTATTTGGCAAAATATTGGGATGGGGAGAGAGGGGTAAAATAGATCTCCAAATATAAATAATGTTACGAAACAAGATAATCGTAACCACACTTCTTAGATTTGATTATTCCGACCCAACTGGCAACTAATCTAATGATTTTGCTTGTTTGCTTCGAAATTCTTCCAAGCTTAGTATTTTTATGGTTTTTGATCTGTCAACAATTAAATATATACTTTATCTATGAGTGTAGAAACGTGTATCCTAGAATTTGAAGTATTTTCATGAGGGGTGTGTTTTCAAATCGTCAGACAATTGATACTCTGTCCTATTCAATAGTATACACATTACATTGTTACGCTCTCCGTGTAAAAAACCAGCTCGTTGTAGAAAAAAAGAAGTTTTTCCGGTATTGTGCAAAATGAATGCAACTTTGTTAAACTTTGGAGTGTTTTTCACACAGTTGTGTAAACATAGAATCGAGGGTATTCCATTACCTACACGTAAAAAAAAATAATGTTATTTAATATTAATATTTTTAATACTGTTTTGCCAAAGCAGGCGCTTAATGATATGTATAAGAAAAAACTTATACATCGCATTAGTCTCATACATTCCGAAACTTATACTTTTCATTAACTTATGAATGTTATTAGCTTTTTGCAATTGGATCATCCATTAGGTGGCATAATGAAGAGTATAAGTATTTTCGAATGGTTTTTTGCCATAACATATAAGGTTATTTTTTTACGTGTATGAGATAAAATTGTCCAACCCTTGAAAACATATACACCCGATTAGAACTGGTATAGTCCATTCAGTCAAACATTTTGTTTAGATTGTATCTCTGTAATATTAGCTAGCAGTTTGAAGGTTAGTAATCAAAATGTATGAATGGTACACGGTTTGACAATAAACTTACAGAATTTGGTTCAAACTGATAATGATGGAGGATGAAAGAGAGTTATGAATACCGCACAATTGTTACAAGCTACAAAAACAAGCCTATGGTAACATGATGCAAGTAGGTACAAAAGAAAAATATAATCTGAGAAGCAGCTCCACCAACAAGCTATGTTTAAACGCTACGAAATTGCTCATTTGCCGTTAAGAATAATTGTTTTTTTTCGCATAGCTGTTAAAGCAACATCAGTACCGGTACCCACAGTAATTGTAGCTGATTCAAAAAAATATCAACAAGCACTTTCGTCGAATCCGTTCATTTTTGTTTCAGTTTGCGAAAGACGTGCAAACTGTTTAAGGCACTTATTTTGGTCCTATCTAAAATAGATCAGCGAAGGATATACGTATCTATTGAGACGAAAAATATAGATGAATTGAAAGGAAGAAGAAACAGTTTTTTTAAACTTATGTATTTTCTGCTTTGTTTTTTGTTTTTTTTTACATTTATTTTTAAAGGACTATTTTACCCTACACTCCCCTAATAGAAAATTCTGATTTTTAATTTCAACTTCGACAAAAAAGTTTGGACAGTTTTCACCAGATCGGAAAACATCAATTTAAGTAGGGTCAAAGTTTGTACGAAATTTCTTTTGAATAAACAGTGTTGCAGAAAATTGCGATTTTTTTTAGAAATTCTTGAGTTGGCGCTTCTACATTATATATGAGATGAAAGCTCTTTAGTTCCTTAATTGCCTTACGGGTTTATTTTTTTATCCTAGATCTGTTGGTGAAAAATATTCCCTTTGGAAAAACGACCATTTTTTATCGAAAAAGTCATTTTTCTTCGAAAGTAAACAACCTTAAAACCCTATTAACCCCTTGGTATAAAGAACTAATTGAGTAGAAAAAGCGTGCAAAATTTAAACAAAATCGGTCATTCATTGCCAAAGTTATTGCATTTTTTTGGTTTTGACGATTTTTGAACAATAATTTTTGAAGGGCCGTTTTACCCCACTTCCCCTCAATGAAAAAATCTGAAAATTTGCTAAATGTCTTCTCATACATATATGAACAAACCCTGAAAATTTCATCCAAATCGGAGAATATCGATTCAAGAGGGGGTCGCGCTTCTCGCGAACTGGCTCTTAAGCTACGATCAAATCCAAACAGTTGAGACGTATTACATAATGAAAGAGGCCCAAAAGCACTAGATGAATGATTCTGCCTTTTAAGCTGTTTGTTCGAAGCATTCTATCGAATGTAAAATACTGCAGTTTAACCCCTCATGGAGTACGTCGTTGATTATGTTTCTAGTCATCAATCTAAATAATTTGACTAGCGAGGATAAATATTTTTGTTTTTCATCACAAGATTTGCAAAACATCAACCTGCTTCTCCCACTGCAGGCCGTTCGCTATGGTAGGGCACTCTTAACTACAAGACCCCGAGGTAAATTTTTCACATCGTGTCGTATCTTACTCATTCCGAGAATAAAAAGAATCACACTCCCAAGAAGAGCTATGTTCGAATTAATGGACCAAACAAATACCATTAAATCTCACCCAAAATCCTCGGTGGATGCGTGGGGTGGTTAGATGCGGTATCCGAAATGTTACTCTTGCTTGGTCGAACGATAAGTGACTTGGATTACGCTTTTTTCGACTCAACGCCGAAGGCCGACGGTTCTATGGTATCAGAACATAAACTGAAACAAAGCTTCGAATTAAGACGAACATCCGTTCGCATGGTTGGTGAAGCAAATCCGTACAAGCATGTCGGAGTTGGTTGCGATTTCTACAATATTGATGACACAGATTAGTTATGATCCGACTGCATGTGAACATGTGAGTTTGGAGCTCTGTGGGTGGAAAATGTATTTAAAAGCGTGATTTTTAAAAGTCAATTTGAAACCAAAGTTATCAAATATCAATACTGTTTTATATGCATATTCATAAAATTTCCAAAATATGAATATAAGTAAAAAAAAAGAAACAACATATGCAAAACAATTGATCAGTTTTCCAAACTGCATTTTACTTTCAACAATATCCTGTAAAATAACTAACCTATAAACATTTTCTTATTTTGTTCCAGAACTTGATAAACCTGCCAAAAATTAAACAAGAATCCTTCAACGGTCTCAGTCACTTAGGTGAGCATGAACTTGGTTAGTATGATCACGTTATAGTAAACAAAGATTCCGGCAAGAGAAGACATCATTCTTCTCTGATACTGTATTTATAACCGTTGTATGTAGTTTGCAGTTGTGAATTGCCATTGAAATACATAACGCTTCCGAGTGAACGGTTTGTGTGTCATTGATGAGGCTCAGCCCATCGTTACAATGCAGAAATTATACTCTCAATGGCACGTGGTAACTGTGCTATCAATCAGCACTGACTCGTAACGAGCCGATTCGACGTTGCACTCGCTTGCCAGCAATGTATTCGCGGCGATTCCGATTGCGTAAATTGCGCCCCTTCATTGTTTCGATCGATAACAGAACTCTCCATTTTCTGCGATCTTGTGCCACATTTCAGTAGCACTGCCAGCGTACGATCAAGTAAAATCTCCCGGACCGCCACAGCTGCCCACCGTGATCGATAGGGTGCACGAGGATGCGGAAAATACGGATGTGACCGCCAATGGAGTGCCGACAATCACCACAACCATCAAATCCGATGAAATCACAGTCAACGGCACACTGGTGGGTGATGACAGGAGTACAACCAATAGGTTAGTATATTTATATTATTTTGTTTATGCAATTATTAGGGTTTATTTTACCATTATTCACCATTTTCCCATCTTTTAAGAGAAAATCACCACTGTTTCAGTTCATGTTTCAGTTTCATCTGCTGAAAATCGTCGGTGCATATTCTTAAAATAATCCTCGGAATAGTATTTTCGACAGCAATATTTTTTTGCGTGTAGTTGTATGTGGTAGTAACTCGAGAATTTATAATGCAACTAGTTTTGTTTTAACTAGTTCGTTCATTTGGCAGGCTCAGTCGCGTATGACACTTTGCGGAGCCACAGTATAATAATTTACAGTTGATGCCGTCTTATCATTAACAATTAGTAGGGGATGGACATAGATTAAATACTCGTGGCGACTCTAGGTTAGACAAATTCGTAATTTCAGAACGGACGGAGTTTGGATACAGTTTTGAGGTATTTCAACTGCTCATCCATTTGACGCCACTGTGGCGTAGCGTTGTGCTCGAATTATGGTTTGTCAGGGATCATCTTCCGGATAATCAAACACTCAACCAGCAACTGTTAGATTTTCTAATAATCCTGTTTTAGAACCTACCAAATATTCCCACAAGCAAATATTGTAGAAAAAAAGATTGCAAAATTGAAAGGTCCCATCCAATATTTGTATGTATAACAATCTAGCATTTTCGCATATGGTCATTTCTTATACAGATTTTGGTAGATTCTTATACAGAATTGTTAGAAAATCTAACAATCGCTGGAAACAGCATATTGTTCGCGCTTTCGATAATTTGTTTTTCCGTCTTCGCTTTGGGGCATCGTCTGCATTCTGTCATGAAATGTTGCCATTTTATGTTGATACGAATGATTCGATGTATATGGGATGACTCTCATGGTGTTAGTGACTTTCCTATTCCTCCTCGTGGGTAAATTAGATGTCCTTGTTTATTGCTTTCAAAATCCTAGGCAGGTTCCTCTAATTGATGATGCTGAAAATGTCGTCGACTACAATTTCTCGGATAGTACTCCTTGTCCCTGTGTCCTCCAAATTCGCAATGAATAGTTCGCACAAAAACGGTCATAGCAGATCACCATTTGGATCTGGAGACACTCTGATGCTTTCATTTATTCATGTGTGCAAAAGGTGCTACGAATCCTGAGTAGACGAAAATAGCTCAATAATATCAAATGTTGATTAAATAGCAAAATGAGATATGGATCTGATTGATGTAAAAGAAAAAAGATCAGGCCACAATATCAATGTTTTGCACTAAAATATCATGAGGAGATCAAGTTATGCTATTTGTAAGAAGTGATTGATATCATGTGCTGTTCATGGCTTCTGCCCGGATAGCCTTTTCTCTGGCTGCGACAAAACTTATTTCACCTCATCGGGTCGCTGTTTGGTGCATATGCTTTGATCAAGCTGAAGTTGGCGTGGCTGCCCATTAGTTCCCCCAGTCAAGGATGTTGTTCTTTTTGATTCCGGCTTTAACGTTAACCGGGGAAACCGATGTTGTGAAACACCGGCCTTGGTGACCGGCAGCCAGCAAATTGTCCGCCTTGAAGTTCCCTGGTACCCCACAATCCAGACGAAGGTTGTCGACTGTTGTTCACAAGGGATAATTGCCTGGTTTTGCAGCGATGGCACTGGCGGGAGCAATCAGGACTAGGACCGGCTTGTCGGAGGAAGTGGTAGCGGCAATAAACAGAGCTGTGGTTTCCACCTAGAAGATGCTGCATTGTTCAGGAAGGCTGTCCGACAGTGTTAGGTTGTTCCTGTTAACGCCTTAACCGACCTCTTCGCTCAAAAGGGAATTGTCAGTATAGCTGTGCTCATGATTCCTAAACTCGGTGTTTAGCAGCTCGATGACAAATCATTGAAAAGCTTCCGTGTTGTACCCTCTTTTAAAACTCCTCGCAATGGAACTGTTTCTGTCTGCTATGGAGGAGTGGTAGCTCCTCGCTCCGTGCCAGTAGACTCTAGCCACTGGAATTAGGGGAGGCTTCGTTCCCCATGAACAAGGAGAGGGATCCTGTAGTAACCGGATATGCCGGGGTCGGGAGCGTATGCCGCGGATTTTGGAAAATATCCGGCTGCACAAGATGGCGAAATGGGATAAAACCTGCTTCGGCGTCGGCAGCCTCAGCGGGTGTGGAGTGAAGAAGCCCGGAAGTTTTGCGAAGGTATTGGTTGAAGACTGGGGAGAGTATGCTGACAAGCTCTTGGCGTGCTACACAAGTCAGCTCCAGTTCGTACAGCAGTCTGCTGTCAATCAACGCTTAGCCGCTACGATACCGAGTGGGCCTGTTATTGGTTTAGGTTTTAACAATCTCAATCTGCAGCCGGCTTTGACCACTTGGAAATGAGAAACTAGGGATAGTCCTCGGTCGATGGAGACTCCGACAAGTTTCCGGCTTGGGATCGGCAGCCTATTAATCTTCATACTAGGGCCGAAGATATGGTGCCGCCCGTTTCACACATGCCCGCGGACATTTTACGCGGCCGATATGGTGACGCCGACCGAGGAGGCTTACCGTTGAACTAAGAGTTGCTTGGGTTCAAATACGCGTTCGCGCTGGAATGTCTCCGATGACCACAAGGAGGATGTCGGCCGCGTGGACGAAGATGTAGATGTTCTTGGAGAGGTCATTGAAGACCCCATTCATGGCAACTAGAAACAGAGTCACCGCCAGAAAAGATCGCAGCAGAAACCCAGACTACTCTACGTTGATCCTGGCAGCGCAGTTTCCGATAATTACACGGAACTGTGATCACATATGAAATCATGGCATTGATTAGAGTTGCCTCATAGAAGTTTAATGTCTTCTACAAAGTTGTTGCTTGATAAATAGGCATTCATATGGTAATAAAACAATAGTTCGGAACTTTGAACGTAATCATCTTTTGAAGAACTACAAGCTGTTTTACAGTTACGGTATTGCTTCATGAGAGCCTATTTTCAACGAATTAGTGCTTGAAGAGGGGCCCTCCTTAGCCGTACGGTAAGACCATGCTGAGGCTAGCTGGGTTCAATTACCGGGGCCGGTCTAGGCAATATACAGACGGGTATTTCTGATGAATCTTATAAAATACACATTTTCTAATTTTTGTGTTCTATACACTCCTCGATTTACGGAAAACGGTGAATGATTCACGCTTTTAAGTGATCCACTCAGAATTTTTGAAGAATATGGATAGAATATACACCTCCTGGAGACGAGCCAGCCTCGGGCTGAAAGTCTCCTTAATAAAAAAACAAAAAAAAAAAAGAAACATACACCTTCTCGTTTCGAAAGCCATAGTGTACACACTTCAACTTCAAGCGGCTCAGAAAGTTTGTATATTGGGGATCATTATAATATGAATTTTACGGCCTACCTTGATTGAAAAAGTGGGCAGCTTTCCGTTCGAAAAAGGAAGACAATAGATGTTAAGCCGCTTTGGAAGATTTACGGCATACGTTCTATCTTCATCTATTGTCTCTATTTTGAGCTTCCTTTCAAAAATTCTCGATTGTTTTACTACCTCATAAAGTTATCTTAGTGGTAACCTAAGACCATTGTGGATTAATCACACTCATCCATATTTATTCGCTTTTCTCAAGTGTGTTTGTTTACCAGCCTATGATTTGTATAATGCATCATATTGATAGTGTATGGCTATTGCGTCTAAGTGTAGTAGTGCTCGGCTTTGTCCCGCTCACTAAACGGACAATATGTGACGGATCGCCGTCAGGTTCCAACCGGTAGGCAGTGGATATTTTTGCATATTTCATAAATATTCTGTTTGTCTCAAATGAAAAATAAATCCACCAAGGATTCCTATGAGAATCCTTTAGTGATTCCGACGGAAATATTACAGGAGATTTCGACGGGAATCCTTCACGCATACCGAAGGGAACCTCCAAGGATTCTGAAGGAAATCCACCTGGGATTCCAACAGGAATGTTCCAGGGATTCCAAATCCTCACGGGATGTCGAAGGATTTCGAAGCAAATCGTCGAATGATTCCGAAGGAATTCCGAAGAAAACCGAGGAATTCCGAAGCGTATCGTCGAATGGTGGCAATTTGTTGAGGGATTTCGAAGCACATCTTCAGAGGGATTCCGAAATAAATCGCCGAAGTATTCTGAAACAATTCGTCAAGGAACTCCGAAACAAATCTTCGAACGATTCTGGAGGAATTCCGAAGCAAATCAACGAGAGATTCTGAAGCAAATGGATTATGAAGGGTATCCCCCACAGACTCCCAAGGGTATCCCTAAACGAAGCTGAAAGGAATTCAGTGTGAATTATTTTGGCTTCCAGTTGGAATGCTTCGATGATTTCTCAGGCCCCTTCGATGAATTCTCAGCCCCCTCTCATTTACGCCAATGATTTTTACCATAATTAAAAACCAAAAATAAAAATGTCATACCAGTTTCTAGCCAAATGTGATATTAAGTAGTGTAGGTAGTTTTTGTCCAACTATTACAATTTTGTTCTCCTATATGCCACTTCTAATTATTCTGCTAAATCCGACTAAACTGAAAAAATCGTAAGAACATTTTAATGGTTTACTTTTTCCTCTTGAATATGTGAATTGATAGTGACTGAAGTTGAGCTTTTGAACTGTAGTAACTGCCAATAATGCAAAATTAAATTATGAATAATTGGACCAACTCCTAGGTAATAAATTCAGTATTCATAGCAGAGGAAATGATTGCCAAAAATCTTTTTATACTTGTCATAAGACGAGTTCGTACAATTCCATTTAATTCCCCCATTTGATTGTTTTTTTGATAGATAAGTATTTCGACCTCAACAGTAAAGCCGTTTTCAGTGTCTCGTTCTTGACTCGACTTAGTAAAGACATTCCACTAAAAGCTCAAAATAATTTTCTTATCTTTTTATAGTCAGTTTTAATAATTCTGAGAATAAGATTCAATTAATTAAAACTAATTACATACTTCACTGCCTCTTCCAATAATTCAATGTGTCTTATCTGTTTTATGCTTGCAGTTCGGAAAGCCCCACAGGTGGACATAGAAATTCAAACACCAAACCACCATACAGCTACGTAGCTCTAATAGCGATGGCCATTCAGGTTAGTAGAAAAAATGTCATGGCATGTGGGAAAAACATATCAGATGCTAAAATTAGAATATCACAAAATAAATTACCGCCGTTCATTCATTAAAGCTAGAATTTATTGATCACATTTTAATCCAACCGGCTGCTCTGTGACACTGTCACGCGGATGACTGAGCACCAGCAGTGAGAAGTCGTTCTTGTGGCTGGCAAAATCTAAAACCACAAACACATTGTATCCGGCGTTCTGACATTGCGGCACGATTCACTTTTTAACAGAGCAGAACATCTCTGTACATTCGTAACGCAATACCGGAACGCAGAAAACATATTGTTTGACGGTTAATAACACAATAATGCACAGAATAACATCTAATACTAACGTCTTAAAAGATTTTATTATTATGAGCCATATGCATAATCTGCCCAATTTGTTCTAACAATCCCCCTCAGAACTCCGCAATGAAGCGAGCAACTCTGAGTGAAATCTACGGCTACATAACGTCACGCTTTCCGTACTTTGAGAAGAACAAAAAAGGCTGGCAGAACTCGATCCGGCATAATCTGAGCCTGAACGAGTGCTTCGTAAAAATACCCCGCGAAGGTGGAGGCGAACGCAAAGGGAACTATTGGACTCTGGATCCACAGTACGAGGACATGTTCGAGAACGGAAACTACAAACGGCGGAGGCGAATGAAGCGACCGTACCGGACGGGTCACTACTCCAAGATGTTCGGCGACTCGTACATGACCAATCCGGGTAATTTCGGCCGGCCGGTGTTCGCGCAAAGTCCCTACCAGTATCCGCGGTACGATACTGGGTAAGTGTGATTCAGTTGATATATGATTTATTTTTTCTTGAGACTACAATACTCAACTGTGTTACAGGACGTCATGGATGCAGGCCCCCCAACTGAGTTCGTACACGCCGTGCTCAACCAGGTCCAATTACTCATACTCGACACCGGTAAGCATACACTTATTGACGATATCATTTCAAATGAAATTTGATTATTGTAAACACATTTCAGCTGCAACAGCCGGTGCAACCTGTGACCATTAACAGCTACGGCACGTTATCGAATAACTTAGGTGAGGTCAAGAAGCTTACTTACTTTATGAGTGACTCAATGTGAATTCTAATATTAATTATCCACTTTTCTTCTCTACTGGTTTAATTCAGTTTCGGGCAGCACACCTCCTCCGTGTCCGCGAAGATTTGAAACCTATTACTCTCCATGGGATACGGCAAGTAAGTATAGATTTTAAAATTCGTCATTTGAGTACATGTGAAAGATGATGTTGTAATCAATGCTCGCAAAAAAATCTTTCGCCTGGAAGAGATACTTCCTTACACTAGCTGAGGCAACACCAAGCATGCTCCCCGACACAATTGCAGTCATAAAAAGTTCGAGTTCGCATAAGAATGATAGTCTTGCTGGTTTTGCTTGCACAATTTTCGTATGAATTCGATGAGGTTAGATCCATCGAATACGTCACGTGAAAATTGGCCATTTTTGTTAAACCAACCCCTCCCCTATGTCACGTCACGTTTGTTGAATGGAACTTTGGCTTTTTTCTATGGATATCACGCTTCTCGGATCACTCACGCTCACATAAAGATAAAAGCATAACATAAGATGTGGGTGGAGGGCGGGGGGCTGGTTACGGCACCTATTCAAGTCACTTGCATTTATTCATAATAAATTACATAATTTCTGTCTACAAAAAAATTCCCATACCGGGAATCGAACCCGGGCCTTCCGGGTGAGAGCCGGATATCCTAACCACTAGACAATATGGGACTTGATGTTTTTCAGTTCAAGATATTGAATGGTCAGCCATTTTGGATCCATTAATTATGGTCTTGATCTTTCATCATAAATTATTGCAAACAAGTTTGCAAAAATGTCTATCATTATCTGACCACGTATAATATTTGATTGATTTTAGTCAAATTTAGATTCAAATGGGGATTAAATCAGTTAAATTTTGATATTTTGAACCCTTGACAAATCTCTTGCTCGATTGGTCGCATTTTTATACAGTTCCATTGATGGCACATACGTGTCAACGTTTTTTATATACCTACTACAGCTTCCAGTAATCAGCTTTTCTTTTCCGTTTCTCCCCTCAGTACTCCCAGTGGTGAAGGAGGAAATTCCCAACCAGATGAGCGTAACGTCCACCCAGCAGAACTACCAGAAAAGCTACCTTCAGCAACCCTAACAAAGACAAAACCTGCTGGCAACGTTGCCACGGTTGTCAACATTGCTGCTACGAAAAACGCCACCCGACTGGACAACTCCAGCTCAGCTGCGTTCATTTCAATGTTCTACATGTGGCAGACAACTCAGTCAATATTTCTGCTGTTGTAAGTTAAAAAGGGAATGATTTGTACTGATCTAGAGATTGGTGGTGCTTTTGTAATAGAATTTCACAAAACATCTCAAGCCAAAGCTATATTTAAACCGTTAGTCTGCGAAAATGCTACAGCATTTTTTCTATATAAAATATGTTTTTGGTGAGGTCGTGCATTAAAATCTTGGCCAAAATTTACCGTGTACAAAAATAACAACCGCGAGAGATGATGAATGACTTTTGTAAAAAATACTGTAAGTTATTGATAAGACAGTTATTTGGGATCTCTAGTGTTAGGTCACAGATGAGCATTTGTAAGCAAAAAATTGATCAAACCCGAAGAAGGCTATATAAATATAAATTATTTATTCAGTGGAGTAAATGTTCGATTAGTGTAAAATAGAATTACACATGATGTGGGCACCTTAAATTCCTACAACTATGTTTGGTAAATTGATGTAAATGATAAAATTTCCGTCCAAACAGATTTGTCATGTAAAACTCATTGCAATTGACGTATATAACAAATAAAAAATCAGTGAAACTCAAATTCGATAGTTTTTTTTTACATTACCAGAAATCCATTCCTTTCCGTCCCGCTTGTTATGTCTTGTTTTTCTTATAGTAGGTTAAGGTGACCAATAGTGGACCCTCCAGCCATTTATGCATTATTACTGCATTTGTCAACATTTCGCTATGAAATTCTATCGGAAGAATCTACCTTACAGTCCTATGATTTGATTACATATGTTGGAAATGCTATGGAAAGTCAAATTAGATGATTTTTTACAATTCTATAAAAAATAAACAAGAGAGTGTCCATTATAGGAATATTTTGGGGGGTCCATTATAGGGAAGAAGAACGTCCCGAAACGGGACATGAATATCAAATGAAGTGTCGACTATAGGGCAGCAATTTCCTATTATGGACCCCCAGGGGGTCTCCTATAGGGCGAATTTAGTTAGACTTTAAAATGTTAATTTTAACGAATAACGTCGTGTATTTAGATGTTTTATGTATGTATCGTGAAGAGGGGATGCAAAGCTTGTTGTTAGATATCAAGCAGAGTTAAAATTTTGAAAATTTCTAAGCCGTATGACAGGAAGAGCAAAATTTCGCTACTAGGGGGTCCACTATTGGGAATTTTACCCTAGGTATCGAATAACTATGCCCGTATTTCTGTTGACATTGCAGCACCGATATGATAAGAAAGTGGAGCCAAACCAACCCTATGATAATTTTACCGTCTTCAGTGTAAACCCTTTATGTTAACTGTTAAAAACGTGAAATAATATCATATTTGTTACCCGTGCATTATGAAAGATGTAATTGAGTACAAAAAATTGTATTAAAATAAAACAAAGTATGAATCGCAAGTAAGTAAGCACAATTATATTAATCGGATTGAAACTTTTTAAATTTCGCTATCAACCAATTGTCAGACCATCAAAAGAATATTCGAGTTTAACGTTCAATAGGTAAACGATGAGAAATCTAGAAGTATTACGTCTGTTGTCACCGAAAAGCGCTTTGTAGCTACTTCCCCATAACCGAGATGAGATTGAGTGTGAGAAGGCAGGTACGTAATTCACTAACTCTTCCGTTGACGCAAAGCAATTAGACTGGCAATTAATTTTCGTCAGAACGATCATCCACAGTTCTCTTGGCTCTGCACGGGATAGGTTTGAGACTTGGTGCTCTCGAGATGGGATGATATACGAGCGTTCTGCTGCGCCATGAAAACGTGAAGACAGGCGATCCTCACATTCAATTTGCGCCGCTGTTGTCTCAATTAGATGGAACACAAGCAGAACTATATTCGGAAGGGTGGGGGCACGATAGTATGGCACCGCTCAGTGCGGTTCAAGTAAGTCAGTTCAGTGCTGAGGATATCTAATTGAAGAGGATGCAAGTCATTAACCAAAGTGTCACCTACCTATTTAGTTCTTTGAAAGAGAAAGATTTTCGGAAGATTGAAAGTCATTGTAAACATTGTAAATATGTACATTGAAATGAGTTTTTTTTTTCTTTTTTAGCATGTCTTATCATGCGTATCATATTGCGTTGTAGACCTTGACCTTGGCTAGGCTGTTTTTGATCATATGATCTGGGGTACTGTTCCGATCTCCATCTCACTGAACATATATTCATCTCATCGCGATACAAAGAAATACAGCACCAATTTCGTCGCTTCTTCCACATGCGTGCTCACTGCTGAAAAAAAATCACAAAAATAAGAAACAAATCAAATTGCTTTCCATTGCTTTGCTTTTAATGGAATGAATATCGGAGCAATGAGATGAATTCCAGGAGCAGTTCCCCTATATGCAGAATAGGTATATTATGGTAACTGCACAACAAGTTCAGCGAATCACAAGGAGTCAACTACGAGACACTGAAGACGACCTTACTGTTGAGGTCGAAATACATATCTGTCAAGGTGCAATTAAGTGGTGGAATTAAATGGGATTGTTCAAACTATAGACACTATACGTTCCATAGACGAGCTGAGGCGAAGGCGAGTGTAGCCAAACGAACTGTCAGTTAGTGTAGCCAAACGAGCATGACGTCACGATTGCAATCCAAGCAACGGAGCGTGTCGTCAAATTCACGTGGTACACTGTGAAAAAGTGGAAGAACACACTTAATCGAAATGACCCAACCGTTCCTGCGCTCGTCTATGGAACCTATAGTGTCTAAGTACAAACTCGTCTTATGACAAGTGAATCACAAGGAGTTGATGGATCAATGCACCATGCGTCTCCATATGCTCGGATGCTTATAATACTTATGCATTAGCATTGAGCAAATTCGTAGGTGATACAAGCCTGGACTATTGTATGAGAGTAGCATTACTTCCATCCGTCACCACATAAGGGAACTGTTCCATTTTCCATCTCACTGAACATATATTCATCTCATCGCAAAACAGAGAAATGCAGGACCGATTTTGTCGCTTCTTTTTGCTAACATGCGTGCTCACTACTGAAAAAAATCACAAAAATTAAAAACAAATCAAATTCCTTTTAATTGTTTTGTTTTTAATGAGATGAAGTGCCGAACCGTTCCCCTATATTGATTTGGGACTAAAATCACTATCTCTTAGATGGAAGCAATGCACTCTCCAATAGTCGAGAGCAGTATACTGGTAGTTTTCCGTAGTACATAGACGCATTTTCATTTTCAAGAGACCACATGAAAAGGTAGCGTGGTCATCTGTCACATTACAAGCACTCATGATGGGAATGTTGCTTTTTTTATCTAAATTTCTAAGTGGTTTAATAGATCTGTGCAAACAACGATTACTAGTTGATAACATGATTATATTGAACATACCTGATTTTCGAATTAGAAGTAAAAATAACAACATTTTTGAAGCAGACACAACTTGTTTGATGCAATTTAGCAACATTATTTTCATTATTTATATTTTCTATGAGAGCTATGAGAGAGCTAAATGTAAATATCGCGAGGCTTCGCCTAATGAAAATGAAAATCTCAGTAGTGACGCGATACCCGAGTAGACGAAAATAGCTCAATAATATCAAAAGTTGATTAGATAGCTAAATGTGATATGGCCATGTTTGAGTTAAAAGAGTTAAAAGATCAGACGACAATATCAATATTTTGCATTATCATGAGGAGATCAAATTATGATGTTCTACATAGCATATCTTGATGTTTGAATGATATTTCGGCGCAAATTTTTGATATTGTTATCTGTTATTTTATCTCTTATATCAATCAAGTCCATATCATGTTTTGTTATTCTGTTCATAGCTTCTGCCCGGGTAGCTGTCCTGGCCACGTCCATGCGAATGCTGAGGAAGGGGAACGATGATTAGTTGGACAAAAATTTTAAAACATTCAATTTCATGAAGCTACTTCGGTCTGATTTTTGACAATCATCGCATATTTTTTCAAAACGTAGAATGACATCGACTCATTCATTCAATACATTACTTTACTAATTTAAAACTTATTTAGATTTGAAATAATTTATCAATTTGAAAATGTACATAAATGTTCAATGACCAATAATCAACCGAATATTGACACTGTAGAGTCGAAAATGAATGTGTCTGAAGGTGAGCTGACAAGTGAAGAAAGGTGGACTACAGCAAATGATTTTGATTATTTCACTCTCTGATTGGACACCTTACCCGTTTATGTAAAAAAAAAAAACAAAAATGATCAAAATAATGTATGTAACACTTTTTCTGGCGACGGTTCATATAATGAACCTGTTTGAAGCCCCAAACCTAAGCGATTTTATCGTATAGCAAACATGCAATGTTCCATTTTCGATTCCATACCAAAGGCGACCGAATTGCAGTCGCCAAGCGGCGGTGACAGTGGCGTGTAGCGGAAGGAAGGGGGCAATATGTCCTAGGCCCCTAGGTAAGCTAAGACTACTTTAATGTCTTAGCTGTAATGATTTCCACGGGTATTTTTGCCTCATGCAATAGTTAAACAATATAGCTCACTAATGCCATTTTAAAATTGTAGAAAATCTAAACCATACCGTTTGGGACTGAAATCCGTCCAGATATCAATAAATTAAAGGGGGTATTTAGAGAATTAATTTATGAATCATTTATCTTATCTTGATCTTATACTAAGTAATGTTACTTAGGACCTTTTGAAAAGTTAAGCGAGATTTGACAGTAAGCTCTCTGGCCTTTGAAATGGAAAGTAGGCTCTGAAATTAAAATGACATCTATATAATAAAAATGAGTTGAAATTTCCTTCCTGACGATTTAATTCATGAACGGGTTGACCGATTTGCAAGATTTTTTCCCTTTGCAATTCGTTTTGGGATCTGCAAGGTTTGAATATACAAAAAAGTTGTGAATTTATCGGGGAAAGGTAAAAAACCATTAGAATAAAATTTAAGGTCAGCTGTTGAGGAAAACAAAACAAACGCACGGAAATTGATCTAGAGTGCGGTGCTGCAAATAGTTCATTGTGACATTTGCAACACCCGGGCAAAGCTGGGTTTCTTTCGCTAGTAGGTAATAAAAAACAAATCCAATTGTACAATTGTACCGAAAGTAAGTAAAGCACACAAAAAATAGAGGTCCTCGTGCAGTTAGATCAATGACGAACGTTCTATTTGCATTCAATTTGTACTTATTTTGTTTAATTAAACTTTCTCATAGGGGAAATCCGGAAACCTTTTTAATATCGACAAAATCGGGAAACCTTTTTAATATCGACATTTCTTCAAAACAAACCGTTTAATTGAAACTTTAATTATTGTTTTTGATAGTTTGGGGATCCAACTATATAGTGTAGAAGTCATTTGCGGAACAAAAAAAATCGGACTGTATTATGTACGATACAAAAAAAAAGTCGAATACGGGTGAAATGCCACACCTCAGGGGGAGATGTCGCGCATGGGAAATGTTGAAGAAATGAGATTAGAAATATTTGTTTGCGATAATTGATATTTTTCAGCAAAGCATAATCATTTATATTTGTATTTCAACCAAAAAAAAAACAAATTTATCGCGTGAACAATTTCTCATTTCTACTGTGTAACAATACACAGTCGAGGATATTACAAATATACTACGACGTCGGAATTTTCTGGGCAGAATTCTCCTCCCTTGCAATATCTTGGACTTCGTATTTCACATGATTTTCCCATTTAAAAATATTATTTAATTGTTTTATGTCAATGTTGATAGTAGATAGGTGCGGCATATCACCCTGATTTTTTCGCGGCATCTATACCGATTGTAAGGGATAGACGCCACATCACTATAATTTTTACTAAAACATAAACTGCTTGAAAAAAAAACCTACAAGCAAGCTTTGATCACCGCGTGACTTTATCGAAATTAATTTATTGGCGGCAAGTGTGAAATGCGCACCAATTCTTTGGTTCAAGTTTCCCTACATTTGCGCCAATAAATCAAGTATGTTCTACCAGATCTCTGAAGTGCGGCATCTCACCCCGATTTACCCTATATTGAAGTGCTTAAATTTACGGGTTTCGATGCACCACGGTATTGATAATAAAATTAAATAATTTCAAAAAAGGGGTGATATTTTGTTGCCGGAAAAATCAGGAGGCCAAACGTCTTTTAGCTGGCAGCTTTTAGGAAACACGTGGAGACGCGTAGTACATTGTAGTTAGGGAAAACCGATGAAAATGTCAGTATGAGGGCGCTAACCGCCAGTGTTCGGAATATGAGTAATGGATAATGGATTCTCCGTAGAGTTGGGCGAGCTAGTGGTTCGTCCTTCGAGCTAGCACCGTCTTCTTGCAAGTCCTCCTCGAGTATGGTCCAAGTGTCATGTCCGTTGATGATCACCGGGCTTTTAGGCGTTCTGTACATGATATGGAAACTCGGAAAAAAATCTGTGGATGTTTCAAACAATTTCTCTTAGAAATTCCATACAATTTTTGCAGGACATCACTATAAATTTTATTTTCTCAAATTTGCAGGAATTCAGGAATTCTAGTTTTCTACGAGCGGTAATCATCAATAACTTGATAAGAAAATTATTTTGAGCTTTTTAGTGGAATGTTTTCACCTGTCATAAAACGAGTTTAACATCCATTGAATTCCACCATTGTATCACCTGACAGATTGACTCAACAGTAAGGCCGTCTTCAGTGTCTTGTACTTGACTCGACTTAAGTCGAGTCAAGTACAAGACACTGAAGACGGCCTTACTGTTGAGGTCGAAATACGTATCTGTCAGGATACAATTAAGTGGTGGAATTCAATGGGATTGTTTAAACTCGTCTTATGACAGATCAATAACTTGTTTGTGGGTTGGCCTCAGATGTGACGTTTTTTGGGATATTTCATCGTACAGTGATTAACTGGCCAATTAAAATGTTCATTAGTCTGCTAAACGACCATTTGTGGTGCACCTGGTTCGTGATTTGCCTAATTCAGAGTAAACAACAGATGTCGTTAAAACTCTCGTGACGTTGAATTTGATTACTAAATGTTTCAAGCGATATGTGTATTATATTATATTACTATATACTAGCTGTATGTACCCGGCCTTACTCGCATTTGCCAGTTTGATGTGCAATTTTTTCACAACCGGAATATGACAAAATCAATTCTCGCGCTAAGAATCATAGGGGCGTAACTGTATTGATCAATTTCTCTTAATCGATTTTATATTTTGTTAATAACTCAATTATTTCAAAAGCTACAACACAACCAATATTGTTGATTCTAGGGCAATGAGCAACTATCCTTTATCACACCAAACCATAAAATCTTCAGAAAACTACCGCAATTCGCCACATCAATAAAAATAAAACATCGACGAAGAGAAATCGATCAATGCAGTTACGCCCCTATGATACTAAGCGCGAGAATTGGGCCAAAAGGGTAATTGTGTTTTTTTTTTACAATGTTATGAAAACTCATATGTGAATATGTACGTTATGTGGAAGATATTGATTTGGAAAATGTATTCGAGGTAACCACTTTCCCTTGTATGGGACTCGAACCCATGACCCTACAGTACGCTAGACTGGTGTTTTAACCAACTAAGCTACGAAGGACCTCCGTCGGCCTTCGCAACCTAGCGGCTACTGAACGAGCTCGAGATTCCCAAATTGGACGCATAGTCAAATCACTCGCAATCCATTTATCAAGCCAATACTTCCCCATGTGTATTGTACACGTCCACATTAGAGGAGCGTGAGTATTTAGAATGTCTGGCGGCTATACACATTCTTCATCAGCAACGGTACTGATCAGTCCCCGGAAATAGGCAATTACCTTTGATTGAACTGAATTGTGTTTTGTTATTTATACAGTCACACTTTCATGAGTCGATATTCTATGACTTGATATCGACTCATGGAAGCAAATTATGCCAAATTAAAAAAAAAAAATCTGGGTTACTGTTATAGTCCCTTCAAAACAACAGCAAAACAGCTTCCCAGGGATTTTGTATTCCACATCTCGATATTTTCATGAGTCAACGATCCCTTCGATATCGACTCATGAAGATTTGACTATACTTCATCATTTGATTAATAGAAGGCAGACTGAACTTTTGGAAACATTGATGGTTTTAAAGAAGGGATCAAACCAACCATCGTTTTATACCGGGCAAATGCCAATTTCTAAATAAGGAATCACATCTAATGATGCCTTACTCCGGACAAACGCCTGTTTTCAAAGAATGGATCAAACCCATATTGCCTTATTCCGAGAGAACATCTTCTTTTAAAAAAAGCAATCACATCCACCATTGCCTTATTCCGGACAAACGCCTATTCTTAAGGACGAACTTTTCGAAATCCAATGTTTTTTCACCTCGCGTTAATATTGAAGCAACGAACAACTGTTAACTATTTTTTCTACGCTTGCTGCGGCGCAGAAAAAAAACAGAATAAAATTATATCAATTATTCGTTGCTTCTTTGTTGAGATGGTTTTTTGTTGGATTCTGGACAGTTTCACATTAAATAAGGAATCGATTTCACCATTGTCTACCGGCAAACGTCTATTTCTATAGGAATAATCACATCCATCGTTGCCTTATTCTGCGCAAATGTTTATCCCGGAAGAAGGAATTACATCCACCATCCAGAAGGAAACACATTAATTATTGCTTCCGATAGAGGGATAACAATTATCATTGCTTTATACTCAGCTAATACATGCTTTCTACGAAAAGATTATGTCTTTTTAGTATTATTACCGACCGGAGTTATTTTCACCATTACGGCACATCAGCATTCTGGTATGAACAGTGCGTGCACGCAAAAAAAAGCGTTCCCGAATTCGTGAACCAGCCAAAATACACCGTGATTAAATTCATGGATTCGGGAACACCAATCACGTTTTCCAGAACGTTCCAGAAAACGTGACTTTATTCCCGAATCCGTGACTGTTGTTCACGAAAAAATACACCGTGAACTCGTTAGTACACGAATTCATGAACGCTTTTTTTTTGCGTGTCGAGACGCGAGTACATTGTAGGATAGTTCCACTAGGGCGTTTTGCCTCGCCGAAATGTTAGATGTTTCATCAAAATGTGGAAAATTTCAGTTTTTCCTACAGTCCTATCTATTATTTTGACACTTTTTTCGCCAAACCTACATAATATTACGTCTAGTTTTATTAAGGCTATCTCAAACATGGTAAATATAAGTGAATACCCGAAAGTCGTTTTGCCCCGGGGGGCGTTATGGGACATCTTCCTCTATACAAGTTGAAAAAAAAAAACTGATTCGGATCGGCGACCCCACCGATGGGGTTTGATAAAACGCTTTGTTTTCGTTCATTTCATGTTCATGACCATATTTTTTTCGCACAGTTGTGAAAACAAGTTGAAATGCATAATCAGAACCGGTGCCCCCCGCAATTGGGGCTTATTGAAAGAAATTTATCATGAGTTGTAGCCCCCCGAATCAGTTCATTATTGTAACAGCTACCAAAAAACGTCTCTCACGGTATGCTACCTAATCGAGAGTGTATACAGACATGATAAGTGAGAGATTTGCTCATTTTCCTTTGGATTCAAACCCTGCATAAAATAAAGAATGTGTGTTCCAAATATTGTTGAAATCGGTCAATGGATTCAGAAGTTATGCTGGAACATACATACAAACATATAAACATTGAGTTTTATAGATGAGATGTTCTATTCAATTCCACAACTTTGTAACTTTCCAGACTTTACAGACCTCAACGGTAAGGTCGTCTTCAATGTCTGATACTTGATTCGACTTGTCGTCTCGTGTTATGGCAAGACATCATTTAAGTTTATTGATCCAAGTTGTCGAAATGTTCATCTGATATTGGTTTTCGGTTACAATTTGGGCTTGGTCTCAAATTTCGTACCGTTTTGACTCAAATCCCGAACATGAGTGCCTCCAACTAACATTATCATCGGTTTCCCACTTAGGTTCAAGATTACAAACGAATTCAAGATTCTGTGGAAAGAATTTCACGAATGAAGTCAAAACGACAGTATAAAAGCGAGTGTTCGGAAAATGATCCATGTTCGGAATTTGAGTCAAAACGGTAGCAGCGAGTGCAACACAGTTCATATAAATATTTTGTTTCGACAATGACAATGTAATTGATTTAATGAGATTATATATGTTTGATATAACAAAAACATAAAATTACGTTTTTTCGTTAATTTGCTCAGAAATCCCGCCAGCATTTGCAAAATATAAGTTTTCAAAAAGTATTTGCCATTATTCAAAACACATTTTTCATAAGAAAAGTTGTTCTAAACACAAACATAAAAATACGTATATCGAAGTTGCGATAATTTAAACTACTAGTAAACCTTTAAAACCTTGAGCATTATTGCAAAACAAGACAAAAGTTTGTACCATTCCTAACCATGAACTACACTCACACCTTCTGTTACCCAACTTTATGATCATTTAGTTGACGGGAGAATTTCTTAAAATATTGGTCAGCAAGACGGTTGGAATAAACATGTGCACTAGATGTAGTGTTCAAAACTAAACTTTCAATAAATGCGTAAGAATGAACCAACTTCGGCGTGCCACTGCTGACAATATGCAAATCCGCGCACTAGTCTACAAATAATTTTGATCAACAGATTTAGCAGATTCAAAGATTTTGAATTTTATTTTAAGCTCTAAACAAACCGCCAGCACATCCACATAACAGTTTGCATTACATAATAATCAAAGACCACGTGCTCTAGAAACCCTTGAAGCCACTTCAAATTCTTCTGTCGCCATAACAGACCATAATGCAAGCTCCGGTCCCTTTCCTACACTTTTATCCGTTTCTTTCTCACTTGCTCAAGGAAAAGATGACCAAAATCCACGTAGACGAGAGGGCCGAAATAAATTACATGCATTTATGAAAACACATGTTCCTCCCCATTTAAAACTGTCAACGGACAGCTCCGGCCCCGGAAGAAAACGCATCCGAAATAAGTCAAAAAAGTAGTGTGGATCACGAATCGGATGGTGCGAGAAGAGAAATTGGAAAAGATTTGCTTCATCGTTTACAGGCAGCAGCCAGACGAATATATCACCGAGCACCAGATACCTTCATGCAGTTTTCACGGCTTCCACTCACGGTTGGTTGTCATCCAAGAACTACGTAATGATTTTATATAAACCAATTTAAAAGTGAGATTTTCAAGTTTCAAAAAATTTAATATTGAATGTAAGAAATGCCTGCACGATGCTTTTGCATGGTTCATGGATGAGCTCTCGCTGCAATGGCATGTTCCAAGCCATAATGCTGTGACAAACCGATCCGCTCGAACAAAAATTCATGAGGGAATAAGTTTCATTATTTCTGTCCAAAAGGAGTGTTAATAGGAATGTTGTCGTTTTGCTTTTCTCTTCACTTAATTCAGCCTCATATTTCATCTTTCACGGTCGCCGAAAGGGATCCTCAAGTGCTGTTGAGAGAGGTTGACATTTTTAGCGCAACTGGCGCATGCCATATCATACATACGGGGTGCGTCATTAGTAAACGAGAAAATAGACTGGTTTCTCCGTGGAAAGGTTTTGGTTGTTCCCAATGTGGTCAACATTAAATGCATTTATACTAAACTCAGCGTACTGAAACAAAAGTGTTATGCATTCGCCCTCACGATAAAACCGTACTTTCCACTGTCCTAAAACCGGTCCTACGAAATAGTAGTAATTCATCTTAGTTGGTATCAACCCAGGAATTTGATACATTTTTATCTACATTTATTAAAAACATTTTTTTCGGTAAACGGATGTTTTCGGTTTAATTTGTGTAATTTTTATTTCTTTTTATTGCTGAAAAAATACAAAAATGCCATTTCTGCTGTAATTCTTTGCTTTCGAGTGTTATTGATATGGGTACATGTTATGGTTTCAAGGAGCGGTAAATAACTCTGATTGGCCAACGTATTTATTTTTGAATTCCAAATTTCATTGAACTTTGAACGATTTTATAAAAACAAACCACAATTTGTATCCCGTCATTAACAACACATGTTCAACCTTTACTCACTACTCATATTGAATTTCATGATTTAAATTGCAATATCCAAAAAAATGTGTATGATGAATATAAGGTTAACGAATAAAAGCCGATGAAATAATCATATTTGTTGTTTAAATTAGCACATCCTGTACGTGTAGTTGAAATCGTCGCCTAAAAACGGGAGGAAACAACTTCACCCGAAAATCGCTACTAATTTGTTTGTTTTCTTTGAAAATAAAATACTTTACATATTAAATATTATTAAATAGCTGTCACGCTCCCATCACTCATGACCGCTGGCGTTGATCCTCGCAAACAGATCTTGGCGAGTAGCTGAATGCGGTGGTAATAGAGGTAGATATATCCGTTACATGGGGGGAACGCCACGTCCCAGACACAGTGACTGAAATTGATATGACGATAATGAGGTGATCAGTCTAGCTTCTGCCGTGATTCTATGACTTATGGCGGCACATGTTGCATCATTTCACAGACTGTGCGTTCGTCGTATAACAAAAAAAAGTGACTAATGATGGGGTTTAATCCGTGCTAAGCAATGTCGCTGCGTTCGTTCTTAACTTTTAAAAGTTGCAGTTTAGGAGGAATGATCACTTCCGTTTCAACGGGATAGCATATGAATTAAACGTATTCTCGTAAGTCATAACCGCCACGCAGGTGTGAAAATTTGGTTTAAAATACATTTTGCTAGGAAATAAATCACTTGTGACTTAAATTTTCGGTATATGCAGGAATTTACTATATAGGATATAGCAGCCAAAAATGTCGTGCAGACACACATTCGGTTACCATGAATGACGATCATGTTGTATGTGGAAAAAATCCCAAAATAAGTTAATAGATAAGAAATAGGGGATCCGGGATGCATCCGCTAGATGCGACTCACCCGCACCAAGGCAGCGTGGCCGAGCGGTCTAAGGCGCTGGTTTTAGGCACCAGTCAGAAATGGCGTGGGTTCGAATCCCACCGCTGTCAAGATTTTTTAATTAAATTTTAGCATTGAAGTCACGCCAAAGAATAAGTTTTGGCTTTTTTCCATAAGTCTTAATGGATAAATTGATTGACTTTTTTTATTTAAAATTGTAAATCGAAAGAATGTCATAAATATACATAAACACATACTCTCTCACTATCATCATGACTGTCGTGAACCGCTCGATTCACTATGCACCAGTGAATGAATCTCGAAAGAAGGGAGGAGCTTTATCTCGGTTCATATTAGGGTACCGGTTTCGTGTTTCGGGTATAGAGAATACATACACAGTACACACCTGTGTGGACGCATATAATGGAGGTTTGCGAAGCTATGAATACTGTATGAAAGCGCACCTAAAATAAATTAGTATTGTGGAAGGGTGGAGTGAAATTGAGGTGCAAATATGGCGGATTGTATGTATAGCTTTTCTGATGGTCAATGATAGAGCCGATCTAAATGATATGATCCATTTACCAATAACTTATTAGAGAGGCAAAATATCGAAATACAGGTAAACTTCGATATATCGTACATATCGATTTCAAAGTTGTACGTTATATCGAAGCATGAGTAATCATACTTATTTTACACTACTTAAATGTTGTACTATCATGTACTTTATGGGCGAATATTATTTTTTTATATAAAGCTCAGCTAGCAGTGTGAAACAGCTTTTCTTGTGAACAATTCCTACAAACTTGTTCGTTGCTAAGAAAAAAGATAATCGGGTCTGAATTCTTCATTTTATATCTATATAAAGCGCAAGAGATAAGAGGCTAAGAGGCACATGAAACACAAGGGTTGCTTTTCGTTGCACCGTTTGCATGAATATTCATTTATTGACTATTCGCGATCTTTAGAGGATTTAAACTAGGGCACGATGGGTTACGTAACTCGCATAATTGAATATTTCAACTGAAATTTAATTATATACGCCAACAAAAATTATAACGCCAAATTTTGATCAAATTTATTCGAAACTAGCAGACCCGACGAACTTCGTTTCGCCTAAAATTGATTTATTTTCTGATTAGATCTCGAGTTATGAAGAAATTGGTGTTTCATTTGTATGGGAGCCCCCCTTTCCAAAGCGGGGAGGGGTCTCGAACCATCTTAAGAACCTTCCCCGGCCCCAAAAACCTCCACATACAAATTTTCACGTCGATCGGTTCAGTAGTTTCCGAGTCTATAAGGCACAGGCAGACAGAAATTCATTTTTATGTATATAGATTTCCGATGGAACTTCTAGAGAAGTTCATGAATAAAAGTCTGGAAAAATGTAGGATTTTTTAATCGGAAATTCTTTTGATAGTTTTTTCAGAGATTTCTTTAGGAATTCTTTTCTTCAATAAAACCATACAAAATACCAGAACTCTATACGATATTTTGTTGGATGTATTCTTCCAGAAATTGTAATACTTCCTTGAACGTATTTCCAACAGAAAGTTTTATGGAATTTCCCAATAAATTCCAAATGGTATTCCCAAACGAGTTTTCCCAAAGGAAATCCTAAAAATTTGAAAAAATTCTCCGAAGAATTTTCCGTTGGTATTACCGAAAAATATTCTAAAGGAATTTCCTCAGAAATATTTAAAAAAAATTCTGAAGAAAACTCCTGAGGAATTTCCAAAGAAATTTCTGAAAGAGTTTTTGAAAAAAACTGAGGAATATCCTAAGCAATTTCCTGTTGAAAGTTTTGAAAGATTTGCTGGAATTAGTTCTAAAGGAATCTCTGGATGACTTTTTAGAAAATTCTTATTATTTTGTATTTTTTTAAAGTTCTTTTTTTAATTTAGAAATCAAGAATTTCTAAAAAAAAATTCTGAAGAAATTTCTTAAGGTATTTGTGAAAGAATCTCCAAAGGGATTTCCGGTGGAATTCCTGAAGCAACTTCCGAAGAAATTCCTAAACCTAAGCCCTAAATCCCTAAACCAAGATGAATACTCTACTAGGTGTTCTAATCTGTTTATGGAAGAGAAAAAGGCGGGCGTGAAAAATTCATTTTCAGTGCAAAACGGAAACAAACCCGCTTGCTCTCCCATACTAGAATCCAAGATGGCTGAATAGTGTATTTGGCAGATTGGAACACCTAGTGGTGTATTCATCTTGCCCTAAACTCAACCTAAAACCCTTATAATTTTCCGAATGAATTTGTAAAGGAATTTTGGAACGAATCCCCAAAGGAAATTTCGAAGAAATATCCGAAAGAATTACCAAAACATTTTCCGTAGATATTTCTAAAGGAGTTTCGGGAGCTATTTCCGGATTATGTTTAAAAAGAATTTGTGAGTATATTTTGATATGAATGATTCGAAGAATTTCCGAAAGAATTCCAGGAGGAAGTTTTGAGTTCCGAAGAAATTCCTGAGGTAGATTCTGAAATAATTCTTAAAATTAATTCTTTCAATTTTCGAAGAAATATTGAGGAGGAATTTAAAAATGATTTTTAGATTTATTTCCGAAGTTGTGTCCAGCGAAATCGCTGGGGGAATCCTAAAGGAAATCTTGAAGCAATGCCTAAAACAATTCTAGGAGAAATCTAAAAATGTCGGAAGTTCTTTCAGGGGCTCAATTTAAAAATTCTTCAGGAATTTGTAATAATCAGCCCATGCCCAGCGCTATGCTGAGACTCCCTGAACCAATGCACAGTGGTTCGCTCCAGAACAGAGGTTGGCCAAAACCTCAAAATGTCCCTAAAAATAGGTTTTATGTTTGTATTGTGGTTTTTTGATGGTCTTTAACACATACAGACTTAAAGATGGGTGTTGGACCTCTACTTTGGCAATATATAGCCGTGTTTTTGGCATCCCTAGGGTAAAAAAAACTTCCATTTTACTGCTAAATTCGCCTTTTGAAAACAGATCGTTTCGCAACAAAGACTATCTCACTTGCTATAAAACTAGTTAGTAATATTCCATTTAATTCCACCACTTGATTGTTACTTTACAGAAACCGTATTTCGACTTTAACAGTAAGGCCGTCTTCGGTTTCTCTCACTTGACTCAAGTGGTGGAATTAAATGGGATAGTACTAAGCGGTACTAACTCGTTTTATATCAAGTGAAGATATTCCACAAAAAAGCTATTAATAATTTTCTTATCAAAAGACTTATTTGCTGAATACTGTGCTAAGACAAGACAAAACAAATAATTTTATGCTGTGCTAAGACAAAACAAATAATTTTATTCGGAACATCCTCAATTATGCAATATTTTTGACAAAATGTTGTATTTGAATTGAATCAATTAATTTGAATGACAAACGAACAACTTTTATTGCAACTGTATACTTACATTTGTATTCTTTATAATCTTGATTCGAAACAGGTTTTCTTTTTTGCTCATTTCAAGGTATTTGTCTTTTCTATAATTATGAGCACTAGCAGAATAACTATTTTTTTTTTCAAATATGAGACAGTTCAGTTTTTCAGTTCAAATCTCAGTACCAACATTCTCTATTGCTCAGTGCACACATTCTCTATTGCTGCCAAGAAGAGTGTGTTACAGCTCAAACATTTAAACTTGAAACTCTTGATATGTAGAATCACTTTAATGGCAAAGTATTGAACAATGCCAATTTGCTAAAAAATACTAAGAATTTTCATTTCATTTTCTGCTTTAGAAAAGTTTTCAGCATGATTACGTAATTCGGATTATAAGACATAAACAACATCCAGACAATAAAATTCATTTGAAAGAAATCTAAAATTCGTAGATTCGCGGATGTCAGGAGAAAGTTTTGGAAGTAAGAAATTTTGTCTGTTGTATCTTCTAGCCGTTTGGGAAGAAATCTACTCAATAATTCTATTTACAGCAATAAAAATATTCAAATAAAAGTATTCAAATGATTCCGTCATTGAGTTATCGCTTTCATTACACATGTTTTAAATGTTATATAATTATATCTGGACATATGGTCGGTGCTACCAGTCCACACAGTGACTGATGAACGCAGTCACAAACAGAAGGAGAAGAAGAATATAATTATATCAATCGTTTCAACTTCAATCAAATAATAAAAAAAAGGCATTTTTAAAGTTCTTGTGAACAAAAAATGGGCATTTGTAAGGTTTTAGTTATAAATAGACCAAAAATACTATGTTCATTTCGAACTAAACCGTTAAAAAAAACAGCTTATTGCAACTTTTCGCAAAACAATAGTGATTAATAGAGGGCTTTTGCTTTAAGCTTTGTAATGAGCATAGGATCATTGCGGGCACTCATCGGCGCCTATACTTTTGGAGAACTTCAATCTGAAAAATGTGAGTATTTTAATTAATTTTGTATTTAAAGTTAACTTAAGTATATTATTAAGTATATTTGACATAGACATATTATTTAAGACCCTGACAATGCAGTCTCGAAATAATATTGGGGTTAGCGATGTAATTGAAGCCGTGCGATGTTGATCTAAACGCGTTGTCAAACAGCGTTTTCATTCGAAAATCAGCATTCATGTTGAATTCAAAATGATGTAAAAAAGTCAAAACTCAACAAAACTACTTCAAATTTTGAATTTGAATCACGTAAGTATTCTATAAAATGAGAAAAATATAATTCCGACGGAAACACGAATTTCGATTTTTGAGGTTTTGGCTGCTCTCGATCCATTGTGCAATGGCTCCTAACTTTGCGACACTTTATTCACTTCTGTCTTTAAAGCTAGTAAGCTAGTTAACCTGTCTTTAGAGCCCCTCTTTCTGGCTACACCATTTCTTTCATTCCTCTTCTTCCTTTCTTACTTCCTTGGCCGACGACCCGGAAGTGCCCGAGCAGGAGAAATTACCTCAAAAATACCTCATTCTGTTATTGATACCATACTCTGTTATGAACTAGCCTTGCATAAGAGGTAAAATACCAAATAATAATTCCAAAAATTTATATGCACAATACTTCGGCCTTTTGTGTTATTCGGCCTTTTGAGATTCGGCCTTTTGTATCATTCGGCCTTAGAACTAGAACAGCTAGAACATTTTTGGCCTTTTGTGATTCGGCCTTCTGTGGTTCGGCCTTTTGTGATTCGGCCTTCTGTGGTTCGGCCTTTTGTGATTCGGCCTTTTGTACTGATCCTCAATACTTTGGGCATAATATACTGTGTTATTACAATACCAAACGCATAAGAAATTATTATTTGTTTGGTATTGAAATACCTAAGTATGTTATGCCTAAAGCATTTAAGGATATAAATTTTTGGTATTATTTTTTGGTATTTTACCTCTTACGCAAGGCTAGTTCATAACAGAGTATGGCATCGAGGTCGTCGCTCCTGCTCGGGAGAGCAACTCTGCTCACTGCGGGCTTACCGGTGGTATTATCGGGTGGCTTGGGGATCTTTCTCGCTTCTTGCTTCGTTGCAAGTCGACCAATAAGAAGTTCAATCGACTCTCGGCGAAAACAATGCCGGATTTGATTGACTACGGAACCAGTGAATGACAAAGGTTCTTGCTGGAGTTTTCAACCCAAAAACAGTGGGGTTGTCCTGGACGCCTTCTCTTGATCCATACACTTTCTTCTTGGATCCCAGTTCAAAACTCTTTTGGAAATCAACGAAAATTCTAAAAAAAAACTCAAAAGCCAATTCCAGCGCTTAAAGAGGGAAAAATCCAGCTGAGGCTTCTAGTTATCGCCCAATCAGTTTGCTTTCTTCAATAAGCAAACTGTTTGAAAAGATTATTTTAAATAGAATGATGGTTCATATTAATGACAATTTTATTCTATTTTTGCTGATGAGCAATTTGGTTTTCGCCATGGGCATTTAAGCACTCATCAGTTATTAAGTGTTACGAATTTAATTCGGCCTAACAAATCTGAAGGATATTCCACTGGAGTTGCTCTTTTTGATATAGAGAAAGCATTTGACAGTATTTGGCATGAAGGTTTGATTGTAAAATTGATGAATTTCAATTTTTCTCTGTACATTATTAAACTAATCCAAAATTATTCATCAGATCGCTAACTGCAGGTAAACTATCAGAATTCGAAATCTGATAGATTGCCTGTAAAAGCTGGTGCTCCCCAATGCAGCATGCTGGGAACCATACTGTATAACATTTTTACTTCTGACTGACTGGTGGTAAACCAGGGGTGTCAAAAATCTTTGTTTGACACGGGCCTCTCAGCCGAAGGGCGAAGCCTTTGTGTCATTTGTAGTAGGGGAACTGTTCCGATCTCCATCTCACTGTACATATATCCATCTCATCGCAAAACAAAGAAATACGGCACCAAATTCGTCGCTTCTTTTTGTCAACACGCGTGCTCACTGCTGAAAAAAATCACAAAAATAATAAATAAACCAAATTCCTTTCCATTGCTTTGTTTTTGATGGGATGGAAATAGGAGCTATGAGATGAAGTGGCGAACCGTTCCCCTAGATTGCAAAAAAAGTTTTGATATTTTCTCTACTTACTTGCAAAAACGGAAAATTTCCCCGAATGCTTCCAAAACTCAGCGTATAATTTTCCCACATTATCCGAGAGCTTCTTATTTGAAACCTTCTAGCAGATATATTGTCACTATGAATGGGGTTCCAATGAATTGGTCTAGCGAAGTTAAATATTTAGGACTTCTGCTAGATCAATAATTAACTTTTAAGAGTCACATTGAAGCCATTCAAGCTAAATGTATATGTTACATTAAGTGTCTATATCCACTTATAAACAGAAAAAAACAAAACATTGTCTTAAGACCAAATGTTTAGACCTGCCATGTTGTATGCTGTGCCAATGTGGACTACACTGCAATATCACTTGGCACTTCAGAGGATTCAAAATAAAATTTTGAAAATGTTTCTGAAGTTGCCTCCGTGGTATAGTACCAATGAACTTCATAGAATTTCTAATATTGAGACATTGCAACAAATGCTTTTGCTCATCTATAGATTCTACTATCTATAGTAATTACCACACAATAATGCCAAAATCACGCACTTCAATCCTTCTAACTGTTCGTTTCACTAGAACTTATATAAACATATTAGAATACAATTAAAAATGTATCCTTAAACCGAACAAAAATCCCCTCGGCCCATGAACTTCTAGCCGCACCGTGCTGCCAAAAGGCCAGGAGCCTTTTTTAGTATGAAAAAACGTTGACGCTTTCATGTTAATTATAATTCTCTCGATTTCAAAAATATTATTTTTCAATGTTTGAAAGAAATTTGGATGAGTGAATATATCTTATCAATCAAATAAAAATTATTATGAATAATACCATCTGGCATCACGTTGTAGTGGAACGTGCATATTCTTGTTTACGTCGCATTTTATACCGTCCCGAGAGAGAATGAGAAATTAAGATGTTGAGCAATTGAGTAAAAACCACTTATGCCGGGAATTGAATTGAAGTATGCCGGAAAAGCAATCGGTGTGACTAAAATACGTGCTACCCCTCGTTAATTTAAATCAAATAAAAACTTTTTCAAACGATGTTTAGCAAGAATAGCTATTGTTTAAGCAGAAATGAACCTCATTGCAGTTTTACACGGCTCACCAAATTCAGGAAAAGTGGTTTCCTGTCAAAAATGTCAATTAAACAATGCAGTCGTACGCATGTTAGACCGGGAATGGAGTGAAAGGCCTTATGTTTACAGCTGTTGAGGACTTGTTCACAATATTCGTGAAAACTCGTTTTTTTGGGATATCTGGGCCAGTCTTTTGAAAATGTCTACAAATTTCTGAAAACTCAAAAACCCATGGCATGACTCATATCAGTGATAACAATTTAATAAGAAAGTGTAAAACAGGAAATTACGCAAGGGAGCGCATGAATGGAATAAATTTAAAACTTAGCAATGATCATATGATCAACAGTTGACAATTGATATAGTCTATTTTGTATTGCCAAACATTCTTGTTTGGAAATCTTTTAAACGGCTGTTTAAGCACTAAAGACGGATATACCAATATTCAATATTTTTTCCTGGCTTGACACAGGACATTTAAGTGTTCATTTTTGTGCACAAATCCATGGTCTGCTCTCCATACTTTCAAAATGTCTATTTCTTAACAGTCGGACATTATTAACCTGAAATATCACTTGCGTTAAGTAATTCCTGGGAACGAAATGACGAGAAACCTGCCGTGTGCGAGAACCCTTTTAAATCATTCAAAAATAGATCAACCCAACCCCAAGGCTTCCATCCACTCCGACCAACAGTTTTGACAACACAGAGGCACAATTTATGTTCCCGCCTCTAAAAGAATGGGACAAACGATCCGCGGAGTGGAAATCGTAAATTAAAATATTTTTGAGTGCAACGCAAACCAGTGCACTCCCTCGGGACGACGCATGAGTTTGATTCATCGTAAACAGTTATGGTGACAGTCGTTTAACATTTCCCCCACGAGTAAATTGTGAAACGTTTTCAAATAATCCGGTAATTATCACTTTCGCACTGGAGATAAATTATTTCGCCAGCGCCAATCTGTTGAATGCCAACCGAAAGATTCCCAAGTATAAGTCGTTGTCGCTGGTTCGCAAGTGATATTCCGAACATGATTAAATTTTACAGCTTTAAATATTTACGAAACCTACGCCACCGTTGGCGATAAATTTTCATTCAGTTTTTCCTATTTTCCATATTGCACCGGGTATTGGGTAAGCCATATGCCGATATGCCACTCGTTGTTGTTGAATTCCACACACCCGAAATTGTCCTGTTTGAAGTCATAACTCATTCAAGCAATAAAGTAGCGCATGGGTTTGATATTATTTTGTGTTTGCGAATTTTTCGGATGGTTTCTTGCCGTGGCTGGAAGGTGAAAGTGAGGCGCGTGAATATTGTTTACGATGAACTTCTGGCCACCAACAGTCCGATCATTATTCAAGCGATTATAACCGACCATCTCGGCGTTTCTTAATTCTTAGGTCAATGTCAGTCTATTATTTGACCATGCATGTGGCAAAATTAGATAATTCGTTGACGTACGATAAATCTGCACATTGAATAAATCTTCACTATTTGTCAGATATGATCTTGCAATTATAGTCTAATTTATGAACACGAACGACGAGATGATAAAAATGTTTCGGTATCTAAAGGCCAAACTTGCCTGCAATCCAAATTTGGGTTGCTTTATGAACACTCTACGGTGCCATTTTATCCTGTCCTTTGATCAGAGATCCCCCGCATTAGGACGTTGTTTTTTCGTAAATTGCTAATTACACTAAACATGTAGATTCTCCATTTTATATCAAGGTAACATCAGCTAAGAGTCTCGTTTTTTAAGTTACGAAGGGCCATTGATGAATCCGAAATCCTAACGAAACACATGGTTGGACACAATGCGGTTCAATGGATGTGTGAAATATCATAAAAATACAGAAGCATATTCAACAAATCTAAACATTTTATACAGGTACTGTATTGAACTAATACAGAATGGTTATTCAATAATTTTCACTAACCCCACAATGGGTCATACACTAATATGAGTCATTTCCCTTTAAGCAACATGCAAATTGGAGTGACTAATTATTGTTACAAAGTGACCCATATATGTGGGGTCAGTGTTATTAAAACTTCCAAATTTGTTCTAGTCGGAATATTATACATTTTTGCAGGGTTTTTATACAAAACTGTATTTGAATCTGATATCCGCTGGTTGGGTCACTATCACTGAAAAATGACGAAAATAAAGAGGCTTGCTACCGAAATTGATCCTCTCCCTAAGAGTTCGACCAAAGGATGAATACACAGTTTGTTTACAATTTACGCTTCAATACTGTACGGTCTTTGTTCTTCGCTTCTGGTCATTGATAGAAAATGATCGCTGCGATTATCGCACGAGTAAAATCTTAATCTTTGTTTTTAAAACTCAGCCTCATGCCCGACACAGTAGGAAAGAGTTAACGCAGAAACCGAGCATGGCACAGCAGATTTTAACGACGCGGCGTAATATGATCCTCCTCACCATTCGGTCCCCATCATAAACCGATTTAATTACTCTATTATGTAGGAGTAAACAGTGGCGACACATTTCCACTTTTAAATGATGGAATGGGGATGTGACGATTAGAATGCGAGATTGATTGGATGAATTATGGTTTGTTCTTAAAAAAAACAAACACTTCGTGTACGAGGAAGTCAAATCCAGCGCCATGGCCCTTATCCAATCATAAATGAAGGCCTAATTATAGCTTTCCGAAACTAAGAACTAACGTATTAGGACTAACTCATAGTCTAAAGTTAATTTATTAAACAGGCTTCTAACAGTTTAAGTAAGACTTTGCAAAATATATCTCCTTTTAGGGTATTAGAGACATTTAAACGAAAATATGCATTTTTAGCCCATTCTGACTACAAGCTTTTTAACTTTATAAGAAATTTCCTGATGTCAATGTTACACATCCTGTTATCCATATCTATATCAAATTTATATCAAAACAAAATTCTAGCTTACATGTACGCTTCCTGTCAGGATCCCCCGTTGTTCTTCTGTTTCAATCTTAATCCTAGAAAACATCTTGTTTTCGCTTTTCAAGGAAACACGTGGGGAATGGTATTATCTTGGAATGTAAATCTTTTCCCTCTTTACATTTTTAAAGAGAAATGTTTAAATCTACATATGTACTAAACTTTAAACTTGTGTAATTGTTTAAACGATTCCTACTGATAGAGACCAGACAATTTACTCTAGGCGTTCAACTGCCTTCAATCACGTTCCTTCCTCCAACGACAACCCACCCAGTGACATCCTATATTAACAAATCCGATGGAAGAAGCGATTTTCATGACGATGTTGCTCTCGATCTCAAGTCCCAATACCATGCGTGTTGACGATATGTATATGTAGGTACGAAATAAACATGTTACGGAAATGAAAACAGTAAAAGCGCCGCTTTAGGTCGCGCGACTCAATTTACTAAACATGCCAAAAAAGTTTACTAAACATAGTTGTGTATATTTTCAAAACAGTAAATTAAAAATACTGAAAACATTGGTTCAATAATCGGCGCATGACGACCCCGGTGGAGCATTTTTTTTTTATTACTTTCAGAATTTCTGTCGGTGATGGTGTTGAGCGACGACGTTGAATGATTTTGAATACACAGGATTTTGTTTTTACACGATTTTTTTTCGCTCGTATTTTTGATCGTGTGACTTCAATTTACCACCAAACTCTTCGCAACATGTTTCAAAAAATCCAGAATAAATCGAAGAAAAATCACATGATAATTAATATGCGTTAAACATTTAGGATGAGCGGAAAATTGAGAGAATGTAAATCGCGTAAAAACAAAATCCAGTGTAATTTACTTCAACTGATTAATTTTTCTTCTTCTTCTCTTCTCAAAGGGTTATGCCAGGTTTCTTTCCTCTGCTTTCTAATTTTCGTCATGGGCTCGATAACCAATTAAGGACACTCCTCACGGAATCCAAATTTAAAAGCACTCGCATTTTCAAGGGCACACCACTCGATATGGAAGCAACGCACAACTGTCAGTTTTATTATTTCACGCATGGTGCGACGCAGCAAAGCTGAAATACAAAAAATGACAGTTGTGCGTTGCTTTTTAATTTGGATTCCACGAGGCTAGTACTTAAAGAGACACTTTTTTGCTATAACTAATCCGTGTCCAATAGGGTGGCTCAAAAAACACTTTTTCAAATTTTTTGATGGGCCGCCCTCTTATTCGGTTCTATTCGACGCCCTGATGCTCTGGACAAAATTTCAGCCAAATCGGTCAACGTTTAGGTAGTGCTAAACTCGTTGAAAGTTTATATGGAAAAATGTATGCAGAAACATCCAAAAACAGTGATTTGCAGTTGGACGGCACAATTTACGACCAAGAACCATAATACTCATTCAGTTCTTGTAAAATAATGTACAGAATGTTATGCTGAAAACCGCGAGAAGATTAGAGTTTATTACACAAAGATATTAGCATTTTACTGGAGTGTTGTAGGGGTGAATTTATTTCTTTTCAAAGGTAAAAGAAACGAAATTTGCTCAAACCCCACTGCAGAGAAATTCTAATAACTCAGCCGGGCAAACTCGATTTTTTTCGCGGTTTTCTGCATAACATTCTGTATTAAATTCTCCAAGATCTGGATGAGTATCATAGTTCTTCATCGTAAGTTGTGTAGTCCAGCAGCTAATTACTGTTTTTGGATGTTTCTGCATACATTTTTCCATATAAACTTCCAACGAGTTTAGCACCGCCCAAACGTTGACCGATTTGGCTGAAATTTTGTCCAGAGCATCAGGGCATCAAATAGAACCGAATAAGAGGCCCATCAAAAAAATTGAAAAAAGTTTCTCCCATACTAATTTGAGCCACCCTAGTTGGGTGGCCCAATTTTGCCGAACGAGCTATCCGTTGGTGTGATCGCTGGTGTGCTGTCTTATTGAGCGTGTCACTCCGTTCGTTGCCCGACGAGGAAGGAGGCAAAGTCATGGCTTGCTATTCACTAGCCAATGTTGGCAACCGAACCGTTATAAGAATGATATTTGCATATCTGTCATCAATGCACGCTGGAAGTGGATTATCCATTTTCTAATATATCTCACCCTCACATTCCCCTTCTTCTCTCACCAAAAAGAGGAAAAAAAACCATTGACTTGGGGTTTTCATAAACAACTATTTACATCTCATTTTTTTAATTGCAGCCAAGTCTAATTTTACAATCCAATATCCGTACTCAATTCCCATTTTAAAATACATACTAATTCAAATTTGAATCGTTGCGTTCTGCTGGTCAACCTTTTACACGACCAATCCGCCCCTCTTCTACACAACCTTTACCATCGAAAGCTGCAACAATCCGATACTCTTCAAGAGCACCTTCGACAACACAAGCAGAAACCGCTGAGAAAAGCAAATCATTTATTCCGAAAACAAATCATGTTCAATCGGGTACCTTCGACATAACAAGTGAAAACCGATGAGAATACGAATCATTTGCTTCGGCACTACTCCAGAGTCCTTTCGACATTTCGATTAAGTCAAAGTCTTTCGTTCACCTCGATTAAGTCAAACCGATGAGAAAACAAATCACTTATCATGTCACAAGCCAAAACTGATGGGCAAGTCATTCAATCCGGCGCTCTTCAACAGCAGCTTTGACATCACCTATCGAAACCGATGAGACATCAAATTATTTATACTGGCGCTTGACTTTTTAAGTCAAAACAGTTGAGAAACAACACATCTTTCCATCCACCACTTTCCCAGAGCGCCTTCGACATCACAAACCAAAACCGATGAGCGAATCATTCAATCCGACGCTTTTCCAGAGCGTCTTCGACATCACAAGTCGAAACCGATGACCAAATCATTCAATCCGACGCTCTTCAACAGCAGCTTTGACATCACCTATCGAAACCGATGAGACATCAAATTATTTATACTGGCGCTTGACTTTTTAAGTCAAAACAGTTGAGAAACAACACATCTTTCCATCCACCACTTTCCCAGAGCGCCTTCGACATCACAAACCAAAACCGATGAGCGAATCATTCAATCCGACGCTTTTCCAGAGCGTCTTCGACATCACAAGTCGAAACCGATGACCAAATCATTCAATCCGACGCTCTTCCAGAGAGTCTTCGACATTACAAGTCGAAACCGATGACCAAATCATTTAATCCGACGCTCTTCCAGAGCGTCTTCGACATCACAAGTCGAAACCGATGACCAAATCATTCAATCCGACGCTCTTCCAGAGCGTCTTCGACATCACAAGTCGAAACCGTTGACCAAATCATTCAAGCTGACGCTCTTTCAGAGAAATTTCGACATTACAAGTCGAAACCGATGACCAAATCATTTAATCCGACGCTCTTCCAGAGCGTCTTCAACATCACAAGTCGAAACCGATAACCAAATTATTCAATCCGACGCTCTTCGAGAGCGTCTTCGACATTACAAACCGAAACCGATGACCAAATCATTTAATCCGACGCTCTTCCAAAACGTCTTCGACATCACAAGTCGAAACCGATGACCAAATCATTCAATCCGACGCTCTTCCAGAGAGTCTTCGACATTACAAGTCGAAATCGATGACCAAATCATTTAATCCGACGCTCTTCCAGAGCGTCTTCGACATCACAAGTCGAAACCGATGACCAAATCATTCAATCCGACGCTCTTCCAGGGCGTCTTCGACATCACAAGTCGAAACCGTTGACCAAATCATTCAAGCTGACGCTCTTTCAGAGAAATTTCGACATTACAAGTCGAAACCGATGACCAAATCATTTAATCCGACGCTCTTCCAGAGCGTCTTCAACATCACAAGTCGAAACCGATGACCAAATCATTCAATCCGACGCTCTTCGAGAGCGTCTTCGACATTACAAACCGAAACCGATGACCAAAACATTTGATCCGACGCTCTTCCAGAGCGTCTTCGACATCACAAGTCGAGACCGATGAGAAAACCATTCAATCCGACGCTCTTCCAGAGCATCTTCGACAGTACTAGTCGAAACCGATGAGAAAACAAATCATTTTTTTTCGGCGCTTTTCCCTCACACTCGACATCACAATGAAACCGAAGGAAAAAAATGTCCCAATCACGCCCAAAGAATACTTACAAAACAAAAATTTCCAACCAGGAACAACCTGGCAGGATCGCCAAATGTGTGGCCCAATTTTGCCGAACGAGCTATTCGTTGGTGTGATCGCTGGTGTGCTGTCTTATTGAGCGTGTCACTCCGTTCGTTGCCCGACGAGGAAGGAGGCAAAGTCATGGCTTGCTATTCACTAGCCAATAGACTTATGCAGGGGTTCATCGAATTCACTCACCCGATGGATTTTGACATTTGAGCGGGTCGTCTTCTCGAACAAAACAAGACAAAATTTTCAAAATGACTTATCTGCTTTTGTAAACAAAGATTCAAACGACGATTTGACGAATCTGATAGCTCTCCCACGCAAACCAACACCATCAATAGGTAGGTGAAGGATTTCGCTACCTGTTGAAGGTGTTGGTTTGCGTGGGAGGGCTATCAGATTCGTCAAATCGTCGTTTAAATCTTTGTTTACAAAAGCAGATAAGTCGTTTTGAAAATTTTGTCTTGAAAAGTTCATTTTGCGTTCATTATGCGACCCGCTCAAACGTCATAATTTCTTGGGGGAGTTCATTTTGCGTTAGTCTATGTTGGCAACCGAACCGTTATACGAATGATATTTGCATATCTGTCATCAATGCACGCTGGAAGTGGATTATCCATTTTCTAATATATCTCACCCTCACACTAGTGTCCAAACATAAACTAAGGGGGAACGATCAGATGCAGTGGAAATATGGCAAATGGACGTTGCTTTTAATGATTTTAACGCCTATGGCGTGTATTAGACCGCATCCGGAAATAGCGACCGTGTCCTAACAAAAAAAAACGAATTGGTGTGTATTCGTATCCGCATAACTTAAAAACCGACTGGATGCATTTTCTTCATTCCTTCCAGCAAATCTGTCCGTTAGAATCCCCTGCGAGTTTATAGAATACAAAATCACGAGTAAAGTTGTGAAAATCGTGGAAGACTATTCTAGAGGGAGACTAGAGTCCTGTGGGGTCTGCCTAGGATGTGGTAGGGTTCGACAGTGGTCTCTGTTGAACTTCTATAAAAAGCTGCATGTGTCCCCAAGCAGGCCCTATCAGAGCGACCGTGTGCCGCTCAAAGCGCACTAGCCTAGTCCTGGTGTTGGGTGGAACTTTAAACAAATTTGACCCGACTGGTCGAGCGTCTGTCCACCAAGGAGGTGCGGCTCCAACAGCGTCTGTTATGGCATCCAGCGGCTGAGTATGAAATGCTATTCCCCGGAAGCTATACCTAAGATGGCAGCCCCATCAATCAGAAACATCAATTTGTTCGAGAACCCGATAATGAAAGAATACGGACTGATTTTACGGCGATGACTCTTAGCGCGAAACAACGGACACGAATAGGAACAAGGAAACGTTTTAACCCTAGCCCAGCAGGGTAAATTGGCACAACTTGCCAATGAGGCACACCGCATGAAGCTTGAGATCCTAGGACTGAGTGAGGTCCGTTGGCCAAACTTTGGAGAACACAGAATGCCGTCGGGACAAGTTCTGCTATACTCTGGTTTACGATGTGAACACGCTCCCCGGCATCGCGGAGTTGGCGTCCTACTAAGCGCCCAGGCACACTCAGCGCTAATGAAGTGGGAACCTATAAGTGAAAGGATAATCGTTGCCAGATTTAGAACACGGGTCCGAAACCTTACTATAATCCAATGTTATGCGCCAACCGATGCTGCCGATCTGCAAGACAAAGAGAACTTCTACAGTCAACTCAATGCCGTCGTAGAAAGAATTCCGAAGGGTGATATCAAGATCTGTTTGGGCGACTTCAATGCGAAGATCGGATCCGACAACTCGAACCATGAGCGCATTATGGGACGCCATGATCTCGAAGAAATTAGCAAAACGGAGAGTTGTTCACAGAATTCTGCTCTTCCCTCACCGACCGGTTCACAAGTCACGTGGATCTCCCGTGACGGCTTTACAGAAAATCAAATCGACCACATCTGCATCAGCCGTAAATGGAAACGGAGCCTTCTTGATGTACGGTATAAACGTAGTCCCGATATCGCGTCTGATCATCACCTCCTCATCGGCGAAATACGCTTGCGCATTGCGCGGATTCGTCAGCAGGAGAAGAAAGTTGGACGACGGTTTAACACACGCCGACTGGAAGATGCCACGGTGAAACGGTCCTTCCACAGAGAAACAGACGTCTCACTTAGATCAAAATGCAATCAAAATCATCGTCACGAAAACATTGTCGCCCAATGCTAAAATCACGATGAGTGGCCAAGCGACAAGCAGATGGCGGTAGTGCGTAAACGTCAAACACAAGCAAAATCGATGGAAGCGCCATCGGTGGCCGATTGACCACCTACAAAAAATTAAATCAACCGTTAAAAAGGTGAACGATGGAACATGTGTTGAGTGAGACATCTGTTTATCTGTGGTCCTTCGTTGAAGAACTGGAGCCGCGAGCTGCAGATATTTCGAAAGGTGGCAGCGTGGAAGTCCAATGGACCACCATCAAGAATGCCTTCATCGCCACCAGCGAGAGCAATCTGGGCGAACTACGCACCCAGAGAAAACAATGGATCACCGATGAGACCTGGAGGAAGATAGAGGAGCGAAGAGAAGCCAAAGCCGCGATAGAGCGATCAAAAACCAGAGGAGCCAAAGTCTTAGCCCGTCAACTATACTCGGCTCTTGAGAAGGAAGTAAAACGCTCATGTCGATGGGACAAGCGAGCGTGGGCAGACTATCTGATAAGAAAATTATTTTGAGCTTTTTAGTGGAATGTCTTCACTTGTCATAAGACGAGTTTATACCATCCCATTGAATTCCACCACTTAATTGTATCTTGACAGATACGTATTTCGACCTCAACAGTAAGGCCGTCTTCAGTGTCTCGTACTTGACTCGACTATCTGGCCGACGAAGGAGAGAGCCACAGCAACCGGGGACATTCACCTCCTCTACGATATCTCACGACGCTTAAGCGGGGCAAAGATGAATGCAATGATGCCTGTGAAAGACGCGAATGATCAGTTATTGACCGACCCAACTGACCAGCTGAAACGCTGGTTCGAGCACTTCGAACAACTTTTTTCAAGTACCAGCCAGGCTACCACCACCTCGGCATGATCTGCCTAGGATCCGACGTATAACACGCGTCAATACCGAAATCGAATTAAGCCCCAGGGGTCGATCGCATATCGGCCGAGATGCTCAAAGCTGACCCCATGACATCCAACAACTGCCTCGTTTATTTCGTAATATCTGGGACAACCAAAACTTTCCCGGTCGCATCCAGTCGATCTCCAGGTATCTTAGTGAAGGTACCCAAAAAGGTGACCTGACTGTATGCGATAACTGGCGAGGCATTATGTTGCTGTGTACCGTTCTCAAAGTTCTGTGCAAAATTATCCTAGCCCGGATTCAGGAGAAGATCGATGCGACTCTTCGGCGGCAGCAGGCCGGATTCCGTACCGGAAGATCCTGTGTGGACCATATTGTCACGCACCGTATCATCTTGGAGCAGGTCAACGAATTCCAAGAGTCCCTTTACTTGGTATTCATTGACTGAGAAAAAAAGCTTTCGACCGTCTCAATCACGAGAATATGTGGGGCGCCCTGAGACGCAAGGGAGTTCCTGAGAAAATCATCGGCCTCATCGAGGCACAGTACGAGGCCTTCTCGTGTAAAGTGTTGCACAATGGGGTCTTCTCCGACCCTATCCGGGTCGTAGCTGGTGTGAGGCAAGGATGTATTCTATCACCGCTACTGTTCCTCATCGTAATCGACGAGATTCTGGTTGGTGCGATTGACCGTGAACCAAACCGCGGGCTGTTACTATAACCATGTGTAACATTTCGATGATATAGTCAGTCTAAAAGCAAACAGTACAAAATTAGACTTATTTTAAAGATTGATGTGCTGCCCTCTGAACATCAATAGGCATGGATGAAATATGTCGGAATGGTATGAAATTGAAAGCTCGCGTACGCATTGAAGGTTGCCTACAATTTGGCGACTTGATTTAATCATGTTCATTTTCCCACTGCGTAATTAAATCACCTGAGGAAAATTTTGATAAAAATTTAATAGCGTCGTCAAAATAGCTCCGTCAAAATAGCGTCGTAGTTTTTAGGTCTCAACCATTTTGTAACGCGATCGCTCTTTCATTTCAAGTGGAGTGTTCGATTAGATCATTTAACATTTTGTCGGAGTGAATCGAATTAGAAAAATTCAAATTTTTCGAACTGAAATCAAAGTAATTAACGCGCAATCAAGTTTTAATATAGAATGTTGAAAACAAATACGTTACATTTCAGGTTTTTTATGAGTTTTTTGCGATTTTTTTTTCGATAAGTGCCCATATTAGTAAGTGAACATTTGGTTCAGGTAAACCATTAGTATTTCGATCTTGAATGAAGTACCTCGTGCTAATAAATAACGTTGAATAGGCTTTGCCCATCCAACGTGGGCAGTTAGTGGGGAGTTGGACCCTGTTTTCTGGACACCGACGGTCAAAGGTCATCCGGAAATAGTTTTTTTGCGAATGCCCAAGGCTCAAAGCACGAACAAGGCACGCGTGGTCGGATTGATACCTCTGCTCAGTAAGGTAGGTGGTGGGTGCAATCATTTTGTTTGCACCGAACGATTCCTCAAATGAAGGAGAGCAAAAACGCTTGACGCCACAACGCGCTACTAGTGGATTCGCGTAGTCAAGATATCCGTCAAGCCAAGTTGGACGATATTGAGCTTCGTCAACCAGCTCATCACTCCACGTCAGCTAGGGACGCATTCACCCTACAGCTAGAGATGTCGTAAAATCCCGATTAATCGATTAGTTACTAATCGATTACTCTTGATTCTTGTCGATCATTGAATCGATTAATCATTGTATAGTAATCGATTCAAAATTAATCGATTATCACAACGATGAATCGATTAATTGAAATAATCAATTAATTTTCGACAGCCTTATGATGTCGTAAAATTCTGATTAATCGATTAGTAACTAATCGATTACTCACGATTCCTCTCGATTATTGAATCGATTAATCGTTGGGTAATAATCGATTCAAAATTAATCGATTATCACAACGATGAATCGATTAATCGAAGTAATCGATTAATTTGCGACATCTCTACCTACAGCTATCGCCACACACGGGTCAAGACATTGCCAATTTGCCACCTGTAGACAGTAAGTCCGCCACCTCCAGAGCGATATTGTTCGTCACCGCCGTCTGTTCTCGTCGTAGGACAACGAGGGAGCCTTCACGTTTCGTCTGCAAGGTCAGATTAGCCTAGAATAACAAATTGTTTTTTTATGAGAACCTGTATATAGCCTCGTTAAGTACATTCGCTAGTCGTGACGTCACAAGGTACCAAGTAGGGCTTTCTTGAACTAAAAAGTCAAATAAAGATCGAGTTTTTCCTAAATTGTACCACTTATAACAAACCTGATTTAAACTTTCAAAAGATCGCTTTTGTACTTTGAAATCACATTATTTTGACTTCAATCCACGCTCCACTAGGCGTATTATTTCAAACCAATTTATGATCTGGTTGATCTAATTAGCGAAGACGCAAACCTATGCCTGAATGTGCTACTACCTCTTATTCTGATTAATTGATTTAATTTTGCAGTTGGGATTTTCGTGTTCATTGGTTTGTCAGTTTGCTTTCAATTCGGTCCGTAATTAACTGTTTGGCCTGCCCTGATAAAGCGGTCTCTAGTCGGGATATTCATCCGAGTCAACGGTCCTTCAGATAGAAGGTGGCACTTAAGCCGTTGGCTTAACGACACAGGCGGATTGTTGCACATGGAGCACCTAAACGACTTCGAATTGGCTGATGACGTTGCACTCCTCGCTCAACGGCGCTCTGATATGCAGAGTAAGCTCAACGACCTTGCCGAGCGCTCCTCTTCGGCAGGTTTAGTCATCAACGTCAACAAAACCAAATCGTTGGATGTAAACATGGAGACCCCTTCCAGTTTCACAGTAGCCGGGCAACCAGTGGAGAATGTTGAAAGCTTCCAATATCTTGGTAACCAAATGGTGTCAGACGGAGGTCCCAAGATCGACATAGGCGCACGGATAAAGAAAGCAAGGGCGGCCTTTGCGAGTTTAAGAAATATCTGAAAAAACAGGCAGATAAGCGAACGCACTAAAATACGAATTTTCCACTCTAACGTGAAATCTGTGCTGTGCCGTACGCTAGCGAAACATGGTGTGTATCAGTGGAGAACACTCAATGGCTGCAGATGTTCATCAACAGATGCCTGCGGTATATAATTCGGGCCTGGTGGCCTAACAACTGGATTTCAAACAACGAGCTCCATCATCGTTGTCACCAGAGGCCGATAGCAACAGAAATTCGGGATCGGAAGTGGGGCTGGGTCGGCCACACTCTACGTAGGGGCGGAAACGAAATCTTTAAACAAGCATTAGACTGTAACCCATCGGGACATCGCAGCAGAGGCAGACCCAGATGCTCATGGCGGCGAAGCCTCAATAAATAAATAAAAGAAGATACATGACACATTTGGTGCGGTGGTGAATCTTTTTTGACCGCAGTTTCTGCTGGAGCCCGTAGTATGCCCGACTTCCACAGATGATGCGCCTTTGTATTTCACGACTAACATTGTTATCAGCCGTTCGCATGGATCCAAGGTAGATGAGTTCCTCGACCACCTCGAAGGTATCCCCGTCTATTGTAACACTGCTTCCCAGGCGGGCCCTGTCGCGCTCGGTTCCGGTCACAAGCATGTACTTTGTCTTTGACGCATTCACTACCAGTCCAACTTTTGTTGCTTCACGCTTCAGGCGGGTGTACAGTTCTACCACCTTTGCAAATGTTCGGCCGACTATGTCCATGTCATTCGCGAAACAAACAAATCGAATGGATCTATTGAAAATCGTACCCCGGCTGTTACACCCGGCTCTCCGCATGACACCTTCTAGCGCAATGTTGAATAACAGGCACGAAAGTCCATCACCTTGTCTTAGTCCTCGGCGCGATTCGAACGAACTGGAGTGTTCGCTCGAAATCTTCACACAGTTTTGCACATCATACACCGTTGCTTTGATCAGTCTGGTAGGCTTCCCAGGGAAGCTGTTCTCGTCGTCGTTAATTTGACCAGCAAGCATCCTGCGAAACGCGAGACGTCTATCTGGATAGCGTAACTGGTTTGAAAATAAGTACGCCATAAGTGCATTCCGCATAGATTTTGGCCCATAAAAATATTTGTAAGACTGCATACTATACATCGATATAACTTGAAAAAGGTTGAAAAATGCAGCGTCCCGCGAAACTCGAAACGTCTGGTCACATTATCTAAAATGCTTATTTAATGCAAGATCAAAACACCAGATATTTCAAGTGCATATTTGCCTTAAATCGGCATTAGGAATGCAAACCCATAAAATCTATTTTTAGATATTGCAACCTTGTTGTTGTTGTCATTATAATAGAAATAGCCTCGGAAATAGCCAATTGAATATATTCGGTTCGATTCACAGAAACACAGATTGAACTTGGGGCAACGTATAATGAACTCCTCCAAGAAATTATGACGTTTGAGCGGATTGCATACTAAACGCAAAATGAACTTTTGTTCGAGAAGACGACCCGCTCAAGTTGAGTGTCTCGTTTCGACCGTCTTTCAGGGCGGTTGGTTTTTGCTCTCTACTTTTCTGCGGTGATTCGCCTAAAAGTAGAACAATAGAACCAGTGCAGTGACCGCGGTCGTAGCAAATGTGTAGTGGATAAAAAAGTGCTGCAGATCCTGAAGACTGTAGTATATATATGTACCAGCGTGAATGAAAATTCTGTATGTTTAAAAATAATAACCAAGAAATAAAAAAAAAATTAAAAACGAAAATATGATTCTTTAAATTATTGTGGATTTACTTGACCAATGGATTCGAAGGTCGGTTCACTTGCCTATCTCAAACGTTCCCTTCTCCAGCAAGGTTTGCCAAACTCAATAAATGTTTGGTAGATTACCTTGTTTTTTGCTCCTTGTCTATCAAAACAGATGTCAAAACATCGGAAAAAGAAAGAGAAGTCCGAGGAAAACAGCAAAAAACACGTGGCAGATTTGTCAGTTTTGACAGATTTTACTATGAAGATGGGTGTGAAGGTGAAAACGGCGATTTCAACGACCGTTCAAGGAGCGACTATTTCGAACGGTCGGGTCCAATAGGGAAATCCACGTACAATATTTAAAAAAAAAAAAGGACCACCTGCATTCGAATCTAAAACCTATTTTGCTGAACTGCATACAATGCTCAAATTGAAAATAAAATAAACGAAATGACGTACGACTACCGCATCGCTAACAGTACATGTTCTTCGAGTATAAAAGCGCATGCATGACAGTGAACTCATCACTTTTTCGACGGACGCGGAACAGGCAGCCACAGCTCCGCTCTATTCGGCAGAGCGTGGGAGCCGCCTGGAGGACCAGCTCCGCTTCGATCCGGACAAGCGGGTGGCACCGCCCCCGTCAGTCGAAGCGTGGGAGCCGACGTGTGGACCAGCTCCGCACTATTATTTGAGCGTGGGAGCCGCCTGGAGGAGCAGCTCCGCTCTATTACCTGAGCGTGGGAGCCTTTCGGAGGACCGACTTCGCTTCGACCGGGTAAGCGGGTGGCACCGCCCCCATCAGTCGAAGCGTGAGAGTAGCTAGGCGAAACGTCAGATTACGACAATGGCGTGGACGGTAGATGCCGAATCTACGATGGAAACGTGTGAGTAAAACATAAAAGCTTTGATAGAGTCTGGACTCCGATGGAAAAGACGGATGTCGACAATTTGGGACCCCGATGGAAAAGGCGGTGGTCTGATCGATGGAAAAGGCGGTGGTCAGATAAATATGGAAGGCCTGACAAGTTATTTCCATTATGCATGGCCGAAATCAGTTGTAACCTTGTTTTTCTGCAATTCGAAAATGTAATATTTGATATGCGAAGTAGATCATTGACGTTTTTTCTGATTCGGATACAAGATTGGCGTTGTAGAGCCTGATGAATTCTGTCCATGATTGCATGTTTGAAATCAACTGTTGATTGATTTTCGGAGTACTACCTGAGAGATTTGATATGCGAAGAAGATTGATTATGCTTTTCGGATTCGGATGCAAGATTGAGGTTGCCGAGCCTGATAAGTTCTATTCATGATTGCATGACCGAAATCAATTGTAGGCTGGTTTTTGAAGTTCGGAAAATTTTAATATGCGAAGACGATCATTGATGCTTTTTTTCTGATTCGGATGCAAGATTGGCGTTGCAGAGCCTTACAAGTTATATTCATGATAGTGGGACCGAAATCAATTGTAGGCTGGTTTTAGGAGTTCGAAAAAGTAAGATGTTAAATGCGAATAAGATCATTGTTGTTCTTTTCTGATTTGAATGCAAGATTGGCGTTGTAGAGCCTGACAAGTTCTATTCATGATTGCAAGACCGAAATCTTTTTTTTTTATGGTTTGAAGTCTGGTTTTTGGAGTTCGAAAAAGTAAGATATGATATGCGAAGAAGATCATTGTTGTTTTTTCTGATTCAGATGCAAGATTGACGTGGTAGAGTCTGTCAAGTTCTATTCAAGATTACATGAACGAAATCAATTGTAGTTTGGTTTTTGGAGTTTGAAAAAGTTAGATTTGATATGCGAAAAAGAACATTGTAGCTTTTTTTCTGATTAAGATGCAAGATTGACGTTTTAGAGCCTGACAAGTTCTATTCATGATTGCATGACCGAAATCATTTTGTTTGGTTTTTGGTTTTTGGAGTTCGAAAAAGTAAGATTTGATATGCAAAGAAGATGATTGATGCTTTTCTTCTTATTCTGATGCAAGATTGACGTTGTAGAGCCTGACAAGTTCTATTCAAGATGACATGAACGAAATCAATTGTAGTTTGGTTTTTGGAGTTTGAAAAAGTTAGATTTAATATGCGAAAAAGAACATTGTAGCTTTTTTTTCTGATTAGGATGCAAGATTGGCGTTTTAGAGCCTGACAAGTTATATTCATGATTGCATGACCGAAATCATTTTTTTGGTTTTTGGAGTTCGAAAAAGTAAGATTTGATATGCAAAGAAGATGACTGATGCTTTTCTTCTTATTCGGATGCAAGATTGACGTTGTAGTGCCTGACACGTTCTTTTCATGATTGCACAACCAAAATCATTTTTTTGGTTTTTGGTGTTTGGTTTTTGGTTTTTGGTTTTTGGAGTTCGAAAAAGTAAGATTTGATATGCGAAGAAGATGATTGACGCTTTTCTTCTTATTCAGATGCAAGATTGATGTTGTAGAGCCTGACACGTTCTATTCATGATTGCATGACCGAAATCATTTTTTTGGTTTTTGGTTTTTGGAGTTCGAAAAAGTAAGATTTGATATGCAAAGAAGATGACTGATGCTTTTCTTCTTATTCGGATGCAAGATTGACGTTGTAGTGCCTGACACGTTCTATTCATGATTGCACAACCAAAATCATTTTTTTGGTTTTTGGTGTTTGGTTTTTGGTTTTTGGTTTTTGGAGTTCGAAAAAGTAAGATTTGATATGCGAAGAAGATGATTGACGCTTTTCTTCTTATTCAGATGCAAGATTGATGTTGTAGAGCCTGACAAGTTCTATTCATGATTGCATGACCGAAATCATTTTGTACCAGTTTGGAGTTTGGAGCTCGAAAAAGTAAGATTTGATATGCAAAGTAGATCATTGATGCTTTTTTTCAGATTTGTATTCAAGTTTTAAAGGCTGCCTTACACCTCGGGAAAATTTTCCGCCGGAATTTGGTCCCCGTGTATTTTAAAGGGGGCCGGGATTTTTATTTTCCGTGCCCAAATTCCGAAAACATCGCATATGCAAAAATACATGGGGAAAAATCCGTGGACCAAATTCCCGAGGTGTGAGGCTACCTTAAAGCCTGACAAGTTCTATTCATGATTGCATGACCAAAATATTTTTTTTGGTTTTGGGGTTTGAAAAAGTAAGATTTGATATGCGAAGAAGATAATTGTTGCCTTTTATGATTCGGATAAAAGATTGTCGTTGTTGAGCCAGACAAGCTCTATTCACGATTGCGTGATCGAAATCAATTGTAGGCTGGGTTTTGAAGATCGAAAATGTAAGATTTGATATGTGGAGAAGATTATTAATCCAATTTCTGATTTGATAGATAATATAATAGATGATATAAAGACTATTGTTATTCATAACTACAATGGTCGATTTTAGAGTATCAATGTTTAGCATAACATAATAACAGATTTAAAACCTTTGGCTAGAGTACAGGAGAGGAGTATTGTAGTATATATATGTACCAGCGTGAATGAAAATTCTGTATGTTTAAAAATAATAACCAAGAAATAAAAAAAAATAAATAAATTAAAAACAAAAATATGATTCTTTAAATTATTTACAAAAAAACGGACCACCTGCATTCGAATCTAGAGGCCTGAATAAGAGAAACGCGAATAGGTATGTGCCGCCAATCGAACCGTCAAAAAACAGCAGCCAATCGAGCAGGAGACCTGTCAAGCAGCCAAAATGTTGGCTCAAATACTGAAAATGGCCAAATTCGATTTTATGCCATTTTTAAATAAACAAAATTGAATGTATTTTTCATTAGTTTGCAATAATATATGCAAGTCATTTATAGATTATGAAATGAAATTACATTGTTTATTGGATTCTATTGTTATGTGATGTGGACACACAAAATAGCGGATTGTGAGATTTTATCCACATAAACCATTTCTTCCTTTTCATGTGTTGTTCTTTGATGAAGAAGATTGAATGCAGTGTTGGCAGAGTCATATTTTCTATCCGCGTTTCTCTTATTCAGGCCTCTATTCGAATCTAAAACCTATTTTGCTGAACTGCATACAATGCTCAAATTGAAAATAAAATAAACGAAATGACGTACGACTACCGCATCGCTAACAGTACATGTTCTTCGAGTATAAAAGCGCATGCATGACAGTGAACTCGTCACTTTTTCGACGGACGCGGAACAGGCAGCCACAGCTCCGCTCTCCGACGTGTGGACCAGCTCCGCTCTATTATTTGAGCGTGGGAGCCGCCTGGAGGAGCAGCTCCGCTCTATTACCTGAGCGCACCGCCCCCATCAGTCGAAGCGTGAGAGTCGCTTCATTGGCCGGTGACGCGGAGGAGGAGTAGCTAGGCGAAACATCAGATTACGACAAAGACGTGCGCATGTTCGTGCTTGCAAGGACTGATCGATTGTTATCAAGGGCAATGCCCTTGCTAATATTGCCATCAAGCCTATGTAAATGCTCAAACATGTTCAGCGTCAGAATTATTGAGTAGAGGTAAGGTTTTGATAAACTATAAATTTATTTAAACACGCGCGCACCCACGCAAAAGCACACACATACACATATATACACACATACATAAACACAAATACCATCATATACTGATTGACATGAGTATTCGTCATGTTTTCATAGTATCTCTATTAAAACATGACGAATACTTTCCCAAGTAACACGGTTTGTTGTGTGAAAGTAAAAAATACATGTTGTAAACATATATGTTGATTTATTTTGCTTTATTTATAAACTTGTTTTATTACCTTTACACGACCGAAACAACGCAAAAATTGTTCACATTTTCAACATCTTTCGGTCACAAGAAAGTAATCGTGATATACTCACAAGACTTAAGTTAAGTTCGAATTAAGTATTCAATAACATTTTCTCAACATGATGTGATCTGTCAAATCGAGTACAAAAAAAAGTTTTTGACATTTTTTTCCAATCAAATAAATAACAAAACCGAATAAAAAAATGCATAAAATCAACTACGAATTCCTATTTGTATGAAATTATTATAAAGACACATTCATGGAGTTTGAATTTTGTGTCGATGCATGAGTTTGAAATTTATGCGACTCATAATTCCTCGTGCAACTTTTCATTTTATTTCTTCCAAATTCAAGCGCCGTTGATTGGGGAAATATTTGCGCTATACAAAAAACATAATTTAGGAATTCAAATGTAAACACATGTTTGAGTTTGCGAAATAGCAATATGGCGAGTTCTCTATAAACGACAGAGTCGATAAAAAATATTCATAGCTGAGTTACGACAAGATGTTGAAATTAAGTAAAAGATATTTTAGTTACTAGATAAAGATTGTCGCTGTCGTCGCTGTCCGGAACATCTTTTGCTGGCGAGGATAGGGGAGCTAAATGTCAAAGAAGGAAAATCCATACGATTTGACAGGTATGTACCACACATGTTTCGGACAGCAGAACAAAGGGAACCGAAGCGACAATCTTTATCTAGTAACTAAAATATCTTTTAATTAAGTCCATAATACTGATTTGAACTAAGCATACATCATAACTGTACACATCTTCTGTGTGAACAAATGTCAAAAAATGAAAATGTTATTTGTAAGTTCGTGAAATCATCCTGACAACATATTTTATGTCGTAAGAATGTAAAACAAAACATTTTGAAAAACCAAACAAATGTCAAAATATGGCATGTTACAGTAGACGTTCGATAACTGCAAGTCATTTAACTGTAATGCTTTTTAACTGCAATTCGATAGTTGCAACAGTTTTGCAGTTATCGGACCGCTAAACTTCAAACTGATGTCAGACTCAATGACAGCTGCATTGTGCTGCACATTTAGATGCACTTTCATTGCATCTGACATCGATTGACAACCGTTTGACGTCTAGAATGCGTTGCAGTTATCGAACGGTATTCGTTAACTGCAAAGTAAACATTTTGCAGTTATCGAACGGCTACTGTATCAGTAAGTTGTGAGAAAGTAGTCCAAAACATCTTTTAAGATCAAACAGATGCATGTTTAGCAAACACCTTTTCACAACTTTTTTCAAACATAACATGTTTTCTATTTCATCTTTTTAACCGTCATACAACAAGTTTATTAGGTCTCCCCTAGAAAAGATGTTTTCGGTGTTACTTGGGTTTATCTATCAGTGTACACATATAAACACACATACACACTCATACAGATATACACACTCATATACATCATACATAAAACACACACACATTTTAATTATATATTAGGTATCTATATTATTGGATGCGTTTGGTACGGAACGTCCACGCTTTCTTCCTTTCCCCTCGATTCCACGCTATTAAATAATTTAAGGTATTCCTGAAGTCGCTCAATATCTAGGAGTCATCTCTGCGGTACATACTGCGTAGTTGGCCTGACCATATGAAAAGAAAAATGACGGAATTCAGAAACCGTCATTTTCCAGGATGCTTTCAAATATTGGCTACGCATGTATGAGATTAGATTAGATTGGATTAGATTAGAAGACGACCCACTCAAGTTGAATATTAATAGAATATATCAAGTAGAATATTAATCACTGAGGAAAGTTATTTTGTTGCCCCCGTCTTGCTAAAATTTCCCAAAAATGATAAATTGGTTAATTGGTATTTAAAGTGAACTGTAACATAATTTTCTGCCTATAGTACATAATCAAGATTTTTTATGTACAGTTTATCCGACTTGTCAATATCCCCAACTCAGCCATCTTGGATTTTTGTATGGAATTTATGCTCGTTTGTTTACGTTTTGCACTGAAAATGTATGATTTCCCCCCGCGCTGGTTATTCCCATCTACTGACGAAGTCGGATAACCTGTATACATAAAAAAATCTTGGTACATAATAATACTTTCAACTTTGAATTTTATTAGTAAATTTATATTAATTTTATATTTTTTTTATTATCATAAACGTCACCCATACAGAATTGAACAAACCCACCCATCCCCTGGACAAACCGTATTATTTTGTAACGCAATATTGTAAACCCACCCACCCCTTGTTGCGTTATGTAATTTGTGAATGAGCCCCAAGTAAATATAACAAGCACAAAATTTTCAAACATACGAGGTGTATCGCTGCAATCTATACATTTAAGTTTTATTTTTTCAAATTTCCATTCTCCCACACTAAACCCCCGATTTGAGTAGAAAATACCTAATATTAAGTACTTTTTTCTAACCGTGCAAATGCCAACGAAAATGAGTAGGATTCGTGCTAATACTCAGTAGTTAGGTCTAAGAGTGTGTGTTGCTAATTATAGCATGCTGCTATAAATTGACATAGACCCTGTCATGGATTGAACAAATACATGTTTATTACTCCACGTCAATAACAGTCCCATATTGTCTAGTGGTTAGGATATCCGGCTCTCACCCGGAAGGCCCGGGTTCGATTCCCGGTATGGGAAACTTTTTTTTTTAACTTTGTTAATGTTAATCCATTATTCAAAACATTACATTACATTTTGATTTTCAATGTAGGGGAAAAGACGGCTTTGGCAGGTTTTGTTCTATTATTGTCAGGGGGGTTTTTGTCGACCAAATTTTATGAAATTTGATCACAATACACCCGATTCTTTTTTTACACGGGTGGGTTTTAGCTGATTACGACCTTCAGCGTTGATGAAACTATGAGTTAACCCCATGAAAAAAATCACAAAAAATCAAAGAAAATTCATGTGGTATTTGAAAAGCTGTAAAAAATCAGGTTAACCGAGAAATTAAAGAATACCAACCGTGTAAAAAAAATATTGGGTGTATTCTTTGATATGCAAAGAATATTTAGGCCAAATTTGAGCATAATCAGTCATACAAACCCCCCTGACAATAATAGAACAAAACCTGCCAAAGCCGTCATTCCCCCTACTAAAACTTTTGACATTTCGAATCATTAAAAAAAACAAAGTGCAAAAATGTAAGCTAATAAAATGCTCTGACTTTTATTTCGAAGCAAATGCACTTATTTGTTTAACTTAATGCAGAAAGTATTTTAGACTTTTCAAAATACATAATCATTGCGTTGATTTTTTTTCACGTTTTTAAAAGGTCTTTTTTTTGCCTCTCAGTACCCAGTACTAGTACCCAAATGCAAATTCATCATGTTTTTACGCCATCTTCATTCCTTACTTGGTGCTGGCTTCCTGCTGTTCAAACTTGGGATATTTGGCTTCTACCTCGATCCAGCTTAATCGGCTGGTGGCCAAATCACGTACCACTTGGGACACTTCATCTAGCTATGGATGACAGAACATATTGAAATCAATGCTAATGATCATATCAATGAACTGAAAAACTTACCCCAACTCGAACTTGCTTCATTGAATCCCGTTCGCGTAGGGTTACACTGTTTGGTTCCTTCAGAGTGTCAAAATCGATCGTTATACCGTAAGGGATGGCAATTTCGTCAGTACGAGCATAACGACGACCGATAGATCCGCTCGAGTCATCCACCTTATGGGAAATGTCAACGTTGGTAAGTGCGGACGCTGTTAGAAATATAGAATTATCATAGACTGTTACGCATGAGATAAAAATTAAATTAACTCACAAATCTTCTTGACGAAGGGTACAAACTCCGCGTTGTTGCTTAGAGGCAAAACAGAGCACTTCAACGGTGCTACGATTGGAGGTAGTGAAAAGTAACCACGCTGTTCGTCGCCTTCGCGCATTTGGAAGCTATGCTCCAACAGCGAGTACATGATGCGTCCTACACCGAACGATGGCTCAATCACACTGGGGGTGATTTCCTCCACGTGGATCGTTTTTGAAGTCGTTTTCACGGCAATCATGTCGCTTTTCAGAATTACTGCAGATCCATTGAGATCTATGACATGCTCTCCCTTATCGGCAAGATTGTTGCCAATAGTTTCCACGTCAGAAAGGCTCAAGTTCGCTAACAAGTCAGTAATATTCTTGGCTTCTTTCTTGAAAACCTTTCCTAAAACAGCTTTGTTCGGAACCACTTCGGTAACCTCGATGGTTTTTGGAGCTGGCAGTTTTTTCTCCGCAACCAATTTCACGCCGGTAGCATTAGTATGCTGGGTAAGATCGTAAGCAGATCGATCAGCACATCCAACGCATTCAATCCAACCGTAACTAGTTAAACACTCCGCATCCCAACAATCGCAAGCATAGTGAGCCATTTCGTTGCCCATATGTTGACGGAAGCGAAGTCGCTCAGGAAGTATTCCGATCTTCAGCATGAATTGTTGAATCCGAGCCATGAAGTAGCCCAGTGTTTCGTTAGCGACCAAACCGCTTCCAACAGCTTCTCCTATCGTAATCTGTTGGGCGCTTTTGCCGTCCATTTGATTGCACGCCGAGTACAGTGTCATGACGATATCCTTTACGTTCTCGAACTTGGGATGATCCTTATGCTGCGGGTCACAGAAATGCTCAATCTCACACATGGTGAACTCACGCACACGGATAAGCCCTGATCGTGGTGAAATCTCATTCCGGAACGAATTGCCAATTTGAGCTGCTGCAAATGGGAGTTTGCCTTGGTTAAATTCCAACAAACGCTTGAAATTGACAAATATTCCCTGAGCTGTTTCTGGTCGGAGAAATCCTTTCACTAAACCGGTTGGCCCAATCTGAGTTCCAAACATGAGGTTGAACTCAATAGGCTCTGTTAGGTCATTTCCTGTAGTTGGACTCTTCATGTTGAACTTCTGCAAAATTGCAGCCATCTCGTCCTTGGTCATTCCGTCCAATTTAATAACGATGTCAGAACATTCATCCTTCAAAGCTGCCGTTGCGTCCTTTGCGGCAGCAGCCTTCTCCAAATGATTCTTAATCAAATGATCCAGTCGGAAACACTCGCCATTTTTCACATCTTTCACCATCAGATCTGCGAACCGATCGACGTGTCCAGAAGCTTTTAAAACCGGTTCCGGCGTGAGGATCGAGCAATCCACCTCCAACATTTGTTCTTCAAGCACGAAGAACTGTCTCCAGGTGTTGATCATATTGGATTTCAATGCACAACCCATCGGACCAAAATCGTACTGACCGGTGATTCCGCCATAAATCGCGAAACTTTGATCATAAAAGAACCTTCGTTTCAACAGATCTTCCATTCTTGCCCTATCGAAGCTTGCAACCGAAGGAGCTAGGCTTAGCTCCTTATCTTCAAGGATCTTCTTTCGAGCCTTCAGCTCGTTGACAGCCTTCTTCACATCTATTTCCGGTGCCCCATCAGCTTTTAATTTCCTTACCAAATCACCCTGCAACAAAAAATCATTAGCATTGGACTCTACAAAGTATCCACCCTTCGAACCTGTTCTTTGACTGCCATCCGCAACGGAGCCAACACCTCCTCAATTTTCGGATCCGAAGCCATATTTTCCAGCAGTTGAGCTTTTAACTTAAAGTCACGATGCTTCTTGTTGGAGCCCCACGAAAATGCTTTCTGGCTGGCTGTTACTTGCTGACTAATAGATCGATTCCAAGGATGATGAAATTTTCCACTTTCACCAACGTTTAACCAATTTGGGCTGCGGGAAAAAGATGTTGGCTTGAACTTGGCACCGTTCCGGAAAAGTGCTATTCTACTGAAGGAAACTAAAAACGATTGGTACATTTAGGACTCTTTCAAATTCAAGAGGAAACTAACAGTGATGCTTCGCCACAATCAATCCTTCGGGTGTAGCTTTTTCACGTCAGCACATTCACTTTTTCTAACCGTAACGACTAAGCACTAACTTTTTCACCGCGAAGAACTGTTTTGACGGCTGCTGGCGAGCGAACGTGTTTTTGAGGTTTTTGAAGATAAAGGCTCATTTTGACAGTTCTGTTTTGATATTGTAATTCGTAATATTCGGAAAAGACTATATTGAAACGCAATCTTGATATGGATCGGGATGTCATATGTAGATGGCGCTAACCTTCTTTCTCTGCACGCTTAGAGAGGAGTATCTAAAAGTCGGTAAAAAATACCGATAATCGAAGTAAAGTGCACATACCTAAAATGTAGGTAATCATTGATTACCTAAAGTTAGGTAATGGTGATGAGCAAGAATTATCGTTAACATTTACCGATCTCCGATCGTTACTTTTTACCGAAAAATAGGTTTTTCATGTTAAGAAAATTATTATGAGCTTTTTAGTGGAATGTTTTCACTTGTCATACACGTAAAAAAAAGTAATTATTATATTGATTCAATTTGATTCATATTTCTCATAACCTAAACATAAATTTTATTAGACGATCAATAAAATATTTGTATGCAATTTATTGCGCTTTTTGCACTTTATAAGAGTTCTGCGAGATTTTTTTTCTCACAGTCATCTTTTTCTCACACTCAATACACTAAAAAAAGTTTGATTTTCCGTGTTTAATATTTGTGTGTGAGTGCTCAATTTGAAAACAAATAGACGTCAAGTCATGGCGGGAATCGATTTAGTGTACACGCTTACATATGACTAACGAGTAATGGGTTATAATTGGGTAAATTTCAGTAACAAAAATCGATCAACCCGAAATGAGAGTGGGTGTGAGAAAATGAAGCGGGCAAATCACAATCTACACATAACTCTTCAAATTGGTGAAATCGGCAATATTTAGCGTGTACATATATTGTATTTCATATCGCAATGAAAAGTATAAGTTTCGCTAAATGGCAAAAAATTATAAAGCTTGACTTATACTTTCGATTGGTAATGGAATAGAAAACAAACATGGCGATTTGAAGACGTGAAGAGGATGCCGCGCTGATTGAGGTAATTAATTTGTGATTTGAATATTGCCGATTTCACCAATTTGAAGAGTTATGTGTAGATTGTGATTTGCCCGCTTCATTTTCTCACACCCACTCTCATTTCGGGTTGATCGATTTTTGTTACTGAAATTTACCCAATTATAACCCATTACTCGTTAGTCATATGTAAGCGTGTACACTAAATCGATTCCCGCCATGACTTGACGTCTATTTGTTTTCAAATTGAGCACTCACACACAAATATTAAACACGGAAAATCAAACTTTTTTTAGTGTATTGAGTGTGAGAAAAAGATGACTGTGTGAAAAAAAATCTCGCAGAACTCTTATAAAGTGCAAAAAGCGCAATAATAGAATTTCCCATCTATTAGGTATTAATCCTGGTATATTTTTGTTTTCTTTTTCCTACAGAAAAGCTTTACGGGCGTACCTATTAGGCTTTTAATTATCCGGACTGCATTGTAGTTTTCAAATTTTATAAAACATGGGTATAAACACAGGTATGGAAATAATTTATCTTTATTCATAAGGAATAAAATTATACTGATGAGCATTTCTTTTTTGTCGGTGGTACAGAAACGTTCAGAAACTTATTCGGAATGAGTCGTAATCTCACATCGCAGAATAGAGGGTAGGTGTATGTACCACCTATCGGTGATGATGGTGCCGCTATTATAGACATAAACTCCAGCGGATCTTTTTTCTCAGCCAATCCTGTGCCTGAATCAGACCAATTGGAGCGCTCTAATACCGCCGAGATCAAATTGTTTAGAATCGAAGGGTATCAGTAAAACGGCAGTAGCAGCAAGCTAGCTGCGGCATCAGAACTCTCCGATTGATGCAAGCAGATTGGCAAAGCAGAGATCAAATGGAGCTGATAACTGTATTCAACAGCAGCAGCACAATTCCCGAATTATTATCCCGCTTCGACGATGGGTAGTGGTTAGGTGACCGACAGAAGAAGGAGAATTTCAGGATTCGACGTTAAGATCCGGCTACGACCACAGGACAATGGACCTGAACAATGTGAAATTGGCAGTATGCCGGCCACTTTTAGCAGTTAAAATGAAGTTTGAAAATCATATACCTGCAAAATACTGAGTAGACATATATGTACAAAATAAAAATAAAAAGTATGTTCTCTTCTATGTACCTTAGATTATTTTTTTAAAGCAAAGAACAAAAAGTATGTGAACCATTGAAACCATAATAATAATAAGCATTAACAAACTTTATCGTTTTCTTATAATTTTTTTCATGAAGTTCATTCAACAATCGTAAGGATGGCATTTTTTCATTTAATATTACGTATTTACGAAAGACATGAAATGTATTAATATAATGTTATGATTATCTTATGACATGCCTCATGACACTCATTGTAAAAACGCATATAATTTATTAAGAAAACACAATGGCAAAAATGTATGTGTTTTGCCAAATATAATCATTATGAAGATTTTTTTTCGTGTAAGACGAGTTTGTACAATCCTATTGAAATTCCACCACTTAATTGTATCTTGACAGATACGTATTTCGACCTCAACAGTAAGGCCGTCTTCAGTGTCTCGTACTTGACTCGACTCAAGTATATATATATATATATATATATATATATATATATATATATATATATATATAAGTTATCGAACAGATTTCCTCCAACCCTGAACATCAATCAACATCGGACATTATCCAAGGATCATTAAATCAAATCAAGAATATACAACAACAACAAGGGGGCGTCCACAAATTACGTAACGCTTTGAGGGGGGAGGGGGGGTTGGTCAAAGTGTGACGATCCATACAAAATTTGCAGACGTTTCATACAAAAAGTGTGACATAGGGGGGAGGGGGGGTTGAAAATGCCCAATTTTTGCGTTACGTAATTAATGGATCTTCCCCAACAACAACAACTATTCCTGCAATTGGCAACATTGAAGCAGTCACAAGAACCCGCTGGCTCATCAACTTCCACATAGCACCAATTGCCCCACTTACGCATTCGGCACATCAGCACAAACGTCGACCACGAGGACCAGACGACGATATCTGTTTTTCATAAATAACTTAGCTAGGCACAATCCCTCTTCCAAGTCAGGCCTTTGTAACTTTTGGAATAAATAAATAAAGTTAGTCTTTTCCCAAGTGTGGAACTGTGAAGTTTAAAGTTGCTCTCTTTCTAAAAAGTCTATCCGGTAGTCCCAAATTATAACTGGCGCAGTCGATTCTGAGGGGGGAGTGATTTCAATGTTCTAGCCACCGCGTCGCGTTTGGAAAATCCAAAGTGCCTGCCGTAGTGATCAGGAAAACCTAGTGATTCGTCCGGATTTAAGTGCAGTGCCAGGATCAGGAAGAAAAGTGATTATAGTGACTAGTTCAGCGGAAACACGTCACCACCCCAGCGAACCACACGGACAGCTTCACCCGCCCTGGCGCATCATTGGCAGCATACCAGTTGATTCGAGGTAAGCGATTCCATTAGTAAAATTAAGTTAATTAATTAATTCAATTTATAAATTTACAACTATTTACTATTTTTTTTTTTTGCAAGTGACTTGAAATTAATATAAGTGATCGATATAACCAATAAGTGATACATTGATAAGTGAAATTTGTGTGCGCGACAGCAACTCAATTTTAGTTTTACAAGCGGAATGACTACAAGATCTCAATCAGCCAGCGATTTACAATCACAGATTGACGAACTGACCGAACTAGTTGAACGGCAAGCTCAGCTGGCTCGCGATCAAACCGCACAAATTGCCGCTCTTCAAGCAACCAGTGCATCAACAGTACCCCTATCGCCTTCTCTATCATCTAATGCTGTACGGTTTGACGCATCAAAAGTCCCTGATGCAATTAAATTAATTGTCTCTTATAGTGGAGACCCTAAATTACTTTCTAACTGGATAACTTCTGTGGACAGCAAAATTGATTTTTCAAATAAATTATGTCCGACGCCTAATGATGAGGCAACCGCTTTACCGCTATGGTACAGCATCATTAGGGATAAAATTGTTGGTGAAGCAAATGATGTGTTAGTCCAAAATCACACTCCCGTATTATGGGACGAAATTAAGAAAACGCTTGAAGATTATTTCGGCGATAAAAGGGATTTGGGGACCCTTGTTACGAAAATTCCATATTTACAACAGAACAGTAAATCTGTTGACGAATTTTTTAAGGAATGTCGCGAATTACTTGCAGACATTTCTGCAAAAATTATGCTGGACCAGGAAATTAGGAAATGTTCCAGAACTTTAACATCCAGTTATGAATGCATGATAAAGCTCGCATTCATAGATGGATTGAATGAACCGTACGCGACACTCACTAGAGCGTCGCGTCCCACTAATTTGAATGAGGCCCACCATGCACTTTGGAGCAATTTAATGCTTCTCAACGAAAAAGAGAGAGAAATCATAAACATTCACCTGATCCTCCGAAAGCTAAACCAACAACACACAATAACGGACCACAATTTGGTCGTTCACCAAACTTTACACCCACATATCAACATAAATTATACGCACCTCCACAGATGGCGTACAGACCGCCATTTCAAAGGTTTGTGCCCGCAGGATTCAACCCGGCATACCAACAGAATTCGAATTTTAATTATCAGCCCCAATTTCAAGCCAGACTAAACCAAAATCAAACAAATCCTATTTTTAATTACAGACCCCAAATTCAAGCTTTACCAAACATAAAACCCGACCCTTCAGGCCAAGCGGTTCGTCAGAACTACAATCAGGTTGTCCCCTATAAGAAAACAGGACAAATAAACTGTCACGATATGCCTGCGGAAACGCAAGCAGCCGAAAATGTTCATGAATACCAACAATACCCAGAACCAGAAATAGAACAAGGATATGGTTTAGCCACACTCCTTGATGTAGAAGAAGAACCCCAAGAAGAACTAAATTTTTGTACGGAGTTAGATCCGCAGGAAACCAAATAACAAACAACTTTCTTCCATACTTAGAGATACCGAGACAAAATAATAAAAGCTATAAGTTCCTAATTGATACAGGGGCTAATAAAAATTATATTGTCCCGGAAATCGTTCCGAAGACTTATATCCAAAGCGGACCTTCACAAAGTGTCAATAATATAAGTGGGACCTGTAAAATTGACCAATTCACCTTCCTAAATCCTTTTACTAATTTTGTGAAAGGACTGCCAAATCAAAAATTTTACCTGTTTCGATTTCACAATTTTTTCGATGGACTCATTGGATTTGAATCTCTCAGATCCATGGGCGCCGTGATTGACACAGCATCTAACACTGTTACCTTGAATAACATAACGATACCACTTAAAAAAAAAATCCTACTGAGCAACAGTTGACGTTTCAAGAAAAAGAAGTTCTTGTAAAAGAATTCCCTGTTAGAATTGACAACAAAGATTTCTTCATCGAAAAAGATATTTCAGTCGCGGAACATGTAGTTATACCCTCCGGAGTATATAGTGCTAGAAACGGTCGAACTACATTTCCTCTAATAAATCTCAGTAATAAACAGGTAGATGTCAATATTGACAGAGAGGCCTTATTTACTGAGCTCTATAATTTTGAACAATATTCTCCCGAACCTGGTAAAGCCAGTAAAGAGAATATGCCTCCTAAAGCATCTGTAAAGGAGAAAATCAAGGTAGATCATCTGAATTCGGAAGAGGAAGAGAAACTCCTTGACCTCCTGAAACAGTTCCCAGAAGTCATGCATGACAATGAAGGAAACTTTCATTTTCAAATGCAATAAAACATCAGATCAATACGAAAGATGATCTGCCTGTCTACTCTAAGAATTATCGCTACCCCTTCTGTCACCGAGAAGAGGTTCAGCGGCAAATTGCTAAGATGTTAGATCAAGGGATTATCCGACCATCGAATAGCCCCTGGAATTCTCCAATATGGATTGTACCAAAGAAAGCTGATGCATCCGGTACAAGAAAATGGCCTCTTGTAGTCGATTATCGTAAGCTTAATCAGAAAACTATAGATGATCGTTATCCTATTCCCAACATAAACGATATCCTTGATAAGTTGGGAAGATGTCAATATTTTACAACCCTAGATCTCGCTTCAGGGTTCCATCAAATCCAAGTTCACAAAAAAGACATTCAGAAAACTGCTTTTAGTGTCGATGGAGGGCACTTCGAGTTCGTTCGGATGCCTTTTGGGCTAAAGAACGCCCCGGCGACATTCCAAAGAGTAATGGACAACGTGCTCAAGGAACATATCGGTGTAAGATGTCTAGTGTATATGGATGACATCATCATCTATTCCACTAGTCTGCAGCTCCTTTAACACCTCATTAATCTCAAGAAAATCCTCGAAACCCTTCGAAAATATAACCTCCGGATATAGCTCGATAAATGTGAGTTCCTTCAGAAAGCGGTTGCATTTTAGGACACGTGGTTACTCCAGAGGAGTAAAACCAAACCCGGAGAAAGTAAACGCTATTAAAACTTGGCCATTACCAAATAATAAAAAGAATTGAGAGGCTTTTTAGGTGTCATGGGATACTATCGAAAGTTCATAAAAGACTTCGCAAAGATAGCTAAACCACTTACCCAACAACTACGTAAAGGCGAAACCGTGAAACACACAAAGGAATTTGTGTCTGCCTTCGAAAGATGTAAAAACATATTGAGTAGCAGCCAAATACTGCAATACCCTGATTTTAGTAAGAGGTTTATCCTTACTACGGATGCCTCCAACTATGCACTAGGTGCGGTATTATCGCAAGGGCCTATTGGGCACGATAAACCAATCGCCTATGCATCCAGAACACTCACAAAAACGGAGGAGAACTATTCTACTATAGAAAAAGAACTCCTAGCGATTGATTGGGCATGTAAATATTTTAGACCATACCTATTTGGTCGTAAATTTACCTTATATACTGATCACAAACCGCTAACTTTTGCGCTGAACCTAAAAACCGCAAACGATCGTTTAGTACGGTGGAGGTTAAGACTAAGCGAATACGATTATGACATCCAGTTCAGACCAGGCAAGCAAAATGTCGTTGCTGACGGTTTGTCTCGAATAACACATGATGTGAACTTAAATGATCAAGAGGAAGAAAGCTCCTCGGATGACGAAACAATCCATTCAGCAGACTCGGATGCTGCGGGACTTATTCAGATGACCGAGAAACCGCTTAATCACTTCAAGAATCAGATCCTAATTAAAGTTGGTAATACAAATTCAGAGGTTATTGAAGAGATCTTTCCAGGTATAAGTCGACGTATTATCACTAGGGCTACCTTCGGAGTACCAGTGGCGATGAGAATACTGAGAGAATATATGCACCCAAGTAAGATCAACGGAATACTTTGCCCGGAGAGGTGGATCAATACACTACAGATAACTTACAGCAAACATTTTTCCCGTAACAAAAGTTTCAAAATAAAACTAACGCAAAAATTATTACAGGACGTAAAAACGGCAAAAGACCAACACCTTTTGATCGAAGAATCGCACGAGAGGGCGCATAGAGGAGCCGATGAGAACCATGACGAAATCATCCGAAGCTACTTTTTTCCCAACATGCGTAAGAAAATTCAACTCTTCATAAATCTATGCCACACCTGTCTTCAAAATAAATATGAAAGGAACCCTTACAAAATTAAACTTGCAGAAACCCCAATCCCGAAGAAACCGCTCGACATTTTACACATAGACATTTTTATATCATCACCTAACCTATTTTTATCTGCTGTCGATAAGTTTTCAAAATTTGCAATGCTCATCCCAATTAAGTCTAGATCAATTCCAGATGTCAAACGTGGCCTAGTAAAATTGATTTCGACTTATGGAACCCCTAAATTAATAGTTTGTGACAACGAAGTTGCATTTCGCTCTGTCGAAGTAAGAGGACTCCTTCAGAGACTCCAAGTAGAAACATACTTTACCCCATCTAATCATAGTGAAATAAACGGAACAGTGGAACGTTTTCATTCTACCCTTTCTGAAATATTTCTCTGCATTAAGGAAAAGTATAACGATCTCTCTAATAAAGAAATCTACAGATTAGCGACTACTCTTTACAATTCTACCATTCATGGAATAACAAAAATAAAACCAATAGAGGTATTTACAGGGATAAGAGATGGCGAAGAAAGACCAATAAATTTAGATCGGATCTTAGAACACAGGAACGAAATTTATGATGATGTAATTGCCAGACTCGAGTATAATCAGGCCAGAACATTAGATTCCAAAAATAGGAAAAGGGAAGACGATCCAGTATTCCAACCAGGAGATGAAATTTATAATAAAGTCCAAGGCATTGCGAACAAAAGGAGAATAAAGTTCAAAAATCAAATCGTGCAAACAAATAGGAGGAAAACTTTAGTGGACAGGAGAAATATAAAAATTCATAAATCTAAATTAAAACGGAAGAGGAAAACCTAGAATTAAATCTTCAGTAACTCATACTATATAAATACCATTCTTACGACTCCTTTAACCATACTAAAAACCTGTTACAATTGTTAATTTACAGCTCGAAATAATTTTATTGCTTATGTGGACGATCGTGTCAAGTCAGGGCCAGAAACTTGCAATACGAAATTTACAAAACGACCCATTACTACTCATAAAGGAAAGTGCGTGTAAAATCCAAATAGGTACAATAAAAATAATCCACCCTATAAACCTTACATCCATTGAAGAAGCAGCAGAAATTTTGGTTAGATCGTCTCATCAAAATAATGTCAATACTAACCCATTAATAAGCACTCTAAAATACAAAACCACCTTTCTTGTACAACAAAGTAGTACCGAAAGGCTATCATTTCACTCAAAAATCGAACTTTTTATAGAAGTCTCGGAGACCCATGATGTTATATACCAATCGACTCAGCTCGTCGAACTGAACAAATGTCTGTCTGTCCGTGTGTATGTGTGTGTGTGTGTGTGCACACGAAAACCGAAAAACATTAGCCAATTTTTCATATAGTAATTCTTAACCGATTTTCTCGCAACAAGTTGCATTCGACAGGGGACAAAGCCTTGTTGATCACTATTGAATTTGATAAAGATCGACCATTACGTTTAAAAGTTATTAAGAAAATGGAATCGAACTATATAAGCGCCATATAAGGTTGGTGTCTTGGCTAAATGCGAGAAAGGCAGTATCACCACTCGGTGAATTAAGTTGGGTTTTTTTTTACCATAACTTATAAGTTTTTTTCTTTACATGCAGCGAATGTGGCGAACACCTGGTCCATGGTGGAGCGTTCGCCTATAAAACCAGCCTGGTACTGCCCCACGAACTCCCTTGCAGTTGGTGCTAGTCAACGGCATAAGAGTACCTTGTAGGCGGCGTTCAGCAATGTGATTGCGCGGTAGTTGCTACAATCCAGCTTATCGCCCTTTTTGTAGATGGGACACACAACACCTTCCATCCACTCCTGCGGCAAAACTTCCTCCTTCCAAATCTTGGTAATGACCCAGTGCAGCGCTCTAGCCAGTGGCTCACCACCGTGTTTAAATAGCTCTCCTGGTAGTTGGTCCACCCCAGGGCTTTGTTATTCTGTCCTACGCGCGTTCTCCCAGGTCCATCACCATACCGCCATCTTCGTCTGCCATATCGCCATTCAGGTGCTCTTCGTAGTGCTGCCGCCACCTTTGGATCACCTCACGCTCGTTCGTAAGAAGGTTCCCGTTTATGTCCTTACCCATATCAGGCTGTGGCACGTGGCCCTTACGTGAACGGTTTAACTTCTCATAGAACTTTCGTGTATTATTAGCGCGGTACAGTTGCTCCGTCTCTCCACGGTCTCGATCTTCCTGCTGGCGCTTTTTCCTCGAGTTTTGTCTGATCCGCGCCTGTTTATATCGTGCCTCGTTCGCCCTCGTGCGGTGTTGCAGCAATCTCGCCCATGCTGCATTCTTCTCTTCTACTAACTGCTCACATTCGCCGTCATACCAGTCGTTTCTCTGATCCGGGGGCACCGTGCCAACCCAAGTAACATTTTAAGTTTTATAACGCTCTTGAAGACCATAATTTGCTCTACAAGAGTGTTTTAAAACCAGTATATAGCCAAAATGTTACTAGGGAAGTGCAGCGGTTGCGGTGCTACCAATGGTGGATCGAATATCTCTCCAGCCATCTTCAAGAGACGCTGCGCCCTAGCTGCTCTTTCGTTGGGAGTGTCACTTCCAGCTGCTGCGCGTATTCTTGGGCTAGTCTACCGTCTTGTAGCCGCCCAATGTTAAGCCGCGGCGTCCGACTTCGACGCGTGTATGCATCGTCAAGAGTTTTGAGCGCAGGCATACTGCAACGAGGTAGTGGTCGGATTCAGTATTCGCACTGCGGTAAGTGCGGACGTTCGTGATGTCGGAGAAGAATTTACCGTCGATTAGAAAGTGATCGATTTGGTTTTCCGTTAGGTTAGGTGATCTCCATGTGGCCTTGTGGATATTTTTGCGGGGAAAGAAGGTGCTTCGAACTACCATTCCGCGGGAGGCTGCGAAGTTTATACATCGTTGGGCATCGTGGGCATCCGTGGTATGTCTGCTTCAGCTGTGCGTAGAACGCTTCTTTCTCGTCGTCGGGTCTCCCTTTGCGTGGGCAGTGCGCGATGATGATGCTAATAGTTGAAGAAACGGCCTTTAACCTCAGCTGGCACATCCTTGCGTTGATTTAGATATCAAGCGGAATTAATATGTTGAAAATTCCTACTCCTTATGGTAGGAAAGTACTAAATTCGTCTTAGACAGTTGTAGTTTGCATTTGCCAAAGTATAAAAGTCGTGCCTCGTCTAAGTCTATCGGGAATACGCTAAAGTTTACTTTTTGGTCGTATCATTTGGTACATAACTATTGAGAAGGAAGGGCTTTCTTTTAGTCTGTATATATATTTTTTACAAAGTACCCCGAATGCACATTATTCGATATTCAAGTGGTCTTACGATCATTATTACAACGACTAAATATCATTTTTACTACCTTCTCGCAAACATCGAATAAAGAGAATTCACTGGATTAAATATATGCAAAACAAAATATATATTGAAAGTTTTTTAAAAACTGTTTTGTATCTTTAAAAGATACTTTTATAAAAAAAATAATCCCTGAACCACGATGAAACCTATATCAACAACTTACCTTTCAATATCAACAGAATCTTGGATTCACTTTTTATGCTGGAGTTCCCGTATCACATGTTCAGCCACAATGAGCTTCTGAACGTCAGTTACGCCGCCGTAGATCTCCGTAATGCGTGCATCTCTATAGTGGCGTTCAGCTGCCATGTCTTTGACGTACCCCATACCACCCAGTATCTGTTGGCAGTTGTGTGCAGCAAAGGTAGCAGTCTCTCCTGCTATCCACTTGGCCATTGATATCGCTTTGGTGGCCCGCTTGCCTTGATCCACTTCTGCGGCCGCCTTACGGATAAGCAGCCTTGCACTTTCAATCCTCACCGCCATTTCGGCGATCCTCACTTGAACGGAATGCAATCTCAGTAACGGTTCACCAAAAGCAATTCTCTGTTCGGCATATTGCGTTGCAGTTTCCAAAGCTGCTTGTGCGATACCCAGAGCTTGTGATGCAATGCCAATGCGTGCTCGATCCAACTGCTCCATTGCTATCCTAAATCCTCCACCAACCTCACCAAGTACACTTTGTTTCGGAATGCGGACATTGTCAAAATGTAAACTACACGTCGAAGTTGCCCGTATTCCCAGCTTGTCCTCCTTTCGACCGATCGTCAATCCTTTCGCCTCCTCAAAATTCACCAAAAAAGCCGTAATTCCTCTATATTTCAACGCTCTGTCCACAGTAGCAAAAACGATGGCACTTTTGGCTTCTTTCGCGGACGTTACCCAGGTTTTAGTCCCATTCAAAATCCAATCGCCACCGTCATTTTGCTTAGCTGTCGTACTCAACGCAGCTACATCCGATCCTGCATCAGACTCACTCAACGCAAAGGCCCCAATGGTATCATTAGAGTGTTTCGTAAAAAATTGGTCCTTCTGGTCAGCTGTTCCGAGTCGGTTCAACAAATCGGCGTACAAGCAATTGTGAATCGATACGATGACTCCCGTACTGGCACAGCCCCTGGAAAGTTCCTCCACGATCAAGGACATGGCCAGCATGTTGAGATTCGAGCCATTATATTCGGGAGATACCGTGACTCGCATCAGACCGAGATTTGCTAGCTTGCTGATTTGGATGGAAGGAAAACGTTCTTCGTGGTCTAATTCGGCGGCTATTGGTTTGAGCTCGCGTTCCGCAAAGTTCCAACATGTTTGCTGAATTTGGCGAAGCTCTTTGGGAAGTTCACAAACACTATACTGTCGAACGAATGGAACAATGGGTTTAACTGAAAATAAAGAAGTCTTTAAAAATTATTTCAAATTAATGCGATATTGTACGTACTTGTAGATAATTTTCGTAACATGATGGCAGAAAAAAATGTTATGGGAATGGACTGCGCAGTATTAAAGTTGAACACTCGCGTTCGTAAATGGTTTCAAAAAATATAATATTAACTAATCCTGTTTAGATCAGTTCCTTCCATAGTTCGTAATTTTGATCATTGTATTATAAAATTCCTTTCTTCGGCTTGTTAAACACTGCACACTAACAGATTGTCGTATATTATTCAAGTTATTATTTTTATATTTTGAAAATACTTATCAGTATGAAGTTGTGTTTTTGTTGTATTTATACGAAATCCACGAAATCAGATGATTTTTATGCTAAATATTTTTATCATTTTATGTTGATGGTTCTATGCAAGATTTTTTTATGTATGTTTGTGGAACTAATGCTTTTTAGCCAGCTATAAAATTGTTATACACACTTAAAAATTTAATCGTCAGTGAAGTACACGGTTAAACTCATCTACCCAAAATAAAGTTCACGGAGAAAAACCAGCTTAGTTTGAAACAACCAAAATGTTGGTAAATTTTCAAACTATAAAAACAATTTGTTTTTAAACAAAAGTTGTTTGTATTTATAAAAGCATGAAGGTTGAATCTAGCTGTTTTTTAAGTTGTTTCAAACCAAAATTTCAGTTTGTTTCAACATGCATTATTGTAGTTCCAAATCAATATTTTTGTTGTTGTTATGTACCAAAAGATCAGACTGTTTCTACCAGATATTAGGTTGCTCGTTTATGTTTGTGATAACAAACAGATCAGGATATTTTTTTCATCTTGCTTTTCCGGGCATTTTCAGATGCCATTTGTCTGAAAACATCTCATTTTCTATACAATTGTGCGTAACTTATGTTGCCAAAAAGCTTATTCCTTTATCGTAATCAACGAGGTAATCATTAATTATGCTAATCACAGGTAAGCACCCGCATAATAAAAAACAACATGTTATATGGTCAGAATCATTATTACGATGTAAGATATACCTTCACAGTTTACGTTGCGGTTATCTAATATTTTTCGGTCGATTCAACCATAACTACTCGACATCATCACTAAATGTAAATGTACAACATGCTGTTCCTAAAAAGTTTTATATTTCCTGCATTATATGTCAACATTTTATCATACACGCAGCATAATTTTGTACGATTAATCCAAAAAAATATATTGTTGGTTCTAATAATCACTCTATTATTGATTCAAAAGGAGTTGATTGTTAAAACTACAAAATTGTGTAATTGAATCAACGATAATATTGTTATTTTAACAATATATATTATTATTTTGAAATTTATCGATTTCGAGTAAGTGTGTATTTTTTTATGCGTATCCAGCATCTGAAGTTTAAGAGTGGAATCTAAATGCAAAAAAATACTATAGTGAAGCAATAAAGTGCAAGTGCAATTGTTTCCTATGATTAACCACAGGTAAAATTGGCACCGATTGTTGCATAAACTTTTTGATATTCACATTTATTCATTTTGTTACAGAAATCAAGTGGTTTAATCATGTTGAATATTGTTCAACATGCAAGTTTACGGTCCCATGACGACTTCCTATCGAAAAGGCATTCCTCTCTCCGGACCTATTACTCTCGTGTGTAGCGAAGGGATCGACGTAATTATGATTGTGTTAAAAATGTGAAAATATTATTAATAAATGAAGAATAAAGTAGTGTTTAACTCGACAAGATTTTTTTTTTCATTTTTATTGAAAAACATAATCACATAATCTTAAAATACATTATTATTGTTTCAACAATATGATATTGTTGAATCAATCGAGAAAGTTGCATTGAATTAAAAATACACAGATATTTGTTTCAACAATAATATTGTTGATTCAACAATAATGTCGATTAATTCATTTTATCGCTTTGATTGTAAAAACAACAATATTATGGATTGACTCAAACAATAAATATTATTAGCCCTGAGTTAACAATATTTATTGTTGAATTTGATCCAGATTATTGTTGTTTCTACAATACATTCCTCTGCGTGTACTGTCGAGCGGAAATTTTGCACGCGAAAACGGCCGATTTTTTATGGTGACATAACTTAACAACCCATTCAACATACTGTTATTTGTCAAATAACCGTACCACAAACTGTTGAAACTTTACATGAGATTGTTCATTTACAGTTGTCAACAGTAAAGGATACTGTGGCCGAACGCACGGGAAAATATCCATTTACAGTTTGTAATTATGCGGGCATATATTATAAAATATAAAAATACGCTATCTCCAATGTGTTTTTATTAAAATTAGGAAAAACGGCCATCGAAAAGAAGCATTGGATCCATCGGGATCTATAGCTGAGGACATGTGTGAAAATATGCAAATGAAGGCGGACAGTATGATGACCCCCAAAAAAATACTACGAAATATATAATGTTACGAATACGTGGAAATAATCCGACGAAAAATCTCTATGCATATTTGTCATACCAGATAGCTGGTATGACAGATATGCATAGAGAATTTCTCTCGGATTATCTCGGTATCTCTTATCTCTGTTGCTCAAAAGTAATGTCAAATATATATTATAAAATGATACGAATAAGTTTTTCATTCTTCCCGATTATTTTTAGATTAAATGATTTTTTGGTGACCACACATTGTAATAACCTGGGAGGGAGATCCAGATACTACACACAAAATAACAATAAAATTAAACGTCATGACGCAAGAAAATTATCGATGAGCAAAATATATCAAAGCAAGCGTCACACGGACTGACCAATTTTAGTTTTGCGTGTAATCGATGTTTTCGTTGATTTCATTGAAGCCGGTGCGTGACTTTCTCAAGTTTCATATAACGTTCCGAGTGCGGGAATTTTAAATATGAAGTGTCTCGTGAAACTCTCTCTCCCGGAGTATTGAATTAAGAAGTGTCCGTTTTTCTCTTCCCTATGGAGGGAATCACAAAATGCGGCGGATTAAATTCAGTATAAATAAAATACGAATCTCTTGTCAGCATCTATTTCGGCTCATTCAAAGTCGTTTATATAAAATTTTATAATTTTGTCGATATTTTTTCACACTAATTTATTCCTAATAATCAGTCTTCACGAAAACATGAACCGAGTTTAAACAAGTGCAGTTTTCCCGTATACAAGTTCGCACTCAAACATGCATACTAGATCCAAACCGAGTTCATCATAAACCGAGCCAAAATCGCACCCAGTTTGAACACGAGTGTGCGCCCAAGTTCAAACACACGGGTTTGAACATGGAAGTTTAAACATCAGTTTACACACAGCATGCTGTTAATCTGTTAATATTGGTAAAGCGATTACTCTTCTTGAGTAGCGGTGATGGCCTAGTGGTAACTCGTTTGGCGTTCACTCAGTGCACTAGTGTTTGAATCCCTGTCTTTGGTTTTTCAGAAATGGCGCATGAATAGTTTCAGTTTTATAAATGACACTTTCCAGCCCTTGTCGAGTGATGGATGAGCTGAATAAGATACTTAACCGCCTACCCACAGTATGTGCTTTGTCCGATATCTCAATATCTCAACAATTGTTTTATTCAACATTTTGCATAACATCTTCAGATATTATTCTTAATGTTCGTAACAACTGAATATTATGTGTATTTGCCCAGTTAGACAACCGGCAGCCTCCAATGTAATGATTATTTAAAGTATCCTTGCGTTTAGGTTCTAAACGAGGTAAATTACATATGCAAGCATGCATTTTGTTTTGTTAGATACGATGGGATTTACATGTCGTGAATAAAATATAGATGTTGATTCCAAAAAGTTCAAAGACACACTTTTAGTGGGGGAGTTTGAAGAACTGGTTGTTAACCAAAAATTCAAATTGATAGAAATTTAAAAAGATAGTAGGGGTCTGTTCATAATGTATTTTACATTGATTTGTATAAATAATACGCCGATGACATTATACAATACAAAGAAAAATCACAAACGATGGAGCTCCAGGTCAAAAATGAGCCCACAAATCCTTAAACATTAAAGTCCTATAAACTACATGGCTCTCATAAAAGATAAAATCTTCAATTATTACATTCTGAAAAAATACGAAACTAGAATTGAAGCCCCGTTGATCATAAGGTTCTTCAAAAAGGACGAAACCCCTCTCTCCCTAGAATAAAGAAATCTCTATGCAATCCAGAACTTCGCATCAGATTCTCGGTATGTTTATCAAGTACCACCGCGTGGTACAAACGTGTCAGAAAAATATTGTCCCAAAATTTTAGAAATATGAACTAATCAGTTTTTTGGTGGTTGCAGAATCCCGAAATCCTAAGAAGAATTGCTTTCAGAACCTCGCAAATGGAACAAAAAGCTTCGCTCAGAGCAGATTCGAACCTAAGGCGTCGTGAATGAGAGGCCTGAATCAAGACCTCACCTCTATAAACGCTTCGTTATGCAAGTGCGAAAAATGTGCAAAATATGTTTCAATTTTTCAATCATACCTTCATTGAAGTTTAGTTAAATTCTCTTATTCGAGATATGAATAACAAGGCTAGGGAACGTGAAGAATCAACAATAGTTTCCCTAGCAACCCATTCATTTACCCAAGCATAGCATTCTCGTGTGCAAGCGCACATGTTTGAACCCAAGTTTGAACTCGATGTTTGAACATTGTACATTGCGCCTGGGTGTATCGGAGTTCAGGCTCGTGTTCAGATTGATATGTGCAAGTTCAAACATAGCAAGCAATGTTTGATTGGGTGCATAAACTTACGTGAACATCTCACACATGTTGCACCTTGAAGACTGCTAATAATGATATAAATTTCAATGGGTCGTATGAATAAAAAGTAGTAAGTTCAACTTTACTACATTTTCAGTAGTAAACGTCACTTGTGGAACATGTTCGTATGAATAAAAGAGACTTTACTACACTAAACATTTCGAACATACTACACACAACTGTTTCGGTATGAATAAAAGAAGAGTTTACTACTGATTTCTTGTAGTCTGCTCAAGACGTTGCTACTCATGTTAAAAATGCAAATTATTCATCAGAATCGAAGCGAATCGGCTTTGTTCTTGAAAATAGAAGTCCAATTTAAGAAAAACAAACAAAGCAGACATGTCTTTTGTTGATTTGCTGCAAAAAAATGATGAAATCATCATCGTCATCGTGGGGTCTATTTTGTTTTGACGTTTCTGCATGTAGTAAATGGTAGTAAACTGTAGTAAAAGCTAAGTTCGAATGTAGCATATGCCATAAGTTCGAAAAAGTTTTTATTCATATCAAACATGTAGTTTTCTCTGTGGACTTTATTTTTGAGTAGATGCTATACAAGCGTTGAGTTTTGCTACTCAGAAATATATAAAATCGTGTTTAGATTAGATTTAATGCTTTTTTGATATTTTTCCAATTTAAACTATCAATAGATTAAAATTTATGCTAGCTAAGAATAAAAGATAATCTTTTAATGATTTGTGTATTGAAAATCTTTCGGTGCATTCTTGTGATTTGAAAACAATCATTTTGTGTTAACGTCAGTTGTGAACATGTAACCGCCGGATAATTGTATCGCAAAAAGGTAACACTTTTTACTAATCTTTAATCCGTATATTAAATTGATTCTCTTTCTGCATTTTCCGGCTATACTCGCCGATGATGACGATCAACGGATTCAGTGTGTCACATATTGTATTTTTATGGAAAAATCTCATGAATCGAATCTACGCTTTTAGACGAAATGTGCTCAGGAAGGAGTGGACTTGGATACGGTGGAAGGATTTTTGAGAGGCGATTACTGATAGCCTTAGAAAAACTTGTGGCGATACCAGCTCGACTCACAATGATCCGGTGGCAGATAGTTTACCCACCGTTAGTTATTTTCGGTGTAAGCTAGCCAGCTGTAAAACAACAGTTATCATTCGTCATTTCTACGCTCTGCTTTTTATTCGTAATTATAGTTCACTTATAATGTAATCAAACAGGAAAATAAAGTATTTGTATGATATGTGTTTTCGTTACGTTTTCAATTATTGCAATTTGCGTTGAGTTCGCCAAATGCACGAAGTTGCAGCCGAGGGGCGGTTCACTACTATCGAATGATGAATCAAAAATACACACTAAAAATAAATCGCCGAATTCGGTAAAATTTTACCGAAATCTCAACAGCAGAACTGTTCGGTAAATAATTTTACTGATTTTCGGTGATTTTGACAGTTGAGCAATGGAAAAAATTACAAAAAAATTGTAAAAAAAATTACCGAACAGTTCTGCTGTTGAGATTTCGGTAAAATTTACCGAATACTGTAAAATGAGCTAAGTGTGTACGCGAATAAAAATAATGCATAAAAATACAAATAATGCACAAAACACAAATAATGCACGGAAATACAAATATTGCACAAAAAATACAAATAATCCACAAAATACAAATAAATACACATCATTACACGAAAATTCAAACATCATATTTTAATGCAAATAGTGCAAAAATGTAATCAAATGCATTTAAATACGGGTACAATCGTCATTACGCAAGAAAACGCAGGCCTGAAAAAAAAATAAAAGTTTGGTAGCGTCTGTTCATACTGTGCGAGAGAATCCTCTTCATTAATTTCAAACCAATATTTGCTACACATTTCGAGGATCTGCCAATCCTCTTGCATTTCAGACAAGAAATCATCTCAGACATTCGAAAAACCACGTTTAAGATCAGGAGCAGTGATCCTAAATTTGGTTTGTCGGATATCAACAGCCGAGGTCCAAAATGTCAACAACATTGCATATGCGACTGTTGAATTTTCACCGAGACGTGATTAATACAAACATCAGTGCATCGAGGGGGGTTCATATTCACCATATTGATTCGGTGAACATATTCAGGACTTGGATTGCATTATCCAATACCACATAAATATGAGAACAGAGAGATGTAAAATATAATGAACATGTTTTAACCAAATCTAAAATTATTGCGTCTATGTCTAAAATAAAAATTTACCTTTGTAGTTTCCATATAGAAGCTTAACTTCAAATAAAATATACTTCTTGAATCAAATAGTGTTATACTATAGCATTTGTATCCATTTCCCGACATTTCCACAATTCATAATTGAAAGTTTTTCCATGCCTGATACATGGCATGGATATAAAATTCGATTGACAAGCACAATGGATACCCGCATAGAAATAAATCGTACGCTAAATGATCAGTATCATAGACTCTCCATTCCCCTTGTAATCATCACTATTTGTACGATACATATACAATCATATGATAAATATATTTTCCGACATAATCATACACAATTATTGGCAAATTATACATGTTATAGTAATCATTACTAGAATGGGAAATGAAAAATAATATGCGGGAAAAAAATCATACCTGATATTATTTGGGTAGTTATTCCCGACCGCATAAAAAGATTTTTTTTATTTTCAGTGTTATAGTGACATTTCTGCTGACGGCGTTGATCGCCGGAAAATTTTTTTAAGTCGTTGGTGAGCCAAAAAACAAAAAGGACTAAAATGCAAGTAAGTTAATTTCTATTAAATAGAACGGAAAGAGAACTTATTTTAGTTCCTCCCATTTTTGTTTATTCATAGAATCCACTACCCGGGAAAAGTTAAACGGATTCATGCCACCTGGGGCACTGGTGTTACGCCACTCCATACAGCGCTGGCGGAATAAGCCGAGGAATAAGCAAATCGGTTGAAATAAAAAGGATATGCTTGAGATGGTAATAATCTTTTGTGATGCTCCTTTCAATATATTCTGTGTGATACGGCGAATAACGTTGTTTCAGACCGTCGATCCAATTATTGAACGGTATTGCGATAGACCATGCCACGGTACCGATTTTTTTCTTTATCAAAGAGGCTTTCATCGGCGGTGCCGACTGTCTGATGAAAACACTCCCAAAAATATGCGGCTGAAACACCGGTATGTGGTATGACCAATCACAATAATCTTTCAATTATTGAACCGATTGGCGGGATTTGGTACCTAGATGTTATGCCTACCTACGTTCTGTTCATGATCTTTTGTGTCGTGAATATACAGTACTCTCTATGTAGATATATATTTGGCGTGAAACCAAGCTTGGAACAAACCTTAGAACAAATGAGTGCTAAGTCCCCTACGAAATGCAGTGGAACGTCAACGGAAATGGCAAGATTTGACAAACAGCCCATATATTATCTGTCAAATCTTACCACTTCCGTCGCCGTTCCGTTACATTGCGTTTAGGACATTAGGAACTGGTATCCTGCAGAGTAGTCAGCAGAGGAGGATACTGCCGAGTTTTATGGTTCATACAAAATGTATTTCAAGGGGAAGCGTTGGGATTCAAAATTGCCAAATACATATCATAGTGCATAAGAAAAGCACCACAATAATAAGTAGATTAATTGTTTTAATATAATTCACAGGTGGAGTATCCAGCTTGGTAATGGGGGAGATCAAACGTCCCTTTATTTTAAAATGATAATAGTTCCAACAAAAATATGGATGATGTGAAAACTATGTAAAAAACTAAGACAATAAATGCAACATAATAGCAATAATAGCAACTTTCCTGTGTTGGCTTAATTTTAAGAAAATTGAAAACCACCCAAATTTAAATATTACCCTGTATTGTGGTATGTAAAATAGTATACATATTATAATATAGTTATCATATAATTGCATAATTATCGCACAGCGTTTAATTTGGATGAATAGCTTAATCATCAAAAAATCATACTATTCATCGTCTTTATTGTATATAATCAAACCCCAAATGATCGAACGAAACAAAAACGAAGATAAACTAATGATTCATGGTAAAATTGCTTCGCAAAAATGCATGGAAAAGTTGGTGTTTCTGAATGGTAACGATACTTAACAACCCATTGGATGTATCATCCAAAAGCTAAATATTTTAAGGGCTATCGTAAATATCATTCGTGGTATAATTAACGTACGGTATTTCATATGATTCCTCAAATAATTCAGCTTTAATTTTCTATACTCAAAAAACGATTACTAGAAAAATAGTTGAATAATTCCATTTTATTCGGGTATACATAGATGGATACACTACGCCCAAAGAGTCGACATTATTTTCTATTCAAAAAAATTCTACACCGGGGCGAGAATAGGATTCGAATCTCCAGATTGGAAGAATTGAATTCTACCCCTTTGCTCGATGAAATGACAAGCGAAATTTATAATAAAATGCTTGTAAAATGCAATGATTTTAAAAATGTTATGCTAAATGTAAAATGCAATGGTTTAAATCAAACGATGTCGAAAAAAACATCGAAGAAAATTTTTGATGCGCATAAAATAATATTTTTTTTTACTTGAAATCAATCGTAAACACTGAAATGTCAAAATCCTGGTCAAAATATACGAAAATACGATTTCAATCCGTTTATGTGAAGAAAATACACAAATATTACATTAATGCACAACAATTCACTCTAATTCAGTTTAATACATTATTACAATCAATACGTGGAAATACACGAAAAATACATCGAAATATTATTCAATACGTCGGACTGAATCAAAAATACATAAGTGCATCGCCCCTCGGTTGCAGCAAACATGCAAAAGATCTTGCATACAGTGTTGTTGGCTATTTTATCTTTCAAGAAGATTATGTTATAATCGAAGTCGTAATGATTTGTCATTCTATTTAAGCAAAATATAATGAGCTCTTAATCCACATTTAAGATATTGTGATAGAAAGTTATTTTTTTACAGGAAAGTATCATAAAACTAATAAATAAAGTGCCAATGTATGACATACTTCCCTGAAAAATAAGTAAAATATGTTAGCACCACTGCTCTGATGTACACATCAAACTAAAACTAACGTGAATCCAAAGAATAACACGCCTAAAACAGACGAATCAGCATGAATTTTGACAGCTCGTTCCTGTGCAAGTTGCTTGCAGGTTGTCTGCAATGCTAATTTTATTTGCAAATCGCAATACTAAGCAAAACAACGCTACAGCAGAATCCACCTAAAGTATGAGGATTGCTCTACAGTATACATTCTCAACATAATTCAAAGTTATACTAAGCTCGTTTATGTTGCATTTATACTAATACGGGGTCAACCAGGCGAATAGCCAGTTAGAATGACTTTTAATCTATTTAGTATAGATTTTTCTCAGAGTGTACTTTTTATTCATACGACCCATTGAATTGATGTCCTACACTGTAAACCTGGCATTACTCATTAAAGAGTAAAAAACCCTCATTATTTACCAGCATATGGAGCTGTCAAAATAATGGGTAATTAATCTTTTTCGATAATGAGTGTTTTGTGCCCATTTACATGTTTGGAAAGACTACTCTTTAATGGGTGAAAAATCCCTTGGTATATTAATTATAATCATCAAAGATCATTCTCCTAAAAGGAATGTTGATACAGTTGAAGTAAAGTAAGTTCCCATCTTTTGAAATATAATAAAAAATATATAATTAAACTCTTGTTTTTCTAGCTAACAACAACTCCTTAGAAGCTACACCGTCCTGGACACGACATTTCAGGAAGTCGCCGGTTCCACCACCGTTCAAAATCTTCGGTTCGGCTCGGCGCTATTTCTGCCAGCACTTCAGAATTTCGGAGACAAGAGCTCGTCCATACAGTTGGAAGCAGCTTAATAGCTAAAAACGGGACAATGCTTCATGATAGGATTTCCGATCGGAGTAAGGAACCGTCTCTATCATTCATTGATCACTCTAATCGCTTGCTTCCGGAACAAGCAACAAGCGCCGAACAATCTGGACTGTGCGGAAGCAACGATACCCCATACCTTCGCTGCATTTTCCCATCTTTGCACACGAGAACGGGCAGAGTACATCATGCGAAGGTGCATGGGATCCAGCGATCTGAATGACCTGCTTCTGGCTGGCGCTTCCAACAATGGCTTTAACTTGCTTCCGAGTTATTTGGACCGAAAGGAGGGACAGATCGGTTGGCAGCTGAACCCGTAGCAGGGATATGCCGCATCAGCAGCTGCCACCGGCAAATAGAAGAAACTAAAAAAGCAAGCACCCAGTTGAAATTTTTGTTCAGCAATTATGCTTAAACGAATAGCAAATAAACAAATGTATAGTATGTATTTTGCTTTGAATAAATATGATCAAATAAAGATAAATGCTCGAATTAATGTTCTTCTGCTTTTAAGAATAGCAATACAATAACCTTGCCAATTACAATACAAATTTTAAGGATAATAAAGGGTAAAATTCATCCTTTATTGGAGAAAAAGTTTTTCAAATAATGAGTAAAAATTACGCCTGAAACTGACAGATAAGCCGTTTACTCATTAATGAGTAAACGGTGTTTACTCTTTTAATGAGTTGAACTATAGATAGTGGAATATATAGATGAGCGAAGATAAATCCTCTGTCTCCAAACGAACTGTCAAACGTGTCTCCAAACGAGCATGACGTCACGATTTCAATGGAAACGTTAAGGGCTGTGACGTCATATGCGCGTGTGCACGGGCAAAAAAATCGACTCAGCCATGCTTCCGCTCATCTATAGATTCTACTATCTATAAGTTGAACTAGTTAACTTCATAATGGGTACTTTTTTACCCATTAAAGAGTACTTTGGTGGCACAGTGTAAACTTCATTTTAGGTAGATGGATCTAATCGTGTGAAATTGTGTAAATTTAATTTAGTTTGGTCTAAATTTATATCTTCGTGTCATATATTCCACAACACCAAAACATCAAAATCATAACTTCCACAGGACATGTCAAAATAAATTTCGACTGAAACCAGCCAAACGCATTTTGTTGCACGTGTGTTTGGAAGCAGAACAAATTTGTTCCAAAAAGTTTGTGTTTTCAAGATTTTTGTCCTAAAATCAGATACTATCGTTACTATCAAGTTGAAAACAAAAGTTCAAAATATGGGTAAGAAATCAAAGTCGAAAAATAAAGGAAACTTTGCGGTATCTCAAAATGGCCAAAATGGAAAAGGTAAAAGGATATAATGTACATACCGTTGTTAGGGGTGATAATGGGTCACAGTTTCAACTACTTAGATTGCTTGTAGAATAGATTGAATGTATCTGAGGGCAAGAAAGCTAAAATACAAGAGACCTTTTTGAACGATTTTGCTATCCGACCTCCAGGCCACCGGAGAGAGCGATGACCAAATCTCACCCCAGACCCATTGTCATCCCCGATGGCGGTACGAGAAAAACGTGTTTTTATTTATGCAATCTTAATGTTTAACATGTAATAAACATACTTATACTTACTTACTTAACTTTCAGCATCTGTCGAGGATCTGGAAGATAATTTCGAACTAGAAACGGAACCATCAAAAGCGGACAAAAAGAAAAACAAGCGGAAAACTAAGGAGCCTGCTGCTGGTACATGTAAGTTGTTCTGGGAATAAGTTCTGTAGAATGGTTATTAACGTATATCTCTTGCAGTTGTTAAAAGGCCAAAATACAGTGACGATGAAGATGCCGAGGAAGACAATAACTTAGATACAAATGCGTCAGGTGAAACAGAAACACCGGCTGTGGGTGGCGGGAGTGCGTATGAAATTCTTCTGGGTAATCAGGAATTCGAAACACTCCGCAATAAAGTGTCAGATAATACGCTGAAGGCCATAACCGAAATGGGTTTCACCAAGATGACAGAAATCCAGGCCAAGGCTATTCCTCCGTTGCTGGAAGGCCGCGATTTGATTGGCTCAGCCAAGACGGGTAGTGGAAAAACACTAGCATTTTTGATTCCGGTAGTGGAATTAATCTTCAAGCTGCAATTCAAACCACGGAACGGGACCGGGGTGATCATTATTTCGCCTACTCGGGAACTCGCGATGCAGATTTTTGGTGTGTTGAAGGAATTGATGGCACATCACCATCACACGTACGGGCTGCTCATGGGAGGCGCCAGTCGGCATACGGAGAACGAAAAACTGGGAAAGGGATTGAACATTGTGGTGGCAACTCCAGGTCGATTGCTGGATCACTTGAAGGGGACGCCTAACTTCCTCTTCAAAAACTTACAGTGCTTGGTCATAGACGAGTGCGATCGAATTCTGGAGATTGGATTCGAAGAAGACATGAAACAAATCATTGGTATCCTTCCTAGTGAGTATACATTCTTTGCCGATTGAAACATTTCTGAAGTGATTCCATAGTTTTATTTACAAAACAGTATAAATAATTTGCAATCCATTGATAACTGTAAAATAGCGATTGATTTTTCCATTAACGATGTAACGAATTTAAATAAATATTAACAGAAAAGCGCCAGACAATGCTGTTCTCGGCAACGCAGACTTCACGAACGGAGGAATTGGGAAAGCTCGCGTTGAAATCGGAACCTATCTACGTCGGTGTGGATGATCACAAAACGGAAGCGACAGTAACGGGATTAGAACAGGGTTACATTGTGTGTCCCTCTGAGAAACGTTTGCTGGTGTTGTTCACGTTTCTCAAGAAAAATCGCAAGAAGAAGGTGATGGTGTTCTTCTCGTCCTGCTTGTCGGTCAAATATCACCACGAACTGTTCAACTACATCGACCTTCCGGTGAATTCTATTCATGTGAGTTGGCACGAATTACGGTTCGCTTTGCGGCGTATGATAAATAATGCATATTTGTTTGTTTCTAGGGCAAACAAAAACAAGCAAAACGAACGTCGGTGTTCTTCCAGTTTTGCAATGCAGAATCCGGTATCCTACTGTGCACAGATGTTGCTGCACGAGGTTTGGATATTCCTGCCGTGGATTGGATCGTGCAGTATGACCCTCCGAATGATACCAAGGAGTACATTCATCGCGTTGGACGTACCGCCCGAGGTGAGAACATTTGTGGCCATGCACTGCTTCTTCTCCGCCCAGAAGAGGTGGAATTCCTCAAGTACCTAAAACAAGCCAAGGTACCCTTGAATGAGTTCGAATTCTCCTGGAGCAAAATTGCCGACATTCAGCTTCAGCTGGAAAATCTCCTATCGAAAAATTACTTCCTGAATCAGTCCGGTAAGTTGGCGTTTAAATCGTACGTTCGAGCGTACGAAGGGCACCATATGAAGGACGTTTTCAACGTCGGTAATTTGGATCTGGTAAAGGTCGCGAAAAATTTCGGTTTCACGCAGCCACCTTACGTGGACTTTGGTAAGAGCTTCAAGATTCAGAACTCGGATCGACGAGCGGGTAATCGCGGGCTGGGTCATTTCAAAACGTTGAACAAGGATAAGAAAGGTGAGATGAAGTTCAAGCACATTAAAAATCGTAAGCAATTGAAGAAGATTGATTACGAGTAGAAGAAGAGATGTGAGAGTCGGAACATTTCGATAAATATAACTTTGTTTAGTACAGTAGTGTTTATTGATTGGAAAGAAAATGTTCAAATTGGTGTAATATGGTTTCTCGAAACGATTTTATTAGCTTTCTTCGGTGAGGTCAAAGTGAAAGTAATAGAGAAAAGTTTTAATGCATTATTAAAGTGAAGTTTGGCAGGAAGTCAGTTCTTAACTGGTCAAATGAAAATAAATCGGGGTCGAGACCACACCAAGGCCTAACTGAGGGACCTTCCGAACCAAATTAAAGAAGGGTAGTATGAATTTTTAAGTCTAAACATTGAACACAGAATATAGATACTTAAACAAACTACACTGTAACATACTTTTTAGTTAAGAAAATTATTTTGAGCTTTTTAGTGGAATGTCTTCACTTGTCATAAGACGAGTTTGTACAATCCCATTGAATTCCACCACTTAATTGTATCTTGACAGATACGTATTTCGAGTCAAGTACGAGACACTGAAGACGGCCTTACTGTTGAGGTCGAAATACGTATCTGTCAAGATACAATTAAGTGGTGGAATTCAATGGGATTGTACAAACTCGTCTTATGACAAGTGATACTTTTCAGGATTTCCTAACCCTTTCGGGACGGATGTCTAGCGTTTTAGATTGGCTGTGTAACATCAAAGAAAAGAGTTATGTCCTCACTTGTATCAGCAAAAGAGTGGAGGTTGGATTTACGGGAAAAATATCGGAGGTCAATTTGAACTTGATCTACTCTTTATGGATCAAAACACGCAAAACACCGCTGCAGCTGACATTGTTGTGGATTTTTTTTTTGTTCGGGTGAACCACTGCGTCCATTTCATTGAACTTTTGTAGTATACCCGTGTCATTTGTTTAGTGCATGCCTTCTGCTCCATTTCTATTGAGAAGAAAAGAATTAGTCATTTTTTATTCATATATTTCTCAAGCTTAATGTAAGGCCTCTTTAGATTAAGGTACCGCTATTTATACCCTTCAAAAAATGGCTTATACCAACTCTCAAAGGCTCGCCCCTCAATCAGTTTCGGCTCAACAATAAGTGGGATAATACTCCCTAGCCAAGGTCACGGGGGTTGACGGTACTGAAGATAATATTCATCTGTGTATCATATCACATTTGGAGCACTTCCGTGCACCTCTAACGATTCACAGTGGGTCGGCTGCTTTGCAGACTGAGCCCCTGATCGTATGTCCCGGAATACTTATCAGGTATATGTAGCTCTTCATATGGAGGATCAGCTAGGGCTCATTAGCACTCTCCAAGGGGTCGGGAAATTAACCATAATTCCTCGTCAACTGGAAGTAGCAAAGCCAACGCGTGGCCACATGTAGGATAGAATAGGTTGTAATATAGATTGAAATTGAGAAGTCTACTTTGTATTTTAGAGACATTCAATTTTCAGAATGTTTTCAATTGGGAGTGGAGAACTATTTAGACTTATCAGGATTTACATCAGGTTGAAAAATTCAAAATAGTAATGTCATAGCAAACCAGAAATCAGCCAAGAAAAACGTAGGATTAAAAAAAATAGATTGATCACAAAATGAAATAATAATATTGAACATTTTAGATTCAGTAATTAAACAGAATTTTATTTTTTTATTTTTGTTTCAGAAATGGTTTAGAGCAGCCAAGGTAGAAGTTTACTGTACTATTGGATAGAAAAATATTAAATTGAAAATCTGAGATAGAAGAGAGACAGAAGAAAAAAGTGGAGGTTGAGATTATAAAAGAGAAAAAGAGATTGATAAAAGGAGAAATCAGATATTGATAGATAGAAGGACATAGGATTTGTAAGGCAATACTCAACAATTCTTTTGTAGTTTTGTACATACCGTATCTAACAATGACTAAAACACTAATAAGACAAAGTTATAAAAGACCTTTAAGTTGAAACATAACAGACAGTCAACCGACAACAACACAATGACAATAACAGATCTAAAATATAGAAGACAAGTAGTGTTTTACATTAATTATACAACTCACAATAATAGAAATGACTATCCAACGAGTAGTACATATTTTTAATGATGTTATTCATATAAATCAATGCTTCATAATCGTAAAATTCATTCATGTAGCTTGGAAATAGACGCAATGAAGCATTACCATACCATTGATAACTGAATCTTGGACCAGACTTTAAAGACTTGAATTTTGAAGAGCGGAATAGAACATGACCATTTGACTACTGAAATTTATGACATCAGACAGTACTGTAAAGGATATGACGCCATAATCTTTTGACAGAGAATACGACACACCGTCTCGTGCGGTGACATACAGGCTTATTCTGCGTCTCGTGCGAATCGACACGAGTCGAGTCGTACCCGTCACCCGATTCCCGTAGTCGAATGAAGTGACAATTAGGTTCTGCAGCGTCTGTACGTAACCTCAATCTGGTGACAGATTAGTAGTACTTCTTGTTGGAGTCAGGGCCAGCCAACCAATCACGAACTCGACCCTTGTCGGAGTCAGTGGAAAGTACTACTAAACTGTCAAAAAAGTTCATTCGACGAGGACCGAATTCATTCGTGACGTCATGCTACAGAACCTAATTGTCGATGTGGATGAACCTCGATGAATTCTCAGTGCATTCTGATAGTCGTTCTATGTCGACAAAAGTCTGACTGGAACGAGGATTTCATGCGAGATTTGTCGGTACGTCAGAAGCAAACGAGAATGGTTCGGAAACGAAAAATCCATATCAATTCACCTAGTAATTCTAGTGATTTTCTCGTGCAGTATAAAAAGTAATAAAATAAGAACATTGGAGAGGATTTCCATTAATTTACATTTGTTTGCTCCGCTAATATGGATGGGGGATCGGATTAGGAAAAATTTTGTCGATGGGCTGAGGGCGAGAGTTCTTGGAAGGAGAATGAAGTGAACCAGCATTGTAGTTCTTAAATGTGGTTCTTAAACTGTAGTTCGGATGTGAATAGTACTTATTGTAATGTTTATAATGTTTATTTGTAATTTGGGAGTACCTTTCTGAGATTGAGTGTCTCAAAAACATTTATTTTTGCATCAACATTTAAACCGTTAAACTGGACAATAGAAAATTAGTTTTTTTTGGGGTCATAATGACCCCAAACTTAAATAGCCATAACTAATTATGAATGCTTTAATCGATTTTCATTGCCATAAAAGAAGGGTTTGGATACAGGTGTGCGTGCCGGTCCGCCGGTGGTATTTTTTTGTAATTTTACTTATCAGTGGTGGCGTTTCCGGTATCACGCTGAGAGCAATAATTATATACCCTGACCTGACGTACATCGGCGTAGCTCCCAGCAAAATAATGTATTTAGCCCTAGCCCTGGAAAGTCCTATGAACTGAAAAATTCTTCTGAATTTCCGCGTGAAATTCTTAGAATTTCTTGGAAGTCGTTTGGAAATTGCTCCAGGAATTAACCCATGAATTCTTTTCTTTTCCTATTTCTTGGGAATCTTTTGGTTCCACAAGATAAGCTCTACTTCGGAAGATTCTTCTGCTTCAATGACTCTACATTCAAACTGGCTTGCTATCCAACTTAGTGTTTTTTTTTGCTTTTTAGTGGAATGTCTTCACTTGTAATAAGACGAGGTCGTACTATCCCATTTAATTCCACCACTTGATTGTAACTTGACAGATACGTAATTCAACTGAACCGTAAGGTCGTCTTCAAGAATTTCTTGAGGGATTGTTGAATTAATATTTAGAGGAGTTTCTGGAGGAATTCCTAAAACTTATACCGAATGAATTGTTGAAAAAATTTCTGTCGGTAATTCTTACAGGAAGTCTTTCGGAAATTTCTCCAGAGATTCCTTCGGAAATTCCTCTGGGAATTCTTTCGAATTCCTCCAAAGATCCTTTCAGAAATTCTTCAAAAAGTTCCATCGGACATTCATACCGGAAATGCTTTGGAATACCTTCAGAATTTGAAGAATTCCTTCAAAAATTCATCCAGGATATTCTTCAGAAATTCGCCCAAGAATTCTTTCGAAAATAGAATGAAGGATTCCTTAGAAAATTCCTACAGGATTTCCTTCGAAACTTACAATCATTCTTTCGGAAATTCCTCCAGAAATTCTATTGGAAGTTCGTCCAGGGATTCTTTCAGAAATTGCTTAAGGGATTCCTTCGGGTATTCTTTCGAAAATTGCTCCAAGAATTTCTACGGAAATTCCCCCTGTAGTTCCTTCGGAAATTTTTCAGGAATTCCTTTAAAAATTCTACCAAAAATACCTTTAGGATTTTTCGAAGGGTTTCCTATATGAATTTCCAACGGATCACCTGGAGGAATTTCCGGGAGAAATCCTGGAGAAATTTCCATAGAAAATCCTGGAAGAAATTCTGAAGAAAATCCTGGGATAAATTCCAAAGAAATTCCTGAAAGTATTCCTGACGGAATTCCTGAAGGAATTTCCGAGGGAAATGGAGGAAGAATTTCCAAAAGAAATCCTGAAGGAATAACCGATAAAATCCTAGAGAAATTCTTAAAGGGATTTCCGAAAGATTTCCCAGAATTCCTGGAGGGTTTCTCTATGGAATATCAGGAAGAATTTCCTAGAGAAATTCTGGAGGAATTTTCGAAGAAACTACTGAAGGAATTTTCAAAGAAACTGCTGAAGGAATTTTCGATGGAACTCCTGAAGGAATTTTCGAAGGAGCTCCTGGAGAAATTTCGGAAGAAGTTCCTAGAGGAATTTCCGAAAAAAAAATCCTAGAGAAAATTCTGAAGGAATTTCCGATGGAATTCCAGGAGGAGTTTCCAAAGTAATTCCTGCGAGAATTTACAAAGTCATTCCTGGTGGAATTTCCGAAGGAATTTCTGAAACAATTTTCAACAGAATTCCTGGAGAAACTTCCGGAGGAATTTCTGGAGGTACTTCTGAGCGAATTCCTGGAGGAACTTCCGGGGGAATTCCTGGAGGAACTTCCGGGGGAATTCCTGGAGGAACTTCCGGGGGAACTCCTGGAGGAACTTCCGGAGGAATTCATGGAGGAACTCCCGGAGGAATTCTTGGAGGAACTTCCGAGGGAATTCCGAGGGAATTCCTGGAGGAACTTCCGGAGGAATTCCTGGAGGAACTTCCGGGGGAATTCCTGGAGGAACTTTCGGGGGAATTCCTGGAGGAACTTCCGGGGGAATTCCTGGAGGAACTTCCGGAGGAATTCCTGGAGAAACTTCCGGGGGAATTCCTAGAGGAACTTCCGGGGGAATTCCTAGAGGAACTTCCGGGGGAATTCCTAGAGGAACTTCCGGGGAAATTCCTGGAGGAACTTCCGGGGGAATTCCTGGAGGAACTTCCGGAGGAATTCCTGGAGGAACTTCCGGAGGAATTCCTGGAGGAACTTCCGGAGGAATTCCTGGAGGAACTTCCGGAGGAATTCCTGGAGGAACTTCCGGAGGAATTCCTGGAGGAACTTCCGGAGGAATTCCTGGAGGAACTTCCGGAGGAATTCCTGGAGGAACTTCCGGAGGAATTCCTGGAGGAACTTCTGGAGGAATTCCTGGAGGAACTTCCGGAGGAATTCCTGGAGGAACTTCCGGAGGAATTCCTGGAGGAACTTCCGGAGGAATTCCTGGAGGAACTTCCGGAGGAATTCCTGGAGGAACTTCCGGAGAAATTCCTGGAGGAACTTCCGGAGGAATTCCTGGAGGAACTTCCGGAGGAATTCCTGGAGGAACTTCCGGAGGAATTCCTGGAGGAACTTCCGGAAGAATTCCTGGAGGAATTTCCGGAGGAATTCCTGGAGGAATTCCTGGAGGAACTTCCGGAGGAATTCCTGGAGGAACTTCCGAAGAAATTCCTGGAGGAACTTCCGGAGGAATTCCTGGAGGAACTTCCGGAGGAATTCCTCGAGGGACTTCCGGAGGAATTCCTGGAGGAACTTCCGGAGGAATTCCTGGAGGAACTTTTCTGCGGAAGTTCTTTCAGGAATACTTCCGAAAGTTTCTTCGGGAATATTCCGGAAGCTCTGTCAGGGTTTTCGGAAGTTTTTCGGGAATTCCTCCAATTTCATTCGAAAGCTCTTGCGGAGTTCAAGTAAGTTCTACCGCAAGTTCTTCTTGGAATTAATTTGGAAGCTCCTCCGGAAACTCCTTCACTAATACTTTCGAAATTCATTTGAAAATTTCTTTCAAAATTTCATCAAGAAGTTATTCCTCCAGAAATTTCTCCGAGAATTACCTCGGCAATGGTTCTAAAATACCATAAAAATTCTTCCAAAAATTTCCTCGATCTCTTTTTTAGAAACTTCTATGAGAAATTGTTTAGATTTAGCGCTGGCGTCCGCTGGTTACTTATTCCGGAATTTTACCTTCAATTTCTCAAGGAATTCCCTCAAAACGTTTCATAGATTACTTCTAGAGCTCTAAATAATACCTCGAGAACTCTCCAGAAATTCTCTTTGGATTTCTTTTAGAAATTCACTTGAAACCACACGAGAAATTCTACAAGAATATTTTCTAAAAATTCTTTCATTTTCTCGACGATATCCTCCAGAAATTCATCCAAAAATTCCTTCAGAAATTTTCCCCTTGATTCAAGAATTCTTTAAGAAATTTCTACCAAAATTTCTTCCAGAATGCCCTTTATGAATTTACCTTGAGATGTCTCCCAAATTTCATCCGGAAACTCGTTCTAACAACCATTCAGTAACTGCTATGAGAAATTCCTTTTTCCCGAAGGATTTTTTGTGAGAATGTCCGAAGGAAAACCTGTCCCGAAGCACATGCTCTACGAATTTTCTGGATTTCTGATTTACATTGCTGGAAACATATTTGGATGCATACCTACTAGAAAAAATTTACGATAGAATTTTGGGCAAATTTTCCAATGAACAACGAAATTTTGAAATAATTTCGGACCAACTGTTTACCCACATATTTTCAAATTTGCCGATTCATTTGCCGTTCCGAAGACATTGTGTTTTAAGCTTTAATTCCAATAATTTCCAAAATATGACAACATTTAGTAGTTGCGGGTTTTCTAGGTATTTTCCCGGTGACCACAATGGTTCGTGTGTGGGTCATAATGTCAATTCCATACTTGATAGCAATTGGTTCTAAAGAAAATCTTGGCGCTTTGCGATGAAATTTACGAATTGATTATTTTTACGGATGCTCCGGTTTTTCAAGAGGACGTAGTGACTTCTAAATATACACACCACTTTAAAACCACACTCATACACTAGACAAAGCGACACAAGCATACATACTCATATTCAAACACCAACAGACAAAATCACCCAGGTCCCGGATACCCCGTCACCTCGTCTCGCCCTCGGATACCCACGTGGTTGAATTCCAAACTAATATGACGAGCATCACAATTGATTTAAAGGAAGGATATCTTTCAACAATATGAAAAAATATCTTCTAAAGCATCTAACAGTTAACTGACCCCCTTCTTAATAGATTTTGCTAATTTAACATGAAATTTCTCAAACTAGCACTAGCATCATCAGGCGTTTGAATTCTAAACATAGCTGATAGACCACTTTCAGGATGATTTTGACCGCTTAATGCTTATTATTTTGCTGAAGGATTTCCCAGAATTCTACGGAGAATTTCCAAAGAATATTGCCTAGGTTTCCGGCATAATCCTGTGAAGGTTTTCGAAGAATGCCCAAAAACAATCAGAGACTGCAATACGAAAGATTTTCATATAATCCTACGACTACTTTCATATTATTTTATTTAAATTATAATTCAAAAAGAGATTACATTAGCAATATTTCGATTTCTAAATAATAGCATTTGAAAGTCAAAATGAAATACCTACTCCGTAACTTCATCGTTATTTTTCTCTTCTCCTAATGTCCAGGGCGGCACAGCAGATAAACATTCGGAAATTAAACGTCCGGGAATACTCGAGCAACTAGTTCAATTCCCATCGCCATGGCCCATATATTCCGCACAGATTCCTTCCTCCAGAACCGTGTAATATGATGGAATCCAATCCAACTTCTGCGAGCATCTCGATGGCAAAAAAAACTTCTGAATGGTGCGCCATGGTGTTCGTAGATGAAAATCTGGATCTGGTTCTGATAGGTTGGTGATACCATCACGTAAAAACACTCTTCCTCGTCAATTAACCGTAACTGTAATTAATAAATTACAATAGTAACATTTTATTGTTATTAAATTTCAAACATACCTAGTTTGTTTTGGTTTTCCTCCGAAGAAAAATTCAGCGAACTATAACACACAAATCTTAACCATTTCCAAAAAGAGCGAATTTCTATAATCACTTTAGTCGCAAAGATAGTTAAAAAATCGATCAATAATTCATTGGATTATTCTCAAATGGTGAAATAAAGCATACATTATTCAATTATGGTTCTGTTTTTGCAAATATTTGTAATAAAAACCATATTTAAAAATATTGTTTTGTTTAGCTTTATTCTTTTCGCCCTTATCTAAACCCAGTGATGAACTTTTATTAGTTTGACGTTTCTCTGGGTGAACTTCAATTCGGTGTCGGTTCATCCTTCCTCTCGATACGAAATGAACGCCTCGCCTCGCGCGAGTCGACATTCGGAATAAAGCGAGAAGTGTCACACGACAGCGAAACGAGAACAGTCGTCTCGACTCGTGCGAGACGCAGAATAAGGGTGATAGTGCGCGCTCTCGGAATACGACAGGTATTTCCCCCTGTAATTCGCGGCCGCCGCGTTTCAAACGTTCACGAACAAGTGTATACAGTGCTACAAAATCGCAACAGTGAAGACTAGCTGTGAATCGACGAAAAAAAACGGGTAAACGAAGTGAAAAGTGTATTCAACACGTGCTGGAGACAACCAAAACAAACAGCCATCGTCCGGCTGTTTTCATTCAGTTGTCGATGGTGTGGGTAGCGGTACACCCAGAGGAAGATTTTTGGTGAAAATAAAAAGTGTCGAAAAGTTTCGAAACCTCGAAGGAAAAATTAAATACTGAATAGTGTCCGAAAGTGTATACTGGGAATCTTACAGTGTCCGCCGTAATTGTGTGCCTACAGTGGGGCGTGAAATACCAAGAATTACATAAATTTGAGGTTGAAGGGACAAGTTGGGTGTATTCTTCGTTAGTCCATTTGGGGTAGGTAACGGGTGACCGTTGCCATAGTGGTACAATCAACCTAATTCAACATGGCGGCCGCCAGTAGCGGCGACCCCGGAGGGTCTGTTGGACGTAGACTACCAAATTATATGGATCCAACAAACAAGTTTGGTGAATTAACGTTTCTTCAGCTAACCGCAAAAGATGGTGCCACACTGCCGATCAATCCTTTTATCATTGGAAAAACGGTTGAAGCATGTGCCGGTGGAGCCATCGAAAGTGCTAAAACCGAAGCACAAGGCACAAAATACACTTTGTGTGTTCGGGATCCAGCCCAAGTTACCAAACTGCTCAAACTGAAATCGCTCATCGACGGAACCGACGTTGAAGTCATTCCCCATCCAAATCTGAACACTAGCAGATGCGTCATCTCCTGCTTTGAGCTGATTTACATGGAAGAAAAGGATATCCTAACAGAACTAATCAACGAAAATGTTGTCCGTGTACAACGCATCACCAGGAATGAGGGTGGTAAAAAGGTAAATACGCCTGCGTTGATCCTTACATTCTGTAAGACCACGTTCCCAGAATTCATCAAAGTCGGCCTGCTACGTGTTCCCACCCGTCCGTACTTTCCGAATCCCATGCTATGTTATGGGTGTTTCAGCTACGGCCACACACGTATACGATGCCCTGGACCGCAACGCTGCTTTAACTGTTCCGATAATTTTCACGGAGAAGAATGCGATAAGGCACCGTCCTGTCAGAACTGCAAGGGCAACCACAGACCGACTAATCGCCAGTGCCCGGTTTATAAAAAAGAAGTAGAGGTAATCAAAATCAAAGTGCGTAACAATCTGAGTTTTCCAGAGGCCAGAAAACGTGCTGAACAGCAAATAGGAAATAGTTACGCTCAAGCAGCAGCACAGCAGACCGTGATCGAGAGAAAGCTGAAGGAACTGGAGATGGCCATGATGAAAAAAGATAAAGAAATCGCCCGACTGCATGAAGAAAGTAAACGGAAGGATGAACGTATCGAGCAAATGACGGCAATCGTTAACCAAATAAAAATCCGGCAGCAAATCGGCAAAATAAAACAGAATCAAGACTACGAAACCATCAGCAACGAAAAGCCGCACCACAGCCATGAACAACGACCAGTCCACATGACGATAGGCGTCACCACTCGATCGAGGAACAACTCCCCAGTCGTTCAGGAGAGGCGAACGACTTCAGAAAAGCAATCACACCAAACCGGCAACCTCACCAGACCATAGACCGCCACCGAAAAAACCGCTTTTACCCACGACCTCACGCAAATGGATTTTTCCAGTGAGGAATCGGAGATACCGAAGACATGCCCTAGTCAACAAGGTCTTCGATAACTCCACTTCTCAACAGCGCATGAATTACAACGACGACCAAGGCACGAACACGGACAATGAGCTCAATCGGTTCGGAAGTAGGGAAAGTGTAGTACCTCTTCCGACGCAAGTATGGCAGGTCGAAGGAGTCATCCGGGACGTCTTACCCCAACCCGTTGATGACGAATTCGCCTCCGTAACCGATCAAAATACTGAACACACCACGATAACGGAAACTCGAAATAGACGGCAGAGAGAAGAGGTAGCCCTTCTTTTCACTGGCCACCGCCATTCACAAGCAAGTATAATCTACCCAGCTTTTACACCCGATAGAAGCGTTACCAGCAACGACGATGTCCACAGAACTACACAAAGTATTTCCCCAGTGCCGGTAGATCTGGAAATAATCGTGTAGTAGTTTCGGCAACGGCTGGCACTGTGGGGCAAGACGTCCCACAGGTCAGTACTCGCTTATTCCAACCACAGGCAGATACTGTCTCGTCCAACATTCCAGGTCACTTCCAAGCTGCGGTTCCCGAAGATGCCCCTTCATCGGATCGTCGAAGTAATATTACACAAAGCGCTTCCCCAGTGCCGGCTGTTGTCGGTATTGGTAAAACTAGTGTAATTGTTTCGACAGCGGCTGGCACTGTGGGGCAAAACGTCCCACAGGCAAGTTCCAGCTTTGAGCACACATCTCCAGAGATTATCGTGGCACCTTTTTCTCCCACAGTTGATCAACCAACGCGAAGAGTATCCACATCGTCATCTGTCACATGCTCCATCACGGATAGTCGCTCTGGCGGCGTTTTCGCTCTACAGTGGAACCTGCGTGGTCTAAGGGCCAACATTAGTGAGCTGAAGCTTCTCATCGCCGATCTGGAACCTTGCGTCGTGGCACTCCAGGAGACCAAAGTGAACCAAACCGTTGTCCCACCAGATTTCGTCGGCAGGAACTATACCTTACTCCTAGAATCAAAAAGCGTGCACTATTGGCAACGCGGGGTTGGCCTTGCTATAAGGGAAGGCATACCATTTGAGCGTGTACAGATCGACACCCCACTGCATCTTATTGCTGCTCGCATTCACGCACCGATCCAGGTAACCGTAGTTTCTGTGTACATTCCGCCGAGCTCTGTTCAATGTCAGGTCGCAATGGGTGAGTTGTTAGAGCAACTGGAAGGTCCAGTGCTGCTTCTCGGAGATTTCAATGCGCATCATCTCGCGTGGGGCTCAAACCATTCGAACCCGCTTGGTCGTTTCATCGCCGAAACGACTTTGAATAAACAGTTGGTAATTCTAAACGATCACTCGCATACTCGTATCGACCCGGCTACGGGAAATACTTCGGCCATCGACTTGACCATCTGCTCCGAAAGCCTGGCTCGTAAGTTCACTTGGCGTACGTTAACGGACACTTACAATAGCGACCACCACCACTACGACCAAGCTGACTGGCCGTTGTACGAACAGCTCACGGCAGAAACAATCCGGCCAGATGTCGAATGGGATGTAAGCAGCTTTACTGAGAAGATTACAGCGGCCGCAATAAAATCTATACCTCGGACCAGCGGCAAAATTGGACCAAAAGCGGCTCCGTGGTGGTGCCCCGAAGCAAAAACGGCAATCCGATGGAGAAGAAAGTGTCTTCGCTCCCTTCGACAACTCCAGTCATCCGACCCGGATCACCCCGAAGCACTGGCGAGATTTCAAGAAGCAAGGGCAGCAGCACGAAAAGCGATCACTCAGGCAAAGCAGCAATCGTGGGAAAAGTTCGTGGCGAGAATATCACCCAGCAGCACGTCGACTGAATTGTGGCGGACCGTGAACACTCTACGTGGTAATCGGCGACAGCGTCCGGTAGTCCTCCAGCGATCGGACGGGTTCATGGATGATCCCAAAGAAGTAGCAGAAGAACTAGCGAAAGTTTACAGCGAAAGATCTGCGACCTCCAGCTACCCTCCTTCGTTCCAAATAGCGAAAGCGGCGGCTGAACGAAAACTCATCGATTTTTCGCAAAACAGCGATGATGTGTACAACATCGATATCACCCTCGGCGAACTTTTGTGGGCCCTCGACAAAGGGCAAGGTGCCTCAACAGGCCCAGATTCAATAGGGTATCCTCTGCTGCAACATCTGCCTCTGTCCGTGAAGACGTGCCTGCTTGAACTACTTAACAATATCTGGCGCAGTGGCGAATTTCCTGAAAGTTGGCGGAATGCTATAGTCATTCCGATCCCGAAATCTAACTCCCACGAGACCGGTGCCAACGCATTTCGACCAATCTCACTCACCAGCTGCATGGCTAAACTCTTCGAACGGATCATTAATCGCCGGTTGATCACCGAACTAGAGTTGAGTGGACGACTCGACAAGCGCCAACATGCTTTTCGGGCAGGACACGGTACGGACACGTATTTTGCCGAGCTTGAAAGGTCGCTACCTACCACTGACGAACACTGTCTTATTGCTTCTCTTGATCTGTCGAAGGCGTACGACACCACCTGGCGACATGGCATACTACGAACCTTGAAATCTTGGCGAATTCGAGGGCGCATGCTGAACATGCTGCAAAGCTTCCTCTCGGAGCGCACCTTCCAGGTGTCCATAGGGGGACACATGTCTCAACAATATTCGCAGGAGAACGGAGTTCCACAGGGTTCCGTCTTGTCCGTGACGTTGTTCCTCGTGGCCATGCAGCCGATCTTCCGTGTGCTGCCAGACGGAGTTCAAATTCTTTTGTACGCGGATGATATCCTTCTCGTAGTACGAAGGTCAAAGGGAGAAGGTTTGCACCGGAAACTGCATGCGGCAGTCAAGGCAGTGGATAAGTGGACGAAGAGTGTTGGATTCACCATATCAGCGACGAAATCGCAAACATTCTATTGTAGTCCAAATGCACGCCGTGAGCCGACACAGAGCATCACCATAGACCGATCCCCCATCCCGAAGACCAATCGCCTGAGGATTCTAGGTGTCACTCTCGACCGAACACTTACGTTCAAACCGCACTGTAAGATGGCCAAGAAAGCTTGCGAATCGCGACTAAGGATCCTGCAGATGATCGGAGCAGAAACTTCCGCGTGGCAATCGCACGACTCTTCTGCAGGTAGGCTCGGCTTTAATCACCGCTAAGCTGACATATGGAATAGGATTAGTTAGCCGAGGAGGTCCGGAAACCCTGCAAAGTCTCGCTCCTGCATATAACACAATGGTCCGTCACGCTTCCGGAGCATTCGTAACTAGCCCGATTAACTCGCTCATGGCTGAAGCTGGCAATCTACCGTTCCAACTATTGGCCGTTCAGTCTATTGCACGGACGGCCATTCGGATGTTAGCTAAAGTCGACACAACAGCATCCTTCCGCTGGTTCATCGAGCTTCCGACCGTGTACTCGAAGTAACGGGTACAGCGCTTCCCGCTGTTGGCCAGCTCATAAGGCAGAGCAATCGTGTTTGGCACGCACGTAAACCGTCGATAGTATGGGATGTAAAGAACAGTGTCCGAGCCGGCGACCCACCAGACAGAGTTCGTCCAGTCGTCCAACAGCTACTTTCAACCGAATTTCACAGGTCGACAGTAATTTACACAGATGGCTCCAAGCATGATGACAAGGTAGGGTCCGCCTTCCACTCCCATGGCCTAGTCGGAAAGTTTAGTCTCCCAAAAGAATGCAGCGTCTTCTCGGCTGAGGCGTATGCCATCAAGAAGGCAGTAACTATGCGAAATATCAATGACGACTTGGTGATACTAACGGACTCTGCAAGCTGCTTGTTGGCGTTAGAATCGGGAGCATCGAAACATCCGTGGATCCAGGAAATAGAACAAACAGCACAAAACAAACCTGTCCGTTTCTGCTGCACACTGGTGTGAAATGAAATACTGTGGCTGATCAACTAGCGAACGAGGCCAGGGAACAGCCTGTCATTGACACGCCTATCCCTGGAGAAGATGCGTTACGAATGGTAAAACAGGCGATACGACTCCGGTGGGACCGTCAGTGGTATGAGTGTAGAGACGCGAAGCTGAGGGAGATAAAATACGATACGAATAGGTGGGCAGACCAGGGTAGCGTAGCCGAGCGGCGTGCCCTAACTCGGTTGAGAATTGGTCACACGCGGCAGACCCACTCTTTCCAGCTGAAAAAGGATTCTCCGCCCACCTGCGATTGCTGTGGAACCATGAACGACGTACGACACCTTATTTTGCATTGCCGGAAGTATGAGAAAGAACGACAGGAGAACGACATCAGCACTACTAGTCTGAGAGATGCCCTGAGTAATGATGAAGGAAGAACAAAGAAACTTATGGTGTTCTTGCACCAAACGCGATTATACGAGCAACTCTGAATGGTGGGAGGTCTTAAAAATGGTATCAGCAAAATTATATCATCGGCAGAGCTACACGAAGCCTTTCCCCAGTGCCGGCTGTTGCCGGCAGATCGGGATACAATCGTGTAGTAATTTCGGCAACGGCTGGCACTGTGGGGCAAAACGTTCTACAGGTCAGTACTCGTTTATTCCAACCGACAACAGATACTGTCTCGCAAAAAATTCCAGGTCGCTACCAAGCAGCAGCAGTCCTCTCATCCGGGAAAGGGCCCCGACGAATCGTCGAAGAAATATTACACAAAGCGCTTCCCCATTGCTGGCTGTTGTCGGTGTTTTCAAGACTAGTGTAATGGTTTCGACAGCGGCTGGCACTGTGGGGCAAAGCGTCCCACAGGCAAGTTCCAGCTCTGAGCTAATATCCTCACAGGTTATCGTGGCACCTTTTCTCCCACAGATGACCAACCAACGCAGAGCAGAGTCCGCTGCAGACTTCGGCACGAGTTGTCGTTACGGCGGCGCCTCCGATCTACAGTACCACATGCTTTACATAATTCTTTGTTTGCACAGAAGAAGTGACTGACAATTTATTCGTTAGGACGAGAGAAGGAGAAGGTGAAGCTGAAGAGAAGAAAGATTATGAGATGGTTTCCTCTCTCGAAGGAAAAGGACGAATAATTTTGAATTTCATTTCAATTAGTTGTAAATCAAAATTTTAGACGCATACTCCCTGACACGAATGCACCCATGGCGGTGTGAAGTGTCTCTAATAAACAAACAAACAAACAAACAGTACTGTAAAGGATATGACGCCATAATCTTTTGACAGAGAATACAAAATTACTGTCAAGATGCGCCGTTGCGTCAATCGCTGTAGAACGGCCTTTACTTGGAGATGGCATCAGTACCACCCGTTGTCAACATAGACTACTATTCGGTATTGAATGTCGGCTCCAAGAAAACATTAAATCAACTTTACATGTTAATTATTCGGAAAACATTCATGCGCGTGATGAGCTTTCCTTATTATTATTATTTGTTTTTAAACTGACAGACTGCGGGAAGGGAAATGTATCGGTATGATCACAATACGAACCCAGACCGCAGTGACCTAGTGAGCAACATAGCTTGAGTCGTCTGCTAGTATTGTGTATCACATGGAGAGCCCAGTCGAGATACTAGTCTATTAAGACTACAACTGGTCAACTCACAAAAAAAAAAAAAAAAAAAAAAAACTATAAGTGGGATAATACTGATTTTGACCATGCATCGGTACTGAAGTTCAAATATATTTTTGCTTTTCTTATGAGTTTCGAATTCGTTTTTGTATAGAGATCTGATTTCATTGCGTTTGGCATTTCCGAATCTCACCTTTACACAGAGCTCTAATCAGTCAGAGGGTTCAGCAGATCCACCAAATTCGTATCCGCTTCTCTCCTAATTAATCAACGCTCTGGAGCTTGGATATTTATGTCGTCGGCTTCGAAACCAGCCTAAGATTGAGTTACGTTTTTATAATTTACTCCATTGACTCCATCCAAAAGGAGCAAAAAATGGGTCATCTAAAAGCAAATTATAATCGTTCCATACTCTTCCGACCATCACTCATAAGTATTAACAAGAATAGTAAGAACTAGAGCACAGTGTGGTAGATCTTACTCCGTAATGCAACATGAAGAGTGTCTACCCAGCATTACAGGCTCAGTTAACTGCCTGGCTAATTGTTTCACCTCAGCACGGGTCGCCAGACACCTTGGGATTCGGGGTTAGGGACGTCATATTGTCAGCTTCAGTGTTGTACCGAGCCTGGCGATATGACCGGATTTACACCGTTACGCACTACTTCAGAGTATCCATATCCCAGCGTAACGGGACGTTGTGGATTTTACAAATGCTGCAAATGTTTAACTTCCCCGAGGATGAAACTAAGTTGTCTACCTATCAAAGTATACGAAAAGAGTGTTATGGACATCAACAACATCATGGTGTCATTGAGTGTCGAATTTCCGAATACAAATTGCGGACGGTACCATTAGCATCCAAACACTTTCTTACTGTGGTCGAAGCGATAAAAAACCGCAAATTTTCAGTTCTACACTCATGGAACAATCGATCAAACTTGTGATTTTTGGGCGGCCGCTTCTCAGTTTGAGTTAAAAAAAAGAAAACGAAGGAATATGTCAAGGTGTTGCACGCTTTAAGACTGTGTGAATTTTGACATCAAGACATTTTGATTAAGTGTCAAAGCTTATAATCTAAATAGGTTTTGAAACGATCGGATTCATTAACATTTTTTAAGTTTTTTTTGAATCAATAGCTTATTCCTGAATACCTGAGTAATTTTTTTCAGGGAAAACGGTCCATTATATTAGCTAACTACCATCTAGATTTTTTCGATATTTTCGAAATGGTCGCTCAGGATCGTCTGGCATGCCTCCAGTAGAACCTTCAGTGAAGCTTTGCGCTTGGAGGAAAACACGGAAAGTTTGAGTGGGGATGACCTGGTTGCGGTTCTGTAACGAGCGTGCGACGCTACCATGCCGAGGAAGGCACGACTGCGGAATAGTCGACCACATGTATACTGGCGAAGCGAGCATATTGCAGCCCTTCGAGCGGCCTGCCTTCGAACTAGAAGAAAAACGCAAAGGCGGAAGTGAGGGAGGAAAGCATCGAGCAATTCAAGGCAGCGAGACTGGCTCTAAACAAGGCCATCAAAGAAAGCAAGAAAGCCTGCTTCGACAGATTGTGCCAGAGCGCCAACTCGAACCCATGTGGAGACGCCTATAGGGTGGTTATGGCCAAAACAAGACGAGCACTGGCACCTCCTGAGCGATGTCCAAAGAGGTTGAAGACGATAATCGAAGATCTATTCCCGCACCACGGCCCAACCCATTGGCCGCCAGCAGCGAGGGTAGGAGCAAATGACGGAGCAGTGGGCGGGATCACGAACATGGTGTTGAAGCCAGCCATACTGACTAATCCGGACATGTTTAGGTTAGCCATGCAGAAGTGTCTGGACGAGCGGACATTCTCGGATATATGGAAGAGACAGCGTTTGGTCCTGTTACCGAAACCTGGTAAGCCACCAGGAGAACCCTCAGCGTACAGACCAATCTGTCTAATAGACACGGTAGAGAAGTTACTGGAGAAGTTGATCCTGAACAGGCTGTCGCCGTACGTGGAGAAGGTAGGAGGATTATCGAGCGAGCAATTCGGCTTTCGGAGAGGAAGGTCTACTCTGGGTGCCATTAAATCGGTGGTTGACACTGCAAAGGTCGCCATCGAATGTAAGCGGCGTGGTATACGTTACTGCGCAGTAATAACACTCGATGTGCGGCATGCTTTCAACAGTGCTTGCTGGATGGCGATCGCGAACTCGTTGCTTCGGCTGGGAGTACCGGTAGGGCTGTACAAGATTCTGGGAAGTTACTTTCAGAATCGAGAATTGATCTACGGGACATACGAAGGTTTGGTTAGCGCCCTCATCACGGCAGGTGTCCCAAAGGGATCAATTTTGGGTCCATTGGTGTGGAACGTGATGTACGATGGAGTGCTGAGGTTAAAGCTTCCACCAGGAGTCAAGTTAGTGGGATTCGCTGATGACGTAACCATGACCGTGTACGGAGAATCCATCGAGGAGGTCGAATTGACTGCATCCTATTCAATCAGTCTAGTGGAGGAATAGTTGCGCAGCAAGAAGCTCCAGCTGGCGCATCATAAAACGGAGATGATAGTCGTTAACAACCGGAAATCGGTTCAAGAGGCGACAATTAGAGTCGGCGGTTGCGACATCACCTCCAAGAGATCTCTGACACAATTGGGGGTGATGCTCGACGATCAGTTGTTTTTTAAAAGTCACGTCGACTACGCCTGCAAGCGCGCGTAGACGGCGATAGCGGCACTATCGAGGATGATGGCGAACAGCTCTAGAGTGTGCTCAAGCAAGCGTGGCGGTTTCAATTCTACGATACGGATGTCCAGCCTGGGGATCGGCGTTGAGTGTAAACTGCAACGTGCGAAAGCTGGAGAGTACTCATAGGCTAATGTGCCTGAGAGTCATCAACGCATATCGCACCGTATGTCGCGAAGCGGCATGTGTACTCGCGGGCATGATGCCTATCAAACTGGTGGTGGAGGAAGACGAGGAGCCTTTACGGATAGCGGACCATGAGTACTCCGCCGCGGAAGTCGTGAAGTAGGTTGGATCCGCCGTCGGGGACTATCCGAGTCGTTCGCGTTCGCGACCCAGGCGGGAGCTAAATGGCTCAACGAATAAGGTGAGAGCTGAATGGCTCAAGGAATCGAAACTCGGTTATCGGAGTAGGCTAGGCCCACCGCCGGGAACCAGTAGAGTAGATTGTGGCGTGCGAATGCACCGGCTCCGGGTCGTCGGGGCACCATTGAACCGGAAGTTATCTCTACCCGGAATCTTTGGTCTGACCTCGGCACTCGTCCGGTCACCTGTTGAGACGGGTCGTCGGTTACGTTGGAGCTTGCGACGTCGGGGAATTCCCCGTCGGAGTAGGATTGATCCACCACCGGGGACTATCCGAGTAGTTCGCGACCAAGGCATGAGCTATATGGCTCAACGGTTAAGCAAGAAGCTAAAAGGCGCAGTTCATGGGAAATCGATTAATCGGAGTAGGCTAGGTCCACCGCCGGGGACCAGTTGAGTAGATCGAGGCGCGCGAATGCACCGGCTTCGGTTCGTCGGGGCACCACTGAACCGGAAGCTATCTCCACCCGGAATCTTTGGTCTGACCTCGGCACTCGTCCGGTCACCCGTTGAAGTGAGAATGTGGGTAGTACTTGAGCGAATCTATGAACATGCTAACCAGGTGAAAGTAATGTAATAGCCTTCCACGGATGCGGGTCGTCGGTATCGGGGGAGTTTCCGCCGCCGGGGGACACCCCGTCGCAGTAGGATAGATCCGCCGCCGGGGACTATCTGAGTAGCTTGCGAGTACGTTGAGAAATGGCTCTAAAAATAAAAAGAAAATAGATGTGGTGCTGAATGGCACAAGGAAAAAATGAAGTGCTCAAGGGCTCAACGCTTTTGCGTGCTTGCTGGCACCAACAAGGGAGCCAAAGGGCTCAGACGGAGAACAAAACATCAAAGATAGGCACTGTGAAAGGTGTCGTTTTGGGAGGAGTACTTTCAGTACTGCTTTCCCCCACAGAAGTAATACTGTAAGGCCAGTCCGAACTGCCCACGATTCAGAGCAGAACGGAGTTGGATCTTAACGGTCAGCACTCGTAGCATAAATCCCAACGTTCAAGCGTTTTTTTTTCGTGAACGTGAGCGAAGGTGATGAGTTGTAACCGATCGTGGGACAACAACCGGTTCGGAGACGTCGGGGCGTCCTTCAACCGGAATCACTGGACCGACCTCGGCACTCAATCGGTACGCCTAATGATCGAGGTAACCGTATCGGGAGAGCCGTACCGTGTGTGTGTGTGAACAATTTAACGAGCGCTAAAAGCGAAACATGCCGTGGAGATACGCAGTCATACTGTCATCAATAATGATGAGAAGAATGCAGCGAACTATAGCAATACTTGCCAAAGGCTGGACAAGTGAAGTGCATGAGTACAGCCCCTCTCCGAAGTATTGACATCAAGTAAGTCCCGGAGGGACCAAGGCATTAGAAGAGAGGGGAACTCAAGTAACCTTCTGTTGCTTGGGTGGGTTTAGTGGGTTCGGCGATCCGTCAACCCCACTCCCTGAGTGATAATTTTAGGTGTCTGTTGCAGATTTGCCTTCATCCCTCTATAAAAAAAACACACACACACACACTACACGCAAATGATCAAGACTTCTGTTAAAACAACGCAAGAGGTAGTCAGATTTTAGGTGGTTTAATCGAACAACGTCATATCAGGCTTAACGAATTCTAAAAGGTGAAACATATTTAAATGTGGTAATCGATAGTGAATAAATTTGTGCAAAACCTCAACGATGATCAGTCATATAATGAAATGCTCTGTTAGTCAACCAAATTTCTTGCAAACGACTACGTCAACTGATATCACCTTGTACTGATAAATAAAAAACTGCGATTGGGGATATCTATACTGGTTGATAAGATACTCACCCCTTGACACAACGAATCGATTGTTGTAGAGCCTTCCTAGAAACTCGTTGAAATGCGAGGACGTTCCACTTCTGTTAGTTGTCGTCCAATTGGAATTCATTGAACACGTTTGGTTTTCCCGCCGATGGGAGTTATTCAACAATGATCCAGTTTATAAGATTCTTAAGTTGTTTATCGTTTGTACTACTGTGTGCTTTGTTCTGTACTGGCGCTGCCCCTTCAATGCAAGTAGTGGACATCTGTGCACAATGTTCGTGCTTCGAAGTAGACAACGAAATTATCGTTAACTGCAAGGGTGAAGATTCGCCGGAAGCTCCAGGTCCAGCTAAGAAATATTTCAACCTACAGAGCACTGTGTGGCCAGTTTCCAAGGATCCTGTCAACAATCAGTTAAAAATACGGGCGTATTTCAGGAATTTGCAGCTACCAATATTGCCAAGGTTAGTTCTGTTAAGTCGCTCGACACAGCCCTTTACATATCCGACATTTAAGTACTTCTGACCTTTATAGAACTGTAGGCCATGCTTTTCATAATTAACTGTATCATCTTTATTCTTCATATATAATTCAACTCTGGTATAAAACAAACATTTATTTAGGGTGCGTCTTTCAATTCAGGGTTAAGTTGCCATGGCATTGAAGTGATGCATCACGGGAATGATACATTATATGGCTCGAAGCTCGTTTATCATTTTTAACCAGGATGGCCAAATGTATACGTTGTAAAGCAGGGTTGCATTTCTTTGTATTTATACAGGGGTTCATTTTGACCAAGAATCTGTAACATAAATATAGAGAATTTTTGAAAGAGTCTAAGAGATTTTTTTTTGTTTTTACAGAATTTCACCAAATTTTTTTTATAATTATTAACCTAATTCATACAGTTTTTTTAATGCCCAAAAGGCCAAGATCTTCCAGATGTCGAATTTTAAAAATTAAAAATATATAATTCTGTTGTTCTGTTTTAAAAAACGACATTGCTCACAAGTTTCCTTACTCCAAAATATGACCCCATGCCAAATTTGTGCTCAATCGGACATGATTTAGGGGTGCCTAAAATTCATCAAAGTTTTAAAATTTTTACCCATGAAAATTTTCCCAAATTTACACCGTTACGCACTACTTCAGAGTATCCATATCCCAGCATAACGCTCGCTAATGATACTAAAAGATTTACATAAATGGATTAGGCATTGTTATTGCTTATCATTTTAGCGCCGCCAGGGGGAACAGGCACATTGCACTTTTCTTTCCTTTTCCATAAACAATTATTATCATTTGTGATAGGGGAAAATACCTATTCTTGGCAGTCTAAGACATTCGCCAAATTGAATGATAAAAATAATGAATAATTACACTAAAACACAGGTATAGTTCAACTGGTATACATTCGTATGCTCTTCCTTTGATGATTGGTGTTCACTTAATATAATATCTTTTACCACAAACTTAGTAAATTTAATATAAAGTAACAGGTCAACGTTTCTTCTATTGGCATAGCAATTTCTATTATCAGCAATGATTTTGCTCCCTTCAGCAACTAGACATGGAAGTAGAAAACTAGTAATGTATTGATGCCAGATGCTGGTTGTTTATATCCTCTAGTAGTAAAATTCATTCATAATAATCGGCCGCACGCTCATATCGCTTCACTCAATTTTGGAAGAAATTTTATTAATTATTAAAACTGGCTCAAAACAAAACATGAATTTTAGCCTTGGCATCAATTTTATGTCACGTGGAAGATAGGCAAAAACATTTAAACACATTGTAAAACAAATTTTACCCCTTATGCGGCCAACAAAAAACAGACGTGAATAACAGATAGGGTACCCGTGTACCCAGATATTGACAATTTCATAACTTTTACCATTTTTAACCTATTTGAATAATGCTGGCCATTTTGGAGAAGGGAACTTACATACTTTTCGTCCGCTGCCAAGATTTACATCTTTTGTCTTTTGTAATGCCTTAGAGTCTTCACGCGTAAGCAAAAGTCTATCAACCAGTTTCAAATATACAACTTGCTCTTTACGGTCCTTAGATTTGAAGGTCCTTACACGATATGTTTGTTTCATCAAAATAATCATGGGGGTTGTGTACAACGACGTAAACTATGTAAAACCAAATCTATACACATAAGATTGAGCTGGAGCCACCTCATTCGTACACTACGTTTCACAGTTGAATAATTGATATAGATATAATACCCTAAAAGTAGGCAATTATTTATGGTTGAAATGCGCTATCTATGTAGGAACGGTGTCACAACCCTGCGAGATGCGACGCACCTTTGCGTTCAACATCACCCTTGTCTATGAGTTTAGCTCCGACCCTGGCTCGTTAACTGTCAACCACCCACCGGTCGACGGGTGACAGGCAGCTAATCGTAAGTAGCAAAAAAAGAGCACAGTTGAGTCAGCAGAAAGTTAAAGTGCATTAGCATAGGTGAGGTGTTAAAATTACTAAACATTTAATAAGTTTTTTCCTAAAGGTGAATTAATTATCCTACTTAAATTCAGCTTAGTACTCATAAGGGCAGTGTCACGGTTGATTATATTATTACTTATACTTAAACTACATGCAAAAAGAAGGTAAAATCGAACATTGAATTCATGCAAACTTAACCTAACAGCTCATGCCTTCCACAGTAATTATATACTCACTACGAAAATAGTACGGATCGTTGCGAACTAGTACGGGCAAATTATCACTAGAAAGAAACTAAACGTAAGTAGTTAGCATGCTTTTGTTATTAACGAATATCTATGATGTATCCATGCCGAGAAAAACCTAAAACAAACACTTATACACTATAGCATGTGAAAACGATAAAACTAATTCGACATATGTATTCTCTCCCCAAAGGGATTTTATAACTCCTTCTCTACTTCAGAATAAATACAAGAGTTACGAAACCGGAAACAATACTTTCTATTTGTCCGATTGCTAGCGCAATATTTTATAAAATCCGTTTAAGATCGGGGGCTTCAGTCAGTATGTCGAAAAGAGGTGACGGTCAGAAGCGGGGAACTTCCCCATCGAGTCAAAATCCGCCGCCGGGAGTGAGCTGTGAGATATGTCGGCAACCAGATAACAGCCGTATGGTAGCGTGTGATGAGTGCGGACAGTGGTATCATTTCGCGTGTGTCAGTGTGGATTCGAGTGTTCAGGATGTGGAGTGGTGCTGCAAGAAATGCCTGGAGGCGTCGAATAAACTTCCAACCGGAACAGCCACATCTGAAATTGCAAGCAAAGGAGTAAAACCAAAGTCAGCAAGCGGAGCACCAACGGATCCGAGTCTGGAAGAGTATCTACAGAAACAGCTAGCGGCGATGCAGAAGAAATTCGAGAGGATGATGAAGGAGAAGGAAGACCAGCATCTGAAGGAGCTCAGAGATCAACGGAAGAAATATGAACAGGATCTGAAGGATTCGGAGCGCCGAGTGCAGGAACAAATGGTAAACCAACTTCGGCAGACTGGAACAGCAAGAAAGGGATTGTTTGGCGATCAGCCCACGCAATTGTCAATTGGTGGAGGAGCGACAGCAAGTTCGTTGGACAATTTGCCTCTTCAAGGCGCCCTTGGTGGACCATCGGTAGCTGCATACGGAAACCCACAGCTGCAATTGACACTCGGAGCAGGACCGACAGCAAGTTCAACCGGTAATCCACTGCCACGAATCAGTGTGCACGACGAAAGTCAAGACGATGATGTTCTAGCACAGGAGCTGAAGTTGCTGGAAGGAAGGCAGGCATTAGAAAGGAAGCATTTTGAAGAACGGAATAGATTGCTACATCGTCATACGTCGATTGATGCAGGGGCTAATGGTAGAGGTACCGGATTGAATGCTCAAGCTACTGTCTTTCAGCCGAATTTTAGCAGTTTCGTCGGTGGCCCTACGCTAAGCCAAAGTCAAATCTCAGCACGCCAAGCTGTTACTAAAGAACTTCCATTGTTTTCTGGTAACCCGGAAGAATGGCCGCTTTTCCTCGCAAGCTACGAGAATTCTACCAGGATCTGTGGATATAGCGATGAGGAGAACATGTTGCGGCTTCAAAGAAGTCTGAAGGGAAGGCTATGGAAGCGGTGCGCTGTCGTCTGTTGCATCCTGCGAACTTACCTGGAGTATTGGCAACCCAAAAAATCCTCTTTGGAAGGCCGGAGATCATTGTTCATTCGATGGTCAACAAGATTCGGGAGATGCCGCTACCGAAGGCGGAGAAACTGCCGTCATTGAATGATTTCGAGTTGCAGTTCAAAACATATGTGCTACCATTACTGCTTCAGGACTGCAAGAGTACATGTGCAATGTGACGCTTCTTCAGGAGCTGACCGAGAGATTGCCACCGTCAATAAGGTTGAACTGGGCATACCATCGACAGGGATTGCCGAGGGTTTCGCTTTCGGAGTTTGGAGATTGGTTGGGAAGATTGGTCGAAGCAGCGAGCATTGTCACGTTGCCATCTCTCAGTGCTCCGAAACAAGAGAAGCGCGGACGAGGTGAAGATAACTACATCAACGTTCACTCTGAAAGTAAGCCATATGTCACGTTTTCTACAAAAGACAGTCCCGTTACAGCTACAAAATGCTGTCCCGTTTGCAAGTGTGACTGTGGCGGCCCAGAGAAGTGTCAGAAGTTCCTCGACATGAACGTCGGTTCCCGTTGGTCAGTGGTTAAGGAGCAGAAGCTGTGTAGGAAGTGTTTACGGAAACATTTCGGCGCCTGTCAAGTGAAGACACCGTGCGGGAGGAATGGCTGCACATTCATGCATGATAGACTTCTACACGACGACAAGCGGTACAGTAAGCCCACGACGGCAACTGAGTCCGCGAAGCCGACGATCGAAATGACAACGACGCAGAGCTGCAATACGCATACGAAAACGGCTAGAAAGGTTCTATTCCGGTACGTGCCGGTGACTATCTACGGCAAGGGGAGCAAGTGTCTACGTACGCGTTCCTCGACGATGGATCGTCGTCAACATTGATGGAGCATAGTTTGCTAAAGGAGCTAGGCCTTAAAGGAACGCCATATCCATTGTGTCTCGATTGGACGGGCGGTCACAAGCGACATGAAAATGAGTCGGTTATGCTAGCACTTAAGATTTCTGGCGTGTCCGACACGAACGACGTTTTCGAGCTTTCGGAAGTTCATACAGTCCGAGATCTCTCTCCCGAAGCAGTCGGTGTCAATATCTCAATTAGCGACTAAGTACAGTTACCTCGAAGGATTGCCGTGAATATCCTATATGACAGTATCTCCCCACGAATATATAGTATGGGTTACTGTCGGCTTGGGCATGCGTCGAGAAGCAAAGAAGGAAGCGAAAACGAACCGGTGGCCTCAAAAACTCGCCTGGGATGGATGGTATATGGTCCCTGTTCTATAGAGTCTGGAACAATAATCTCCAGCTACAGCGGCCATCACAGTTTCCACATCTGTGCCTGCGTCAATGAGGAAGACAAGGATCTGAATGCAGCCATGAAGGAGTATTTTTCGATCGAGTCGCTGGGTGTCTCTGCTGCATCTAAATCACTACCATCAAAAGATGAGGAGCGTGCTATGCAAATTTTGTCAACTGAAACTCGCTTGATAGGAAATCGATACGAGACCGGCTTATTGTGGCGATACGACCAAATTATGTTACCATGCAACAGAGGATGGCTATGAATCGACTGGCATGTCTGCAGAAGCGTTTACGGAGAGATCCAGAATTGGCTGTAGCAATGCAAGCAAAGATATCCGAATACGAAGAGAAGGGGTACATTCGTCGGCTTTCGGCAGCGGAGAAAACAGAGAAGCACCCTAACGATTGGTACCTTCCGATTTTCCCAGTTACAAACCCTAACAAACCTGGAAAGTTTCGGATTGTCTTCGATGCAGCGGCGAAAGTCAACGGTGTTTCGCTAAATTCTTTTCTCCTTACGGGACCTGATCAGTTGGTATCGTTGCTCACCGTTCTGTACAAATTCCGCGAGTTTCGTGTCGCTATTGTAGGGGACATCCGGGAAATGTTCTTTCAAGTCCAGATGAAGAAACAGGACCAGCGAAGTCAGATGATTCTGTGGCACAATGGAGAACCAGAAATTGAACCCGAAGTGTACGCGGTGGCGGTTATGACATTCGAGCGGCGTGCTCCCCGAGCTGTGCACATTACGTGAAGAATCAGAACGATAAAAGATTCAAAAAGCAGTATCCAAGAGCTGTCGAATGTATCAAATACGAATAATACGTCGACGACATGCTGGCGAGTGTTGAAACCGAACAAGAAGCAGTGAATCTTGCTAAGGAAGTACGATTCATACATTCTCTGGGAGGCTTCTAAAATCGTAACTGGCTAGCCAACTCCAATGCAGTCGTCTAAATCTTGCACGAGTATAACACGAAGGAGAAGAACATGAGTTTTCCGCAGAGATGGCCACAGAAAAGGTGCTTGGAATGTGGTGGGATACCACAACTGATACGTTCACATTCAAGTTGTCACCTAAGCACGATGTGGAGCTACTCTCTGGTGCCAGAATACCTACAAAACGTGAAGTTCTGAGGACGTTGATGGCAATATATGATCCGATGGGACTCATCGCCAATTTTCTCATCTACTTAAAGATCCTGCTGCAGGAAATTTGGCGCTCCGGGTGCGGTTGGGACGACGAGATCAGTGGCAAGCTAGTCGAGAAATGGACCACATGGATCGAAGCGCTGCCGAATGTTCGTCAAGTCAGCATCCCTCGTTGCTACCGAGTTATAACGTCCGCCGCGTCGACGAATAGGGTAGAATTGCACATATTCTGTGATGCTAGCGAGAATGGAATAGCTGCCGTATCATACTTCAGGTTCGAAGAAGAGGGTACAGTAGAATGTGCCCTTATTGGATCAAAACACGTGTAGCTCCTTTGAAGTTTCTCTCGATCCCTCGCCTTGAACTTCAGGCGGCTGTAATTGGGGCTCGATTTGCTGATTGTATAACCAAGTCGCACCGTATTGAGATTTCTCGCCGTGTATTCTGGACCGACTCCCGTGACGTGATATGCTGGTTACGTTCAGATCACCGACGCTTCCAGCCACTTCGTGGCTTTCAGGGTCAGCGAGCTTCTCGATACAACGCAGGTGAATGAGTGGAGATGGCTTCCAACTAAAGCAAATGTAGCGGACGAGGGGACGAAATGGCAAAGGATGCCGAACCTTCAGCCTAGCAGTCGTTGGTTCCATGGACCGGACTTTCTGCGGCAGCCTGAGAATGAATGGCCTGGTTATAGTGGAGATCAAGGTGCAACCGTAGAGGAGCTTCGTTCAAATATTCTTCACCATACAGTAACAAAACCACTGGTAAATTTCGAACGCTTTTCAAAATGGAAACGGTTACTTAGGTCGGTTGCGTATGTTCATCGCTTCGTATCGAATCTTCGTAAGCGCGCCAGGAAGACTTCCATCGAGCTCGGCCCACTAACGCAGGAAGAGCTGAAGCTAGCAGAGAACATTATTTACCGGTCAGTTCAACAGCAGGCCTATCCAGGTGAAATCCAGGTGCTGCGCAACGGTTCAACAGAACACTCATGGGAGCGCACATTACCGAGAAACAGCCCGCTGCACAAACTTAATCCGATCATCGATGAGCACGGTGTCTTGCGAATGCGAGGACGTATAAATGCCTGCGATTGGGTTGATGAAGCCACCAAAAACCCGATCTTGCTTCCGAGGAAAAACTACGTGACTCAGTTGGTGATCGCCGACTATCACGCAACTTACAGACATCAAAATCACCATACAGCGTTGAATCAGATCCGATTAAAGTATTACATATCCCGTCTCAGATCAGAGTTTGATCAAGTCCGTAGAAGATGCCAACGATGCAAGATTTTTAAAGCAAATCCACAGCCACCAGCAATGGAAACCTTCCGTCTGCCCGGTTGGCAGCCTTCCAGCGACCATTCTCTTACACTGGAGTCGACTATTTTGGGCCGATGTTAGTGCTAGTTGGCAGACGAACTGAGAAAAGATGGGGAGTCCTGCTTACCTGCATGACGACCAGAGGTGTGCACATCGAAATCGCACATTCGTTGTCGACCGATTCGTGTATCTTAGCTCTACGTAACTTCATAGCAAGAAGAGGACCGCCGCTGGAATTCATAAGCGACCGAGGTACAAACTTCATAGGAGCTTCCCTGGAGCTGCGCGAAGCCCTCAAGAACGTTGACGAGGAGAAAACTTATGTTCGTCAGCCCTGTCACCAAGTGGACCTTCAATTCACCAGCCGCCCCGCACTTTGGCGGCTGTTGGGAGCGTTTGATCCAGTCTGTCAAGCGCACCATGCTAGATTTCAACCTTCCGTGTTCATCGGATGAGATTCTTCGCTCCACACTGATGGAGATAGAGATAATCCTGAATTCATGACCGCTCACTGACATACCATTAGATACCGACACTGAACACCCTTCAACACCAAATCACTTCCTGTTAGGGTCTGCCAACGGAAATAAGCCCCCGATCATTGTCGATGACAAACCTTCTGTACTAAAGCAATCGTGGAAGATGGCCCAGCTGTACGCCGATAACTTCTGGAAGAAATGGGTGGTCGAATATTTGCCCACATTGACGCGTAGGACAAAATGGTTCCAGCCCATCAAACCCATCCAAAAGGGTGATCTAGCGTTGATTGTAGATGCGAAACTTCCGAGGAATTGTTGGCCACGAGGACGAGTGATCGAAGCGATCCAAGCCGAAGACGGACAGGTCCGTCGTGTAACCGTGCAAACAGGAACTGGACTGATGGAAAGGCCAGCGGTCAAGGTTGCTGTATTAGACGTCGGTGCAACAGGAGGTAAGCCAGCTGAACAACAGTGACGTACCGAGGGGGAGTGTCACAACCCTGCGAGATGCGACGCACCTTTGCGTTCAACATCACCCTTGTCTATGAGTTTAGCTCCGACCCTGGCTCGTTAACTGTCAACCACCCACCGGTCGACGGGTGACAGTAGCAAAGTAGCAAAAAAAGAGCACAGTTGAGTCAGCAGAAAGTTAAAGTGCATTAGCATAGGTGAGGTGTTAAAATTACTAAACATTTAATAAGTTTTTTCCTAAAGGTGAATTAATTATCCTACTTAAATTCAGCTTAGTACTCATAAGGGCAGTGTCACGGTTGATTATATTATTACTTATACTTAAACTACATGCAAAAGAAGGTAAAATCGAACATTGAATTCATGCAAACTTAACCTAACAGCTCATGCCTTCCACAGTAATTATATACTCACTACGAAAATAGTACGGATCGTTGCGAACTAGTACGGGCAAATTATCACTAGAAAGAAACTAAACGTAAGTAGTTAGCATGCTTTTGTTATTAACGAATATCTATGATGTATCCATGCCCGAGAAAAACCTAAAAACAAACAATTATACACTATAGCATGTGAAAACGATAAAACTAATTCGACATATGTATTCTCTCCCCAAAGGGATTTTATAACTCCTTCTCTACTTCAGAATAAATACAAGAGTTACGAAACCGGAAACAATACTTTCTATTTGTCCGATTGCTAGCGCAATAAACGGGAATGGTTATAATTTTTTTGATGAGCTTGGAAAGTATTAAAGTTGCAAAAGGAAAACGGTTCAGTCAGCCACATGAGGCTTAAAATACTACGGTGTGGCTATCACTTTTGATATAATTCATGGTCTGAGTAAAAATCTGAATAGAAGCATTTGTATTCTAACACTTTTTTAAAATAAATGCCAACGCCGGATATTTTGTTCGTAGTTTTGCTAAAATCAAATCACATGGAATTGTGTATTTTTTAGCGTGTGTTTGATATGCTCACAAACACATTCTCTCGCTCTATTCCGAAGTGCGCTGCTGCCAAAGAAAACGAACAGTCCCAATTTTATTTAGTGAAACATAGAGCAAATATTGGATAAATTTGCTATTTGTGGTGATAATCAAGTGGTAATAAAGTGTAAAAAGTAGTTTACGTACCTAATTTGTCGTATCATACACGATAAAAAGAAGAAACAGGCGATCCAAAAAAGTAAGTAACAGTTTGCTTTTCGTCTGCTGCTTTCTTGGGCGATGCAATAATGGTAAGGATTTCGTAGGTGCAAACTTGTTTCGGTTATTAATTCGTCAAATCTTGCTACTTTTACACAAACAACTTATTCAAATGAAAGCCTAGACTTGAAATTGTGTGATTGAATCAAATTTATGTTAATAAATAGTGTATGTTTGCTGGAAAACGCAAATATTGTTGAGGGTGCCAACAAATGTCGCACCCTGCCAAAGCCGTATTCTACCCTATTTCAACGGAATCTTATTGGGAATTCTGAAAAGGCACACAATCAATGCAGTTAGATTGCCAGATAATATGTGCAAATGTGCAAACTGACCGGAAGATTAGATAAGCATTTCCCCCCTAGTCATATTGATTATTAATCATTGACACATATTGTGTCAATATTTAATCACGATGGGTAAATAATAATTTAATCGTTTATCGTAATCATTAATCATTGTTAAAAATTAATGATTCATTAATAATAATTTTTAACCATAGAGTTGATTAATTTAATCACATTTAATCATAACAAATTTAATCATTCATTGGCCCTAGCCAAGGTCATGGGGGATTGACTAAAGTGACCAGATAAACTTGGTGTGAGCGCGGGACAAAAAAAAGTCCATAGTATTGTCAGATTCTCTGGATGTGATACACTGCGCGGCGTTTGTAACGTTCCCAAATGGGTACTTGCACAAAACTTCACGCGGCGAATGACTGTCGAAAGGTACGGCCGCGCCAAACGATACACCGCAATGCTATTCACCCATAAGAATCAAGTAAACGGGGTGCAGAAAGCACGGCGGTACCTTTCCTGAAGGGTTCGCCGCGTGCAATTTTGACAAAATCAGACAATATAATATATTTTAGAAATGCGCTCAAAGCAAATTTTTCATTTTTTTTTTAGAACTTATTTATTGCCAAGGTTTAGTTTGCTAACTGTTCGATATACGGTTACTAATTTTAGAAGTCAAAGCTTTCTTCATACGTTGAACGTGCAGCGCAATGTAGCTGTTATACTGAGTTTCACATACTTTTGAAGTTTGGAGGTCCCATGTCTGATAACTGCAAAACTGTTTCAACTACACTTTCAGCTGTTAAACGTCTAGTGTATAGAAATTAGTAAGAATATTATTTTGAATAAAGATATAAGCAATGGGGCCGTCCTTAGCCTTGCGGTAAGACGCGCAGGCTACAAAGCCAGACCATGCTGAGGGTGGCTGGGTTCGATTCCCGCTGCCGGTCTAGGCAATTCTCGGATTGGAAATTGTCTCGACTCCCCTGGGCATAAAACTATCATCGCGTTAGCCTCATGATATACGAATGCAAAAATGGTAACCTGGCTTAGAAACCTCGCAGTTAGTAACTGTGGAAGTGCTTAATGAACACTAAGCTGCGAGGCGGCTCTGTCCCAGTGTGGGGATGTAATGCCAATAAGAAAAAGAAGATAAACAATGGTATCGAATGTATCGAATCTTGAAAATTAGTTTCTGAATAACCTGAATAATTCTTTCTAAATTACCTAACTACTATTGTTCGCACCTAACTACAGAATCGCATCGTTTCGCCCATTTTCCGAAAAATGATTTCGCCCCAAAAGCGTCAAAACCCAATGTTAAGGTATGGATTTACTATCCATTGTTTTAGGCAAAGGATGGTAATTTGATGAATACATCGTAGAAGAAGACGTTGCAAATTGGAAGTTGAATCACGAACGATTATCTAGGCCATGAGTCGGATGGGGTTTGACTTGCGCTTGATTTGAATCCTGGATGAGATTTGAGAATTTGATTCTTTCCCAACACTGCTATAAGGTTTGACTAAAACAAACTATAGAGATATTTTTAGCACATTTTAATCTTGACTTCTATGCTTTCGTCAAAACTATATATTTTAAAAATCTTATATTTTTTTGAAAATACTAAGAAATAGCTAATTATGCATTCTATTTTTCATTATTTCGCGGAACATTATCTAGAAATTTGTAGAATGCGGGACGTTTCGCGGGACGCTTTTCAGCGCGGGACAAATAGTGAAAATGCGGGACTGTCCGACGTCTGGTCACATTAGGATTGACGGTACTGAAGATAATATTCATATGTGTATCATAATATGATATATCAAGCTCTATCTGGAATAAGGGCGAATGTCGCAAGAGAGAATTCTCTTGGCCGACTTCCCTTCTTTAAAATTAAAGTGACAAGCAGATGATTTCGTTGCGGTTTTTCCCCTCAGAACGAAAGAAAACAATGAAAACTTGCATTCTGAGGTGATAAACCGCGATGAAATCCGCGATGAAGTCACAGGTAGGATAGGATAGGTTGTAATATAGATTGAAATTGAGAAGGCATGAATCACAATAGATCATTCTTATATTTTAGAGAAATTCAAATTTCAGAATGTTTTCAATTGGGAGTGGAGAACTATTAAGACTTATCAGGATTTGCATCAGGTTGGAAAATTCAAAATAGTAATGTCGATGCAATTAAATGAATAGAAAATAGCTTAATGATAGGAATCTGAATTTATGATTCTCCAAAACAATGGATATTTCTTACATGCACTTTGCATTGGTTCTGATGATACATAGCAAACCAGAAATCAGCCAAGAAAAAAACGTAGGATAAAAAAAAATCGATTGATCATAAAATGCAATAATAATACAGTCGCCTCTCCACATCTCGATATTGAAGGGACCATCGAGATAGGGAGAGATCGAGGAATGGAAGGATAATTGAAATGGGTACTAGATTGATAAAAGCTCGTTGCTATGAAAAACCACAACAAAACAAATGTCATCTCTCGTTGTTCATGTGTTTGTTATTGTCCAAAAATCGTCTAGTAGCATAGAAATATGAATATATCGACATAGGGAGAGAGAATCCTGAGCAAATTATGACCAGAACACATCGAGATAGGGAGGTTATCGAGATGTAGAATGCCCAAATGTATGGAAATCGAAGGGACCGAGAAAACCATCGACATAGGGAGAGATATCGAGATATAGAACATCGAGATGTGGAGAGTCGACTTTTAGATTTAGATATTTAGATAGGATTTTTTTTAAATTTGTGTTTGAGAAATTGTTTAGAGTAACCAAGAAAGAAGTTTACTGTTCTATCGGATAAAAAAGTTCTGAAATAGAAGAGAGACAGAAGAAAAAAGTAGAGATTGAGCTTTAAATGAAAAAAGCAGAGATTGATAAAAGGAGAAAGCAGATATTGATAAATAGAGGAAGAACATAGGATTTGTAAGGCAATACTTAACAGTTCTTTTATAGTTTTATACATACTGTATCTAACAATGACTAAAACATTAATAAGACAGTTATATAAGACCATTATGTTGAAACTTAACAGACAACCGGCAACAACACAGTGACAATAACAGATCTAAAATGTAGAATACAAGTTGTGTTTTAAATTAATTATACATCTCAGAATTATAGAAATGACTCAATAAATAATCAACGCCTAAAGTACATACAAACAATACGACATAATCAAATTTACATTTTGAATAGACTTTTTTCTATGTGACTGACTTGACTGACCAAACTACATTCCTGAAAGTTTTCAAGAGGATTATGTTAGCTGATTCCCACAGTACGGTGTTCATTTGGTTTAAGTAGACTTCCGGTGTAATCACTTGCCAATTTTCAAAAACCCACCCCGATTATAGCAATCCTAAGGTGCAAAAAAAAAACAAATTTAATCATTCATTGGAAACTTTATTCATTACCGCTTTGGATAATATCAGGCACAAGAAGTTTAATTCCAGTATGATCGAAAGTGCCAACTATTAAAACGCATATAGAAAAAGAAATGGAATCATCCCCGTAGAAAATTTGACAGCTGGAATCGACCGATTTCGTCGGGAGAAATCGGCCGATTGTTGCAACCTACGCTTATGAGATTTTAACACAGGCGTGGGTCAATTAATCACCCTATTTAATATCATTCCGACGAAATAGCTTGTTTAATAGTGGAATTTCATGCACATCAATTTAAACGAATGACGAATCAACCGATTTGATCGATAAAAATCGGGACTACCGACTAAATATAGTGATTAATCGGCCAATACCTGTGTTAAATTCCTATAAGCGACGATGTAACAATAGACTAACGCAAAATGAACTCCCCCAAGAAATTATGACGTTTGAGCGGGTCGCATAATGAACGCGAAATGAACTTTTGTTCGAGAAGACGACCCGCTCAAATGCCAAAATCCATCGGGTGAGTGAATTTCATGAACTCCTGCACAGGTCTATTGGAACGTACACACGGTCAAGCCGTTTGACCAACATTGACTCCACCTCTCGTTTATTCAAACATCCATAAAATTTTACCAACAGCGACACGAACAATCAATTTATTCGACCAACAATATCACACACGAACGACCGAAGCACCAACTCGAGCACCAACCATCAAAAATATATGGGGGTTTGTGCAACTTCACTACAAATGCTCAAACATGTTCGGCGAACCTTGACTCCACCCCCGACAACTCAAACCAAAATCAAACCGTTTTAATTTTTCCAACCGAGCCGCCAACTGTCAAATGGTTGTTCGAACAACTTCACACACGCTCAAACAAAGCAGCAACCGAAGCGTTTTCTTGGGGGCGGAGTCAATGTTCGTCAAACTGCTTGACTGGTGTGTACGTTGCATATCGGCCGATTCGCACCCGATTTAGTCGGGTCAATTTTCTATGGGGATGGTACAGGAATCACAGTAGAATCAGATGTCTGTTCAAGGTTCAAAGTAGAAACATTCATAATCACTCCGGCCCTGGAAAGTCGTGAAGGTGCCTTATCACACATTGCGGATTGAAAAAAAAGTCGTATGCAATTATACAGCGGCTGTTTTTACAAACTGAGCTTGTTATCAGCCTATGTGTATGTCAACAAATCTAAAAGATACAGCCATTGAATTGAAGGGCCCGCCTAGTGAGTTGATTTGAAGTTCTTTCATCGTTGCATATGTTGAGCCAAGGAGAACGATTGTTGGACTAACTGTCATAATGGTTAAATAATTATTGTTACAGCTTTTGCTTAACTTTACGAGAGGATATTTTATTAAAAGTCTGATATTAATTTTAGATTGGGCAAGTAAATCGAGCTCGACTTAACACGAATTGAACGTCTTACAACTTCGATTTAATTTTCTTAAATGGAAAGAAGTATAGAACAAGTTCAAAATCTGTCAAATTCAAATTCAATTCAACATTGTTTATTATTTATTAATTATAATTCAGATTAGAAATGTGTTAATCTGTGAATTTGGTATTATGAAAATCGTAGGACCAGTTTCTACATATGTCTAACGTTATACTCGGACAAGTCTACCCGACAATTATTACGCAGATCTTGATTATATCCAACAAGAAAGGAATCATGTAGCCTGTCGTTAGTGTTTATACCGGCCAACTTTAGGAGATCGTTTTTAGAATTGTTCTGTTTCGCCTGGACCACAAACCTGGACTCACCAAAACTCTCTGAATCCTGGGATAGCGTGAAGTGAAGTTTACTTTCCGAAAGTTTTTGAAAGTGCTAATTGTAAAATAGTTTATCTCGCACATTTTTGCGGCCTTGAGTAGTGGGAGCTAAAAGTTATGGAGTTATTCCTCGGTCAGCTCAAGTGTTTGCCCGTTAGAAGCGTTAGAAGCAGTACTGGAAAATGTCGTGATCGTCATAAGGCAGAGACCAAAGCGCCTTTTTCTATTTCAGGCGACCAAATGAAAGAATCGTGGGCTCTTTGATCAATTTCGCATGAAAGACAGTCATGAAAGAATGTTGTACCTTGTTTTAAAATTAAAATTTCTAAGTAATTTTAATAGATATTTGCGAAGAATAGTTACTAGTCGATAAATTAATCATATTCCTTTAATTCATTGAGTTGAAAGTGGTAATAAACACTAAAATAAAGCAGACAGTGCACACTTTCATGCCCTGTCACGGAACAAATATTTTTTGAGATTTTTGTAGCATGCCATTCATCCTTCACGTTTCTATAGATATTGAAAGGGGCAGATATGTAAACATTGCGTGACATCTCTCATTGAAAATGAGAAATAGCAGTACTGGTTAGAAGATCCGCGATTGAAGACACTGGTACAGTGATCACCGTAGTGACGCGATCACATCGAAAAGTTTGCCAGCCACGTGGTGCACGCTTCCCAGAAGGTGGAACAAGACTGTACGTTACAAAGCAGTCCCTACAAGTCCGTGATTGCCTCTTCGCTCACGGTGAAGCCTCTCGGTATTGAAGGCGACATCGTAAAGCAGGTTCCCGAATCCGGCCAAGCCTGATCCCATCCCTTCCGGCAGAACGCGCCGGTACCCAGGCCCTCCCGGAACAGTGAGTTAATAAAACAGTGGAGTGTATCCTATCTAAATTAGCCTTCAATAAATGCGGTTGATAAAACCATCAACAACGTACGGGACGTACGGACGTCCATGCCACAGACGCATGGGCGTCGTTGGTAGTAACAGGAGTCGTAAGCGGTGAGATTTAGTGCAGTTGCCCCAGACCGCCGATGCATAGGTTTGCATAGGCCAGATGATGCACTTGACCATATTGTCCTTCTAACATCAGCTAAAGTGAGAGAGTGTAACCTGGGCTTGCCTCGATCCTTAGGATGTGGTGGGATTTGACAGTGGACTCTGGTGAACTTCTATAAAAAGCTGGAAGTATTCCCAAAGCGACCGTGTGTCGCTCAAAGCACACTAGCCTAGTACTGGTGTTGGGTGGGACGTTAAACAAATTTGACAGGCGTTCGTTCACCAAGGAGGTGCGGCTCCAACAATGTCTGTTCTAGCATCTAGCTACTGAATGAAAAATGCTATTTCCCGGAAGCTATATCTAAGATGGCAGTCCTATCGTTTAGATAAGGAACCTTTGGCCAACGACCCACAGTTCCCAAAAAATAAATTTGTTCGAGAATCCGACAATGAAAGAACACGGAATCATTTTACGGAAACGACCCTTAAAGCGAAACAACGGACACAAAAAGGAACATGGAACATTTTAATCTTTAAAGTAAATTGGCACAACTTGACAATAAGGCACGCAGTATGAAGTTTGAGATCCTGTGACTGAGCGAAGTCCGTTAGCTAAACTTTGGAGAACACAGAATGCCATCGGGACAAAATTCTGCTATATTCTGGTTCAAGAGGTAAACACGCTCCCGGCATCGCGGAGTTTGCTTCCTACTCTGCGCTTATGAAGTGGGACCCTATGAATGAAAGGAAAATCGTTGCCAGATGTAGAACACGGGTCCGAAAACTTACAATGGTATTGCCCAACCGATGCTGTCAACCAGAACTTCTACAGCCAACTCAATGCCGTCGTAGACATAATTCCAACGGGTGATATCAAGATCTGTAAGGGCGTCTTCAATCCGAATATCGGATCGGTCTTGGCGAAAAAATGAGCGAAAATTGAGAGTTGCTAGCAGAATTCTGTGGTAGCAACGACATGGTGATAGGTGATTCCCCGATCGACCGGTTCACAAGGTCACGTGGGTCTCCCATGACGGCTTTACAGAAAATCAAATCGACCACATCTGCGTCAGCCGAAAATGGGAACGGAGCCTTCTTGATGTACGGAATGAATGTAGAGTGCCGATATAGCGACCCAACTGACCAGCAGAACGCTGGTTCGAACACTTCGAACAGCTTTTTCAAGTGCCAGCCAGGGCACCAGATATTCGATCCTTGACCGGTTCATCTCTACAATTGAACATAAATAAGAAATGACATTTGTATCGTTGTCGATTTTCATTGCAACGAGCTTTATTAGATCTAGTACCCATTCAATTTTCCTTCCATTCATCGATCTCTCCTCGATGGTCCCTTCAATATCCAGATGTGGAGAGGCGACTGTAGCTTGTATAATAGTGTATGGAGGGCTGTTGGACGAAAAATCTTCTTCTTCATTGGCATTACATCCCCCACTGGGACATTGCAGCACGCTGTTCATTAAGCACTTCCACAGTTATTAACTGCGAGGTTTCTAAGCCAAGTTACCATTTTTGCATTCGTATATCATGAGGCTAACACGATGATACTTTTATGCCCAGGGAAGTCGAGACAATTTCCAATCCGAAAAATTGTCTAGATCGGCACCGGGAATCGAACCCAGCCACCCTCAGCATGGTCTTACTTTGTAGCCGCGCATCTTACCACACGGCTAAAGAGGGCCCCAAACAATCAAAGGAGGACAAAAAATCAAAAGGACAAAATGTCGAGTGACTAACATCTAGAATCTATGGGCAGGTATGGGAAAAATCGGTTCATTTAGCGCTAATCTTTCACTCACATCTACACACAATCGCAAATTAGGCAACTGTACACGAGCCCTTCCAAAATTTTCAAATTCGATTGTCTGCCGTTTGGCTTCAGTTAGTAACGAATCATGCCAAAAAACAAACAGACAAAATTCATCACCGAATCTTTCCCACAGATAGCAAATTCGACATTGTTGTTTCAAAAGGGCGAAAGTCGCAAACGTAAACATTGACTTTTTCTGCAGATTTCAGGAAGATTAGAGACTTCTGGCGGCATTTTCCACTTCCGTTCGATAGAAGGAGCGGAGCGCCGACAGTTCCAAGTGATTGTTAGCTGGGAGCCGTCCTAGTTGTTGAGGAATTTGCAGGAAAAGGCACTGTTTACGTTTGCGACATTGGCCCTTATGAAACAACCGTGTCGAAATGATGCATAGCCGAGTATTTGTTTACATTTGGTTCGTAAACGAATGGAATCGCAATTGAGTGGTGAGTGAGGATTCGGCAGAAAGAATCAGGCCGCAAAACGAATCATTGAGTCTAAATTGAATCAATCTTCTGAGTCCAACTCAGTGTTTTCTGCTGCACTCACTACACATCGGTTCACTCTCATCTCTCGATTTCTTTTCGTACTATTTTTGGTTTCACTTCTCCCTGCTGGGGGGCACTCAGTAGGTATGAATCGTTTGTTGGTTCGCTGTTGGGTTGAGTAGCATTCGATTTGCAATCGCGTGTTCGCTGATGGATAGGGATTTAAAATTGGTGTGGTTCGTGTGAGTGAGTGAGTTTTCCCATAGCTGTCTATGGGTTCGGAAGCCACCATTTGAGAGGCATGAAGGCTTTAGTTAGTTATAGGGTTACTCTCAAGCTTTGCTCGGGTGTGGACCATATTGTCAAGCTTCATACTATGGAGCAGGTCATCGAATTCCTCTCAATCACGAAATTATGTTGGGCGCCCTGAGAGGTAAGGGGGTCTCTAAAAAGATCATCGCCCTCATCGAGACACAGTACGAGGCCTTCGTGTGTGGAGTACCCCACAACGGTATCTTGTCTGACCCAATCCGCGTCGTAGCCGATGTGAGGCAAGGATGTATTCTAGCACCGCAACTGTTCCTCATCGTAATCGGTGAGATTCTGGTAGGTGCGATTGATAGTGAACCAAACCGCGGGCTGCTGTGACAGCCTATAACCATGGAGCACCTAAACGGCTCTGAATTGGCGGATGACGTTGCACTCCTCCCTCAACCTCCAACCTACCAACCTAAGAAGTATCTGGAAAAACAGGCAGATAAGTGAACGCACCGAATTTTTAATACTTGCGTGAAATCTGCTATACGCTTGTGAAACATGGTGTGTATCAGTGAAGAACACTCAACGGTGCAGGTGTTCATAAACAGATGCTTGCGGTACATAATTCGTGCTTGGTGGCCTCACAAATGGATCTCAAACAACGAGGTCCATCGTCGTTGTCATGAGAGGTCATAACCAACTGAAATTCAGGAACGGAAGTGGGGCTGGGACGTCCACTGGGAAATGAAATCTGCAAACAAGAGACAGACCGAGATGCTAATGGCGGCGAGGTAAAACTTTTTTTTCGGGGTAACACCAGATCTCGAAGTTTCAAACATTTCTAAGACGTTTTTTTTGTGTTTCAAAACAGTGAAACCACAGACAAACAGACGTAACACTTCTCATTTCAACATCGTTCACGTGTTCAACGGTTGATTTGAAATACATCTGTGCTACGCGATTGTGCCAAGAGAGGCGCTAGTGTTCAATAGCTTTGACATTTGATTAGTGTATATGCTGCTGAATGTTTTCTGTGTTGATGACGATGATGATGATTGATATAGATGTATGCGTTATGAGCAAACGTCAAATGAGAAATAATCATGGCCGACTGTGTTTCTCGCGATTCTGATAACAGATGGCAGTAGTGTTTTCTGTAAAGCGAATGACGATAACTTTTCGAACAGTTTGTATGAGTTACGTCTGTTTGTCTGTGGTGAAACTTTGACTGTAAGTAAGTAAGAATATGAGTATAAGGAAAATCACCCAATTACGACATCAAACATCAGAATTTTAAGAATGTAGCTGAGATTTTGAAAATTTACCGAAAAAACATCGGCGTTGAAAAAGATCATGGAAACGGCAGCTTTTGGCTCTTCAATTTTCCAAGCATTAATGTAATTAGTGATTGATAAAACATTGGTTAAATCAAAAGTTTCATTGATTCTTTACCGATACGAGTTCCATATGTTCAATGCAAAAGTCAGTGAACTTTTGTTTCCAAAGTTAATCACCTTTTCCAATATTAAAAGATAAATTCTATTTCGCAGGCTTCCACCCAGCCAATTTGTTAGAGAGCTGCACTTCAGCAACAACGCTATCAATTCGTATCGCGATGAATCATTTCAACAGTTTAAACAGTTGGAATCACTTACGCTGATTAATAATAATCTGGGAGTTCTTGAAAAAGGTATTTACGTTTTTCATTAATACTATTATAATCGTACTATTCAATATGTCTTCCTTTTCACAGATTTTTTCGCAACCAAAAATATCTTGAAACATTTAGATCTTTCCAACAACACACTCACATCGATCGCCGCCCTGGAGCGAGCATCCTTCGAACAGCTTGAATCAATCTACTTATCTCACAACGCACTGAAATTTATCTCGGCTCAAGCTACTCGGGCTTTGCAGAACGCTAGCATTGTTCGGCTAGAGAAATGTGACCTGTTCAGCTGGGAGTGTGACGACGATCTACACTGGAAGGAGCTCTATTTGAGCGGAAATAAACTGACCTCAATTTCTGGAACAACGTTCTCTCACCTGCCACTGCTGTGGGTTGTCGAACTCTTGGTTTACGTAGAGCGTATTTTATCTGCTTCTCATTTTCCAGGGAAGTGCTCGACATCTCACACAACAAGATCCAATTCATCGACGCGCAAGCCTTCGTCTTTCTTAACCAACTACAACACATCGATCTATCGTTCAATTCGGTTAACAGTCTCGCAAATCTTCATCTACCATCCACGTTGAACATCGTGAATGTTGCTGGCAATTCAATCAGCCAGTGGCCATTTGGGGATCTGCCTGAGGACTTGCAGCGACTGGAGATTCAGCAAAACTTGCTGACGGAGTTGCAACTTGCGCAAACTGTAAACCTGGTTGCACTGAACGCTAGTGACAATCGTCTGGACTCGTTCAACGGAGACTCGTTTCCACTGCTGGTCGAGTTAGATTTGTCGTATAACCAGTTCAGCGAGTTACCGCGAAATCTTGGTAATCATCTCAGAATTTTGATACTAGACGGAAATCCGTACGAAAGGATATTCTTCGATAGTCGAGTTTCACTGGAGTTATTATCGCTGAATCGATTGCCGAACTTGGCCGAATTGGGAAGCTACAGCTTCTGGAAATTGGGTGAGTTTATTCAGCTTCTAAGTTTATAATCCGATTTTATTTTATTATTCATTCCTAGTCAGCCGAGAGGATGACAAAGAACGGGATTGTGTGGAAATTCGAATTTCTCACTGTCCCAAGCTGAAAACGATCAATCCTTCAGCTTTCGAAAATGTGGATCTGTGTAGGCTAGACCTTAGTTACAATGCGTTAACATCTATTTCGAAAAACCTGATCGACTGGGAAAGTTTAGGCGGAGAAATTAATCTCCAGGGCAATCCTTGGGACTGCAACTGTTCTCAGCAATGGATGGTAGAGGAAATACTGCCGATGATCTACGAAACCAAAGATCTGCAATACTTGCTGGAAGATTTCCGCTGCGCCAGCCCCGAAAATAGAAAGAATGTAAGACTGGTTAAATATCTCAATCATCACGGGGTTTTCTGCGGCGGTCCTCAACTGGCTCGATTGGTAGATGGGACTCAATCGCAGGGCACGGTTAAAGCAGGATTTGCAAATATATTGTGTGCTGTTGACGATGAAGCCTGTTTGCACATGCATACAGGCTCGGGTTTTTATGCTTTTTGCGTAATGGTAGCTGTTACACTGCTGGTAAGCGTCGTGTTGCTGATTTTCATCATCATCCGAAGAAAACGAGAAAATCGACGGATATCCTATGAAAGTATTTGGCTGATCAAAAATAAAAAGTCTACATCTTTATAATAAGTATATTATATGTGTTACTTTAATATTAATGAATATCACCACACATTTTGTAAGTTTGTAGAAGGCATCAAATTTATCTTTGTAGGTGGTGGTGGCAAGAAAAAAGGCCCTCCGAGCGCTACGGAGGATTCCCGCTGGTCATCCTGATAAAGTAAATGCCCTACAGGTATACTAAGAGAAGCACTATGCATGCAGGTCAGTAATGTTTGGGTTTCCTCGATTCGATCAATTCTGTTCAATCCGCTGCCGAACCCTGGGGATAAATTAACGCGCTTAGTGGCAAGCAAAGATCTTCCCCATCCACCTTGATACCAGTACCATCTAACCGATCGCCGTAAACGATTTGTTTCGTTCACTTCCTCCGAATATTTACGTCTTTGTCGACGATATAATGCTGGTAATCGTTGGCGACACTCCAGGCTGCACGCGAATACGAACCCAACCTGCCGTCAGGGCTGTCCATCGCTGGGCCAGCTCTGTAGGCTTCACAATGACCGCCAGTAAGTGCGTCAGAGGACACGTCTGCCGTTGGAGGCACCAGTTATCCGGTCCAAGCGTCAAGTTGGGAGAGCATCCCATCACCAACAAGAAAATTGTAAGTTCTTGGAGTGTCCATAGACCGAAGCCTCTTATTCCTACCGCACTTCTACGAAGTCAAAGTTAATTGTAACACAAGAGTTAATCTGGTTCGAATCGGGCAAGCTTATCATTGATAGCCACCTACTCTACGGTTTGGAACTTACCTGTATCACCCACCGTAATTTCAATGAAACTCTGTCGCCGAGCTTTAGCTCATACATTCGAGCCGCTTTAGGGGTGCTTCCCTGTACACCAGCTAAGTCTCCCTGTGCCGAGGCAGGCATCTTGCCATTTAGCCATCGTGTGGCCGCCGTAACTTCCGGAGAATACAGGTGTCCCCCCAGTGGCACGAGTCCATTGGCATGGAGCGAGGAGCTGATACTCTTCAAAAGCCAACATTCACAGCCTTAAAGCACGTCTTACCGCACGGCTAAGGAGGGCCCCTCCCGGACATCTATACCCTTTTTTTTCGGCCGAAGCAACTGCAGGCTGCAGCTCTTAGGGGCCGTCCAGAAACCACGTGGTCATATGGGGGGGGGGGGGGTTGGAAAATGACCACGATCAGCCACATGAGGGGAGGGGGGTGTTGCTCTCCAACCACGTGGTTTTTTTTAACACGAAAAACTTTTGGTGAACAATAATAGCGGTGTAAAAAATACAAATCATTAAAATTTAATGATTTAATCATTAAACGCAAAGCGCATCTTAGGGCCAATGCCCACGTAGCGTCTTTTCAACTCAGCGTTAAAAAGACGCAGGTGTGCATCGAGAAAAACCGGTAACGCAGCGTCGGTCGTAACGCCGATGCATATCTGCGCTATTTGACCATCTTAGCCTTTTAACATAAAAAATAAACGAAAAAACAGGTTGCGATTCAGTCTCAATTTCCACATCAAAAATTTGGAAAGGAAAAATGGGAAAATATAAAAAAAAATCCGCCGCGCCACGCCACAGCCGCAGATGGTTTTTGGCATCACGCCGCCGACACTTTTGCATCAGCGGACTGCAGCTACAAATTTGAAAAATATTCATGTTTTTACAATAATCCAAGAAAAAAACTTCAAAAGAATTTCTCGTGGATATTCATATAATCCTGATGAAGTGCTGGCATTCAGAATGATTTTTGAACAATTCTCTCTGAAAAATTTTGCTACAAATTGTTAATGAAAAAAAACAAAACATCTCAAATTTCCTTAAAACTCCGAAAAAAATTCCATGTGAATTCTGTCTGAAAATTCAAAACAGTCCCGTGGGAAATACATATAATGTTCGGTGGGAAAAAAAAGTTCAAATTTTCATATATTTTTTTTACATTCTAATGAAATTTTCTACGACAAGTTCTTTCGAATCTTCACCAGAAATTCTTCTTTATTTCCAAAAGAAGTTTTTCGAACATTTTAAGGAGTGCACTTCAAAATGTTCAGTCTCCAGTTAGCTTTGCGAGCAAAGCCTCCTGTCTAGGATGTGTTCAGGTGGGAAACATTCTCGACATCCTAGGTATAGTGTATCCATCATACTAGCTACACAAGATATATAATCGTGCAATGGCTGGCATATAAAAGCTTTCAATTTATAACAAAGGAAATGCTAATAAAATATACTAAGTTGAAAAGCAGACCAACTTCCAGTTGGAATATGGAGCCATAGAAGAAGAAGAAGACTTCTAAATTTTTCAATAAAAACTCTTGTGAATTTCCGAAAGATATTAAACAGCCAATGCCACATGAAACACTTTCATATTTCCGTTGATTTTTTGTTCTATCACTTTTTCTATGTTGTGATTCTACCACATTTTTTAAAATTTTCCAAGTATTTTTTTTATTCGAGGAATTATTTAGAATTTCCACGGAAGAGTCTATGGATTATCTTCAAAATATTCTTTGGATTTTCAAAAAATAAATCCTTAGAATTCTCGAGATTTTTTTTTTAATTTGTACCATAAATTCTTCCAAAATTTCATCGGGAATTTATTCTTCTTCGGGAAGTCATTTTGATTTCTTTGTAGGTTCAGCTAAACATTGCTTTAAATCTTCACCATGCAAAGATGCACAGGAAATGATTTAGAAATTTTAAGGAATTTTCACATCAGAAAATCTTTAAAATATTGAATTAATTTTCTAAGGAATTCCTTCAAAAGTACAATTTTTTTCGTTATTTTCACTTGTAAAAACATCGGAATTTCCTCGGGAAATTCATTATTGGTGTTTCAGATGAACTTTTTTCGATTTTCTAGTGGAAAATCTTAGGAACTAACATCGGAAATACTTTGGCATATTCCGAATAACTTGTTTTGGAAATTAAAAAAAACTGCTGAAAATGTCTAAGAATTTCTTTTAGAAAACGAAAAAAATTCCCATTGGAAATTTAGAAGCATTTTCTTTGAAGATTCATTAAAGTTGCTCAGAATTTTGAAAAAAAAAATCTTTAGAGATTCTGTAAAAAAAAGTAAGCTGGATTTTTTTTTCTAATTTATACTGAAACCTGTTAATACCTGTTAATATTGGAATGTAAACTAATTTGATGATTCTGAAAGCAAAACTGGAATTTCTACAGGAATGCTACTCAAAAGAAACAACAGTAGGAGGTTTTATTTGCATCTCTAAGATTACATATTAACTTTGGGATTTTCTGATAAACTTTTTGTTGTAAGAGTTCAGCTTCGCTGATGTTAATATATCTTAAGAATTTCCAATACCTCCAGAGCTACAGAAGGTCCCAAATACTCTTAGGAATCTATAGGGATATTCAGTGATGAAGTTTATAATTATTTAAAAAAAAATAACTGATAAAAAAATTTAAAAAAAAATTAATAATATAGGGATATTTTTGAAAATTTCTAAACCATTACAATTTTTTCTTAAAATTTTTATAACATATTCGCGAGTCCACATTTTTTTTGTATCCTCCTGATGCATCGAAGGTGTACGAGTTCTTTCTAGACATCCTAATACCCGATACACATTACAACATGATAACATCATCAAAATGTTCGAATTCATGAAAATTTATAGTTTCCATGCTGGGTTCTGTTTGATTATGAATCAGTTGAAATTGTCCATCTTCAAAATTGATCGGCTTAACCATATGTTTTAGTTACATAAGGTTTTTTTTTGTACTTGAGAAAAAACCACGTGGTCATGGGGGGGGGAGATGGGGTTTGCCAAATGACCACGATAAGCCACATGGGGGGAAGGGGGGGTTGAAAATCTTCAAAAATATGACCACGTGGTTTCTGGATGGCCCCTTATCGCCGCTACCTACCCGTCCACGAAGCCCATCCTCGCCCTATCCAACTCTGCTAGTGTTGTCTCTATATTCCACAGCGAAACGCCTAAACACCCCTGGATCCAAGGCATCCAAGGTCAGAGAAGCATACCTATTACCGCAGGAGAAACGCAAGGTTCAATACTGGGCCCGGTATTATCCATATATATGTGACGGGGTTGTGAAGCTAAAGTTCCCTTCTGGCGTTAAGATCGTCGGCTTCGCCGATGACGTAACCTTGGAGGTCTACGAGGAGTTAATTCCCGAGGTAGAACTGACCGCAGCACACGCGATCAGCATGGTGGAGGATTGGATGAGCGCTAGAGGCCTGGAGCTCGCTCAACATAAGCCGGAGGTGGTTATCGTCAACAACCGCAAGTCGGTTTAACATGCAGTGATTCACGTGGGTGAAGTCGCGATCGCATCAAAGCGGAGTTTGAAGCTTCTTGGGGTCATAATAGACGACAAGCTGACCTTCGCTAGCCATGTCGACTATGCGTGCTTCGCTTCGACTGCTGTTGCGGCATTATCGAGGATGATGCCCAACAGTTCCAAGGTGTGTGCCAGTAGACGTAGGCTACTGGCAGGCGTTGCCGTATCTATTCTTAGGTACGGCGGCCCGACCTTAGCGATAGCTTTGGGGGTAACCAGTTACCTGCGAAAGCTGGAGGGTACGTACCGCTTGATGTGTCTCAGTGTGATATCTGCCTACCGCACGATATCACACGATGCAGCCTGCGTGATTGCGAGCATGATGCCAGTCGGGCTGGTCATGCGGGAAGACGAGGAGTGTTTCGGGCTACGTGGCACCAGAGGAGCCCGCGAACGGTTGCCAGATGGCAGCGCGAGTGGGATAATTCTTCTAAAGGTAGGTGGACCCACCGGCTGATACCTAACATATCGAGCTGGGTGGGGAGACCCCTGTCAGGCCATTGGCTGCTTCCGACAGTACCTCCACAGGTTTCGGCACGCGGAGAGCTCCGTCTGTCCTGACTGCCCAGGTGTTGATGAAACGGCAGAGCACATACTGTTTGTATGTCCTCGCTTCGACGTCGACAGAAAAGTTATGCTAGACGTTTGCGGTCGGGACACTATCCCGGATACCCTTATCCAGAGGATGTGCCAAGCGGTGGAGAAGTGGAACGCAGTTTCGACTGCAACCACTCAGATTGCCTGCAGCTTGCCGAGAATCTGGCGCGCCGAGGAGCATTCGACAAGCATGGCTAACTTGTGATTGGTTAGTTAGAGCGAAAACAGTCTGAGTGCGGGGAAGTGAATGAGATTTTTGTACATGTCGAGGTAAGAATGGCATCCACTGTCGCCACCACGAGGCATGGCAGAAGAGTGTTAGCATGGACTGCACCTGCCGAGGGAGGAGGGTCGTAGCGTACAACTGTTGATACCTATCGCTATCGACACCTCGAGGCATGGCAGAGGAGAGTAGAGTGAGCATCCAATTCAGCCTCACGTGGCATGTTAAGAACGAGCACCCCAGTCAGTCTCGCATGGCGTCAGAATTGAGAGCCTAAGTAAGTCCCACTTGGTGTGTCAGAGCGTGTGTCAGAAGGAGTGGCAGGTTGTGCTAGAGTAAGCACCCAAATAAGTCTCAGATTGGTGTGCTAGAGCGTGAATCAGGTGATAGGGTGAGCATCCAAGTTAGTCTCACATGGTGCGTAAAGGGTGAGCACCCAAGTAAAACTCATATGGTGCGTCGGAAAGAGGTCAGGGTATGTCGGAGGGTAGGGGAAGGGAGGGCAATATGCCCTAACTAAGCAAGCACTGCTTTATTGTCTTATTTGTAACGCTATTCGTGAGCATTTTCACATTATGCAAAAGTTAAACAAGATAGCTAGTTGATGCCATTCAAAAATTGTCAAAAATCTCAATCATATTGATAATATTCACATTTAAAAAAAGTGGTGATATTCTGTTGCCCGAAAACTCATGAGGCAAAACGCTTTTTAGCTGGGAGCTCCTAGAGAACAAAACACCACGCATCGGCGAATCAGCATTCTGGTATGGACAGTGCGTGGAGACGCAAGTACATTGTAGGTTAGTGCCACTAGGACGTTTTGCCTCACCAAAATGTTAGATGTTTCTTCAAAATGTGGAAACTTTTTTCGCCTAAACCTACATAATTTTAGATCTAGTTTTGTTACGGTCAATGGCGGTAAATATCAGAGAAACCACAAAAGGCGTTTTGCCCTGGGGGAGGGGGGCGTTTTGGGGCCTCTTCCCCTATGTTGAAGAGAGAGCACCCAAGTGAGCCTCATACGGGATGAGTGCCTGTTTGGGCGTGAATGAGCGAGTATATTAAGTACTGCCTATCCCCCAGAAGTAATGCTGGGAGGCAGTTCCTGGGGGAACCAGGGTATTAGTAGAGAGGGTAACTCAAGTAACCTTCCGTTGCTTGGGTGGGTTTAGTGGGTCCGGCGTTCCGTCAACACCACTCTCTGAGTGATAATTTCAGGTGTCTGCAGATTTGCCTTCATCCCTCTATAAAAAACACTTCTCAATTACAACGTCGCCTAACCCGCTGCATAAAACCAACCCCAAAGCATTCAGGCCGATAAGTTTATCCTCTGTAATGCTCAAAATTATGGAAAAGGTACTATGCGAGTACATAAATCACAAATTTATGAAAGCAATGCCTTTGTCAAAAAACCAATTCGCTTATCAAAGTGGAAAATCTACGATCTCGGCACTACATACGGTAGTTCAAAAAATCGAAAAAACACTTGTAGCATTTCTTGATATTGAGGGCGCATTCGATAACGCTTCTTATTCGTCTATAGGGTCAGCAATGTTGAGGAGAAAATTCGACCCATGCATTGTTACCTGGGTACATGCTATGCTAGCTAATCGGAAAATCTCCTCTGAGCTTAGCGGTTCATACATCACTGTTAAAGCAACAAGGGGATGTCCGCAAGGCGGAGTGCTTTCTCCTTTGTTGTGGTCACTGGTGGTGGATGAGCTTCTAGACAGCTTAGAGAGAAGAGGCTTCGAAGTGGTTGGATATGCTGATGACGTTGTCATTATTGTACGAGGCAAATTCGAAAGTGTTATCGTGGAAAGAATGCAATCTGCCCTAAATCACACTTTTCCTGGTGTCAAAAGTATCAACTAGGCATAAATCCTACAAAACTTCCATTATCCCTTTCACCAAACGGAGAAAGGTACAACTGAAACCCTTTTCTTGAATCAAACACAATTAGTTTATTCAAGTGAAGTAAAATATCTAGGTGTCATACTCGACGCAAAGCTTAATTGGAACTCTCATCTCCAATCAGTTGTGCAGAAAGGTCTCAATACACTTTGGGTTTGTTCAAAAACCCTTGGTAAAAGATGGGGCCTAAAACCAAGTATGATCATGTGGATATATAAAACCATTGTCCGTCCCAGGACAACTTACGCTTCCCTTGTCTGGTGGCCTAAAACTAATGAGGCTGCTGCAAGGGCTAAACTCAACAAAATCCAACGCACCGCTTGCATAGCCATCACTGGTGCAGTTCGTAGTACACCCACTTTGGCCCTAGACGCAATGCTTCACCTGCCCCGGTTAGATCAATTCATAAAGCTGGAAGCGGAAAAAAGTGCTCTAAGGTTAAAGAGAACAAAAACACTGCTGTCGGGAGACCTTACGGGTCACCTCAGCATATTAAATGAATTTGCCATAAATCCCGCAATAGGAATTTGTAGTGACTGGATGGAAACGGTAGTCAATTATGACTTACCTTACGATGTGTTCATTCCTTCCCGCCAGGAGTGGGAAGGAGGTGGACCAACGTTCCAACAGGCTCTATACATTTCTTCACAGATGGTTCGAAAATGAATAATCTGACAGGATCCGGAATCTATGGCCCTACAACAAAAATTTCTGTCCACTTAGGACAGTGGCCCTGATATTTCAGGCGGAAATATATGCAATATTAGAATGCGTGTTATTATGCCTGAGGAGAAAGTATAGATTTGCAAAAATATGTATTTTCTCTGACAGCCAAGCGGCACTTAAGTCGCTTAATAACTACACTTGTAACTCAAAGCTAGTGTGGGAATGCATTCTGGCTTTGGAAAACTTATCCATACGCAATCGAGTCTACCTATATTGGATCCCAGGACATACGGGTCTAGAGGGAAACGAGATTGCTGATGAGCTAGCCAGGAATGGATCTAATGAAAGGTTCATTGGCCCTGAGCCCTTCTGCGGGATCTCAGACTGCTCTGTAAAAATGGAACTGAACAAATATATGGTCAGTCAAATCACATCAAACTGGAATGCACTTCCCCATACGAGCCAATCCAAAAGGCTCGTAACGATTAACCCAAAGAAAACCCAACAACTATTAGGTCTCAACAAAAGGGATCTCAACATCTACACCGGTCTAATAACTGGACACTGCCCCTGCAGATACCATCTACAAAAGATCGGAGCAATCCAAACCTCAAATTGCCGCTTCTGTAACGAGGAGAGAGAAACATCAGAACACATCCTCTGCTATTGCAGTGCACTCACCCAACGTAGGTTCAAAGTTCTCAGCAAGCCCTTTTTAGGGCCTGCTGACATATGGATCTTATCCCCCAAGGACGTGGTTGGCTTCATAAAGCTAGTCTCGCCAGAATGGGGGAGTCACATACTGTAACTCAGGATCTCTATTCATCAATAATAGATGTTCTTGAGTTCAGTCGATACCAAGGTATCTCAGTGACAAACATGTTACTGAGATAACTTGCGTATTTCACAGTAAAAGGGTATATCACAATAGTCCTAAAATCTGGACGCAGTGATCTTCACCCGACAAACGAGGAAAAAACCCGCTGCATCTATCTTCTGTCCGCACCGCAAGTTTTGAAATGATGCCTTCGAAAACTTAAATATTACAATAAAATTATTTTACAAACATACAGAAATAAACAGTTAATACAACAATCAACAAATTAAAATAATTGACGATCTCTCTGTGCCCCGACCGAGAGAAACGTCCAATATGTTGCCCATTGCGAGATATGACGAGGTTTCATTAAAGGATTTTATCCATCAGTCAAATCCCGCAAATGTATTTGATTTTTGTCTACAACAATTTGGTTGCTGTATTCATAGCTTGATTTCGTTTAGGAATTCGAACCTTTTTGGGCACCTTCAAGATCTTCAGCTGAATAACAGCGTTCTAGTTTTATATTGTTTTCGTCTGTCACAAGGCGTTCTGTTCAGTCTAGCTAACTGTTGGATAAATCTGCTGTCAATCTAGCACAAATTTTCGGAAATCTCTCCGTACTGAGTTTATCTTTTGACTAGAGGGCAGGGATTGAAGAGTTCAGTGCGAGATTTCTCTTGTTTCGGACAGCAGAACGATGGTGCGATCGGACGAAATATTGTGTTCTGCTTTGCGCGGCCGGTAATAAAAATCAGTTCAGTGCGAGATTTCTCTTGTTTCGGACAGCAGAACGATGGCACGATCGGACGAAATATTGTGTTCTGCTTTGCGCGGCCGGTAATAAAAATCAGTTCAGTGCGAGATTTCTCTTGTTTCGGACAGCAGAACGATGGCACGATCGGAGGAAATATTGTGTTCTGCTTTGCGCGGCCGGTAAAAAAAAATCAGTTCAGTGCGAGATTTCTCTTGTTTCCGGACAGCAGAACGATGGTGCGATCGGACGAAATATTGTGTTCTGCTTTGCGCGGCCGGTAATAAAAATCAGTTCAGTGCGAGATTTCTCTTGTTTCGGACAGCAGAACGATGGCACGATCGGACGAAATATTGTGTTCTGCTTTGCGCGGCCGGTAATAAAAATCAGTTCAGTGCGAGATTTCTCTTGTTTCGGACAGCAGGCACGATCGGACGAAATATTGTGTTCTGCTTTGCGCGGCCGGTAATAAAAATCAGTTCAGTGTGAGATTTCTCTTGTTTCGGACAGCAGAACGATGGCACGATCGGAGGAAATATTGTGTTCTGCTTTGCGCGGCCGGTAATAAAAATCAGTTCAGTGCGAGATTTCTCTTGTTTCGGACAGCAGAACGATGGCGCGATCGGACGAAATATTGTGTTCTGCTTTGCGCGGGCGGTAATAAAAATCAGTTCAGTGCGAGATTTCTCTTGTTTCGGACAGCAGAACGATGGTGCGATCGGACGAAATATTGTGTTCTGCTTTGCGCGGCCGGTAATAAAAATCAGTTCAGTGCGAGATTTCTCTTGTTTCGGACAGCAGAACGATGGTGCGATCGGACGAAATATTGTGTTCTGCTTTGCGCGGCCGGTAATAAAAATCAGTTCAGTGCGAGATTTCTCTTGTTTCGGACAGCAGAACGATGGTGCGATCGGACGAAATATTGTGTTCTGCTTTGCGCGGCCGGTAATAAAAATCAGTTCAGTGCGAGATTTCTCTTGTTTCGGACAGCAGAACGATGGTGCGATCGGACGAAATATTGTGTTCTGCTTTGCGCGGCCGGTAATAAAAATCAGTTCAGTGCGAGATTTCTCTTGTTTCGGACAGCAGAACGATGGTGCGATCGGACGAAATATTGTGTTCTGCTTTGCGCGGCCGGTAATAAAAATCAGTTCAGTGCGAGATTTCTCTTGTTTCGGACAGCAGAACGATGGTGCGATCGGACGAAATATTGTGTTCTGCTTTGCGCGGCCGGTAATAAAAATCAGTTCAGTGCGAGATTTCTCTTGTTTCGGACAGCAGAACGATGGCGCGATCGGACGAAATATTGTGTTCTGCTTTGCGCGGCCGGTGATAAAAATCAGTTCAGTGCATGATTTCTCTTGTTTCGGACAGCAGAACGACGATCGCGCGATCGGACGAAATATTGTACTTCCAGTTGAAAACCGAAGTGAGCTCTCGCGACAATCGAGTTTTCTCCCGTTTCCTTTTGTCGCAACTACGTCGCGACTAGTGCGCATCACGGCGCACGGCGGTGGCATAGATGCGCACTAGTCGCGATGCAGTTGCGACATCAGGAAATAAGGAAAAACTCAATCGTCGCGAGAGCTCACTTCGGTTTTCAACTGGAAGTACAATATTGTGTTCTGCATTGCGCGCCCGGTAGGCCGGTAGTTAGTTTGTACTACTTTTCGCGCCCGATTCATGGCTAGGTAAAATCACTGTGTATAAAGAATGACACGGTCGTATCGCTTATCAGAGTGAATCCAGATCCAACGATGCCTACCAATTAACTGATAATCCTTCCTGTGGTTTTTGTGGAGACGCAGAGGTAAACACGGTCTTCAAATAGCAAAAACCACCTACTAATATTCCTTCCTTCTTCCTAACTGACTACAAGGACGTGGCCGGCGCCGTTATTGATCATTTGAATTTTAGAGTCACTGAAACTTGCACAATGAGAATGCTTGAACAATCCCAGTCAATCATTCAGTTGATTCTTTGTGCAATTTCACTGATTCTGGTCAATCACGGAGTAGCAACCATAGATATGTGTAGTCAGTCAAAGCTAAGCTAAAGCTAAGCTAAAGCTGACTAGAGGGCAGGGATTGAATCTAAAGAGAAAGAACAAGTCTCTCACTTCTCATCTCTGTATACATATACGATATGTAGCATACCGCGAGAGACTTTTTTCGCAAGCTGTCATGATGGAGAACTGATTCGGGAGGCTAAACCTCATGATAAGTTTCTTTTAGGAAACTCCAAATGCGGGGAGCACTGGCTCTGATGATGCATTTCAATTTGTTCTACACAGCTGTGCAGTAACCAACACGAAAGGAGCGAAAACAAAGCGAGAATCACAAGTTTTCTGTGGGGGCTGCCCAATGAGAATAGATTAAATTTAACTTAAATTTTTGCTTGTCATTGTACAATCCCATTGAATTCCACCTCTTAATTGTATCTTAATTGTATCAGATACGTATTTCGACCTCAACAGTCGTCTTCAGTGTCTCGAACTTGACTCGACTAAATTTTTGATTGGGCCGATGATTTACCCAACAAACAGATTAAAATCTAAAAACTAATTCTAATAACAATTTAAAAAGGCGGCGTGGTTACTGTTACAGTGGTGGTGAATGCACTCAATGAATGACTGTTGCTGTCGGCTGACAGATCGCTTCCTCTCGTTCGCTCGCTCGATAGACGTCAGTCGCTCTGACAGATTGTGTCAGACGATGAGCCCACCGTTAAATAGATGGTGCGTTTCAGGGTCGTAGGGTGGTCCTCCCAACACCTCCCCCTCTTAAAAGAGATGATACGGCTCATACCTCACGGGTTGTCTTCTGGTTCTCGAAGACTGGCGAAGCTGGCTCGGTTCCTGCTGAATAGTAGCTCTTAGTGGCTTGACTGGTGCTCGGCGATGAACCTCCCTTGACTGTAGTTCATTGAGGATATTGCTGCTTGCTGAAGCTGACTGCAACGGTTCGGATGGTTCTGGTACTGCTGGTACAGTAGCTGTAGGTTGACTGAGACCGCATGATTCCAAAAGTATACTTAGCGGGATTTGAGTACACTTGTTTTGCGCTGTTGATGATAGTTGTTCTGATTCATACCGTTTCTTCAGTTGATTGCAGTGTGACCTAATAAGGTTCCGCTTTTCCGGTAGCCACACGTTGTAGATGACTCGATCAATCCGTTCTAGTGCTTGACCGGGTTCCCATGACCAGGTATTGTTCCGATGTACTTTCGTCCAAACCAACTCTTCTGCATCGTAGTTTCTTGCTTTCGTGCCATGCTTACGGTTGAACTGACTTTCTTTCTTTGATTCGGCTTGCTTGTAGAACGAAGTTGGTGGTTTCAGTAGATCTAGTGATGTCCTTAGTTTTCTTCCCAGTAACAGTTCTGCTGGCGACTTCCCTTCAGGTGCGCTACGACAAGGAGTTGAGCGGTAGCACACAAGAAAAGTGTTAATAGCATCGCGGAGTGTTTCTCCCCCCGATGTGATTTTACGAAGTCCTCGCTTGAATGTGCTTGAACGGACTCGCCGAGAGACCGTTTGACTGTGGATGATACGGCGGCGTTTTATAATGTAGGATGCCACTGTTACTGCAAAAGGCTTCAAAATCTTCACTGGTGAACTGTGTTGTTGTCTGTAATCAATGTTTCCGGCATTCCATTTCTGGAAAAGATCTCACGGAGCATGGCCACTGTAGCGAACGTTGTAATACGTTTGGTAGAGATGACTTCTGGCCAATGCGTCGACAACAATCAAATAGTAATTACCGTCAACTGGTCCAGCATAGTCTGCATGAATCCGCTGCCAAGGTTTTTCTAGTGTAGGCCAAGATTCCATGTTGATTTTACTGTTGGTCTTGGCTGCTCTCGAACATTCTACGCACGTACGAACACGATGATTGATCTGCTCGTCGATTCCAGGCCAATAGACGTAGTTACGTGCTATGGACCGCATTATTTCTATTCTAGGATGTCCTTTGTGTAGTACTCGTAGAACTCGATCTCGAAATTTTGATGGAATAACCAGTCGTTCCCCATAGGTGGGGCAATCGGAGACAATGGCTAAAATGCCCCGACGCTGGTAAAACTGTTGAAGCTGTGGATCGCTGATTTTGGACTGATTTGACGGCCATTCTGTTTGAACGAACTGCTTAACCTGCTTCAATACTGCATCCGACTGTGTTCCTGCTTGAATCATCTTGAACATGACTGGCAGAGCTTCCACTGATTGCTTGACGATATCTTCCATGGTGTCTTCCAGTTCAATAGATGCGATGACGTATTCTTCATTCGGACGGACGTGAGTGTTGATCAGGCGAGAAAGGATATCAACATAACCAAAACTTTCCGTACTCACGTATTTGATGTTGAAGTCGCACAGTAGCAGCGTTAATGCCCATCGCTGAAGTCTGTTGGCTGTATATACTGGAATTCCTTTCTTGGAACCAAAAATAGCTAGTAAAGGCTTGTGATCCGTTTCCAATATAAACTGTCGTCAAAAAATCATACGGTGAAACCGGGTTACGGCGAAAATCAGTGCGAGTCCCTCCTTCTCGATTTGGCTGTAGTTGGACTCGGCTGGTGTAAGACTTCTCGACGCATAGGATATCGGTTTCACTGATCCATCTGGTAGCTTGTGGGCGATGCGCGCACCGATTCCGTAATTTGACGCATCTGCCGACACTATGATTTCCAAGTTTGGATTGTAGTGCGAAAGTGTTAACGGTGACTGCAGGATTTCTTGGAACTGATTGAATGATCGCTGACATGCTTCTGACCATACCCACTTTGCTCCTGATTTCAACAGCTGATCCATCGGGAACCGTAACTTACGCATTTCCGGAACGTATTTTGCGTAATAGTTTACAGCTCCAAGGTATGAACAGAGTGACGAAACATCTTGAGGCGGTGGCATGGTGGAGATAGCTGCTGTCTTATTCGGATCGAGTCTGATTCCATCACCATCCAGAATTTGCCCCAAGTATTCCACTTGTTCCATATTGAAATGGCACTTCTCGATCCGTACTGTAAATCCGTACTGTTCTAACCGTTGAAGCACTTGTTTCAGATTGTAGTCGTGTTCTTCTTTAGTGCGACCACCCACTAACACGTCATCCAAATAACCAGAGGTCTTTTCGATACCACTCAACACTGCGTCCATGATCTGCTGGAATGCACCCGGAGCTGATTTGATACCAGGTGAGGCGAGTATAGCGGAAAAGTCGCTTGTGGGTGTTGACTGTTAGCAGATGCTGATCTCAGGGATCCACTTCCACTTGTAGATACGCGTCCGATATGTCGATGTGACTGAAACACTTGCATTCGGCCATCTTGGTGAAAATGTCTTCTGGCAAAGGAAGCGGACACTGATTCGACTCCAAAACATCGTTGAGACCTGTCGAAAAATCAGCACAAATGCGAACCTTACCGTTCGGTTTCCGCACAACGACGATCGGTACTGCCCAATATAAATGATTGATTGGTTTGAGGATTCCCAAATTCTGCAATCGATGAAGTTCATCTTCTACCGCACCTTGTACACTGTATGAAACTGGACGTTTGGACGGTAAACTGGGTTTGGTTCTCCTTTCAGCGTCAATCGCACTTTTGTTTTTGTGCAAAGTCCCATTTCGTTTGAAAACACTTTTGGGAACTGAACTTGCAGAGACTTTTCGGTACGCGTTTGTTCACCACTGACCTTGTTACAAAACGAACTGATAGGCACGTCCCATAATCAGAAAAGCTCAATCCAGTCAGAGCCAAGAATGTTTAACTCCAGATTGGGTGAAGCAACACGACACAAACATTTCTTCGTTTTGTCACTGATGTTTACATTGCACAAAAATTCCCGGGCGAGATCAAGTGATTCCCCTGAAGCAGATTTGGCGTTGCATGGCGATGGAATTCCTTGAGGTTGTCCGATTTTTCGCCACAATTTGCCAGAGATGATTGTTATGTCGGACGCTGAATCAAACTGCAACCGAACCGGAACATCGTTGATATAGATTTCCACGTACTTCCACCGCTGACTGATGTTCTTCACTGACACAATATTCACATCCTTGCTGTGTTTAGAACTGTACATTTTCTTCTTGTTTTTATTGCCGCTGGTATTTTCAGATGAAAAACAGGCACAATATCCTCCGGTTGATTGGGTTTTTGGTTGATTGTTGTTCACTTTCCCCCCGGCACCTTGTTTGTGTTTAGGCTTGGAAGGTCGATCCTGATGAACTGCATTAACAGCACTGAATGATTGCTGTTTTTTTACAAGACTGTTGTCTTGTTTCAGGTTCAGTAAACTTTTACAATCTTCCACCACTTTTTCCAGAGAAATGTCTTCTGTCTCATTCAATTTGATAATCAACCTAATACGAATGTCCGAATCTCGCCACGATTTCAGATCACACACAAAAATGAGACATTTAAATTGCTCTTCGGACAGTTCTCGCAACTTGAAGACCACACACGCTTTGTTCACTTTGCACGAATACGACACAAAATCATCCGAATCTTTTTTTGTCGTTTGCAGACACAAATAACGGCGGTGAAACACAGAAACTGGAGATCCAAAAATCGTTTTCAATTTCGCGACTGTTTCACTGAATGTTAACTCTTTTGATAGTCTAGGCAAAATAGAACTTGTGAACCATTCATGTGCTACTGGATTCAATTTCCTCATCAGCAATCGGACTTTCGCAGCATCGTCGAGTTTTTCGGCATCTTTGTCGAATAAATCCGCATACCGTGCGTACCAAGAGTCAGAGTGAGTTGCGCCATCAACTGCTGCTGCTGTTGGAGGATTTGCATCAGCATCTGGTTGGAATTCTGTGATGCGCCTCCTGATGCCTACTGTACAGTTGGATCCGCAATTATGCTGCTAACCTTAACTTTTCACTGCACACACGCGGTATTTTTGTCGACCGAAAAACTGACTTTTCCCGACGGAATTTCGCGAAACCGATACTGAATATACTCGTCGTCACTTTGTTGTGATAAATGGGCCGATGATTTACCCAACAAACAGATTAAAATCTTTATTTAAAACTAATTCTAATAACAATTTAAAAACGCGGCGTGGTTACTGTTGCAGTGGTGGTGAATGAATGACTGTTGCTGTCGGCTGACAGATCGCTTCCTCTCGTTCGCTCGCTCGTTAGACGTCAGTCGATCTGACAGATTGTGTCAGACGATGAGCCCACCATTAAATAGATGGTGCGTTTCAGGGTCGTAGGGTGGTCCTCCCAACACACACCAAGCGTCAACAAAAAATCTCCATTCTTTCTGCCCAAGCTTTCGTTTAGTGGATTGAATTGATCGCAAATCGTATCGAATATCCCCCAACCCCATAACTAAGGATATCATACATTTATTAATTAACAAAAATAGTCAACATGTGATACCACCACGACAGGATATGTCTTTGGTTGCCATATTAGTGCTAATGGCGTAAGCCCACCCACCGCGGCAAGGTAACATATCCAAGGGGAGGGGTGTATCTAAATTAACAAAAATTGCATAAAAGCTAGCTAATATGCGGTATACCACGTAGTACGGTGCTTGCTTACAAATTCTCGACATCTGATATTCTGGGGCCATGTAGACGCATTTAGAGCAATGGACCTCCATTTATTTATCAAGAACGACCTTGAATGAAATATAGTCCATTTCTTCGCACGACTTCCATCTTGATACGAGCTTTGTAACATTATGTGTTTCTCCTAATCCCGTTATTCCGACTGAATGGCATACTAAAGTATCGACACAGAGAAACAGACGTCTCACTTAGAACAAAATGGAATCAAAATCATCGTCACGAAAACATTACCGCTCAATGCTAAAAGCACTGTAGGTGGACAAGCGGCAACCAGGTGACGGTAGTGATCAAACGTCAAACACAAGCAAAACCGATTGAAGCGCCATCGGTGGCCGATCGACCACCTACAAAAAATTGAATCCACCGTTAAAAAGATGAACGATGATACATGTGTAGAGTGAGACGTCTGTTTCTCTGTGGTATCGATTTCTCGTTCTGTTATCCGATTATCGATGTTTGATAGCAACAGTGAAAACGATTGTTTCGCTTTAGCACCAGTGTTGATATTTGAGCCAACACTGCAAGAAGCCTCCAGTCCAACAAATATTTCATCCAGAGCCTGTGATGAGGTGATCGGCGTAGAAGTCTGTCTTGGCGAAGATGTAACGTGCATTTTTTGCGCAAAGTCTTCACAATGTCGGAAACTTGGCATTTCAATATGCTTATTTCGCTCATTATTTGTTCTTCTCCCCTCGCTTCTGGCCCAGTGTGCTTCTTCACATGAACTCCATCGCACGCTTGGAACTCATCGGTTTCAAACAGCAATGTAGATAAAGTACTCAAACACTCGTTGCATCCACATCAACATCAACATCCACAGCTGGGTCTCAGATCCACAGTAGCTTGATTGCGTCCAACGCAGTGTGCGTGGAACCTTTCGCAGCACCTACCTCCGCATACAACAAAAATCTCTGTTTTGATGTTTACTGATTTAGAGCACTTTGGACAATCCATGCTGCGTGTTTGAAGAGGTGTAATGGAGTCCCGGAGAGATGATTTCCACAGCGAATATAATAAATTCGAAGCTTCGGCAGAGACCCGTTCTTGAGCAGTAATTTCTATCCGCCAAACACGAAGGTCATACAGCAGGGATTCTGATCAGCGTTCTTCTTCAATTATAACAAGCGGTAAGACGGTTTTAAATCAGATTTTCTCGGCAATAGAAAAGTGAACCAATGTAATCGTCAGATACACATCCAACATCAAATATACGTATATGAATTGATATGAAATGGTTCCCGTTTTCCTTGTGCGAACAAAATATTACAAGTCAGTCAAAAAGCCGCTTGGTGCGGTTTGGCTGAACCCCGACCAGTTCAAAGTTTTATCAATGTTAGACTTGATATCAAATATTAAATTGTATTCTTTAATTGAACTTTGTCTACTGAGGGCGGAACTGAGGGTGGTCATTTTAAGTCCCCTCCCCGTTCCAAGTGCCCCTGTACATGGTACTTACGACGAGTGAAGAACTGATTCAAATATCAATTCACATAAAGAAAAAAAAAATTAAAAAAATAATTGGAAATTTTGAATGGAACACTGCTGGATAAATCAGGGAATCTGTTCTATTTTGCTCCAGACTCAAACTAGAATAGTGGCCGAAAGTTTGGAATGAAACTACTGATTTCACTCTTAACAGTGATTGTTACTACCGGCGACCATGCGTCTGCGGCATGCACAGGCATGGATGTCCGTGTTCATAAAGTCGTGCTGCTTTAGCAACGCTGAAGAAATTGGACCATAGAAAATAATTGGTTGGTTCAGCGTTTGCAAGATCCATAATGTAGGCAATTATTTATGATGTGTATCATACTAAGGCAAAACCAAGGGATTGAATCGAGAAAGGCATCGTCACCGCTAGGTGAATTAATCTGGGTTTTTCTAACGATTTTTGAACATCATCGATCATATGCCCCAACCAGCTCTTCGCAAAATGCACTTCCGAGGAGTCACTTTCACATGTATTTTCATCACTGCATTCTTTGTCTTATTAGGACATCGTGTAATATTAGGAGGCGAATGTCGCAAATTGGTGCGGCCTTCTCTCGTTCGTCGGCTTCTCCTTTTCAATTGCCTTCGGTATGTTATTTTCTCGGGAATATTCTTTCCTTGACAAAAAACCACAATTTCGATTTATATAATAACAACGGGTGACTCCTTCCGTAGGTTTTAATATGAGCTTCCGTACATTTTCCATACCTACGTTCCAAGTTTTTTTCGAATTATTATCCAGCATGTTATTATGGGAGGCAATGACGCGAACAGAACTAGCCTTTTCGCAATTTCTGTTTGTGGTATGTTTTCCTTAACTAAACCGGGTATGATCTCTGCATAATTCCCCATATTTTTCATGCGGTAGACGTTGCTAAAAATAGAACTTACCGTCCAGAACCAGCTGCTTCTTAGGCCATCTTGTTGATGATGGCCGTTTGTACCGAGTTGATCTGGCTGGACCACTTCTCGATAGCGCTATCACGTGCTCCGCATCGGGCTTCCTTATTGAGCTCTAGCACCTGGTTGACTTGATCAATGCGTCCCTGGATAGTGCTGTGAAGATATCATGAAAGTTCTATTCTCATAGCTATACCAAAAAAAGTATTCTCACCTATCCAGAATACATGAAACCAGCAAACTCTCGACCTCGACGGGTTCGATGTTCAATTCGTTTGATATGAACGGAATCGTAATCTTAGTGTAGGGACGAATAAGCTTGATCAGCACCTGAGTCCGGATGTTGCGCAGCAGATCCTCGATGTGCTCCCGGATGAACGGATCGGCCATTATATTGTTTCGATTGTTCCGCAGAATCGATTCAAATTCCATAATGTCGTTGTTTTGGTAGCTTACCACTAAGTTGGTCATGGCCAGTATCTCCGGATCGTTCTTGTACGGTTTGGCTTCCTGGGAATCGAACGGGTTGATTCCCGACTTCATCAGCATATTTGCCAGCACCAGGTACTTGAGGCAGGTTGTACGCCGGGAGGATCCCGATTCGTCGTAATTTTTGAACGCCTCGAAGAAGTCCGTGTGTGCCTTTTCGAACTCGCCCTCTCGAAGGTGCATCTTGCCACCGCACTCTCGAATCACGCCCATAATTAGAGGGTGCGGGATGGCTGATTTTATGTGCAACGACTGCTCGTAAAGAGCTTTCAACTTCTTATTGTTCTTTTGAACGGTGTACATTTGGATTTCAAGTGCGTAGATTTCCAATAACTGGGTGCCCTTCTTCAGATCATCTTCGCCGTCGTCCGTTTGACACGATTGATGTAACTGCTTGAGGATCTTTTGAAGCTTACCAAAGTCGCTTCGGTCAAAGTAGAGTTTACCGAGTTTGGTATTGGTCTTGAACCAAAGCCGATCATTCTTTGCATCTTTCAATGCATCCAAAGTGGTCTCGTAGAAGTTTTGGAGAAGTTCCATCTGGAATTATCAAAAAAATATCATTAAGCTGGTGTTAAATATTTTTTCAAGACTTCATTGACGCAAATACGAACGCAAAAAAAAGTTAGTTAATGTAAGTCAATGGGTTCATTAAGGTATTAATAAATGCGGTCGTGGCCAAGTAAGCCTTTAACCAAAAATGATCTTTATACAGTATAGATAGACTCCAATGCTTATTCAAAGGGACGTATGTGACTTTGTGAACAAAGATTCAAACGTCTATTTGAATAAGTACCCGAGATTTGTACTCCTGGAGAAGATTCATTGAGTATATCACGCAATTAAAGGTTGCGATCGTACGATTTTCGTATTATCATCAAGACTTTAGTAATGATCGTCACACTTCTTGAAACCACATTCCCCCTACAGACGTGACGAACTTTACCGATGACCCCTTACTTAATTTGAAAATAATTCAAACTTACGTTCTTAGACGTCGAAATGTAATCCAGAATTGAATTAATAGATTTTTCCGAATGATTTCGTGTTACGGCACTTTTGATGTAAGTCAGCAGTTGTTTATATCGGGTCATCATTTCTGGATAATTTTGCTACAAAATTCCAAAGAAGTTGAGAAAAAGAAATACTTGAGAAATTGCCTTGCAAATAGAATATTCTCATCAGTCACCTACCAATTTGAAATTGATTTTAATCATCTGTTTGAGGGCCTTGAAACCCCATTCGCCCTTCTCGCCATTTTCCAGGTCCAGCACCTTCTGGAAGGACTTGAGCGCTTCATGGGGTGCCTCCTCCTTGAGCGCTTTACTGTTGTAGTATTGATTCTCTAAATCCACATCCGGCTCCGAGTTGCTGTCTTCAGAGTACTCCTAAGAATTCACAACAGAAACGCAAAAATAAAACCATCGTTAAAAATAGTCGCGCACATAACGGAGATTCCTTTCAAGCAACATTCGAAGTCTTTTTATTTTGTCCGGCGAATTGACGAAAGGCTATTTTTCAACTAGTCGCCACTTACCAATCCGTAGTCCTCCTCATCTTCGCACATGAAATCATCGTCGATATCGGACATTCTCACCGGTTTTCCTAATGCTACTTGTTTTCACTGCGGCTACGCTGGAATCTACAGTAGAAATAGGCTTACTACTGCCGGTTTTGTAACTAAAATTTGAAAAAAATAATTTTTCTTCCGCTGCCGACGTTCTGGTTTACTTTTTTCTTGCGGGCCAGTGCGCGAGAGGAGCGAGGTGACGGCACCGACGGACGGCTTGCAAGCGAATGACAAACACAAAACGGAAAAGGAAATATGTCAGGGGATAGGAAACTTCTATCAATCACACGCACGCTCATTTGAATCTACTCAAAAGTGAGCCCAAATGACTCACTTTTGAATTTTAATGCTAATGTCAAAAAGTAAGTAAACATCCCGAATAAAAACAACCATAAAAAACAATAATTTTAATTGTTACAAAATAAAAAACATTAAAATTACAATAAGAAACAATGTGAGTTTTACAATACATACACAACACAAGGGCTCATTCACAAATTACATAACACTTTAAGGGGTGGGTGGGTACACAATATTGCGTTACAAATCGTTACACTGCTAAAAATCCACACATATTTATTGGCAAAAATCCATAGATTTAACTAGAGGCTTGAATAAGAGAAACGCGGATAGAAAATATATCTCTGCCAACACTGCATTCAATCTTCTGCATCAAAGAACAACACATGAAAAGAAAGAAATGGTTTATGTAGATAAAAACTCACAATCCGCTATTTTATGTGTCCACATCGCATAACAAAAAAATCCAATAAACAATGGAATTTCATTTCATAATCTATAAATGACTTGCATATATTATTGCAAACTAATGTAAAATACATTCGATTCTAAAAAATGGCATAAAATCAAATTTGGCCGTTTTCAGTATTTGAGCCAACATTTTGGCTGCTTGACAGGTCTCCTGCTCGATTGGCTGCTATTTTTTGATGGTTCGATTAGCGGCACATACCTATCCGCGTTTCTCTAATTTAGGCCTCTAGATTTAACTTATGATCTATATCAGCACACACCTAACCATTCTCCACGCGAACTACTAATAAAATATATATCCAAATAAATGTTATGTGTGGTCTCGAATTAGCAATTATTTAATTTATGTGTGGTTCTATATCGATTATATTAGGGTGGAGAAAAGATATTTTAGTTACTAGATAAAGATTGTCGTTTCGGTTCCCTTTGTTCGGCTGTCCGGAACATGTTGGGTACCAAGCTGTCAAATCGTATGGATTTTCCTTCTTTGACATTTAGCTCCCCTATCCTCGCCAGCAAAAGATGTTCCGGACAGCGACGACAGCGACAATCTTTATCTAGTAACTAAAATATCTTTTGGGTGGGGCTATTGCAAAAATTAATAACGGTGACACATATATCTTATATAAATATTTTTGGCAGTGTACGGTTGGTCTAATAGTACGTTCAGATTATGAGCTATATCACTTGATATAGCGAATCTTGACATGAGATGCCATATGCATTATTTCCAGTGAAAACTAGATGTACAAACACTGATGTCAAAATGCTCTATATCAAGTGATATAGCTCATAATCTGAACGTACTATAAAGGGGTGTGTGGGTTTGTTCAATTCTGTTAGAGTCCCCATCTGGGTCCCTATCGCTATTTCCGGGCCCTTTATAGGGACTCACTTGTACACCGGAGGTATCTAAATGGGAATGTAAAATAAGAACGCAACTCAAAATTAGCCGTGAGTTTCCAAATTTAGCGCCCCATACTGGGTTGCTAAATTTCCATACAGGGTTGCTATTTTGTGAAACGTCACTTTGGTATTGATAAAAAATTGCAGAAAATTTGTTTTTCTTTTTCAGAACAATTTCGACGTAAATTGAATAGCAAAGGAAATATTTTTTTTTTGATCTAGTGCCCCAGTTCAACTTCGCGACGTAATTACAGTAATTAATAAAACTATAATGACTAGCGTTTCGCACCAGCGCCCGCTAAAGCCCGAAATATTCATAGATTTTTCGCGAATGAAAATTCTACTGTTTTTATTTTGCAAGTTAATTCGAGGAGGTCTTCCAGGATTCCCTCAGAAAATTCCTTTTGTATTTGTTCTGTATGTCCTTCAAGTAGAAGTAGCTCCTTCATAAATCTCCAGAAAGTTTTTTTTGCTGTAGTTCGTTTAAAAATCATTTTATCTTTGTGTTCTTTCAAGAATCTTTAGCAGTTCTCCCAGAATAGTTTTAGGCTTTCTTCCAGATTCTTTCGGGATTTTTTAGTATTGGAATTGCACTATAATTTTTTTGTGGTTCGTTTGAAAACATAGTTTTTTTAAGAGAATTCTCCGGATTCTTCCGAATGCTGTTACAAATGTTTTCCTTCAAAAACTCTGGGAGAATTCCTGCAGGATTTTGTCAAGAGATTCCTGAATTTTTGAAATTTCAGAAGGACTTTCTTCGACTGGAAGTATAAATTCCCGAAGGAAATTTCCAGGATGAAGGAAATCTAGAAGGAATAATGGTGAAAAAATTACTATGACGGGTCTCCAGTGAGACTTGCGAGCAAAAGCGTAGAATTGCCCTCCGGAGATGGCGAGCTCTATTCTCGATTTGGCCAAGGATGTTTTCGAGTGGGCTTCTTGGGCATAATTGTTTGTTACACAAAATACATACTCAAGCAATGGCGGGCACAGGAAAGCTTTCAATTAATAACTGAGGAAATGCTAATAGAATACTAAGTTGAGCAGCTAGCCAAGTTCCAGTTGGAATATAGAGCCATTGCAGTAGATGATGACTACTTTTAGCAACGCCCGGTGAGAACTTGATATGTTTACGAAGTCGCTATACCTAAAACAGAAACCACCGGTGGGAAGATGGGGCGCTATCCTAAAATAGCACTCGGGAAGGAGCGCTATTATAAGAATAGCGATGAGGCCTCCCGTGGAGGTGCTCTTACGGGTAATAGTACGTTCAGATTATGAGCTATATCACTTGATATAGCGAATCTTGACATGAGATGCCATATGCATTATATGGCATCTCATGTCAAGATTCGCTATAGAGCTTGCTGACGTTTGATCATCTTTCTCTTGTACGCGCACAGAATGGATAGGATTTGTTTTCATCGGGAAACGCTTCGGTAGCGTCTCCCGATGAAAACAAAACCCATTCTTTCTGTGCGCGTGCAAGAGAAAGATGACTAAACGTCAGCAAGCTCTATATCAAGTGATATATTCTAACATTTCTGATAATAAAATTATATAAGGGCCTGTTCAAATATTACGTAACGCAATAGGGGGTGGGGATTGTTTTACTTTTGTTACGATTTGTTACGCAAAATATAGGGGTGGAGGTCCTTTGAGAAATTGTTACGCGTAACAATTGAGGAAAAATTATTTACATTTTTCAAATAATAGTCTTCAAATCAGCATAAAATACACAAAAAATAATAATTCATTGTATCGCGGTATAAATTCTACCAAAAACAAGATTTAAAAAAAAAGTATTTGTTACGCGTTACGCATAGGGGTGGGGGCGAGGATAAATATTGTTATATTGCTCATATGCAATTTGAACAAAATTTTCAGAAGTTATCAATGATTAAAATGTATGCACTAAGGCTGTGAACCATTCCACCGATTCGTTTAACTTTTAGTTAAAATTTGACAGTTCGATGGTTATTTCGCCGTGGTTAAAAATAACCCTGCTCCGGAGCATGGTTAGATTTGACAATTCGATAGTTAAACTTTGTTCGCGAGAAAATTGGCGCCAAATCCATTTCGTTCCAAATAACTATCAATCTGTCAAAACTCAAATGGGTCGGCTTCGGGGTAAAATTTTAACCACGATGGGAAAATAACCATCGAAGTGTCATATTTTAACTAAAAGTTAAACGAATCGGTGGAATGGTTCACAGCCTAAATGTTCTAAAAACATTTGGAAGTATTGTTACATTAGAGAACTATGTTGACGTACTATATCCACGGTATTGATACAATATGGACAACCATCAAGAAACAATATATCCTATTGTATACCGTTGAGAGTATGGTAATTCAATTGTTTACATTGTTGAGCCTATGGTACACGTAAAAAAATTTAATGTTGTTTATTATTAATATTTCTAATACTTTTTTGCCAAAGCAGGCGCTTAATGACATGTATAAGAAAAAACTTATACATCGCATTAGTCACATACATTCGGAAACTTATACTTTTCATTAACTTATGAATGTTATTAGCTTTTTGATATGGGATCATTCATTAGGTGGCATAATGAAGAGTATAAGTATTTTCGAATGGTTTTTGTCATAACATATAAGCATATAAGGTTATTTTTTTACGTGTACACTTTTATCCGGGTAACCAGAGAAAATGCATGAAATCGTGAAAATAATACTGGCATCACTTGAAACTTTTTGCTTGCTTCTTATGAATGCAAAAAGTAAACAAGTCGAATTGGGACCGCTTTTGACGGTTCGATTGGAAACAAGATTGCGTCTTCGCCGATCTCTTATTGTAGTATTTCGAGGGAAAACTACCCAAATTTGGGTAATTTTTTTCTACGATATTCTCATCAGTGCGTATATTGAACTCAACTTTTGGGTTGATTTATCTGTCCGTGTATCAGTGTTTGATTATCTGGGTAGGATTCCTACCCCTTGCAACGCATGTATTTTGCGAAGAAAACACAATTAGGAACACCGTGATATAAACAACAAATTTTTTTAGAAAATCACAAAAAATATAAGAAATTGCATCGTATTTTAAATTTCTGCGGTTTTTGCTGATTGATCTTGTTTTCTAAATAATCTACTTTAAATGACCACCGTAAATGATCCGGAGCTTCATGCAAAAGTGAAGAAAAGTAAGTACTGCAGTAGAATTAATTCAGTTTTCAAGACGAGATTATTAACGCACATTACAGCGACTGAAAAAATCTCCGAGAATATGCACATCATAGCGAACGAGCCCAGTTTGGCCTTCTACCGAATACAGGAGCACGTTCGGAAGGTCATTCCGTTAATTGTGGACCGCAGGGGCGAGGTTTACCAGCTGCAAAAGGACTTGCAAGGGAAATGTTACGACATGGAATATGCGATACAGTGGGTTTCGTTCGCCATTGATTCCACAGACAAACAAACGTAACAATTATTGAGTGTTGCACAATAGTGCTGTCCAATGAGCAGCTCAAAGTTGTTCCCGTCCTGCTCGTTCTTTTTTGTCAACAAATGGGCATGAGCAGGACAGGGGGAAACTTCGAGCTACTTTTCTTCTACTGTATAATAAACACAATATTTCTATTCGAAATTTTATTTTGTAATATTACACTTAAAACACAGTATAAGAAAATTCAAACCTCGTACTGCTTATCGTTTTAAATTAAATTGCTTCTAGAATTTTTGAGAAGAATTAAAAACTTCACAGTATGGTTTCCCGTGGAGATTTTTTCGATTATCATCTTTCTGCTTCTTCTTCTTCTTCGTGCAACATCAAAGCGCCAATCACCTGATTGTGTTGCAATGAATTTTTGGTATTATATGCGCGTAACTTCTAATTGTTACACCTGTTTGTCAGTGGATATTGAGTAGTATGCAACGAGATTCTAATCCTACTAATGTGACTGCACTTTCATCCCGCCAGGGCAGTGAAGGACATTGAAGCAGCGGATGAATCGCTGAAAAACATCCAGGAAGCTCTAAAAAATGCAATTTTCCTCAAACAGCAGCTGAAATACGTGGAATCACGACGACCCAAGAAGGATTCCAATAGTTCCGTGTACAAACGACTGTCGGCGCATATCACGTTGGATTTGCCAGACCTGCCGGACATCTCCGGAGTTATGCGGGAAACTTCGAATAGAATGGAGCACATGATGTCTCAGGCGCGAAGTTCCTCGACTGGCAACGGGACGGGACCAACGGAGTTGCAAAGGTCCTACACGACACTACATTGAAAGAGCGTTTTAATAGTTTGTTGTTTATTTCTGTGATTGCTTAGTTTTTTTTTCAGCGAATATTTAAATTTAATTAACATGACATGATAATAAAAGAATAAAATTATAAAATGATCTCTGCAGAAACTCTTTAAATTTTAGATCGAAGACGACATTGTGAGAAATATTATAAACTTGTTTTTGTATATTGTACTAGCGAAAGAAACCCAACTTTGCCCGGGTGTTGCAAATGTCACAATGAAGTATTTGCAGCACCGCACTCTAGATCAATTGCCGTGCATTTGTTTTGTTTTTCTTAACAGCTAACCCAAAATTGTATTCTAATGATTTTTTACATTTCCCCGTTAAATTCATTAACTTTTTGTTTATACAAACCTTGCGGATCCCAAAACGAATTGATTAGGGAAAAAATCTTGCAAATCGGTCAACCCGTTCGCGAGTTAAATCGTCAGGAAGGAAATCTCAACTCATTTTTATTAGGGGGAATGACGGCTTTGGCAGGTTTTGTTCTATTATTGGCAGGGGTTTTCTTATGACTGACTAGGCTCAAATTTGGCCTAAACATTATTTGCATATCAAAGAATATTGTGACCAAATTTCATAAAATTTGGTCGACAAAAACCCCCCTGCCAATAATAGAACAAAACCTGCCAAATCCGTCTTTCCCCCTATATAGAGAAGATATTTTTTCGATTGTTGTAGTCTTAATAGACTGTTACCATGACTGGGTTCTCCGTGTAATACACATACGTGCATACTTGTACCAAATTCAAAAAAATGAAACTAAAAATTTCATGTAGAATAAAACTACAATTTCCATTGCTGGTGTCAACCGACACTTAATATATTTGTTACATTTGGCTTGAAGGCCTTCAATGTGATTTTTAAAAGTTAATTTTTGGTCCAGCAGAATCCTAAATATTTGGCTTCGCTAGACCAATTAATTGGAACCCCATTCATAGTGACAATATGTCTGCTAGAAGGTTTCAAATAAGAAGCTCTCGGCTTATGTGGGAAAATTATAAGCTGAGTTTTGGAAGCATTCGGGTAAATTTTCCATTTTTGCAAGTAAGTGGAGAAAATATCCAAACTTTTTTGCAATCTACTACAAATGACACGAAGGCTTCGCACTTTGGCTTAAAGGCCCGTGTCATCTGCAAACAAAGATTTTTGACACCCTGGTGGTAAATCAGGTAAGTCAGAAGTAAAAATGTTATACAATACGGGCCCCAGTATGCTGCCTTGGGGAACACCAGCTCTTACAGGTAATCTATCAGATTTAGAATTCTGATAATTTACCCGCAGTGAGCGATCTGATAAATAATTTTGGATCAGTTTAATGATGTACAGAGGAAAATTAAAATTCATCAATTTTACAATCAAACCTTCATGCCAAACACTGTCAAATGCTTTCTCTATATCAAGAAGAGCAACTCCAGTCGAATATCCTTCAGATTTGTTGAGCCGTATTAAATTCGTTACTCTTAATAACTGATGGGTGGTTGAATGTCCATGGCGAAAACCAAATTGCTCATCAGCAAAAATAGAATTGTCATTAATATGAACCATCATTCTATTTAAAATAATCTTTTCTAACAGTTTGCTTATTGAAGAAAGCAAACTAATTGGGCGATAACTAGAAGCCTCAGCTGGATTTTTGTCCGGCTTCAAAATTGGAACAACTTTGGCGTTTTTCCATTTATCTGGGAAGTATGCCAATTGAAAACATTTGTTAAATAAATTAACCAAAAAGGATAAAGAGCTCTCAGAAAGTTTTTTGATAAGTATGAAGAAAATACCATCATCACCCGGGGCTTTCAGATTTTTAAATTTTCTAGTAATAGATCTCACTTCATCCAAATTAGTTCCCAACAAAGGGTCGAAAACATTCTCTTGATTGAGAATGTCTTCGAAGCTCCGTGTAACCTGATCCTCAATTGGACTAGTGAGACCTAGACTAAAATTATGGGCACTCTCGAACTGCTGAGCAAGTTTTTGAGCCTTTTCGCCATTTGATAATAAAATTTTATTTCCCTCTTTAAGCGCTGGAATTGGCTTTTGAGGTTTTTTTTAAAGAATTTTCGTTAATTTCCAAAAGGGTTACGAACAGGGATCCAACTTCGAGACATTATTCTCAAAGTTGGTATTTCTCAGAATAGCGAAACGATTTTTAATTTCATTTTGCAAATCTCGCCAAATAACTTTCAACGCGGGATCACGAGTTCTTTGGTATTGCCTTCGCCTGACATTTTTAAGACGGATCAGAAGCTGAAGATCGCGTCGTCAATAATAATGGAGTTGAATTTAATTTCACATTTAGGAATTGCAATGCCTCTGGGTTCGACAATTAAATTTATCAAAGATACGAGCGCATTGTCAATATCACTTATGGTATCCAAAGGAATATCAACATCAAAATTCCTATCGATATATGTTTTATATTGGCGTAACTAACGAAAAATTCTAGGGGGGACTAACTTTTTTCTTCTATTTTTATAGTCAAAAATCAAAAAAAAAAGTTATCGTTCTCGCTCAACACTCGACCCAAATCATGTATACTGTTCATAAACTGGCCTACAGCTATTTCAACAGATCCAGTGACGACTTGAACATTACAAATAACGTTCATCAAGGCCCAGCACTGCTGACTTAAAAAAATCTAGATACGTCTTAGGAAAACTTTGGTACGTTTTGAAGGAACTTAGCAATAAATCCATCTGAAAGTTCTTTCACATTTAAATTTTAGTTGCCTCTCCTTGAAATCTCTGAGTATGCCTTGATAATCCTTTTAGTAAGGTCATGCATCTTTTAGGGCCATATCAAAAAGCGGAAGGTCACACGTTCGGAAAAAATACTCCCAAAGCTCTGAAAAACGTGTAGTTCTTGGGGGCTGTACATGTACCACGTGGACAGGTTTTGGTCAGTTTTAGTTACCCCCCTCCCCCAGCGTGGACATTTGTTCGTATAATTTTTTAAAATTAGTGTGGACCGTGGACATTTAACATACCCCCTCCTCCCCCCTAAGCAGTCCACGTCCACGGATTGGGAGATTTTTTATTTGTACATCTAATCCTTGAAGAAGGTAAAATAAATTACCGAAACCGTCACATGCGGAAATAAACTTATTTTTGCTGCGTTACAAGACTTCAACAGCAGAAAACTACACGCTCCGCTCTGAAAATAATTTAAAAATATTAAAGGATTGATCATTTGCTGCAAAAAATCATTGAAAATCAGAGTTTGCTACAAAATTTCTGGTAATCTAAGCACCCTATGTCTCTTTGAATCTAAGACAATTTGCCAAAAAATTAACTTCTTCTTCATTACATCATTACATCCCCACACTCGGACAGAGCCGCCTCGCAGCTTAGTGTTCATTAAGCACTTCCACAGTTATTAACTGCGAGGTTTCTAAGCCAAGTTACCATTTTAGCATTCGTATATCATGAGGCTAACACGATGATACTTTTTTGCCCAGGGAAGTCGAGACGATTTCCAATCCGAAAATTGCCTAGACCGGCACCGGGAATCGAACCCAGCCACCCTCAGCATGGTCTTGCTTTGTAGCCGCGCGTCTTACCGCGTCTTACCGCACGGCTAAGGAGGGCCCCACATTAGCATTAAGGTTCCCCCAAACACACGCGACGCGACAGTCGCGACGCGATTCTATCGCTTGGCGACAACGGTTCTGTCGCCGTTGGTATGGAAGCGTAAATAGAACATTGCCTGCAGCGACCCAACGATAAAATCGCGGCGACTTGTTGTCGCCGTTGCGGCGATGAAATCGCTTCGGTCTGGGGGAGCCTCTACTCCCTGTAAAAAAAACAGAAGGCCTGCCTTTTCAATTTGGGCTGAAAGTCTCGTTAAGAAAGACAAAAAATAAAAATCTGTATCCAGTAGCCTACCGAGCAAAGGCGTAGGATTGCATATCCGGGAATGGCGAGTTGAATTCTCGGTCCGGTCTATGATGTTTTCGGGTTGGTAACTTTCTCGACACCATAGGCATAGTGTATCTCAGGGCTGCCCAACGTACGGCCCGCGGGCCGGATGCGACCCGTGGCTCCATTTTTTGTGGCCCGCGGCCATAGGCGTAACTAGAGTCTCGGTCTAGGGGGGGCCATGGCACCAGCTGGTGGGATCCTTTGGATCCCTATAGTGTTTTTTATGAGTCATAAATTCCATGAGTCATAAAATTATGAGTCATAAATCAAATTCCAGAATAACATAGGGTTTTTGTAGTTACTGACGTTAGGAAGAGGCTTTATTATGGTTTTCTGAATAGGTGAGAGATTTCTCTGCAAAAATCAAAGAGACTTAAGAAGCAACCAAATCGATCTGAATTGTGCTGCAAAAGAAATGTTTTCTGATACGAACTGGTTTCTAAATCTAATTTTTTTTATCTTAAAAAACAAATTCTAACTGCAGGCACAAAATAGTTTTCCGATGATCCTTATGAAATCGCCAAAAAATTAAATGGAACAAGATCTTTTGAGTATTATAAAAATATTTCTTTAATGCAATCTCTGTTGCGAGTGCGAAGGTTGCCTAAGTTTTGTCCTAAAACTTGCAATGGAATGCGTTGTTGATTTTTCTGTCATTGTAACAAAGATTTATAAGTTTTATAATTTTATATCTTTCTGTGCCAGAATTATATAGCGAGAGCAAAAAGCTCCATGTGGTGGATGGTGTGCAAAACTGTGTGAAGATCTCGGGCGAACACTCCAGTTCGTTCGAATCGCACCGGGGACTAAGACAAGGTGATGGACTTTCGTGCCTGTTGTTCAACATTGCGCTAGAAGGTGTCATGCGGAGAGCCGGGTGTAACAACCGGGGTACGATTTTCAACAGATCCAGTCAATTTATTTGCTTCGCGGATGACATGGACATTGTCGGCCGAACATTTGCAAAGGTGGCAGAACTGTACACCCGCCTGAAACGTGAAGCAACAAAAGTTGGACTGGTGGTGAATGCGTCAAAGACAAAGTACATGCTTGTGGGTGGAACCGAGCGCGACAGGGCCCGCCTGGGAAGCAGTGTTACGATAGACGGGGATACCTTCGAGGTGGTCGAGGAATTCGTCTACCTCGCATCCTTGCTAACGACTGACAACAACGTTAGTCGTGAAATACGAAGGCGCATCATCTGTGGAAGTCGGGCCTACTACGGGCTCCAGAAGAAACTGCGGTCGAAAAAGATTCGCCACCGCACCAAATGTGTCATGTACAAGACGTTAATAAGACCGGTAGTCCTCTACGGACATGAAACATGGACAATGCTCGAGGAGGACTTGCAAGCACTCGGAGTATTCGAGAGACGGGTGCTTAGGACCATCTTTGGCGGTGTACAAGAAGACGGTGTGTGGCGGCGAAGAATGAACCATGAGCTCGCCCAGCTCTACGGCGAACCCAGTATCCAGAAGGTAGCTAAAGCCGGAAGGGTACGATGGGCAGGGCATGTTGCAAGAATGCCGGACAGCAACCCTGCAAAGATGGTGTTCGCTTCCGATCCGGCAGGTACGAGACGACGTGGAGCGCAGCGAGCGAGATGGGCAGACCAGGTGCAGAACGACTTGGCGAGCGTGGGGCGTATTCGAGGATGGAGAGATGCGGCCTCAAACCGTGTATTGTGGCGTCAAATTGTTGATTCAGTGTTATCTGTATAGATGTAGACTAAATAAATGAAATAAATGAAAAAGCTCCATAGGAATTTGATCAACTGTTTTGTATGCCACCTTGCGATTAACTCGAAGATTTTCGAAAGAATGGTCGGTCGAAAATTCATTGACCGGATTTGTGTACATGCGCTCATTTTGATGTAGTTGCTTCAGTCTTTCTTGAAGCGGATGGTAGTTTAATAGAACAGAAATATTTATATCTTAATACAATTATGTTTTTATGTTTCTGCGACCAGGATACTAGTCAAACAAATGCAGAACAAATTTATTATTTTAAGCTAGCAACTGAATTAGAATCGGCATTGATTTTAGCTTAAAAATCGAGAAAATGTTCTCGGGGGTCCAACTTAAATATTTCGATGCTTTGCTGAACAAATGGTCATAGATGTGATAACGCAACAAAAAATATGTTTATAGAATTCATAATCAAAATTAAGAAATATGTAGGAAATATGTAAATGAAATAAAAACTGACTAAGTTGGAATTACTTTTCAAAATTTTCTGGGGGGGGGGGCACAAGTAGGTCTGGAAAGGGCCAGGCCCCCCCGGCCCCCCCTTATTTACGCCAATGCCCGCGGCGTGTGATAAAAAATACTTCATAACCAGCCCGAAAGCTTTTCTATCTGGCATGAGAAGCTCCTTCTCATTGTTTATTAATGTGAGTGCATATTTCTTAAACAGATGTAGTGTTCCGTGACCTTAGTTTCTGTCAATCAGCTTGTAGAAGCTGTTTTGTATAGTAGCCATGATTTTTAACTCTATGGTGTCTATTTATTAATAAATACTGTAATTTATTACTGATTAAAAGATAAAATATGTGCAAGAACGGAGTCAAACAATGCAGTACAGGCTAGTATTGCTGTTAATACAATTTTGTCATTACGGATGAAACCTTTCCAGGACGGCTGTCGGCTTCAGTAGCATTAGTTTGTCGTAAAGCACGATGGAGAGTTACAGTTCTCACAGAAGATTTGAAAACTACGTTGCGTGAAAAAGCCACCTGCTCCTGATTATGTACCTCCTCGCAATCGATGAAAATACTTAATGTAAAAAACAAGGTACATATAGCTGTCTTAATAAGGGGAATTTATGATCATCTTCATATTTTCACAAAGGAATTAGCAGTCTTGATCCCAATGAAGGAAACGACTACCGGTATCGACCTGGGGAAAGCTGTTAAGACCTGAATGAAGGAGCATGAATTCATCCTTGAAAACTGAAGGGCTAACAACTGATGGAGCTCCGGTAATGATAGGAAAGAACACTGGCTTTGTGACACTTGGAAATTAAAGCAATTTGTTTATTTTTTTTTATGAATTGTTAATCAATTTTGCATTTTTCATCAAAAAGGATCTATGTACAAAAACGATGAATAATCGTGATGTAGCGTCGCTCATTATTAAGAAAATCAACTTTACCTACGCGAAGAAACTCAACCACCACTAATTCAGAATTATGTGGACGGAAATGGACGAAGCTAAACCAATGCCCAAGCTGCATGATCCTGAATGACTTGGCCTTTATAGTACATGTCACTAAACATCTCAATGACTTGAACATTAAGCTGCAAGTTAAGGATCAATAGGTTGAACTTTCATTATCCAACATACAAACTATTGAAACAAAATTGAAACAATTTGACACAACTGATTGTCGAAAACTAATACTAATCTACCCTAATCCGTTAGATAACAGTTTCTGCAAATCTGTTGAACATGCTGGTAAACTCGAAGCCTTTCGACATTACTTTCAAGCCTCTTCGCTAATGTTTGAGAACACCGTTCCTCAATACCTTTTCCTGATGCAAATGCACCTGAAATGTTTCAAATGGAGATAATTGACCTCGAATGCAACAACGAGCTCAAATTTAAATTTTTTAAGGCAGTTCTCTTGGAAGTTATTTTCTCTCTCCAGAAGTACATATCTGTGTGAACAGCGCTTATCAAGAATGAAAGCAGTAAAAAGTAGTTGCTGATCTTCATTATCTGCTGCCAAATTCGATCACCGATTGTGAAGTCAATATGCGTCGAGTATTGGAAAGAAGTCAACAATTCCATGTCCTGTTACTAAAAAAGAAAAAAAATAAGCACACACAAAAATGATTGCTTAAACGTAATTATATTGTGTTTAGTTTTTCCTTTAAAAAATGAGCCATTCTGTAAAACTTAATCCCATTCTGAAAAAAATGTATTTTACTTTGGTTATTTTGAAAATGTTTAAAAAATATGTTCCGAATATTTCCTTGGCGCCAGCAAGTGGCCAATTTGAAAATTGGCCCGTGTGGCTTGAAAAGGTTGGCCAGGCCTGGTGTATCTATTGCACTTGCCACACAAGAAACATACTCCAGGGTTCGTAATGCTCACTTAATATCAGGAGCACAGGATGCTCCCTCACGTAAACTTTCGGGGAGAAATCACTTTTCGGGAAAGAAAAACAGTCTGGAGAGTAGACAGGCCCAGGAAACAAAAAGTTGTCGAATTTCACGGGGCACCCTCCAGGATTGTTTCTTTTGGTGAGAAAATCAATCTCTGAAAATTTCAGCTCAATCGCTTGTTGCATAAGCTGGCGCATTTGATTTGAAGTTTGTTTGGGAATTTCAGTCAAAATATATTGGAAAATACACCTCCGACACTCATTCGATCTGGAAAGTAGTTCTGATTGCTCGATTGAGCTCAGAATTGCAAAAACGGCTGATTTATTAGGGGCTGTTTTGTGTACTTTTGGATTTATTGATCGAATCGAGTCAGCTGAAAAGTATATAAAAGTTCATTTAATCATCGTGCAATGTTTGAAATGTGGAATTAAAAAAACCTAAATGATTCTCTCTTTATACTGCAAAATCATTTTTCCAAAATCCTTCCCCATATCCGTATTGAAATCAAAGACGTAGTCCTACGTCAAAACAGCAATCAGAAATCCTTGCAGGAGCATTTGATAAATACAGTAATATCCCGTTTTTATCACTCCCTGGTAAATTTTGGAGTGATAAAATAGGAAATGTGACAAAATTGGATTTAAGATTATTTCCACTTGTCATAAGACGAGTTTGTACAATCCGCTTGAATTCCACCACTTAGTTGTATCTTGACAGATACGTATTTCAACAGTAAGGCCGTCTTCAGTGTCTCGTACTTGACTCGACTTCTTTTTGAATTCATTTGTATAGACGACGACGATCTTTTTGAATTCATTTCACAAATATGTTGCCTATGATCGCATATCAGACCCATTTTTGCTGGATTTCCTATTCATATTGGACAAATATTCGATTTTGGGCATTATGTGTCAGTTTATGCCTTGAAAAGGTAAAATACGTTAACGGTACCAGTCACTTCTTGCCAAGAAGGCTTAACAAAGCCTTGATATACACTACGAAATGATTCATAATAAAACACAGACAATGAAAGTTATTTCAAGAAAATCTTTTTTGTTTCTAGGTTTATTTACGAGAAAGAAAAGAACGACTAAATTTTTCAAGAATTTTTTGTAGATCTAAAGGCCTTACTTCAGATATTTCATGGATGACAAAGAACTTATGCTTTGAACACAGTCTATCCTATGAGTCACAAAGAGCATACATACCATATATGATACAGCCCGATAGATCTTTGATTACGCGTGTAGATCTGAAAGGCTTAATTCGAGGATTTCTTGGATGACTCAGAGCATATCAGCATATGTTGTGTTCATATTCTTGTTTTCTATCAGATGGATCATGTATCATATCCCGATCTAAACTAGTGTACTATAACCTACGAACAACACCTAGCGAACAAATAGGTAGAAGCCCCGTACATTATAACTAGCAACTAAAAAAAACCTCAGTGTACACTAATTGCATGTTCAGTTTACGAAGTTTTTCCTTTGAGATAATCTTCTTCTTCTTCTTCTTATATATAAAAATGAAATGGTCTGTGTTCGTATCCGCATAACTCGAAAACGGTTGGATGGATTTTTTTCATTTCTTCAGCAGAAACATTCGTTATAGTTTCCGACGGGTTTATATGATATTTCCTCAGTCTAAAATCATTAGTAAAGTTGAGTAAATCATGAAATACTAAAACAAAGATTGGTATGGGAATCTCGCATAGGCAGTTCTCAACTTTCATTTTCGCCTACTATGCAGGACAACGTCTGCCGGGTCAACTAGTATTAAATAAAAATAAGATGAGGAAGCTATAATATCAAGATAATCTTCATCGTGTCATAAAGCTTGTAATCTGAACATTCTTAAAGAAATCAAATGAGCGCAATCAGATCCGCTCTGTTAAAGCAATGATGATAAAATCGTGATGATTTAAAACATGGAACACAGTTTAACATCTAGTTCATCGCTTACTATGATTTACGATGTAAATTCCTTTGTATCGCAGCAGCAACAACTAACAAGTAATATGCTGTGGGCTGTTTAGTCAACCGACAAAAGCTCGCTTAGTTCGATACAAGGCCTGCGCGCGATCAAACGAACGGCACATCCTGAGACTGACTTGGTTTTTTTGTTTCTGGTATTTTATTGTAGGTAAAGAGCGAAAGGCGGTAGAAACAGAAGGTTTTGCTCTCCCCGAGTGGAGTGTCGCACGCCACCCGTTTCTGTTTTTTCTGCATACGGTTTCAGTTGGTTGGTGTAAAGCACGTGCAAGTGTGTGATGCTGACTGCTACTGTTCAGTGCTCAGTTTCTGTATCGCCGTGATCGTCGTCGTTATCGTTTTGTCTCGCGTGGCGATCTACCGCCCAATATAGGTTTCCGAGGTGCATCCCTATTAGAAATTCTGAAGTGTTTTCCATGGGCTGTGTGTGTTGAACAAAGCTGATAAGGCTTGTAGGAGTTTTCTAACCATTTGCAACATTCGAAGCAGTTAGTTTGTCCCGAAATCATTCCCAATAAAGTGTGCTGTTTAAGTGTTGAGTGTCTACTAACAAGGAAGAATAGAATATCTTTTTGGTGGCATTTTGCGGCATTTGGTGAAGGTCAGTTGCAAAACAGAGCGCTGGAAGCTAGCCGCTGACCTTGTGTTGTGTTAGTATATAGCGCCGTATAAACACGTTGTTTGGATAGCGGTGGCGTGATAGTTTGCAAGGTATGTTGGTTTCGCTTCTTCTCTTCGTTAGTAACGTGGTAGGACTTAGTTTAGAGGGTCTTGTCGGGGCTCGTAAAGAATGAGTATAATGTTTGCAAAAACAAGCAAAAGGGCACTGAACTGGGTCAAATGTGGCGATGTTCGTATCGTACACATTTGCGATATTAAACCAGTATTGGTGCATCTTGATTGAAGTTTGTAAAACGTGGAAAAAAACACAATAAAATCCTTTCTCTCTTTTGCCTAATCGTACGAGTTCCCAGCTCATTCATCTGTTGAATGTAATAACGGCGCGTTTAGTAGTTGGAGGTAAAATATCACTAAAACTTCGTTCCAATCAATCTCAAAAGTTCATTTCGAAAACATTTCGAAAATTGGAAATTGCCCTTCAATGAGAATCACAGGTGGATTCAATAGTAAGACCAATCACGGTGTCTCTATGGGGAAATATTATTTTTCAAAAATTACTATCTCAGAAACACCCACCACGCGAAAGTATAGGCTCTCCTCTTTCATATAGTGGGTGAACTAAAATGTTCTATCGGGGGATCTAGAACAATTTTTATTTTTTACACTATTTTTTGTGCAAACTCCATAGAAATTTCAAACGATTTCACCTCCTCAAAAATGTATGAAAAAATGACTTCCGATAGGACATTTTAAAAATGCACCTATGTGAAAGAGGTAAACCTATACTTTCGTGTAGTGGGTGGGTGGGTTATTTTTTGAAAATAAGACTCTTCGGACAAAGACACCGTGCAATAAGACATCTGACATTGAAAATTATTGAACTGTTAAGTTTAATTTGATCTTCATTTGGTGATATAAGTCAGCCTCGGGCTGAAAATCTCGTTAATATAGATAAAAAAATATTTCGTTCTTCGTTTCATGCCCAAATGCTGTTAACTTTCCTAAATTTGGTAAAGGTAGTCACGCACCTCGGGAATTTGGTGCTGTTTTTGGGATTTGGATGTTGTTGGATGTTTGGAGTTTATTAGGGTGGTTTCAAAAATGCCTTCATAGAATTAGGCAAGACGGGGAAAACATTAAAGATTTTATTTAGAATTTTATTACAGTGTTGACCCGATTTTATCACTCCTCGATTTTGTCTATCCTTGTTTTCGACCCGATTTTGCAAACATAATTTTTTTTTGAAATTTTAGTCATTCTTTTTATTTTCGTTAATAATACCGCACACTACAATGATTTGCATGAAATAACATTCACCGCCTGTGGTTTATTATGAACCATTTCTGAGTGCTTGTCAAAGATTTTGTAAGCCGGGGCGACAAGAAATAACGAGTACCGTTCACGTATTTTACCTTTCCAAAGCTTGAACTGATTCATATGTTTGTAAAATTAATTAAAAAGTTGAATTTAAAAAAAATGGATTTCGCACATTCCCTATTAATATATAATAGGATAAAAATACAGTACCTTCCCGATTTTGACAACATGGCCAGATTTTTATGTTGTTAAAAAAAGGAAAAAAAATCATATAAAATTTCATTTTTTTAATTTCATGGTTAAAGTTATACAGTAATATCTCGATTTTATCACCCCCCTGATAAATTTTGGGGTGATAATATAGGGCAAGGGCATGTGACAAAATCGGATTTTTTTTTATTTTGAATTTTTCAATTCATTTCACAAATATGCTTTGAGAAAAAACGCGTGAACGGTACCTGTTATTTCTTGTTGAAAATGCTTACAGAATCCGTCACAGGTACTCAGAAGTCATTCATAATAAACCACTGGCGGTAAAAGTTATCTCATGAAAACCGTTGTTGTTTGCGGTATTATTCACGAAAATAAAAAGAAAAACTAAAATTTTCAAAATTTTTGGGTGTGACAAAATCGGGTCGAAAACGTGACAAAATCGGGACGTGATAAAATCGGGTCGAAAACGTGATAAAATCGGGGGTAGACAAAATCGGGGAGTGACAAAATCGGGTCAACACACATGTTGGACATGTTCATATGGGACATGTTCTACAAATTATTTGTAGTATAGTCATATGATGCAGGAGAGTAATTCTCGCTGAGACCGGGCCACTATTTGCACGAGGTTTTTAAAAATGCCTAAATTTATATTCATTTCAAAGCTTTCGGCGAATATATTAAGGATCCGAGTTAAATTCTTCAGAAAGATGAACCCCTCGTTAGTTATACACGAAATCATTTTAATGGACCCCTTGATTTTTGTCAATTTTTAACTTACCAAAACTGTCATAACTCCAATATTTCTCAACCGATATTAGAGGTCACCATATTGTTGGAAAGAGGAAAACTGTATAAAAAAACTGTATGGTGAGTCAAAAATTGACAAAAATCGAATGGTCTGAAGAATTTAACTCGGATTCTTAATATACTCGCCTGAAAGCTTTGAATGAATGAATGAATATAAATTTAGGCATTTTTAAGAACCTCGTGTAAATAGTGGCCCGTTCTAAGCGAGAATTACTCAAGAGCATCATGATAGCTCGGGTACTTATTCAAAAGGACGTATGTGATTTTGTAAACAAAGATTCAAACGTCGTTTTGTCCAATCTGATAGCACTCCCACGCAAACCATCACCTCAGACAAGTAGGAGAAGCCTTCGGCTACATGTTGGTGGTGTTGGTTTGCGTGGGAGTGCCATCAGATTGGACAAATCGACATTTGAATCTTTGCTTACAAAATCACATACGTCCTTTTGAATAAGTACCCGAGACAGGCGTTTTTCGATATTATAAATTACCCCGAGGGCCAAGATCACAAGAACATAGTTCAAACAGAAATGTAACAAACTTGAGAATGGTGTTTTAACGATAATGTGGCCAATAAGCTGGTTTTTATGCAAAGTAATGTATTCTATAATATCAACTATTTAACGGTTACGTCCTTACAACAATTAGTAATGATTTCTTTTCTGAGTATCTAATACAGTTCATTGATATGCTGACTTCAATCCAGCTTGAAACAGTCGATCATTCATATCTGATGTTATCATAGTCTACTATATGAAACAGATAGCGTTTCGATGGGTGGAAGAAGGCGATATGCGCAGCGAGCAAAATTAATTGATTAAGTGGAACACGATTTGTGTGGACTAGATGGTAGACAAAGTACAGCCGAGGACCGAGCTGAATATATTAAAGTATTACAGATAAAATATACTTTGAAATTGTTGAAGACTTCATTTAATTTAAAGCGCTATTAATTACAACATACGATATATGATTTGCGTATGTAGAAAAGACTTCCTGCTTATAAAAACGAATAAAATTAGCTCTAGAATTCCGTTTAATCCAGTATAATGAAAGTTTATTGTCTATATTTTGGGTATTGACCACCCTATATGGTCATTAATTTTCATGGGAGAGATTGCTGCAACACCGCAGGAGAGCGAACGAGGCACTATACAAAAAGGTGCGGAACAAACAAAACTCAATTTTCCGAAGGAAAAAGTGTCAGCAGGAAAATCGGAATTTCTTTGAGAAGTTGAACTGTTCGCGTAAGGGCCACGTGCCGCAGCCTGATATGTGTAAGGAATAAAGAGAAATCTTCTTACGGACGAGCGTAAGGTGATCCAAAGGGGGTGACAGCACTGCGAAGAGCACCTGAATGGCGATGTGGTATGCAACGAGGGCGGTACGCATAACATACGTTTTCCAACTCCGGATCGCCAGGAAATCCAGGAGGAGATTGGCCAGCTAAAAAACAACAAAGCCACTGTCGTTTCTCTTTTTCTTTCAAAAATCATTACACTCCTTAGTGATGCTGAATCACGTTTTCAGCGTTTGCATTGAATTTTACCATAAGAGTGGTAATAAGGCCTAATTAGCGGAGGTAGTCCTGTATTAAAAGCGCAACTAGCGTATAACGGTATAACCATGTAAATCAATTAATGGGAAAATTAAATTCCCACATTCTCGTAATGGGCATGGTGAAGGTTAGATTCTCACGTTACCGGGTTCTCACGTTCTCAACAGTGGACCTTGTCACAGTTCATACATCTGATTTTCACGGCAATTAAAAAATAAGGCATAAACTTATAGTCTGAACACACTATTAAACTTCTAAAACATTTTAATCAATAAACTTTATACACGTTTCATATACTGAACTACTAAACGCACCTTTCAAATGGGCAAAAAATCGCACGACCGCGGGACTTTTATTTTAGAAACGGAGAGATGAAAAACGATCGTATGATTTTTGCTGAGGTTCAAGTCCCCCTCGACAGCGTGCCTTTGCATCAAAGCGCCGTAGGCAGCGCATGGCCAACTCACACGCGCATTATGCCACGCCACGAGAAATCGCGTCGCAGTCGCGCGCGACTATGCAAACAACCGCCGCGAAGCTCTTTCGCTCTATCTCTTTGTTTTGTTTTCACTATGGTGAAATTTACATGATTGCTTCGATCTGAGATGCGAAGGAACGCGCGTGTAAAACACATGATAGGTAGCTGCATGTTTACAATGTAGGTATAGACTAAAAAGAATTACGAAGCAGAATAAAGAATATCGCAAAATATTTCAAGGGAAAAATGGTACCGTGCCACGATCCATTGTAATATTTATTGTCTTTGAGATGTACGATCGACACGAATTCCGCCTGACGGATAAATAACACGCTGTAGCTTCTTGTCGCATGGCGTGTAGATTGATGTTTGAACGATTGTGCTCTTTTTCTGCAGTTGCTTCAAGCGGCACTTTTTGGTTGGTAGAGTATGTCCGCAGTCCCACAAAAAATGTCCACAAGATGCTTAGGAAAGATTGAGTCTGGAGCCTGATCAGCTAGTTACTCACGATGAGTTGCGCGTCGGGTTCAAACATCAGAGTTGAGGCATTTATGCAGTCATCGAGATAAGAATCAAAATGCGCTGATAGCTTGGACGGTTGTTGTATGAACTTTGGATTTGAACATGCTGAACTGACATTCGATAAATAGACCAGAAGAATCCGCCTAGCTATGCGAAGCTGTTGATGAGATTCGCTTGGCTTATGTGTTACTAAATCATTTTTGAATAATTTAAATTTACATGGATGATGTTTGCATATTAATAAGCATACAGTGAATTTCATATGATGGCAAGGGCGGTGTAGTCCAACCTAGTTTGCGAAGCTCTCATGATAAAAAACCTTTCTGAACTGACTCAATACAAGTAGATAAAGTTATACTTCAATAGTTGTGTCGAAATGGTCAACACAAGTAAATTTTGAATATTTGAGTCCTTGATTCGGTCAATTTATTTGTCATAAGACGGGTTTAGTACTATGCCATTTTATTCCACCACGTACTTGACTCGACTTACGAGACACTGAAGACGGACATACAGTTAAAGTCGAAATGCGTAATAAAAGGTAAAACGGTGTAAATTGCAACAACTCTTCGACTCGCTTGATTTGACTTGACTCTAGTTTTGGCATCAACAAGTTTTTTCAACAGCAAAACAAGGGAGACCCTCGAAACTGTTTCTGAAAGGGCGAAGCGACGTTTTGTGGACAACGAAATCTAGAATCTCAAATCAGATAGTGTAGAGAAAACTTTGTTTTCACCCAGAAAAACAGCAGTAATCACCGAGACATAGACATCGTAAAACGTCCTTCGTAGCTTAGTTTTAGTTAAAAGCACCAGTCTAGTGTAGTGAGTGTCGTGGGTTTGAGTTCCGAGTCGAAGGAAAGTGGTTACCTCCAAATCTCCAATACATTTTTCAAATTAAAATCTTCCACATAATGTACATATTCACATCACATTGTAAATTAATGTCCAAGTCGGGTGGTCCAACACCCGGAAAATAGGCAATTAACTTTGATTGAACTGAATTCAACTGTAATTTAAACGACAATAAAAATATGAAGGACGAACGCTAGTATCGTCTTTGGTAATGCATATATTTTTTTATTCTTTATTAAAGTGAATTTACAAAAATTTAAAGAGTTAATTACTAAAGTAATGCATATAGCACAGGCATGTATATTCCGGTTGATCACTATGGCGTTCGTAGTACTGATACGCAGCATTTGTTTCTTGCCAAATTGTGTAAAAACCAATTAGATTAAGATGATGAATAAAAATAGTAAAACCACCTTTGTTCGAACAACTACTGGATGATCTGAGACTTGATCAGCGTAGAAGCTCTTAAAAATTCGCTTTGTAACCGATCTTGTTTTCTTCTGCCAGCTCATGGACTTTACTCTGCAAAACTTGTCTTACCTTATCCACAGTTTCTGTCTTATATAAGATACATTCCGTTCCTTCCTTAAAATTTCCTTCTAATTGTAATAACTGAACTCAGTCTCAGTCAAACAGCAATCTAGTTCATCGCCGGTGAGATCTGAAATTTTTCTCTAAGCTTCTTCTAAATACAGCAATCTCGTAATGATATTTGATACTATGTTTTGTAGCGTAACTCTGTATTCTTTTCAAAACCGGAGGAGCAAATAATATTTTTTCCATGCCGCATTGCTTCTGCCCATGGCACTAAAGCGTATACATCGGAAACGTACTTCGTGTATATTCGATTATCGCTTTACTTTTTATTGTGTAGTGCCAGCCTTGTGGTGTAACGATCTTTCTGCTGTGAGCTTAACCAGTTTCTCTCGCCCCATGTCCTTCGTCAAAATTGTGCACGCCCATTTCTCCCCCTGAGTCCTCCTGCCATAAAAGGCGATGAACATTTTCATACATTTCTTTCCAGCAACTCTCAACTGCATTTCCAGTGGCTTTATTTTTGCGTGAGTCTCACATATCTCACTCTTAAGACTTTCAGAGAGTAATTTAAATCTTTTAGATTTCGTACCACATTTCTCACACCTGTGTTGAGGATAACTATTGGATCTTCCTAATTGAAGTGAATTATTACTTAATATAGATCTTTGAAAATGCCCACAGCCTCATAATGTAGAAGAAAGACTCAATTATGCTATTTATTAAATTTTACATATACTATATAAATAGACATAGGAATAGGAATTCAAAGAAGAATTGCCAGAAAACATATGCGACATCATCAATGCTTCGATTCGTCAATCTCGTATACCGTGCTGTGCCCTTATTCCGTTCACCTAAGACAATGCGCTATGTCCAAAAGCTCTAAAAATGGCCGTTTAGTATTTTGAAGCTGCAATTTCGCTGCATAGTGTCATTTTCTATATACAATTGAAAATAAAATATGTTGGGATGCATTCATAGACTTAGGCTCCAATAGTGAAAACAAAATTGACCAATTATGCGGTCCTAATTCCAATCGCCTGAAATGCCATTGTTCCTAATTCCGTTCATTCGTGTTCCTAATTCCAATCACCCGAAAAACATTTGATTTCTTGGAGATGCTAATACCAGGCATCATTTTTCTCACAAATCCATCTTTTCATTTATTATATTATTGCAAATAAAAAGCTTAAAATGTAATTTCCTTCCAAATTTTAAATACAAACAATGAAAGATATTTTCTTATATAGGCAAGTTGACTGTTTTTTCGTTTGTTTCACTTACCATTCGAGATATATTCAACATGAACATTGATGCTAGCTGCCCAGTTGCATTAGGTACCACAGAAAAGGACAGATACAATACCTTATCGGAGTTTTACACCTTATCCTCAACGTAATTTTTACTTGAGCCTGGATACTAGGCCTTTAATTCTGACCTGAACCTTCCAAAACAATGTCTCTGTTTGTTTAGAATTGTTTGTACCACTGTTTCGTTCAAATTGAATATTATTTAATGTTTCGGTTCTTTTGAGTACCAGATAACCCTTTTTCTACGAAGTATTCACGGATTTCGGTAAAACATAATCTTATTTGCAGCTCAGAGAGGGCAGTGTTTTTTTTTATAGAAATTCGCCAAGAAATTTCCGGATAAAGCTTGTAAACAAGAACGCCACTATTAAATGGATTGTGCTGTTTAAAACTGTCCGTATTCTTCGAAAACCCTTTTTCAACATTTTCCAGCATTAACTTTATAAATCATCATTAAATCATTAACTGAAAAAACTGTATTTTCCCGGCACGAGTTGAAAAAGGTCCCATAACTTTTTCGCGTAGAGTCGTTCCTTTCGGTCTGCCTGCTTGCGGGATAAAGTTTCAAATGTTCACCATTCATATGGTTTCATGTACGATGTATTTTTTCTTGCCATTGATTATATTCTCAAACACGGAATTTTCAGAATCCATCCTCCAAACCCGATGAACGGAATAAGGAACGAGTAGATTTAGATGTACCCTTATTCCGGTCAAGATATTTTTCACTTTTCAGCATTTTCTATCGGGAAAATACAGACAACAATTTGGTAATACGCTATAATGTTACCTGTTTTGTCTTGTCATGCTGCTGTATTTGAAATCCAGGGCAAATTTTCACTTAAAAATGCTTAAATATTATGACAGACGTTCTTAGCAAGTGGGTTAATGAAAACAGTCAAAATGGCGCTTGTAGTGACGACCAACAAATTTTGTTTTAATTTTCACTATTAATCGCTATAAATGACGCTGGTTTTCATTTCATTTCATGCATACATAACCATAGAAAAGAACAAGGATATTTTTATGTTGTTTTTAGACAAAAACTCTTTATTATTTAATATTTTGTGTTGCGTGAACGGAATTAGGCGCTGATTGGAATAAGGGCACAGCACGGTACCAAGTGCTCTAAAAATTGTTAAAAGTAGTAGCAATTCCGAAAGGCACTATGTCAACTGGGTTCTCGGACTTTAGACCCATTTCTATTCCTTGCGTAGTCGACAAAATTTTGCAACGAATCGTCAATGAACAGCTCATGGAACATCTCGACCATCATCGTTTGCTTTCACCATACCAATACGGATTTCATCCTAAGTCTAACAGTCAAGCAGCTTTGTTCGATGTCGTTTCAACAATTCAAACATTATGTGACCAAAAGCAGAAGGTTGCTGCCGTTTTTTAGACCTTAGTAAAGCTTTCGATACATGTGACAGAAAAATACTGCTGCGTCGTTTGAATGAACTTGGGGTAAGAGGAAATAGTTGCAATTGGTTTAGAGATTTCCTTTGTCACCGCAAACAGTACCTCTCCGATAAATGCATCAATAGTACAGAACGTATAATTGGCATTGGATTTGATCAAGGTAGCACGCTAGGCCCAACGTTGTTTAACTGCTACGTTAATAACTTGAAGGACCTACATCTGAACGGAATGCTATTTATGTACGCCGATGATATAGTGCTTATATATAGTGGAACACTCTGTGAAGAACTTCAGCAGTTAATCAACCAAGATCTGGAAGTTTTGCGTAAGTGGATGAATCAGCACAAGCTCACGGTCAACATCACCAAAACAAAATACATGTTGTTCAATGTACCACGAACAAGCAATATCGTTGTTTCATACGGAAATAACACAATTGAAAGAGTCAGTGGCGTAGCCACGGGGGGGTTTTGGGCATAACACCCCCCCCCCCAAGAGACGAAATTTTTAGAAGAAATTTTTTTTGGAAAAAAAAAATGTTCAAAAACCCCCCCCCCCCCCCAGACCAATTTTCTGGCTACGCCACTGGAAAGAGTATACTCTTTCCAATATTTGGGAGTACTTCTAGATGAACAGCTTAAATGGAATGAACACATCAACAAGCTTAGTTCTAAGCTTGCCCAGATTGCTGGTGATTTCAGGAAAATTTCAGATCTTGTGCCATTAGCAATGAAACGAAATCTGTATTTCTCTCTATTTCATAGTCATCTTACCTACGGAATACTAGTGTGGGACACTGCAAGCAAAACTTCACTAAAAGCATTAGAAAATATCCAGAATAAGGCAATAAAGAATTTGTTTGGCTATCATCGGAGAACATCTACGGCATTCATCCACTCACAGCTTAACATATTGACCGTTAACAGCGTGCATTCCAGCGCAGCTTGCACACATGTCCACCGAATCCTAAATCGTGATATTTATACAAATACAACAATTAATCGATTCCACGAGCAACACAATCATCGCACCAGAGGAAGAGACCCCCTAATATCAACCAGACAGAACACGACAACATTTGGTCAAAACTCTGCCTTGAATAAAGCAATTAGTTTGAACAACGATCTTCAGCTAGATTTAAAACTTCTCCCACCAAATGGTTTTAAATTTAAATTTAAAGCAATGCTTTTAAATAACCAGTGCCACGAATAATCTTGTTCTTGTTTTGTTATATTTATTATACAGTAATGTAATTAGTTTGTTCACATACAATGATGATATTCGAAGATGTAATGTTTTTTCTTGCACATCAAAGTAATTTTTAAGTTTATGTCTCTATTTCTTTTTATTTTTTAGAAAGTCACCACGAGCCCAAGGCTCATCGACAAATAAAACATTTAAATACAATTTAAATAAATAGACATAACTTATCTATCAATAATACATAAATGGCCCTCCAGATTATACTCGAATAGAAGAAACCCTACAAATATTGGAATATTAAAATACGGTCTAGTAATAACCATTGGGAGCGGTAACAGGGGTACCAATACAAAAAAAGGTTCTTTCCCCTATTTGAAATGTATTTATGAATTGCATCAATCTTAGCACCAGGTGCAGCAAAATCTAAAGCTCGGCGATACGTTTATGGTCTTTACTGCTGTCAAGTTCGATGGTATTTCACTTTATCAGCGAATCGAGCAAAAAATACGTTCGATATCACCTCGGTGTTACAAGATCAAAGGGTATTACCACCCAAGAGAATGTCACACAACGAATTGGGTATAAATAATTTGTCAATAAAGTGTCGATAGCGCACATGAGGTGATAACTCGGCCAAACATACCACCGTGGATTTGGTTCCGAAAATAAATGGAGATACACCATCAAATACTGTCACAATGACGTACTCAAATGACCAGCACATATGTCGATAGTCGATCAATCAGCTGCAATAGAATGCGCATCATCGGCATGTGAACCTGCACCATGAATTTCAATATTTATTGTTTGTATATAGTAATTGGATTAATAGATATTAAATTCTCAAAAGAAAAAAAACGTTTCCCTTTATGCACCTAATTGCGTAAGTTATCTCTTATCAGTTCATTTAAATATATTACTCATCTGTTATCAAGATATTGAGTATCGTATGAGGGATAGAATTTCAATCACCCAAGAGATAATGTTTTACGCACTTCATTAATGTTATAGATTTTTCTGTTAGGATTCGATGGTGTGGTAGTATCTATGATTATGTTGAAAATAAAATTGACGTTTTCGAAAAAAAAGCATGAATTATTTGAATGCAAACGAAAGTGTTAATCAAAGCAATCGACTTCTGCATGAATAAGTGCCCATGATTATCTTGATATAAGCTCGATTGACAGAACAAAACAAACAAAAACAAAAACGATTCTGATTCGAACATTTGGTACATCGCCTATGTTTCACTTAGGTTTCACTAGAGCCACATGTTCTTGCTGGACATACCTACTTGGTACTTGTGAGTGTGCAGAACCACGGTATACAGAAAACAAGGTAGGCTCGTTAGAAAAATGACACTTCGAATGTGACGCATGTTTTATCGCCACATGTTAGAGTACAAAAGTAAGCATGCTGCGACCGTAGAGCATCGTCTCGGTCCAGCTTGTGCGAAGATAGCAGTGACGTCACATGTTTACATTCAAACTGAATATTTATATACGTGATGAGCCTGCCTTGTTTTTTGTATGCCGTGGTGCAGCACATAAAAATTCAGATATTCGACGGATGTCTAAGCCAAGGTGAATACAAACAGGTGTAGCAGTATGCCAATTACATGATTCAGCCATCTTGGATTTTTATATGGGGCAGCCACCGAGTTTGTTTATGTTTTGCACTGAAAATGAATCTTTCACCCCCGCGCTAGTCTCTCCCATCTACTGTCGAAGTGAGTGAACCCTGATATAAGAACCCTGGTCTAAGCCATTCGCTCGGCCACGACAGATGGATTAAGAGAAGCTCAGATCAACTAATTACAGTCGACTCTCCACATCTCGATGTTCTACATCTAGATATTTTCGCCTATGCCGATGGTTCCTTCGGTCCTTTCAGTTTTCGTACAGTTTTCCTTCCCATATCTCGATAACGACCTTATCTCGATATCTCGCTATATCGATGCATTCTTGTTGTTTTTTGTCCGGATTCACTCTCCTTATGTCGATGTGCATTCGATTACAGGCTACAAGACTTTATTCTACGTAAATATTAATCCAAAACGTTTAGAAATGTGACGTTTGCTGTTTATGCTTTACATTTAGTTTTGTTATTTCCTAGTTCAAAATGTTTAAGTCAAATGAAAAAAGAAAACTTAAAGTTCTGACTCTTGATGAACGCCTACAAGTTATCGAGAAGCATGAAGCCGGAAATAATATTTCAGAAGTGGCCGCGACGTTCCGGCACGTACCACAGAGGACCGTTTCTACGATCGTGAAAGAGAAGAGCAAATTGCTGGATAGGAAAAGAAGTAACAATCCGATGACGAAGAGGTGTCGCGGATTTACGATTGGAAAGGTCGATTGAAATTTTCGTCTAACATGCACGTGCAAATAACTTGCCATTATCGGGAACCATTATCCAGAAGACAGCAAGAGAATTCGCTCAGGATTTCAATCTGTATGAATTGAAAGCTAGTTCTGGGTGGCTGACAAAAATTGTAAAACACTCAAAGTTTTCATTCAATTCAAGAAACTCTGTGGAGAAAGCGCTAGCGTAGACACTAACATGACGGATGGCGATGACTGGATGAAAAACATATTTCCTGGAATTTAAAATTACGAGCCTCATGACATTTTTAATGCCGACGAAACAGAACTGTTCTATAAGTGTCTCCCGGATAAAACTTATACTTCCAGAACGAAATTTGCCATGGCGGAAAATATTCTAAGCAGAGGGTTTCCGTCATGTGTGCCAGTAACGGATGGTAGCGAAAAGTTACCTTTATAGGTTTTAGGTTTAGCCAAAATCGGCGTTGCTACGAAAACAATACGAAAGCCTGGATGACTTCCGTTTTCGAAAAGTTGTTGATTGGATTAGATGAAAAATTCGAACGAGAAGATCGTCAAGTGTTGATGTTCGTAGATAACTGTACGGCTCATCCAAAAACTGTACAGCTGAAACTCAAATGCATCACATTAATATTTTTCCCGCCGAACGCTACATCAGTGCTCCACCGTTAGATCTTGGCATCATCAAAACACTCAAGTACCATTATCGATATTCTCTTGTAAAACGACGACTGCACGAAATGGAACAAACCAAGGTAATGATCAATAAAAAAATCAATTCGCGATTATTAAAAAAAAAATCTAATTACTTTGCATTCAACAATTTCAGGATTATTCAGAAATTACAACTGGATGCAATAAACATATTATCTCGATCCTGGGAAATAGACCTCAAACCATCAACAATAACGAACTGCTTCCGGAAGGGTGGATCCGCTTTCAACGATGAACCAGATATATTCACAGAAGATGTTGATTCAAGATCCCAAGATCATGCTTCTGATACAATAATGTTTGACCTATTGCTTATTGCTTATTGCCTACATTTCGGCGGGTAAGGCTTAAATTACCGTCATCCAGTCATTGACGAGAAAGACAGCCACGTGCTCGTACCACCCCCCAGTAATAAAACCACCCACCGAGGCGAAAAAGCAGTCTCCAGCTGGATGGGGGAAGTATTTTCGATTCAAAACTACATCATCCAATAGCGAAGACTGAAGACATAATTATATCCGGTGGATACTTCATTTGGTTGAATTTCGGTTTAGTTTTCAAAAAAACTGCCTTTTGCAACATTTTTTCCCATGAGGGGAAATCGACGATTTACTCTCACGCTCTCTTATATATCAAGACAAAATTTTCAAAACGACTTATCTGCTTTTGTAAACAATGATTCAAACAACTGCAAAACTTTCTATAAATATAAATGAATGTGAATTATGGAATATATTCACCATATCGAAAGTGCTTACTTTTTTTTCTTCATACATTTTTTCATATGTAAAGCATGCGAAAGCACATTAACCGGATAGGTGGATAATCAGACGTTGTCTTATGGGCGTACATTAATTAATTCAATTTACTGAAATCACATTGATATTAAGTTTCAGCTATCAAAAATTAACTGGAGGAAGGAAAAAATTAGAGTGTAAAATCTTAAATTATTTGCTTTCATGGTACAACCCATTACAAATTGAATGGGATTAGTTTTGTAATAGTCACCTGATATAAATTGCACTCTGAAAAAGGGACAATTGATGCAAATAAGATTTGATTTTATGATGAAAAATCAACTTCGCGAAACCTAAATGACAGTTCAAGTGTTAACCACGTTAGTGTATGTATTATAAATTTTAATATAGTATTAGTGTGGCATCAGATCAGCATATTCTGCACAATGTTATGGTGTGCGGTAAAATCTGTAAGTATGTGCAATTCCAATTTTTTGAATCGATTTACCATTTACCCCTTTTTCCATTTCCCCAATTCCTATTATAATCAACTGTAATTTTGAAGAGATAAAACAGTTTAAACTAAATCAAAATGGCGCCTATTATCAAAGCTATCTCGAATTTCGATAGGTTTCAGCAGGATTACCTATACAAAATTGATAGTTTGAAAGAAAATGTAAATCGGCATGTCAACAAAATTATTAAGAAAATCGGAAAGAAACGCACTGTCAATGGATTTTTCCAATATGCGTTACTTTATTTGTCCGTGCAGCATTGATTTGGCAACGGTTGAGCGAGGTTTCGAGCGGTCGCTAAATTTGCCAACCCACCGTTGATAGAGATAAGATTTTTTATGTACAGGTTATCCGACGTGTCAATATCCCCAACTCAGCCATCTTGGATTTTGTATGGAATTATGCCTCGTTTGTTTACGTTTTGCACGAAAATGTATGTCTTCGTGCTGGTTATTCCCATCTACTGACGAAGTCGGATAACCTGAACATAAAAAAAAATCTTGGATAGAGATTGCTATTTTTGGTTTATTCACGCAACTGGTGGGGACTGTTTATGGTCAACTCTTTTATTTCCTTAGATCAGATTAAACTGTCTTCTTTGGTAGTTATCCTCCCTGAGCCACTCTTTTTCATTCTGTTATTTAGGGGCCACCCGTTAATGCTGTGTGAAACGATTAAAATACACACGTCACGTGTGTGGTGAGATGAGCTGTTGATCACGTTCTAATCTTAAGCCGTGAACAGTGGCCGAAAGAAGTCTGCCAAGCATCATTGGACAGTATCTTTGAAAAAATCGTTATGTATTACAATCGACTCTCAAATTCTTGTTTTTCTTGACTCTTGATAGGCGCCTTAAATGTTAAATTATTTTCCACACGGATGAATGGCTATTTTTATTCCCGCACTTTTCCTGTTGTCCAATTCAACATAAAACGAAATCGATCGACATTAGATCACAAATGTATAAGCGACGTGTTTAGGTTGAGCTTGGTACGCCACCTTTGGTGGTTTCATTCATGCATTGCGCAATGCATATTAAGAAAGAATCAAAGTTTTTGTTTTTCCATAATGAATAAAGGTCTCTTCGATATAACTGATATTGCTCACAATGAAGATGTATAAGTGTTCATCTCTGATCAACCAGATGCATGTTTAGCACTATACTATTAGTTTTTGAAATTTTTGATTTCACGCAAACCAACACCATCAACAGGTAACGGAATCCTTCACCTACCGATTGATGTTGTTGGTTTGCGTGGAAGAGCTATCAGATTCGTCAAATCGTCGTTTGAATCATTGTTTACAAAAGCAGATAAGTCGTTTTGAAAATTTTGTCTTGATATATAAGAGAGCGTGAGAGTAAATCGTCGATTTCCCCTCATGGGAAAAAATGTTGCAAAAGGCAGTGATTAATGAACGGCTAAAATGATTAATGATTCAATGTGTGACAAGTATTTTGTTTATTAAAAAATAAAAATATAATCCAAACTGCTTGATTTATTGAAAAACAAAAACAATACTTATTGTCCAACTAGGAAATTTGCTCCATCGAATGAAACCAGCTGCACTCGAATCTGTCAAGTGGGCTACACACATACACACTTTTGGAGTGAAATTATAGTCTTCTGGTATTGTCTATCCGGAACAAAGTTATACCGCCTTTTATACCGAAGTTGGATTTTTCTCCAGATACAGGCAACTTTCCCAACTTCGAAAGTAGTGCGCTGGATTCACCTAAAGATGCGCTAAACAACGCATCAATTAGTTTGACAGATAACACTTCGGAAGAAAGTTCGGTTCGGAAGTCCCGACTTCCGAATTCTAAGTTGGTGCTACGCCGACAATACAACTTTGTTGTACGAGAAAGGCAAAAACTTACTATGGAATTCAATATTATCGGTTACCATCGAGAGGGATAAACATTTATTCTAGATTGCTTTGAGAATAGGTCGTATGTGCAAAAGAGAGATTCTCTTTGTTCACGCTCTCTTTCGCTAATAGATCGGCAAGTTTAGCATTTTCTGCTACATTTTCACTTTAGCACGCTAGACAAAGTTATTGTCTTTAGATATCTTTCAAAAAATCCAACATAAATTTGTGTATAGCTTTGTAATAATCGAAAGAGAATGTAACTGAAGAGAGGCTCTCTTTTGCACATACGACCTATTCTCAAAGCACTCTAGTATTAATCGTTTGTATGGAAAAACAAAAAACTTTGATTCTTTCTTAATATGCATTGCGCAATGCACATGAATGAAATATACACCAAAGGTGTGGCAAAGATACCAAGCTCAACCTAAACACGTCGCTTATACATTGTGATCTAATGTCGATCGATTTCGTTTATGTTGAATTGAACAACGGGAAAAGTGCGGAAATACTAAAAATGGCAGATTCGTGATCCGAGTGGAAACGTAATTGGTATTAGACAAATCAAGGCCAAGATAAACAAGCTGTCGTCAAATCAAAATTTCAAAGAATTTGAGAGTCGATTGTAATACAAAACGATTTTTTCGCAGAGACTCTCCAATGATGCTTGGCAGACTTCTTTCGGCCACTGTTCACGGCTTAAGATGAACGTGATCTTAACAACTCATCTCACCACACACGTGACGTGTGTATTTTTAACGCCGTTTCCACACAGCATTAACGGGTGGCCCCTAAATAACGGGAATGAAAAGAGTGGCTCAGGAGGATAACTACAAAGAAGTACAGTTTAATCTGATCTAATATGAAATAAAAAGAGTTGACCTTAAACGATCCCCACCAGTGCGTGAATAAAGCCAAAATAGCAATCTCTATCCAAGATTTTTTTATGTACAGGTTATCCGACTTCGTCAGTAGATGGGAATAACCAGCGCGGGGGGGAACATACATTTTCAGTGCAAAACGTAAACAAACGAGCATAAATTCCATACAAAAATCCAAGATGGCTGAGTTGGGGATATTGACACGTCGGATAACCTGTACATAAAAAAATCTTATCTCTATCAACAGTGAGTTGGCAAATTTAGCGACCCGCTCAAACCCTCGCTCCAACCGTTGCCAAATCAATATACGGACAAATAAAGTAACGCATATTGGAAAAATCTCATTGACAGTGCGTTTCTTTCCGATTTTCTTAATGATTTTGTTGACATGCCGATTTACATTTTTTCTACAAACTGTCAATTTTGCTTATAAAAATCCTGCTGGGAAACCTATCGAAATTCGAGAAACTTTGACAATAGGCGCCATTTTGTTGGATTTAAACTGTTTTATCTCTTCAAAAATTACAGTTGATTATAATAAGGTGGGGGGAAATGGAAAAAGGGGGTAAATGTAAAAATCGATTCGAAAAATTGGAATTGTACATACTTTACAGATTTTACCACACCATAACATTGTGCAAGAATATACTTTGATGCCCACACTAATACTATATTAAAATTTGTATAATACATACACTAACGTGGTTAACACTTGAACTGTCATTTTAGGTTTCGCGAGAAGTTGATTTTTTCATTCATAAAATCAAATCTTATTTGCATCAATTGTCCCTTTTTCAAGTGAATTTATATCACAGGTGACTATTACAATAAAACTAATCCCATTCAATTTGTAGTGGGTTGTACCATGAAAGCAAATAATTTAAAGATTTTACACTCTAATTTTTCCTTCCCTCCAGGGTTAATTTTGATAGCTGTGAAACTTAATATCAATGTGATTTCAGTGGTAATTGGACTAATGTACATAAGACAACGTCTGATTAATCCACCTATCGGTATTAATGTCTTTCGCATGCTTTACATATGAAAAAAATGTATGAGAAAGAAAAAAGTAGCACCGGTAGGTGAATATATTCCATAATTCACATTCATTTATATTTATAGAAAGTTTTGCAGTTGAATGCATTTTTTTGTGCGAACAAATTGGTTTAGGACAAGTGCTTAAAAATAGGAGATAATTTTGTACGTATTTTGCGCACACACATACATACAAACACGCAAACACAGACATCACCTCAATTCGTTAAACTAAGTTGATTAGTTTATAACCCTGTAAGCCCCATTTTTCCTACGAAAAGTTCATCTTTGGGGCGAACCTATAGATTTTACGTACACTTAATGTTCGAGAAGGCAAAACCAGTCCTCCACTAGCTATTACGAGAGTTCCTTGGGGACCTATTCCGCCAATGAAATTATTCATCAAAAGATACTCAGGGTAATTATCGTTTTGATTTTAGTTATATGTAACTACTCATCACAATTGAATGTCAAGGTAACATTGGGCTAAGTGGTAAAACCACTCCTAATTTTTAATTTTTTTTCCATCAATTTCAAGCAACCGCACAGTTGATGCAAAATTGACTGTTTTTGATAGCCCATTTTGATTGAATGCATTTAGATCATTTTAATTGGTTTTACACTAATTCAAACATGCACTATCGATTTTTCCTTTTCCACTTCCCCCAGTGTACCTTATATGATAAAGCAAACTCCATCAAAATTGACCAATCTGTCTGTTTTATATCGTCATGTAAAAGTGTCCTCTCAATAAACTGAACAGTCCATAGCACTTGTCATAAGACGAGTTTGTACAATCCCATTGAATTCCACCCCTTAACCCCTTAAGTGGTGGGATTCAATGGGATTGTACAAACTCGTCTTATGACCAAGGATGTTAACGATCATTCAGTAATTTGCGTTCGATCATTTAGTAGTTTATCAATAACACATTCCAGAAGCTGAATTTCAAAATATGTTGTATGGTTGACTTCTAGTGCGAAGGTTTTTCTACAACTTCGCCTAATGGTTCGTTATTAGAATTCAACTAATAACGGAGTTACCCGAGCAAAGATTGAGAGCAAATCGATAACTAATTTTGTTGTAGTGAAATCGCCTAATTATGATAACTCAGGTTGATATCCTTTTGGTCGTTTTAACGGTTAAAAGATCAAAATCTACAGCAGAAAAATCTTACTGTGACATCAAATCGAAAACTATTCCTGCTATCGATGAGAGCAAATCGAAAACTAATTTTGATATTGGGTCCGATAACAAAATAAGTACACAGTTTGATGTCAGATCATACAATTTAGAAATCAACAGCAAAATGAGATCAAAATATGTAATCAGTCATAATGATTCATATTTGAAAACAAATTATGATTCAATATCAAAATATGTTTTCTCTATGCTCTCATTATGTTTTCAGACTTTGCTCGGGTAGAGCGCTAGTGGCAGTAACTTAAACTAAATGATTGAAATTTTGTTATCATTTAGTCTAAGTTACTGAAACTATAGCTATAATTCCGTTACTAGTGGAATTCAAACAACGAACCATTAGGAAGAGTTGTAGAGAAACCTTCGCACTAGAAGTCCACCATACAACATAATTTGAAATTCAGCTTCTGGAATGTGTTATTGATAAACTACTAAATGATCGAACGCAAATTACTGAATGATCGTTAACATCCTTGCTTATGACAAGTGAAGACATTCCACTAAAAAGCTCAAAATAATTTTCTTAATAGTCCATAGCAGCCATTGTAATGAAGGTCAGTTCAGTTTGGATTTCGATATCTAGGATACTACAAATTTCAGGTTTCCAGGTTTGATACCGATACTAAAATTTCCAGAATATTACCGTCTTCTATAAAGGTGTTCGGAACCATTATGGTAGCAGCAATTTTAGTTTGAAGCTACCTGATAGGTTCGATATCTCGGTTACTGTATTTTTTACAATTTTGCCGGCCTCTACAAAGTTGTTTGGATGGTCAGAGCCATTTGATGGAAACAAATTTAGTTTAGAATTCAACTGCTTGGCGGGGCTAGTTGTATAGAAAAATTACCTGATTGGTTCAATATCTCGGATACTGAAATTTCCAGAATATGTATTGCCGTCTCCTACTAAGTTTTTCGGATGATCAGAAACATTATGGTGGCAGTAAGTTTAGTTTGAAATTCAACCGCTTGGCGGTGCTAGTGTATAAGAAGTTACCTTATAGATTAGATAAATCGGAATCTAAAATATTTAAAATATTGCGGTATGTGAAATTTTACTTGGATAAACCATTTCTTCCTTTCCATGTGTTGTTCTTGTAAGGAAGAAGATTGACTGCAGTGTTGGCAGAGTTACATTTTCTATCCGCGTTTCTTTTATCAAGGCCTCTAGTCAGAGCCATTTTGATGGAAACAAATTAAATTTGAAATTCATCCGCTTGGCGGCGCTAGTGTATAAGATTGGCTTCTTCTTCTTCTTATTGGTATCACATCCCCCACTGGGACAGAGCCGCCTCGCAGCTTAGTGTTCATTAAGCACTTTCACAATTATTAACTGCGAGGTTTCTTAGCCAGGTTACCATTTTTGCATTCGTATATCATGAGGCTAACACGATGATACTTTTATGCCCAGGGAAGTCGAGACAATTTTCAAGCAGAAAATTGCCTAGATCGGCACTGGGAATCGAACCCAGCCACCCTCAGCATGGTCTTGCTTTGTAGCCGCGTGTCTTACCGTACGGCTAAGATTGGCTAATAGAGGTAAAAAACTATAGAGGAAGATTGTCGCTGTCGTCACTGGCGAAACATCTTTTGCTGGTGAGGATAGGGCACTAAATGTCAACGAAGGAAAAATCAGTACGTTTTGACAGACAGGTACCCAACATGTTTGGGGACGATAACAAAGGGAACCGCAGCGACAATCGTCCTCTATACTGCTGTAATCTGACAAAGTGACGTATGCGCCAAATTACAACATGCATGTTTTCTATTTTTCTGTTAAAGAGCTCGTTAAGTATTACTCGTTAAAACCATTTTTGGAAAATGGCATATACGTCACTTTTTCAGATTACGGCAGTATAGTTTATTACCTCTGTTGATTGGCTAGATATACGGATAACATGTTTGAATAGAATCTATTTATTTCTAGAACAAATTGAAAATGGTATTGGTGGTGGTGGTGCGTATTTATTTTCATTATTTTACACTATCGCTGTCTAGATAATTCATTGTACACGAGCATCACCAATTGAAGTGGTTAAAATACAAGTTGAGATAATGTTTCGATCATTCAAACAACTTTGTCGAAAATGTCGCCTTCAAAATCTTACAGATTTGGGAGTATCTAATCAAACAGATAATACCTTATACACGAACGACGGTTGACGAACGCAATGTGGTTGATTTTTAAACTAATCTTGCCTCCATCATAACTGTTTCAACCATCCGAATAACTTTATAGAAGAATACAGCTTTCCAAATCATACAGATCTTGAAATATCCAACCTTTCGTATCTACCTAACATGTTATTCCTTATACACTAGCGCTGCCAAGGGGGTGAATCCCAAACTAAACTGTCCTCCATCATAAATGTTTTGGCTACCCGAACAACCTTGTAGGAGACAAAATCTCTCAAAGTTTTATAGATCTCGAGATATCCATCTCACTTGTTGCACATACGCTAGCGCCATCTAGCAGATGTGTGTCTAACTAAGCTGATCATCGCAAAATGTATAATGCGCATGGAGGTGTTACAAAAGTTGGAGCGCGTTAAAAAAAATGGAACTAAGGCTGTGAACCATTCCAGCGATTTGTTTAACTTTTAGTTAAAATTTGACAGTTCGATAGTTATTTCTCTGTGGTTAAAAATAACCCTGTTCCGGAGCAAGGTTAGATTTGACAGTTCGAAAGTTTAACTTTGTTCGCGAGGAAAATCCAATTTGTTCCAAATAACTATTAATCTGTCAAAACTCAAATGGGTCGGCTTCGGGTTAAAATTTTAACCACGATGGGAAAATTACAATCGATCTGTCAAATTTTAGCTAAAAGTTAAAAGAATTGGAGAAATGGTTCATTTCCTGAGTAATAAGCGAAACATGATTGTACTTCAACACCCTTGATAGAAACAAAATAAAAATAAAATATCAACGCATTTTGTTCCTATAGTAGACACTCGTATAGATACGATCCGGTGGCAGGGTTTGGATCTAAAGGAGAATGAGAAAATCTCTCACTTATCATGTCTGTATTGTATACACTCTAATTTGGGGGGCTACAACACATGATAAATTTGTTTTAATAAGCCCCAATTGCGGGGGGACACCGGTTGCGATGATGCATTTCAACTTGTTTTATGCAACGTACACACCAGTCAAGCAGTTTGACGAACATTGACTCCGCCCCCAAGAAAACGCTTCGGTTGCTGCTTTGTTTGAACGTGTGTGAAGTTGTTCGAACAACCATTTGACAGTTGGCGGCTCGGTTGGAAAAAATTAAAACGGTTTGATTTTGGTTTCAGTTGTCGGGGGTGGAGTCAAGGTTCGTCGAACGTGTTCGAGCATTTGTAGTGAAGTTGTACAAACCCCCATATATCAACCGTCTAAGACGAATTAAGTACTGTCCATTTAATTCCACCAGTTAATTTTCGTTATCTTTGCAGATACGTATTTCGACCACAACTGTGTGGTCGAAATACGTATCTGCAAAGATAACGAAAATTAACTGGTGGAGTTAAATGGACAGTACTTAATTCGTCTTAGACGGTTGAATACATTCCACTAAAAGAGCTATATATATTTTCCCCCATATATATTTTTTGATGGTTGGTGCTCAAGTTGGCGCTCCGGTCGTTCGTGTGTGATATTGTTGGTCGAATAAATTGATTGTTCGTGCCGCTGTTGGTAAAACTTGATGGATGTTTGAATAAACGAGAGGTGGAGTCAATGTTGGTCAAACTGCTTGACCGTGTGTACGTTCCATTACACAGCTGTGCGAAAAAAATATGGTTCCCAACATGAAATGAGCGAGAACAACGCGTTTTATCAAACTCCATCGGTGGGGGCCGCCTATCCGAATCAGTTTTTTTTCCAATTTGTATACAAGTGCGATAGTTTTGATTTCATGGCTTGTTATGATTCGAAGAGGTTTTTTTTTTAATTGTCTTTATTAATGAGGTTTTCGAAAAGATATTTTAGTTACTAGATAAAGATTGTCGCTGTCGTCGCTGTCCGGAACATCTTTTGCTGGCGAGGATAGGGGAGCTAAATGTCAAAGATGGAAAATCCATACGATTTGACAGGTATGTACCACACATATTTTGGACATCAGAACAAAGGGAACCGAAGCGACAATCTTTATCTAGGAACTAAAATATCTTTTGGTTTTCGGCCCTAGACCGGTTCACCACATACCCATTCGAAGAGGTTTTTGCCTCTCTTTTATCGTTGTTCGTTATCTATTGAGTGAGAGCGATTTCTGCAAAGGGGTCGTACACTTATTACGTAAGCAATTCTTCTTGGCTTTTCGACCCCCACTCACCCCATGTAAGATTTTTTTCATACAAATGATTTTTTATTTATATGGAGCGTAAGATATTGCCCAACCCCCTCCCCCCATAAGTGCTTACGTAATATGTGTACGGCCCCAAACCCTGACCGGTGGGCAAAGTCTTAGTCATCAAACTTAGATTAATGAATATTAGCATATGGTCCGTGGTCCTGTTGATGAATTGCTTCGTGTTCTTGGCCTTGTAATCATTTTTGTATACAATGGAGCTAAGGAAACAAAAACAATCCTATGACAGTTTTTGAAACATTTCACGCTCAAAATGGTTCACCGTGTACTCACACAATCTTCACACTTTTTTTTTTTTAACGGGCTCGGTAAATGAATTACCGATTTCTCAACAGCTGAACTCTCGGTAGTCAGCTCAGTAAAAAGTTCAACAATTTACCGAGTTCTCAGTTCTGCATTCTCGATAACGAAATGTCAAATATTACCGAGCACTCGGTAAAGAAATACAGGGCGATCTGTATAAAAAATACGGGCTTCTGTAATACAAATTACCGAACAGAATGTAATTTCGCATCCTTTTTGTTTTAGCGGAAAAAAGAAAAACAAAAGTATTTTCTATTGTAACATATTTCTTTATTAATTTCCAATACGAAGTGGGAATAATGGGGAGTTATATTCGCAGAGCTTTTAAACATCTGAATCTCAACTGCCGACTTCCTCAGCCCTTCTTGTGAAGGAAAAACGGGCCGTTCTCAGCGGATGCTGTCGAATTCCTGCAATTTTTAAACTTCGATAATTTTTCTGTTGGCTGAGAGTTTTATGTTTTTTCTTACCTTAACATTAACTTAAATCCGATACGACGATCTATCAGTGGACAATTTAATTCCTCGTAAAGGAAAAACACTAGAGAAATTAAAATGCAAATCTTCCAGCAAAGCCATCTAAAAAACGAAAATTGTTAATTTAAAATCCACTTTCATTCTAAAACTGACGGAAAACTGATATTATTATTGAAACTTACCTGCCGGCAACTCAATTATTTCCATTTCCATTGCAAATAAAACGTGAAACGTGCGCAACACACTGCCTCAAGGAAAACATATAATTTTTTTTTTTTTTACAGGACAAATATGGCGGTACATTAGGCGTCACGGAGGTCTTTCGGAAACTGAGAAGTCGGTTATTAAACTACCGTAAGCTCAGTAAAATTTTTTTTTACCGAGTGCTCAGTATAATTGTTTGACAGAATTTAAAATTTTGATAAATATCGAGTTATTCGGTAATTTACACTACCGAGGTCCAGTACTTCATTTTATAGTGCTGAGGCATCGGTTAAATTATTACAAAGATCGGATAATTCTGATGTTTTTACTGAGCTTTCGGTTTAAAATAAGTTATACAGGATAAAATCGGTAAAAATCTTTACCGAGCTGAAATTTGGGATTTAAGTGTGTTGAAAGAATTATGTGAAGAAATGCGGGTTGCAGTACTTCCTGTTTCGACGGCATGTTGCAAATAACTGAATATGTTGGAGTGAAAGCGTGTGTGCGACAATTTTCTGAATATTCTAAAGATTCATTCACAGGTAATATTTCTCTGAAAGCATTAATGTTCTGATCTGATAGAAAAGTATTCGAGTCATTCCCGTTAATTAGTAACCGTTCGATGCGCGCATTCATATGCAAAAATTGCTGCGTAGGCATCAGGCCTGAAAAAGGTGTGTCAAATATCAGACTTGTTCAAAATAAACTTGTTAAGGAGTTTATTTCTCAACATAGATTCTGGACCATGACCAATAAAAATTGGTGAAATAAGTACAAAAAATCAGTACTGTTAGGTGGATGATTGTGTTTTGTTTTGTTTCTGACAGTGTTCAACACTTTATCTCTCAACGACTTTGTAGTGTATCAATATTAACCCCCTAGTGCCTAGTCGATGACTGAAAACGCAATCTTTTGTGCTTACGTCGTATTCATGGTATACCCATTAGCTTATTAGATAAGTTTGAATTTAATCTGAACCAAGTTAAACGAGGGTGAGCTCGTTTCGTAAAGATAAGCAGAACCGTACCAAGGTTGTTATTGAGTTTCAAACCCAATAGTACAGCAGGAGTTTGATAACTATTGAGTTTCAGTTTACAAATGCCGTTGTGTTCACTTTTGCTTTTCGGATTCTCGCTTTTACACGAAGTTCAAGGTTTTCAGGAGATCCATCAAGTTCAGTTATTTTTAAAGGTTTTTTTTGTTAGCTGATTAGCACGCTCAAGCTTGAAGATTCATGTCGTCAGTCTTGAAACTGGTCTAAGGTTGATTCAGTTGCATTTTCATAATTTAGTCCATTGACCATCTCTACAAGAAACACTAAAAATACAGCTGATGGGCAATCGAAAAGATTTCAAAACATTTTACATTTGTACCACAGTTCGGGTCCATATAATTTGATCATTTTACAAAAAGAGCGCCGAAAACTCGATTCGACTACAGGTCATAGAATAAGCGCAGTCTACTTTTTAATCCAGTTGAAGAAAACATCCAAATATCGGTGTTGTAATAACTGAGACAATTTATTCAACAATTCATTGTCATCCGAATCTTTGAATATACAAATAAATTCACAGCATTTTCAGTATTTCCAGAAATATCCAGGTTTCAAGGCTGATCAATCGGTTTTCTATTGATGCGCAATCGATTCATGTTTCATTACTTGAGTATTCGAAAATGACTCCCATAGCTGAGCCATACATATCGTATCACGCAACGGCTGGAGTGCGTGTCACTCAACAATTATTAGTGCCGTCAGTGTCAGTACTGTGTGAAAAATATAATGCCAGTTTTTGACTTTTGAAAATGGGATAAAAGATACAAAAAAACAACCTAAGTTAATGAATAGAAAAATCTAATTTTATTATGATTGATGAGATCCGTATTCTTCTTTGATTTTCCTACGTGTTTTTCTTGTTTCTTTCTAATTCATTCTCCCGCTTGGTGGATTAACTTAATTGTTTTTCCAAGCATATTGGCCAAACACAATGGATACGTTTGCGTGCGTTTTGCAGTTTTCCCATGGAAAACGTGCGGAAAACTGTCAAAACGCACGCAATCGTATCCATTGTGTTTGGCCCATGAAAATGCACAATGAATTAATTTTCTCTTTTATTTACTACAGGTTTTAATCAGGTAATCGTCCCAAACATCCAATAGTGATTGACATTATAATGCAGAGTCCACTAAATCGTTATCATAAATTGTCTTATTTCCGGAGAAGCACCCAAACAACATTGTTGTACCAATTGTTGAGACAGCGTGGTTTAGATAGATCGCTACAAACTAATCAGACCACTCAAAGTCCACGCTTCATTATTATGCATCCTCACCGGCGCAGTTGTTTACCGTCACTTCGTCTCTTGGACCGGGCCATCGGGGCACAAACTATCAGCATTTTTTTTCAACTATTCAAACCCCACATTTCTTCTCATGATCAGCAGTAAGTGGTGGTGCTACTAAGTTGTCCAGTCACCTCATGGTTGATAACTTAACGCTCAATTACCCATCTCCCTCTCGGCGGCTAAATCGTTATTTATGTGATGATAGCTGGATAATCCATCCGGAACAAAGTCCGGCCGGCCCAAAGACGCTTGGTCATTGCTATCGAATCGACTGATAGTTCGAGCGATTAGGCTTGGGCCAAGTGCTGCGCCTACGCCTTATCGACCGATACGAAATCCGACAGTCGGTGGTTCTACGATGAGGGAAACGGGCAAGAAAGGAAGAAGCCTTTGGCTTAAGCTAAGCAATACTTCGGTTGTAGTGGGCTTTTCGTTGTGTGCACATATAGTACGTGGTATACTAATGATGGTTATCAGTCGTTATCGCATTTGCAGTATGAGTTATTTACTGCTCCGGTCAATAATGAGCAGGTTAGAAGTACAGATGCTGACAACTGTTATGAGACGGGCCATGGCACTTAATAACAATGTATCATATGAATAACTCATTAGGGACTCATTAGTTTCTTATCTCGTAGAATAGATTATTGAAAACTACCAAACTGGTGAAAAATAAAAATGACAACGCAGCCAATATATCTAGACCAACATTTGAAAAGGGCGTAACAGGTTTCATAATGTCGTTGCAGATAATATTCCTTTAACTATATAAGTAAACCGGATTCACTTTAGCCAACGAGAAACAAAAAAACTTATGTAAAATACATATAATTTTTTGGTTTAAATTCAAATAAATGGTTTTGTAACTCGAAGGTTGGTTTAAAAACTTCCGTCCTGCCAGTGGCGTAGCCAGAAAATTGGTCTGGGGGGGGTTTTCCGAACATTTTTTTTTATGAAAAAAAAAATTCTTCCAAAAATTTTGTCTCTGGGGGGGGGGGTTATGCCCAAAACCACCCCCGTGGCTACGCCACTGCGTCCTGCATGTAGTTGAACAGCTCCAGAGGCGTTGGCCACGTTCCGAGACGTGTGTAGGACAAAAACTGAGTTATCATATCTATAAAATACTTACTTTTAGGGAATTTCAGGGACTTTCCGTAGCTTCTCTCGGATTTCAAGAGATTTTTTCGGACATTTTTTTTAAGCTTTATTATCGTGTTTTTTTTATTTATAGATAAGTTCATCACGTTTTTTCGGACATCCTTAGATATATAATAAAACTTCTTATGGCTGTTAAGACAATCAATACATTTTCAGAGTTTATAGAACATTTCCAAGAAGCATGTCTTCAAACATATTTACGAATTTCCAGAAGAGATATTGGATTTCTTTAAATTTTATAAAATATTTAGTAGTATCAAGCAATTATCACAAACTTCTTGGATTTCGAACCTTAAGAAATCTTTAAAAACATCGCTACGATCTACCAGTAAAGCTTATGATCGTCGAAGAATCTGTTTACGGATTTCAGAAATCTCAAGAATAATGTTACTCCGAATTTAGATTTCTTTCTTTCTAACTTCTAAGATTTCATGCAATGTAGGTATTTTTGATTCTCATAGATTCCAATAAACTCTTAGAAGCTTTCAGAGTTCTGTCGCACATAGGCTTGCTACTACATATCCTCATGTGCTACCAATAATCATAAACTACTTCATATTTGGATATTTCTGTAATTGTTCTCTCATATCCTTGGTTAATTTCTCAACATTTGAAGACGAGCTCGACAGTCCTGTGACTACAGCTTCTGTCTTATAGGCAGGAGGTCTAGCAAACGCTACATCACATAATTTGGCATAGACTACATGTAGTCGATGTAGTCGAGTAGTCGGCTCTTCGTGGCCGTGCGGTTAGCGACCCCAATCGTCTAGACGCATGGGCTATGTAGCGTGGGTTCGATTCCCGCCCCGGTAAGAAGGAAACTTTTCATGATCGAAAAATCCTCCACTGGTCCACTGGGTGTTATGTGTCCTGTCCGCTGTCTAGATGTTAAGTGTTCAGTCTGTACGACCTCTGGTCGAAGACGGTGTTCCTATCTTTATACTTCTCTTTATCGACTCTACCGAATTACCCAAATTTCCTTTCCGTGGTATTGTGGGGGAAGCAGAGGCTGTCTAGGTCTCTAGTAGAAACAATAACCACACACTAACATTCCTCTCCTTTCCCAACTGACTGGCGTCTCTATTGATCTATATTTGAGTGCTGCTGAAACGTGTACATAAAGAATAGAAGATAAATCTCAACCATTATTCACCTGCAGCGTAACGCAATTTACACAAATTCTGATCAGTTAATCGTTGACCAGTACAGTCCGGCTTGTTTAGATATTCAACTTTTGTTCAATTCGCCTGTCGGTCTGTCAATTCTTATACAACTTAAGAAATTCTCTGAGCCTCCATGAACTAGCAGAAATAATAACGTACTTCTAGAAAGTTTTCAACAATTTTATGGAAGAGCAAAAACTATTATAAACTGATAAGAAAATTATTTTGAGCTTTTTAGTGGAATGTTTTCACCTGTCATAAGACGAGTTTATACAATCCCATTGAATTCCACCACTTAATTGTATCTTGACAGATACGTATTTCGACCTCAAAAGTAAGGCCGTCTTCAGTGTCTCGTACTTGACTCGACTTAGTCGTCGACTTAGACACATTTTTGCTTTTCTCGTATACTAAGCATACGTAAAGGCTATATGATCACTCCAAAACTAAACTTTTGATAGAAGGCTCGGAGATCCATAGCCAATCGACTCAGCTCGACGAATTGAGGTGATGTCTGTTTGTGTGTATGTATGTATGTGTGTGTATTTGTACAAAATTTTGTAGACACACTTTTTGGAACTTAGCATTGTCCGAATTACTCGCAACAAGTTCCATTCGACTGATAATCCTGTCCCATTGTTTGCTATTGGAAATTGGCCAAATTGAACTATGGGATCAACAGCAAAACACGCTAAAAGCACTCATTCATATTTTTAAATTTTTTTTTTTGCGCGAGAAAGGCACCAACACCGCTAGATGGATTGATTCAATTTAATGGAGAAAAATGTTCAAAAGATTTTCCCCACGCTAAAAACAATGTTCTTTCGTGTCAGCGACTGCGAACCTCTGTCAGGACTTGAAATTGGACGGACGATCGTCGCTTCTCAACGGATGACTTAGTTGCACTTGAAGTGTACTGGGCGTTGCGATAGAATCCCATGAGAGAGGATGCTGATAAGTTATCCCGAAAGACAAACACGAAAGGGAATTTTTGACGTACCTACCTACACTTGCTGTACGCTGCGCTGACCCGACTTGGTACTGATTGGTGCCGCTGTGATAGGAGGAACGTTCAATTGATAATGGGCCCAAAATACACGGTCCAACAGGCTGATATTAGAAATAAATTGAGTAATACGAGCGATATGGGACGAGGAGGCTTTTTTTTGGTTTCATTTCGGTACTCTCCGTCACCAATGGTCTGCGTGCCACCGCTACGGCGTTCTTCGCTGGTTGGTACTTGAAGATATGCTTTGATAGGTATATAACGGAACGATGACGGCGGTTCGAAGTACTACGACGACCGCTAGTTAATGATTAGATTATTTGTTGTTATTTTTTACGGATCGCATGGATTTGTATGGGTGGTTTTGAAATATAGGTTGGAACATGTCGAGGAAGCTAGCGGCTCTCTAGGATTCAGATCTCGGCAGAACGGTTTCAGTGTCAGTCGGTGCATCGAAGCGGTCAGGTTGTCGCAGCCTTTTGAGTTCGGTTCCGCGTGGAAGTGGCTTTGGTGGGTTATTCGAGATAGTGAGCTAGCAGCGTGATCAAAAGTGATTGTTGAGTGAAGAATCATTGTAGTGACCTTACGCGTGATCGGCGAGTTTTGAAGTAAGTGTTATTTGGCAATATCTTTGATAAAATGCACTTTTAGCTAACGGAGTGCTAAAAACTTTTTTTTAACCTAATAGCTACATATTATGTAGATTTCTGCATGGTGGTCAAGTGTTGATACAAATTTTCTCGCCGACCATACGAAAAAATGTAGAAAATAATTTCTCGCTCGGAAGATTTATAGAAATTAAGAGCAAATTCGAGATAGGCACTTGAACGTTTTGAAAAAGTATCTCACAGTAGAAGTGTCAAATCATTCGAAACGTATCATAGTTCGTTATAAGATTGATATTGAAACGGTGAAAATTTGTGAATGTTTAACGATGTTCGGACACATAAAACATAATTTTTAAAAAACTAAAAAAGTGGACAAGTGCAAGCAATAAGTCTCCAAATTAGTATACATATTGTGAAGCTAAAAAACGAATGTAGTTTTAATGCGATACTGGTAAAACAATGAGTTACCAGAGTCATTTATAATTTGATATTCATCTAATCTATGGTCTCATTGGCAGACTAATTCCCTCTGTTATTGTCAAGACGTCAATGCGATATAACTTCATTTGTTTAATCAGTTTTTTTTTAATCACACATTGAATAAAACGCTATCAATATACGCGAGTAACATCATTGCAAAACAACACATGACATTTACAGAAACTCGTGAATTATTTATCTTTCAGGACTGAGGCAGAAATTCATATGAATAAAAAAACTTTTTACAAATGTGGTGAATTTCTGTTCTTTTTTCTACAATTTTTTGAGTTGTGAATTGTTTTATAATTCTTTTAACACCTATAATAGACAGTTCCACAGATATCTCAATAGAAGAACTGTTTGGTGAATAATTTGACCGATAGTTATGACGATGATTCGACGAAATTTCTTGGAAATCTGTGAAATGAGTAAAGCACACACTTTACGATATAGAAATGAGTAAAATGCACACTTATCGATATTATATTACTGAAGTATCCTAACAGAAAGCAACAGTCTCGTTCGTTTCGAAGTACTATCAAATAAATTACTATGCCTCCACTCCCTGATAACACAATGGAAGCATCTGGTTGGTGGGTGTCTCGTATCAGCTCTAAGGGCCTGTCTCAATTGCCACAATCGAGTGACAAATAAAAAAGAATGGTGTTTTTTCTCAAAATATTAACTAGTATTATACTTCAATTGAATTTAAATAAATTATTTTTATTGAATACAGTTTGTAAAAAATCTACATAATAATATTATTGTGAAAGTTTTTCTCTTTTAATGAGTGTAGTTGACACTTCAGAACAATCTCTAAATCGTCATGCTATCGCTTTACACTACCATATTTATTATTCTTCTTCGTTTGCCTCAAAATCGTGAAGTAAGCTTGAGCCTAAAATGTGAAGAAGGTTCCTGATCCGATCACACTCTCAGGAATGCCATTGACATGCCCAAGTACACACTCGGCAAAAATATTCAAACAAGGAGGCTCTTCTGTCCGAAGATTATTCCGGGTTGGAGTGGGTTGGCGTTATGTCCTATTGCTATGCAGTTGCTGCAGTATCTGTAGTGCAAAATCCGTCGACGACGGCGCTGGGAGTACAGTTCCATCCCCCGACAGCAGATGCATCGTGCAATAACATCCATTTTGAATGCTGGCTTTTTACCTCAACAGCATAAGGACATCCGTATTATCTCCTCTTACTCACGTCGCATCGCAAGCCGAAAGAGATTGATTGTACAAGTTGTAAGCAAAAGATGATATACAAGTGACTAATAAAGTAAGGGATGGGAATGCGATTATCAAGGATGTACACACCAATACCATACTGACATTCAGGGTTTAATATTTGATCTTTTTGTGAATACTGTTCGCAAGTGGTGTATAAATGGGAAGTACTCTTTATATAACTCTTGAATTGATTCACGTTCGTCGCAAACTTTCTGATTAATCAGATTGTCCTATCTGTAATCAGGCGAATACGTGTGGATTCCAGCTCATTTGTTCCAAAATGCTAAATTGCTTCCAATTGCTGTTCTGGGATTGAGCTTCACCAATCGGCACAATAGTTTGCAATTATCCTTATCACCAAACAATCAATTAAAGCAAATCGAATCGCAATCACATTCACCTGCACCATCCCCATTTCTAGGCGAGCGCATGTTCCGGGGACCGAACGAGCCCGTTATCGGAGTGTGTTCTCTGTTCCCGCTATCGCATGGCAACATCCCGGTAGAAAATGTATGCACACATGCATATTGCATGAGGGGCGCCACCAAGCAAGTGGGAAAATGATTAAATTCAATTATTTCACTTTCCCGGCACACATACGCGTGCAAGATGATACGCACCGCGTATCAACAACCGACCACCACTCGACGATTGGCAATCATCATCCGGTGGACTGATGCCGGTGCAGCGCCACCGGAGAGCGTGGCTTTAAGAGTCACCTGCTTATCAGTAGTGTGTGGTGATGTTGTTCATTAACGTACCACGCAGCACCATCATAGACATCCTTATCGCCGGGTGACGTCGAACCCGAATCGCAAAATCCGAATGGCCTTCTCTGGAACATCGACAAGGACATCGAGCATCATCATAGGGCGAGATTCACCAGTAAGGGACTGCTAAGTGAACGGTTGCGAAGCTCTGTTCTAAATGTTGAATATAATTTTGACTCTCTATTTTAATGATAAAAATATCCTCTTGTATGAAACAAATCTAACAAAATGTTCGGATTAACGTAACCTGATGCTTGATCAAATGAATTATGTATGCTATATTTTTAATTGTCTTTTTGAAACGAATCCTGCGCTGGTGAACATCCCCCTACAGTCCGACATATTGCTAGGGTAAAATGCCCAATAGTGGACCCCCAACCAATAGTGGACCCCCCAGACATTTTTTCATTATTACAGCACAATGGAAACATTTTGCTATGAAATTCCATCGGGAGAACCTACCTTACAGTCCTATGATTTGATTACATGCATTGAAAATGCTCTAGAAAGTAAAATTAGCTGATTTTTTACAATTCTATAAAAAATAAACACGAGAGTGTCCATTATAGGAATATTTTGGGGGGTCCATAATAGGGAAGAAGAACGTTCCGAAACGAAACATAAAAATCAAATGAAGTGTCGACTATGGGGAAGCAATTTCCGATTATGGACCCCCAGGGGGTCTACTATAGGGCAAATTTAGTCCAACTTTACAATGCTAATTTCAAAGAATAACGTCGAGTATTTGAGTGTTTTTTGTATGTATCGTGAACAGGAGATGCAGAGCTTAATATTAGATATCACGCAAAATTAATATTTTGAAAATTTCTACTCCTTATGCCAGGAAAAGCAAAATTTCGCTACTAGGGGGTCCACTATTGGGCATTTTACCCTAATTGCGTGTCGATTCTTTAAATTAAATCATGCTGAAATATTTATTGTGATTGATGCGTGGGATTCTGCGGTCGTCGAGTCCAGATAGGAGCGAAAACAACATACAGTGCGTCTCCGATACGACTCATTGTTAGCACATGTGCGTGCGGTGTGATTCAACGATCAACAACATTTGAAAGCGTTTTTCCAATAAATAACTCTTGTTCGCTGCTTTTAAGCATGGAAAAAGCGGTTCAAATCGAATGTTCATTTTACTGCTAGATATCAGTGCTATTGGAGAATTATTTGAATTGATTTTGAATGTTACCTGCGTTGATAAGCGGCTATCGTCTTATTGATAAACAATTGACGCCATGCCCAATCGACTTACGATAATATGCACGCTCGTCATACGGTTAAGTCCATTTTGTTACTATTGCGGGGAAATCCGCTTATGCAATTTTTTTTCTACAAAGGCGACAAAAGCCATTAGAATTAGCGTGATTTTGTTTTGAGTAATAAATACTGTTCACGTGATTTTTCTTGCGAGACCTAACCTTTGTTTTTTTGGGAGCTCGGCGAAATTGGGCTGTGAGCTCATTTTAAAAATAAAAAGGATAATAGTACTCCCTTACTCGATCGATTCAATAACATATGTTAAAACAAGGGATGTTAACTGTAGTTTAGGCATGAATGCTGATTATTGAGAAAATAATACATTTTTGCATTAGACTTTCCCCGTTCCATTTCCATTCGGTTCAGTAATAAGTTATTACTACTTACCCATAACGAGAAAAATACCTATAATTATGTTGGGTGGTCTAAGCTAATCCGTACTCCTTCATATGTTATTGAAGTGCTTACGACAAAATTGCGATGATTTAATTCGAATGGAATTCAGAACGCTTTTGATAAGTTCCTGACCAGATTATTCCGAAATAAGACACTATCTGCTACCATTTAATCGACCAACAACAGCTGGGGACCACTTCTATTTTTAATATTCACGTTTTTTTCAATCTCTTGATAAGTATTTTTACTAGAGGAACTTTAAAGGGAAAGGTGCTCAATAACGATAGGTTAGGGTCAAGTCAAGTGGATTTCTCACTCCGGTTGAAACATAGACTCGGACTAGAGATAGGCTCCTATCAAAAAAAAAAAAAAAAAAAAACCTTGTTAAATCAACCTAGCGGTAATGCTGCCTTTCTCGTGAATTATAAAAAAAAAACTTTTATAACTTTTCGAAATCCATTTATAAACTATGAAAGATTTTGGCATTATAAAAAAACCTCTTTAATGCCTTCAATGCCTTGATTTTTTAGAACTATGAGATTTTACAATTCTTCCATTTACTTCCATTATTTAAAAATTTGTTTGAATCAACACATCAAACTAGTGTATGGCAGATTTTTGTACATATTTTTGTCCTATATAAGAATCCTACGGAAACTGTATAAAATTTTGGTATATACAAATTCGGAAGTTTTCCATATGATCTTTGTATTAAATCACATTTTTGTTAAGAAAATTATTTTGAGCTTTTTAGTTGAATGTCTTCACTTGTCCACAAGTGAACACATTTTTGTATTATTTAAATACAATGTCTGTATAAAAAGCATACATCTTTTGTATTAAAACCTTGCTGAATTGTATTTCCTATTGTCTAATAGAATTCAACATTTTAACGACGTATGAATGATTTTGATAAGTTCCTGATCAGATTATTTCAAAACAAGTCACCATTCAATCGACCAACAACAGCTGGGGACCAGTTCTATTTTTAAACATTTACGTATTACTGCATCTTCTTGATAAGTCTCTTCACTTTACGAACTTTAAGGGGAAAGGTGCTCTAATAATGATAGCATAGGGTCGAGTCAAGTGTCTTTGACTGCAATTGAAGTGGTGAACCTCATCTGAAAACGATTTGTAAACACAACATGTTTGGGTTTCTCAGTCCGTGCAATACCGAGTGATACACAGACTCGTGCTAGAGATAGTCGGTGTCCTATCAAAAACAACAAAAAAAAAAAGATGTGCGCAAATGAACTGATTTGGTTGCAGCTGACCGAATGTAATGTAAGTTAAATGTAGTTGAGCGAACCGTTATTAACCTTTAGATTACACGACAGTCTCTCTTTGGAAATTGTTTTTAATTTCTTTTTGCGTTCAAAATTGCTAATTAATATGCGTCAAAACAAACATTAAAATGTTTTCGACTACCAGTAGCGCAGCGAAATCAACAGCAAATCTCACTTGCAAATTAACGCACCAATGTGATCGCTGGCATTTAACAACACGACCAATCAGCACCGCCTAATTACGGGAAATATTTTGATCATTATTAATTCTAAATCATCTAAGAAACACGATCTGCATTCGCTTTTAAATTCGTCAAGCGATGCCTTGACCTGGGTGTTCTATTAGAACGATCATATTATGGTGTTAATTTTATTAACCTTTGCGGTTCCGAATAATCAAATTTGAGATCAATTTTTCGTCATTGTTGTCATTATTGTCATTATAAAAAAAATGTGTTTGGAATTTGTCAAATCTCGAAGAAAAAATCTCGATCCTTTCTTCTTCTTCTTCTTCTTCTTCTTATTGGCATTACATCCCCCACTGGGACAGAGCCGCCTCGCAGCTTAGTGTTCATTAAGCACTTCCACAGTTATCAACTGCGAGGTTTCTAAGCCAAGTTTACCATTTTTGCATTCGTATTATCATGAGGCTAACACGATGATACTTTTATGCCCAGGGAAGTCGAGACTATTTCCAATCCGAAAATTGCCTAGAACGGCACCGGGAATTGAACCCAGCCCCCCCTCAGCATTGTATTGCTTTGTAGCTGCGCGTCTTACCGCACGGCTAATCTCGATCCTTCAGTACTCGCAATATTTACTGAATTTGACATCCCTCGTTGGATAATTGTCTTACGCTTGCCGCTTGGCATCTCACTAAACAAACTCAACTCATCGCGGGATTAGAAATAAGTCAATAATTTAGTCGATTTTTATCGCTCATATACATGCTACACCCAAAAAACAAATCCTACAATTATTGTATAAAACCTTGGCATATACAATTCTGTAAGGTTTTAATTCAAGATACTGCATACGGTTGTATGTAAATCTTGACATGCAATAATTTTATACAGTTTCTGTATGGTTCTTATGCAGAGCTGTATTAAACTCTGTCATCCGCTGTTTGGGTGCAATGAAATAAAAAACAAAAATATCGATTGTTGATTGTACATATGTTTTTAGGAGCTTTGGGCTAAAGAATCGGAAGTGTAACGTGAAAGGATCGTTTGGTCGAGAGCTATTTGGCCGAATACCGCTCGGCCGACTTCCACTTGGCTGATTGACACTTAGATTAACATTAGACTTTCTATGGCCGTTTGACCATTTGGTCGAAGGCAACTAAGCCGAAAATTGTTTGATAGAAAATGTCATTTGGACTAGTGAACCATTAGGCCAAAACCAGAGCATTAGTGATTAATCATAGATTTAAGCATGATAATGGTTTATTTAATCATTATTCATTAATCATAATCATAGAATTTTGAATTGAATTAATTTTCTTTATTTGCGAGATTTTCGGCCCTAGATCGGTTCTCAAAGAATTTTATTTTTAATCATTAATCACTAATCATATTCATAATTGTTTTGAGTTTATTCATTAATCATCAATTTTGATCATTGCATACCTCGCTTTTATTCATTAATCTTTAATCATAATCATATAATTTTTATACCTTTTAATAACCCAATTTGGAATAAAGGTTACTTAATTATTAAATCAATCATTCAATTTGATCATTTATAATCATTAAACATACACGTATTGTGTCAACATTTAATCACGATCGGTAATCGTTAATCATAATCCAACGGTTTTTTTCATTATTCACAATCGTTAATCATTGTCAAAAATGAATTTAATCGTTAATAATTATCAGTTATCATTGTCAAAAATGAATAAATCATTAATCATAATCTTTAATCATAGAGTTGAATGATTTAATCATAACTAATTTAATCATTCGTTGGAAGCTTTATTCATTAACGCTCTGGCCAAAACCCATCTGGCCGAAATGGAGATACGGTCAAAAATGTTGTTCGGCTAAACTGGTCATTTGCTAAGCTTAGACGGCGTCAAGGAAAGTGTTATACACTCCTCCCACAATTATGGATAACCCACAATTATGGATCACTTTTGTGTTTGACATTGAATTTCTAGCTTGATATCAATAATTTAACACCGGATATATTTTTGTTACATAAAAACACTTATTTTCTAACATTTATTGCGTTTATCATGCTTTTCAACAATGGTAGTTTTACGCAAGTGCATCTGTCAAAATATCAACATTTTTTGGTGGCTTCACAAGAAGTGGTTCCTTCGTTCATAAGCTTTTAAATCGTTAAATTTCCATATCAAAGTGAAAAAATGGCCCGTATACCAAAGGATATGTTTTTCACAAATCACACGGACTTTACTTCATTTTCACTTTATTCAGGTAAAAATTGAAGTATATTAAAGTAATCCATTATTGTGACCAGAAACGAGTAGAGTACCACAATTATGGATCACTTTCAATCGAGGTATTTTCTTGAATCTAGTGATTCTCTCACACTGCCGTGTCGTTCTTGGGAATTCGCAGGTCCGTTAAAACAAGCACGAATTTCAATAAGATTCAGTTAAAACCAGCAATCATCATCATCCATCTTTCACTTTGTGTATGTTTTTGCTTATAAAACAAGCTGTTTTATGAACGAAGATATTTCTCACTCTAATTTAGGGAACGTCCATAAATAATTACGTCACTCAAAAATCGGCCACACTTTCAGAAACCCAACACCCACTCCTAAAAGCGTGGATGACCCCCTTAATAACATGTTTTGAAAAAAAAACGCAAATACCTGGATAACCATATGGAGATGAAAATGAGAATATCAGTATACTGATCCATAATATGTACCAAATTGATCCATAATTGTGACCGCTTATAAAAGTGATCCATAATATGGGTTTTGGCCAATCACAATGGTCGGATTCGTCAAATTTCACGACATAAATCGATAACTTGAAAACCATCAGTGTTAGAGTTTGACGAAATGATATACAAGAAAAGATCTATTTCTGGTGTAAGCTGCCATTAGGGTGGCTCCTTTGTGTTTTTTTGGAAATGTATTTTTTTAATCTTTTGAGTTAGGTAGTTGCTTAATAAACATTTTTTATCTCGTATAGGTAATGTTTTATGACAAAATTACTAAATTTAGATAGGGTGGTCCCGAAAAAAATAGTTTTTACCTTCCACTTTCATCAATTCAAAATAATTTGAAAAACAGTCTTAGCTACAGGGTGTCTACTAGCTGGAAAAACCTGGAAAACCTGGTATTAACAGGGAATTTCTCCTTACCTGGAAAATACCTGGAATTATCAGGGAATTCCTGACATAATCAGGGAAATTTCAATACCCGGTGATCATGAGTGATATTCTCTCAAAAGACGAAAAAAATATCCTTAAAAATATTTGAATAAATATATCAATCTATTGATAATGTAGTGAACGTTAATGGATCGTTGTTCCGCAAAAAACGTTTTGCCATCTTATAAAGAATTTCCGAAACTACTCTTGGTGAAATCTAGGAATTTATTCGGGAAATCAGTTAGGGATTACTTTGAAAAATTTTTTTTTTTTAATTATTTTTAAATTATTTACTAATATATTAAAAAATACTAAATTAGTTAGGATTTTTCATAACAATTCCTGGAGGAACTTCCGAAGGAATTTCGGGATCAGTTTTCCATGGAATTATTCAAAGAAATCACTAGAAGCGTATCCATAAGAATGATTAGCAATATTCTAAATTATTTCTAAAGGATAAAAACCGAAAAGAAAAAACGGAGGAATTTCAAAACGAATTTCTGGACGATTTTTCGTATGGTTTCTTTGAAAAATTCCCGAAAGGGAACCTGAAAGGATTTAAAAAAATGTGTAGAGTAATTTGTGAAGGATTTCCAAATGAATTTTTCAAGGGATTTTCTAAAGGTATTCTCTTTCCAAAGATTTATTAAAAGCAAAATATACGGGAAAAATCCTCCGGGTGTTTTCTAAAGCTTTCCTCAAGATACTTCTGACTGAGTTCCTAAAAATCCCAAGAAATTTAAAAAAATATATCACAAGCATTTTTACAGTAAATAAGGGTTTCATAGTAAAGCAGTAATATAACGCTGTAACCATTGAATTTATTCTCCCAAAATATGCTTCAATAAGCTTAATAGCCTATTCAGATTACGATTAGATTATTTATCGTATTAAATATCGTGTTAAGGCCCAAATTACCGTAATCCAGTCATTGACAAGAAAACAGCCACGTGCTTGTACCACCCCCAGGAAAAAATCCGCCCACTGAGGAGAAAATGCATTCCCCAGCTGAATCGGGGAAGCACTCTTGTTTTAAAACTACATCAACATATAGTGGTGACTTCAATACATCCGTGGGATGCTTCATTTGGATGAATTTCGTAATATTATTTGAAAAAACTGCCTTTTGCAGAACATATTGCAAAGTTGAAAAAATATTTTTTCAGGAGGGGAAACCGTCGATTTACTCTCACGCTCTCTTATACTTTGCAGATACTCGAAAATCATCGTTCAGTGTTGCGTGATGATTTGTTCTATATGTTATGCTTGTTTTCTCGAATATGTACGTAAACATCAAGCAATAATCTATGAAAATGATGCTTTTCATGCTATATATTGACACTAAATATTAGATGTGAGCTAGAACTGTAAAAACGCAAGCATTCATAAGCAACGCAGGTTATTTATTTTTTCATAATTCAAGTGTTGATAATGTAATGTAATGCTAAAATAATAATGTAATGCTAAAACGGCATCACTTTTCATGTACACAGAGAGAAGACCGATCATATGGTCATGTAAACAATCCATTGAATGTGGACGAACATTTGAGAAGGTAGTCAACTGCATCATAATTTTACATTCATGTAAAATGCATGTAGGAAATTGTGTAATTAGGAGAAGGATGCACAACAAATCAATCTCAGATGCATATTTGAGGTTGTTTATGCGTATCACTATAATCTGTGCGCTGTACAGGTATTGAAAAGGACGTTAATATTTTGTGGAGATATATAGAGTTTGATACCTTTTGAAATGTCTGATCTGAGCGAATGAGTAGGCTCTCCGCAAAAAAAAGAAGCGAACAGCAAGAAAAAGAAGTCGATTTGATGTATGACATTTGAACCTTAAAGCGGATTTTTCCCAATCATATTTCCGGAACATTTCCTTAAGAAGTTTTTTTTAAGTTTCTTTTAAAAACCAGATGAAATAAAATTCAAAGAGATTTTCGAAAGAATTCTTAACCAAGTTTCCAAAGAAATTCCTAAAAAAAAAGCAGAAGAATATCTAAAGAAATCTGCAAAGTATTTTATAAAGGTATTTCCGAGGGATTTTCACAATACTTTTTCGAACAAACACCTAAAGGAATTTAAAAAAAAATCGTAAAGGAAACGCCAAATGCATCTCTAAAGGAATTTCCGGAACAATTCCTTGAGATATTTTCTAAAGTTTTAGCAAAGAAATTTTCAAATTAAATCCTGGAGGAAGTTCTGAAGCAATTCTTAAAATCCGGAGGATTTTCCGATGGAATCTATGGAGAAATTTTCAAAGTGATTTCGTATGTGATTCCTGAAGGAATTTTGATTGAATGGCTGAAGCAATCTCTAGGTGAACTTGCGAAGGAATTCCTGGATGAATTTCTTAATAATTTACAACATTGTTTATGTGAGGCTACCAAAATTAAATTTTTTTTATTTGTTAAGTATCTTGGCTGTGCATATGCACAGCACATGTTTCGAAATGGACAAATTGATATGAAATTTGCGAAAAAGAATCCACGTGTCTTGGAGATTCTATACCAGCCCGCCCTGCCCGTTGTTGGGGGGTATGGAGTGTGATCCTCTCGTTTGATAAACAATGTGCACTCGCTTGACTGTGGATATACAACAGTAAAGCACATGTGGAGATTGGACAAATCAAGCATCCGAAAGATATTCAATTTGCAAAAAAGAGAGCTAACCGCGGTGGAGGTTGGTACTCGCATTCTGATGGCTTTTCCGCAAACGTGACCTTTAAGTGGTCTTGTTGTGTAGAGGTTATCACGCATATCTAGAGAGTAGGAGGTTGAGGGTTCGAGTCCCTCCAAGACACGTGGATTCTTTTTCGCAAATTTCATATCAATTTGTCCATTTCGAAACATGTGCTATGCACATATGCACAGCCAAGATATTTAACAAAAAAATGGTTTTTGTACGGCCGAGTTGCCGAATAATATGCAATTAATTAAAAAAAAAATGTTTTTCGTAATATTTACCTTTTTGGGTTGATTATTTTGCTGCTAAAATCTATATATGACACGTTTGTTTTTCCCTGGAAATTAATGTAAAACACCTGGAAAAAAACTGGAAAAATCAGGGAATTTTGTTTTTACAACTGAGTAGACAACCCTGTAGCACCGCTTCACGGTCTTTGGATAGCGCATTTTTTGGTTACATAAGATGGTTGATAGCTTCATTTTCAAGCATATTATAAGCATTTTTTTTTCATGAAAGCTGAGCATTCTACTGCAGCTAGTAGCAAATATTAGCAAAAATTTCAATCGTATTCTGAAAGTATACATTCAGGCCCATCAAATCCATGATATTTCATTTGTCCATCTTTGTCCACTTTTGTTTGATGATAGTATTAATTTTGTACGAAAAATCAGGAATTTCATATGAAACACATACACCATCTTTTGGATTTTCACAATATTTGGTCCGAAATGCAAATAACAAGGCCAGTAAGCGTCAAAACATCAGGTCAAGACAGTGTATGTTGGCAATAAAAAAAGTTTCTAGTAGGCACCATTGCTTGCTCTGAAAACTGTAGTTTTCTTGATTATTCAAAATCTGGGTGGTGCGAATAGAATCGATTAGGTTGTCAAACTGAAGCCAAAATTTCTATTGTGCCGGAGCCAATTATTGAAAATTATATTGAGAAGTATTGTTATTATTTGGGAAAAATATAAAAATATTCTTAGTTTGAGTTTTGTGTTCTTTGTAAAAAATGTTTTCACATTATATTTTAAGTGGAAAATAAGTATGCAATTAAAAATTCACAAGATTAAACAGCTGATTGGAGCAGCAATGTATGTAAACCATCGTAAAGTCATGTAGTCTCGCGCATTTGAGAGCAGCATGCAGCATTAAAAGAGAAATTCGAAGAGCGGGAAATGTTTGACTGCTTAGTAACTGCAAAATCATTTTGCTCATGGGGGAGTGATTTAAAACTATCCCTATACTCGCTTGAGAGCAAAAAAGCGGCTTTATTCGCTATTATTTACCGTATGAATCAATATGGTCAAAACTTGGGCACCCAATTCAAGATATATCTAAACCCTGGTAAAATTTTCAGCAAAAGTTCAGTTCTTGAGCGACAGAGATCTAGATTTCAAAGTTTGGCCCTTTTGTATGGAAACGGCTGTTGGGCGCACTATTGTGCTGGCCACTGTGGAGTCACGGAAGATTTTTTTTTCTTAAGCATGAAAAGTTGTCCACGACCATTTCATGACGAAAGCATTTAGATATTCTGTGTGCCGGTTCACAAATCCCGGTAAAAGAATTAAGTGTGTAGTATTCTTATTTCAATTTTAAGATTCTCCCAGAAATCTTTCTTAACATTGAAACTACGAATTCCAATAATCATATTGGAAAATAAGGTGTCGATTAACACCATTATTCCAATATTAAAGCATTTAGTTCACCCCAGAACTAGATTATTTAAACAATGTGAAATCTCTCGATTTTCTTTGATTTTTTTTGAGAGTTTTATGTTAGAAGATTGATAAGGTTTTTCAAAGTTCGACTATTTTTTTTTAATCTGTCTGATCTATACACGTTACACAATCAAATGAGATCAACGTTAGATCAAAAATTTTATCATTAGTGTTATTCAATACTGTGACATTTTTTTATACGATTAGGTACTTCCCTCATCACAAAAGTTTATTCCATTGAATGAAATTTCACTGCCTCTATTCATCATCTAATGCTGATTTAACGATTGCGTTCAACTGCCTTATCAGTATCCCATCAGTTTCAAACCGTCTTAAATGTGAGATTTGTTTACAGCTGATAACCTTAACTGTGATCGATGGCAGCGATACTGGCTCAAGTGTTCTACGACGTGGAATTAGAAATCTGCGTCATTCCGTTTGAGCTTGAGACTTCTTAGGAATTGTCCCATCAAATTAGTTATTTTTTATTCATGTGATTGGGACACTATTATCTAGACATTTTTGTCACGAGGCAAAATTTATGGCCCATTTACATATACGCTAGTTCTAGCGGACAATGCACTATCCGACAATACTAGCGCGATATTAGCATAATGTAAACACTATTAGCAGATGACAATTCCTGTTTACATTATGCTATTGTCGGACAGTGCATTGTCCGCTAGAACTAGCGTATATGTAAACGGGCCATTAACGAGGCTAAATTTGACTAGGACGAATATTTGCTTGTCATAAGACGAGTTTGTACCTTTCCATTTAATTCCACCACTTGATTGTACCTTGACAGATACGTATTTCGACCTCAACAGTAAGATCGTCTTCAGTGTCTCGTACTTGACTCGACTCGACGGCAAGTCGAGTTAAGTACGAGACACTGAAAACGATCTTACTGTTGAGGTCGAAATACGTATCTGTCAAGGTACAATCAAGTGGTGGAATTAAATGGGAAGGTACAAATTGAACCGTTTGTTTGAGAAACTGCATATGTAACATTTTTGGCCAAAATGAGATTTTTATATATTCTGAATCCTCTTCCAAAAATACGTATTCTGGCAAAAAATACGAAAAAAAAATTTTTGTTCAGGAATGTATGAATTTTTTTTCGTTTGTTTGAGAAACTACATAAGTCCACGCACTTTGAAGAGCAATTATGGAGTACTGTTTACAGTTTTTGCACTGGAAGTGCCTCAGGGTGTTGAGTTTTGCCAAAAACTGTTGATCTGTATCGAAGAAATCGAAAAATTTGGTGCCCATTTGTTCAAAAACAGTTTTTTGTTGTTTTCTCGAAATTGTGTAAAATGGACTTATGCAGTTTCTCAAACAAATGGTTCAATTCGTCTTATGACAAGTGAAGACATTCCACTAAAAAGCTCAAAATAAATTTTCTTAACGAAGCTGGTCAGGAATAACGTTCTAAGGCGATATAGAGCACTGCACGCATGGCCTGCCAAGGTTTTTTTTCAAGGCCTTTGCTGCTTATTTGTCTTGTTGTCAACATCACTTAATATGCGATTTTTTTTTCGGTTTCTACAAATGTTTTCTAAATCAGCTTTGAACTTTTTGGATCTCTTTGGAACTAATGTAATGTATATTTTTTCAAAAAAAATCTTCCCATTGAATTCCACCACTTCGAGTCGAGTCAAGTACGAGACACTGAAGACGGCCTTACTGTTCAGGTCGAAATACGTATCTGTCAAGATACAATTAAATGGTGGAATTCAATGGGATTGTACAAATTCGTCTTATGACAAGTGAAGACATTCCACTAAAAAGCTCAAAATAATTTTCTTAAATAAATCTTGCTTTCAACTTGGTTTAATTAATAAACCAAGAAGTTATCACGCTTTGCAAACACATAGCAAATACCCAACAAGCGAGTTGCAGAAAATAATCAGCGCAATGTTACGCACTTTGACGGATGTTTGTACGGTCTCATTAAATAAACTAAAATTTAAAAAATCAAAATAAACTCTTTATTCTGAAAGCGACAATATTTCATTCTTATAAAACATAAAAAGCACGCAGTCGTGGACAAAATAAAGAGCAATGACAATATTTTTTACTCGAACGTTTTCAGATTTGTTTTTATAGGAATTGTTATTTTAAATTGTGTGTACGGCCATGCTACTACAGGAAGTACATTTTTTTCATTACTGTTTGCGTTGAATACGAGTCGAATAAAAACAATTCAAAGAATTGACCTTTCCCGTCAAAAACTTTTATTCGCTTAATCGATTCTTTGGCTTATTTAGGGTCAACTTTCTCAAAGAAACCATATTTTTTGACGCCTTTTTGGGTTTTTGCTTTCGATTTTAAAAATAGTTAGAGGCTTAAAAAATATGGGTTCTTTAGGAAAGTAAACCTTAATAAGCCAAAGAATCGACTGAGACAATGAAAAGAGATACAATTTTTGACGGGAAAGGTCAATTCAGCTCATAAAAAACCGCTCCGGTAATCGCAGAAGTCGCGTTAATGGTGTGGGATATATGGGAAGTGTGCGGCCCTAAGCAAATCTCTTAATTTAGCAGTTATTTTATCTAAAGAATGATATTTTCGAAGTGTTTATCAATAATTTAACATATAGGTCATTGTATGATTTAAAAAAAAGTTCATAAACAAACAACAATACTGCAATACTGCAAGACAGTGATTTTATTATAAAATATTATATTTCCATCTAAAATTAACGATTCTGGGTAATACGCGACACTCAGATATGATAAACAAAATACACTTATATATTTCACTAAAATTGTCACACTCTTCTGCACAAGATTAATGTAAATCATATTCTTCATATTAGTCAATTTCCCAGACTGATCTCAATATGGAGAAAATATTTCGTATCTAAAAAATTAAGGAAACTAACCCCGAAATTGCATCAAAATGATCAAAAAACATTTTAGTTTTTTTCATGTGAGGGCTTATTGGCCTTAGACGCTGTCTATTTTACGACTAAATTTGGGTTATGTATGACCTAAAGAGAATGTTGTGGTGAGTTTTTTATCTTCCAACATAAAAGGGACGCAAAAGACAACAAACTGATTGAAAAATGCTCCAACATTTACTCGAATGTCACTTCATTAATCTTAATCAACTTCAAAGTGAATATTTGGGAATATAAAAAGTCATTCTTACTGTTCCTCCGGTTTCTACATAAATGGAGTTGTTTTAAATAATAAATAAGCCATAAGTTTATTATACTTAAAAGCTGTTGCGTTGCGATTCAAGAGGGCACAAAAAAGAAACCATTTTTTTTCGATTGACATTGTTTCGTTGTGGCTTGTATTTTTTTTTTAGTGAAAATGATAGTTTGGGAAACCAAACTACCAACTGATTTGAGTTCATTGGATGGAGTAACCGTGGGAAAATGATTAGGATAATGTCAGGTCATAATTTAATGATAATGAATTGTTCACACAATGTTCATTCCTACTGTGTCTAATGCAGCGTACACACCAGTCAAGCAGTTTGACGAACATTGACTCCGCCCCCAAGAAAACGCTTTGGTTGCTGCTTTATTTGAACGTGTGTGAAGTTGTTCGAACAACCATTTGACAGTTGGTGGCTCGGTTGAAAAAAAAAAATAAAATGGTTTGATTTTGGTTTGAGTTGTCGGGGTGGAGTCAAGGTTCGCCGAACATGTTTGAGCATTTGTAGTGAAGTTGCACCAACCCCCATATATTTTTTGATGATTGGTAGTCAAGTTGGCGCTTCGGTCGCTCGTGTGTGATATTGTTGGTCGAATAAATTGATTGTTCGTGCCGTTGTTGGTAAAACTTGATGGATGTTTGAATAAACGAGAGGTGGAGTCAATGTTGGTCAAACTGCTTGACCGTGTGTAGGGGAAACTGGACACACATGATCCCCACTTTTTGTTTAGGATATTTCTCGATGTAACATGCACTGATTTGCACGCTTTTTGATGGACTTGATAAAGAATTTAATTAGTTATTCAAAAACGTCATTGGAAGCAATTATTTGTTCATAAAAGTTACCAAAAACTCGATTTTGCCGAAAGATAGAAAATTTGGCATTTTCAAAACTTGCGGGAGACTTGATCCCCATATAGGGGGAAATTGATCCCTTCATGAGCTGAACATGTTTAGGTTCTTCCAAGCCTAATGAAAGGTCAAATTGGTCTATTCTCAAATCCTAACAATTATTCATAGTCTGTCGTAATAGCAGTCGTGCGAAAATGAAATGTTGTTGGTATTAAGCAAGGCAAGTATTTTGGTTCTCGAATAGAGTAATAGTGACAGATAGAATGTCGGCTATAGCAACAAAGTTGGCATGGTGATGATGATTTATCTGCAAACCATTCACTCCACTGAAAGACAGTGGTCATATCATGACAACCATGATGTTCCCAAGAGGATCTCTTCTGAAAATTGGCCACACTGCAAATGCCATGGCCAATGGTAAATATGCCTGAGTGCCTGTTTTGGGACCAGCGAAAAAAGTCTGTGATACATCGAGGTCGGCAGACTACTACCAATACCAAAACCGTGATCATACCAGGATGCTGACTTCATACATCAATAATGGCCCTGTCACTCATCCTTTAAACATCATATTTTTCTGTAGTGCGTGTTATTATTACACAAATGCGATTTCTCTTAAACGACTGACCAAAAGTTGTTGAATGAACATACTATTAAAAATTCTTTAGATAGATTTACAAATAAATGGTGATTATAAGCAAACTTCCCCTAGTTGCAACGGAAAGAATTGAATACCAGATCGAACAATATTGATTTTAAGCCCAGTGATTTGTTGAGTATTTTCAAAGCTTATTTTATACTCGTTTTCATTGAAAATAATGTTGAAATGCATTTGATAAAACTAATCAAAACTAAGTATGTGCAACAACACTTTTTTCTGGTTCATGAAATAAGGTTATTGAGACATTCAAATTGCGCGTGTATTGCCTGATTGACAAAATTAAAGGGGAAATAAAAATTATTTATACTGTTTAACTAGAAAAGAATTTTAACGAATCAATTTAGTTACATACAATACAAAAATATCCCATGGTATACAACAAACGCCTTAATATATGCAATATCGGGATCAAGTGTGTCCAAACTGTGGGGGATCAAGTGTGTCCATGTTGAGTATTTATCTTATTTCGTTTATTGTATTAAATTGAAATAAGCAATAATTAATACAATGAATTTGTTCAATTCTACAATAATAAAACTTTGTCCAGTAAAAATTTGACACGTTTTGGTTGGACATATTCACAGTTATTAAACTTTTCTCCTTTGAAGAAAAAAAGGATTGAGAATGTTTAAATAATAAAACCTCTCTAAAACCCATATACATAAAGTAACTAATATCAAATGTTACTCAGATTCAATAATCTATCTAACGGATCCTTTTGCACATATCAGTGGCATAAAAATGTAATTAGTTTTCGAGAAAACAGGGGGGGATCATGTGTCCCCGGGGATCATGTGTGTCCAGTTTCCCCTACGTTCCATAAGATCTCGTGATCAATCCCAATGTCCATTCTACTATTTCGTATCTCCATCTGTGTCATGTCAGTGATTGACGTGAACTGTCAGTGAAGAAGAAGGAAGGAAATATCTAGTTTTTTGGTAGTTTTTTTTATCATTGTTTTAAACATTTCCTGAAACACGTCTTTTAAGTGCTAGGCAAAACTATGTTTCTAATAGTCTTCTGCATTAAAAAGGCTATAAAAGGGAATACAGTCAACCCTCCATGAGTCAATGTTCTATGAATCGATATTTTTTTGGATTGTTTTTTTTTTTCAAAATCGATTTTTTTTTCAGAATCGATTTTTTTTTTCAAAAGTTGTGGTAATGCATAATGCTTGTTTTTGCCTGAGATGAGATAAGACATCTCGGAGCTGAATGCCCTCACACAAATTATCCACAATCCATTTGTACGTCATAATTGCAGTTCTAACTAAGATTACACCATTTTTATTATTCATTCTATTTCACGTTGAAATTAATGAAAGAAACGTTTATTCGTGTTTACTTGTTTCTTTAGAAACTGAAGTTGGAAAATCTCCGACTACTAGCAACACCGCGAAAATAATAACAAAGCACCCACCAACAAAATAACGCAACGCTGCGCTTGCCGGCGTCTGTCAAATCTCCCAATCAAAACTGGTCTTTTTTGACAGGCAAATGGTTTCAAAAAGGGACAGTGTCTTATCTCATCTCAGGTTTTTGCAAAAAAAAAAATAGAAAAAATGCGATCTAGACCCCTAAAGTGGTTTTAAGAGCTTTCTAATGTGATTTTTCCAATACATTTTATGCTACCCGAGAAAGGCATCGTCGCCGCTAGGTGGATTAATCTGAGTTTTTATTCTTCATCTCGATATTTCCATGAATCGCCTCAAAATTGATTCATGGAGGTTTGACTATAATCATTACATATAATATTACTATTACTATCAGTTTCCATTTGAATTGTATTGACCAGATTATTTGGTAAAAAAGCAGAAAAAGAAGAAATAGGCTAGATGTAGCAGTTGTGGCTATAGCGCCAGTTGCCGCACTAGTGTTTTATATGCCAAATGGCCAATCAAATCACCGCAAACCAAGTTCATATGGATAAAGCGTATTCATATGATACGATAACACCTTTGATCTCCTCCAAAACAAGCAAAGCATAATTGTAAAAATTGATTTTGCTTAATTTTTGACGTACTTTGCACCAGTTGTCGCACTAGTGGTCCCAATTTGGCCAATCCCATAAGAAAACAATGGGATTTGCCAAATAAGGAACCAAAATTAAGAATAGTGCCATAACTGGTGCATGCGTTCCTATTATGGATTAATCAATTTTGAGGATTATAACAAATTTTATTGTAGTTTTCACAGCTGTTAGAAGGAGCAGGAGATAAAACCTTTCGCTTGATATATAAAGCCCACCCACATGCCTTTTACTTATTTTTTTAAAAATAATTGTTCTTATGTATGGCGACAATTGGTACACCCACCCTATTACTTAATATGTACAGTACATGATGCCAGTTGTGCAAAATAACGATCAGATGTGTAAGATGTGTGGGAATGAAAATGAACATGTCGTGTGTGCGAAGGTCAAGTCTCAAAGTACGCTAGACTCTAGTCGACAACATCCTTTGATGATTAGCCTTTACTACCGGATCGAGTTGTTCCTAGCTCCTCGCGGTGCAGGCGTGTTTACAGGGCTTGTAAGTTGTACGAACGATTAGCTGATAAGTCGAGCTGCGATTGCTGTTGGATGGAGCCGTTGAACGCAATGCCAAATAAGTGAATTGATTTAATTGGATTAGAAACTCAATTTAAAAAAGTCGCTTTATCGTTCTCGCACATGTGTGTTTTTGTTTCTGGAATCTTATCGAAACTGCCAAATCGCACTTTATTGTGGCTACTTTACATTTTGCATTGATACGCACATCGTCAATTCAGTGCATAATCCAAACCGTGACGGTTTCGCTTTCTAAAAGCGATAAAAGCCTCCAACGTTTGCGTCATAGCTCGGATATCAATTTCGTATCGTTTCTTAAATGACGGTTAATTAGCAAATAGCTGATGTAGATTGTGAAAAGGGGCTTTACGTGCTCTGATAGCCACCATTAACGGACATACTTAATCTATGTACTGGGTCTTGTCTAGATCCTTTCTAAAGCGAATCGGATCGAATGTTTTATCGCAGATATTATTTTGGTAAAATCTAATCATCCAGCCTTGAATTGAAATAAAATGGGCGGTATTTTGTTAAAACGAACCAAGTACCTATTAACAAAATATAACCAATAACCAGTAATTAAGAATAAAAGATGTGTGCTTTTTTTTGTAATTATCTTATTTGATTAAGTGCTATCAATAATTTTTGAGTATATGCAGAAAAGAAACACCTTCCGGAACTATTGGAATGTGACTAACCAAAAAGTTTGGCGAACAGTCATTCAATGAAAGGCAAATGTCGCCTACTATTTGCTTCTGGTTAGTTTCTGCTGCGCATACGATGACAACCTAAAGTCAACATTACAATAATTTAAAAACAATTAGCTGAAATGACATTTTTGTAGGTACCCGGGGGTTGATTTGCACGCCATGATAATAACCGTTTTGGCTAAATACACGCACTCGGCCCCACTGTTCGGTCGGCAAAACGATTTAATTACTACTGTTAATCACCATCTAATGGAGAAAAACTCGTTTATTAATTCCTCATCATATCATTGTTTCAGAATCCAACTGTTTGGAACGGATCGCGGAAGCTACCGCCTACCTTGCAGACTGCTGCAACTGTAGTTCTGGAGCCCAAACAAATCCATCCTTATACTGCGACCAGCGTTCATTCGTAAAGCAACGAAAATGTCCGAACAGCTGCAGGAGGAGAAGTTCGATCGCTTTGGGCGCGTCGAACCGGTGGAAAACTTCACCGCCACGGACACAAACGAGGCGGTGAAGCTGCGCGTTTCCAAGGAAGGAATCGGTTCGTTGGATCCGATATCGGTGCCGGATTTGGTCAATCGTACCGTGCGGGACTATCCGGACCATCCGGCCATGGTGTACAAGAATGCGCAGAAGATCTGGACTACAATTACTTATAAGTGAGTATCTTTCAATTTTTATGTAATTCATATGAAAAAGAGTTGATAATAAGCTTAGTGTGCTAAAAACATAATTTGGAGATGCGGGGCATCGATCCCCGTACCTCTCACATGCTAAGCGAGCGCTCTACCATCTGAGCTACATCCCCTGATATTGAATGAAAACAAATTGACGATACGAGACCGAAAATGTTGAAGTGTAGAAATCGAGAAACAAGTTTTCGGCGCCACAACCTGGCTGACGTTGTGTATACAAAAGTAAGAAACAACCGTTGCCGGGCTGGCGGACAGTAGTGACTGAAGTGAGGTTCTGTTTTGTTTGATTCCATTTTCGCATCGCGTGACGAATTTTAAACTGGACTGTATTTGATCAGCTGTTCGTAGCGGCGCTTGTGCGTGGTAGGGAGTCTGAGATAATATGCAGCGCTTATTGGTTCGGATCTGTTTTCTTACGTTGGTAATTCGGAATGATTTATGGAGTTCATATGAAATTTACATGGTTTCACATAGATGTATGAAATCCTATTTTCAGGCATCTTTCCATATTTCAATTCCGATCAGAGCCATGCCAGTATGTGTAACCATGCTTCTCCATAGAATAATATGTTAGTCAATGTTTGAAGCAATCTTGAAATATATAAAAATTAACTCTAGATGTATTTAAACAACCGAATTTTGTTGGCACTGTTAAATGATTTCATGCATTTTGAGTAGCGAAGCGTTTTTGACTATGTTTGCCATTTGTCTAAAACGGGCTGAATGGTTGAATGAGTGATTAATGTGGCAGGTGTTTTTTTTTATTTTTAGATTGGAAAATCTCTGAGTTTTTAATGATGAAAAACAAGAACGATTAGGTGTTAAGTAAGAAACAATAAAGTTAAAACAGTGGATATTACTTACTATATTCCATTGTGTTGCTACGTCGCTGTTCAAGCCTGCAGTTGTGGTGGGTCGCGATTAGTCAGCGACTAACAAGCTGTTTCGAGATGATTTTTTATTTTGAATGCTCAAAATTTTCTTCAAAAAATACTTTTCTGTGTACTCCTCTTGAAGAGAAGAAACAAAAAGTAACTTAGGACATATGGCATGCGCCCTCATGGGACCCAGACTAGCGCTTAATACACTACAAAAGACTCAGTATAGTTTAAATACATAAACAATAAAATGAAACAAATCTCGGGTACTTTTTCAAAACGACGTATGTCGCAAATTGTAAACAAACCCGTTTTCAACAGCATATGGCATCAAATTCATCTAAAAATGTGTATATCTTCAAAGCTGCATGAAAATGTGTTTTTAAAAATGTAAATCAATATTTTGCAAAACGGTGTAACATCATTTTTGAAAATATTGCACATACACCGCTTAGCAGAAAATGTACTTTAAAAAGTTTTTTCGAACAACTTTTTCATCACTGATTTCAAAATTAAGCATGTCGCTTAAATATTCTGATTTTCGTTAAGAAAAACATTTTACGTTGTTTTTCTGCAGCAAATGTTGTTACGTCGTGTTGTAAGTGTTGCAATTTTTTGTCGCATGTGCGTGAAACGTTTCAACTTGACGCAACATTTCGACGTATCAACAATGCAGCGTACGGAGCAGCGTAACATTTCGACGAAAGTAGCATGACCTCGGTCATACTGACGTATCAAAACGACGTATGTGATTTATCTGCTGCAGAACGTTGTAACATATATTTTTATCAAAATAACTGAAATGTTCACACGCAGTGCAGATTTCAAGGTCAGTGACGATGAACCTTTTCATAATGTATCGTTGAGGTGTATTCAATTGCAATAAAAATGATTAGTTTCTAAATAGGAATAAAAATGAAATCTGAAAATTTTCAAGCTCATTTTCTCAGCTTGATCAAAATGTTACATACGCCGATTTGAAAAAGTTCCCGAGAAATATCAAATACGAGACGCTGAAGACAGTCTTACTGTTCAGGCTGAAATATGAAATATGGAATTAAATGCGATAGTACATTCAGATTTTTTTCTTGAAATTAAAAATGTGTTCTTTAAAAATAAAATTTATTTTATGCAAATCATAATAGTTGCATAATGGTTTCTTTATTATTCTTTATTTAGTTGATTTTCAGCCCTCGGTTGACTCACCAATTGCTAAATTGCTTAATTTCATTATTCCCAATTTCAGGGAATACCGCGAACGGGTCCACAAAATAGCCAAGGCGTTCATAAAATTGGGCCTGGAGCCCCACCACACCGTAAGTGTCCTCGCCTTCAACAGTCCCGAGTGGTTCGTCTCTGAACTGGCAGCCATCCACGCTGGGTAAGTATCACTCGAAGAGTGGCCGGTTGGTGGCTTCTCCTACACTGGACTACAAAATCCTAATCAATCTTCACCGCTGTCCCCCGCAACAAACAGTGGCATCATTACCGGCGTGTATACGACCAATTCGGCCGAGTCGGTTAAGCACGTACTGGAGAGCTCCCGGAGCAACATCGTCGTGGTGGACGACGCCAAGCAGATGGAGAAAATCTACTCCATCAAGAGCCAGTTGCCACATCTGAAAGCTGTCATACAGACGACGGCCCCCTACGCGCCGTACGTCAAGCGGGAGGATGGCTATTATCGGGTGAGTAGTGGGGCGGCGCGGGGTAAGGAACCTGGAAACGCACTATGAAGAGGAAATTCATGAAAATGTGGACATTATGGTGCTCGTTAAATGACAACGATTGTCAGTAGCTTTCCCGGGAAATATAATACATTGTTGTGGACATATTTTGCGCTATGTTAGTAGCTCTGTTATGGATGGAATCAAGAAGGTTCTAGGAATGAAGAGACAATATTAATAACACAATGTATCCAGAAACCCTATGTCTTTTCGCTACGCTACGTGCGGCGAAAGTACCATGTCCAGATTGTCTCGTTGCGTAAGATTCTGTGTTTTCACATCCAAACAAGAACAACGTTTGTTAGTTGGCTGCGGATAAATTCGTTTTCAATTCACGCAAACACAACTATCTTTGATCTTTCGTTACAGGAAGAACTTGTTCCTTTTTTTCATAAACGGTTTCTTATAGAGTGTAGATATTTTTGTTATATGAGGAAGGAATGCTTGATGATATGGCCTTCGTCGTAAATTATGCTCTTTCTCCTATAAACTCAGTGCCGCCTGAATTCGGAATAGGTTTAGCATCATTTCCCTGAGTGAGTTTCAGGAATTTCAGAAACAATTTTTACAGGATTTTCTGGAGGAATTTTCATACAATTTCTAAGAAGAATCCTGAAGATAATTCAACAATAACTCTTTAAGGAATTTCTAGAGAAATTTGCTTAGTACATCTTGGAGGAATTTTATCTTCAGCTGTTTCGATACAAGTAACGGGTGCATCAAACGCTGACGGATATCGCTTCTGTACTGCTGTAAATGTTACAACTTTGGCGAAATCCCACAAACAACTGCAATCTGGACTAGGATTTCCGATGAAGACACTGGAGGCAACTAGTACAATTACAACTTTTCCGTTTTTGAGTCAATTACACAATTTGTCCAATTTGTCATATTTATTCAATTGATCTTTCTAGTCAAAAATTTGCTTTATCGAATCTTTAATGAATTTTAAGAAAACTTTCAAAATAACCCATATTTTTAACGCCTCTAACTCTTTATAAAATATAAAATAAAAAATCAAAAAAGTACTGGTTTTGAAGTTTGGCCTGCTATTTGCCCGATTTTGATCCATTATCAGGCCAATTTTTCAGCCCGGTTTACTAGCGCAGCACTTTTTCATTTTTTGTTTTAGATTTTTTAAATAGTGAGAGGCTCCAAAATATATGAGTTCTTTGGGAGAAATTGACCCCAAATAAGTCAAGGACACCCAGGTTTTTTACAAGGTTTGGTTTTACTCGTTTAAGATCTTCAGCGCCAATAGAACAATGAGTGAACCCCACGAAAAAATTTACAGAAAATCAAAGAAAATTCAGGGGGTATTTAAAAAGCTGTAAAAGTTTAGGTTGACCGAGAAATTAATAAATTCCAATCGCGTAAAAAAAGCTGGGTGTACAATAAAAAAAGACAGTTTTTGACGGGAAAGGTCAATTCGTGAAATTTGTTGTTTCTCCAATTTTCCGATCTGTCCATAAAGTCCAATTTGTAGATTTTGATCAATTGGTCCAGTTCTTCTAATTTGCTCCACTGCCGTGAATCGCATATCTGTACCATCTTTGCTGGGTTTCCTATTAATATGGGGCATACGGTTCACGGAAGTCCATTTGTCCAATCTTTCCAATCTATCCAATTTATCCAATTTGTCCAATTTGTAAAATTTGTATAATGTGTCCAAATTGTCCATTTTTTTCAATTTGTTCAATATGTTTAATTTATCCAATTTGTCAAATTTTTCCTTATTGTTCGAAGAAAGAATGTGGTATAGAACAGCAGTTATCAACCTGGGGTACTTTAACTGGTCTCAGGGGGAACCTATGATAGAAATATTACGCATTGGAAGATGTTTGAATTATAAAACAAGCAAAACCAGAAACAAAAATCTCTACAAAGGGCAAAACGAAACCCCTTGTTTGATTGGTCCGATGAAAGATATTGATTTTTAACCCTCTCTTTTCCACGACTTTTTTCAAAGATTTTAATAGGAAGGAATAATCTATGAAAAAAATGCTAGAACAAAAGTTATTTGGCATAGCTAAAATTAGTGGAAAACGAAATAAAAGTTTTCGTTTGTAAATCAATAGTTACTTGATTGTTTTCAATAGTTTCACTATTTTTACTCAAAATTGATTACATTTGCAGTCCTATGAAACCATAAAGTTGTGCTAAATACTGCTTTTTGTTGTTGAAATAATTCGATGAATGCTGGAAGGTGTAAAATTTGATGGAGCTCTACAGCTACCATGGGAAGGAAAGGGTTAAGGTGAAAGATTTAATGATGCATATCTTTCAACGTGATCGGATTTGTTGGCTGTTTTTCAGCACGTGCTATCACTGAATCTAATCAATCCTGATTGACAGGTCTGGAAGATTCTTGACAGTTACTGCAATATAACGTGTGTGAGAAATAATAGTAAAATTGTTGCCTGGTAGCAGGTCACTTTTTAGTGACGTGGTCACTTTTTTCGGGTCATTCACTAAAAAGTCCCTTTTTTCGACCTCATGTCACTTAAGTCACTTTTTCTCGGAAAAAGTCACTATTTTCAAACTATTGACTAGGTTTCGTTAATAGCATCTTCGCGGAATTAAAATTCATGACGGACTTAGAAAAAATGACCAATTTTTGGCCCGAAAGCTGTTCGCAAATTCTTAGTGACTTCATCGTCCCTCGCTTTGAATCTCTAATTAGATTTTTAACAGCGATTAATTTAACGGTTTTGTGTCACAGTGATGCAATTGGGTATGCAAGCAGGATAGGCACAGGGAAATGAGAATATAAATATATTCACAAGGCTAATAATAGACCCTGCTTAATTTAAAACTTCTGTTCTGTTCTACATCTTATCAATTGAACTGTTGAGTATTCAGATTCATGTTTCCAATATTTCAGATATGTTCATCTCAATCCGACACAATTTTAGATTTAGATACAATTCCTGTTGTTTCGGGGAAACCTTGTAAAGTAGTGAAACTTCTTCGAATTCTGTTGATATGTCCATGAACACCTTCATGGTGCCTTGTCTTTCACATAAGCACCATTAAACATTTATTATTTAATGAAGTATCAATATCTTTTTAAAAAGGTGACGAGACGAGCAAGGACCAAATATATAAAAAATAGCTGAATTTATTTAGAACGGGTGACAAATTTCTTGCACTTCTATGGATTATGTACAAATGATGTTTTACTTAAAAGTGTCGTATTCCATGTTGATTTTTGGCCTCATGCTCTACAACAATATCTGAATTTGCCTAAAGCTAATTTTCATGATTAAAATCATCCCTGATTCAGGTAGAAACTATTTTGATGATTTTGTAAATGAATATGAGGGCTAGGCGATTCTTAATCTTGGAGGTGAGCTTGTCCCTAATATCCCATCGATCATTATTAATATTAATAATATCAATTTGTGCTGAAAAACGAAAAATTTAGGCTTCAAACCTTAAATTATGCAATCACGAAATTATATGAAAACTCGAATTTCAACTAAACCATCCTAAAATCAATATTTTTTTCAAGAGCGAGTAAGGTTGACAGAGTGCGTTTTCATTTGTATAACCCTTTTACATTATTGTTAACCATCCCTCGTGATAATAATGTGAAAATAATACTCACTTAAGTCATAACCAACGTTGGCGACCTTGTCCCACTTTTACCTACCCAAAACTAAAAAACTTTTTTTTATAACATATTTGTTTTACTCATAAACATATATATTTTGAAACATAAAAATATTTATTTTTGATTAAAAATGGAAAAATTAGAATCTTTTACATGTACTACGTAGATAGATTTTTCACATGTTTTTTTCCACAAGGAGCAAAATGGATGGTCTCTCGACATCTGCTCCGATAAATACTTAACAATTTTTCAAAATATATTCTGACGACAATTGGTACAGTCGAAACTGCATAAACTTTGGATATTATATCAAGAAAAATCGTTAGTTTTTTAGGATTTATATTATTTTGAGATTGTCTCGCCAGTTGATAGCTCGAACTTCTTGTTTGGGCTTTTTGAAATTCTGAACAAAATCCTTCAGGTTTCGTAATGATTCTTGGGTTTCAGATTCATAATTTTGTTAGTCAAATTAAATCTATGTCGAAACATTATTTAAATACATTTCTGTCATAAAAAAGTGCCATTTTTACAAAAGCAACGATTTTCCGAATAAGTTTGAACCCATATTAAACATTATTGCACCTTATTTTATATGACATGCCTTAAATTGTGTTTTTCAGTGGTTAAATACAAAAATAAATATAAAAGATAACAAAATAAAGCAAATTCATCAGATTTCATTAGTCATAAGACGAACTATTCCATTTAATTCCATCAGTGTCTCATACTTGACTCGACTTGAGAGATTAAAGACGCCATTACCGTCATTACTGTTGAGGTCAAAATACGTATACTTGTAAAAATGCAAAGTAATGGAATTAAATAATTCATGACAAGTGAAGACATTGCACTAAATAAGCACACACTTTTCTTTTCATCGGATTTGTTGAATAATGTTTTGGCAATTCATAATTTTTGCGGAATTTATTGCCCCTTCAAATTGGAATTTTCGGCCAAAACATATTAGAGGAAGACATAATTTTATTCGTAACGTAACGTATTCGTAACGGCCTTATTAACTTCATATAAAAGTCAATTTTTGCCACTGCAAATGCAATTAAAAGTCACTATTTTGTCACTTTTTCTGCAAATGAAAGTCATTATTTGGTCCCTTATTTTGACAGTGTTGTCACACTAAAGTCACTGTTTTGAACGCTACCAGTCCTGCAAATCTCATCCATTATTCAAATCAAGCGCGAGGCAAACCCCACCCCAAGCGAATCAGCTCGCGCATGAGGGGTGAGTGAGATTTGAGCATGATTCTACCAACACGATTATATAATTATTTTTGCGGGGAGAGAAGGTGCTTCGGACTACCATTTTGACGAGTCAAGTACGAGATACTGAAGAAAGCCTTACTGTTGAGGTCGCAATACGTATCTTGCAAAGGTACAACAAAGTAGTGGATTGAAATGGAATAGGACAAACTCGTCTTATGACAAGTGAATACGTTGATTACGTGTAGAAAATAATATTCTTTTTTTGTGTATGATTGCCTTTCAATTAGATTTCTCTTCGCACCAGCATAAACATAAGTGGTGCCAAAATGATTGTCAAGTTAGTAAGTAAACAAAAGTGAAGGGATGGAAAACAATTTTTCAAGTCAGTAATAACTGGCAGTATTTAGTAATAAATAATAAAAATGAGCTTCTCGAGTCAGATAGAAAAGCTTAATATTCTCTGTCTAAAGAGGACGATATTAGACTGGGTGGGAGTGTAGTAAAGGAAAGGGATTAAGGGCATATTTATGAAACGAACATTTTTGTATAACTTTTTACTGCATGGTTCGATTTAAACCAAACTTGGAACACGTATTCTCTATCCTACCTAGGTAAATGATTACAGAGGGTTTTGGTGAGTGATTTGGAATGCGGGAGGTTATTGGGGCTGGGTATTGTTTAGAACACTAACAATTCAGTGTAACTTCTAAACTCCTTAACCGATTTCCGTAATATGGGGACACCTTATTATTATTTTTATTATTTATTCAGACTAAGGCCGAAGTGGCCTGTGCGGTATGTAAGAGTCTCATTATCTCTTATATTGTTCGTAATTATTGGTTTTCCAGGCGGCTTATTGGGCCTGCGCAAACCTCCTGTCTCGCCGGAGGGCCGTCGTGTCAGGGCTGTTTAGCGTCCCACCTAACACCAGGACTTGGGCTTGTGCGCTTTGAGCGGCACACGGTCGCTTTGGTGGAACCTACTTGCGGATACATGCAGCTTTTTATAGAGGTTTAACAGGGCCCACTGTCAAACCCCTCCACATCCTAGGCAGGCGCCACAACTCGCAGATGGCCTGGGGAAGGATCGTCAAGCCCTTGGACAAAGTCCCTGCTGCTATTGGGACACCTATTCTCTATCATTAGCAGACGATTATGGATGGGGTAGGCCGGCCTTTGGGAAAGGGAGAGGTATGTGAAGGACATTTGGAAAAACGGTGTGTACAGCGTCAAAAGTGATCCCTTTTTTGAAAATAGACATTTGCCCAGAATAAGGCATTGGTGGATGTGGTTCCTTCTTCCTCTGGAAATAGGCGTTTGTCCGAAATAAGGTGATGGTGAGGTCGATCGCTTCTTTGAAAAGAGTCGTTTACCCGGAATAGGGCAATGGTGAATGTGACTCCTTCTTTAAAAGTCGGCGTTTTCCCGGAAAAGGACAACGGACAAAGAGACGCCAAACGCAGTGCGCTTGTAGCGGGTTGAGTGTTACTTGCAGTGCTCCCAGTAGCATTAACAGATCACTCAATTAGCACTAATAACCCAGCCCTTAGTTGAAGATTATATTTAACGTCAGGGACACTTTCGGTATTCCACACTTATTATCTTCACTGCAAAAAAATTTGACTTCTACTGGTAATGTAATCAATGAAACTAATGTAAATGCAGATCATGTAATCGTTTTCTCGATGTAATTATGCGTTGAAAATCATGCACATAAACAGAGCATGATTTTAACCGTATAAATACATTACCTTCCCATTATTACTACACTCTGTTGACAACAATACTTTATTCACCATGGAAATTCATTTATAAACCATTAAGTTTACATGATATTATGTGAACCGAAACTAAAGATATGGCCACGCTTGCGACGATCTCGGTAGAATGTAAACAAAACAAACAGTTCCATCACAGCAGCTGTAAATGCAGCGGGAAACCTTCGTTTTCGACCACAGTCATATATTAAAGTAAAAATTTTCCATCACGACTACAAAGCAACATCCATTATGCTGCATTTCATCGGTGTACTTCATCAGGCGTTTACTAAAATCGTTAGAAAAACTTCGAATTCTTGCACTTCATCCAGTCAGATTTTTCCCCCTGACGATGCGCATGCGTTTACTCAGAACATGTAAATTTACATTACCTAGACAGCACCCGATCACGACGGGTTCGATACTGGTATATTTGAATCGCCATAACTCAGAACCTGTTACTCTTTGGGCAACATTGGATTCAAGAAGTGAAGATGGTAGAGTGGTATCAGAACGGGCTATCACTCTGCGGACCTGAGTTCGATTCTCATGTCAACCATTTTTTATTTATATAGCATAAAATAGAACATGTAAATTTAAAACAACACAAAAATTTGGGATGTTAAGAGATGTAAAAATAAAATGAAATGTAAATTTCTATTGTTTATCATGCTCCAATTATGTGCATGATATTTGATGTAAATGTACATGATTCGTTCGAACTGTGAATTGTTATGCCTCACTTTGAAGATTCCAAATTAAAAATACCACAAATTATAACAATGGTATACAAACAATCTTACATTGGCTTCATTCTCGATTTTTTTTTGCTTATATATAGGGAATAGGCGTGATGAAGCTGTACCTTGCCACCAAAAAGTGAATCCTAAAGCTGACCAGGACCCATACAATTACAGTTATGCTACGCTTGCATGTAAGGTTTTGAGACGATTAGACAATTTAGAGACCATTTATTCATCTTCGCCTAGCTCTTATCTGATTTATTGTCAATCTAGCCCTAGCCATAACTATTTCGAATGTAAGCACCGCTTAAGAGTTAAGCAAAGATGAAGAAACGGTCTCTAAATTGTCTAATCGTCTCAAAACCTTACATGCAAGCGTAGCATAACTGTAATTGTATGGGTCGTGGTCAGCTATAGGATTCAATTTTTGGTGGCAAAGTACAGCTTCATCACGCCTATAGACGTAAAGATCGACCATAAGACTTCCTAAGCCCATCAACAAATCGAAGCGAGATGCAGAAGTTCAGGGCAATCAACAAGGATTGTGCAGCCACGTTCATCAGCTCATGTACGCAGTGGCATTTCAACATACTAGCTTCTCCATGGGTGGACTAAGGTGAAGGTGAAATAAATAATGATAGAAGCCGAAGGAATTGTTGTCCTCTGACCTATGTGCCATTGGAAGCAGCCGATCAAGAAGTTGACTTATAATCACCTCTGACTCTAAAGGGTCATGTGGAGTAATACAGACTACAGTTGATAAGAACGATTCACGTAACAGTTAGAGATCTTTAGAAACATAGAACTTTTTCTGGGCAGATAACTGCGTGAATATCTGCCGATTAAATGGTTTTGGATGGACGGACTAAATGGTTTGAAATCGTAAAGACTTTGGATGCTGGTGGCTTAGTCGTATACGAGGAATAGTTGAGAAGGGAACGTATCCTGGAGGGTTTTCCTGACAACAGTGGCAAGTTAGGTCAATTAGGTCAATTGTCAGAGGATTTTATCCTTAAAGGATTTCCGGCATGAATGTCCAGGGGAGTGACCGCAGAAATTTCAAGAGGAACTTTACTTCTCTCCGGACGAATTTCTTCTAAAGGGCTGGATGAATTTTCGAAGGAATTTGAAAACTGAATTAGCTTGAACAAAAACATCGTCAAAATTTCGTCACGCATAGATACAAATATTTTGTGATTTTAAATATATTTTCACGTACTTACTTGGAGCATACCAAACTCTCGGCCCAGAGAAAATTTCATGATTTGACGTGATTTGCATCGTTGCATGACGGACCTAGGATAGAACGCTTTATCTCCGAATCGGCAAATCTAAATTTATATATTCTCACTCTAACTCTTACTTACTAATTCTCGGATCAAAGTCTCCTTATTTTGCGTCGTAATAATTCTATAGTATAGTAAGACCAAACATTAGCCTACCGTTTTGACTCAAATTCCGAACATGATTCATATTCCGAACACTCGCGTGTAAATGCGCATTTTTGCTGTATTCGTGTAATTTTCTTCATATGATCTTGAATTCCTTTTGTAATCCTGATCGTCAGTGCGGAAAACCAGTGAAAATTTTAGTTTGAGGGCGCTGAAACGCCAGTGTTCATAATATAAGTCATGTTCGGGATTTGAGCCAAAACGGTATTATAATTCAAAATAAGGAGTCTTAGTCAAGAAAGACACAGACAAGCATAGATATTTAAAAGTTGAACAATATTTAAATATCTGTGAAGATAAGTACAGTTAGACAGAGCTGTTACGTTTATTGGGCCCGTATATTGGCTTTGGGAAGGATCACCCTCAAAAAGTTTGAAACCCCCTGCGCAGATGATAATTTACAATCACTGACATGAATTTAAATTTGTCTCCTCATTCCATAACTCCGACTTTTCCCAACCTCGCAGTAATTTCCCTGATAATTCTTCTCCCGGTGCTGTTGTTTTGTCCACATCCTGGTTTATATTCCCGCGAGCAACCGCTTCTCCATTGCTCCCGTGAGTCACTCTCTGCAGCAGACACCCCCTGCCAGCCTTGAATGAACGAACGAACAAACGAACCCAGCAGAATAAAGAAAGAACAGGACCTAAATAAAGATTGCTTTTCCCTCACCTAACTTCCAACGCGGCCTCTCACACCAGAAGTTTCACCATTTACGGGCACCTTTTCCTTGTCTTCCGATACGCGGTACGGTGCGGGGATCCAATTGAGAAACGACGACAATGCTTTAAAATTTTCCTAAAGTCGAACAGTGCACGGCACACTAATGACGATAACTCGAACACCTACCACCATGCGGAACCAGAAAACTTCCAGCAAACTTTCCTGGTTCGACAAGGGTAGATCGGTGTGCCATTTGTTGGCTTCATCCTTCTGTTCGAATACAGCGGAACTGATACCGCTTAGCAAAGTAAATCGGCAGCCGAGACCACCTGGAGAAAGTCATATCTCGGGAAAGGTTGGAGGCGGAGGTCTTGTCTGCCACTCCCAAAATGACACAATCAGCACGGAACCTACTGCCCGGGGTTGTTTTCGATTCAATTAGAATTTTATTGTGATTATCATTACAACGAGGCGTTCGAGTTGGTGTATCTATTTTCGCTACGGTGATCTTGGGCTGGTATGTTTCACTGTCTTACTGGGAAAGAGCCGGAACTGAGAAGAAGAAGTTGGGCATTAATGGTATCAATAGGAGATACTCTTCTGGCTAATTATGCCAAACTTATTCGCTCAGGTCGTTTTCGCAAACCGTTTTCGATATCGGATGAAATATTATGTTTTGGGGGTAATGCGTTGAGAACAAACAACACAAAGAGATTAAATATTTGTTCTGACTTTGTACCTACATATTAGGACTTTAATCAAAGTTCTTTGATTAGAATTGATGGATTTTGAAAAATAAATTTCGTTCAACCTTTAGATTTTGCAAAATAAAAATCATTTAGGTTATTACGTAAGTATAACAATTTACTGTGTAACATTCTGACAGAAATAGGTAGTTTCTAGATCAACATTAAAAAAAACAGAAACAAAAATTTAATCTTTTAGTTCTTCTTCTATGTATATAGCTATAATAGAGAAAGCGAAAGAATAATTTTGGCTGTTACGTCCTTTTCAAATATTGGTCTAGATTTGCCTTGAATCCATTTTTATACAATTCTGTTACCAAGATGGTTCCAAAGAGCAGCAGACAAAATTAATTCTTTCGATATTTTATACTAAGAGAGCAGCCGATTCCCAATATTTCTTTTTTGTGCAAATCTTATAAAGTTTGTTAGTCATGCATCTGCGCTAAACATCTGTTTTTGTTCGTAAAAATCAGGATTTTATTAAAACCTACTTTCTCAATGCTGGTATTTTCAGTTCCACTTTGTGTCACTTTATGCCACTTGTCTCTTTAACCTGCTGACCAATTTTTCATCCACTATTGATTACTTATTTTTCTCTTGAGGGTTATTTCTCGACAAATTCGTAGTGCACGAAAATACGTAGAAACGCTTCATATATATTATATCAAATTTGTCACCCGCATTGCCGTATTACCTACGCGCTGGCTATTTTTTCGCAATTACTCGCACGCTGCTACTGCTGCTGCTGTTCTGGTTGTGCCTGAGACGATAACAACATTGTGGGCCCCACGTTTGTTGAAGGAATCGTATTGGGACACAGCCCACCGTACTTGTCCTGTGTAGTCCGCAGTTCACCCATCCCGATGTCACACCATCTCGTTGTCGTCACGCTTCGAAGATCTTTGTGAATGGTGTCTGCGGGCGCGGCAATGTGCTGCTACTGACTGCCTGGAAACAGAACCAGCGCTTAGTCTGTGGGAAAAAAGCGGTGCCCGGGCAACAGACACGTCGAAGGCATATTTTTGATGCGCTTCAATATATCACAGATAATGAAAAGAAATAAATCATCGAAGCTATATTTGCTTTTTTCCGTAGTCTATAATTTTTTGATTGTGCTTGTTTATGTATTACCGCATTCGGATTTAATTTTAAACGAAGTTGTATTGCCCAGCATTTTAATTTTGAGTATACATTTATAGCATAAGATGTCTCATCATCAATGGTGGTTTGATAATTCGTTGATTAAAAAACATAAGAATTAAGAAATATTTGGCGAATTATTTACGATAAAAAAAATCTTATTTTTATTTAAATTCAACTGTAGGAATGATGCTTCTTGTTGCTTTAGGGGTTAAAAATTCATTTTAATAATTTTCGTGTCAGGAATTTGACCCCAGCCTTATTGTACTTATCTTTAATCTATATTTCAAAATATGCCAAAATTTGAAAATATGATCTTCTACCCTTAACACTTCCAAAAAAGGACGTTTTATTTGTAGTACATATTGTTTGTACAACTTTTTTTCAACTCCTCTCCGTTCACCGCCACATAATCATTGATTGCGCCTTTGTCACAATATCAAAACCTCTCACCTGTCCCATTTCGGTCCTTTTTTTTTGCTCGACTACCGAACATTATTGTTCAAATCGTTTCTCGACTAGAGGGTCTATTGGAAAACGATGATGGCGATAATGTTGTTGATATCTTTCCACTCCGCATCCGACCCTTCGTTTCCTTGGGTGGGGAAACAAAGAAAACTTGGCGCCAAAACGAGATTGGCACAATTGGGTACCAATATGCCGATTGGCGTCGTCTACCATTACCAAGTCCTCCCAACCCACGGCCATGAAAGCCAGGACGCGAAAAGTATGAAAACACGAAGTGACGGATTTTTAATCCCATTATTGTTGTTTTCGCTTTTTGATTTTTCCAAAATGGAATTGATGTTCATAATGCAATTATCGTCTTCCTTGCACTTCCGTTTCAGTGGAGCGAGCTGGAGGAGATGAACACCGACGACGTGGAGGAGGAATTTAAGACTCGTTTGGGGAACATCGTCATCAATAAGTGTTGCTGTCTGGTCTACACCGTGAGTCGACGCCTGAACGGACGGCTGGGGTAGGAAATTACTTAATTGGAATTTGTTTTTTGTTTTGCAGTCGGGAACCGTTGGAAATCCCAAGGGAGTGATGATGTCCCATGATAGTCTTACCTGGGATTCATACTCCATCGGAAAACGGTTGGACCAGATTCAGTATGGAAAGGAGGTGCTGGTATCGTTTTTGCCATTGAGTCACATCGCCGCCCAGATGGTGGATATATTCCTGTCGCTACAATTCGCCTGCACGGTTTACTTTGCCGACAAGGACGCCATGAAAGGAACGCTGGTAAACACGCTGCAGGAAGCCAAACCAACACGTATGTTGGGTGTTCCTCGAGTGTATGAAAAGATTCAGGAAAAAATGCTGGCAATCGGAGCGCAGAGTGGAACCGCCAAGAAAATGATTTCCACTTGGGCTAAGAGCGTTACGTTGCAGCACCACCTGAATGCGATGGAAGGGTAAGATGTCTTATTGCCCAATTATTCAATGATGTGAAACTTAACTCGACATTACTTTTCAGCAAACCAACCAATTCCTGGCAGTATCGTTTCGTGAGAAACCTCCTGCTTTCGAAGGTGAAGGACGCGTTGGGACTGAGTCGGTGTATCACGATGGTTACGGCGGCCGCTCCTATGGATCCGGAAACGAAGAAGTACTTTATGAGCTTGGACATGCCAATCATGGAGGCGTTCGGAATGTCGGAAACCTGTGGAGCTCATTCGTTGACCACGGTGGATAGCTACAATTTCGCCACTATTGGCAAGAGCTTAGGTGGATGTGAGACGAAGATCGACAAGCCGGACGAACGGGGCCACGGCGAAATTTGCATGCGAGGACGACACATCCTGATGGGATACGTCGGAGAGGAGCTCAAGACTAAGGAGGCAATCGACGAGGAGGGCTGGTTGCACTCGGGTGACGTGGGTTACATCGATGATCAGGGATTCATTTACATTACCGGAAGAATTAAGGTATGTTAGGTGGTGACAAATTTTATCATCGGAAATTGATTGAACTATTGTTTTTATAACAGGAGCTTATCATTACCGCTGGCGGTGAAAATATTCCACCAGTACACGTGGAAAATCTGGTCAAGAACGAGCTGATGCAGGTTAGCAATGCGTTCCTGGTGGGCGATAAACGGAAATTCCTTACCATGTTGATCACACTAAAGACGCATATGAATTTGGACAGCGGCGAACCGAAAGATGAATTGACACAGGAAACAATTAACTGGGTGAAGGGATTGGGCGTGGAGTACACTAAGCTGAGTCAAATTATTGCCGCTGGTCCTTGCCCTAAGGTATGTATCTCCTCTCCATGTGTAAATGTATGCAATCTCAATGCAGTCCTTTCATTTTTAATACGGCTTGACGCAAAATTCCAAAGAATTTCCTGAAGAAACGCCGAGGTAAATTCTTCGGAAAACTCTTCGGAATTTCATCAGGAAATTCCTCGGAATTTTCTCGGAAAATTATATGGAATTTCCTCGGGAGATTTTTTGGAATTTTCTCGGGAAATTCTTCGGAATTTTCTCGGGAAATTCTTGAAAATTTCCTCGGGAAATTCTTGGGAATTTCCTCGGTAAATTCTTGGGAATTTCCTCGGGAAATTCTTGGGAATTTTCTCGAGAAATTCTTAGGAATTTCCAAATACTTTGAAATTTCCTCGGGAAATTCTTCGGAATTTCCTAGGGAAATTCTTCGGAATTTCCTCGGAAAATTCTTCAAAATTTCCTTGGGAAATTATTAAGAATTTCCTAACGGAATTCTAAAGAATTTCCTCGGGAAATTCTTCGGAATTTCCTCAGAAAATTCTTCGGAATTTCCTCGGGAAATTCTTTGGCATTTCCTCGGGAAATTCTTCGGAATTTCCTCGGGAGTCCTTTCATTCTTCGGAATTTCCTCGGGAAATTCTTTGGAATTTCCTCGGGAAATTCTTCGGAATTTCCTCGGGAAATTCTTCGGAATTTCCTCGGGAAATTCTGCGGAATTTCTTCGGGAAATTCTTCGGAATTTCCTCGGGAAATCCTTGGGAATTTCCTCGGGAAATCCTTGGGAATTTCCTCGGGAAATCCTTGGGAATTTCCTCGGGAAATCCTTGGGAATTTCCTCGGGAAATCCTTGGGAATTTCCTCGGGAAATCCTTGGGAATTTCCTCGGGAAATCCTTGGGAATTTCCTCGGGAAATCCTTGGGAATTTCCTCGGGAAATCCTTGGGAATTTCCTCGGGAAATCCTTGGGAATTTCTTGAGAAAATTCCGAAGAATTTCCCGAGGAAATTCCAAAGAATTTACCGAGGAAATTCCAAAAAATCTCCCGAGGAAATTACAAAGTATTTCCCGAGGAAATTCCAAAGAATTTCCCGAGGAAATTCCAAAGAATTTCTCGAGGAAATTCCAATGAATTTCCCGAGGAAATTCCAAAGAATTTCCCGAGGAAATTCCAAAGAATTTCCCGAGGAAATTCCAAAGAATTTCGAGGAAATTCCAAAGAATTTCGGAGGAAATTCAAAGAATTTCCCGAGGAAATTCCAAAGAATTTCGAGGAAATTCCAAAGAATTTCGAGGAAATTCCAAAGAATTTCCTGAGGAAATTCCAAAGAATTTCGAGGAAATTCCAAAGAATTTCGAGGAAATTCCAAAGAATTTCGAGGAAATTCCAAAGAATTTCCTGAGGAAATTCCAAAGAATTTCCTGAGGAAATTCCAAAGAATTTCCTGAGGAAATTCAAAGAATTTCGAGGAAATTCCAAAGAATTTCGAGGAAATTCCAAAGAATTTCGAGGAAATTCCAAAGAATTTCCTGAGGAAATTCCAAAGAATTTCGAGGAAATTCCAAAGAATTTCGAGGAAATTCCAAAGAATTTCCCGAGGAAATTCCAAAGAATTTCAAGGAAATTCCAAAGAATTTCGAGGAAATTCCAAAGAATTTCGAGGAAATTCCAAAGAATTTCCTGAGGAAATTCCAAAGAATTTCGAGGAATTCAAAGAATTTCCTGAGGAATCCAAAGAATTTCGAGGAAATTCCAAAGAATTTCCCGAGGAAATTCCAAAGAATTTCCCGAGGAAATTCCAAAGAATTTCCCGAGGAAATTCCAAAGAATTTCCCGAGGAAATTCCAAAGAATTCCAGAGGAAATTCCAAAGAATTTCCCGAGGAAATTCCAAAAAAATTTCCGAGGAAATTCCAAAGAATATCCCGAGAAAATTCCAAAGCATTTCCCGAGGAAATTCCAAAGCATTTCCCGAGGAATTTCCAAAGAATTTCCCGAGGAAATTCCAAAGAATTTCCCGAGGAAATTCCAAAGAATTTCCTGAGGAAATTCCAAAGAATTATCCGAGGAAATTCCAAAGAATTTCCCGAGAAAATTCCAAGAAATTCCCGAGAAAATTCCGAAGAATTTCCCTAGGAAAATCCGATGGGTTTCTCGAGGTAATCCTGAAGAATTTCCTCAGGAATTTCGGAAGAAATTCTCCCGAAGGAAATTGAAAAAAAAATCTCTTGGAAATTCCGAATAATTTCCCGAGGAAATTCCGCACAATTTCCCGAGGAAATTCCGAATTATTTACCAAGGAAATTTCTAAGAATTTCCCAAGAATTTGTGGAGAATTCCCCAAGGAAATTCCGAAGAATTCACCGAGGAAATTCCGAAAAAATTTCCGAATAAATTCCAAAGAATTTTTCAAAAAAATTCCGAAGAATTTTTCAAGAAAATTCCGAAGAATTTTCCGAGGAAATTCCGAACGATTTCCCGAGTCAATTTCGAAGAATTTACGGAATAAATTCCGAATTATTTCCCGAGGATATTCGACAAATAAACTTTAACGCTGATGTTACACACACAAACAAAATAATCAACAATCATCTATTCAAAGGTGCTGCAAGCCATTCAGGAGGGAATCGAACGCGCCAACAAGAAGGCCATCTCGAACGCCCAGAAGGTGCAGAAATTTAAACTGCTGTCCGCTGATTTCTCGGTGCCCGGAGGTGAACTTGGTGAGTCGTCTGTCCAGTCAATGAACGTAAATTTCCATCTTGAATTGCACTAACCGGAAATCCGTACTTTTCATTCATCCCATAGGTCCAACACTGAAGGTGAAGCGAAATGTTGTGCAGAAAAAGTATGACGACATAATTGAGAAGTTCTACGACTGATGATGATGATGATGAACGGTGATCACCAATTTGCCAATACCAAATAGAAAATGAAACGCGATGCTTCGATGTTTACATGCTGTTATAATTTTTGTTTCGTCTTTAAAATTTTATTATACTGTTTTTTGTTTTCGTTTTTTGCTAAGAGGCTGTTGCCGTAACACCTTTAGCAATGGGACTTAAAGACACTATTACGTTCGTTGGGCGCTGCCTAATGAAATTCTAACTTTAGCTGAATTTTCACGCCGTATACTCCGATCACGCCGTGGATCATACATTTTAGGATAAGCTGGTGATATTATTTAGCAAACGTGTACCTACCGGGAAGAAGATTAGACACAACAACAACATTGATTCAAGTAAAGGTTGCACCTTGTTGGGACACGATATATAATGATTAATTCGAGAGAAATGGCGTTTTTTGTAAATATGATTCCATTTTAGGATGTAATTATTACCTCATTAGAACCATATTGTTGTCGAAATGAATGAAAGTGATACAAACTTCCTCTGGGCATCATTCGAATAGTGAGTGAGTTACAGAGCAAGCACCTAGAGAAAATGTTGAGAGTGGAGTTTAGCTGTTAATTGAATAAAATCAATTTGCCTATAAGTCATTCACGTTCAATGGTGGAAATAATGAGAACGGCCCTGATGGAACCAGATTGCACCGAGCTACGACTCCTTGCGGAAGAAGTGAAACATCAAGCCAAGAAGTGATTTAATGGGTTCAAAGTTTAGGCACATTGTAAGGACCGTATGCAAGGAAGCCCAGCAGCTACTCTTAGGGATGATGGGGAAAGTTTTGTTCTTTTCGCAATCTTAGTGGAGGAAGGGATGTCTTGCACCCTACACACATTGACGTAATTAGGATATTTTGTTGGAGTTCGTGTGGTACTAATTTCATACAGAAATTGCAAAGCAAAGTTTAAAGAAACACTTCACAGTAAAATATGTCAATAGAATAAAACCTTGTGAAGTGATCAATTTGAGTTGTATGCGTGTGTTCATTCTGATTGAAACTCAGAGTATTGCTCATATTGCGAAAACTGGCGTTTCAATATACATAATAAATTAAAATACTCAACGGTTTTAGTATGGAGTTGTAAAATCACAAAAGAAATGAAAATTCTTTGGAATTATTGGTGGTTGTAGTGGAAATGGAGTTGAAATCAATTTAGGAGAAAGCCAATCAAAGTTTCTGCAATACTGGATAGAAAATTTGGTCTAACTACGTCAATGTCCCATTCCTACCATCTATTGTGCCAGTGGTACATTTAAAATTCATCACGTCAGCTTGCGCCCTTGCTCGCTTGCAGGAAATCGTCGTTGCCCGTCGTCATCGTCGTCACCGTTCCCGTGCGTGGAGCATATCGGCGAACTTCTCGGCCCTGGAAGCTATTAGTGAAATATTAAACTTTGTTGCTGCTATTGCAGCTTTGGAAAATCTTAGCTTTCTCCTTGGTTGAGCACAATAGTTTCGAGACCACCAAAGGCTAATGGTGTGTTCTTCTTCGGCATTTCACTTCTGGTGTGACTTTGCCCATTCTGTCCTCGGTACGAACATGCGGTTGTTTGAGTTGTGTAAATGGGTTGAGCGTCATGGTCGGCTGCACGGATGTTCTGTAGTCACGTAGAAAGTTTGTTGGTTGCAGTGGGTTTCAGATTTTTCGATTTTCGATGAGTAAGATGGGCCGATTTTCGGTGGGAAAACCATATCGATAGAAAAGTTTTTACCGGAAACTTGTTCAAGCAATAGTTGGAAAGATCTTTGTTAGTTGAATTACGGTCTGTGAACAAAGTTATTATACCAAATTGTACTTGATTGAAACTTGCTAACAAAAAGGCAACAGTTATGGAACGTGAATTGAATCAATATGCTCTGCTCAGCTCATCGAATGTCTAAATTTTGTAACTGTCAAATAAGCTCTACTAACACGTTTCGATATCTATAACTTAAAGCAAGTGGAAAGTATTACTATTCTAAATGATGTGTTTACTCATGTAATAAGAACTTAGTCATATTTTCATATTTGAACATGAATCCTGAATACCTGAATTGTGAAATTTTCCCCCAAAATTCATGATCAAAATACGAATGTTGAAAATCGTGATCAAACGCTCAAATATAGTTTGTATGGATCATCAATGATCATATTTTGTGTATATGGTATACAAGTAAACATAATCCGGATAGTTGAAGAGTTTTTCGTCAAATGTTTGGAGGATGGATATATTGATTATGATTCATGAACCGTAACCAATAACGCAAGTCGCCGTTGCGCAGTGGCTGAAATCGTATTTTAAGCGCATTTAAGTAATAATATTTTAATTGCACGATTTAACGTAACGATATCAGTAAGTCAGAGCGCTTCTTTGTATTTGTTCACCATCTTCGACTTTGTCATTGTCGTACAGACTGCTTAATTTCTTACTTAACCACTAATTCTGACACTAATATTTTTTTGGACATTGAGAAATAGACTTCTACACAACCATTATTAAAAGAACGCAAGCACATGTTAAAACTATTATTGCAACCGAAATTAGTTCTATGAAATGGGCTAACTAAAAGCGGTGAGTTGTGGAATCTACGAGGAGGAACGTTCCATGGGATTGAACTTAAAAGATTTGGACAGTCAACATTTGCTACAATAAGGTTAAATATAAAAAGCCTTTGTTGTTTGTTGGGTCATTCCATGGTAATTGTCACAGGGCAAATCTAATGAAATGTTTTTGAATGAACGCATTCTAAAGAGTGCGTGGCATAAAATGGTCTCTAGGGTGGTTCAAAAAATCAATTTTGCTCCACAACGCGCATTTCATTCTGTATCATGTTCTGAGTGTCCTCTGAAAATTTGAACTCATTTGGATTAAAACTGATTTAGCACAAGCCGTTTCAAGCCTCATTAAGCGCAGGTTAAATAAAACCTACATAGCTAAAAGGAATACTCAAGAGCTTTCACTCAGTGAAAACCGCATCCTCATTAATCGTTCCAATAATTAGTAGGGGAAGTGCACCGGTTTTGGCCAACTTAGTGCCTGATTTGGCCAACCCTGGAAAATACATATTTTTCCAAAATAAACGATCAGTTGGAAGCAGCGTTGAACCGTGAGGGATATATCTTTTGTTGGAACTAATAAAATCCTCGCGAATTGCTTTATTTTTGGAGTTATTCGCAAAATTGGCCAAATTAGGAGCATGGCCAAAACCGGTACAGTTCCCCTAATCGATTTTAATACAGGCTGCGAATCTTTAGTCATGATTGTTAAACTTCTGGGGGCATCACTGAAACGTGCAGTGCAACATAGTAGCCTGAATTTGTGTGGGCTATCTTTCGCGCCACGGGCAGCAATGTTGCCTGTTTAGGAGTTACGCAATTAGCTCCAGAAAACTACGAAATAGATAAAATTCAATTATTAATTATTGGAACAATTAATTAAGATGCGGTTTTCGCTGAGTGAAAGCTCTTGAGTATTCAATTTAGCTATGTAGGTTTTTTTTCAACCTGCGCTTAATGAGGGAGCTCCATAATCTGTATAATGAAAAAATAAATTTCCCCATACTAATTCGCATGCAAACTTGAAACGGCTTGTGCTAAATCAGTTTTAATTCCAATGAGCTCAAATCTTCGGAGGACACTCAGAACATGATGCAGAATAAGATGAGCGTTGTGGAGCAAAATCGATTTTTTGAACTACCCTAATGGTCACCTTACCGGGGAAGCGTATTCTAAGATACTACGTACTAGTACACAAAACAGTATCTTGAGGCAATAAATATCTAAGAATTCAGCAGCACGTCGTCTAATAAAGCCTACTACAGTGTATGCTTTGGAAATCACAATGCTTATGTGTTTGCTAAAATTCAGCTTTGAGTCAATAGTAACAGATATTTACTTTGTATTTCTTGGCATTTACCAGCATGCCGTTGTCGTCAAACCAAGTCAGCAAACGGTTTAAATCATCTTGCATCACAGCACAATTAGTCAAGGAGTCGATAACTAAATTCTAAATGTAATTTTTATTGAAGGTATTCAGCTCGACAAAGTGAGATAGAAATTTTTTTTTGTTTTCGTTTTACATCATACAATGTATGCGTCTTCACAAAAGTTGTAATTTAACAAAAGTTACCCAGAAAAGCTCAGTAGAAGACGCAAATTTCATTACTTTTGGTTTATTACGTTTTATGCCAACAAACTTTGAACATATACATTGTATAAACATCAGTGGTGGAAATATTCGCTTCATGAGTAAGAAAAGAGTGTAATTTGACCAACCAAAAAAGCCTCATACGCGCGAACCTGCTGCTTGCATTTATCTGGTGTCATTCTGGTGCTTGCTTTGTTCGCGAGTATGGGCAGAGCAAAGACAAAAAGAATGGCAGTAGGCATATTTGGCATATTTTGGCATATTTTGTTCGCGAGTTTTTGTGGTTTCTACGAAAATAAATTTATTTCTAATTGAACCCAATAGCAATAAATATGTAAGTGTGTTCTTGCTCTAACAATTGTGAATTGATACAATTTTCCATGAACTTTAGACGCTTTTAAAGAAGGGGTCATCTATGGAAAATTGCTCAGTTTCATTGCTTTTCTATATTTCTTTATGGAAATTTTCATATTGGGGAACTGTTCCGTTTTCCATCTCACTGAACATATATTCATCTCATCGCAGAACAAAGAAATACAGCACCAATCTTGTCGCTTCTTTTCGCTAACAAGCGTGCTCACTGGTGAAAAAATCACAAAAATAAGAAACAAACCAATTCCTTTTCATTGCTTTGTTTTTGATGGGATGGAAATAGGAGCTATGGATGAAGTGCTGAACCGTTCCCCTGTTTTATTGCTCTTCATTGATCTTTTCATGGAAAGTTTATATTTTTTTGTGGAAAAAAGTATTCATTTTACGGAAAATTTTGTAATTGTTTAATACTAATATTGATTTATTTATGGAAATGTTGTATTTTTTTTCCGTGGAACATTTTGATTTCTTTATGGAAAAATCTTTTTTAACCCTCAAACTGCCTGGGCGAATCTTGACAACTTAAAACAGTTTGTTCTCGGTCAATTTTCATTTAAAATGCATGCAAAAGTTTCAACTGTGATCAAGGGGAATAGTAGTTCCAGAAAGTAGATGGGTTAAATGCTCAGCATGGCCCTCCCTCTTTTAAAGGGGGGAGCAAATGAACAATATTTTGAAATTTTTAACGTCATAACAGGTGTTTTAGAATAGATAATTAATGATCAATGTGTATGATTGACAACAATAGCCAAACAGACATAAATTGGCCTCCGGATGACTACCGAACAGGTTCTGGAAACCCGGAATATCCGGTATAAAAGGCCAACATAGAATCACAGTATATATCGGTTTTCTGACACCTCAAATCTCAGAATCTCATAAGTAACGCCATAGTTTCTTGCTAGGGTAAAACTGACCATTCGTGGGCCATGGAACAGGTTCCGGGAACCCGGAATTTCCGGTAAAAAAGGCCAACATAAAACTACAAAACAACTCAGGTTTCCGACACCTCAAACTTCTCAGAATTTCATGAGTTATCTAGAAAGCGCCATAGTTTTTTGGTAGGGTAAAACTGGCCATTCGATGGCCACGGAACAGTTTCCGGAAAACCGGAATTTCCAGTACAAAAGGCAATATAAAACTACCAAACAAATCAGGCTTCCGACACCTTAAACCTCTCAGAATCTCATGAGTAATTTAGCAAACGCCATAGTTTCTTGGTAGGGTGAAACTGGCCATTTGATGGCCACGGAACAGGCTCCGGAAATCCGGAACTTACGGCACAAAAGGCCAACATAGTACTACAAAACAGATCAGTCTTCCGACACCTCAAACTTCTCCGGTACTAAAGATCAACGTAGAACTACAAAATATCGCTGCATTCCCCGTATCCTTATTGTATAAGTGAATCTCGAGTTACTCCAATCCTATTGATAAGCAATGCCCATTAATGCAGTACCAGTATCGATACAGTTCTTGTTTTGTTCTCTCAAGAGGATCATGATAACCTGTTGAATGCGCCTTAACGCCTTATCAATAAGAATTCAATCCTTTTTTGGGAAAACTGAGCAGTAATAGGGGAAACTGGACACACTTGATCCCCGGGGACACATGATCCCCCCCGTGTTTTCTCGAAAACTAATCACATTTTTATACTAGTGATATGTGCAAACGGATCCGTTAGATAGATTATTGAATCTGAGTAACATTTGATATTAGTTACTTTATGTATATGGGTTTTAAAGAGGTTTTATTATTTAAGTATTTTCAATCCTTTTTTTCTTCAAAGGGGAAAAGTTTAATAACTTTAAATATGTCCAACCAAAACGTACCAAATTTTTACTGGACAAAGTTTTATTATTGTAGAATTGAATAAATTCATTCAATTAACTATTGTTTATTTTCCATTGTATACAAAAAACAAAACAAGATAAACACTAAACATGGACACACTTGATCCCGATATTGCACATATTAAGGCGTTTGTTGTACAGTTAAACCTCCATGAGTCGATGTTCTATGACTCGATATCGACTCATAGAAGCAAAATTATTATTATTATTTATTCAGACTAAGGCCGAAGTGGCCTGTGCGGTATATAAGAGTATTCTCCATTCGGCTCGGTCCATGGCTACACGTCGCCAACCACGCAGTCTACGGAGGGTCCGCAAGTCATCTTCCACCTGATCGATCCACCTTGCCCGCTGCGCACCTCGCCTTCTTGTGCCCGTCGGATCGTTGTCGAGAACCATTTTCACCGGGTTACTGTCCGACATTCTGGCTACGTGCCCGGCCCATCGCAGTCGTCCGATTTTCGCGGTGTGAACGATGGATGGTTCTCCCAACAGCTGATGCAATTCGTGGTTCATTCGCCTCCTCCACGTACCGTCCGCCATCTGCACCCCACCATAGATGGTACGCAGCACTTTCCTTTCGAAAACTCCAAGTGCGCGTTGGTCCTCCACGAGCATCGTCCAGGTCTCGTGTCCGTAGAGGACTACCGGTCTAATTAGCGTTTTGTAGATTGTCAGTTTGGTACGGCGGCGAACTCTATTTGATCGGAGCGTCTTGCGGAGTCCAAAGTACGTACGATTTCCAGCCACTATGCGTCTCCGAATTTCTCTGCTGGTGTCATTTTCGGCAGTCACCAGTGAGCCCAAGTACACAAATTCTTCTACCACCTCGATTTCGTCACCACCGATGCAAACTCGCGGTGGGTGTGTCTTCTCTTGAACCTCTTCCTATCATGTACTTCGTCTTCGACGTGTTGATGACTAGTCCGATCCGCTTTGCTTCCCTCTTCAGTCTGATGTAGGCTTCCTCCATCTTCTCAAAGTTACGTGCCATAATATCTATGTCGTCGGCGAAACCAAATAGCTGGACGGACTTATTGAAAATTGTACCACTCGTGTTAATCCCTGCTCTTCGTATTACACCTTCCAAAGCGATGTTGAATAGCAAACACGAAAGACCATCACCTTGCCGTAACCCTCTGCGGGTTTCGAAGGGACTCGAGAATGCCCCTGAAACTCGAACTACGCACATCACCCGATCCATCGTCGCTTTGATCAACCGTGTCAGTTTATCCGGAAAACCGTGTTCGTGCATTAGCTGCCATAGCTGGTCCCGATCGATTGTATCATATGCGGCTTTGAAGTCGATGAATAGATGATGTGTGGGCACGTTGTATTCGCGGCATTTCTGCAGTACTTGGCGAATGGCAAACACCTGGTCCGTGGTGGAGCGTTCGCCCATAAAACCCGCCTGGTACTGCCCCACGAACTCCCTTGCAATTGGTGCTAGTCGACGGCATACAATTTGGGAGAGTACCTTGTATGCGGCGTTCAGCAATGTGATTGCGCGGTAGTTGCTACAATCCAGCTTATCGCCCTTTTTGTAGATGGGACACACGACACCTTCCATCCACTCCTGCGGCAAAACTTCCTCCTCCCAAATCTTGGTAATGACCCAGTGCAGCGCTCTAGCCAGTGCCTCACCACCGTGTTTAAATAGCTCTCCTGGTAGTTGGTCAACCGCAGGGGCTTTGTTGTTCTTCAGCCGGCCAATCTCCTCCTGGATTTCCTGGAGATCCGGAGCCGGTAGAATTATGTCCTGCGCGCGTTCTCCCAGGTCCATCACCATACCGCCATCTTCGTCTGCCACATCGCCATTCAGGTGTTCTTCGTAGTGCTGCCGCCACCTTTGGATCACCTCACGCTCGTTCGTAAGAAGGTTCCCGTTTATGTCCTTACACATATCGGGCTGTGGCACGTGGCCCTTACGTGAACGGTTTAACTTCTCATATAACTTTCGTGTGTTATTAGCGCGGTACAGTTGCTCCGTTTCTTCACGGTCTCGATCTTCCTGCTGGCGCTTTTTCCTCCGGAAAATCGAGTTTTGTCTGTTCCGAGCCTGTTTATATCGTGCCTCGTTCGCCCTCGTGCGGTGTTGCAGCAATCTCGCCCATGCTGCATTCTTCTCTTCCACTAACTGCTCACATTCGCCGTCATACCAGTCGTTTCTCGGATCCGGGGCACCGTGCCAAGTGCAGCGGTTGCGGTGCTACCAATGGCGGATCGAATATCTCTCCAGCCATCTTCAAGAGATGCTGCGCCTAGCTGCTCTTCCGTTGGAAGTGCCACTTCCAGCTGCTGCGCGTATTCTTCGGCTAGTCTACCGTCTTGTAGCCGCCCAATGTTAAGCCGCGGCGTCCGACTTCGACGCGTGTTGTACACCGTCGAGAGTTTTGAGCGCAGGCATACTGCAACGAGGTAGTGGTCGGATTCAATATTCGCACTGCGGTAAGTGCGGACGTTCGTGATGTCGGAGAAGAATTTACCGTCGGTTAGAACGTGGTCGATTTGGTTTTCCGTTTCTTGGTTAGGTGATCTCCATGTGGCCTTGTGGATATTTTTGCGGGGAAAGAAGGTGCTTCGGACTACCATTCCGCGGGAGGCTGCGAAGTTTATGCATCGTTGGCCGTTGTCATTCGATACGGTGTGCAGACTATCCGGTCCGATGACCGGTCTATACATTTCCTCCCTTCCTACCTGTGCGTTCATGTCACCGATGACGATTTTAACGTCCCGCAGTGGGCATCCATCGTATGTCTGCTCCAGCTGTGCGTAGAACGCTTCTTTCTCGTCGTCGGGTCTCCCTTCGTGTGGGCAGTGCACGTTGATGATGCTATAGTTGAAGAAACGGCCTTTAATCCTCAGCTTGCACATCCTTGCGTTGATTGGCTGCCACCCAATCACGCGTTGGCGCATCTTACCCAGCACTATGAAGCCGGTTCCCAGCTCGTTGGTGGTGCCACAGCTTTGGTAGAAGGTAGCCGCTCGATGCCCGCTTTTCCACACTTTCTGTCCTGTCCAGCAAATCTCCTGCAGCGCCACGACGTCGAAGTTGCGGGGATGTAATTCATCGTAGATCATCCTGTCGCAACCTGCGAAACCTAGCGACTTGCAATTCCATGTTCCAAGCTTCCAATCGTGATCCTGTATTCGTCGCCTAGGTCTTTGCCGATTATATCGAGTCGCATTATCTCTTATATTGTTCGTAATTATTAGTTTTCCAGGCGGCTTATTGGGCCTGCGCAAACCTCCTGTCTCGTCGGAGGGCCGTCGTGTCAGGGCTGTTTAGCGTCCCACCTAACACCAGGACTTGGGCTTGTGCGCTTTGAGCGGCACACGGTCGCTTTTGTGGAGCCTACTTGCGGATACATGCAGTTTTTTATAGAGGTTTAACAGGGCCCACTGTCAAACCCCACCACATCCTAGGCAAGCCCCACAACTCGCAGATGGCCTGGGGAGGGATCGTCAAGCCCTTGGACATAGTCCCTGCTGCCCGCGAAGAAGCAAAATATTCCACGTTAAAAAATATTTTCTGGGTTACTACGATGGTCCCTTCAAACAGCATCACAAAGTTTGTATATTCCACATCTCGATATTTCCTTGATTCGATGGTCCCTTCAATATCGACTCATGGAGGTATGTATACTGTCGCATATTATTGTATTGTATGTAACTAATCAATCTGTTTTAATTCTTTTCTAGTTAAAAAGTATAAAGAAATTTAAGTTCTCTTAAATTTTGTCAATCAGACGATACACGCGCAATTTGAATCTCTTAATAGCCTTATTTAATTAACCAGAACATTTGTAGTGTACAAGTGTCGTTGAACATACTTAGTTTTGATTAGTTTTATTAAATCCATTTTACCATTATTTTCAAAGAAAAAGAGTGTAAATTAAGTTTTGAAAATACTCCACAAATCACAGGGATAAAAATCAGTATTGTTCAATCTGGTATTAATTTTTTTTTCCGTTTAAATTAGGAGAAGTTTGCTTACAATCACGATTTATTTGTAAATCTTCTTAAAGAATTTTTAATAAAAGGCTCATTCAACAACTTTTGGTCAGTCGTTTAAGAGAAATCGCATTTGTGTAACAATAACACGCACTACAAAAATGATGATGTGTGACAGTACCATATTGATATATGAAGTCACCATCCTGGTATGGTCACGGTTGTGGTATTGGTAGTAGTTTGGCGATCTCGAAGTAGCGTCGTCGGGGGTGACAATGGGTCAAATAGGGATGAGAATGGGTCACTGTTTCAGCTACTTAGAATGCTTGTATAATATATTGAATGCATCTGAGGGCAAGAAGACCAAAATATGAGAGACCTTTTTGAACGATTTTGCTCTACTAGCTCCAGACTGCCGGTCCATTGTCTCCCCCGATGGCGGTATCACTTTGTTTTTTTATTGGTCCCAAAACAGGTACCCAGGGATATTTACCATTTGGTCATGGCATTTGCAGTGTGCCAAATTTTCAGAGATTTAATATAATAATTAGATTCTAAAATTAAAAAGATGTATTTATGTATCGATCAACCATTTTTGGTATCAAAACTGTATCAATCACAAACAGAGATCCTCTTGGGAACATCATGGTTGTCGTGATATGACCAATGTCTTTTAGTGAAGTGAATGGTTTGCAGATAAATCATCATCACCATGCCAATTTTGTTGCTATAGCAGACAGATAGAAATCTGTCACTATTACTCTATTCGAGAACCAAAATACTTGCCTTGCTTAATACCATCAATATTTGATTTTCGCACGACTGATATTACGAAAGACTATGGAGAATTGTGAGGATTTGAAGCTAGACAAATTCAACCTTTCATTAGACTTGGAAGAACCTAACCATGTTCAGTCTATAAAGGGATCAATTTCCCCCTATATGGGGATCAAGTCTCCCGCAAGTTTTGAAAATGCCAAATTTTCTATCTTTCGGCAAAATCGATTTTTTTTGTAACTTTCATTAACAAATAATTGCTTCCAATCACGTTTTTTGAACAGCTAATTAAATTCATTATCAAGTTCATCAAAAAGCGTGCGAATCTGTGTATGTTACATCGAGAAACATCCTAAACAAAAAGTGGGGATCATGTGTGTCCAGTTTCTCCTAGTCGGTAAAAACAAAGAATGATGCAGGATCGAGGCGCTATTTCTTCACAAGTACCGCTCATTTGCTCTGTGGGTCGAGGCCAATCAGCTTCCGCCAGGCGCAAAAGTCAGAACCTTAAAACCACTTGCTGTTGGAATCGAAGTATGGTCCGCTGCCCCATTTGGTAGCGTCATCTGCTGGGTTTAACTTTCGGTTGATGGACTCCAAAGCATTCCTAGAACGCGATCCGTCTTCCCACTGACGAAAAGATCTAGCTGCTTGTTTGCTTTGGCTTGTTTTCTTTTACACGGTTTGGTTTTGGTCGTATAAGACCTTCAGCGTCAATGAAGCGATGAGTTAACCCCACGAAAAAATTCACAAAAAATCTAAAGAAAATTCAGGGGGTATTTAAAAAACTGTGAAAGTTCAGGTTCGATCTGTTCGATCTCCAATTATGCAGTTTGAACCTTCCGTTGCCGTGTACTTGACGTACATCGCACGCCACTTTTGTTGCTTCTTCTGCGGAACTGAAATTCGCCAAATAGTCATCAACGTAATGGTCGTTTACAATTGTTTTCGCCGCTTCAGGGTACAGCTCGCGATGTTGTTCGGCATTTCGATTTTTTACAAATTGCGCCGAGACCGGTAAGCATGTGCTGCCGAATGTAGCGACGTCCATTGAATAGATGACAGGCCTCTTTGACGGGTGGTCACGCCACAGGAAGCGCTGAGCGTTTTACGTAGAACTACGTCTGTCTTTTCTATATAGGGTAGAATAATATCTCAGCCGTTTCTCGATGGATTTTCAATGTAGGTACTTGGACCATTCGATCGAAAAAGAGTCAACGCTTCATACCCGATGTACACTGAAGTCGTTTTTTACGCGTTGTTTTACACGAATCGCTTTTTATGCGACTTTTTTTCACTCGAATTTCGGAATTCCGCGGTTCATACAGACATATTTTGGGATTTACGCGGTTTTTACGTTGTTTTAATATACGCGGCCCATAACCTTCGCGTAAAATCAGACTCCAGTGTTTTACAATATTTATGTATGATAATATTTACTATTAAAAACATGATTTAGCAATCGGTTTCAGTGAATCAGTCAATCTCGTAAGAGCATTGCAAGCTTCTTCTTCCATAGCACTACATTCCAACTGGAACTTGGCATGCTTTGCAACTTAGTAATCTATAAACATTTCTTTAGTTAATAATTGAAAGCTTTCTATGCCCGCCATAGCATTAGTATGTTTCTTGTGTGACAAGTACAATGGATACATTATTCTCAAGGTGTCGAGAATGTTTCTCACCCGAAAGCATCCTAGATCGGATTGAGAATCGATCTCGCCATCTCCGGATTCTGCGTCTGCGTTTGTAAGGCTAATTGGAGACCTCAAGCCAGCATAGACGTCTTATTAACGCAACTTTCAGGGCTTTTAGCTGGTTAAGTTCGTTTTTGCTAACTTACACGCTCGTTTTCTTTCGAACAATTGGGGTCGTTTGACGGCAGCTTCTCGTTTACGTCTATTGATGCCAGTAAAGGGGCTCGGAATTTTCTTCGCTGCTACAGTGGATGCGTTTTGGAAAACTTTCTTCGGCTCGTTTTTGCTGATTCCTAGGTGTCAGCCGGAGTAAACGCAAAGTCCGACGCAATTCAAGTGAAAGAATAATATTTATTATCAATAAACTGTCAAACTTCTTTGTCGCGCCTACTCTGACTTCATCCATAGGATGACCACCAACCGCCGTTGACAGCCCAGCTTTCACAATGGGCTTTTATGTAATGAGCCACACTATAAGCCTGGATTATGCTGAATCATTATTAGGGTAAAAGACCCAATAGTGGAGGAACTAAGCCCGATCCACCACTATTCGTTCGTTTACACCACGCCTATACTTTATTTCGCTTACCTTAAGTACGCATTCAGAAGCTCATCAAATATATTTTAAACGAAGAGTTATCCGATCGCTGCATAATTTATCTTTCTTACCTAAAATGATACCTCCAATTATTGGTGCAGTGTTCCAATAGTTGCGGTATTTTTTAATTCGTGTTCCTATAGTTGCGAATCCCATTGTTTCCCTATAGGACTCGCAACTATAGGAACACTACCACAACTATTGGTGCAAAGCAGAGAGAAAGATAAGGTATTTTAATGATACTTTACCGATTTTGATGCAATTCTCAAACTGTTTTCTTCTACTTCGTGTAATGACAGATCAACAAATTGATAGAATGCATGGTTTGCTGCGTTTAATACATAGATTGGGTAAAAACAGCACTACCGCAACTATAGGAACACCCACGACTATCGGAACTATTACCCTATACAGTATTTATTGGAATTATCATTTGATAACTTCTCAGGTGCGAAATGTAGGCGAGTTGTAGTCGGCGATAACTATTCAAATTTTGGAAATTATTGATTATAAACACAAAATTATCATTTGAATGTAAACTTAACTTATATCAATTCAATGTTAACAAAGAAGTTCAATCGGATGTTTGGCGTTTGTAGAAAAATAAGTTCAAAAGTAGCATTCACCCATACTTCAAATCAAGATACAATTATCGAACGATTCACAGTATTAATTGATAAATTAAAAAAAACTCGCCAGAGAGTAAGAATTGTTCAATTTTACTCATTCACTGAGTAGGTGAAAGTTAGCGTGTATCTTTCAAATGGCGTAACAAGATTTTATCATAATAGGGTAACCGTACCCTTAGTGGAGGTAGCATCAGTAGTGGAGGTAGTGGGGTTTTAATGAGATTTATCATATTTAGATAGTTTACGATGGTTTCAGTTGATGCGTCGTGCTTTAAATATCCTGTTAAATGCAACTTATCTTAAAATTTCGCTTGAAAAACTATTGAAAACAATGATTTTCCTTAACAAAATTGACTTCCTTGCACCTATAGTGGTGCAACTGTACCAATAGTGGCGAGCCTCATAAGAAACCAATGCATAGCACCACTATAGGAACCAAAATTAATTTTTATCGCCACTAAAGGAACAGTGTACCCATAGTGGTGCAAGCAATATTTGATAATTGTTGATGTTAAATGACATCTATCTCATTTTTGTTAGCAAATTTATTAGTTTATCTATTGACTAAGATATTAAAGCAGTGCATTTCCCATAATTATCAATTTAAAAAAAATATTTTCTTTTGTGGATCTACTAATACCTCCACTATTGGTACCGTTACCCTATGATTTCAAAAATGCTTCACACCGAATTTCCCAAAAATAGTCAATAAAAAGAATATGTAGCAAGGCCTTCCAGCCATTACAATACACTGATATAACTTGAAAAGATTGCTTGATATGCAATCGGCAATCGTGTCCTTGAAAAAGAATCTTGTTCAAACTTTAAAAAAAAATCTTATTGTTGGTCACAATCTGAAGACCTATTACGACCTGTAAAAAATTCCAACTGCACAGTTAACAATATATTTTGTGTCTGATTCTGTTATAAACTTCTAACAAAATATGTTATTTTTGTGATAAAATTGTAACAAAATTTGAATGTTCAATCAAAGGTAATTGCCTATTTCCGGGGATTAAACCACCCGACTTGGACGTTAATTTACAATGTTATGAAAACTCATATGGGAATATGTACGTTATGTGGAAGATACTGATTTGGAAAATGTATTGGAGGTAACCACTTTCCCTTCGATGGGACTCGAACCCATGACCCTACAGTACGCTAGACTGGTGCTTTAACCAACTAAGCTACGAAGGACCTTCGTCGGCCTTCGTAACCTAGCGGCTACTGAAAGAGCTCGAGATTCCCAAATTGGCCGCATAGTCAAATTACTCGCAATCCATTTCTCAAGCCAATACTTCCACATGTGTATTGTACACGTCCACATTAGAGGAGCGTGAGTATTTATTTTTGAATGGTTTTTGTTTCAAGTAATGTAATTTTTGCCTTTCTCGTATACAAAGTATACGTATAGGCTATATGTATACGAACTTTTGATAGGAGTCCCGGAGACCCATAGTGTTATATACCGATCGACTCAGCTCGACGAATTGAGGTGATGTCTGTGTGTGTATGTGTGTGCGCAAAATAATCTCACTCATTTTTCAGGCACTTATCCTTTACCGATTTGCTCGCAACAAGTTCCATTCGAAGTAGAATCTTGTCCCATTGTTTCGTATTGAAAATTGGCCCAATCGGACTGTGGGCTTCGGAATTATGGCCAAAATATATTTATGTATAAAAAAAAATCTCACTCACTTTTTAGACACTTACTTTTAGCTGATTTACTCGCAACAAGTTTCATTCGACGTAGAATCTTGCCCAATTGTTTCGTATTGAAAATTGGCCCAATTGGACTATGGGTTTCGAAGTTATGGCCAAAATTCATTTTTTATATAAGAACACGTACAAAATTCTCACTCATTTTTCAGGTACTTATCTTTAACGGATTTTCTCGCAACAAGTTGCATTCGACGCGGAATCTTGTCCCATTGTTTCGTATTGAAAATTGGCGGCATCAGACCATGGGATTCGGAGTTATGACCAAAATATATGTTTATATAAGAAAAATTCTCACTCACTTTTTAGGCACTTACTCTTAGCTGATTTACTCGCAACAAGTTGCATTCGACGCGGAATCTTGTCTCATTGTTTCGTATTGAAAATTGGCGAAATCGGACTATGGAGTTAAGGCCAAAATACATTTTTCAAAATCTCACTCATTTTAGTCACATATGTACCCTCAGCCGATTTGCTCGCAAGAAGTTGCATTCGATGCAGAATCCGGTTCCATTGCACAATGGTCCCAGAGTCGAATCTAGCAAGACAAAAATGTTTGCGCCAAAACTATTAGTTGTAGATATATAGCGTCTTTGGGACAAAAATTTCATATTTATTGACGATTTTTTTCCATGTAGTGAAATTAGGGTGATACCTATATTTCAGAAGTTCATAATATCAACTTTTTAATTTTTCGGTAAAGACTTGTGCAATGTTCCACAAAGTTGTAGAGCAATTCATTTTGAGCAACTTTGCCGAAGAAACCATTTTTCTATCACTTATGGTTCACAAGTTATGAGATTTTTAATAAATACGTTAGGGCGGTCCCTAAAAATCGGTATTCTTCACATAACTTTTTATACATTCATTTCTCGCATAAGCTTTGTTCCGAGCACTTTTAGGACTTTTGAAGGCGCACATTTTTGTTAAAGAACCATGGATCTATCTCTTATAACAAAAAAGTTATTCGAGTTTTTGTATGAAAAACATGTTTTTTTCATATGCGTATATTTCAAAATGGAGCCAACCGATTTCCAATCTATTGGTTCTATTCGAAAGCTCACACTTTTCTGCGTTTATGGTGGGAAAACTGAAAGGGCGTTTTTTGTTTAAAGCATTTTATTTCATTTTGAAAAAAATATGTTTTTAATCGAAAAACGGCTATAACTTGATAAATAAACGAGATAGGTCCATGGGTCTTCAACAAAAAGATGTGTCTTTAGAAGTTCTAAATGTGGTCCATACAAAGTATCCCTCAAAAATCAATACATAAAAATATATTTAAAAAAACGGTTTTCGTAAGGAAATAAACGTTAGATCGATCAAAGTAGGCTGAACTAGAGAGCGCATTTTCTCGGTTCACCGGTTCATTCATACTGAATGTTTACATACGCGTTGAGACTGCCATGTCTTTTGTGTGCCATGCTAAACATCAAACAGAAAATCAGGCTACTATGCATATTAATGGTGGATATGTAGCGTTAAAAATACGTCACTTTTGAAGTATACCCTTTGTTACAAGCCTATCTTGTTTTGATTAGATTTTTTTCGGTATCGCCAGTGGGAGAAAGCGAAGATGACCAGTGGTTAGCTACTGAAATGTTTTTATTACTATTACGTTAAAATCAAATCTTCACATTTGGCCGCCACGTGGTGCATCCCAGCGGTGAATGCTTGGATAGCACGTGCTATTTGTACTGCGGAGAAATTTTTCACATCTATGAGAGCTTTGGAAAATTATCACGAAAGTTGTAATTTTTGTTGCAAGGCACAACAACGTCAAAAAAAAATCATACGCTCTGTCGACCAGCCTACTTTGATCTAACTAACGTTTATTTCCTTACGAAAACCGTTTTTTATAAATATATTTTTATGTATTGATTTTTGAGGGATACTTTGTATAGACCACATTTAGAACTTCTAAAGGCACATCTTTTTGTTGAAGACCCATATCTCGTTTATTTATCAAGTTATAGCCGTTTTTCGATTAAAAACATATTTTTTTTCAAAATGAAATAAAACGCTTTAAACAAAAACGCCCTCTCAGTTTTCCCACCATAAACGCAGAAAAGTGTGAGCTTTCGAATAGAACCAATAGATTGGAAATCGGTTGGCTCCATTTTGAAATATACGCATATGAAAAAAACATGTTTTTCATACAAAAACTCGAATAACTTTTTTGTTATAAGAGATAGATCCATGGTTCTTTAACAAAAATGTGCGTCTTCAAAAGTCCTAAAAGTGCTCGGAACAAAGTTTATGCGAGAAATAAATGTATAAAAAGTTATGTGAAGAATACCGATTTTTAGGGACCGCCCTAACGTATTTATTAAAAAGCTCATAACTTGCGAACCATAAGTGATAGAAAAATGGTTTCTTCGGCAAAGTTGCTCAAAATGAATTGCTCTACAACTTTGTGGAACATTGCACAAGTCTTTACCGAAAAATTAAAAAGTTGATATTATGAACTTCTGAAATATAGGTACCACCCTAATTTCACTACATGGAAAAAAATCGTCAAAAAATATGAAATTTTTTTCCCAAAGACACTATATATCTAAAACTAATAGTTTTGGCGCAAACATTTTTGTCTTGCTAGATTCGACTCTGGGACCATTGTGCATTGTTTCCTATTGAAAATTGGCCGGTTCGAACTATAGGCTCAGAAGTTATGGTCAAAATACTTTTTTTCATCAAAAGTGCGTAGAAATTACTCACTCGAAAGAAACGAGAAAGGCAATATCACCGCTAGGTGGATTAATCTGGTTTTTTATATAAATTTAGATAGTCTAGTCTAACTACATCCTGCATCAAGTTTCTAACAAATTTTGTTATAGAAATTTAGTATAAAATAATAACATATGTTGATATAATTTTGAGTTGGGGTGGCATTGCGCACCTCGACTCGAAACGAGCAAACCATGCAAACTGTCATACGAAAAGCTGTCGAAAGGAGATGCGCAGTGAGGCTTCTGTACAGTACATTACATACAGGAACGTACTTCAACGTCAACTTTGCGTACAACCTGATTGGGCTGCACCTTTGAGTTTTTTTTTCATTGAGAGAGGGTTTCTTTATCTCCAATAGATTATGGGACCAGTACGATTCCACTGCGAATCTTCCGTTTGTAGTGAGGTGTCGCACACTACCTGTTATCCCAACAGATAATGCGTTGTTTCAATGCAAACTCAGCAGCTGTCTAAATCCAATACATATATAAATAAATTCCAACAATACAAACAATCAAGCCGACTTCAACCGATAGCGAACACGTCGGGACAGTTAAAATGGCCTGGAAATGGAAACTCTATTCAGAACATGTGATCTACCCGATCAACCAAGTTCTGAACGATGTATTTGTGCATCGCTGAACATCCCAGCAGGTCCGTTGAGCCAATAGGATTGCACTCATTACTTTTACAAGCTACTATTGGCTCTTTATGGTTCTCCAAAACATCCTGGAGTTCAGAAAATGTGATCTACCTGATCAACCAAATCATGAACGATGTATCCGTGCATCGCTGAACATCCCGGCAGGTTCATTGTGCCGATAAGATTGCACTCATTACTGTTACAAGCAACTACTTCTATTCTTATACATATAAGCTATGAGACGAAAAACAGAAATAGTTACTCTACATAGAAACTTTAGAATTTCCCTTTGTACCGGTCGCCATGCCCTGCCATTATGTATGTAGCATCCATTTAACTTTTGTCAAGATAATGATATAGTTGTACCTACCTTCAGTGCAAACCAATTCATCATAGCTAAACAATACAAAGTGTCATCTAGATGAAATAGATCCATAAAATAGATGGTAGTTTATTTTCCGAATCTTGATGGGAAACTATCTTCCTACCTGCACTGGCTTACAAACTGAGGGCGGTGGTGCTTCCGGATAAGCTTCCATGCAGCATCCTTTCCAATTTTAGAGCTTTGTTTTTGTTGTGCTGTGTACATTGTGATAAATCTTCTCTAGGTGCTGCCCTGAATGAAAATTTACTGCTCGCCGAATAACGCTGCACGGGGCGCCAAAAAACGAGCCCCCCTGATTTCAAATTAATTTAACCCGTTTTTTTTTTTCCTGAACTCGGTACACGTGCAGCATCATCAGCAGCCAAAACGGGTAGGGTGTGGTTGAAAACATTCGAATTACTGACTAGTTGACTGCGAGTCATGTTTACTGATTCCAGTCTTCGTTGTGGTTCTTGCCCTTATTGCTGACCGAGTACGGTTGAACGGCCGGGAAAGCGCAACGATGCTTCTCAACGTCCTCAATCCCAACGTGGTCGGCTTCATTAAAGTCCATCTGTAGAGCAACAACATCCAGTCGTCGTCCCGCATGGAAGGGGGCGTGGGATGATCCATCGCGTATCGTTTCGTGAGAATGGGGTGGCGGCGATGCGGTGATTCCGAGGGTTGGAAAATTGTGTGCACAATTTCGGAATTGCCACGTCCCGCCCCGGGCAGTTGACAACGCGACGACAGTGCGGTTCCCGGACCAGTACGACGGCGAAAACCAGGTTCGGGTGGTTGTATCGTTGTTGGCAGCCGTCCAGGGCACGTATTTGTACACCCACGGGAAGTTGCACGAAAATGGTTGTTGACATCGGTCCAGGTTTTCCATCGGCAATGGGGAGGGTAGCACGGGATGACCAATGTTGACCGCACCACGGCAGATGGGAATTCCGAGGGTTGGTGGGTAGTTTGTAGCGATGGCGGTGATATGTACGTGTGTTTGGTGTGGGGTAGTGTAGAATGGAACAAAACAAAAGTATGTAGAACGATTTGAGAGTACGGGGTTGCTTTTTTGTATGGTTCGTGCAAACAGTGAGTATACAGAGATTATCATTATTGCCGCTGGGAGTTGGTTTTGCAACAGTGTTTTCTATTTGGATAACGTAGAAGGCACGGGAGGGATGAAAGCACATATACCTATATGCTGCGTCCGTACACCATAAATTCCTGATTGCCATAAATTCCGGCAGTTATTAAAGGCATTGTGGACTAGAATGTAGGTCACCTTATGAAAAGTTTATTTCAGAATTTTGGAAGAAAAATCTTTCATTTTCTTATTTAAGTAAAGTTTGGAAGTAAGGCTCAGTTTTTACTAATTAAATGAACCCTGATTATTCCACCTACTCACTTAATTTTTTTCACTAGGATCTCAGCAAAATGTTGAACTTTTACCGAGAATCGCACAGCCGTGCCCCAGCAAACATGTTTTTTGCCGAGATTTCTGTCAAAATTGCTGATAATCAGCAAATAATTTGCCGAAAATCAGCTAACAAACGCGATTCTTGCCGGAATATCAGTTATTTGTTTTACTGGCGCACGGCTGTGCGGATTTTTGCCGAGCTGAAATAAAAACTGAGTGTGTAGCGTTAATGGTGTCTTTCTCGTGCAATATAGAAATTGTAATACTTTGGTCATCATGTTCGAGTCTACAGTCCGATCTGGCCAAGTTTCAATGGGACAAGATTCCCAGTTGAATGCAATTTGTTGCGAGTAAATCGGTTAAGGGGAAGTACCAAAAATGAGTTAGTTATGTTAGACATACTGATACTGATGCTTTATTCCTATGCTTCGAGATGAGATGTAACAGTGAGATGGATTACGAATCGCTTCCCCTACGATCTTGTGTTTCTCTTCTCATATCATCGTCTACTAAGTATTCGTAAAAGCTCATTGATGGGCTAAGCCTAGGCGTGCGTTTGGAGTCAAGCAAAATAGATGAATGTCTTTAATTAGAAATTTTAATTCCGAGACAAAGTAGTCAGTACACTCAAATTCATTCGTTTAGAATACAGTCTACTACTTTTCCCGTTATGAGAAAACCAACTTTCGTACCAGAGTCAACCTAATGCAGACACTATCAAAGTGACATGACTATTTGCGTCACATATGATCAGCAGGAGAGTAAAAGAGACAATTAGTGGTACGAAGCGCTGATCTACGCCAGTTCAGTAAAATCTAACTCATTGCTTTACTGATACCCGGCTCACAGCAAAACCTGGTTTAAGAAAATCGTCAATCATAAATGGGAGATCTACCAGTAAATTGCTTCCAGTTCAACACTACTAAACTAAGTCCAGGATAAATCCTGGAACGATAAGCAATTGACAATTAACAGAGATGGGAAATGATCTCTGTAACGACCACACCCGCTTTTCACACAGCTTCAGCGGTGGTCAAATTCGGATCGATTGCGAAATCTGAGGGGTGTTGAACACGTCACCGGTCAGAAATGGCGTGGGTTCGAATCCCACCGCTGTCAAAGGTTGTTTTGATCACTTTTTCTAAATTACAAATAGAGATGATTTAATAATTACGCACACTCTTATAATAATAGTGTGTTAAAATAATATGAAGAAGTTTTTTTTTGTTTGAGCTTCAAGCTCTTTTTTACTACAACTATTTCACTTGTCATAAGACAAGTTAGTAGGATCCTATTTAATTCAATAATTTAAGTTACAAAGTAAGATATCCTGCTAAACAAATAGTTCGAAAAAATGATATCACAGTGCTCTGCAACTAATCATTCATTCATTTATTAAGTTTACATCTAAACAGATCCAGTATTATCAACAATTTGACGCCACAATACACGGTTCTAGGCTGCATCTCTCCATCCTCGAATGCGCCCTACGCTCGCCAAGTAGTTTTGTACCTGGTCACTGGTCAGCCACCCTCGTTCACTGCGCTCCACGCCGTCTCATACCTACCGGATCGGAAGCGAACACCATCTTTGCAGGGTTGCTGTCCGGCATTCTTGCAACATGTCCTGCTCATCGTACCCTTCCGGCTTTAGCTACCTTCTGGATACTGAGTTCGCCGTAGAGTTGGGCGAGCTCGTGATTCATTCTTTGCCGCCACACACTGTCTCTTGCACACCGCCAAAGTTGGTCCTAAGCACCCGTCTCTCGAATACTCCGAGTGCTTGCAAGTCCTCCTCGAGCATTGTTCATGTTTCATGTCCGAAGAGGACAACCGGTCTTATTAGCGTCTTGTACATGACACATTTGTTGTGGTGGCGAATCTTTTTTTTTCTTCTGGAGCCCGTAGTAGGCCGAATTCCACAGATGATGCGCCTTCGTACTTCACGACTAACATTGTTATCAGCCGTTAGCAAGGATCCAAGGTAGACGAATTCCTCGACCACCTCGAAGGTATCCCCGTCTATCGTAACACTGCTTCCCAGGCAGGCCCTGTCGTGCTCGGTTCCGCCCACAAGCATATACTTTGTTTTTGACGCATTCTCCACCAGTCCAACTTTTGTTGCTTCACGTTTCAGGCGGGTGTACAGTTCTGCCACCGTGGCAAATGTTCGGCCGACAACGTCTATGTCATCCGCAATACAAATAAATCGACTGGATCTGTAGAAAATCGTCACCGGCTGTTACACCCAGCTCTCCGCATAACACCTTCTAGCGCAATGTTGAACAACAGGCACGAAAGTCCATCACCTTGTCTTAGTCCCCGGCGCGATTCGAACGAACTAGAGTGTTCGCCCGAAATCTTCACACAGTTTTGCACACCATCCACCGTTGCTTTGATCAGTCTGGTAAGCTTCACAGGGAAGCTGTTCTCGTCCATAATTTTCCATAGCACTACGCGGTCTATACTGTCGTATGCCGCCTTGAAATCAACGAACAGATGATGCGTTGGGACCTGGTATTCACGGCATTTTTGAAGGATTTGCCGTACAGTAAAGATCTGGTCCGTTGTCGAGCGGCCGTCAACGAAGCCGGCTTGATAACTTCCCACGAATTAATTCACTAATGATGACAGACATCGGAAGTTGATCTGGGATATCACTTTGTAGGCAGCATTAAGGCTGGCGATCGCTCGAATGTTCTCACACTCCAGCCTTTCTTGTAGATGGGGCATATAACCCCTTCCTTCCACTTCTCCGGTAACTGTTAAATTTCCCAGATTCTGACCTTGTGCAGGCAAGAGGCCAGTTTTTCCGGGCCCATCTTGATGAGCTCAGCTCCGATACCATTCTTACCAGCTGCTTTATTGGTCTTTAGCTGTAGGATGGCATCCTTAACTTCCATCAAGGTGAGGACTGATTGGCTTCCATCGTCCCTTTCCCTTGCCATAAGACGAGTTTGTACAATCCCATTGAATTCCATCACTTAATTGTATCTTGAAAGATACGTATTTCGACCTCAACAGTAAGGCCGTCTTCAGTGTCTCGTACTTGACTCGACTTGAAGAAAATGATCGCAGCTTACACTATTTATACTATGTGTAGGTATAATAATTTATTTCCATCGTCCACTGAACTGGCGTAGTAATTTACTCCGCTGCCTTGGCTTTCACTGCCTGTACTCTCAGCGCCATTCAAATGTTCCTGCTTCCACCTTTCGATCACCACACGTTCGTCCGTCAAGATGTCCCATCCTTATCCCTGCACGTGCACATTTCGGCTCGCGGGACGAAGCCTTTGCAGGGTGCGTTAATTTTCTGATAGAACTTGCGTGTTTCTTGAGAACGGCACAGCTATTCCATCTCGTCGCACTCCGCTTCTTGCAGGCGGCGTTTCTTTTCCTGAAAAAGACGGGTCTGCTGTCATAGCTTCCTTGCTGCAGCGCGACCGCCCGCGCTGCATCATTCCCCCCCGGAATCTATCTGCACTCTTCGTCGAACCAATCGTCCCGTCGACTTCGTCCCACATACCCGACGTTGTTCTCTGCTGCGTCGTTAATGGCTGCTTTGACTGTATTCCAGCAGTCTTCAAGAGGGTCCGTCTATTTTATTTCTTCAGGTACCTACGCGAAGTACCAATGGTACGCTTTTCCTTACATTTGCATTTGCCGTGCCAGACTTTTCTTATGAAGACGATTTAAGATGGATTGTAATTTCAGTTCAATGGAAATCTCAATCTGTTTCGCATTTTTCAGATCGGATAATGCCCGATCCAACTCGGGCTTCTTCACTTAGTTCTATCAATTCGGCCAGTTGTCTCCGACGTTTTTGTGGGCAGATAGAACTAGATTTGTTTTTACAGCTGCATAATCCTAGCTACCGTATCTTTATGAAGTTGTACAATATCGGCATTATTACGGTAGCTGTTGTCAGTTTTGTGATGTTCAATAATCAAATTTTGGATGCTTATCGTAATTTAAACTTTTGTGGAATAACAAATAAGTACCTTCCAATTTTGAAAACAAAACTGAAATTTTGAGTACGAAAATTTTAAGAGCACGGAATGACTGCTAAACACAATGTTTACATTTAAGAAAGTTGAAGAATACACACTAAAACTCTGAAAAATTGTGAATTTTTATGGAAAATGATAGCAAAGAATGTTTAGAAGAGCAAAAAATATGAATATTTGTAATATATTCTCTCTCTCTCTATATCCTCTCGCTTTGATCAGTCCGTGTTCTGTTAGTGCTTCAGTTATTCGTGATGTAATGCTGGTTTTTTGATCGTTAATTCCAACTAACGTGTTTCGATTGTATTACGGGTACGGGTCTGTGTAACCAATTATGTGGATCAATTGCAAGCAGATTAATTAGCATCTAATGTTTTGATATTATCCTAATCAAAAACTCGTCGTTGCCGCCATTCTAATGATCACTGCTTGACGTTCGTTACACTATACCACAAAGCAACCGAACAGCCGAATCAGCCATCCGCATAGATTATACGCAAACTCTCACCTACTCTCTGAGACTCTGTAGCCGGTCAGCCGTTCTGTTTTTGCTATTGTCGGCGTAGCACCAACTTAGAATTCGGAAGTCCGGACTTCCGAATCGAACTTTCTTCCGAAGTTTTATCTGTCAAACTAATGGATGCGTTGTTTAGCGCATCTTTAGGGGAATCCAGCGCACTACTTCCGAAGTTGGGAAAGTTGCTTGTATCTGGAGAAAAATCCAACTTCGGTATAAAAAGCGGTATAAATTTATTCCGGATACACAATATTCTTCTTTCTACCACCGCACTACTGTTTAGATCGTTAGGTACATATTGAAGAATGATGGACCATTGCAGCTCATGCGATAAGGAATTTTGCGCAGAAGATATAGTTGTGTCTTGCGATGGTTTTTGTGAAGATCGTCATCAATTTCACGCAAAATGTGTAGGTTTGAGTTATGACGAAGGATGCGCTTGCTTACATTCCAACATTTTCTGGATGTGCGATAGCTGTAGGCACATAATTGATACCGGACGCTTTAGAAAGCCTTCAACAGGAACAGATTCTATCGATGAATCGACGATAAAGGATGATGTCGTTAATTTGAAGATGGAAGTAGAACGTATAAACAAGATAGTGACTACATTGGTTTCGAATGCTTCGTGTAATACTGTACCAAATCAAACAATGCCTAATCAACCTTTATCTTCAACAAGAATAATGGACATCGATCACTCTCATGATATCAACCAGACCATCCAACTCTTTATTTCAAACATAGCGAATGATGTGACTGAGAATGAAGTTAAGCACATGGTGTGCGAATCGATAGGAGCTGAACAAGTTTTTAACATCAAATGCCTAGTATCTCCTCGAAGAAACCTTTCATCTTTGGATTATGTGTCGTTCAGAATCGTAGTCGACGCACGTCATCGAGACTCGGCGCTGGACGCATCAAACTGGCCACCTGGTGTGCGTTGTCGTGAATTCGTACATTGTCCAAATCCCGTATGGAGACCAAGCAACCGCATAATTCATTCCTTACGATAATTTTAAATGATGATCTCACAATACTATGTATTTCTATTGTTTAATCGTTTGTAAGATGTATCGAGTATATCTGTCATAAAAGTTGTCCATGCATCTGGAAATAAGTTATATTTTAAGTAGTAGTCTGTGCGACCCAGTCGAAGGCGAAAAGAGTAAATAAATAAATAAATATTTGTGCAGTAATGAACTTAGCACAAACTTTATATAATTTAAAAAAAAACTGGAACTTATTTCCGTAGAAATTTTAGTTTTTCATTTTGGGAAAGTTTTTGCAGATGGACTCTAAACTGTTGAATCCATAACACCAACATTTTTAAAGTACGGCTAGATTCATAAGCTTTTGTTTAAGATAAGGATGAAGCTCAAATTTGTTGTACTGGGGCAATATTCAGGTGTACGGAATGGTCAGGTTCGGAATTGCAGACTTCCCGGACTATACGGAATAGATAGGTGAAGTTTGAAGTAGAATCGGTGAAGCACGTCATATCAGCTCTTCATATCATGCTGACGTTCCTAAAATTATTGAAATGACATGCTACTTGTTAGCGGCATAGATACGGCCTCGGATCAACCAGTAGAGAGGATGCAATGGATGTTGAACTTACTCATGCAAGAAGTATGCGTGGATCAGCTGCGGAGGTTTCTGTAAAATCGTAAGGAGGCTATTTCGGCTCAGGCACGGCGATTGTCGTCTAGGAGCTTCCCAATCCTTACACGATCTGAGATGTCTTATCAGGTGTCTGGTTGCAGATTTTAGTTTATCTTACTCCAAGGTACGATACACTGAAAACAACCCTGCTTTTAGAGAGTTACAGCTCCACTTGTTTTATAAAAACTAAAACATTCTTCCAAACAAGTTCGAAAATAAATCTATTACTTAGCTTAGCTCTATTACTTAGCTAATCAAAGTTACACAATTCATAGGTTATACGGCACTAGAATTGTTTTTTTTTCTCAGCACCCATGTACATGTGGCATTCATTAAGTGGGATCCAATTCCCACACACCCACTCTTGTGTTCTGAGTACCTTCTAGGGTACATAGGGCCAACGTTAAGGATCTCCATTCTTGGCTTGAGCCCAAGTCTGATTCCCATCAACTTTGTTTATTTCTCTGTTAGGGTTTTGTCGCCAGGTGATCCTGGGTCTGCCTCTGCTGTGATATCCTGCCGGATTCCAGCGCTTGCTTTCAGATTTCGCCTTTGCCCTTACGTTGTCTGTGGCCGGCCTACGTCCATTCACACAGTGGAGTTGCCGTTGATATTGGATCGTCGATGGAGTCAGTATTCGGTATCCAGTTTTGAGCCGCCTGGTGGGCGAGCAGTAAAACATAGACATCGGGTGATGAATACTTGCAAATATATGTGATCCCTGTCAATACGCACCAAGTCTCACCGGTGTAGAACATCGCAGATTTCATGTAAGAGTTGAGTGTTTGAGGTTTGGTGCATTGTCTGGACAGATTGGATCACCATGTTCTATGTTGATCTTGGTCCGCCGTCCGACGTTGGCTGGCTTTGGATTTGTCCTTCTCCAATGTTTGCCCGGCTACCGTGGAGTTCGAGTTTGTTGAGTGAGAGCATACGACCAGGTCATTCAGTTTACTTTACTTGGTAGGGCGTTGAGGCGTTAGAAGACCGGAGCTTATCACTTGTCACATACAGGTTTATGTGACTTATGATCAACCAAATCGAGTCACATTAGAGTTGCAGCAACTAAATCATAACTGTGCTACTAGCAGTATCATCATCTCGTTCGATTGCTCTATGGAGGTAGACTGCTGAAGAGATCCATGATTTCGTCGACTACAATGAGAAATAGCAACAGAGGTATAATACATGCACCCTTGCCTCACTCACGATTCCGTGATCATTCAATACCAAATGGAGGGACTCTTGAAATTAAATGACCTGCTCCAGCATGATGCAAGGCGGACAGAATGGTTCTCACATGATCGTCCTAGGCGGAATTCTGCCTGCTGCCGTCGGAGGATTATCAACCTTTCCCTATATAAGAATTAGGAGAGGTAATCAAAACTTGAAGAAGAAGTTGATCAGCTGGATCGATGAGTGACTGACATGTCGCGTCTTTATCTATCATCATCATATTTGTTCTTGCTCCATTCAGGCATCATGAAATATCGAAGAGGAATTGAATATCGTCGGAATTATCGTCGGCCGGGGAGTCCTCCTGCGCCCGCTTCTCATGTCTGCAGTCAGCAGCACTTGACTTACCTCCCAGACCCGCTTTTAGTTGGTAGGACAAGTATTTAGCTTCTCTGGAAATGTATTAGCTGAAAACGGAGACAATGCTTTCTTGAGACCGTAATAAACGCAGCGCTGACATCGCGTTTGACTATCATCTTCTAATTAGCGACAACGCATTGCTCGGATTCAGCGGTGTCATGAGAGGCTCGGGTGCCGAATCAAAATAGACCGTCGAGAAGAACCAGCTGTGAAGAAATCGTTCGTTGAAGTTCTTAGTACTCGGGTAGTTGATGTTCTGGAAGGTGGCAGCATAGAAGATAGTTGGGCAGTGCAGAATGCTTTTATCGAAATCTGCGAGAAAAACTTGGATGAGCTGCTTCAGCAAAATAATGGATTACAGATGTAACCCGACGGAAGATTGAGGAGCGTAGCGTAGGAGCAAACGGTGAGGGGAGTGAAGAATCAGAGAAATAAAGTAGAGTCCGCCAACGGTATGTATTCCTGTAAGTGGGAGTCGGGTGCTGCTGCAGACAGAACAGGAGAGCATGGGTGGACCTCCTGACCGATGAAGAAAGGATGGCTGCAGCAACCGGAGGTTATTGCCTCGTTTGCTCTTTGACTTGGACAGCTGAAGTGTTGGTTCGAGAACTTCGAACAGCGTCTTCAAGTCTCAGCCAGTGTTTTTCAAAAACCAGCCATCCGAGGCATACAATTTGAAGTATTGGCTAATGATCACGAAACGCTATATTAAAGCCTGTCCACGTTAAATTTCGGATTCTTATGTACTGTCCAATTGATTTGTCGCCATTTTTATTAATTTGGGCGTGTTCAAAATATCTGAAAGCAGCACATAAAGCAGTAAATTTCATCTAAATTGATCGTTTCAGTGGTTTGCGAAAATTTTCAAAAATTGCCTGATGTAATAGGTGTCTGGAATTTAACGTGGACAGGCTTTAGTACTGCGACGCTCATTTATGTTGAGTGAGCTCAAAGGGCTGACCGTTTGCTTTTTTTGTGGCGTCTCACCATCAAAGTCAGCAGGACCATGTGGTTGAGTGTCAATGGGAACAGCCCCCCAAACTTTGCATTAGCCGGATAATCTGAAGATTTAAACATCTTGACAATCTGATATCAGCAGATAGCGAAATCTGGATCGACACGAAATCAGCTGGGGATAACTTTGCGAGTTATCGACATATTTGGAAACCATACCGATCTTGAAACTTGTTGAGTATATAGGCAAAGATAACGCAGATGATGTTTAAAATTTTCAATTCGGACGACTATTCAGCTGGATAGCGTGTTCCGGGCAACATAAAAGCCATCAATACCGATAACAGTATGTAGAAGATGTTCGAGAACATTAGTGGAAATGGGTAGGCCACATATTGCAACGGAGCTTAGACGGTATCTGTAAGCAGGAGTCCCCGTAATATGCGTGATCTGATAGGATATAGAATATTTATACAGATAGATATGTATGCTGTTATTTTCATTTGAAATACTCTTGGTGACAAATGTATGGTCTATAAATGACTATTTTGTACCAAGATAAAAACAGTGATGCACATGTTCTAATTTAAAAAAAATCGACGATAAAAAATTTTTTTCGCCCCTCAATATTTTTGGAAAGTTGAAGGGGGGGGGGGGGTGACATAAAATACTAATATTTGTATCGGCCTTATTTGAGATTGCAAAATGTCTGAACGTTGATATAAGCTACTTTTTTCTACGTGATATAGCTCGAAGTATGAGCAACCCTACGTTGTTAACAAGCAACAAGTTTTTATTAATTTCAAAATTTTATAGTATTAATTAGTATGAAAAATAAACGAAACGTATTAATTGCTTTCCGACCGGTAACTAGTTTCGTTCATGAATGCATATTATGTATCTAATGTCCTACATCAGAGTTCTGTAATACCCACATTAAAAAACAAACTTTTAACTGCATACTTTTCTAAAAGCCATCCCAATCTTCGCAATGAACTTCTATATTAAGTAAAAGTTTGCCAAGAATGCTTCCCGCACAAGATTAAATAAAACAATTAGTCAGGCTCAAGGGAGGCTGCGTTAATTAAATGCGACGAACAGACGGCGATAGTGGATGTATAAATCCTAACACGTCCCGCTAGTTTATGGATCCCGGTTGGCATTAAACGGTTGACCAAGTAATGTGCAGCCTCAGACAGCTGAGCTAGGGCAGTCAGTGGCATTCCGACGGCCAGCCGCCAGTCTGTTGTCTGTGTGTACTAGGCATGTACCGCTGCTGGGTTGTCCCACAAATCTTCCCGGTAATCATGGCACGTTGCAAATATCCTCCGCCGGAGCTATGGCCCCTGTACTAAAAGAGGAATGTTTTATGCAACTGTGAACATTTAGGGAGCTGTTTTGTGTTGAAATATGTGACTACAACTGGAACGATTTGGTATACTGATTACAGCATCCCACTTTTGATATGGCGATGGGGTATTATTTGGGTACAGCTTTGGACTGTACAGAGAACTGGATAAATTTGGTAGGTTGGATTTAATTATTGGACGGGTATTTTGGAAGAGCTATTGAACTGGTGTTGAGAAAATCTTACAGAAAACGCATTTTTCCAAAACCTCGAACAATAAATTTATTTTTTGATTAAAATTGAATTCTTTTGGCGATAGCAGTATTTAGTATATTTTAGAACTTCAACACTCGATGACGCAGGTTGTTGTAGTTTGCACAGAACAGTCGAAAAAAAATTGGTGATTTGTGCCTACATATAATATATACGAAGAAGCATAATGAGTTTGAGACTCAGAATTGCGCGCGTGCTGAATGCTCAACTGCGCGTCGCTGCTTTTGATAATTGAACATAACAGATAGACATAATCCAATCCGTTATCTCATAGATCCCATATTGGGAAATGGAACAATTTATGTTATGGAAAAACTTTGAACGTTAGAAAAGTCTCTTGTCATATGGCAAGTTAGTACTCTCCCAAGCTTCGAAAGTCGAGTTTGATATGAGATAATAAAGACGACCTCATTGCTGAAGGTGTTATACGTAAATGTGAAGCTGTCACCAAGTAGTGGAGTTAAATCGAATAGTACTAACTCGCCCTATGACAAGTGAAGACATTCCAATAAAAAGCTCTCAATGAATTGCTGTTTAAAAGTGATAAATGATTTCTTACAACCACTAGGTAGACACAATGAATAAAAAGTTCACAACAAAATCTCAGACGTTGTCTGTATCGGTTGGTTTATAAGCAAGATTCCACTAGAAAAGAAACACATTTTTGTTTTTATTGCCACATGATTCGCCGATGCAGAATCGTTAGCAGATCACGTTTCTTACAAATTATATATGAATTGCTCAAATGGCAGTGCCATGGATCTAACAAAAACATAACATGTGGGCTGATAAGTGGCGTGTTGAGAGTAAAACAAATCGATTTCAGCACGCACCTGAGATGCAAAATGAGCGTTGTGTAGCAGAGAAAGAGATGTGTTGGATAACTTCCGCGATTAGTGGATCGTGTCTCAGCACTAGCTGATATAAAACGATACTGATCCTTCCGACTCCCATCCACCGTTCAGCCCGATCCAGTATGGCTAGTTGTAAGCTCGTCTCACTGGTTGTTCTGCTGGTTGTGATAGCGCACAGCTGTCTTGGAGAAGAGGAATCCTGTTTAGAGAACAAATTCTTTAAAGGCTGCATCGAGGACAAATTCAAGGCAACCTTCGAGGAAATTATTGACTTGAAGTTCAAATTCAACATACTGCTTATTGACGTTCGGCAACCGGAGGAGCTAAATTGCACTGGATGGATTCCCAACAGCATTAATATTCCTCGTGAGTTTTTAGCCAATGAGATTTGGTTAACTTTAACGATACTGTTTGTGTTTTCTTCCTTTCAGTTGCTTCGATTAGCTTTGATTTGCAGCTTACGGCTAACAAGTTTTTATGCATATATGGTCGGAAGAAACCCACTTTTGACGATTTGGTAATATTCTACTGTAATTCCGGGAATCGATCGGCGAAGGCTGCCCTTCTTGCCCTTCAATTAGGATTTAAGAAGTAAAATCTACCATCCCACGGAATGAACATGCAATTTATCGAAGTTTTGTTTTCAGTGTGAAAAATTATGTTGGATCTTGGATAGAATATGCGAAGCATTTTGGATTACCTTTGGGGTGCACTGGCTGGACACCCGCACCAGGTAAGATCCTCTTATAGCATTTTAAAGAAAAACTTTGTAAAAGGATATATGTTGATTATTCTAGCGGGGCTTGCAGTTACCTACAATTAATTTGGTTGGAAAATTTAAAATTCATAAAATCACAACTAATTGACCACGATGAAATAGCTTCTTCTTATTGGCTGTACATCCCCCACTGGGACATCGCCGCCTCGCTGCTTGGTGTTCATTCAGCCCTTCCACAGTTATTAACCGTGAGGTTTCTATGCCAAGCTACCATTTTTGCATTCGTATATCATGAGGCTAACACGGTGATACTTTTATACCCAGGGAAATCGAGACACTTTACAAACCTTAAATTTCCCAGACCGGCACCCGGAATCGAACCCAGCCACCATCAGCATGGTCTTGCTTTATAGCCGTGCATCTTACCGCTAGGCTAAGGAGGGCCCCTGATGAAATAGCGGGGCTGAATAATAATCCAGAAAATTTATTGCTATTTTTTTGGGTATCCAGAGAATTAACTTCGATGTAGTTTATCTGCCATAACTTTTAAACGTCTTGGCCAATTCAACCCATTCTCAATTTCAATCAAAGAGACCATCGAATGCAACCCGTTGCGAACAACTTTACATAGGTTTAGCATTAGCCTCTTAAAAGTGAGTTGACACTGACCTAGCCAATCTCGTTTTTTTAGCGAAAATTATGTAGAGCTTTTAAGTGGAATGTCATAAGACAAGTTGGTACTATCCTATTGAATTGCACCACTGGATAGATAAGTATCTCGAAATCAGCAGTAAGGCTGTTTTTAGTGTCTTGTACTTGTCTCGACTTAGTCTTTGGTTGTTTCTGACTAGACTAGAGGTTCTCAAACTTTTGGATATGCGACCCACCTAGCAGAATCCCATATTGCTTGCGACCCACCAGCACCAGGTACCAAATCCATTGATTTTGTGAAATTGAATAAAAATGAGTTCGCGTTAGATTGGACAAATTATAATAAATTGCTTTATATCCCATCATAGTATTTGTCAAAAATCCGCCAATTTTTTGGATTGGATGTAAATTGGATTTGAATAGAATTTAAATTGAATTTGGATTGGATTTGAAATTTATTCAAATTGAATTTGAATTGGATTTCGATTTGATGAGGATTGGATTTGAATTAGATTTGGATTGGATTTGAATTAGATTTGGATTGGATTTTAAATAGATTTGGATTTGATTTAGATCGGATTCGAATTGGATTAGGATTAGTTTTGGATTGGGTTCGGGGCTTATATTTGGATTGTATAAGACTTCTTTCTACTTGCCCAAATATCGTATAACAAAAAAAGGCCGTTGACCTCGTCAGGTTTGTTGTTCATCCAATCATTAGTTAGATCCTAATTCAAAATATGGAATAGATTTGTGGGACAAAATATTAACAAAATTATGATTTAAGATTTGTCTTTCGCGACCCACCACTGAACAGCCCATGACCCCCCTGGGGGTCGCGACCCACAGTTTGGGAACCTCTGAACTAGACTATGTTAATTGGTATTAACGTTTCAGTTAGTTTAAACTGAACCAAACGGTGTGTTCAACAACACATGTTTTATAAACAGTATTTTTCTTTTAGCAACAACAACTACCACTCAACGTGTAACTTCAACCACCACCTCACAAACGAATACTCCAAGGTCTTCGACTACAACTACTCATAGAACAACATCTACAACACCCTCTACATCTACATCTACGACAAGTTCTACAACTAGACCTGCCACAACTACTACCTCTAGAACAACATCCACAACCCCAACGACCACACCAGCAACTACCCATAGACACACGTCTACAACACCCGCAACGACCACACCAGCAACTACCCGCACAATAACATCAACACCTATACCTACGACTAGAACCACAAGTGGCCCACCACCTCGCCCACCGCCTCATGGAAAGCTCATCAAGCTTCCTTTCCTTAAAAAATTACCCCCATGTAAAATCCTTGAACTATTCAAATCGTTAGATATGAATTGAATAGCGAAATTTGTTACAAATAAATTATAATAAAAGCATCAGTTCTATATTACGTTTAGGGTTGTTCTCGAAGCTGCATCAAAGATTTTGTACGACACGGACGTGCTTTTTGCTCGCGCATTTTTTCAAGTGTTTTTTCTCGTTCGTTCGCTGTGTTCACGTTTTCGGTGGCCGATTCGGTCGCGGGGAAGGTGCCTAAGCGCACTGCTCTTGGGGGCGCGGGTAACCCCTCCATGTAGCTTTTGCAGAGCAACGTGTTCTCACCTTTGCCGCTTGATAACGCCGGCAATCCGCCGAAAAAAGAAATAAGCTGCAATCGCAGCTGCCGCAGGTGCAACCGAAGCGGAAGGAGAAGTGCTCGCCCGTATTTGTGAAGTGTGATCCGGCGGATTTGCGCACAAAAATTCACCAGCTGATCGCTAAGGGGCTGAAACGTACTTTTCGGCTCTGCAGCGAGGGCGTGAACCCAAGTAACATTTTTAATTTTATGATTTACTACAAGAGTATTTGAATCCTACAACAATAAAACCATAGCCAAGGCTTTTTCTTCTTCATCGCTTACATCAAAACCTTTTGAAGTGTAGTATCTGCCTAGTTGGCCCACTCTTGCAATGGTTTTGAAGGGCAAATGTAAGACGGACTCCAAGATCGAAATATAACAAACCATGAACATTAACTCGGCACCTAAAACCTTTCGAAACACATTTGTAAACCACTATAAAAGAAAGTTGGCATCATTTAAAACCTTTTCTAATCCACTTGATCTCGATGCCTGCGGAATTCTCTAGATCTAACTTTATTCAAGCAATCACATGAATTAATAAAATACGTACAGTCTCAACAAAATATTTTTTTTGTATGTGGAAACTTAAAATGCCATAAACAAACAATTCAAATGAAATATTTTTTATCATCGAATAAAATAATTAAAGCATAGTTGATGTATGGTGCATCATTTTATGATGCCGAATGAGATTTATTGTGTCATATGGTGCAAAACTCTGATAGAACTCATGGGCTCTCAGAAATCCACTTTTCAAAAATTATATAAAATTTTTTTTTCTGGGTTTGCATTTTTTTTTTGCTAAATTGTTATTATTTATTTTTTTAATTATTCGTAGCTGATTTTTTAAATATAATATCGTATATAAACATGAATGTTATGCAGTATAAATACATATTTCGATATAAAACCGCTGAAGTTGTATAGTGAAAAAAATATGGCGATGGCATCCGAGATGATTTTACGAAATTCTTTTGCTCAAATTGTTTTGCTTCAATAAAATCCGGTATAAAATGATTATCATGCTGAATTGCCTCTTTACCAGATCGACTGGCTGTCACAAATGCCGTTTGATCATTTTTCAACATATATGATGACCATAATAAAAGAATATTTGACAGTTCTAGTTTATCAAAAAAAAAACAAACGGCATGGATGGAAGTAAGAATTAAAACTTTGAATTGATCATTTGAAACACGTAAGTAAAAAATGAAGTACTCCACTAGTGATTGATTGTGACGGTACTAAATCAAATAAACAAAAATGCATATTTCCATGCCACCGTCAATGGAAAAGTGAAAAGTTTAAAGTGACTGGGGCGGGACTACGCCCCGTGTTATTTCTTCTATATTTTCTCTTTCCCTTTTATCACCTCGCGATTTCGGAAATGCATATTTCGTCTTCAAGATGATTGATGTAGCTGAAAATGTGTAAGCATACATATTGTGAGTAAGCAAGCAGCATGTTAATATTTCAAAGCTATGTATTTTGGTGGAACAAAGTTTTTAGCTCTTACTACTCGTCTGCACTTTCCAAATATTTGTTGTTTTTTTCCATACATACAATCAGAAATGCAGAGTTTGTGTTTTATAAGACTCTTTATGTAGCAATCACAAATGCCAATTGATCTCATGTGAATCCGAAGTAACTTTTATAGCTACAAAACGATTTTAACAAGTATTTTATCATGTCAAACGAAACAAGCATCGAAGAGCTTTAATGTTATCTTCCATATGGGTTCAACCAAGGCATGAACTGCCATAATAAATTAATATTTAAAATTTTGTATTATTCGGAATTATCACCTTCTTTAAAAGGTTTTGACAACAGCCAGAAGATTGATCATAATTTAAGTGTGATAAATGCTTTTCGTAAGCTGAAGAGCATGACCATTGTCGCAATAAAACCACAATAAATAACATCGAATGCCAAAGAGCTGTTTGAATGTTACTTGTCACTTAAGTGATTCCGGCAAACAAGGACCATCATCAATCCACCGTGGAGTTCCTCGAGGTTTACCAGAATGAGTACTATACTCATCACCATCCCGGCATGAAGCCGCTCAAGATTCAAGTTCTAATTCCGGAACTCAAGATCTGCGGCCTGAAGTCTGTGGCCGTGCACAAGATCGCTCGTTATGACAAGACGAGGAGATATCTCGACTAGCTTTACCTGGTCTATCTGGAGCACGGCTCCACCACGTGGAAGGACTTGAAGCGGGTTGGCGTTATAAATTACACCGCCGTGTCGGCCATATACCGCAACGTCACTGCTTCAACTTCGGGAACGGCACCAGGAACTGCCGCATAAAGCCGCGCTGCAACAAATGTGGCGAACCCCATCCCATCGAAAAGTATGACAAGGAGGTGGCTGATCCTAAATGCGCCAACTGCGGCGACAAACATCGAGCTACAACCGCAACCGGACTGTCCAAAGCGGGCGGCATTTTTGGAAATTCGGTAGAAGGCCTTCACCAGGACCCTGCTGAAGAAGAACCGTGTTCCTGCTCTCAACGAGGTGAACTTTCCAGGCATCCCGGCTCCCGTCGTGCGATTCCAATCCTCCCACCTTTGCAACCTCACAAACGGCTGGCAACCGCTGCACCATCGATTTAAGCTCCAACACCACACGCTCCATCCACCAGCGAATGCCCCCCACTTCCTCCCACTGGATTCCGTCGTCAGGACAATGAGCCCCTTCCGGCTGAGGGCGAGCCACCGCTCTACACATCTAGTTCAAATTTTCATTCAACTGGCAGCGCGACTACGCGGGTGCAAAACACGCTTCGATCAGATCTACAGCCTGGGCATGTTCGTCATTGAAAATGACTGCTAGGGTGGGTCTGGTCAATTAGAACGCTGACAAGTCAGACAAAAATGGTTGCAGCAACTTGATTGTGACTAAATCTGGTCACATATTGGTTGCAGTAACCTATGTGGTACATGTGTGCTGCTAGGGGGTTGGTATCCTCGACGAGAGAGAGATCGACGTGGCCTTCATCACGGAAACGTACCTGAAGCCTCATCGATGCCATTGGGGTAGAAGTTACTACTTCCGACAGCGTAATCATCTCATCGTGGCATACTGACCAAAGCAAGCGAAGGAGATCGATGGGACATCGGCCGCCCTTCATAGAGACATCGTGGAGCTTACACGGCGCCAAGGACAATACATAATTCCCGGCGATCCGAATGCAAGACATCAAGCCAGGGGAAACTCAAAAAGCAATCATAACGGCACAATATAGAAGAAAGCCATTACACCATCCTGAGCTCGAATTCACCCACCCGCCTGACCAGAGCCGGGGTTCATTCGACGTTCGACCTGTTCATCACGAACATAGACAACCACTTATCGCAGCCGATCGTCTATCAGGAGCTCAACCCGGATCACTATCCGGTGGTAGCCAAAATCGGTTCGTCGATCAACCGTCACCAACTCTCCAGAAGGAAATACCATCGAGTGAACTGGCAACGGTTCCAGCAGTGCGTTGACACAATCCTCAACTACGAGGTGCGTCCGGAGACGCCAAAAAGTATCGACCGCCAGCTGTGTGTCATCGAAGAGGCAATCTCGGTTGCCAGGGAGCAGCATGTTCCAACGGATCGTCAGGTAAACAACACCCTAACCATTGACACCCTCATCAAAGATCTCATTCGTCTTTGCAACATGGGTCGAGTACCAACGTACTGGGCTGCCTACACTCAAAACCCGTTGCAATCGCTTGACAAAAGTAATCCAGGCCAGAATGGTTGACCTCAGAAATAATGATTTTCCCAATAAGATCCGCGCTCAACCAGAATGTGCTAAGCCGTTCTGGAAGTTGACCAAGAATCTTAAATCCAAGCCTCGACGCATTTCATCTTCGATGCCATTGGACAGCAATGATTCTAAGGATCGCTTGATAACTCCTGCAGAGAAGGTCGTCACTTTGTCAGGTCATCACTTTGTCAGCTCGCACAATCTTGGACAGAAAAACATCTGCCCATACGAAGCAGCCGTTAACGAGCATGCTAACAACATCCATCTTATTTACAACGACTTTCCGGAGGAGTTGGAGATTTCAGCTGGCGAATTGATGGCCTATATCAATCATCGAGAAACATAAAGGCCCCAGGCTGCAACAGCGTCCTGAATCTCGAACTCAAACACATGATTGCTCCATTTTCCGAGCACTTTCCTCTTTAATCAGTGTCTCCGTCTCTGCTATTTTCCATCGTCCTGGAAGTCAGTCAAAGTCATCTCCATCCGGAAACCTGGGAAGGATCTTTCTCTCTGAAAAGTTATTGCCCCATCAGTATTCTCTCAAGGTTATCCAAGCTGTTTGAAAAGGCGTTTCACAGCCGGTTACTTGAGTCTGCCGAACACCATAACATCTTGCTCGAGGAACAGTTTGGTTTCCGATGCGGTCGATCAACCGTACACCAACTTACCCGAGTTACCAACGTCCTCAGATGGAACAAGTTTGTCTCACAAACATTCGACAATGTATGGTATGATGGCCTGGTGTTCAAACTACATCGCTACAATCTTCCCAGTTATAGGGTGCAGCAGAAAATAATGCGAAAATATTAAAACTTGAATATTGGGTTATTTCGAGTAGCTAGTTACTAATTTCTGTTGAAAGTATATTTGTTTATGTCTACTTTCAAATGCTGCACCAAGAGATTGTAATTGTTTTATTGTAAATTTCTAAAAATGTATGCAAAAGAAGTGGTTACTAGTTTGTTGCTCGCCCAGAGGACGCCGAATGAGATTACTATGGTGGAAGTATGTCTTTTGGCCTCAATTTATCGCCTTAAAACGTCTCTGCAGGATGCGTCTAAGCAGCGGAAGCCGGGAAGTGGACATCCATGCTTTGCACATATGCCAAATGTGATCAAATCGGCTCGTAGATTGCTCGCAACCTGGTACGTTCCATAAACAAATGCCAAAGAAGTCAAAATATCTGAGAAATACATGCGAGATCCATCAAAATAGACTTGCATGTACGTTCCAGAGCTTGAGTGAAACGCCACTTGATTACGGACGGAAACTATGAGTATAGGAAACTACGAGTGACTCGTTCAAAAAAATTGCTTTCTTTTTGAAGAAGGAAAAAATATAATTCTGTCCTCGCTTTTCAGCATCGATGCTGACACCAACGACTGAACGGACCGATTCATTCCACCGAGGAAATTGTGGATGTTCTGGAGAAAATGATGTTCAAATTCCAAACCAATCCGGCTGATGTCATGAGGTTTGGCTTGGTGGCCGCAACGGTTTGAAACTGCCGGCTGTTTTCATTTATGTTGGGTTTGAAATCAATACCGAATTATTTATCAGTATTTCAAAGGGCCAAGTGCTTCTCTGGGTGAAGGACGTATCCGATGATCATAACGTTGTCCTACAGCATGATGGAGCGCCATGTCACACGTCCAATCGACCCAACAATGGTTGAAGAACAAAATGAAATTTTGGTCGAAAGGTTTGTGGCCCCCTAGCAGTCCATTGGGGCGTATGTTGAAGCACGAGCCTGCAAACCATCGCACCCTTGTGTGAAGACCCTAACGTCAGCCCTAACATGCACATGGCAGTCGATGTAGGAGGACTAGGCTCGAAAGGGGTGTTTTAACTCCGGCGTTGTTTTGAAGATATTATTAATAAAAATAGAGCACACATTCCGTAAAATTGTTTGAAAGGGTCTTATAATGACAACCGAATTCGAAAATGTTAATATTATTGCTTGGAGCAGTTCAAATGGGATTTGAAAGAAATAAAACCAATTTTCGCATTATTTTCTGCCGCATACTGTACCTGGTGAAAATCGTCAACAATTATCTGTCGGCAAGGACATTCCGGGTCTCAATCACCGGAACGAGTTCCAATGCGCATGACATTGTCGCGGGCGTCCCCCAGGGTAGCATCCTCGGGCCCCTGCTGTTTAATCTGTTCACCTCCGACATGCCAGAACCTCCCGAAGGCGGTATTCTGTCTCTGTTCGCAGATGACACCTCCATCGTCTACAACGGTAGAGTGATCAGAGCGCTAGTGGCAAAATTCCAACGAAGCCTGGATGACCTGACAGAGTACCTCACCAGCTGGAAGATTTGTATCAAACCCAGGTCATCATTTTCCACCACTCTGAATCCCCCAAACATGTTCCGCCTGGGGACTGTAAAATCATCCTCAATTGCACAACTGTGGAATGGGCCAATGAGGCTTGATCAACCGCCGGTCGTCATTGTCCCTGAAAAATAAGCTTGCTGTTTACAAGCAAATCATCCTCCCCGTGATCGTATACGGCATGCCGGTCAGGGCGAGCTGCACAAAAGCTCATCACCTCAAACTTCGACGGGTTCAAAACAAATTCCTGAAGATAATCTTCAGGACAAGAACATCCGAGGCCCACCGTCTGGCTGGGATAAAAACATTACATGAACGCTTTGGTGAGAGTAAAGAAAGGTTTAGGGTCCGTTGGTTATCCGCGGACCAAGCTGCTATTAGGGCACTTTTTCCAATCTAGGTTATCAAATTTTCTGTAGTGTAAATAGAGTAGTTAGGTTATCAAATTCATAGCTATAAGTTTTTAAACAAAATAGAGCCTTATAAAGGTCATTCTGTAGGATTATTCTTAGGAAAAACTTTGTAATAAATAATACAAAACACATGCAAAGCTAAGGGCTAACAAGGCCAAACACATATACTTTAAAAAATAATGTAAAAACACAGACAAATGAAAATAAGAATTAATTGATATCAAAAATACATTCAGTTTTAAGGACTGTATCGAAAATAAGTTATCCACTTTCAAAGTGTTACTCCTCAAAAGCTCATGAAGGTATTGGTTTGTTTTATCCTGCATTCGATGTATTCATATGTTAATTTTCAAATCAGAATTTTTTGTTTGTTGAAAATTGTTTCGAAAATTGAAAATGTTATTGAAATTCGAGTTTTGGACGCATGGCTCCGTAAGAAATGGGTCGAGGTGGATAATTTGACCAAGCGTTTCGCTATACACCTTGCAAAGGTCAGGAAAGATCCATAACGGCTAATTTATTATATGCATGCAATTAACATTCAATAATACACCAGCAAACTACGATACATAGCTAAATACAAACTACGAAGTTCCCGTTTTTGTTCCTCACACGTCCAACTTGATATTGAATTTCATATCAACTATTGGAAGCACTCTCGCATTCTATCCGTACTCAGTGCGGGGAAATTTGAATGAATTCGAGTGGCCGTTGAAGTGAATTAGCGAAATTAGGAAAACTTTGAAAGCTGAAGAAGTGTGTGGAGCGTGTGGCGGTGTATGTGGAAGCGCCAACTGGACTGAATTGCCATTCGCCTATGATTGCTATAGGTGCCGAAATGGGAAAACGAAAACTTTCCCATTAAATTGGTTTGCCATTCGACCGGTGAAGCCATTAAGTACAGAAGGTTTAGCTAATGAGGTTCCAGCTGATGGTGGTGTGCTGTGCTACCGATTTTATCTTCTAGATTTTTGGGACACAGATCAGTGCACAGAATAAAATGAAGCATTCGATCCCCGGTCAAATTGTGTGTTAATGTTGTCCTATTTCAAATAAGATGCATTTTGCTGCAGATGCAGAATAGACTGGCCCAGCCTTCTATGGGGAGAAAAAAAAGTCGAATAATACGGGGCAGGATTGTACCTTTGGGCGAGAAAATCCATCTCTGAAAATTTCTGACGCATTTGATTTGAAGTTTGTTTGGTGGTTTCAGCCAAAATGCATAGGAAATTAAACTTCCGTCACTCTTTCGTTCAAGAAGTTGGTTCGGTATGCCCGATTGAGCTCATAATTGCAACAAAGGCAGTTAATATGTTAAGGATCAATTCTACAGAACATTATACGAAGATTGAAAGAAATTTAATATACCTAGATTTCGACTGATTTTTTAGGAGTTGGGTTATGCACTTCGGAATTCAGTGATTGTCATGAAAAACGTGCTTTTCAGTGCATTACATTGATATTAATGCAAACCATTTACATTTAAGCTGGAAAATTCATGAAAAAAAGTGCGTAATAAAAATAGCACCACTTCAGTTTTTCATCAATGATTGGTAATATTTTAGCAAAAACCATCTTAAAATACATGATAAATTTATCAATGTTACGCCGCTGATCAATGTTCCCCCGAATTACGGTACCACTCTTTTTGAACTATTTTAAAGATTTATCCATTTTCACAAAAATTCAATGCACAGTAACATCCGCACAGCCAGATACGACATAATTGATTTTGTCAACAATGATGAATCAACAGCAATTATGTTGTGTTGAACAACATTTGATAGAACATCACTATAAATAAATAAGTAAGTTATTTTAACAGTTATCATACAGTAAATATATTTCACAACTAATCAGCATGTTTGGTTCAAAGGCTTCCAATCTAATATAAGACACATTACTTCATTGAATTGCACATTTTCGGCAGCGCTGTTGAATAACAAATTCTAACAAATGTTATTAAGCATCACATAAACATGTTATTCAATATCAACTTGATTACACAAAATAGTATTTATTTTGGTGGAATAAAGTATATTTACAGTGGATTAATCAACTGTATTTCACCCTACCAGGGAAATTTTAGGGCAACATTTGTTAAACTTTTATTCGATGCTTTATTCAAATAACAACAAAACAGGGAACTAATGCGGTGATTTCAATCAGTATAACATTTTTTAAACAACTTCTTAAACATGCTTTATTGTTCAACTACCATCGCTTCTATACAACAATTCTCGCTTAACTTTTCAAAAGGACCTAAGTAACATTTTTTTTCATGAATTAATTTGAATAGCGCAATCAACAGAACAACATGAAAGCTTTTGATTGTAGTACTCAAATTAATTCATGAAAAAAATGTTACTTAGGTCCTTTTGAAAAGTTCAGCAAAAATTGATCAACAAGCTTGTTGATTTGTGGCTCTGAATTGTTTCTTGGAAAGTACTTCAGCTTAAATGTAAATTATCCCCATCAATATTAAAGTAATGTATTGAAAAGTTGCGAAACAGAATGTGAAATTCTGAACTCAAACGACCATCATCTATTCATTATTTCACAAAATATTGTACGTGGAACGAATTCAGTATCGTTGTTTGCGTATTGCCCTTGGCTGCATGCATTCAACGCATAACATGAGCCTGAAGGTGCTTGCTGGAGTCACTCCTTTAAAGCACCGTTACTGGGAGCTCTCGCTTAGAATACTCATCAAATGTGGAACAAGTAACACACTTGTTCTAGATAACTTCGATAATATGCTTGAACTAACTTGTCGTTCAAGATTCCTGAGAGTTTATCTCAACTACATATCATCAGATCTTTGTCTTCCGTGTTATAATCCCCTCGAGTTCACTTCACCAACGACAGTTCCTCAATTGTATACGATCTGTCCATGAAACATGCTATTCAAGGAATACCAGATCATCTTCGACAAATATCTATTCCCTCACTTTTTTCTGAAAAATATGAACATGTCAATTGCAACAACAGATATTTCACTGATGGTTCTCGCATCAACGGAACCACTGGCTTCGGTGTTTTCAATGTAACTTCAACCACCTTCCAAAAACTTCAGGAACCGTGTTCGGTTTATGTTGCTGAGCTGGCAGCAATTAACTTCGCTTTGGGGATAATTTCCAATCAGCCCGTAGACCATTATTTCATCTTCTCGGATAGTCTTAGTTCTATCGAGGCACTTCGGTCGATGAAACCTGTTAAGCACGCATCTTACTTTCTTACAAACATAAGAGAGCAGATGCGTGTTTTGGTCGAAAGATCATTCAAGATTACCTTTGTTTGGGTCCCATCTCACTGCTCAATCTACGGCAATGAGAAGGCAGACTCGCTGGCAAAGGTGGGCGCACAGGAAGGTGAGGTTTATGATAGACAATTATCGAGTAACGAGTTTTTCCCATTAGTCCGTCAGAGAACTCTTCAAAGTTGGCAAAGGAATTGGACACACAATGAACTCGGACGGTGGCTATTTTCCATAGTTCCAAAAGTTTCTGGGCGAGCGTGGTTCAGAGGTGAGGACTTAAGTCGAGGCTTCATTCGCGTGATGTCGAGACTTATGTCCAATCACTATTCACTAAACGCACATCTGTACAGAATAAACCTTGTCGATAGCAACTTATGTAGGTGCGGAGCCGGTTATGATGACATCGATCACGTAGTTTGGTATTGCTCGGAAAATGACGCCTCCAGAGAGCGACTATTGGATACCCTAGTGGCCCGAGGTAAACAACCCTTCAGGGAAATTCGAGGTGTTTTGGGGGATCGTGATGCGGTCTATATGCAGGCCATTTATAGTTTCATTTGTGATTCTGACATCAAAATCTAATTTTTTTTTCTTCTGTCAAAGTTTTTTTGTACTGTCTCTGTCTCTATGTTCCGTAGATCTCCGTTACTCAGGCCATCCGGAAGACGCTCCCAGTAGAACCAATCCTCGAGCACGACGACACGCCACGTCGTCCCTTACGGCAAATGCCCAGATGAGCAGACAAAATTCCTTGATTCCGAATCCTAAGCCTCGTCCATCCTTTAATATTGTAAACTAACCTCGAGTCACCACGAGTACGCTGGCTCCTATCCCTCTCTTACTAACTAAAAAAAATGACATTGATTGTATATATCACAAAGAAATATGGCTCCGTAAAGTGTTATACACGCCTGAGCCTACCAAATAAACGAACTTGGAAAAAAAAATATATTGTACGTGGATTTCCCTATTGGACCCGACCGTTCGAAATAGTCGCTCCTTGAACGGTCGTTGGAATCGCCGTTTTCACCTTCACACCGGTTTTCATAGTAAAATCTGTCAAAACTGACAAGTCTGCCACGTGATTTTTGCTGTTTCCCTCGGACTTCTCTTTCTTTTTCCGATGTTTTGACATCTGTTTTGATAGACAAGGAGCAAAAAAACAAGGTAATCTACCAAACATTTATTGAGTTTGGCAAACCTTGCTGCAAAAGGGAACGTTTGAAATAGGCAAGTGAACCGACCTTCGAATCCATTGGTCAAGTAAATCCACAATATTAGAAAAAGAACATGGTACACAAACACACTTACGCTGTTAGACACAAACAATGATGTTATCGATCATTTAATAATTTGCGTTTGATCATTTAGTAGTTTGTCAATAACACATTCCAAAAGCTGAATTTCAAAATTTGTGTATGGTGGACTTCTAGTGCAAAGGTATTTCTACAACTCTGCGTAATGGTTTGTTGTTAGAATTCAACTAATAACGGAGTTATAGCGCTAGTAGCAGTAGCTTAACACCACGTAGCTTAATGATTGGAATTTTGTTATCATTTAGTCTAAGTTACTGATACTATAGCTATAACTCCGTTACTAGTGGAATTCAAACAAACAATTCAGCTTCTGGAATGAGTTATTGACAAACTACTAAATGATCGAACGCAAATTACTAAATGATCGATAACATCCTTGGACACAAATACTTAAACATGTACATACACATACACGCACATCACATATACATACAGATATCACCTCGCTGAGCTGAATATATTTGTATGTGACAAACGTTCTTAAGCCCACTCTGCCTTGGATCGTTGTTATATTATTTAAACGTTGAACTACTTCCTGCATCACGATCCCAAAAAAACTTTATTTCTCCTCTCGTATTTATTCCTGGCGAAAAGTGGGAAAACATTATTAGCAATAATTAAATTTGGAGAAAAGTTTCGGATAAACTTCCCATCGCGTTTTCACGTTTTGCTTTGCTGAAGCGAGCGTTTTATGCTCTTAACATAAACGATAGAAAACACACAAAAAAACATATACGACGCTGTTTTCCGGAAACGATTATGATGACAACATCGACTCAAGACCGACAACTCTTGCTGTCGCTGGGAAAACAACTTTATTTAGCCTTTTTTTTATCTGGCTCTGACCAAGTCACACGGACGGAGAACAAACAAAGCTGGGCAGTTTTGAAAGTGCACGAAAAACGTTTTAAACCCTGTAATGCAATCGATTTTGTTTGGATTACTGTTTGGAAGCTAACGTGTAGTTATTTCATTTCAATCTCCAAGGGTCTCCAGCCAGGCTTGCGAACAAAGGCGTTGGATTGCCAATCCGAAGATGGCGAGGAACAAATATTATATAGGAACATGTTATTAATAATGGGACAAATACTCTATTAACAAATAATTGATGCTTAATGAATTCGGATCTCTCTAAATCTGCAGTAGCACTAAAAGACAAAGTAAAAATAATTAATAGATTTACAGTGGTATTGATTGCAATGTGTATCTAAAAACGCATATTACTCCGGTGTCTATTGCAGGGTTAGAAGCCGTCGAAGTTACTCTACTCTAAATTCTAGGAGCAGAACGAATCAGAAACTATAGCAGGCAAGACACGATGCGGGCTGTGAAAAGGGATTACACAAAGAAAAAAAAATGCAAGCAGGGATAAAGTTTTATCTTAAATTTAAATAAATAACATTAACAGAATCGAAACATACGAAACAACATTAATATTAAACAGCGAGGAAGCCCGTTCAAACTCTGGCACGATACGGCACACATCGAAAGCCACTAACGTCCTATTTAACATCCACTTGGTTAGTAGGTGTAGGATGGACGGAAGATGATGGCTTCGTTAACTTATCGTTGGGGTATATTGCCGTTGGCCAGACGGGTGACTTGGCGGAAATAGGAATCCTTGCGAGGTGACTGACATAGGAGATGTAGTGGACGGCACCAGCACCGTCTCGCCCTGGTTGTTTATACTCACGTGCTGAGCCAGCCGCCATTTCTCGCTCTGATGCTCGGAGTGCCGCAATATCAGCTGAATTAGTTTGAATGCACCGAAAACGATGAATACTCCGAACATCAGCCACAGAATGGTTGATTTGGTGTCAAAGTTGTCCTGTATGGGCCGGGTATCCACGTTTTCCTGGTGCAACGTCTGGATTCGTTGATATTCCTAGATTGAAAATGCGTTTTAAAAATACATTTTAGATTTCTCTTGGGCCCGATGCCCACGTAGCGACTTTAAAACGCTGCACTGTGTGGTCGCAGCTTCACGCAACTACGTGTGCACGATTACATCTGACGCATTAGGGTTCTTTCTACCCTAATTGCGTTGATACGGCTCGCACGCAAGTGCAATCACACTACGTGGACATTGAGTCTAGCAGTGCATTATGAATTCTTACCGTTGAACTGTAATTTGGTTGGATGAAGTTTTCGACCACAATAATATCCCGAGGCTTGCCTCTCTCGTCCATACATTCGATCCCTTGTGTATTCATAATACTATCCGCAGACACCACTGCGTAATTCTTTCCGTACTCAACGTTCTTACTGTGCTTCATTAGTTCCAAGATCAAAAACTGGCAAGTCCAAGGGTTTCCATTCAATCGAACGTGACCCAAGCCCTGCAGTGTGGACACATTCAACTGTTGAAACAGGTTGTGACTCATGTTCAAATGGTCCAGATAAGTAACTGGCCACAGGAAGGCATCCAGTGACAATTGATTGTGCGACAAGTCCAGCGTGCGCAACCTCTTGGAGTCTTCGAAAATGTTAGCTTCGATGTCGGAAAGGGCATTGCCCGACAGGTTTAGTACCTCCAGCCGTGAGCTGTACTCGAACAGCTTGTTATCAATGTAGGCCAGCCGGTTTGCTGATAGGTCCAAAATGCGAACCAATGAGTAGTCTTTGAATATGTATTTGTTCAATTGTGTGATGTGGTTGTGGCTGGCGTTGAACACCTGAAACGAGAGAAAATAAATAAGATTTAGTTTATAACGAATTTCTGGGTGCTATGATGTGAAAAAAGAGAAATATCATTGCATCGGAAGCCTCCTTTCAAGAGGCTCGGAAGCCTCCTTTCAAGAGGCTCGGAAGCCTCCTTTCAAGAGGCTCGGAAGCCTCCTTTCAAGAGGCTCGGAAGCCTCCTTTCAAGAGGCTCGGAAGCCTCCTTTCAAGAGGCTCGGAAGCCTCCTTTCAAGAGGCTCAGAGCCTCCTTTCAAGAGGCCTGGAAGCCTCCTTTCAAGAGGCTCAGAAGCCTCCTTTCAAGAGGCCTGAAGCCTCCTTTCAAGAGGCTCAGAAGCCTCCTTTCAAGAGGCCTGGAAGCCTCCTTTCAAGAGGCCCAGCCTCCTTCAAGAGGCCTCGGAAGCCTCCTTTCAAGAGGCCTCAGCCTCCTTTCAAGAGGCTCAGAAGCCTCCTTTCAAGAGGCCCAGCCTCCTTTCAAGAGGCTCAGAAGCCTCCTTTCAAGAGGCTCAGAGCCTCCTTTCAAGAGGCTCAGAAGCCTCCTTTCAAGAGGCCCGGAAGCCTCCTTTCAAGAGGCTCAAGCCTCCTTTCAAGAGGCTCAGAGCCTCCTTTCAAGAGGCCTCAGAAGCCTCCTTTCAAGAGGCCTGGAAGCCTCCTTTCAAGAGGCTCAGGCCTCCTTTCAAGAGGCTTGGAAGCCTCCTTTCAAGAGGCTTGGAAGCCTCCTTTCAAGAGGCCTGGAAGCCTCCTTTCAAGAGGCCAGGAAGCCTCCTTTCAAGAGGCCTCAGGCCTCCTTTCAAGAGGCCTGGAAGCCTCCTTTCAAGAGGCTCAGAAGCCTCCTTTCAAGAGGCTCAGAAGCCTCCTTTCAAGAGGCTCAGAGCCTCCTTTCAAGAGGCTCAGAAGCCTCCTTTCAAGAGGCTCGGAAGCCTCCTTTCAAGAGGCTCAGAAGCCTCCTTTCAAGAGGCCTGGAAGCCTCCTTTCAAGAGGCTCGGAAGCCTCCTTTCAAGAGGCCTCAGAAGCCTCCTTTCAAGAGGCTCAGAAGCCTCCCTTTCAAGAGGCTCAGGCCTCCTTTCAAGAGGCTCAGAAGCCTCCTTTCAAGAGGCCTGGAAACTCCTTTCAAGAGGCCTCCAGCCTCCTTTCAAGAGGCCTCAGCCTCCTTCAAGAGGCTCAGAGCCTCCTTTCAAGAGGCCTCGAAGCCTCCTTTCAAGAGGCCTCAGAGCCTCCTTTCAAGAGGCCTGGAAGCCTCCTTTCAAGAGGCCCAGCCTCCTTTCAAGAGGCTCAGAAGCCTCCTTTCAAGAGGCTCAGAGCCTCCTTTCAAGAGGCCTGGAAGCCTCCTTTCAAGAGGCTCAGCCCTCCTTTCAAGAGGCTCAGCCTCCTTTCAAGAGGCTCGGAAGCCTCCTTTCAAGAGGCTCAGGCCTCCTTTCAAGAGGCCTGGAAGCCTCCTTCAAGAGGCTCCAGCCTCCTTTCAAGAGGCCTCAGAAGCCTCCTTTCAAGAGGCCTGGAAGCCTCCTTTCAAGAGGCTCAGAAGCCTCCTTTCAAGAGGCCTCAGAGCCTCTTTCAAGAGGCTCAGCCTCCCTTTCAAGAGGCTCAGGAAGCCTCCTTTCAAGAGGCTCAGAAGCCTCCTTTCAAGAGGCCTCAAGCCTCCTTTCAAGAGGCCTGGAAGCCCTCCTTTCAAGAGGCCTCAGAGCCTCCTTTCAAGAGGCCCGGAAGCCTCCTTTCAAGAGGCCTCAAGCCTCCTTTCAAGAGGCCTCAAGCCTCCTTTCAAGAGGCCTGGAAGCCTCCTTCAAGAGGCTCGGAAGCCTCCTTTCAAGAGGCCTCAAGCCTCCTTTCAAGAGGCCCGGAAGCCTCCTTTCAAGAGGCTCAGAGCCTCCTTTCAAGAGGCTCAGAGCCTCCTTTCAAGAGGCTCAGAAGCCTCCTTTCAAGAGGCTCAGAAGCCTCCTTTCAAGAGGCTCAGAAGCCTCCTTTCAAGAGGCTCGGAAGCCTCCTTTCAAGAGAGGCTCAGAGCCTCCTTTCAAGAGGCCTCAGAAGCCTCCTTCAAGAGGCCTGGAAGCCTCCTTCAAGAGGCTCAGAAGCCTCCTTTCAAGAGGCTCAGAAGCCTCCTTTCAAGAGGCCTGGAAGCCTCCTTTCAAGAGGCTCAGAGCCTCCTTTCAAGAGGCCTGAAAGCCTCCTTTCAAGAGGCCTCAAGCCTCCTTTCAAGAGGCTCAAGCCTCCTTTCAAGAGGCTCGGAAGCCTCCTTTCAAGAGGCTCGGAAGCCTCCTTTCAAGAGGCTCGGAAGCCTCCTTTCAAGAGGCTCGGAAGCCTCCTTTCAAGAGGCTCGGAAGCCTCCTTTCTCGAATTCGTCCCACCAAGAGGCTTGGAATTCTTCTTTCAAGAGGCTCAGAAGCGTCATTTCAAGATGTGCCGAATCTCCTTTTAAGAGGCTTGGAAGCCTCCGTCGTTCAAGAGACTTGAAAACCTGCTTTAAAGAGGCTCGGAAGCCTCCTTCCAACAGGCTTGTAAGCCTTTTTTCAAGAAGCTTGAAAGCTTCGTTTCAAGAGACTCGGTTCTGATTCTAATTTAAAGAGGCTTGGAAGCTTTTTTCTGGACATTCGGAATAGGAAGTCTCCAAATGTCAACAGGTCATTAGCTGTACAGGAACAAGTCATTTGCTGATTAAGCCCTATAGCAAAAATGTCGACCAGTGGACCAAAATGACCATTTCGGCCATACAAACTATGCGGCCAAATGACCTTGTGGTCATTTTTCGGCCAAAGGCCGAATTTTCCAATTCTTTCTATGGGCCATTTTATTCCATTCAATTTGATGCCCGCATTTTTTGGACAAAATTCCAGCCAAATCGGTCAATGTTTGGGCGGTGCTGAACTTATTAAAAGAAACAAGAAGCACTCATTCGGGTGTTGATGTAATAAAAAATCAACATCAGAACAGTAGTTACATGACTACACATTGCTTAATAAGCTTGGGTAAGTGTTCAAATAGTGTATTCTCTATGTCGCGTAATAAAAATAAGTGACAAAGTTTGATGGAAAGAATTTTCCAAAGGCAAGTTCTCTTCATGACTGTGGTGCAATAACATGGAATCTAATTGTTCTCTGCAGCGACATAAGTTATTGGCAAGTATGACCATGTGAAGTAAATTAGACGCACAATTTTGGTGAAGATTTATCATTTTATAGCACATTTTTCGTCATTGCAAAAATAGCGTACAACTCGTGCTGAAAAAATCATCTTTTTGCAACTAGTTGCACAAACTACTATTTACTGCTTTATTACAAACTACAAAGTATTTGTCTTGACAAAAATTGTAACAAAAGTTTCCCTAAAAAACTTCGTCGATGACGCCAAGTTCATAATTATTTCCATTTTATAGAATTAGGAGAATTAGAGACGGAAGTATAGATTTGATAGTTCCGTTAGGATATGACACGCATTAAGATTGTTTTCGATAGAGGTGTCTTTTTTAACCCTTAAATGCGCAATGTCGTTTTAAAACAACGAACCAAAGATACATTTAATGTTTATTTACTTAATTGGTTATTTACGTAAAAAATATTCTCGACGATTTAAAACAAATCGCTTTGCGCCTTTAAGGGTTGCGGGCAGATGGCGTTTTTTGTGAACTTCAAACAAGCGCATTAGCTTACTGATAAAATGTCTAGAAGACGATAAATCACATAACAAAACTATTCATATAAACGCGTTAGAATACGATTTTAGCCACTGCCTAGCGGGGTGTTTATACGCCGCTAATAGTGAGCACTCAAGTGATTTACTGCTATTGGGATTATGATAGTAAACAGCCTCAACTTACCTCCAAGCTAACCAACCCCTTGAAGCTATCTTCGCGAAAGTTCTCGATGCGATTGTAGCTCAGATCCAACACGCGCAGATCGGCATTCTTCCTGAAGGTTTGGTCAGCGACGTCCTCCAGCTGGTTGCAGCTGATGTTGAACATCATCAGTCGGGGCAGATTTGACAGGAGATCCGCTTCGAAGACGCTGATTTGATTTTCCTGCAGCTGGAGCGTTTTCAGGTGACTGTTTCCGATGAAAGCAAAATAGTCGACGAACGTGATAAGGTTGTGATGGAAGGACACGTGGGTCAGTTTGCTGAGGCCTTTCAGGGTGTGCTCCTCGATGGATGTTAGTAGGTTTCGACCAAGGTTTAGGAACTTGAGATTAGGAGTGACTTTAAAGGTTCCTTCCGGTATGGTGTGGATCAGGTTACCGGCGAGGTTTAGTTTGCTTAGGTTGGGATACCGGTAGAAAGATTGGGCATTGATACCTTTCAGAAGATTCTTCCGTAGATCTAGTGTTTGAAGGTGTTCGAGATCGTATTCACTCCAAGACTTTATGGATGTCAGATTGTTTCTAGATAAATTGAGCACCTCTAGGTTCCGGAGGCCATTGAGAGCAAAGTCATGCAGATTGCTAAGACGGCTGTCGCAAATCTCCAGAGTGTGAAGATCTGCGAAACGAATGAAGATGGCATTCGGAAGCTCTTGCAGATAACAGTGATTTATGATGATCGTTGAAGGATTTGGATTATTCTCCCGAATGTTGCGCAAATCTTCCACATAGCATGCTGTCATCGTGATGGCGTCATTTTCATCATCCAGTTCGATATCGGCCGTGTTCCGTCGTTGGTCAGCTGTTGCAGCCAAGTGGAGGCCAAAGTTTGCCGCCAGCAGTGTGAGAAACCACATTCGACCTAACATTGCGGCTCCGATAGTGTTACAACGGCGATTTCTTGACCGAAACTTTTTATCTCAATCACACCAGCACTCCAACGACGAAAATTTTCAGGTTAATTTGAATAATTGAAAAGCAACAACAATTTTGCTTACTGGAGGAAAAGCTTCAAATCAATCAAATCATTTTCCGCTTTTTGCTATTTTAGTTTTGAACAATTTTCCATAACGTTTTTCAATGTGCTAATGATAATTTCCTTTTTTGTTCCCGTAATAATTCTTACGGCTGTAACATTTTCTTGATTGTTCACCAATGGCCGGTATAATACGCAATTGAAAAATCATTAACCCATTAACTTTCACTTGTTCGGTTTTTCCTTTCGCTTGATGGTCCAATAATGACGACTTGGTCCGGCTGGTCGTCGCTGCGCCAAAGAACGATAATTACACTTGAGTCTAAAGGTTTCGCCGCACACATTGGTCGTTCGTTATCGACTGGCCCGAGATTTGCGCGCATGGATTCTCGTCACCCACCACGGACGACCTGAGTACCTACCGGGAACCGCCAAGTGGTTGACAATCATAAAGAAGCTAGTCAGTGCTATATAATTCACATCAACGTGCGAAAATATTGAAATGTGCCGCGGGATTAATTTTCGATGGTAAATTCTGATCTAGAAGGACCTATCGTTCTGGCTATGTTTTTCTCAGTGTCGCAAAAAAAAAAAATACGAATGAATTAGGCGAATATTGAATATGCATTTCGTTTTCATAATTATGCGGATGAAGGTTATTATTAGACAAAGCTATAAACGTCGGAGACAGAGAATTTACAACAAATTTGTTGTAAATATTGTTGTTTGTAACACATATTGATATATTTGTGATATGAATCTGTTATGACTAACTGGCCGGGTAGAAATAAACGTGGTGAGTTTAAAATTTACCACGGGCATAATTATATAATACAATGTAGTGATATAAATGTTTAACATGATTATTTTGCTAGGTACGAAAAAACTTCACAACAAAAACTAACATAAAGTGTAGTTTATGGCTGTTTAAAGGTAAACTTTAAACAGGAAGTTTGCTATTCAGTTGTAATCAAAACTTGAAAATTTTTCGTTGCTTCTTTGAGAATGGTGTCTCTAAAAATGCGAGATGTTTGTTGTTATTACTATTTTGTGTTCTAGGCTGTTCCATATTTACTTTCATACACTGCAATATCCGACTAATAGATGGGAATAGATTTATATTAGAACTTGTTATTATGTGACAGCATTTCTTATAATAGAGGTTGTTATAGAACATGTTCAATGTACGTACACTCTACCACATGTACCAGTAGTTACAATAACAAAAATTGTAATAAGATTTCATCTACTTTTAACAAAAACGTTACAGAATATGTTTTCAATTGAACAAAATATAATTTATTGTGTTACATGAAAAGTGATGAAAATGACTAAATTATCATAAATTATGTTATTGAAAAGACCAAAGTTATCACTGGTTGTGTTACAAGTATTCTGCCGTAATCTGGAAAAGTGACGTAACAGCCATTTTACAACATGCATGTTTTCCATTTTTCTGTTAAAGAGCTCGATGAGTAGTACTCGCTAACACCATTTTTGGAAAATGGAATACGTCACTTTTTCAGATTACGGCAGTATTGCTATTCGTATTAATTATATCACATTTTGTCCGGGACAAAGAATTTATGACAAAATTATTCCAGATATTGTTATTTATAACACATATTTATATAATTGTGATATGATTTTGTTATGACTAGCTGGTCGGGTACTCTTTGTTCCCGATCATCTTGCAACTCTGTATAAGAAGATTACAAAAAATGTTCATACAATATTGCAGGAATCTTAATAAAAAATTAACGTTTTTTCCACAAGTTTGAATAAAAACCCTTACTGAACGCTTTCAAAGCAACATTTCTAGAGAAATCTAAAAATTTAGTAAATGCTATGATAGGGGTTGTTGTTTTTTTTATCAAACTATGGAAAAATCTGGCACCCACTGGTTGTGCATACTGTTGACCAAGTATTGAAAGTGACAATTTGTTATCGCTATATTTGAATTACGGTTGGCCTTTGATTTGCAGCGAGAATGTGTGATCGCGTAGGTTCTAATGATAAACGAAACTACATGATCGCAATCACGCATAATTGTTATCAACAATCATTCACTCTTTATTATATCACCAGTAATAAGTGTTCCCGTACATACGAGCTGCCGTGTAGGTGTGACTATTTATATTGTGTTTTTGTCTGCTTTAAGATTTTGTTTTGTTGACTCTTTAGTAAAGGCAACCAGCGTTCAGACGGTGTGGATGAGCATCAGAGGTACCACTGAAGAAAATGGCACGGTGGGCTGATAGCGAAAGAAATTAAACAAAATTCAGTTCAAAGTTTTTAAACCTTTGATCTCGGTCCATTGGGCAAGGTTAAATAGGATAGTTCAGAGAACGCTCTCATCGCTGTACATCATTTTGTGATTAAACACAAATGTTATCCAATGAGCGGTGCCGCAACAACTTTTACTGAAGCTCTACCACCTTGTACCAAAATATGTAGAAGACACTTGTTTAGTATCGTTGAGTGGAATTTAATTGATTTTCATCGCCATCAAGGATTTTACTCGAGGGGCCTGCTCTTTCTTCAGACCTGAACACAAATGAAAATGTATGAAGATTTGAGATATGAATGACAACGCGATGTTGTATGCTATCGTTGCTGAACTCAAGGAAGCAATCGTAAATGCTTTCAAACCAATTAACATGATTATTTTTTTCCTATTAATGATTGAAAATAAATCGTACAGACTGAATTAAACTTATAAACTGTTCTATGCTATACTGGTGACCAATTTGATTGCTAGAGCGGGTAAAGGATATGATTTTGCATTTTGATCTGTTCACTTGCATCCCATTGTTGTTGCACCAGTTAACAAGGCCTTCTGTAATAGTTCGCAATCAGATGAAGAATAAATGATGCGGTAGAATTTTAGGTCATCGGCGAAAGATAATTTGCGCGATGAAATAAGCGAACATAGATCGTTAACCAAAATATTGAATATAAGCGGACCCAGTACACTGCCTTGGGGTACACCCGATATGATGTTGAAAGAGCGGGATCTAGCTGAGTTGAGCACCACGTATGAGGTTCGATCAGACAAGTACGAAGCAATCCATTTCGTTACCCAGCCCGGGAAGCCAATGTGTATGAGTTTTTGACGTAGGAGAACGTCTGTCTTTTCTATATTGGGGTACACTTTACGATTGCGAAAATTGGGGACCGTCACGAAAATATGATAGACTTTAAACTTTAATATCTCAGCCGTTTCTAGATGGATTTTAAATTTTTTTGGACCATTCGATCAAGGATGAGTCTATCGCTATCGAATTCGCTATTTATGATTGAGTTTTGTACTTTGAAGAAAGATTATTTCGGATAGTTGAATCAACCTTCTTTTGTATAAAATGGTGGCTTTTGTATAAAATCAATGAAGACGCTGCCTCAGTGGAAACTTTCTACAGCAAACACCCATCGGTGAACGTCGCTCGGACAGACTGATACCAAGAGATAATGTTTGGTAATATATAATATCATATGAAGAAACTTCATCTTAAGTCAAATTTCTGTATTGATTAGGGTGTCCCAAAATTGGACCAACTCTGGGATTTTGGGGGCTCAACCTTCAAATGAAAGCTTAGGGTATAGCAAAAGAAAAATTGTTCTACGACAACTCTGGGAAATGACGTTTAGGGGTGGCCCCGACGCGTTTTATGAAAAAAGTGCATTTTTTATAGGTAACATCGAAAATACCGGTATATCGGAAAGAAATTCGATGAAACCCATCCATTTTATATTTTTTGCATTTAACTTAGGGTCTATTCTTTATGGTAAAACTTTGATACCGCATGTTTTAGCTCTATATATTTTTCACTGATGCTTTAAATGCCCAAAAATGATGAATTTTTCTTAATATTTTTTTATTAATGCATCCAAAACGGGTATCCATCATAGTGCTTTCGAAACTAGATATACATAGAAAGATGGGGAATTTTATAACGAATATTTTTCTAAAAATAGCAACCTCCTATCTCTATCCGTTTAAAAGTTATTCACCATATACTGCAGCTTGGAAAAAACTTTTTGAAATTTCGGTTCATAATACCTGGATCATGTTTAAGTAAAGAAACGCCTACTTTTCCATACCAATCAAATGAGTGCTAAGACCAATATAGCATTCATATGAGTTGCATAAAATTGATTTTAATACTTATTTGAGTGTTATAATGGAAACCCAACGATGGACCAGCAGTAACATGACTGACTACAAATTGTTCAGTTAGTCTGGGTGAGTAGGTACTCAAATAGATTGATGAATATGGTTTCAAAACTACCAATAGGTAGGTTCAGCTATCGTTTCATGGTTTGGTGAGCTGTGCAATGTTTCACGATAACATGGAAATTAATTGTTTTCTGACCAACTTGATTTTTTAACCAGCACGATCATGTGAAGTTAATCCGGCTGTATCATTCTGGTCCCGATTTATCGATGCAATCAATTTATCATTGTATTCAGTATTGGTAGGCAAAATAGTTCGTAATTAGTGTAGATTGTTCTTATTTCCAGAGATTCCGTAGATGGTAGATACCAAATATTTCAATATGCATTATAAAATAATAATGATAATAGTAATTTGTGTAACTAGTTGCAAAAAGATGATTTAATCAGCATGGTTGTACGTTTATCCAACGAGGCTTGCCGAATGAGATAAATACTACGAGTGCTGATAAAATCGAGTTTTGCAATTAGTTGCACACACTATTTTTTGCAATGGCGTAAAATGAGCTTCAATATGGCGTAAAATATGACAAATCGATATCAAAAGTTGGATTTGCTTCACATGATCGTTCTTGCAAAAAATCAAGATGGTCACAAAACAACTAATTTCCATGTTATCGAGAAACATTGCACAGCTCGACAAACCATGACATGAAAACTGAACCTACCTATGGGTAGTTTTGAAACCATATTCATCAATCTATTTGAGCACTCACCCAGACTAACTGAACAATTTGTAGTCAGTCATGTTACTGCTGGTCCATCGTTGGGTTTCCATTATAATACTCAAATAAGTATTAAAATCAATTTTATGCAACTCATATGAATACTATATTGGTTATTAAAGCGCTCATTTGGTTGGTATGGAAAAGTAGGCGTTTTTTTACTTAAACATGATCCAGGTATTATGATCCGAAATTTCAAAAAGTCTTTTTCCAAGCTGCAGTAAATCGTGAATAACTTTTAAACGGATAGAGATAGAAGGTTGCTATTTTTAGCAAAATATTCGTTATAAAATTCCCCATCTTTCTATGTATATCTAGTTTCGAAAGTATTATGATGGATACCCGTTTTGGATGCATTAATAAAAAAATATTAAGAAAAATTCATCATTTTTGGGCATTTAAAGCATCAGTGAAAAATATATAGACCTAAAACATGCGGTATCAAAGTTTTACCATAAAGTAAAAACCCTAAGTTAAATGTAAAAAATATAAAATGGATGGGTTTCATCGAATTTCTTTCCGATATACCGGTATTTTCGATGTTACCTATAAAAAATGCACTTTTTTCATAAAACGCGTCGGGGCCACCCCTAAACGTCATTTCCCAGAGTTGTCGTAGAACAATTTTTCTTTTGTTTTACTCTAAGCTTTCATTTGAAGGTTGAGCCCCCAAAATCCCAGACTTTGTCCAATTTTGGGACACCCTAGTATTGATTCTTCGCATCACTACGCATCTTAGATAACCAACATTTCATAAGAAAATTATTTTGAGCTTTTTAGTGGAATGTTTTTACTCGTCATAAGACGAGTTTGTACAATCCCATTGAATTCCACCACTTAATTGTATCTTGACAGATACGTATTTCGATCTCAACAGTAAGGCCGTCTTCAGTGTCTCGTACTTGACTCGACTTAGTCAACTCGACTTACTCAACATCGTTTTGGAAGCGAAGAGCAGGGATTAACACGAGTGGTACCATTTTCAATAAGTTCGTTAAGCTATTTGGCTTCGCCGACGACATACACACTAAGCTTTTCTTTCTCGAGCTCGGCAAAATCGGGCACCGCTGTACCTCAGTAAATTTCAAAACTGAAATTCGGCAGAAAAATTGGTTTATTAATGATTTTCGGGAAAATATTTACCGTATCTCAGCAACTGAAACGTCACTTTTACTGAGATCTCGGCAAAAATCATGTTTGCTGAAAATCGGCGGTGCCCACCTCGGGAAAATAAACAAAAAACGCTGAGATCTCGGTGAAAAAAATTAAGTGTGTAGATATTATGGCATGTAACTTTGAGAAGATGGAGGAAGCCTACATCAGACTGAAGAGGGAAGCTAAGCGGATAGTACTAGTCATCAACACGTCGAAGACAAAGTACATGATAGGAAGAGGTTCAAGAGGCGACAATGTAGGCCACCCACCGCGAGTTTGCATCGGTGGTGACGAAATCGAGGTGGTAGAAGAATTTGTGTACTTGGGCTCACTGGTGACTGCCGAAAATGACACCAGCAGAGAAATTCGGAGACGCATAGTGGCAGGAAATCGTACGTACTTTGTACTCCACAAGACGCTCCGATCGAATAGAGTTCGCCGCCGTACCAAAATGACAATCTACAAAACGCTCATTAGACCGTTAGTCCTCTACGGACACGAGACCTGGACGATGCTCGTGGAGGATCAACGCGCACTTGGAGTTTTCGAAAGGAAAGTGCTGCGTACTATCTATGGTGGGGTGCAGATGGCGGACGGTACGTGGAGGAGGCGAAAGAACCACGAGTTGCATCAGCTGTTGGGAGAACCATCCATCCTTCCACCACGAAAATCGGACGACTGCGGTGGGCCGGGCACGTAGCCAGAATGTCGGACAGTAACCCGGTGAAAATGGTTCTCGACAACGATCCGACGGGCGCAAGAAGGCGAGGTGCGCAGCGGGCAAGGTGGATCGATCAGGTGGAAGATGACTTGCGGACCCTCCGTAGACTGCGTGGTTGGTGACGTGTAGCCATGGACCGAGCTGAATGGAGAAGACTGTTATATACCGCACAGGCCACTTTGGCCTTAGTCTGAATAAATGAAATAATAATAATAATAATGTACAAACTCGTCTTATGACAAGCAACATTTCATAACCAAATTGAGAATCTTGCAAGAAAATTACATAGGATTCTTAGAATTTGTAATTCTCCGAACGGTCCGTTGTCTGCGGAATCCCGATCGAAATGGCTCGCGCGCGCCGAAAAGCAGCTTTCTTACAGGGGATGGACAAAATAATTAGGATAAGCAAATTTTGAGTAAAATTAGATCTGTTGTAACTTTCTTAGTTATCATCCGATTTTGACAATTCCGGCATGCCTGAACTAGAAAATTAATGCAGTTTGACGGTATGTCCATATAACCGACTATGGCCACCGGATTCCGGAGATATTCCGGGTTTTTCGGAGGTAGGTTCAAAACCGTAAATTTGAGGTGGATATTAGGAGAAGCTGTGGTTAAAAATTGAATAATATTAGTAACCATGAAGTAGGGCTCTTGCTGATTGGAACCATATGTTGAGATTTGGAATCGGACCAGAATCAAGTGAGATATTGCCATTTCTTTATAATCGGTTCCGATCGATACTTATCAAATCTCGCTTTTTGATAGATCGGCCACTATGATTTTATTCTAGAAGGGCTCTAATGTGTCTAGAATGAAAAACCAATTGAATAAACGGATCCTGGAGTCGCTGGGATGTCCCCGGGGAACCTGTGAATGGGGACATTTAAGTTTTAGCACCAAAATCAGTCATTCGACGGCTCTTTTTTCATGGTTTTCGATCAGGAAACGAAGTATGAATATAAAATGGTCCATTGTCGGATCTGACCGCTTCCAGGATCTGCGGATTGGCCCCGGGGAACTTGTGGAACGGGACATTTTAGTTTTACCACCAAAACCGGTCGTTCGAAGGCTCTTTTTTCATGGTTTTCGATCAGTAAACGAAGTATGAATATAAAATGTTCCATTGTCGGCTCTGACCGATTCCAGGATCTACGGATTGGCCCCGAGGAACCTGTGGAAGGGGACATTTTAGTTTTAGCATCAAAACCAGCCATTCGACAGCTCTTCATTCATGGTTTTCGATCAGGAAGCGAAGTACAAAAATAAAATGGATAATTGACGGCTCTGACCGCTTCCAGGACCCAAGGATTGCCCCCGGGGAACCTGTGGAAGGGAACATATAAGTTTTAGCACTAAAATCAGTTATTCGACGGCTCTTTTTATAGGTTTTCGATCAGGAAGCAAAGTATAAATATAAAAGGACCATTAACAGCTTTGACCGCTTCCAGGACCTACTGGTTGCTCACGAGGAACCTGTGGAAGGGGATATTTTAGTTTTTACACCAACATCAATCATTCGACAGCTCTTCTTTAATATAAGCAAAGTATTAATATAAAATTGACCATTGATGACTCTGACCGCTCTCAGGACGTACAGATTCCCCCCGGAAAACCAGTGGAAACATTTAAGTTGCAGCACCAAAACCAATATCTCGACGGCTTTTTTTCGTGATTTTTGATCAGAAAGCGAAGTATGAGTATAAATTGGACCATTAATGGATCTGACCGCTTCCAGGACTTACGGATTGCCCCCGGGGAACTGTGGAAGGGGACATTTTAGTTTAAGCACAAAAACCAATCATTGGACGGCTCTTTTTTCATGGATTTCAATCAGAATGTGAAGTATGAACAAGAAATGGACCATTGACGGCTCTGACCGTTTTCTGGATCTACGGATAGCTCACGGGGAACCTGCCTACTTCATACTTGGCTTCCTGATCTAAAGCCATGAAAACAGAGCCGTTGTATGACTAGCTTTGGTGCTAAAACTAAAATGTCCCCTTCCACAGGTTTCCTGGGCCAATTCGTAGATCCTGGAAGCGGTCAGAGCCATCAATGGACCATTTTATATTCATTTCTCGATTCCTAATCGAAACCACTAGAAAAGAGACGTCGAATGACTGGTTATGATGCTTAAAATAAAATATCCCCTTACACAGATTCTCCAGGAGCAATCCGTGGGTCTTGGAAGCGGTCAGAGCCGTCAATGGACCATTTTATATTCATACTTCGCTTCCTGATCAAAAATCGGATGACTGGTTTTAGTGCTAAAACTAAAATGTCCTTATTCACAGAATCCTCGAAGGCAATCAGTAGGTCCTGGAAGCGGTCAGAGCCGTCAATGGTCATTTTTAATTCATATTTCGCTTCCTGGTCGAAATCCATGAAAAAAGAGCTTTCGAATGACTGGTTTTGGTGCTAAAACTAAAATGTCCCCTTCCACAGGTTTCCTGGGCCAATCCGTAGATCCTGGAAGCGGTCAGAGTCATCAATGGACCATTTTATATTCATGCTTCGCTTCCTGATCGAAAACCATGAAAAAAGAGCCGTCGAATGACTGGTTTTGGTGGTAAAACTAAAATGTCCGCTTCCACAGGTTCCTCGGAGCCAATCCGTAGGTCCTGGAAGCGGTCAAAACCGTAAATTGACCATTTTATATACATACGTCGCTTTTCTGATCGAAAACCATGAAAAAAGAGCCATCGAACGACTGTTTTTTTTTGGTAAAACTAAAATGTCCCCTTCCACAGATTCCCCGGGGCCAATCCATAGATCCTGGAAGCGGTCAGAGCCGTCAATGGACCATTTTCTATTCATACTTCGCTTCCTGATCGAAAACCATAAAAAAGAGCCGTCGAATGACTGATTTTGGTGCTAAAACTTAAATGTCCCCATTCACAGGTTTCCCGGGGGCATCCCAGCGACTCCAGGATCCGTTTATTCAATTGGTTTTTCATTCTGGACTCATTAGAGCCCTTCTAGAATAAAATCATAGTGGCCGATCTATCAAAAAGCGAGATTCAAATGAAGTTGTGGCATGACCCCTCTGATAAGTATCGATCGGAACCGATTTTAAAGAAATGGCCATATCTCACTTGATTCTGGTCCGATTCCAAATCTCAACATATGGTTCCAATCAGCAAGAGCCCTACTTCATTTGTGGTTACTAATATTATTCAATTTTTACTACAACTTCTCCTAATATCCACCTCAAATTTACGGTTTTGAATCTACCTCCGAAAAACCCGGAATATCTCCGGAATCCGGTGGCCATAGTCGGTTCTATGGACATACCGTCAAACTGCATTAATTTTCTAGTTCAGGCATGCCGGAATTGTCAAAATCGGATGATTACTTAGGTAGTTACAACACATCTAATTTTACTCAAAATTTGCCTATCCTAATTATTTTGTCCATCCCCTGTATATCTAATGAAGTAATTCCATTAGCCCCACCTCTTCATTAATCGTTATAAGTGCACATTATATTTAGACCTCACAGTTATAATTTCTGAAAAATACACGCTATGGAAATATTTGAACCCATATTTTTGTGTTCAATAGCTTCTAATTTTACATCCAACTTTTTCTTGTACGCAATATTGAATACAAGCTCCATAGTAATGACGGCCTATAATTTTAAAAAGTGATGAAAAAATGAGTCGAATCAAACGGAGTCTTTTTGTTACATCATATATGCTGTAACATTTTAATACTGTGATATCAGATCACAAAGGGCGGGGCTAAAGGGCTTAATTTACAATACAAGAATACAAGATAGCTGCTGTCCGGCGCGCGCGAGCCATTTTGATCGGGATTCCACAAAGAGCGGTTTGACATTTGATGCAGCGGATCGGACACAGCAGCACGAAGGCGTAAGTAGCAGTGGCAATCCAAATTTTGGAGACTTAGCGATAAATCATCGAGTGGTGGTTGGACAGTTTCAACGCAGTTAGTTTGTATGCATTTAGTTATTGGAAAGGCGCATTGGGAAATAAAATTGGTTCTTCTCAGGACCAGAGTCCATTCAATTGAGAGCAACTATTCGACTTCATGATTCAGTTGACCTCTAAGCAGTTTGCTCAGAGACACAAATTATTATGGCAAATACCATCCATTTCGTATAGCTACGTAGTTCTACGTCACCTTTGCGTACAACCCGATAAGGGCTGCACCTTTGAGTTTTTAATTGCTAATGCTTAAGGAATTGTATCGAACGCATGGCGAAATCGATGTAGACCGCAGGGCTGGTAGCGATCAATGCCGCTCAAAATAGTGACTTTAGTGACCAACGCTGATGGAAAAAGAGACCAAATAGTGACTTTAATTCGCAGAAAAAGTGACCAAAAAGTGACTTTTAGTTCAAGAAAAAGTGACAAAAGCTTTTAAGAAGTTCAGCCCTCTTTATAAGAATTTGTAATTTTTTAAATTTATACCTTTTAAAAAGAAAGCTCTTAAGTCAGTTTTTATCGCAAGCTTCAATGTTTTCTAAAATTCTGGTCAGTGTCGTTTATTTACGCAGATTAAATTCTATATTAGTTAGCGATTTGTTTATACGATACCTTTCTCTCGCATTATAAGATGTCGATCTCGATTTAAGTTTTAATTTTAACATTCTACTCGATTAAAAAATATTAAGTGAAGGTAACCCCTTTTATCCAATGGGATTCAAACCTACATCCCTCAGTTTGCGCCAATATTAATTACTTTCTCCATTGAACAAAGAATAACTATCAACATGTATCGATCCCACCAAAATCGATTTGACAATTTTGTCATCATTGTTTGTTCAGTTTGGTTTCACCCCAATTAGCGAACACTTTACTAAAATGCGTCTAAACTAAATAAAACTGAATTCGCGAATGACTGGAAATACGTTTTAAGGATACTAACCATAACATTTCTTTATAGATCCCAAAAGTTTTGTAAGATAACGAAAGACTACCATATTAAACCTTGATAGCCTAATCAGGCCACAAGCTTCATCATTTATAATTTCATTTAACTCTAGCGAGATCGAGGAGTTTTGCCAAGCTTTGTATTTTGATGTCAAAGTTCACACACCTTATTGTCATTTAAAAGCATTTCATCATCACATCATTTAATTCAAGTTATAAATCGTTACCTCAACAGGCTATAAGAATTCCATAACAACCATAATATTGGCATAGTAATTGTATTTACACAGATTAAACCAAAGCACGGATTCTTGCCGAAGGCTTAGATTCGTTTTGGGTTCCAAAATACCTTAAACGGAAGTTTCTTTGAAATACAAAATCACAAATGTATTGGTGAGTCAAAATCACAAAAAAAATAAGAAGATTCTTATTGGGATCTGCAAAGTTTATAGAATTTTTAATGTCCAAATTATCATCAGAATTTATTTTGAAATTGCTCAAGTATTGATCGCAGCAGATGTCGCTAAGAAAGTTAAGCCCATCTTTCATGCCAAACAGTCACAACATACAAAATCATGAATAGTGACATACAACGTCTCCAATTAATCACTATTTAGAAGCTAAAAAGTTTTAGTTGAACTTTCAAGCCGCGAAGACGTTGAGAGCAACTTTTATTTTAACAAGTTCCTGGCTTTTTTTCCCCAGATTCGCCAACGGGTTTTGGTACATATTTAAAGCTTCATAATTTAAAAAAAATGTTTTTTTCATTCTACAACGATGTCCATAACGAATCCCTGGATTTTGATCAAAATAGTTAAAAATAGTGACTTTTTACGAGAAAAAGTGACTTTAGTGACTCGAGCTCGAAAAAAGAGAAAAAAGCTCGCCACCAGGCCTGAGACCGCGTCAACTTGCCTCCTTCTTTCTATTTCTCGTGACAATTCGGTGACATAACACATCAAGTTAGTTGTTGTTGAACGATGCTTCATAAAGCCTTGCTGACTTTCCGAGATTAGAGGTGCTGCGACAGCGTAGAGAACCTTGTGCATCAGCTTTTCGAAAACTTTGCTTAAACTGCACAGTATGGATACACCACGATAATTCATTACTCTATTAATGTTCCCTGACTTGTGAATAGGAACGACGAAAGCAGTTTTCCATGCAGTCGGAAATGACATTTCACGCTTAGCGAGGTTGAACAGTTTTTTAGGAGCATTGGAGGTATGTTGTCCATTCCCGATCCTTTCGTGACGTCTAATTCATCGATAGCCTGCGAAACTTCTTCGGGCCAGAACTGAATGAGTGGGATATTGATGTCGTGCATAGGAATATGATTGAAGTGCACACTACGTGGAATCGGCGACTCATTGTTAAATACGCTTACAAAGAACATCGCAAACAAGTTAGCAGCTTCCACGTTTGAACTAGCTTGAATCCCGTCATAGCTAACATTGCGAGGAATGCGAACTGATGATTTTTGTCTGAATTCTGGTTATGTAGTCTTCGTATGTAGAAAGAAGAACCGATTTTTTGTTTTGTAGTCTTCGTATGTAGAAAGAAGAACCGACTTGTACTTTGCCTCCATTTCACTTAGGGTTTCTCTGTCTCCCTCAGTTTTTGTTAGAAAGAAACGTTTGAACTAATTTTTTGCCTTTTTCGGGGCACGAAATCGTTGCAAATCGAATACAGTTTGTCGTAGAATGCTGATACAGCTACGTCAATTGTTCCGAAACGCAATAGAGAGTCCCACTCAGTATTAGCGAAAGCTTCGTTTAACTGATGGAATATGTTAAATAATTGTCGTGATCATCAGAAGCGACAAGGTTACTGTTACTCACGTCGAGAAGTAAAACAAATGGTGTATGGTGATTATCGATGGGCATGAGTGGAGCTGGAGGTTGAATGAGGTCAAGATGCTCCGGTGAACTAGCGAAAACTAAATCAAGTAGCCTGCCATTAAGGTGATTATACAATCAAGCCATGTGTAGAGATGTCGCAAATTAATCGATTACTTCGATTAATCGATTCATCGTTGTGATAATCGATTAATTTTGAATCGATTACTACTCAATGATTAATCGATTCAATAATCGAGAAGAATCGAGAGAAATCGATTAGTTACTAATCGATTAATCTGGATTAAACGACATCATAAGGATGTCGATTACTTCGATTAATCGATCCATCATTGTGATAATCGATTAATTTTGAATCGATTTCTACCTAACGATTAATCGATTCTATAATCGACAAGACTCGAGAGTAATCGATTAGTTACTAATCGATTAATCGGGATTTTACGACATCTCTAGCCATGTGGTGAATTTTAAATTCACCACACGGTTTCCTACTCCTATTATTAAAAGTTCAAATCTAGCGTAATAATTTTCGTACAAAGCTGGAATTAAAGTCGATTGTTTAGCATAAGTAAGCAAAAGATCTACGTATGTTTCATCTCCATGGGTGTTGTGGTTCTCTCAATTCGTGCTCTTGAAAAATCACTAGAAAAAGCACGTGGTTTCCAAGATGGCCGATTTGTGGCTTTGTTGTATAACCACCTTAATATTCGGTACACCATTGACTTGCCGTAGGCCAGTAGCAAACATGGTGTCGATGAGAGAATGTTCTTGATCTGAATAAATATTTGACGGAACGTAACCATTTATCTCGTCCTCAAGCTGCCATCGTAGATTCGGCAAGTTGAAATCACCCAAAGACAGAAAAATATCGGTCTCAGATGTGCAGCTGCTGCTCGGCGGTTTCATAAGATTTTTACCCAAGTTTGGATTTATTTAAATAAACTTACAAGTGGACTTAGCTCACCAAACATGGGTAAAATTTGTTTATTAAATTCTCTCATCTAATAAAAAATGTGGTAAAAAAAGTTATCCCGAAAATTGGGTGTCTCAATAAATGTGGGACACAGTGTCCCATGCTTTAACATTTAAATTAACTTGTCCTAAGACGAGTTTATACCATCCCATTGAATTCCACCACTTAATTGTATCTTGACAGATACGTATTTCGACCTCAAAGGTAAGGCCGTCTTCAGTGTCTCGTACTTGACTCGACTTGAAGAAAATGATCGCAGCTTACACTATTTATACTATGCGTAGGTATAATAATTTATCTAGGTACTTATCTTACTACGGTGCTTATTTCTACTCGCTTGATGTGCTTAATGCTTAGGTATGAACTTGAAGAGCCAGGAGCTACCATTTCCTTGATCTTTATTCAACAACCGCGTTTGTACCTGTCGGTAGATTTCCAAGCTCTCAGCAACATCAAGTTTCCACGGAGAAGAGACATTTCTTAAAATTTTAATGTTTGATGTCGTAATTGAATGATTTTCCTGATATACATGTTCAGCTACCTTAGACCTAAACTCATAATTTAATCCCTTATCAGTTTCCCTCTTAGCCTTACTTACTTCTGCAATATGTTCTTTGAACCTTACATCTAACGATCTTTTGTTTGACCTACATATACTTTATCACACTGTGAACAATTAATTTGATAAACCCCGGCCTTATTTAACATTTCTACTCTATCCTTTGTGGAGCCCAACAGTGTCTTCAGTTGATTGCTTCTGCTGGAGAATACTAAATCGATGCCGAATTTCCTCAGTCGATGGCGTAGCTGGTGGGTGATGTGTCGATCATAGGGAACCGATACCCTCTTCAGTGGTTCATCGATCGGTGTCAGTGTTGTCAGTTCGTAGGTTTCTTCGTAGGTTCCTCTGCTTCTTGTTGATGATTGCTTGTATTGTTCTTTCCTTGTATCCGTTTATCCTCGCTGTTTCCAAGATGTGTTGTAGCTCCTTCGTTTTTCCTTCTTCGCTCAGGGAAATCGTCTGCATCCTGTGGATCATGTGATGAAAAGCTGCCATTTTGTGCTGAAACGAATGATTTGATGTGTATGGGATGACTCTCATGGTGTTGGTGGGCTTCCTGTAGATTTCGAAGTCTAATGTTGCATTTGTTCCCTTGATAACCAGTAGATCCAAGAAAGGTAATTTACCTTCCTTTTCCTCCTCGTGGGTGAATTAAATAAGGCCGGGGTTTATCAAATTAATTGTTCACAGTGTGATAAAGTATATGTAGGTCAAACAAAAAGATCGTTAGATGTAAGGTTCAAAGAACATATTGCAGAAGTAAGTAAGGCTAAGAGGGAAACTGATAAGGGATTAAATTATGAGTTTAGGTCTAAGGTAGCTGAACATGTATATCAGGAAAATCATTCAATTACGACATCAAACATTAAAATTTTAAGAAATGTCTCTTCTCCGTGGAAACTTGATGTTGCTGAGAGCTTGGAAATCTACCGACAGGTACAAACGCGGTTGTTGAATAAAGATCAAGGAAATGGTAGCTCCTGGCTCTTCAAGTTCATACCTAAGCATTAAGCACATCAAGCGAGTAGAAATAAGCACCGTAGTAAGATAAGTACCTAGATAAATTATTATACCTACGCATAGTATAAATAGTGTAAGCTGCGATCATTTTCTTCAAGTCGAGTCAAGTACGAGACACTGAAGACGGCCTTACCTTTGAGGTCGAAATACGTATCTGTCAAGATACAATTAAGTGGTGGAATTCAATGGGATGGTATAAACTCGTCTTAGGACAAGTGAAGACATTCCACTAAAAAGCTCAAAATAATTTTCTTATTTAAATTAATTTTACTTAAAGTAACTGCAAAACTGCATTTTTTATGCGTTTACATATTTCCAAGCTTAAATTATGCGCATAACAATATTAAGTGGTGATTCAGCGGTTACCTTTCTCATCGTATCCTTTCAGGTATGGTTAAAATTTGGACCTAAAAGAGACGTTTTAATACTTCAAATGCTTATATTTTCTCATCGAACTTGATACTTAACAGTATAGTTCAGACCGATTTGGTTACCGTAATTTATATTTGACTAATTTTTATGGTTTATGAGTGGTACAAACTTGGTTACAACATGTGTAGTGCTTGGGATTCGGACTCATGTCCGGCAAAATTAACATTAAACTACAATATTTAAAAATTCTGCATTGTTTTTTCATTATATATTCCTTTGAGCCTGTTTGGAACCTGATCAGCACCCAGAATTCAACCCTGTAACCGTTCTCTGCGATGCACAAAACTGACCTACATAGGGAATGAGATTGCAGCACCACATCTATTATTCCAACTACAGCAGAAAGAACGATAGATGATTGAACTGTATCCAATATTTGGGAAACGAACTGTGTTGTGTCCAGCTGTATATAGGTACAATTGCCGATATCGTTCGTCACAGCAGGACAGTAATGGTCAGCGTCAGGGTATGATGCCGAGAGATAAGAGGGCGAAGAGATTATTTATTAAACCGATCAAAAACATCGCACGAGGACGGTCGTGTCGATCGTAGTTTTGGGAGATGCTTGAGGAAATCATACATCCAGAAATCAACAACCACCGACCGTGTGTGGAGGCCGCGGGATAATTTTAACTCGTTCTGTGTCTAGTTTTTAAGTCGAATAAATGTTGTTAAGTAAAGTAGTTTTGTGAACAATTAATAAATGTAGTGCTTGTAATAAGTGTTTTCCTAGTCCGCGTGTTATTATTAAGTTTGTGGAAAGAACCCCAATAGACCGAGTACGGAGAATACGGAGTGAACTAATAAAACCCGAATTAATTCAAGTGTTGGAGAGCCGTGTTATCGAAGTTGAAAGGCCAAGCGAAGATTCCCCAACATTTTTGGTCCAACGAACCGGATGACTGGATCGCGGGGAGGACTAGGAAAGCACATAATCGCAAGGATTAACATAATAGCCTGAGGCAGGCTTGGTTTGGCGCCATCGCCAGCGTCGCTGAATGTAAAACGCCATAGCTCCATCAAACAATACGTGCAGTGGCCATCGCACCTGTGTAATTGGGAATAACTGACAACGCGCCATCACAGAACGACACTACAAGGCACAGTAAAAAAAGGATCGATCGTCCATCGTCTCTGGACATACTAGCTTTCGTTTGGACATCTACCGGTTAAGCGATTTCCATAGTTTTGGATGTGGATGCAAATATTGGATGGAACTCATTCTCGACGGAATTTGAACTAGAGTATATTCGAAGGTGGAACACAACGCAGAAGGATTGCTGGTCCAGTGCCGGATTTACTTTTCCAGGAGGACTATCCTTGGACAACCGTGGGATCAACCCTATCAACCCAAATACGAGCGATACGATTCGGCCAGACAAGAAGAGGTGGCAACGATTATTTGTTACGTGGTGAGTGCCAAGAATGTATATGTCTCCGAGGCGGGACTTCAGATAATATACGTTTTTAAAAATGAATTTTGAATCCTCTTCATTTGCTGCGCAATCCCTGAGCAAAACTGTTCATCACTAGAACAATTGTCTCAATCTGCTGCGAGTTTGATTGATTTTGGATGATTTGGATTGATTGTTGTTTGGAGCTGTTACTGGTTTCACGGGTTAGTTTGAACGGTATATGTTCTGCCGAAGCTTATTATCTGGATACTACATGCAAACTTTCCTCCTTCTGAATCCTGATTTGAGTCGTGAATGAATGTCGAGTTGGCTGTGAATGAACTGCGGATAAAGTAGTTGAAATCGGACTGATTCCCATTGTAGACGTATTGGTGCTGCTGTTAGTTCTCATAGGTGAGCTACTTCAGTATATGTCCGCCGAAGCCTAGTTTCTGTTTACTACATTTGGTATTATCCTCATCTTCCTGCATTCATCGAACGAGTGCGTGCTGTGCTACAACAATCGCTGGTGCCTCACGACGGAACTGGAGTGTCTTGGGTGAATTGTAGAGGATTGGGGTACAACATTCTGTTTTCTCAGGTAGGCTTGAACGGTATATGTCAGCCGAAGCCTTGGACATTTCAGATCTCTACACCATTCAATTCATATATTTATCGGTTCGAGTGACGTGTACCTGCTATGGCGCCATCCCGTGAGAAGAAGCCGCCTGCGCTGAAGCTGTTGATGGTCCAGCTGAAGAACACCCAGACATCCATGGACGACATCTGGAGATTTGTGGAAGGCTACGAGCGGACAACAACTGCAAGTCAGGTCGACGTGCGCTTGCAGAGTATCGATGACTTGTGACAGAAGTATGGGAGATTCTGGCAGATATTCAGGCACACGATGATTTCGAAGATGAAAATGAGGCGTTCGATAAAGCGAGGCTAGTGTATAGTGATAGGTACTATTATTGTAAGGCGTTCTTGATGGATAGGGCTAAGCAATTGCAGGATCCAGGGGAAGCCGATCGTTCCGTACGAGCCAACGACACGTCAGCGCATGGTCATGGGACGCTAGACCATGTACGCCTACCACAAATCACGCTGCAGGTGTTCAACGGGGACATAGATGAATGGATCAGCTTCCGTGATCTGTTCACTTCACTCATCCATCGCAAGATGGACCTGCCGGAGGTGGAAAAGTTCCACTATTTGAAGGGATGCCTGCAAGGAGAACCGAAGAGCCTGATCGACTCGTTAAAAATCACGAAGGCCAACTATCAGATAGCGTGGGACTTGCTGCTAAAACGGTACGATAACAGCAAGCTTTTGAAGAAGCGACAGGTGCAAGCTTTGTTGAATTTGCCAACGCTGTCCAAGGAATCGGTAGCGGATCTGCACACTCTGGTCGACGGTTTCGAAAAGGTCGTTCAGAATCTGGACCAGGTGGTCAAACCGGAAGAGTATAAGGACCTTTTACTCGTTAACCTACTCACTACTCGACTAGATCCGACAACACGCAGAGGTTGGGAAGAACATGCCTCAGCCAAGGATCAGGATACGCTAGCAGATCTCTCGGATTTCTTGCATCGTAGGATCCGAATTCTAGAATCGCTTCCAGTAAAGGTATTAGACTCAAGGACTTCGCTTCATGCTCCACAATCATCGAGACAGAAGACGTCAGCTGTGAAGGCCAGCTACGGTTCTGTACAATCGTCTGGGGGACGATGTATGGCGTGCAAGGAGAACCATCCCCTATACCAGTGTTCTTCATTCTTAAGGATGTCGGTGCGAGAAAGAGATGCGGTATTAAGAACGAACTCCCTGTGCAGAAACTGCTTCAGATCGGGTCACATTGCGACAGACTGTACGTCCAAATACAGGTGTCGTAACTGTAATGGTCGTCATCATACAATGGTATGCTTCAAGCAGCGGAAGGATCGTTCACCTAAGGTTGTCGCTGCTGCTGGAAACAACAATCCTCCGCGAACGGAATCTGGTGATGTACCCGTTCCTTCATCTTCCCAGGTGGTTAACATGGCAGCCACCGATGCAACAGTGTCCGGTTCTACCCATCAGTTCTCCTCCAAGGTTTTGCTGGCTACAGCGGTCGTTATCGTGGAAGATGACGAGGGTAGTCAGTTTCCGGCTCGTGCTCTTTTGGATTCTGGCTCCGAGAGTAATTTCATTACCGAGCGGTTGAGTCAACGCCTCAGGTCACACCGAGAGAAGGTAGATATCTCGGTACTCGGCATTGGTCATGCAACATCGAAGGTCAAGCATCAGATCACTGCATTGGTTCGTTCGCGAGTTACGGCTTACTCGCGGAACATGAGTTTCCTTGTCCTCCCAAAGGTTACGGTGGATTTACCTACGGCAAGGGTGGATACTCAAGGATGGTCGATGCCCAATGGGATAAAACTTAAAGATCCCACCTTTTTCAGTCCAAGTTCAGTGGCCATGGTAGTGGGTATCGAATCCTTTTCGATTTTTTTTAGTCTGGTCAAAGAATTCCACTCGGTGACCATTTATCGACATGAAACGAATCGGTGTTCGGATGGGTGGACTGCGGAGACCTGCTAAACCCCACACAAGGCCTACGCATCAACTGTAATACGGCAACTACAAAGGTATTGGAGGATCTAGCCGCACGGTTTTGAGCTAGTGAAGAAGTTGGAAATTCCAAGGTCCTTTCATCGGAGGAAAAATTGTGCGAGGACAACTTTCGGAAGTCGGTTCGTAGGGAATCCGACGGGCGGTACTCCATTTCGCTGCCAAAGGATGAAGACGCAGTTTCCAGGTTGGGCGAGTCACGGGACATCGCATTCCGGCGGCTTCAAGGCACGGAACGCAGATTGGCGAAGGATACCAGTTTGCGGGAGCAATACCATCAGTTCATGGCGGAGTATATCCAATTGGGACACATGTCGAAGGTGGAGGAAGCAGGAAATCTCGTGAAACGATGCTATCTGCCGCATCACCCTGTCTTTAAGGAAGCTAGCACAACTACAAAGGTCCGTGTTGTGTTTGACGCATCGTGTAAGACGTCGTCCGGTGTCTCGCTGAATGACACGCTTCTAGTAGGACCGATTGTACAGGAGGACTTACGATCGATCATGCTCCGAAGTCGAGTGAGGCAAATCATGCTGGTGGCCGATGTGGAGAAGATGTTCCGGCAAGTCTTCGTGGTTGAGGTTGATCGGTCTTTGCAATGTATTTTGTGGCGTTTCGACCCAACAGATCCCGTGGGCGTGTACGAGCTCAATACTGTGACGTACGGGACAAAGCCGGCGCCTTTTCTCGCAACACGTACGTTGAACCAGCTAGCGATGGATGAAGGAGGGCAGTACCCAATGGCTGCGAGGGCAACCACGGAGGATACGTATATGGATGACGTAATCACGGGCGCGGATACGGAGGATGCCGCACGTAATCTATGTCAGGAACTCAACGAGTTGATGTCAAAGGGAGGCTTCAAACTACGGAAATGGGCATCCAATCATCAGACGGTGCTGCAAGGTGTTTCCGCAGAAAATCTGGCGATCTGTGTGGCGGAAGGAATTGACTTGGATCCGGATCCTGCTGTTAAGACGCTGGGTTTGACTTGGTTGCCGATATCCGATCAACTGAGGTTCCAGTTTTCCATTCCAACTTGGAATTCAGTGACGCAGCCAACCAAACGGCAAGTTTTGTCAGTGATCGCTAGTTTATTCGATCCTCTAGGACTTCTAGGTGCAGCGATCACAACGGGCAAGATTATTATGCAGCTCCTGTGGAAGATCCGGAATGAAGACCAAGCACTGGGTTGGGATCAACCACTACCTTCGACGGTGGGTGAGATGTGGCGAAAATATCATGAAGAGCTACCCTTGCTCAACGATATTCGTATCGATCGTTGCGTCATGGTTCCAAGAGCAACATCGATCGAGTTGCATTGCTTCTCCGATGCTTCTACCAAGGCTTATGGCGGATGCGTCTATATCAGAAGTCATGATTTGGAAGGAAGGGTTGTGGTTCGGCTGCTGTCATCCAAATCCAAGGTTGCACCCTTGAAGACACAGTCAATTCCAAGGCTGGAACTGTGTGGTGCGTTACTGGTGGCGCAGCTGTATGAGAAGGTTCGAGACTCGATTAGAATTCCAGCTCAACCATATTTCTGGGTTGATTCAACGTGCGTTCTGCGGTGGATACAAGCTTCACCAAACAACTGGACCACTTTCGTCGCGAATAGAGTCGCGAAAATCCAAAGCATCGCAGAATCATCACCATGGCGGCATGTTTCTGGCAAGGAGAACCCTGCGGATTTGATTTCAAGAGGCATTTCACCGAAGGATATCGTGGATAATGTCTTCTGGTGGGAGGACCAGATTGGTTGAAGGAACCTTCGGATCACTGGCCTGCAGCTTCATTCTCAACAATCTCAGAAGAGGCGGAGGAAGAAAGACGGCGTACAGCAATATGTGCAGTTTCGGCGAACATGGAATTCAACGATTGGTACTTGGAGAAGTTTGCGTCGTATTCAGATTTGATTCGGAGGACATCTATTTGGTTGCGCCTGATGAAACTACTGAAAAATCCGCAGACCAGGGCGTCGTCCGAGTTTATATCAGCACAAGAGCTTAGAGAAGCTGAATTTGTCATCATTCGGCGTATCCAGCAGGAAGTTTTTGTCGATGAGTGGAAGGTACTTTCCAAGGGGGAACCCGTGTCGAGAAAATCTCCACTCCGGTGGTTCAACCCTCATATTTCTGAGGAACAAGTCATCCGAATCGGAGGGCGGTTGAGCCACTCCGCAGAACGGAAGCTACAAAACATCCGATGGTTCTTCCTGCTAGACACAAACTAACCCGGATGATTCTGAAACACTACCACCTGCAACTTCTACACGCAGGTCCACAGTTGCTTCTCGGAGTTGTACGTCTAAAATTTTGGCCGCTAGGTGGAAGGAGCGTAGCACGATACATCGTTCATCAATGCCTGAAATGTTTTCGTGCAAAACCGACCCCGATACAGCAGTTCATGGGAGAGCTGCCCGCACCAAGAGTCACCGTGTCGAGACCATTTTCACAGACCGGTGTGGACTATTTCGGTCCGTTTTATGTGAGACCCGCTCCTCGACGACCAACAGTGAAAGTATACGTGGCTGTTTTATATGCCTCTGCACTTGAGCGGTCCATTTGGAACTGGTATTGGACCTAAGCACAGATCGGTTTCTTCAAGCTCTTCATCGCTTCATCGGCAGAAGAGGCAAGTGTCGTGATATTTATTCCGACAACGGAACCAATTTCGTTGGCGCCAGAAACCAAATGCAAGAATTTTTAAAGCTTTTGGGAAGTTTGGAGCATCGAGAGAAGGTCGTTAAGGAGTGCACTTCAGAAGGTATCAACTGGCATTTTAATCCACCCAGTGCACCCCATTTCGGGGGACTATGGGAAGCAGCAGTCCGTTCCGCGAAGAACCATTTGATAAAGGTAGTTGGTGAAACGTCAACATCAGCCGAAGATTTTAACACTCTTTTGGTTCAAGTCGAAGGATGCCTCAATTCAAGACCATTGACACCCATGTCCGACGATCCTACCGACCTCGAACCGCTAACACCAGGCCATTTCTTAGTTGGTTGCGCCTTGCAATCACTTCCTGAGCCGAATTTGGAAGGCATACCGGAAAATCGATTGAATAAATACCAGGTGATTCAGAGAATGCTACAGGTATTTTGGAAAAGGTGGCGTAGAGACTATTTGTGTCAGCTGCAAGGAAGATCGAAACGGTGGAAACCAGCGATTGAAATCCAGGTTGGCCAACTTGTTATAGTGTGCGATGAAAACTTACCTCCAATGAAGTGGAAGATGGGTAGGGTCATGCATCTACACCCTGGCGACGACGGAGTAGTACGGGTCGTGACATTGAAAACTGCCACCGGTTTGCTGAAACGAGCAGTTGAAAAACTTTGTTTTCTACCGGTACAAACAGAAGACGAAAAATTGCAACCTTAATAATCAGCATTCGAGAAAAATCATTCATTCCGACAAATTCGCACTTCCAGAAGAGGATTCATTTTATTTTCAGAAATCATATTTCTGGGTGGGTGAGGATGTTTGGAACCTGATCAGCACCCAGAATTCAACCCTGTAACCGTTCTCTGCGATGCACAAAACTGACCTACATAGGGAATGAGATTGCAGCACCACATCTATTATTCCAACTACAGCAGAAAGAACGATAGATGATTGAACTGTATCCAATATTTGGGAAACGAACTGTGTTGTGTCCAGCTGTATATAGGTACAATTGCCGATATCGTTCGTCACAGCAGGACAGTAATGGTCAGCGTCAGGGTATGATGCCGAGAGATAAGAGGGCGAAGAGATTATTTATTAAACCGATCAAAAACATCGCACGAGGACGGTCGTGTCGATCGTAGTTTTGGGAGATGCTTGAGGGAAATCATACATCCAGAAATCAACAACCACCGACCGTGTGTGGAGGCCGTGGGGTAATTTTAACTCGTTCTGTGTCTAGTTTTTAAGTCGAATAAATGTTGTTAAGTAAAGTAGTTTTGTGAACAATTAATAAATGTAGTGCTTGTAATAAGTGTTTTCCTAGTCCGCGTGTTATTATTAAGTTTGTGGAAAGAACCCCAATAGACCGAGTACGGAGAATACGGAGTGAACTAATAAAACCCGAATTAATTCAAGTGTTGGAGAGCCGTGTTATCGAAGTTGAAAGGCCAAGCGAAGATTCCCCAACAGAGCCCATTATGGGCATGGTTTCCTCTGTTTATGTTTTTAATTTTTTTTTTTCAAATTAATGATGTTCGCCGCTATTATATCAGAGGTACACAAATTCACGTCTAATACACTGCCTATTGTTCATCGTCAGTCCAAGCCCGTACTTTTTAAAGCATTGATAACTAGCGCAACTTTTGTTGCATCTGATGAAGAACTTGTACAGTGAACTCTCCAGAACTCGATATTTTCCTTTATTCGATGAAATTCAAAGTCCCTTGAATCTAGCATAATGCATTCCCTCCGTACTCAATATTCTCTAATTCGAAGTAATTTACCAATGCAGTTTCGCCTCGCTAACTCGATGTTGTCGGAATCAGTTCACATGTACGACGTATATGATGTCGCGCCATGTGGCCGAATGCAGATTAAACAAATCTCAGATTGCTAGTGATGAGAAGTGAGTTTTGATAACTATATGAAATGTACACCAGAAGTGAGGAATGAGACATTTCTCACATCTCATAAGACATAATACGAGAGAAGTAGCAATTGATTTGAGAAATGAAAAGTCAGAAGTGAATACTGCGAAGTGAGAAGTGAAAAGTGAGAATTGAGAGATAGAAGTGAGAAATTCCAATTAGGGAGAAGCAAAAAGTAAATAATGAAAAGTGAGAAGTAATGAGAAGTAAGAATTGCAAATTGAAGAGCGAGAAGTGAAAAGTTAGACATAAGGAGTTTGAAGTGAGAAGTGCAAAGTGAGGAGTAAACAGTGAAAAATGAAAAGTAATAAATGAAAAGTTAGAAATTCGAAGGGAGAAGTGGGAAGTGAAAAGTGAAAAGTTTAAAGTAAAAAGTGAGAACTCAAAAGTCAAAAGTAAGAAGTGTGAGTTGCGAAATGAGGCGTGAAAGTGAGAATTGAGAAGTATGAAGTTAGAAGAAGGTAGAAATGAGAAGTGGGATGTGAGAATTCTCTCATTAATTCTTTTTTATCTTTCCTTCATCCTTGTTCTTTCTCTTATCTTCTTCCTTCATACATATTCTTTCTCTATCTTTTTGTCTTTCGACTTTATCTTCCCTTTTTTATATGTTCTTTTTGCTTCTTCCTTTTTCCTGCATCCTTATTCTTTCTCATTCCTTTTTCCTTCCTCCTTATTCCTTATCTTCCTTTTTCTTCCTTCTTCTGTCTTATACCTCATTCACTTCTCAACATCTCGTCTTCCATTTCCCAATTATTTTCTCTCTTTTCTCACCTTTTGCTTCTATTTCCTCACTACTCACTTCAAAACTATCACATCTCACTTCTCATCTCACTTCTCATCTCACTTGCCACTTTGCCACTTACCATTTCCCACTTCTCACTTGTTACTGCACCCATCTCACTACTCAGTATTTATTTTCATTTCTCTATTCTATTCTAGGCCGTGTAAAAACCTGGGTGTAGGTATGAAAAAATAAATGTATAATTATGTAATCTTTTGTGATCGAACCCACTCTGCTCTGGTTTTGCCTTCCTAGTTTGTCTCTAGCTCTCATTCTAACAACATCGAGTTGTGTATATTTAAATACCTACATCTTTGCCGTTTGTCGTGGCGCTTAATTTCAGTCTCATCCAAACTCAGCCGACCAGCATCTGGTGCGAGTGGACGTCTTTTCACCGAGAAGTCTTGTCATATTTCACGCTGCTGTAATTTATGACGCGTGATATACCTATGGGGAGGGTGGTCTGAAACGAGAAATGGCTACGTGAAATGTCAGAATTTGTTATGCTATACATTTTGAAGCAATCGCATTTGGAAGCTAAAAAATTTTCAGTCAATAACAGTACCGGCCACGTCCTCACATATAGGAAGGGAAGGATTATTAGTCCGACTCTTTCGCAACTTAGACCGAGCATACCTCTGCATCTCCACGATTGTTTTGGTATAGGATATTGTGTTAGTTACAAGGAATATTTCATCTGGGTTCACTTCGGTGGGCGATGATATCTATGGGACGGGATATAATTATGTGCATTAAAAATAAACTACTCAAGTTCCTTTCAATTGAACAGAGAGTGACCAGATATTACGAAATAAACGATGCAGTAGTTGAGCGGATGTCGTAGGGTCAGCTATGAGCATCTTGGCTGATATGCGATCGACCCCAGGGACTTTGTTCGATTCCATGCTTTGGATGGCCATTTGAATCTCTAGCAGTGATGGAGATTCAGTATTGATACGTTGTATACGTCGGATCCTCGGCAGATCATGCCGAGGGGTAGCGACTTAGCTGGCACTTGAAAAAGCTGTTCGAAGTGCTCGCTGGTCAGTTGGGTCGGTCAGTAGCTGGCCATTCGAGTCTTTCACAGGCATCGTTGCATTTGTCATCGTCCCGCTTAAGCGCTGTGAGACATCGTAGAGGGGGCGAATGTCCCTGGTTGCTGCGGCTCTCTCTTCTTCATCGGCGAAAGAGTCCGGTCACGCCCGCTCGTTCCGTGGCGTAACCCAAACTATCTAGTGCTAAGTAAGTGGAAACAATTCAATTTTGAGTAAACTTTCATTTCCGTGTATTTTTTTGCTCGTGTCATTATCGACTGAATTGATTTTCAACTAGGTGTCTTCCTGCTGTTGACTGTGCCATCGTCACTAGTCTCAGATAAGTACGATAAAGCACAAATATATTTTCCAGGGGTTTGCATTTTGTTTAAGTTTATAGTTTTTTTTCGATTCTAACGTGCAGAGCACTTCTCGTGCTCAAAATATTTCAGCTGTCTAATATTCACTGAGCACTTTTGTGAGCAACACTCGTGCTCAAAATATTTTAGCAATTTGAATACGCACTGAGCATTTTTGCGAGCTCAAAATGCTTTGTGATTTCATTACGAACTGAGCACCACGCATGGTCAAATTGTTTTAGCGATTTGCATACACACTGAGCACTTTTGCGAGCATCACTCACGCTCAAAAATTTGTTTAGGGGTTTTTCACACGCACTGAGCACTTTTACGAGCCCCACTCGCGCTCAAAATATTTTGGCGATTTGGATACGCACTGAGTACTTTAGCGAGCACCACTCGCGCTCAAAATATTTTAGCGATTTGGATACGCACTGAGCATTTTTGCGAGCTATAGTTGCGCTCAAAATGCTTTGTGATTTCATTACGAACTGAGCACCACGCGTGGTCAAATTGTTTTAGCGATTTACATACGCACTGAGCACTTTTACGAGCATCACTTACGCTCAAAAATTTTCTTTGAGGTTTTCACACGCACTGAGCACTTTTACAAGCACCACTCGCGCTCAAAATATTTTAGCGATTTATACACGCACTGAGCAATTTTACAAGCACCACTCGCGCTCGAATTTTTTTTAGCGATTTTTCAAACACACTGAGCACTTTTGCGAGCACCACTCGCGCTCAAAATATTTGTTTTATCTATTTGGATACGAACTGAGCACTTTTGCGTGCAACACTCGCGCTCAAACTATTTCTTTAAACGATTTTTCACACGCACCGAGCACTTTAGCGACCACCACTCGCGCTCAAAATATTTTTTAGCGATTTTTCAAACGCACTGAGCACTTTTGCGAGCACTACTCGCGCTCAAACTGTTTTAGTGATTTGGACACGCACTGAGCACTTTTGCAAGCACTACTCGCGCTCAAAATGTTTTCCGATTTTTCACACGCACTGAACACTTTTGCGAGCAGCACCGAGCAGCAGTATCACAAGTTTTGTAACTTAATCGGGCTCGCTGTACCACTGATGATGCTTGCAAAACTCTGTGGTGGAATTCAACTGTTTCTTTTTACTAACTTATGTTTTTTGCTGTATAGCGATGTTATATGTTAATGTTATTTATATCTGTGGAAATAATCGGATCGTTTATTGTTTGCCAAATCTGATTAAAATTGATCATTATTAATTATCTTAAAGATAAATCGTCTAGCTCAAACCTTTGTAGGGGTATGTGGCGGGACCATCATCATCATCATCACCCGCGATTTTTTGTAGTTTCATTGGGCATTTTTATTTATCAACTTTGATTTTCCGATGCGGAGTTTATTCATTTAAAAATCAGTCAGGTTATCTGGTGAATCGAAAAATTAACCTATGCTCTAAATTATATCCGGCAAGGATCGCCAAATGTATGGAATCGTGCGATCGGAAAAGGACTAGCCGAATACGGTAGGTGATTATCGGGGACAAAACAGTACTTACGTGTCGTCCGAAACTAATCAGGGAAAAACTGGTTGCTTTGCAAACGTCTTGTAAGTCATGGCCTACTGACGCTCAATTCAAATTATGCCGCTTTGGCCACTCGGCAGCAATATAAAATTTTCATGAAGAATTAGAAAATTTCAATAAAAAAAATTGACAAAGAAGAAATCATTGTATGAGCAATAGGGTAGAATACGGCATTGGCAGGGTGCGACGGTTGTTGGCACCCTCAACGATATTTGCGTTTTCCAGCAAACATACACTATTTATGAACATAATTTTAATTCAATCACACAATTTCAAGTCTAAGCTTCCATTTGAATAAGTTGTTTGTGTAAAAGTAGCAAGATTTGATGTTTTAATCACCGAAACAAATTTGCACCTACGAAATCCTTTCCATTATTGCATTGCCAAAGAAAGCAGCGCACGAAAAGCAAACTGTTACTTACTTTTTTGGATCGCCTGTTTCTCCTCTTTATTGCATATGACACGACAAATTAAGTACGTGAACTACTTTTTACACTTTATCACCACTTGATTATCACCAGAAAGAGCAAATTTATGCAATATTTGCTTTAGGTTTCACTAAATAAAATTGGGACTGTTCGTTTTCTTTGACAGCAGCACACTTCGGAATAGAGCGAGAGAATGTGTTTGTGAGCATATCAAACACACGCTAAAAGGATACCACGCACAATTCTATGTGATTTTATTTTAGCAAAAATACGAACAAAATATCTGGCGATAGCATTTATTTAAAAAAATGTGTTACAAATACAATACAAATGCTTCTATTCAGATTTTTACGCAGACCATGAATGATATCAAAAGTGATAGCCACACCGTAACCCTTATGTGGCTGACAGGACCGTTTTCCTTTTGCAACTTTAATACTTTCCAAGCTCATCAAAAAAATCATAACCATTCCCGATCCTACATAGCGCATTTCAACCATAAATAATTGCCTACTTTAAGGGTATTATCTATTATTCAACTGTGAAATGTAGTGTAAGAATGGGGTGGCTCCAGCGGCTGGATAGGATGGTGCTGCCCATTATTCAACATATGAAGACTCACGAGGTGGAATATATTGTTAATCTACTATACTACCAGAACCGGCGAGCTTCGTTTCACCTAAAATTTATTAATTATATATTTTTTACATTATTTAAAAGACGGTTAAGTATTCGAAATTTGCAAATTTGGAATCCATTTTTAGATTAATTTTCGATTAAAGTAGAAATGTGTACTTCATTTGTATGGGAGTTCCCCTTACAGAAGAGGAGGTGTCTAAGACCATCATAAAAATTTTCATCGTTCCCATCGTTCCCCCGTGCGCTATTCAAATTAATTCATGAAAAAAATGTTACTTAGCACCTTTTGAAAAGTTAAGCGAGAAATGTTCATGCCGTTTCCTAGTCTATAAGGGCAGACAGACAAAAATTCATACTTATGTGTATAGATTTTGTTTTACGTAGTTTACGTCGAGCGGTCGTGTCTTGTACACAATCACCATGATTTTTTTTTAACGAAACAAACATATCATGTAAGGACCGCAAAGAGCAAGTTGTATATTTGAAACTGGTTGATAGACTTTTGCTTACGACTCTAAGGCATTACAAAAGACAAAAGATGTAAATCTTGGCAGCGGACAAAAAGCATATAAGTTCCTTTCTCCAAAATGGCCAACATTATTCAAATAGGTTGAAAATGGTAAAAGTTATGAAAATGTCAATATCGGGGTACACGGAGGGTACCTGCCATTCAGGGTCTGCCATTCACGTCTGTTTTTTGTTGGCCGCATACTGGTTAAATTGGTTTTACAATGTGTTTAAATGCTTTTGCCTATCTTTCTACATGACATAAAATTGATGCCAAGGCTAAAAATTCATGTTTTGTTTTAAGCCAGTTATGATAAACAATAAAGTTTGTTCCAAAATTGAGTGAAGCGAGATGAGCGTGCGGCCGATTAATATGAATGAATTTTACTACTGGAGGATATAAACAACCAGCATTTGGCACCAATACATTACCAGTTTTCTACTTCCATGTCTAGTTGCTAAAGGGAGCAAACTCATTGCTGATAATAGAAATTGCTATGCCAATAGAAGAAATGTTGACCTGTTACTTTATATTAAATTTACTGAGTTTGTGGTAAAAGCTGTTATATTTAGTGAACACCAATCATCAAAGAAAGAGCATACAAATGTATACCAGTTGAACTGTACCTGTGTTTTAGTGTAATTATTCATTATTTTTATCATTCAATTTGGCGAATGTCTTAGACTGCCAAGAATAGGTATTTTCCCCTACATAAATATGTTATTTCCACAAATGATGGAAATGTTCTATAAACAATTATGAATTTTCCACAAAGCGTTTTCAAAAGCAAAAATGCAGTATAAAAGAAGAATTTTCCACAAAAAATCAAAATGTTTCACGGACAAAAATACAAAATATCCATAAATAAATCAGTATTAGCATAAACAATTACAAAATTATCTAAAGAACTAAATAAATTTTGTTCTCCATAGACATTTAAAAAAATTCCACAAAATAATCAATGAAGAGCAAATTTAAGAGCAAAATTTAAAAAAAATGAGGAAATTTCCATTAAAATACAAAAAAACAATAAATTTATTGCCGATTTCAACAAATTGAAGAGTTATGTGTAGATTGTGATTTGCCCGCTACTTTTTCTCACACTCACTCTCATTTCGGGTTGATCGATTTTTGTTACTGAAATTTACCCAATTTTAACCCATTACTCGTCAGTCACATGTAAGCGTGTACACTAAATCGATTCCCGCCATGATTTGACGTCTATTTGTTTTCAGATTTAGCACTCACACACAAATATTATACACGGAAAATCAAACTTTTTTGAGTGTATTGAGTGTGAGAAAAAGATGACTGTGAGAAAAAAAATCTCGCAGAACTCTTATAAAGTGCAAAAAGCGCAATATTTTTGTTTTGTGTGAAATTTTCATCTGTTTTTGGAAATTTTGCGTTATTTGAGGAAATTTTATATTTATTTATACTCATACCCTGATTTATTTATTGGCAATTTCCTATTTTTCTATGGAAATTTTCTAGTTTTTAAGGGGAGTTTTTATTCTAGTCATATATCTCTTATGCTTGTTTGCATGTTGATACTGATCGATAGTTTTTGCATAATATACATTTTTCAGGGTTGGTTAAATTAGGCGCTAAGGTGGCTAAAACCGGTTCACTTGCCCAATGAATCTTAACATTATTTTTTTCAAATTTTTCCAATTTTGGTTTTAGTTTTTACATGAAAAAACATCATATGAACCCGTCGAATATTCGAAATATATACCCGTCGGAGATTTGCCGAAGGAATGAAACAACCCATCCAACAGTTTTCAAGTTATGCGGATACGAACACAGACCAATTCATTTTTATATATTGTGCATTTAGACCAAAACTGTTTGTATGACGCTGATAAACTGGCAGCAAGGCCCACTTCCGACGAGATTCACACGGAAAAATAAAATAAATATGCAGCACTGCACGGTGTTATCTGTCACAAAATCGAGCTTGTTTTGTCGCTGCACTGAGAAAAATTCCATGGTAACGGTTACTATTTTGTAGACTACGCCATGTTTTTAAAACAACCACAAATTGTCAGTTAAATTAACCACGCATTCGGACAAATTCACCACTGATTCAGTTCATGCAACAACATTCCACCAGGACCACAGTTGATTTTTACTGCGCGCACGGTAAAATCAAACGGGTTTGTTGTCTGCTGAAAATCGTCGGTGCGTATTCTTAAATTATTTATTTATTTATTTATTTATTTATTCCATTAATGTTGTAACGTAAGACAATAGTCTTTTTTAATGTTACATTGAGTAGTTTCTAGTAGAACAAGCGCTTTTCTGAAATATATATTGTAAACTTAAACTGTCATGGTAATATACTAATAGAACTTCTTACTTATCTAAATTGCTCTCTACATCCTCTCTTAAAAACTAAAATGATTATTCTAATGAAAGATTTACACGCAGTGAATTCCAATGCACTACACCTCGAGCAAAAAATGAATTCCCGTACTTAGTTGTCCTACAACGCGGTATTATAATTTTTTTGAAACGAATGCTCCTTGCAACATTAAGTTTGCTATATAAATAATCGAGCTGTTTTGTACTTGAAATGTTGTGTAAAATTAAGCAAGAGCGAAGTTTACTGAAATTTTTCAGAGGACATCCAATGAGTAAATGTTGCAAATGCGAAACGCTGTTATATCTACTTAAATTGAAAACATAGCGTACACATGCATTTAGTGCTACCTTTAGCTTGTTATGAGTATGCATTAAAATCGAATAAAGTAAAAAGTCACATGCTAGGAAATACGGTAAAATAAGGCCCTTAAAAAGTTTTAATTTAGTTTCACTAGACAAGAACGATGACGATCTAGAGAGCGTTCGCAAACATGCATAAATTTTACCGCATTGCAACATCACATAGCTATCCCATTCAAAGCTAGAACTGATGCGGATCCCTAAACTTGTTGCATTCTCCACAAAATCAATTGCTACACTATTCAAAAACAACGATGGTTTAATCGAATTAATTGAAGAACTATAAGAAATGAAAATTGCATTTGTTTTTTTGGCATTTAATGCAAGTCTATTTTTTTGAGACCACTCGTAGATCCGTCTTAAATCTTCATTTATTTCGGAAGAAATCTTGGCAGCAGAGCTTTCCAGACACGGGTAATACATTTGGGCATCGTCGGCAAAAAGATGAAGTCTGCAGTTTTTTACTACACACGGTAAGTCATTTATATATAATGAGAACAAAATTGGTCCTAATATAGATCCCTGGGGAACTCTTGATTTAATTAGATTAAATTCAGAATAAACACCATTATTGACGACGGCTTGTGATCTTGCATTCAAATAAGATTTAATCAAGTTAACTGCATGATCAGAGAACGTGAATATGGTTCTAAGTTTGTGGCATAATATGTTATGTGACACAGTATCAAACGCCTTAGAAAAATCTAATAAAATGAGCACTACTGGTCGACCATTGTCAACAACAAGACCGATATCGTCAAGAACTTTTAACATTGCGGTTTTAGTACTGTGTTTAGAGCGATAACCGGACTGGAGTTGACTTAGTAAATTGTATTTGTTAATATATTCGCAAATGTTATTTTTAACTATTTTTTCAAACATTTTTGACAGTGCACTTAGTATACTAATTGGCCTTAAATTATCCAGTGAGCTTAGGTTAGATTTTTTCTTTATAGGTATAACCTTTGTCTTCTTCCATGCTTCCGGAAAGACACTAGTTGTAATAATGGAATTAAATAAATGTGTGATCGGTTCAATTAGAATAGGACAAATCGCTTTTAAAAATTTCATCGGCAAATTATCTAAACCAATGGCATTCGATTTTATAGAGTTCATGGCATGAATAACATCTATTTGGTTGATTCTACCAAAATAAAAAGGATCACGATCTGTTGAAGATTGTTCATTTGAATAATCGGTTACAACTTCGTTAACGGTGAAATTGTTACAAAAAGCATTGTTTATTTCATCAGCCGTAAAATTGTTAACAGTTTCTGCCTGTGGTGTGTTAATTCCAATTTTTTTAACATTTTTCCATAACTCCTTTGCAGGAAGAGTTGAGCTCAACCTGGAAGCGAAATAACATTCCTTAGCAGATCGTATAAGCTTGTTAACTTTATTACGTGCTTTTTTGTAAAGCTGGTGATCATTATCGTTTCTAGAATACTTCCATTTTCTATACAGCATATCGCGATCAACAATAGCTCTACTAATAATTGAATCAAACCAGGGATTAGACTTTTTGTTGGGGGAAATATTACATATGGGAACAAACCTTTCATGTAAATCTACTAGTAACGAGCTCAAGAAATTCAATTGTTGGTTTGAGTCAACAGAACAATAGAAAGATCTCCAGCCGGCTGAGTTAAATGCATTGACTAGAGAATCAGTATCAATAGCATTGTAATTACGAAACTCAATGGATTTTGCATATGTTTTGTGATCGAAATCAAGAGATGCGAACACTAGATCATGATTAGAAAGAACAGGAATCTCTATTTGGCTAAATTTCAAAACCTTAGAAGCATCATTCGTTAAGGTGATTATACAATCAAGCCATGTGGTGAATTTTAAATTCACCACACGAGTTTCTACTCCTATTATCAAATACTCAAATCTAGCGTAATAATTGTCGTACAATGCTGAAATTAAAGTCGATTGTTTAGCATGAGTAAGGAAACGATCTACGAATATTCCATCCCCATGGGCGTTGTGGTTCTCTCAATTTGTGCTCTTCAAAAATCACTAGAAAAAGCACGTGGTTTCCAAGATGGCCGATTTCTGGCTTTGTTGTATAACCACCTTAAAATTAGATCTAATTGCGATGCGCCATTTTTATGAAAGTAGGTTGGCTCGTTACCTAAACATTCTACTGAATGAGTATTCAGGACGCTCCAAAAATTCTCCGTTTTCGACGAGTTCATTAGGAGATTCGTGTTGAAATCGCCCAAAAAATAAATGTAGTTATACTTATTCCCATATGACGATAACAGGTATTCGAGAGATTCAGTGCAATCTATCCCTGGAGGGTTGTAGAGTGCCACAAATAATAATTTTTCATTGTGTAAAATAACTTCAACAACAATGAATTCAGTTTTTGGTACTCCACTCTGGTTGCTCGACGTACTAATAAGATTATACGATATGCCCTTTCTAATATAGATCATTACACCACCTCCTAAACGACCCACTCTATCATGTCTAACAATTTCATATCCGTCAATTGATAAAATAGAACTATTCACATTTTCGTTTAACCACGTTTCACTAACACAAATAATGTCCACTTTGGAAATTTCAACAATGAGACGCAATTCCTCAATCTTACAGAGTTTACGAGCACAAATACTTTGAGAATTAACACAGCAAACAGAGAGCTTGTTTTTGATTAACACTGATTTCATTACGGTACCTGGAATGCACCAGTTTGTCGAGGTGTAAAAATTGGAATCATTAGCCATTTGATAAATAAGAAAACTTAGCTTTTAAGGGAGGATAATAGAAAAGCATTTCGTTCAACTTCATATTCTTCATTACAATTCACAAAAATTCAAATCTAACAAATTCATAATTATGTGGTGCAAACAAAAGTAAGAAACTACATTCAGCACTTAGCATTTAACCCTATGCACCATTTAGTGCCTGTAAGACCAAACCCCAACAGCAGCAGCAACAACAGCGGCAACTCGTACAGACTTTTAGGAGGGGAATCATGGAACACAAAGGAAGGAAGGCAGGATAAACAGAAACTCATGAGGATAAGGTAGTATGCAGTTGTCGTAGATCATCTTCCGTGGATACAGGAAACTCTTTATCGTCGCCAGGCTTTTTCACAAATAGCATTCCATTCCTTGTAAACACTCCTCGCAGTTTCCCATTCTTCTTTAGTTTCATTGCTTTGGATCTTAGATCTCTGATGTGGATTGCCAAATTTTCGTTGATGTAAATACGTTTGTTCATTGCAAAGCCAATCCCGGAGAGCGACAACGAGCGAGAACGAAGATAGCGAGAGTAGAAATTGTTCCGCTGAAGAGTGATCGCAAATTGTAGCAGAATGATATAAACATTTCCAGCCGTTACGGTTCCTTTGGAGAGTCGACGAGCGTCAACGAGAGGATAGTTTCCGCTCACTACAAGATCGTTCATCCGTGAAAACCGATCCAGGGCGAGTGATGCATCCTTCTTCACAGTAGCTATCGATGTTGCCAAGTTGTTGAATGTTTGCTTGTTTTCCTCTCGTAACTTTTCGATATTGGCAGTTATGTCTTTCCTAGCTAGTTCATCTGTAATGCAACAGACGATACAGATTCACCCAGCTTCTTGAAGTCCTCTTTTGTCGTCCGTTGATATGAAGCTAGCTGTGACTGCATGAGGGATGCGAGCTCCGAAACGGTCATATCAGCCTCCGAACTTTTAGTACCAGTTCTCGCGAGTGAGTTACTCCGCAACCGCGTTTGGTGGTCTTTGTCGTTCATGGCGGAATCAATGACGTAACACAGATATATAGAGTGTTCTTTTGTTAACCACACGAGTGTTGTACAGCGACACTTCACAAAATTATGTTAGACGCACTTTTACGGAATATCGGTGATAATATTGGCACTAACGAACACGATTTTTGATAGAGTATGCTAAACTGGTAAGTATTTTAACATATTCGTGATTAAAACTTCAGAAAAAAGGATTATATTCTGTTTGCGCCGGAGCGGTAAATTATTACGTCCGCTTCATTCTACAGCACACAGCTTAACCCTCGGAATGGTAGTTTCGACCGCAACATTTTTTTGCGTGTGACAACGTCGCTGGCACCAAATTGAAGTTTGGAAGTCGATTAACACACTTCCGAACGCTCTTCCGAATATGCGCTGGTAGCAAATTCAAATTTTGTTCTGACGTTCATGATGTCGGAAGTAAGTTCGGAAGTAAAACGTCGGAAGTCGGATTACAATTTAGTGCTGGCGACACAATAAGAAGGACAAAAGGAGAAAGAAAATGAAGAAGAAAAAAAGACTTTACATTACATCAATGATTTAATCTATGGTTCAAGAGAGCATCAGAGCCACGTTAATTTAGGCTTCCAGTGTCATATTGTACAGGTCATTGCGCTCGGCAAACCTAACCTCACTATTTTGACAGGTACTGGTCCTGTTGTTTACGTTTCGGACTTAGAATTTTTATTATCTAAATTTAATCTGTATATGTTGAAGACATTCTGTACATTCCGCATTCAAATATTAATAATTATCGATAAGTTTAGGTAATTATCGATCAGAAAATCCAAAGAATGATAGAAGTATCTCAGAATTGAAATAAAGTCGTCTGTAAACAACAGGACCAGTACCTGTCAAAAGTCGTGTGTGACGTCACTGTGCATTAGCCCAATTTCATTGCATTAGCCCAATTTCAACTCTTTAAATTCAGGACTCTAAATTCGCACTAGATAAATCTTCGAGAAATTGCAATGGATGCATTTTTATACACCTTCCCCTATTTGCGGCCCGTTGGTTTAACCGCCTGTCGTCTTACGTGTGGATGAGATTGTACTGAAGTTGGTGTTGATTAGTTGACGGAATATGCCAGCGAAGGAGCACTGACGGAAACCCTGTCAGTGTTTCAGGAGTAAATACTGATGTTGATGCTCTGGAGTTGTGGACACATTGAGATTAATTTGTTGATCAGGAAAGTGGCATCGTTGCAGATACCAATTTCTTCCGCGAAACTTTGTAGATTAAAATAAGTTATTGCAAAGTTTAATTTAAACTCAACAATATTACACTTTTCTAAGGTAAAAGCAGCATTCGAAGCATCACGATGTCCAACAAAACAATTGTCGAGTTTAAATGAGTTTGTTAATACTTTTCCGTTCCAGTATATTTGCAGCTTTTCTCCATATGAAACCACCGCCACACCGGTGGAGTATGCTATCGCAGGCAGACAAAGTACCTTGAACAAACATGCAAGCATCTACTGTGAATCCAGGATATGATGAGTAACACCCAGTCAGGTCCACATGACTTCACCGCACCGGTACGCTTGGTTATCAAGCGTACAAGCGCCGGGATGGATCATTGAAAAGTAAAAACCACCGTTTGAAAATGAGCAGATAGCGCCACCAGCTCTTTTAAAATGTTCAAATCCAATGTATAGTGGCGCCATCATTTTGTGGCGGGGAGTGCAAATTAAGAAATTTAAAATATTCCATTACGACTCTTTCTCCTAGCCGACGTGCAACGACGGAATCAAGGTGAAAGAAGATTAAGAGTCATGTCGTAAAAGGGTTATTCACGGGTTGTTACACTTGCGCTGGCTGTCGTACTAATTTGGAGTCGGATAGCACAGATTCGTGATGGTTGGCGGGGTAGAGATCACATGCGACGCGCGTCTATCTCAGTCAGGAGTGTGGGAAAGGTAGATATGAGAATGACGGACACACTTCATTGCATTTCCCAAGTGAATTGTCATGTCAGTTTACGAGCGTTGGTGGTATGTTTGCATGTTTGCTCTCTGTGGCGACGGTTGGCGTCTTCATTGGATTATTGTGCTTGGCTTCTTTGAAATTTTGCATGGTGGTGATTAAAGGAATTTGGTTTTGCAACGGTAAATTACCTCGAGATTGATAGTCTACTAATAGATGATTCTCAACATAAGGGTCGTACAAATGAGTTATCCAAGTTTTGATTACTAAGGAAACAACTGTAAATCTTGATAATTAAAAAAATGTTGAAAATATTACATTTAATGACTTAACATTTCGTTTAACAATTGGATTGCCTGGATTGCTTAAGAAGCAATTCCTTATAACTTAGTTATAACCAAGGTGAATACAAACAGGTGTAGCAGTATGCCAATTACATGATTCAGCCATCTTGGATTTTTATATGGGGCAGCCACCGAGTTTGTTTATGTTTTGCACTGAAAATGAATTTCCCCCCCCCCCGCGCTAGTCTCTCCCATCTACTGTCAAAGTGAGTGAACCCTGATATAAAAACCCTGGTTATAACAGGACAGGACAATTTTTAATGTTTGCTGTAGTTTAAATCCGGAGCCTGAATTGTTTTCAAATAGAGTGAATGTTTCAATTGACATATTTACTAAGCATATGCGGTATTTCGAAAAATTTCGTTTCAGGTGGTTCGAAACGAAATTCCGCGGAATTTGAGCATGACGAAATCTGATTTCTTGATTTCGTTTCGTTTCGTAAAATTACAAAAATTTCGCTAGAAAAAACTAGCTTCTAACGAAATTTTACGGAATTCCGCGGAATTTCGAAACAAATTTAAACTTAAACCATACTTTATATTATCGAAAATTTTGGAAATACGAGAGGCAATAACGACAGACATTGATGAGCAACAAGAAGAAGACATTCGTGATGGGGTACGACAAGGGGACAATGGTTACAGCCTAACATCTGCTACTTTCAAGAATTGGTGGACAAGGGACATGTATTCGAGGTCAAGACCCGCCAACACTTCCCTAATAGGTTTTCGTTGTTTTCCTCGGACCCGGAGATGTTCATTTAGCGTAGATCTGGGGCCACGATGCTCATCGCACGCCCACACGACTGTGGTAGTAGCGGATTGTGTTAAAATAATAATCGGAGATGCGAAATGAAAGCATGGATTATTTGAATGAGATTTGAATTTCTAAATCGAAGCAATCGGCGTTCGAATAGTAGGCGCCCATTAGCACACGAATATGAACTCGATTGACAGAACAAAACAAAGAACGAGACGATAGTAATTCGAATATTGGGTACATCTTCTATGTATCACTAGAGCTACTCGTTCTGTCAGAGCATACATGTGAGTACACAGCCCATGATAATTCTCGACGGATGTCCTAAGGATATTCGCTCGGCCCCGACATGGCGCGGTTGGTAGCTGGTCATGATTCGGGGTATTTTTTTGTGTAAAAGAGAGAAAGTAGGAGGAGTAAGAAAAAGAGATAAGAAATGCTCTCCGGTGGAAATAGACGGAGGAGCAAAGGTACAAGATGATATAAAAAAAAGAAGAAAATAAAAACAGAAAAATGCGATGAAAGAAATTGAGAAATGCTCTCCGGTGGAAATAGACGGAGAAGCAAGAGTACAAGATGATCTAAAAAAAAAAGGAAGAAAAAAAGAAAACACAGTTTTGAACTTCGCTAGTGATGGACAGAGTACAAGGACAAAAAAAAAAGAAAGAAAGAAAGGAAACAGTTGGCCTTTGCCTGAGATAGACTTAGAGCCACAAAAATAATATGAAATGCAATAAAAAAGAACGATGGTTGAAGAATTTCTGAATTTGTTGTTTGATCGATGTTTTTGGGACTAGATAACTAACATGACAGAGAATTGAAATTCAACAAAGTGTTGTTTTGCGATTTTTTAAACCAAATACAATCATAGAAAAGAGTAGAGGTGAGCGGGATTGTGGTAGTAGCGGATTGTGTTAAAATAATAATCGGAGATGCGAAATGAAAGCATGGATTATTTGAATGAGATTTGAATTTCTAAATCGAAGCAATCGGCGTTCGAATAGTAGGCGCCCATTAGCACACGAATATGAACTCGATTGACAGAACAAAATAAAGAACGAGACGATAGTAATTCGAATATTGGGTACATCTTCTATGTATCACTAGAGCTACTCGTTCTGTCAGAGCATACATGTGAGTACACAGCCCATGATAATTCAGATATTCGACGGATGTCCTAAGGATATTCGCTCGGCCCCGACAACGACATGGTCAATGTCCTGATAATCTGCGCCGCAAACACAAAGATTGCCTTCTGAGAGCCCCACTCTGAAAAGATGTGCGTTTAAAGTGTAGTGATTGGACATTAGACGACACATGGTTCGAATGAAGTCTCGTCCCATATTCAATTTTTTGAACCACGACACGCTTCGACACCTGCGGGCGAATTGAATACAGCCATCTACCCAACTCCCCATTTGTCCATTTCTGTTGCCAGCTGTTCAAGGTTTCCTGACGAACTAATGTAAAAAATTCATCGAAGGTGATTTGTCTATCGTAAATATCACCTTCCATAGCGCCCACCTTAGCCAATGAGTCCGCTTTCTCATTTCCCGGAATCGAGCAATGAGAAGGGACCCAGGCCATGGTGATTGTGTAAGACCGTTTTGATATAGCACTCAAAGCTTTCCGTATCCCGTTCAAAAGATACGCTGAGTGCTTAACCGGTTTCATTGACCGAACAGCCTCCAGTGAACTTAGACTGTCGGTGAAGATGAAAAAGTGGTCAGGAGGTATTAGTCGACAAATATGCATGTAGTTTTCTTCTATAAAACGTCTTCAGTGTTTCCATGATTAAAATTTAAATTTTGTGATATTTTTTACTATTTGCACAATATGAATCCTCCCGGCAGCTAGTCCGGGAGAACGCGAAGTGATACAAATCTACCTCGCGTAGCAGAAATTCGTTTAACTAGTGTGCAATCGAACAAGTGTGCAATCGATAGTGTTGATGCTGATATCACGCTAGCTAGTGTGGGAGAACGCGAAGTGATAAAACTAATGTCTGCATCGAAGAGCACAAAATTATTTAGTGCGGAATCGATCGTATTGTAGAGATTATTAAACGAAGCACATTGGTCTTGCGTTGGATTGTTTCGAAACACAGTTTTCGTCTTCTTGTTTTCAAAATAACTTCTTTCACAATAAACATTTTGTCGCTTACCAAGGGGTTTCACGTGAATTACCTTCTCAACTAACCAACGATTCCTTTCCCGTAGCGCTCGCGGAGATGCAGAGCATTCCTCGATCTCTTATAATAATGAGTAGGGTGGCTCAAATTAGTATGGGAAAAACTTTGTTCAAATTTTTTGATGGACCGCCCTCTTATTCGGTTCTATTTGATGCCCTGATGCTCTGGACCAAATTTCAGCTAAATCGGTCAACGTTTGGGCGGCGCTAAACTACTTGTAAGTTTATATGGAAAAATGTATGCAGAAACATCCAAAAACAGTAAATTGCAGCTGGACTACACAACTTACGATGAAGAACTATGATACTCATTCAGATCTTGGAGAATTTAATACAGAATGTTATGCGGAAAACCGCGAGAAGATTCGAGTTTGTCCGGCAAAGTTATTAGCATTTCTCTGCAGTGGGGTTTGAGCAAATTTCGTTTCTTTTACCTTTGAAAAGAAATAAAGTCACCCCTACAACACTCCAGTAAAATGCTAATATCTTTGCGTAATAAACTCTAATCTTCTCGCGGTTTTCAGCGTAACATTCTGTATTTTATTTTACAAGAACTGAATGAGTATCATGGTTCTTGATCGTAAATTGTGCCGTCCAACTGCAAATCACTGTTTTTGGATGTTTCTGCATACATTTTTCCATATAAACTTCCAACGAGTTTAGCACTGCCCAAACGTTGACCGATTTGGCTGAAATTTTGTCCAGAGCATCAGGGCATCAAATAGAACCGAATAAGAGGGCGTCCCATCAAAAAATTTGAAAAAAGTGTTTTTTGAGCCACCCTAATAATGAGTGTTAAACTAATTTTCCTCTCCTAAACCTAAATTGACTATAAGTACGTGACTAGCATCGTTATTGGTCATGAATTGGAAACTCCGAAGCAAGTATACAATAAGAATAATTTTTTTGTATCGCAAGAATATTATTTAATTGGTGAGCTGTGCATATTTGCTGTTTTTCGGCCAATCATGATTAGCAACTACGATGTGTACTGTTAATCAAGCTGATAAGCTTTTCTTTGACTATTTGTACAATATGTAAGGAACATTGCAGATTTGTGGGCATTTCTAGATCTTCGAATAGAATTTACAAAAAAAAATCCTGAACGGGTTGAAAGATCATTAAAATTGCTGAAAGTTCTTTACTTATGATTGCTTTCAGCTTATACTGACCATAACAGCTGCTCTCATATGTCAAGGACACACAGAAAATAGCTCAGTTTGTCGACCTGATTGTATATAAGACTATGGGTCTGTGAAATTCAATCTGAACTACGTATCTTTGTGCATTTCAGAAAGGTGCACAGGATTCTTCTAGTGAGCAAATGTATGCTATATATGTAGATGAAGAATAAGAAGGAATAAATTTTGGCTGATACACCCTTTTCAAATGCTGGTCTAGTAATATCAGTTCTCTATCTACTGTTACCGAATATAGTAACAATGGACGAACCATCGGCATACTTGCATAACATGTATATTAGAGTGATTCAAATTTTGACTTTTTTGCTCCCCTATGCTTAAACGATGACATTTGCCATTTTAATAATCGTGCTAAATTTTTAGCTAATTTGGATGTAATTTGACTGAGCACAAGCAGTTTGAAGCTTGTATGAAAATTACTATGAAAACAGTAACTTTTGTGAAAAACCGTTCCCCATCATTGCCCATTAAGCTCTAAAAATGTATGAATACGTTAGCAACATAGGAAATTTAACAAGGGAAAATATCGTCGTTGTTGCTAAACGATTTGATGCTGGCAACAAAAGTTATTATGGAAATACTGAATTGTGGGAAATTCAATTTAACACGTAAAAGAATAACATCAATATCAATAATGAGCATTTCTGTTTTCTTTATAATTTTGCTCACAAAAGTCAGATTGCTTCGCAACAACAACTGACTTTCAGCTTAGGATCTATTCTATGATGACGATGCGTTAAATATATTCTAATAAATTCTGGGTTGCTTCACGAAACGATCCTTTACATAAGTGGCAATTCTCATTGTAATTTTCATATAACCTTCAAACGGCACGTGCACAACCAAATTACATCCAAATAAGCTAAAAATTTGGGAAGACTATTAAAATAGCAAAAATAACCGTTTAAGCACAGGGGAGCGAAATAGTCAAAATTTGAATCACTCTAATGTATATACATAGGAAACAATATCGAGGCGTTTCACCTAGTTAAAGTGTACCCATTGTCCTATTCCCTCTCCCTATTTTGGCCCTTGGAGCAAAATTGAAAGAAAGACGGCAACACCATTTCCGCTATACCGAAGCCGAACGTCGAAGGAGGGGGCAGATAAAGAGAAAATCGGGGGAGCTGAGCGAAAGATCGTGGACTAGTCGAGGAGTCGTATTTTGACTGTGATCGGGTACAGACCTCTCGATTGACCGGAGAAAAGCTGCAAAAGAAGATCCTTGTGAAGCGTTGGTTTAGCGAGGATTTAGTGTGCTGGTGAAGGGAGCCTAGAACGTCCCGAATATTGAAGAGTGTGCGCGGTGAATGGCTGCTACCCGCCCGGAGGATTGTTTCCGATAGAAAAGCCCGTAGTGCGTCGCGAGTCCCTCGGAGCCGGAAAAACCTCGACTATTTCTCAAGCTGCCTCCACGTGCTAAACGCTACCGTCTCGCCGGCTGTCTATCTCACCTATAACCTCGAAGAATCACCAATCGTCGCAGTTTTCAACGACGTGGCTCATCCCGCGGAACCGAGACAGAGCTTCGACAAACCGCCCACGTGTCCAACATTTCAGCCTCGTCGGCTTCCGGCCCCTTGAGGCTGTGAAAGTGCATTAGGAAGAATTTTAAGCCACCGTCTACGTGTCCAACGCTCCAGATCACTGGCGGCATACCCGTGGAGCCAAGAGAGCTTCTACATACCGCCCACGTGTACAACATTTCAGCCTCGTCGGCTGCCTGCCCCTTGAGGCCGTGAAAGTGTATCAAAGAGAATTTCAAGACCCTTCTCCGTCACGTGTCCAACGCTGCAGATCACTGGCGGCAACTCCGTGAAGCCGAGAAAAATCTTCGACAAATCGCCTATGTGTTCAACGCTGCAGATCGCTGGCTGCGTTCCCCAAGAGGACTGGAAAAAAATCTCGAACTAACCCTCAAGCTTCCGCCCACGACGTGTCCAACGCTACGACCGTATCGGCTGCCTACCTCGCGGAGTCGGAAAGACAACACAACGAGTCATCGAGCCCTCCCCTCCCACGTGTCCAAGACTACAGCCTCGTCGGCAACCTATCCAGAAGACTTGGAAAAGCATAGTCGCTTCAAACTACCAACCACTGTCAGCACGGTCAGCAATCCAGTAGCGGAGCCGGGGAGGAGCTCCTTCAAACCTCGTTGCAGGTATCGTTGAGTACCCAGGTATGTCAAAACACCTGAGCATGACAATGTCGACCAACTTTGTAAGGTCGCAACCCTTCCTTTCCTCCCACTAATCCAAAACCTAGGAATATCAAATGAAAAACAAAATATAATTAAAAATGTATCTTTAAATCTTTGGTTATTTCAAACGCTATCCCCATTTGCATGCAATTGCGTCGAACTCTCGTTGTATTATCCACTTCTCTTCGCTATTACGTCGTGTATCCCTTGAGCAAGTAAAGGTAAGCCTGAGAACCCCAATGGTGAGCTAGCTTGGGACGTGTAGACGTCCACTGCATAGACGGCGGACGTCACTGGCAGTTACACTACGTATACGCCTGGCAGATGTGGATACGTAATATAGTAGGGGAACTGTACCGGTTTTGGCCATGTTCCTAATTTGGCCAATTTTGCGAATAATTCCAAAAATAAAGCAATTCGCAAGGTCTTTATTAGTTCAAACAAGAGATATATCCCTCACGCTTCAACGCTGCTTTCAACTGATCGACTATTTTGGAAAAATATGCATTTTTCAAGGTTGGCCAAATTAGGCACTAAGTTGGCCAAAACCGGTGCACTTCCCCTATCTAAATAAGAAAATAAATCTAAGCATTCATTTTCTAATTTTGACTAAGTCCATACAGTTCAATGAAAGGTTAATGCCTATTTCCGGGGATTAAACCACCCGACTTGGACGTTAATTTACAATGTTATGAAAACTCATATGTGAATATGTACGTTATGTGGAAGATATTGATTTGGAAAATGTATTGGAGGTAACCACTTTCCCTTCGATGGGACTCGAACTCATGACCCTACAGTACGGTAGACTGGTGCTTTAACCAACTAAGCTACGAAGGACCTCCGTCGGCCTTCGCAACCTAGCGGCTACTGAACGAGCTCGAGATTCCCAAATTGGACGCATAGTCAAATCACTCGCAATCCATTTCTCAAGCCAAAACTTCCACATGTGTATTGTACACGTCCACATTAGAGGAGCGTGAGTATTTAGAATGTCTGGCGGCTATACACATTCTTCATCAGCAACGGTGATCAAGTGAGGTTGTGTAAGCTATTTGCTAGTCGGTCGTCAAGCTCAGACCCGACCGCATTGCGTAGGCAAGAGCACGCAACTCAAGTTCAGTTCAATCAAGCTTACACATAAAGTAAAACCAATTTAATAAAAATTCCGCAGAAAAAAAATAAAATTTCGTTTCGTTTCGAAAAATTTGGAATTAAATGAACCTTGATTTCGTATCGTTTCGAAGTCTCGAAAGAAATCTATATTTCGTTTCGTTTCGATCCGAATCAACACAGACATTTTAAATTTCGTTTCGTTTCGTTTCGTTAGGAAAAAGAGTGTTATCGCATACCCTTAATATTTACACAATTTTTTTATTCTGGTTTATTATGCTAGTTGTTGGGCACTGAAATCCATTCATTTATACCCGGTCAGATTTTTTTTTTAAATTTTCTGCGCAAAAACCTTGAACAATTTGAATACATTTTTTCATACACAAATTTGTTATATTTTTACGTAGAGAAATAGACCTTTTGAGCAGCAATCCTTATTTCCGCCCATAACATTTATAACTTGGACGTCCGAACAATTACCCCCATGGTCGCTTGTCCCTTGCAGAGAACCTAATTATAGTATCTTTTGTGATATAAAAATAGATTTGAGTGTATAAAGCTATAACTGAAACAAATACTATTACCTTTTCTTCTATACTTGTGAAGCCATTCAACGAATTTTATCATCAACATTATTTGCTTGCTTTTCAAAAATTAGGTTGCATTTGCATAAATTACTTTGCGGCGATCTAAGAATTAATTAAATTAAATAATCCAAAATCCTTCGAAACTTCCAAGCATAGCTACATTGGTTGAAAAAAGTTTAATCCAGAAGCTTCATACAGCAGAATCAAATTAGTTTACTTCACGGAGAGCGAAGTGCACATCCAACACGTGCACAGTTTTCATTTCCTAAGTTGGGATTTGCTGCGACGAAAGTGTTACTTTCCGCCTCATATCATCCTATCCCAGTCTCGTCCTGCTACCCCATGGCATGGATAGAAGGATACTTCTGCAACTATTGCTAGAATTTATTCCCCAGTGCAAGCAATATTTTATGTAAATATTGTTTACTTGTGGGGAATTTGTTCATGAACTATGCAGCACATAGAAGAGAAGCATGAGAGGTTGGAGAATGGAACAGCACACTCACATAAAGCAAGTAAAGGCAGCTAGAGTGCCGTCTTGTTTTCCCGTCAGGAGTTCCATTTTTTAAAACGACACTTGGAAACCGATGATTCCATGATCTTTGTAATTTTTTGAACTTTTTTTGAAGGGGAAATGATGGCAGGTTTTATTCTATTATTGTCAGGGTTTTTTTGTCCAAATTTTATGAAATTTGGCCACAATATTCTTTGATATGCAAAGTATGTTTAGGCCAAATTTGAGCACAATTAGTTATAGAAAACCCCCCTGACAATAATAGAACAAAACCTGCCAAAGCCGTCATTTCCCCAATATAGTTTGAATTGTGCTCATTGGTAAAACTTTTTTTAGAAGTGCTGAAGCAAAATAGTGTAGTGCCGAAACAGTGCTATCCTGCACAACAGTTAGCTGTGCAGTCTGGGAGTCACAGACGTTCCTACAAAGCGATGCACCTATCAACAACCTAACGTTGGTTATGCAACAACTGCACGGTCGCACTATGTGTGAATCAGGTGAAAACAATGTTTACAATTAAACTCATCCGAGTATTGTAAAATAACCGGCGAAACACTACTAATTGTTGTGCAGCCCGAGCATTGAAGTATGAATGTAAAAAATAAAGTAATAACAATTGAGCGCGCACATTTTTTGATGGCTATGAATTGTTTACCTGCTAGGAGCATTCAACATGCTTACAACTACATGTGAGTTAACTTATACTAAAAATCAGTTCGTTGAAAGACTTTATTGTATAAGGAAGAATTTAATAAATTATTCATAGTTTGTAGAACTTACAGTATCTCTTTGTAACACGTTGCATGAACAAACAATTTGACCACTAGTTGTCATTGCAACTGCCCATAGTCCGGGAGCAAACTTGATACCCCGGCATGGGTAGTAATACTAAACACCCGTAATTGATACTCCGTTAATACTGCTAAAGACCGTCGTCGTTTCCGGAGCATGACTTGAGGAGACCGAAACAGTAACAAGCAGGGCCAGCAGAATGTTGATTCCAGGAAATGCTGATCTTGGAATCTTGGATCCCAGAATGTGATGTTGTTTGGATAAGAAAGGAAATTTTCTATGATGCAGGCTGCGCACATTGTACGGTAAATTGAAGCTGGATATGACTCGTTTGATTCAATTACCACCGTATGAAGACCTCTGCTGCAGTCCATTTGGAGTCAAAATGTCCGAACCTTGTGTAGTTCAGTGGTGCGGTACGCGTTTACAAAGCAGGTCCATGCTGTGGTTGGCTGGGTTCGATGTTGCACATAACATTCATGTGGAACATTATGAACATGTAAATTTGTGCATTTTTAGGGATGTGATATCAATTAAATGAAAATTGAATATGTGATATAGAGAACTTTGGATTCACAATAGTTTCATTTAAATTTATTGTTACTCTAAATAAACATATACAGGGGTTAGACAAAAAGGTTGAGATAGGTAAAAATAAGTCAAAATTCAAATCAGCATAACTTTGCGTATAATAATCCGATTTTGATAAAACTAGGACCATCAGAAGCGGACACTCTTCTAGTATACTGTCCTCCTGCAAAACCTGAGATTGGCCCTTGGCCACCGGAAATGTTCCGGGTTTTCCGAGGGTATGTTGAAGATGCATTTTTTCCACTGCTTATAATTTTATGTGACGTTAACTTTCATCATGTTTTAAACTTTCTCCGAAAACTAGAACTAATATGCCGGCCAATGGTGGCTGTAGATCGAGAATCCATCTAAACTACACAGAGATACGGCCATTTCCGTAAAAACGGTACCTGTAACATGATGAATTGATAACAGATCGGAATAATGCAAATATGAGTATCTGACTTAATGGCTTTGCGAGACGATGATTACAGAAACATTTCCAGAATGATAGTGTCCACTGCCACCCTTATAGCAGGTTCCATGGGCCTTCCAGGAGGGGCCGGTTTTGGCACCATCTGGAACCATGCATATATAGGTGTCAAAATTCATGTTTTCCCAAGACGATGAATATAGGATCTTTATTAGAGATATATTTTGAGGACTTTAGGACTCTTTGGCCAATTTGTAACAGGTTCCGGAAGTTCTGCGAAAGTGACATTTGTTCAGGGTGTATGGCCAATCCCGTATCGTTTTCACGAAAATGGCCATATCTCTGCGTATACCTAACGGATTTTCGATCTGAAGCCAGCATTGGTCAGCATATTAGTTATAGTTTCTGGGGAAAGCATTAAACATGATGGAAGTAAACGTCATATAAAATGACAAGCAGCAGAAAAAATGCATTTTTAACATACCCTCGGAAAGCCCGGAACACCACCGGTGGCCAAGGGCCAATCAAAGGTTTCGCATAGGGCCAGTATACTAGAAGAGTTTCCGCGTCCGATGGTCCCAGTTTGATCAAAATCGGATCATTCTACGCAAAGTTATGCTGATTTGAACTTTGACAAATTTTTGCCTATCTCAACCTTTTTGTCTAACCCCTGTATGTACAAGGTGCTTTCAAATTTTGAAATCGCCATTGCTAATATCTGATTTTCTGTTCAACGATAATAGTATTTGTGTAGTATTTGCAATTCAAAATAGGAAATATATGATTGGAAATAATGGTCTAAAATGTACTCGAGAGACTATGGAGAATATTTGGCGTAAGTAGTCGGTACTGTAATTCGAAGGAAATTCGATCAAAACTTTTAAATGATATTCGTAATAATTCTGATCTCAATTATTTTATTTATTTGCTTAAACTGAGGCCGACGTGGCCGGTGAAGTACATAAAAGTCTAATTCATTCGGCTCGTTTTTTAGCTGCACGTCGCCAAACACTCAGTCCAAGTCCGGGTCCGCAAATCGTCTTCCACTTGATCGATCCACCACGCTCGCTGTGCACCTCGCCTTCTTGTTCACGTTGGATCGTTGTCGAGAACCATTTTTACCGGATTACTGTCCGACATTCTGGCTACGTGCCCGGCCCACCGCAGTCATCCGATTTTTTGCGGTGTGAACGATGGATGGTTCTCCCAACAACTGATGCATCTCGTGGTTCATTCGCCTCCTGTCCGGACCGTTTGCCATCTGCACCCCACCATAGATGGTACGCAGCACTTTCCTTTCGAAAACTCCCAGTGTGCGTTGGTCCTCCGCGAGCGAGTAGGTCTCGTGTCCGTAGAGAACTACCGGTCTAATAAGCGTTTTGTAGATAGTCAGTTTTGTTGCGGAGTCCAAAGTACGTACGATTTCTTGCCATGATGCGTCTCCGTGAAGAAACAAAAGCAACAAAAGTTGGACTGGTGGAAAAATGCGTCAAAGACAAAGTACATGCTTGTGGGCGGAGCCGAGTGCGACAGGGCTCGCCTGGTAACCAGCGTTACGATAGACGGGGATACCGTCGAGGTGGTCCAGGAATTCGTCTACTTTGGATCCTTGCTAACGGCTGATAACAATGTTAGTCGTGAAATACGAAGGCGCATCATCTGTGGAAGTCTGATAAGACCGGTAGTCCTCTACGGACATGAAACATGGACAATGCTCGAGGAGGACTTGCAAGCACTCGGACTATTTGAAAGACTGGTGCTTAGGATTATCTTTGGCGGTGTGCAAGAAGACGGTGTGTGGCAGCGAAGAATGAACCACGAGTTCGCCCAGCTCTACGGCGAACCCAGTATCCAGAAGGTAGCTAAAGCCGGAAGGGTACGATGGGCAGGATGGCAACCCTGCAGAGATGGTGTTCGCTTTCGGTCCGGCAGGTACGAGACGACATGGAGCGCAGCGAGCGAGGTGGGCAGACCAGGTGCAAAACGACTTGGCGAGCGTGGGGCGCATTCAAGGATGGAGAGATGCGGCCTCGAACCGTGTATTGTGGCGTCAAATTGTTGATTCAGTGTTATCTGTTTAGATGTAAACTAAATAAATGAAATCAATGCGTCTCCGAGTTTCTCTGCTGGTATCGTATCGGAGGTCACCAGTGAGCACAAGTACACGAATTCTTCAACCACCTCGATATCGTCTCCACCGATAGAAACTGGTGTGTGGCTTACATTATCCTCTCTTAAGCCTCTTCCTATCATGTACTTCGTCTTCGACGAGTTGATGACTAGTCCAATCCATTTAGCTTCCCTTTTCAGTCTGATATAGGCTATTTCCATCTTCTTAAAGTTACGTGCCATAATATACATGTCGTTGGCGAAACCAATTAACTGGATGGACTTTGTGAAAATCGTACCGTTCGTGTCGATCCCTGACCTTCGTATTACCCCCTCCAAAGGGATGTTGAATAGCAGACACGAAAGCTCATCACCTTGCCGTAACCCTCTGCGCGTTCCAAAGCGTCTCGAGAATACCCTTGAAACTCGAACTACGCTCATCGCCGATCCACTGTCGCCTTAATCAACCGTATCAGTTTATCCGGAAATCCATGTTCGTACATTAGCTGCCATAGCTGGTCACGATCGATTGTATCATATGCAGCTTCGAAGACGATAAGTAGATGCTGTGTGGGCGCGTTGTATTCGTGGCATTTCTGCAATACCTGACGTAAGACGAACGCTTGGTACTGGCCCACCAATTCTCTTGCAGTTGGTGTTAGTCGATAGCATAAAATTTGGGAGAACACCTTGCAGGCGGGGTTCAGCAGTGTGATTGCGCGGTAGTTGCTACAATCTTACAGCTTATCGTCCTTTTTGTAGATGGGGCACACGACACCTTCCATCCTTCCTGTGGCTGAACCTCATCCTCCCAAACCTTGGTAATTACCCAGTGCCTCACCACTGTGTTTTAATATCTCTCCTGGTCAACCTCAGGGGATTTATTGTTTTTCAGCAGGTGATCTCCTCCTGAATTTCATACAGATTCGGAGCTGGAAGACGTCCTGCGCGCGTGCTCCCAGGTTCATTACCATACCACCACCGTTGTCTGCCACAATGCCATTTTCCTCCCTGCCTACCTGAGCGTTCATGTCGCCTTTGACGATTTTGACTTTCCGCAGTGGGCCTCCTTCGTATGTCTGCTCCAGCTGTGCATAGAACGCTTCTTTCGCGTCGTCGGGTCTCCCTTCGTGTGGGCAGTGCACCCCAAGTAGCACACGCAACATCTTCCTAAAAGCACCTTGTTTCTATTCAGTTTCATTAAAGACATTGGAAAAACATCAAAGCACGAAAAAGTTGCATCAAGATGTCAAAAACGTTCGAATTGTGATCAATGTTTCATTAAAATTGCAATGCAGTACGTGTTTGACATTTGAAAACAAACAAACAAAGAATACTTCACTTCATGTTGCAAACACGAAACAAAATCATTAAGTTGCATATTTTTTACCATGTTACTTCAATGCGTCTTTCAAATTTTAATTGTTTGTTTAAATAAGGTTGCAGAAAAGTTGAATGTGTCTTCATGTTAAATTTTGCATCGTTCAACGTTTCGACAACTCACATTTTTTTCATGTGATGGTGCAATCAAGTAACAGGAAACTCGAGTACACAACTTCATATCCGTATGGTTTTTATTGTGAGTCAACATCCACTCCCTTCGAAGTGTTGAATGGTGCTGTGGTAGAGTGAAGGACTATCAATCACAAGATCCATAAATCGAATCCAGTTTTATATTTTTATTTTATTTTTTTCCGCTGTAGTATTTTGCAACATTATTGTAATTTTACTGCAATCGAAGGATGTTTCCGTAGGCTCCACCTCTTGCGCTTTTTAGATTGCAAGAGAGTTATATTTGATGGCACATACGCAAAGATTATTTCTTCCCGAATAGTTGCAACACAGTGAAATGTTCAGTAGTGAAATAATTTGTGCTGCTTGGGACGATGATGATGCTCAGTTTTCACATCCTTGCGTTGATTGGCTGCCACCCAATCACACGTTGGTGCATTTTACTCAGCACTAGGGAGCCGGTTCCCAGCTCGTTGGATGGTGGTAGAAGCTTTGGTAGAAGGTAGCCGCTCGATGCCCGCCTTTCCACACTTTCAGTCCTGTCCATCAGATTTCCTGCAGCGCTACGACATCGATTATTCTGTAGAATTATCTACTTTGTTGTTCGTAATGATTGGTTTTAAAGGCGGCTTATTGGGCCTGCGCTAACCTCCTGGCCGTCGTGTCAGGACTGTTTAGGGTCTCACCTAACACCAGGACATGAGACCGCTATCTACAATGAGCCTGAGAATATTCAACACCCTTCCCGACGTCAGCCAAATCGTCTCAGATGAGCTAAAAAAGCCATTACCAGAACCACCGGGGTAAAAAGCTCTTCGTTGAAGGTCAGACAAACCGCTTCGAGTGGACAGTACCTCCGATCACTGAGGAGATTCCCACCTGTTACCCTGGTTATGTAAGTGCGTTACAAACCTACAAAGAAGGACATTACGAGTGTCGATCGTTCATTCAGGATGCAAAGAGGAAACAGTAAATCCGGCCTAATGCGCTCCCGAACTCTGGGTCAACGCTCTTAGTGGCAAGCGACCTCACATCGATGTCCAAAATTTCCGACCATCTGGATGTTACCTGGTTTCGGTAAGTGGAATCTCATCGGTCCACCGATGCTGTATCAGTAACAATTTGCAAGAGACTCTCCTTGGCGACTTACCGATGTCCGCGCTTAGTCAACCGTTTTCAGCAGCTTATTTGTCTTTTGTCCTATCCAGAAGCAAAGGGAAGTAATTCCGCCCCGACAGGTTAGGATACCCCATGTTTAAAAATCTCTCATGCTGAGTTTTTTTTCTGAGCCTGATCCAAATCCCAAAGAACAACATCTCTACCCGAGATGCCTCCAAGGACGGTCCAATCTTGCTGACCCCCTCCACCTCTAAGATTCGGATTCGCAAGACTGGGTTTTCGATAGTTTGTGCTTCACCTTATGACCAGACGTCATCAGGCCAATTGGTTATTAGGCTAAATGGTAATTGTGCCGAATGGTTATTGGGTAAAACATTCAATAGATCCTTGTTGAAATTTAACGCTTTTTATAAAAATGGAAGAAAGAAGAAGGAAAAAGAGGCAAAAAAAGGGAGAAGGAAGAAGAAAGATGAAAGATGGAAGAAGAAAAAACTCAAAGGTGCAGCCCAATCGGGTTGTACGTAAAAGTGACGTAGGACTAAGTAGCGACACGAAATGGATGGTATTTATCATCATAATTTGTGTCTCTTTCTTTTTCGAAGTGCAGAACTTAATCGTTTGGTGACGCCAGAAAGTTGCCCTTTAGTTGTAGAATAACAAACGCGCGATGAAGGGAGATGATGCAATAAGTTTGTTCGCATGGCTGGCATAAGTAGTAGTAAATAAAATTTCCTCACAATATTTTAATTTTTTTTGCTGTTAGGGATTGAAAAGTCGCATTATTGGAAATATTTCGGTTCTTTGCTGCACCATTATTTTACACAAGGGAAGGTGGATCCGAAAATTTTCTGCAAAGTGCAAAATTTATGATTTGGCGACGACAAAAAGTTGCTCTTCTGTAGCAGAATTACAAGCGCGTGTCGGAGGGATGTGATGCAATAAATTTGTTTAAATGAATAACTAACTGCATCCAAATGCTTGTCAGCACCTTGCGTTGATACTGTCCGACCGCCACTCGATGATTTTTCGCTAAGCCTCCACCATTTGGATTAAATTATCAGCATTGCCACTGCTATCCAAGCCTTCGTGCTACTGTGTCCGCTCCGCTACATCAAATTTTGTCGAACCGCTCTTTGCGAAATCCCGATCAAAATGGCTCGCGCTCACCGGAAAGCACCTTTCTTGTATTCAATAAATTAAACCCGTTAGCCCCGCCCCTTTGTGATCTGATATGCACAGATAGAAAAAGTTGTTGAAATTTACACGAAAGTAATGCACATTAGGTGAAAAGAGCGTAAATTTAAATGATATTATCGCCTGAATGTATGCAATTTCCATTGCATTATGTCACTTTTTATATGATGTATGCCGTAGTACCTGACATAATGCTATAGAAATTGCATACATTTAGGGTGTACTTGTTGGAAAATATCTATGTATGTACGCTCAAAATAGTGTAATTTTCCATGTCTTTATTTTTTACGCGCTTCTTAGTTTTCATATTTTTTTCTGTGTGGGTGTAAATTTAATGTGCACTCATAACGATTAATGAAGGGGCGGGGCTAATAGAATTGCTTCATTAGATATAAGAAAGCTGCTTTCCGGCGCGCGTGAGCCATTTTGATCGGGATTCCGCAGACAAGAATGTTCGGAGAATGTTATTTGCCATTGGCTTGCTAGTGGAAGAAAAGGCAAAAACAAAAATAAATAAAAGATTAAAAAAAAATAGGTTTTACGTGAAAGAAGTCTAAACAAGGCACATTTTTTAGCGAAGAGTCCTAGTTGGAAAAGGCATTATAAGTGAAAAACAATTGTTTTGCTCTTTTTTTCCCAAGCTATTTCGTTAAAAATCCATAAAAAAATATAGAAGAATGGCAAAGCATTTTTCACGCTAATTACGCCATAATCTAACACATGAGATTCAAAATTATTATTACCAATGGGAAAAATTATAGCTTTGTCGTCTTTTTTCAACGAATTATAACTGAAAATCCTTCTTCCACTCGAAACTTACGTTCATGAACAAAACCGTTCTCAAATTGACATTTCATTTTCTCATGGCTCAAATTCATCTGGGGGGTTACTAGGTAGCAAATATAGCCACTACATGGGAAATAATAAGTAGAGCTCCTGTTAACAAACAGAAAAACATATAATTTGTTGGTGCCAATATAGTTGCCACTGCCTTATAAATGGTTAAACCGCTCTTTGCGGAATCCCGATCAAAATGGCTCGCGCACCGGAAAGCAGCTTTCTTGTATTCAATAAATTAGGCCCGTAAATTCGAATGGATGGAATTACTAAGACAAACCAAGCTTCCACGCCAAACGCCGATGCCACAGAAACAGTCCATTTTCGCAATTAAACCTTTCTGTTCAGAAAATGCTAGTCCTGAGAAGAACCAATTTTCTTTCCTCAATGCGCCTTTCCAACAACTAACTGACACCACAATTTGTAATAAATGTAATGTAATAAAAGCATCGCCACTGGCGGCACGGGATCGCAACAGTGCTATTTTTGTAGTCAACCCTTTCTTCATATAAAATGCTGGTTCGTTGAGGTTGAATGATCTGCAGCAACACACCGAGGACCACCACCAATGCGATGGATTTCCGTTGAAAATGTTACCAGCGCCTCCGTGATGCTGTGTCCGCTCCGCTGCGATCGCTTTGATGCGTCCGCTCTGCGTGAAATCTTGTTCAAACTGAGGATTAGATCCAAGCCCGCAAGTGATTGATTTTTGATGTCTGTGCTAGTGATGCATGTACGTGATTGGTTGGTTTACTTATTTCTAAACTTTTTATCAATTATCGATAATAAGCACAGGTTAATGGATGGGTATGTTTCAATTTGACGGTTTCGGGCAGCCTACTGGACCAGTGGAACATTTTCTCCCCCGAGCAGGGTTCGCAATGCTCACTCAATTTCAGGAGCATAAGATGCTCACGCACGATAATTGTTGGGGAGAAATCGCTTTCGGGAAAGAAAAACGCTCTGGAGAGTGATAACCATTTTTCGCTCATTTCGATTGACGCGGAAGATTTATTTGCTCGTTTTCTTCCATATCCTGGCCCACGCACGGTTTACAGAAAACAAGGTACACGCTTAAAATCAATAACACAAAGATATGTTTGCTTCACACAAAACGGACCTAAAGCAGAACAACACCTAGATGAGCGACAGTTACACAGCCACAAAAATAGCTCGTGTGGTTTTATTGAAGCTTGGATTTCAATATTTTCAACAGTATTTGGTTCCTCATGAGACAAGAAATCTTTACAAACGTTTACATGTTAAAAAGGACCGTTATCACGACCGTACGAGGCATTTTTGTACCTGTGTAACTGTCGCTCATCTAGGTGTTGTTCTGCATTAGGTCCGTTTTGTGTGAGGCAAACACATCTCTGTGTTATTGATTTTAAGCGTGTAGGTAAGTGAATAAAATGACGCATTTTTTTTATCGCCACTTGGTGGATTACAAAAGATGCATAATTACTAAAACGCTAGTGGCACTGTGGGAAGCCCCAATTGGCCATAATTTATGCATCATGTTGTAGTGCATGTTTGGTTTCATCACAAACATCGGTTTGACACTTGTAGTACCGGTACTTATCAAGTAGGTATACAGGCCAATCTTCGTACTGTCTCTGCAAGTGTTATCGCGTTGCAGAGTTGGCAGCGCAAGTCCTGTAGAATGAAGCGTCCTCGTTAATAAGCGCCAGAACAACACTTGCATGGATCCCGGGAACGTCACTAGACTGGGTTACGTCAAACACGGCCTGCATTTTTTTTAACTTGCGCACACTTCTTACTGGAGCTTATATTAGGTTTCTCTTTCTTTTGTTAGCCTAGCGGTAAGATGCACGGCTATAAAGCAAGACCATGTTGAGGGTGGCTGGGTTCGATTCCCGGTGCCGGTCTAGGCAATTTGCGGTTTGGATCAAATCTGCATAAAAGTATCATCGTGTTAGCCTCATTATATACGAATGCAAAAATGGTAACTTGGCTTAAAAACCTCGCGGTTAATAATTGTGGAAGTGCTGTATGAATACTAAGCAGTGAGGCGGCAAAGTCCCAGTGGGGGATGTAATACCAATAAGAAGAAGAAGATTTGGTTTCTGTGTATTTAGATAAAACGAATATTTGGTACCATTTACCTCTGAGTCGAATTGCATTCTTCGATTAGCCGCAAAAGACTCCGACTGTGAGATCAGAGAGGTTATACAAGAAAGGGCTAGCCTGCATTCCTTAAAGGAAGAGCTTATCTGCAATAGAAACTCAAATCCAGAGAAATTTATGTACATTATGAGCTCGAATGAAGACAGCTTTGACCTAAATATTGAGTTGGGAAGGTAACAGCCCTTTCTGGTCTTTCAATCGGTAAATCTAAAAAGCTCATCAGAAGCAAAGTAATATTTTTTTTATTTGAAACATGCCTATAGAAGGGTAGTATTTGCATTAGAAGGTAATAGTTCATTGTATCACCTTGCAGTGATTTGATGAAGAGTAAAAAGTTCTCTTTAACTTTTTCCTATCACGAGGTATTGTTATGATTCCTTGAAGGTTAGTAATACCTGAAACGTGCCGATAACGGAGATCCAATATAGTATACAAATTTTTCAACATGTGAAATGCCTTTGAGAAAGTCCAGTAACATGTTATAAGCCAGGAAGCAGAACATAATGCTACAAGGTTGTATTTGAGTTGTTCTTTCTTAACATCAAATACATCGCTCTGTACATGATTGTATTTCAGTGCTTAATAATATCGTTATCATTCGCGAGTATTCCTCAAACTCATGCAATATAACTCATATCATTTATCTACTAACTAAACTGTAAACCATGCAATGCTATACTCAGCCCCATCATCACCGCTAACATCATCATATTCCGCCCTTCAACGTCGCTCTCCCTTTTTACTTCACGACGAACCCGTTCGTAAGCATACGCCTCCAACGCCGCGTCAACTTGCTGCAGAGCGTGCACTAAGTTTATCACTATCAATAATTGATAACAGCGTGGTTGCTAAATTACTTTCACCTTCTTGATTACGGTTTCACTTGAAGAAACTGCTTACATCAAGTGCGTCACTTTCACGGCTTTTCCAATGGAAGAGTGTCGGAGAGGCAATGGAATTTTAAATATCAAGTCATGTTCGAGGCATTGAGGACTTCTTTATAGAACAGGACGGTAAACATGTGTTACCCAGCGTTGCAAAAACATTTTCCTGTACAAGTTTCATAGGAAATAGGCTTAAAATCAAAATTTAGCTAAATGTAGGTACTTGGTTGGATAGACACGTGAACCACTAAAAGTTTGATTTCTACATATATATGCTAAAACTCATGATTTGTCTAAGTCGGTGGATTTTATAAACTTTCGTTATCATCCAATTAAGAATGTTCCCTAGCTAAAGTTATTTTTACAATACTAGTATACAATTTTTCGGTATTTCCCAAATATAGTGAAATATAAAAATGTTTCTTTTTAAATTTCACTTGTGTTTCCGGAATGGAAATTCCACATATGTTTGTGAAATTGATTCCTTCTGTGATGATAGAATTTTCAACATATTTCATCGCCACCCTAACGGTGATGATTTAGTCATATTTTCATCAAATCCCACTAGAGAAACTTTATCGTCATCCTCGCTTGCCATCGTCACATGGCCCCTCCTACCCCGCTCGTGTCTATGGCAACAGGTGGGGAGTGTTATTATGTCAGCTCTTTAATCGTGTGCTCACGAGTGAGGAGCGTATCGAGAACACTTTACTCATGGGTAGCTAATTCCCGGTGATAAGCCCGGGATTGGATTTCGCAGACATTGATGGATGCCGCCGTCGAGCAGAAGTTTCAAATGACTTGGAGTGTTCCGCTTTGCTAATTAGAGACGGTGGTAACGGGAACGACGATGCATATTTTGAACATTTGAGAATGTTTATGAGTTCAGAAGCTTTTAGAGCCTTATTTCGCGGATTTCCGTTAATTTAACAACCGAGTACTCAGAAAGCAGAATCTTTCCTTTTTGCGTTGCATAAGATATAATTTTCAATGATTGAAATGCAATGAAATAAATATTATAACTTTGGGTTACTAAGAAACTTCAAAAGAGACAAAGCTTATTCTCTAGGAAAGGTGCTACAAAAAAAAGAGAAGTAATCGTGAAACCAATATTCTACAAATTCAAAATTCGTAATAAAAATCCACCTGATTTCCAATCTTTAGGGCACCAAACGAAAACTGTAGGTTTCTTTAAAGGCAAGTGAAGCGAAGCCGCGTCCTCTCTGGAGTGGCCTCAGCCATCTCCAGCTCCTAGGGAATGTGATATTGTCGGTGGAGAGAAGAACAAGCTCTACCTTAACTCTAATTTTATTATCTACTTACATACTATATATATACAGGCATACCTCGATTATATGGACTTTTTCGGTGCAAAAAAGTCCATATAATCGAATTTTCCATATAATCGAAGCAAAAAAAAAAATCTCAAAAAAAATTGTAAACTATGAAAATAGTTTTAATACAATAAAAGAAAATATCTATTTATTGCCTTACAGTGTAATCCGCATGATTGGGCCAATTTTATGATGATTCAGAAAATTTTGATTTTTTTATAAGATCGTAACCGTTTTTAAGTCGCTAAGATTAAGTTAGTAATAAGACTTTTTTTTACCAGTTCATTGATTTGGTAGGCTCAGTCGTGTGTGACAATTTGCGGAGCCACGATTCTCAAGTATGCTCATCCGGACGTTGAAAACGGTTTTGCGTGGCGTCACGCTCGATTTTGGTTTGTTAGGGAGCATCTTTCGGATGGCCAGAGTTTCGTGGTACACGGTACAGAGAAACAGAAGTAATAAAGACTTCATCAAGCTAAGCTATATGTTCGCTTCAAAAACAAACTTTATATGGAAGCACTGGCAATTATCCATATTCGTTTTGATCGCAGCAAATTGAATTCGACGGAGATTTTTTACCATTGTCTCCTATTGAAAATTGGCCGGATCGGACTATGGGCTCCGATGTTATGGCCTAAATACTTTATATGCAAAAACGCCTATAAACAATCACACTTGTCTGACACTTTTAAACCGATCCGCTTGCAACAAGTTGCGGTTGATGGGGATTCTTAATTTTTTTTTTTAAATGCTTGTAAATATGGATCCTCAGTCCCCTATCAGTGACATTTTTTACCAGTGTCAATTGCATTCACACCTTCAAAGTGGATATCAAGGTTTATATTTTGGACTATGTACCTGGGTGCTTTTGTTATTGGCAGTCAATTTCTAACTGAGCAACGGAATGAAGAGCTGGACACCGTAACCAGAAGTTATGGTTATAATGATTGGAAAATCTAGCTGAGCATATTCTTGATTATATTGTCACAATTGAATCCTTCCTATCAATGTAAATTCATCATTAAATTCAAATAATTCTTGCTGCCTGCACCATTGGTAATTTTCTTTAAACAGCAATTCATTTAAGAACTGCTAACTTCGTTCCCGATATTCAATTTCTCTGCTTGCCTTTAAGCATCAGTATAATTCGCAAGCTTTGTGCTGAACGAACATAAATACCGGGATATTGGAAACTTCTTTTGAAAGTCTTCTTGTAGATTTTTGCGGCACTGACAGTGGGGGAAAATAGTAATCTCTCACCAGGCCTTTTTTCTTTCCCGCAAAATAATTTTTCGGCGAAAATATGCATGTGAGTGAGCATCTTCTGCTCGTGAATATAAGTGAGCATTACGATCGCTGGTAGCAGTCATCAAAAAAACTCTTTCAGTTTCCTGGACATACTGCTAAAAAAAAATCAGTCTCAGTGCAGAAAAAGCAGAAAAAGGTTGGAAGTAAAGGTTTAACAGCTAAATACGGCAATCTCATCTCATCACTTACTTCCCATACTGTCAGACTGACAAGCCGGTTCACGTTTTCTTTTATCAGAGATCACCTAAAATACGCGTTATCTTTCCCCACAGATTTGTAAGGACGTGGCCGTGGCTTTTGTTGATGAATGAAATACACAATTACAATGAAAGTTGCAATGTAAAAATGGTGAATCAATCTTAGCAGCGGATCATATGATTTAGTATGCGCTTTCATATTTAGCTTCGAAAACATGCCATACATGCCTTAATTTGCCCCAGTATACCTTAATAAATATAGAATCAATGTAAAATATGACGTGGAATATTCAACAGCTTTTCAACCCCCCAAAACACGAAAAAAATTTAGCTGAAAAAAAAATGTCCATATAATCGAGGTAAAAAGTCCATATAATCGAAGTCCATATAATCGAGGTATACCTGTACATGATCAGGTAACTATCGAGAGGTAAATATTCATAATTATTTACCTATCGATGAGCTGCCTGGTTTTCATTGTCCTGATCTACCTTGACGGGTAGATGCTTTGAGACAATGTAGTGGTAGATCACCACACAAGCCTCCCGGAGTCCAAAACTCGCGTTTTCAAGGGCACCCCATGCAAAACAATAGCCACGCACAAATATCATTTTTATAACATGCGTGGAATAATAAAAATGATATTTATGCGTGGCTATCGTGGCCTGCGACGCAGAAAAACTGCATGTTCTTTTTTTTGTGTCTTTATTAAGGAGACTTTCAGCCCGAGGCTGGCTCGTCTCCGCCTGCTTGTTCTTAATTTAGCACAACTATTTGTGTTTTTTCATACTGTAAAACAGCGGTTCTCAACATTTTTCATGAGAGGTACCCCTTCAGACCTTTCCATTGCTTGACGAAACGAAAAAACTTGATTCAATAGGTAGTGATCAAACAATTGAAATCTATGAATATTAGAGTAACTTCTTCATTCACCATGTTGCCATGGACCGATCCGAATTTAAAAGACTCTTTTATACCGCACAGGCCATTTCTGCCTTAGTCTGAATAAATAAAATATTTCTTCATTTACCAGTCGTACGCTGAAGCCAGCCACTCGTTGCGTTGTGCTTTTGCTCGTATAGCAGTGATTTTTTTATTCACTCAAAGTGCGGATTTGCACTGTTTTTTTCCAAAGCTTACCCCTCCCGACTGGAAAGCAGCGTGCTCTGGTTGAGCCCTTGATAAAGCTGTGAAAAATCCTGCTACAAACCCTGGAACATATCTACCCTAAGTGATTGATAACGACGAAATCATTCGATCACAATCATCGTTGGGAACGCTTGGTGCATCATTCCCGTTGGAGCTGGAAGGAAACAAGGACCGTGTGGAAGCAGTCATACGAAGTTATACCATACAATACCTACAAAGCATAATCGAATCGTTTGCTATATGGAACGTACACACGGTCAAGCAGTTTGACAAACATTGACTCCACCTCTCGTTTGTTCCAACATCCATCAAATTTTACCAACAGCGGCACGGACAATCAATTTATTCGACCAACAATATCACACACGAACGACCGGAGCGCTAACTTGAGCATCAACCATCAAAAAATATATGGGGGTTTGTGCAACTTCACTACAAATGCTCAAACATGTTCGGCGAACCTTGACTCCACCCCCGACAACTCAAACCAAAATCAAACCGTTTTAATTTTTTCCAACCGAGCCGCCAACTGTCAAATGGTTGTTCGAACAACTTCACACACGTTCCAACAAAGCAGCAACCGAAGCGTTTTCTTGGGGGTGGAGTCAATGTTCGTCGAATTGCTTGACTGGTGTGTACGTAGCATTAGCAATAGATTAGGTTGACTAACACGTTACATTAGAGTGATTCAAATTTTGACTTTTTCCCTTCCCGATGCTTAAACGATTGCATATGCCATTTTAATGACCCTCCTACATGTTTAGCTGATTTGGATGTGAGTGAGCAGGCGCAGTTTAAAGTTTGTATGAAAATTAATATGAAAACAGGAACTATTATGGAAAACCGTTCCCCAACGCTTCTCATTAAGCTCTAAAAACACATGAGTACATCGGCAGCATAGGAAATTATACATGGAAACAGGTCCTCTTTGTTGCGGAACGATTTAATGCTCACAAGAAAAGTTACTAAGGAAATACTGAATCTTGGGAAATTCAATTTTACATGTAAAAGAACAACATCAATATCATTAATGAGAATTTTTGTTTGCTTCATAGCTTTGTTTCCAAACGACAAATCGCTTCTGCCTTTCAGCTTGGGAAGTATTCTATTTAGTCAATGTGTTGATTATATTTAAATAGTTCTTGGGATACCTCACGGAATGGTCTTTCACATATGGGTCGGTTTTCATAGTAATTTCTATACATAGCTTGATGAAGGAAAAGGACACAAATTTGCGCGGTGAAATGTTTTTTGAGTCCATTCCGTCACCATACCAGTTCATGCATATTTAATTGACTGCTTCTATCTATCAGTATATTTTAAAACAAAATTATAGAATTATTAAAGAAATTAAAATGTTTCACAGTAACAATGGTAAATTTTATTGTCATTGTGATATGTTCTTCTGTCATAATTTTACGCAATTGGTAGAAGTAAAGGTTTAACACATATTTATGGAATATACTGTAAGACGTGCGGATACAAAGCAAGACCATCCCGGTACCGGTCTAGGCAATTTTCGGATTGGAAATTGTCTCGACTTCCCTGGACATAAAAATATCATCGTGCTAGCCTCATGATATACGAATGCAAAAATGGTAACCTGGCTTAGAAACCTCGCAGTTAATAACTATGGAAGTGCTTAATGAACACTAAGCTGCGAGGCGGCTCTGTCCCAGTGTGGGGATGTCATGCCAATAAGAAGAAGAAGAAGAAGAAAATTTATTCTTATCATGAGCATCAGTTGATTGGGCATGCATAAACGGCAAAATAGCAATTGTTACTTAATCGAGCTTGTAATTGTTATTTAGCCATTGACAAAAAATCAATCTTCCGAATTTTGGTAGAAAATTGAAGAAGCTAGCCAAAAATACTCGAAAGCATTACTTATAGAATGATGTTTAAATGTTTTCGGAGTTCAAACAATAATGAAAATTTTAACATGAGCTTCCATCAAGATGGAGCTTTTTTGAATTATAACATCCGAGGGAATTTAAATGATGTGATGCTTCTACATGATTGCAAGGAGCCTTTTAAAAAGATTCCAAAGGATTTTTGAGATTTCTAATTTAATTCAAATGGTTTAAAAAAAAACTCAATGAAAATGTTATCTTAGTGCATCACATTACAATCATCAGAATCGCTATTGCGCATAATTTATTTAAAAAAAACTCTGTATTCCCTCAAATACAGACAATACAAAGAACTGGACGGGAGTGTCCCAATGAGGAATGTTTCATCGGTTGATGGTCAGATATAGACCACGAGTAGAGGTGTATGCCGGTCCGAATACCGTTGGCATTTTATTTAGTCTACATCTAAACAGATAACACTGAATCAACAATTTGACGCCACAATACACGGTTCGAGGCCGCATCTCTCCATCCTCGAATACGCCCCACGCTCGCCAAGTCGTTTTGCACCTGGTCTGCCCATCTCTCTAGCTGCGCTCCACGCCGTCTCGTACCTGCCGGATCGGAAGCGAGCACCATCTTTGCAGGGTTGCTGTCCGACATTCTTGCAACATGCCCTGCCCATCGTACCCTTCCGGCCTTAGCTACCTTCTGGATACTGGGTTCGCCGTAGAGTTGGGCGAGCTCGTGGTTCATTCTTCGCCGCCACACACCGTCTTCTTGCACACCGCCAAAGATGGTCCTAAGCACCCGTCTCTCGAATAGTCCGAGTGCTTGCAAGTCCTCCTCGAGCATTGTCCATGTTTCATGTCCGTAGAGGACAACCGGTCTTATTAGCGTCTTGTACATGACATATTTGGTGCGGTGGCGATTTTTTTTTGACCGCAGTTTCTTCTGGAGCCCGTAGTAGGTCCAATTTCCACAGATGATACGCCTTCGTATTTTACGACCAACATTGTTATCAGCCGTTAGCAAGGATCCGAGGTAGGCGAATTCCTCGACCACCTCGAAGGTATCCTCGCTCGGTTCCGCCCACAAGCATGTACTTTGTCTTTGACGCATTCATCACCAGTCCAACTTTTCTAGCTTCACGTTTCAGGCGGGTGTACAGTTCTGCTAAAACAGCACAGTAAAGATCTGGTACGTTGTCGAGCGGCCGTCAACGAAGCCGGCTTGATAACATCCCACGAACTCATTCACTAATGGTGACAGATGACGGAAGATGATCTGGGATATCACTTTGTAGGCGGCATTAAGGATGGCGATTGCTCGAAAGTTCTCACACTCCAGCTTGTCGCCTTTCTTGTAGATGGGGCATATAACCCCTTCCTTCCACTCCTCCGGTAGCTGTTCAGTTTCCCAGATTCTGACTATCAGTTTGTGCAGGCAAGTGGCTAGCTTTTCCGGGCCCATCTTGATGAGCTCAGCTCCGATACCATCCTTACCAGCTGCTTTATTGGTCTTTAGCTGTTGGATGGCATCCTTAACTACCCTCCAGGTGGGGGTTGGTTGACTTCCATCGTCCGCTGAACTGAAGTAGTCATCTCCTCCGTTACCTTGGCTTTCACTGCCTGTACTCTCAGCGCCATTCAAATGTTCCTCGTAGTGCTGCTTCCACCTTTCGATCACCACACGTTCGTCCGTCAAGATGCTCCCATCCTTTTCGGCTCGCGGCATGAAGCCTTTGCTGGAAGCGTTGAGCTTCTGGTAGAACTTGCGTGTTTCTTGAGAACGGCACAGCTGTTCCATCTCCTCGCACTCCGCTTCTTCCAGGCGGCGTTTCTTCTCCTGAAAAAGGCGGGTCTGCTGTCTCCGCTTCCGTCTATAACGTACCTTGCTGCAGCGCGACCGCCCGGGCTGCGTTCTTCTCCTCCAGAATCTGTCTACACTCTTCGTCGAATCCATCGTTCCGTCGACTTCGTCCCATATACCCGACGTTGTTCTCCGCTGCGTCGTTGATGGCTGCTTTGACTGTATGCCGGCACCGCCGTAATCTGAAAAAGTTACGTATACGCCATTTTCCAAAAATGGTGTTAACGAGTACTACTCATCGAGCTCTTTACCAGGAAAATGGAAAACATGCATGTTGTAAATTGGCGGTTACGTCACTTTTACAGATTACGGCAGGGCAGTCATCGAGAGGGGCCCCATCGAGCTCAGCCTCTTCCGGCAACGCGATAATGTCGGAGAAGTGTCATCCATCAATAAGAACGTAGTCGATTCTGTCTGCAGTGGTGATCTCCAGGTGTACCGATACGGGAGGCTGTGTTGGAAGTAGGTGCTGCGAATGGCCATATTCTTGGAGGCGGCGAAATCAATTAATCGTAGGCCGTTTTCGTTCGTCAGCCGGTGAGCGCTGAACTTCCCAATAGTCGGTCCAAATCTCCTATGATGATTTTGACGTCGTGGCTTGGGCAGCTGTCGTACTCACGTTCCAGCTAGAGCTGTGCGCCACCGCGCCACGCCGTGGCCGCCAACGATTTTTATGCGCCGTTGCCGCCACCATTTTTGACCGGCGCGCCGCTGCAATTTGTTGACCGCGCCGCCGGTGAATTTTGGGCGCGCCGTTGAAATAATTTAAGTGCCTGGGCGTGGTTTCCTCCTCCCCCAATTTGTTAAAAGAAAATCTCCATTCAAATCCTTATACATTTGAAAAATTTCGGCTGTGCTGCTGAAAAGAACATATCCACACAAACCTCTGTTTATGTCACTTTGTTGATAGAATGCAACAAGAGTTTATATTATGATATCTTCTTTCTCATTTAATTGATCTTCGAATTCGTGATGAATCAAATTAGACGTACATTCAACATGTGTTCCATTACAGGTAACCCAGATTTCTGCGACCTTGAGGTCTATACGAGTAATGAAAGATCTATTAGCCTCTATTTGTGGATCATATAGCATTTGACTTTTTGTTTAGGGGTTATCCAATTTGATTATATAGTCACATAGAGCATGAACCATTTTTGGAAAGATCTAACAGCCAATAGGTCGTATACTCAAGGAAATTTTCGGAAGACCTGGAGTAAAATAATTTTTGAGGGCATATCCTATTTGGTTCTGGCGCATTATGCATTTTGAAACAGATATAACAGCCGTTTACATACGCCTGCATACCTTCATGCATAAACTCCAGGAAATGGGTAAACTGTAATGGGAAAGTGGTTGAACTTATTTTTGTGAAACCTAGACCAACATTTGAAAATGGCGTAATATCCAAATTCAATTTCTTCTGATTCTTCGTCCACATATATATGTTGACGAAGAATCAGAAGGAATAAATTTTAGATTTTATCAAATGTTAGTCTTGAAATTTACTCAAAGCAATAGACTTTTTCTATTTAATGTAGCGAATTTCGTTTTGCTTTTTTTGTGGAAATTCCAATTCAATTCTTTGGACCACACTCAGAATAAACGAATAAAAGCTCTCAAGAAGCTCAAGGTCTATACTTCAGGCAATTCTTGTATGGACTGGGATGCATATTTGTTTCTTTATCGGTAAGGATGAGTCTTTCTAATTATTATAAAAAATGGAAAATGATCCGTTGCGCCTGATATTTTACTTGCTCAAGAGAAACTTAGAAAATGAAAAGATTCTGGATCTTTTATTTTGAATGACGTGGGACACAAAGTCGGACAGAAATATAATTTTTAGTTTCTTAATCGAACTCAATACAGAATATTTTGAGCATCTTTTTACATAATTGGTATCAAACCAGGAAATCCTCCAGGTACATTTTTGGCTAACCCTTCCTGGGAAAAATTTCTTATCTCGGAACTCTGGAAAATTCATTTCTGAAATTCTAGGAACTCTGCCATCAGCGATTCTTCATGCAGAAGTTCTGGGGATTCAAGACTCCTCCTAGAATTCGGGAGTTTCCACACTAAGAATTTTGAGGAATTGCTCCGTTAAGAATTTTGGACTCTTTAATTTTGAAAAATTACACCCCCCCCCCCCTCTAGAAATTTTGCGAAATTTCTTCTTTAATTCTGGGAAACTTATACTTTCTCTAGAAGTTCTTGAGAATTCATACCCAGGATTTCAGATAATTTATTCTTGGTTCTTCCATTTCGAGGAATTCTGAGCATTTCCTTCCTCAAGAGGTCTACGAACTTTCTCGTTCAGGAATTATGGGGAATAATTCCACCAAAAAATCAAAAGAACTGCAGCAACCCTCCCCCCCTCCGCTACGCAGGTATTCCTTTTTCAAAAACTCACTGGAAATCTCCCCCAGATATTTTGGAGAAATTCTCCTTCAGAAATTGTAGGAACTCGTTGTACAAGAATTGTGGAATACTCGCCAGTTACTCTACAACGACTGTTGGCAGCATACTTTCGAGGCACAAGTTAACACAAAAACTGAAGATTGATGTGTACTGTTTAATTGTATTTATGTGTTTCTTATGTATTCCGATTGCTGTATGACCATATTTTATAAATAAAAATAATTAAAAATAAATAAATATTTCTCCTACAAGAATTCCTTCTTCAGAAATTCTCCTAAATACACATTTAGGAATTTTTCCCTTAGTCAGGGCAATTTCTCTCGCACGAATTTTGTGGAATCCCTCTTCCAGAAATTAAGATGAATTCCTCCTTAAGGATTTTTTTAGGAATTTATCCTCCGAGGATCCGTATCGAGGATCCCGACGAATTATTTACCTCATTCTAAAGATTCAAGATTATTCTCTCTCTAATTACTCTGGGAATTTTCCTCTCACGAAATATAAGGAAATCTTCTTCTATCAATTATAGGAAATACCTTCTGCTTGTATTCTGGGTAATTCATTCGATAGGACTTACTAAAAGTTCCTTCTACTAGAATTCCAGTGAAATTGTAGTGGAACGGTGATTTATACTCTCGATTTTTTAATTCACTCCAAGAATTCCTTATCCATGTGTCTTAGGGATTTCCTTGTCCAGAAGTTCTGAGGAATGAATAATACGTATCCCAGTATTTCTGTATGGGAAACTCCTGGAAAATTTCCATATCAGTTCCTGTAAATTTTTGCAGAATTTCTAAACTTCAGGAATTTTCTCATCTGATCTTTTTTGTTGGCTTGGTTGTAATCCCTATTTGAAAATTTGCCGTATCACAGTTTGGTGTTCATCAAGCACTTCTACAGTTCTTTTCAGCGATGTTTCTAACTCGGTTCACTATTTTTGCATTCCTGTGCCAATACTAGCACGATGATGCTCATAGGTTTAGGGAAGAACCAAAAAAACGTATACTGTACCATGAAATTTATCCAATTTATACTTTCTATATGGCCTTGCTTTGTGGCCGGCAGGCTAAGGAAGGCATAATTTTGGGTTTGACAGTATTTTCACTAGAAATTAAGAACCCTTCTGTATATCTGTTGAAGAAATTCATGAAGAAATTTCAAAAAGAATTCCTAGAGAGAAAGTACAGAATTTCCATTGTATTCCTGAAGGTTTAAAAGCGTACAATATAAATTATGTTTATTGCTATTAATGCACGAGACATGCAAATAATTGTGGGCCCTTCATAGCCTAGCGGTAAGATGCGCGGCTATAAAAATGGTAGCTTGGCTTAGAAACCTCGCGGTTAATAACTGTGGAAGTGCTGAATGAACACTAAGAGCGAGGCGGCAATGTCCCAGTGGGGGATGTAATGCCAATAAGAAGAATAACATGCAAATAATATTCAACACCGTAGAAATGATAAATTTGAATCGCGCCGACCCGAGCCGCCGCCGCCGCCGCCGAGAACAACCGCGGCGTGGCGCCGGCTAAGCCGCCGCCGCCGTTAGAAAATTGCGTTCACGCCGCCGCCGGTTCAAAGTGGATCGGCGCACAGGTCTAGTTCCAGCTGCGCGTAGAATGCGTCCTTATCATCATCAGTGGTTCCGGAGTGTGGGCTATAGACGTTGATTATGCTGAAGTTGAAGAACCGGCATTTGATCCTCAACCTGGACACTCTTTCATTGATCGGCCACCACCCGATCACGCGCCTTTGCATATCGCCCATCACTATGAAAGCTGTTCCGCAGCTCTGGTAGATGGTATGATTACCTCTAAACGTTCGCACCATTGATCCCTTCCAAAAAACTTCCTGCAGCGCTACAATGCCGAATCCGGTCCTTGAGCACATCGGCGAGTATGCGTGTGCTCCCGATGAAGTTGAGAGATTTGCAGTTCTACGAACCGAGTTTCCAATCGCTAGTCCCTTTTCGTCGCAGTGGTCTTCGCCGATGGTTCCGGTCCGTACTCTCTTGTTGATTGTTCATTGCGTATGTTTTTTTAAAGGCTGGTTTGCAGGGCCTGACACCAAACCCCCTAAATTTCCGGAGGACCATTCCTCCTTATTCCCGGTGGACCATGGTGCACAGTTTCACTTAGAGTCCCTCGCTAGCACTCGGACGATGATCAGCCGCCCCTAACATAAGCCCCTGTTGTGAGCCGATCCTGACATGGAGAACAGACGCGCAGTAAGATTTGCACCTCCGGAAAGTAGCAAGCCCCCCTTTTCCTTTCAGCATACGACCATAGTTCCCACCGGGATTGGTTACCCGATCATCCGTAAGGTTGCTCGTATCCCGGCCAGCACCACGGGGAGGTAAGGATAGGAGTAGCTAGGTAAGAGGCTTAGGACCGCGAGATGGGGTCTATTTTATTCCTTCAGGTACACGAAGTACCAATGGTACGCTTTACCCAGCATTTGCCGTGCCGTTGTTCGTTATCTATTGAGAGCGATTTCTGCAAACCCTGGTGTCAACTGTATGTAGCACTTTTCACTCGAGAGCCTCGGGAGCTTTCCGATTTGATTTTTTTACCGTAAAGGGCTACTGGTAGAATCAGATTTTTATTCAGAGCAAATTTCGTTTTCATCTGCATGTTGCGGGACCTAAGTGTGGGGTTTTAGTAAATTACCTTCAGCGTGTGTTCAAAGATCCTCACTTCAGCGTGTCAATCGGTGAACAGAAGGCCATGACTTGGCCTCTTGTTGTCAGATGTCTTATTGTGCACACGCATCCAAGGAAAGTCGCTGCCATCATATTTCACCCCGGCCTTTCGGTGTCATAAACTAAGCTGATTACGTAAGCCAATTTGCTGCAGCAATACGTCTTCTCACTTCACTGGAATCGTAATTGTCATATTTGATTCTTCAAGCACTACCTCAGCATCAACACAATTAGTTCTGCCTCTATCTCTACCTGCAACCATGAAGTTTGTCTTGGTAGACTTAAGCCTATCTTTGCCGTCTCACTTTTTAGTGGGACAAAAGCCCCCACTACTACCCCGCGATCGATTCCAATAAGATAAGATTCAGGGTTCATAATGCTCACTCAATCTCAGGAGCACATGATTTTCCCTCACGAAAGTTTTCGGGGAGAAATCGTTTTTCGGGAAAGAAAAACAGCCTGGAGAGTGATAACAATTTTTCGCTCACTTCGATTGCCGCTAAACGTTGGTTTGCTCTTTTTCTTTCATATTCGAGTCTTTTCGTGGCATCATCGATGCACATGGTAGTAGCTTATGTGGAACAAATAACTTAACGCTTTCATACAGATAGCGTGGTGGTTTGGCTAAAGTAAGCGCATCCCCGCAGCTATTATTGTTACTATTCTGGGTTCGAATCCCGGCGCGGCCATACAATTTTGTAATTGTTCTGCGATAATTCTCGCGAAAAGTGAGTGAGAGGTGAAAGTAATAGAACGAAAAAGGATTTTCATCTAATAGGCAAGATTTTCGTTCATCTTCCAATGCTAATTCTAGAGAAAAGATTGATGGGTGAAAGATGATCCTCAACATAAACAACGAAACAAGATTTTCCCTTGGCCCGAAAAACGCTTGCTTTGGTCTCATTGAAACGAAAAGTCGAAACCCTGGATATGATAGTGCTCTGCACGCCAGATGAACAATCGTTGATCGAACGGTCGAGAAAAATATTTAAATCTGTCGTGCATTGGTGTTGGAAGACATCTATTTGTTTTGCTCAAATAATCAAAACATGGGAGCCCTGGAGCAGATATGAATTAGATTATTTAAAAAAATATTTTTTTCATTATATCGTCGTTCTTGACACATAAAAAAATCGAGAAGAGAATATAAAAATTGAATGTGTAATAATTTCCTATGAGGGCAGTACATCATTTATTTCGTTTGACATTCTGAAATTCAAGTTGTACCAGAAAACATTGTCCTATCCTTTGTTTATGCTTTTGCCGTATTTTATTCGTTACGACAGATTTATGATTTGACCAAGGGGAAATCATTTGTGGTTGGATGTATGGATCTCAAATGAGAGCAAACTTGCCGTTTTCATCAACAACTGTAACAATGTGGTACATATTTATTTCTAATACACAGCATTATTTCCATTGAAAGAAATAAAAATTCTATTTGTGTGTTCGAAAAGGCAGTGAGGGAGCCAATGTGATATTTTCGCATTCAAATATCGAGTGGCATAAACTTAAAAATTTCGAACTCAGTGATGTCATGGAAATTTTCTTCACTAAGCCGCCTTCAGACATGTTCTTGTAACACACCTCCAGATGAGATGAGCCAGGCCCCTAATGGCACACAGTGAGGAAATGGGGCAATACGCATCGTTCTGGAAAATAATGAAATAACAATAACATCATATGTATATCTTGCAAAAACAAATGATTGAATGGTTGCATTACATCCCCAAATATGACTACTTCCTGAAAATGTAACTCAGTCATCGAACACCAGCAAAATGTGCGGCAAATTTACAATATGTAAACAATTTTACCTAGTCATAATAGTAAAGTCTTATGTGAAATTGTTGATATTACCTTAAATTTTCAAAAGCATTTAACTTATGATAAGAAAACTGTTTTTAAGAGCCGCATTCATTGGATGCTATATGTCAGTTACAGAATGAAATGAAATGAAGAAATTGAGGGCATTTTCATTTATCATTTTTGTTAGACCACATAGCACACTATGGGGTCCTCCTTAGCCGTGCGGTAAGACGCGCGGCTACAAAGCAAGACCATGCTGAGGGTGGCTGGGTTCGATTCCCGGTGCCGGTTTAGGCAATTTTCGGATTGGAAATTGTCTCGACTTCCCTGGGCATAAAAGTATCATCGTGTTAGCCTCATCATATACGAATGCAAAAATGGTAACCTGGCTTAGAAACCTCGCAGTTAATAACTGTGGAAGTGCTTAATGAACACTAAGCTGCGAGGCGGCTCTGTCCCAGTGTGGGGATGTAATGCCAATAAGAAGAAGAAGAAGAAGAAGACATAGCACACTATCTCAACTTTGCACTGAAAACTGAAACTATTGTTATGACTTGAGCGAGGAAAAATGCGACTGCTTATAAAAGTTTATGAATACCGAATGTTCAAATCACAAGAGTATGATTTTTTTTCAAAAAGATAGTGAGTCTGAGTAGTCCCATGACCCATTAAATCATAACTAGATACATACTTTATGGTCATAACAAGGTAAAGTTGTGTGCATGCATTTTAATCCAAATGTACGATATCTGAACAAAGTGCGTTTCAGACCACCCCTCCCTGCTCGTAACAAAATCGTCGCCGCCTGTCTGATTCACGTTCGCATCGTTCCATCTCTATACAAAATCCTGCCATGTTCAGGTTAATACATTGCCGTTGAAGCCCAAGAAAGCATGCTGCTTCCGCTGTCAGTTTTCGTCGCCACGGAATTCCACGTAATTCCATATGACGGTGACAAAGGGCATTACGTTCCAGCTCTTCACCGGCGAAGCTCACCGAGAAACGATGCCAATTCATTCGGAAAAAGGGGGAAAAATGGAAAACGGCGGAGGTGCTTGTTGGCGAAAACAGATCGTGTTCGCAAGCACACAAAAACCCACATTTTCGAGGCAAAGCGCGGCGAACAAGACAATTATGTGATTCGTGAAGTTCACGTTTTGGTAATAAAAAAAAAAGTTCTGGCTAGCCCCCTTTACTAAGCGTCGAATCAGGAGAAACTGTGACATGTATGGGATGGGAAAAAATCAGTTGATTCGTTCACAATGATTTTGATTGGGATATAGCTGAAGATAAATTTATTTAGTTGATATATTCAGCGTGAAATGGTACAATCTTTTCATTGCATAATCCTGTATAATGTATGTAATTATCACATGATTGTTTTTAATACGTATTCCGTTCTTTTAATAAACTGTTATATTTCTATAGACGCTAACAATATTTTTAAATTTAAATTGTAATGTGAATATCAGTTTTTCAATAGTTTGTCTTTGCCGGGGATAAAGAACAAACAGAAAAAAAATTGTTTTCGAAAAGTTTCTATCTGAAGACGTACAAAAAAAAAAATTTTTGGCAGCGGTGGGATTCGAACCCACGCCTCCGAAGAGACTGGTGCCTTAAACCAGCGCCTTAGACCGCTCGGCCACGCTACCTCAATATCAAGTCAAAATCGAATTTTCTTAGCTTATTTACATTGGGTACATGATGACATGTAACAAACATTGAAATGGATTGATGGGCCGCATGGTGTTATTTTAGTCATGTTTGAAATTTTGACTAAATATTCCAAAACTTTTTGTGGGCGGTTGATTGAAACTGTGCATCTGTGTGTAATTAAATATATTATAATTCCAACAAACAAGTAATTTAAATTCTATAAACAAAGACAAATAGGTGATTTGAAAATGTTACTACCGTGATCAATTTGTGTCTTGCTTGTTGCTTTACACTGAGCAGCGTATAACAAAGAAATGTTATTTATACATTCACTGACTTGAATTGTCAATCGTTAGCGTTAAGTCAGTCTGAAATGCGTGTATAAGTTTCTAGACATCAATAGGGAAAAGACAAAAATGAGTGCATAATTACATATTTTATGACCAGTACTTAGTACAGAGACAAGCTACATGACGAGCTTACAGTGTGGTAAAATTTAAATGACATATATGGATTTTTTTTATCCGTATGTGTTTACCGTAGTCATTTCGTTACGAATGTTGTTTAGTTTTTTTTATGGAAAAGTGTTCACGATTCTTCGTGGAAATTCGTGGAAATTAGTAAAAGATTCCTCTGTAGTTCACAGATAAAATAGCGTTTTAATCCAATCGTTGACATATTCGGACAAGAACATTGAAACTTAATATCCTTTTCCCACTAAACCATAACAAAGTTTGTGCACAGCGAAGCACGAGTTTCTCATTATAGAATAGAAATCGTTTCCATTCAAACGTCGAATCGTTCTATTCGCATGCTAACGCTAGCACTGGAAACTTCATAACTCTCAGCAAATCGTAGACTCCAATCATGGATCCGAGCGAGTCCAGCATGAGGACGGCGACCGGCGCCAGAAACAATGGACACGATGAAGGAACAAAATGCTGTAATTTATCTTGGCAATAAAGAATGGATCTCTGACGGAGTCCTTACGGTGCTCGACCGGCATCGCATATACGTATTGCTTCTGCAAAATTGTTGTACTTCGTCGTCGGTGCTAACTTCGAGTAGCGCCAGTTACAGCCGGTAGCGAAGGGCTTTAGCTTCCATCACGAGCTACCGGGGACAATGAGCAGAAAATGTAATACTGGAACACAGGGTCGGATATAACATTACCGTGGCTTAGAGGGTGTGGGGCAACAAATACGCAGAATTCATGTAACTGTTATGATGGAAACTTGAAATAACATTTTTGCGAGAAATCTGTTTCTTGGTTTCGTGCACTTTTACCTTTTAGAGACCTCCGACCCAGCTAAATACGACCCTGCCAGTATCGTCGGGAAACCCGCGCTTTCACTGGCAGTGTGAAAAACTTACGGAATATGTATTGCTCTCGTTATTACATTGCATTAAATATTCATAAACATGCAATTTTGTAATTCCGTGCTGCTCTCGATGATGATGATGATGCTACTGGTGGTGATGCTGCTCCTGTTTCTGTTCACGTTGCTTCCCCGAGAGGAAGTAGCAGTACAGAAGAAGCTCCAGAATGAGGTTAAATTGAATGCAATAATTTCCTCGACTTTGGCATATTCAACAACCGCATGATGGCGTTGATGATGACAATGGTGGTCTGGACGGCTGAATCCGAATGGCGTGTTGAATCCATAATGAGCGAAACTATTCGCGGCAAGTTTGGAACGGTTTTGTTTCAAATTTGAATAATTTAAAATCCTCATCGTCACGTCGAAGCAATGAGTTTGCTCTGCTAAATCGGACTTGTTGAAAGCTAAGCGAATGAAACGGGTTGGATTGCAAGACCTGTATACCAGAACCTAAGATCGTAAAAATATATCAGCGTGCTGCCGTAAAATTGGTAAGAAATCGAATGATAATGGTTTTGAGGTCTCAAGTCTGGTAAATGAGGGCTAGATTGTATTATTATATGTACGAACTTTCTTCTTTGAAGGAGATTCTCTATTCATCCCGTGGATTCGCATAAGTGTCTCTGCTTATGGAACCACCCAACCCATTTTTGTCCCTTCATACAGATATTTGGTGAAATACAAACAATTATTTAAGCATGAGCAAATCGTTTAACAGATATGACCTGACCAGTGCTACTGGCAGGTGCTACAATAAACGGTAGTATCATCATCATAATTATCATCATGCTTTATCTAGCTTACTCGCGTCCCACGCTAGCCAAGTCGCTGCACTTGGTCTAGTGGTCAGCCGCAGACGCCGTCTTGTACAGCTGTCGGATCGAACACCATCTATGCAGGGTTGCAGCCCGGCATTCTTTCAACATGACTTGCCCATCGTATCCCCAGCTTTAGCTATCTTCTGAATGCTGTGTACTGTCACATACCACCGTTCTCTTATATACCGCCAAAGATGGTCTTAAGCACACGTCTCTCGAATACCCCGAGTGAAAACAACCGTCTAAGACGAATTAAGTACTCTCCATTTAATTCCACCAATTATTTTCGATATCTTTGCAGATACGTATTTCGACCACAACTGTAGTAGGCCCGACTTCCACAGATGATGCGCCGTTGTATTTCATGACTAACATTATTATCAACCGTTAGCAAGGATCGAAGGTAGACGAAGTCTTGGACCGCCTTAAAGGTATCCCCGTCTATCGTAATACTGTTTTCCCGGCTGGACCTACCTCACTGGCTTAAAAGCCCCCAAAACATGCGTTTTTAAGTTTTCGACCTGAAAACAACATTTTAGAGTCATGATGTCTTCAGGAGAGTTGAAGGATATTTCTTGGGCTTTCTTTTGATAAGAAAACATCAATGATCTGTCCACCTCAAAGGGTGGTATGAAATAAAAAATTTACGCAGATGTACAAAAGCAGTGGTTGTTCTCTGCAATGTTATAAAGAATTCGAATTGGAACATCTTTTCTGAAGACACAATATTGGAATAACGGTTTTGTAACGAGTTAGAGCACATATTGTATGAATGACCCCCAAAAATCATATTTTGAGCATAACTTTTTGCCTTTCTTGTATACAAAGTAAACGTAAAGGCTATATGATCGCTCCAAAAACAAACTTTTTATAGAAGGACCGGAGACCCATAGTGTTATATACCGATCGACTCAGTTCGACGAATGTGTGTGCGCGCGTGTGTGTGTATATATCTATGCGCACCCACCCAATAAAAATGTGGCTAAAGTGTTACTCATTTTTCAGACACTTATCCTTAACCGCTTATCCTAATCCTTTGCTTGCAACAAGTTGCATTCGACGCAGAGTCCTGTCACATTGTTTCCTATTGAAAATTGGCCAGATCGGACTATGGGCTCGGAAGTTATGGCCAAAATACTATTTTTATAACACACGAGAAAGGCTCCATCATCGCTAAGGGGATTAATCTGGGTGTTTGAAAATGATTTCAGCACTATGGTTTACCGTGCGGGACCGAAATCCGTACAGCACCAAAATCCGTCCACCTCATGAGATATCAATAAATTAAAGGGAGTTAAAGGTAATTAATGTAGAAATAATTTATCTTATCCTGTTCAGATACTTGGCAGTAAGCTTTAAGGGCATAGAAATGAAAAGAAAACTTTGAAATTAAACCAACAAAAATCAAAAAACAAATCGCCACCCACCAAATGCGGAGTTTTTGCCGCCATTTTATTTTCGGGTAGAGCATAATTGCACCAAATGTAACTGTGTTTCAAATGCTAATTGCGAACCATTACATATGCTAAGCGGAAAACTATCGAAGGGACCGCTTCTCATGGTGCGTATCGAACTATTTACAGTGGTAGTTTGGTCAATCAGACTGCTTCAGTTTGAATATTTAGTTAAAAAATAGCTATACGGATTTCGAGTCATGAGTAATTGATTTTATTCATTATTTTATCATGTTTTTCGAAGTTTTTAATGAGTAAATGTGAAGTTCTCCAGGAGTTTCCTCCGGAAGTTCCTCCAGGAATTCCTCCGGAAGTTTCTCCAGGAGTTCCTCCGGAAGCTCTTCCAGGATTTCCTCCGTAAGTTCCTCCAGGAATTCCTCCGGAAGTTCCTCCAGGAATTCCTCCGGAAGTTCCTCCAGGAATTCCTCCGGAAGTTCCTCCAGGAATTCCTCCGGAAGTTCCTCCAGGAATTCCTCCGGAAGTTCCTCCAGGAATTCCTCCGGAAGTTCCTCCAGGAATTCCTCCGGAAGTTCCTCCAGGAATTCCTCCGGAAGTTCCTCCAGGAATTTCTCCGGATGTTCCTCCAGGAATTCCTCCGGAAGTTCCTCCAGGAATTCCTCCGGAAGTTCCTCCAGGAATTCCTCCGGAAGTTCCTCCAGGAGTTCCTCCGGAAGTTCCTCCAGGAATTCCTCCGGAAGTTCCTCCAGGAATTCCTCCGGAAGTTCCTCCAGGAATTCCTCCGGAAGTTCCTCCAGGAATTCCTCCGGAAGTTCCTCCAGGAATTCCTCCGGAAGTTCCTCCAGGAATTCCTCCGGAAGTTCCTCCAGGAATTCCTCCGGAAGTTCCTCCAGGAATTCCTCCGGAAGTTCCTCCAGGAATTCCTCCGGAAGTTCCTCCAGGAATTCCTCCGGAAGTTCCTCCAGGAATTCCTCCGGAAGTTCCTCCAGGAATTCCTCCGGAAGTTCCTCCAGGAATTTCTTCGGAAGTTTCTCCAGGAATTTTTCTGGAAGTTCCTCCAGTAATTTCTCTGGAAGTTCCTCCAGGAATTTCTTCGGAATTTCTGAAGGAACTTCCGAACGAATTTTTGAAGGAGCTTCCGAAAAAATTTCTGGAGGAACTTCCGAAGAAATTCCTGGAGGAACTTCCTATGGAATTCCTGGAGGAACTTCCGAAAGAATTCCTGGAGGAACTTCCGAAGGAGATTCTGGAGAAAATTCCTAAGGAATTCCCGAAGGAAATCCTGGAGGAATTTTCGAAGGAATTCCTGGAGGAACTTCCGAAGGAATTGCTGGAGGAACTTCCGAAAGAATTTCTGAAGGAACTCCTGAACTTGCGCGAGAGTTCCTGGAATTTCAGGAGGACCTTCCAGTGGAAACCAGAAAGAAAATTCTGGAGGATTTCCTGGAGAAACTTGCGGAGGAATTCCTGGAAAAACTTGAAGAAGAATTCCTGGAGGTACTTCCGAAGAATTTCTTGAAGGAACTTATAAAGGGATTTCTGGATTAACTTCCGAAGGAATTTTTAATAGAACTTTCGAAGGAATCCTGTAGGAACTTCCGAAGAAATTCCTGGAGGAACTTCCGAAAAAATTCCTGAAGGAACTTTCGAAGGAATTCTTGGAGGAATTTCCGAACGAATTTCTGAAGGAAGTTCCGGAGGAATTCCTAGAAGAACTTCTGTAGGAATTTTTGGGGAACCCATGGAAAAATTTCTGAAGGAAATTCCGATTGAAATTTTGTAGGAACTTTCGTAGGAACAACGGAGGAACTTTCGAAAGAATTCTTGGGAGAACTTCCGAAGGAATTCCTGGATGAACTTCCGGAGGAATTCCTGGAGGATTTCCGAAGAAATTCTTGGAGGAACTTCTCGATGCATTTGCTAAGAAACTTCTGATGGAATTTCTGGAGGGACTTCCTAAGGAATTTCTGGGGCAACTTCCTATGGATTTTTTTGTAGGAACTTCCAAATGAAATTCGAGGAGTATCTGACGAAATATTTTCTGAAGGAACTCCGGAATGAGTTCTTGGAAGATCTTGCGCACGAGTTCTCAGAATTTCAGGAATGAACTTCCCGTGGAGACCAGGAAGGAAATTCTGGAGGAATTTCTGGAGAAACTTGCAGAGGAATTCTAGTAAGAACTTTTGGAGGAACTTTCGAAAGAATTCCTGGAGGAACTTTCCAAGGAATCTGGAGAAACTTCGTGAAGAATTTCTGTAGGGCCTTCCGGAGGACTTTTATTCATATGTTTTTATCGGAAGGAATTAAGTACAACACAACGGATAGCTTCCGGAGAAATTTCTGGAAGGATTCCTGGACGAACTTCCGGAAGAATTTCTTTTAAAGGAATATCTGGAGAAGCTTGTAGTGGTAGCAATGAGGTTATTTAAAAAATATTAAGAAATTAAAGTTAAGCAAAATTCAATATTCTTTTAATGTTATACATCTTTGCATATCACAAATTCTTGAACATGCGATGTAACCAAGTTATGAAAGCTCAGTGCGTATTGCTGACAATTCGCCAAAATGTAGGCAATTATATTGCAACTAATGAGCTTGAAGGCATTAATGGTAAGACATGGCAACAAGGTATGAATGGCACGAATGGAGTGTTAACTCATCACTAGTGGACCATGTCTCATATGTCCATAGATATGAGTAAAACAGGCAAGAATGTTTGGAATTTTTGGCCGATGTGTTGGAACGCATCGAAGGTGGGACGTACACCTGGGCGGAGACTACCATAGCGTAGTGCCCATTCCTGGACCAGGACCTACAGGAGTAGGTCCAAGCGGCGGAGGACCTACAGGAGTAGGTCCGTGTTCCCGGTGGCATTGGTAGGCAGCGGGTAAGCGGGTGGCACCGCCCCTGCTGGTCGAAATGTCGCCGGAGGTAGCAGTTCCCGATGACGATTAAGTCAGAGAGCGGGTAGAACTAATTATGGACCAGCCTAATTATTGAAAACATTTCCACACTAAACATGAGAATCCGAATTCACGAGCTTGCCAGGCTCATAGAATCCCTATGGATAATTTGGAAACGATCACTTGTTAGGCTAACCATGTTGTAAATCCTAATTCAATCACAACCAAATCCTTTCAAATCTGTTTTAATTTTATCTGAATCCAATCCATATAAATACAAATCTAATTTACTCCCATTCCAGTCTATATCATTTCCGAAGCTCATCCCAGATCTTTTACGACCAATCCAAATTTAAACAATTCATTCGGTCCTTCTTTATTCTTAGACTTCCGTCTTCCACCACCGGAGTCTTCTTTTTTCCGACTCTCCGTCCATCTCCTCCGGAGAGCCATCTTTATCTTTATTCAGACCTCCGTCTTCCTCAACCGGAGTCTTATCTTTTCTTCGGCTCTCCGTCTATCTCCACCGGAGAGCCATCTTTATCTTTATTCAGATCTCCGTCTTCCTCAACCGGAGTCTTATCTTTTCCTCGGCTCTCCGTCTATTTCCACCGGAGAGCCTACCAAGCCTACCTTTTGCGCCATTGTCGCGACCAGACCAACCAAAGCTCCTCATCGGAGCTAATGCTGCTACCTCCGAACGACAATTTAAGTAGAGAGCAGTTCTACCCGCTCTCTGACTTAATCGTCATCGGGAACTGCTACCTCCGGCGACATTTCGACCAGCAGGGGCGGTGCCACCCGCTTACCCGCTGCCTACCAATGCCACCGGGAACACGGACCTACTCCTGTAGGTCCTCCGCCGCTTGGACCTACTCCTGTAGGTCCTGGTCCAGGAATGGGCACTACGCTATGGTAGTCTCCGCCCAGGTGTACGTCCCACCTTCGATGCGTTCCAACACATCGGCCAAAAATTCCAAACATTCTTGCCTGTTTTACTCATATCTATGGACATATGAGACATGGTCCACTAGTGATGAGTTAACACTCCATTCGTGCCATTCATACCTTGTTGCCATGTCTTACCATTAATGCCTTCAAGCTCATTAGTTGCAATATAATTGCCTACATTTTGGCGAATTGTCAGCAATACGCACTGAGCTTTCATAACTTGGTTACATCGCATGTTCAAGAATTTGTGATATGCAAAGATGTATAACATTAAAATAATATTGAATTTTGCTTAACTTTAATTTCTTAATATTTTTTAAATAACCTCATTGCTACCACTACAAAGCTTTCGGATTTTTTTTGAAGTTTTTAACCAAGAATCCGGAGGAATTTCTGGACGGATCATGGCATCAACTAACATTATTCGTATAGGGATATAACTGCATACTGTTCTGATATATTTAAAGCAGTCAATCCATCAACTAGTTTTTAGTTTATTTTAATATTATTGAAATTAAGTTAAATCGTCTCTAAAAATAATTGAAATCTCCGTCAAACGTCAAATAAAACCTGTCCGGAAAATCCGCATGCATTGCGTTTTGCAACAGCGGCAATGATGCGGATTTTTTTGGTACAAACCGTCGACAAACCGCTTGCCGTTGCCGCACTCCATTGCGTTTCCCCTTTTACTCAAACCCCACACTCTGAAAGTAGGAGCCCTAGTTCAACAATTCTCAAATCTTTTGTCGTAATTATTTTAGTAAACACTACACTTAAAATTTGAGCAAGTTCGATGAGTTTTAAGTAGCTCGGGATTTTTTTGTTTCAAGCTTATAGAAAAATAAATCTCACGAGAAATGAAACTTGAAATAGCTCAGCGTAGTTTATTTTTGTTTTAAAAAACTGAATAAGATAAAGGAATTTGATGTAAATTTGAGCGGCCTACCTACCCGAACAGGAGAAATTAACTAAATAATATTTCATTCTGTTATTGATACCATACTCTGTTATAAACTAGCCTTGCATAAGAGGTAAAATACCAACAAGTAATACCAAAAATTAATATGCACAATACTTCATGCATAACATACTCTGTTATTATAATACCAAATACATCACAAAATTATGTTATTTTCGTGGGTTCTTTTAGCACTTATTTCAAACAATATCATATTATATTTTGTTATCAATATCACATCTTCTACCCGGGTCATACCAATTTCTGTTATCGAAGTCGTCGCTCCTGCTCGAGTAATTATATAAAACGAGAAATACGATCACTTTGAAAGTTAGCACAACGAATCATGTAACCAATACAAATAAGTTTAACCTTCAAGAACTCACATCGTTGTAAAAAACTCAACGCATTCAAGAAAAGCGCGCTGGGTGGGATTGCGTGATTGATCCAGGACCAATGGAGTCCAGAGGCTTCATCAAATTCTAAAGTTTTTACTTAAGCATGCTTCTAAAAATAAACAACGATCTCAAATTTTTTGTCCCGCGCTGGCTCAAAATATTTCTGGTCAGTTTACGTTTTTGATTCTTACAAAAAATGTTAAGTCGAGTCAAGTATACGAGACACTGAAGACGGCCTCACAGTTGAGGTCGAAATACGTATCTGTAAAGATAACAAAACTTAGGGGAATTAAATGAAAAGTACTAAGCTCGTCTTAGACTGTTGAATACATTCCACTAAAAAGAGCTTAAAATATTTTTTCTGAAAAAATGTTCTTATTCACAAATAAATGCAAAAATATCGCTGATTTGAAGCAGAATCTGGTTGATTCTACCAGATTTTTTTCTACGTGTACCGACGACGCTTTCGTTCCGCGCAAACTGCTTATTTGTTTTTGGGGGATATTAAGGTGGTTATATAACAAAGCCACAAATCGGCCATCTTGAAAGCCACGTGCTTTTTCAGTTGATTTTCAAGAGCATGGATTGGGAGGACCATAACACACATAGTGGTGATACAATTGTAGAATCATTTGTTTACTTATGCCATACAATCGATTTCAGGTTCAGCACAGTACGAAATAAATTATGTCGTATTTTACCTATTGAAGAGGGGAGTGGAAAAACATGTGGTGAATTTTAAATTCACTGATGAAGATGCCTAACTTCAAAAACCGAGACATAATTTAAAAAAATCTAAACCGTAATCTGTACGCTCCACTATGGTATACCCGAAGCCTATTTTTTTCGGGACAGATTGCTCTATCTATAACATCGTACGTTGTTGTAGTTGCTGACGTATGAGCTGGAAATAGTTGAATAGAAGTTATAATTTCTACATTTCGTCAGTGGAAGTAATTCTACTGCAAAAAAACTTCAAATCTTATCTCTTTGAACATATAATAATCATGAACATTTATTCTCTCACTCCTGCATAGCTTATCCATTGATGCATTGCTTAATAAAACCACGCATGTGGTTCTTCATGCTTCCGCGTGGGAGTTCCATGCATCCAGTTCAATTTTTTCGTCCAAAACCACCACTGAATTCACTGAACCTCTTTGCTAAGGATCCGGTTCGCTATCATATCATCTCGCAAGCAATCCCGTGTTGAAATGCAACCACTGCTATTCATCACCATTGACTTTCGGTTGGTGATGATTTTCCGGTCAAATCCCTATCTCCTGTGGAGACCACCATGCTTTTGGAAAACCCGCGCACAATCATCATCGCACGGTTTAGTGCACTCGGTTGGGTAAACCGCAGCAAATGGGGAATCCTGAGTAAGCTGATTATTAATTCATTCGCGTCCGGACTACACCCCAGCATCACCCGGGCAGACAGCGCACTCGAGCGGAGCGCATTTTCCCGGTTTCCTTCATCAGCATTCAAAAGCGCTCAGCTGGAACTACGCGATTTCCTGGGACCTCCTCCCGTGTGCCTACTCGCGGCGCGGGGCTGTGTCTTTCATTTGTTTATTCCATTCTCGGGAAGAAGTGAAAAGTGCGCTGTAATTTGTGTACTCCTAACTAACAAGTGCTCGCCCCCTTGGGACTGACTGAAGACGGTGTGAGAATGATGAATACCGTAAATAAGAAAAGTGAATAAGCTCGGGGAAACAGTTTATTTTAGAAAAGTGGATTTCTCCGGGAAATGGATTCAGTAAATTTCGCCATCCCAGGTACTCATCACGGTTAGTGAATTCGTCGCAATCCAAAGTAGAACATTCGTCACGAACCGAACTTCGCAATTTGTCAAACCATTACTCAAAGTTTATACTCGTTTAGTTGCTCTGATGGAGACTGAATGTAGAATCCATTCGGGTAACGGTAGCGAGCAACGTAAGTGGAGTGAATAACTTTCGATTCGAGTAGAAGCATTGCCTCAGTCAAAGGGCTATGAACGTAGGCAAAAGCCAAATACGTCCATGGCCATGGGCTTTGCAAGTGCACATATCATTGTCAAAATTGAAACCGAAAGAGATTACCGGGATGCAATGTTATAGCAACATAGTAAAGTAAGAAAAATGAATAATCCTCGTGTATGGAACTGGGAAAAACAGATGATCTACATCAGGATAGCAAGAGTTACGAGCTCAACTAAGTCTGAAGCATAGTCATTCCTATTGCAGTCATCGTTTTCGGTAGCTTCATGGCACTGTGTGTATATTCTTTATGAGTAGGTGGTCGCAAATAAAACTTACAACGTTTCATCCGAATTATTTGGCATTTTTTGGTCTCCTTGTATTCCACAGTTCCCATAGCCAGCGTATAGAATTCTCTGATACATAAGGCTCTGGGCATTTCATTTGCAGAATATGTGTGCATCAAGCGATCAAGAGGGTGTAGAAAAGCTTTCGGAAAAATGGTGCTGCATACATTGAGTGCCTCCGTCCTCTTTTGAGTGGATTCTTGTTTTCAATATATGTAGCCCGCAGCCAGCCAACGTCATCAGCCAGCAATGATCTGTATCTATGAAATGCGGGTTATCCGAGGAGTGCCAGCTCCCGCATATCCACATATTATGTAAGCGGGAAAAAGAAAAGTGTCGTGTTGATCGCTGCCGGGGGAGGAAGTGCTATATTAGATGGGTTCAGTGCGAATTTTTTCTCACTTTGCTCCATTCAAAAGTATTTGGCAAACATTTGCAGCACGTCGTTTGCGGTGTGTGTGTGTGTGATATAAGAGCTGGTTCATATTATACGGAATGGTGATAGAGGGTTCATATGGAGCTGTGGCTTCATTTGAAGTAAGTTTTTCCCGGGCGCAATTTATGATTTCCGCGATACGGGTTTTCACATGTGCTGCATGCAGTGGCACTTAAAACTTTGTTCATTTTGGAAGGAGATGGTGGCACTCTTGGTAGATTTTGACGAACGTTCGCTTGGAACAATGTTTGGTTTGTGAGCTGGCGCTCATAATACATCATCTTGAATCTAGAACAGCTTGTTTGATGGCTTCCTTGAAACCGTTCCAGAGCTGCTTCAAAATGTTGACACAGAAGACGAGTTTTGCAGTGGCAATTTATGCAAATCAGCATTTGTTTTTGCTTCTAAGTTGTTTATATGATGACCTACATTATATCTAGTAAAATGTCTAATTCTTTTCGGCATGCTGAAAAGAAAAACATTTTGTGAAATTAGCAGCTAAATGCAACCATGTACTAAACTTCTAGATAGATAGATAGATAGATAGATAGATAGATAGATAGATAGATAGATAGATAGATAGATAGATAGATAGATAGATAGATAGATAGATAGATAGATAGATAGATAGATAGATAGATAGATAGATAGATAGATAGATAGATAGATAGATAGATAGATAGATAGATAGATAGATAGATAGATAGATAGATAGATAGATAGATAGATAGATAGATAGATAGATAGATAGATAGATAGATAGATAGATAGATAGATAGATAGATAGATAGATAGATAGATAGATAGATAGATAGATAGATAGATAGATAGATAGATAGATAGATAGATAGATAGATAGATAGATAGATAGATAGATAGATAGATAGATAGATAGATGCCGCATCCTGAAGAGCTACTTTGAGAGCAGAGTCCTGGTGTACGACACGAACGAAGGGAAAAAGTCGATGCGTGTTACAGCGGGTGTTCCTCAGGGCTCCATACTCGGCCCAACCCTCTGGAACGGAATGTATGATGGAGTCCTGACATTGCGGCTGCCCAGGAAAGTGAAAATCGTGGGTTTTGCGGACGACGTGTCATTAACAGTAATGGGCGAGACACTCGAAGAAGTGGAGGCGTCTGTGACAGAGGCAATAGCCACGATCGAGAGCTGGATGAATGGAGTTAAGCTACAAATAGCTCACCACAAAACGGAGGTGCTATTAGTCAGCAACTGCAAGGCTATCCAGCGGATGGAAATCGTTGTCGGAGGACATGCGATTGCTTCGAAGCGATCACTGAAGCACCAGGGTGTGATGATCGACGACCGGCTAAATTTCAACAGCCACGTTGACTACGCCTGTGAAAAGTCGGCGAAGGCAATGAACGCAATAGCGAGGATCATGCCAAACGTTGGTGGCCCACGAAGCAGCACGAGGCGTCTGCTAGTTAGTGTCTCGTCATCGATACTGCGGTATGGGGTTCCTGCCTGGGGCAAAGCACTGCAAACCAAGCGGAATCGGGAAAAGCTGAAAAGTGTGTTCCGGCTGATGGCCATACGAGTTGCAAGTGCGTATAGAACGATATCGTCGGAGGCAGTATGCGTTATCGCCGGGATGGTACCCATTTGCATCACCCTGGCGGAAGACATCGAGTGCTACCAGTGCAGAGACACCGGAAACATGAGAAAGGTGGCGAAAATTCGCTCGATGGCGATGTGGCAGCAGAAGTGGGACAGTACTGAGAAAGGAAGGTGGACCCACCGGCTTATTCCAAATCTGTCGACGTGGATGAATAGAAAGCATGGCGAAGTAAACTTCTACATGACGCAGTTCCTGTCGGGCCACGGATGCTTTCGGAAGTATTTACATCGGTTCGGACACACCAATTCCCCGCTATGTCCAGAATGTGAGAATGTTGAAGAGACGCCGGAGCACGTGGTGTTCTATTGTCCGCGGTTTGCGGAAATTCGTAGAGAAATGCCTGTCTCAAGGGCGGATAATATCGCAGAGCAAATGTGTCACGAGGAAAACACGTGGAATTCGGTAAGCAGAGTCGTGACGCACATACTGTCGGAGCTGCAGCGTAGATGGAGGCGAGATCAGCGAATAAGTGCCAATTCTGGGGAGTATTCAGCGCAGTGAGCAGTGTTTGGCTTCGGGTCGTCGCGGCGCCGGTGAACCGGAAGTTTTCTGCCAACCGGAATCCTCGGACCGACTTCGGCACTCGAACAGCAGAAGAAAGAAGAAGAAAGCGATTGGGGTACGTAGGGCACCCGAGGACGATGTCGAGAAAATGCGTGAAAGCGTCCCAAGAACCAGGCAGGCCAACAGGAGCTAGGATCCGAGAATAGGGTGTCCACACCAAAATCGGCAAGTAGTGTTATTCAGGAGGAACTACAACTTGGGAGGTCCAACCTAATGGAGGTGCGGAAGCGAGTCAACGAGCTTTATGACTTCGTGAAGGACAAACACAATGTCCACACTAAGATAAAGGTTCTAGTGACGAGCATCAAATCCGCCGTTAAAGCTGCCTAGCACGAACAAAACGCGCTCAAAAGAAGCTGAAGCAGCTGAAAAAACGCTGAGAGAGGGAGCGGAGCATACAGCAGGCACACAGAGAAGCGAAGCAGGGACTCGCCAGGAGAGCACGAAGCCCCGAAGAAGCAGCGGAACGTGCACGATTGTGCTAGCGTACTAAAGGATGGCGCCAAGAACGGTGAATGGCAAACCGTGGAAAGCCAGCGAGAGAAGAGGAAGAAGCAGAAGGTGACTGGAAAAGAAGAAGGAACAGAAGAAGAAAGAAAAACGTCGATCTCCTCAGGAGAGGGTCAAGGGCGACGCCATGATCATCGAAGCGAGCGATAGGACGACGTATGCAGCAATCCTAAGGAAAGTGAGAGAAAACCCGGATCTCAAGGACTTGGGAGAGAAAGTAGTGAGGACTAGGCGTGCCTAGAAGGGGGAGTTGCTGTTCGAGCTGAAGAAAGATCCAACAATCAAAAGCTCGGCCTTCCGGAAGCTCGTTGCCAATTCGTAGTCGAGTGCAGAGACCTGGACGAGATTACGTCGGAAGACGAACTGAGGGAGGCTCTTGTCTCGCAATGTATGCTGAGTGAGGTGCAGATGACGATCCGGCTGAGGAAAGCGTACGGTGGTACACAAGTAGCAGCGATACGATTACCAGCAGTTGCTGCCAACAAAATGATGGAGGTGGGCAAGGTGAAATACGGATGGTCGGTGTGCCCGTTGAGACTCACTCGCGGTCCATCATTGACGTGACGTTTTGCAACCAGTCGCTGGTGAGAAACATGAGCTGGAGAGTTTGTGAGGACTACACTCATAGTGATCACCAAGCTATCTGGTATAGTGTTGGAACACGGCTACCGACGACGCGGAGAGGGATAAGGACTACCGGGCGAAGATGGAAGACGAAGGACTTTGACAAGGAGCTTTTCATCGAAGCACTTCGAGTTGACAGCGGCGCAACAAATCTGGAAGCAGATGAACTGACGGAAACGTTAGCGAGGGCTTGCGATGCGTCGATACCAAGGAAACTGGAGCCAATGGATAGCCGATGCCCAAATTACTGGTGGAACGAATCTCTTGCCAATCTTCGTGCTGCCTGTCTCAGGGCCAGGAGACGCTTTCAGAGGGCAAGGTCTGAAATGGTAAGAGAAGAGCGTAAGATAGTTTTCCGGGAAGCTAGAGCGGCTTTCAAACGGGAGATCAAAGTCAGCAAGTCCAACTGCTTCAAGCAGTTGTGCCAAGAAGAATGCTTATCGTGTGGCAATAACGAAAATCAAGGGTCCAGCGACGCCAGCTGAAGACTATCGTGGACGGTCTTTTCCCGCAGCATGATTCTACGATGTGGCCGCCTACACCGTACGAAGATGAAGAACGAGTCACCATTGCAGATATGCAAAGTCTCCAACGACGAGCTGTCATCAGTGGCGAAAAGTCTGAAGATGAAGAAAGCTCCGGGTCCGGATGGAATTCCAAACTTGGAATTCCAAGCTTCAAAAACTGCGATACTGGCGTTTTTTAGATTTGTTCAGGATGGTGCTGCAGAAATGCCTAGGAGATGGAAACTTTCCGAATAAGTGGAAGATTAAGAAACTGGTGTTACTGCCGAAACCAGTAAAACCGTTGGGGAGTCCAGCATTGTATAGGCCCATATGCCTGCTGGATACACTGGGGAAGCTTCTGGAAAGGATTATCCTTAATAGGCTGATGCAGTTCACGGAGGGCGAGATCGGCTTGTCGGAGAAGCAGTTTGGATTCCGAAAAGGCAGATCGACGGTGGATGCAATTAAGGCGGTCGTTGAAGTTGCAGAGAAAGCATCCAAGAAAAAGAGGTGCGGCAATCGGTTCTGCACCGTAGTAACAATTGACGTCAAAAACGCATTTAACAGTGCCAGCTGGGAGGCCATCGCCGTAGCGCTGCATGGAATGCGGGTTCCTGGCTATTTGTGTAGAATCCTTAAGAGCTACTTCGAAAACCGGATTCTGGTCTACGATACGAACTCGGGGCAGAAGTCGATTAGGGTTACGGCGGGTGTACCGCAAGGCTCCATACTTGGCCCAATGCTGTGGAACGTTATGTACAACGGAGTGCTAAAGCTGAAGTTGCCCAAAGGCGTGCAGATCTTCGGATTCGCGGATGATGTCGTTCTAACGATAACCGGAGAGTCGCTGGAAGAGGTAGATATGCTGGTGGCGGAGACGACCGACGCAGTTGAAAACTGGATGAATGGGGTCAAGCTGCAGCTTGCTCACCACAAAACAGAAGTGATGCTGGTCAGCAACTGCCGAATCATACAGCGAATGCAGATTATCGTCGGAGAGCACGACATACCGTCCGTGCGGGCTTTGAGACCGTTTGAATTTCAACACCCATGTCGACTATTCCTGCGAGAAGGCAGCTAAAATGGTCACTGCGCTTGCAAGGATCATGCCGAACGTTGGCGGACCGAGAGGCAGCTGTAGGCGTCTTCTGGCGACCGTATCATCCTCAATACTTAGGTACGGCGTTCCAGCCTGGGGAGCTGCGCTCAAGACGAAACGTAATCGCAGGAAGTTGAACAGCGTGTTTCGTCTAATGGCCATTCGAGTGGCGAGTGCGTACCGAACCATTTCGTCAGAGGCAGTTTGCGTTATCGCAGGGATGATTCCAATCTGCATAACCTTAGCAGAGGATATCGAGTGCTACCAACGGAGAGGTACCAGAAATGTGAGGGAGACGGTGAGACTGGACTCTATGGTGAAGTGGCAGCAGGAGTGGGACAATGCAGACAGTGGAAGGTGGACCCACCGGCTCATCCCCAATGTGTCGACGTGGGTGAACAGGGAGCATGGAGAGGTGAACTTTCACCTCACTCAGTTCCTATCCGGACACGGTTGTTTCCGCCAATATCTGCACCGATGTGGCCGATGCATCATCGCCATTCTGCCCGGCGTGTATCAACGTAGAGGAGACTCCAGAGCACGTGTTATTCGATTGTTCAAGGTTTGCGGAAGCACGTAGAGGAATGCCTGCCCTAAGCGTGGACAACATCTCAGAGCGAATGTGTCACGATGAAGATACGTGGAATGCGGTAAGCAGAGTCGTGAGGCAAATACTGTTAGAGCTGCAGCGTAGATGGAGAAGGGACCAGCAAATAAGCGTCGGCTCGGAGGAAAATCCAGCACAGTGAGCAGTGTTTGGCCTCGGGTCGTCGGGGCACCGGTGAACCGGAAGTCTTCTGCCAACCGGAATCGTCGGACCGACTTCGGCACTCGATCAGTAAACCTGCTGAAGAAAGAAGAAAGAAGAAGGAAGTGCTTCGGGTATGTAGGGTACCGCCAGTGCGGACGTCATCCACCACCGGAACTGTCGCACCACCTCTGCAACCCGAAGACGAAGTCGGCGCAATGCGCGAAAGCGTCCCCTGCGATTACTGCCGGTAGTCGGGGCACCATCAGTGCGGAAGTTTCCTTCACCGGAACTGGTGGACTACCCTCGACGCCGGGGGAAGTCAGGAGGACTAGTGAGGAAGTTTGCGGCACGACCGCCGAGGGATCGAGACAATGTAGCAGTGGATCTCAGCAAGCCAGTCGGCAAACTAGCCTAAGCTAGGGGCCGGAATTTTAGAAGAAGTGCATGAGCACAGCCCCAACAACATCAACAACTAGAAATGACATTTATTTTGTTGTCGTTTTTCATAGCAACGAGCTTTTTTTTGGATCTAGATCCCATTTCAATTTTCCTTCCATTCCTTGATCTCTCTCTATCTTGATGGTCCCTTCAATATCGAGATGTGGAGGGGCGACTGTATTGGCATTTCCTCAGTTATTAATTGAAAGCTTTACTATGCCCACCATTGCATGAATATGTTCTGAATATAAGGCCGAAAACGGTTCAGCTGGAAGCGACATACGGACGAAGAGGAAGTTTGCCCTAACAGGTCATTTGGATGGAAATGCCGTTTGGTTGAAATGGTCTTTTGGTCGAACAAATTTTCAAGGTGAAAAAAGTCGTTTGGCCGAAAATTCCACATGCCTAAAATAGTTGTTTGGTAGAAAGAGCCGAATATGATTATTAATAATTAGATGTGAAGTAAGAATTGAGACGTATCACTTCTCACTCCACACGTCTCTCATCAAACTTTTTACTCATCCACCATCGCAAATGAGATGGTATGGCCAAATGGGTAGGCTCATATTTATAGTATGATTAACTCGAACCTCTAATTCAGATACACTGGAAGATACAACCAAAACCGGTGAATGTTTGTCATGAAACATGTTTACCATGTTCTAGAAAGTTTTTTAATTGTCCAATAAAAATTGTAGATCCTTGAGGAAGGTCAAGACGAAGGTTCGAAACGTAAGAAACTAAACTAACGTGTCGTTTCGATTTTTGTGAGACTGAAAAGCCGCTAATCTCAAAGTTATTCGGATGAAACATTCGTTTTTCAAGTTAGAAGCTTTTTACTTCTCAACTCTCATTTCATTCCCCACAATGTCTCATTTCTCATTTGACACCATTTCGGCCGGATGGTTTTTGGCTTAATGGGGTTTTCAGCCAAATGACATAATTGCCCAAAAAAACTTTCGGTTCTGTGGCCTTCGGCTGAATACCTTTCAGTCATACGGTCGTCCTTCGTTCACCTTTCCATAAATACGACGCCAGAAATTTTATTTTCGGATAAATATTTTTTACAAAAATTATCATTTTCGGGGAAACACTATTTTCAACAATTTGTTATTTTGATTTTCAGAATGATATTATCGTGCAGATGTTATTTTTGGGGGGATATTATTCTCAAAAAAAAAAAATTTTTTTTTCTTCGGGTGGATGTGATATTTTTGAGGAGGTATTTCTTTCGGAGAAAAGGAGAATTTTGGATCAAATTCTACTTTCGGGGAGATAAAATTTTCATAGAAATGCTATTCTATGGGAATTATAATTTTTAAGTAGCACGTTCACTTGCGGTCAGGTGTTGATTTGAGAGCTACCCATAAGAGTTTGTGGTACTTCTTTGGGGTTGTACACCGCCTTTCTTGTTAATTATGTATGTAATTTATTTTATAAAACTAGTTTCAAATCAAGTTTTTTTTATTGTGAAAAGATATTTCTGTCTGAAAATAAAACCTGAATATAGGGGAACTGTTCCGTTTTCCATCTCATTGAGCATATATTCATCTCACCGCAAAACAGAGAAACACAGCACCAATATTGTCGCTTCTTTTTGCTAACATGCGTGCTCACTGCAGAAAAATAAATCAAATACCTTTTCATTGCTTTGTTTTTGATGGGATGGAAATGGAAGCTATGAGATGAAATGCCGAACCGTTCCCCTACCTCGACGTCAATAGTTTAAAGGGGCAAAAATGAAAAAAAAATGCAGATGAGCTCAGTCGAAAATACATTTCTTACCATATCACATAGAAATTTTGTTACAACTAGGAGGTTAAGTGGCAATTGGTATGCTGGGGATATTTCCTTGTATTCTCCGATCACCAACGGAGAAAATTTAATTGCTGATTGGTCTTGGAGAATGATTATTTTGATTTAGAAGTATGCTCAACAAGTGATTGTTTTTGGGTTGGGCTGTTCAGAAATCTCCTGTTTAGGAAAAGGGGGTCTCCAGTTAACCTAGCGAGCAACGTCGCAGGATTCCGGAGATGACGAGTTCGATTCTCGGTCCCGACCTAGGATGTTTTCGGATGGGAAACATATTCTCGGTTCCTAGGGCAAAGTTTACTTGCCACACAAGATACCTATCATGCAATATGACCCCAAGCAGCACAAGTCAGGCATAAATGGTTACAGCAACTTGCTTGTGACTGAATTTGGTCACACATGAGTTGCAGTAACCTTTATGGAACATGTGTGCTGCCATAGGCATAGAAAAGCTTTCACGTGTTACCTGAGGAAATGCTAATAGAATAAGATGAAAAGCAGGCCAAGTTCCAGTTGGAATGTAAAGCCACAGAAGAGGAAAACTGTTCAGGAATGTCGTTAGCAGCTGTGTACAGGAAATCAGCTGCTGTCTCCGATTTATTGAGAATTCCAAGGCTAGTGTACATGAGACTACCAGTTGGATCAAATATTTAAATATTTATTTTCCTATTCTTGGTTGGTATTTAAAAACTATTATGTTGAAGATCGAAGTATCGTATGGTGATAATAAAGATGTCAAATTATTTTAGGTTTGCCGGTTATCGAGTTATAGAAGAGAAGAAATATCTGACTGCTTATTTTGAGCAATCATTGAAAGTATAATTTGAATCATTGCGGAGAGCTTACAATGTAATAAACAAGCAGGAAAATTCAGAATGTATCAAACATAAAGTAGAATGATAATAAAATAAATTCTTAATAACTTTTCTTGTAAAACGAAGATGTCGACTATCCGCACTGCCGTCGACTTTCCTGGACGCTATTGGTGGTGCATGACGCAGATCACAATGTCTTATCCCGCAGAGACACGCCACCGCACCGCCGCGCCGGCCACCAATGCCATTTCCTTCGCCGCCTAGACAGGAAACTTCTCAAACTATAGATAGCCTCGTCGGGAAACGGGGCACAAGAATGGTGCCATAGTCTTTGCTAGAATTGTAAGACAACCACCACCGCTGCTGGCTTTGTAGCAGGATGACTGGTTGAATGGCACATTTTTACTGAATCACCGAGCAACCAACACGAACGGCGACGGTGGAATATATTTGTTCAAATAGGGTGGCGGCGAAAGGGGTGAGATTTAATTTTAAGAACATGTCCCTATGCTCCTAAATGATAAAAGCTCCTTTATTTGTGGAAAATGAAGGGATCCAATTTTCTAGTCGAGATGAACAGTCAATTATCCTTACAGATGCATGAATCGCATAATAATATTCGACATTTTTTGTTCTAATTTCAGGAAATTTGATAATTTAGATTGAATGATAATAACGTTTGGACGTAAAATCAGTTGTCACCCTAGTGAGTAATCTTCTATATCCAGTGAGTGGTTCCAGTTGAGAGAAAGCTTCCGCCTTACTGCGGGTTCTATTGTTCTCTGATTTGGAGTTGTGGGAGGTAACACCAGCGCAGGAGGGGAACCAAGCAGGGGCCATATCGGGCCATCTCAGTTGTCGTCCTGCTTGTCATCGCTTTTCATTCAACGTCTTCACGCTTATAAAGCTTCCGTTTAAACTTTTATACGTTTCGACGGCGATCATGGCGGGTTGGTTCCTGTGCGCTATTTTGGCCTGGATACTCATCTGCAGAGATGACAGCTGCTGGCGGTAGATACATTCGTGGCAATTGAAAATAATTCATTCATGGTTGAAATTTACCAACGCGGGGTGGGTAAAATGGATTCGGTTGATTTTGAATAAATGAAAACGTGAGGTGATGGGAGGGTAATGGCAAGGAATGAAATGAAGTGAAAGTAATAATGAAATCTTCAATCTACAGTTTGATTTTTTTTTCTGACACTATCTGGTAGGGGTTCTGCCAAATCGCACCAAGCGCCAAAGAAAAATTACCCATTTTCTTGCACAAATTTCCGTGTAGCATATCCAATTGATCATAAATCGTTTATCCTTCTACAGTGAAGTTGAGGATATCCAACAACCAATGTACGAATGAATTGATATGGTTTTCATCTACGAACAAAATATCAAAAGTCAGTCAAAAAGGTGCTTGGTGCGGTTTAGCTGAACCCCGATCATCTAAACAATTCACCTTTTAGCCTTTCTAACGAATTTCTCGTGTGTTAGAAAAGGTAAAATCCAAAACAGCACACCTTTCTTTGTGGCGATGCTAAAAAAGTAATGGTTCTTTCCTACCCACTAGGTACTTCCAGATGTCAACTATAGCTTCACCTACCCTACTTGAAACTCGCAGATTTGGTCGGACAGTTGGATTCACTCAACTGTTATTGCGATTCTACGACGGTTTCCCAAAGACTTCCTAAGGTAGCGCTATCTGATAATCACCGAATTTGATTTTTTATACCACTGCCCGACGATTTATCCGGTTTATATTGTAATAGGGATACGGCAGGTATTTCCGTCCATCGCCGTAGGTGCTAAAACCAACGAAAGCAATGTCCATTTGCTAGAACTCCACTATAGTAGAATGTTTTTCCTGAGCTTACGATTTGGTATAGATATCTTTGGCAAGGGGCAGCAGGGACTATGTCCAAGGGCTTGACGATCCCTCCCCAGGCCATCTGCGAGTTGTGGCGCCTGCCTAGGATGTGGTGGGGTTTGACAGTGGGCCCTGTTAAACCTCTATAAAAAGCTGCATGTATCCGCAAGTAGGCTCCGCCAAAGCGACCGTGTGCCGCTCAAAGCGCACAAGCCCAAGTCCTGGTGTTAGGTGGGACGCTAAACAGCCCTGACACGACGGCCCTCCGACGAGACAGGAGGTTTGCGCAGGCCCAATAAGCCGCCTTTAAAAACAACTATTACGAACGACATAGAAGATAATACGACTCGATACAATCGGCAACGACCTAGGCGACGAATAAAGGATCACGATTGGAAGCTTGGAACATGGAACTGCAAGTCGCTAGGGCTTCGCAGGTTGCGACAGGATAATCTACGATGAATTACATCCCCGCAACTTCGATGTCGTAGCGCTGCAGGAAATCTGCTGGACAGGACGGAAAGTGTGGAAAAGCGGGCATCGAGCGGCTACCTTTTACCAAAGCTGTGGCACCACCAACGAACTGGGAACCGGCTTCATAGTGCTGGGAAAGATGCACCAACGCGTGATTGGGTGGCAGCCAATTAACGCAAGGATGCAAGCTGAGGATAAAAGGCCGTTTCTTCAACTATAGCATCATCAACGTGCACTGCCCACACGAAGGGAGATCCGACGACGAGAAAGAAGCGTTCTATGCGCAGCTGGAGCAGACATACGATGGATGCCCACTGCGGGACGTCAAAATCGTCATCGGTGACATGAACGCTCAGGTAGGAAGGGAGGAAATGTATAGACCGGTCATCGGACCGGATAGTCTGCATACCGTATCGAACGACAACGGCCAACGATGCATAAACTTTGCAGCCTCCCGCGGAATGGTAGTCCGAAGCACTTTCTTCCCCCGTAAGAATATCCACAAGGCCACATGGAAATCACCTAATCAAGTAACGGAAAACCAAATCGACCACGTTCTAATCGACGGTAAATTCTTCTCCGACATCACGAACGTACGTGTAGTGTCGGGAGCGGTAGACAAAGAAAACACGTTCGATTTTTGGATTCGTTTTCACAAACTGATCTTATATTTTCATGACTACTATGATTACAATTATTCTCATCGAAGTATTTCATTGACACATTATGCAAAGCGCTAACCATAATCATGTCCGATAGTACAACTCCTCCAATTCTTTAAGAATGTTCTTATCCCCAGTCGTTAGATATTTCTTAAATTGTCTGTTAATCACAAAAACCTGAAATTAAATAATAGTTTTTATTACGTTTAAATTACCTACCATGAAATACTTAGCTTTTATTTCTTTTTCGTGTTGTTCACAAATGAATGCGACAATTTCCATAGTCTGTGACTTTGAACCATGGTTTGGCTATACCATGTATTCACTTGAATGCTATAGAAACATTTTTTCTATATTTCCTCATCAACTACACATATCAAGCTCATCCCTTCATACCGCATCAAATGAGTTTTTAAAACATACCGCATAGATAACTTATCTTCACATCTTAAATTCTATTGTATTATGAAACTGATTAGGCAATTTATAATTGCGGATCTCCGGAATCGCCTACGTGTGCTTATTTAAATCATTAGTGTTTTTTTCATATTGTTTATACGTTTACACAAGCAAATCTATTTATGTTAAAGTCTACATAACATTAAACAGCAAAACGAGTTTCAACTGTGTGATCAACATTTCTAAAGTTCGCAAAATTTGTGGATAAACTGTTCGATTTCCACCCGAGTAAAGGATTTTTTTTCTTGAGCGGGAAAATCGCCAGTGGTTGTTATATAATATTCACCCTTTTTGTCTAGAACTTGTTGTAAGGTGTCTAGTTTGTGCAACCTGGAATCAAAAATGACGATCTTCTCCATTAATCCATATTACCCAGCGTCTTTATAATTATCTCAGCTCTTGTGAAAGCTTTGCAAGCTTCGTCTGTACTCCGGGCGTGAATGGATTAAAAGGAACGCACTGACTCAAAAAGGCTTTGAATGAATTCGTAATGATTGTTGTTATGAGTTTCAAAATTATTTTGTTTGTGTTTTTTTTTACCAGTGTGATCATAGTCGAACTAATTACGAGACACTGAGAACGATTTTTGCAGCACTAAAACAACCACTGAAAAGGACTTCAAACTAAATAGGAGAAATTGAATGCAATAGTAATAATTTCATAAAATCATAGACAAATATTACCCAAAATAATAATTGACTATGTAGACTGTGAAGTTTAATATACGTACTTTTATATTACAATCCTATAAACTACCAAATCAAAGATTTTTTTCAAATATTTACCTTCCCCAAAACGAGCTATAAAATTAGCAATGTTATACTTAAGACTTACTTATGTTAATTCAATAACTGACTAGTATTCAGAGTGTAAAATAATCGAAAATTGTTGGTGAAGTCCACCTTTCTTCACTTGTTAGCTCACCGCCAGACACATTCATAGTTGGTCCTGGACTGACAATATTCGGTTGAATATTAGTCATTGAATGTTTATGCACATTCTACAAATTGATAAATTATCTGAAACGTGAACATCAATTGTTTATGCAAGTTATGTTTTTTTCTGCACATAGTAAGCACACTCAGTGACAGTCAAATGAATGAGTTGGTGGAGTAGTCGTCTGACTATGTCATTCTATGTTTTGAATAATCATGCGAATTTGCTTCATGAAGAAAAATATTTTAAGCTCTGCTAGCATTATGATACCACATTGATGAGCCGTGACAAAGTAATACACAAACTTTGAAAATACTTCTGCACCTGAGAGCGCAATCATTTTTTCTTAGTACAAGAAATTGGAATCTGTCTTACTTTTGAGATTGAAACACGTATCCACAAAGTAACAAAGCTATGAAATCAAATATAGATTATTACTAGCTCGTACCCTCATCTTCAACAGCAAGACTGACTGGAGACCTGCATCTTGCTATCCTGTTGATGATTTCAAAACTCCCTGGCAGCTTGATCATTCATCTTAAAATAATATCACCATGCTGACAGTTTCACATAACCTTTACATTCACCCCCAATTATGTCCATTTAGCATTCAAATCATCAACTTATTGTTAATTGTTCTAAGTAAAAAATACGAACTGTGTTTCTGGATGAAGCACCTCAAATCTCAAATCTCTGCAATATGGTTTCCATGCGGTTACAGAAGAGATATAGTAAATCGACCTGTAATACGGTTAAACTGCTATTATCAAACATTTTGCAATATTCCTAATTATTCCAAACATTTCTTCGATTATCAACAACATACCATTTACCGATTATTTTCAAACGAAGAAATCGCCATTTAGTTCTGTGGCCTTTTATAAGAATGTAGCGAGGAAAGACGTTTCTACTTTTACAGCTGCCGGCAACTGGACTATTCCATTGTATCAAGATAGATAATTCGGTACATTATTATTTTGTATTAGTCTCTAGCTGTATTATCTTATTTTACTGGTATTGTTCTTACTGAATGCTTACTAATGCTTTCCATTTCACATAGCTAACAAGTATTGGTTATCGATCTACTGTCCACAATCTATCAAAACACATAGTTGCTGATAATTGTAATTTAGTTCACAGTTACTCTCCATAGTATCTGGTGTGCCTGACACTTATTTCTATTCTCACTTGCCTAATAGAACATGGCTCTTTATCGCCCACGGTAGCCGTGGAGAATATAACACCCCGTTGCTCACCATGGCACACGGTTTCGGCGTTTTTTTTTTATAAATAGCACACAGTTGCTCTCCATGGCACACAATTGCCAAAAATAATCAGCCCACAGTTGCTCTCCATGGCACACAATTGCCAACAATAATTAGCACACAGTTGCTCTCCATGTCAAACCATTGACAAACAATAATTAGCACACAGTTGCTCTACATGGCACAAAATTGCCAACAATACTCAGCACACAGTTGCTCTCCATGTCAAACCATTGACAAACAATAAATAGCACACAGTTGCTTTCCATGGCACACAATTGCCAAAAATAATCAGCCCACAGTTGCTCTCCATGGCACACAATTGCCAACAATAATTAGCACACAGTTGCTCTCCATGTCAAACCATTGTCAGACAATAAATAGCACACAGTTGCTCTCCGTGGCACGCAATTGCCAACAATAATTAGCACACAGTTGCTCTCCATGTCAAACCATTGACAAACAATAATTAGCACACAGTTGCTCTACATGGCACAAAATTGCCAACAATACTCAGCACACAGTTGCTCTCCATGTCAAACCATTGACAAACAATAAATAGCACACAGTTGCTTTCCATGGCACACAATTGCCAACAATAATTAGCACACAGTTGCTCTCCACGGCACATCATTGTCTATCGATTTAAACCATAAGGACCGAACTTCCTTTCTCTTCACACCTCTCTGCATGGTAATATTGTCTATCCGCTATGAAGTAAAAAGACTTTTCTATCGAATATCTTATCAAAATACAGGCAAATTAATCTACTTCGAAAGAGTTGCGCTTGACGTACGTTTACTGGGTACGCTTAAAGATGTGCTAAACAACGCATCACTTAGTTTAACAGATAAAACTTCAGAAGTCCCAACTTCTGAATTCTAGTTTTGCTACAAACGTATTCTTGAATAGATTTGTATTACTCTTTGGTGATCAAAAAACATGGAAAATAAATTTAGCTTTAATTATGAAAAATCTAATATCCTTTCGCAATTGGATTGATATCTCCATATCCGTCAATAACAACACAGCTTTAATTATAATCAGACAGAATAAGTGTTATAGCATCAACCTTAATATTAATAACCCTTTATCGAATCTAACTGAGCACTTTATCTAATACACATCAAAAGTTGCTGGGTTTACTAGTCCAAATAAAACAATTTTATTTTAATTTTACACACTACAGAATCATTATTTAAAAAAAAATCTTTTATTGGAAACTAAACACAGTCTGCCAGTTTTCATTCGTCATCTAACCAGCAAACGTCACGACCACATGCAACTCGACTTGAATCATTTGAATTAGTTTATTGAATAACCAATAATAACATAGTAGCAACTCTCTTGCGCTTCTCCGCACCATAAGCTGGAAAACATGATGACTTCCATCATAAACCTCATGTGATGATTGTACCGATTAAAAGATCATAGACTTGACAGAAGTACATCGCAGTATGTCATGCGTGTCTCTGGGTTGCCTAGAAACTAAATTGAAGGTATACCGTTATCGGAAAAGAGACGTCAACCTTTTTCGTTCATCATCAGTACACCTCCTCAGAATCATATAGAAACCACCAATAATAACGCATCGAATCAGGTCAATTGAAACGAGCTGTTAACGAAATTCATGCAACTATTCTCCGCCATCCAAACACAGGCTGATTTTTTTTTTGACGATTATAAGGGGTCATTCATTCGTTTTATTTAATCGCGCAGCACCTACCTTGAATCAATCATACTCAATCCTACCGCATTTCACTAAATCTTATTTCCAACCCAACAGCACTAAAAATAACACTCCGTTCACTCGCGATTAGATATTAACTTTACTTTCTCCTCGTCGCCAAATGTAGTGTCGGGAGCGGTAGACAAAGAAAACACGTTCGATTTTTGGATTCGTTTTCACAAACTGATCTTATATTTTCATGACTACTATGATTACAATTATTCTCATCGAAGTATTTCATTGACACATTATGCAAAGCGCTAACCATAATCATGTCCGATAGTACAGTACGCACTTACCGCAGTGCGAATATTGAATCCGACCACTACCTCGTTGCAGTATGTCTGCGCTCAAAACTCTCGACGGTGATCAACACGCGTCGGAGTCGTCCGCCGCGGCTTAACATTGGGCGGCTACAAGACGGTAGACTAGCCCAAGACTACGCGCAGCAGCTGGAAGTGGCACTCCCAACGGAAGAGCAGATAGGCGCAGCATCTCTTGAAGATGGCTGGAGAGATATTCGATCCGCCATTGGAAGCACCGCAACCGCTGCACTAGGCACGGTGGCTCCGGATCAGAGAAACGACTGGTATGACGGCGAATGTGAGCAGTTAGTTGAGGAGAAGAATGCAGCATGGGCGAGATTGCTGCAACACCGCACGAGGGCGAACGAGGCACGATACAAACGGGCGCGGAACAGACAAAACTCGATTTTCCGGAGGAAAAAGCGCCAGCAGGAAGATCGAGACCGTGAAGAGACGGAGAAACTGTACCGCGCTAATAACGCACGAAAGTTCTATGAGAAGTTGAACCGTTCACGTAAGGGCCACGTGCCACAGCCCGATATGTGTAAGGACATAAACGGGAACCTTCTTACGAACGAGCGTGAAGTGATCCAAAGGTGGCGGCAGCACTACGAAGAGCACCTGAATGGCGATATGGCAGACAACGGTGGCGGTATGGTAATGAACCTAGGAGCACGCGCGCAGGACATGCGACTTCCGGCTCCGAATCTCCAGGAAATCCAGGAGGAGATCGGCCGGCTGAAAAACAACAAAGCCCCTGGAGTTGACCAACTACCAGGAGAGCTGTTTAAACACGGTGGTGAAGCACTGGCTAGAGCGCTGCACTGGGTGATTACAAAGGTTTGGGAGGATGAGGTTCTGCCGCAGGAGTGGATGGAAGGTGTCGTGTCCCATCTACAAAAGGGCGATAAGCTGGATTGTAGCAACTACCGCGCAATCACATTGCTGAACGCCGCCTACAAGGTACTCTCCCAAATTTTATGCCGTCGACTAACACCAATTGCAAGAGAGTTCGTGGGGCAGTACCAGGCGGGTTTTATGGGTGAACGCTCTACCACAGACCAGGTGTTCGCCATACGTCAGGTATTGCAGAAATGCCGCGAATACAACGTGCCCACACATCATCTATTTATCGACTTCAAAGCCGCATATGATACAATTGATCGGGACCAGCTATGGCAGCTAATGCACGAAAACGGATTTCCGGATAAACTGATACGGTTGATCAAGGCGACGATGGATCGGGTGATGTGCGTAGTTCGAGTTTCAGGGGCATTCTCGAGTCCCTTCGAAACCCGTAGAGGGTTACGGCAAGGTGATGGTCTTTCGTGTCTGCTATTCAACATCGCTTTGGAGGGAGTAATACGAAGGGCAGGGATTGACACGAGTGGTACGATTTTCACGAAGTCCGTCCAGTTATTTGGTTTCGCCGACGACATTGATATCATGGCACGTAACTTTGAGAGGATGGAGGAAGCCTACATCAGACTGAAAAGCGAAGCTAAACGGATTGGACTAGTCATCAACACGTCGAAGACGAAGTACATGATAGGAAGAGGCTCAAGAGAGGTCAATGTGAGCCACCCACCACGAGTTTCTATCGGTGGTGACGAAATCGAGGTGGTAGAAGAATTTGTGTACTTGGGCTCACTGGTGACCGCCGATAACGATACCAGCAGAGAAATTCGGAGACGCATAGTGGCTGGAAATCGTACGTACTTTGGACTCCGCAAGACGCTCCGATCGAATAGAGTTCGCCGCCGTACCAAACTGACTATCTACAAAACGCTTATAAGACCGGTAGTTCTCTACGGACACGAGACCTGGATGATGCTCGTGGAGGACCAACGCGCACTGGGAGTTTTCGAAAGGAAAGTGTTGCGTACCATCTATGGTGGGTTGCAGATGGCGGACGGTACGTGGAGGAGGCGAATGAACCACGAGTTGCATCAGCTGTTGGGAGAACCATCCATCGTTCACACCGCGAAAATCGGAAGACTGCGGTGGGCCGGGCACGTAGCCAGAATGTCGGACAGTAATCCGGTGAAAATGGTTCTCGACAACGATCCGACGGGAACAAGAAGGCGAGGTGCACAGCGGGCAAGGTGGATCGATCAGGTGGAGGACGACTTGCGGACCCTCCGCAGACTGCGTGGTTGGCGACGTGCAGCCATGAACCGAGCTGAATGGAGAAGTCTTTTATGTGCAGCACAGGCCACTCCGGCCTTAGTCTGATGATAAATAATAATCTTTGGCAAAAAAGTGTCTCTTTTATTGGATTTTAAGACTACGACGAAAAGACGAAAATGCCTGCAATAGCTACCACTACCACTACCGTGGACCTCCGGTAATATAACCGTTTTAAATTTGAACACTTTTTACCCCTTTGGTTTCGTTCAAATTAAAAAGTGTTCAAACGTATTTCAGTCATTAAAAAATGAACGGGTCCACGGTACAATAAGTTCAATTTTGGCCAAGAACTTTAATTATCACCGAACTAAACTTTCGGATTTACTTAATCTCTAGTGCCGCTAAGTTTACTACATCACGTATTTGTATATTACTGTCATCCATCCTTACGTCCGCTTGTCTAACTCGTCCATCCGTAGCTTTAATAACCGCTTTGAAGACTCATCTTCTCCAAGACTTACGGTTGTTCCTATCGACCATGAATACCAAGTCGCCCTCCTGGAGCGACTTTTGCTCGTCGAGCCATTTAGACCGTTGGTGAATTGTCGGAAAGTACTCCTTACTCCATCGTTCCCACATTTGGTCTTCGAGCAACTGTGACTGCTTGTAAATATTCCGCTGAGTTTTGCGGGATCCGTTGACTTCCCGTCCATCCTTACATCTGCATCTCCCATGTGTGGTGTTCTCGGCGAAATGAAATGCCAGGCTGTAGTCGAACTGCTTACAACTTCGGTGCTCTCTTCGTTGATCTTCTCCATTTTGATCATCTCATTGTTCGCTCCACGAAAGCAAGTGGCATTGTCGGTGAATATATGACTTGGCCTGCCAAACTTGCTTTGGAAACGGGTGATGGCCTTTCGACACGACTTGGTCGTGAGACTGTGTAAAACTTCCAGGTGCACCGCACGCACAGCCTAGCAAGTGAAAACTGCCACCCAACGTTTTTGTTTACGCCGTCCAACTGTAACATTCATGTTATGGATCCTGAACACCGGGTGGTGCAAAGGGCCGACTTGAAAGATCTCCATCCTGAGCGTTGTCCAGCTATCGCTTTAACCTGTTGCCAGGTTAGATTTCGGTCGACTTCTTTTATTTCTTTATTGAGGCTTTGAGACCATGAGCCTCTGGGACTGCCTCTGTTGCGATGTCAGCGGGACATCCATTCATTCCAGTCTAATGCTTGTTTACAGATTTCGTTTCCGCCCCTGTAACTGTAACTTTCACCGGACCCAAATAGTCGACGCCAACGGAGCAAAATGGCTAACGACGAGGCTTGATTCGTTCGACGGGAAGTGGAGTCATCCACGGTGAACGTGGCCGACACTTGTTCACACTATATACACCAGACGCATTCGCTCACTACTTGATGTATTGCTGGCCGCATTTTCGGAACCTGGAACCACTATCTCATAAACTGGTCTTGGTACTGCTGGATTAGTTTGTGTGTGAAGTCGTGGAACCGTGACAGAATGATCGGGTGCTTCTTGTCGGAGTTCCTCGGAGTTCGCAAGCCGACCGTCCATTCGCAGAACGCCTTCGTCGTCTACTACTGTCGAGTACACCGGCCCACTCTTTTTCAACTTTTCCATTCGTTCTGCAGGTTGGCGCTTCAGGTTGTTCGTGAGCGCACTCATCTGGGGCGGGAAACTATCCCAGTTGGCGATTAATCATCAATCATCTCGTGTAACAGTTGCCACCCTGCCATCGTGAATAAAGGGAATAAAGGGAGAGAGAGAAATGACAGTTGAGCATTATTCCATACCGCGAAATAGAGTCAGTTTTATTTTTCTTCGTCCGTTAACCGACGCATTTATTATTTCGTCTCGCCATCCGTCGTGATCGGTAACGTCCGAAATCTCCACATTGGTGACCTCCGACAGTGTCATTTATGGAGTGCGCGTCCAAACAAATTGTTGAATAAAAACAACATCATGTTGACAAGCCCACAGCGTCAGCCTGTTGCAGCCGCTGCTGTTGCTGTCAAATTGCCGGAATTTTGAAAATCGGACCCGGTGATGTGGTTCACGCAGGCTGAGGCACAATTTGTCTTGGCAGGAATAACTCAAGACACTACAATGTTTCATCACACTGTGGGAAAGATTGATCAAACCGTGATCTGCCACGTCGCGGATCTGGTGAAAAATCCGCCAGCCGAGGACAAGTAGGGCCACTGTTCCGATAGTTGTGGGTGTACCTATAGTTGCGATAGTGTGGTATACGCACAATCTACGAATTTAACGCAGCAACCCACACTTCATATTGATTTCGTGACACGTCATAACATTGTGCAACGAAAAACAGTGCGGGAATTAGGTGAAAATCGATAAAGTATCGAAGTATCCGCTTCGTGACTTACTGATGGAATACCATGAGATAACCACTTCACCTTCTATGCGATCAAAAATCCTGCATAAGGGGACGCACCATATTTAGACTAAAGGACCTCCTGTTGCATGTAAACCACGTAGAATGGCCCCGGATAAACTGAAAGCGGCGAAAAAAGAGTTCGAGACGATGATGGAGTTGGGAATATGCCGGCCGTCGAAAAGCTGCTGGGCCAGTCCCCTGCACTGTGTTCCTAAGAAGAATGGAGATTGGCGTTTTGTTGGAGACTAGCGAAGCCTGAATCGCGTAACCATTCCTGATAGGTACCCGGTTCCTCATATTCACGATCTCCTGAATAATTTCCGAGGGAAAAAGTTTTTCGCCACTCTGGATATGTTTCGAGCGTATTACAATGTGCCTGTGGAAGAATGTGACATACCCAAAACAGCCGTCATAACCCCTTTTGGGTTGTTTGAATTTACAAGAATGCAGTTAAGGCTATGCAATGCCAGCCAATCGTTCCAACGCTTTATGCATAGCATTTTCGGAGACTTGGAATTTGTTATCGTTTTTGTTGACGACATTTGCATAGCATCTGCCACCGAAGAAGAACATCAACGGCACGTCCGCATCGTATTTGATCGACTTCGAAGAAACGGTCTCGTATTGAACTTCACCAAATGCAAGTTCGGGAAAACAGAAGTAGACTTCTTGGGATACCGTGTCAGCGCAGAAGGCATCAAACCACATCAAACTACAACAAGAAAGAGTGAGCACCGTCGTCGAATATTCGCGACCCACCACAGTCAAGCAGTTGAGGCGATTTCTTACTATTGTCAACGGCTACAAACGCTTTCTCCTCGGCGCCGCGGAAGTGCAGAAGGTTTTACAGGATTTGATACATGGAAACCTAGAAAACGACACTCGCAAGCTGGAATGGAGCCCTACAGCCGAAACAACGTTTGTGCGATGTGAGCAAAGCTTTGCGAAGGCAACTCTATTACATTATCCAGATACTTCAAAACCACTCGCGCTAATGGTTGACGCTTCGGATCTCGCAGCAGGAGCGGTGTTGCAACAGTACTCAGGCTGCGCTTGGCAACCTCTGGGGTTCTTCTTCCAAAAATGTTCATCATCTCAAAAAAAGTACTCAGATTTTGGTCGAGAGTTAACGCTGATTAGGCTTGCCGTTAAGCATTTCGGCATCTGGTTGAATGTAAAACATTTACCATATTCACCGACCATCGCCCCCTGACTTGCGCTCTCGATTCCAACTCCACACATTTGCCACACGAAGAGCGATATTTGCAGTACATTTCTGGCTTCACGCGTTCGATAAGGCACATCAGCGGAAAGGACAATTTTGTTGCTGACGCCCTGTCTAGAGTGAACACAATTGCTACACAATCTGCTATAGATTTCGACCAAATTGCTATAGACCAAGTGCAAGACCCTGAGTTGCAAAGACTGCTGACTAGCAAAACTTCTCTTCGATTGGAGCTCAAAGAAATCGGCCACTTTAATAACAAAATATATTGTGATATTTCAGGTAACGGACAACCACGTCCGTTCATTCCAAAGCTACATCGCCTGTAGGTCATGCAAACATTCCACGGTTTGTTCCATCCTGGGATTCGGGCAAGTCGAAAAATCATATCTATATATATCGACGAACCAAGAGGTTTCTAATTTCGTTCGTTCCTGCGATAGATGTCAGCGTTCCAAAATCAATCGTCATACTCGAGCAGACCTGGCAGAATTTGGTACTCCTCAAGGATGGTTCAGCCACGTCCACATAGATTTGGTTGGTCCTCTACCAACATCCAAAGGTCATCGATATCTACTCACAATGGTTGACAGATTCAGCCGTTGGCCGGGGGCCATGTCCGGTAACATGTTGGCGGAAACGGTGGCAAACGCTTTTTACACTACTTGGGTATCTCGCGTCGGCGTTCTCGAAACAATAAGCACTGATCAAAATCGTCAGTTTGAATCCCAGCTCTTCCTAGAACTGATCAAATGGCTCGGACTGACTGCTTACCACCCTCAAGCAAATGGATTAGTAGAACGATTTCACCGCAGGTTGAAGTCCGCCATTACGTGCGTGGATCCGAAGGACTGGAGGGAGAAACTTCCATTGATTTTGCTCGACCTGCGCACTGCTATCCGCGATGATACGAACTGTTCTGTAGCTGAAATGGTGTATGGATAACCTCTTCGGGTTCCAGGCGAATTTTTCAAAAATACCACTGCTGAAACAAATCCATCGGATTTCATAAAATTGCTCCATAGTGTCGTGGAGAACATCAAACCAATTGAGGATGTGCATCATGCTAAACAAAGTGTGTTTTTACCCAGCGACTTTAGATCGAGCATTGGAGTTTTCGTTAGAGTCGATCACGTGAAAAAAACACTACAACACCCATATGAAGGTCTATTCGAAGTGATTGAACGAGGCGATAAATACATGGTAAACTTCATGAAAGGCAAAGAGCAACGGATATCTATAATCTATCTACCTGCGTATTCATGTAATCAGCAGATGAGACCTTTCCTGATACGAATACCAAAGTTACGACTTCAGGTCATCGAGTAAGATTTATGGCATAACTGGTTGGGGATAATGTGGTGGCAACCCTGTCAGCGTGAATAGAGGGAGATAGAGAAATGACAGTTGAGCATTATTCCATACCGCGAAATAAAGTCAGTTTTATTTTTTCATCGTCCGTTAACCGACGCGTTTATTATTTCGTTTCGCCACCCGTCGTGGTCGGCAACGTCCGAAATCCTCACAAGTACAACCCCTCTCGCTTCTATATATCTCCGTTTCTTCGGTGTTCAATTCTTGCGCTGGTTACTCTTCTTGGGGCCGATACTGGAAAGGTTGAATCACTCAATTGCAACGGCGGACCTTTTTTCCCCACACCACGTCTGCAATGTTGAGCTGCGTTGGAATCCATCGACAATCTGCCACCCTCTTCCGTTCTTGTCTTCAGTCTTGAATTTCTCCGACCCTTCTTCTTCTTCTTCTTCTAATTGGCATTACATCCCCACACTGGGACAGAGCCGCCTCGCTGCTTAGTGTTCATTAAGCACTTCCACAGTTATTAACTGCGAGGTTTCTAAACCAGGTTACCTTTTTTGCATTCGTATATCATGAGGCTAACACGATGATACTTTTATGCCCAGGGAAGTCTGGACAGTTTCCAATCCGAAAATTGCCTAGACCGGCACCGGGAATCGAACCCAGCCACCCTCAGCATGGTCTTGCTTTGTAGCCGCGCGTCTTACCGCACGGCTAAGGAGGGCCCCGACCCTATAAGCAACGAATTGCTTGTAGTGGTGTTGGTCGGAATTGAGCCAGCTGCACACGTTGCTGGAATCGGTATATTGTAGGAGTTAGTGCCCAGCACGGGTTGGCTCATCCGGGCTCCTAGTACAGCTCCCATCAGCTCTAGACGGGGAATCGAATGGCGTTTTATCGGTGACACTTTTGCCGGTGACATCCCCAGAGTGCAGTGGACTTCTCCTTGGGTGACCGTTCGTAGATATGCGAAGCAGTCGTATCCGTGTTTGCTGGCATCGGTGAAGATATGCATTCCCAGTGAATCAACTTCGGCGGACCTGGCACCGCCGAGATAAAATCGGGGGATCCGAATCACCTTACATTTGGAGCGCCAGAGATGGTGGAGGATGATTTTGCACTGTATGGTGAACGGCGACAAACAGTCCGAGCGGATCGGAAAAATCCCATCCTGCAGCTTGCGATGAGACGTTTCGTAGGACGTTTTTCCTCATACAGGTCCGGCATCACCTTTTCACGGCGCTTTGTTGAGAACGAGAATTCGTCCATACTCTGGTCTCAGATCACTCCTATAACTAAGGGTATGCGATAACACACTTTTTCCCAACGAAACGAAACGAAACGAAATTTAAAATGTCTATGTTGATTCGGATCGAAACGAAACGAAATATAGATTTCTTTCGAGACTTCGAAACGGTACGAAATCAAGGTTCATTTAGTTCGAAATTTTTCGAAACGAAACGAAATTTTTTTTTTTCCGCTATATATTTATCAAATTGTTTTTACATTGCGTACACGCGTATACGCAATTCTAATTTCACTTTTTCGAAGTCGAGTAACTGTTTTGCGACAAAAAGAGTTATAATAACAGAAAAGGCAATCTGTGATAAATCACCACATTCTCGCCGCATATACCATACCCCAGCATTTGTGCCGCTTTCAAAGGAATTCATCGTGGAATATGTGCTCCAGAATCTGATCAATTTTATATCAGCTTTATATCAGTAAGCATATAAAAATAAAGAAATTGTGGGATTTTTCAAATACGGATTTAAATTTCGTTTAAAACCTTATTTCACTTAAGAATTATGTGATTATGCTGAAGCATACTTCATATTGTCGTGTCAGCGTGGTTTTACAGTATCGACTTAGTCAAAATTAGAAAATGAATGCTTAGATTTAATTTTTTATTTAGTGGGATACTCAAATATGTATCCACGTCTGCCTGACGAATACGCAGATAGAGAATTGATATTACTAGACCAACATTTGAGAAGGGCGTTTCAGCCAGAATTTATTTCTTCTTATTCTTCGTCTACATATATAGCATACATTTTCTCACTAGAAGAATCCTGTGGAATTTTCTAAAATGCACAAAAATATGTATTTCAGATTGAATTTAACAGACCCATAGTCCTATATACAATTAGCTCGACAAACTGAGCTATTGTCTGTGTGTCCTCGGCATATGAGATTAACTGTTATGGTCAGTATGAGCTGAAAGCAATCATAAGTGAAGAACTTTCAGCAAATTTTAATGATCTTTTAACCCGTTCTGGTTTTTTGTTTTGCAAATTCCATGCGAAGATCTAGAAATGCCCACAAATCTGCAATGTGCCATACATGTTGTGCAAATAGTCAAAGAAGAACTTATTAGCTTGATTAATTGTACACATAGTAGTTGCTAATCATGATTGGCCGAGAAACAGCAAATATACACAACTCACCAATTAAATAATATTCCTGAGATACAAAATAGTTATTCTTATTGTATATTTGCTTCGGAGTTTCTAATTCATGACCAATAACGATGCTGGTCACGTTCTTCTAGTCAATTTAGGATTAGGAGAGGAAAATTAGTTTAACACTCATTGTTATAAGAGACCGATGAATGCTCTGCATCTTCGTAAGCACTACGGGAAAGGAATCGTTGCACAGTGTTTTATTTCGTCCTTTTCACGATCGAAATACAAAAACTCGAAAAGTGTTGATTTTTGATACAGGTTTGTTCACAGAAGTTTCAAGATATTTAGGAGCGCATCTTTCGATAAAAACAGTTTGATGATTAATTCCCCTAAAAGTGAGTTGAGAAAATTATTTTTCCACCAGAATGAGATAGACACATAGTGTCTTCCGCAAAGTTGTAGCAAATTGTAATACGAGCAACTTTGCTGAACATGCCGAGTCTCTATCTCTCATATATAACAAACTTAAGACGTTTTATGTAAAAACCCCTTTAAAATCATATTTTTCATTCTAACTCTTTCCAATGATTTTTCCCATTTTCCGTCTCTTCTAGGAAGTTTTTAAGCAAGCAAAATAGCATGTTTTTGCTGAACATTGTAACATTCCATCTCATATACAACAAAAGTAATCTTTAAATTATGCATATTTTTAGAGGTATTTCCACTTATAATTACTCCCTTAATTGCAAAAAGTCGCAAATTTCTTCACGATATGCTGGAAGTCGCTCATTTCAGCTTTTTACTGATATTGGAAACTTTTGCCGACAAGAGTCTTCTCGATTGCTCGATTTTTGAATAACTTTGGTTTTATAAGAGATGGAAAGTTGCAATGTTCAGCAAAAACATGGTTAAGGTCATGGTGGATGCGATCCCTTCTTTAAAAGTAGGCGCTTGCATGGATTATGACAATGGGGGATGTGATCCCTTCTTTAAAAGTAGGCGCTTGCATGGATTATGGCAATGGGGGATGTAATCCCTTCTTTGAAAGAAGGCGCTTGCCCGGATTGAGGCAATGGTGGATGTGATCCCTTCTTTAAAAGATGACGTATGCCCGGATTAAGGCCATGTGGATGCTATCCCTTCTTTAAAAATAGGCGCTTGCATGGATTATGGCAATGGAGGATGTGATTCCTTCTTTAAACGTAGGCGCATGCCCGGATTAAGACCATGGTGGATGCGATCTCTTCTTTAAAAGTAGGCGCTTGCATGGATTATGACAATGGTGGATGTGATTCCTTCTTCAAAAGAAGGCGCTCTTCAAAAGAAGGCGATGTGATCCTTTTTTTAAAAATGGGCACTTGCACGAATTCTGACAATGGAGGATTTGTTCTTCAAAGTAGGCGCTTGTCCGATTGAAGCAATTGTGGATGTAATCCCTTCTTTAAAAGTAGGTGTGCCCAGAATTGTGGCAATGGTGGATGTGATCCCTTCTTTAAAAGTAGGCCCTGCCCATATTATGGCAATGGTGGATGTGACTCCTTCTTTATATGTAGGCGCTTTCCGAGAATAAATCAATGGTAGATGTGATCTATTCCCCGAATAGAACAATTCAAATTGATTTGGTTGCAATAACTCATATGTGACTTGATTGGTTTTAGTAACTCGTCTACGACAAGTGTGTTGCTTGAGTTTTTAAAGTTTGGCGCTTGCCCGGATTAAGGCAATGGTGATTTTGATCCGGTCTTAAGGCGCATGCCCGGAATGAATCAATGGTGAATGTAATACCTACTTTAAAAGTAGGCATGGGGCCGGAATAAGTCAATGATGGATGTGATCCTTCCCTCGGAAGTAATTCTGCCGTTTTCTGACAGATACGTATTTCGACCTCAACAGTAAGGCCGTCTTCAGTGTCTCGTACTTGACTCGACTGCCGTTTTGTTGTTTCGTTCTTCCGGAGAATGTCTACGTCTGAATGTCTCTTCATCAGTCTAAATTTATCAGAAAACAGCCTCGACCTACTTTATTTACGCTAAACAATATATGAAATATGCTTTCGCTTTTACATTTTGAAATTATGCCAAATGTCCGTTATGCCAAATGACCCACTCTTTTCTTGCAGTTCAAAATTATGCCAAATGTCCGTTATGCCAAATGACCATTATGCCAAATGGTCTTTATGCCAAATGACCTTATGCCAAATGGCGTTATGCCAAATGACTTTATGCCAAATGACCCAGACCCGTTTGTCATATATAATTTATATAAGTTTTATAATTTTTTGTTCTACAAATTCAGAAAAAAATCACAAAAAATATATAATTTCTATTTATTTGAGAATTCATAAAAAAGAATTGACATTTCTAAAAGAATTCGTGTGATGTCGAAAATACAATTAACTTACACAGCACACATGTCGAAGCGTTTCAAATTGATTAAAACAGCTGAAACATCTGCTTATCTAGGTAAATTTTAGGACGCATTGAAGAACTGAGGCATTGATCATTGAGTTAATTGGATCCCGTTGTATCAAAAGTCAGAGGTTGGGCGAGAAGTCGAAGGAAGTTCCTTACAGAAGATACTAAAACAATTTTAGTGAAAGTGTGAAAGCGATGACAAAGAGAAAAATGAATACAAATCCAGTTAAATTTGGAAACAACTGGCAAATAAATGTTATAACAAATGCTATTAAAACAAATGCGGCTTTGAAGCCTCGTTTCCATTTTTTTGGAATAATAAACTTAACATGTTTTATGTTTTTTTTTAATCTTTATTAGTATGTTTTTAATTGTAAACTTAGTTCAACACAGGCATGTTTTATGTGGAAATCCTTTTAAAATCATTATATCAACTAATTCCACTGATTTTTCACATTTTCCGTCTCTTCTACAAAGTTGTCAAACCAGCATGTTTTGCTGAACATTGCAACTTCCTATCTCTTATAAAACCAAAGTTATTCAAATACAGTCGCCTCTCCACATCTCGATATTGAAGGGACCATCGAGATAGGGAGAGATCGAGGAATGGAAGGAAAATTGAAATGGGTACTAGATCCAAAAAAGCTCGTTGCTATGAAAAACGACAACAAAACAAATGTCGTTTCCTGTTGTTGATGTGTTTGTTATTGTCCAAAAATGGTCTAGTAGCTTAAAAATTTGAACATATCGACATAAGGAGAGTGAATCTTGAACAAAATATGATCAGAACCCATCGAGATAGAGAGATGAGATGTCGAGATAGGGAGGTTATCGAGAAGAAGGAAGCCCAAATGTATGTAGAATGAAGGGACTGAGGAAACCATCGACATAGGGAGAGATATCGAGATATAGAACATCGAGATGTAGAGAGTCGACTGTATTATGATTTTTCATGGGTTTACGAGTTTTTAACACAGCAATCGAGAAGACTCCTTTCGACAAAAGTTTTCAATGTCAGTAGAAAAATGAAATGAGCGACTTTCAGCATATCGTGAAGAAATTTGCGACTTTTTGCAATTAAGGGAGTAATTATAAGTGGAAATACCTCTAAAAATATGTATAATTTAAAGATAACTTTTGTTGTATATGAGATGGAATGTTACAATGTTCAGCAAAAACATGCTATTTTGCTTGCTTAACAACTTCCTAGAAGAGACGGAAAATGGGAAAAATCATTGGAAAGACTTGTCCTAAGACGAGTTTATACCATCCCATTGAATTCCACCACTTAATTGTATCTTGACAGATACGTATTTCAACCTCAACAGTAAGGCCGTCTTCAGTGTCTCGTACTTGACTCGACTTAGAAGTCGAGTCAAGTACGAGACACTGAAGACGGCCTTACTGTTGAGGTCGAAATACGTATCTGTCAAGATACAATTAAGTGGTGGAATTCAATGGGATGGTATAAACTCGTCTTAGGACAAGTGAAGACATTCCACTAAAAAGCTCAAAATAATTTTCTTATCATTGGAAAGAGTTAGAATGAAAAATATGATTTTAAAGGGGTTTTTACATAAAACGTCTTAAATTTGTTATATATAAGACTAGCGAAAGAAACCCAGCTTTGCCCGGGTGTTGCAAATGTCACAATGTACTATTTGCAGCACCGCACTCTAGATCAATTTCCGTGCGTTTGTTTTGTTTTCCTAAACAGCCGACCCAAAATTGTATTCTAATGATTTTTTTACGTTTCCCCGTTAAATTCATCAACTTTTTAATTATATAAACCTTGCGGATCCCAAAACGAATCGATTAGGGAAATAATCTTGCAAATCGGACAACCCGTTTGCGAGTTAAATCGTCAGGAAGGAAAACTCAACTCATTTTTATTATATAGAATATAGAGACTCGGCATGTTCAGCAAAGTTGCTCGTATAATTTGCTACAACTTTGCGAAAGACACTCTGTGTCTATCTCATTCTGGTTGAAAAATAATTTTCTCAACTCACTTTTAGGGGGATTAATCATCAAACTGTTTTTATCGAAAGATGCGCTCCTAAATATCTTGAAACTTCTGTGAACAAACCTTATATAAAAAATCAACACTTCTCGAGTTTTTGTATTTCGATCGTGAAAACGACGAAATAAAACACTGTGCGTTGGTTAGTTGAGAAGGTATTTCATTGAAGCCCCTTGGTAAGCGACTAAATATTTATTGTAAAAATAGTTATTTTGAAAACAAGAAGACGAAGACTGTGTTTCAAATCAATCTAACGCAAGATCAATGTGCTTCGTTTAAAAAACTTTCACAACACTATCGAAACCGCACTAAATAATTTTGTGCTCTTTGATGCAGACATTAGTTTTATCACTTCGCGTTCTCCAACACTAGCTGGCGTGATCAACATCAACATGATCGATTGCACACTGGGTAAACAAATTTCTGCTACGCGAGGTAGATTTTTTTTCACTTCGCGTTCTCCCGGACTAGCTGCCGTCCCTCGATCGATTCATATTGTGCAAATAGTAAAAAAATATCATCAAATTTAAATTTGAATCTTGGAAACACTGAAGACGTTTTATAGAAGAAAACTACATACGTACTTGTCGTCTAAGAATGGGGTTATGAAGTAAGCGTAAATAGAAAAAAATGTATAATCTAAAGTTTTGAAAACAACTTAACGATTTTGTTCAGCGGCGCAGCCAAAATTTTTGATAATATAAAGTCTGGTTCAAGTTTAAATTTGTTTCGAAATTCCGCGGAATTCCGTTAAATTTCGTTAGAGGCTAGCTTTTTCTAGCGAAATTTTTGCAATTTTACGAAACGAAACGAAATCAAGAAATCATATTTCGCCATGCTCAAATTCCGCGAAATTCCGCGGAATTTCGTTTCGAACCACCTGAAACGAAATTTTTCGAAATACCGCATATGCTTACCTATAACTATTTCCTTCGACGTCTGTCTGCTGAAATGCACCGGCGCCATGGGTTCTTCCTTCCCCAAACTTTGTGGAACTTCGGGCGAGTTGGACACCCAATTCCGGATCTCAAACCCTGCTTTTTGGTGGACTAATCTAACCTCTTGTGCTAGGGAAACCGTCTCTTCTACGGTATCGACACTGTCGAAGTAATCATCCACGTTGTGTTCGTGAATGATGGCCGCCAACGCTTTGAGTATTGTGTGGCGAACCCTTCGGTTTTTCGATTCTTCACAAATTGGGCCAAAACGGGAGAGCTTGTCGATTCGAATGTCGCTTCGTCCAATGCTTAGGGGATCCTCCGGCGTTTTCCGGAAGATGAACCGCTGCTTCTGCTAAGGAATCTTTAGCTGATGGAACATATCCTTCAAATCTCCATCGAACGCAATCCGCCGTTCGCGGAAGCCGAGAAGGACCTTAATCAGCGGTACGAGCGTATCCGGTCCTGTCCTGTTTGGACGACATTGATCCGGAGATACCACACTTGGTCGGCGGCAGTGCTCGCTAATTCCTCAGCGGTAACCCTTTCTGCTGGAATTCCTTGATCTATTTTCCGACGTTTTCTCGCAGCTTCGGATTCTTGTCAAGCCGCTTCTCCAGTTGCTTCATTCTCCGCAGTGCCATTGGATAGCAGTCCGGGAACCGTGGATCATCTGTGTGGATCATCACCTTCGACGCATTTCATACCGTCTAGTGGCTAGGATATCTGGTTTTCATCCAGAAGGCCCGGGTTCGATTCCCGGTATGAGAACCAGGAGAAGGCTCAGGAGTCCCAGGAAGCAATTGAACGAGTCCGACAAATAGAGCACGACTTACCGCACCGGAACGTCTAGCGTAGATGCGAAAGTTCGAGCGCAGAATCAACGTCAAAAGCGGCAAATGGTAGAGTTGGAGGCAGAAATGGAGCTGAGGAAGAAAGAGAAGGAAATACAGCGCGCATTCGAAAGGAAGAAGATGGAGATGAAGAAGAAGAGGAGCGGATGGCCTGGCAAGCTGAAATGCTGTGCAAGAAGAAGGAGCAGTTTGAGCGGATGGAGGCGAGCCAGAAGTCTTTAGAGATGTAATGGTGGCCATGGCTGAAAGGTTGGCAGTGCATTCGTCTAGCGCGGCGTAGAAGGAGTTGAAGTCGAAGTCGAAGGTCGTAGCTAGCGGATCACTGGCGGGTCCTTCCGGTAATACTAACAGGAAAGTGTTGGAGCTGACGAGGGGAAACGTCAAACGGCTAGAAGAGGACGACGACGACAGCGGAAAGAATAACGAGGACACCGACAAAAGTGGAGGACGAGGGCACCTATCCATATGACGTCGCAACACTTCGATTAAAGGATCTCCGAACAAAGGAGCTTGTTGTGAGCAAATCGGATGAGTTTTGGCGTTATAAATGTGTTGAGAAGAAGTGATTAAAAATGGAGTACAAAAGGTTGAGATAGGTTAAGCAAAATTTTGTCGAAATTCAAATTAGTATAGCTTTGCAAGTAATGATTTGATTTTGCTAAAACCGGGACGCATGGAATGCAGAAACTCTTCTAGTATTCTGTCCCTATTCCAAATCACAGATCTCCGGGTATGTTGAAAACACATTTGTTCTTTTGCTTGTCATATGGAAATCACCTCAGTGCATTGTGGTGCTGCTATCAGATATCCACAACTTTCGAACCACAAAATTTAAATGACATTCACCAATGAGAAATGCAAAGAATTTTAAGTATTTGGTGTTAAAACATTCTAGATCAACGCGCATTTGATAAATAAAATTTGTTTATAAAACGTTCCTAACGTGTTTTGATCTAAGTTTAGAAAAATCACATGATGAAAAGGCATGGTACCAACAAAACACTGAAGCCAGCCTAGAGTCCGAACAAAAGTCTAAACTACTCTGTGATATAACTACACAACCAGTTTCAAAAAGAATATTCAATTACTCAACAAGCTTTCATGCTAGCGAAGATGAATGTTCCAATATGTTTCAATTAATCTAGTGTGAATAAATTCTAACAATCAGTTTGCGCTACCCGAGGGTTACTGATCCCATGAAAGGGATCTAATTCGGTTCATAAAAACATACTCAAAGCATGTTGGCCCTATACTCTCTACATATTCCGTATTGTCATTAATCTTTTATCACACACCATAAACCGTCGAAAATGGCAAATTTGCGTACAGTTTGCAAGCCTGCAAAAATCTCTCAATGCCCTTAAGGCAAAGGTTGTTGGAATCCAGAAATGTTTGCCTTACGCTTTTCCTAGCCGTATTGAAAGCACAAATATTATCATCTAGCAAACTAATAAATATGATAATTCTGACCAAGGATTGTTTGTCCGGAATATACATAAAGAAGCATTCGCTGCTGGCTACATTAGATAGATAGCCAGTCGAATGCGCAGGAAAATGCGGGAATATAATGAAAATGTACTCATCCATCCTTCACGTTAACAGCGCTAGAAGCGATGAGTCCTGTTGCATGTATAAATGGACAGCACCACCATTGTGATGCACGTCGTTTCGTTCGGGCACCGCACTTGACCTGCCCAATGAGATAGAGATGCTTGAAAATGTTCTATGTACTGTACAGCCATATGGAATTCGAAGTGGTTGCAGCAAGCATCAGTTTCACGGCATCCCTCTCCACTTTTCCCGATATGAGCATCATTGAGGAAGCACTCACTGTTTTATGATACCCTCGTTAATGTGCGTCCGAACGATGTGCGAAATGAATCGAACTGTATGATAGCCTCTTGAATATGAATCCGCGCGATGGTGGCTCAGCAATCAATTTGAATGGTTCCTTTTTTCAAGTGAAGCAAACATTGCCGCGAGCTGCCGACCTGTGGAATTTATCCGGGCGTGTAACAAAAAGCATGACTTAACGTAACGGAGTCCCGCGGCAGTGATTTTCTATACACACAAAGCCGCATGGGAGCTTTCTCAGTTGTTTTGGGGGAAAACGCTATGCCACCCGGGGGTAAACAACCATTTGGTAATCCTCTCATATTTATCGTGCTTGAGCCTGATGTAGCGAAACAGAGCTTTGGCTGGAAAAACTAGTGAAATAACGGACATTCATGAACCAATTGTTGGAGTTTCCTCGTCAGGATAAGAAGGTCTAAAGTAAAATGCGTTCATCATATAAATATACGACGTATCATGCGCCTCCACGATTCATCCTTACTGGAACGAGAAAACTGGACGCGAGGGGCATTATGTTCTGTGAAATTTGGATTAACATTTGCATCCTTTCCCATAGGTTTTCGGAATTCCAGCAATAAAATACAATCAAGACCTATTGTAATACTTAAAGATTAATTTTCTTACTGTCAATATTAATCATTACTACGTCTTTGTTAGATTACAATTAATGCCATCATTATCTGAGAAATTAGTTTTTTTTTCAAATTTCCAAACAAGAAATCTACTTGACATCTGATTTTAGTAGCCTAAAAAGATTTCCCATACCGGGAATCGAACCCGGGCCTTCCGGGTGAGAGCCGGATATCCTAACCACTAGACAATATGGGACTGTTGTTTATTTCGACTAGAGTAAATGATATAAACTATTGTTAATTGTTGTCGGATAATTTGAACGATAATGATCAATGATCACTAATTCAGATGGAGATAATATAATGCAATACATCGTTTCGTTACATTTGCTCTTGATCAGGTCTTGAAGGTATGACTGAAGGGGATGAGCATTGATCTTATTCAATCGTAGCATCCAAAGCCAGTGAGAGAATAGCCTAGCTTAGTTTAGACTGACTGTACATACCAATGGTTGCTTGATTGGAGCTGGTGCAAATTGTGGTTGGGATTTACCATCTATTCTCGAAGTGCACGTTTCAGCAGCTCGCAAATGTTGATCAATAACGGCGCCGGCCAAGTCCTAACATTCAGTTGGGAAAGGGAGGGAATGTTAGTGTGTAGTTATTGTTGCTACTAGAGACCGAGAATACCTCTGCATCTCCACAATTACCACGGGAAGGAAGTTGTGTTAGTTGGGTGGGGTAATCAGTAACATAGATCGGGATTCACCATGGAAAGTGATGTGACTTATGCAACTTCTACCCAACAGTTTAAGCATTTCCTTAATTTGTTCAATTGTTCATCCTTCGCGAGAATGGACAATCAATAGCTCAAAGTAAAAAAAAGAGCTAAAAAGGGTGTGTTAAACCAAGCCTAGGAATGTCATCCATGGCAGCAAAGATTTGTGCATTCGCACTGCGCATGTTCCACTAGAATGAAGCTTCAAAAAATCTAAGCACATTAGGTGTTCCGCTTTATTTACTTTTCTTTCAAGTTGATGGGATCATCGAGCGAAAGTATCGAAGCCTCTTATTCAGTGTACTAGATCTCCATACTCATAGCGAACTCAATTTTCTTCATGGTTGAAAAGATTTTTCTAATTTTCTACCGTGTCGCAAACAACGCTCATTGTTAGGTTATCTTCGCCCAATTGGCTTGCGATGGTGAGTGACGCAGATCGTTAAACGTTGGTTTATAGAACGCCAACTTTCAACTTCTGGAAGGCTCCATCACTTAGACTGCAGAAGAGCCTCAAAATCACATATATTTAGTCGATTTTTTCTCATGATCTGATTTTTATCAATGCCTGCTCTTAATACAGTGATGTTTCCGTTTTAATCATCTTTATCTATATAGGGGAACTGTTCCATTTTCCATCTTACTGAACATATATTCATCTCATCGCAAAACAAAGAAATACAGCATTAATCTCGTCGCTTCTTTTTGCTAACACGCGTGCTCACTGCTTAAAAAAAATCATAAAAATAAGAAACAAACCAAATTCCTTTTCATTGCTTTGTTTTTGATGGGATGAAAATAGGAGCTATGGGATGAAGTGCCGAACCGTTCCCCTACATAATCATCAATTTCTGTCTGTCTGACATTTATAGACTAAAAATATGCAGAGGTTTTAAAGGCTAGAGAAGGTTCTTATGATGGTATAAACCGCCCCTCACTGGAAAGGAAGCGGTCATAATCAAGAGAGCTGATCAAGCAAACGGAACTAAATATTGTATATGGAGGTTTCTAAAGACAAGAAATGTTTCTGTGGTGGTTCAAGATTCCTCCCTTGGAGAATAAATTTATTCAGTTTAAAAATGCATAAATTATATCTCAATAGCACGGATTTTTCCCAAAATGTTCCGTAAATACAAAACTAGTCGAATAGTTATTATTATTCCTATTAATTTATTTATATTGAAACAATAAGTCAAGACGCGACTTCCTTTGAGTAATGGCTCTTGATTATTGCTTTGACTATGTTGGATTATTTTTTGCCAGCACAAAATTGGGAAGCGCTGCTATAATCAATATAATAGGTAATTCATATTTCCCATACTAATTTCCATGCAAATTTTAAACAGCCTGTTGTAAGATAATTTTTAATTCAAATCAGCTCAAATTTTCGGAGTATGAGACAGAATCGAATGAAGGTGGTGAAACAAGTTAGATTTTTTGCACCACCCTAAAATACAAATTAAAACAACTTGATTGATAATTAAATTTCCCGATTTGATTTCTGATTCTCCCTTTTTCGCTTTCATCAGTTAAAAGCGAAAAACTTTGCTGGGTCTTTTCTACTGTTAATTGGAAGAATCAACAGATGTGTTGTTTCCGTGGTGTAGTGGTTATCACATCCGCCTAACACGCGGAAGGCCCCCGGTTCGATCCCGGGCGGAAACATATATTTTGCATATTCCTTAACACGTCTAATTTATTAGTGGCTCGATTTTAGTGCTGTTCTCTGACTTTTTTTATATGGCCGGTAAAATTCTCTACATATAAAAATGAGTTTGAGGCAATGTAACTCACGAACGGATGAACCGATTTGCAATAATTCTCGGGTACTTATTCAAAAGGACGTATGTGATTTTGTAAACAAAGATTCAAACGTCGATTTGTTCACCACAGACAGGTAGGGGAAGCCTGGGTACCTGTTGGTGGAGTTGGTTTGCGGGGGAGTGCTATCAGATTGGACAAATCGACGTTTGAATTTTTGTTTACAAAATCACATATGTCTTTTTGAATAAGTACACGAGAATTCCTCACTAATCGATTGGTCTTGGGATCAGCTGTGTTTATATACAAGAAAAGATAGAACATTCCGCTGAGAAAGTTGAAGAAATGTAAAAAAACAGTCGCCTCTCCACATCTCGATATTGAAGGTCGTGGGTTCGAGTCCCATCGAAGCGAAAGTGGTTACCTCATTTTTTGTACATATTCACATATGAGTTTTCAGAAAATTGTAATTTAATGTTCAAGTCGGGTGGTTGAAAATTTTTTGGTCTTTGACAAATGCACATTTGTGAAACCATATTAAGACAGTGCACATCTTTTGAAAAAAGATCGAAAATGTAGCCAAAATTGTTGACAGACGATATAATGGGAACCATCTGATCAAAATTCCACCACCAAAAACCAAAGTCGTGTTATTTTAAGTCGTGCTTTTACTTACTAGGACACCCTATATTTTTTTATTTTAGGAAAATTTTCTTATGTTTATGTAAATTTTGTATTATTTAAGGAAACTTTATATTTATTTATTGCTTCTTCTCTGATTTCTTTAAAGACAACTCCTTAATTTTTTTATGGACAATTTCTAATTTTTTATGGAAATTTTATTCTGCTGCATTTGAATGTATGCAATTTTGATCACATTTTGTCAATAAACCGTTGAAATGTTAGGCATACTTGTTAGAGAAGTGCCATATCCGCTCGGAGTAGTGTAATTTTCTGAGTTGATTAGTTGATTGGTCTCGCCAATTCTATTTGTACCTTATATTACTCGATTTATTCGCAGAAAGTTGCATTCGACGCGGAGTCCTGTCCCATTGCACTGATTCCTAATAAAATTGAACTGATCGAACTATGGGATCAGAAGTTATGGCCAAACTAATAATTTTAAAACTTGAATAGTACTAAAAACTCACTGTTCTAGCTTTTATTCTCATCTGATTTAATTTTTATATTGCAGCAGAAAGGCACTAACAACTAGACCTGTGCGCCGAAGTATTTGTGAACGGCGGCGGCGTAAGGCCATTTTCACACCGGTGGCGGCGGCGTCGGCGGCGTCACGCCGTAAGCAATGTTCGGCGGCGGCGAGAATCGGCGTGAATAATTTTGAACTGAGAAAAAAAGTTTCACGCAACAAGCCAGATGATGCTTTTTATTATTATTTTTGTACAATTACTAGCTACAGTCAGACTGATGGGGTGAACATCTTTATAGGTGTAACTTGTATGTCCAGAGCAAAAGTTTACATCACATCCTCCACTAGGACATTGCCGCATCACAACACATAAGTTCATTGGAAAGCAATTTGGATACAAATCCATAAATTCGTTCGGAAATTCCTCAAGATATTCCTCAGAAAATTCGAAAAAGAAATTCTAAGCATTAATTAAGATGTTCCCTAATGAATTCCTTCAGAACTTGTTCTAAGAATTCCCTTGAAAATTTATTTGGGAATTTTATTTTCTTCAAAGGTTCCTTCAGGAATTTCCTTAGAAATTACTTTAGGAATTGCTTCGGAAAATCCTTTACGGAGTCTTTTGGGAATTTCTTTAGAAATTCATTGGAAAACTTTTTTAGGAGTTCCTTTGAAAATTCCTTTAAGAATTCCTTAGGAAATTCCCATGGAAAATCTTTCAAGAACTATAGAATACCTACGGACACTGATTTAGGAATACAATCGGAAATCCCTTTTGAAAAAAAAAACCTTTGGAATTAAAGAAATTCCTTTCAGGAATTTGTTTTTGGAATTTCTAATAAAAATTCTTCCAGTAATTCTTCCACAATTTCTTTTGAAACTCTAGGAAGATATTTTTGGTATTCGCTCGAAATTTGTCTCTGGAATTTATTTTGAACTTTCTCCAGGATTTTTTTTCCAAATTTCCTTTAGGAATTCCTCCGGACATTCCTCCCTGAAATTCCTTTAGCTACTTTTCCAGAAATTCCTGTAGATCTCCGCAAATTTCTTTTAAAATTCCTCTAAGAACTCATTCGGGAATCTCTTCTGAAATTCTTTTGGAAAATTTTGTGCGTAAATTTATTCATTTTTAAAAATATTTGTTCGCGTGTTATTTTTTTAAATTGACAATAAGTTTAACACTCAAATTCCCTCAGGAGTTTCTTCGAAAATTCCTTTAAAAATTCCTTCTTATGATTCGTTCCGGAGATATTCCTGCAGGAATTTTCTAAGGACTTCCTGGAGGATGTTCCAGATGAGTTTCTGAAAAATAAATAAAAGGCCTTTCGGAAGGCCTTTTTGTCGGAATCCCTGCATGAATATAAATCCATAAATCCTTAATCCATATAAATTCCTGTGGCTTTTCTAAAGAGATTTTCGAAGAAATTCCTGGAGGAACTTCCGACTCTATTCTTGAAGGAATAACCAAAAGAGAACCTGAAGAGGTTTTCTAACAGATTTTTAAATGAAGGATTTTTTAGTGGATGTTTCAAACAAATAGCTATTGAAATTTAAATATTTTCTCTAAGAATTTCTTCGAAAATCTGGACAGTAGTGAAACAAACTCAGTTTTGACTCTAGAATCAAGACTACATGCCAAAAAAAACTCCCAAAATATCGAGATGGTGGATATTCGAATATTCTCAAGAATTTCTTGGCAATTTACTGCAGGAGTTCCATCGAAAATTTCTACAGATTTTCTCGAAAATACCTTAAATAATTTCCTAGAAAATATATTCAGGAATTATTTCGGTAAGACATCAAAAAACTAATTCTAATGTACCTTCAAAAATTCTGTCAGGAATTCCATCGGGAATTTCTTAAGGAATTCCTTCAAAAAACGTCCACAAATGAAACCTGCTTTTCCTTTGAAATTTCCCTTAGGAATTGCTTCTGAACTTCTTAGGACCTTAGGAAATATCTTAAGAAATTCTTCTGGAAATTCTTATAAAAGTTCTTCTAAGATTGATCTTGACAATTCCATCAGGAATTCCTTCAAAAAATCTGTTTGGAATTGGAAATAAAAATTTCTACCCATGTAGTTACATGGTACACTCCCCACAGTTGTAAAGGATTTGACGCGCCATTCCTCAAAGAAGTTACCCCTCGAAAAGCTCAAAAAGGATTGCGAATCTATTTATTAGTTGCGAGGTGAACCGGCCCAGGACCGAAAACCTCACTAATAAAGACAATAATAATAATAATAATAATAATATTTATTAGTCTGTTGGATTACACTGTTGAAAGAAGATTCCGCGGGCTTCGCGTAAGAATCTCTGCTTACGGGTCTGCCGCCTACGTTTTTTGCCCTTCATACAGCAGTGCATTGAAAGCAGAATGATCTTCAAATTCGACTGTCATATTGGGTGGAGCCGTATGCAGAGCAAGACTCAAGCCAGAATGATGAATAACTGTACATACACACACACTTTTGAAAAATTCCGTCGGAAATTATTTTAGCAATTCCTCTGAAACTTTTCCAGGTATTCCATTAGGCATTCCATTCCCTCGGAAATTTATCTAGTAATTCTTTCGGAATTTCCTTCCAAAATTCTAGGACGAATTTTCAGATATCAGATATAATTTCCAAATGAATTACCGACATTCTTAGATTCCTTCAAGATTTTTCTTGGACATTCCTCCAAGAATTCCTTCTGAATTTTCTCCAGGGATTCCTTCAGAAAATCCTCCAAAAACTATTACGAAGATGGATCCAGAAATTCCTCAAGACTCTAAGCAATTTCTTTAGGTTCATTCCTTCAGAACTTTCTCCAGGACTTCCTTTGGAAAATATTACAAGAAATCTCAGAAAATTATTTGGGTATTGTTTATTAAAATAAAGTATTGCGTATTTATTTATTAGTCTATTGGATTACACTGTTGAAAGGAGATTCTCTCTATCGCGTAAGTGTCTCTACTCTGCCTCGGATATTCGTCTAGTATTTCCCTCGGAGTTTTCTCCGCCATTTGCTCCCAAAATTCTAGGATGAAATTTCGGATATCTCCGAACGAATTTCAAAAGAACTCCTAAAGAAATTGCCGACATTCTTAAATTTCTTTAAAAATTTTGTTGGACATTCCTCCAAGAATTTTCTCCAGACAATCATCCACGGGGATAAATCCAAAAATTCCGCAAAACTCTAAGAACTTTCTTCAATTATTACTTCAGAACTTCCTCCAGTCTCCAGTCAAGAAAAGTTTTTGGGAATTTTTTATACAAATGAATTAAACCCGTTTTTTAGAACAATTTTGGAAATTTAAGTACAAGGAGGAGTGAAGGAAATGTTCAATTTGATGGGTCACGTGTCACGAAGCCAAGTTACCATTTTTGAATTCGCATATCATGAAGCTATCACAATGATACTCCATGCTCAGGGAAGTTTAAAAAAATCCTATCAGACTGGGAGTTCAAATTCAACTTTCATAGTATTGACTTGTAGCCGCAAATATAAGCACTAGACCAATTAAGATATGTAACATTCAAATCTTTAAAAAGATGATGAACCGAATGCGACCAGAATGAGGTTATTCCACATGAAGTTACATATGAGATTAGAAGTTCATCGCTGCGCTCGTGGATTTGTAGGTCTGTTGCCAAGAAGTTCTTGAATGACCTAGCATTTAACACGCCAATGCCGGTAAAAGTGACTGAGATAAAAACATATCTGCTAAAGGTATAACAGCTATCACTCGCCCGTGTGAGTAGTGGTTGGAAATTAATACGCATTCAAAGTAGTTATGCTTTACGTCGATAGTTATCTTAACCAAGTGGATGTACCTTTTACGTTCGACTACAATCTGAACTGGTACAATCCGTTTTTTTCGCTCAATTTCACCTTACAGTAGTTATCCGCCCCCGCCAGCTAGCCGAAGGCTTCTTGAAACTTAATTAAAAGTGAACAATTTAAAAATTCCATTTCAATCTCGCGCTTCAACGAATGCTCGTTATTTCGGCCTCAACGGCCACCATATGTTGCTTTCAGCGGATCACACTCCTCTACTATTCTATATCTAGCGAGTGCAACAACAACAGCAGCGGTGTGATGCTCCGCATCACAGTTTCATTCACTACTACGATATGGTTTTACCTACTTCATTCTGACTACACACTCTGGCTCTGTAGTAGCGGAATGACCTTTTTTCAGCACTTCTTTCATACAGTTCGGGAATGCACTCCGTGCGGAATGCAAGGAGCGGTCTAGTTGGTAGAAAACGTGCGCTGGATCTCGGTGGTAGTGCTCCCATGCATGGATAGGAATTTCGTGCATTCCGGCATATTTACTTTGGTGGAATTCTCCCTCCGACAACGTGCAACGCAGTGAAGGGGGAATTGTTGAATTTTTCCTCCGGTGCGATTTTTCTCTTATTCGTCATCATCGTTAATTACCGAATGGATCGGAATACTTATTTTAAATAAACTCTTGTAGAAGAGTTTTAATTTTGTGAGTTTAATTTATTTTTTAAATATTTTGATTGGCAGTTAAGTTTGGTGATAATAATAATAATAATTAATAAAACTAGTTGTGTTGGTGACAGTTGCACACATGTTCTTGAATGTAAAAAGCGTTCAATCTAAACGACAAGTCCCATATTGTCTAGTGGTTAGGATATCCGGCTCTCACCCGGAAGGCCCGGGTTCGATTCCCGGTATGGGAAACTTTTTGAGACATTTCATGTGACTTACGCTATAGAAAACTTGGTTGATAGGGTATCTGTTCCTATATCAATAACAATAAGGCAATGCGCATATAAAATGCATTGATTTCTTACCCAATAATCAAGAAACATGAGAATAATTATGCTCGGCTCACGTCATTTTTAATTGAAAACAATTTGGTAACTTCAAAAATGAAATTATTATCACATTTTAGAAGAATTTAGCTGAAAAACATCATCACCGCCATGCACCTATTTCAATAACATTCAAGAATAGTTAATCCTATGCCTGTACCTATATCAATAATACTGTTTCCAACATAAAATACGCACACTATTACTTGTGTGTATACGTAACGATATGATTGCAGTGATGCCGAATTCTACAATGTTTTGTATTTGAGTTGAAATATAATTACGAAATTGCAGTCTTTGTTGTAGTTTTTCAACTTATCAGCTAAATTTTATGTTTGTCGTAGATTATCTTTTCGATATACCTTATTTTACAAACATAAGAGTTGAATTTCACAGTAAAAGTTTATTCAAGCATTTTTGAAATGAAAATCTAGGTCGGCAACCCTTGAGAGTACTGCAAGGCATGTAAACAGTTTGGAATACGGGCAAGGATAATTTAGACGTTGTTCGAAATAAACCTATATCAAACTATAGGAAATCGCGTTGGTTTTTCAAATATAATTATATGTATAGTGAAAATGTGATGTGCTTTATGTGTTGTGAAGTGAATTTTGAAACGATACACTTGTGTGAGCTTGAAATTGAGTGGAAAACAAAGGCGTGAAAACGGACGAATCTGCTAGTAGCAATCGAGCAGTGCATCAAACCAACAGTTCAGAGGTATGAAAATGAAAATAAAAGTGCATAATAATTTTATCTTTTAATAATTTGATTCTTGTGCATTAAAACATTGCTTTAAGAAAATCTAGAATAATATTTGAAACATTCAAGAATGTGTTCCATCCATTATTGTGTACATACGATGTGAGAAATTGTAATTAAATTGATCTTTTATTTGGTTTATCGACGGTTGGGATTAATATACGGGCTGTTATTAATATGGGAACAGATACCCTATATGTATATATTCCTTTTTATGACGAAGTTTATCCAATGTAAAAACAAGACTGAGTGTATCGAGCAATAAATTATGTTTAACTGTTTCTTTTCTCGTTGCACGTTGAACCAAATTATCCGAACGATAATCAAGAGCCCTGTATTCACATTAACGTTTGATGTGCTCAAATTCCGTTTACCATCCTTAATCAAAAGTGCCTAAATTTCATTATTGTAGCCAGCGCAACGAAATGAGCAAAATCACTTGGTTTTAGTATTTACCTACATACTCTATTCCACAGGAGCTCGGCAACAAACAAGATCGCCGTCATTGAGAAAGCTATCTTCGCCTTTTAACCACCTCCCACCCTCTATTCTTTAGCATTCGTCGCGTACTCCCTCAACTGGAGTGTTTTCCCATATTTTCCAGTACGTACTTCACCTCCACCCGCACTCTGAATCGTTCGGCTTCACAATAGCCATGGTGTTCCCAGCGAATTCCTTCGAATATGGGACAAACTTGAATTAGCTACCGAACGGAAGCGTGTGCGTGCTCGACGCTCGTTTCAGTGTATTGCACACCAGTCTTCTGGGCTAGATGACGTTTCCGACGTGATGAGGATGATGGGGGAGGATGGCCCAATATGCCCTTTTTAATCTTCTTGAATATTTTATCAAATAGGAAATGGAATATCGAATCATTTCAACTTGAAGGTACAAAATTTATCTAGCTAGATATCACAATGCATTTCTACTCATAATACAAATATTTTTAACAAAAAAAAAGAGGAATGGGTAATGAGAATTTTTAGAATTCATCAATTAGTTAATTCATCCATACATTCTTTAGGAACTCCCTTGTTTTAGTAAAACCACACAAAATTCATGTGGGAATTATTCAGGATATTTTATTGGTAGACTTTTGAAACTTTTGCAATAATCAGTCCTGAAAGAATTTCAGGAAGGATTCTTAACGGAAATATTAAAGGTATTTTCAGATGTTTTTTCGAGGATCTCTTGAAGTAATTTCTAAATGATTTATAATGGAATTTTTTAAAGAATTTTTGGAGAGATTTCCGAGAGAATTTCTAAATAAATATCCGATGGTATTAAGGAGTTCCCAATTAAATTTTCTAAGGAATGTCCGAAGGTATTCCTAAATGAAATTTTGATAGAATTCCAGGATGAAGTTCTGAATAAATCCCTAAGTGAAATTTCAAAGGTATTCCAAGAATTTCTTCCTGTAAGTTCGGAAGGCATTTCTTGAGGAATTACTGAAAGCATAAACCCTTCAGTACAATTGATCGAAGGATTCCTCGTTAGCCGTTCGACACAGCGAGCACAGCAGGAGGGACAATTAGCACACCTCAACAAGGGTTTAGGATATGCGACAACCCAGAAAGCTGACCTAGAACAGATAATCGTGAATACTGAGACTGCAATTTTACGAAATGTTGGTCAACGGGACCAGAATAGTGTGAGGAACATTGTAGCAGACGCCATCAAAGCAGGATAGCATGGGACATCGAACAAAGACGAGAGGAAGATTTTGAAGGAGTTGAAGGAGAAACTCGTTTACTACATGAAGGCGGGCAAAGGAAACGTAGTGGTGATAATGGATAAAGAGGACTACGATGAACAGATTATGACAAAAATCAACGAAAGACCATACAGGCATTTGAGAGTGGACCCTCTACCCGAACTTATCAGACTTACGGATAAAACGATAAAGGAATGCAAGACGGTCATCGGAGAAGCCCGGGTAAAAATGACGAACCCTGTGTTACCAAGGATCAAAGGACTACCAAAGATACATAAGCCAGGTACAGAGATGCGAGAAATAGTTTCATCAGTAGGATTTTCTACACAAAACTTGGCCAAGTAGTTAGTCAAGGGGTTTTAGAGTATTCCGAAGCCGTTTCCCAGCAGATTAGTTGTAAACACCAAGAATATCACCAAGAGGATATTGGAATCAGGAAACATCGGAGAAGAGGCCATCATGGTATTATTCGACGTAGCGGCATTGTTCCCAAGCGTTCCAGTGAAAGAAGCTCTGAACCTTTTCGAGGATTGGCTATTAGCACAAAGGACGGATACAGCATGGCGAGGAAAGGTAAAGATGTATCTCAAGCTTGCAAGATTATGCATGAATTAGATCTACAAAAAAAAAACGAAGAGTGCACCGATGGGAAATCCGCTATCACCGTTTTTGTGCGAATTATTCATGGCGAATTTGGAGGACAACCTTGAGGAACAAGGAGTACTGTCCGAGAAATGGTGGAGATACTTGGACGACATTTTCAGCATTATAAACCGGAAAGATTTACTCAGGATTTTAGAAGCGATAAACAACGTGCATAAAGACATCAAATTCACCCACGAGGAGGAAAAGGAAGGTAAATTACCTTTCTTGGATCTATGATTATCAAGGGAACAAATGCAACATTCTACAGGAAGCGCACCAACACCATGAGAGTCATCCCATACACATAAAACCATTCGTATCAGCACAAAATGGCAGCTTTTCAGCACATGATCCACAGGATACAGGCGATCTCCCTGAGCGAATAAGGAAAAACGAAGGAGCTACAACACATCATGGAAACAGCGACGATCAACGGATACAAGGAAAGAACAATACAAGCAATCACCAACAAGAAGCAGACCGCATCGTGCTTTCGTGCTGTGCGGTTCTTTCTCTCTTTACGGAAGGAAGTTTTTAATACTACCCGAAGCTATTTTAATTTCAACGGTGCTTCTTAGCGCTATTTGTACCCACTGATCCCGTTACGATCTTTGCAAGGACCCGTGCCTTCGTTTTACGTTGGACCCGTTTGCGGAAGTAAAATTCCGACAAGCGGTGGTAATCCTGCAGGGACACCGTTCTGGGAAAAAACCTCTTAGAAGGTCACGTCTCCACGCTCAGCAATGAGTATTAACAAAAAAGAGGAAGGGGGAGTCTCTGAATTCTCCACTTCCTTCAAAGAAACAAGGTTTCAAGACCGTCCTGCCCAAGCGCGGAAAAAATAGAAGGAAGCAGGAGAATTCAGATATTCCTTCTAACTCTAATATCGGAAATAATTCTTCTCCAATCGAACTGAGCAATCAGTTCGATTTGATAAATGATGAAATTGAGCAAATCGAATCTACCTCTAGCCCAGGTGATTCGATTCATGCGAAAAAGCAAAGGATTCCGCCAATTGTGGTATCTGTTGCCGAGTTTTCTGGCTTCCGGAATGAGATTTTGAGTAACCTTCAGGGGATCAAGGTTTCATTTCAGATTGCTAGGAAGGGTGACTGCCGCGTTTTGCCGGGATCCTTTGACGATCGCAAACGTCTTCTTCACTATTTAACTGAGAAGCGCCATAAATTCTTCACATATGACGACAAAACTGAGCGATTGTTCAAAGTCGTCTTGAAAGGTCTCCCCAGTGATGACAAATCACTGGATGAGATTAAGATTGAAATTTCTCAATTACTTGGATTTTCACCAGTCCAAGTAATTAAGATGAAAAAGAAATCCCATTCTGGTACTTCCCAGAGGGGCATTTCTCAAGAATTTTATTTAGTTCATTTTAACAAAAGTGAACTAAATAATATGAAAAGTTTGGAAAAGGCCTGTATTATGTCTCATGTCCGTGTTACATGGGAACATTTCCGCAGGCCTGGGGAAATTTCCAAAACCCTACCCAGTGCCGTAAGTGCCAAAAGTGGGGTCATGGAACCAAACATTGTCACATGGATGCTAAATGCATGATTTGTGGTGGAACCTCTCACGCCAAGGACGCATGTCCTGTGAGAGAAGATTCCAATAAATTTAAGTGCGCAAACTGTGGGGGCAATCATAAATCCAATTTCTGGGAATGCCCTTCACGCAAAAAAGTTTTGAATTCCCGTGCAAAATTGATGACGGGAAATTCCAATCGGATCCCAGATTCGACGGGTAGAAATTTTTCAAACGCTCAAATTTCGAAACCGGTTACCGGTCGAGCAATTCATACCCACCACAATTCACAAACAAATTTTGCCGCTCGTCAACGGGTAGCAAGCACTTCAGTAAATTCCAATTTTTCCAGTGTACCTACGTATGCAAACATCGCTGCTGGTAGACCAAATTTCTCTTCTCAAAATGAGGTTTATACCCATGTCCCAACGGAAAATAACGGTCATGTTGCCGATTCAGGTAGCATGAGTGCTTCCGATTTTGATTTTTTAACTGAACAATTGCATCACATGATTGATGCAATGTTCAAAGCAAATACCATTCCTGAAGCTGTTCAGGTTGGTATAAAGTACACACAAAAAATTGTTATCGGACTCCGTTTCAATGGATCCAAATAATTGTGTGAAAGTTCTAAATTGGAATGCCCGCTCTCTAAAGGGTAAGGAAGATGAATTATTCAACTTCCTTTCAGTTCATAATGTGCATATTGCCATTATAACTGAAACGTATTTAAAACCAGGACTCTCCATTAAAAGAGATCCAAACTATTTTATCTACAGAAATGATCGTCTTGACAGCGCCTGTGGTGGGGTCGCCATTGTCATTAATAGACGTATCAAACATACATTATTTTCTTCGTTTGAAACCAAAGTTTTTGAAACCTTGGGAGTTTCTGTTGAAACAAATTTTGGACAATTTTCCTTCATTGCAGCCTACTTGCCTTTTCAATGCAATGGGCAGCAAAAGAATTTGTTGAAAGCTGATCTTCAAATTCTGACTCGCAACAAATCAAAATTCTTCGTAATTGGTGACTTCAATGCCAAACACCGTTCATGGAATAATGCTCAAAGCAATTCCAATGGTAAAATTTTATTTGAAGATTGTTCTGCGGGATATTACACTATTCAATATCCCAATGGACCAACTTGTTTTTCTTCCAGTCGAAATCCTTCTACAATTGATTTAGTTTTAACGGATTCAAGTCAGCTGTGTGGCCATTTGGTAACTCATGCTGACTTTGACTCTGATCACCTTCCTGTGACATTTGAAATCTCACAAGAAGCCATTTATAATCCAATCAGCTCTACTTTTAATTATCATAGAGCTGATTGGGATTTATCAAAACGTATATCGATAGGAATTTTGATGTTGATATTCCTCTCGATACCAAAAGTGATATTGATAATGCTCTCGTATCTTTGACAAATTTAATTGTCGAAGCCAGAGGCATTGCAATTCCGAAATGTGAAGTTAAATTCAACTCCATTATTATTGACGACGATCTTCAGCTACTGATCCGTCTTAAAAATGTGAGAAGAAGGCAATACCAAAGAACTCGCGATCCCGCGTTGAAAGTTATTTGGCGAGATTTGCAAAATGAAATTAAAAAACGTTTCGCTATTCTGAGAAATACCAACTTTGAGACTAATGTTTCGAAGTTGGATCCCAGTTCGAAACCCTTTTGGAAATTAACAAAATTCTTAAAAACCTCAAAAGCCAATTCCAGCGCTTAAAGAGGGAAATAAAATTTTATTAACAAATGGCGAAAAGGCTCAAAAACTTGCTCAGCAGTTCGAGAGTGCTCATAATTTTAGTCTAGGTCTCACTAGTCCAATTGAGGATCAGGTTACACGGAGCTTCGAAGACATTCTCAATCAAGAGAATGTTTTTGACCCTTAGTTGGGAACTAATTTGGATGAAGTGAGATCTATTACTAGAAAATTTAAAAATATGAAAGCCCCAGGTGATGATGGTATTTTCTACATACTTATCAAAAAACTTCCTGAGAGCTCTTTATCCTTTTTGGTTAATTTATTTAACAAATGTTTTCAATTGGCATACTTTCCAGATAAATGGAAAAACGCCAAAGTTGTTCCAATTTTGAAGCCGGACAAAAATCCAGCTGAGGCTTCTAGTTATCGCTTAATCAGTTTGCTTTCTTCAATAAGCAAACTGTTTGAAAAGATTATTTTAAATAGAATGATGGTTCATATTAATGACAATTCTATTTTTGCTGATGAGCAATTTGGTTTTCGCCATGGGCATTCAACCACTCATCAGTTATTAAGAGTTACGAACTTAATTCGGCTCAACAAATCTGAAGGATATTCGACTGGAGTTGCTCTTCTTGATATAGAGAAAGCATTTGACAGTGTTTGGCATGAAGGTTTGATTGTAAAATTGATGAATTTTAATTTTCCTCTGTACATCATTAAACTGATCCAAAATTATTTATCAGATCGCTCACTGCAGGTAAACTATCAGAATACTAAATCTGATAGATTACCTGTAAGGGCTGGTGTTCCCCAAGGCAGCATACTGGGGCCCATATTGTATAACATTTTACTTCTGACTTACCTGATTTACCACCAGGGTGTCAAAATCTTTGTTTGCAGATGACACAGGTCTCTCAGCCAAAGGGCGTAGCCTTCGTGTCATTTGTAGTAGATTGCAAAAAGTTTGGATATTTTCTCCACTTACTTGCAAACATGGAAAATTTCCCCAGAATGCTTCCAAAACTCAGCTTATAATTTTCCCACATAAGCCGAGAGCTTCTTATTTGAAACCTTCTAGCAGACATATTGTCACTATGAATGGGGTTCCAATTAATTGGTCTAGCGAAGCTAAATATTTAGGACTTCTGCTAGATCAAAATTAACTTTTAAAAATCACATTGAAGGCCTTCAAGCCAAATGTAACAAATATATTAAGTGCCTATATCCACTTATAAACAGAAAATCAAACCTTTGTCTTAAGAACAAACTTTTGATTTACAAACAAATTTTTAGACCTGCCATGTTGTATGCTGTGCCAATATGGGCTAGTTGCTGCAATACCAGAAAGAAGGCACTCCAGAGGATTCAAAATAAAATTTTGAAAATGATTCTGAAGTTGCCTCCGTGGTATAGTACCAATGAACTTCATAGAATTTCTAATATTGAGACATTGCAACAAATGTCCAACAAAATAATTTCAATTTTAGATAAAAATCGTTGCAATCTTCTATTGCAACGATTAACTCCTTGTTCCCTTAGTTTAAAATAGGTTAAGTTTAGTTTAAGTAGAAAACATTGTAATTCCTACATGGTTCAATTCAACCAGAGGAAAAATTCTAACTGCCAGAGGCAATTGAAATGTATTAATAATAACTAAAAGCGTAACATAGCAAATAAGGATGATAGTGTTAAGAAAACACGGAACACCTAGTCTAAGAGATGAATGCATGTATTAGATAATTAGCAAATAAAATTAGTTAAAAAAAAAAAAAAAAAAAAAAACCAACAAGAAGCAGAGGAACCTACGAAAAAACGAACTGACAACACTGACACCGATCGATGAACCGCTGAAGAGGGTATCGGTCCCCTATTATCAACACATCACCCACCAGCTACGCCATCGACTAAGGAAATTCGGCATCGACTTAGTATTATCCAGCAGAAGCAATCAACTGAAGACATTGTTGAGCTCTTCAAAGGATAGAGAAGAAATATTAAATAAGGCCGGAGTTTATCAAATTAATTGTTCACAGTGTGATAAAGTATATGTAGTCAAACAAAAAGATCGTTAGATGTAAGGTTCAAAGAACATATTGCAGAAGTACATAAGTAAGGCTAAGAGGGAAACTGATAAGGGATTAAATTATGAGTTTAGGTCTAAGGTAGCTGAACATGTAGGGTAAATGCTCGCATATTAATAACAGCCCGGTTATTAATCACAACCATCAACAAACCAAATTGAAAATCGATGTAATTACAATATCTCACATCGAATAATATACAATAATGAATGGACCACATTATTCAATGTTTGGAATATAATTTAAAATTCCGTTTGAGTAATGTTTTAGTTCACAAGACTCAAATTATTAATAACAAATAATAAAACACATTAATTTTGATTTTCCTACCTCTGAGCTGTTGGTTTGATGCACTGCTCGATTGCTACTAGCAGATTCATCTGTTTTTACGCCGTTGTTTTCCACTCAATTTCAAGCTAACACAAATGTATCCTTTCAAAATTCACTTCATAACACATAAAGGCATAGGATTAACTGTTTTTGAATGTTATTGAAATGGGTGCATAGCGATGATGATGATTTTCAGATAAATATTTTAAAAATGTGTTATTAATTTCATTTTTGAAGTTTTCAAATTGTTTGCAATTAAATGTGATGTAAGCTGAGCATAATTAATCTCATGGTTCTTGATAATTGGGTGAGAATTCAATGTATTTTGTGTGCACATTGCCTTATTGTTATTGATATAGGGGCAGATACACTATGTTAGGAAAATCGTTCAATAACGACATCAAACATTAAAATTTTAAGAAATGTCTTTTCTCCGTGGATACTTGATGTTGCTGAGAGCTTGGGAATCTACCGACAGGTACAAACGCGGTTGTTGAATAAAGATCAAGGAAATTTGTGGTAAGCACCGTAGTAAATGTACCTAAATAATTTATTGTACCTATACGAAAAAAAAACCGTGGTAAAAAGTCGAGTCGAGTCGAGTCAAGTACGAGACACTGAAGACGGCCTTATTGTTGAGGTCGAAATACGTATCTGTCAAGATACAATTAAGTGGTGGAATTCAATGGGATTGTATAAACTCGTCTTATGACAAGTGAAAACATTCCACTAAAAAGCTCAAAATAATTTTCTTATCTACTATTACGTAGACTACGCTCTGTTTTTAAAACTGCTTTGAAATTTCAGTAAATTTTACCATGGTTTCAGAGAAATGCACTACTGTTTCAGTTCATGTGACAGCATTCAGCATGGGCCACAGTTGATTTTTACTGCGCGCATGGTAAATCAAACGGGTTTGTCTTCTGCTGAAAATCGTCGGTGCATATTCTTAAAATAACCCTCGGAATGGTAGTTTCGACTGCAATATTTTTTTGCTTGTACGCATAGTACACAGAAAAAAATTCCATGGTAACAATTACTATTTTGTAGACTACGCCATGTTTTTAAAACAACCACAAATTTTCAGTTAAATTAACCATGCATTCGGACAAATTCACCACTGATTCAGTTCATGTAACAACATTCCACCAGAACCACAGTTGATTTTTACTGCGCGCATGGTAAAATCAAACGGGTTTGTTGTCTGCTGAAAATCGTCGGTGCGTATTCTTAAATTAACCCTCGGAATAGTAGTTTCAACCGCAACATTTTTTTGAGTGTATAAATAGTGTGAGCTGCGATCATTTTCTTCATGTTCAGTCAAGTACGAGACACTGAAGACGACCTCACTGTTGAGGTCGAAATACGTATCTTTTAAGGTTAAATCGGATGGTACAAACTCGTCTTATGACAAGTGAAAGAATTTGTTTGATGAAAACCTGAAATAATTGCTGATGCAATATAAGAAAACTTTGAAAGTCATTCCGAAATTCCATACGAATTCTTTTGGGAATTTCTTCGGAGTATGTTTTAAGAATACTGCCAGTCCTTTCTCAAGAAATGCTCTCGAAAACTCTAGTAAGAATTTCTTTAAGTTCCTTCGAAGTTTTTCTCAGGAATTTCTTCAGATTTCCTGGAATTCTTTCGAAAATTCTCCTAAAAATTCCTTCACACATTAATCCAGAATTTTTTAGCAATTTTTCCAGGGGTTCCTTTAGTTTAGACCTTCGGAGATTCCTTTTTAATTTTTTACGGAATTCCCTCTGAGCATTCATTCGGGAATCCCTTCAGAAATGCAGGAATCCTTCGGAAATTTAATTTAGAAATCCTTTTGTGAATTCCTTTGAGAAATCTTTCTAACGAAATTCCTCCAGGAAATCTTTTTATATTTTCGTTCCTATTTTATACTTCAATAATTTTTCGGATGAATTCTTTCAACAAAATTTTTGGAATAATTTCTGCAAGTAATTTTGAGGAATATTACATTATTACTAAACCAATTTCTGAAGAAATTTGCTTTTTGGGATGTTCTACGAAAGAATCCCTGGAGGAGTTCTCGAAAGAATGTTCTCAAGAAATTTTTTTTTGAATGTTCTAAGAAATACTCAGTAGGAATTTCTGAATGAATTCTCGAAGAAATTTACAAAGAAAAACCTGAATTGGTTTTCAAAAAGAATTTCTTAACAAATTTCTGAACGAAATGTTGAATAAATTTCCAGAATAGTTATTAAAGGAATCCACAAATTCGGAAATTTCTTAAGAAATGTCTGCAAGAATTCGTTCAGGAATATATGAAGAAGTCGCTTCGGGAATTCTTCTAGGAATTTATCCGGGAATTCCTTTGAAACCCAGACAGTAGTAAATTAAAACATTATTTTCAGAGGTGATTCAGCCGAGGGCTGAAAGTCTCTTTAATAAAGATTTAAAAAAAACACTGTTTTGAATCTGCAATTAAGACTTCATGTCAAAAAGAAAAACCCACAAATATCAGGATTGCAGTCGATCCATCATCATACTTCTTCGGAAATTCTCAATAATTCCTTAGAAATTTGCTTCAGGAGTTGCTTCGGAAATTTCTCCAGCATACTTCCGGGCGATATTTCATGAATTTATCGAAAAGTTCGTTCGGAAAGTCCTCCACGCATTTTTTCGTAAAAATACCCCAGGAATTAATTCGATTATTTATCCAAAAGTTCTTTCAGGCATACCTTCAAAAATACCTCTAGGAGTTCCATCCTAGATTTCTCTAAGTAATACATCGGAGATTCCTACAGTGATTCATTACTGAATTCTTCAAGTAATTTATTTAAAAATTATCAAATAAATCTTGAAATTCCTTCAGAAATGTCTTTTGGAATTCTTTCGAAAATTTCTTTAAAAAATATTGTCTAAAATCCCCTCTGGATTTTTTTTTAGCAAATTTTCAGAAATTTAGAAGTTTTCCACCAGGATTCCTTTCAGGAATTTCCGAATGAAATGTATAAGAACTTTCCGAAGGAACTCCTGAAATAATTTCAGATACTTTTGAGCTTCTCCATACATTCCTCCAAGAATTCCTTTGGAGTTTTCTCCAGGGATTTTTTTCAGCAAATGCTCAGGAATTTACTTTGGATATAGATCCAGAAATTCGTATGGAAATGCATGCATTCTTTTAAAATAATCGTTTAGGAAAACCTTTAAAAAAAAAAACAATACTTGCGTCTAGAGAACTTCTTCAAAACATCCTTGACGATCAATTATTTAAAGAATTTCGTGGTCAGAATTCCTTCGGGAAATTCTTCGGCAATACTCACAGAAATTGTATCAGGGAAACCTTCTCAAATTCCTTTAGGAGAATTCCTTCAAATATTTCTTTTGAAATAATGTTCTAGCAATTCCTGCGGAAATTGGATCAGGAATTCCTTTAGAACGTCATCCAGGAGTTCTTTCGATTTTTTTACGAGTTCCTTCGGACATTCATCCGGAATTTTAATTTGTCTCAATAACCCTTCGGATATTCCTTTGAAATGGTTTTGAAAATCACTTCAGAATATTGATTCAAAAATTCTTTTGAGAATCATTCGGAAATTACTATAAGAGTACTTTTGGAAATTCATCTAAAATTCCTTTGAAATTTCCGTTGAAAGCCCTTCTGAAATTTTCTTTAGTATTACCTATTTAATTCTTTAATAAATTTCCTGAAAAATTCTTCCAACAAAGTTTCCGGAATAATTACTGCAGGAACTGTGACTGTACTTAAAGGATTTTCGGAGGATTTTTTTGGATACGTAAATAATTTTAAGCTTTTAGTGGAATGTATTTATCTGTCATAAGACGAGTTTGTACTATTCCATTTAATTCCATTACTTTATTGTACCTTTAACATATACGTATTTCGACCTCAACAGTAAGGCCGTCTTCCGTGTCTAGTAATTGACTCGACTTGGACTCATTTTTGGATGTTTTGTAAGGAATTTCCGAAGAAATTCACCAAGGCCTTCCTAAGAGAAATTTTTGAGGGAATGGAATTTATGATGGTATCCGAAGGAATTCCTGAAATATTTTTAGAAAGAGTTCTGGTGCAAGTATTTTAGATTTTTTTTTTGAAAATCCTGGGGGTTTTTCCTTAAGAGTAACTTAAGATATTTACGAAAAAATGCCAAAAGTTAATTTCTAAGGAATTATTGATATATTCCGAAGAATTATGGTCAGTAGTAAAATCCGGTTTAAACGCTGAAATTGCTTGCTATAAATCTCCTCACACATTACACACACAATTACAGTTCGTCCATTATCGAACAGGAATTGAAAATTTTAGGATATTATTCTAAAAAACTCCTTTTCAATTATAATCGATAAAATGCACTTGATTGAATCGGCCTGACATTATTTATCGCTTAACTGATTCTTCTTCTTATTGGCATTACATCCCCACAGTGGGACAGAGCCGCCTCGCAGCTTAGTGTTCATTAAGCACTTCCACAGTTATTAACTGTGAGGTTTCTTAGCCAGGTTACCATTTTTGCATTCGTAATATCATGAGGCTAACACGATGATACTTTTATGCCCAGGGAAGTCGAGACAATTTCCAATCCGAAAATTGCCTAGACCGGCACCGGGAATCGAACCCAGCCACCCTCAGCATGGTCTTGCTTTGAAGCCGCGCGTCATACCGCACGGCTAAGGAGGGCTTAACTGATTAGCGCCTCCAATTATAATTCTTACTACTTACGCCAAATAATAAATGAACCAATTACACCAAAAGTACTGGTGCCTCACCATTACCAGAACTCTGGCGCCGCCAGTGTAGTAGAGAATCTCCTTCCAGAAATTCTGTTGTACAAGTTCGTATTCAGGTATTCTTTTGAATTCTTTTGTATTCTTTCGTGAATTTCCTTAGGAAAACTTTAGAAAACACCTTCAGGACAGGCCTCTCGGAATCCAAAACTAAAAGCACTCGCGTTTTCAAGCGAACGCTATTCACAATGGAAATAACGCATTACTTTTCAATTCCACGCATGCTGCGACGCAGCCAATCTACAAAAATAAAAATGACAACTGCGCGTTGCTTGCACAGCACTAAATGTGCACTTGAAAATGCGAGTGAATTTTGAGTTGGATTCCGGGAGGCTTGCATCCGGATATTCCTACAAAAATTTCTGTAGAGATTCCTTTGTAAATTTCTTTACGAATTTCTTTGGAAATTTTAGTAAATTATTCAAAGAATTTCTTTAGAAATCATTTCTGGAATTCCTGAAGGAGATTGTTTCAGCGATTTCATTGGAAATTCCTCCAGTAGTTTTCCAGAAATTCCTTCGGTAGTCCTAGTGAATTTCTTTTAATAACTCTATTAAGAAATTTATTCGGAATTTTATTTTGGAATCCTTTTAAAATTCTGATAGGAATTCTTTCTAGAATACCTTCAGAAGAATACCTTTGAAAATTTTCTTGGAAAATCCATTCGAAATTCTATCGAAAATCTTTCCAAATTCCTTTAGATATTTAAAAAATCCCTTCAGATTCTCCTGCATGATTCCTTAATAGATCCTTCGGAAATTTTTTCTGTAATTCCTTTTGAAATTCCTCCAGACGTTTATTCAGGTACTCATTTTGGAAATACCACCAGGAATAAATTAGAAAATTATGCAAATAATTCCTAGGATGCACTCCGTTAGTGATTCCTTTGGAAAATCCTTCGGAAATTGCTTTGAATATTGATCCTGAAATTCTTTCGCAAGGTTCTTCCAGGAATTATTTTCGGAACGATTTTGGCGTTATATAATCTAATTTAAGGATAAATATTCAATTCGGTGGGTCACGTGTCCCAGCTTAGCTCCGTCAGTGGAGGCCGATAGCAATTGAAAATCGGGAACGAAAGTGGGGCTGGGTCGGCCACAGCTCACGTTAGGGCGGAAATGAAATATGTGAGCAAGCATTAGACTGGAACCCAGCTGGACAGCAGAGGCGGACCCAGAGATTCATGGCGGCGTAGCCTCCATTAAGAAATAAAAAAAGTTGAGTGAAATATATCTTGGCAACATGTTAAGCTGGACATCGCTCAGGATGAAGATCTTTTAAGTCAGCTCTTTGCCCCACTCGGTGTGTGCAGGACCCATAAGTAAAAAGTAAGTTAGTAAGTATGGACAGAAGTTTATCCATACTTTTCTTCGCTAGATTCTTGATTAAGATAATCAAACCAGGATCAATCGGCTAGTGTATTTTGGTAATTAAATAAGTCGAACGAAAAAAGCAAGTTCTAGTTAACTACAGTTTTAGTAGTAAAAGTAACAGACACTACTCACTTTGAAAATACTATAAAAAACTATAGGAAATGTAGTGTTCATTCATGACATCTTGTAGTCTGCTCTTAACATTGCCTCTCATGTCTTAGGTGCAGGCGTGTTTTGGGATATGTTTGACTTTTGTTTTGTTTGAAATTTCCCTGATTGTATCAGGAATTCTTTGATTATTCCAGGACTTTTACTGGTGGGAAAAAATCTTGAAAATTCCAGCACATTCCAGGTTTTCCAGTTTTTTTTAAATAGCAGAAGCCCTGTAAATGCTGAAACATTACATTTTTGCAAATCAACCCTTTCTTTCAAGAAAATGCTGATCCTGAGAAGAACCAATTGTCTTTTCCCAACATGCCTTTCCAATAGCTAACTGCAACCACTCGCTTGTCGGAATCTTGCGTTGAAATTTAACTTCGTGCTGTTTTTGTCTACCGGCCACACGGCGATGGCTTTTCGCTAAGACGCCACCATTTGGAATGAATTTTCAGCATCGCCACTAGTGGCGCGGGATCGCAACAGACGCCATTTTTGTAATCAACTATTTCTACACATAAAATGCTTATTCGTAAAGTTGAACGATCTGCAGCAACCACGCCGACGGCCAACACCAAAGTGATGATTTTCCGTTGATAATGTTACCAGCGCTTTCGTGTTACTGTGTCCACTCCGTTACGTGAAATCTTGTTCAAACTGAGGATTAAATCCAAACCTGCACGTTGCTTGATTTTAAAGTCTGTGCTTGCGATTCCGATTAATACAAAAAAGCGTTGACTCATCTTTGATCGAATGGTAAAAACATTTGAAAAACCATCGAGAAACTGCTGAGATAATTTCGTGACGGTCTCCGATTTTCGCAATCGCAAAGTGTACCCCAATATAGAAAAGACAGATGGAGTCCTACGTCAAAAAAATGTTGTCAATCTGATAGTTTGTAAAGCATCGTAACATTTTTTAACAAATTCCCTCCATCGACCGAGGAACACTGAAAGATTTTTTTAAAATATTCCTGACGGTCTTATTGAGCTTTTTATTATTATTATTACTTGGCTTGGAATAAAAATTTTGATGTTCCATTCAATGCTGAATATATTTATAAGTATTTATAAATCTATTTCTTTCATTTTTAATAACTGTTTTGCTCCCCTCGATGCATCATAAACCATTTCTTCCTACAAGTGGGAGCCCGAGGACGAAAATTGTTGAATTGTGAAGCAGAGCCTCTCCTCCCCAAAGGAAAAAGGTTCAAAAGCAAAAAAGTGAGCCTGAGCACGATGATGAGAGCGCCGCCAGATTGCTAGGCAACCGTCTGCTGCTGTTTCGCGGCGGCGGCGGCGACGACGACGACGATTGTTGCGTTCCATCGCAGGACCAACCGGGCTGCTTGCTGGATGTGGGAACATTTTTCTGAATGGAGCTTTGAGTGTTTTGGGATCAGATCGGTGGGAGATTGAGAGAAATTAAAGAACAAAGGGAAGGACTGGTACGTTGTCACGTGAAATGGCTGGACAGTGCTGCCAGCGGTGACGTGGCGCGAAAGGAGCGTGAGTGCTGGTTAGTTTGTTTTTATTTTCGCTGTTATCAGAGGCCGCGGAGTGAGCGCGCGCTCCAGAATTGGGATTGCCACCAACAGGGCCGCGCGCATGTGTCCGCTGGGTCGTGGGGTGGTGCTGGCTCGTTCTGGTGCACACGTGGTTTGGTTGGGATACGAAGCTGTACTAAAATGGGAGAATGGTTCGCTCCGACTCACGGGTGCCATCTCCGCTCGGATGAGTGACCGTGTGCTAAAATCAGGGGGATATCCTTGCTCGGCAATCTGGCTGGCTGGTCGGAGCCTGTGCTCCAGTTGGTGTTCCGGTTTAGGGTCGTGCTGTTGTTTTTGTATAAATTTGTTACTTAATGCTTTAAATATATGTGCAGTGAGAGTATACTTTTCTTTTTGAGTTGATCACTATTAGCCACCTTTTATCTTCGTGAAGAAAATCTTGATAAAGAAGGAAATCGCGATAGGAAAAAGGATTTCCATGTGGTGGGAAAAAGAATCCACATTGTGAAAGGTGGGGCAAGTGGCAACTGAAGAAAAAACGGAAAACCAAAAGCGAAAATGATTGGCATTGAAAGTAGCAGGTGAAAGTTGGGGAGGAGGAAAATCTGTTGAAGATGAGCTGGTGAACGGTTTTCTATCTCGGTTGTGCTGATAGTGACAGCAAAAAGTGGCCCTGCAAGATGCTGGATAAGCTTTGGAGGATGTTGTAAATGGTGGTTCACGAGTGTTGACGCGTTGAAGGTAGTAATGAGTTTTTCAAGATGGATTAGGACCACCGAGAAGCGGATGCAGGATCGGCAGCCAGCAATTGAAGGAAAATGGATTTGGTGGAAAGCATCCAGTGGTTTCCGTTTGAATGAATAACTGTGAGTGTGGGCCCCAGCCAAAACCCTGAGGCAATCTTCCCATCAGAGGAAAGAAATTTGTGGGATTTTTCGGAAGAGTTCACCCGCCATCATTCGGAATGTGCAGTGTGTCAGAAACCAGGGCGACAATGTGTAAATCTGGGAAAAATTGATAATTGGAAAATTCAAGAAGACTGATCAGTGGGAAATTTTCACTTGTTGGAAAATCTTGTAGGAGTGAAAAACGAGAAAAGTGTGCAGCACACGGGAAATAGCGTGAGCGTTGGCTTGAAAAGTGAGCAGAGCAGGAGAGCCGAAGCTTTGAAGGATTGAAGCAGAAGCTAAGTTGAGAGCTGAGAGTACGGTGCAGTTGGAGTTTGGAAGCCCCTGGAGCTTATCGGAAGAAACAAGGGCTCCTACCGCTAGTGAGTGTGGTGCGTTCGATAAATTCTCACGCTCGTACGGTGTGTATGTGCGGGCTAGGATTTGCATCCCAATCAACGAAAATGTGCCGTGAATCCGGAGTGATTACTGATAATGATCGATTCGAAAGAAGTGGTAATATATTTATTTGAAACCTTATTCCTTATGTAGTACCTTAAGAGTGTTTATTTCATCCAGCTATTAATATATTTCTCTGTGTATTAACTAAACATCTGAAAGATGTCGCAAGGGTTATAGCGAATTTATAGTTCTAGAACTATTTCATGGTAACATATTTTTCCTAGCCTAATCCCATCGATATTTTCTTGCGTGTCTCTGCGTGTATCAGTATGCGTACACACATCGAAAAAAGCATCAAGAGCGAAGCAATTTACAGTTCACTCGTTTGTGTGTATTTGCTACACGCTCGTCCGAGAACAATAAAAGGAATGAGCGCAAAAAATTTGTCCTTCAAAATTGTGTTCTAAAAACTCAACTTTTCTCATCTCGGTCCTGCCACAATAACCAACAACCTGTTTCGGAATCGGACTACAATTGAGTTTCCATGTCCACCCACGTATATTTTAGCACCATTGCACGCCACCCGCCCCACGAGCCTGCTTTGAAAACTTAGCGTATCTATCTCCGGAAAACTTCACAAGAAGGCAAAAGTTTTTGCCGCGAGGAAAACCGCCAAATAAACGCTCATCACATTAATTGATGCCGACATTCCTCGCTTTTCCTATCTGCTTGTTTGATCTCATCGGGTGCGTCCCTGAGCGAGTATTATTTTGTCTTTGTAACGACCTACTTATTCATACGCTATCCATTTTTTTTCCTTAAACCGTAAAGTACTTGCAGAAGCAATTCTTCGAACATTTCATTTTTGGGTAGTTTTTGTTGTTTCATTTGTTTTTTTTCTTCTCATTTTTCTTAAATTGATACGCACAAAGGATTTTGAGTAAAAGTTGTACATTTTTGAATTTAGTATGGAGAAACCGATCAGTGTAAGCAGGAGTCAAAGTAAGAATTTCAATTATTCTCAAGAATCCATTTTAGTGGAGGATGGGGAAAGCTTGGTCGTTTTGGTATATGGCTCATTATGATCGAGCGTATACTTCTCAGTTATTAAAATTTGTCAATAAGTTTTTTGTAGGTTTCATTTCTATGTGTTCCTGCAACATATGGAATCACTTTGGAAACGGATCTCTGAAGCTAATAATTCGTGTAAATTCTTCGAAAGGTCGCAGCAGTTCAAAAAAGCAACTAGCACTGTTCCGTGAATATTCCATTGAATTATGTACAGTGGAAATAAGTTACCGCAGGTCTTGGATGATGCAAGGGAGTTAACATGTTTATTCTAAAGAATTTAAACGTATTTCTTGCACGAATTTATTTGCGCGAATGAGAAATGGTTAAAATGAGTCATAATGTTACTTGACTCTGCAATTTGAATTTTTGATGTTATATTCACATTCCAAGCCATCGGGCAGATCAATCGATGAGTACGAATATAATAATAAGAACTGGATCTTTGTCGATTTTCTGGTCACCCAGCATTTCTATTAGCAGATCACAGACCGGGGAAGTAAAGAAATGTCACAATGGAAATCGGGAGAATAAAACTGTCATCACTTGAATATTTAGCTTGTATAAAAAATGTAAACATAAAATGCTGTAAATGTAAATGAACAGTTTTTTTAAATATATTGAATTGGAACCGAGTTTGACGGTTCGATTGGAAACAATATGGCATTTCCGCCCATCTTTTATTCTAGTATTCAATTTTTTATCATTTTAAGACCGAATCATCATCCAGTGCGATTCCCTGGGAATTAAGTTGAATTCAATTTGGTGTGCTGCATAACGAAAGCCCTTTCAATGCATCAATGCCCAGTCGAACTAATTACAACTTTGTTGTGAGGAGATGTGTTGCATGATATCGTGACCACTGATGATGTCAGAGTTCTGGTTATGGTGGGGCTCCAGCAATTTTGGCGTCATTGATAATTTGGCGTCAGCAGTCAGAGGAGCTCATTAGTTAAGTGATTATTCAGCTTAAACGTTTTCAGGTAGTTTCAAATAAAGCGAAATTTGAATTTTTTTTATTGTCTTGAAATTGTTTAGAAATTGGTTGGAAAACTCTCTAGAAACTCCAATTTTCTTCGATTTCTTGGGAATTTTCTTAAGAAGTTCCATCGGAAATTCCTCCAGAAATGTATTGGAACATTCATCTAAGTGTCATATCAGAAATTCATTCAGAAAATCTTTCGGAAAATCTTCCAGACATTGTTTTGTAACTACGTCAAGAAATTCTTTAGAAAATTTCTCCATTGTTTCTTAAACTCTTCCAGAAATTCTTTGGACATTTCTCCAGGCATTCCTTCGCAAATTATTCTGGGTATTTCTTTGGAGAAACCTCTGGAAATTAATTCAAAAATGCGTCCAGATGTTATTTCAAAAAATAAATTTTTAGAATTCTTTCTGGTTTTCTTTCAGGATCTCCTTTAGAACTTCCTCCAGGAATTCCTTCGAAAATTACTCAAGGAAATGTTTAAAAATGCCTTAAGTCTTTGTTTTGAAATGTCTTTGGAAATAGCTCCGGATTTTTTTGCAGGAATTACTCCGAAAATGCGTACGGAAAATTCCTTTTGGAGTTTAATCAGCAATTCTTTGAGGAATTCCTTAAAAAATTCGTATAGGAATTTCTTCGAAAATTTATTGAAGAATTCCTTCGGAAATTTCTTTATCCGGTGGGACTTGAAAGTTCGGGAGGGAGCAGGATCTGGTGGTGATGAATCGCGAAAAGTGAAGCAACGGAGGGTCTGATATAGTGCGATCTTAAAAGTCAAGGTGGATGGGGGAAAACTACACTTGCCATCAGGGTTGAAATATGTCAAAGTCAATGCAATGAAAAACATGGATCTCAGCATATTCTCCGGTCAATCTCATCGCCGCCGTCATGAGTGCGACTGTAGGACACCCAAAAAATCATTCCAGCACCAAACATTCAATTTACCATTCAACCCAACACAAGTCGCTCTGATAGGCTGCTCACTTCGTGCTCTGCTGCATGAATGTGAGTGGTCCATTTTAACGCATTTTACTTTGGTGAATTTCATATTCCTGGTGCACTGGGTCATTTGAGTTCTGTTGTTTACTCCTCTCCCTCTTCGGGAATGTGAGATCGATTTCAAGGAAGGAAGAAAATATAAAAATGAAATAAAAACATCATCTTCATGCCGTGCTGCTGAATATTTACAACCCTGCTTGCCACTGAAAGCGTTTACTTCCCTCCACAGTTCAGCGGCGGTGACTTGGGCCGAGTTCTTCCATTGCTTTTTTATTGCTTCTTGGATGACGGCACGGCACTCGTAGTTATCTGTATGTTTGTTTCTTGGATGACTGGCTAGGAGTCTCCAAAAAAATCGGAGAGCCTTCCTACGTTCTATTACCACCCGACGCGATTCGTCCGAAAAATTTGATTTCTGCATCGAAGAGCAGAAAATGTATTAGTGCAGGATCGATCATGTCGTAAATCTTTTTTTTAAGATCTTTATTGAAGTGATTTCAGTGTGTTCGCCATTCGCCAAGTACTGCAGAAATGCCGCGAATACAACGTGCCCACACATCATCTATTCATCGACTTCAAAGCCGCATATGATACAATCGATCGGGACCAGCTATGGCAGCTAATGCACGAAAACGGATCTCCGGATAAACTGACACGGTTGATCAAAGCGACGATGGATCACGGTGATGTGCGTAGTTCGTGTTTCAGGGGCATTCTCGAGTCCCTTCGAAACCCGCAGAGGGTTACGGCAAGGTGATGGTCTTTCGTGTTTGCTATTCAACATCGCTTTGGAAGGGGTAATACGAAGAGCAGGGATTAACACGAGTGATACAATTTTCAATAAGACCGTCCAGCTATTTGGCTTCGCCGACGACATAGATATTATGGCACGTAACTTTGAGAAGATGGAGGAAGCCTACATCAGACTGAAGAGGGAAGCCAAGCGGATCGGACTAGTCATCAACACGTCGAAGACGAAGTACATGATAGGAAGAGGTTCAAGAGAAGACAATGTGAGCCACCCAACGCGAGTTGGCATCGGTGGTGACGAAATCGAGGTGGTAGAAGAATTTGTGTACTTGGGCTCACTGGTGACTGCAGAAAATGATACCAGCAGAGACATTCGGAGACGCATAGTGGCTGGAAATCGTACATACTTTGGACTTCGCAAGACGCTCCGATCGAATAGAGTTCGCCGCCGTACCAAACTGACAATCTACAAAACGCTCATTAGACCGGTAGTCCTCTACGGACACGAGACCTTGACGATGCTCGTGGAGGACCAACGCGCACTCGGAGTTTTCGAAAGGAAAGTGCTGCGTACCATCTACGGTGGGGTGCAGATGGCGGACGGTACGTGGAGGATGCGAATGAACCACGAGTTGCATCAGCTGTTGGGAGAACCATCCATCGTTCACACCGCGAAAATCGGAAGACTGCGGTGGGCCGGGCACGTAGCCAGAATGTCGGACAATAACCCGGTGAAAATGGTTCTCGACAACGATCCGATGGGCACAAGAAGGCGAGGTGCGCAGCGGACAAGGTGGATCGATTAGGTGGAAGATGACTTGCGGACCCTCCGTAGACTGCGTGGTTGGCGACGTGTAGCCATGGACCGAGCCGAATGGAGAAGACTCTTATATACCGCATAGGCCACTTCGGCCTTAGTATGAATAAATTAATAAATAAATGAAGTGAATTTTCCTATAACAAGACTTCATTACTGTCGTGTTGTAGAAGTTCATTATATATCGAAGAGGGTTGATTTCGCGTTAGATTGATATGAAAACTCTGTTTTCGCCTGTGTGTTAACAAAATAACTTCGTCACTTACCAAGGTGATTTCTTGTGAATCACCTTCTTAACTAACCAACTATTTATTTCCCGTGGCGCTCACGGAGATGCAGAGGATTCCTCGATCTCTTGTAGTAATGAGTAATGGGCCATTGCCTGTAGTGACTCAACGCTGATAGACTCATTGCTTGCGGCGATGAAATCGTTTAGGTTTGGTATTTAACCTCCAATTTTCAATAACACACAATAGAACAGGATTCCACGTCAAATGCTATTAAGGACATAGTTGGAAGAGTACAACGATGGCAGTCAATATGGCACTAGACCTTCCACGGGTCAACCCCACACCTCCCGCACTCCTCTTCCACCAACATTCGAATTCATCGAACAGCATCGAACAAAAGTTTAATATTCAAATTACTAACCTGTTCACAGCATATTTATTCACTTCCCGTGATAATTAACATGTTTCTCCAAAGGGTCCTATGTATTTTGGCTAGAATTATATCATAAATCAGCAGTTTTGTGCCAATTAATTGGCCTTTCGCGATTTGGTGGGGTTATCACTGCACTTCACTTCTTCTCAAAGGGCATTGGAAAAATCAAGTTTTTACTCACTTCTCCACACATAAGCGATTAAAAACTGATCGCGGAGCGAATGTAAACACCGGTACCGCTCCGCGATCAGTTTTTAATCGTTTTTTTTCGGGCAAAAATAGCACCTGTCATAAGACGAGTTTATACAATCCCATTGAATTCCACCACTAAATTGTATCTTGACAGATACGTATTTCGACCTCAACAGTAAGGCCGTCTTCAGTGTCTCGTACTTGACTCGACTTGACTCGAGTCGAGTCAAGTACGAGACACTGAAGACGGCCTTACTGTTGAGGTCGAAATACGTATCTGTCAAGATACAATTAAGTGGTGGAATTCAATGGGATTGTATAAACTCGTCTTATGACAGGTGAAAACATTCCACTAAAAAGCTCAAAATAATTTTCTTATCAAAAATAGCAGTTTATACTACCGATAGCAGCAAACTAATAACTAGGGTGGCTCAAAAATGAATTTGCTCTGCTAGACTCAGTCGATTATGTATCATATTTTGGGTGTCGTCCGATGGTTTGGGTCAGTTTGAATAGGGGCTTATCGTGCACAGGTCGTTTCAGGTTTGTATGACAGTACATATGGCGAGGTTGAATTTTACATTTTACATTGTGGCAAACCGTCATTGGGCGCTGGCGAGGGGGGAGACCTTATGACTGGATTTTTAATGGATCTTTCCTGCGGTGCGATTTTCGTTCAGTGTCCATTTTCGTCCATTTTCGTCCAGTCTCTGGAATGCTGCTTTCAGCTATGTGGGTTCTCTTTCCGCCAGTTTTTGTTCAATTCGTTTTTTGGAGACCACTCGGAGCATGGGATGGAATCGAGTGAGCGTGTTGGAGCTGGGTCGTTTTTTGAACCACCCTACTAATATTTTATGTTTTTTTTATATAAATACGACACTAATACTACTAAAGTATATGACAGTTTTTATTGTACCAATACTTTCAAAGCTTTGTTTTGGTACTCAACCCACCTTCACCTTAAGGTGAATAAAATAAAATAAATAATAAGAATAAAAGCTTCAAAAATTGGCAATTTTTTTAAATTAATTTTTGGCGTAAAACATGTATTTTGGCCACAACTTTTGAACCCACTATTCAATGCAACCAATTTACAAAAAAATAATTGCAGATTTTTCGGAAACTCGACCGTACGAAAAAAATTTGCTGAATCACTTTACTGTGCATATGCACAGCACATGTTTCGAAATGGATAGGCGTGATAACTCCTACTCAACAAGACCACTTAAAAGTCACGTTTGCGGTGAAGCCATCAGAATCTGAGTACCAACCTCCACTGCGGTTAGCTCTTTTTTGAAAATTGAATATCTGTCGGTACATCACATGAGGATTTGATATTTTATGCAGGTAAAGAGCTTTCTAGAAACTTCTTTCCGTACTACATAAGATGGTGAAGGGACCGCTGCAAGTTTCGTTTTCAGAAGTTTCCGGTATTAGGAGGTGTCAGGCGCTGGGGGATTTCCCCCTAATTGAGATAATGAATTTTTCTGGCAACAAAATTATAATAGCAATAATAATTTTAACAATACCCTGATCTTAGTATACAGCAGCTTATGTTCGACAAACTGCTAATACAACATGATATTAATTTGTTTTTCTCTTTTGCTTTAGAAAAACAGCTCTTCGGAGTAGATTGGAAGACTTAAATTTGTATTTATTGGGTTTATGCTATTAAAAGCTAATTATAATTCCCTCTAGCCCTATTACGCTTGTTGTGAGTAATGTCTGAAACTTTTGTGTAAAGATACCGCATTTATGACTTCTTCATCTCCAATGACGTTATTGAAGTAAATAGGAAAAAGTATCTACCAGCGTTAAGCTAGAAATATAAAAAAATGCCTGGAGGAAGTTTTGTCACAAACCAATTCAAGACTAGCACCGAAAAGGAAGCGATAAATTTAGGTTCTCCCCAAGATACACTTTGGTGGAGACTTCATTGCCTCTACACGCACCTTCATCTATATTCTCCTGGTCGAAGATGTGTTTTATCCAGCCAACCGGGTCATATATCTCGCTCGGTAAAACCCAACTGAAACTGGTAGAGGCGAACGCACGTCATCACGGTTGGCCACAAATAGGCAATAAGGGATTCGCCGGTGAATTCTAATGCACGGGCACTGTGATCACAGCACTATACTCTTCCTTTCGCTCACACTTTAACGGTTTTTTTGTTTATGTGAATGTGAAGTCAGCGAAGCCAATTTTAACCGAAAGCATACATCCATAATTTATGCTCGGGCTGTGGTGAAAATTCGTTCTCCAGCGCGCTTCCGGTAGCTCCCAATGAATTAAGTGAAAATATATAACCGATTTCCTCAAATCCGATGAGCTCGCTTCGCACTTTTGAAATCAGCGTCGATTGGACTTCAATTAGCTGATAGAGGCTTAATGCAAACACAGCTGATCCTCCCGATGACATGATGTACGTAACTAATTCGTAATGAATGGGGGGGCATACAATAGGCCTTCCCACCCAGCGGAACTCATTCTCCGGCCACCCACTCCCGACTGAAATTATAGCGATAATCTCACTTCGGAGGCGGATAAGTTATTGCGATTTACCAATCCGTGGTCCACTGAGCCATATCGGAAGGGATGAATAATTAAATGTCCAGCCCATGTTTGATACTTTTTCCCCGAGTAGTTCCGGTAGCCGTGCGCACTGATTATTATTTATGGAGCTCGGTTTCTGCTGTTATCCACGTTGGTTGGCAACAACATCCAGCAGATACTCTAATTGTTGCTGTTTAGTGCGAGCATAAAGTGTCATTAATCATAAAATATTCATGTCAGATTACGTTTGTGCGGTGTATTATGGCCACCGGACTGATTATGACGATTATTACACAAAGCAAATTGGAGCAGACCGGAATGGTTCATTGTTGATGTAGCTGATCATTGGCTTCGAAAGTTGTTGGATTGAATGAATAGATTTCGAAAATACAAGATAAGAATGTTAATCGTTATCAAATTCAATAGTGATCAACTAGGCTTTGCCTTCTGTCGAATGCAACTTACTGCGAGCAAATCGATTAAAGGTTACTATATGAAACGTTAACCAATGATTCTCTTTGCTTTTGTGCACACACACAAAAATGGAGTAAAATGATAACTTTTCCGTACAACTTTGTTGTAAGAGAAAGGCAAAAAGGGTTGTTTCAAATTAATAATTCCATGCATATCGGAAAGAAGCTATTTAAGTTCATAGTTGCCAATTGACAGGGCGAAGCAGCCACTTTGCACCATCACCCTTTCTGATCTCGTCTAACAGACTAATTAAATTAGTCTCGCAGCATCCGTTAGGTAATGCCACACCTGGTAATTGACACGGTGATGTATAACTGTATTAGCCGAAAGTCAATTACTGCGAACTTTTTGCCGAGGATTGTTTTTGCTGCAAGACCATGTGTAATCGATGGCGTTGCTACAGCATGAGTTAAAAAAAGCCTAAATAGTGAGTTTAGAAATATAATTGCATAGGAGATTTTCGCAAACTAGAGAAAGAGGTATTTTTTTTAGTTTATACTTAGAAAATGCCATATCAATATTCTCTTAACAGGAGTATTCATTTGTCGACAATTTTCTTATTAATTCTTCAAAGAGTTCATCTCATAATTCTCTTGAAATAATTACTGAATTGTTCTATTATTTCTATAGGTTTTTTTCCTGGTTTCCTTTTGGAATTTCTCCAAAAAATCCTTTGATTTTGTAAGATGGTTCGAGACCCCTCCCTTTTTGGAAAGGGGGCTCCCATACGAATTAAACAGAAATTTCTCATAACTCGAGAACTAAGCAGAGAAATGAATTTTAGGCGAAACGAAGTTCGTTGGGTCTGCTAGTCTTGAATAAATTACCAGTAGAACACCTCAAATAATATCTGGGCAATTTCATCTATCCGTGTGTGAAGAGAATCGTTAAGGAATACAAAGTGGAATCTCTGAAGAAAATCATATTCAAAATATGAAATCGGGAATCGGTATTCCAGCATATTTCGAAATATAATCAGATGGACCACACTTGGATGGACTGCACTTCTATGAACTTGTTTTGTAAAATCTTATACTTCGCCTGTATTCCTATCAATATCTCAAAAACCATCGTCGTTGTCAAAACCATGGTTTCAAAAACTAGAGAGCGAAATTCCGATGCATGAACCCTAATTTTGAACATTTATTTTTCAAAAAATTGGGTATCAATAAATGTTAAACAAATTCCATGTAGAAATTTTTGATGGCATAGGTACTCAAAGGAATTTCAGGGAAACTTTTGTCGTATTACTATTAACGAGAATATTAAAGGACTGCAAATAGTAATTTCTGGAAGGCTGGAAGGCTATGGATTAATTTGAGAAATCTTGATGAAATCAAGGTGAATACAAACAGGTGTAGCAGTATGCCAATTTCATGATTCAGGCATCTTGGATTTTTGGCATCTCTGAAGAAACCTTGTTTAGAAATATCTGCGAGAGATCATGAAAGAATTTCTGTTTTTAATCCTGAAGCAATTGCAAACAGTAGTCTTCAAGAAATCCTATAGGACCAAATCAGGGATGGCATTGTGCACTTCGACTCGAAACGAGCAAACCATGCAAACTGTCGTACGAAAAAGCTGTCGAAAGGAGATACGCTATGAGGCCCCAGTTTCTGAGAATCCTTTCGAATAAAATAGAAAATTTCCTGTATATTATTAGATATGATTATTTACCTAACTAATGATATGATTATTTATCTAACTAATGATATGATTATTTATCTTAACTATCTAACCCCACGTTTGTGTCATTATAAGCTTGCACATGTGCGTGATTTTTTTTTATTTCGCACGAAGCAAAGAATAGAGAGTACATATTTCTCATATGTTAGCGCTTTTTATATAACAACATGATTTAAGAGCAAGAAAAGCCATTTCCCCCCGAAAGTTTTCGTAAGGGAGCATTCTGTGCTCCTGAGATTGATTGAACATTACGAACCCTGAATTCACATTAAAGGCCATTTATCGTCATTGCCAAAAATAGCACTTTTAACTTTTCAGCGCTCGTAGTATTATAACAAGTGTTGAAAGTATTGAGATTGGAGAATTATAATAAAACGGTAAATGAGGAGGTAAAAGTGAAGAGTGAGTAGCGAGCAGGATGAAGTTGGATGAGGAAAGAGAGTAGTGAAGAATGGGAATGAGAAGCGGAATGCGACATGTGAGAAATTAGATGCGGAAAGTGAGAAACAAGAAGCTAAATGTGAGAACGAGACGCCAAACGCGAGAAATTAGATGTGATAAGGGAAGAGTAAAAAATAAATAAGATATGAGAAAAATAAAAGTTAGAAGCGTTAGGCCAAGGGTGAGAATTTTTAGATTTCATAAATTCAAGAAAATATAATCAACACTCAATATGGCAAATCCACTAATGAAAAAAAAAAAACATTTTCATAAGCATCTTCTTCATGAATTACATCCTGATATTTTGTTATCATTTAGTATAAGTTCCTGCTTCAAACAATTCACTTTTAGGCAAAGTTGTAGGAAGCACATCGCACCAAAAATCCATCTAAATGAGAATCATCTTTTGAAACTAGTTATTTGCAAACTACCCCACGGTGTGTCTATGGGGAAATATTATTTTTCAAAAATCAGTATCTCTGAAACACCCACCACGTGAAAGCAGATGCTCTCCTCTTTCATATAGTGGGTAAACTAAAATGTTCTATCGGGGGATCTAGAACAATTTTTATTTTTTTCGCTATTTTTGGTGCAAACTCCATAGAAATCTCAAATGATAGCCGATTTACACCCCCCAAAAATGTATGGAAAAATGACCCCCGATAGAACATTTTAAAAATGCACCTACGTGAAAAAGGAAAACGTATACTTTCGTGTAGTGAGTGTTTTAGAGATACTGATTTTTTGAAAATAAGCCTCTTTGGACAAACACACCGTGACCCGAATTACTGAATAATAAAAGCCTTGCTTGGGATTGTGAATAAAATCTCAATTAAAAATTGTGAAACGTTTTCAGATTTCGATTGAAACCGAAATTGAGATAAACTTCTTGGAGTCTTCATGAGAATTTAGAATTATGAAAGATGAAATTATCCAGTTTTCCGCGAGCGGTAATAGCCGCTGACTTGCCAAGTATCTGATTTGACGCTTGTGGAGCATCCGACGCCAACTGCACCCGAGCATGTAGTGATGATGTAGTGGATTCACGCCTTCTTATTTACTGCATTGATCAACATGCTTGAAACAGTAGGTGCAGTTGACCTCCTCAAACGCCAAATCAGAGACTAGCCCACGGGTAAGTTGGCGGCCGTTACCGCTCGCTGAAAACTGGATATCATTTAAGCAAAAGGCTAAGAGCTGCTTTCTTTGGAAAATATTCTTTCACGAAAGCCCGATCATGATTTTCATCATTTTCATTTTCAAATTTTGTCGTCTAATTTGATTAAGAAAATTATTGTGTCTCAAGTCAAGTTGAGGTCGAAATACGTATCTGTCAAGGTAGAAATAAGTGGTGGAACTAAATGGGGTTGTACAAACTCGGCTTATGACAAGTGTCTAATTTGACCTTTTTTGCTTTTCTCTTTTACGTAACGATGGTCTGGATGATTCGGTATAAGACACATTCCAGCGTAACGCGACACCATGAGGAGCCGACTTTCAGCGAGAAATTAGGTCTGCATTCGAAAATTAGCCTCGGGGACATATGATTAAACAGGTGTAAAATTATGCTCACTAAATTTCCTTTCTGATAGAATATTCATTTTGAGATTTATCGCTTTGAATATGATAAATATAGCGCGCTGCATTTCGTAACGCGACACCATCGCTGAATTGCACTTTTTCGCATTTTGAAATGCAATTGCGATTTTCAGCTCTGGTATACGGTTTGGAGTCTCGGTTTATTCTAAGCATTTCTCGTATACATCAACAGAAATGAGGCTGTGAATTAAAATCGCAGGATAAAACGGAAATTATAATGAAAATAACTGAATTGATATGAACACCGCCGCGTTACGCTGATCAACAAACAGTCTCCTGCAAATGGTGTCGCGTTACGCAAACGTGTTTATCGTTGATAGAATACGTAATTTCAGCCGATTTCGATGCGACATGTTATATTCGACACAGAATATTATCACATTATCTATCGTTGAATGTAGTTCGAGTTGGTGGTTACGATCTGGAGTTTCAGTTATTAAAGTTTGAGGGACTAACCGGCACAAATATAGAACTGAACCAATTCCTTTCGTATCACACATTCATTCAGTTTTAGAAACAAATTAAATGGTACTGGGTTTTCCTATTTTTATATTAGTCACACCCAAGTATGACCCGGATTGGTTTTTAAGTACGTGGTCAGACGATCGATCCCCCTGGAAGTGAGTTTTTTTACACTGAAAAGTTCTATATTGCCTTTTTTCTTCGTTAACCATTTTGAAAGGTGATGATGGCCCAAGAAGCTCAGCAATGTTGAAAGGAATATTTCTGTCGTTTTTGCCTTTCTCGTATACTAAGTATACGGTAAAGGCTATATGATCGCTCCAAAAACAAACTTTTTATAGAAGGCCCGGAGACCCATAGTGTTATATACCGATCGACTCAGCTCGACGAATTGAGGTGATGTCTGTGTGTATGTGTGTGTGTCTGTGCGCACCCCACCCAAAAAAAAATGTCACTCATTTTTCAGGTACTTATCCTTAACCGATTTACTCGCAACAAGTTGCATTCGACGCAGGATACTCTACCATTGTTTCCTATTGAAAATTGGTCAGATCGGACTGTGGGCTCGGAAATTATGGCCAAAATACCACATTTTTATAGAAAAATTTAGTAAAAAAATGTCACTCACTTTTCAGGCACTTATCCTTAACCGATTTACTCGCAACAAGTTGCATTCGACGCAGAATACTCTCCCATTGTTTCCTATTGAAAATTGGCCAGATCGAACTATGGGCTCAAGAGTAATGGCCAAAATACTATTTTTATACTGCACGAGAAAGGCACCATCACCGCTAGGTGGATTAATCAGGGCTTTTATTCTACGTTTCTACTGGAACGTTGTCTGTTTTCAACTTTTTGTTTATTTCCGAACAGATTGGAATACGTCTCATGTCTCAACCAATGTTTATCACAAGAACGTATGCGTCGTGCCCTGAGTGCACTAGTTTTAACTACATTTTCAATTCTTTACGCTATCATCAACACTACTCAGAAAAAAATACTCAATTTTGAAAATAGTGTTTATATCCTGGTGTAAAATAATTGTCTTATTATTGTATATTCATTTAGGTCAAAGCGAAGTTCATTAGGATGCCTGATATAATATGTCGTTATTAACGAACCAGCCCAATGCTGGTTCATCTCGATTAACATAAAATGGAAAAAAAATTTCAATTTATCACTCAGCAGTTAACCTTTTTCGATAGGCCCTTATTCTTGCATTGGTTTGGTGAATTTTTATGCCACACGCTATTCATTATATTTTTGACTACCGGTGACCAACACTCTTAAATTATTTCACCGATATTGACTGTGAAAATCTCTGTTAAAGTTCTTAAGATGAAATATCGACTAAATTGACGTATGTTCACGGCATCTTCTTTGAGCGCTGACGTACTTGGCTGTGACGATCTTGGTTAAAGAATAAAAAATGCCGAGCTAGTGAGAGCGAACGAAAGGAAAATTAACTAAAATATTAAAAATCATCAAATTAAATGGAGAAAAGAAAACACGAGTCTTTCGGTTCCTCAAAGGTAAAAATATGTTTAAAAATCAAGATAAAACTTGTTATGAAAAACATAACTGCGGCTCCGTAACGCTTCACGTCAGATGAGTCTTTAAAATAAACGAAGCATTGAAAAAAATATAATCATACTTGGCATCCACAAACAACAATTAATTGCATATTATTCGGCAACTCGGCCGTACGAAAACCATTTTTTTGTTAAATATCTTGGCTGTGCATATGCACAGCATATGTTTCGAAATGGACAAATTGATATGAAATTTGCGAAAAAGAATCCACGTGTCTTGAGGGACTCGAACCTCAACCTCCTACTCTCTAGATAGGCGTGATAACCCCTACACAACAAGACCACTTAAAGGTCACGTTTGCGGAAAAGCCATCAGAATCCGAGTACCAACCTCCACCGCGGTTAGCTCTCTTTTTTGCAAATTGAATATCTTTCGGATGCTTGATTTGCCCAATCTCCACATTTGCTTTACTGTTGTATATCCACAGCCAAGCGAGTGCACATTGTTTATTAAACGAGAGGATCGCACTCCATGCCCCCCAGCAACGGACTGGGCGGGACGGTATAGAATGATTTTTAACAAGATATTTAACAAAAAAATGGTTTTCGTACGGCAGAGTTGCCGAATAATATGCAATTAATTGTAATCAAGTGTCGGTCTTTCACCGTCATTAGTCGTCTGAGTACACGCGACCGTTTATGTAAAGGCAATCAAATGCAAAAAAGAGAGCTAACCGCGGTGGAGGTTGGTACTCGGATTCTGATGGCTTTTCCGCAAACGAGCGATTCCAAGCAACAGCATCAAAATTTAAGAAAATTTTTAATTCATGTTTTTCTATTGAGTTGAAACTTTGCACAGTTTTTCAATTTCATCTAAATCGTCATTTTTCGATATCAAATCTTCATATTGAGTCACGACTAACTTTTCAAAAGGGTGTATGTGAAAATGGTTCAAAAATATTTAAAAAGCTGCACAGCAAAAACGGAATGTTCGATTGTTATGATTTTTTCAGCAAAGTTAGACAACTAAATGGTGATTCTTAAGAAAATGTGCACAGTAAAAAAAATTTTTTTTGCCTTTAAAAATATCATTTTTGTCACAAAAACTCAAATATCTCAAAACCCTATCTTTTTCGAACGTAATTTTTTAGGAAAACGGTCCATTATATTAGCTATCTACCATGAAAATTGGGTGATGGTACACTAATAAACAAAAAAGTTCTGACATTTCAAATATTTCACAATTTACACCAATAGTAACCAAAAAAAATTTCCGTGTATTTTTTTTCAAGAATCGCAGTTTGATGCTGATTTTATTGTTAAGGGCCTTGCGTGAGTTAAACAAGTTGTTTGTATGATATTCCATATTTATGTATTCATCGATATTATGTATATTATATGTATAAATATTATATGTATAAATAAATAAAAATGAATTAATATTATCCTAAGTATTAAATTAAATGTGGCAGTTACACAATGTTGTTATAGAAACTCTAAGAGTTTTGGGTTTGAATTTTGGTATGGGTTATGATATCATGAAAACAGTTTATTAATACTTATTTTTTATTTATTTTATTCAAATTTTTAAAATATCGAACACTTTTGAATTATTATCAGCACAGTTTGAGTATAGTTTTGCTTTAATTTTATTTTCCGACAATGGAATGAAACAGTGAAATTTTTGGGTTCCTTGGATCGTTTTCGCGTTATTAAATTGCTCGCTGAGCTCTGAAGCCTTTATTTCGTACTCTTCAGTAGTAGTAAAACAAAATGATAATTTGGTTAAATCTTTTCTTTTCTACGATTTGCCCAATCAAAAAGTTCTTTCGCAGTTTTAATTGGATGCTCACGTTCTTTGGCTAAACTTGCTCTTGTGGCCATGCGCTTTATTGTTCCTCCAATAGCATCACAAGGACCTTTGCCATGTGATGTAGCAAAAAATGCCATTCTGCATCAATTCCGTACATTGATTTAAATTGACATAGGCTCGAAAAATTCTTACGATTTTTGTACTGCGACGCTGCTCCATCAGACATGAAATATATCTTTTGACTTCTTTATGCTTATCAACGCGTAAAAAGTTAATCATTTTTTCAATGAACAAGTTTACGGATACTGAATCGTGTCTTAAATCTTCGGAAATTATAATAAAACTTAAGTGTTCAATTTGCGTACTTCCATTAAAATAAATAACGAATGGATGAATTGTAGCTTGTTGTACGTTCCAGTGATGGGACTGCACTTCATCTTGCAATACAAAGCTGTAATTTTCAGAAAATCACAAATGACTAAAAATTCACCATTTTGTAATGTATTTTTCGTATTTTTAAAAAGCTGGATTGTTCTGTTTTAATGAAATCGTGAGGGATTAAACTTTCTAATTTCAAGCAAAATATGACACAAACTCATCTACAGGTTTTACAATAGTTTCTATGTCACACCTATCCGTGGTCACCCATTGCTCAAATGATAACTGATCAATATATTTTTCTTCAAACTCAGCGAATAAAGTATTTTCCAATGATGAAGAATCTGGACAATCCGAACAAGATCGTAGATAGCAATTTGATGTTGTATTTTCACACAAAAGACTACCAGTTAACATTTTAATATCCTTTGTTAAATTGATTCTTTTCAAACTATGTAAAATAAGATTAATATTCTCATGGGTTGTGCACACACACATTATGTGTTCCTGAATTGGAAAGAAGCTTACATTGCCTTGGCCGAAGGCTTGCAAATGAGGAAAACCTATTTTAATATTATCGTGAATTTCCTTGAAGCGTGTGTACGCTTCTTTCAAAGTCGTCATCATTAATCGTTTTTGGATTGCTTGACGCTTTCCATCTTTTTACTGATACATAATCTTTTTGACCAGGCATAGCTCGACTTACTTCATCATCTTCAAAATATTGAACTACTATTTCTTTTGTCTCATCTGTTAATGCAGTACTAGACCTAGTATTTTTGGTTGAAAGACAGTTATTCTTCAATTGTTTTGCCTCTTTTACTGTATTTCTATTGGTTTTGAACTCATCAATGGCATCCTGAATAGACCACGAACTTGGCAGCATCGACAAAATCAATAATTTTTCTTTCCTTGTCGTGGCTGCATTCGAGAACCTTTCCTTCATATTTATAATTACCTCATCGTAGTCTGTATTTTCCACATCATCAGGTCCTAATTTGAAGAGGTTTCTTCGTACAGCTTCGTTTATTTCACGGTATTTTTTCTCCGGGTAATAAACGTAGTCCATCTTACTCCATTTAATCGGAGTCACTTTTATCCCAGCTATGCCCTCGTTAAAGCGTTCGATGTTGACCTTGTGGATACACCAATCTTCCGATTGATTTGTTGAAACAGATTTCGCTGATGGTACGGTGGCAAGGCTCTCAGCACTTAATACTTCTGGTAATTCCTCAGTTGTTGTCGATACATCTGGCAATTCCTCAGTTGCTGTCGTTTTCGAACTTCCTGCGCTCTGCTCAACCGATGATATACAGATTGCTCTTTTGTCAACGTTTAGACGGCAGGACGTTTCTATCAACGTTATTATCAACAGGTTTCAACACTATTAAAAGAATTTTTCGCCAGTCACGTGCAATGAAAATTATGACACTATCAATACTTTTGATCACAACACTGGATCGTGTCTAAGTTTCTTATAGATGCTATGAATAATTAAATCAAAATATCATGAAAACAACTTGTTTAAATCACGTCCCTTAACAATAAAATCTGCATCAAACTGCAATTCTCGAAATAACTTACACAGAAAAAATTTTTTTACTAAATGTGAAAATTGTGAAATGTTTGAAATGTCATAACTTTTTGTTTATTAGTTTACCATCACCAAATTTTTATGGTAGATAGCTAATATAATGGACCGTTTTCCTAAAAAAATTACGTTCGAAAAAAGATAGGGTTTTGAGATATTTGAGTTTTGTGACAAAATGATATTTTTAAAGGCAAAAAAATTTTTTTACTGTGCACATTTTCTTAAGAATCACCATTTAGTTGTCTAACTTTGCTGAAAAATCATAACAATCGAACATTCCGTTTTTGCTGTGCAGCTTTTTAAATATTTTTGAACCATTTTCACATACACCCTTTTGAAAAGTTAGTCGTGACTCAATATGAAGATTTGATATCGAAAAATGACGATTTAGATGAAATTGAAAAACTGTGCAGAGTTTCAAATATTTTCGAAATGGTCGCTCAGGATCGACTGACATGCCCCCGTGGAATGCCTCTGTTTCGAAAAAGTGTATTTTGGCCATAACTTTTATGATCCAAAGGTGGCGGTAGCACTACGAAGAACACCTGAATGGACCTCCAGGAAATCCAGGAGGAGATTGGCCGGCTGAAGAACAACAAAGCCCCTGGGGTTGACCAACTACCAGAAGAGCTATTTAAACACGGTGGTGAGGCACTGGCTAGAGCGCTGCACTGGGTCATTACCAAGATTTGGGAGGAGGAAGTTTTGCTGCAGGAGTGGATGGAAGGTGTCGTGTGTCCCATCTACAAAAAGGGCGATAAGCTGGATTGTAGCAACTACCGCGCAATCACATTGCTGAACGCCGCCTACAAGGTACTCTCCCAAATTTTATGCCGTCGACTAGCACCAATTGCAAGGGAGTTCGTGGGGCAGTACCAGGCGGGTTTTATGGGCGAACGCTCCACCACGGACCAGGTGTTCGTTTAAGTTCTCGATGGGAACTAGATATAAGAAAGCTGCTTTCCAGCGCACGCGAGCCATTTAGATCGGGATTAAACAGACAACGGACCGTTCGGAGACTAAAAATCCTATGAATTTTTCTTGCAAGATTCTGAATTTAATTATGAGCTGTTGTTTATCTAAGATGCGTATTGACGTGAAGAATAGCAACAGAAATATGACTCCCCAAGCAACACACATGTTCCCCAAAGATCATAACAACTTATATATGACCAGATTCAGTCACAATTAAGTTGCTGTAACCAAATTCACTTAATTTGTGCTGCTCGGGTCAAGACGAAGTTTCTTCATATTACACAACATTATCCCTTGGCATCTGTCTGTCCGAGCGACGTTCGCCGATGGGTGGTTGCTGGAGATAGTTTCCACTGAGGTGGCGTCTTCATCGGTTTTATACAAAAGCCACCATTTTATACAAGAGAAGGTTGATCCTACTATGCGAAATGAACTTTCTTCAGGGTGCAAAACTAAATCGTAACTAGCGAATATGATAGTGCGTGGGAGGGAGATGATGCAACAAACTTAAATGGATGGAATCACTAACAGCATCCAGGCTACCACGCCGAACCCGATCCCTTCGTGCTGCTGGGTCCGCTCGGCTGCATGACATTTTGTCGAACCGCTGTTTGCGGAATTCCGATCAAAATGGCTCGCGCGCGCTGGAAAGCAGCTTTCTTCTATTAAATAAATTAAGCCCGTTAGCCCCGCTTCTTTGTGATCTGATATGGGTGTAAAAGTGGTGTAGAGTAGTGTAGAGTGGTGCCAGAATAACAAACTTGTCATCAACGTTGCGAAATGCCAAGTCATCACGTTTCATAGAATTTCGAATCCTATTCGGTTTGATTATAACATTGGCGGAGAAACTCTAGCAAGGGTTACACAAGTGCATGACTTAGGCGTACTTTTGGATTCGAAGCTGGAGTTTAATCTACAACGCACAAAAATAATTTCGAAAGCCACCAGGCAACTTGGTTTCGTCATGAAAATAGCCAAAGACTTCAATGACCCACATTGTCTTAAAGCGCTGTATTGTTCACTCGTTCGTCCTATTCTCGAGAATGCATCAGTGGTTTGGTTTCCTCATCAAATTGCGTGGTGCCTTAGAATCGAACGTATTCAGAAGCGGTTTATTCGTGCAGCTCTGCGGAGTTTACCTTGGCGGGACCAAGCCAACTTACCTCCATATCCTGAGAGGTGCCGGTTACTAGGGTTGGACACGTTAGAACGCAGGAGAAAAATTCAGCAAGCACTGCTGGTTGCTAAGTTGATCAATGGAGAGATAGATGCCCTCGAACTGCTTTCAATGATAGCTTTCCGGATACCTAACAGAACATTGCGAAGTACTACCCTGCTCGTGCAAAGATTCCATAGAAACCTGTTTGGATTCAACGAACCGATATCCGCATGTGTTGGGACCTTCTCGTTAGTTGAGGACCTCTTTGAATTCGACGAGTCATCTAGCCGTTTCTCCGAAAGAATAAAAAGATCGAGCATACTTTAAGTTTTATGTAGTAGCCTCTAAGATGTTTTTACTGTTTGAATTATGTTTTCTGTAAGAATATTGTATTGTTTTAAAGTGATTATTGTTTACCCCACCCTTTCTGTCCATGTAGACTTTAAGATCCGATGGACATTATGCATAAATAAAATAAAAAAAAATAAATAAATAAATAAAATCAAATCAATAAAAAATAATGTGCACTTCCGCAGACAACGGGCCATTCGGAGAATGTTATTTGCCACTGCCTTGCAAAAGGAGAAAATGCAACAACAAAAATAAATAAAAGATTTTAAAAAATTGGGTTTTACGTAAAACAAATCAGAACATGGCAAGTTACATTTTTAGCGAAGAGTCCTAGTTGGAAAGTGCATTATAAGTGAATTTTTTTGTCTTCCACTTTTTTTCCCAAGCAATTTCGTCAAAAATCCAAAAATCAAATATACAAGAAAGGCAAATTTTCGCTATTAAACCTTTCTTTTCAGAAAATGCTGGTCCTGAGAAGAACCAATTTTCTTTCTCCAATGCGCCTTTCCAACAACTAACTGACACCACAATTTGTAATAAATTTTCAGCATCGCTACTGGCGGCGCGGAATCGCGACAGTGCTATTTTTGTAGTCAACCCTTTCTTCATATAAAATGCTGGTTCGTTGAGGTTGAAAGATCTGCAGCAACACACCGAGGACCACCACCAATGTGAAGGATTTCCGTTGAAAATGTTTCCAGTGCCTCCGTGATGCTGTGTCCGTCCCCCTGCGATTGCTTTGATGCGTCCGCTCTGCGTGAAATCTTGTTCAAACTGATTTTGATGCCAGTGCTTGTTATGCATGTACGTGATTGGTTGGTTTACCTATTTCTGAAATGTTTATCAATTATCGATAATAAATAGTTAAAAATCAGTATTTTCATATAGATACAAAGAAGCGTTGACTCATCCTTGATCGAATGGTCCAAAAATTTGAAAATCCATCGATAAACGGCTGAGATTTTAAAATTTAAAGTCTATCATATTTTCGTGATGGTCCCCGATTTTCGCAATCGTAAAGTGTACCCCAATATAAAAAAGACAGACGTAGTCCTACGTCAAAAGTGCTACTTTTCAAGATTAGCCCGATTTTGAACGAACATCGGGTGAATTTTTCAGGCCGGTTCACACGTGCTGCACTTTTTAGGTTTTTGTTTTTGATATTAAAAACCCAGATTAATCCACCTAGCGTTGGTGGTGCCTTTCTCGCATTTAGTTAAGATACCAACCTTATATGGGGTTTATATGGTCCGATGTACCATTTTCTTCATAACTTTGAAACGCAATGACCGATCGTTATAAAATTCAATAGTGATCAACAAGGCTTTGTCCCCTGTCGAATAAAACTTGTTGCGAGAAAATCGGTTAAGGATTACTATACGAAAAGTTGTCTAATGTTTTTTATAGCTTTTGTGCACACACATACACACACACATACACACATACATACACACGGACAGACAGACATGTGCTCAGCTCGTCGAGCTGAGTCGATTGGTATATAATACTATGGGTATCAGAGGCTTCTATAAAAAGTTCGTTTTCGGAGTGAAATGATAGCCTTTCGGTACAACTTAGTTGTACGAGAAAGGCAAAACAGTTAGAGGCTTTAAAAAAATATGGGTTCTTGGGGAAATTTGACCTTAAATAAGTCAAAGAATCGACTGAGACAATAAAACGAGATACAATTTTTGACGGGAAAGGTCAAATTTGACTATAGCTTCTGATCTCATAGTTTATAACCTCGCTAATTTTAATAGGACACAATGGTACAGTATTCCGCATCGAATGCAACCTTTTGTGGACAAATCGGTAGAGGATAAGTGCCTTAAAAATGGTACTTGCCAGGATCAAGGCAATAGGGGTTGTGATCGCTTCTTTAAAAAGTAGGCACTTGACTAAATGAAAGCAATGGTGAATGTGAACCCTACGTGCTTTCCCGCATTAAATCAATGGTGTATACGAACCCTTCTTGAAAAGAAGTCGTTTGCTTGGTTTCAGGTATTGGTGAATGCGATCCTTTCTTAAACGGTAGGCGTTTGCCCAGATTAAAGCAATGGTGGATGTGATTTATCCTTTAAAAGTAGGTGCATGTCCTTATTAAGGCAATGGTGGATGTGATCCCTTCTTTCAAAGTAGGTGCATGCCCGGATTAAGGCAAATGTGGATTTGATCCATTCTTCAAAAGTGAACGTTTGCCCGAAATAAGATAAAGGTGAATGTAATTCCCTTTTTTTTAAATATTTTCTTCTTTTAAAACAGGCGTTAGCCCGGATTGAGGCTATGTTGGATTTGATCCCATTTTCAAATATATCAAGAAACGGGAATTTAGATTTTTTTTCGGAAATACCCTGGAATGTGATCCCTTTGTCGAAAGTTTCGGTTATGCCAAATGACCCACTCTTTTGTTGAAATTCAAAATAATGCCAAATAACCTTATGTCAAATGGCGTTAAGCTGAATGGCTTTATGACACAATCCACGCACTTCTACACCAAGGGACCAAAATTTCAAATTAAAAATTAGGATCCAATATCTGTAGGGCAGGAAAACATACATATTGAATTACAAGAAAAACATTTCTTCCGCTGAAAAATGTTTTCGGAACATTGTTTAATAGCCAATCAAAGTAGCAGACTTTTAGTATAAAAAAAAGACTCCATAATCATTTTTTTTACAAATGTGCTCTATCGCACCTATTTGGGTGAAAATGTATTGATAATTACGTAATTAAAAACAGTTTTTAATGATCTTTTTGTGTGCACATTGTATTGCTTCGAAAATTTTAGTTTACATGAAATATTTGTACTTTAAAAACAGTGGCATTGAAATGGTGTCGCGTTACGAAAATAGTCGTATAATTGATACTAGACAAAAGGTACAAACATTGGAAAAGTAATATTTTGGATTCTCTTAGTACTCGTCAAGAGCTTTCTTTTCGTGTATTAAGATCCAAAATCGGACCATTTTCCATGAAGTTACACTAGGTACAAAAATATGGTGTCGCGTTACGCGAATTGAATGTGCTTCTGTAATAAGGGATAAAATGCTTTCGGTTTATTGATACAGTATCACAATGGTTTCTTTCAAGCAATTTAGGGCTTGTACATGAATAGCGTAACAAAATTGGGGGTGTAACGGGGTGTGTCATTTGGTAACTCTCCATACTACAAAAAATAGGTTACCATACAAAAATGTTACGAAGTGGTGAGAAATTACAAATGTTTGGTGTTTGGTGACCCTTTTGGGGTCGTCCATTAATAAGTCACGTGAAACTGAGTTTTTTTTTTCGAATAAATTGTTAGGCTTTTTTAATCTCTCTCTTTTCCACGCAATATCACCATGCCACTCATATGAGTAAACGTAACTAACAGTTTGCTGACGAACACGGTTTCCTTCTACCATGTCACGAACCGTCAAACTTGTTTGTGGATTTTTTTTGTTAAATATCTTGGCTGTGCATATGCACAGCATATGTTTCGAAATGGACAAATTGATATGAAATTTGCGAAAAAGAATCCACGTGTCTTGGAGGGACTCGAACCCTCAACCTCCTACTCTCTAGATAGGCGTGATAACCCCTACACAACAAGACCACTTATGGTCACGTTTGAGGCATTCCACGGGGGCATGTCAGTCGATCCTGAGCGACCATTTCGAAAATATTTGAAACTCTGCACAGTTTTTCAATTTCATCTAAATCGTCATTTTTCGATATCAAATCTTCATATTGAGTCACGACTAACTTTTCAAAAGGGTGTATGTGAAAATGGTTCAAAAATATTTAAAAAGCTGCACAGCAAAAACGGAATGTTCGATTGTTATGATTTTTCAGCAAAGTTAGACAACTAAATGGTGATTCTTAAGAAAATGTGCACAGTAAAAAAAATTTTTTTGCCTTTAAAAATATCATTTTGTCACAAAAACTCAAATATCTCAAAACCCTATCTTTTTCGAACGTAATTTTTTAGGAAAACGGTCCATTATATTAGCTATCTACCATAAAAATTTGGTGATGGTAAACTAATAAACAAAAAAGTTATGACATTTCAAACATTTCACAATTTTCACATTTAGTAAAAAAAATTTTTTTCTGTGTAAGTTATTTCGAGAATTGCAGTTTGATGCAGATTTTATTGTTAAGGGACGTGATTTAAACAAGTTGTTTTCATGATATTTTGATTTAATTATTCATAGCATCTATAAGAAACTTAGACACGATCCAGTGTTGTGATCAAAAGTATTGATAGTGTCATAATTTTCATTGCACGTGACTGGCGAAAAATTCTTTTAATAGTGTTGAAACCTGTTGATAATAACGTTGATAGAAACGTCCTGCCGTCTAAACGTTGACAAAAGAGCAATCTGTATATCATCGGTTGAGCAGAGCGCAGGAAGTTCGAAAACGACAGCAACTGAGGAATTGCCAGATGTATCGACAACAACTGAGGAATTACCAGAAGTATTAAGTGCTGAGAGCCTTGCCACCGTACCATCAGCGAAATCTGTTTCAACAAATCAATCGGAAGATTGGTGTATCCACAAGGTCAACATCGAACGCTTTAACGAGGGCATAGCTGGGATAAAAGTGACTCCGATTAAATGGAGTAAGATGGACTACGTTTATTACCCGGAGAAAAAATACCGTGAAATAAACGAAGCTGTACGAAGAAACCTCTTCAAATTAGGACCTGATGATGTGGAAAATACAGACTACGATGAGGTAATTATAAATATGAAGGAAAGGTTCTCGAATGCAGCCACGACAAGGAAAGAAAAATTATTGATTTTGTCGATGCTGCCAAGTTCGTGGTCTATTCAGGATGCCATTGATGAGTTCAAAACCAATAGAAATACAGTAAAAGAGGCAAAACAATTGAAGAATAACTGTCTTTCAACCAAAAATACTAGGTCTAGTACTGCATTAACAGATGAGACAAAAGAAATAGTAGTTCAATATTTTGAAGATGATGAAGTAAGTCGAGCTATGCCTGGTCAAAAAGATTATGTATCAGTAAAAAAAGATGGAAAGCGTCAAGCAATCCAAAAACGATTAATGATGACGACTTTGAAAGAAGCGTACACACGCTTCAAGGACATTCACGATAATATTAAAATAGGTTTTTCCTCATTTGCAAGCCTTCGGCCAAGGCAATGTAAGCTTCTTTCCAATTCAGGAACACATAATGTGTGTGTGTGCACAACCCATGAGAATATTAATCTTATTTTACATAGTTTGAAAAGAATCAATTTAACAAAGGATATTAAAATGTTAACTGGTAGTCTTTTGTGTGAAAATACAACATCAAATTGCTATCTACGATCTTGTTCGGATTGTCCAGATTCTTCATCATTGGAAAATACTTTATTCGCTGAGTTTGAAGAAAAATATATTGATCAGTTATCATTTGAGCAATGGGTGACCACGGATAGGTGTGACATAGAAACTATTGTAAAACCTGTAGATGAGTTTGTGTCATATTTTTGCTTGAAATTAGAAAGTTTAATCCCTCACGATTTCATTAAAACAGAACAATCCAGCTTTTTTAAAAAATACGAAAAATACATTACAAAATGGTGAATTTTTAGTCATTTGTGATTTTTCTGAAAATTACAGCTTTGTATTGCAAGATGAAGTGCAGTCCCATCACTGGAACGTACAACAAGCTACAATTCATCCATTCGTTATTTATTTTAATGGAAGTACGCAAATTGAACACTTAAGTTTTATTATAATTTCCGAAGATTTAAGACACGATTCAGTATCCGTAAACTTGTTCATTGAAAAAATGATTAACTTTTTACGCGTTGATAAGCATAAAGAAGTCAAAAAGATATATTTCATGTCTGATGGAGCAGCGTCGCAGTACAAAATCGTAAGAATTTTTCGAGCCTATGTCAATTTAAATCAATGTACGGAATTGATGCAGAATGGCATTTTTGCTACATCACATGGCAAAGGTCCTTGTGATGCTATTGGAGGAACAATAAAGCGCATGGCCACAAGAGCAAGTTTAGCCAAAGAACGTGAGCATCCAATTAAAACTGCGAAAGAACTTTTTGATTGGGCAAATCGTAGAAAAGAAAAAGATTTAACCAAATTATCATTTTGTTTTACTACTACTGAAGAGTACGAAATAAAGGCTTCAGAGCTCAGCGAGCAATTTAATAACGCGAAAACGATCCAAGGAACCCAAAAATTTCACTGTTTCATTCCATTGTCGGAAAATAAAATTAAAGCAAAACTATACTCAAACTGTGCTGATAATAATTCAAAAGTGTTCGATATTTTAAAAATTTGAATAAAAATAAATAAAAATAAGTATTAATAAACTGTTTTCATGATATCATAACCCATACCAAAATTCAAACCCAAAACTCTTAGAGTTTCTATAACAACATTGTGTAACTGCCACATTTAATTTAATACTTAGGATAATATTAATTCATTTTATTTATTTATACATATAATATTTATACATATAATATACATAATATCGAAGAATACATAAATATGGAATATCATAAAAACAACTCACGAAAGGCCCTTAACAATAAAATCAGCATCAAACTGCGATTCTCGGAAAAAAATACACGGAAATTTTTTTGTTTACTATATGTGAAAGTTGTGAAATATTTGAAATGTCATAACTTTTTCTTTATCACCAAATTTTTATGGTAGATAGCTAATATAATGGACCGTTCTTCCTAAAAAAAAATTACGTTCGTAAAAAGATAGGGTCTTGAGATATTTGAGTTTTGTGACAAAATGATATTTTTAAAGGCAAAAAAATTTTTTTACTGTGCACATTTTCTTAAGAATCACCATTTAGTTGTCTAACTTTGCTGAAAAAATCATAACAATCGAACATTCCGTTTTTGCTGTGCAGCTTTTTAAATATTTTTGAACCATTTTCACATACACCCTTTTGAAAAGTTAGTCGTGACTCAATATGAAGATTTGATATCGAAAAATGACGATTTAGATGAAATTGAAAAACTGTGCAAAGTTTCAACTCAATAGAAAAACATGAATTAAAAATTTTCTTAAATTTTGATGCTGTTGCTTGGAATCGCTCAACACGAAAACGATTACGAATGTGTCATTTATTTTCAGGCATTTATTCTCTACCGATTTTTTTCGCAACAGGCTGCATTCAACACAGAATCTTGTTTCATTTTTCGAGCATTTGTCCTCAACTGCAAGACTTTTGCATCCAACAAGGCACACCGTATTTTTATTTCCTATCAGCTAGATCCGACTATGGATTCAAAGTATTCAGCTTGAGCTATTTGTATTTACCACACACTTAAAATAAAATGCAGCTATCTGTGTTATTTCACCTAAATCTCAGCAGCAGAATTATTAGTGCGGTCCAATGAGAGCTTGAAGTAGCTCGAAGTTTTTCCCTGTCCTGCTCATGCTCATTTGTTGACAAAAAAGAACGAGCAGGACGGGAACAACTTCAAGCTACTTCGAGCTGCTCATTGGACAGCACTATTGTTCGGTAAATATTTTTACAGATTTGCGGTGGATTTGACAGTTTGTGGTACGAGGGGCCTTCCTTAGCCGTGCGGTAAGTTGCGCGGCCACATAGCAAGACCACGCTAAAGGTGACTGGGTTCGATTCCCGGCCCAGTCTAGGAAATTTTCGGGTTGGAAATTTTCTTGACTTCCCTGGGTATGAAAATATCATCTTGCTGGCCTCATGAGTCATAATATAGAGTGTAAAAGTGGTAAGGCTTAGAAATCTAGCAGTTAATAACTACCAGACAATTTTTCATTGACTTTTCCTAAAATTTCAATGAATCTCGAATTAAAAGTTTCTTCAAAACGACATTCAGAGTTTATTATGATGTTTATTATAAAGTTCTTGTTCTCGCTATTGCTGCGAGAATTGTAGAGAAAGTACTCATTATTAGTTTGAAAGTCCCAATGAAAATCAAACATGAAATACCTACCTTGTCAGTTTATTTTTAACGCAGCGTGTGGCTGAAAAATATCAATAGATACTTCAAAATATAGCGTTGTAGCGTTCTATAAATGTGTCATCAGGATATCATATCGACGGATGGAATAATCCTCCGAAAAATGTTCATTCCTTGTTGCCGATTCTGGCGGCGCGGTCGGCTAGGTGATCGGGAGGTGAGGATGACCTGATTTTCGGTTACACCTTCAAGCACAGCTGCCAGTCAGTGCTGGGTAGAGGGGACTAAACTTTTCCATTTTCAGCTACTACCTATCCGAACTGGTGGCAACCAACATGGACGGAGTCTGGTGAACCGGTGTGCCACTGGAAGGGAGCTGGTGGACCAAAATCTGATTTGGAACACTGTGTATTGTTTGACCCACCCCTTCTGTAGTTCGTTCGCATACATGGTAACAAGTAGGTGTTTCCCATCGTTCTCGTAGCACTGACTGCTAGCGCAATTGCATTTGAAGCGAAGTACATTTGGGCCAGACGGTGTCTATGTTGGCAGGAGAATGCTTTTTGTTCTACAGCGCTGCCGAACCGTCTATTTATAAATTTTTGAATCGATAACAGATACCGGTTGGTAGAAGTGACTGACTATATTCTCAATAATTCAGCTCTCTGGTCATTGCACAACGTGATAATGGACGAACTGTGATTGTTTGAAAAAATATGTAATTCCAATGAAATATTAAAAACGGAAAACTCAAATATCTTACAGCAATGGATAAGGAACTGCCCGTTCTTTTTAAAATATATTCTGCAATAATATATTTAATAAAGATTTTCGATACATGTAACTTTACTTTACTTTAGCAATAAGTTTTGTCTTGGATTGGATGTTAGAAAAAAATACCTTTACACAAATTTTAAGTAAAAATTGTCAAAAATGATCTATTTTTATTTTTGTATTTTTATATTTGTATTTTTAATTAAACATTTCGATCAGTTTTTGAAAATTGAGAAAAAAAAAGAAACTTATGTTATATTTCTGCAAAAATATATTGTTCTTTTTTTATGTTTTCATTATCCACATTCATCCCATTTGAAAAGCTCAGCAAAATGCTACGGTGTTTCTAGCAGAGATCCTACCGCACGACTTAGGTTTAGTACACGTGTGTTTGTTTGCCGCTTTTTTCCACTGTGAATTCCCGTACAGCACACACCAACCGAGTAACCTTCTGCTTCTGCGGTTGATGTTTATACAAACTAATTAAATTGAACATTCACCAGACCGAAATAATGTTGTCTGCGAGTTCGTTCTGGTTTAGGGAAGCCTTTCTACCCAGAGAGTCTCTCGGCAGGAACACCGATGAGGTACGAACCTCATCGACACTAAGTAAGATTGTCGGTTTATTTGGTTTTCACGGTGAATTCAGTTACATGGAAAATATTCGCCGCACAGCAGTAGGAACGATGGCGATAAGGAAGATGTGTGCCAGGGCGGGGATTTGTCACCGCTGAAACCATCTATTGATACCACATAACTATATATGATTCGTAACGAACTATCCTCTGTTTGATTCGACTGTTGCACATAGTCATAGTATCGAATGAACTATTTTTGGGACTAATCAATTCGAAGGAAAAACCTTACAATAGGGGAACGGTTCGGCACTTCGTCTCATAGCTACCATTTCTATCCCATCAAAAACAAAGCAATGAAAAGGTATTTGATTTGTTATTTATTTTTGTGACTTTTTTCAGCAGTGAGCACGCATGTGAGCAAAAACAAGCGATAAGATTGGTGCTGCATTTCTCTGTTTTACGATGAGATGAAAAATGGAACAGTTCCCCTAGTGGATATTCATTTTATGAGAAAACAAATGAATAATATCTCAAACTTGCCATAAGATGAGTTGGTACTACTGCCCTTAATTCAAGTAGATGATTTTAATTTTATTAATACGTAGTTCAACCGTAAACCCGTTTTCAGAGTGGCATACTTCACTCTACTTGAAGTAAATCATCTCAGCCTATACCTATTCTAAGATTGGCTAGATTATCTGACAGTCAAACTAAACTAAGGTTTATTTAAGGTGTATTACGGCTGCAATTATTTAGAATCTCGGACATTTTCACATTAAGCAGAGCTAAAAAGTTTGTTTTTTCTTATTTGATGGTTTGATGATGGTTTTTTCTAACTTTCATAGCATGAGTTTTATGTAAAAAGCGCTCTACTATGGATGTTTAGACATCGGGACCATCATAACTCAATCTTAGTTTTTTGTCAGAAATTGCAGCAGCTTGTTGTTTAAGTGGAATACAGAAGCTCAAAATCAGTGATTGAGGAAGTTGAAAAGTTTTCCCTTTGCTGTCGTATAAAAACCTATGTGCCGTGTAAGATTTTTAAATTGCAAAAGTTTTTTCCGAGGTCTCCAGATTGCAGTTTCGGCTTCGCTGGCTGAAGCAATATTCTCGCGGGTATGGGAAATAACTTTGGCGTACAGCGAACTTATTCAGCGTACCTTTAAAAATTAGAGCATATTCAAAATTCGATTTTCTTTCGGCGTCATATAACAGAAGGTGAGTGCGGTTGAGGTTATGATTACTTTGATATCTTTCAATGATTATGATGGTGTCTATGGCCAGCATGGTATCTTTAGTCTGCAGCTTTTGCAGAGCTTTTATGATTGTATGTAGTGCAGTTATATAACAATGATAATCACAATTTGATGGTTATGTAACATCGGAACATCGGAATGTAGAGATGATCATGTCCATTCATTCCTTCCGCAATTCTTCCAGTAATTCTTTCGAAATTTCTGCTAAATTTCTCGTATGAAATTCTAGAAAATTCCAAAAGAATTTTCAATTCAACTTCTGACAGAGTTTCCGACTTCCTAAATTATTCCAAGAATTCGTTCTGAAACTCATCCAGGGATACCTTAGGATAGTCCAAAAAGTAGAAATTCTATCAACTCCTTCAGAAACCTATTAGGAATTTCTTCAGATATTCGTATTTTTTTGGAAAACTTTTTAAAACACCTTAAGGAATTGTGTTCTTTCAGAAACTCCTTTGGAAATTGTTTAAAGAATATCTTTGGAATATATTGGTTTAGGAATTCTATCAGGATTTTTTATTTAACAACTCCTTTGGATGTTTTGTATTACAATAGATTTTTTTCAGGAATTCTTTCGGAATTAATTCGGAAATTTGTTTCAGGATTTTTTTTAGGACTTTCTCTAGGAATGCCTTCTGAAATTCATTGACGAATTCCATCGGAAATTAATCTGAATCTTTACGGAAATTAATCTGAAATATATTTTAAATTATTAAAGTAAATTGTTCCAGGCATTTATTCGGAAATTCCTTGGGAATTTGTTTAAGCCACTATTCCAGAAACTCTTTTAGATCTTCCAAAATTTCTTTAGATTTTCAATAAAAATTGCTTCAAAAATTTCTTAGGGAATCTGTGCAGAAATTTATTCGGATTTTTTTTGCGGAAATCCTTTGAGGAATTCTTCAAAATATCTTTTTAGAATTCATTCCAGAATTCTTTTAGAAAATCCTTTGAAAATTCTTTTAGTAAATAATTAACTAATTCGTATAATTTTTTTTTTTGAAAATCCTTTCCGGTTTTCCTTCGAAAATTCCTTACATACTTCCTCATTTTGAAATTCCTCCTAAAATTTCTTTAAAAATTATCAGATATTCGTCCAGAATTTCCGAAAATTTCTAAAGGAAACCCGGGCAGAATCCATGAACAGGATAACAGAACATGACATGGACTTGATTGATATAAGAGATAAAAGAGCAGGCAACATGGCACATGATATTTATTACTTACTAGCAGACCCGACAAACTTTGTTTCGCCTAAAATTGTTTTATTGTCTGATTAGTTCTCGAGTTATGCAGAAATTGTTTGTTCATTTGTATGGGAGCCCCCTTTCCAAAGAGGAGAGGGCTATCTATTATTATTATTTATTCAGACTAAGGCCGAAGTGGCCTGTGCGGTATATAAGAGTCTTCTCCATTTGGCTCGGTCCATGGCTACACGTCGCCAACCACGCAGTCTACGGAGGGTCCGCAAGTCATCTTCCACCTGATCGATCCACCTTGCCCGCTGCGCACCTCGCCTTCTTGTGCCCGTCGGATCGTTGTCGTGAACCATTTTCACCGGGTTACTGTCCGACATTCTGGCTACGTGCCCGGCCCACTGCAGTCGTCCGATTTTCGCGGTGTGAACGATGGATGGTTCTCCCAACAGCTGATGCAACTCGTGGTTCATTCGCCTCCTCCACGTACCGTCCGCCATCTGCACCCCACCATAGATGGTACGCAGCACTTTCCTTTCGAAAACTCCAAGTGCGCGTTGGTCCTCCACGAGCATCGTCCAGGTCTCGTGTCCGTAGAGGACTACCGGTCTAATGAGCGTTTTGTAGATTGTCAGTTTGGTACGGCGGCGAACTCTATTCGATCGGAGCGGATTGCGGAGTCCAAAGTACGTACGATTTCCAGCCACTATGCGTCTCCGAATTTCTCTGCTGGTGTCATTTTCGGCAGTCACCAGTGAGCCCAAGTACACAAATTCTTCTACCACCTCGATTTCGTCACCACCGATGCAAACTCGCGGTGGGTGGCTCACATTGTCTTCTCTTGAACCTCTTCCTATCATGTACTTCGTCTTCGACGTGTTGATGACTAGTCCGATCCGCTTAGCTTCCCTCTTCAGTCTGATGTAGGTTTCCTCCATCTTCTCAAAGTTACGTGCCATAATATCTATGTCGTCGGCGAAGCCAAATAGCTGGACGGACTTATTGAAAATTGTACCACTCGTGTTAATCCCTGCTCTTCGTATTACCCCTTCCAAAGCGATGTTGAATAGCAGACACGAAAGGCCATCACCTTGCCGTAACCCTCTGCGGGTTTCGAAGGGACTCGAGAATGCCCCTGAAACTCGAACTACGCACATCACCCGATCCATCGTCGCTTTGATCAACCGTGTCAGTTTATCCGGAAAACCGTGTTCGTGCATTAGCTGCCATAGCTGGTCCCGATCGATTGTATCATATGCGGCTTTGAAGTCGATGAATAAATGATGTGTGGGCACGTTGTATTCGCGGCATTTCTGCAGTACTTGGCGAATGGCGAACACCTGGTCCGTGGTGGAGCGTTCGCCCATAAAACCCGCCTGGTACTGCCCCACGAACTCCCTTGCGTTCAGCAATGTGATTGCGAGGTAGTTGCTACAATCCAGCTTATCGCCCTTTTTGTAGATGGGACACACGACACCTTCCATACACTCCTGCGGCAAATCTTCCTCCTCCCAAATCTTGGTAATGACCCAGTGCAGCGCTCTAGCCAGTGCCTCACCACCGTGTTTAAATAGCTCTCCTGGTAGTTGGTCAACCCCAGGGGCTTTGTTGTTCTTGAGCCGGCCGATCTCCTCATGGATTTCCTGGAGATTCGGAGCCGGTAAGATTATGTCCTGCGCGCGTTCTCCCAGGTCCATTACCATACCGCCATCTTCGTCTGCTACATCGCCATTCAGGTGTTCTTCGTAGTGCTGCCGCCACCTTTGGATCACCTCACGCTCGTTCGTAAGAAGGTTCCCGTTAATGTCCTTACACATATCAGGCTGTGGCACGTGGCCCTTACGTGAACCAGTCGTTATACCAGTCGTTTCTCTGATCCGGGGGCACCGTGCCAAGTGCAGCGGTTGCGGTGCTACCAATCGCGGATCGAATATCTCTCCAGCCATCTTCAAGAGACGCTGCGCCTAGCTGCTCTTCCGTTGGGAGTGCCACTTCCAGCTGCTGCGCGTATTCTTGGGCTAGTCTAGCGTCTTGTAGCCGCCCAATGTTAAGCCGCGGCGTCCGACTTCGACGCGTGTTGTACACCGTCGAGAGTTTTGAGCGCAGGCATACTGCAACGAGGTAGTGGTCGGATTCAATATTCGCACTGTGGTAAGTGCGGACGTTCGTGATGTCGGAGAAGAATTTACCGTCGATTAGAACGTGGTCGATTTGGTTTTCCGTTTGTTGGTTAGGTGATCTCCATGTGGCCTTGTGGATATTTTTGCGGGGAAAGAAGGTGCTTCGGACTACCATTTCGCGGGAGGCTGCGAAGTTTATGCATCGTTGGCCGTTGTCATTCGATACGGTGTGCAGACTATCCGGTCCGATGACCGGTCTATACATTTCCTCCCTTCCCACCTGTGCGTTCATGTCACCGATGACGATTTTGACGTCCCGCAGTGGGCATCCATCGTATGTCTGCTCCAGCTGTGCGTAGAACGCTTCTTTCTCGTCGTCGGATCTCCCTTCGTGTGGGCAGTGCACGTTGATGATGCTATAGTTGAAGAAACGGCCTTTAATCCTCAGCTTGCACATCCTTGCGTTGATTGGCTGCCACTCAATCACGCGTTGGCGCATCTTACCCAGCACTATGAAGCCGGTTCCCAGCTCGTTGGTGATGCCACAGCTTTGGTAGAAGGTAGCCGCTCGATGCCCGCTTTTCCACACTTTCTGTCCTGTCCAGCAAATCTCCTGCAGCGCCACGACGTCGAAGTTGCGGGGATGTAATTCATCGTAGATCATCCTGTCGCAACCTGCGAAACCTAGCGACTTGCAATTCCATGTTCCAAGCTTCCAATCGTGATCCTGTATTCGTCGCCTAGGTCCTTGCCAATTATATCGAGTCGCATTATCTCTTATATTGTTCGTAATGATTGGTTTTCTAGGCGGCTTATTGGGCCTGCGCAAACCTCCTGTCTCGTCGGAGGGCCGTCGTGTCAGGGCTGTTCAGCGTCCCACCTAACACCAGGACTTGGGCTTGTGCGCTTTGAGCGGCACACGGTCGCTTTGGTGGGGCCTACTTGCGGATACATGGTTTAAGAGAGGTTTAACAGGGCCCACTGTCAAACCCCACCACATCCTAGGCAAGCCCCACAACTCGCAGATGGCCTGGGGAGGGATCGTCAAGTCCCTGCTGCCCGTAAAGGAGAGGGCTATCGAACCATCTTAAGAACCTTCCCCGGCCCCAAAAACCTCTACATACAAAATTTCACGCCGATCGGTTCAGTAGTTTCCGAGTCTATGAGGGTCAGACAGACAGAAATTCATTTTTATGTATATAGAAGAGAAGATTACAAATAGCATAACTTGATCTTCTCTTGATATTTTAGTGCAAACTTTTGACATTATCGCCTGATATTTTGTCTCTTATGTCAATCATATCCATATTTCATTTTGCTATCTTATCAACAATTGATAATATTGAGATATATTGGTCTACTCGGGAAAAATCGAAAATTCCTTTGGTAACAAAACATTTTGTAAGGAATTACCGAAGGAATTTTTAAAAGAATTTACGAAAAATTTACTGATGTACTTCACAAATGAATTCCAAGATTTCTCCCGGAATTGGTACGGAAATCTTTACGAGAACTTTTTTGGCCGAGTATGACATTTGACCGAATAGTTCATTTGAAAAGTGAGAAATGAAGTGTGAAAAGTGAGACGCCTCACTTTTCACTACTTATTAACCACTTTTCTCCCTGTGAAAAGTGAGTACTGCGAAGTGAGACGTCTCACTACTCGCTTCTCATTTTTCACAGTGAGAAGAAAGACGTCTCAATTCTCACTCCTCATTTATCATTCCTCATCTCTCACTGTTTACTGTAAAAAGTTAGGAGTGAGACATCTCACTATTCACTTCGCGCTTATAACTTTTCACAGTGGGATGTGAGAAATAAGGAGTGAGAATTGAGACGTCTCACTTCTCACTGTGAAAATAAGAAGTAAGAAGTAAGTAGTAAGCCGTATCACTTCGCACTACTCACTTTTCACATGGAGAAGTGAGGCGTCTCACTTTCACACTTCATTTCTCACCAGGCTTGTCATTGATCACCGTCTATAGTCATAGTTAAAAAATAGAGACCATGGATAACGAGAACGATGTTTTCCAAAGAAATTACCCTCACTGGATGGATAAAGGACGGTCGCGGAATTCAATGCAGTGAATAGGTATCCTACGGCATGAAGACAAATTTACCTGTGACTTATTTGTCATATCATAGCGTTATAGTACACAACCTTCAAGGATCTGAATTGGTACAAATGCTAGCGTTTAAACCAGCAGATCTTGAGGTTCTAAGTTTGATCCCCCAGTATATTTTTAATCAATATTTTTTGTTGTAATTATTTTTTTTATTGTTCCTTATCTGGATATATATATAAGATTTAGTTCCTATTGATAGCAAAAGTGTTTAGTAAACAATGTTTACATATGATAAAAGGTGGTGAACATATTGGTCGCGACCATCAAACTAACAATGGTCAGAGCCACTGAAGGTCAAGGAATGAAAAACTTATTCTGGTTACCAGCGGTTTCTTAGACGCGATGTTATGACTTTTGGGTATGAGATATGGTTGCTAATGTTGCGTTTGGTGACGACAATCAATAGGAGAAGCATACCAATGACTGTCATGACCAATTCCAAGCCTGTTTCTCACTTATCAAATGACCTATTTGACCAAATGGCATGTTCGGCCAAATGTCCTATTCGGCCAAATGGCTTTCGGCCGAATGGGTTTCGGCCAAACGACCCTTCCCTGTTCGGAACAATGCCGCATTATAGAGGTTTAATATACGAAGTGTGACAAAGGATGAAGGGGGTGTTGAAAAACGCCAATTTTTGCGTGACGTACTTTATGGATCTTCCCAATATTGTATGTTTGTAAATGTATTTTTAATTTCTTAGAGAGTTCCATTCATAATGTTTGGATCATCGGGAAGAGTTCATTGGACGAATTTAGGGGGCTGCAAAGTAGGGGCTGCCTACGAAAGTTTCTCCTGAAATTCTTTTAGTTTTCAGAATAATGTTGGCGTATACATGCCCCTTAACTTCGTCAGTGATACTTACATAATAATTGAAACTTGATGACCTATAGGTCCTCCTCAATGAGCCTACGCCCAATGAAGTATCCTTCTCCACTGGACTCGATCCTGGGCCAATAGCTTCCAGTCGCCCTGTAGTTTAGCGGCCTCAGGTTCTCTTTAACTGCGAAAATCCATCATGTGCGTCTTCCTCGAAGCCTACGACCGCTTCTGAGTGCCCAGCCCACCGTAGTGTGCAGTGTTGTATAAGCTACACAATATCCAGCCCTTTATACACCTGGTACAACTCGTGATTCATGCGATACCGTCAGATGCCGATATCTAGTTTACCGCCGAATATCGTTCATCTACAACTTAAAATTTTTCACCTTCCAGCATCACTTCACTACCACCACCATTATTGAACCCCCGTTGATTGTCAGCGATCATGTACTTCGTTTTGCTTGGATTCGTGGCATGGCAATTAATCCCGATACTATCGATATCGTCCATGAAGCCCAGGAGCATTTGAGATCTTGTGGTAATGTTTCTTTGCATACCAGCTCTCTTATCGCTCCATCGAGCGCTATATTGAACAGTAGATTCGAGAATGTATCACCTGGTTTCAGTCCATCTAGAGTTACAAATGGTCGGGGTTCTTCCAAATAGTACCAAGCGCCAACAACAAATAACAAATTTTTCTGCCCAAGCTATTGTTTAGTAAATTCAAATGATCGCAAATCGTATCGTATATCTCCCAACCCCATAACTGAGGATATCGTACATCAAATATACGTATAAATTGATATGAAATGATTTTCGTTTTCCTTGTGTGAACGAGATATTACAAATCAGTCAAAAGCCGCTTGGTGCGGTTTGGATGAACCCCGACCAAATGATGTCGAAATTTAATCCGCACCCTTACAATGGATTTCGACCCGTCCATCGTAACATGAATTAGCCGTATCAGTTTCGCCGGAAAACCACGTTCAAGCATAATTTGCCATAACTCATTTCGTTTTTATTGAATCGTACGCTGCCTTGAATTCAATAAACATATGATGTGTTGTACTTCCAGAATTTATAAAGAAATTGCCTCAGCGTAAACATTTGATCCGTCGTTGATCGGCCCTCGCGAAAACCTGCCTGGTATTCGCGTAAGAAAAATTCTTCAAGCGGTTTAAATCTGTTGAACATAATACGAGACATAATGTTGTACGCTGAATTAAGGAGGGTTACTTACTTACTTGATACTTGATAGGCTACAGTTCAACTACGAACAGCTACGTTGAACCAACGCCGAATGGAGTATCTTCCTTCACTGGACTAGATCCTGGGACAATCGCTTCCAGTTGCCTTCAGGACCTCTTCTATTTACTGCAAAAAGCCATCATGCCGTGCCTTTCACGAAGCCTACGGCCTTTCCCGGGAAGGTTATTTATCGGTAATTGGCGCATTCCAGTCTGTGCCCTTTCTTAAAAAGTGGGCTCATGAGGTCGTTCAAATAGGCAATTCCTTGTTGTCTCATATTTTCGACATAATATGGTGCAGAATTCATAAAGCTGCACACTACCATGTTTTAAACATTCAGACGGGGGTTTTCCTCCCCCGCAGCCTTATGGTTTACCAGCTCTTTAAAGGCTTTTCTAATCTCGCAACATCAAGATCGCGTGGTCGCTTATTCGGTCTGCGCAGATCTAATGTTGGTCAACGGTGTGTAGCAGGTGTCAATGGTAGAACTGATGGTTTTGAATTTAATTCCTTTATTTCGGCACGGAGTTCAATTATTGCAGTAATGAGCGTAGAAAGTGGAGAATGTTCGTCAGCTCGAGATGAGATTGCTCGGAAATGCCCATTTTCGAACAAATCGGCGCATTTATCGCACATCCAAAACAGATTCAGTGAAATAGTTCATCATTGCGCGTGTAACACCACCAGAGCAAGTATTCATATGAAATGATTCTCCACAGTAGCCCCAACAGCGAACAACATCAATACCAGTAATGGGATCGAACATTTTGCGCATAATAAGGCAAAGACAAAGGTGCTGTTTGAACGAGATGGCGCCACAACATTTAAAGTAAAATGAATTTCCTTGTATGGGCAAATCATCCGTTCTCATTAACTACACATCGCATCAATATGAAACCTAGGTCAAAAAGCAACAAATAATTTTTAGATTTTTTGTTCCCACGACTTGTTTTACAGTTCTAAACAATAAAAGAGATTTCATTGTACCTCCATACTAAATTCTAGCTGTATACTTTCAATTTTTTCAAGACTGTTCTCCACCTCGTGTGTGTGGAAGCAACATTGAAAGCTTACGATATCGAACAGCAGATGTCACTAGTGTATATGCAATATTACATTGATACAAACACACAGCAACACCACCTGTCGCCTGATAATGGAAATATTGTAATTATACCATCAGGTGTAGTGGCTGTTGTTAAAATATTTAGGAAGGGCCTCAAGCGGAATTTTTGCTAGAATGCAACTGACGATCTCCTATTTATCCATGCCGTTGACCGCTTTCGAATAGGCAACGTGAGCGCGTGTATGTCAAAAGCTTTGCGCTGAATATGTTCAGTAGTTTCCGATGTATTCTGGTAGATGGCGCTTCGGCAAAAATCGTAGAGCATGAGGTGAGAGCATTACGATTTATTATGGTAGTACGGGTAGTGCACAAATTGGGTTTTTTAGGGGTATCACAGAGAACAGACGTTCATCTTCATTCGCGTGTTTGTGTAAAGTTTTTACTGGTCATTTTGAAGTATGTCGTTATGCCCCCGTTGCGCGGTGCTAGTGTACTGATAAATATGGTTAAAATTTGCCGTGTTTTACTTTTTAGCGCTAGTGTTCATTTCGAATTGCTCCTAGGCTCGCTCCTAGGTGGCAGCACTACATTGCTTATGTAGTGTATGCCAACGCCATCACTTAGTGAGATTGAGTTTTTATGTCGGGCAGCCTGCGTTGGCGGCGCTGAGGTGCGATTTAAATCTTTACACACGTTTTTACCGAAAATTTGTTCGGACATCCATGTCTGTTCTCTGTGGGGGTATTATCAATAATTACGTATCTTGAATCTATTATAAAAATCCAAAGTTTCATGAATTTTGGTGCACGGGAACTATTTTAAATCAATTTCGAAAAAGCTAATAATTTCGCGTATCGAACACCCCTAACTTGAGCTGTCAACCAGTGAGATAACTGCCAAGCAGTCAAATTTTCAATAACTTTTAAAATTTATTTTTAACATCAAATTTAGGGTCTTTGAGTGTGAAAAAATGCGTTGTGGCTCAGAAAAAGGTGTTCTATCTAATGCATATAAAAAATCAACATGTTTTTCAAAATTAAAAAACCTAATTGAAACACTTCACACAACACGTTTTTCGACGACCGACCGACAAAACAGAAAAAAACATCCAACTACCGATACACTAACGCGATAAAAGAGCACACAAAAACGAAATAACTAAAGATATTTTAGTTACTCCACGCTAAAAATGAACTACTCAAAATTGAGTCGAATCCGACTCATTTTCATTAAAAACGGGACAACTCAAAATTTGAGTAAAAGATACTACTTCAATAAAATGATGATTGCACTTAAACTAGGAGTCTGTTTGTCGTAAAATGCACTTAGATAGATAGATAAACTTGATTCGCATCTGTCGTATTAAAAATTGATGAAAGGCCAAACTTAACTTTCGCGAAATCATCGTTTTATTGAAGTAGTATCTTTTACTCAAATTTTGAGTTGTCCCGTTTTTAATGAAAATGAGTCGGATTCGACTCAATTTTGAGTAGTTCATTTTTAGCGTGTAGATAAAGATTGTTGCTTCGGTTCCCTTTGTTCTGCTGTCCGCCGAACATGTGTGGTACATACCTGTGAAATCGTATGGATTTTCCTTCTTTGACATTTAGCTCCCCTATCCTCACCAGCAAAAGGTGTTCCGGACAGCGACGACAGCGACAATCTTTATCTAGTAACTAAAATATCTTTTGAAATAACAGATTTAAAAAAACAGTAAAAATCGGGAATATATCAAGAGGTAAAAGTCCGCACGTCATATAACATAGCAATGATGCCAGAATATATTGCTGGCATAACAATTTTTCACTTCCACATACCTACATGAATGTTTTTTTAGCAAATAGTTTTCTTCGTCTTTATACTCTTGCGGAAAAAATGTAATAATTATCTTGTTATATATTCGTTAATGAATGTATATCATGTGTGCCGTCGCATTTATATAACAAAAATAAAACATAAAATGTTAGTTACAATGAATGTTATAATGAGTCATATATATTGCTTATTCGCACAGAACACAACACAACACAGAATAATTTAGCTAAGAAATGTTTGTAACCTGGTAGACGAGACGGAACAAACACATCGTCCCTGAACTTATTCCTAAAAAATCATTCTTTGAAAGAGGAGTTCATATTTTTCTGGCCTTAAATTGAAAAAAGGAATCATATCTTCCTTTGCATTATTCCGGACAAATGCATCATTTGTATGCAAATACATCATTTGCATGTAAAAACACCATTATATTCATTGGATAAAGAGTGCTTTCAATAAGATAATTGTATCTCCACCAGAATTAACTTCATTGAGTTTTATAAGTTAGAGTCGTTTTACCGTTTTTTTTTATTCGACTGAAAGCCATTCAGCTATATGCCACTTGGCCAATTAACACTTCAATCCGAAAGTCGTCTAGTCGGATTTCATTTGATCGAATTGCACGTTTGTCCGAAACATTGATTAGGCCGGGAACGGATTGGCCGAAAATCTCATTTGGCCGAAAGAGACATACGGCTGAAAATGTCGTTCGGCCGACCTGAGTATTTGGCCGAAATAGTCGTTTTATCTGGGGTCTCGAGTAGCCTTGCGAGCAAAGGCGTACACGGATACAAATTTCATTCATTTGCTTAAAAAATATACATGTTTATTTCCAAAATGGTAATATGTTTGAATTAGGGATCCTATAATGAGAGATATGCGAAAGCGGCCATTGTAAGCCAATCGAGCATTGAGAACTGTCAAAACGTGAGCCAAATGAACGTTGTTATTGTTGCAGATTGAGACGAGGTTGAGAGGTATTGAGATAGATTTTAAGAAAAGTTTCATCGAATAAACAATTTATTTACTTTCGCGAGTAGAAGTAATCTAGTTTATGTATCGTGTTTCACCTATTTGTATTCCACTTTTTTTTAGTGATAATGCTTATTTAAACACTGTTAGTGGACAGACAAACATATTCCAAATTGTTATCAAATGCAAAGTCATACACAAGCTTCAACATTTTGCGCTGCGGCAAGTGCTGGAAGCGTTTGCTAACAAAAGTAACAGCGTTGCTAAATCATCTGGAAAAGTATTTGCATATCTCTCATTATAGGATCCCTAGTTTGAATCAAACATATTTATTTTTAAACCCAAATTAAATCCCTGGTTGTTTTATACATACCCTAGTGGGTAGCCCCTCGCTCGCTCTTGCAAAAGTAAACAAAAACTCGAGTTCGGATCGGATCCGATCGGAAGTCAGCACAGGAGCAAGAGCAAGAATGGATTCATATGTTTTCTTGCTTCCAAATTGACGATAAGGATGTTTTTCAGGTACAGAAAGGTAAGTTAATGAAATATGGACGTTTAGAATTGTGAAATCTGGTAGTCAAATGCTACCAGAATATGAAAATTGGTTGAATTGATAAGTGGTCGAACCAAAACAATAATATTCATGTTTGCTTCAAACATTTAGCTGGTTGAAACAACCTGAAACGCACATTTGATTCAACAAAAGTTTTCGTTCGCTTCAAATGCAATAATATGTTTGTTCCAAACATACCTATTTATTTTTGAATTTATGTTTGGATTTACCTAGAATATGTTTGTTTTTAACGTAGTTTTTTCTGCGTGTATGGTAGGCGTTTGGCCCAAGAATAGGTTATTTGGCCAAAAATGCTTTTATGACCTAAATGGTCTTTGGCAGAAATGACCACTTGGCCGAACGGATCTTGCGGTCGAAAATGTTTCTCTTCTCACTTCTCGGTAGGGCTACCATTTTTCCCGGGAAACGGGAAATGAAATAATAATTTCCCGGGATTTCCCGGGATCCCGGGTGGTAAAAAAACTCTCGAAACTAATTCTAAATCGTAGTTTAAATTGTGTCTTAAAATATTATTACGAAAATATACATTCGACATCAGGGATGCTTGCTATTTTGTCCTCAAATGATGAAAGAGTTGTTGAAATCCTGAGAAATTTTTTGTTCAGTTCGAAAAGCGTTAACTCCTTCTACAAAACGTTCGCCATGTCATTAGTATCAGCATCTGCTCTGGCTCTAGAGTAAGATATGCAGTGTCGTGATGAGCTCCGCTGTGTGCATATTTCCATAATTCTTTCAAAACTTTTTCAGAACGTATCCGCATTTTTTTTTTCATTTTTTTCCATTATTGGACAACGACAGCTTCGAGAGATTCTCTTCTATTATCACCAAAATATTCCTAACGTGAACTATTCTTATACTCGACGACTTTCATTAGTGAATAGAATCTTCTGTCTTGACCATTTTTATTCATGTATGTCCACTTGAACACATTTTCGACTTTGAATGTATTTAAAGCAGGTGAATGAAATATTTGAAATGGGAATTCTTCCATTTGAAATAAAAAAGAGCTTTCCGGCGAGTGCTTGATTGTCGTACTTTAATGATCCTGACTATAACATTTTTTTAAGTCAAATTTTGCTTGAATTCCGAACGCATCAAACTGAAAAAGTTTTGCGAGTATTTGTTGTAAGACAGTTGTAATGATCGCATACTAAAGACCTGAGATCTGTTTTTCCATCAAGATCTGTAAGCCTGGTCGGCTTATATTGTAAAATATTTCAGAAATATCTCAAAATACAAACGAGTCTTCGGAATATGAGTCTGTTCGGGAATTGAATCAAGATTGGATCAGGATTGAAGGTCGTAAAAAACCTTTGACAATAATAGGACAAATCTGCCAAAGCGGACACTGCTATTGCCTGAATATCTGCGAACATTGGTAGCTCTGCTGTTTCACCACAGACTCTTAATTTTTAATTGAATTAATTTTAATTCGACTTCACAACGCTTACCGATGTTTGGACCTACTGAATAAACGAACGATAGATACAAACTGGTTCTTTGTCTCGCCTCTCTTCAACACGTGTTGGAATGCACCGTATGATTCTGTAGCATTTTCAGTTCTTAAACTTCAAAAGTGAAATAAACAGTGAGATGATGCTAGTAAAAAATGTAATTGATACCTCAAAATCCGTTATCATCAAATAAAAAAAATAAGACAATTATTACAAAATTCGGGAAATTCGGGAAACTGATACATAAATCCCGGGAATCGGGAATCCCGGGAAATATGATTTCCCACGAAATCTTTTCCGGGAATGGAAGCCCTACTTCTCGGGTCTTTTCTAACACTTCTCAATTATAATTATTCACTTTCCTATTCTCACATTCACTATTGTAACCATGGTTATGGTCCTTTCTTCCGAACGACAGTTGCGACCAAATGACTTTCAATCAGATGGCCTTTGGTCAAATGGCTTTCGGCCGAACGACTTCCGGCCAAACGGTGCTTCCCCAAATTTTGTGGTCTTTTCTCTACGTATAAAAATGAGTTTGCATTTCCTTTAAGGCAACATAACTCACGAACACATGGACCCAGTTGCAAGATTTTCTCACTAATCGATTCGTCTCGATGTCAGCTGTGTTTCAGGAAAGTTTGAAAAATGTCCACCATCCACACCATCTTTGCAGGGTTGCTGTCCGGCATTCTAGCAACATGCCCTACCCATCGTACCCTTCCGGTTTTAGCTACCTTCTGGACACTAGGTTCGCCGTAGAGCTGGCCGAGCTCGTCGTTCATTCTTCGCCGCCACACACCGTTTTCTTGCACACCGCCAAAAATGGTCCTAAGCACCCGTCTCTCGAATACTCCGAGTGCTTGCAAGTCCTCCTCGAGAATTGTCCATGTTTCATGTCCGTTGAGGACTACCGGTCTTATCAGCTTATGTACATGACACATTTGGTGCGGTGGTGAATCTTTTTTGACTGCAGTTTCTTCTGAAACCCGACTTCCACTGAAGATGCGCCTTCGTATTTCACGACTAACATTGTTTTCAGCCGTTAACAAGGATCCAAGGTAGACGAACTCCTTGACAGTTAGAATCAGGGAATCAATTTTTCGTCGATGCGCATACGAAACAAACGACAAAAGAGAACCAACGACAAAGCTTTGTTTTTGTCGGAGATAATAATGACAAACCGAAAAATTTTGTCCGCAACAAAAAGAACACAATTTTGTTGCTAACTTTTTATTCCGTTATTTTGCATTATCTTACAGTAAATTTCGGTTTTATGCCTACGATAGCTTTCAGAGAAATATTCGAGAATCTCTGATTACAAAAATAGCGTCGTATTCTCGGAAATATCAGAGCATGAGAGTCAAATGATTCTTGTCATATTGTGTTCAGGTTCTGACAAAGGCTTGTTGCAAGGTGCGTTTGTCAGTAACAAACTCTGTTGATGACAAAGGGTATATTGTTAGGCGTTGCTCGAATATTGATTCCCTGGTTAGAATACAAAATAATACAACCCGAGCAAGGTCGGGTATGGTAAGTGTGCCGGTTTTAGCCACCTTAGTGCCTAATTTGGCCAACCCTGAAAAAATCATAGTTTCCAAACACTAACCATCAGTTTCCACTGCGAAGCGAAGAAGCATAAGAGATTTATCTCCTGTTATAGCTAAAAAAACCTCAAAAATTCTCTTATTGTTGGAGTTATGCGAGAAACTGGCCAAATTAGAAACATGGTCAAAATTGATACAGTTACGCTTCGTTCGTCTAGTTATTTAATAAAAAATACTTTTGTACAATTCCACTATTCATGTTTCCACCATTTATAGTTAAATTTTTGTAATATGTTAAGGGTAATCAATCGTTCGTTGGGACATTGAATATGATGTCGATCAGGTTGTAGTTGAAGAATTTTCCCTTCATTCTCAACACGCAAATGCGGTCACTGGATAAAAATAAGGAGGAACGCGACATGGGGTCTATTTTAATCATACAGATACGCGAAATACTAAATGATGGTACGCATCTGGGTGCTGCGGATAGAGCCGATTTTCTGCTCTCAAGAGAGTAGAGGGATATTTTGAAATCAATCCCATAAGCAAAATTATTTTGCAGTTCCTTGGCTGTCAAACATTTCCCGCTCTTCGATTTTCTCTTTCCATGCTTCATGAGGGCGCACAAATGCGCGAGACTCTGCATGACTTTACGATGGTTTACATACATTCCTGCTCCAATCAGCTGTTGAATCTCGTGAAATTTCGTAATGAGTACTTTTTAATTGCATTCTTACTAATTTTCCACTCGAAATATAATATAAACATATTTGTTACAAAGAATATAAAACTCAAACTAAATTTGTTTTTATTTTTTTCCCGAATAATAACAATACTTCTCAATATAGGATCTGAAACGAACATAACCACAATCATCAATGTTTGGCTCCGGCACAATAGAAAAGTTTGGCTTCAGTTTGACAACCAAATCGATTCTATTCGCAGCACCCAGGTACGCATTACACAGCATTTACCATGCCTTAGGCATTCCGCTTTTATAACTCAAAAGAAACTACGATTCTTATTGAATAATAATTTTACAGTAAATTGAATCATTTCCCATACTGATTTCGAAGTAATTTGTGTTCCAATGATGTAAATCAAAACTACCACAGCTTCATACTGTGCTAAGCAGCTCTTGGCTGGATTGTGTTTTGTTAAATTTGAATAATTTTTCATTATGACATTTAAAAAATTGAGAAAAAAAAATCTGATTAATTTTTCAAAAAAATGTGCTTTGATGAAATGAGGTTTCAAAAGTCGGCGTATTTTTTTTTTACTTCTCTCGCACAGATAGATGTCTAGAAACAACTAATGTTGAAAAAAAATTGAATGGCATTTAGAATTATATGTGCCAAACAGAGATAAATGCAAATTTAATTTTTATTTGTTCATCGTCGTCAGATTTGTCTTCAAACTTCCATAGGCTTGGGCCGCAGAAAACGAATAGGAATTCGGTCACTGAATAAACAAAAAACAGAAACAACTCAGTTTCTAAGACAAACAAGTCCCCAAAAAATTCAAACATCTCCATAAAGTGGCATGGAGGCGTCTCCACAATATTGATTTGGTAAATTTCTGCCGTTCGTTTTCGTGAATCAAATCGAAAGCAAACAACAACGGACGGGAAATTCGAAACCACAATCAGTCGCACGTGGTGTTCCACGTTCCATTGCAAGCAGTTTTGATTTCGATTTTGTTAAGTGAAATTTCGATACAATAAACCATCTGAGGAAAATATTATGAATGGATGCGTATGCTTAGATAAATAATATTGTCTTATGTTACCAGGAAAGTTCCTTGTAGTCGAGCAATCCTAACTGAGGAATGTGAAATTAGCATCTGTTATCAATCGTAGATAGCGTAACAGTGATGTTGGAAAATTGAAGTGAATGTTTATTTTGTTAGTCTGCTTAGGATAGGTATATCAGCATTCTCAATTTGAACAGCGTGCACAGAAAAGCGATGTAAAATGTATCAACCTCCCGCTGACCAAGGAGTGAGGGTGAGGAGAAGCGATTGAAAAATATTTTTCCATTTATTGCGAAATTTTGTTCAAATAAACGGCTGTGTGTGTAGAGTAGAGCCTGAACAACTTCCATCGGGATTAACAGAGCATTTTCATTTACATTTTGTGTAGCCATTTCATAAACCTGAGGCAAATGAGAAAAAAGGTCTAACTGACAGTTCGGTTTGACATGGGACGGATGTACAATAACGGGATGATACGAGGAATGAGCTTATTTCTGAATATGAAAAGATTTTTGTTGAAGTGGTGTTTCCATTGTCATTTCTGAGTAACGTGCATATACGAAATCTTCAAAATCTAAATTGCCCAAAACCAGATTCTAATAAGATCATTCGCCGAGCCGAGTTCGCAAGCACATTAATTACAGTAATTAGGCGAATCGCGATAATTAGTAGCACGAAAACGCTCTCTCCACGAGGAATAAATTGTGTTGCTACCCTTCCGAGGTAATTTTCCATCTACCCGCAGCTTGGCTTCTTTATCGCTATCGCTGCCATTCCGCAGAATAAGGTTTCACAAATAGCTTCCTCGCGTATTCCCCGTGCACCGCCTCGGCTCTACAACAAAACCCGAAACATTACATGTGAACATCATACGGAATTACACCCCATATACTCCGAGTGCAAAACTTTGCTGAACCACGATTTAATGTGGGTGGCAGAAATACGACGACAAACACATTTTCGTTGCAAGCGGAATTTCCACTCCATGTGGCGTGGAGAATACATTGTTTCATTTGGATCCGAAAAGCATCAGGAGAATTGTCTCAACGTTGATGCTGGTCGTGTCCAACCGAAACCATCACCGTCAGGATATTTCTTCGCCCTCATTCGCGCCGTTGTCGTTCCATATGGCGAAGTATTCTCACATAGAGCGTATGTTACACATGACGTAATCCGAAGGGAAATGGAATTCTTTTGACTCGACTGTTAGAGACTTGTAACCGTTCAACACACATTTCCTCAGCGTCCAAAGCCGAGTAAGCATGGGCACGTTAAATTGCGGTTACTTTTCAGTTTTGTTTTGCAAAAAAAATCTTTACCTGATAAAAAATATCATTTACATTTTTTAGAAAAAGATTGTGTCCCACAGGTAGCACAGTTCCATAATAAACTGGTTCTATAATTTCCTATCATCTTTATAATCAAGATTGTATATTTCGTATCCCTTAAAAATTTAGTTTCCAATCCCTGGTAAATAGAATCACGATAAGAAATGTACAAGCTCAGAAACTCTGGGAATAATCCCAGAATCTATGTGCATACTAATTTATTTATTACACTATCCAACAAAATTGAACTTTTTTTCGCTCCCTTCAACAATTTTTAATGTACTCAATAGATTTTTTTACGCTGAATTCAGGTACGTATTCAGATTTTCTGTAACACGTCCAGTTTTTGAGAAAAACGCATTTTAATTCACGAAAGTACGTATTTTCATAGAAATTTGGTTTCTCTCCCCCGCAAAACTGAATTTTGGCTCCTCACTTTTAGAATGAAGTTTGAATTTTGTAGAATGGGCTTTGTAGAATGCATGTGGGTTGTTGGATTTTATTTGGCACGTACATTTGTTGTGAAAAACGGAATTTCATTCACAAAAGTACGTCTTTTCATAGAAATTTGGTTTCTCTCTTCTGCAAAGCTGAATTTCGGCTCCTCACTTTGGGAATAAAGTTTGAATTTTGTAGAATGGGCTTTGTAGAATGCATGTGGGTTGTTGGATTTCATTTGGCATGTACATTTGTTGTGAAAAACGGAATTTCATTCACAAAAGTACGTCTTTTCATAGAAATTTGGTTTCTCTCCTCTGCAAAGCTGAATTTTGGCTCCTCACTTTTAGAATAAAGTTTGAATTTTGTAGAATGGGCTTTGTAGAATGCATGTGGGTTGTTGGATTTTATTTGGTACGTACATTTGTTGAGAAAAACGGAATTTCATTCACAAAAGAACGTCTTTTCATAGAAATTTGGTTTCTCTCCTCTGCAAAGCTGAATTTTGGCTCCTCACTTTTAGAATAAAGTTTGAATTTTGTAGAATGGGCTTTGTAGAATGCATGTGGGTTGTTGGATTTTATTTGGTACGTACATTTGTTGAGAAAAACGGAATTTCATTCACAAAAGAACGTCTTTTCATAGAAATTTGGTTTCTCTCTTCTGCAAAGCTGAATTTCGACTCCTCACTTTTAGAATAAAGTTTGAATTTTGTAGAATGGGCTTTGTAGAATGCATGTGGGTTGTTGGATTTCATTTGGCACGTACATTTGTTTTGAAAAAACGGAATTTCATTCACAAAAGTACGTCTTTTCATAGAAATTTGGCTTCTCTCCTCTGCAAAGCTGAATTTTGGCTCCTCAATTTCAGAATAAAGTTTGAATTTTGTAGAATGGGCCTTGTAGAATGCATGTGGGTTGTTGGATTTTATTTGGCACGTACATTTGTTGTGAAAAACGGAATTTCATTCACAAAAGTACGTCTTTTCATAGAAATTTGGTTTCTCTCCCCTGCAAAGCTGAATTTTGGCTCCTCACTTTTAGAATAAAGTTTGAATTTTGTAGAATGGGCCTTGTAGAATGCATGTGGGTTGTTGGATTTCATTTGGTACGTACATTTGTTGTGAAAAACGGAATTTCATTCACAAAAGTACGTCTTTTCATAGAAATTTGGCTTCTATCCTCTGCAAAGCTGAATTTCGGCTCCTCAATTTCAGAATAAAGTTTGAATTTTGTAGAATGGGCCTTGTAGAATGCATGTGGGTTGTTGGATTTTATTTGGCACGTACATTTGTTGTGAAAAACGGAATTTCATTCACAAAAGTACGTCTTTTCATAGAAATTTGGTTTCTCTCCCCTGCAAAGCTGAATTTTGGCTCCTCACTTTTAGAATAAAGTTTGAATTTTGTAGAATGGGCCTTGTAGAATGCATGTGGGTTGTTGGATTCCATTTGGTATCAGTAATTGAAGAGCAACGATTATCCCAATGAATATTAAGGAGACTTAATACTTAAATTGTCTAGTTGCAATGTTCATAATTAATTTTGGTTGTTGTCGTTACCAAACAATGGCATAGGCTTCCTGACACGATTAGATAATTCTAGGAAACAATTATTATAGCGTTTGAACTAAATAATTTTACTCTAGTTGTTCATTTTTAGGAATTTAATTGCAAGTGCTCATTGTTGACCAATCAATGGATATCGTAAATTGTTGTTCTCGTACATGAGGCGTGGTCTATCAGCAATTCGGTTCGTAAAGAAGGTACGACGTCCGATAGCAGAGGTTGCTACAACCATTAACGTTCGAAGCAAACATCAAAGAAATGTGAATTGCGACATAGCAGCAAATAGCATAAATTAATCAGCTTAATAGTTTATCCTACTGTTATCCATAATCATTTAAACGTTGAATTGTAATTTGGCTTTTGTTTACTAAAAGCTTCAGGCAATAAGCAATGTTGGAAATCATACCACCTTTGCCTTATGTAAATATGTTGCATGCTACATACCTAATGATAAGGCAAATTTCCTCATATCAATTCCTATGCGAATTTCAAACGATGCATTGTCAGTTTTCTTCCAACTAAGTGTAATTTTCCGGAAGTCTCCATAAACTGCCCTGTTATGATATAGAGCACTTCTTTCAAAGGAACAATGAAAATGCCTCATTCTCATTTAACTTATTAAAATGGTGTATCCAAATTCAATATAGCCAGAAAAAAACAACGAAAATCATAAACAGTAGAGTCTATATAAACTTTATCAGAGAAAAGTTGAGTTTTTAATCAAACTGTGGGAAATGAAGTATGACTTTTTTTAAATTCATTTCCGAATTTATTTCCAAATAGCTTCTATTTACTTATTTTCATACTCTCAATGGTACATTAAACCTCGCCACCATCGTCAAATACAGCTCCCTGGAATCCTTATCTCCAGCCACGCCACCCGCATCTTTCACGCTCATTTTCCCTTTGAAGACACGACAAAAGTGCTCCGCAACTTTATTACACCCCTCTCCCCATCAAATGAAACCCAATGGATATGGCCACCGAACGTATGCTGCTGCCTCGCTAGTAGTGGTTACATCACATAAATTGCACTGACGGCATGATGCCATATCGTTCCTGTGTAGTTCAAAGGACCCCAAAAACACATGTCCTTCGGCAAACTGCTGTTCACCAGACCGGGAGCTTTCACCATCGGGTAGAATTTTATCGCAAACAGCATTACGGAGAAAATGATGCTGCAGAACAAGCCAACATGTGGGACTAAAGGAAAATCTTTTAATTATTTCTAAGTATTTTTTTGAGCAGGAGATGCTCATCTACATAGCTTTATAACTTGATCTCTTCCATTTCCTGTTTCTTTCACATTAATCTTGAATTTCCATGCTGAAGCGTTCAAAATATATTTAGGATATGATACGAAAATAATTTTAAGCTTTTAGCGGAATGTATTTACTTGTCATAAGACGAGTTTGTATAATTCCATTTAATTCCACTACTTTGTTGTACTTTATTGACAGATACGTATTTCGACCTCAACAGTAAGGTTGTCTTCAGTGTCTCGTACTTGACTCGACATGTTGACAGGTACCATAAAGTAGACGAATTTCGCGCCAACCCTTCTATGGGGCTGGCAGCACCATCTCAGAATCGAATGAAACTTGGAGGGCATAAAGATATGGTATTTCTAAGCCACTCTGCATACTTAGTTTTTTAAAAATTGTCAAGAGTAACATTTGATGAGGGCCTAATTTTTTTTCATGGATTTTTTTAAATCGATGTAACTCTAAAATTACGAGACCTACAAAAAAGTGTTGTATGGCGGACTGTCGTGAAATTCCCTGAAGTTTTTTGGAAAAATTATCAAAAAAATACAAAATCGATTTCTACACTGAAAAAATTAGTTTTAAAAATTAAAATCGATATTACAAAAAAACCTCATCTCAGAAATCGATGAAATTTTTTCTGCAGAAAGGTATTCTAATTACCTTACTTTTCTGGGAATAATGTTCCTGCTTTTTGTTTTTTTAGTTTTTGTTAGCTTTTTTCATGTCCATATTGAGTGAAAATTTATCAGCGTGTTTTATGCCTACAGCGCCAAATATAGGCTCAGCAACCTATCATCAACCTACGACATATTCTGGACGTATGGAAATTTGTTTAGGAAGCAATTTAGAATAATTTAACATTAATGTGGACCAACATTTGAAAAGGGTTTATATTTTCTTTGACTTTTTGTATCGAAGCAAGAGGCAAGAACTTTGCGATAGTATTACTCATTGTCCCGATTTTCCTCGAACAAAGATTCGGTTGCTAGTTCGGTTGTTATGGCGTTTGTCAGTTAGTTGTTGAAACATAGTGCTACTCCGTTTTGGAAATAGTTGATTTCTAAATCCTACAAATTCTAGAAAACTTTCAAACCGCCTTTTACATTTTTATGCAATTCAACCTAAACGGAAGCCCCAAAGATTGTTCAGAAAATATTAGTACTAAAAACAGTTGCACAGTGATTTTTTACGAATTTAAAATACTCACTCCTTGTATCGAAGTAACTTAAAAACAATTGGGTTCACAAAAAAACAAATAATTGCTTTGAAAACGGGCAACATTGGAAACGAAACTTAAGTGATATTTAATTGCTCCCAGTCATTGTTATTCCCAGCGTTTGTTTAATGTAGTTTGTTTTATTGTGATGAAAACAAAACAACATAAGGCTAACACAATTGGCGTCATATTTACGAAACTAGAGTTAACGAGCATCCTATTCGACTACTACAATGTGAAAAAAGATGAACAGTTCATTTTTGAAGAATTTTCGAAATGAATTTTGTTTCGACGCGATGCTTAACTCCTCCATTGCTATGAAAAGACTGTTGTCAATGAGAATATATCTGTAGAAGCTAATATCAGTTGTGATGTTTTATTACGTTCAAAATTCAAAATGAATAAATCAAGCGCCAACAAATTCCGAAAATTTTGTGCAAATATAGGAAATCCAAATTGCACTCGCTCCAGAAAACTGAAAGGTATATCGGCATCAATTATTGGCAAAAACAATTCGCTGGGGTATACGCACCAGCAAAGTGAACGAATGCGTATTTGTTATTGTGTGTTTTTGAACGTGCGTTTATCCGCTTTATCGTTTGGAATCGAAATGTTCATCTGATAAAAAAAAATCAACCTCCAATTTTTTTTGCTGTACCAATTTACATCTTTACATCCATTGATTTATTTTCTTGGCGAACGAAACGCTCTTTTATGTTTCAGATTTTACAGTTATAAATATAAGAAATCTAGGAAAATATACGCCCTTTTCAAATGTTGGTCCACATAAACGTTAGATTATGCTAAATTGCTTCCTAAACAAATTTTATACGTCCAAAATGTGTCGTTGGTTGATGATAGGCTGCTGAACCTATATTTGGCGCTGTAGGCATAAAACACGCTGATAAATTTTCATTCAATATGGACATGAAAAAAGCTTTTGTTAGAAAAACTTTTTTTCCTTAAATATGTCACAGGAACATTATTCCCAGAAAAGTTGGATAATTAAAATACCTATCTGCAGAAAAAATTTCATCGATTTCTGAGATGAGGTTTTTTTGTAATATCGATTTTAATTTTTAAAACTAATTTGTTTCAGTGTAGAAATCGGTTTTTTATTTTTTGGATATTTTTCCAAAAAACTTCAGGGAATTTCACGACAGTCCGCCATACAACACTTTTTTGTAGGTCTCGTAATTTTAGAGTTACATCGATTTAAAAAAAAAATTCTGAGATGGTGCTGCCAACCGCTGGTCGAGTTGGCGCGAAATCCGTCAGTAGAGGAATTAAGTAGAATTGTACAAACTCGTCTTATGACAAGTATTTAGGATTTATTTAAAGATAATCTCAGATTATTCCAAAACATGTTTTAACTTGTCCCAGGGATGTGTGTATCGTAAACTCTCAGTACTTGGAAGTCATTCACAAGCTTGGTAGAAAAATGTATATGGGATTCACACAGAGCGGGTTAGGAGTTCTAAAATCAACAGATCGCCGAACTGCATATTAGCAGAATAAAATCGCTGTTTTTTTTTTTAATTAAATGGAATAGTACTAAACCCGTCTTATGACATAGGTGAAGACATTCCCATCTTTGTAAAGCTTTTGCGCTAATTCTTAATGATTCAAATGGTTGAACTCTGTTTTGTATTTTTGGACGCACTTTTGTCATCAATCCAATTTTAGTTTTTTTTTGTTCTACCAAATATGCCAAACAATTGATTGAAATAAGACGGGCTCGTTGGTCTAGGGGTATGATTTTCGCTTAGGGTGCGAGAGGTCCCGGGTTCAAATCCCGGACGAGCCCACGCTACTCTTTTTTACTCGGGTTGTTATTATCTATGGAAATCTATTGAATTTTCTAAAAACTGCTAAAAAATTCCATAAACCATTTCCAAATGAAAATGTCTTTACTACAATATGGAATTTTTTGCAGTTTTTAGAAAATTATTATTATCGTCTTTATTATCTGGTAATGGTATTTAAAAAGCTGTGAAAATTTGGGTTAAAAGAGAAATTATTGAAACCGCGTAAAAAACCTGGGTGTAATGCTTTATGCCAGCACTGACGAATCCCATTATTCCTCCCGGAACTGCTTTTCAGTTATACTTCTGGGGGATAAACAGTACTTGCCGTACTCCTCCCAGAACGATACGCATTACGGTGCACCTCTCAGATGTTTTGATTAACTTCTGTGTCCTTAGGTTCCATAGTTCGTGCAAATTTGAGCACTGAGGCTCCCTTGTTTGTATCAGTAAGCACAACAAAATCTTAAGCCCTTTAGGTATTTTTCTTGGACCATTCAGCACCACATCATGTTTTTAGCCATTTAGCTCTCAACGTGCTCGCAATCTACTCAAATAGTCCCCTTCGACGACTCGCATTTGTGGAAAGCTATTACGTTACCAACACTACTCCTTCACCTGGTCAGCATATTCAAAGATCAGCTCAAGTACTAAGAACTTTCTCACTCCAACGGGTGACTGGTCCAAAGTTTCCGGGTGGAGATAGCTTTCAGTTAAATGGTGCCCGACGACCAGGCATTGAAAGCGTGAGTGAAGCGGACGAGCATTGATCTAATTCAATCATAGCATCCAATGCCAGTGAGTGAACAGCCTTACTCAGATGGATACTAAACAACAATTATGAGCGATCGTTTCTGCATAAACAACGAGCGACAGGGTTCGCCAAGCCAAACTTGGTATGGTATCCAGGGAAGCTACGACTGGAACATTTGTATTACGCTTGCTCTACTAGAATAAAACCAAAACACATCAGGTGTTCTTCTTTATTCACTCTGCTTTCAAGTTGCTGGGATGGAGGAGAGAAAGTATCGAAGCCTCCCATGCAGTATATCCGAGTTCCATTCTCATAGCGGACTTAATTTTCCTAATGACTGAAAAGATTTTTCTAACACCGTGTGGTAACAACACTCATTGTTAGGCCACCAAATGATTTGTGTCGCTCAGTTGCCTCCCATTGGTGGCGATGAAGATCTTTAAACATTGAATCAACGAACGCCAAATTTCAACAATCTAGAAAGCATCAGCGATTAGACCGCAGGAGAACATTAAGTTGACATGAATTTAGCTGATTTTTACTCATGATCTGATTTTTTTCAATGCTTGCCGACGACCCGAAGCCGGTGTGTTGTACCCGGCGTTGTAGCCTACTCCGATAACCGATTTTCAATGCCTTTGAGCCATTGAGCTCCCGATCACGATACCAACCGACTCGGATGGTTTTCAACGGTGGATCTGTTTTACTTCGGCGAGAAGTTCCCCGACAGCGGGAGCTGACTCTAACTGGCCGTGACGCCACGCTCTGCAACTAAATACGTTCTCACCGCAAGCTGACACTAGTTGCGATGTTGTAAGCTGGCGCTTGCGTTCTGTTTCATTATCGACATATATCTTCCGTAACGGTGTACTCTGACGTTTATGGTCCGCTTTCCAGCATGCTGCTGCTCCATGATCCAACCTCGTTGTAGGAGGTTGGCTATCCTGGTGCTCACTCGTGCAGGCACTCTCTCTGATACATCATGTGGGTCTTACTTAGGTGCTCACCAGGGTTCGTATCGCTCACTCAATCTCAGGAGCACAGGATGCTCCCTCACGAAAATTTTCGGGGTGAAATCGCTTTTCGGGAAAGAAAAACAGCCCGGAGAGTGATAACTATTTTTCGCTCACTCCGATTGCCGCCAAACGTTGGTCTGCTCTTTTTTTTTTTTTTTTTTTCAGCTAGTAGCTTATGTAAAACAAATAACTTAATGCTTCCATACATTGCTAACAGGGTTCGTAATGCTCACTCAATCTCAGGAGCACATGATTTTCCCTCACGAAAGTTTTCGGGGAGAAATCGCTTTTCGAAAAAGAAAAACAGCCTGGAGAGTGATAACAATTTTTCGCTCACTTCGATTGCCGCTAAACGTTGGTTTGCTCTTTTTCTTTTTATTAGAGTCTTTTCGTGACATCATCAATGCAAATGGTAGTAGCTTATGAGGAACAAATAACTTAACGCTTTCTTACAGATAGCGTGGTGGTGTGGCTAAAGTAAGCGCATCCCAACAGCTATTATTGTTACTATTCTGGGTTCGAATCCCGGCGCGGCCATACAATTTTGTAATTGGCAAAATTTTCGTTCATCTTCCAATGCTAATTCTAGAGAAAAGATTGATGGATGAAAGAAGATGATCCTCAACATAAACAACGAAACAAGATTTTTCCCTTGGCCCGAAAAACGCTTGCTTTGGTCTCATTGAAACGAAAAGTCGAAACCCTGATGCTAAGTAAGCTAGAGTAGAGTAAGAGTAAGCTAGAGCTAGAGTAAGCGCATCCCGACGGCTATTATTGTTACTATTCTGGGTTCGAATCCCGGCGCGGCCATACAATTTTGTAATTGTTCTGCGATAATTCTCGCGAAAAGTGAGTGAGTGGGTAAAAGTGATGAAACGAAAAAGGATTTTCATCTAATAGGCACCCAAGGCTAATTGTGGAGAAAGATTGATGGGTGAAAGATGATCCTCAAAATAAACAACGAAAAAAGATTCTCCCTTGGTCCGAGAAACGCTTGTTTTGGTCTCATTGAAACGAAAAGTTGAAACCCTGGTGCTCACCTTTGACATACCATGAGAGGCTTAAGTACTTGGACTCTCTCTGCACTCGACTGCCATACGCTAGGAGAAATGTCAAACAAGAAAAAGAAGAATTACGAAAAAAAATATAAAGCGAGATAAGGGATGCAATTCTTAGAACAATTTTTAAAATTTTAAAATGATATGTGTTTGAAAATAATTTTGAGCTCTGGGTTATACTTTTAATTATCTACATTGTACATATATTTATTTGATTGTTCATAATAATAAATGTTTTTCTCGAATTGATCCCGGAAAACCGAACTGATTGCTTGACAGGCCGTCTGTACCCTCTGAGCACGGGATCAGTCTGTTGAAGATGATCTTCACCAGGGACTTGCCCGTCGGGTCAATTATACAGATTGGTCTGTACGCCGAGGGGTCGCCCAGCGGTTCCCGGTCTTTGGAAACAGAACCAACTTCTGCTTTTCCATCTATCGGGGAAACTACACTCATCGAGGCATCTCTGCATAGCCAGCCTGAACATATTCGGCTTCGCCATGATTGCTGCCTTAAGAGCTGTTTGGAACTCCGTCAGGCCCTTGAGTTTTGTTCGTTGCAAGGGAATTAGCCAAGGCGAAGGGCCCACTTGCCCATAGCCAGTTACACGACTCCCTCTGCAATTTGGCTACCGTTGCTGTTTTTGTATTCCTTCCGGCATTACTGGTGCTCCTAAGGGCGTAGCACTTCTCGTTCTCCTTTACCACCGCACCAGTTTGATGGGCATCATGCCCGCGAGTACACATGCCGCCTCGCGTAGGGGTTCCATTTTTCCCGGGAATCAACTTCCCGGGAAACGGGAAATAAAATGTTAAATTCCCGGGATTTCCCGGGATCCCGGGAAATAAAACAAATATGCGAAACTAAAAATCGTAACGTGAAATAATAACTTAGGATTGAATTATATTCTCGACTCAAGGGATTGATACTTGCTACATTGTGCAAAAATGATTAAAGAGTTGTTGAAAAGTCTGAAAAATTGTCTCTGTTTAGTTCGTTAAGTGTTACCTTTGTCTGCAAAATGTTCGCTATATCATGAGCATCAGATGGCGAAGTTTTAGCACCTGCTCTTGTTAGAGAGTAAGATCTGCTGTATCCAGATGATTCCTTGATCCTTCCTTGATATGAAGCAGAAGACAGCTTTGACAAGATTTGTTCTGTTATTGCCGGAAGGTTTCTAACATCAACCATTCTGGTACTCATCGGTATATTTTCTTAATGCAAACAATATTCTGCTCAAATCTGATTTATAATACGAACACTTGAGCACATTTCGCCTTTGAATTTGAAGTGTTTAAGCACTCAATGTATTAAAAGCGATAAAATACTTTCAGACGAGCGTTTTATGGTCGTACCTTAAAAATCCTAACTATCAAAATTAAATGATTCTTTCTGTCAAACTTTGTTTGGAATTCCGAGTACCAGAAACGGATACAATTGCATAAGTTTGGCAATTTTTGTTTTTAAACTGGTGTAATGACCTTATAGTAAAGACTTAAAATATGTTAACTTTTGTACTGTGACATATCCATACAGTGAATTCTCAATAATTCATTATAATTTAGAAAAAGAAGACATATATCAAAACAAAAATGAATGTTCGGAACATGAGTCTGTTTGAATAAAAAAGTATTGAAAGTCTTAAAAATAAACCTCTGTCAATAAACCCACCAAAGCCGTCACTGCCCTTGCTTAAATATCAGCGTCTTGGAGAAAATAAGTTAATAACACAGTTAAACAACACAGTTAAATAACTTTGTTCTTGCTATTGGAAAATTTCATCAAATATTAGATTTTTATTTCGACTTCAAATACATTTCGATACAAATATTCAAAATCTATTCGGGCCCCCCCCCCCCCCTTCGGATTTTTTTTGCCAAAAAATAATATTTTGAGGGGACAACAAAATATTTTTTTTTGTGGATTTCCAAAACATTCTTTAACAAATCCGAGGAGCTTTTATATTTTTTTTCATTTTAATATTTATTTTTTATTTACCACCCCCCCCCCTCCCCCCCATTGACCTTTCGGAGACCAGTAGAACAAAATGTTAATTAAATATTTGTAACGGCCTTAATAAAGGACCGATGGAAACTTATGCTTTGCTTCGCCTCCCTTCAACACGCATTACGGTTGTACTGTACAGTACTGTTGCATCTACAGATAGAAACTTTTTATTTTTCTATAATATGGGGAGTATTCTACTTTGAAAGCGAAATATGCTATTAAATAGAAATTTCATTATGGGAACAGTGAGAACATGTTTGTCAAAAATATAATTGATACTCCCTCATCAAATTTGCAAAATAAGAAAAGGATTTCCAAATACTTTAAATCACAGTCGTCTCCAAAAATTGGTAAATACTTTAAAAAATTTCCCGGGAAATTCGGGAAACTAAAGTGTGCATCCCGGGAAAATTGATTTCCCGGGAAATCGTTTCCGGGAATGGAACCCCTAGCCTCGCGATATGCGCTTGTCATAAGGCGAATTTAGTACTATCCCATTTAACTCCACCACGTTGTCAGCACCCTGCGCTTGCTGGAGCACACCCTAGAGCTGTTCGCCATCATCCTAGATAGCGCCGCCATCGCCATCCACGTGCGCTTGACATGACTTTTGAAGCTCATTTTATCGTCGAGCATCACTTTCAATTATTTAAGAGATTTCTTGGAGGTTATGTCGCAGCCGCTGACTCCTCCTGTACCTCCGTTGATGACTATAATCTCCGTTATATGCTGCGCAACCGTTCCTCGAAGAGACTGATCGAATAGACTGCAGTCAATTCAACCTTCTCGATGGACTCTCCGTACACGGTTATCGTTACATTATCGGGAATCACATGGCGGGAGCTTCAACTCCAGCACGCATCGTTCATCAGATTCTACAGCAGTGGATCCAGTATTAATCCCTGTGGGACATCTGGCGTGATAGGGGCGCTAAACAACCCTCCTTCTTTCTCGTAGATCAGTATTCGACTCTCGAAGTAGCTTCCCAGAATCTTGTACAGCCTTACCGGTATTACCAGCCGAAACAATGCAATCTCCATCCAACATGCGCTGTTGAACTCATTCTGCACGTCGAGTGTTATTACAGCGCAGTAACGGATACCACGCCGCTTGGATTCGATGGTCACATATGCAGTGTCAACCACCGATTTAATGGCGCCCAGAGTAGAATGTCCTCTCCGAAAGCCGAATTGCTCAACAATCCTTCCGCCTCCTCAACGTACGGGGACAGCCTATTCAGGATTAACTTATCCAGTAGCTTCCCTACAGTTTCTATTAGTCAGATTGGTCTGTACGCTGAGGGGTCTCCTGGTGGCTTGCCAGATTTTGGTAACAGGACCAAACGCCGGATTTATCATCATTTATCCGGCTGCCTTTGACACCATGTTCGGGATCCCGCATGGACCAGGTGCTCTATTCTACTCTACCATCACCCACACCACCACTTCGTTGGCTGCTACTAACCTTGCTGCTGGCGGCCATTGGTGTTGCGTGAATAGTACTTCAGTTATCGTCTTTAGCCTCATGGGAAATCGCTCGGGAAGAGCCAATGCTTCTCTTGTTTTGGCCATCTTCACCATGGGATCGAGTTGGCGCTCTGACACAGTCTGACTAAGCAAGATTTCTTGCTTTTTTTATAACCTTGTTTGAGGACAGTCTCGTCGCTTTGACTAGCTCGATGTCAAATATATTATACTAGTTTATTTGTGGACGCAATAGCGCCCGTGGCAAGTGTTTTTTTTTTTCAATTTTTAGTAGTGATAGATTCTTTTCTGCATTTAAAAAAATCAAAATTTTTAACGTCTGTTGTCTGTGATTTTTTTTCATCAAATGCTGTGTCTGGTTATCTAAGGTTGTCACTGGTTTTGTTTTTTTGCATTCGATATTAAAAAAGAATTGAAGTGTCAAATATTTTATTTTTTTGTGAGAATTTCCCCGCGTGGTGCGTCTGGTTGGCTAGTCACCGGACAGACAAACAGGGCTATTATATATATGATTAACAATATAGGTCACTTCGCCTATCCCCATACATCAAAATAGAGACAACCTTACAAGTGAATACAGCACCATCTGTTATCCGAAATGGTCGATAAACTTGTTTTGGCCATTATCTTCTCAGCGTGTATATGTGACGTTTCTCCTGAAAATCAATACCAAATTTTCAAAAAGATTTATCTGCTTTTGTAAACAAAGATTCAAACGTCAATTTGACGAATCTGATAGTACTCCCACACGAACCACCACCTCCAACAGATAGCAGAAGCATTCACCTACGTGTTGGTTGGTTTGCGTGGGAGTGCTATTAGATTCGTCAAATCGACGTTTTAATCCTTGTTTTTTTTAATGTTTTTTGTTAATGTTTTTTAATGTTTTTAATGTTAACATTGAGAAATAAACTCTTTTTACTGACGGAATCTCATCTATTGAACGCAGTAGGAATGACTTCCATAAAGTCTTTCACTATTCTTACCTTATTTTTGCTACATTCGATAAAAAAGGAGAGATTTTCATCGAGAAGCATGTTGTTAAATCCGAAAGTGTTGATGTTCAATTTACCCAGATTTTAGTACAATTGGCACAAATTCATTTTGACGTTCACTCAGATTTTTACAACTCTTTAGACGACGCAGAATTCTGATAAATCCCTGGGTTCCTGGGTAATCTTAGAATAGCGTGTACCTGGGAAGGAGATACAGATTCAAAATATGTGTGTGTCAAGCCGAGCCGAAATCTAGCTGTCAGTGTGAGCCGAAAACGAAACACTCGGCAAGAAAATGTTTGAAGGCAATATACCTAACAACAATAACGCACAAAACAAAATTTAGTCTTTTCAGGTGGCGCCTACGTTGATTGTTTTTCTTGTTGAAAATTTACTTGTTGTATTATGACAGTATGTATTTAATTTGATGAGTAGTATCGAGAGTGCCCTCCCAGGCGTGTACTAGGGTAATTGATCCGATAGTTCCTATAGTTACGGTAGTGTAGTTTCCGTCGAATGTATACAATAAACGGAATTTCTCAAATAATCGGTAAAGTATCACTGAAATACACTGGATTTTGTTTTTACATGATTTACACTTTCTTACACTTCTTTTAAATTTCTTCTCAGCTTTGTGCCTATAGTTGCGGTAGTGTTCCTATAGTTACGACCTCGTATGAAAACTATGCGATTCGCAACTATGTATAAGAACACGAATTAGAAAATATCGCAACTATTGGAACATTGCACCAATAATTGGAGGATTCATTTTAGGTGATAATTACGGCAGCTACTGCTATTGGAATACTTTATAATCAAAATACATGTTCAGAGCTTTCGAAAGCGAAATAATGTATAGTTTCTGTGCAAGCGAACAAATAGTGGTGGAACGTGCTTAGTTCCTCCACTATTTAGTCTTTTACCCTATGCATCTTTTGATGGGCACGAATTCACGTAGTACAGATAAAATAACAAAATAATATTGCTTTAGGTATGGTCATGATTCGCACTAAACTCCGCGCCATGAGGAACTGGTCGCAATGGCACACTACAACAAAAATAAAAAGGCCATCTGCTGGATGGAAGTGTTCAAACTTCAGAAATCGAGTTCACGCTTCCTGTTGATTGGCCATGTTAATGATAAACTAACTAGTTAAAAAATTGTATCGATTCCACAGTTTTGCCATTCCGTCCTTTTCATGAAGGAATCTTGCTATTTAGATTTGACACCACTTGCGTCAATAAGGGTTGTGCGAAATTTTAGCGTGTAGTAATTGAATTTCTGTCACTAGTGGCGCCACATACGCTAAAGCATGGGTCGCCAGTATTGCGTGAGAGTGAGCTATATTGTTAATATAATATATTTGTCGATGAGTTCCACCATCACTTGCGCCGAGCGTGCCCTTCGCAGTCTTCTTCCATAGCTTCATTGAAGATCCCACTGTCGAAGTGGGCGACTTTTCACGCTCGAGTTGTAGGAGTAGCTCCTTGGATTTCTATCAATGCCTTGCTGCTTGTCCTGTATTGGATAGTCAAATGGTCAGAATGGGTGTTACCATCGTCAACCATCCACTGCAGAACTCCGGCCAAACTTGGCTTTCAGAATGTTACGTCTATTTTCAACTCCACTCCGTTTAATTAGAAGGTACGCTGGGAGCCGTCATTGCCCAGCACGACGTCCAGTTTTGCTAAGGCTTCTAGCAGCGTTTGCCTTCTCTGGTTCAGCGGCTTCTTCAGTCTCTCTCCCACGTATTGACGTGCTGAAATACCTACTGGCTTGCGACGCACCAGATCTGATGTCAGCCGATAGATCATCTGAGTTAATTCTATCGGCCACCTTGGTGCGGCATAACAGCTGCAGTAGTACACCATTTATTTTGGCTATAATTGAGCCCTCCGCTCACCACTTCCTAGATCCGTGGATAGTGTCGTCTGTGTTCGCTTCTGCTACCGACTGCCAAAGCAACTGCTGGTTGGTTGTGGTTACCATACCAGTATCAGAAGTCTCCAATGTTTGTTCAACAGCAACTTACCATCAGAATAGAATATGCCAAAGATTATAATACAGTCGCCTCTCCACTTCTGGATATTGAAGGGACACCAGTCAACACAAGATCGTATATGATGTTACATAAGGCCATAAAGGTACATCCCCATACAATATGTACGTATATTGCCGCCACTTTAGCATCTTATGTTGTATCATATACGGTTTTGTGTAAACTGGGCATCGAGATAAGCAAACATCGAGGAATGGAAGAAAATTTTAAATGGGTACTAGATCGAAAAAAAGATTGTTGCTATAAAAAACGGCAACAAAACAAATGTCATCTCATGTTTTTGGTGTATTTGTTATTGCTCAAAGATGGTCTAGTAGCCTAGATATTTGAATATATCGACATAGGGAGAGAAAATCCCGAACAAAATATGACCAGAACCCATCGAGATAGAGAGGTTATCGAGATGTAGAAAGCCCAAATATATGTGGATTGAAGGGACCGTGAAAACCATCGGCATAGAGAGAGATATCGAGATATAGAACATCGAGATGTAGAGAGTTGACTGTAGAATAGAATATAATAGTAAAGATATTGATTAAGCTTTTGAATACAAATTTATTGAATGAAAGTACGGACATTTTTTGAAAAGTTGCGAAACGGATGGTTATAATAAGTGACGTTGGACGAGGTTTCTTTAGAAAATGTCGGTAAAAACAAAAAGTTCAACGTGAAATCCTACCAAAGATTAGCTTAGCTTCTACTCACTACATCTATGGTTGATTTTCCTTGATTTACCAGAATCAGTGGAATCGCACAAAAAAACTGAATGATTGACTGGGATTCTTCAAGCATTCTCAGTGTGCATGTTTCATTGACTCAAATATTCAAAATAAACAATATCGGTGCCGGATACGTCCTTGTAGTCAGTTAGGAAGAGGGAAGAAATATTAGTAGGTAATGTTTGCTATTTGAAGACCGCGTTTACCTCTGCATCTCCTCAAAAACACAGGAAGGATTATAAGTTTCGGTAGGCATCGTTGGATCTGAATTCACTCAGATAAGCGGTGCGACCGTGCAATTTTTTTACACAATAATTCAAACTAACTATGATTCGGCCACACAAAGTAGAACTAACTAACTACCTGCACACCTAGCAGGAACACGATCAAACGCGTATCAATTGATTTACTTCTCGACTGCACAAAGCACAATGATACAAGATCGCTCAAAGTGTCTATGAACCGAGCCTGAACATTCCTCACCATGCATGCCCGGTGGCATTTGTAAACTGTGGAGGTATTTCACTTATTGTGGCTATAAAACAATTGATTTCATATGATAAAACTTCATTGCAAATGCTGAACACGCTGTGAAAATAAACTTCCTAAATCTTTTGTTTAAATTTAGAAAAGCTAGCGAAATGGTCATATACATATACTTTGAATAACGTTTTGATCATGGTTTGCAATAAGGGTAAAAGCAATTTTTCTCGCCAATCTTTATATGTTTCCATAAAATTAGTCTTTAAGTCACAGTCGAAGTGGCACACCATTATAATTGTTGCAATCGAAACTTTTTCTCATTTTCTTCTATCATTTTATTTTCAGATCGTTTGCTATGAATCGTCATTACCATTCGAAATAGCCACATCAATCGAGCCTATCAAGATGCAGCCATCAACTCCATTTTCATCAGCTGAGGCGTAAAAATCGTTTCATAAACAACCAAACGTGAAAAGTATCGCTCATCAAAAATCCTGCTGAAAAACCGATACGGAGCAAGTGAGAAGAAAAATCCTGCAGCCTACATTCAGAATTTCCAATGTGCATTTCCACTCGGTCCAACACATCCGGTGACAGTGGCTGCAGATCCATCAGCACCACCACCATCATCAACGCCCTCATCATCAGCGGGAGTAGCAACGGCAGCAGTGACCCGAGGGCGATAATTAGCGCCGGAAATATCAGACCCAGCGGAAATAGTTGTTGCTGGAGCAGTCGTCGGCGCTGGGGTGGTTATAAAATTGATTGGAATTCTCGCTTCCATCAGCTATTACTGGGCGTCAGCGGGTCAGAGTCAGCCGGTTTGAAGTCATGAGATTTCCATCATTCGGAAGCGATTGCAACGCGAACCGGAACAACAGCTACCACAGACGCAGTCAGCATCACCGGTGGACGAGGAACGAAGCTGGATATTGATCGATATTAGACCAACAATACCCAGAGGAAGTGGAAAACTACGTTCCGCTGGGAGTGCGTGACGAAGTCAGGAATTATTTCTTTTCGACTGATACAAACTACAGGCACTACTACTCGTAGGATTTCGATACTGGCACAGGTCTCGAAAATTACATTAGGCACACAAAACCACGTACTGCCAAGCTTTGATCCGTCTAGGCAACTTGGAATTGGTCCCCGGATCTCTACGCGCCTTAGAGAGATAGAGACATACACACATAAACACGCTCACGTTCACCGAATAGCACATGCAGGCTCACTAGGATTCCATTTTCGTGAATCAGGTGTAAAGCAAGAGACCAGAAGCTCACTGACGTACGAAAAAGTTATCGCACCAAGACGTTTCGACCCCGCAGTGGTGCTCTAGAATCGACACGTAGCACTCAACGGACAACTATGCGAATAAATAACCAAACTCTCAACCGATAAACTTGAACGTAAATATCGTTTAAGTGTTGTACAGTAAACTCTAATTGGATTTAAAAGTAAATGATATTGATTAATGATAAAAATGACAAGCATAGTATATTACTCGTAAAGATTGAAATAAAAAAGTTTCATAAACAAAGACATGTTTGCTGCAATTCAATAATAATATCAATAGTACTTCAACAAATTTTCAACAAATTGAATTAATATTAATAAAAGATAACCATAAAGGAAAGGAAGTTTAATCCATCTTAATAATAAAGCAAAAAAAGTTCGAATAATGTTTGGAAAACTCAATAATAAACAGAGAAACCTATCAATGAAGAATAAACATCAACTAATAGCATATTGTTATTAAAAGTATTTAAAAAGCGAATCATAACTACTTAAGGACACAAGTAATAATATCATTAGCGTAAATCTAACAAATTTCATGAAATAAACAAAACTAACCGAACCCGAAAAGCGGAAAATACCAACCGCTACAAGCATCCGCTTCGGAGGACGAACAATAGCCAACAACCAGAAGCAAAACAGCAGCAAAAGCTCAACAATAAAAACAAAACCCTTCTGAAGGAAAACCGCAACACTGACTCGGAGGAAGAGAAAACGAAAACGCATAAAACCGTAGATAAGAAGAGGAAGTCTCGCTCTCTCACTCATCCACACTCACTAATCGCGTCACACGCCATTCATCGTCATTATTATCGTAACCGTTGTTGTCGTCGTTGACCGTCATCCGTAGTCGTCATCTGCAATCGTGATCGCCGGTAGTCAGGAGCAACGTCGTGCCATTCACGACGAATACTTCGTGAACAAACACCGTAGTGGCTGAGGAACGTTGAGGGCATCAACAGCTGCGTAATCACCGCAGAGCCGAAATGAAGAAAATTCTGGTGATTGTGATCAAGATGATCAAAATGATCTCCAAGATCATCATGCTCAGCCGGTATCACAACTTTCGGTGCTACAAGCAGCTGCGGCTGTACAAGTGGATCATCGTGTTAATGTTGATCGTCAACTCCGTGATGGGTGAGTACTGCACAATTTTATCGGCATCGAGAAAATAGCCTTTAATTATTCAAATGCAAAGTATGTACTCTTCTTTAGTGCTATTTCTTCCGTCCATTTCAAAGCATTATTTACACGTTTTTGTTATAACTTACGTTACACATATTTCTGGAAAAGTGGCGTTAAATTTGATGTAAAATGTATATAAGAAGCCACTAAACGTGTAATGCTTCCAGTGAGCATTACGCTATTTAAAGGAAGCAGGACACTACACAACGGACCAGCATACAACGTGATATTCATTGGCTCTGTTGAACACTTTTTTCTTACGAAAAGTTTTGCGACTGAGGTGGGAATTGAACACAACAGCACAATGCGATGGGATGCCTATCAACACAAACCACACAATGCACGTTTTTTTACTCTGATGTGAAATATGTCAACTTCTAAACAACATTCCTAGTTCTATAATGTACAAACTAAAGACACATCATATAAACAAAAACATAACATGTCTCGAGATAATTACGATCGTTATGTCTCTCTTGAACGTAAGTTTAAGAGTCTCGCAAATGCTAAGAAACGCGGTTATTGGCGCCATTTTGTTCATGGTCTTTCGCGCGAAACGTCGATGACAACACTTTGGGCCGTCGGGAAAAGAATGCGTACCCGAGCAAAGCTTGAGAGCAAATCGATAACTAATTTTGTTGTAGTGAAATCGTCTAATTTTGATAACTCAGGTTGATATCCTTTTGGTCGTTTTAACGGTTAAAAGATCAAAATCTACAGCAGAAAAATCTTACTGTGACATCAAATCGAAAACTATTCCTGCTATCGATGAGAGCAAATCGAAAACTAATTTTGATATTGGTTCCGATAACAAAATAAGTACACAGCTTGATGTCAGATCATACAATTTAGAAATCAACAGCAAAATGAGATCAAAATATGTTATCAGTCATGATGATTCATATTTGAAAACAAATTATGATTTCGATTTGATATCAATATCAAAATTTGTTTTCTATATGCTCTCATTATGTTTTCAGACTTTGCTCGGGTAACGCGTTATCGATTAACGAAGATAGGGAAAGTTCTTCCCGATGGATCTTCGCTTTCGCCAAAAAAGTGTGTCCGGATTCCGTCCCAATTCAACGGCTCGCACGCGAAGCAACCTCCGGTCGACACGAGGTGGACGCCCCATTTTCGATGGTTGATTTCTCACTTGCTCTCCTTTCATGTAATAATACCGCTCCAGGAATAGACAGAATTAAATTCAACTTGCTTAAAAACCTCCCAGACGCACTGAGGAGTATTTCAGCCCAAATCCTGGCCAAAAGTCAAAAACAAAAATTTTAGATATTTCCATATTATTTTTCGTTTTTGAACTCTCAAATAGTAATACTAATTTGTCAAGGGATTTTTGAAACAATATTGTTTACTTGTAAGCAATGCTGACTGTCAAAACTTCACCATAATTTCAATTCTAGTTTAATCGCAATTGTGCATAAAAAAATGTTCACGTTTTTTCTTGTTTTTCTTGGTTATTAGTGATTTTGAAGATGAAAATCAATGTAGGTATCAATAATGAGAGTATGTAAAACGTTTTCAAGCATGATTCGATCTGAAACCGTTTTCAGGTGATCCATAATCATGGTATCATTTGCTACCTTTTTTACTATAATATGTTTTACAAAATAAAACTTTTAATTAGGTTCCAAACTCGTCCAAGCAACAAAATTTTCAGCGTTGGAAAGATTGGAGTTTCCTTAAAAAGCTCCACAAAACACATTTCACGCATCCTCACGCAATCGTGATTTATTTGTACACAGGATTTTGTTTTTACACGATTTTTTTTCGCTCGTATTTTTGATCGTGTGACTTCAATTTGCCACCAAACTCTTCGCAACATGCTTCAAAAAATCCAGAATAAATCAAAGAAAAATCAGATGATAATTAATATACGTTAAACATTTAGGATGAGTGGAAAATTGAGAAAATGTAAATCGCGTAAAAACAAAATCCAGTGTAATTTAATAATATGAAGTTTGCTAAAAAGCTAGTCAAAAAGATAAATAATCTTGGTTTTGAGCCACAAAGCTCACATAAATTATGTTTTGCTTCCAAAAAATAGTGAGGCCAAAAATTTTGTAATTAATGATAATCAAAGAATGAAAAATAACATAAGAAAGATCATACTCAATGACGGATCCAGAGGTGGGCACCACCCGTCGCAAGCACGCTGTAGTTCTCAAAGGCAGCGTTCTTGCGCCAAGTGATGCTTTATCAAATAAAAATAACTGACGCCGCCAGTGGTCAAACTGCACTGCTATGAATGAAAAAATCATAAAAACGAAAAAATACACTTTGCTGTGTATATTAACTGCATTTACAGACAATAAAATGATTGACATAGTTTTGGCCACGCTTTTACTTTGCGTACTCCTATGTGAGACGTCGCGAAGAAGCGCATGTTGAACTTATTTAATCAATTCGTGGAAAGCAACATTGTTCCGGATGAATGGAGACAAGTGAGGATCAAGAAACCCGATAAACCGCTATCAAGAAACCCGATAAACCTGCTTCGGATCATAACTCGTACCGTCCAATCGCGATGTTGTCGTGTATACGGAAGCTGTTAGAGAAGATGATTCCCAAACGGCTCGACAGATGGGTCGAATCAAATGGCTTTCTATCAGATACGCAATTTGGATTCTGCAGAGGCAAGGGAACGAACGACTGTCTTGCGTTGCTTAATACAGAAATCCAACTGGCCTATTCTCAAAAAGAACAAATGGGTTCAGTTTTCTTGGACATTAAGGGGGCTTTTGACTCAGTTTGCGTTAACGTCCTTTCAGACAAACTCACGAGTGTGGGCTTTCACCAATACTAAATAACTATTTGTACAACTTGTTGTCTGAGAAACATATGAGCTTTTCTCATGGAAACTCAACAACTTCAAGAATTAGTTACATGGGTCTCCCCCAGGGCTCATGTTTAGGTCCCCTTCTTTACAATTTTTATGTTAGAGGCATCGATGGATGTCTTGTGGAAAATTGCTCGTTAAGACAGCTTGCGGATGACGCTGTTGTCTCCTTTACAGGAACAGGGGCGAACGATCTGCAAGGACCATTGCAAGATACTCTGGACAATTTGTCTACTTGGGCTTTGAAGCTGGGTATCGAATTCTCTCCGGAGAAAACTGAGCTGATTGTCTTTTCTAGGAAGCATACGCCAGCAAAATTAAAGCTTCATCTTAGGGGTAAGAAAATCTCTCAAGGCATTTCACATAAATACTTAGGGGTCTGGTTCGACTCGAAATGCACCTGGGGAATGCACATTAGTATCTGTATCAGAAATGCCAACAAAGAATCAACTTCATGCGGACAGTTACCGGTACGTGGTGGGGAGCCCACCCGGAAGATCTGATAAAGCTTTATCGTACAACGATTTTGTCGGTTATTGAATACGGTAGTTTTTGTTTCCAAGCCGCCGCGAAAACTCATATTTTGAAGCTCGAACGCATTCAATATCGCTGTCTCCGCATCGCGTTAGGCTGTATGAACTCGCGGGAGTACTTCCTTTATCAGATCGCATCGCGGAATTATCGTTCAGATTCCTCATTCGGTGTGAGGTTTTAAATCCATTGGTAATTGAAAATTTTGAGAAGCTAATCGAGCGAAACTTCCAATAAAAATTTATGACACTGTACTACTGGTACATGAGCCTGGAGATTGACCCTTCTTCAAATGTTCCCAATTGTGGTTGCTTCTTAGACTCCTCTAGTTCTTCTGTAGTTTTTGATCTGACCATGAGAGAAGATACCCATGGAATTCCAGATCCTCTCCGAATGGAGTGTGTACCACCAATTTTCACAAGTAAATACAGCCATGTCACTTGCGTCAACAAGTTTTACACCGACGGGTCAAAAATAAATGAATCCACTGGATTTGGTGTCTTCAACGAATTGCATAGCGCCGCTCGAAAACTTCAAAATCCTTGTTCCGTATCCCGGGCAGAATCCATGATCAGAATATCAAAACATGATATGGACTTGATTGATATAAGAGATAAAAGAACAGGCAACAATATCAAATATTTGCACCGAAATATCATTTAAATATCAAGATATGCTATGGTTAAGAACAAACTAATGGCACTTGATATCGATCACTTATTACAAATAACATATCTTGACATCCTTATGATGTTTCAGTGCAAAATATTGATATTGTCGTCTGATCTTTTATCTCTTATATCAATCATGTCCATATCTCATTTTGCTATCTTATCAACATTTGATATTATTGAGCTATTTTCGTATACTCGGGATACGTTGCAGAATTAGCAGCTATACACTACGCATTAGAGCGAATTGCCTCTCTTCCCTCTGATCAATACTTCATTTTTACGGATAGTCTCAGCTCAATAGAGGCTATACGTTCAATGAGGCCGGTACAGCACTCACCGTATTTCCTGAGCGAAATACGATCCATATTGAGTGCTCTATCGAATCGCTTTTACACTATCACTTTGGTATGGGTCCCTTCACATTGCTCTATCCCGGGTAATGAGAGAGCGGACTCTCTTGCCAAGGTGGGCGCTATGGAAGGTGATATATACGAGCGTCAAATAGCCTTTAATGATTTTTTTTTCAATTTCTCGTCAGCAAGCCTTGCTCAGTTGGCAACGAAAATGGGATGAAGGAGATTTGGGTAGGTGGTTACATTCCATTCTCCCGCAGGTTTCGAAAAGACCTTGGTTCAAGGGGTTGGAGCTTAGCCGAGACTTTATTAAGGTAATGTGTCAGCTAATGTCCAACCACTACTCACTAAACGCGCATTCCTATCAAGTAGGGCTCGCAGACAGCAATCGATGCGGTTGTGGGGCAGGCTATCAGGACATCAATCACGTTGTCTGGAACTGTCCCGAATACGGTATTGCCAGGTCCGATTTATATGCATCCCTCCGGGCCCGAGGGAAACCAGAAAATGAGGACATTAGAGATGTGTTGGGAAAGCTTGATCTTGACTACATGGCCCTTGTTCACAATTTTTTGAAGCGCATCAACGTCATTGTTTAACTCCCTCTCCTCCATTCGTAGGGCCATGTCCTCCTTGTTTTTTCCACTCCGCTCGGTAGAAACGTTTTGCTTGTATCATTACAGTTTGTCCCTGGTCTACACCACACCAATCATCATGGAAAGACTGCATCAACGTTATTTACGGGCACCAATATAAGCCCAAGGCCCTATCCAATCCAATTTTTTTTGTATGTACTCCTTAACCTCGACCAAGCCGCGAGTTTGTCGGCTCCCCAACACTAACATACGAGCATAAGAAGCAAAAGCTGAAATTGTAATAAAATTTCAATTGACTTTCGGCTCCGTCATGCCTTCAAGCGCTTGAGCCTTCAAATAAACGGTAATTAAAAAAAAAACATGTCTCGATTGGAATTTCAAATTTGCTGTCAGTGCCATTCCTGTTGGGCAAAAGACCAGTCATTCACAAAAAATACACGTACCTATTATATGACAAGGGTTGAGTTCAAGTTTGAAAAATGAGTATTATGATTGGGTCCAGACCGCATCGTGCTTTCGTGCTGTGCGGTTCTTTCTCTCTTTGCGGAAGGAAGTTTTTAATACTACCCGAAGCTATTTTAATTTCAACGGTGCTTCTTAGCGCTATTTGTACCCACTGATCCCGTTACGATCTTTGCAAGGACCCGTGCCTTCGTTTTACGTTGGACCCGTTTGCGGAAGTAAAATTCCGACAATCGGTGGTAATCCTGCAGGGACACCGTTCTGGGAAAAACCTTTTAGAAGGTCACTTCTCCACGCTCAGCAATGAGCATTAATAAAAACAAGAGGAAGGGGAGTCTCTGAATTCTTCACTTCCTTCTAAGAAACAAGGTTTCAAGACGGTCCTTCCAAAGCGCGGAATAAATAAAAGGAAGCTGGAGACTTCAGATGTTCTTTCTAACTCTAACATTCAAAATAACTCTTCTCCAATCGAACTGAGCAATCAGTTCGATTTGATTAATGATGAAATTGAGCAAATCGAATATACCTCTAGCCCAGGTGATTCGATTCATGCGAAAAAGCAAAGGATTCCGCCAATTGTGGTATCTGTTGCCGAGTTTTCTGGCTTCCGGAATGAGATTTTGAGTAACCTTCAGGGGATCAAGGTTTCATTTCAGATTGCTAGGAAGGGTGACTGCCGCGTTTTGCCGGGAACCTTTGACGATCGCAAACGTCTTCTTCAGTATTTAACTGAGAAGCGCCATAAATTTTTCACATACGACGACAAAACTGAGCAATTGTTCAAAGTCGTCTTGAAAGGTCTCCCCAGTGATGATAAATCACTGGATGAGATTAAAATTGTAATTTCTCAATTACTTGGATTTTCACCAGTCCAAGTAATTAAGATGAAAAAGATATCCCACTCTGGTACTTCCCAGAGGGGCATTTCTCAAGAATTTTATTTAGTTCATTTTAACAAAAGTGAACTAAATAATATGAAAAGTTTGGAAAAGGCCTGTATTATGTCCGTGTTACATGGGAACATTTCCGCAGGCCTGGGGGAAATTGTGCCCAGTGCCGTAAGTGCCAAAAGTGGGGTCATGGAACCAAACATTATCACATGGATGCTAAATGCATGATTTGTGGTGGAACCTCTCACGCCAAGGACGCATGTCCTGTGAGAGAAGATTCCAATAAAATTAAATGTGCAAATTGTGGGGGCAATCATAAATCCAATTCCTGGGAATGCCCTTCACGCAAAAAAGCTTTGAATTCCCGTGCAAAATTGATGACGGCAAATTCCAATCGGATCCCAGATTCGACGGGTACAAATTTTTCAAACGCTCAAATTTCGAAACCAGTTACCGGTCGAGCAATTCATACCCACCCCAATTCACAAACAAATTTTGCCGCTCGTCAACGGGTAGCAAGCACTTCAGTAAATTCCAATTTTTCGAATGTACCTACGTATGCAAACATCGCTGCTGGTAGACAAAATTTCTCTTCTCAAAATGAGGTTTATACCCATGTCCCAACGGAAAATAATGGTCATGTTGCCGATTCAGGTAGCATGACTGCTTCCGACTTTGATTTTTTAACTGAACAATTGCATCACATGATTGATGCAATGTTCAAAGCAAATACCATACCAGAAGCTGTTCAGGTTGGTATAAAGTACACACAAAAAATTGTTATCGGACTCCGTTTTAATGGATCTAAATAATTGTGTGAAAGTTCTAAATTGGAATGCCCGCTCTCTAAAGGGTATGGAAGATGAATTATTCAACTTCCTAACAGTTCATAATGTGCATATTGCCATTATAACAGAAACTTATTTAAAGCCCGGACTCTCCATTAAAAGAGATCCAAATTATTTTATCTACAGAAATGATCGTCTTGACAGCGCCTGTGGTGGGGTCGCCATTGTCATTAATAGACGTATCAAACATAAATTATTTTCTTCGTTTGAAACCAAAATTTTTGAAACCTTGGGAGTTTCTGTTGATACAAATTTTGGTCAATTTTCCTTCATTGCAGCCTATTTGCCTTTTCAATGCAATAGGCAGCAAAAGAATTAGTTGAAAGCTGATCTTCAAATTCTGACTCGCAACAAATCAAAATTCTTCGTAATTGGTGACTTCAATGCCAAACACCGTTCATGGAATAATGCTCAAAGCAATTCCAACGGCAACATTTTATTTGAAGATTGTTCTGCGGGATATTATACTATTCAATATCCCAATGGCCCAACTTGTTTTTCATCCACTCGAAATCCTTCGACAATTGATTTGGTTTTAACGGATTCAAGTCAGCTGTGTGGCCAATTGGTAACTCATGCTGACTTTGACTCTGATCACCTTCCTGTGACATTTTAAATCTCACAAGAAGCCATTTATAATCCAATCAGCTCTACTTTCAATTATCATAGAGCTGATTGGGAATTATATAAAACGTATATCGATAGGAATTTTGATGTTGATATTCCTCTCGATACCAAAAGTGATATTGATAATGCTCTCGTATCTTTGACAAATTTAATTGTCCAAGCCAGAGGCATTGCAATTCCTAAATGTGAAATTAAATTCAACTCCATTATTATTGACGACGATCTTCAGCTACTGATCCGTCTTAAAAATGTGAGGCGAAGGCAATACCAAAGAACTCGCGATCCCGCGTTGAAAGTTATTTGGCGAGATTTGCAAAATGAAATTAAAAACGTTTCGCTATTCTGAGAAATACCAACTTTGAGAATAATGTCTCGAAGTTGGATCCCAGTTCGAAACCCTTTTGGAAATTAACGAAAATTCTTAAAAAACCTCAAAAGCCAATTCCAGCGCTTAAAGAGGGAAATAAAATTTTATTAACAAATGGCGAAAAGGCTCAAAAACTTGCTCAGCAGTTCGAGAGTGCCCATAATTTTAGTCTAGGTCTCACTAGTCCAATTGAGGATCAGGTTACACGAAGCTTCGAAGGCATTCTCAACCAAGATAATGTTTTTGACCCTTCGTTGGGAACTAATTTGGATGAAGTGAGATCTATTACCAACAAATTTAAAAATATGAAAGCCCCGGGTGATGATGGTATTTTCTACATACTTATCAAAAAACTTCCTGAGAGCTCTTTATCCTTTTTGGTTAATTTATTTAACAAATGTTTTCAATTGGCATACTTCCCAGATAAATGGAAAAACGCCAAAGTTGTTCCAATTTCGAAGCCGGACAAAAATCCAGCTGAGGCTTCTAGTTATCGCCCTATCAGTTTGCTTTCTTCAATAAGCAAACTGTTTGAAAAGATTATTTTAAATAGAATGATGGTTCATATTAATGACAGTTCTATTTTTGCTGATGAGCAATTTGGTTTTCGCCATGGGCATTCAACCACTCATCAGTTAAGAGTAACGAATTTAATTCGGCTCAACAAATCTGAAGGATATTCGACTGGAGTTGCTCTTCTTGATATAGAGAAAGCATTTGACAGTGTTTGGCATGAAGGTTTGATTGTAAAATTGATGAATTTTAATTTTCCTCTGTACATTATTAAACTGATCCAAAATTATTTATCAGATCGCTCACTGCAGGTAAACTATCAGAATTCTAAATCTGATAGATTACCTGTAAGGGCTGGTGTCCCAAGGCAGCATACTGGGGCCCATTTTGTATAACATTTTTACTTCTGACTTACCTGATTTACCACCAGGGTGTCAAAAATCTTTGTTTGCAGATGACACAGGTCTCTCAGCCAAAGGGCGTAGCCTTCGTGTCATTTGTAGTAGATTGCAAAAAAGTTTGGATATTTTCTCCACATACTTGCAAAAATGGAAAATTTCCCCGAATGCTTCCAAAACTCAGCTTATAATTTTCCCACATAAGCCGAGAGCTTCTTATTTGAAACCTTCTAGCAGACATATTGTCACAATGAATGGTGTTCCAATTAATTGGTCTAGCCAAGCTAAATATTTAGGACTTCTGCTAGGACTTCTCAAAAATTAACTTTTAAAAATCACATTGAAGGCCTTCAAGCCAAATGTAACAAATATATTAAGTGTCTATATCCACTTATAAACAGAAAATCAAAACTTTGTCTTAAGAACAAACTTTTGAATTACAAACAAATTTTTAGACCTGCCATGTTGTATGCTGTGCCAATATGGACTAGTTGCTGCAATACAAGAAAGAAGGCACTTCAGAGGATTCAAAATAAAATTCTGAAAATGATTCTGAAGTTGCCTCCGTGGTAAGTACCAATGAACTTCATAGAATTTCTAATATTGAGACATTGCAACAAATGTCCAACAAAATAATTTCCAATTTTAGACAAAAATGGTTGCAATCTTCTATTGCAACGATTAACTCCTTGTACCCTTAGTATAAAATACGTTAAGATTAGTTTAAGTTGAAAACATTGTAATTCCTACATGGTTCAATTCAACCAGAGGAAAAATTCTAACTGCCAGAGGCAATTGAAATGTATTAATAATAACTAAAACTATAACATAGCAAATAAGGATGATAGTGTTAAGAAAACACGGAACACCTAGTCTAAGAGATGAATGCATGTATTATATAATTAGCAAATAAAATCAATTTAAAAAAAAAAAAGAAAAAAAAGTATTATGATTGACATTATTTATTGATCAATTTGACCAAACGAATCCCTGCGTTTGACTGGCCATAAACTTTACTTGTTTATTGTGAATTTGTGTCTTGATTTGCATGAATAAATACATTTCAAATTACATATTCATAGATTATATAGACCGATTTGGGAAGTTCGAACAACATCAGCAGTGTTGCGCATTCAGAGTTGATTTGTTTGTTCAGGGATCACATTTCGCGTATTTGTATATCTAGACCAACGTTTGAAAAGGGCGTAACAGCCAAAATCAATTTTTTCTGATGCTTTGTCCACGTGTATAGATAATATGTGATCGAAGAGTCAGAAGGAATAAATTTGGGCTGTTACGCCCTTTTCAAATGTTGGTCTAGATATAATGTCTTCAGTACAAATCGACCCTTCGATATCATATCGTAAAATCTTTGAATTAAATTATTTAACTACTAGCTGAATGTACCCTTCGTTGCTCGGGTTTGTAAATGTAAGTTTTGCAATCCAAATGTCAATAGGGCACTGTACAAACGAATTTCTTGCTCTTTTGTTTTTCATAAAAGTTTGAAAGCAACAAGGCCAGTAACTGCCGATTTTGCCAGTTAGTCCGTGAAGTGCCATATTACTGAGTTGACGTCGCACTCCAGTTTTAGTGCAATCGCATTAGAAACTTTATAATAAGATAATTATCTTAACAACTTTAACTTTAACAATCGTAATCGCATGAGATTATATCACAACTCGCTCCGATATTGTATTTTTACCATTTTTCAGCATGAACATTTTATATTTTTAACCAACTCTTTATAAATGGAAATATTGCCGATCATTAGTAGCATACATTGGTCAGAAAATCTTGCAAATAAGTCAACCCGTTCGTGAGTTATATTGCTTCAAAGTAAATGTTAGATATGATATGGGTTACTGAGTCGGATTTCATAAACTGGATTATCTGATCCGCTTCTTGAAATTTCCATTTGAAATTAAAACATATGCCTTCGATCAAGGTAGGCGATTGTTACATTTGATTTAAAAAAATATCTTCTTGTCAACAGTATTTTACTTGCTTATAGTGGTTCAAATCTATCTAAAATTGTTAAAAGTTGACTTGATCTACATGACCACAATAACATGTCACACAACATAATGAAGTCAGATAATACTCTGCTGTGCTCACATAGGCTATTATGTTGTACTACTGAAGAGTACCCGCATTCCACCTGCACTTAATTGTTACTCAAATCAATCTTATTCGTTTTTCTGCTTTCCTACATTGTTTTCAACAACCCTCTGCGATGAACTCCCAAGTAGCCCTTCTGAAACCCTATCTTCCACGCAGCCTGAAATAAAAACACTTTTCGTCCAAACCATAAATAAACAGTAATTCATCCTCCGCCTCATTAACACTCAACGATGCATTCAGTCGTGCGGTTGTTTGCACCTGAAAGGCCTTTTCTGCCCCTTTTTGCCGTCTTGGCTACTTGTTGGTGTTTGTTGGTTTGCACTGGAGGTGAAGGCAACTTCTAAGGCTCCTGGTTTGCTGCTCCCGCCAAACAAAGAAAAGGCACTTGCCAACCGGATCTCCGCCTTCTCTAGTGTGCGGATGGCAGTATCTTGGCAGGGGAAAAGGCAGTCCGTCAGTCAGTCAAGCTGTCAGGTAGAGGAGGCAAAACCACCGTGGTGCCGTAAGCTGGCTGCAATTGCCACGGAACTTTGCTGCAACGAGTCTGCCGGAGATCCAGGCTAGCACGTTTTATTTCCTCTAATCCGGATGTGGGGCAAATTTCATCAACCATAATCGCTTTGATCTGACACGCAACGCAGCTGAGTGAAGCCGAGCATTACACGGTTTCCGCAACACGAACGCTCCGGCATGCTGGTGTATGGCAACACTGGTTGTACCACGCCACGTGCTTGCTGGAAAACTCTTCTGCCATATACAGGAAACATCAACAGGATGAGGTCATTAAACTAATGATCCTTCAATGCTTCTGATTCACCGCTCAACCGTACACCCAGCCTACAACCAACCATGGCTAGAGTAAAATGCGGAACACATGCAACATAGCTCGAGGATGGCACCATTGCGGTTTTTTCCAACGGAGGCGTTACCGGGCTTAGGAATCAGGGGCATCGATAACATAAATATCATCATTCAGTCTATCTAACATAGCTTAATTTTTGCATTCATAAAATTAATTCTTACTTGCATAAATTGTTCCTTTTTCTTGTGATTTTGCACTACAGGTGAGCATTGTAATACAATTAAACTAATCACATTTAGTTTGTAGTAGTTTGTACGATGAACGCAAATAATTTAAAGATTTTACACTTACCCCTGATATCGAACACCGCGGGGGAAGTGGATAATGTTCTGATCATGCAATTTTTTCCTTCTCTCCAGGGTTTATTTCGATAGCTGTGAATCTTAATATGTTTCTTCTTTGATATCATTGCGATTTCAGTGGTGATTGGGCTAATATACATAAGAAAACGCCTGATTAATCCACTTATCGTTGTTGATGCCTTTTACATGTTTTACATATGGAAAAAAATTATGAGAAAGATAAAAACAGCACTGATAGGTAAATATATTCCATAATACATATTCCTTTATATTCATTATATTCAAGTTTCGCCGTTGAATGCAATTTGTTGTGAACAAATCGGTTAAGGACAAATGCATGAAAATAGGTGATTTTTTTGTACGTGTATTGTGCACACACATACAAACAAACACGCACACACAGACATCATCTCAATTCGTTAAACTGAGTCGATAATTTTATAACACTGTAAGTCTCGTTCTTCCTCAAAAAAGTTCATCTTTGGGGCGAACATACAGATTTTACGTACACTTAGTGTTTGAAAATGCACAACCACTCCTCCCCTAGCTATAACAAGAATTCCTTGGGGACCTATTCCTTTAATCCAACGAAATTGTCCAACAAAAGATATTCAGAGCTATTACCGTCTTGATTTCAATCATATATATCTACTGATAACAATTGAAGGTCAAGATAACTTAACCCATTTCACTGGGTTAAGTGGAAAAATAACTCCCAAATTTCAAATCTATTTTTATAAATTTCAAGCGACTAAAATGGTATGAATTACCGCACAGTTGGTGCAAAATGGACTGTTTTTGAGAGCCCATAATGATTGAATGCATTTGAATCATTTAAACTGCCATTACAATAAGTTGAACATGAACTATCGATTTTTCCTTTTCCCCTTCCCCCAGTGTACCTTATAATAAAAATGAAATGGTCTGTGTTCGTATCCGCATAACTCGAAAACGGCTAGATGGATTCTCTTCATTCCTTCAGCAGATATGTTCGTTATCGTTTCCGACGGGTTTATATGATATTTCCTCATGCGAAAATTATGAGTTAGGTTGAGTAAATCGTGAATAACTAAAATGAAATTTCGTTTTTGAAATTTCGCATGGGCAGTTCACAACGCGAATTTTCGCCTACTATGCAGGACAACGTCTGTCGGGTCGACTAGTACAGAATAAAATTAAAGACAATAGTTACAAATAGATGAAATTTATTTTCTCTTTAAGCAAGTGAAGCGAAGTGAGTGAGGAATGAGAGATCAGATTTTTGTAAGAAAGTAGTGAGAAGTATGAACTGTGGGTGGAGTGAGTAGTGAGAATTGAGGAGTGTAAAGTGGGTAGTGTGAAGTGAGTAGTGAGAAGTGAGATGTGACAGGAGAGGTACGAGTAGGGAGAGATGAGTTGTAAAAAGTGAGTAATGAGAAATGAGAAGTGAAAAGTAATGAGTAGGAAGTGAGCTTTCCGGGATTTTGAAGAAAGGGTGTTGAGGTTCATTGATAAGGAGAACATAATTTGAAGTTTGCGAGCATATGACGAACATACAAAAAAGGCCTTACATCCAGCGGCATTGATCCAATTTATTGACTTGCTGAGTGCGATTCTTTTGTTTTGTATTTTTTCTGTTCCTTCCTGACTATGAGGTTGCCTTTCAGTCAGAAAGACAGGGTAGGAAAAGGATAGCCAACTCGGGCTGAAGCTGATAACACTGGTCGACAATAAATTTGTATTCGCGATCCTTATGTGTTGTATTTGTAGTTCTCGACGTCACTTGCATATTTGCATGATTGCATGTTTAGATAAGTTGATATACTAAGTTATTACGATATCTAAAAATTAGCCTCCCAGGGGGAATGATAGGTAGGGATTTCATATGGAAACGCATGGTAGATTTGTGGTGTGATGATTCATTTTGTGACTAAATTGTTTATGCACATCCGTTTTATTAAATGTGAACAAGTGTGCAAGCAACTTGTATTATGGGAATCCTGAACATAATTACATGTTGGGAAATACATGTTCTTGGTTAACATAGGCGAAGTCTCCAAGGACTTTTATTGATATGCCGGGTTCATTTTGGTTTAATACTAGGCAGATTTGATCTGGTAGGCTATTCGATCTGAACACCAGAAAAATTAGGAGATTCTTCAACTTCTGCATTAAACTTATATGAACTGCATATAATACGCGAGGACTCTAGGGACTTGAATGAACATGCTGGGTTGATTTCGATTAGATATCAGTATTCCAGAACAATCTAGAGAACCTAGAACATCTGCATCGAAATAATTTTGACTGCACAGTGCACATATTACGCAAAGGCTCTAGGGGCTTGAATGGATATGCTGGGTTGATTTCGATTGGATACTAGACTAATTAATCTGAACTTCAGTACAATTTGGAGTACCTAGAATATCTGCATCAAACTAATTTGAACTATATATAAAAGGCAAAAGCATAAGGGACTTGTATGAATATGCTGGATTGATTTCAGTTTTATACCAGCTGGATTTGACCTTGTGGACTAATCGATCTGAATTCCAAAACATCATATGCAAGCACTCTAGGGACTTGTATGGACATGTTGGGTTGATTCCGATTGGATACCAGGCAGAGTTGACCTTGTACGCCAATTGATCTAAATTCGAGAACAATTTGGAGAGCCAAGAACATCTGCATCAAACTAATTTGGACTGCACGGAATACGCAAGGGCTTTAGGGGATTTCAGAGACACGATGAGTTGATTTCCGTAATAAAGTTCTTCTGAGTCGGTAGCATACGTACTCCAACTAATCTAACAAAAAAAAAAATGAGGATCTCTAGAAACATAACAAACTACCCGAAAAGTTTTCAAAATCCTTACCTATTGTTTCCCCTGGGAGTTTTGCCTGAAAAACACCCAAGCGGACATCCCGATATCGTAATAATTTTGATTATCGTAATAACTTTTGTATTTTAACTTATCTGAGCATGCAGTCATGCAAACATGCAAGTGACATCCCTTTCCTACTTTGTGACCAAATAATCTCCAAATTCTCTCAATCAAACAATATACGCCAGTTACCAGTCAATTGAAGAGATCGAGAACTACAAGAGCAACACATGAGCATTGCAAATGCATATTTACTGTCGATCAGTGTGATTTATATACTTCATTGCAATATTTAAAGACTTCCTGTGTTGAGAACTCACAGAAGTCCTCATGGATGCCGATTCTAAACTCGGCAAAAATGGACAACCGCTCTAGTGAATTGTTAAGGCCAGATCATGTAGAAATGCACTTTTAAATGCGTGTATTTTTTTAAACTTTTAGCTTGATCGAAAAATGTCTAAGAATGGAAAAAACGTTCTATTAGGGGTGATTCAACTATGACGTTCACTATTTTTTGAGATTTCTAGACACCACCTCCCCCCTCTGTCACGCTTTTTTGTATACATAGTACGTGTATTGGAACAAAATTTTGGACCCCCTCCCCTAAAATTTTTTTTCATACGAATAACAAAAACAAATCAAACATCGTTATTTCGAAGAAATTCTCGCACTTTTCTGTTGATGCCGCTTGTCAATCGGCCCACATCTTGTTCAGTCATTATTTTGGTTAGCTAATTCCACCAATTCTTCATACGGCCAATGTCAGTGGTGACTGGTCTCTTCATCTTAAATTTCTGGTTATTAATCACTCAAAATGGCGAAGGGTCACCGAAAGCCATTTGGTCGAATGCCATTAGACCAAACAAACCATTAGGCCGAAAGTCAATTGGTCGAAAGGGTCATTTTGCCTGGTCATTTTTTGGTCGAATATGACATTTGGCAGAGAAGTAAGAAGTGTGTAGTGAGACGTCTCACTTTGCGCTACTTACTTTTCACAGTGAGAAGTGGGAAATAAGTAGTGAAAAGTTAGAAGTATCACTTTTCATACCCTATTTCTCATTTTTCAAATGACCCATTCAGCCTAATGTCCTATTCGGCCAGATGACCCTTTCGGTCAAATGACCTTTTCGGCCAAATAACCCTTTCGGCCAAATGACCCATCGTCGCTTTGATCAACCGTGTCAGTTTATCCGGAAATCCGTGTTCGTGCATTAGCTGCCATAGCTGGTCCCGATCGATTGTATCATATGCTGCTTTGAAGTCGATGAATAGATGTTGCGTGGGCCTGTTGTATTCGCATTTACAGTACTTGGTACTTGGCGAATGGTGAACACCTGGTCCGTGGTTGAACTCCCTAGCAATTGGTGCTAGTCGACGGCGTAAAATTTGGGAGAGTACCTTGTAGGCGGCGTTCAGCAATGTGATTGCGCGGTAGTTGCTACAATCCAGCTTATTGCTCTTTTTGTAGATGGGACACACGACACCTTCCATCCACTCCTGCGGCAAAACTTCCTCCTCCCAAATCTTGGTAATGACCCAGTGCAGCGCTCTAGCCAGTGCCTCACCACCGTGTTTAAACAGCTCTCCTGGTAGTTGGTAACCCCAGCCACTTCCAGCTGCTGCGCGTGTTCTTGGGCTAGTATACCGTCTTGTAGCCGCCCAATGTTAAGCCGCGGCGTCCGACTTCGACGCGTGTTGTACACCGTCGAGAGTTTTGAGCGCAGGCATGCTGCAACGAGGTAGTGGTCGGATTCAATATTCGCACTGCGGTAAGTGCGAACGTTCGTGATGTCGGAGAAGAATTTACCGTCGATTAGAACGTGGTCGATTTGGTTTTCCGTTTCTTGGTTAGGTGATCTCCATCTTCGAATCATAACAAGCCATGAAAACAAAACTATCGCACTTGTATATAAGCTGGAACAAAACTGATTCGGATCAGTACTGGAATTTCTCATTTTCAATGAGAGATGTCACGCGATGTTTACATATCTTTCCCTTTCAATATCTATAGAAACGCGAAGAATGAATGGCATGCTACAAAAATCTCAAAATATTTGTCCCGTGACAGGGCATGAAAGTGTGCAATATCTTTTGTGTTTATTACCACTTTCAACTCGGTGAATTAAAGGAATATGATTTATTTATCGACTAGTCACTATTCTTTGCATATATCTATTAAAATAATTCAGAAATTTGCAATTTCAAAATAAAGCACAACATCCTTTCATGACTGCCTTTCATGCGAAATTGATGAAAGAATTTCTTTTCGATTCTTTCATTTGGTCGCCTGAAATAGAAAAAGTGCTTTGCTCTCTGTCTTATGACGATCACGACATATTCCAGTACTGATTCGGATGGACGGCCCCCACCGATGGGGTTTGATAAAACGCGTTGTTCTCGCTCATTTCATGTTGGGGACCATATTTTTTTCGCACAGCTGTGTAAACCAAGTTGAAATGCATCATCAGAACCGATGCCCCCCTCAATTGGGGCTTATAAAAAAAAATATCAAGGGTTGTAGTCCCCCGAATCAGTTCATTATCGTAACAACTACCGAAAAACGTCTCTCACGGTATGCTACCTATCGAGAATGTTTACAGACATAATAAGTGATAGATTTTCTCATTCTCCTTTGGATTCAAACCCTGGTTATGCCTGTGAAAAAAGTTGTTATTTTTAATGTAATCACCCCAAAAATCGTCGCTGAACGATAATCACAACTCAACAAGATTTTGTCCCTAACACCAAATAATGTGGCCCGCTGAATCCGAATCTGACCTCAGATATGCTCTAACACGTCGAGATCTCGAGATATACCTCAATAAATGTCGTAAAATCAATGATTTTGAGCATTTTGGAACAGCCATCGTTAACCCTATAAAAAGAATTACTAGTTAATCAAGGTCCAAAATGGTTCACAAACATCTAATCTTTCGAAATGTGGTGCATTTTGAGCAAGTTAAACATAATAAGTGTGATTTATCTACAATTTTAGTAAGAGAAAATTATTTAAAAATATGTTTTATGCAAGCCACCTTCGAAGACTTGTATACAAGCCTGGTTATTTTCTGTGAACGGTTTTGAGAGGAAAGTAACAAGGCCTGGGGCAAAACGCCCGAATGGTGGTCTAAAATGACTCAATTGCATGTAAAATGATGGTGAACGCATGGTTGTTTGTTTTTTCTTAATGGATTGAACTACAATCTTACGGATGTGGTTGAAGAATAGCAAATCGGTAAATTTGAGTGAATATGAAGGGATTTTGCTAGATTCTTCCAATGGAGCTCAATGATGGATAACTAATTATGAATTGTAATGGTAATATTCGTTCATAAATGTACTACAACAGATATTATGAGTGATTTTATGAGGGAGGCCATTTTGCCCCAGGGGTGCATTTTGGACCGTTCTCCCCTACTACAAGAAAGTCCTTCGAAAAATGCCAATTTCTTCAAATTAACGGTATCAATCTAGCTATATCTCAAAATTTGGACGTGTTAGAGCATATCTGAGGACAGATACGGATTCAGCGTTGTGTTGCGTTGTAACGGAGTATTTCGTAGATTGCATACTGAAAGCTGTCATGTATATTCTTTAACACTTTCACCCCAATTGCTTATGGATTTCCATTTGGGATTTAATGGTTGGTAGGGTTTGAGGTTTAGGAGTATCATTATAAGCAAATGATAGATCTTTGGTGAAAAAACGTTGGAAGTGTCTTTGCTAAGAAATTTATATCACTCCGTTATCCTGGCTGATGATTTCCCTCGGGTGGGGCGAAGGTATTAGCGCCCTGGCTAATAAGCCTGCAATTAAATGACGAAAAACTTATGTTTTATTGTATTTGCAGTGGTGTAGTCAGAAATTATTTTGGAAAAATCCTGATTAAGCCGCCTAACGGTATCGGTGACTTTCTGGCGTATAATAGAAAATGGTACTTTTGCCATAACTTTTGATTCCATAGTCCGATTCATCCAATTTTAATATGAAATGATGAGGAAGGATTCTCATTCAAATCGAATTTGCTGGTTGAGAATAGGTGCCAGAATAATAACTAGACTATTCACGCATTTTTTGTAGAAAAAACTAGTATTTTGGCCATTATTTCTGAACCCAAAGTTTGATCTAGACAATTTTCACCAGAAAGCTATGAAAGTTTTGAGTCAATTGTCCGAACTATCCATTTTTTCAATAGGAAGCAATGTGAAGGCTCCCCCAGACCTGATTGATTTAGTCCGGCGAGAACTAGTCGCCGCGATTTTATCGTTGGGTCGCTGTAGGCAATGTTCCAGTTACTCTTCCACTAAAACGGCGACAGAATCGCATTCGCCAAGCGTTAGAATCGCGTTGCGATTTTTCGGTCACGTTAGGGGGAACCGTTAGGGGGAATTTTCCATTAAATGCAACCATTCGCAAACAAATTGAAGAAGGATAAGTGCCAAAAAATGGTTTAGATTGTGTGTATTCAAACACACAGACAGCGCCCCAATTCACCGACCATAGATGATCGGTATATAATACTATGGAACTCCGAGCCATCTAAAATATGTTTGTTTTTGGAGCCTTTCGGTACACTTCGTGTCCGAGGGAGACAAAAAAGGGTCTTTAGAATAAAAAAAATTAGGCAATGATTCGCACATAAAATAACCATTGACAGGTCCTTGCAATCTCTGCTGGGTAACGTGTTTCCGTTTGTTGCTGAAGATTTTGCTGTGGAAATGTGCGATTTTTGAGTTACGAAACTAATGGATTATTCCTCAGAGGGGGATATTCTGCAAGATAAATTACCTTAGAAAAACTCCAATTGTAAGGACATTGGCGCTGATGGAGCATTTTGACTTATATTACACATGAACCTCAATGGCAATTGTACTAGAACGAAGCGTTTTATCACAACGTCGGTGGGAAATATTTCTCTGCCCCTTTTTTCGCATTTGTATCAGGTGATAAGCAATTTGTTTTCATGTCTTGTTATGATAAAAAAGCCTTATGCTTTATATCCATCGTCGTTAATTATAAATTGAAAGCGAATTCTGCAATCCATGTTATGCACCCAAAAACATCTTTCTATGGTGGCGAGGTTACGTTTTTATCTGTCGAATGAGCGACTGTTTTGTCTCAAATGCAACAGCTTCATTGACAATCAATTAAGTAATTGCATGGAAGGAAAAGAGGAAACGAACATCCACGGAAAAGTTCTTAAAGCGAGAAGTTTGTGAACATATTCTAAAGAAAATAATTGATTTATGGAAATAAAATTAAATATATAGACCACCCCTATTTTAGTACCTCGCTACGTTCATATTTCTTAAAATAATCCTATTTTGTAGGAATATAACAGTAATATAATCATTTGAATTCATGAAGTTGATATACAAGCCTATAGTTAAATTTCAATATACAAAACAACCCCTTTTTCAACCCCTCCCACAACCTAGATACGTTCCATTGTTAAAATAATCATATTGCATATTATAATATTGAAAATAAAAATTTTGAACTAAAAAAAATCGAAGGAAAAAAAGTACTCCGGATAATCGAGTCTAAAATTCCGGATAATCGAACCCCGGATAATCGAGTCCCCGGATAATCGAGCCTCCGGATAATCGAGTCCGACCTGTACTGATATTGATGCGAAGACGAAGTTCGGAAACACGTTTCGGTGTCGGTGTTGGTCATAATGTTCGTTTTGACTTGCTAACAATTGTATCTTCAATCAACGATGTTTCAGATTTGTTAAGGATGCAGACTAGACCTGTTCACCATTTTCAAAAGTATTCCAGATTCAAAGTGCCAATGAGTATCTTAAATGGAGTCTCCTGACCAATTTTCAGCCAAATCCATGGAGATTTGGAGGTGCATCAAATGAGATTTGTGATTTTTTAGACTTTTTCATAGAAATGTCGTCTGAATGCATCAATTTAACTCCACATAGTAGAAGCATTAGTCGTGAATAGCTTCTTTAGACTATTACCTACCACTTTGTCATTGATACTAGGATGTTTAGAGGGCTTATTCTATGACTTTTTAGTAGATTTTGCTGAAAAAAATGGCTAAAAACCAGAAAAATAATTTTAGGTGCTTCTGGGGTAGTAAAAATTTTCAATATGTGCCCAATTCAATTATTCCGTTTATTTCCTTCAACTGTTGCGGAAGTTTCGTCCATACATCAGTTTATTCTGAAAAATAAGCTTCAGCATGTAATAATGCAGTTTTCATGAAATACTCAACATTTGAATAGGGTAGTCAAGCAAGACCATTCCCCCATGCTAAAACAAAGTTGACCATGATTTATGAGCAATATCATCCAGTATGCTTGACCTACTGGTATGGGAATAGAGTGGGCTATGTGGTAGTGTTAGGGCCTGCAGATCAAGAGGTCCACGGTTCGCCGGTGCGCCGAGTAGATAAAGATTTTTTTTATCAAGTCTTATGGAAAATGTTATGTTTTCAATGACCTTTCGGGGTCGTTAACTACATTTGAATGTGACTGATTCTATACCCTTCTCCTAGTTATTGCATCACTCATGCCACTGACTAATTTTAAACAACCTTCAATTATTGAGATTATAATAAGTTCATGTCCATCATTGCAGTCACCAATGAATCGTCTACTTTGAGCGTGCCTACAGCGACAAACTAGGAGTTAACTCTCTGTAATCAGTATGGCGAAAGGCACCTACAGTTGATTTTCTCGAAGTTAAAAACCCTAATCGAAAAAGTATTTGGTAAGCGTAATAGCGGATTCCTTCCTGCATAACCGGTACCAAATATTTGTCCCGATAAAATTACCCTTTTTAAGAAAACCCACGTAAATTACATGTGTTTCGCCATACAAAGTTCTGGCGGTTAACTCATCATGCTGGCTATTTGCGCATATCCGATAGCGCCTGGATGGTGGCAGCGGCGGGTAGAAAACCAGCCACTACCAATAATTCATTGTGAAGTAAGGATCGATCCGGTTTTGTTTGTGCCATGAGTGTGGTACAATAACTAAGGAGAGGATAACCAATAAATCAGAATGTAAAATAAGTTTCCGACCGCGACAGATTATCGACAACATGGAATTAGCCACCTGGCTTGATAAATAAAATACAGGGGATGGACAAAATAATTAGGATAGGCAAATTTTGGGTAAAATTAGATGTGTTGTAACTATCTTAGTTATCATCCGATTTTGACAATTCGGGCATGCCCGAACTAGAAAATTAATCCAGTTTGACGGTATGTCCATGGAACCGACTATGGCCACCGGATTCCGGAGATATTCCGGGTTTTTCGGAGGTAGGTTCAAAATCGTAAATTTGAGGTGGATATTAGGAGAAGTTGTGGTTAAAAATTGAATAATATTAGTAACCACAAATGAAGTAGGGCTCTTGCTGATTGGAACCATATATTGAGATTTGGAATCGGACCAGAATCAAGTGAGATATGGCCATTTCTTTATAATCGGTTCTAATCGATACTTATCAAAGGAATCAGGCCACAAATTCTTTTGAATCTCGCTTTTTCATAGGTCGTCCACTATAATTTTATTCTAGAAGGCCTCTAATGTGTCAAGAATGAAAAACCAATTGAATATACGGATCCTGGAGTCGCTGGGATGTCCCCGGGGAACCTGTGAATGGGGACATTTAAATTTTAGCACCAAAATTAGTCATTCGACGGCTCTTTTTTCATGGTTTTCGATCAGGAAGCGAAGTATGAATATAAAATGGTCAATTGACGGTTCTGACCGCTCCCAGGACCTACGGATTGGCCCGGGGGAACCTGTTGAAGGGGACATTTAAGTTTTAGCACCAAAACCAGTCATTCGAAGGCTCTTTTTTCATGGTTTCCGATCAGGAAGCGAAGTATGAATATAAAATGGTCCAATGACGGCTCTGGCCGCTTCCAGGATCTACGGATTGGCCCCGGGGAACCTGTGGAAGGGGACATTTAAGTTTTAGCACCAAAACCAGTCATTCGAAGGCTCTTTTTTCATGGTTTTCGATCAGGAAGCGAAGTATGAATATAAAATGGTCCAATGAAGGCTCTGGCCGCTTCCAGGATCTACGGATTGGCCCCGGGGAACCTGTGGAAGGGGACATTTTAGTTTTACCACCAAAACCAGTCGTTCGACGGCTCTTTTTTCATGGTTTTCGATCAGGAATCGAAGTATGAATATAAAATGGTCAATTGACGGTTCTGACCGCTTCCAGGACCTACGGATTGGCCCGGGGGAACCTGTGAAAGGGGACATTTAAGTTTAGCACCAGAACCAATCATTCGAAGGCTCTTTTTTCATGGTTTTCGATCAGGAAGCGAAGTATGAATATAAAATGGTCCAATGAAGGCTCTGGCCGCTTCCAGGATCTACGGATTGGCCCCGGGGAACCTGTGGAAGGGGACATTTTAGTTTTACCACCAAAACCAGTCGTTCGACGGCTCTTTTTTCATGGTTTTCGATCAGGAATCGAAGTATGAATATAAAATGGTCAATTGACGGTTCTGACCGCTTCCAGGACCTACGGATTGGCCCGGGGGAACCTGTGAAAGGGGACATTTAAGTTTAGCACCAGAACCAATCATTCGAAGGCTCTTTTTTCATGGTTTTCGATCAGGAAGCGAAGTATGAATATAAAATGGTCCATTGACGGCTCTGACCGTTTTCAGGACCTACGGATTGGCCCCGGGGAACCTGTGGAAGGGGCCATCTTAGTTTTAGCACCAAAACCAGTCATTTGAAGGCTCTTTTCTCATGGTTTTCGATCAGGAAGCGAAGCATGAATATAAAATAATCCATTGATGGCTCTGACCGCTTTCTGGACCTGTGGATTAGCTCCGGGGAAGCTGTGGAAGGGGACATTTTAGTTTTACCACCAAAACCAGTCATTCGACGACTCTTTTTTTTCATGGTTTTCGATCAGGAAGCGAAGTATGAATATAAAATGGTCCATTGACAATTCTGACCGCTTCCAAGACCCACGGATTGCTCCTGAAGAATCTGTGTAAGGGGAAATTTTATTTTAAGCATCATAACCAGTCACTCGACGGCTCTTTTCTATTGGTGTGTGATGATTCATACAACGAGCAGTGTGACGATTCATACAAAAATTCTAGAGGTTTAATACAAAAAGTGTTACGAAGGGGAGAGGGGGGTTGAAAATCGCCGGTTTTTGCGTAACGTACTTTATGGATCTTCCCTGATTAGGAATCAAGAAATGAATATAAAAGGGATCATTGAGGGCTCTGACCGCTTTTTGGACCTACAGATTGGCCCAGGAAACCTGTGGAAGGGGAAATTTTAGTTTTAGCACCAAAACTAGTCGTACAACGGCTTTTTTTATGGCTTTGGATCAGGAAGCGAAGTATAAAGTAGGCAGGTTCCCCGTGAGCTATCCGTAGGTCCAGAAAATGGTCAGATCCGTCAATGGTCCATTTCTTGTTCATACTTCACATTCTGATTGAAATCCATGAAAAAAGAGCCGTCCAATGATTGGTTTTTGTGCTAAAACTAAAATGTCCCTTTCCACAGTTCCCCGGGGGCAATCCGTAAGTCCTAGAAGCGGTCAGATCCATTAATGCTCCAATTTATACTCATTCTTCGCTTTCTGATCAAAAATCACGAAAAAAAAGCAGTCGAGTTATTGGTTTTGGTGCTGCAACTTAAATGTTTATTTCCACTGGTTTTCATACTTTGCTTATATTGCTTACACCAAAATCAATCATTCTACAGCTCTTCGTCGAATGATTGATTTTGGTATAAAAACTAAAATGTCCCCTTCCACAGGTTCCTCGGGGGCAACCAGTAGGTCCTGGCAGCGGTCAAAGCTTTCAATGGTCCTTTTATATTTATACTTTGCTTCCTGATCGAAAACCTATAAAAAGAGCCGTCGATTTTAGTGCTAAAACTTAAATGTTCCCTTACACAGGTTCCCCGGGGGCAATCCTTGGGTCGTGGAAGCGGTCAGAGCCGTCAATGGACTATTTTATTTTCGTACTTCGCTTCCTGATCGATAACCATGAATGAAGAGCTGTCGAATGGCTGGTTTTGGTGCTAAAACTAAAATGTCCCCTTCCACAGGTTCCTCGTGGCCAATCCGTAGATCCTGGAATCGGTCAGAGCCGGCAATGGACCATTTCATATTCATACTTCGCTTCCTGATCGGAAACCGTGAAATAGGAGCCTTCGAATTACTGGTTTTGGTGCTAAACATAAATGTCCCCTTCCACAAGTTCCCCCGGGCCAATCCGTAGGTCCTGGAAGCGGTCAGAACCGTCAATTGACCATTTTATATTCATACTTCGCTTCCGAATCGAAAACCTTGAAAAAAGAGCCGTCGAACGACTGGTTTTGGTGCTAAAATTTAAATGTCCCCTTCCACAGGTTCCCCGGGGCCAATTCTTAGATCCCGGATGCGGTCAGAGCCTACAATGGACCATTTTATATTCATACTTCGCTTCCTGATCGAAAACCATGAAAAAAGAGCCGTCGAACGACTGGTTTTGGTGGTAAAACCAACATGTCCCCTTCCACAGTTCCCCGGGGCCAATCCGTAGGTCCTGGAAGTGGTTGAAACCGTCAAATGACCATTTTATATTCATACTTCGCTTCCTGATCGAAAACCATGAAAAAAAGCCGTCGAATGACTGGTTTTGGTGGTAAAACTAAAATGTCCCCTTCAACAGGCTCCCCGGGGCCAATCCGTAGATCCTGGAAGCGGTCAGAGCCGTCAATGGACCATTTTATATTCATACTTCGCTTCCTGATTGAAAACCATGAAAAAAGAGCCGTCGAACGACATGTTTTGGTGGTAAAACCAAAATGTCCCCTTCCACAGTTCCCCTGGGCCAACTCGTAGGTCCTGGAAGCGGTCAGAACCGTCAATTGACGATTTTATATTCATACTTCGCTTCCTGATCGAAAACCATGAAAAAAGAGCCGTCGAACGACTGGTTTTGGTGGTTAAACTAAAATGTCCCTTTCCACAGTTCCCCGGGGCCAATCCGTAGGTCCTGGAAGCGGTCAGAACCGTCAATTGACCATTTTATATTCATACTTCGCTTCCTGATCGAAAACTATGAAAAAAGAGCCGCCGAATGACTGGTTTTGGTGGTAAAACTAAAATGTCCCCTTCAACGGGCTCACCGGGGCCAATCCGTAGATCCTGGAAGCGGTCAGAGCCGTCAATGGACCATTTTATATTCATACTTCGCTTCCTGATCGAAAACTATGAAAAAAGAGCCGTCGAACGACTGGTTTTGGTGGTAAAACCAAAATGTCCCTTTCCACAGTTCCCCGGGGCCAATCCGTAGGGCCTGGTAGCGGTCAGAACCGTCAATTGACCATTTTATATTCATACTTCGCTTCCTGATCAAAAACCATGAAAAAAGAGCCTTCGAATGATTGATTTTGGTGCTAAAACTTAAATGTCCCCATTCACAGGTTCCCCGGGGACATCCCAGCGACTCCAGGATCCGTTTATTCAATTGGTTTTTCATTCTTGACACATTAGAGGCCTTCTAGAATAAAATCATAGTGGACGATCTATCAAAAAGCGAGATTCAAATGAAGTTGTGGCCTGACCCCTTTGATAAGTATCGATCGGAACCGATTATAAATAAATGGCCATATCTCACTTGATTCTGGTCCGATTCCAAATCTCAATATATGGTTCCAATCAGCAAGAGCCCTACTTCATTTGTGGTTACTAATATTATTCAATTTTTAACCACAACTTCTCCTAATATCCACCTCAAATTTACGATTTTGAACCTACCTCCGAAAAACCCGGAATATCTCCGGAATCCGGTGGCCATAGTCGGTTCCATGGACATACCGTCAAACTGGATTAATTTTCTAGTTCGGGCATGCCTGAATTGTCAAAATCGGATGATAACTAAGATAGTTACAACACATCTAATTTTACCCAAAATTTGCCTATCCTAATTATTTTGTCCATCCCCTGTATCTTTAACTGCTTGGCGCCTCGAACCGTGTACCTCTTGATCTGCAGGCCCTGACACTACCACATAGCCCAATCTAGATGCATACCAGTGGGTCGAGCATACTGGATGACATTGCTCATAAATCATGGTCAACTTTGTTTTAGCATGGGGGAATGGTCTTGCTTGACTACCCTATTCAAATGTTGAGTATTTCATGAAAACTGCATTATTACATGCCGAAGCTTATTTTTCAGAATAAACTGATGTATGGACGAAACTTCCGCACCAGTTGAAGGAAATAAACGGAATAATTGAATTGGGCACATATTAAAAAATTTTACTACCCTCCGAAGCACCTAAAATTATTTTTCTGGTTTTTAGCCATTTTTTTTCAGCAAAATCTACTAAAAAGTCATAGAATAAGCCTAGAGGGCTTCCTAGTATCAATGACAAAGTGGTAGGTAATAGTCTAAAGAAGCTATTCACGACTGCATCTTGACACGGCTTACTCCGATTCGAGGACAGATACGGATTCAGCGAGCCAAAATCTACTGAAGACACATCAATTGGTTCTGAAGACCCGCAAAAGGTTAAATTTTGTTCCCCTGTGAATCGGCACATTTTAAACATTTTCTTTTTAAAAATGCTTCCTTCTAACTTATTTCGCTAGCACTTAGATCTTATTGCTGCGATATTTCTGTTGAAAAGAAAAAAATTGCGCAACTGTTGTTGCGGTTTACGATAAAGAAGCGTAATGTAGTACAGAGCTAGAGAATCGTTCTATCGTCTAAATACTTGAATATGAGAAAGGATATTCAGATCATTAAAAAAAAATCCATTATATAAAAAGCATGCATCCAACATAACTAACTCTACGAAATATCAACCCCTTCCAAATCCAACGTGTCACGTCCCTGATCACTTGGGCTGGGCAACGTGTAACACAAAGTTCTACGCTTCCTCCGGTCACACGCAGTACAGGAATGAGCACCACTGCTGCTGTTACCAACCGTCATCAGCTCCGGCGACGATGATGTACCTACATTCTTACCCTTTTTTCACGACGGTTGGTGGTGATGATGCAAGAGTAAAATTTCTGAATCTTCAACCCAGCCTCGCCCGGATGGGGCGGCTGTGGGTGAAAAACCGTGTCGGGTGGGGATCGCGCGGGAGGATTATGTCAGGGCTTAAAACCTGTCTCGGGGCCACCGATGCACACAAATTGACCCACATCGTCCGACGTGAGATGGTGGCCGTGAGCAGCGGGCACGGAAATCAGGTATGGGTACTATGTTTTATTTACGAAAGAACTGCTAGCTGTCAACAGCATGATGCGGGGCGAGATAAAAGGGAGAAATGAAGCTTTTTGCACAGATAATGGATATTTTTCCTGACGAGCGCTGGTCCGCAGCATGGTGGGAGGAGATCTATATCTTCGTATTCTACGAGCGAATAGTAGTAGGTAGCATCATCTCATAATGTGAGTGACGCTGGCGGACGGTTGGTCGGTAGGGCGCGGCTGACGGGATAGAACATAACAGGTCCAGTCCGAGTCAATATTGGCACTGTGGCTGGGTTAAATATTACCTGGTATGAAAAGTATGGCACATGATGGTGGGGTAGGGTCTGTCTTGCTAGGTTAGGCAATGGTGGATGGACTGTGTCAGAGCTTGTTGCAATCAGGACTGCCCGGAGGTATGCGCATGAATAAATAATTTTGGAAGCATCAAGCGATGCCGACTGGCGACGATCGATACCGTTGCGGCATGGAATGGGATGTGGGCTTAGTATTAAACATTCAATTTTTAGAAGTCATGACTTGTGTAATACAAATGCAACATCGGTAAACTAATTTAAATAAACATATTCCATTTGATTCTGGATATTAAGTTATGTAGGAACACCTAATGTAAAACACGTTGTACGGTTATTACGAGGCTTGCCGAGTTGGATAAATATAACGAGTGCAAAAATCAAGTATTGCAACAAGTTGCTATTTTTTGTAATGGCGAAAAGTGGGCTTTAAAATGATATATCTGTGCTAAAATGGTACAGTCCATTTTACTTCACATGATAATTCTTGTCGATAAATCAAGCTGCTGCAGAGAACGTTCAGAGTCCACGTTATCGTGCCATAACTCGACAATCTACAAAGTGATAGATCAACTTGCATTTGGAGAAATTTGATGTAATGTTCATTAAATTATTTCATGTAGGGGAAATGTTCCGATCTCCATCTCACTGTACATATATCCATCTCATCGCTAAACAAACAAATACGGCACCAAATTCGTCGCTTCTTTTTGTCAACATGCGTGCTCACTGCTGAAAAAAATCACAAAAATAATAAACAAACCAAATTCCTTACCATTGCTTTGTTTCTGATGGGATGGAAATATGAACTATGAGATGAAGTGGCGAACCGTTCCCCTATTATGCGATGCAGAAAATACAGTATTTCAACGTTTATCCTAGCTAATTGAGCAAAATTGAAACGAATGATAAAAATTGAAATGAAACGACTGGGAAACGACAGATGCTTTGTGTTGACAACTAGTCTAGTCGGGTTCGTTTTCACTGGAATATTTAGAAGCAATTGCAGGGGCTTGAACCTTGAGAATCTGTTTTCGGAGACGTGCTGTTGCCCCCGAGAACGACACTGAAGAGTGTTTTGGCATAAACAAGGTACTGAAAGCGGAACGAACAACAAGCAGGCTATGCAGCCACCGAAGTATTCTTTGGCACGATAATTAAATCATAAACAAACAACGCATAAGTACCCTCATCGGGCAGGATGATCTGATATAGGGGAACGGTTCGCCACTTCATCTCATAGCTCCTATTTCCATCTCATCAAAAACAAAGCAATGGAAAGGAATTTGGTTTGTTCATTATTTTTGTGATTTTTTTCAGCAGTGAGCACGCATGTTGACAAAAAGAAGCGACGAATTTGGTGCCGTATTTCTTTGTTTAGCGATGAGATGGATATATGTACAGTGAGATGGAGATCGGAACAGTTCCCCTAATTAGCCACTTTTCGCACGGTCACGTCTGTTTTGCGGCATAGAGGAGGATCGTTCGATATGCACCCCTTGAGTCTTTTTGATGTTTCACTCAATATGCAGACGTGAATCGAAGCAAAAAAAAAAAAAATAAGCCTGGTGTAAAACTAGGATAGGATGTGCCAATTAGTCATTAAAAATCGTACCGATTTTCTGTCAAAATCGTATCGGTTGCTGATTGGGTGAAAATGACAATCGATTACTTCGATCGGTGGTATCACATTTTCAAAAGGGCAGCTTGTTGTTACCCTGACCGTGTTGCTGGGTAATTAAATTAAAATTTAAGACATATTTCAAAAGTTTGTTTTTTGATTTGGGTAAATTGAGTTTATGCTAGACTGCAAATGATGTATGATTGATTCTCAAGGGTTATGCTAAATTTAAACACTCGATTTAAAGCATTATTGGCCAACTTTTTACCCATTTTACTGTCAAAATAATCTAATTCCATGTAAAAACTTTTTTTGATAGTACGTAGCGTCTGTTATTACGAATAATGGAAGAAATAAACGAGAAAACATGATTTTTTTACATATATTGTTCGGCGGATTTTGCATAAAAAATATTCGGAAGCACTGCCCACCACCTCGTCGAAGCAACCGACTGAGGAAACAACAAGGCAGTCGCAAGTCAATTGTCACATCCTATCCTAGGTGTAAAACGACTAAAAGGCGCGGCATTTGAAATAGAAATTACCGATGGCTAATTGATTTATTATTAGCATTGTGATTTGAACGAACATCTTATAGCCTACTTAGACTACCAGCATTACCATATATTAACCTTATAGACAGTCAATATTATGATACCAAAGATCACACATCTAATTTTCACTTGCAATAATGTATTTGACAAGAGCATCAAGAATATATTTTACGAAAAGATAAAACTCGAATAGGCCAGTCGTGTCGCGTAGGTTTGGGGAATCCCTAATGGAACGTACACACGGTCAAGCAGTTTGACCAACATTGACTCCACCTCTCGTTTTTCAAACATCCATCAAGTTTTACCAACAGCGGCACGAAAAATCAATTTATTCGACCAACAATATCACACACGAACGACCGAAGCGCAAACTTCGTGCTACTTCACTACAAATGCTCAAACATGTTCGACGAACCTTGACTCCGCCCCCGACTACTCAAACCAAAATCAAACCGTTTTAATTTTTTCCAACTGAGCCGCCAACTGTCAAATGGTTTTTCGAATAACGTCACACACGCTCAAACAAAGCAGCAACCGAAGCGTTTTTTGGGGGGCGGAGTCAATATTCGTCAAACTGCTTGACTGGTGTGTTCGTTACATGAGGGTGCTATCAGATTCGTCAAATCGACGTTTGAATCTTTGTTTACAAAAGCAGATCAGTCGTTTTGAAAATTTGGTATTGATTTTTTCCAACCGAACCGCCAACTGTCAAACGGTTGATCGAGCAACTTCACACACGTTCAAACAAAGCAGCAACCAAAGCGTTTTCTTGGGGATGTTCGCCAAACTGATTGATTACTCTAGTAACATTTTGGTTTTATACTGGTCTTATAACGCTCATGAAGACTAAATTATGGTCTTCAAGAGCGTTATAAGACTCAAAATGATACTTGGGTAGTGTGTATGCTGCATAATACGTTGCAAGGGCAAAATTTCAGCTTGAAATACTTACATGTGGAGTGGAGAAATCACAAATTCTTTCACTCTTCATCTTTGTTGACGAACCACAAAAATAATTAGATTGGAGCACTGCTCGTTTCAAATTGCTCCAAATCCTGAGAAAGGGGTATTAATTAAGTTGTCAAACATATTCTAGACACTTAAACTAGGGTAAAATGCCCAATAGTGGACCCCCTAGTAGCGAAATTTTGCTCTTCCTGGCATAAGGAGTGGATTTTTTTATAATATTAATTTTGCGTGATATCGAATATCAAGTTCTGCATCTCCTCTTTACGATACATACATAAAAATCTCAAATACTCGACGTTATTCGTTGAAATTAACATTTAAAAGTCTGACTGAATTCGCCCTATAGTAGACCCCCTGGGGGTCCAAAATAGGAAATTGCTTCCCTATAGTCGACACTTCATTTGATTTTTATGTTCCGTTTCGGGTCGTTCTTCTTTCCTATTATGGATTCCCCAAAATTTTCCTATAATGGACACTCTCGTGTTTATTTTTTATAGAATTGTAAAAAATCATCTAATTTTACTTTCCATAGCATTTCCAATGCATGTAGTCAAATCATTGGAGTGCACAATGGGGTTTTTTCTTGAAAAAAGGCATTAAATTCAATATCTCAGGAATCCACTGGACTACAATCCATGTTTACATATCAAAATAAAGATTTTTCAATAAGCAATCTGATAAACTCTCTATTGTTCACGGCACGGATCTATTTCTGGCAGTTTTGGTCAAAAAACGGTGGTTTTACCCTATTTTCTCTAAATAGACATTATTTATTTGGTGTTTTGACAAAGTAAATCTTCATAGATTTTTGATCAACAGGTTCCAAACGAAAGCTGTAATGCTCCTTTATTTTTCAGATGTCACCTGTCATAAGACGAGTTTAAACAATCCCATTGAATTCCACCACTTAATTGTATCCTGACAGATACGTATTTCGACCTCAACAGTAAGGCCGTCTTCAGTGTCTCGTACTTGACTCGACTTGTCGAGTCAAGTACGAGACACTGAAGACGGCCTTACTGTTGAGGTCGAAATACGTATCTGTCAGGATACAATTAAGTGGTGGAATTCAATGGGATTGTTTAAACTCGTCTTATGACAGGTGAAAACATTCCACTAAAAAGCTCAAAATAATTTTCTTATCAAAATTTTCAGATGTGTTAGTTTTTATTTAAATCTTCTCTTCTTAAGGTACAATGGGGTTATATATGTGGTATTTGTGCACTGAAAGCTTAGAAATCATCTATCTCAGAATTCTGATAAGCTACATCCGATGTTCTTATATCACAAGAAAGAGTTTTTTATAAGGAACTTGATAAAATTATGCAAGATACTGAGATGCACCTATTTGTGGCAGTTTTTACCAAAACAACAGCGTTTTACCCTATTTTTGCTGCTTTGTTAGTCATGATTAGTTAGTTTTATCAATTAGGAATCTTTTTTTTTGTTCACGGCATGCAGCAGAATTTCTAGCAGCTTTGGCCTATAAACGGCATTTCTACCCTATTTTTTCTCATTTGATATTTTTATTGGGTGTTTTGAAAAAGTATTTTTTTTATTAATTTGATCAACACAGGTTCCGAACGACAGATGTAAAATTCTATCAAGGTGTCGTGACCGGTCCTTGTCACTAACCGTTGCATCAACAACATAAATGTTGTTGATGTTCATCGCGCTCGATTAGCCGAGTAGGGCGCCACCCACTACTCGGCATCGGAGCGGATGCTCGCTGCTACCTCCGATGAGACATTCCGATATTGGCAGAGGGCGGTGCCATCCGCTTACTCACCATCGGAATGTCATCGGGAACTCCTTCGGATCCACTCCTGTGGATCCTGGGATGGGCCGCCTTGGCCCGTCGATGGTCCCGCTGCTGGATGTGCTTCAACACATTATTGGCCAAAAATTCCAATCATTTGAACCATTTGACTCATATTTATGGACATGTGAGACATGGTTCGCTAGTGATGAGTTCACTTCATTCGTGGCATTCATACCCTGTTGCCATATTTTACCACTAATGCCTTCAAGTTCATTAGGTGCAATATAATTGCCTACTTTATGGCGAATTATCAGTAATACGCATTGAGCTTTCATAACTTGGTTACATCGCATGTTCAAGAATTTGTGATATGGGCAGATTTATAATAAGTGCCTTGTATGTACTTTTTTTGTCAGTACATTTTAATACATGATATTATTTTTTTGTTAAACTTTAATTTCTTATTTTTTTTAATAACCCTATTGCTATCACTACATAAGGTACAATGGGGTTATAAAAAAATCAAATCAGGTATCTTCTGGGATACATCTAATGTTCTTATATCAAAAGAAAAAGATTTCCGTGAAGAACTTGATAAAATTGTGCGTGTTATTGGCATACACTTATTTGTGGCAGTTTTGGTGAAAAACAGTTTTTACCCTAATCTCGCTTGACGTTTTTTGACCTTTTCGTGTTGGGTTTGCTGGTTAGGAGTCTTCTGGGTTACATTCCACGTTTATAAACAAACAAGCTATATTTCAAGAAATTCCTCCAAAAGTTTCTCAATGAATTCTTCTGAACGCTCTTACAGCGATTCCTCTGCAGGTTGATCCAGGGATTCCTCTGAAACTTCCTTCGGGAATTTCTCCGAAAGTTCATTCAAGAATTTCTCTGGAAATTTCTTCAGGAATTCCTCAAAAAATTCCTCCAAAAGTTCCTCCACGAATTCCTCCGGAAGTTCCTCTAGGAATTTCTTCGGAAGTTCCACCAGGAATTCCTTTGGAAGTTCCTAAAAGCATTCCTTCGGAAGTTCCTCCAAGAATTTCTCCGGAAGTTCCTCCAGGAATTCCTTCGAAAGTTCCTCCAGGAATTCCTTCGGTAGTTTCTCCAGGGGTTCATACTGGGGGAACTTCCGAAGGAATTCCTAGAGAAACTTCCGGAGGGATTTCCGAAGGAACTACCGGAGGAATTTCCGAAGGAACTGCCGGAGGAATTTCGAAAAAACTACCGTAAGAATTCCTGAAGGAACTTCCAGAGGAATTCCCGAAGGAACTTCTGGAGCAATTCCCGAAGGAACTTCCGGAGCAATTCCCGAAGGAACTTCCGGAGGAATTCCCGAAGGAACTACCGGAGGAATTTCCGAAAGAACTGTCAGAGGAATTTCGAAAAAACTACCGTAAGAATTTCCGAAGGAACTTCCGGAGGAATTCCCGAAGGAACTTCCGGAGCAATTTCCGAAGGAACTTCCGGAGGAATTCCCGAAGGAACTTCCGGAGGAATTCCCGAAGCAACTTCCGGAGGAATTCTCGAAGGAACTTCCGGAGGAATTCCCGAAGGAACTTCCGGAGGAATTCCCGAAGGAACTTCCGGAGGAATTCCCGAAGGAACTTCCGGAGGAATTCCTGAAGGAACTTCCGGAGTAATTCCCGAAGGAACTTCCGGAGGAATTCCCGAAGGAACTTCCGGAGGAATTCCCGAAGGAACTTCCGGAGGAATTCGAAGGAACTTCGGAGGAATTCCAGAAGGAACTTCCGGGGACTTCCTGAAGGATCTTCCGGAGGAATTCCCGATGGAACTTCCGGAGGAATTCCCGAAAGAACTTCCGGAGGATTCCCGACGGAACTTCCGGAAGAATTATTGAAGGAACTTCCAAAGGAATTCCCGAAGGAACTTCTGGAGGAATTTTCGAAGGAACTTCCGGATGAATTCTTGGAAGAACTTCCGAAGGAATACCGGGAGGAATTTACGCAGGAATTCCTGGAAGAACTTTCGGAGGAATTCGAAGAAACTTCCGGAGGAATTCTGAAGGAACTTCCGGAGGAATTCCCGAAGGAACTTCCGGAGGAATTCCCGAAGGAACTTCCGGAGGAATTCCCGAAGGAACTTCCGGAGAAATTCCCGAAGAAACTTCCGGAGGAATTCCCGATGGAACTTTTAGAGGAATTCTTGAAGTATATTCCGCAAGAATTACTCCCGGAGGAATTCTTGAAGTATCTTCTGGATAAATTCCTGAAGGATTTTCCCGAAGAATTCATGAATGAACTTCTGGAGGAATTCCTGACGGAAATTTCGGAAGAATTCCTGAAGGAACTTCTGGAGAAATTCTTAGAGGAACTTCCGGAGAATTTGCTGGAGGAACTTTCGGATGATTTTCTGGAGGAACTTCCCATGGAATTCTTGACATAACTGTCGCATGAATTACTGAACGTTGATGAACTTATAATATGTATAAAAAAATCACGAAAATAAAGATTTAAAAAAGCGAAAGAACTTGCGGAACTTTCGGAGGAATTCTTGAAGTACCCTATGCATGATTTCCTGAAGGAACTTTTGCAGGAATCCCTGGAGGAACTTCCGGAGGAATTCTTGAAGGAAGTTCCGGAGGAATTCCTAGAGGAACTTCCGGAGGAGCTTTCGGAGGAATTCCTAGAGGATTTTCCGGAGGAATTCCTGAAGAAATCTCCGGAGAAATTCCTGTAGAAACTTCCGGAGGAACTTCTGAAGGAACTTCCAGAGGAATTTCTGGACAAAATCCTGAAGGAACTTCCGGAGAAATTTCTAGAATTCGGAAGTATTCCAGGAGAAGCTTCCGGAGAAATTCCTGGTGGAACTTCCGGAGATGTTTCTACAGGAACTTTCGAGGGAATTGCTGAATTAAATTGTGAACTAATTGCTGAACGAAAACGAGGATCCTCCGGAGGAATTTTCAGAAAAATTCCAGGGGGAAATTCCCAATGAATTCATGGAGGTGTTCCCAAAGAAATGTCTGGAGGAATTTCCAGCCGATCTTCCTGAGGAATTGTTTGAGGAACATTCGAAGAAATTCTTGGAGGAACTTCCTAAGCAATACCTTGAGGATCTTCCGCAGAAGTTCCTGGACAAACTTCCGAAGGAATTCATGGGCAACTTCCGAAGATATTCCAGTAGAAACTTCCGGAGGTATTGCTGGAGGGACTTATGGAGAGATTTTCAGAGGAACTTTCGTAGGAATAGCTAGAGGAACTTTTGATAATTTTTTGGAGATTTCCTGGAGGATGATGTGCATCAAATCTGATGTGATATTACTTTTTATTTTTAACTATGTATAAATACCATACATATAACCCCATTGTACCTTAGAACACAAGATTTAAATTAAAAATAATACAGGTGGAAAATGATAGAATTTTACATCTGTCGTTCGGAACCTGTGTTGATCAAATTAATAAAAAAATACTTTTTCAAAACACCCAATAAAAATATCAAATGAGAAAAAATAGGGTAGAAATGCCGTTTATAGGCCAAAGCTGCTAGAAATTCTGCTGCATGCCGTAAACAAAAAAAAAGATTCCTAATTGATAAAACTAACTAATCATGACTAACAAAGCAGCAAAAATAGGGTAAAACGCTGTTGTTTTGGTAAAAACTGCCACAAATAGGTGCATCTCAGTATCTTGCATAATTTTATCAAGTTCCTTATAAAAAACTCTTTCTTGTGATATAAGAACATCGGATGTAGCTTATCAGAATTCTGAGATAGATGATTTCTAAGCTTTCAGTGCACAAATACCACATATATAGCCCCATTGTACCTTAAGAAGAGAAGATTTAAATAAAAACTAACACATCTGGAAAATAAAGGAGCATTACAGCTTTCGTTTGGAACCTGTTGATCAAAAATCTATGAAGAATTACTATGTCAAAACACCAAGTAAATAATGTCTATTTAGAGAAAATAGGGTAAAACTACCGTTTTTTGACCAAAACTGCCAGAAATAGATCCGTGCCGTGAACAATAAAGAGTTTATCAGATTGCTTATTAAAAAATCTTTATTTTGATATGTAAACATGGATTGTAGTCCAGTGGATTCCTGAGATATTGAATTTAATGCCTTTTTTCAGGAAAAAACCCCATTGTGGAGTGTAAGGAAGGTTCTCCCGATGGAATTTCATAGCAAAATGTTTACATTTTGCTGTAATAATGCAAAAATGGCTGGAGGGTCCACTATTGGTTGGGGGTCCACTATTGGGCACTTTATCCTATTTCATACTAGAGTAAAGTGCTTACTAATAGACCTCGTAGTAGCGGAATTTCGCTCTTCCGGCCATAAGGAGTGGAAATTTTCAACATATTAATTTTGCGTGATTTTCAGGACGAGCCAGCTTAGGGCTGAAAGTCTCCAACTGTCAAAGGTTGAGTCAACTGCCCTGCGGTGTTTTGCTAGTGCGTTTGAATCATATTATTCCGTACGTCAAACAAGAAAGAACATGTCGAGGAAGCATTTTCCATCTATTTCTAAATTTTAAATTCAACAATGTTCCTTGCGACTTTTGAGTCGGAAGAAAAACTGACGCGTTCAGGATGATTAACTTCATCGTTCCCTGAATGAAAATCGGATATCGATTCTTCATTTTAGGATCCAATTGAATGTTTTTTTTCCTGAAATTAAAGTATAAACAACAAAATTGTTCTTAAAAAATAAACTGTTTTTCTGCCAACTTTTATAAATTTCGGAGGAAAAACTCCATAAAGAATTCCTCGAAAACTCCAATTGGTTCCATTTTAAAAAACAACTTCCAGAAACAACAGTTCCTTCGGAATTTTCTTTGAAATTTTTTCGAAGATTCTCTGGATATTTATGAATTCCTTCGGAAACATTTCCGGGATTCCTCTTAGAAATTCTTAGGCAAATACCTTAAGAACTTCTTGCCGAAAGTTTTTTCAGGTCTTCCTTCAAGAATCCATTCGAAAATTCGTCCCAAAAATTCTCCAGAAATAGTTTTGGGAACCTTTCCAAAAATTACCACCAGGAAAAAGTTATTAAATTCCTTCATGAATTCCGCTAAACCCTTCAAGAATTCTTTCGGAAAATTATCCGGGAATGCCTTTGAAAATTACCCCCGATGTATCCTTGGAGTTTTCTCTTGAAAATCCTTAAGGGTTCTAGAAACTAATTCTAGAAGGGCCTTTGGAATTCTGCTGGAATTCTTCTGGAAATTTTGTTGAGTGAATTCTTTCGTAAATTTATTAAAGAATGAAATAGTTTCCGATAAAGATCCTAATTTTTTTTTAAATGGTTTGTTGAAGAAATTGTCGAAAGAAATCCAGAATGAAGGTCTAGACCAGCAGTTCTCAACCAGGGGTACATGTACCCCTGGGAATACCTCCGCTGGTCGTAGGGGGTACCTCGGACAAAAATGCGTAATGGCGGACGATTACAATTCCAATCGATCCTTATTGATAAAGTTTTGATGATGTGTATTTTCATTTAAAACCTTTGTCTTGTACATAATATGCATGGCGATCATTAAATCAAAGCCAATTGAATCCTGTCCTGCTCAACCAGCACAGTAGTGTATGAATGGCTGCGGAACAAAAGACCAAATGTACAAAACGTCGAACGAACAAATTTTTAAAATCTTCAATTCGCAATCTATCTGGTCGAAACAAAATGTTGAATTATATGTTAAGAATATGCTTCTGAATTGAAATCCAGAATCTAGCCTCCGTTTGAGAGACATGAAGGTTATTTTTTTTCAGAAAAGTTCGATTGTTTCGTTTTAAGAGGATTAGAAGCTTCCTTCTACTCTTCTTGGTAGCCTCCTTCCAGGCAGCTCGAAGACCTCCTTTAAAGAGGCTCGGGGGACTCCTTTCAAGATGTTCAGAAGCCTTTTTTCAAAGGGTTCGAAAGGCTCCTTACAATTGGCTTGGAAACTTCCTTTCAAAATGCTCGGAAACCTCCTTTCAAGAGGCCCGGAAGCCTCTTTTTAAAAGGGGAGTCTTCTATCAAATATCTCGGGAGGCTGCTTTCAAGAGGATCTGAAGGTTCTTTTCTTAAGACTTTGAATGCTCCTTTCAAGAAGCTCGTAAGCCTCTTTCTAAGAGGCTCGGAAGCCTACTTTCAACAAGCTTGGAAGCTCTCATTCAAGAGGTTTGGAAGCAACCATTCAAGAGTCCTGGAGGCCTTCTTCCAAGAGGCCCTGAAGCCTGCTCTCTAGAGGCTTGGAAGCTTTTTTTTAAAGAGGGTCGGAAGCCTCCTTTCAGAAGGCTCGTAAGTCTCCTTAGACTCTCCTTAGTTAGACTCGGAAGCCTAATTTCAAGAGGTTCGGGAGCCTACTTTCAAGTGGTATCGAAGCTCGTGGTCAAGAAGCTCCGAATTTTTCTTTCAAGTGGCTTGAAGCATACTTTCAAGAGGCTCAAAAGCGTCCTTCCAACATGAAAAGGAAGCCTCCTTTTAAGTGGCTCTAAAGCCGCTATTTCAGAGGCACGGATGATACTATACAAGATGCTTAGAGGCCTCTAATCAAGAGGCGCGCAAGCTTCCTCTCAAGAGATTCAGAAGCTCCTTTCAAGAGACTCGAAAGCCTCTCTTCAAACGGCTCTGAATTATTCTTTCAAGCTGAGACGAGACTTGCAAAGACGCTGCTTATTTTCTCTAGTTTTGACACTTATTCTTCTTTTCATCACAGTTGACCATTGAATATCAACTGTTTCTTTGACTGTTTCACCTAAGCCCCGGGTGGACTCTTCTGAGCACACTAAAAGTGTATCCAATTCACGAATTAGTAAATTCATTTTCATAAGCATTTTTATACCGGGAACAAAACACAAGTTAATAACTGATTATTAATAAGCTAAACGGATGATTTGGAATACTCGTTTAAGTGAAAAAATCATGCGTAAAACAAAAATCATGCGAAATATTTTATTTGGGATACCAATACTTTCACACAAAAAGCTGCTGGCTGCTACTGACAGTTCATGACAGCAGTTGAGTGGCAGCAGATGAAGTTACATTTTTTCCTCTTTGCAAGTTCCGTCCCAGCATTCAAGATGCTGGGAAGCCTACTAGTTTCAAGTTCAAGTTTCAAGAAAAAGGTTGAGAACCGCTGTTCTAGACGAATTTCCGGAAGGGTTGCAGAGGGATTCCCGAAGAAACGTCCGAAGGATTTCCTAAAGAAACTTCCAAACGCATTCCTGAACGAGGTTGTGAAGGAATTCCTGAGGGAAAACCGGAAACAAAATTGACGGTATGTCCGAAGGAATATCTGAAGAATTTTCCAATTCCTGTGATAATTTCCAAAAGAATTTTTGGAAGAAAAAATGATGCTGGGAAGCCTACTATAAAGAGGAGGTACCTCAATTAATGCAAAAGTTCGAAGGGGTACCTCTCAAGAAAAAGGTGTAAGAGTTTACGAAACAATCGTAACGTAATTTCTGAAAGAATTCATAGATAATCCAAAGCAATTCTTAAATCAAATTCATAGAAATTCTAAATCAATTCCAAAAAAATAACAAAATAATTTGTAAAGCAATTTTCGAAGGAATTCCTGAAGAAATTAACGAAGAAATTCCTAAAGAATTTTCTGGAAGTTTTCATTTTCAGATATTTTCCCAAAAGAATTTCCGGATTAATTCCTGAAGAAAGTTCCGAAGGAATTGCTGAAAGAAAATCCAAAAGAATTTCTTGAGTTCCTATTATGAATTTTTGAGAAAATATCTGAAATAATTGATGTTTGCCGTCAAATTTTTTATCTCGTTCTATTGTCAGTCGATTCTTTGACTTTTTTATGACAATTCTTTTACTTATGAAAGACCACGTTTTCCACAAAAACACATATGTTTCAAGCCTTGAACTATTTAAAAAATCGGAAACAAAAACTGAAAAAAATGCTGCAAGTGTAAACCTGCATTAAGATTTGGCCTAATGTTGGTGTAAAATCGGATAAATGTTGGGCCAAACTTCAAAACAGCACATTTCCGTTTATCTTTCGCTTTTAATATTAAATAATCGATTTAGTGAATAATGTTTGTTGACCGGAAAGGCAATTACCAAAGGATTTTCTGAATTTGGAATTCTTGGAGGAATGTGCAAAGAAACTCTTGAAGAACTTGAAGTCCGTTTAAGAATACCTTCAGAAATTCGTTCGTAAATTGCTAGAAATTCGTCCTAGAATTTTTTTCTGGAGATAATATCAAAGGAGCTAAAAATATTCACACTCGCTTCAAAAGTGCGAACTTTTTTTTATAAAGATAAGTTTATAACCAGAGTTGTTAATCGATAAATTATCGTCGTTAATTTAACGCCATCTTCGATAACGATGACGATTGTACGATGATGCTTCGTTGACGATAAAGTGAGCGTTGATTTATCGTTATCGTTATCGAGTCTTCGTTGATTTATCGATAATTATAGAGTTAACTGTAATATGTACCGCAGGTAAAAATTAGAATATTCACAAGTTGGTTTTGCATTACGATTTTTAAGCATTGCCGTGAAATATTAAGTAACGCATTTAAATCTTGCAATTAAATTAGGGTTCAAGAGTGTCATTAAATTGATGAAACATATTCTTATGATCAATCATTTAATTTCACAGAGAGTAGCAGTTTTCCATAATAAATAATCGTATTTCTAGTGTTTGAATAACAAAACATATCCGGAGAGACCAAAAAACAGCTACATCTTCTCGATTATCCGATGTAGATTGTCAGAGCAAGTCTGTCTGGTTAGCACAAATATCCGCGTTATATTTGTAGCCAGTGCCAAATATTTCGAACACTTATGTAGTGCTTAAAAGTCCTTCAAACCCGTAACACCGTCCTTCAAACCCGTAACCCGTAGTTGTTCCGTAGAGTGTAAGGCATTGAGTATTATTTCTAGAAAGTTCCGCTTCAATCAAAATCATCTCTGGTCAACCTGCTGCAATCATGGCCATCATTTGGAAAAGATCGGTTTACACAATTCTCGTCTTCTGTCAAAATGGTACATAATTTTTTTCTCATAATCTAGTAACCACATTATCGCAAAATTATCGAGTTAACTTAAGTTAAATTATCGATAAATTATCGAACTCCGATAATTATTGAGTTGATGCATCTTTATCGTAGCAACCGATAACGTTGAACACAATTAACTTTAGCTGCGATAACGATAAATTAACGATTAACAACCCTGTTTATAACCATGTTATGTTGTTTTTTGACCGCCAATTTACTGTTTATTATTATTGGTCCATTAAACCACAGTATCGGTAACCACTATGTTCGTAACGGTTATAAAAAGAGGAGAAGCATTATCAGAGATACAAAATTATTCAATTATCATGCAAACATTGTAACGAAAAGCAAGCTCAGTGTTCACAAATTCTTGCCTCTGCTTGTTTATAGATGATAAATGTGGAATCCTTGTTTTGAGTCATTTTTCTTCATTTCGAACAATTTTGCTGAAATTGTTCACAAGAAAAGCTGGCCCACACGGCTAACTGTACCATATTTCATAAAAGAAATGTTCGTTCATAAACTATAGAAAAAAAAACAACATTTAAGTATTTCAAAATATGGATGATTATTCATGCTTCGATGTGATTTGTCCTTTCTAATGATTTTTTTCAATACATTTTATGATGCACGAGAAAGGCCGCTAGATGGATTATTCTGTTTTTTATATAGATATTGTTATTTCAATTACCCTACAAAAATGGTACAACTATCTTTTACCTAACAATCCTGCTGTCCAATGTGTTTATTTTTCGTTCTGGTAACATGCTTTCTTCTCATAAGCACTCAAAGACTAAGCAAACAATTAAAGTCAGCTCACGCTCCAGTCACAACCCAATACAATATATATACGTCATATGAATTTGATGGATATGATTTCGATGTAGCAATATCCATCAGTTAATGGATGAACATGTTATGATTTTCTCGGACATTTCCCACTCCATTCGAGCCTCCACTTCTTCGCTCAAAGTCCGCCTACCAAGTGATGCAATCTTACCATTCATAGTTCACCATTTTCTCTCTACAATTCGTTGTTGATAAAACATGTACCAACGATTTATAAATAAACAGACACCAAATGGTTCGCTTTTCGCAAATGTTTCAAAATGTTGTTTCATTTCTTGTTTTCGCTTTGGAAAATATATCCATTTCGTCTTTCGTAATTCATTCTCCAGAAAAAAAGCTCTTCTTCTCCCCCGTAGAGAGCAATTCTTGCGACTTACCCCTAGCTACCGGGTAGGGTTGGGAAGCGGGTTTCGAAAAATGATAGGATTTGAAAAGATTTTTCAGTGATCTGTTGGATTGGGTGATGACGTCTGTGCGCTTCCATCAGTCCCCAACGAGAAGCAACGTGAAGGATCAAAGTGAGACACGGGGTGTTCGAGTTCTGCGGAAAAAGCACATTGCTTTACATTGAATGCAGGTCGAAGAGCAAGCAACGACTGAATGGATTCGGAATGCTTTTGATGGTGTCGTCATCGTCGTCTTTATCCGACACAATAATCTTCGGTGCTTTGTTGAGTTGGGATTTTAAAATTAGATCAATGACGGTGCTATTTTTTTTTTGACGAATAAAGGGAATTACTTGGATTTGCAATTGAATGAAGGTTGAACCGAGATGTTTGCGGTTATCAAAGGTGCATTTAAATCGAGTACAAGAAGATTGGATGGGACTAAGATGAGGTTAACCATTTTCTGGAGCAAGTCTAGTCTATATCAGCTAAGCGAGTGTTTGAAAGAATACAGGAAGATTATAGTATCAATTACTACTTACCAATATCAATATTGTAATGTGATGCAAATACTGTGTAGCAGCCAGACATACTGTGTGATATATTTAGGAAATCCAGCAATCAATCCAGCAAAATATTTTACTGATCAACCAGCAAACTTAATTAGCAGGAATATGACAGCTGATGTGCTGGAACTCAGCAAACTATTTTGCTGGTAGCCAGTAATTAATAAGTCAAAAATTTGTGCTGAATTTTCAGCAAATTCTGAATATACTAAAACCACGTTTTTCATCCAATAGAAATCAATACATCGGACATTGAAATAATGTTGAAACATCTTTAACGTTTTAAACATCTTTATTGTTTTAAACATCTTTATTGTTTTATGCGTCATGGTCATAGATAATTAGCGTTTTTTTGGCTGAAATTATAAAAAATGGATTAATGTTATTAAGGTCACTCCTGACGGAATCCAAGATTAAAAGTGCTCGCGTTTTCGGGGACACACCACTCGATACGGAAGCAACGCACAACTGTCATATATATTATTTCACGCATGCTGCGACGCAGCAAAGCTAAATCAACAAAAATGACGGTTGTGCGCCGCCTCTGAATCGAGTGATGTGCCCCCGAAAACGCGAGCACTTTGGAACTTGGATTCCGTCAGGAGTGACCTCAAAAGAGTCTGAATTTTTGAATGATTCGAATAACTGATAATTACAATTTATTTCCCTAACAAGCCTTCGATGTTGGTGCTACTAGTAGTACCTAATATATTTAAATAATTATCCCTTTTTTCAAAACTTTTGCCAGCTATGTGGCTATCCAAACAACAGTAACGAAACGATAAAATGCCAATAGCAACGTTCCAAACTGGCAGATCGATTACTGATTCGTAATAAATAACGAATCGCTGTAATGCATTCAGCATTCGATTTTTCTGGTGTACAGTGATGTTTGTTCTAGATTTGAATAAACTGTCAAAAGCTACTGATTACCAGTAAATATAAACTTGCTGACAGGCATTCAGCAAATGAATAAGCTGAATTACAGTAATTTTTTCAAAAAAATGCTGTTGATCAGTAAAACAGTGTTTTGCTGATATGATTCCAGTAAATCGAATTGCTGGATCATGAAGATGAAATTTGGTGTGTTGACATGCGGTTTCAACCGCGCTGAGTGCTCCAGAGCACACAGAAAAATAATGAAAACTAATAAGCGCGTAAAAAATTAAGACGTGGAAAATTACACTATTCTGGGCGAACATGGATCATTTCCAACAAGTTCACCCTAAATGTATGCAATTTCTGTAGCATTATGTCAATTTTTACTGCATGAACCATATCAAAAGTGACATAATGCTATAGAAATTGCATACATTCAGGCGAAAATATCGTTTAAATTTACGCTCTTTTTAGCATTCCCTTTATGTGCATTACTTTCGTGTAAAGTTCAACAACTTTTTCTATCTGTGCAAGTTTTGCGGACAGTAAACCAGCGTCACGTGATGGACAAACTGTGGAGGCGCCTACATTTTTTTTAAATTTCTTTATTATCGTGATGGAGGCGCCTACTCTAGATGACGTTAGATGTACGTGATGAACTTATTATATAATAAAAAATCCCAAAAATATAGACCACGGTATACAGAAAACAAGGTAGGCTCGTTAGAAAAATGACACTTCGAATGTGACGCATATTTTATCGCCACATGTTGGAGTACAAAAAAAGCATGCTGCGACCGTATAGCATCGTCTCGGTCCAGCTTCTGCGAAGATAGCAGTGACGTCACATGTTTACATTCAAACTGAATGTTTACATACGTGATGAGCCTGCCTTGTTTTTTGTATGCCGTGATATAGACATGAAAAAAAGATGACGTTAGAAAAGCCATGAAAGAGCGAAAAAAAAACAATAAAAACAAATGTGTTATCGTGTCATATGAATATGATTATCAGAAAACGTTTTGTGGTGATATGATGTGCCAATTTGTATGTAATGCACTGGTGCGGCAACTGGTGCTATAGCCACGACTGGTAAGTCTACCCTACGATGTAACAACCAAAAAAATCGGAAGTAGAAGCTGGCAATTATCTAAATGTTTTCACACAAGATGGACTTCGTAGCCGTGCGAATAGCGACGTCAATTGTATAGACGCATGTACTGTGGAGTGTGAGCTCGATTCCCGTTCCGGTAAGGAGGAAACTTTTCGTGGACGAAAAATTATGGTCCGTTGTTGACTCATGCTAGGTATGAAGTGTTCAGTCTATGCGACCTATGGTCGAAGACGGTGTCCCTGTCTTTTCTATAATAATGTTACCCGCGAGGCGTATTGCTGCTGCGAATAGGGACTTCGTATCGTAACCAGCGTAAGGCCCCTAGTCTGCGAACGAAAACGAAATTTGCGCTGTATACTACTCTGATTCTTCCGGTGGCTTTATACGGCCACGAAACATGGACGGTTAATCAGGCTGATCGGAGAGCTTTCGGAGTATTCGAGCGTAAGATGCTGCGGACATTACTCGACGGTAAACAGGAAAACGGTATCTGGTGGCGTCGCATGAATACACATGAATACACTACACGTCGCCAACCACGCAGTCTACGGAGGGTCCGCAAGTCATCTGAATCTATGACAAAAGGACGAAAGACAAAAGGTCGAAGGACAAAAGGTCGAATGGACGAAAGGTCGAATGGACAAAAGGTCGACGGGACCAAATGTCGAAAGGACAAAATGTCGAAAGGACAAAAGGTCGAAAGGACAAAAGTTCGAAATTACAAAATTGGTTAAAATTGAAAAGCCATAGTATTGAGAACAATACAAAGGAAAACTATGATGTAAGTACCGTCATCGGGGGCCAAATAAGGATCAGTTTGGCCCATGTTTTCAACAAATTCAGCACAAGGAAAATGTAATATAACATACCTTTTTGAGCGATTTAGATAGCCGACCTACAGACTGTTCGTGAGAACGATGGCCCAATCTTGACTTGAACCCATAACCTCTAATTTCTACACAAAACTCTACCACCAATATGCAATATGCATAAGCACATTAATTCATTTATTTAGTTTACATCTAAACAGAAACCACTGAATCAACAATTTGACGCCACAATACACGAGTTAATAATTCGAGAACACGGAGTTCTTTTTAAAAAAAACTTAAACGTCTAACTACCTTCACTGTTCACAACCAACTGATTTATTATCCTCAACTTAACTACATTACAAGTATGCTGAGTCTGCACTGCCTCGGTAGGTACAGGTTAGATGATCGCCCTCGATATCGTTCGCCTGGTTCTACTGATACGCCTCATGCACAATCATGATTATATCCTGGAACACTAATGCAGGGTCGTTCATGCTGTGTATCATGAGGAGATTTTTTCATTAATGTTGTACAAAATACAACATCACGCATGTTTGAGTCTTAATTAAAATGATTCGTACGGTTGAATCACCGAATAATGTGCATAATGTAAACTGTTATGCACGGCTTAAGGCCAGTCTTTGTGTACATGCGTCAGTGTTTATTTCTTATTTAAAACCAATAACAACGCCACGTTGAATTAAAACCAATAACATCCCCATCTAATACATGATGATGAGTGGAAAATGAATTTGACACACATTTATACAAGAGACTGTCAATCTTCTGATTCTCCACGATGGACATCGGAATGTGATGTATAGGAATGTATAGGAAGTCGAATCAAAGATACCAAAACCAACGTATTTCACTCAAACATGCTCTCGAAGCGACACGTGTTACAAGAGCACGATCTAATAAGTATAAATTCTTCAGTTCTCGTCCCGAGAACTAATCAAAATCATACAATGTTCACCCTGGCTGCTGAATATTCACTGTAAATTGGTTAAAGAACTGCCCATGAAATAAAGAAGGAGAAATCTCTGGGAAATGTAATAAGCTAGATTTTTTTTTTCAGGAACATGTTTTCAAACTTGTTGTATATTTAGTATTTTTCATGTATACAGAATTATAGATTTTAAAATGTTGTCCATTCGAACTTTTGTCCCTTCGACCTTTTATCCCTTCGACCTTTTGTCTCGTCGATGTTTAGTCCCCTCAACCTTTTGTCCCGTCGACCTTTTGTCCTTTCGACCTTTTGTCCCTTCGATCTTTTGTCCCATCAACCTTTTGTCTCTTCGACCTTTTGTCCGTCGACCTTTTGTCCTTCGATCTTTTTTCTTTCGACATTCCGTCCCAAAACCAGTCATCTTCCACCTGATCGATCCACCTTGCCCGCTGCGCACCTCGCCTTCTTGTGCCCGTCGGATCGTTGTCGAGAACCATTTTAACCGGGTTACTGTCCGACATTCCGACCCAGGTTCATCACCATACCGCCATCTTCGTCTGCCACATCGCCATTCTGGTGTTCTTCGTAGTGCTGCCGCCATCTTTGGATCCTCTCACGTTCTTTCGTAAGAAGGTTCCCGTTTATGTCCTTACACATATCAGGCTGTGGCTTGTGGCCCTTAAGTGAACGGTTCAACTTCTCAAAGAACTTTCGTGCGTTATTAGCCCGGTACAGTTGTCCGTCTCTTCACGGTCTCGATCTTTCTGCTGGCGCTTTTTCCTCCGGAAATCGAGTTTTGTCTGTTCCGCGCCCGTTTGTATCGTGCCTCGTTCGCCCTCGTGCGGTGTTGCAGAAATCTCACCCATGCTGCATTCTTCTCTTCCACTAACTGCTCACATTCGTCGTCAAACCAGTCGTTTCTCTGATCCGGGAGCACCGTGCCTAGTGCAGCGGTTGCGGAGCTACCAATGGCGGATCGAATATCTCTCCAGCCATCTAGCAGCTCTTCCGTTGGGCGTGCCACTTCCAGCCGCTTGGGCTAGTCTACCGTCTTGTAGCCGCCCAATGTTTAGCCGCGGCGGACGACTCCGACGCGTGTTGTACACCGTCGAGAGTTTTGAGCGCAGACATACTGCAACGAGGTAGTGGTCGGAATCAATATTCGCACTGCGGTAAGTGCGGACGTTCGTGATGTCGAAGAAGAATTTACCGTCGATTGGAACGTGGTCGACTTGGTTTTCCGTTTCTTGGTTAGGTGATCTCCATATGCCTTGTGAATATTTTTGCGAGGAAAGAAGGTGCTTCGGACTACCATTCCGTATGAGGCTGCAAAGTTTATGCATCGTTGGCCGTTGTCGTTCAATATGGTGTGCAAACTATTCGGTCCGATGACCGGTCTATACATTTCCTCCCTTCCTACCTGTGCGTTCATGTCGCCGATGACGATTTTGACGTCTCGCAGTGGGCATCCATCGTATGTTTGCTCCAGCTGTGCGTAGAACGCGTCTTTCTCGTCGTCGGGTCTCCCCTCGTGTGGGCAATGCACGTTGATGATGCTATAGTTGAAGAAACGGCCTTTTATCCTCAGCTTGGAAATCCTTGCTTTGATTGGCTGCCACCCAATCACACGTTGGTGCATCTTACCAAGCACTATGAAGCCGGTTCTCAGCTCCAGCAAATCTCCTGCAGTGCCACGACGTCGAAGTTGCGGGGATGTAATTCATCGTAGATCAACTTGTCTCAGCCTGCCTAACCTAGCGACTTGCAATTCCATGTTCCAAGCTTCCAATCGTGATCCATGATTCGTCGCCTAGGTCTTTGCCGATTCTATCTAGTCGAATTATCTCTTATATTGCTCGTAATTATTGATTTCACAGGCGGCTTGTTGGGCCTGCGCAAACCTCCTGTCTCATCGGAGGGCCATCGTGTCAGGTCTGTTTTGTGTCCCACCTGACACCAGTACTTGGGCTTGTGCGCTTTGAGTGACACGGTGGGGCCTACTTGCGGATACATGCAGCTTTTTATAGGAGTTTAACAGGGCCAACTTTCAATTTCCATCACATCCTAGGCAAGCCCCACAACTCGCAGATGGCCTGGGGAGGGATCGCCAAGCCCTTCCCTAGCAGCACACATGTTCCGCATTGGTAACAGCAACTTATATGTGACCTAATTCAGTCACAATCAAGTTGCTGCAACCAGTTTTGTCTGACTTGTGCTGCTCGGGTTGGACATAGTCCCTGCTGCCCGGTTCTCTAAAGAACACTTGATATCTTTTCTTTTGATTACAAATGTTATAATTTGTGCTTTCTTCAACGTAGGAGGTTTTTGTCAAGTTTTTTTTTAACCACGCTTCTCAATCGATCACGAAGGAAATTTCTGGATTTCGAATGCTGAAACTTCAAAAGTTCCACAAAAAATCTTGGCGAGGGTTTTTACCAGGTTGACCTTAGTTTAGCAATCACCTTAACGGAGCTCCCAGGAGCTTCCTAATGGGAATGGACTGCTCTGCTAACTTGATGCTTTGGATTGCACCTGCTCCAGCAGACCTGTCCGCAATCGCTCTTACTGAGCGGAGACAAGGCAAATTTTACTTAGGATGCCCAGCGGAGGACGGCGTTGTCAGCTGTTTGGGCATGGATCCTGGTCCACCCTGAGGTATCATCCACGACAATCACATGTAGATTTTGGAGGAGTGGTGCCGGAAAACCTCATGATGGCAATCAGAAAAAGTATGATTGCCAGAATATACCTTTGATACCTTTGCTTTCACATAGTAGGAGCCGGAAGGAGAATTTCCGATTAAGACTCAGAAGAAGCGATCGGATGTTCCGAGCGAAGGATGAGATTTTCCCGGACAATTCGCATTCCATCATTTGGCTTAAAACTATGAGTGTTGAAATGCTCAAAGGTCAATATGGAGATCTAAGTTCGCATGTTTGCCGCATGCTGAGATCGATCGGAAACTAGATCTAGAGAATCGCGATCAGGCATTGAAAAAAAATCAGATCATGAGTAACAATCAACTAAATTCATGATAACTTAATGCTCTATTGCGGCCCAATCACTGATGCTCTCTAGATCGTTGAAATTTGGCGTTCGTTGATTCAATGTTTAAAGATCTTCATCGCTCACCAATGGGGGCCAACGAGGCAAATCACTTGGTAACCTAACAATGAGTGTTGTTACCACACGCTGTTAGAAAAATCTTTTCAGACATCAGGAAAATTAATTCCGCTATGAGAATGGAACTCTGATACACTGCATGGGAGACTTTGATAGTTTCTCTCCTCCATCCCAGCAACTTGAAAGCAGAGTGAATAAAGTAGAACACCTGATGTGTTTTGGTTTTATTCTAGTAGAACAAGCGTCACACAAATGCTCCAGTCGTAGCTTCCCTAGATACCATACCAAGTTTGGCTTGGTGAACTCTGTTGCTCGTTGTTTACGCAGCAACGATCGCTCATAATCGTTGTTTGGTATCCATCTGAGCAAGGCTGTTCACTCACTGGCATAGGATGCTATGATTGAATTAGATCAATGCTCGTCCGTTCCACTCACGCTTTCAATGCCTGATCGCGATCTCTGGAAAGGTCTGGCCGAGATGTTCCTGGTTGATTAGGTTCAGGAAGGTGGTCATCACATACAGTAGCAGATGTTATAACTTGCTAACTTTGGGTATCCTATTTCATTCGGCCTCAATGTTCACTTGCTGAAGAAAATTTCCAACGTAATTGTTCTGAATTTCCTCCGAAATTTTTTCCGTGTTTTCACGAAAAGTTTCCTCGGGAATTATTTTGAAATTTTATGGGGAACTATTTTAAATATCTTCGTGAGATTCTTCTGCTTTTTCATGAAAGTGACCCTGAATTTGAAGAGAATGCTTTTATTTACAGTCGACAAATTTCTTATGAATTTATTGAATTTCTTAAAAAAAATCTCAAAATTTCTCTGGTATTGTGCTTTGAATTTTGATTAGTTATGCTTGTAACGAAGAAGTACTTTAATCCACTCACTTTAGTATTCGACTTCTCGACAACGATCCGACGGGAACAAGAAGGCGAGGTGCACAGCGAGCAAGGTGGATCGATCAGGTGGAGGACGATTTGCTGACCCTCCGCATACTGCGTGGTTGGCGGCGTGCAGCCATGGACCGAGCTGAATGGAGAAGACTTTTTTGTGCAGCACAGGCCTTAGTCTGGTAATAAATAAATAATTCAGTATTCGACACACCCAACCCAATTTATAACGGAATTCACTATGTCCCATGATTTCTCAAAACAGTAAAATTATTACAGAAAATAGGAAATGATAAAACCTGAATGCTATTCATTACTTTTTATTTCGCGGAAAGGATTGAAGTTACTCTTCCACTGTTGTTTATGCATACGCCATGAATGCTAATCAGAATAATGATTGCCTTTCGTGGGTTGATTTTCTTCCTCTACAGTCTAGTAGATTAAAGAGAACAATATTTCGAAAAAGGGTCATCGTATTGAACGATGAAATTGATAACAACGACTACTCCTACTACGAGTGGTACCATAACCAGCAGTACAGCCACCACCATAACCAGTCAGTGTCACTCGCTCCCCATATTATCGGATCCAGGAACGTTGCTGAACAAGTAAACGAAGATGCTTAGGAAAGTCACCAAGTGGAATTGATTCAGCAGGCAAAAAAAAAGAACATCTCGACATAATGAAACATTTCCCCCCTCAGCTGGCCAATCGAAGGTTTGAACGTGCGCTTCGGAATCAATTTCGGGCAAATTTGCGCCATCCAAGTGGAATGGGGTTATGATTATGATGTTCGAGTGGGACCTTCCTAATGAAACTTTCTCAATAGAATCCTAACCAGTCGGCTGGGATTATGTTTGTAAGCGGTTGCGGAGAAATGAACAAAGAAAGGGTTTTGGATCAATATTGGTTGTTTGGTCTTTTGAAAGTTGAATCCTGTTTTCGAAAGAATATTTTATTTATAGAAAAGATACGTATTCAAGAAAGTAATCACTCGCTGGTCTTGCGATGTGGATTATATCGAGAAAATGTGGTTCCAAACAAATAGCAAAAGCCTTGGTAAGCTAACATAATGAAATCATAGGAGCTAGAAAAAGATTTAGAGCTGCTTGCTCAAGCGCACAAATTTTCATCCTGTCAGAGGGGGAGAAAAGGAGTTGAAAAGGAGTAGACGTCATAATTGCATTACCCAAAAATTCTATAGTTTTATCAAAATACTCATAAAATTCTGGAGACGGTAATGGCTGATCTAAGTCAATATTTAAAAAGAGAGAGTCAGGGCAAATTTATACCTCTTCAATAATTCGAGCCAATTTGCAAAAATAATAATACATATGTAACAATTTTCTTAAATACATTTATTGTACAAAAAATGGCCGATACTGCTTGTGAGATCGCGTTTCTGTCTGAAAAATTTCATCCTTATAATAGGTACTTATCCAATTCGATATGATAATTGGGACTATTGCAAAATAATAGAAAAAATGTGCAATCGCACATCGATCCCAATGGCATGTTGAAATAGTTTAGCTTGACAACGTCTTTAAAAATGTAGTGAATGACTAAACGGTAAAGTTAGCATCTCTACAACTATCGACACGTAAAAATATAAGCAAACTTGTGTTCCCGCGCCGCTCCCGTGCCCCCTTTACACATTACCTCTATTAGCGGAAGTCGACTGACTGACGGGCTCGGAGGCTGTGGCTAGGTCGCACCAGATAATGGCAAAGTAATATATGTGACATGTACATTATTAAATACTTTGTCAGACACCATCAGCAGCCAGCGCCGAGCCCCGCCGTAGTAGTAAAATGAAAGGAAGCGAAACGGGGAGGAAATGAAAACTTCACCTCATTACCACGATCCGTTCTTTCCATCGGGGTTCCATTCCGTCGCTTCCATCCAGGGCCAGGAGGATGCACTCAGCAACAACCAGTGGCAGTCGCGCTACAGCACAGCATCGTGACGTGGAACAAGGATCTGGGAGCGGTTTACGGTAGTGAATTGCCAGCGGGTTGAGCTAAAGTCATTAGTTACCTTGGCAGTGCTGATGCTGGTGATGGGTTGGGGGAAAATACTCACTCGTTGTCGGCTGCTTTCAACACAGGATGCAAGAATGAGACTTTTCAAAATAGGCTTTTGCTCGACGGGGTAGAACAGGGGAAAACGGCTGGGAAAACCTCATTTCGAAAGCTGGAGGGCAACTTTCCGATTCATGTGTGGGTTGTGACGAAGGGTGAACTACTCCTTGCACACATAGGGAAGAGCTGTGGATTGAACAGAGTAGCAGATGGAACATTTTTGATTGATCTGAGAAAAATCAACCACGGAGAAAATATCGAGAAGGCGGTTGGGGAAATTGTTTGTCAAAACAGGAGCAACCGCAGGGGAGAATTTGGGATATTCTATCAAAAAGGTAGGTATGACGTCATACTATATATGTGTGAAAAACAGAATGCTTTGCTGAGGTGATCTTGACCAAGGACTGAAAATCAGGGTTGAGCTACAAATTCGTTTATTATGAAACAAATCAGCTCTTTTAGCTCTGCTGAAAACTATATTCCAGCATTATTGTTCCATGTTAAAAACGCCGCATATCCTCCAACATCTTTGGCGAAGTATTTCTTTGGTATTCGGCCAAACCAAGCGAAATAAAAACCAAATGTGTACAGGACTTTGTGTACAGGTTTTGTTGGAACAATTATTTGAATTGCATAAAGAAAGCAAGACTCATTAATTTAATATTTGACAAATACTTTGAGCAACAACAAATACGCAATATTGTAATTAACGCAAAGTCTAAAATTTTGTGATATTTTTGAATGGATCGTCACACTTCTCGTGACTCACTCCAATTCTTGAAGTGTAGTGTAGCGTATGAGGCTCGTGTTAATCATATAGGATCACTGAGTATGTATTTTATTGGGGATTAGGTATGGTGAATGGACGAGTTTTATATTGGATTTAATGTGATATAGATCACGATGTCTTTTTTTAACCACGCCAGAAATAGGAACCGAAATTACCGTTAGTAGCAAAAATGGTAAATGCCAAGCATCGATAAGCAGACACCAGATCTGTTGAGTGAGAGTCTCGCTCGATTCCACTATGTCATTTTTGCTGCTTAGAAGATGGGTGATCAAAGCTTATCATGTTTATACGTTTTGATCAGGGTTGTTAACGTTAATCAACGATTAACGCCGTTGACGTTGATTTTCTCTTGGTTCAACGTTAACGTCGTTGCGTTGAGTTACTTGAATTATAACGTTAACGTTAACGGGATGCGTTGATTTAACGTCAACGAGCAGTGATCATCTACTCGTTAATGTTATTTTCATCTGCCATCAGGTCCTGCATAATAACAATCGATTGTATGACATTTGCCAGAAAACCATTTGCCAGAATCAATTTGCCAGAATGATTTTTGCCAGAAACCCATTTGCCAGAATGGACCATATGCCAGAAAGCCATTCCCCAGAATAGACCATTTGCCAGAATGTACCATTCCCCAGAAATTGTAAAACTGGAGATTCCTATAATTATTGATGGCTAAAGAATAGAAAAAATATATATAAGGAAGGTAATTTTGCATTATTTGGTGGTTTGGACACTATTTAATAATGAAGGGATTTGCAGTATAATTCATTTTCATAAAAGGGATTATTTAACATATTAGACGATTTTCAAAAAGATGGATACTATTTATTTAAAAAAAAATCATATTTGTCTAATACCAAAAAAACTGTTTACAAATGGACATCTAATATTTTTGTCTTATTCCAGATGCAGACTTTATTTTCAAAATTAAATCATATCTACAATTGGATAATATCATTTCAAGTCATACTATACGCCATTTGTTTTCATTGAAGAAGTTATATATTGTTATATCTACAAGTCTAGGCAAAATGTCAATTTCTAAAGAAGGAATCATATCCACAATTGACATATTCAAACACGGCACGGGCAACCACCTACGTTTAAAAAAGGGATGACATCTTCTTCTTCATTGGCATTACATACCCACTGGGACATAGCCGCCTCGCTGCTTAGTGTTCGTTTAGTACTTCCACAGTTATTAACCGTGAGGTTTCTAAGTCAAGTTACCATTTTTGCATTCGTATATCATGAGGCTAACACGATGATACTTTTATGCCCAGGGAAGTCCAGACAATTTCCAAACCGAAAATTGCCTAAACCGGCACCAGGAATCGAACCCAGTCATCATCAGCATGATCTTGCTGTATAGCCGCCCATCTTATCGCTATGCTAAGGAGGACAACGGGATAACATCTATCCTTGCCTTAATCGGAGCAAGCACCTTTTTTTAAAGAAATGGATCATATCCACCATTGCTTCATTTCTGACAAACGCCTATTATCAAAGAAGGGATCACATCCACTTTTGCTTTAATTTGGACATCCACCATTACTTCATTTGAGGCAAACGCCTACTTTTAAAGAAGGGACCACATCCACCATTGCCTTAATCCGAGCAAGCGCCTTCTTTTAAAAAATGAATTACTTCAACCATTGCGTTAATACGGGCAAGCGCCTATTTTAAAGAAGGAGTCACATCCACCATTACCTTAATCCGAATAAGCACCTATTTTGAAAGAAAGGATAACATCCGCCATTTTTGCCTTAATTCAGGCAAGCTGCTATACTCGGCTTATGTATGCATACGTCTTACACACTACGAAAAAGTCCTGTAACATTATGTCATTTAAGACCGACATATGTAAGCGAACCAAAAGACGCATTATTGCGTTCAAATTAATTTTACAAGGCTCTGAAAATGTTTATCCTAAATTTTACACGGCTAAAAAAATAGTGTCTGTAGCAAAAATGGTAAGGCCCAGCATGTCAATTTAACACCAGATCTTATGAGTGGGAGTCCCGTTCGATACCAGTCTACCATTCCTGCTGCTTGGCAGAAGGGAGATCGAAGCTTACCATGTTCGACTATTTCATGAATATGGGGAAGCATCAGCCCATCCACTGCTTGTTCCTTGCAACTGTGCTGAAGGTGAAAAAGGAGAAACGAAAACAGTGCTCAGCTGTTGCGCAAAGAATCTTGTATATTCATGGGTCACTTTGTTTATTTCGAGGCGCTTTGGATTTCAGTCATTCTTACTGTAAATTTAAGCCATTTGGTAATGAGAAGCATTTAATGTCTGGCATTCGGTATTTGATGACAGAATGATACTGCATATATATTGTTTTGGGTGTCTGAAGCAAATATGACACAATATTATGTTATGATTGGATATGCATCTCGGTTGATTACGTCAGCTTAAAGGATTGCGTCCCTTATAAAATTGAGAATTTTTTGGTGTGTATGTACAGATTAGGTATTTTAAATTCTATTATCCCGGTGCGGTGTTTTATTCCTCAGTAGAAAACAACTATACAACAACAACAACAAAAAATTATAAAAAATGTCCCTTATGCCAAATGACCCTCTCTTTTAAAGCTGTTCATAGTTATGCCTAAAGTTCATGGCGTTAAGAATTATTGCGCATACTGGGCAAACGCGCGCATGGCAAATAGGTGACGACCAATTCTGGGGAATGGTGCATTCTGGGGATTGGTACATTCTGGCGAATGGTTTTCTGGGGAATGGTGCATTCTGGCAAACGACTTTCTGGGGAATGGTCCATTCTGGCAAATTGATTCTGGCAAAAGGCCTTCTGGCAAATGACTTTCTGGCGAATGTCATACAACCATAACAATCAAATCGTTTCTAGGCGAATGTGGTTTCCATGGGACATGACATAATTTTTGCCTTTCTCGTATACTAAGTATACGGTAAAGGCTATATGATCGCTCCAAAAACAAACTTTTTATAGAAGACCCGGAGACCCATAGTGTTATATACCAATCGACTCAGTTCGACGAATTGAGGTGATGTCTGTGTGTGTGTGTGTGTGTGTGTGTGTGTGTGTGTGTGTGTGTGTGTGTGTGTGTGTGTGTGTGTGTGTGTGTGTGTGTGTGTGTGTGTGTGTGTGTGTGTGTGTGTGTGTATGTGTGTGTATGTGTGTGTGTGCGCAAAACTACTAAAAAAATGTCACTCATTTTTCGGGCACTTATCCTCAACCGATTTGCTCGCAACAAATTGCATTCGACGCAGAATCCTTTCCCATTGTTTCCTATTGAAAATTGACCAGGTCGGACTATGGGCTCGGAAGTTATGGCCAAACTACCTTTTTTTAATAGAAAAATCACAAAAAAAATTTCACCTGTTTTTCGGACACCTAACCTTGATCGATTTACACGCAACAAGTTGCATTCGACGCAGATTCCTGTCCCATTGTTTCCTATTGAAAGTTGACTAGATCGAAATATGGGATCGGAAGTTATGGGCGAAACACCATTTTTGCCTTTTGTCTACAAAGTATACAAAAAGGCTATATGTTCGCTCCAAAACCAAACTTTTACAGGAGGCCTGGAGACCCATAGCGTTATATACCAATCGACTCAGCTCGAAGAACTGAAATGATGTCTCTGTGTGTGTATGTATGTGTGTGCGCGCACCAAAAGTGCGAAAAGTTTAGCTCACTTTTTTGGTACTTATCCTCAACCGATTTACCTACTTGCAACAAGTTCCATTCGACGCGGGATCCTGTCGTATTGTTTTCTATTGAAAATCTGGCACAAAAATTATGGCCAAAATACTTTATGGTATAAAGAAGCGCGTAAAAAAGTCTAGCTCATTTTTAATGCACTCACCCTCAATCGATTTACTCACAACAAATTGCATTGGACGCGGAATCCTATTCTATTATTTTCTATTGAAAATTGGCCAGCTTGGACTATTACCTTAGAAATTATGGCCAAAATACTTTTTGTCTTTCTTGGCTACAAAGTTGTACCGAAAGGCTATAATTTCTCTCCGAAAACGAACTATCGGATGCTTCCACACTGATACACTTCCCTCCCTCTTGATACGGGAGTTTGGCAGAAGGACGGTCATGAGATTTATATCATAACAAATATTGCCCTCCGCTCGCTTGATGGGAATGACATTTTCGTTTTCTTTTTGTGTAGTCAGAGCTTCAGTTTAACAAACATCCAAATGTGATATCCTTAAAATATATAACTGGGTAAAATAAAACAGGGGTATGTACATCAAAAAGATTGGAAAAGGAAAAAAAATTGTCGAAATTCTTATAAGCATATTCTTATTAGCGTAGATGAAGTTGAAAACCGTACCGAGATCTCGCGTTTTCAACTAGATCTACAATATCTTTGCTTGAAATAATCCGATTTTCATAGAACGGACAAAGAAGTTTTTCTTTTTTACTCCTAGCTACTAGCTCATCTATTTTCAAGCAAACACATTTCACGAAGGTCGAGAAAGGCACCATCACCGCTAGGTGGATTAATCTGGGTTTTTTCTTTATCAATCATAGTTCACCGCTATTAAAATCCATTGTCATTCTGAAAGTATTTTCAATTCAAGTCAGACCAACTTTGACATAGTCTGAAAAAAGCAACTTGCCAATTATTATCTATCTACACATGTTCAGACCAAGATGTATACAGTACTAGGTGCTCCAATCTGCCAAGTTTGTGGAAGAGAAGAAGGCGGGGGTGAAAAATTAATTTTCAGTGCAAAACGAAAACAAACCGGCTGGCTCTCCCATACTAAAATCCAAGATGGCTGAATCGTGAATTTGGCAGATTGGAACACCTAGTGGTGTATTCATCTTGGTTCAGACCGTACAAGATGTGCGCATCAAAAGCACAGGTTTTAGTTGCTGGTGAAAGATACTGCTTTCATACATATGTCCATGAAATTTGACTCTCTTGTTTTCACTTAAATCCTAATTAGCTATAACTTGATAATGAATAAATAAAGAAATAAAAACATCATTTAGCACTATGGCAGCATTCGGAAGAAGCACTTAAGTTTTTCTTTTTACTCAAAACAAATTCCAAATGAGAATCTTTTTTCCACAGCGCATATCATTATGTACCTAACTAATATAATTTGATAGCGAAATCATTATTTTCAAAAAACAAATTCCGGATTGTTAATAAATTTTAATGATTAGTGCCTTTTACATTGTGTGATAAATTTCAATCAAGTCTCTTAAAAAATGCTATGATGTTTTTTGTCGAATATACTGTTATCTGGGCGATGATATTCAATAGCTGAGTAATGACGGCATTAGCTGAGTATGTTCTACTATAAAAAACTTAAATTTTGTTTGATCTTACATATGTTTTTACAAATATCTTTATATCAAAGGGGCTTCCGGCTAAGTCTCACTTATACTGATCAACAAAAACTTTTTTGCCTATAAAATACTAAAATCTGCCAAAGTGGTAGTTTGAAAATTGGGTTGTGAAAGTACATATAGCTACTCATTAACGTCAAAAATAACGCAGCCGTTAACGTTAAATTAACGGAAAGCGTTGACGTTACCATTGATTAACGTTTTTTTTTTAAATTAACGTACAAATCGTTAATAGCTGAAATTAACGTTAACGGGTTAACGAAACGGCGTTAATCGTTGGTTAACGTTAACAACCCTGGTTTTGATGAATATGCATCGTTCGTCGTCATCGTCCACTGCTTCCCGCTCGGAAACGTCTTCTAGAAATCTTCCGTGATATCTCTGAGACAAACAAAAAATAGTCTCCTAGATATTTTTGGTCGATTTCTAGAACCTGTCAGACCTCAAATCCGCCTCAAATGCAACAACCGTTTAAACCGGTGTCTACCTCAAATTTTAGACGAGTAGACCGTTTGAACCGGAAAGGATTTGACATAACGGTTCTCTTAGATAACGCAGAGATATCTCCTAGACATTAGTACCACAGCTCTACTAGATTTTTATTAGATATGATTTAGATATAGATTCTCTTAGATAACTAATAGATAGCTCTTAGACTTGGGTACCACCATTCTACTAGAATTTAGATAGACATTATGGAGATATGGGTACCTTGATTCTTCGTCTTTTTCTTTTTTGTATTTTTCTCGGCTTGTTTACATTATTTTTAAAAACGCGTTTGGAAAACTGAGTATTTATTTTTATTGTTCACAATAGTTTATAACACATACATATTTTATTAATTGCCCGCCTCCCGAAAAAACGAGAAATGTAGAATCGCTAGGATCGTGTGGTCGCAGTACTACGAATATTGTTCCACGCTCCATATCAAATGAGCATTCCGCTGAGGGGGCCCCGATTGAGCATTCCGCATGTTTCCCGCCGAATGGGCATTCTGGTCATTCTGGTCACCGTCGAATGGGAATTTCGCTGGTCTCTGCCGAATGGGCATTCCGCCGAGGGGCCCCCGCACGGGCTTTTCGTTGGTCGCCGCCGAATGGGCATTCCGCTGAGGGGCCTCCGAGTAAGCATTGCGCTGAACGCCGCCAAATGGGCATTCTGCTGGGGCTCCGAATGGGAATTTCGCTGGTCTCTGCCGAATGGGCATTCCGCTGAGGGGCCCCGCACGGGCTTTTCGCAGGTCGCCACCGAATGTGCATTCTGCTGGGGCTCCGAATGGGAATTTCGCTGGTCGCCACCGAATGGGCATTCCGCTGAGGGGCCTCGAATGGGCATTCCGCTTGAAGCCGCCAAATGGGCAATCTGCAGGGGCTCCGAATAGGTATTCCGCTGGGCACCGCCGAATGGATATTTTATATTTATATTATTCGCTGGTCGCCGCAAAATGGGCATTCCGCTGGTCACCGAATGGGCACTTAATTATACTTGCATCAGCTGGTTTCTGCTTGATGGAAATGAATAAAAAATTATATGATCAGATAGGAACTGCTTTTCACAATAACTAAAACTTGGAATCTCACTATTTCGATAAACAAATTACCTTTTTCGTCCACAATTCCACTAAAAATCGAGAAGCGAGTATAAATTAATCCGGAGCAGAAATATGGCGGCCAACAAACGCGCGTGGAGTCGAGAACCGGATACTTATACAGCTAAACCGATTAGAATACAGTACAAGTGTAGAGGTAACTTGACTATGATGGTTGGTGTCCTAACTAGGTAGATTCCTGTTCTCTGTTCGATTTCTTTCCATGCGGGTTATTGCTCGCGATTGAGTTAGGTAAAAGATGAAAAGGGACAAATGAAAACAGATCTGCAGTAGGTGTAAAGAACATTGCATTCAAATTCAAATCAAATAGAAAAGTGGTATTTCTTTGGATTACTTGATACTTGATGGGCTACAGCTCTTCGATGAACCTACGCCGAATGGAGTATCCTTCTCCACTGGACTCGATCCTGGGCCAATCGCTCCCAATCGCCCTGAATATTGAGCGCCCTCAGGTCCTCTTCAACTGCAAAAAGCCATCGTGTACGCGGCCTTCCGCGAAGCCTGCGGCCTCTGTCGGGTTCTCTACCAAATATTATCTTCGCTTGACGTTCTTCCGGCAAACGAATAACGTGACCAGCCCACCGTGGTCTGCCGTGTTGTATAAGCTTAATAATAGCCAGCCCTTTATACACCTGGTACAACTCGTGATTCATGCGATGCCACCAGATACCGATCTCCTGTTTACCGCCGAGTATTGTCCGCAGCACCTTACGCTCAAACACTCCGAAAGCTCTCCGATCAGCCTCCTTTAACGTCCATGTTTCATGGCCGTATTAAGCCACCGGAAGAATCAGAGTAGTATACAGCGTGAGTTTTGTTTTCGTTTGCAGACTACGGGACTTAAGCTGGTTACGAAGTCCGTAATAAGCCCTAACAGTCGCAATACGCCTTTTCACCTCGCGGGTAACATTATTATCGCACGTCACTAATGTGCCAAGATACACAAATTCTTCTACCACTTCCAATGTTTCACCATCCAGCACTTCGATACCACCACCAGTTATGACCCCACGTTGATTGCCAGCGACCATGTACTTCGTTTTGCTGGTATTGATCGTGAGTCCAATCCTCGCTGTCTCCCTCTTAAAAGGCACAAAAGCCTCTTCCACGGCACGGCGATCAATTCCGATAATATCGATATCGTCCGCAAATCCCAAAAGCATATGCGATTTTGTGATAATGGTACCGCTTCTTTGCACACCAGCTCTCCTAATCGCTCCCTCGAGCGCAATATTGAACAGTAGATTGGAGAGTGCATCACCCTGCTTTAATCCATCTAAGGTATCAAATGACGTCGATATTTCATCCGCAACCCTTACACTTGATTTCGATCCGTCCAACGTTATACGAATAAGCCGTATCAGTTTCGTCGGAAAACCATGTTCAAGCTTAATTTGCCATAATTCATTCCGTTTCACTGAATCGTACGCCGCCTTGAAATACAGAGGTTTGTCTGCAAGTTGTACTCCCGGCATTTATCAAGGATTTGTCTTGATTTCTCGTTGATCGGCTCTCACGAAAAACCGCTTGGTATTCGCCGACGAAGGACTCTTCAAGCGGTCTCAATCATAATCATAATTTTGTACGCCGAATTAAGGAGGGTTATTCCTCGGTAATTGGAGCACTCCAGTCTGTGCCTTTTCTTAAAGAGAGGGCAAATGAGGCCGTCCAACCAGCTAGCAGGCATTTCCTTGTCTTCCCATATTTTCGACATAATATGGTGCAGGACTTCATAAAGCTGCTCACTGCCGTGTTTGAGAAGTTCAGCCGGGAGCTGGTCTTTCCCCGCAGCCTTATTGTTTTTCAGCTCTTTAACAGCTTTTTCAACCTCATCTAGTGTAGGTGACTCCACAGCTTGTCCATCGTTGCTAATATTTATTCTGTTCACCGATGCACCGTCACTTCCACTATTCAACAAAGTCTCGAAGTGTTGCTTCCACCTGGCAGCCACTTCGGTTTTATCTGTCAGCAAATCCCCTTGTTGGTCGTTGCACATGACGGGAGATGGCGCTGTCTTTCTCCGCACGCAATTGATAGACTCATAGAACCTCCGCATATCGTTCTGCTCCATTTTTTCCTGTGCCTCGCTAATCACTTGTTCTTCATATTCTTTCTTCTTCCTGCGGTGGGCTCGTTTTTCGGCTTCTCTTGCTTCCTTGTACCGATCTCTATTCGATCGGACACCCGACACCAACTTCTTCTGGCAACGTTCTTCTCGTCTGTCACTCTCTGACACTCCACATCGAAGCAAAGCCGTCTTGGGTCGCCTCTGTGCAGTGCCTACCACTTCTTGTGGATCGACTCCCATAGATCGTTGATGTTGTCGCTAACGTTGATTGCACTTATCCGTTCGTCGAGCTTCTGGCGGTACTCAGACGATACTCCTTCCGCCGACAATCGCTGGATATTGTAACGCATCGTTCGCTGTGATCTTTCGTTCGAAACAGTTGACAACCGTGATCGAATTTTACTGATCAGAGTCAATGTTCGGACCTCTGAATGTCCGCACATCGATAACATCCGAGAAATGGCGCCCATCCACCAGAACATGGTCTATCTGGTTGCAAGTTTCACCATTTGGGTGTCTCCAGGTGTGCTTTCGGATGTTCTTTCGTGCAAAGTAGGTGTTACTGATGGTTATCCATCTGGCAGCAGCGAAATGTACTAGCCGTAGGCCGTTGTCATTGGTAGCGGAGTGAAGGCTCTCCCTACCAATTATGGGACGGAAAAAGTCCTCTCTACCGACCTGAGCGTTAGCGTTTCCGATAACAATTTTCACGTCATGCTTTGGGCACTCTCCATAGGCTTTATCAAGACATTCATAAAACGTGTCCTTCACGTCGTTGGATTTATCGTTTGTCGGTGCGTAAACGTTGATTAGGCTGTAATTGAAGAATTTGCCCCGTATCCTCAACACACAGATGCGTTCGCATCACTCGCTTCATCTGCTTGCCCATCACTACGAAACCAACTCCATGCTCTGCTTTTCCGCCGCCGCTGTGATAGATGGTATACTTGAATGCAGTGCTGGTCGTGGGGCCCACGGCTCAGAATTCACGTTCTCCGGATCTAGGAAATCGGACTTCTTGAATAGCGGCCACGTTCACTCCAACCTTCTGCAGTTCACGAGCCAGAAGGCAAACTCGTCCAGGTTCATTTAGGGTCCTGACATTCAAGGTACCAAGTTTCCAATCATAGTTCTTATTTCGTTGCCGGGTCGGTTGCCAAAAATAACGTTCTCTTTTTCTTCTATCTTAATTTTTCGTGGTATTTGAGAAGCTTCAGTAAGCTACCTTACCGGGATCGCGTTACCTACATCGCGCTGGTGAGGCTGCCACCTTAGGTATAGCTGACGCGATACAGCATTTCCTTAATCAGCCGCTGGCTACTAGGCAGACGCTGTTTGAGCCGCACCTCCTGGTGAACAGACGCTCGAGGCGTACCTTCTCACTCTAGCTGATGTCACAGGACAGCAGTGCCCAGGCTGCACTACCAGCTGAGTACACAACCCTTAGCTGGCGGTCTTTTGTCATCGGACGACCCGTGGAAGCGTGAGATAGGAACTTGTGGAAAATTTTTCGAGGATGATATCTGAGGAACTTCTGAAGAAAGGATAATTAAAACTCCTGGTAAATTTCTTAGAACTCCTAGGTGAGGATTTCTCTAGAATCACTAATTACATTTTTATCTCAGTTTGCGCGGTTGTGTAAAACTTTGCTCTGATCATTTTGAAGTAAGTCGTTATGCAATGAAGTAACGGTGCTAGTGTGTCTAGATATAAGGTGAAAATTTGCCGAGTTTAACTTTCTCATTTTGAATTACCTGTCGGCGTTAGGTTTAGTTTAGTTTTACAAACGTATTCAACAAAATTTTATTCAAGGATTGTTTGAGAATCTCTGTGCTGAATAAAGAATCCTAAAGAATAAGTTTCCCAGAATTGACAAAAAAAAAACAATTTTCAGAATGGAACCGTTTGTTTGAGAAACTGCATATATATTTTGGCAAAAAATACGAAAACAAGATTTTGTTCAGGAATGTATGAAATTTTTTTCGTTTGTTTGAGAAACTACATATGTCCACGTATTTTAAAGAGCAATTGTGGAGTACTGCTTACATTTTTTCGACTGAAAGTGCCCTAGGGTGTTGAGTTTTGCCAAACAGTTATGATCTGTATCGAAGAAATCGTAAATCCGAAGAAATCGCAAATATGTTCAAAAACGGTTTTTTGTTGTTTTCTCGAAATAGTGTAAAATGGACTTATGCAGTTTCTCAAAAAAATGATTCAATTATTGGGTAAGTGTTTTTTTTTCGGAAAATTTGTTAGTGTTGGAAAAGAAACTGCTTAGAATTTCTAAAAAAAAAACTTTCTTAGAATTCCTAGAGAAGTTATTCCACTGAATTATCGAAAAACGAAGAAAAAATGTGCGATGTGATGTGAAGGTTTCCTGGAACTTTTTTTGTCCTCGGTGGATAGAGGGCTTCTTGCGCCATAACACTCAAGAAGAAGGTATTCCCCACAATTGTGAATTTTCCAGAAATCACTTCTTTGACTTTGGGTAGGAATCCCAAAAATAGTTAGGATTCTCCGTAAATCGTAAAGATAATATTCCCCGTAATTCTTGAATGCGTAATATGCCAGACCTTCTAGAATTCCAAATAATAAATTATGAAGTTCCTTCCGTGTTAGCACACTTAAATAGCGTCGAAGGCACCACGGAATGTTTGTTTTGAAGTAATTTGTCCATCACCCTTCTTATACAGGCACAATGGGATATGTCAAATTGCAAAGCGAAGAAGAAGATTGTAATTGAATATTAAAAAAAAAAAATGCCTAGACAAATGCTTGATAAGGTGCCAATGATGGGCTGAATACATTTTCAGAAATTTTTTCTTCTGAAATCCACATCCAACAAAATTTAAAATCCCAATAATCAGTTGGTCTGATTCATTCTGTCACTCACCTTTGTATCACGGATCCTCGGTAAAAGCGTTCCGATACATTCAGCTGCCACATAAGGCAAAATTCGTTATTTATTCATAAATTGTGAACCGTATAGTAATAATACTCCTGTGGTATAAAATATCCATGTGCCCTGTCACCATTCAACCAGCACCCTTTAGACTGGCACCGGCTTGCGTTGTCATCATCAACGTCCCCATCTTCCGCCGTGTCGTCGACGTCAAATATGCTAAAGAAGTAACAGAAACTGGATTGAGGGCCTCGGTTGGGAACCGGATGTTACATACAGACCTACCCTTGTTGGTGATGATCCTCTGGCCTGACTTCGATGTTGGCTCATTGTGCCTCCAGTAGTCGGTCGTCGTCGTCGTCGTTCACAAGACTCCGGACGGGAACTCGAATGATGTCTGATGGAATGTGTTCCTATGTGTCAAATTTACATTATTAAAGGGCTGCCATGGTGTTGGCAGGCTTACGAATGCGATGTTTGATGATTGGGTAGAATGCCGAAGAGGAATGTTTGGAGTAGCGGCAGGGACTGTGTTCTGTAAATACTTTTTCTCGAGCTAGAATGGAAGTAAATGCACCTGCTTGAGAATTGCAAATTGAGACGTTTAGCTACGTTGTGTTGGCGGGGGTTTTATGTCTAATAGTTTCTTAGCAGACATGTTTACAAGAAATTATGGTTCTTAAGTGTTGTGGATTTTGAGCTTTCTATTACGCAGCGTTGCTCTTTTTATCTGATGATTATTTAAAGTGTAAATTATAGAAACTTTTGTTAATATTTGCTGAGCGAGGTCATAGCACACATGCATATGTCATCGAAGATTTCAGTGAAGTTCCGTTCTGTTGTGGGAACTCAGAAAAAAAATCTGAGTTTCAGCCAACAAAATTAATATTTATTGAATGCTCAGTAATTATTGAGCTAGCCAAGATTTAGTTGAAAAAATGTTGTGTACGTATTGAAATTGAATTACTAGTAAATCTACTGCCAACTAAAGGATACGAATAATAAAATTTATGATGTAAAGCTCTTCCACCGACATAAATACAGCATCCCACACACGCAATCCACTCTCATCTCTTTCCTTACAAGCTTTCCCATGAACAGAAAAACGGCAATTTGGATTATTAATGTTGCTTCCGTAATCGCATCCCCATCCATCTCAGTTGGACATATTGATCCAAACAACATCCCATATAAATGTATTTCATCCTCTGCGCTTGAACGCATATGGTAGGAAGGAGGTGGTACCATGGCAGGCAGGCACTGTGTGGTCCTGGAGTGCCGTCGGAGTATCCCGTCGAGTGATTATTAATCACTCTCATCAATCATCACATGCGAACGTCAACCAGCCAACCGACAGATGAGTGCTAGTTTCAGTCAGCGCATTCCATCCATAGCCGTCCCCGTGCCGAAATCCATTTCACTAGTTGATATGTGCACAAGCCCACCCACGCGTAATGTTTCGTCTCGTTTGCAAAAGGATTATGATAAATTTGCAGCTGGTTAGTTGCGGAAGTGGGCGCTAATTCATGAAAAATGGATTAAAGTTATTCCATTTCAGTGGTACAGTAAGACGCGAATACATTCTGCGTCAATCGTCATGTTGTATATTTTAAAGACACCATCGCACCCAACCGGGAATTTCCAACTTGTGGGTTCTTCTAGTTATTAACTATGAGTATTTTATATCTTACTGAGCAGATGTCCGTATATCGTATTATTCACAGTGAAATTTCTAAATTCATAAAATACGTTATTGAAGTGTAGGAAATTTTCAACCACGCTTCATCCTTTCCCACGCTTTTTGTATTGAACTTTCAATCTTTATTGTCAATTCGTTCGAAGCTTCTGATAGATGTGCAATTATTAAAATCTAATGGTGAGCATTACATGAAATATGTTCTACCCCTTGTAATGATAAGTAATTGTAAAGAGTTAAATTGAGTTTTCAACTGAAAATTTGTACAAAGGATAATTACATCTTATGTGGCAACGGTTCAGGTATTTCTAAACGAAACTTCTCGGAATTCCACGTACAATGGTTGAAATTTGACTTTGTTTTCATTGGAAAATTGGAAATATCAGCTCTAGAAATTGAAAATTCCGACTAATTTCCTTTGACAATTTTCAAAGAATTTTCTTTCACAATTCCGATTTTTTTTCAATTACCAAAAACTAGAGATGGACGAAAGCTCACGAGCCGTTCATTTGAATTGGTTCGTAAGAAAGAGCACGACGAACCACGACTCTTTAATTTTGAGCCGAATCTCTCAAATGAACGGTCGCTGGTAAAATAAATCAATGGCTCAAAAATAACGATCGCTGGTTCCCTCGTTCAGTCGTCCAATTTTGGTGTTTAAGAAAGTCTCACACCTTGAGAATCTTGTGTGTAACGAAAAGGCTATATATTCACTTTCAAGACGATTTTGTGGTAGAAGGTCCGGAGACCCATAGTCTTATATACCAATAGATTCAGCTCGACGAATTGAGATGATGTCTGTCTGTGTGTATGAGTGTGCGTGTGTGTATGTATGTGCGCAAAATAAAACTCACTCATTTTTTAGGCACTTATCTTGATCCGATTTGTTTGGAATAAGTTGAATAATACGGGGAATCCTGTCCCATTGTTTCCTATTGAAAATTTGCCAGATTGGACTATGGGATCAAAAGTTATGATCAAAATGCGATTTATATACTTAAAACACGCTAAGAAATTCTCACTAATTTTTTTTAGTATAGGCTTGATTAGGCGATGTGGAGATTTGTGGATAATTCAAAACTAAAAATAGCGGCAGTTATAGAATTGACGTGCGTTGATCACTGCGAAGGACTGATGAGTAGCTCAGCAAGATTCTAGATTCAAATGATTCATCGATTAATGCAATCATCGAAGTTGTTAAGAATTTCGCTGAAACTCACTTGTCGAGGATGAGCTTTTCGATGTTATGATGTGAAGAATAAGAAAAAAATTACCCTCACAGTTTTCTGATTCTAAATGTACAAGGATTTAGACGAACTTTTGACTAGACGAATTTGGATTTTGTAAACAAGCACTTTAACATCAATAAAACACAGTTGAATATACAAGATAGGGGAACGGTTCGGCACTTCATCTCATAGCTCTCATTTCCATCCCATCAAAAACAAAGCAGTGTAGAGGTATTTGATTTTTTATTTATTTTGTGATTTTTTTCAGAAGAAGTTTATTTTTTTTAGAAGCAGTGTTGTTGTTCACTAGACACACCCTAAGCCCAAAATGGGGACTCCCTGAATACAAATAATTTATTGACTTAAATTCTACTGTTATCATTTCATCATATTTCCGGAACTGGCTATATCACGAAAATGACAACAGCTCTGCGTATTCCATGAACATGATGGAAGTAAACGTCACATAAAATGACAAGCAAAAGAACAAATGCCATTTAAACATACCTCCGAAAAACCTGGAGCACCTACGGTGTTCGTGGACCGATCTAAGATTCAAAATAAGCACAGAAAACTAGAAGAGTTTCTGCGTCCAATGGTCCCGATTTTAACAAAATCGGAAGCAGATGTGAAATCCGAAGAAAATTTGCCCATCTAAAGCTATTTTTCTAGTCTCTGTATATTAAATACTGATAAAATTTGAAAACTAAAATACTAATCCTTCACATTTTCAAGATTGTGAAAGTGATAAACCACTGGCAGACATGGACTGGACACTTGTGGAGCTGTAGACTGGACTCTCGCTGGTTACGGACGAAGCCCATTTCTGGGATGCCAGTTACATGCTAAAACAGTAATTTGGGATCTGATGACGATTTTGCGCTGATTTCCAGAGATTTATTGTAGGCCAACATGGTGCGACCTGACGATTCAACCGCTTTGTATTGGCTGCCCTTTGTCAGGTTGGTCACGATAAACTCTTTAATATTCAGACCGGAAGAGGAGGGGGGAGACCGGGTATTTGAGTGCAATTTACTTACACGAAAGAATTCTTATATAATGTTCAGCACAATGGTGGAATCAGATTTTGAATATCTCGGATCTGGAAATTCGTGCTTACAAATTATAGACCAGTTGTGCAGAGCTAGATAGTATAGGGGCAATATGAAGCGAGCCTGAAGCCCCCAGCCAATTCTGATGATAAAAGGTTGGAAAAGTTGATAAACCAGTTTGCCATCAAGGGTGAGATCTTACTCGGGTTGGGATGCCCGGTTAACCCGTGATAGCAAAAAAAAACTATATTTGATTATACAGGAAGATGACAAAGTGTGCGAGGCTTGGTTACTGGAGGAGAACCCATAGTTGAATCGAGGAACTTCATGCTTCCGGCACCGATAAATAACATACTCAACAGAATTTAACACTCCGCAGTTCTCGCAAACATTCTGCTGATTTCTGTAACGAAACAAATCGTTCCAAGATTTTCATTTCGACCAATTTTCGGTCGATAGCACTGACTTTTACCTGAAGAAGACCCGAAAATGAATCGAAACGTTGAGATAAAATCAAAATCAGTTTGATTACAGAGACTGCATCGCCGAAACGTAGCAAAACTCTTTACTTTACATAGTTGTTCAAAGCCAGATACCCTCCACTGTTTCTCCCAATCCTGGTTAATGATTTTTCTAATTTTGGTTTTGGCGTCCACCAATGGGACCAATGCACAGTGTTTTATTCCGTCATTTTCATGATCGAAATACAAAAACTCGAAAAGTGTTGATTTTGGATATAGGGTTTGTTCACAGAAGTTTCAAGATATTTAGGAGCGCATCTTTCGATAAAAACAGTTCGATGATTAATCCCCCTAAAAGTTAGTTGAGAAAATTATTTTTCCACCAGAATGAGATAAACACGTAGTGTCTTCCGCAAAGTTGTAGCAAATGTTAATACGAGCAACTTTGCTGAACATCCTGAGTTTCTATCTCTTATATATATATATATATATAACAAACTTAAGACGTTTTATGTAAAAACCCCATAAAAATCTAATTTTTCATTCTAACTCTTTCCAATGATTTTTCCCATTATCCGTCTCTTATACAAAGTTGTTAAACAAGCAAAATTACATGTTTTTGCTGAACATTGTAACATTCCATTTCACATACAACAAAAGTAATCTTTAAATTATACAAAATCTTAGAGGTATTTCCACTTGTGATTACTCCCTTAATTGCATAAAGTCGCAAATTTCTTCACAATATACTGAAAATCGCCTATTTAATTTTTCTACTGACATTGAAAACCTTTGTCGACAAGAGTCTTCTCGAATGCTGTGCTAAAAACTTGTAATCCTATGAAAAATCATAATATTTGAATAACTTTTGTTTTATAAGAGATAGAAAGTTACAATGTTCAACAAAAACATGTCATTTTGCTGGTTTGACAACTTTGTAGAAGAGACGGAAAATGTGAAAAATCATTAGAGTTAGTTAAAGTTAAGAGAATGATTTTAAGGGGATTTCCACATGAACCATGTTTGTTATATTGTTATATCAAAAATCTGTTATATCAAAAATATATTATTATATTTATATAAGAATTCATAAAAAATATAATTCAAAGAATTCAATTTCAAATTTCTGTAAGTATTCGTGTGATGACGAAAATACAATAAATGTACACAGCACACATGTCGAAGCGTTTCAATTTGATTAAAAGAGCAGAAACATATGCTGCAGGTAAATTTTAGGACAAACGAGGAACTGACGCATTGATTGCTAAGATTGTTAGATCTCGTTGTATCAAAAGCCCGAAATGTCCAAGAAGTCGAAGGAAGTTGCTTACAGAAGATACTAAGCTATATTAGTGAAATTGTGAAAGCGATGACAAAGAGAACATCGAATACAAATCCAATTGAATTTGGACAACTTTTCCTTTGGTATTACATATTTAAAAAAAAACTTTGCATTTCACGTTATAACGTGCTATTAAAAACAAATGCGGCGAAGAAAGCTGAGTTTCTATATTTTTGATATAACAAACTTAACATGGTTTATGTGGAAATCCTCTTAAAATCATTCTCTTAACTTAAACTAACTCCAATGATTTTTTACATTTTCCATCTCTTTTACAAAGTTGTCAAACCAGCAAAATTACATATTTTTGCTGAACATTGTAACTTTTCATCTTCTATATAATAGAAATGAAATGGTCTGTGTTCGTATCCGCATAACTCGAAAACGGTTGGATAGATTTTTTTCATTCCTTCAGCAGATATGTTCGCCATAGTTTCCGACGGGTTTATATAATATTGCCTAATGCTAAAATCTCGAGGAAAGTTGAGTAAATCGTGGAAAACTAAAATTCGTAATCGTATGGAAACTTCTCATGGGAAGTTCAGAACGCCTACTATGCAGGACAACGTCTGCCGGGTCGACTAGTCTCTTATAAAACAAAAGTTTGCAAGTTTTTATCACAGCATTCGAGAAGACTCTTGTCGACAAAAGTTTTCAATGTCAGTAGAAAAATGAAATAAGCAATTTTCAGCATATCGTGAAGAAATTTGCGACTTTTTGCAATTAAGGGAGTAATCACAAGTGGAAATACCTCTAAGAATTTGTATAATTTAAAGATAACTTTTGTTGTATGTGAGATGGAATGTTACAATGTTCAGCAAAAACATGTAATTTTGCTTGTTTAACAACTTTGTAGAAGAGACGGAAAATGGGAAAAATCATTGGAAAGAGTTAGAATGAAAAATTAGATTTTTATGGGGTTTTTACATAAAACGTCTTAAGTTTGTTATATATAAGAGATAGAAACTCGGGATGTTCAGCAAAGTTGCTCGTATTAACATTTTCTACAACTTTGCGGAAGACACTACGTGTCTATCTCATTCTGGTGGAAAAATAATTTTCTCAACTAACTTTCAGGGGGTTTAATCATCAAACTGTTTTTATCGAAAGATGCGTTCCTAAATATCTTGAAACTTCCAAAATCAACACTTTTCGAGTTTTTGTATTTCGATCGTGAGAATGGCGAAATAAAACACTGTGCAATGTGGAAAGACGCCTACTTTGGTTACTGACCCCAGTCAGAAGGTCAGGTGATACCTCGCAGTGTGTAGGCATTCTGTCTGGAACAGCAAGATTGCTACTACCATACCAGTCACTTCTAGGCAACACCCGGCTCGAAACTCAACCATCAGTGTTGAGATGCTCAGCAGCTTCGCCACCGATCTCCGAAGGACCTCCATATTGTCTCCTCTCTTGTAATGTCTCGCTATGGAGTTATTTATAGTGCACCCATCCAGTGGATAGCAGATTTTAATACAGCTCCGCAGTTCTGTTGTATTGTATTATACATAGACTTGTAATATTTTAATACAATATCTGTATAAAAATCTTAAAGAATTGTATATGCCAAGTTATTATACAATAATAATTATTGTCAAATTTGTTTTTCGGTTGTGGCAATGGAGGAGTGTCAGCTCCTCGCTCTATGGCAGTGGACGCGTGCCACTGGGAAGCGGCCAATGACGGCCACCGTGTGCAGGAGAGGAATGTTGTTGTGACGCAAGTAACGGCTTTGTGCGGCAAAGGGCCGTAAGTACACGATGGAAGAATGGATGAATGCCTGCCTCTGCGTATGCGTACTTGCCTGATATAGATCGGAGGAGACTGGAGACTATTCTAAAGTAGTGGTTGAAGGTCTTTCATAGGATGTCCACCAGGTTGAGGTGGGCGAGATAGGTAAGCTCCAGCCCTTACAGATACCTGCTGTCTATTATTGCTTGCCCAACCCCTAAAAGTAGACCCAAGGGGCCAACCAACCAACCAACCAACTCTAAACTTTACAGTAGTATTACTCATTGTCCCGCAATAATTTTTCTGGTTTATTTCTAGTATCCATGGTTCCATCCGATCGACTCAGTTCGACGAATTGAGGTGATGTCTGCGTGTGTGTGTATGTTTGTGTGTATGTTTGTGGACAAAAAACTCACTCGTTTTTCGGGCACTTATCTTTAGCCGATTTGTTCGCAACAAGTTGCATTCAACGGGGAATCCTGTCTCATTGTTTCCTATCTATCCTATCTACAATCGGCCGGATCGCACTATGGGCTCAAAACTTATGGCCAAAACACATTTTTTTTTACACGCAAAAACCGTTTTCATTTTTCGGACACTTATCCTTTGAACAATCGGACACACACACACATTTTTTGGGCACTAATCCTTAACCGATTTGCTCGCACTAAGTTGCATTGGACGGATAATCCTGTCTCGTTGTTTTTTTTTTGAAAATCGGCTGGATCGCACTCTGGGCTCAAAACTTATGGCCAAAATATAATTGTTTTACACCCAAAACCAGTGCAAACAGCTCACTCATTTTTCGGGCCTTTATCCTTAACCGATTTTCTCGTAACTAATTGCATTCGACGAGGAATCCTGTCCCGTTGTTTTATATTTAAAATCGGCCCGATCGCATAATTTATGTACTTATTTTTTGGGCACTCCTGTCTTATTGTATCCTATTAAAAATCGGCCCGATCGTACTGGGCTTGATTTTTTGTCTGATCGTATACTAAATGTACAGAAAGGCTATAATTGATTAGGCCCCTCCGTAGCTCTTGTTGAATTTTAATTCTGTGGGCATACTTAACATGTTGAAGTTATTCTTACAGTGACAATTTCTATTTATTTTGGTTATTGCGTACGCATCTTGAACCTATTGATTTCTTGTTCTTGCCAATTTTAACCAGCCACCGCACAGTTTAATAAAGGTCATATGTATTCAGTAGTTCAGTTGACGGAACCGTATATAGATCTAATTAGACGTAAATCTTTCATTTACTCAGTTACTAAGTAAAATTTTAAAAAATTGTATTGCCGTATCTCTTCTTCTCACGGATATTTAACGACGCTTATTTTTAAATTTTTATATTTTCAAAAAAAAATATTTTAAAGTTTAAAATAAAAAAAAAATATTTTTAAATTTTTGATTTTTGAATTTTTTAATTTTTGAATTTTTAATTTTATTTTTTTTAGATTTATCTATTTTTAAATTTATAAATATTTAATTTTTGAATTTTTAAATTTTTAAATTTTTAAACTTTTAAATTTTAAAATTTTAAAATTTTTAAATTTTTAAATTTTTAAATTTTTAAATTTTAAAATTTTTAAATTTTTAAATTTTTAAATTTTTAAATTTTAAATTTTTAAATTTTAAATTTTAAAATTTTTAATTTTTAAATTTTAAATTTTTAAATTTTTAAATTTTAAATTTTAAATTTTTAAATTTTTAAATTTTTAAATTTTCAAATTTTTTAATTTTTAAATTTTTAAATTTTTAAATTTTTAATTTTTTAAATTTTTAAATTTTTAAATTTTTAAATTTATAAATTTTTAAATTTATAAATTTTTAAATTTATAAATTTTCAAATTTATAAATTTTTAAATTTTTAAGTTTTTAAATTTTTAAATTTTTAAATTTTTGAATTTTTAAGTTTTTAAATTAAAAATTTTTAAATTTAAAAATTTTCAAATTTTTAAATTTTTAAATTTTTAGATTTTTAGATTTTTAAATTTTTAAATTTTTGAATTTTGGAATTTTTAAATCTTTAAATTTTTAAATTTCTAAATTTATAAACCTATAAATTTTTAAATTTTTAAATTTTTAAATTTTTAAATTTCTAAATTTATAAATTTTTAAATTTTTCAATTTTCAAATTTATAAATTTTTAAGTTTTTAAATTTTTAAATTTTTAAATTTTTAAATTTTTAAATTTTTAAATTTTTAAATTTTTAAATTTTTAAATTTTTAAATTTTTAAATTTTTAATTTTTAAATTTCAAATTTTTAAATTTTTAAATTTTAAATTTTTAAATTTTTAAATTTTTAAATTTTTAAATTTTTAAATTTTTAAATTTTCAAATTTTTAATTTTTAAATTTTTATTTTTTTTTAAGTTTTTAAATTTTAAATGTTTGAATTTTTAAATTTTTAAATTTTTAAATTTTTGAATTTTTAAATTTTTAAATTTTTAAATTTTTGAATTTTTGAATTTTTAAATTTCTAAATTTTTAAATTTTTAAATTTTTAAATTTTTAAATTCCTAAATTTTTAAATTTTTAAATTTCTAAATTTATAGATTTATAAATTTTTAAATTTCTAAATTTTTAAATTTTTAAATTTTAAAATTTTAAAATTTTTAAATTTTCAGATTTTTAAATTTTTGAATTTTTAAATTTTTAAATTTTTAAATTTTTAAATTTTTAAATTTTTAAATTTTTAAATTTTTAAATTTTTAAATTTTTAAATTTTCAAATTTTTAAATTTTTAAATTTATAAATTTATAAATTTTTAAATTTTTAAGTTTTTAAATTTTTAAATTTTTAAATGTTTGAATTTTTAAATTTTAAAATTTTTGAATTCTTAAATTTTACAATTTTTAGATTTCTAAATTTATGAATTTATAAATTTTTAAATTTTTAAATTTTTAAATTTCTAAATTTATAAATTTATAAATTTATAAATTTTTAAATTTTTAAATTTTTAAATTTTTAAATTTTTAAATTTTTAAATTTTTAAATTTTCAAATTTATAAATTTTTAAATTTTTAAATTTTTAAATGTTTGAAATTTTAAAATTTTAAATTTTTAAATTTTTAAATTTTTAATTTTCTAAATTTTTGAATTTTAAAATTTTTAAATCTTTAAATTTTTAAATTTTTAAATTTTTAAATTTTTAAATTTTCAAATTTTCAAATTTATAATTTTTTAAGTTTTCAAATTTTTAAATTTTTAAATTTTTAAGTGTTTGAATTTTTTAAATTTAAAATTTTTAAATTTTTAAATTTTTAAATTTTTAAAATTTTAAATTTTTAAATTTTTAAATTTTCAAATTTTTAAATTTTTAAATTTTTAAATTTTTAAATTTTTAAATTTTTAAATTTTTAAATTTAAATTTTTTTAAATTTTTAAATTTTTAAATTTATAATTTTTTAAGTTTTTAAATTTTTAAATTTTTAAATGTTTGAATTTTTAAAATTTTAAATTTTTAAATTTTTAAATTTTTAAATTTTTAAATTTCTAAATTTTTAAATTTTTATGATTCAACACACTATTTTCTTCATAAGTTTTGAACGCAATGACCTATCGTGATTATATTCAATTTAGGTTAACAAGGGGTTTGTCCCCTGTCGAATGCAACTTGTTGCGAGAAAATCGGTTAAGAAATTACTATATGAAAAGTGGCTTATGTTTTTCGGTTGTGTGTGCACACACACATACACACGGACCGACAGTCAGTTGTTCAGTTCTACGATCTGTGTCGATCGGTATATAATATCATGATCTAATGCTCCATTTTCCATGAAAAAACCCAGATTAATCCACCTAGCGGCGATGGTGCCTTTCTCGACCTTCGTAAAATGTGTGTGCTTGAAAATAGATGAGCTAGTAGCTAGGAGTAAAAAAGACAAATTTCTTTGTCCGTTCTATGAAAATCAGATTATTTATGGCAAAGATATTGTAGATCCAGTTGAAAACCGAAAATCATATTTTGTTCCATTCCCGGATGTCGCGACTGCATTGCGAGTTGTGCCCGACTATGGCACAGTTGCGCACTACTCGCGATGCAGTTGCAACATTTGGAAATGCGAGAAAATGCGATTGTCGCGAAACCTTGGTTCGGTTTTCAGCTTGATCTACAATATGCTTATAAGAATTTCGACATTTTTGTTTCCTTTTCCAATCTTTTTGACGTACATACCCCTGTTTTATTTTACCCAGTCATATATTTTAAGGATATCACTTTTGGATGTAAATTGAACTGAAGCTCCGACTACACAAAAAGAAAACGAAAATGTCATTCCCATCAAGCGAGCGGAGGGCAATATTTGTTATGATATAAATCTCATGACCGTCTTTCTACCAAACTCCCGTATGAAGAGGAAGGGAAGTGTATCAGTGTGGAAGCATCCGATAGTTCGTTTTCGGAAAGAAATTATAGCCTTTCGGTACAACTTTGTTGCACAAGAAAGGCAAAAAGTATTTTGGCCATAATTTCAAAGGTAATAGTCCAATCTGGCCAACTTTCTAAATAGAACAGGATTCCGCATCTAATGGAACGTACACACAGTCAAGCAGTTTGACCAACATTGACTCCACCTCTCGTTTATTCAAACATCCATCAAGTTTTACCAACAGCGGCACGAACAATCAATTTATTCGACCAACAATATCACACACGAACGACCGAAGCGCTAACTTGAGCACCAACCATCAAAAAATATATGGGGGTTTGTGCAACTTCACTACAAATGCTCAAACATGTTCGGCAAACCTTGACTCCACCCCCGACAACTCAAACCAAAATCAAACCGTTTTAATTTTTTTCCAACCGAGCCGCCAACTGTCAAATGGTTGGTCGAACAACTTCACACACGTTCAAACAAAGCAGCAACCGAAGCGTTTTCTTGGGGGCGGAGTCAATGTTCGTCAAACTACTTGACTGGTGTGTACGTGGCATAATGCAATTTGTTGTGGAAGTAAATCAGTTGAGGGTAAGTCCATTAAAAAGTCAGCTAGACTTTTTACTCGCTTTTATAACACATAGTATATTTTGGCCATAATTTCCGTTCCCATGGTCCAAATTTTCCAGTCAAAGAAAACAATACGACAGGATTCCGCGTTGAATGAAACTTGTTGGAATTATAGATAGTGGAATATATAGATGAGTGAAGATAAATCCTCTGTCTCCAAACGAACTGTCAAACGTGTCTCCAAACGAGCATGACGTCACGATTTCAATGGAAACGTTAAGGGCTGTGACGTCATATGTGCGTGTGCACGGGCAGAAAAATCGACTCAGCCATGCTTTCGCTCATCTATATATTCTACTATCTATAGTTGGAATTAAATCGGTTGAGGATAAGTTCCAAAAAATTGAGCTAAACTTTTCGCACTTTTGGTGCGCGCACACACACACACAGAGACATCATCGCAGTTCGTCGAGCTTATACGTATATAACACTATGAGTCTCCATGCCTTCTGTAAAAGTTTGGTTTTGGAGCGAACATACAGCCTTTTCGTATAAAAGGAAAAATGGTGTTTCAGCCATAATTTCCGATCCCATAGTCCGATCTAGCCAATTTTCAATAGAAAACAATGGGACAAGATTCTGCGTCGAATACAATCTGTTGCGAGCGTCAATAGATGAAGTCTAAGTGCTAAAAAAGTGAGCTAGACTTTTTCGAACTCTTTTTCACAATAAATAGTAATTTGACCATAACATCTAAGCCCATAGTCCGATCTGGCCAATTTCCAATAAGAAAATATGAGACATTCTGCGTCGAATGCAACTTGTTGTGAGCAAATCGGTTAAGGATATGTGCCCGAAAAATGAGTGACATTTTTTACGAGATTTTTTTGTATGAATTTGTATTTTGGCCATAACTTTCGATCCATAGTCCGATCCGGCCAAATTCAAATAGGAAACAATGGGACAGGATTCTGCGTCGAATGCAACTTGTTGCGAGCAAATCGGTTGTGGATAAGTTCCCGAAAAATGAGTGACATTTTTTACGCGATGTTTTCGTATGAATTTGTATTTTGGCCATAACTTCTGATCCCATAGTCCGATCTGGCCAATTTCAAATAGGAAACAATGGGACAGGATTCTGCGTCGAATGCAACTTATTGCGAGCAAATCGGTTGAGGATATGTGCCCGAAAAATGAGTGACATTTTTTACGCGATTTTTCGTATGAATTTGTATGCGTCGAATGCAACTTATTGCGAGCAAATCGGTTGAGGATAAGTGCCCGAAAAATGAGTGACATTTTTACGCGATTTTTCGTATGAATTTGTATTTTGGCCATAACTTTTGATCCCATAGTCCGATCTGGCCAATTTCAAATAGGAAACAATGGGACAGGATTCTGCGTCGAATGCAACTTGTTGCGAGCAAATCGATTGAGGGTAAGTGCCCGAAAAATGAGTGACATTTTTTACGCGATTTATTGTATGAATTTGTATTTTGGCCATAACTTCTGATCCCATAGTCCGATCTGGCCAATTCCAAATAGGAAACAATGGGACAGGATTCTGCGTCGAATGCATTTTATTGCGAGCAAATCGGTTGAGGATATGTTCCCGAAAAATGAGTGACATTTTCTACGCGATTTTTTCGTATGAATTTGTATTTTGGCCATAACTTTTGATCCCATAGTCCGATCTGGCCAATTTCAAATAGGAAACAATGGGACAGGATTCTGCGTCGAATGCAATTTGTTGCGAGCAAATCGGTTGAAGATAAGTGCCCGAAAAATGAGTGACATTTTTTACGCGATTTTTTCGTATGAATTTGTATTTTGGCCATAACTTCTGATCCCATAGTCCGATCTGGCCAATTTCAAATAGCAAACAATGGGACAGGATTCTGCGTCGAATGCAACTTGTTGCGAGCAAATCGGTTGAGGATATGTGCCCGAAAAATGAGTGACATTATTTTTTACGTGATTTTTTTGTATGAATTTGTATTTTGGCCATAACTTTCGATCCCATAGTCCGATCTGGCCAATTTCAAATAGGAAACAATGGGACAGGATTCTGCGTCGAATGCAACTTGTTGCGAGCAAATCGGTTGAGGGTAAGTGCCCAAAAAATGAGTGACATTTTTTGAGTAGTTTTGCGCACACACACACACACATACACACACACACACACAGACACACACACACACACACAGACACACACACACACACACACACACACACACACACACACAGACATCACCTCAATTCGTCGAACTGAGTCGATTGGTATATAACACTATGGGTCTCCGGGCCTTCTATAAAAAGTTTGTTTTTGGAGCGATCATATAGCCTTTACCGTATACTTAGTATACGAGAAAGGCAAAAAGAAATGTTACCGGAATAGTTCTTCTGTGACACGAAATAACTGAATCGAATGCGGTGACTGTCATATCAAATATACCAATCTGCACTTGTTTGTTGTATGCAAGGTTTGATAAGACTGATTCTTTTAGATTGTTGACTTCATTCAGTTCAGTTAGGATAAAAAGAAACAGATATAATGCATAATGATTTGTTCAACTTGAAGTCAAGAGCTACAGTGCACGAATGACTGCTGCTTGCTAGCGCTTTGATTTTTATATATGCATAATCCTTTAGGACACATTTTATACTTAAAAAAATATTCCCAGCGAGGGGGCACCCGGGTTTGAACCGGGGACCTCTCGATCTGCAGTCGAATGCTCTACCACTGAGCTATACCCCCTTGAATGAGGGTAATAATATTAATATTTTTAATATTTAGCTATCATTTTTGTTAATCTGACATACAATTAAATTAAAAGAGAGGTTACATCAAGATGAATACATCACTAGGTGTTCCAATCTGCCAAATTCACGATTCAGCCATCTTGGATTTTAGTATGGGAGAGCCAGCCGGTTTGTTTTCGTTTTGCACTGAAAATGAACTTTTCACCCCCGCCGTCTTCTCTTCCATAAACTGGGCAGATTGGAGCACCTAGTAGTGTATTCATCTTGGGTTACATGTTGTACGTCGATAATTACTCAAATATCCTGTCGTAATAATTATTTTTCCAATCTTTTCACTTGCTCCTAGTATTTGAGCTTTTCTCGCATTCTTGTACGAATCATTATATACCTACTCGATATTTGACCTGACTTGCTCCATAATTCATACTTCTTGAAGCATACTTCACTGTCCCTTCACGATTGAGTAATCGTCGATGCCATCGCACATGAAGCTTACTCAATCAAATAAATTTCCCATCAAACGAACGGTCTCCCGAGGGTTAATGTGTGCTTACCCACTCGGGCATCTTCATCTTTCTCGACACCAATTCAACATCCAAATTCAGTTACCACTTGCGCTACTGCTGCAAGTCCGGTCCGAAGATTAGATTTTCCCGAATCCAGCCCCGTCCACTTGCTGTAGCAGGACTGCCACCCCACCAGACCGGGGAATAAAATTGACCCAATCGAATCTGCCAGCATTCGATTGCATAATTTACGACCAACACCGGGGCATTTCGCCCGAAACAGATTCGGACCGTCAATTTATGTAGGTAAATCGACGTGTGTGAGAAGACTGCCGATAAAAAAAGAGACCACTTTCGACCGGGTACGTCGTTCGGGGCAGCAAACGTTCGACAAGCCGGCCGGTTCGTTTGGAGATGAATGGACCGTTCTGGAGTCGGTTGTTCCGCCTTTGAGCGGCACTCGTGCAGAAAATGCCTTAGCACACCGTAAAAATCCTCATTCTTTCGACGACAACGAGTCCGCTGTACGACATCGTTAATCTGCGGGGGCTGTGGTTTCCCGGTTTCATGGTGCGGCGCGTAGGCACGACAGGCACACGCGTGATGTGATTCTAAAAGTGATACGGGAATGCGTACGGATAATCCTTAGTGTGCAATATATTAGACACATCATCCTTGCCTTTGGATTTAGAGAGCATCGGAATGTTGAATTTCAATGGGAAGTTTACATTACTTTACTTTAATGCTCATGGGGGTAATACGAATGTTATTGAAGACTGGGCTTGTCTAGCGTGTCGAGATACAGAACAATTTTCGGATAAAGAGGAGTAATATGCGCGTTGCAAAATATGTAGTCAAATTGACATGAAATCATTTTCCATAAGAAGAGTTGATATTTTTCCATTTAATTACACTACTTTTATCTTGTGTTTTGATCTCAACAGTAAGCAGTGTTTTGTGCATGACTCGGAAGACTGAAAGGGAATAACGGCATAAAATCATACATACGTTCACAGACATCATTCCAACTTGTTTTCGGAGCGCACATATATAAAAACGACTACCACTTTGTTGCAAAGCTCAAACACCGAAGCTCAGATCACCTCAACAACCCTTTCTTTTAGTCGCCTGGCATCGTTTCTGTGTTAAAGATGACAACTTAACCCAATTTGACTCGACCTGAGACCTCATCGCCATATAGCGTCTATTCCGCACCACCACTTTCGTTGTACGACTAAGGCACCCAAGTCATCTTACTTAGATGTTCGAATTAGGAAAATATGGTTGAAATTTCTCACTCCTCAAGCTTTTGTTTGTTAAACCCATATGAATTTTATTTTCCGCCTATGAAATAATAAAAGAACATCCACAAACTATGTCCACTTGAAAGGATGGATAAAGCGTAGAAATGTGATCTAATTATTGGATCTTTCCCAAATGATTCTGATTAAATTATTAGAAGTTAATCTATTAAAAAACGCGGCTGTATAAATCTAAGGTTCTGTACATTAGTTCTCTGTTTGCAACCACTGTGTAACTGCCTGTGATTGTTCTATACGGTTTTTTCACTGTCGCCACGCTGATCCATCTTCGACGTGATGACTATGCGGTGTGGCGGAGGTGTTGATTAAACTTGAACGCGCAAGAAATAGAAATAGAACGTCGCAAACAAGGTCGCATCTTATCGTCCATGGTGGGACGAAGAAAAAAATAATGTAGAAAAAACGGAAGAGAACAACTCGCGTTGTTATGGCGATAAAAATAGCTTGCTCACATTGACTGGCGCTCGGGATGTCGCGTGGGAGTAACCCCACGTTCGTGTACGGTCGAGTAGAGTCACACTATCTTGCTCCAACCGACGGTGCTCGAGACCCAAAGAGGGCTCCGGATCCGGTGGAAAACAAAGGGAATTATCTCTAACTCATGCTTCTCCGCTCGTTGGATTACTTAACGCGTGCCAGGCCCTGTTGCCGGTCGTCATGACGGGAATCCTGGCAGCTTCGACGATACAGCGATGACAACGACTAAGTAGAGGAAGGCACCGATGACGACGGCAGCCAAGACGATGATGAGAGCGACGACAAAGTTGGTTAACGCTTCGATCTAGTTTTCGTCTTGCTGCGGGGGGTTTTCATTGGCTTTCTTCGCCTTTGGACTGCGCCATAGATGGGAAGCAATAGGCGTATGAGTAAGGTAGATGTTATTCTAAATACATACTTAATCGTGCTTGGCAATTCAAGAACATCATTGGAAAATTGGACTTTCTTATGTTCTAGAAAATTGTTAGGAATACAGTGAGAAGGAATATCCCTCTCGGGCTCAACTTTTTGCACGCCACTGTTCACAATTCATTTGCTATGTCCGCCTGTCCGCATGAGTGAGGGTTCTGATAAGTTTTGTATCCACAGCCAGCGGAGCGTTATTCTACCCTTCATTTTTTCGTCCCCTCACAGCAACCCCTAATCTATAGTGAGAGGCCCACTTCATCTAGCAGAGGCCCTGGGGCAAAACGCCTTGTACCGGGAAATATCTGTTAGGAAAGTTGGGGACAAAAACAAACGTCTTCCAAATATATGCTATGTTCGAATATTTGTCAAGCAGACTTGAGAGACATAATCATAGTTATCTGACCTCACTACATAAATTTTGTTCTATCATTTCATTCATAATGTGAATTGGAACCATAAAATGCGTCGTATTGCTCCAACAATTTAGCAATCCAGAACAGTTCCTTTTTATACTGCTTTCCTTCATTGCAACTATTTTGTAGACCTGTTCTGATATACTAAGAAAACCGCAAAAGGGGTTAAAGCAGAAATAAATATGCATATCACTTGTTTTTGGGAAATCTAGAAACAGGAATTTTAGTTTTCTTCACAAAATTCTATTTGTCTGACGTTTGCTACAACAACAATTACATTTTCGAATTAAAAAAAGCATTTGTCTTATTTTGGGTAAAATTTACAACTGTCGGATGAAGTGAAAGTAGTCGAGACAATCTTCATAATAGAAGAAAAGGATGACATCAACATTCTTACATATTGTGCATATTGTCCCTTCTTCCTCCGCATGAATCTATCAATAGCAGTGCGGCAAAAGACTCATGATGAGCTTTCCCTGATACGACTAGCTTTCTTCGTTGCCTGATAGGATAAATAAGTCATAAATGCAACTGTTGAGTTAGGGCACACAGTGCTTTTTCGTGGCTATTTTTCCCTACACCCCATCAAGATGTGAAGCTGGAGTGGATTAGGAGGACGCAAAGAAAGTAGGGCAACCAGGGTGTTGATGGACCGAATTAGCTTTGGTCGGAAACCAGATAAGGGTAAATATATTAGGTTGACTAATCCGTATGAAATGATGTATTAATTCGCCGTACCTACGCGTTCTATAGCAATGTCCCAGGAATTGGAATGCGATGGTACAGTGAAAGAGAGTTCCACAATGAAAATCTTAAAGAATTGTATATGCCAAGTTATTATACAATAATAATTATTGTCAAATTTGTTTTTCGGTTGTGGCAATGGAGGAGTGTCAGCTCCTCGCTCTATGGCAGTGGACGCGTGCACTGGAAGCGGCCAATGACGGCACCAGTGAGAGGAATGTTGTTGTGACGCAAGTAACGGCTTTGTGCGGCAAAGGGCCGTAAGTACATGATGGAAGAATGGAGGAATGCCTGTCTCTGCGTATGCGTACTTGCCTGATATAGATCGGAGGAGACTGGAGACTATTCTGAAGTAGTGGTTGAAGGTCTTTCATAAAATGTCCACCAGGTTGAGGTGGGCGAGATAGGTAAGCTCCAGCTTACAGATACCTGCTGTCATTATTGCTTGCCAACCCGCAAAAAGTAGACCCAAGGGCAACCAACTCTAAACTTTACAGTAGTATTACTCATTGTACGGCAATAATTTTTCTGGGTTATTTCTAGTATCTATGGTTCCATCCGATCGACTCAGCTGACGAATTGAGTGAATGTGTCGTGTGTCTGTGAACAAAAAAACTCACTCATTTCTCGGAACTATCTTTAGCAATTTTTCGCAAAAGTTGCATTCAACGGAATCCTGTCTCATTGTTTCCTATCTATCCTATCTATAATCGAGCGGATCGCACTATGGGCTCAAAACTTTTAAAACACATTTTTTTTACACGCAAAAACCGTTTTCATTTTTCGGACACTATCCTTTGAACAATCGGACACACACACATTTTTGGGCACTAATCCTTAACGATTTGCTCGCACTAAGTTGCATTGGACGGATAATCCTGTCTCGTTGTTTTTTTTGAAAATCGGCTGGATCGCATCCTGGGCTCAAAACTTATGGCAAAATATAATTGTTTTACACCCAAAACCAGTGCAAACAGCTCACTCATTTTTCGGGCCTTTATCCTAACCGATTTTCTCGTAACTAATTGCATTCGACGAGGAATCCTGTCCCGTTGTTTTATATTTAAAATCGGCCCGATCGCATAATTTATGTACTTATTTTTGGGCACTCCTGTCTTATTGTATCCTATTAAAAATCGGCCCGATCGTACTGGGCTTGATTTTGTCTGATCGTATACTAAATGTACAGAAAGGCTATAATTGATTAGGCCCTCCGTAGCTCTTTTGAATTTTAATTCTGTGGGCATACTTAACATGTTGAAGTTGTTCTTACAGTGACAATTTCTATTTATTTTGGTTATTGCGTACGCATCTTGAACCTATTGATTTCTTGTTCTTGCCAATTTTAACCAGCCACCGCACAGTTTAATAAAGGTCATAGATATTCAGTAGTTCAGTTGATGGAACCGTAGATCTAATTAGAGTCGAAGTACACGCTAACTTTCATCTACTCAGTTACTAAGTAAAATTGTAAAAATTGTATTGCCGTATCTCTTCTTCTCACGGATATTTAACGACGCTTATTTTAAATTTTATATTTTCAAAAAAAATATTTGAAAGTTTAAAATAAAAAAATATTTTTAAATTTTGATTTTTGAATTTTAATTTTTGAATTTATAATTTTGAATTTTTAATTTTATTTTTTAGATTTATCTATTTTAAATTTATAAATATTTAATTTTGAATTTTTTTTTAAATTTTAAAATTTTAAATTTTAAAATTTTAAAATTTTAAAATTTTTAAATTTTAAATTTTAAATTTTAAATTTTAAATTTAAATTTTAAATTTTAAATTTTAATTTTTAAATTTTTAAATTTTAAATTTTAAATTTTAAATTTTAAATTTTTAAATTTTTAAATTTTAAATTTTAAATTTTAAATTTTTAAATTTTAAATTTTAAATTTTTAAATTTTTAAATTTTAAATTTTTAAATTTTAATTTTTAAATTTTAATTTTTAAATTTTAAATTTATAAATTTTAAATTTATAAATTTTAAATTTATAAATTTTCAAATTTATAAATTTTAAATTTTAAGTTTTTAAATTTTAAATTTTTAAATGTTTGATTTTAATTTTAAATTTTAAAATTTTAAATTTTAAATTTTAAATTTTAAATTTTTAAATTTTTAGATTTTAGATTTTAAATTTTAAATTTTGAATTTTGAATTTTAAATCTTTAAATTTTAAATTTCTAAATTTATAAACCTATAAATTTTAAATTTTAAATTTTAAATTTTAAATTTCTAAATTTATAAATTTTTAAATTTTCAATTTCAAATTTATAAATTTTGTTTTTTAAATTTTTAAATTTTTAAATTTTTAAATTTTAAATTTTAAATTTTTAAATTTTTTAAATTTTAAATTTTAAATTTTAAATTTTTAAATTTTAATTTTAAATTTCAAATTTTAAATTTTAAATTTTAAATTTTAACTTTTAAATTTTAAATTTTAAATTTTAAATTTTAAATTTTCAAATTTTAAATTTTTACATTTTTAATTTTGTTTTTAAATTTTAAATTTTTAAATTTTGTTTAAATTTTAAATTTTAAATTTTTTGAATTTTAAATTTTTAAATTTTTAAATTTTTGAATTTTTGAATTTTTAAATTTCTAAATTTTAAATTTTTAAATTTTAAATTTTAAATTCCAAATTTTTAAATTTTAAATTTTTTTATAGATTTATAAATTTTAAATTTCTAAATTTTAAATTTTAAATTTTAAAATTTTAAAATTTTAAATTTTCAGATTTTTAAATTTTGAATTTTTAAATTTTTAAATTTTAAATTTTAAATTTTTAAATTTTTAAATTTTAAATTTTTAAATTTTCAAATTTTTAAATTTTCAAATTTTAAATTTTTAAATTTATAATTTATAAATTTTAAATTTTAAATTTTAAATTTTTAAATTTTAAATTTTGAATTTTAATTAAAATTTTGAACTTAAATTTTACAATTTAGATTTTAATTATGAATATATTTAATTTTAATTTTAATCTAATTTAAATTATAATTTAAATTAAATTTTAATTTAAATTTAAATTTTAAATTAAATTTTAAATTAAATTTATAAATTTTAAATTTTAAATTTTTAAATGTTTGAAATTTTAAAATTTTAAATTTTAAATTTTAAATTTTTAATTTTCAAATTTTTGAATTTTAAAATTTTTAAATCTTTAAATTTTAAATTTTAAATTTTAATTTAAATTTTCAAATTTTCAAATTTATAATTTTTAAGTTTTCAAATTTTGAAATTTTAAATTTTAAGTGTTTGAATTTTTTAAATTTAAAATTTTTAAATTTTTAAATTTTAAATTTTCTAATTTTTAAATTTTAAAATTTTTAAATTTTTAAATTTTATGTTTTAATTTAAATTTTAATTTTAATTTATAAATTTAATTTAAATTTTAAATTTTAAATTTCAATTATAAATTTTTGTTTTAAATTTAAATTTTAAAGTTTGAATTTTAAAATTTAAAATTTTTAAATTTTAAATTTAATCTAAATTTTTAAATTTTATGATTCAACACATATTTTCTTCATAAGTTTTGAACGCAATGACCTATCGTGATTATATTCAATTTAGGTTAACAAGGGTTTGTCCCTGTCGAAGCAACTAGTTGCGAGAAAATCTCAAGAAATTACTATATGAAAAGTGGCTTATGTTTTTCGGTTGTGTGTGCACACACACATACACACGACCGACAGTCAGTTGTTCAGTTCTACGATCTGTGCGATCGGTATATAATATCATGATCTAGCTCCATTTTCCATGAAAACCCAGATTAATCCACCTAGCGGCGATGGTGCCTTTCTCGACCTTCGTAAAATGTGTGCTTGAAAATAGATGAGCTAGTAGCTAGGAGTAAAAAGACAAATTTCTTTGTCGTTCTATGAAAATCAGATTATTTATGGAAGATATTGTAGATCCAGTTGAAAACCGAAAATCATATTTTGTTCCATTCCGGATGTCGCGACTGCATTGAGTTGTGCCCGACTATGGCACCGTTGCGCACTACTCGCGATGCAGTTGCAACATTTGAAATGCGAGAAAATGCGATTGTCGCGAAACCTTAGTTCGGTTTTCAGCTTGATCTACAATATGCTTATAAAATTTCGACATTTTTGTTTCCTTTTCCAATCTTTTTGACGTACATACCCTGTTTTATTTTACCCAGTCATATATTTTAAGGATATCACTTTTGGATGTAAATTGAACTGAAGCTCGACTACACAAAAGAAAACGAAAATGTCATTCCCATCAAGGAGCGGAGGGCAATATTTGTTATGATATAAATCTCATGACCGTCTTTCTACCAAACTCCCTATGAAGAGGAAGGAGTGTATCGTGTGGAAGCATCCGATATTCGTTTTCGGAAGAAATTATAGCCTTCGGTACAACTTTGTTGCACGAGAAAGGCAAAAGTATTTGCCATAATTTCAAAGGTAATAGTCCAATCGGCAACTTTCTAAATAGAACAGGATTCCGCATCTAATGGAACGTACACACAGTCAAGCAGTTTGACCAACATTGACTCCACCTCTCGTTTATTCAAACATCCATCAAGTTTTACCAACAGCGGCACGAACAATCAATTTATTCGACCAACAATATCACACACGAACGACCGAAGCGCTAACTTGAGCACAACCATCAAAAATATGGGGTTTGTGCAACTTCACTACAAATGCTCAAACATGTCGGAAACCTTGACTCCACCCCCGACAACTCAAACCAAAATCAAACCGTTTTAATTTTTTCCAACGAGCCGCAACTGTCAAATGGTTGGTCGAACAACTTCACACACGTTCAAACAAAGAGCAACCGAAGCGTTTTCTTGGGGGAGTCAATGTTCGTCAAACGGTTGATCGTGTACGTAGCATAATGCAATTTGTTGTGAGTAAATCAGTTGAGGGTAAGTCCATTAAAAGTCAGCTAGACTTTTTACTCGCTTTTATACACATAGTATATTTTGGCCATAATTTCTGTGCCCATGGTCCAAATTTTCAATAGAAAACAATACGACAGGATTCCGCGTTGAATGAAACTTGTTGGAATTATAGATAGTGGAATATATAGATGAGTGAAGATAAACCTCAGTTCCAAACGAACTGTCAAACGTGTCTCCAAACGAGCATGACGTCACGATTTCAATGGAAACGTTAGGGCTGTGACGTCATATGTTGTGCACGGGCAGAAAAATCGACTCAGCCATGCTTTCGCTCATCTATATATTCTACTATCTATAGTTGAATTAAATCGGTTGAGGATAAGTTCCAAAAATTGAGCTAAACTTTTCGCACTTTTGGGCGCACACACACACAGAGACATCATCGCAGTTCGTCGAGCTATACGTATATAACACTATGAGTCTCCATGCCTTCTGTAAAAGTTTGTTTTGGAGCGAACATACAGCCTTTTCGTATAAAAGGCAAAATGGTGTTTCAGCCATAATTTCCGATCCCATAGTCCGTTCTAGCCAATTTTTAATAGAAAACAATGGGACAAGATTCTGCGTCGAATACAATCTGTTGCGAGCGTCAATAGATGAAGTCTAAGTGCTAAAAAAGTGAGCTAGACTTTCGAACTCTTTTTCACAATAAATAGTAATTTGACCATAACATCTCCATAGTCCGATCTGGCCAATTTCCAATAAGAAAATAGAGACATTCTGCGTCGAATGCAACTTGTTGTGAGCAAATCAGTTAAGGATATGTGCCGAAAAATGAGTGACATTTTTACGAGATTTTTGTATGAATTTGTATTTTGGCCATAACTTTCGATCCATAGTCCGATCCGGCCAAATTCAAATAGGAAACAATGGGACAGGATTCTGCGTCGAATGCAACTTGTTGCGAGCAAATCAGTTTGGATAAGTTCTCCGATGAGTGACATTTTTACGCGATGTTTTCGTATGAATTTGTATTTGGCATAACTTGATCCCATAGTCCGATCTGGCCAATTTCAAATAGGAAACAATGGGACAGGATTCTGCGTCGAATGCAACTTATTGCGAGCAAATCGGTTGAGGATATGTGCCCGAAAATGAGTGACATTTTTACGCGATTTTTCGTATGAATTTGTATGCGTCGAATGCAACTTATTGCGAGCAAATCGGTTGAGGATAAGTGCCCGAAAAATGAGTGACATTTTTACGCGATTTTCGTTGAATTTTTTTGGCCATAACTTTTGATCCCATAGTCCGATCTGGCCAATTTCATAGGAAACAATGGGACAGGATTCGTCGCATGCAACTTGTTGCGAGCAAATCGATTGAGGTAAGTGCCCGAAAAATGAGTGACATTTTTACGCGATTTATTGTATGAATTTGTATTTTGGCCATAACTTGATCCCATAGTCCGATCTGGCCAATTCCAAATAGGAAACAATGGGACAGGATTCTGCGTCGAATGCATTTTATTGCGAGCAAATCGGTTGAGGATATGTTCCGAAAAATGAGTGACATTTTCTACGCGATTTTTCGTATGAATTTGTATTTTGGCCATAACTTTTGATCCCATAGTCCGATCTGGCCAATTTCAAATAGGAAACAATGGGACAGGATTCTGCGTCGAATGCAATTTGTTGCGAGCAAATCGGTTGAAGATAAGTGCCCGAAAAATGAGTGACATTTTTACGATTTTTCGTATGAATGTATTTTGCCATAACTTGATCCCATAGTCCGATCTGGCCAATTTCATATAGCAAACAATGGGACAGGATTCTGCGTCGAATGCAACTTGTTGCGAGCAAATCAGTTGAGGATATGTGCCCGAAAAATGAGTGACATTATTTTTTACGTGATTTTTTGTATGAATTTGTATTTTCCATAACTTTCGATCCCATAGTCCGATCTGGCCAATTTCAAATAGGAAACAATGGGACAGCGATTCTGCTCGAATGCAACTGTTGCGAGCAAATGTTGAGGAAGTGCCCAAAAAGAGTGACATTTTTGAGTAGTTTTGACACACACACACACACACACACACACACACAGACACACACACACACACAGACACACACACACACACACACACACACACACACACACACACAGACATCACCTCAATTCGTCGAACTGAGTCGATTGGTATATAACACTATGGGTCTCGGGCCTTCTATAAAAGTTTGTTTTGAGCGATCATATAGCCTTTACGTATACTTAGTATACGAGAAAGGCAAAAGAATGTTAAGGAATAGTTCTTCTGTGACACGAAATAACTGAATCGAATGCGGTGACTTCATCAAATATACCAATCTGCATTGTTTGTTGTATGAAGGTTTGATAAGACTGATTCTTTTAGACTGTTGACTTCATTCAGTTCAGTCAGGATAAAAGAAACAGATATAATTCATAATGATTTGTTCAACTTGAAGTCAAGAGCACAGTGCACGAATGACGCTGTTGCTGGCTTAGATTTTATATATGCATAATCCTTTAGGACACATTTTATACTTAAAAATATTCTCAGCGAGGGGCACCGTTGAACGGGACCTCTCGATCTGCAGTCGAATGCTCTACCACTGAGCTATACCCCTTGAATGAAGGTAATAATATTAATATTTTTATTTAGCTATCATTTTGTTAATCTGACATACAATTAAATTAAAAGAGAGAGATCAAGATGAATACATCACTAGGTGTTCCAATCTTCCAAATTCACGATTCAGCCATCTTGGATTTTAGTATGGGAGAGCCAGGTTTGTTTTCGTTTTGCACTGAAATGAACTTTTCACCCCCGCCGTCTTCTCTTCCATAAACGTCAGATTGGAGCATAGTAGTGTATTCATCTTGGTTACATGTTGTACGTTGTTAATTAGTCAAATATCCTATCGTTATAATTATTTTTCCAATCTTTTCACTTACTTCTAGTCTTCGAGCTTTTCTCGCATTCTTGTACGAACCATTATATACCTACTCGATATTTGACATGACTTGTATTGAATCATGCTCCATAATTCATACTTCTTGAAGCATACTCATTGCCTTCAGATTGAGTAATCGTCGATGCCATCGCACATGAAGCTTACTCAATCAAAATTTCCTATCAAACGAACGGTCTCCGAGGGTTAATGTGTGCTTACCACTGGGCATCTTCATCTTCTCGACACCAATTCAACATCCAAATTAGTTACCACTTGCGCTGCTGCAAGTCCGGTCCGAAGATTAGATTTTCCGATTCCAGCCCGTCCACTTGCTGTAGCAGGACTGCCCCCACCAGACGGGAATAAATTGACCCAATCGAATCTGCCAGCATTCGATTGCATAATTTACGACCAACACCGGGGCATTTCGCCCGAAACAGATTCGGACCGTAATTTATGTAGGTAAATCGACGGTGAGAAGACTGCCGATAAAAGAGACCACTTTCGACCGGTCGTCGTTCGGGGCAGCAAACGTTCGAGCCGGCCGGTTCGTTTGGAGATGAATGGACCGTTCTGAGTCGTTGTTCCGCCTTTGAGCGGCACTCGCAGAAAATGCCTTAGCACACGTAAAAATCCTCATTCTTTCGACGACAACGAGTCCGCTGTACGACATCGTTAATCTGTGGGTGCCGTGGTTTCCCGGTTTCATGGTGCGCGCGTAGGCAGGCAGGCACACGCGTGATGTGATTCTAAAGTGATACGGGAATGCGTCGGATAATCCTTAGTGTGCAATATATTAGACAGATCATCCTTGCCTTTGGATTTAGAGAGCATCGGAATGTTGAATTTCAATGGGAAGTTTACATTACTTTACTTTTTATGCTCATGGGGTAATACGAATGTTATTGAAGACTAGCTTGTCTAGCTCGAGATACAGAACAATTTTCGGATAAAGAGGAGAATACGCGTTGCAAATATGTAGTCAAATTGACATGAGATCATTTTCCATAAGAAGAGTTGATATCTTTCCATTTAATCTCACTACTTTTATCTTGTATTGTGATCTCAAACAGTAAATGAACATCCTGAGTTTCTATCTCTTATATATATTATATATATAACAAACTTAAGACGTTTTATGTAAAAACCCCAAAAAAATCTATTTTTTCATTCTAACTCTTTCCAATGATTTTTTTCACATTTTCCGTCTCTTCTACAAAGTTCTACAAGCAAAATTACATGTTTTTGCTGAACATTGTAACATTCCATCTCACATACAACAAAAGTTATCTTTAAATTATACAAAATCTTAGAGGTATTTCCACTTGTGATTACTCCCTTAATTGCAAAAAGTCGCAAATTTCTTCACAATATACTGAAAATCGCCTATTTCATTTTTCTACTGACATTGAAAACCTTTGTCGACAAGAGTCTTCTCGAATGCTGTGTTAAAAACTTGTAATCCTATGAAAAATCATAATATTTGAATAACTTTTGTTTTATAAGAGATGGAAAGTTACAATGTTCAACAAAATATGTCATTTGCTGGTTTGACAACTTTTTAGAAGAGACGGAAAATGTGAAAAATCATTAGAATTAGTTAAAGTTAAGAAAATGATTTTAAGGGGATTTCCACATGAACCATGTTTGTTATATTGTTATATCAAAAATCTGTTATATCAAAAATATATTATTATATTTATATAAGAATTCATAAAAAATATAATTCAAAGAATTCAATTTCAAATTTCTGTAAGTATTCGTGTGATGACGAAAATACAATAAATGTACACAGCACACATGTCGAAGCGTTTCAATTTGATTAAAAGAGCAGAAACATATGCTGCAGGTAAATTTTAGGACAAACGAGGAACTGACGCATTGATTGCTAAGATTGTTAGATCTCGTTGTATCAAAAGCCCGAAATGTCCAAGAAGTCGAAGGAAGTTGCTTACAGAAGATACTAAACTATATTAGTGAAATTGTGAAAGCGATGACAAAGAGAACAACGAATACAAATCCAATTGAATTTGGACAACTTTTCCTTTGGTATTACATATTTAAAAAAAATACTTTGCATTTCACGTTATAACGTGCTATTAAAAACAAATGCGGCGATGAAGCTGAGTTTCTATATTTTTGATATAACAAACTTAACATGGTTTATGTGGAAATCTTCTTAAAATCATTCTCTTAACTTAAACTAACTCCAATGATTTTTTACATTTTCCATCTCTTTTACAAAGTTGTCAAACCAGCAAAATTACATGTTTTTGCTGAACATTGTAACTTTTCATCTTCTAAATAATAGAAATAAAATGGTCTGTGTTCGTATCCGCATAACTCGAAAACGGTTGGATAGATTTTTTTCATTCCTTCAGCAGATATGTTCGCCATAGTTTCCGACGGGTTTATATGATATTTCCTAATGCAAAAATCCCGAGGAAAGTTGAGTAAATCGTGGAAAACTAAAATTAAGAATCGTATGGAAACTTCTCATGGGAAGTTCAGAACGCCTACTATGCAGGACAACGTCTGCCGGGTCGACTAGTCTCTTATAAAACAAAAGTTTGCAAGTTTTTATCACAGCATTCGATAAGACTCTTGTCGACAAAAGTTTTCAATGTCAGTAGAAAAATAAAATAAGCGATTTTAAGCTTATCGTGAAGAAATTTGCGACTTTTTGCAATTAAGGGAGTAATCACAAGTGGAAATACCTCTAAGAATTTGTATAATTTAAAGTTAACTTTTGTTGTATGTGAGATGGAATGTTACAATGTTTAGCAAAAACATGTAATTTTGCTTGTTTAACAATTTTGTAGAAGAGACGGAAAATGGGAAAAATCATTGGAAAGAGTTAGAATGAAAAATTAGATTTTTAGAGGGTTTTTACATAAAATGTCTTAAGTTTGTTATATATAAGAGATAGAAACTCGGAGTGTTCAGCAAAGTTGCTCGTATTAACATTTTCTACAACTTTGCGGAAGACACTACGTGTCTATCTCATTCTGGTGGAAAAATAATTTTCTCAACTAACTTCCAGGGGGTTTAATCATCAAACTGTTTTTATCGAAAGATGCGTTCCTAAATATCTTAAAACTTCCAAAATCAACACTTTTCGAGTTTTTGTATTTCGATCTTGAAAATGGCGAAATAAAACACTGTGCAATGTGGAAAGACGCCTACTTTGGGTACTGACCCCAGTCAGAAGGTCAGGTGATACCTCGCAGTGTGTAGGCATTCTGTCTGGAACAGCAAGATTGCTACCACCATACCAGTCACTTCTAGGCAACACCCGGCTCGAAACTCAACCATCAGTGTTGAAATGCTCAGCAGCTTCGCCACCGACCTCAGAAGGACCTCCATATTGTCTCCTCTCTTGTAATGTCTCGCTATGGAGTTATTTATAGTGAACCAAACCAGTGGATAGCAGATTTTAATACAGCTCCGCAGTTCTGTTGTATTGTATTATACATAGACTTGTAATATTTTAATACAATATCTGTATAAAAATCTTAAAGAATTGTATATGCCAAGTTATTATACAATAATAATTATTGTCAAATTTGTTTTTCGGTTGTGGCAATGGAGGAGTGTCAGCTCCTCGCTCTATGGCAGTGGACGCGTGCCACTGGGAAGCGGCCAATGACGGCCACCGTGTGCAGGAGAGGAATGTTGTTGTGACGCAAGTAACGGCTTTGTGCGGCAAAGGGCCGTAAGTACATGATGGAAGAATGGAGGAATGCCTGTCTCTGCGTATGCGTACTTGCCTGATATAGATCGGAGGAGACTGGAGACTATTCTAAAGTAGTGGTTGAAGGTCTTTCATAAAATGTCCACCAGGTTGAGGTGGGCGAGATAGGTAAGCTCCAGCCCTTACAGATACCTGCTGTCTATTATTGCTTGCCCAACCCGTAAAAGTAGACCCAAGGGGCAACCAACTCTAAACTTTACAGTAGTATTACTCATTGTACGGCAATAATTTTTCTGGGTTATTTCTAGTATCTATGGTTCCATCCGATCGACTCAGTTCGACGAATTGAGGTGATGTCTGTGTGTGTATGTCTGTGAACAAAAAAAAACTCACTCATTTCTCGGGAACTTATCTTTAGCCGATTTGTTCGCAACAAGTTGCATTCAACGGGGAATCCTGTCTCATTGTTTCCTATCTATCCTATCTAAAATCGGCCGGATCGCACTATGGGCTCAAAACTTATGGCCAAAACACATTTTTTTTACACGCAAAAACCGTTTTCATTTTTCGGACACTTATCCTTTGAACAATCGGACACACACACATTTTTTGGGCACTAATCCTTAACCGATTTGCTCGCAATAAGTTGCATTGGACGGATAATCCTGTCCCGTTTTTTTTTTTTTGAAAATCGGCTGGATCGCACTCTGGGCTCAAAACTTATGGCCAAAATATAATTGTTTTACACCCAAAACCAGTGCAAACAGCTCACTCATTTGTCGGGCCTTTATCCTTAACCGATTTTCTCGTAACTAATTGCATTCGACGAGGAATCCTGTCCCGTTGTTTTATATTTAAAATCGGCCCGATCGCATAATTTATGTACTTATTTTTTGGGCACTCCTGTCTTATTGTGTCCTATTAAAAATCGGCCCGATCGTACTGGGCTTGATTTTTTGTCTGATCGTATACTAAATGTACAGAAAGGCTATAATTGATTAGGCCCCTCCGTAGCTCTTGTTGAATTTTAATTCTGTGGGCATACTTAAAATGTTGAAGTTATTCTTACAGTGACAATTTCTATTTATTTTGGTTATTGCGTACGCATCTTGAACCTATTGATTTCTTGTTCTTGCCAATTTTAACCAGCCACCGCACAGTTTAATAAAGGTCATATGCATTCAATGGTTCGGTTGACGGAACCGTATATAGATCTAATTAGACGTAAATCGCGTACACGCTAACTTTCATTTACTCAGTTACTAAGTAAAATTGTAAAAAATTGTATTGCCGTATCTCTTCTTCTCACGGATATTTAACGACGCTTATTTTTAAATTTTTATATTTTCAAAAAAAAATATTTGAAAGTTTAAAATAAAAAAAAAATATTTTTAAATTTTGATTTTTGAATTTTAATTTTGAATTTATAATTTTGAATTTTTAATTTTATTTTTTAGATTTATCTATTTTTAAATTTATAAATATTTAATTTTGAATTTTTAAATTTTTTACATTTTAAAATTTTCAAATTTCAAAATTTTTAAATTTTTACGTTTTTAAATTTTTAATTTTTTAAATTTTTCAATTTTTCAATTTTTAAATTTTAAATTTTTTAAATTTTTTAAATTTTTAAATTTTTAAATTTTTAAATTTTAAATTTTTTAATTTTTAAACTTTTAAATTTTTAAATTTTTAAATTTTTAAATTTTTAAATTTTAAATTTTTAAATTTTTAAATTTTAAATTTTTAAATTTTTAAATTTTAATTTTTAAATTTTAAATTTTAAATTTTTAAATTTATAAATTTTAAAATTTTAAAAAATTTTAAATTTATAAATTTTCAAATTCATAAACCTTTAAATTTTTAAGTTTTTAAATTTTTAAATTTTTAAATGTTTGAATTTTTAAATTTTAAATTTTAAAATTTTTAAATTTTAAATTTTTAAATTTTTAAATTTTAGATTTTAGATTTTAAATTTTAAATTTTTGAATTTTGGAATTTTAAATCTTTAAATTTTAAATTTCTAAATTTATAAACCTATAAATTTTAAATTTTTAAATTTTTAAATTTTAAATTTCTAAATTTATAAATTTTTAAATTTTCAATTTTCAAATTTATAAATTTTTAAACCTTTAAATTTAAAATTATTTAAATTTTTAAATTTTTAAATATTAAAATTTATAAATTTTTAAATTTATAAATTTTGAAATTTTGAAATTTTGAAATTTTGAAATTTTTAAATTTTTAAATTTTTAAATTTTTAAATTTTTAAATTTTTAAATTTTTAAATTTTTAAATTTTAAATTTTTAAATTTTCAAATTTTTAAATTTTACATTTTTAATTTTTAGGTTTTTAAATTTTAAATTTTAAATGTTTGAATTTTTAAATTTTAAATTTTTAAATTTTGAATTTTAAATTTTTAATTTTCAAATTTCTGAATTTTTGAATTTTTAAATTTCTAAATTTTTAAATTCCTAAATTTTTAAATTTTTAAATTCCAAAATTTTTAAACTTTTAAATTTCTAAATTTATAGATTTATAAATTTTTAAATTTCTAAATTTTAATTTTTAAATTTTAAAATTTTATAATTTTTGAATTTTCAGATTTTTAAATTTTTGAATTTTAAATTTTAAATTTTAAATTTTAAATTTTAAATTTTAAATTTTAAATTTTTAAATTTTCAAATTTTAAATTTTCAAATTTTTAAATTTTAAATTTATAAATTTATAAATTTTAAATTTTAAAGTTTTAAATTTTAAATTTTTAAATGTTTGAATTTTTAAATTTTAAAATTTTGAATTCTTAAATTTTACAATTTTTAGATTTCTAAATTTATGAATTTATAAATTTTAAATTTTTAAATTTTAAATTTCTAAATTTATAAATTTATAAATTTATAAATTTTAAATTTTTAAATGTTAATTTATTTTAATTTTAAATTTTTAATTTTTTTATATTTCCAGTTTTATAAATTTTTAAGTTTTTAAATTTTTAAATGTTTGAAATTTTAAAATTTTAAATTTTTAAATTTTTAAATTTTTAATTTTCTAAATTTTTGAATTTTAAAATTTTTAAATCTTTAAATTTTTAAATTTTTAAATTTTTAAATTTTTAAATTTTCAAATTTTCAAATTTATAATTTTTTAAGTTTTCAAATTTTGAAATTTTTAAATTTTTAAGTGTTTGAATTTTTTAAATTTAAAATTTTTAAATTTTTAAATTTTTAAATTTTCTAATTTTTAAATTTTAAAATTTTTAAATTTTTAAATTTTTATGTTTTTAAATTTTTAAATTTTTAAATTTTTAAATTTATAAATTTTTAAATTTTTAAATTTTTAAATTTTTAATTCTTCAAATTTATAAATTTTTAAGTTTTTAAATTTTTAAATTTTTAAATGTTTGAATTTTTAAAATTTTAAATTTTTAAATTTTTAAATTTTTAAATTTTTAAATTTTTAAATTTTTATGATTCAACACACTATTTTCTTCATAAGTTTTGAACGCAATGACCTATCGTGATTATATTCAATTTAGGTTAACAAGGGGTTTGTCCCCTGTCGAATGCAACTAGTTGCGAGAAAATCGGTTAAGAAATTACTATATGAAAAGTGGCTTATGTTTTTCGGTTGTGTGTGCACACACACATACACACGGACCGACAGTCAGTTGTTCAGTTCTACGATCTGTGTCGATCGGTATATAATATCATGATCTAATGCTCCATTTTCCATAAAAAACCCAGATTAATCCACCTAGCGGCGATGGTGCCTTTCTCGACCTTCGTAAAATGTGTGTGCTTGAAAATAGATGAGCTAGTAGCTAGGAGTAAAAAGTATTTATGACAAAGATATTGTAGATCCAGTTGAAAACCGAAAATCATATTTTGTTCCATTCCCGGATGTCGCGACTGCATTGCGAGTTGTGCCCGACTATGGCACCGTTGCGCACTACTCGCGATGCAGTTGCAACATTTGGAAATGCGAGAAAATGCGATTGTCGCGAAACCTTGGTTCGGTTTTCAGCTTGATCTACAATATGCTTATAAGAATTTCGACATTTTTGATTCCTTTTCCAATCTTTTTGACGTACATACCCCTGTTTTATTTTACCCAGTCATATATTTGAGGGATATCACTTTTGGATGTAAATTGAACTGAAGCTCCGACTACACAAAAGAAAACGAAAATGTCATTCCCATCAAGCGAGCGGAGGGCAATATTTGTTATGATATAAATCTCATGACCGTCTTTCTACCAAACTCCCGTATGAAGAGGAAGGGAAGTGTATCAGTGTGGAAGCATCCGATAGTTCGTTTTCGGAAAGAAATTATAGCCTTTCGGTACAACTTTGTTGCACAAGAAAGGCAAAAAGTATTTTGGCCATAATTTCAAAGGTAATAGTCCAATCTGGCCAACTTTCTAAATAGAACAGGATTCCGCATCTAATGGAACGTACACACAGTCAAGCAGTTTGACCAACATTGACTCCACCTCTCGTTTATTCAAACATCCATCAAGTTTTACCAACAGCGGCACGAACAATCAATTTATTCGACCAACAATATCACACACGAACGACCGAAGCGCTAACTTGAGCACCAACCATCAAAAAATATATGGGGGTTTGTGCAACTTCACTACAAATGCTCAAACATGTCGGCAAACCTTGACTCCACCCCCGACAACTCAAACCAAAATCAAACCGTTTTAATTTTTTCCAACCGAGCCGCCAACTGTCAAATGGTTGGTCGAACAACTTCACACACGTTCAAACAAAGCAGCAACCGAAGCGTTTTCTTGGGGGCGGAGTCAATGTTCGTCAAACGGCTTGACTGGTGTGTACGTAGCATAATGCAATTTGTTGTGAGTAAATCAGTTGAGGGTAAGTCCATTAAAAGTCAGCTAGACTTTTTTACTCGCTTTTTTATAACACATAGTATATTTTGGCCATAATTTCTGTGCCCATGGTCCAAATTTTCAATAGAAAACAATACGACAGGATTCCGCGTTGAATGAAACTTGTTGGAATTATAGATAGTGGAATATATAGATGAGTGAAGATAAATCCTCTGTCTCCAAACGAACTGTCAAACGTGTCTCCAAACGAGCATGACGTCACGATTTCAATGGAAACGTTAAGGGCTGTGACGTCATATGTGCGTGTGCACGGGCAGAAAAATCGACTCAGCCATGCTTTCGCTCATCTATATATTCTACTATCTATAGTTGGAATTAAATCGGTTGAGGATAAGTTCCAAAAAATTGAGCTAAACTTTTCGCACTTTTGGTGCGCGCACACACACACACAGAGACATCATCGCAGTTCGTCGAGCTTATACGTATATAACACTATGAGTCTCCATGCCTTCTGTAAAAGTTTGGTTTTGGAGCGAACATACAGCCTTTTCGTATAAAAAGGCAAAAATGGTGTTTCAGCCATAATTTCCGATCCCATAGTCCGTTCTAGCCAATTTTTAATAGAAAACAATGGGACAAGATTCTGCGTCGAATACAATCTGTTGCGAGCGTCAATAGATGAAGTCTAAGTGCTAAAAAAGTGAGCTAGACTTTTTCGAACTCTTTTTCACAATAAATAGTAATTTGACCATAACATCTAAGCCCATAGTCCGATCTGGCCAATTTCCAATAAGAAAATATGAGACATTCTGCGTCGAATGCAACTTGTTGTGAGCAAATCGGTTAAGGATATGTGCCCGAAAAATGAGTGACATTTTTACGAGATTTTTGTATGAATTTGTATTTTGGCCATAACTTTCGATCCATAGTCCCATCCGGCCAAATTCAAATAGGAAACAATGGGACAGGATTCTGCGTCGAATGCAACTTGTTGCGAGCAAATCGGTTGTGGATAAGTTCCCGAAAATGAGTGACATTTTTTACGCGATTTTTCGTATGAATTTGTATTTTGGCCATAACTTTTGATCCCATAGTCCGATCTGGCCAATTTCAAATAGGAAACAATGGGACAGGATTCTGCGTCGAATGCAACTTATTGCGAGCAAATCGGTTGAGGATATGTGCCCGAAAAATGAGTGACATTTTTTACGCGATTTTTCGTATGAATTTGTATGCGTCGAATGCAACTTATTGCGAGCAAATCGGTTGAGGATAAGTGCCCGAAAAATGAGTGACATTTTTTACGCGATTTTTCGTATGAATTTGTATTTTGGCCATAACTTTTGATCCCATAGTCCGATCTGGCCAATTTCAAATAGGAAACAATGGGACAGGATTCTGCGTCGAATGCAACTTGTTGCGAGCAAATCGATTGAGGGTAAGTGCCCGAAAAATGAGTGACATTTTTTACGCGATTTATTGTATGAATTTGAATTTTGGCCATAACTTCTGATCCCATAGTCCGATCTGGCCAATTCCAAATAGGAAACAATGGGACAAGATTCTGCGTCGAATGCATTTTATTGCGAACAAATCGGTTGAGGATATGTTCCCGAAAAATGAGTGACATTTTCTACGCGATTTTTTCGTATGAATTTGTATTTTGGCCATAACTTTTGATCCCATAGTCCGATCTGGCCAACTTCAAATAGGAAACAATGGGACAGGATTCTGCGTCGAATGCAATTTGTTGCGAGGAAATCGGTTGAAGATAAGTGCCCGAAATATGAGTGACATTTTTTACGCGAGTTTTCGTACGAATTTGTATTTTGGCCATAACTTCTGATCCCATTGTCCGATCAGGCCAATGTTCAATAGCAAACAATGGGACAGGATTCTGCGTCGAATGCAACTTGTTGCGAGCAAATCGGTTGAGGATAGATGCCCGAAAAATGAGTGACATTATTTTTTACGTGATTTTTTGTATGAATTTGTATTTTGGCCATAACTTTCGATCCCATAGTCCGATCTGGCCAATTTCAAATAGGAAACAATGGGACAGGATTCTGCGTCGAATGCAACTTATTTGCGAGCAAATCAGTTGAGGTAAGTGCCCAAAAAATGAGTGACATTTTTTGAGTAGTTTTGCGCACACACACACACACATACACACACACACACACAGACACACACACACACACACAGACACACACACACACACACACACACACACACACACACACACAGACATCACCTCAATTCGTCGAACTGAGTCGATTGGTATATAACACTATGGGTCTCCGGGCCTTCTATAAAAAGTTTGTTTTTGGAGCGATCATATAGCCTTTACCGTATACTTAGTATACGAGAAAGGCAAAAAGAAATGTTACCGGAATAGTTCTTCTGTGACACGAAATAACTGAATCGAATGCGGTGACTGTCATATCAAATATACCAATCTGCACTTGTTTGTTGTATGCAAGGTTTGATAAGACTGATTCTTTTAGACTGTTGACTTCATTCAGTTCAGTCAGGATAAAAAGAAACAGATATAATTCATAACGATTTGTTCAAGTTGAAGTCAAGAAGAGCTATAATACACAAATGACTGCTGCTTGCTAGCGCTTAGATTTCCAACATTTTAATGTAGGCATAATCCTTTAGGACACATTTTATACTTAAAAAATATTCCCAGCGAGGGGGCACCCGGGTTTGAACCGGGGACCTCTCGATCTGCAGTCGAATGCTCTACCACTGAGCTATACCCCCTTGAATGAAGGTCATTATATTAATATTTTCAATATTCAACTATCATTTTTGTTAATCTGACATACAATTAAATTAAAAGAGAGGTTACATCAAGATGAATACATCACTAGGTGTTCCAATCTTCCAAATTCACGATTCAGCCATCTTGGATTTTAGTATGGGAGAGCCAGCCGGTTTGTTTTCGTTTTGCACTGGAAATGAACTTTTCACCCCCGCCGTCTTCTCTTCCATAAACTGTGCAGATTGGAGCACCTAGTAGTGTATTCATCTTGGGTTACATGTTGTACGTTGTTAATTAGTCAAATATCCTATCGTTATATTTATTTTTCCAATCTTTTCACTTACTTCTAGTCTTCGAGCTTTTCTCGCATTCTTGTACGAATCATTATATACCTACTCGATATTTGACCTGACTTGTATTGAATCATGCTCCATAATTCATACTTCTTGAAGCATACTTCACTGTCCCTTCACGATTGAGTAATCGTCGATGCCATCGCACATGAAGCTTACTCAATCAAATAAATTTCCCATCAAACGAACGGTCTCCCGAGGGTTAATGTGTGCTTACCCACTCGGGCATCTTCATCTTTCTCGACACCAATTCAACATCCAAATTCAGTTACCACTTGCGCTACTGCTGCAAGTCCGGTCCGAAGATTAGATTTTCCCGAATCCAGCCCCGTCCACTTGCTGTAGCAGGACTGCCACCCCACCAGACCGGGGAATAAAATTGACCCAATCGAATCTGCCAGCATTCGATTGCATAATTTACGACCAACACCGGGGCATTTCGCCCGAAACAGATTCGGACCGTCAATTTATGTAGGTAAATCGACGTGTGAGAAGACTGCCGATAAAAAGAGACCACTTTCGACCGGGTACGTCGTTCGGGGCAGCAAACGTTCGACAAGCCGGCCGGTTCGTTTGGAGATGAATGGACCGTTCTGGAGTCGGTTGTTCCGCCTTTGAGCGGCACTCGTGCAGAAAATGCCTTAGCACACCGTAAAATCCTCATTCTTTCGACGACAACGAGTCCGCTGTACGACATCGTTAATCTGTGGGTGCCGTGGTTTCCCGGTTTCATGGTGCGGCGCGTAGGCACGGCAGGCACACGCGTGATGTGATTCTAAAAGTGATACGGGAATGCGTACGGATAATCCTTAGTGTGCAATATATTAGACACATCATCCTTGCCTTTGGATTTAGAGAGCATCGGAATGTTGAATTTCAATGGGAAGTTTACATTACTTGACTTTTATGCTCATGGGGGTAATACGAATGTTATTGAAGACTAGGCTTGTCTAGCGTGTCGAGATACAGAACAATTTTCGGATAAAGAGGAGCAATATGCGCGTTGCCAAATATGTAGTCAAATTGACATGAGATCATTTTCCATAAGAAGAGTTAATATCTTTCCATTTAATCTCACTACTTTTATCTTGTATTTTGATCTCAACAGTAAGTAGTGTTTTGTGCATGACTCGGAAGGCTGAAAGGGAATAACGGCATAAAATCATACATACGTACACAAACATCACTCCAACTTGTTTTCGGAGCGCACATATATAAAAACGACTACCACTTTGTTGCAAAGCTCAATCACCTCAACAACCCTTTCTTTTAGTCGCCTGGCATCGTTTCTGTGATGACAACTTAACCCAATTTGACTCGACCTGAGACCTCATCGCCATATAGCGTCTATTCCGCACCACCACTTTCGTTGTACGACTAAGGCACCCAAGTCATCTTACTTAGATGTTCGAATTAGGAAAAATATGGTTGAAATTTCTCACTCCTCAAGCTTTTGTTGCTAAATCCATATGAATTTTATTTTTCGCCTATGAAATAATAAAAGAACATTCACAAACTATGTCCACTTGAAAGGTTAGATAAAGCGTAGAAATGTGTTCTAATTATTGGAGCTTTAACAAATGATTCTGATTAAATTATTAGAAGTTAAACTATTAAAAAACGCGGATGTATAAATCTAAGGTTCTCTAATTGTAACCACTGTGTAACTGCCTGTGATTGTTCTATACGGTTTTTTCACTGTCGCCACGCTGATCCATCTTCGACGTGATGACTATGCGGTGTGGCGGAGGTGTTGATTAAACTTGAACGCGCAAGAAATAGAAATAGAACGTCGCAAACAAGGTCGCATCTTATCGTCCATGGTGGGACGAAGAAAAAAATAATGTAGAAAAAACGGAAGAGAACAACTCGCGTTGTTATGGCGATAAAAATAGCTTGCTCACATTGACTGGCGCTCGGGATGTCGCGTGGGAGTAACCCCACGTTCGTGTACGGTCGAGTAGAGTCACACTATCTTGCTCCAACCGACGGTGCTCGAGACCCAAAGAGGGCTCCGGATCCGGTGGAAAACAAAGGGAATTATCTCTAACTCATGCTTCTCCGCTCGTTGGATTACTTAACGCGTGCCAGGCCCTGTTGCCGGTCGTCATGACGGGAATCCTGGCAGCTTCGACGATACAGCGATGACAGCGACTAAGTAGAGGAAGGCACCGATGACGGCGGCAGCGAAGACGATGATGAGAGCGACGACAAAGTTGGTTAACGCTTCGATCTAGTTTTCGTCTTGCTGCGGGGGGTTTTCATTGGCTTCCTCCGCTTTTGGACTGGGCCATGGATGGGAAGGTGGTGAGCAATAGGCGTATGAGTAGGGTAGATGTTGTTCTAAATACATACTTAATCGTGCTCGGCAATTCAAGAACATCATTGGAAAATTGAACTTTCTTATGTTCTAGAAAATTGTTAGGAATACAGTGAGAAGGAATATCCCTCTCGGGCTCAACTTTTTGCACGCCACTGTTCACAATTCATTTGCTATGTCCGCCTGTCCGCATGAGTGAGGGTTCTGATAAGTTTTGTATCCACAGCCAGCGGAGTGTTATTCTACCCTTCATTTTTTCGTCCCCTCACAGCAACCCCTAATCTATAGTGAGAGGCCCACTTCATCTAGCAGAGGCCCTGGGGGCAAAACGCCTTGTACCGGGAAATATCTGTTAGGAAAGTTGGGGACAAAAAACAAACGTCTTCCAAATATATGCTATGTTCGAATATTTGTCAAGCAGACTTGAGAGACATTATCATAGTTAACTGACTCACTACATAAATTTTGTTGGATCAGTTCATTCAAAATATAAATTGGAACCATAAAAATGCGCCGTATTGCTCCAACAATTTTGCAATCCAGAACAGTTCCTTTTTATACTGCTTTCCTTCAATGCAACTATTTTGTAGACCTGTTCTGATATACTAAGAAAACCGCAAACGAGGGTTAAAGCAGAAATAAATATGCATATCGCTTGTTTTTGGGAAATCTAGAAACAGGAATTTTAGTTTTCTTCACAAAATTCTATTTGTCTGACGTTTGCTACAACCTACAACAACAATTACATTTTCGAATTAAAAAAAAGCATTTGTCTAATTTTGGGTAAAATTTACAACTGTCGGATGAAGTGAAAGTAGTCGAGACAATCTTCATAATAGAAGAAAAGGATGACATCAACATTCTTACATATTGTGCATATTGTCCCTTCTTCCCTCCGCATGAATCTATCAATAGCAGTGCGGCAAAGACTCATGATGAGCTTTCCCCGATACGACTAGCTTTCTTCGTTGCCTGATAGGATAAATAAGTCATAAATGCAACTGTTGAGTTAGGGTACACAGTGCTTTTTCGTGGCTATTTTTTCCCTACACCACATCAAGATGTGAAGCTGGAGTGGATTAGGAGGACGCAAAGAAAGTAGGGCAACCGGGGTGTTGATGGACCGAATTAGCTTTGGTCGGAAACCAGATAAGGGTAAATATATTAGGTTGACTAATCCGTATGAAATGATGTATTAATTCGCCGTACCTACGCGTTCTATAGCAATGTCCCAGAGGTGGAATGCGATGGTACAGTGAAAGAGAGTTCCACAATGAACTTGAATAAGTATGTGATGAGGGTAGTGATTGATGGAATGGTTCGTTGGACAAAACGTTCAAGAATTCTCTTTTCATATCGTCATCATTATCAAGTTTTTTTCTCGTCCTAAATCAAAATAGAGTTCACGTACAACCGACTACAAGGATCGAAGTTACAGCTTTCAAAAGTGATGTTTCGCCCGGGCACTCCGTTTGATCCTGTCAGAAGAGGGACTTGGCGTCATTACGACCGAAACGACAAAGAAAATTGAGCCTTATTACAAGCAAAACTGGAATCGTGATTAATACTGGAGACCTTTTAATACCTTTGGACAAATACGGAAGCTACGTCACGAATTTGAAGCTAGTTAAACATGACTAAGAATTGGAGAACTGACACGTGTTGAAGGTGAAGATACCCGCCATGACCCTTACTAATGTTCTCTGCGGCAGTAAAAATTCTATAATGCTAAATCACCCCCTCCCACCTGTCTTGGAATATGATGAACTGGTCAAGCTTTTTGAACTGTAACAGTGGAATAAGCGCTTGAGAGAAGATTCGATGAAGTTTCAGCATTTTAGGAAGACTTGGTGATAGCACAGCTGAACGGAAAAGGGTACTACGTTTCTGGAAGTCATGATTCAAGATTTTTTACCTTCGAACGACGTCGGATATCTGGTTCCTCAATCAAGATATTGGTTAATAATGAAATATACCCTCAGGATATTCATCGAAAGGAAATTTGGTGAGCTAATTCCAATATATCTTTTAAACAATTTATACTTGATATTGATTATGAAACCATTATATGAAACCATCAGGGCACCCGATTGAAGCGATTTGGATAGGAAGAGTGGAATCGCCAACTTCCTATTGTTAACATCTCGTGGATAAAGGGCGGGCTCTTCTCCCCATCTATTGGGTCAATCTGAAAAACGAGGGCTAGATTGTATTAGAGTATGTACGAACTTTCTTCTGGAAGGAGATTCTCTATTCATCCCGTGGATTCGCATAAGCGTCTTTGCTTATGGAACCACCCCACCCATTTTTGGCCCTTCATACAGGAGTTTGATGAAATACATACAATAGTATAATCATGATCAAATCATTTGTCAGATATGGCCAGTGCTATCGGCAGGTGCCTTGCTACAATAGATGGTAGTATCATCATCATCATCATCATCATCATCATCATCATCATCAAATCAAAATAGAGTTCACGTAGTTGTACTACTTGGTTTGGAAAACAGTACACGTAAAGACATTTTAAATGTGTTCTTTTTGCCAGCGTTCTGCTGCGTCGAAACTGGCGGTTTTGATAACAGATCAATGACCTTTAATGTAAAAATATAGAAGTTTTGGTCAAATAACATGCAAATGACATTTTATAACACTGATTGCGACTACCATGTTTAATATCTGAAAGTTTGTGTTTGAATTGGATTTTTGTGAAGATCAAAAATATGAAAAAAAAAATCAGGTGGGCTCGTCCGGGATTTGAACCCGGGACCTCTCGCACCCTAAGCGAAAATCATACCCCTAGACCAACGAGCCCGTTGCAGGGTCGACTCAATATGTAACTTTTCCAAAAAATATAATGAAACATATTAGAGTTGATAGAGTTTATCATTTTCGCACGAATCAACCAAAGTAGGGGATATTTGTATGAAATATGCCTTTTGGATAAAATGTGTCAGCCCGTATTGCAAAATCGAACGCGAAAGCTTCCAAACGAATGAATTCGGTCAAAATGATACTAAAAAAAGAAATGTTTCTTGGTTCTTTTTGGTGGATGTTCGAGTTCCTTCCCTCGATGCTTTTTAATTACATAAAGAATAATACCTCTCTGAAACATAAGTCGGGAAAATGGACTAACGTAAAGAACAGAACTTGGACTAATTTTGTGTAGAAGAGTGTGACAATTTTATTGGAATATACTTTCATTTTTTAAGTATAATTTTTGAGTTGCACATTTTGGATTTTAGTTAGTTTAACATAGAAATACACAATTTTGAAATTAAATCATTAAACTGTTTTTCATGAAAATGTTTGTTCTGATTTATGGACGGCACTTCTCCGACATTATCGACGTCAGGACATATCGTGGCGCTAACATCGACTCTGACCACTATCTGGTGATGGTTAAACTGCGCCCAAAACTATCCGTCATCAACAATGTTCGGTACCGACGACCGCCGCGGTACGACCTAGAGCGACTGAAGCAACCTGTTGTCGCCACTGCATACGCGCAGCATCTCGAGGCAGCGTTGCCGGAAGAGGGTGAGCTCGATGGGGCCCCTCTTGAGGACTGCTGGAATACAGTCAAAGCAGCCATTAACGACGCAGCGGAGAACAACGTCGGGTATATGGGTCGAAGTCGACGGAACGATTGGTTCGACGAAGAGTGCAGACAGATTCTGGAGGAGAAGGACGCAGCGCGGGCGGTCGCGCTGCAGCAAGGTACCCGGCAGAACGTGGAACGTTATAGACGGAAGCGGAGACAACAGACCCGCCTTTTTCAGGAGAAGAAACGCCGCCTGGAAGAAGCGGAGTGCGAGGAGATGGAACAGCTGTGCCGTTCTCAAGATACACGCAAGTTCTATCAGAAGCTCAACGCATCCCGCAAAGGCTTCGTGCCGCGAGCCGAAATGTGCCGGGATAAGGATGGGAGCATCTTGACGGACGAACGTGTGGTGATCGAAAGGTGGAAGCAGCACTACGAGGAACATCTGAATGGCGCTGAGAGTACAGGCAATGAAAGTCAAGGCAGCGGAGGAGATGACTACGTCAGTTCAGCGGACGATGGAAGCCAACCAGCCCCCACCTTGAGGGAAGTTAAGGATGCCATTCAACAGCTAAAGACCAATAAAGCAGCTGGTAAGGATGGTATCGGAGCTGAGCTCATCAAGATGGGCCCGGAAAAGCTGGCCACTTGCCTGCACAAACTGATAGTCAGAATCTGGGAAAACGAACAGCTACCGGAGGAGTGGAAGGAAGGGGTTATATGCCCCATCTACAAGAAAGGCGACAAACTGGAGTGTGAGAACTTTCGAGCGATCACCATCCTTAATGCCGCCTACAAAGTGATATCCCAGATCATCTTCCGTCGTCTGTCACCATTAGTGAACGAGTTCGTGGGAAGTTATCAAGCCGGCTTCGTTGACGGCCGCTCGACAACGGACCAGATCTTTACTGTACGGCAAATCCTTCAAAATGCCGTGAATACCAGGTCCCAACGCACCATCTGTTCGTTGATTTCAAGGCGGCATACGACAGTATAGACCGCGTAGAGCTATGGAAAATTATGGACGAGAACAGCTTCCCTGGAAAGCTTACCAGACTGATCAAAGCAACGGTGGATGGTGTGCAAAACTGTGTGAAGATCTCGGGCGAACACTCCAGTTCGTTCGAATCGCGCCGGGGACTAAGACAAGGTGATGGACTTTCGTGCCTGTTGTTCAACATTGCGCTAGAAGGTGTCATGCGGAGAGCCGGGTGTAACAGCCGGGGTACGATTTTCAACAGATCCAGTCAATTAATTTACTTCGCGGATGACATGGACATTGTCGGCCGAACATTTGCAAAGGTGGCAGAACTGTACACCCGCCTGAAACGTGAAGCAACAAAAGTTGGACTGGTGGTGAATGCGTCAAAGACAAAGTACATGCTTGTGGGTGGAACCGAGCGCGACAGGGTCCGCCTGGGAAGCAGTGTTACGATAGACGGGGATACCTTCGAGGTGGTCGAGGAATTCGTCTACCTCGGATCCTTGCTAACGGCTGACAACAACGTTAGTCGTGAAATACGAAGGCGCATCATCTGTGGAAGTCGGGCCTACTACGGGCTCCAGAAGAAACTGCGGTCGAAAAGATTCGCCACCGCACCAAATGTGTCATGTACAAGACGTTAATAAGACCGGTAGTCCTCTACGGACATGAAACATGGACAATGCTCGAGGAGGACTTGCAAGCACTCAGAGTATTCGAGAGACGGGTGCTTAGGACCATCTTTGGCGGTGAACAAGAAGACGGTGTGTGGCGGCGAAGAATGAACCATGAGCTCGCCCAGCTCTACGGCGAACCCAGTATCCAGAAGGTAGCTAAAGCCGGAAGGGTACGATGGGCAGGGCATGTTGCAAGAATGCCGGACAGCAACCCTGCAAAGATGGTGTTCGCTTCCGATCCGGCAGGTACGAGACGACGTGGAGCGCAGCGAGCGAGATGGGCAGACCAGGTGCAGAACGACTTGGCGAGCGTGGGGCGTATTCGAGGATGGAGAGATGCGGCCTCGAACCGTGTATTGTGGCGTAAAATTGTTGATTCAGTGTTATCTGTATAGATGTAGACTAAATAAATGAAATGAATGAAAATGTTTGGATCGTGGAATCTTAACAACGTATTGTAAGAGCAGTAGAAATCTTTCCAAAAATTTATCATACAAAACATTTTTAAATTCAGCCTTTTTCGAGCCCAAAATTTAAGTCCTGAAGCGTTTGGACATGTTTTTAAAATAAACTTTACCGTGGAAGAAGTGTAAAATGTGCTCATTGGCATTACGAAATATAGTGAATCGAAGAATCGCAATGGAGTCAAAAACAAGAACCAATTATGTAAGCATATCTAAATGATTGTAAAGTGATTCTGATTAAGCCCATGCCATAAAGGTGTAACGCAGTTATCGAAAAAAAAGTGATTCGCTACGAAATATACGAGAGAATGCAATATTTATTGTTTGAAATACAAAGTTGCATTTGTTTTGCTCAAGATAAAATTGTTTTAAACATGGGTTTGGCTGTCCACAAACCACGTAGACCGAAATTTCACATTTTCAATCCCCCCTCCCTCTAGTAGACTTTCGTAGACTTTTTCTAAACCCCTCCCCACCCCCTCAAGAGTTTACATGGTTGATGGACAGCCCATTATGTGTATTTTTGAATGAATAATTATGAGTTATGTTGATTTTAAATATTCACGTGTTTTAAAATGTTCATATTTGACAATATTATATTTGGCCGAATATTTTTCTTGGTTATGTAAAACAATTTTTTTTTGCTATCATAAGACGAGCTTAGTACAATTCCCTATAAATCCACCACCTCGTAATACTTTTACATATACGTATTTCGACCTCAACTGTAAGGTCGTTTTAGTGTCTCGTATTTGACTCGAGTCAAGTACGAGACACTGAAGTAAAAGTAATACAAGGTGTTGGAATTGAAGGGAATTGTATTAAACTCGTCTTATGACAGTGAAAACATTCCACTAAAAAGAGCTAAATAATTTTTTTGAAGTATTTTGTGGCCAAATGACCTATTTGGTAAAACGGAATATTCGACCATATAATCAGTTCGGAAAAAAGATTCTCGGTCGTTTCCTTTCGGTCATATGTCATTTTTGCCTTTCTCGTATACTAAGTATACGGTAAAGGCTATATGATCCCTCCAAAAACAAACTTTTTATAGAAGGCCCGGAGACCCATAGTGTTATGTACCGATCGACTCAGCTCGACGAATTGAGGTGATGTCTGTGTGTGTGTGTGTGTGTGTGTGTGTGTGTGTGTGTGTGTGTGTGTGTGTGTGTGTGTGTGTGTGTGTGTGTGTGTGTGTGTGTGTGTGTGTGTGTGTGTGTGTGTGTGTGTGTGTGTGTGTGTTTTTTACAAGGTTTAACGGCCATCAAAATCCTCCGCGACAGACACCTCGAGCATCCACACTATGCTCGAAGGCGAACAGGGATGGGCTCCTCCCGACCTGCTAAAAATGTGCCTCCCGGATAAACCGGGTCCCTTATCCTCCTTGCCTCGATCCCCCCGTGACCACTGGATACTGCGACTACTTCAGGGGGGCTGTGCTCATGCACTTCTTCTAAAATTCCGGCCCCTAGCTTAGGCTAGTTCGCCGATTGGCTTGCTGAGATCCACTGCTACATTGTCTCGATCCCTCGGCGGTCGTGCCGCAAACTTCCTCACTCGAATCCTCCTGACTTCCCCCGGCGTCGAGGGTGGTCCACCAGTTCCGGTGAAGGAAACTTCCGCACTGATGGTGCCCCGACTACCGGCGGCTATCGCAGGGGACGCTTTCGCGCATTGCGCCGACTTCGTCTTCGGGTTGCAGAGGTGGTCCGACAGTTCCGGTGGTGGATAACGTCCGCACTGGCGGTGCCCTACATACCCGAAGCACTTCCTTCTTCTTTCTTCTTTCTTCAGCAGGTTGACTGATCGAGTGCCGAAGTCGGTCCGATGATTCCGGTTGGCAGAAAACTTCCGGTTCACCGGCGCCCCGACGACCCGAGGCCAACACTGCTCACTATGCTGGATTTTCCTCCGAGCCGACGCTTGTTTGCTGGTCCCTTCTCCATCTACGCTGCAGCTCTGACAATATTTGCCTCACGACTCTGCTTACCACATTCCACGTATCTTCATCGTGACACATTCGCTCTGCGATGTTGTCCACGCTTAGGGCAGGCATTCCTCTACGTGCTTCCGCAAACCTCGGACAATCGAATAACACGTGCTCTGGAGTCTCCTCTACGTTGATACACGCCGGGCAGAATGGCGATGACGCATGGCCACATCGGTGCAGATATTGGCGGAAACAACCGTGTCCGGATAGGAACTGAGTGAGGTGAAAGTTCACCTCTCCATGCTCCCTGTTCACCCACGTCGACACATTGGGGATGAGCCGGTGGGTCCACCTTCCATTGTCTGCATTGTCCCACTCCTGCTGCCACTTCACCATTGAGTCCAGTCTCATCGTCTCCTCACATTTCTGGTACCTCTCCGTTGGTAGCACTCGATATCCTCTGCTAAGGTTATGCAGATTGGAATCATCCTGCGATAACGCAAACTGCCTCTGACGAAATTGTTCGGTACGCACTCGCCACTCGAATGGCCATTAGACGAAACACGCTATTCAACTTCCTGCGATTACGTTTCGTCTTGAGCGCAGCTCCCCAGGCTGGAACGCCGTACCTAAGTATTGAGGATGATACGGTCGCCAGAAGACGCCTACAGCTGCCTCTCGGTCCGCCAACGTTCGGCATGATCCTAGCAAGCGCACTGACCATCTTTGCCGCCTTCTCGCAGGAATAGTCGACATGGGTGTTGAAATTCAAACGGTCGTCGATCATCACTCCTAGATGTCTCAAAGCCCGCACGGACGGTATGTCGTGCTCTCCGACGATAATCTGCATTCGCTGTATGATTCGGCAGTTGCTGACCAGCATCACTTCCGTTTTGTGGTGAGCAAGCTGCAGCTTGACCCCATTCATCCAGTTTTCAACTGCGTCGGTCGTCTCCGCCACCAGCATATCTACCTCTTCCAGCGACTCTCCGGTTATCGTTAGAACGACATCATCCGCGAATCCGAAGATCTGCACGCCTTTGGGCAACTTCAGCTTTAGCACTCCGTTGTACATAACGTTCCACAGCATTGGGCCAAGTATGGAGCCTTGCGGAACACCCGCCGTAACCCTAATCGACTTCTGCCCCGAGTTCGTATCGTAGACCAGAATCCGGTTTTCGAAGTAGCTCTTAAGGATTCTACACAAATAGCCAGGAACCCGCATTCCATGCAGCGCTACGGCGATGGCCTCCCAGCTGGCACTGTTGAACGCGTTTTTGACGTCAATTGTTACTACGGCGCAGAACCGATTGCCGCACCTCTTTTCTTGGATGCTTTCTCTGCAACTTCAACGACCGCCTTAATTGCATCCACCGTCGATCTGCCTTTTCGGAATCCAAACTGCTTCTCCGACAAGCCGATCTCACCCTCCGTGAACTGCGTCAGCCTGTTAAGGATAATCCTTTCCAGAAGCTTCCCCAGTGTATCCAGCAGGCATATGGGCCTATACGAAGCTGGACTCCCCAACGGTTTTCCTGGTTTCGGCAGTAACACCAGTTTCTGAATCTTCCACTTATTCGGAAAGTAACCATCTGCTAGGCATTTCTGCAGCACCATCCTGAACAAATCTGGAAACGCCAGTATCGCAGTTTTCAAAGCCACGTTTGGAATTCCATCCGGACCCGGAGCTTTCTTCTTCTTCAGACCTTTCGCCACTGATGACAGCTCGTCGTTGGAGACTTGCATACCTGCAATGGTGACTCGGTCTTCATCTTCGTACGGTGCAGGCGGCCACATCGTAGAATCATGCTGCGGGAAAAGACCGTCCACGATGATCTTCAGCTTGTCCGGACACATCTCCGCTGGCGTCGCTGGACCCTTGATTTTCGTTATTGCCACACGATAAGCATTGCCCCAAGGATCAGCGTCAGCTTCTTGGCACAACTGCTTGAAGCAGTTGGACTTGCTGACTTTGATCTCCCGTTTGAAAGCCGCTCTAGCTTCCCGGAAAACTATCTTACGCTCTTCTCTTACCGTTTCAGACCTTGCCCTCTGAAAACGTCTCCTGGCCCTGAGACAGGCAGCACGAAGATTGGCAAGAGATTCGTTCCACCAGTAATTTGGGCGTCGGCTGTCCAATGGCTCCAGTTTTCTTGGCATCGACGCATCGCAAGCCCTCGCTAACGTTTCCGTCAGTTCATCTGCTTCCAGATTTATTGCGCCGCTGTCAACTCAGAAGTGCTTCGATGAAAAGCTCCTTGTCAAAGTCCTTCGTTTTCCATCTTCGCCCGGTAGTCCTTATCCCTCTCCGCGTCGTCGGTAGCCGTGTTCCAACACTATACCGGATAGCTTGGTGATCACTATGAGTGTAGTCCTCACAAACTCTCCAGTTCATGTTTCTCACCAGCGACGGGCTGCAAAACGTCACGTCAATGATGGACTCCCTGCTGTCTCTGCGAAATGTACTAACGGTACCTTCGTTGCACAGTCTGACTTCCAGCTTTGCAAGCGCCTCCAGCAAACTGTAACCTCTGGCGTTGGTCAGCCTGCTCCCCAATCCACTGCCCAAGCATTGAAGTCGCCTCCGATGATTGCGGGTTTAAGGCCGATCAGCTTCTCCGTGAGTGCATCCAGCATCCTGTTATACTGCTCTAAAGTCCACCGTGGGGGTGCGTAGCAGCTACACACGAAGATCCCGTTGATTTTGGCGACAACAAAACCTTCGTTAGAGCTGTCTACCACCTCTTGGATAGGGAATCTGCCCATCACTTGGATAGCCGCTATCCCCGTAGCATCCGCCACCCAGTTGCCGTTGTCAGAAGGGATCCGGTACGGCTCAGCAATAATTGCCACGTCGCACATTGCTTCTGTTGTCGACTGCCACAACAGCTGCTGTGCGGTGTCGCAATGATTGAGATTCAACTGGATGATCTCCATTAATCTCGGCCCGCCATCGCCTTCTTGTATGCAGGGCATTGGAAGCCACCCGTCGTATGGTCGTTTCCGTCCTCCGGTTTGCAGATCAGGCATCGCGGTTGCTTCGTACAGTCCCTAACAACGTGTCCTTCTTCGCCACATTTTCTACATAGACCGGATCTATCCGGACCTTTGCAGTTCGCGCCTGGTGTCCAAACGCCATGCATTTGAAGCATCTCTCCATCTCTTTGGTGACCCGCGGAGTGAGTCTCAACGGGCACACCGACCATCCGACTTTCACCTTGCCCACCTCCACCATTTTGTTGGCAGCAACTGCTGGTAATCGTATCGCTGCTACTTGTGTACCACCGTACGCTTTCCTAAGCCGGATCGTCATCTGCACCTCACTCAGCATACATTGTGAGACAAGAGCTTCCCTCAGTTCGTCTTCCGACGTAATCTCGTCCAGGTCTCTGCACTCGACTACTGCCCAAGGAATTGGCAACGAGCTCCCGGAAGGCCGAGCTTTTGATTGTTGGATCTTTCTTCAGCTCGAACAGCAACTCCCCCTTCTGGGTACGCCTAGTCCTCACTACTTTCTCTCCCAAGTCCTTGAGATCCGGGTTTTCTCTTACTTTCCTTAGGATTGCTGCATACGTCGTCCTGTCGCTCGCTTCGATGATCAGGGCGTCGCCCTTGACCCTCTCCTGAGGAGATCGACGTTTTTCTTTCTTCTTCTGTTCCTTCTTCTTTTCCACAGTCACCTTCTGCTTCTTCCTCTTCTCTCGCTGGCTTTCTACGGTTTGCCATTCACCGTTCTTGGCGCCATCCTTTAGTACGTTAGCACAATCGTGCACGTTCCGCTGCTTCTTCGGGACTTCCTGCTCCCCTGGCGAGTCCCTGCTTCGCTTCTCCGTGCGAGTATTTTTGATGCTCATTGGTGTCTGCTGTGTGTCTGCTGCATGCTCCGCTCCCTCTCTCAGCGTTTTTGCAGCTGCCTCAGCTCTTTTTTTGAGCGCGTTCTGTTCGTGCTCGGCAGCTTTAACGGCGGATTTGATGCTCGTCACTAGAACTTTTATCTTAGTGTGGACATTGTGTTTGTCCTTCACGAAGTCATAAAGCTCGTTGACTCGCTTCCGCACTTCCATCAGGTTGGACCTCCCAAGTTGTAGTTCCTCCTGAATAACATTACTTGCCGATTTTGGTGTGGACACCCTATTCTCGGATCCTAGCTCCTGTTGGCCTGCCTGGTTCTCAGAAGTCTTGGCCAAACTGCTGGTACTTGCTACTGCTGCCTGCGCCATCACTGGAGATCGCTGCAGCTTCCCACTCTTTGCGAAAACAATCGCTCCGCCTGCTCCTTCGTTGATTTTTGTATTCGTTTCCATGTTAAAGGGTCCCCCTCCGGGCCGTTATCTCTACCCGTTGTAGATAGTCGCCTTTTGTGATCCCATGGGTGCCTTTGTAAACAGTGAGGTCCATGCAAGGGTTGACTCCGGTGCCTTATAGCACCGTGTTCAGAGCCGGATCGACGTAGATCAGGAATGTTACATCTGAACCTACTACCCACCAGTCTAGGTGACAGGTGTTGAGCGTTACCGGAGGCCTGCCAGGTTGTTTACCGGGACGGAGGCAGTCGAGCCATTAGCCTGCCTGCCGTTTCAAAAAGATGTCACTCTTTTTTACTCAGGAAACAGAATAGCTCGACTGTCAGCCCATATACGCCTAATCCTATCCAAAAACCGAGAATCGTCCAATGTCGTTTGCCGTGACCAGTATACCATAATCAGGATCTTACTGGTATGAATCCTGATGTGCCAGTTGGCACTCCTCTTGGGCTTGTGTGCTTTGAGCGGCGCACGGTCGCTGTGATAGGGCCTGCTTGCAGACACTTGCAGCTTGTTATAGAGGTTCAACAGAGCCCACTATCAAACCCCACCACATCCTAGACAGGCCCCCTAACTCGCAGTGACCATGGGGAAGGGTCGTCAAGCCCTTGGACAAAGTCCCTGCTGCCCCTGTGTGTGTGTGTGTGTGTGTGTGTGTGTGTGTGTGTGTGTGTGTGTGTGTGTGTGTGTGTGTGTGTGTGTGTGTGTGTGTGTGTGTGTGTGTGTGTGTGTGTCTGTGCGCACCCACCCATAAAAAAATGTCACTCATTTTTCAGGTACTAATCCTAAACCGATTTACTCGCAACAAGTTGCATTCGACGCATGATACTCTACCATTGTTTCCTGTTGAAAATTGGCCATGTCGGACTATGGGCTCGGAAGTTATGGCCAAAATACGACTTTTTTTATAGAAAAAAAAGTAAAAAAATGTCACTCATTTTTCAGGCACTTATCCTTAACCGATTTACTCGCAACAAGTTGCATTCGACGCAGGATACTCTCCCATTTTTTCCTATTGAAAATTGGCCAGATCGGACTATGGGATCAAGAGTAATGGCCAAAATACTATTTTCATGATGCACGAGAAAGGCACCATCACCGCTAGGTGGATTAATCAGGGTTTTTCCATATGATCTCTTCTGCCAAACGACATGTTCGCTTAACAATTTTGGCCAAATTATTCATGCAGACGTATCTGAAAACTATATCTACAGTGAGCAAAACTTATAAACTATGACTAGGAAAATACCTACCTGGATAACTGGTTGACTACAGCGTCCATAATCCTCCATAATCGTTGATCTTTGGCGATGTCTCTAAAGTTTCCCTAAACGTTTAGGGTCCTCAGGTTCGATTCCATCGCTTACAGTCAGCGTATTTTTGGCCTTTCACGAAGTCGCTGGCCTCTATTCAGTTCTCTGTTGAATATTGTTTTAGTTATTCTTTCTTCTGACATTCGCATTAAGTGATCAGTCCACTTAGATCTGCCGTATTTTATATGATTCGCAATATGTTTGCCTTTCTCGTACAACAAAGTTGTACCGAAAGGCTATCATTTCACTCCAAAATCGAACTTTTTATAGAAGTCTCGGAGACCCATTATGTTATATACCAATCGACTCAGCTCATCGAGCTGAACAAATGTCTGTCTGTTTTGTTGTCCATTTCAATGTCTGTCATTAATCCCTTTCGTATGTCTTTCTCTTGTTGTTTTCTACCAAAAATAGTTTGTTGGTTCCGTTACACATGTGAAACATCTCTAAGAATGTCAACTATGTGAACATCAGCAATCTAATTTATTAAGCACCCTAAATTCCCTTCGTTTCCTACTGTGTTATGGTAATCCCTAACCTCACCCAAAAAGCGAGTCTTTCGGTTCCCCAAAACTAACATTAGTGTATAAGAATCATGAAAAACTGTATTGAAAAACACAGCACACGTTTCACGGCAAATGAGCCTTCCAAATAAACGATAGATTAAAAAAAAGCTCACCTCCAAGAACATAAAACGCGACTTGAGACTAGACACAACACTTATGGTTCTTACAAACGAGAAAAAAGATTTTTTTTAAATTACCTTTTTGTCGACCGTTTTCGGGCCCATCTACGGGACGTGGTCCAACAATTTTTTCAAAAATTTCAAACACGTCCCCATTAAGCACATCCTTAGCACCAACATCGCTAGGTCTACCTCTACCTGCAGCCATGTAATTTGTCTTGGTAGAGTTAGGGGTTAAGCCTATCCTTGCAGTCTACCTCTTCAATACCACAAAAGCATCCACTACTGCCCTCCGATCGCTTCAAATTAGGCCGATATCGTCCACTATGTTGCCGTGTGACGATAGTGCCCTCGAGTGCAATGTTGAACAATAAATTCGGAAATGCACCCTGCTTCAATCAATCTAAGTTCAGAAACTAGGTTGACACGTCATCTGCAATCCGAATACTTGATTTCGAGCCATCAAGCGTTGCTCGTATTAGCCTAATCAGCTTCACCGGAAAACCATGTTCAGACAACATCTGCCACAGCTTATTTCTTTACACTGAATCGTACGCTGCTTTGATATCCATGAACAGATGGTGAGTCTGCAAGTTATACTCTCGCAATTTATCAAGGATCATCCGCGGGCTAAACATGTGATTCGTTGTTGATCGGCCCTCATGAACCTGCCTGGTATTCACCGACGAAGAACTCCTTATGCGGTTTTAGTATGTAAAACAGAATCCTCACTAGAATTTTGTACACCGATGGTACATTCTAGTAGTTGCCGTTTCTTATAGATTGTGTATAAGAGGCCATCCAATTGGCCGGTAGGCAGTTCTCTTTCTTCCCATATCTTTTGAGTGATATGATAGCTCGATTGATGCAGCTGCTTATTCCCAAGTTTGATCTCATTTTGAACTGCATATTTTCTAAAACGTTATGCAGGGAGTCATGTGATTTGACATGAGGCATTGATTAGTTGAGAACTTGGCCGCTAGATGGTGGTAAAAACGAAATATCTATTTTAGACTAGCTTAAGACATTCCGATGTCTGGAATTTTCTACGTTGCCATTAGTCTTATTGTACAAATTTGATTTTTGTATAAAGATGATGTCTTTAGCAAAGCTAGTCTGGTGGGAATGGACTGTTTTGTAACCGACTGATTAATGGTAATGGACTGATTGTCTGCCGTTTGGCTTCAGTTAGTAACGAATCATGCCAAAAAACAAACAGACAAAATTCATCACCGAATCTTTCCCACATATAGCAAATGATACATAGCCGAGTATTTGTTTAAATTTGGTTCGTAAACGAATGGAATCGCAATTAAGTGGTGAGTGAGGATTCGGCAGAAAGAATCAGGCCGCAAAACGAATCATTGAGTCTAAATTGAATCAATCTTCTGAGTTCAACTCAGTGTTTCTGCGTAGTGAGTAACACATCGGTTCACTCTCATCTCTCGATTTCTTTTCGTACTATTTTTGGTTTCACTTCTCCCTGCTGGGGGGCTCAGTAGGTATGCATCGTTTTTTGGTTCGCTGTTGGGTTGAGTAGCATTCGTTTTGCAATCGCGTGTTCGCTGATGGATAGGGATTTAAAATTGATGTGGTTCGTTTGAGTGAGTGAGTTTTCCCATAGCTGATTGCAAGTACACTAGCGACGCCTATTTGTATAACTATTTTTCCGTTACAAAACAGTCCATTCTCACCAGAAGAGCTTTGCTAAAGCCATCATTTTAAGGACATAGTTGGAAGAGTACCACGATGGCAGTCAATATGGCACCGGACCTTCCACGGGTCAATACCACACCTCCCGCACTCATCTCCCACCAGCATTCGAAGCCATCGAAAAGCACCGAAGAAAAGTTTTATATTCAAATTACTAACCTGCTCACAGCATATTTATTTACTTCCCGTGATAATGAACATGTTTCTTCAAAGAGTCCTATGCATTTCGGCACGAATTTTAGCATAAATCAGCAGTTTCGTGCCAATTTGATAGCCGTTCGCGATTTGGTGGGCTTATCACTGCACTTCACTTCTTCTCAAAGGGCATTGAAAAAATCAAATTTTCACACACTTCTCCGCACATGAGCAGTCCGAGATGTCGATGGAATGCAAATTAAATATCACTTTTTGAAATCAGTCACTTGTTTGAAGCGAAAACTTAATAAAAACTGCTATTTTTGACCGAAAAAAAAACATTAAAAACGGATCGCGGAGTGAATGTAAACACCGGGACCGGCAGCGGCAAACTAATATTTAGGGTGGCTCAAAAATTATTTTGCTCCGAAACGCTCAGTCGAATATGTTTCATATTCTGTCTTCCGATGGTTTGGGCTGGTTTGAATAGGAACTTACCGTGCACAGGTCGTTTCAAGTTTGTATGAGAGTTGATATGGCGAGGTTGAATTTTACATTGTTCTAATTGTGGCGCTTCGTCATTGGGCCCTGGCCAGTGTAATGAACGGTTTAGTTTCCCATACTAGCTTTCATACAAACTTTAACCGGCTTGTTCTCAATCAGTTTTTGTTCAAATCAGCTTTTGGAGGACACTCGGAGCATGGGACGGAACCGATTGAGCGTGGTGGAACCACCCTACTAATATTCTTTGTTTTTTTTATAAATACGGCACCAATACTACTACAGAATATGACAGTTTTTATTGTACCAACACTTTCAAAGCTTTGTTTTGGTACTCAACCCACCTTCACCTTAACAAATTTCAAACTTGTGCGATAGAAATATTTACAATGTAGAAAATTCTATACATCGGAGTATTTTGAGTTATTCTTAAATAATGATTTCAAATATACCACCACCACTTTGAAAAGGTGCAGTTCAAAATGGGTAGGAATATTAAAAATATCGTTTCTATCCATGTTCCCCTGTGCTTCTGCTATCACATCTTCTTTTTAATTTCGTCGGTGCATTCGTTTCTGTTCTGCCCCACTGTACTGTTCTCCTATGCAGCGGTTCTCAACCTGGGGTACATGTTCTCCTGAGGATACCTTTGATGGCCCAGGGCGTACCTCGAACAAAAATGCGTTATGGTGGATGTCTTTCAGCTCCAATATAAACCTACTGATGAACTTTTGGTAATTTGTTATTCTTAAACTTTGCATTGCACATAATATGCATGGCGTTCAGTAAATCAAATGCTTTGAAATCCTACCCACCCCTACCAACACAGTGTATAACCCAGACAACCAGAATGCATGCATAATAGAATTGGTTTTCTGCGATCCCTATAAGCACAAATTTCATCACTTATTAGTCGTGAAAACGCTTTTACGTACAAAAGTTGAATCGATATATGTGTAGGGGAAGAGGCTTCAAAACGTAATAAAACTAGACCAAAAAATTGTAGGTTAGGCAAAAAAAAGTGTCAAAATAAAAAATTAGAAGGTTGGAAAATCCAAAATTTTCCACATTTTGATGAAACATCTAACATTTCGGCGAGGCAAAATGAGGGACTAACCTACAATGTACTACGCGTCTCCACGCACCGTCCATACCAGAATGCTGATTCGCCAACGCGTAGTGCGTTGTTTCCAAAGAGCCGTCAGATAGAAGGCGTTTTATTATATTATATTATCAATTTGATTGCAATTTTTTACAATTTTAAAATGCCATCAGCTAGCTGATTGTTTAACCCATGAAAATCGTTACATCTAAGGCATTAAGCAGTCTTTGCTTGGCTAGGGCATATTGCCCCTCCATCCCCTGTTTCTCACCCGACGATTTTTGAGCGAGTTCTTCTTCTTCTTATTGGCATTACATTCCCACACACTGGGACAGAGCCGCCTCACAGCTTAGTGTTCATTAAGCACTTCCACAGTTATTAACTGCGAGGTTTCTAAGCCAAGTTACCATTTTTGCATACGTATATCATGAGGCTAACACGATGATACTTTTATGCCCAGGGAAGTCGAGACAATTTCCAATCCGAAAATTGCCTAGACCGCAGAGCATTAGTGATTAATCATAGATTTAATCATGATTAATGAATAATGGTTTATTTAATCATTATTCATTAATCATAAACATACAAAAAATACGATTCAATCATTAATCACTAATCGTTAATCATAGATTTTTGCATTTAATCATTAATCACTAATCATATTCATGATTGTTTTGAGTTTATTCATTAATCATCAATTTTAATCATTGCTTACATCGCTTTTATTCATTAATCTTTAATCATAATCATACAATTTCAAAGGTAAAAAAAACATAATTTGGTCGAACGGTTACTTGATTATTGATCACTATGCAAATCATTTAATTTGATTATTCATAATCATTAATTATTAATCATATCAATCGTTAATCATTAATCATACACATATTGTGTCAACATTTAATCACGATCGATAATCATTAATCATACTTTAAACGTTTTATTCATTAATCATAATCGTTAATCATTATCAAAAATCAATTTAATCATTAATCATAATCATTATTCATTGTCGAAAATTAATTAATCATTAATCATAATCTTTAATCATAGAGTTGAATGATTTAATCATAACAACTTTAATCATTCATTGGAAGTTTTATTCATTAACGCTCTGCTAGACCGGCACCGGGAATCGAACCCAGCCACCCTCAGCATGGTCTTGCTTTGTAGCCGCGCATCTTACCGCACGGCTAAGGAGCGAGTTATTTAGTTATTTATTGCGATACCGTTTATGATAATAAACACCGTTTGACAGATACTACGATTTCAATTGAGTTTGTTTGAAGGAATATGCGATGTCAACAAATGAGGCTTGAATGAACTCATAAAACAGCCTACTGAGCGGGAAAGTTTATAATTTAACCGATGAGCTTCGCACCACAATGTGAGTTTGATGAAATTTGTATCGGTAAACGATTTGAATCGTGCATTCTTATGCGATATGTACACTCCAAATAATCTAAACGCTGTTTCCACCTGAATTTTCAGGTACATTTTACGTGCACACGTAGTTGCAAATGCTTCAGAAAATTCAGGTGAAACTTACGTGTCCGGTGAATTCCATCCAAAACTCAGGTAGAATTTACCTCCACTAGTTAATTTTCGTTATCTTTGCAGATACGTATTTCGACCACAACTGTGTGGTCGTCTTCAGTGTCTTGTACTTGACTCGACTTGAAGAAAACAATCGCAACTTACACTATTTATTTCTTCAAGGCGATAAATAGTGTAAGTTGCGATTGTTTTCTTCAAGTCGAGTCAAGTACAAGACACTGAAGACGACCACACAGTTGTGGTCGAAATACGTATCTGCAAAGATAACGAAAATTAACTAGTGGAATTAAATGGACAGTACTTAATTCGTCTTAGACGGTTTAATACATTCCACTAAAAGAGCTTAATATATTTTTCTGAGAATTTACCTGATTTTCACGTAGAATTATAATTCTTTCAAAAAATCAGGTAAAAGTTACGTGAATTTCAGGTGGAAAAAATCTACGTACTTTTTCAGGTGGAAACAACGTGCAGATTTTTTTGGGTGTAGTAATCTGGGAAGGGCTGTGGGACAAAAGATCAAAAGGGCTGTGGGACCGGATGTAGACAAAATGTTGAATAATATATTGAGAATATGCTTTTGAACTAAAATCTAGGGTCTAAAGATTCGGAAGCCTTCATTTGCGAGAAATGAAGGCCTTTTCCCGAAAAGCAATGGACTAGGAAGACTCCTTCTAAGTGGCTCTAAAGCTTCCTTCTAAGTAGCTCGTAAGCCTCCTTCCAAGGGGCTCCGAAGCCTCCTTCCAAGCAGTTCTCAAGGCTCCTTCCAAAATGCACGAAAGCTCCCTTTCTAAAGACTCGGGAGCTTGATTCAAGAGGCTCGGAAAGCCACTTTTTCAGAGGCTTGGAAGTCTCGTTTCAAGAGGCATGGAAACATCCTTTCAATATACTCGGAAGCCTTCTCTTAAGAGGGTCGGAAGTTTCCTTCCAAGAGGTTCGAAATTGATCTTTCAAGAGGCTGAGAAGCGTCATTTTAAGAGGCTAAAAAGCGTCCTTTCAAGACGCTCAGAAGCTTCCTTTCAACAGGCTCGGAAGTTGCATTTTAAAAGGCTTGGTAGCCTCGTTTCAAGAGGCTCAGAATTATTCTTCTGGGAGCCTGCAAGAGGCTGAGAAGCGTCCTTTCTAGATACTTAGAAGCATTCTTTTAAAAGGCTTGAAAGTTTAATTTCAAGTTCAAAAGTCTTCAAAGTCTTACAGAAAGAGTGATATATAAACATAATTTAAATTGGAAAGTTTCACGGAGCAATGGAAATTTTAGACAACCTTTTAGAGAGCCGTTAGTTGTCGGGTCCGTCTTTCATAAATCTTATAAGTAACGACTATTTGTATTTACAGCAAAAAAAATAGGGATGCCTAAATGAATGCAAAAGTTCGAAGAGGTATCTCTCCAGGAAAAGGTTGAGAGCCGACACTTGGCAGCATTTTTTCGTCCGTCAATCGCTGGCACTCCTCATCAAACCACTGCACTGTTGTAGTCACAGGTTCGTTGATATTCACCCGCAATCTGTTGACATTTCTGGCGGTACTTAATCAACAATATGCTATGGCAGTGGTTCTTAACCTGGGGTGCATGTACCCCTGGGGGTACCTTTGCTGGGTACCTTGTGTATTTTTCAATTTCAAAACTTTGTCTTGTACTTAACATGCATAGCAATCAGTAAATCAAAGCCAATTGAATCCTGACCTCCACAACCAAAGGCTATGGCTACAAAAGATCGAACGAATGAACAATCTTCTTTGCAATCTACCTGATCGAAACAAAATGTTGAAGAATATGTTAAGAATATGTTTCTTAACTAAAATCTAGAATTCAATGGTTCGAAAGCCTTCGATTGAGAGGCATCAAGGTTTTTTTTTTTCGAAAAGCTCGGTTGTTTCGTTGCAAGAGGATTAGAAGCATCTTTCTACGCTTCTCGGGAGCGTTCTTCCAAGCTGCTCGAAGGCCACTTTTCAGGAGGCCGTTCAAGAGGCCTGGAGGACTCCTTTCAAATGGTCTGGAAGCCTCGTTTTAAGAGGCCCGATGGCCTCCTTTCAAGGCTCGTAAGGTTCCTTTCAAAAGGCTCGGAAGCCTCCCTTTAAGAGGCTCGCAAGCCTACTTTTAAGATTATCCTTTCGAGAAGCCTGGAAGCCTCCTTTCAAGAGGCCCGGAAGCCTCCTTTCAAAAGGCCCGGAAGCCTCCTTTCGAGAGGCCCGGAAGCCTCCTTTCAAGAGGCCTGGAAGCCTCCTTTCAAGAGGCATGGAAATCTTCTTTCAAGAGGCCCGGAAGCCTTCTTTCAAGAGGCCCGGAAGCCTTCTTTCAAGAGACCCGGAAGCCTCCTTTCAAGAGGCCCGGAAGCCTCCTTTCAAGAGGCCCGGAAGCCTCCTTTCAAGAGGCCCGGAAGCCTCCTTTCAAGAGGCCCGGAAGCCTCCTTTCAAGAGGCCCGGAAGCCTCCTTTCAAGAGGCCCGGAAGCCTCCTTTCAAGAGGCCCGGAAGCCTCCTTTCAAGAGGCCCGGAAGCCTCCTTTCAAGAGGCCCGGAAGCCTCCTTTCAAGAGGCCCGAAGCCTCCTTTCAAGAGGCCCGGAAGCCTCCTTTCAAGAGGCCCGGAAGCCTCCTTTCAAGAGGCCCGGAAGCCTCCTTGCAAGAGGCCCGGAAGCCTAATTTCAAGAGGCCCGGAAGCATCCTTTCAAGAGGCCCGGAAGCATCCTTTCAAGAGGCCCGGAAGCCTCCATTCAAGAGGCCCGGAAGCCTCCTTTCAAGAGGCCCGGAAGCCTCCTTTCAAGAGGCCTGGAAGCCTCCTTTCAAGAGGCCTGGAAGCCTCCTTTCAAGAGGCCCGGAAGCCTCCTTTCAAGAGGCCCGGAAGCGTCCTTTCAAGAGGCCCGGAAGCCTCCTTTCAAGAAGCCCGGAAGCCTCCCTTCAAGAGCCTCCTTTCAAGAGGCCCGGAAGCCTCCTTTCAAGAGGCCCGGAAGCCTCCTTTCAAGAGGCCCGGAAGCCTCCTTTCAAGAGGCCCGGAAGCCTCCTTTCAAGAGGCCCGGAAGCCTCCTTTTAAGAGGCCCGGAAGCCTCCTTTCAAGAGGCCCGGAAGCCTCCTTTCAAGAGGCCCGGAAGCCTCCTTTCAAGAGGCCCGGAAGCCTTCTTTCAAGAGGCCCGGAAGCCTTCTTTCAAGAGGCCCGGAAGCCTTCTTTCAAGAGGCCCGGAAGCCTCCTTTCAAGAGGCCCGGAAGCCTCCTTTCAAGAGGCCCGGAAGCCTCCTTTCAAGAGGCCCGGAAGCCTCCTTTCAAGAGGCCTCCTTTCAAGAGGCCCGGAAGCCTCCTTTCAAGAGGCCCGGAAGCCTCCTTTCAAGAGGCCCGGAAGCCTCCTTTCAAGAGGCCCGGAAGCCTCCTTTCAAGAGGCCCGGAAGCCTCCTTTCAAGAGGCCCGGAAGCCTCCTTTCAAGAGGCCCGGAAGCCTCCTTTCAAGAGGCCCGGAAGCCTCCTTTCAAGAGGCCTGGAGTCTCCTTTCAAGAGGCCCGGACGCCTCCTTTCAAGAGGCCCGGAAGCCTCCTTTCAACAGGCCCCGAAGCCTCCTTTCCAGAGGCCCGGAAGCCTCCTTTCAAGAGGCCCGGAAGCCTCCTTTCAAGAGGCCCGAAGCCTTCTTTCAAGAGGGCCGGAAGCCTCCTTTCAAGAGGCCCGGAAGCCTCCTTTCAAGAGGCCAGAAGCCTCCTTTCAAGAGGCCCGGAAGCCTCCTTTCAAGAGGCCCGGAAGCCTCCTTTCAAGAGGCCCGGAAGCCTCCTTTCAAGAGGCCCGGAAGCCTCCTTTCAAGAGGCCCGGAAGCTTCCTTTCAAGAGGCCCGGAAGCCTCCTTTCAAGAGGCCCGGAAGCCTCGTTTCAAGAGGCCCGGAAGCCTCCTTTCAAGAGGCCCGGAAGCCTACTTTCAAGAGGCCCGGAAGCCTCCTTTCAAGAGGCCCGGAAGCCTCCTTTCAAGAGGCCCCGAAGCCTCCTTTCAAGAGGCCCGGAAGCCTCCTTTCAAGAGGCCCGGAAGCCTCCTTTCAAGATGCCCGGAAGCCTCCTTTCAAGAGGCCCGGAAGCCTCCTTTCAAGAGACCCGGAAGCCTCCTTTCAAGAGGCCCGGAAGCCTTCTTTCAAGAGGCCTGGAAGCCTTCTTTTCAAGAGGCCCGGAAGCCTCCTCTCAAGAGGCCCGGAAGCCTCCTTTCAAGAGGCCCCGAAGCCTCCTTTCAAGAGGCCCGGAAGCCTCCTTTCAAGAGGCCCGGAAGCCTCCTTTCAAGATGCCCGGAAGGCACCTCGGAAGTCTTTCAAGATGCCCAAATGCCTCCTTTCAAGAGACCCGGAAGCATCCTTTCAAGAGGAGCAGAAGCCTCATTTCAAGAGGCCCGGAAGCCTCCTTTCAAGAGGCCCGAAGCCTCCTTTCAAGAGGCCCGGAAGCCTCCTTTCAAGAGGCCTGAAGCCTCCTTTAAGAGGCCCAAGCCTTCTTCCAAGAAGCACGGAAGCCTCCTTTCAAGAGGCCCAGAAGCCTCCTTTCAAGAGGCCCGGAAGGCTTCTTTCAAGAGGCCCACAAGGCTTCTTTCAAAAGGCCCGGAAGCCTCCTTTCAAGAGGCCCGGAAGCCTCCTTTCAAGAGGCCTGAAAACCTCCTTTGAAGATGCCCGGAAGCCTCCTTTCAAGAGGCCCGGAAGCCTCCTTTCAAGAGGCCCGGAAGCCTCCTTTCAAGAGGCCCGGGAGCCTCCTTTCAAGAGGCCCGGAAGCCTCCTTTCAAGAGGCCCGGAAGCCTCCTTTCAAGAGGCCCGGAAGCCTCCTTTCAAGAGGCCGGAAGCCTCCTTTCAAGAGGCCCGGAAGCCTCCTTTCAAGAGGCCCGGAAGCCTCCTTTCAAGAGGCGCCGACCCCCGCTTTCAAGAGGCCCCACAGCCGCTCTTCAAGAGGCCCGGAAGCCTCCTTTCAAGAGGCCCGGAAGCCTCCTTTCAAGAGGCCCGAAGCTTCCTTTCAAGAGGCCTGGAAGCCTCCTTTCAAGAGGCCCGGAAGCCTCGTTTCAAGAGGCCTGAAGCCTCCTTTCAAGAGGCCCGAAGCCTACTTTCAAGAGGCCCAAGCCTCCTTTCAAGAGGCCTGGAAGCCTCCTTTCAAGAGGCCCCTGAAGCCTCCTTTCAAGAGGCCCGGAAGCCTCCTTTCAAGAGGCCCGGAAGCCTCCTTTCAAGATGCCCAAGCCTCCTTTCAAGAGGCCCGGAAGCCTCCTTTCAAGAGGCCCGGAAGCCTCCTTTCAAGAGGCCTGAAGCCTCCTTTCAAGAGGCCCGAAGCCTCCTTTCAAGAGGCCCGGAAGCCTCCTTTCAAGAGGCCCGAAGCCTCCTTTCAAGAGGCCCGGAAGCCTCCTTTAAGAGGCCCGAGCCTCCTTTCAAGAGGCCCTGAAGCCTCCTTTCAAGAGACCTGGAAGCCTCCTTTCAAGAGGCCCCGAAAGCCTCCTTTCAAGAGGCCTGGAAGCCTTCTTTCAAGAGGCCCGGAAGCCTCCTTTCAAGAGGCCCAGCCTCCTTTCAAGAGGCCCGGAAGCCTCCTTTCAAGAGGCCCGGAAGTCTCCTTTCAAGAGGCCCGGAAGCCTCCTTTCAAGAGGCCTGGAAGCCTACTTTCAAGAGGCCCGGAAGCCTCCTTTCAAGAGGCCCGAAGCCTCCTTTCAAGAGGCCCGAGGCCTCCTTTCAAGAGGCCCGGAAGCCTCCTTTCAAGAGGCCCGGAAGCCTCCTTTCAAGAGGCCCAAGCCTCCTTTCAAGAGGCCCGAAGCCTCCTTTCAAAGGGCCCAGAAGCCTTCATTCAAGAGGCCCGGAAGCCTCCTTTCAAGAGGCCCGGAAGCCTCCTGTCAAGAGGCCCAGGCCTCCTTTCAAGAGGCCCGAAGCCTCCTTTCAAGAGGCCCGGAAGCCTCCTTTCAAGAGGCCCAGCCTCCTTTCAAGAGGCCCGGAAGCCTCCTTTCAAGAGGCCCGGAAGCCTCCTTTCAAGAGGCCCGGAAGCCTCCTTTCAAGAGGCCCGGAAGCCTCCTTTCAAGAGGCCCGGAAGCCTCCTTTCAAGAGGCCCGGAAGCCTCCTTTCAAGAGGCCCGACAGCCTCCTTTCAAGAGGCCCGGAAGCCTCCTTTCAAGAGGCCCGGAAGCCTCCTTTCAAGAGGCCCGGAAGCCTCCTTTCAAGAGGCCCGGAACCCTCCTCTCAAGACCCGCCACATCCTCCTTTCAAGTGTGCCGGCATCCTCCTTTCAAGAGGCCCGGAAGCCTCCTTTCAAGAGGCCCGGAAGCCTCCTTTCAAGAGGCCCGGAAGCCTCCTTTCAAGAGGCCAAAAGCCTCCTTTCAAGAGGCCCTTAAGCCTCCTTTCAAGAGGCCCTAGCCTTCTATCAAGAGGCCCGGAAGCCTTTTTTCAAGAGGCCCGGAAGCCTCCTTTCAAGAGGCTCAGAAGCCTCCTTTCAAGAGGCTCAGAAGCCTCCTTTCAAGAGGCTCAGAAGCCTCCTTTCAACAGGCCCGGAAGCCTCCTTTCAAGAGGCCCGGAAGCCTCCTTTCGAGAGGCCTCAGAAGCCTCCTTCAAGAGGCCTCAGAAGCCTCCTTTCAAGAGGCCTCAGGCCTCCTTTCAAGAGGCTAGGAAGCCTTCTTTCAAAAGGGCCGGATGCCTCCTTTCAATAGGCCTGGAAGCCTCGTTTTCAGAGGCTCAGGTGCCTCCTTTTAAGAGGCCTCAAGCCTCCTTTCAAGAGGCCTGGAAGCCTCCTTTCAAGAGGCTCGGAAGCCTCCTTTCAAGAGGCTCGGAAGCCTCCTTTCAAGAGGCTCGGAAGCCTCGTTTCAAGAGGCTCGGAAGCCTCCTTTCAAGAGGCCCGGAAGCTTCCTTTCAAGAGGCCCGGAAGCCTCCTTTCAAGAGGCTCGGAAGCCTCCTTTCAAGAGGCCTGGAAGCCTCGTTTTAAGGGGCCCGGTCGCCTCCTATCAAAAGGCTTGGAAGCCTCGTTTTAAGAGGCCCGGAAGCCTTCTATCAAAAGGCTTGGAAGCCTCCTATCATGAGACTTGAAAACCTCCTATCAAAGGCTTGAAAGCCTCCTTTCAAGAGGCTTGGAAGCCGCCTTTCAAGAGGTTCGAAAACCTTCTTTCAAGATGCTCGTAAGCCTTCTTCAAGTGGCGCGGAAGCCTCCTTTCAAGAGGCCCGGAAGCATTTTTTCAAGAGGCCCGGAAGCCTCGTTTTAAGTGACCTGGCCGCCTTCTTCCGAGAGGCTTGGGAGAGGTCGAAAGCCTACTTGCAAAAAGTAGCACATCGGGTGCCTCAAGTGCATTTATTTCATTTCGCGACTCAGCCTAGGACGGTTGATGAGCTTCTACCACTCACGGATAGTATATCTATGGTATCCAGTAGATAGTCTATTTCGAACGCGAGCGCTCTAAGTCGTCTGAACTTATTCGAAGTTTAGTTTAAGTTAAGAAAACCTTTGCCGAGAAGATGATGATGGAACTTCGAGAGCGAGAGTGAAAACTGGAGCTTGCTCGTCTGCAGAAAGAAGTAAAGTTGGAACGCATGAAACTAGAGTTACAACGTGAATATGAAGAAGAAAGGATTCGGTTCATGAAGGAAAAGCTAGTGTAAGAAAGGGAACGTAAGGTATGATAGTGCAGAAGGTAAATGCAACTGGGTGGAGCCAGTGCAATCGCGTAAGAAAAGTATTTTAATAAGCCGAGTTCGATAGGCTTCCTGCTCGCTTGGAATGGATTTCTATTGGATAGATTTGATTTTTGTAGCAATTCTAACACTGTTTTCAAATTATTACCACTTCAATATTTCAAGTTGCGAAAATTTCCCGGGTACCCTGCTAGCTTCATAATGGATAATCTTGCTGCTTGCATTCGTATCTTGACAAATACACGTTTTTCGACTTCATCTGATTTTTTAATTGGAATCGATAGTTTTCCAAAATCATATTAATCTCTATCTCAATTGTGAATATTATGCAACTACATAAAATACATAAAATTCATAAACCGAAGTTGAACATTGATCTTTAACAGTTTTGCCTGTGTTGTTTACTTCTCATAAAAATGCTTTTGTGACTACACGCCATCAGTCGGTCATCGAATTGGAAGCGGAAACCACAATTCCATTCTCATTATCAACCATTAGGTCATTCCATCAGCAGTAACGCAACGCTGGAAGCCATCTGCATCGTCTAATACCATCGAAAAGAAAAAACAAATTTTCACCATCAATGGAAATTGGTTCTGATTACGCACTTCCGCTAGAGCTCGATTCGGCTCTCTGCAGTGAGATCAAAGATTTCCTCCTGATTCGGTTAGGCATACGCATTAAAGTCGATGCGAAGATCCTAGTGGAAGATTACAAAATGTTTCAATCTGGGTCATCATGGGTTCCGGCGAAAAGGAAAATTAGATTTCACCGCAGAAAATATGCCACCCACCTCCCCGGGTTCGGTGCGATGCTGGGACGTGACCTCAATCCAGTTCTTTTCTCGTCTTCTCGGCCGTTGCTGTTGGGCTGTTGTGATTGCTGCAGTGTAGTCGTTTTAGAGCAGGCGAATTTCCGACTAAAAGAGGTTAGTGAAGGCCCGGCAAGAAGGGACGCTGAGCGCAAATCGTCCTCATAAAGTTAAGGAGTTTATAGATTTCCATTAGGTGCGCACGGTGGAGCCAACTGTTTGTGGTTGGATCATATTTTTCAGGGTTCACCGTTGTTGGCGTTGTCGTCGTCGCCAGTACTTTCGGCATGGCTCATCGGGGTGTAGTTTGCACCGGAGTGAGGTTCTAAAAAGGTAGAATTCAGCGCTCGGGAAATGCCGGTTTTGCTTTGTTCGAGATGGTTTTGACGAAGGTTTTTCCGCCCTGTTTTAGGGTTAATGTGATAAAGATGGAGGGCGTCGCCTTGGAGGTTGATCATGCGTGGGGTGCAAATCGTCCGACGGCGCCAGTCTTTTGAACCAAATAGTGTTTATTTTGTTTAGTATCTGGGGTGCTCTCTCGTTTCATTAAATAACAAAAAAGGTTAAAGGTTCAGAAATATATCGATTTTTTGGAGAAAACCCGACTTAATCCACCTACAGTGAACGCAACCCTTCTTACATTTTTGAATGGTTGTGTGTGCATATTACAATTTCTATGCATAAAAATGAATATTTCTGGAAATTTAACAATTTTTAAAAAATACAAAAAGACTGCAGATTTGATTTGCCGCCTTAAATGGCAATATTACAGCTTCTGTTTAAGCCCAAAAGGGTTCAAATCGGGTCATAGACGGCTGAGATATTGGTTTGACAATTCTTCATTAGTAGTCTGAAAATATGTCTCATATTCGTATTTCACAGATATCTCTGAAACCGAATTTCCGATTGCAGAAAAAAATTAATGGGTCCAATGACAAAACATAGCTTTCGTTTAAAGATAAAATCGCATAAATCGGTCCAAGGACGACTGAGATCTTGATGGGACATATTTTACCAATGTGTGAAGTTGATACGTCTAATGCTTTATGTTCGTATTTCAGAGATATCTCCGGAACCCAATGTCTAATTGCAAAAACAAAATACAATGGGTTCAATGGCAAAGTCATAGCTTTCGTTTAAAGATAAAATCATGCAAATTGATTTACAGACGGCTGAGATATTCATGTGACATTATTTTGTTAGTTTTCTGAAAATACACTTCATGTTCGTATTTCTCACATATCTCTGGAATCAAATATCCGATTGCAAAAAAAATGAACTTGTACAATGACAAAGCCATAGCTTTCGTTTCGTGCAAATCGATCCACGGACGGCTGAGATCTTGATGTGACATTTTTGTAACGCACACACATACGCACACACGCACACACGCACACACACACACACACACACACACACACACACACACACACACACACACACACACACACACACACACACACACACACACACACACACACACACACACACACACACACACACACACACACACACACACACACACACACACACACACACACACACACACACACACATGTGCTCAGTTCGTCGAGCTGAGTTGATTGGTATATACGACTTGGGTCTCCGAGCCTCGGATAAAAAGTCGGTTTTTCAAGCGATCTTTATACCCTTCTTAGGATGTAAGAAGGGTAAAAATAGGCATTATTATGACATTTTAAAGAAAAAACGCACAAGAGGTATATGTTGCATATTTTTGTACTATAACGTCAGATAGTATTTGTGGTAGAAAGCATTCATTTTTTTTAAATATAAAAAACGTTTGACTAATTGAAAATCAATAACTATGATATAGTTTCTAGTCCATAATGCTGATAAACAAGTAAAATCAAGCTTATATACAAACTACATTTTATAATATTTCCAATTAAACTTATAAATTTTACTGCATAGGCACTAAATTTGAAAAAAAAACAAATGTATGACAAATTGCTTCATGACATACCACAAAGTAATAATTTTCGAACCCATATATTTTAATATGATACTCATAGCCCATTCACATGACCACATTCTCGATACGTGAAACCAGAAGGTATCAGTTACAAAATGGATACTCCCACAATATTACCTCAACGAGCCAAGCAATCCAATCCGATTTCCATTCAATTCACGTTTTCCCAAGTGTTACTACTGATTGCCATCATCGACGACTACACATTATCGTGCTCCATAATGATAATAATAATAACCATTGCTGTGATGGGTTTCGACTGTACAGAAATATGGACAATGGCGTGCGGACATATCCGCTTGGGTGACTTCCAAACACCTTTTGTTTGTCATCCTTTTCGAGGGGTGGAAATAAAAATAGCAAGCGTTCTTACTGTTCGCTTTTTCTGGCACAGAAGATATTAGATTTCTATTTGAGATAAAATTCCCCTCCCACTAACTGGACGAGTTCTTTGCATTTGTAACTTTTGTGTCCTCGCCCCAACCGAGAGCGTATCGATAACGTGTTTTCAAATTTCCTTTTCTTACAGTGTGCCAGGCTGGAATTTACGAGAAGCGGTTGCTGCACGACCTGCTGGATACCTACAACACCCTGGAGCGACCGGTGGTCAACGAATCCGATCCCCTACAGCTTAGCTTCGGACTGACGTTGATGCAAATTATTGACGTGGTAAGTGGAAGATTAAGTAATCTAAATTAGATGATGGGACGGCCGTTCTTATTATACTATTTATTATCCGTTGTGGAATTCATTTTATACTTGCAAATTTCTTCTATTTTTGTTACTTCACCTTGATAATGTGTAAATTCATATTTCGAACACTTAAGAATTATTCCAAATTAGAGGAAATTTGTGGTCTCTTTTTGATGCATTGTATTCTAATTTCGGACACTTGATTCGAACTTCGGACAGCTATAAACTAGTGCAAGAAAAGGCATTCGACATTCAATTCCTACTTATTTAATAATTTTATTTATTGAAATGACGATCGAACTTGTGCCAGATACTAAATTTCAAACAACGATAAGCGAAAGGTTTTACTATAAACACGGTGCTCGATCCATTCTCTTTTATGTGGGAAAATCCTAACCTCGTAACAATCAATGGTTCAGAAGAACCACAGTTGAGGATGAACCTGTAAGAATTGAGTCCTTGAGGAAGGCCCCAAACGGACCGAAACGTCGGGTAAAATAAAATTACAGTTTTTTGATTTTGTCAAGACTGAAATGCCATCTCTGAAGCATTAAATTACAGTCGAAAGTAATAGTTAGACTAGGACATTTGACCGAATCGTAAATTTGGCGTTAAGTACATTTGGCCGAATAGTACATTTGGCCAAATAGGTTTTTTGGCCGAATAAGTAACTTGATAAACGAGAGATGAGGTGTGAAAAGTGAGACGCATCACTTCTCCCTGTGAAAAGCGAGACGGGAGACGTCTAAGTCTTAGACGTCTTAGTGAGACAAATCACTTCACACTACTCACTTTTCACAGTGAGAAATAAGAAATAAGGAGTTAGAAGTGATACATCTTACTTCTCATTCCTCATTTCCCAGTTCTTATTGTGAAAAGTGAGAAGCACGAACTGAGTAGTGAGACGTCTCACTTCTTACTTCGAACCTCTCGCTTTTCACAGTGATATGTGAGAAATGAGGAGTGAGAAGTAGAGATGGGCGATCAGATCCGGAACCGGTCAAATGGTCCGGATCTCTAAAGTGACTGAATGATTCGTGGATCATTTTTTAAAAGATCCGGTTCACTAGATCAGCAGATTATTTGACCATTTGTAAGGAAATATGTAATAAAATAAAAAAAAACTATTGTTAGTAATCCATTCGCTTGTAAACAACAAAGGGTAAAGTTATTGTCAGTACGATTCAAAAGTGTGAGTCTGAATGACGAAAGTTTCACTTTTTTGCATTCTTCTTGCGTTTTGTTCTAAGGATCCGATCCGGTTGAAAGATCCGGATCATTAGAATGAATGACCCAGATCTGATCCGTTCATCAAAGTGATCCGTTTTGCCCATCTCTAGTGAGAAGTGAGTAATGAGACATCTCACTACTCACTTATCACCCCTCATCTCTCACATCTCACTACTAACTTCGCACTACTCACTTTTTACAAAGAGAAGTATGAGATGAGGAGTGAGAAGTGAGACGTCTTCATTCCCACTTCTCACCCCTTATTTATCACTTATAACTTCTCACTGCGACAATGAGACACCTCTTTTCTCACTCGTCACTTCTAACTTCTTATTTCTAACTTTTCACAGTGAGAAGTGAGATGTAAGACGCCAAATGACATATTCGGCCGAATGACCTGTTTGGCCAAGTGTTTTGTTCGGCCAAATGTCCTATTCAGTCGAATGTCCTATTTGGCCAAATGGCTATTCGGTCAAATGACCTTTTCGCCAAATGACCTATTCGGTCATATGGGGTCGTACACATATTACGTAAGCATTTTTTCAGGATTTTTCAACCCCCACTCCCCCCATGTAAGATTTTTTCCATACAAATGATTTTTTATTTATATGGAGCGTAAGATATTGACCAACCGCCCCTCCCCCCATAAGTGCTTACGTAATATGTGTACGGCCCCTATGGTCTGTTTGGCCAAATGGTATATTCGGCCAAACAACTCTCGGACTAGTGGCCTTTAGCCAACTGACAATTGGCCGGACGGTATTCGACAAAACAGCGAAAGTGCAATAGTTGTTACGGCAGCCTTCGGTGCTGCAGCCTCAAATGCAGTAGCCTTCGGTACGGCAGCCTCAAGTCTAGCAATATTCAGTGCAGCAGTTTTTGATACCGCAGTGTCCGATGCCATGGTCTCGAGAACAACGGGCCTTTGAGCCACAACTCTCAATACAGCAGCCCTCAGTGAGCGATATACCGATACCCTTGCGAGTTCCGCCACCAAACTGGCATGAAGCAGAGAGGAGTAGAGCTTTAGCCCACGCAACAACAGCTAACCTTACGTCAATCTTTAGCTCGAGATCTTCCCATGTTCTCTGGAGACCCAGCGGAATGGCCGATATTTATCTCCAATTTTTAGTAAACAACGAGAACACGTATTCGTCTTCAGAAGTGCCTTCGAGGGCGTGCTCTAGATAGTGTTAAAAGTCGGCTGGTATTTCCAGCTGCAGAACGGAACGATTAGCGCAGAGGAAAAACGAGCCCAAGATTTGCTGGAGAAAATCACAAAGCGGGTTGGTAGACGTTTCTAAACTGGTCTTCTGTGGAAGAAGGAGGAAGTCAAGCTTCCTGACAGCTATGCTATGGCACTACGAAAACACCAGTGTCTATAACGAAAATGGATCATAATCCCAGTCTTCGGAAGAACATCAGCAATCAAATTAAAGAGTACGTCGAAAAGGGTTATGCATATCGGGCAACTTCTGACGAATTGAGACGGCGGATCCCAGGAAAGTTTGGTTCCTTCCGTGGGGCAGTTACGAAGCCAAACAAACCAGGAAAGGTTCGTCTTGTATGGGATGCGGCCGCAAAAGTTTCTGGCGTATCTCTGAATAATGCATTATTAAAAGGGTCAGACCTGTTAACACTCTTGCCTGCCGTAATGTTCCGTTTCCGCCTATACTCCCTGGCCGTTAGTGCTGACATAGAACAAATGTTAGGCATTCGTCCAGCCGATAGAAACTCACTACGGTTTCTTTGGAGTGAAAAACCTGATGAACCGGTGGAAATCTATCAAATGGACGTTGCTTCGTTCGGCGCTACATGCTTGCCTACATCTGCGCAGTACGTCAGAATTTTAACGCACAGGAACACATCCAGCTTTATCCTCGGGCCATTGAAGGGATACTAAAGAGTCACTACGTCGATGACTACCTCGACAGCTTCGGTAGCGAGAGTGAATCATCGAAGATTTCCGCAGAAGTTCGTTTAGTCCACCACAACGAAGGATTTCATATACGGAACTAAAGGTCAAATAGCAGGAAGGTTATGAAGGAACTCAAAAACTTGTATGCTGAAGATGGTAAGCCAATGGATCGAGTACTCAGAATGTTGTGGTCTTCAAGTTCGGACGAATTGGGCTTTTCCACTTGTCTTAGCGAAGAAGTCAGGAAACGACGAAACGACAAGTTTTGAGATGCATCATGTCACTGTTCGACCCTCTCGGCCTTCTCGCGTTGTTTATAGCTCATGGGAAGGTGTTGATTGAGAATTTGTGGCGAGCTGGTACGGACTGGCATGAAGTGGTTCACAATAAAGCATTTGAACGTTGGAATCGTTGAAACTAAATGATAGAATTTATATCAAACGTTAAAGTGTGCTTTAATTTCCGGAAAAGCTTAGGTAGTTCTGCTCGAACCAATGTCAATCCCTAGGTTGGAGCTGCAAGGCTGCGTTCGGGAGCGCGACTACTCAAATTCGTTCAAGAGAACCATCCTATTGTGTTTTCTAAGAGGTTTCTGTGGATGGACTCGTAGGAGTCCGAGTAGGAGATATTTTAAAATACTCTAGTGTCAACGAATGGCGGTGGGTGCCGTCCAAACTAAATCCTGCTGATGGGGCTACCAAGTGGGGTCGTGGTCCTTACTTTACCAACGATAGTCGGTAGTTCAGCGGGCCAGAATTTCTGCAATTTTCGGAAGAAGCATGGCCCAAAGTAGCTAAGTCAGAATCCACATCCGAGGAGGCTATAATTTCTGTGTTGGTGAACTTCATAGCGAACCAGTATTGAACTTTGAATGATTCTCGAATTGGAAGAGAATGCTACGCACTACGGGATATGTTATCCGTTTTCTCTTCAACATCGCTAAACCAAAACGATGCGGCAGGGACCCCTTACACAAGACGAGCTAATGGATGCAGAGTGTAGAATTTTGAAGCTCATACAGCGCAAGAGCTACCAGGATGAAATAGCCACTTTCGAACGTAATATATCTCACCCAAACGACAAGAAGGTGCCTCTGGATCGGAAAAGTGCCTTGTTTCCGCTAATGCCTACACTTGATGACACCAGTTTAATGCTTTATATCTTGAGCCTAGCTCGTATTTAATGACACTCCAAAAGTTATTTTAATCCTATCACTTATCACACTCACTTCCTTATATCTATGCTAAAACCCACAAACCTAAAATATCTAAGATATTAGCTGATTAAATTGAACACCGGCGTAATTCGCAAAATTACAAAACACCTGAAAAATTACGGGATGAAAAATGTTTGCGTCCGAGCTGAATCGCAACCTACTTCGATCTCCCTACAAGACAAGGGTCTGGATTATTTTGGACCATTACTGACAAAAGTGAGGCGTTCAAACGTTAAGCGCTGGATAGCTTTTTTACGTGACTCACGGTACGAGCTGTTCACCTTGAAATTGTGTATAGTTTGTCTACGGCGTCGTGCACCTACTGGGATTCATTGGCCGTCGAGGATCACCTATTGAAATCTTCAGTGACAATGGAACGAACTTCCAGGGAGCGGAACATATTCTGCGGGAACAAATCGATAAGGATGTTACGCGAACGTTCACCAATATGACGACGAAGTGGAGGTTAATTTCTCCTGGAGCTCCACATATTATTATTATTATCAAATTTTCATCCATCGGACTTGATTGTCTACACTACATGAATAAAATACTATAAACTAAACACATTGGAATTTAATACACGATTACGAAAGATACTAGAACTAACATTGAAGTCAAAGTTATCATAGCACAAATTGAAAAGGCTGCACATGGCTCTAATGGGCTCGTGTTGTGCGTAATCAGTTCGATGTTTCTGTAGTCTAAGGAAGCTCCGTTGTCTAAGAGGCCAAGGAATGTCGTTCATATTAATTTGCACCAGAATCCAGGGGGCATCAATCTCACCCAGAAGAGTTTTAGCAAGAAAGATGGTCCTCATGCTGTTTCTTCGCTTCTGGAGAGTGTCCATTCCTAATAATCGGCATCGGCTTTCGTAGGATGGTAGGGGAATTGTGGGTAAAACCGACACTGCGGGTAAAACCGACACCACTTCAAATCTCTGATTTCAAGTGATTATCGGGCAGAATTTCAACACACTTTCAATAAACGTTTGATTTCTTGTACTTTTAGTCATTTTGTATCTAGCATAGATGTGTAAGAGTCATAATAAACAGACAATTAGCATTGATCACCATTGAGGAGATAAGCTATGTAAAATTTTGGCATCGGTGTATAAGCTTTTTCGACAATAATTAGTTGATTTTCAGTATTTAATTCATCTCTGATCCATAATTGAGCATCATTTTGTGTATGTTGTGGAAAAATAGTTAACTTTTATAATTATAAACATCCACATGTAGCTCAACATTATAATGTTATCAGTTGGGGTAAATTCGTCACATGCCATCGAATCACGTAATAACTCTGTTTTATTAGACTTATCATTCGCATAATATCATTCAAGTATTGGAAAACGAGGCGCCGAGAAGTATAACTTAATCATCAAGGAAAGCCTGCAGGTAGGATAACAATAGCGCTCAAAGAAGAACCGTATTTTTAGGCTTATGTTGCTCTTAGATATATTCAACCCTTTCTCTAGTGTTGTTCTTTCGTGATCCATTTTCACCCCTGTAAACATGTAGCTCGTCACGGAACTGGTCATTTTCATTTCTTGTCATAACTGCACCATACGCATTTATTTTAAATCGCCGCTATAAACAACTTTTTAAAATAAGTGAAATTTAAATGTAGGTCAATATTTACAGTAGTTAGTAAATTTGTTACTAACATTCTCATACTCTATATATTTTTCACTCGACCTGCTAAAGAAACTAAATAAAGTATGGTATGTGGTCATGATTTTATATATATAAAATTTTGTTCAACCATCGTTTATGAGTGACCCCTAAACATAAATTTCATACACAAATATTAAAATGTATGTTGTTAAACATTTTCTACTATGTTGTAGCATCATTTAGAATTGTTATGATGTTCAATTCCATAAAGACTTGATGTGTCGGTTTTACCCTAATGTGGTGTCGATCTTACCCGCACCCCAGCTGTTTGGGCTGGAAGATGGACTGTTTGCGTTTTCATCATAAATCAAATTCTATCAAGAAATATTGTCCTGAGACCTCATGGACTGAAGCATGAAGAGCCAAAGTATGTTTGTATGAAATTTCTAGACCAGAAAATTGCTTCATAGATTGAGGAGCTGTAAAGTAGCTTAAGGTGTCGGTTTTACCCACTTTTCCCCTAAGTCTTTGGGGTTACACCACGGCAGTGATCGCAGAGCTTATCTTATAAATTTGGACCGAACTCTTTCAATCCTATCGATCCAAACTTGTTGCGATTACACCACCTTACGAAACGGTCGATGGAGGTTTGAAGTAAACGACTACATACACTGCATACACTATTCTGCAGCCTTCTGGTACAACGAAGCAGACGTCATTGAAGAACAAGGAGAACAAAAGTGGGCCTAAATTACTGCCTTGTGGCACTCCAGAGTTGTTGCAAAATGGATCAGATTCAGAAGTGCCGATCTTGACGATAAGTTGACGACCAGTTAGGTAGGACTCCAGCCATTTGACGACGTCAGTTGCCACCCCTAAACGATCCAGTTTGGCCAGCAGGATACGGTGATTGACTCTATCGAAAGCTGATCTCAGGTCGGTGTACACAGAATCCACTTGAACAATCTTCTCAATAAATTTCAAGCATATCGAGGTGAACTGAACAAGACTCGGTGAAGTTGATCTGCCCGGGTAAAACCCGTGTTGGTCGGGTGAGATGAACATTTTTGCAGCCCAACACAGTTCATTGCACATAAGGATTTCAAATACTTTAGATCCTGCACTGATTGAGGTCACACCACGGTAGTTCGAAACATCCCGTTTGGCCCCCTTCTTGAAAGCGGGGAACATGATGGATTTCTTTCCTGCACTCGGGAAAACATCTTGCGAAAGTGAATTGTTGATGATCGATTTTTGCGTCCGCAGATAGCCGAGGAGCATTTAACAAGATCGTTTGGAGGAATTTCTGGTCCTGGGGCGCCCGAGTGTTTCAATTTGTTAATAGCGTTTAGAACGTCCTGGTTATCAAATTCGCGAATGTTAAAAAACATGGCATTCCTTGATTTGTTGTCGTCACTTCATCTTCCAAATACATGCTTGATGGTAAGCCGGACTCTTTCCGCTTTTTGTTCACGAATGACCAAAACTCTCAGGGACTTCTGCTTCTGTACCACATATTGACCGTACAGTATGCGATTATAATTTTTATAATTGGAGCTAGCAATGCCGAATTCGGCCTTCGTGAATGGAAAAGGGGGTTGGGGGTTGCTTGGAAAAGCTGGTACAGTTTTTTAAGTCAGCTACGAAACATGCTTATTTCGAAGGAAAATTGAACGACGAGGAGCTACAAACGCTGGTTATTGAAGTTGGGAATATTGTAAATTCGAGGCCTCTGACATACCTACCGTTAGACTCCGCGGAGTCCGAAGCTTCGACACCGAATCATTTTCTTTTCGGAACCTTGAGTGGAGCGAAACAAACCAGTGTCAACGTTAGTGAATCCCAGAAAAATTGGCGAGATACGTTAAGGGGAATTCAGCGCCAGATCGATAAGTTCTGGGAACGCTTCTTGGTATAGTTATTATAAGGCAGCCAAATTAGTTCACCGAAGGCGAACCGGTGCAAGTCGGCGATCTGGTCTTGGTCGTTTACGGAGACAGGAGTAGTGAATGGATACGTGCTAAGATAGTCCAAGTCTTATAAGACCGTCGATATTTCCTTCTATAGAAGGAGCCAACGGTAGTGTCCACCAAGCAAGTTAGCAGACTAAACAAGGAATCTTCAATCGTCCAACAACAAGACTAGCCGTGCTCGACGTAGATGTTCAAGGTGCTGTCCCACAATGAATGGAGGGAAGCATCCCCACATAGGAGTACGTGGTGTAAAAGCGTGGCCAAAACTATGCTAATCATTTTGTCGGTTGTAAATGCATTCAATTAACAGCAAAGCGTATTTTTTTTGTTTTTGTGCTCTTTGTATTAAACTAGTAGTGAAGTATGACAACCGGCAGCGTCAGTTGTTGTTACAGTCGACTCTCCACATCTCGATGTTCTATATCTCGATATCTCCATCTATGTCGATGGTTTGCTCGGTCCCTTCGATTTACATACATTTGAGCATTCTACATCTCGATAACCTCCCTATCTCGATATCTCTCTATCTCGATGTGTTCTGGTCATATTTTGCTCAGGATTCTCTCTCCGTATGTCGATATATTCATATTTCTAGGCTACTAGACGATTTTTGGACAATAACAAACACATGAACAACAAGAGATGACATTTGTTTTGTTGTCGTTTTTCATAGCAACGAGCTTTTTTTAATCTAGCACCCATTTCAATTTTCCTTCCATTCCTCGATCTCTCCTTATCTCGATGGTCCCTTCAATATCGAGATGTAGAGAGGCGACTGTATTAGGTAGAGCACCACTTGGCGTAAGAACGCTGCCTTTGGGAACTACAGCGTGCTTGCGACGAGTGGTGTCCTCCTCTGACTCTGTCATTGAGTATGATTTTTATGTTAATTTTCATTCTTTAGTTATTACTTACTAAGATTTCCGAAGATGTGCTTTGTTTGTTCACTTCGACTATATGAATTTGTCATCGGATAATGTTAAAGTCCCTGGATAATGTATTGATATTACAATCAATGGAGCAGATCAGATAAATTCGTTGCCCTTTAATCGCTTTATTGTTTAACAACCTTTTACATCCGAAAAATGCATATGCTTTTCATCAAAGTCCAGCTCTGCTTTAAAAGCGAACCATTTTTGAGCTTTGTCTCTAAAATCATAAAAATATTTTTTTTATCGCCTAGCTTTTCTTAGAAAACTTCACTATATTAAAATAAAAACAACTCACGATTGCGTGAGGATGCGTGAAATGTTTTTCATGGAGCTTATTGAGGAAACTCCAATCTTTCCAACGCTGACAATTTTGTTGCTTGATCGGGTTTGGAACCTAATCAAAAGTTTAATTTTGTAAAACATATTATTGTAAAAAAGGTAAAAAAAAGCTAGCAATTAATATCATCATTATGGATCACCTAAAAACAATTTCAGATCGAATCATGCTTGGAAAGGATTTTACATACCCTCTTTATTGGTACCTATATTGATTTTCATCTTAAAAATCAACAAAAACCCAGAAAAACACGATAAAACATGAACATTTTTTCATGGACAATTGCGATAAAACTAGCATGTAAATTATGGTGAAGTTTTGGCAGCCAGCATTGCTCACAAGTAATCAATATTGATCCAAAAACCCCAGGGCAAGTTAGTATTACTATTTGAGAGTACAAAAACGAAAAATAATATGGAGATATCTAAAAATATTGTTTTTGACTTTTGGCCAGGATTTGGGCTGAAATACTCCTTAGTGATCGGAGGGATGTTGTTAACACAGGTACCGTCGAGTCAGTCGTCCTATCGCAATTGGTTCTACCGCATGTTTGATAATACGACATTACCTATATGAACGGATATCGCAGATCGACCTCATAACAGAGGAAGAACATATTCTCCAACGTAGATTTCTTATACGAAGTGCGTTATTTCTCAAATTTACTATTATATAAAGGGAATTTTTCCTAGTAATATTATTCTAGTTTCTCAGCCTGATTACAAAGTAGCTAAAACTAATCTCTAGTTTTTAATTGTACCTACAATTACTTAGGAACTAATTATAACCTAGTAATGCTGACAGTAAACAACGGCAAGCAATTAAAAGGCCACTGAATTTTAAATAGTTATCTTGAAATACCTATGTGAAACCTAACGTAAATAAGCAATACTTTATAGTTACAGCAAATACAAATTTGACTGCAGAGACGGTGTGTCGCCTTGTGTTACTGTCGTAACACCGTCGATATATTGTCAATACTATTTTAAATGTGGAACTTTTTTCTTCGCAATGGAACTAACATTTCCACTACCGCTATTTCTGTTGACTTATTAAGTTATTACCAAGTAGGTCTTGTTCTCGATGAAAACTAACTTTAGTCGGTTTAAGAAGCATCACCCTAATGTTCACCTAATTCAACTGGCAATCGTAAATCGAGTTAATCCCTCACCGTAATCGTATCATCCTCTATGGGGTAGCTTAATTTCCTTTAGTTTCCTCAACTCACTGTACAGTCTATTCAGTCGAAAAACTCACCATCATACACTAAACGCGCGGAACGAATCTAACTCCATGAAACCCACGTCAGGACACGTTGTCGTAAATATTGTACCCGAAATCCCTTCCGAGAGCCTTATTTGTCAGTCTGTTTTTTTTTCCTGTTGCCAAGCGATCCTTCCAACCGTGAAGTCGAGGGCACTTCTGCTGCAGCTGCTGTGAAATACGACGATGGTCATCGTTTGTTCACTTGGCTCACTCGGGGGACCCAATAATAGTCCATATGTATAAATAAATGGCGGTTGGCTTTTTTTCGCCATCCGCACCACTACTGTTGTCACCGCCTTTCCTGTTCCATTAGAATCGTTCCGTTCTACGTAATCAGCTCACGTATCCTCGGTGAAACTACATCCAGGAGCTCGCGACGCGAAAGTGCATCAGTGCTCCATTTTCCACTTTATTTCGGTGGTGGTGCCGTGGAAAAATATGCTCTGCGGTAAAAGGTCGGAATCGGAAATGGAGTGCCATATTTTAGTGGACTTTTCTTCCACTTACGGAGATATATATGAACAGAGAAGATCTGTGCATTTGCATCGGACGTGGGAAAATCAAAATTTGAACAAACGATACGAGAGCGGCAAACATTCCCGGAAGCAAATGAACCGTATTCGAATCCTGTCGGTTGCTATCGCGTCATCCGAGCTAGTAGGTACCGAAGATAAAGTTTGATTAAAATTTATATTCCCCTTTGCTACATCCCTTTGGTATCCGCATGCACCTGCATAGGTAAACTTTGTTCGAAATCTCGTTTTTCTTTTCTATTTCGAAATCATGATCATTGACGATGCTTCCGTTGCGGCCCAATGTGCGGTGGAAGTTTCGAGTCGGATTACGTGGCTTCTGTCGGTTGTTGGTGGGAAAATTACCATCATGTCTGGGGAAAATCTCAACAGAATCGAAAATCGGCACGTTCAACGGATGAATGTGACCCTGAGGGAAAGCTTCTTGCTTTCCAGAAAGCTGAATTCAGTCGGTGGTCGAGTTTGAAGTTGAATCACGTGTCTTCAATTTTAAAGATGACGACACCGTAGAATCTGAAACCTGGCTTGTCTTTTGGCTTATTGTGCTTAAGTTTTTCCATGATTCGGAAGTGTATTTGTGACTGTACCCATCCAACGCAGCGGGTGCTAGATTTCCCTAAAGCTTCTAATAAGAATTAAATGAAATGTGTTGGGGAACGTGAGATGTTCAAAGCTGGTAGAATTATACGCAAATATGTTAAACGATTCTTTCAGCTTTGTTTGAAAAGCATGCAAAACTATTATGCATAATTATTTGGCATGCCTCATTAATTTGGAATACACATATGCAATTATTAAGCTCACTACAAAATAAGCACACTTCGAAAGTCTGTTACAAATTATTCTGCACAATAATTGTTGATGCCAGACTTATTGTAGAATGCTAGTGTTATGAGGATTGGACACTTGCAGGGGCATTTGGTGTGATTAAGATAACGAAATTAATTCCAATGTACGCGTTATTTCTTATTCGATAAAGCGAGTCAAAAGGTAGATACCATGCGACTTAGCAAACGCTATCGATCGGAACCAGACAGCGATGCCTGTTGTAAGGCAATCTTTCATCGCCGGAAGGGTTTGCTTCGAAAGTATAGCAATACAAATCCCGGAAAATCTCGAAGTATCGACAGAAATTTATGAGAAAACTAATACCGCTTAATCATGCCCGGGACGGGACTGATTTCGTAGGGTATTTGCGCGAGGGGAGAGTCTGGTGGTATTTCCTGCCGTAGATGGTGGATACAGGTGAGGACCAGCATTCGCAAGGTAAAGCGAAGACTTTTGGACGTCGATTGATTTATTTGCTAGATGGAACTGATTATTGTTTGACTAATGAAGGGAAATGTTCTGGTCGATCTGCGATATCCGTTCATATAGGTAATGTCGTATTATCAAACATGCGGTAGAACCAATTGCGATAGGACGACTGACTCGACGGTACCTGTGTTAACAACATCCCTCCGATCACTAAGGAGTATTTCAGCCCAAATCCTGGCCAAAAGTCAAAAACAATATTTTTAGATATCTCCATATTATTTTTCGTTTTTGTACTCTCAAATAGTAATACTAACTTGCCCTGGGGTTTTTGGATCAATATTGATTACTTGTGAGCAATGCTGGCTGCCAAAACTTCACCATAATTCTTCAACTGACAAGCAAAATTTTTACATTATTATTAATACTATCTTTCGTAGTACCACAATAGTGAGGATATTTCCGACTATTTATTTATTTGGGATCGATCATTTAGCAGTTTGTTAATAACTCATTCTAAAGGCTAAATTTCAAAATGTGTTGTGTGGTGGTCCTCTAGTGTGAATTTTTATCTATAACACTGCCTAACAGTTCGTAGTTTAAGTCCCACTAATAAAGGAGTTACGCGCTAGTTTCAGCAACAAAACGTTGCATGGATTTTTATGTCCTTTCCATCGCTAATTAAATCCAATAAGGGATCCTTGGAAAATGTTCATGAGTAAACATTTAAAACTTTAACATTTTTGAGGCACCCCTAAGCCAAGAGTGATTAAGCTAAAAATTAGCATAAGTCCATATTGTTATATCGTTTTTAAAATTCAATAAAAAATCTCATATATTCCCTTTGAACTATAGGTATCGGTGCGTCGATCGCCGGTTTTGCTTTAAAGAAAAGCTAGCTCAAATTGTATGGTTCATTCGACGATGTAAGTGGTTTACATTAAAGCAAGAATTATTAACGTACATCTGCCTTCGTGGCGCAATCGGTTAGCGCGTTCGGCTGTTAACCGAAAGGTTGGTGGTTCGAGTCCACCCGGGGGCGGTAATATTTTTTACTTGTTAGCAATTTCAACTTGCAGCTACCATATTATGCCCAATACTGCCTTACCAGACTGCTTCTAATAAAGCAATATAAACAAATTATGCATTACATATTATGCAATTTATGTATAATTATGTAAATAAAAATCCTTCGCTAAATTCAAACCTAAACTAATTACTAATACATTATTTTGAATTCTTTCTTCAGCAAGCACAATGAGCTCTGCCATTGTTTTATAAAAACCACATTCGCTGCTGTTGGCTTTTACGCCTATGCCGAGAAGGAGATCCCTGCCGGCAATACACACGCTACTACCATCAACCATTTCCAATAATTTTCGTTAAGCACAACTAATTCAATCGCAATTTAATTTATAATTCATGCCACAACACGACCAAGCCGCTGACCAAAAACACATCATTAGGAGGAGCCCAAACGAGTGGCAACCGACCACCGACACTATTCACCCCGGCTCCGAAGCTAACCCATCCACAGCAGCGGCAAATTTCTGAGCACGGCTCCCTATAAAATGTCGTCCAAATCCACTTAAGTCCTTAAATGTTTATGTAAAATCAGTTTTGATAGCCGCCCGTCGTTGTCGTCGCGGTCGTGGTTTCGCTTGTGTCTTTAGCCGCCACCTGGCGTATGACTCTATGGTGGACGGACACATTTTCTCGTACTTCTCGCGTTGCCCTGCGTGGTTCGTGACGCTTATCGAGAGGAACGTTTCGTGTTCTCATTTCCTGTTCCCAGAAAATATTGCCACTGCAGAAGCTCGGTGCTTCGATTATAGGTGAGTTTCCACATTATGGCTCGGCTTCCGACACGGCACAGCTATTCGGATCTCTAAAGTACCAACCAACTTTGGGGCCCAGTCAATGGCGCTGCTGCTGCTGCTGCTGCACGTGAAGGTAATAAAAATATTATTATATTTACTTTTATCGTGCTCGGATGGGTTTCGACGCTCCGGATCCCGCGCTTTATGGATTGGTTTTTCTCTCGAAGCATGTCGGATGAGGGACAAAGGGGTTGTATATGTTTTAAATTGGCCGGCAAGCCGGGAGGCGGGTGTTGGGTCTGTCGTATTGGGTCGGGCGAAAATCTGAGCTTAAGGTTGTTCAATAATGATAGGGATCCTTGCTCCGGGGTGGATTAAATTATGAAGGGAGGAACTTGTGTTTCTGAACTGGACAAAGGTGGCTTTTCCGACGTGAGATGCCGGAGCAGATGGTGCAGTTTTTGAAGCGGGTTATGATGATTTAGTCCAACGGCCATATAAACATTTACCTACTGAGCATAGTCGAGTCGATTTACATACAACACTATGGGTCCACGAGCCTTCTATTAAAGTTCGTTTTTGAGGTGCAATGATAGCTTTTCTGTAAGGTACAATTAGATTAGATTAGATTAGAACATGTAGACTTTGTGTACACTTAGTGTAAGGGAAGAGTAAAACGGTTCTCCCCCAGCAATTTTAAGCATTGTATTGAATAAAAACTTTGCAGAGCTACTCATCACAACTGCGGTAATATGAGTTTTCCATGAAACCATGAACACAGCCTTACTGATGGGTCAGTTTTAAGCCGCGGTCTTGGAATAGGGTTCGCCGGTCCAGACATCACTATCTCGGACAGCCTTCCCAGCATTTGAAAAAACTTCTTCGCCGAAGTTGCCGCGGCTTTTATCGCAGCCACTTTTGGTCCTGATTGACTCAGTGTGTCGTTTCTGTGCTCCAGAGCGAGCAACATACACGCTAAAAATGAACTACTCAAAATTGAGTCGAATCCGACTCATTTTCATTAAAAACGGGACAACTCAAAATTTGAGTAAAAGATACTACTTCAATAAAATGATGATTTCGCGAAAGTTAAGCTTGGCCTTCCATCAATTTTTAATACGACAGATGCGAATCAAGTTTATCTATCTATCTAAGTGCGTTTCACGACAAACAGACTCCTAGTTTAAGTGCAATCATCATTTTATTGAAGTAGTATCTTTTACTCAAATTTTGAGTTGTCCCGTTTTTAATGAAAATGAGTCGGATTCGACTCAATTTTGAGTAGTTCATTTTTAGCGTGTAAGCACTCCTGGATCCAGAGCATTCTCGTTTACCAGCGCCAGTACACGATGTTTACTAGGATCCCAGGGCAGGGCCAAGTTCCCGGCAATGCCACTGTCGTAGTGCTTAATGGTTTCGAATACTAGGGCCAACGCTGCGCGACAACAGTTCCCCTGACAAACACAAAGACATGGAATAAGAAGGTTGTCTGGGAAGATTGGAATCGCAGCTGGACGCCACAACAGTTACGCAAAGGCTGCACCGAGGCTTGGACCAATTTGTTCAACCTTAAGGATCAATAGTTTATCTCCCGATTGCGTATTGGGTATACTCGGCTCTCTCTTCAGCACAACTAACGATATCTGAGGGGGTCCTTAGAAACCCCTAGAAAAGGTTACGGAGTACCAACCAGCATCCGGGATGCCCTCGTGGATGACCCGGGCATTCTTGCAGCCCTTATCTTTTATTCTCAAAGATGGTGGCTTATATCGCTTTATAACATCGTTTGCTGCCATTATGGGCTTCCCGAGTTTCAAAACGTGGGCTGTAAGTCCCCCAGCGGATAGTGCGCGGGCCTCTCTGGTTTATCCAGTGACCCAGTGACTGGGAAGATTAGTGGTGCAGCAATGCCAAACTAAGGGTTTCAATGAAGCTTGAACTGATTTAGCTAGCCTTAAATATAGGGGAGAGCTCTTCCCGCACAACTTGCGATATCTGAGCGGTCCTCAACTCCACCTTGTGTGCTTTCTTGTGTCGCTTCCCTAAGTGCTCAAACTTGTTTTTTTTTTGTCAATTTTTAATGGATTGATGTCATGTTTGTTAAGATCTATTAATCTATTTATCGACTTCAAAGCCGCATATGATACAATCGATCGGGACCAGCTATGGCAGCTAATGCACGAAAACGGATTTCCGGATAAACTGATACGGTTGATCAAGGCGACGATGGATCGGGTGATGTGCGTAGTTCGAGTTTCAGGGGCATTCTCGAGTCCCTTCGAAACGCGTAGAGCAGCGGTTCTCAACCTTTTTCTTGAGAGGTACCCCTTCTAACTTTTGCATTAATTGAGGTACCCCCCATTTTTTGCTGTGAAAGAAAATAAGCATAACTGTGAAATATGGACCTGAAAACTAACGGGATATGTAGCTGAAATTTTCATTATTCCGTGAAACTTCCCAATTAAAATTAAGTTTATTCATCAAGCTTCCGAATATCTTGAAAGTGGACTTTTGATCCTCGGCTACTTAAAAGGAGACTTCTGAACATCTTGAAAGTACGCCTCTGAGCCTCTTTAAAGTAGCCTTTTTGAGCCACTTAAAAGGAAGCTTCCTAGAGTGTTGAAAGGACGCTTCCGAGACACTTGGAAGAACGCTTCCGAGCCTCTTGACAGGAGGCTTCCGAATTTCTGGAAGGGAAGCTTGCCAGTCTCTTGAAAGAAGGCTTTCGTGCCTGGTGAAATGATGCTCTTGAAAGTAGTCTTCTGGGCCATTTGAAAGAAAGCTCCTGTCCTTCTTAAAAGGAGGCTTCCGGGCTTCTTAAAAGGAAGCTTCCGGGCCTTTTGAAATAAAGCTTACGGGGCTCTTGAATATAGGTCTCCAGACCTTTTGAAAGGAGATTTAAGGGTCGCTTGAAAGGAGGCTTCCGGGCCTCTTGAAAGGAGGCTTCCGGGCATCTTAAAAGGAGGCTTCCGGGGCTCTTAAAAGAAGGCTACCGGTCCTCTTGAAAGAAGGCTTCCGGTCCTCTTGAAAGGAGGCTTCCGGGCCTCTTGTAAGGAAGCTTCCGGGCCTCTTGAAAGGAGGCTTCCGGGCGTCTTAAAAGGAAGCTTCCGGGCCTTTTGAAGAAAGCTTACGGGGCTCTTGAATATAGGCCTCCAGGCCTTTTGAAAGGAGATTTCCGGGCCGCTTGAAAGGAGGCTTCCGGGCCTCTTGAAAGGAGGCTTCCGGGCATCTTAAAAGGAGGCTTCCGGGCCTCTTGAAAGAAGGCTTCCGGTCCTCTTGAAAGAAGGCTTCCGGTCCTCTTGAAAGGAGGCTTCCGGGCCTCTTGAAAGGAAGCTTCCGGGCCTCTTGAAAGGAGGCTTCCAGGCCTCTTAAAAGGAGGCTTCCGGACCTCTTGAAAGGAGGCTTCCGGGCCTCTTGAAATGAGGCTTCCGGGTCTCTTGAAAGGAGGCTTCCGGGCCTCTTGAAAGGAGGCTTCCGGGCCTCTTGAAAGGAGGCTTCCGGGCCTCTTGAAAGGAGGCTTCCGGGCCTCTTGAAAGGAGGCTTCCGGGCCTCTTGAAAGGAGGCTTCCGGGCTTCTTGAAAGGAGGCTTCCGGGCCTCTTGAAAGGAGGCTTCCGGACCTCTTGAAAGGAGGCTTCCGGGCCTCTTGAAAGGAGGCTTCCGGGCCTCTTGAAAGGAGGCTTCCGGGCCTCTTGAAAGGAGGCTTCAGCACAGTTAAAAATTCTGAAAATAACGTGGCATGGAAATATTTGAACCCATATTTTTGTGTTCAATAACCTCGAACTTTGCATACAACTTTTTCTTGTACGCAATATTGAATACAAGCGCGATATTAATGACAATTTTTAAAAAGTGATGGAAAAATGAGTCAAATCGAACGGAGCCTTTTTGTTACACCATATATGCTGTAACATTTTTACACTATGCGGGACTCTTGAAAGGATGCTTCCGGGCCTCTTGAAAGGAGGACCATAGCAAATGGTTTTGAAAATTCAACGACGTGTAAAAGTGCATTCGATATTCAATTATGTTTGACTGAATTTTACAAGCAAGAACAATTTAAATTTATTTCGATTTAAAAAATCAGTGAGATAGATTGATTGTTACGCTTATTTGCATACTACAAATGTGTGCATGAAAATACATCACGCTAACTTTCACCTACTCAGTGACTGAGTAAAATTGTATTGCTCCCTCTTTCTATCCCACGGAAATTTTACTCAATTTCCGTCAAAAGCAGGACAACTCAAAACTATGAGTGATTCTGCTTTTGACGGAATTTGAGTAAAATTTCCGTGGGAAGAAAAGAGATGGCAATACAATTTTACTCAGTCACTGAGTAGGTGAAAGTTAGAGTGATTAAAACCACAACATATTTTTATCTGTGAATGCTTCCCGGCTACTTGGAAGAAGGCTTCCGAGAAACGTAGAAGGATGCTTTGAATCCTTTTGTAACCGAGACTTTCGCACCGTTAGACTCTAGATTTTAGTTCCGAAGCATATTCTTAACATATTATTCAACATTTTGTTTCGATCAGGTAGATTAGATCGAAGATTTTTGTTAATTCATAATTTGTTAATTCTGTTAATGTTAATGTTAATGTTAATTCTAAGTTTTGTACTTTTGATCTTTTATTCCGCAGCCATTCATACACTGTGCTGGCTGTTAAAGACAGGATTGAATTGACTTTGATTTATTGATCGCCACATATTTGAGACAAAGTTGTGAATTAAAAATATGCAGAAGTATCAAAACTTCATAATTTAGTTTTGATTGGAATTGTAATACGTCCGCCATTACGGATTTTTGTTCGAGGTACCTCTGCGGCCATCGAAGGTACCCCCAGGGGTACATGTACCCCAGGTTGAGAACCGCTGGCGTAGAGGGTTACGGCAAGGTGATGGTCTTTCGTGTCTGCTATTCAACATCGCTTTGGAGGGAGTAATACGAAGGGCAGGGATTGACACGAGTGGTACGATTTTCACGAACTCCGTCCAGTTATTTGGTTTCACCGACGACAGCCTACATCAGACTGAAAAGCGAAGCTAATCGGAGTCATCAACACGTCGAAGACGAAGTACATGATAGGAAGAGGTTCAAGAGAGGTCAATGTAAGCCACCCACCACGAGTTTCTATCGGTGGTGACGAAATCGAGGTGGTTGAAGAATTCGTGTACTTGGGCTCACTGGTGACCAACGATAACGATACCAGCAGAGAAATTCGGAGGCGCATAGTGGCTGGAAATCGTACTGGACGATGCTCGTGGAGGACCAACGCGCACTGGGAGTTTTTGAAAGGAAAGTGTTGCGTACCATCTATGGTGGGGTGCAGATGGCGGACGGTACGTGGAGGAGGCGAATGAACCACGAGTTGCATCCTGGGAGCTGCGGATAGAGTCGAAACGAGTGTCAAAGAATCTCCAAAGTAAGCTGTCAAAAACTATCCATCGCATCGAGAGAGGTTTTGTGCATTTTGAGCGTAGACGAGAGAGTATAAATCAACTCATACTAAATATAGCTCATTTTCAACAAATTTCAATTTACTGGCGTCATTTTAAATATATCGACGGATTCAACATAACTGAAGGGTATGAATTAATTTAACATTCGACACGTTAATATATACGATGCGGTAAATTGACGAAATCTTTGTAATTAATTTTGTAAAGATAAACATAATGATAATTTAATGTGAGAAAATCGTAACGTGTACAGTGAACACTGGGAGGAAATTTGCGAGTTTCAAGCAAAATATCTTAAAAATTCGATTCGATCGAGTCCGCAGCCCCCAGGTTGCATCAGCTGTTGGGAGAACCATCCATCGTTCACACCGCGAAAATCGGAAGACTGCGGTGGGCCGGGCACGTAGCCAGAATGTCGGACAGTAATCCGGTGAAAATGGTTCTCGACAATGATCCGACGGGAACAAGAAGGCGAGGTGCACAGCGGGCAAGGTGGATCGATCAGGTGGAGGACGATTTGCGGACCCTCCGCAGACTGCGTGGTTGGCGAAGTGCAGCCATGGACCGAGCTGAATGGAGAAGACTTTTATGTGCAGCACAGGCCACTCCGGCCTTAGTCTGATAATAAATAAATACAAAATGTTTGTTAAGAGTGGAACCTCTTTCTTGGCTGCTACGAATCACCTCCGGAGAACAGCGCCTTTTTTCTTTACTGGATTGCTGGATTACTTGGTTCTCATGTACATCCCTTCGTGTTGTGGGCCTTTTCGGTCAATGTTTTCAATTGGGATTCCCCATCGCCCTCTACTGTGATTGATATTTTTCTTCCTGCATTCTCGTTCTCTGTAACAGCTTAAACTGTTATGATTTAAAGACTGTTAATATTTTGCTTCAAAGATATGACTTTCTCAGTCTTTGGGTTGATCAAAATGGCTTTATTTTGAATAGTTCGACGTTTCGGCAAGATGTATTCTGCCTTTTTCGAGGAAAATATTATATGTCAGAAACGAAAAACGCTAAACGGATATTTTTTCCTTATAAAAGGAAGAATACATCGTTCCGAAACGTCGGGCCATTCAAAATATAGCCGTTTTGATCAAGACAAAGACTGAGAAAGCCATATCCTTGAAGCCAAATGTTTTTAAAGTGTTTAGCTCGAAGTACTGCTTGGTCAATTATTCTGTATTATTTAACAATGTTGCTAGCGGAAGGTCCCCGAAGAGGATATAAGGGTCGAAGAACTTGATCGTCTTTGATGCATACACATGGAACATGTGTACAAGCAACATTTATTCAACAACAACAAACAATAAATAAAAATTATTTGACAGAGGTCCTTATTCATTGGTTTATTTTATTTATTTATTTAATTATTTGAAGCTTTTAGTGGAATGTATTCATTTGTCATAAGACCAGTTTGTACTATTCCACGTATCTGTCAAAAAGAACAATTTAGTAGTGGAATTAAATGGAATAGTACAAACTCGTCTTATAACAAGTCCTTATTCATTGTTCGACGCAAATTTGAACATGGGTCTGGGTCACCTAGCTAGATGTCATGCTTAGAAGAGTTTGAACTTTTGATGATAGAACTGTAGAACTGTAGTCATTTGGCCGAATGATCGAATAGGTCATATGGCCGAATAGGTCATTTGGCCGAATTAGACATTTGACTGAATTGGACATTTGGCCGAATAGGGTATTTGGCAGAATAGGACATTTGGCGGAAAAGGACATTTGTCCGAATTGGTTATTTGCACGAATAGGTTATTTGGCCGAGATGTCTTGGAGTGAGGAATGAGAAGTTGGTAGTGAGGCGTCTCACTTCTCACTCCTCATCTTTTAACTTATTATTTCTTATTTTACACAGTGAGAAGTGAGATGTGAGACGTCAAATGACACATTCGGCTGAACTACCTATTCGACCAAATGACCTATTCCTGAGTTAGATTTCTTCGACCCAACTAGGATCGATGACGATTCCGGCCATCGACCAACTCACTCCAGAGTGAGATTTTCTCGACCCAACTAGGTCCGATGACGTTTCTGGCCATCGATCAACTCATTCCAGAGTTGAATTTCTTCGACCCAATTAGGTCCGATGCCGATTCCGGCTATCGACCAACTCACTCTAGAGTTGGATTTTTTTTCGACTGGACTAGGTCCGATTACGATTCTGGCCATCGACCAACTCCTCCACAGTTGGATTTTTTTTCGACCCAACTAGGTCCGATAGCGATTCCTGCCATCGACCAACTCATTCCAGAGTTGGATTTCTTTGACTCAACTGGGTCCGACGGCGATTCCGGCCATCGATCAACTCATTCCAGAGTTGGATTTCTTCGACTCAACTTGGTCCGACAGCGATTCCGGCCATCGACCTCCTCCACAGTTGGATTTTTTTTTCGACCCAATTAGGTCCGATAGCGATTCCTGCCATCGACCAACTCATTCCGGAGTTGGATTTCTTTGACTCAACTATGTCCGACGGCGATTCCGGCCATCGACCAACTCATTCAGGAGTTGGATTTGTTCGACCCAACTAGGTCCGATGACGATTCCTGCCATCGACCAACTCATTCCAGAGTTGGATTTGTTCGATCCAACTAGGTCCGATGACGATTCTGGCCATCGACCAACTCACTCCAGAGTTGGACTTCTTTGACTCAACTCGGTCCGACGTTGGATTTGTTCGATTTGTTGGCGTTGGATTTGTTCGATCCAACTAGGTCCGATGACGATTCCGGCCATCGACCAACTCACTCCACAGTTGGATTTTTTTCGACCCAACTAGGTCCGACGGCGATTCCGGCCATCGACCAACTCTCTCCACAGTTGGATGTTTTTTCCGACCCAACCAGGTCCGATAGGGATTCCGGCCATCGACCAACTTACTCCACAGTTGCATTTTCTTCCGACCCAACTAGGTCCGATAGCGATACCGGCCATCGACCTACTCACTCCAGAGTTGGATTTCTTCGACTCAACTCGGTCCGACGGCGATTCCGTCCATCGACCAACTCATTCCAGAGTTGGATTTTTTCCGACCCAAATAGGTCCGATAGCGATTCCGGCTATCGACCAACTCACTCCAGAGTTGGATTTTCTCGACCCAACTAAGTCCAAATGAACTGTTCGGCCAAATGACCTAGTCGGTCAAATTCGGTCAATTCGCTTTATGCAGTAATGTAGAACACATGCAAATTACACAATGAGTCGAATCCTATTCGATTTTTTGATAAATCAGTCTGGCAGGCTTCAACTCGCGCTTTATTTGAATCGTCCACGAGATTTGAGACTTTTAGTTTTTCTCAACACTGCTCTGAAGGAAGCATAGGGAGAATCCAACGAAAGCGGTTGTATTACATTCCCCAGAAAGCCATTCGTCAGAATGTCAGAATCTCCTATTTGCCATGCACGCGTTTGCCCATTATGCGCAATAATTCATAAAGCATGAACTTTTGGCAGAAATGTGAACAGCGTCAAAAGGGAGGGTCATTTAGCATAAAGGACATTTTTCATAATTTTGCTTTGTTATTATTTTTTAGTTGTTTTCTAGTGAGGAATATAACACCGCACCGGTCGATAATACAATTAAAAAGAAGTAATTCTCTCGAAGAAAGCATACATAAGCCGCTTGCCCGAATTGAGGCAATGGCGGATGTGATCCTGCATGCGCTTGCCCGGACTAACGCAATGGTGGATGTAATTACTTCTTTAAAAGTAAGCGGTTGCCCTGATTCAGGCAATGGTGGATGTGATCCTTTCTTTTAAACTAGGATTAAAGCAATGGTGAAAAAGTAAAGTAAGCGTTTTCCTGGATTAATGTATTGGAAGATGTGATTCCTTCTTTGAAAGTAGGCGCTTGCCCGAATTAAAGCAATGGTGGATACGATCCATTCTTGGAAAAAAATAGGCGTTTGCCAGGATTAAATCAATGGTGGATATGATGCCTTCTACAATAGAAGGCACATGCCCGGTTTAAGGCCATGGTAGATGTAATTCCTTCTTTAAAAGTAGGCGGTTGCTCGGATTAAGGCAATGGTAGATGTCATCCATTCTTTAAAAATAGGCGTTTGCCACAAATGAAGCAATGGTGGATGTGATCCCTTCTTTAAAAGTAGGCGTTTGCCGCGATTAAGGCAATGGTGGATGTAATTCTTTCTTTAAAAGTAGGATCCGTTCTTTGAAAATAGGCGTTTGCCAAAAATGAAGCAATGGTGGATGTGATCCATTTTTTTAAATAACGCGCTTCACACTGGTTCAAAAGTTCCCAAAACGTGCGTGTTTTAGTTTTCGACCTGAAAACCACGTTTTATATAGCAATTGCGGATATGATTCCCTTTTTAGAAGTAGTCATTTTGCCTGGATTTGTAGATACGGTAATATCCCGATTTTATCACCCCTTGTTGAATTTTGGGGTGATAAAATAAGAAATGTGACCAAATCGAAAAATTTTTTTTTTTCAATTTGGTAATCAAGGTAAAATGCGTGATTGGCACCCGTTATATCTTGTCGAAAAGGCTTAGAAATCCTTAATAGGTACTCAGAAATGATTTATAATAAACTACAAGTGGTGAAAGTTGTTTCATGTAAATCATTGTTGTTTGCGGTATTATTAAAGTAAAAAGAAAGACTAAAATTTTCATTTGGGGTGACAAAATCGGGACGTGATAGAATCGGGTCGAAAACGTGATAAAATCGAGGGTAGACAAAATCGGGGGTTGACAAAATCGGTGAGTGACAAAATCGGGTCGACACTGTATAACTTCTTCAATGAAAGCAAATAGCTGTCTAGTAGTATGACTTAAAGTGATATTATCCAATTGTAGATATGATTCAATTTTTTAAATAAAGTCTGCGTCTGGAATAAGGCGAAGGATCGTAAACAGTTTGTTTGCTATAAGGCTAATATGTATATATTTTTCGATAAATAGTATCCGTCTTTTTGAAAATTGTCTAATATGTTAAATAATCCCTCTTATGAAAATTAATTATACCGGAAATCCCTTCATTGGTAAATAATAATTACCTTCTTTACATAATATTTTTCTTTAGCCACCAAGAATAATCGAAGTTTTCATTTCTGGGGAATGGTACATTTTGGCAAATGGGTTTCTGGCAAAAATCATTCTGTCAAATTGATTCTGGCAAATGTCATACAATCAACGAAAGCATATCTGACAGAATGAATTAAAGAACCGATAGAAATTTTTTTGAATAAAAGAATTCATGGAGAAATTTCTTTAGCCCGGTTTTCCAAGTGAAATTGGAGCTCAAGGCAAATGTATTTTTGAAGGAAGTCCTCAAAACTCATAAAATAAACAAATACCATTTGGTTAAAATGCGAAAAGTTTCAATGCGAATTTCCAGTAGTTTCGAAGGTAGGTAAGCACCTAAAGGAACAGCACATGTAAAATTCTATTTCATGCAGATTGCGCCAAAAATACTAGAATTGCGATCGAAAGAGAAATATTAGATTAGAATGAAGGAACGTATTTCAAAAATTCGTCATCCAAAAGTGTTCTTTACCCGAGCAAAGTTTGAAATCAAATTGAAATCAAAATTTGCTGTCATGATGTCAATTATTTGATTACTTCAGTTAATCTCGTTTTGTATGGATTAACGGTTAACACAGCAGGAATGAGAGCATATTTTTACACTGTGAAATCATACTGAAAACACATTTTGCTATCAATGAAATCAACATGATTACTAAATTTGATATCATAAGATTTTTAATTTGATAACAAAATGAGTATTCAATTAGATTGTGTTTATAAGCATTCATAACAACAACAGCATATTTTGTTTGCAGATTGCTTTTAATCTTCGTAAAACACATATTAGATAATCGACAGCATAATTTGATGTAAAGCTGCTATCATTATGATAACTGAAGAATGCATATTGAAAACATGTTGCGATATCAATTTGTATTAACTAACAATTGACATCAAATTTTGTTTTCAATATAATCTCAACAGCAGAGCTTAATATCAATTTGCTCTCATTTTGTTAACCGACTTTGCTCGGGTACGGAGCCACTAATGAGTTAATATCCATTCTACTATTTTCAATATTGTTTAGGTTTCTGTGTTAATCTCACTCGCCGCTTTCTCGAATTTTGCACTGTTAAATGATTTGAGAGGTTCATTTATAGGAATATTGTTAGAAATGTTTAGACGTTGATGAAAACACTTTGTTGTTGTTGATGAATCTAAAACTAGCATAACATCCTGCTAGGGAAGGTTGATCAAAATCAGACAATATAAAGTAAATATTATGTGGAAAAAAAATCTAGATCTGAACTACTTTTAACTTTTAACTTCAACTTTTTATTTTAACCTTTAACTTGACGGATTGCGAAATTGTGGGAAAAAATAAACTGTGTTAATCAGCGCAGTAGCGTACGGTTGGTCGGGTTGGCCCCAGCCAAGGGCGTCAGCCTTTAGGAGGGCGCCGAAACCATGAAAAACGCTATGAGAATTAGACAAATTTCATTTTCTAATGGTTCAAATTGATGACAAACCTATCACAAGGTCCTTATGCAATAAGTTACGTCTAGGACCACCTCCATCACTACATACATGATCAAGGAATGTAAAATAACAACATTGCCAATGACAACAACATTGTCCTCTCTTGTAAATGTTGAGACAAACCCAACTCGCAATAAGCGTTTGTCGCAAACTGCAACAGAATAGGACAATGATCGCCTGCCGCGCATTTTGAGAAGCAGTCGGCTTTTGATGGTGGTTTTGGTTAAATAAGTATCAGTTATCAATGTTTAGACATAAACTTATCCATCTGCTGACATGATATGTGTTTTACCTCTAGAATATACAAGTTATCGCAGTTTGAAAAGATCACAACAATTACCTCTCCATGTTTGTTGCAAATAAAATGGAACACAACAATGTCTTTATCCTCTGCAGATGAGGACAAAGAGTTATCGCTATTCTCCTTTGTTGCTTATTTTTTGCCTTTTTCAGTGACAATTACATTCCTTGTACATGATCATTACATACATGATTCTAGTGCATGCCAGGGCTAAAATAATAATAGCTGCTGCAGCAGCCTGAACATGATAAAGATTCCCCCCCAAACATACACGACGCGATTCTATGCGTTGGTATGAAAGCGTAAATGGAACATTGCCTGCAACCCAACGATAGAACCGTGGTGACTAGTTTCGCCGTCGCGGCGGTGGAATCCCACAGGCATAGGGGAGCCTTAATGATTTTTTTTTGAAATTCAAACAAAATATCTGTTTCCGCCCGGGATCGAACCGGGGGCCTTCCGCGTGTTAGGCGGATGTGATAACCACTACACCACGGAAACTGCTTGTTGCTGCCTCGCTCATATAAATGTATACAATCTTATCTCTACTGTCTGCTAAAAATAGACAACATATGGCGAAAGACGTATATAAAAAATAATGTGAATAAAAAAAAGTCTCGTCGCCAAATTGTGTACCAGCAACAGCCATAACAACAAGATCCCATTGATAAGGGTCACTAAAAACGCAACGCGGCAACGTAGAACACAGCACTTGCTTGGCGAGGTGCCACCGTTTCTGTTAATTCTGTTGAGTGTTGACTATGAGCAACGCGTTCACAATATCCATTCGAGAGCTTGCCATCGCCGCCTGATGTTCTATAGGTAGGTATAGGAAACAAGTGAGAAGTAGCGATAGCAATAATGCGAGGTCCACCGCACTCGCTGGTTTCTACAGGCACCGAAGTACGTGGACGAACAGTATAGATGGTCGACCAACAACAGAAGCAACAAACAACATGTCGGATTTAGAAGCTATGTCGCGTGAAGTGAATTGATGCGTTGATATTGTTGTTCTTGGTGGTTTTGTGGGAGAAATAGTCTGAAGCGCTCAACCAGGGCGAAATGATCCTTTCTATGCAGTTTTTGTTAATAATTAGTTTTCAAAGATAATAACTCAGCCTCAGTTAACGGTGTAATGTTTGGTATTTATTATTCCATAGTTATATTCAACCAATTGATATGTATTTCGCAACGCATAGAACGATGTATAGATAAGGTTGTACTGTGAGCTGTGACTGTCACAATTTATGAGTCGTAGTTGTGGCTAAGATGTTTGTTATTCTAAACGAAAGTACCGCGCTGCGTACATGACCACTCTCTCCCACTTTTAGTTTGTGCCAACACGTTTCACCCAATTTCTAATCGACGCTCCTTTTTTTCTCGTTTTTGATTGCAGGACGAAAAGAATCAACTGCTCGTGACAAACATATGGCTGAAGCTAGTAAGTATAAACGTTCCGGGACAGCAACAACTGAACCGTCCACCATAGCTGCAGCCGACCGCGCTCAGCGTTGTGGCTCCTCGGGGATTGGTTCTTCCGGGGTTCATGCAAGACCGATGCATCACCGTGTGCCAACCGATGATGACTTGGGAGTGCAACCGTTTTGGCTCAAGTCACCACCGCCACCGGTGCTGTATCATCATCGTTAGCTTTGCAGTTGACATCGTCGCGTGCACTTTTCCAGTCCGGAAGAGAAGGACGAGCGACGTCGGGATGCCATATTTCGATACAACAACGGTCGACGGAAAAACGTTCACGATTGGGCGGTTACGTATTACATCATCCCACAGTGCTATGTGTGTGGGAACTTCGTAATGGATGCTGTCCGTTTGCTTCGAGAAGGGTTTCAAGGGGTTGGGATGGGAGAATGGGCCACTCCACTACTACTGCTGTCTGCTACTGTCTTTACGAAGGAGCCGACGAACTGGAGTTTGGGAAGTGGGTCACACCAGATGGGCTTTGATGATTTATGGATTTTGAACTTGGAAATTGAATTTGTTTCTTGGTAAACGTTGTGAAATGTTTTTGGATCCCTATGAAATGGTAGCATTGAAATGGGAAACTTTATTTTAGAAAGTTTACAAGAGCTTCATGCTTGTTGCAGTTATTTGAATTCCCAAATATGCAAATTTCTAGAAACTTTGCACTTTTGATTCTTTTTGTTGATTCAAAATATAGAAAATGTTTTAGGCTTTACTCAGAATACTAATTTGAATTGTGCGGATGAAAAGTCAAATGTTGGGCTGATAGCAGAACCGTACACCCAGGTCAATTTTCATACACCAAATATGCTCTAAAATATTGTAATTGATGGACTTTGACATTTTTTTGCAACTATACTATTGATGCGCTTTCGTTAGAAAAGAGACGAGGGGATTTGCTATGTACATATTTTTTCTTTTGCTTGGTACATATTTTTTAGTGCTTGTTGAAGCGTTGTGTTGCAGAATGCCAATTAAAGTGTGCTTGTATGAGAATTGTTTTGTGTACGTTTATTCGTTCGTTAACTTAATTCAACAGATCAGAATTGTATTTTTTCTCTTACTATGCATCGTAGAAATGCAAATTAGTGTTATCTATGCTTCAGTTCGAAAATCGACGACGACGTTTGTTTAACTCGGTGGATACGGCCTTTCCAACGTCAAGCAAAGAGCAATTTTATCAGCGTGTTGATTTTTTTGCGTTTGCTTCCACTAAACATTTATCTAGATTTTTCTGAGATTTAAAAAAAATATTTATCAAAGAGTCTGCTAAGATTCGCCAGGAAAATTAAACTCAACTTCCTTCGAGAATTTTTTTGAATTTTTGAGAAAAATCTCTTGAAACTTTGTCGTACAAGTATTTTGAATTCACTTAAGACGTTCTTCAGAATTTCCTCGAAAAATTCTTGAAAATCTGCATAACAAATTATTTTCAATTTTCTAGTCAAATTATTCTGATATTCAAATGTTCAAAATTCATATGATTTTCTACGGGACTTATTTTTGAGATTCAGAAAAAGATTTTAATGAATTTCCACAAGAAATTCTTGTGATTTTCACAAAATTTTCACGGTAAAATTGTTGTGAATTGCCATAATAAATTCTATTGAATTTTTAAGACGAATGCTATTTTTATTCCTGAGGAAAATTGCTCTGTTCAACACCTATGTAAATTTCAACGTAAAACTATTCTTTATTTCCATGAATGAATCTTTTAAGCTTACAAGAGGATTTTTTTTAAATTTTCGGTCGCAGCAAGCCATGCGCGTGGATGGTTGCTTTGAATTTGCTTTCACGTTTTTGTTCGTTCCCTCAACAAATAGATACCACTGATGTTTATATTTTGCATATGCACTAGACATTTTTTCTTAAGTGTTCTGAAGTTTGAAATGTACGCGTTTGGTGACCTTTAATAAAGTGTATTTCTTAATTGAGTGCGTGAAGTCGTTTGTTCTTCAGTTATATAAGAAGATTTGACACAACCCGTCTCGCAACTCTATATAATATACTCTAATCTGGACCCAATCGGCTGAATTATTTTTTTTACCAAACAATATGTTCGGTATAATCATCTGTCACACGACCTGTCTGATCGAATATTCTTCTTTGTCATATCATTTGTTCATCCCAACAATATTTTCGGCATATTCCTTTGAGAAATGACATTTATCGGAGCTACTTCTAACGGCGTTGTTTTAGATTTTTTTCCGATGTTTGGACTCTGTTTCGAGTCTTCTTCAAGGGAGACAGTAAACGGGGGTATTTATTTTTGGAAAGTATATCATTATGTTTTGGACTTACATTCTGCATGTGGTATAAAGGTACATAATCTATTGGTGTCAATTCTTAATTTGTACATCAGGAGTGAACAGAGTGGAGACTGGAGAGTGTTATCAAGGATGTGTGTCATTTTGGTCAAACTATGAAACTTACATATTGAACTAAGGGAAGCAAGCGATTTTTGTGAAAGTTAATTTCACTTAGTCACTGGATTCTCACTAAACTTCTATCCAGGGATTGAGCAAATAGGATACGTCTCCTGTAACTGTTCCGTTTCAGATCATCCAAGAATTCACTGCAGTTTAGGCTTTGAGATCTACACGTGTAAAGAAAGGGTTGTTATTTCTTTTTAAAAATGGTGCATGCCCTTTCTAGTCCATAGAATCAAATTAGATAATCCTTCGATTAATTATCCGTTTCAGGTCATCCAAGAACTTCCTGGAGTATAGGCCTTAAGGTCAGCTTGCATAACCAAAGGACTGTTGTTTTTATAGAAAAAAAATGTCAGAAAATGTCACTTTTTTAGGCACTTACCTTTAGTTATGCTTGCAACGAGTTACATTCGACGCAGAATGGCTAGATCGGACAATGTTTTTTTCCGTTTTTTTTAATGATCCAGTCCTTTCTAATCCGTAGAATCAAACTGGAGTAACTGTTTCGTTTCAGATCATCCAGAAATTCCCTGGAATCTACACGCCACAGGGCTGTTATCTCTTTTTAAAAACTGTTCATGCCCTTTCTAATCCATGGAATCAAATTGGATACGCCTTTAATAACAAGTCCATTTTAGGTCATTCAAGAACTCCCTGGAGTATAGGCCTTAAGGTCTACAAACATTACCAAAGGGGCTGATATTTTTTATTTAAAATGGTTCCTGACCTTTTGATCCATAAAAGTGTAGAGGATACGCCATCAACAACTGTTTCATTTTAGATGATCTGAGAATTACCTGGATTTGGCCTGAGGTTTAACACGCGTAAACAAAGGCCATTTCTCGCTTAACTTTTCAAAAGGGCACAAGCAATTTTTTTAATGATTTAATTTGAATATTGCAATCATCAGACCAATATGAAAGCTTTTGATTGCAGTATTCATATCAATGCATGAAAAAAATGTTACTTAGGTCCTTTTTAAAAGATAAACGAGATTTGTCTCTTTGAAAAATGGTTCATGCCAAGGTTTATGGCCTATGACTTGATCTATAGAGCCAAATTGGATAACCCTTCAACAAATGTGCCATCCCAAGTCATCTAATTATTCCCTGGATCACATGACCCAAGATCTACATGCATAGCCAAAGGTTTCCAATAACTTCAAAAACAAGATTGATGCCATTGGTTATTGCCCTAATGGTTATTGAATCTTTCCGAAAATAGATCATGTGATCCGTCATAGAACCATATTGGATAAGGATTAAACACCTATTTGATTCATATGATCACTAAAAGCATATTTTGTTTCTAAAAGAAGCAAATAGATTTTTATTTACGCGTATTGACCTTAACCGATTTAATACGGATGGGTCATATATGACCCAAGACGAAAATCAGCTGTCAAAAATCAGTTTTAAGAGATAGAGTCTTGCTTTCTGCAGCAAAAATGTTTATAATTAACTGTTCCATTCAGGAAAAATATTGCTCAGGTCAGGTTACGGGCACTAGGATGATCTAGAGCATCCAACTATCCTTTTTTTTTTTGCTTTAAAGAAAGCTGTTTTTTTTGTTTTGTTTTGTAATAACAATTTAAAAACTAGAGTACATACTTGGAGTACATGAATATGATTACATACTATATGATTACATACTATCACATACTTGAGCCTTTTCAACAAATGTTTAAATTATTGCCAAATTCTTTTACAAAAACGTTCCGATTATTCCATCGTATCTCTCGAAGTTGTTTTTTAAAAACAAAAATACTGGGATCTGCACTAGCTAAATTGTATGAAATTAGTCGAACTGTCAACCACAATGCAGCTTTCTGTTTTTGTGACCTCAAACATATTTTTCGTACTGCCTTCCGTCTTTTTATTTCATCCTTTCAGAAATCAAGAAATCTATTAACTCTATTACCAGACAACTATTGGTTTTCTATCTCAGAAGACAGCATAAATCAAAAAATAACTGGAGTTGAAGAAGGGAACTCACTCTTCCAGGACATTAAGACGTATTAGAACTTGGTGAGAGAATTCCATTGTATATCTTTATCAATTTATATTGAAACTATATGATTATAAACCATAAAAAAAAACATCAGGGCACCCGATTGAAGCGATATGGATAGGAAGAGTGGAATCGCCAACTTCCTATTGTTAACATCTCGTGGATAAAGGGCGGGCTCTTCTCCCCATCTATTGGGTCAATCTGGGAAACGAGGGCTTAATATTGTATTATTGATTGTACGAACTTTCTTCTGGAAGGAGATTCTCTACTCATCCCGTGGATTTTGCATAAGTGCCTCTGCTTATGGAACCACCCTACCCATTTTTGGCCCTTCATACAGGAGTTTGATGAAATGCATTCAATAATATAAATAGGATCAAATCGTTTGTCAGATATGACCAGTGCTATCGGCAGGTGCCTTGCTACAATAGATGGTAGTATCATCATCATCATCATCAAACATATTTTTCGTACAATATCTTCTAAATCATTTACATGAATACGCATTCGCGTTCTAATGATCTGACTGCACCACTCCCACAACCTTTTACCATTTGGACAAATTTTGAGTCTATCTAAAATATTGTTAATTAATCCAGTTTTTTTTGCATACCGGTGAGGTATTTCGAACGTTGTAGGCTGAAAGTTTCTCTTGTGTAGCAATCAAATTGTTCATGAAACAAACCATTTTGGAAGAAAGAAAGAAAGAAAATGGTGATTAATATATTTGCCTATAGTGTTAACCAATCAATTTCAATATTTTCTTCAATTTTCGAAACACATTTAAGTCCACAAAATGACTACACAAAAATTTTGTGGAATTTAACCGCAACCGTTCATTCTCTACTTTTTTGTCAGTTTTTGCGGTATTCTGAACTCCAGTAAAAAATTCTCTTCAATAAATTCTTTATTAATATTTTCATTATAAAGCAAATTTTTGTTAAAAAGAGATTTCATTTTGTTTTCTGGGTCGATTAGGCGTAAGCTTCCTTTAAGATAATCTAAATATAATTGGTTTCGTTCTACCCTGAAAATCAAAACATTCCAAATGAACTGTCCACAAAACTTTTTAATTTCCGCAATGTGCCTAGTGAATGGTGGAAATACTTGGGCAACGTACAAAACCTTGGATAATATGAAGGTATTCAATATTTGACATCTCTCATGAAGATTTATATTTCTAATACTATGTTTTTGCATCATCCCCTTGATATGAGCAATCGATGCATCATAATTTGCAACAACTTTTAAATACCAACTTTTATAGAATCTGACTCCTAACATTTTTATTTTGCAAACTTCCTTTATCTTCTGTGGTCCTAATATAGCTTTATTAAAGCGTACATACGAAGATTTTTCAAAATTTATTCTAATTTTTGCATACTTTGAGTAGCACTCGAAAATAGTCAATAGCAAATAAAACTCTTGTTCTGATCGAACAATTATATTACAATCATCAGCGAAAACAATGACTGTTATGAATTTATCGTATACCCAAAAACCTTGCAAACAGTTTGAAATATTCTTAACTAGGGGCTCTAAATACAACACGAATAATACCATGCTCAATGGACACCCTTGTCTTACAAATCTTGATATTTGGAAAGTATCTGTAAGAAAGCCGTTAACAATAGCTCTAGATGAAGCTACACTATACACATTTTTTAAGCAATTTATGAGTTTCTCGGAAAATCCAAATTTCTTCATTATTTTCCAAAGGTAATCGTGATCAACTCTGTCAAAGGCTTTATTTAAATCAATATTTACTAAACATCCCTTAAACCTCTTATTCTCGCATGACCTTGTCAAAATTCTTCGTAAGTCCTTTAAATTGTCAACGCATGACTTTTTCTTGACACACGCTGTTTGGCCGATTCCAACCACTTTATGAAGTTTATTCTGTATTCTTTCGGCTAAAACTTTGGTAAATAATTTGTAATCGCAATTCATCATAGATATTGGTCGATATTCATCCAGAGATAAACTGTTCGTTTTGTATTTCGGAATCATGGCTATAATTCCCTCTGAGAACCCTTTCGGTGGCAAAAAGGAACCAGACAGATATGCGTTAAAAACTTCTATAATATCATCCTTGATAACCTCAAATTTTTTTAAAATAAAATTCGTAGGTTATGCCATCGGGTCCTGGGGATTTTTTCCGCTTAACTGATTCCAAAACTCCTTTCAATTCGTCTAAGGTGATTGGCGAAACCAAATCCATTCGATCATTTTCGCACAAGCTAACTGTCAAGATATTCAAGGGGTTATTAGTCTCATCCTGGATTGTTTGTAATTCTTTTTTTATTTATAAAATAATTTGAGAAATATTGATAAGTTAGCTCCCTAAGTTTTGATGAGTCAGTCACTATAACATCATCATGTTTCAATTTAAAAACACTACCTCGTTCCTGGCGTTTTGCTTGTGCTGCAATTTGAAAAATGTTAATCATCTCCCCTTGAAGGAAGTTTTGAATTGTAAAAGTGTTCCCTAAATGATTCAGTCTTTCTGATTTTTTTTCAAGTATCCTAGATTTAATCATTCGTATATCAAAATATGTGTCTTCACCTCTATTCATTTTTTGCATATATTCTACCATTTTACTGTAAAAATACTGCTTTTCATTAGTTACTCTAGATATATTTTCCCAACTTCTTGCCTTGTAGAACTGCTTACATTTCACTTTAAAAACTTCATTCCACCATTTATTTTTATCATTGTTATACTCTTGTCGTAATTTCCAAGTTTCATAAGATCTTGGAAACTGCTCTGAAACCTCTTCATCTTTTAAAATTGTTGGATTAATTTTCCAATATCCTTTTCCTCTACTTATTACCATCCTTTGATCTACTTTTATTTTCATACTTATTCCACAGTGATCAGAAAAAGCAACTGGTTCTGTTTTGAATTCAAGAATATTGTCAACGAAATCATGCGGTACATAAAAACGATCCAAACGAGATGCAGAATTCAATCTATGAAAAGTGAACTGATTCCGTTTCAATTCCCAGGCGACGTCTTTCCATCGAAATGCTTCAATAACTTGACGAAGTCCAACACAATAGGTTTTCGAATCTCCTACGCAATCTGAACTATGATCAATACAGTTAAAATCTCCTCCTACAACGTTCACAGAAACATTTGCCTTTGCTAAATGCGGCGCCAGATCATTAAGAAACAGCTCGTCGCGTTCTTTTCGACGGTTCGATCCCGAAAAAGCATAAATATTCACAAAATTTATATTATCAATCACTATAGACGTAATACGTCCGTTCAAACCGAATAATGGCTGACTAGATTCAAATGAACTCCGTATCAAAACAGCTGTCCCAGATTCCCGCTCATTAACATTGACAAAGGGCAAATGAGATGGAATAAACGAAAAATTTGAGTAACAAACCTCTTGTAAAAAGACAATATCTAAATCGTTATTCAATATAAATTCTTTCAAGAGGCTCTTGTTTATCAAACTACTACTACTGTTCAAGTTTATACTCGCTAATTTTATAATATAGTTCATCTCGTAATCAAATCTAATACAATTCCGAAAATTAGCTTTTACGTTAATACACAACCGCCCATAACCATCTGTACCTTATACAATTAAAAACTGCATACAGCTCGCTCTTGACTAAACCCTTGTTATTTGACTATTTCCAAAAACTACCACCTCACTCGTTACATAGTTCCATTCCCGTACGTACATCTCCGCCAGTGGAGCTTGAATCTTCGTTAGCACTCACTTTCATTTGCTTTGATTTGCTACGTGTAAAACGATCCAGTTTCTCACTTAATGTACTTCCCTTCGTCCCTGTGAAAGCTTTTTGTTCATGATGAACCCTTTCCAATGGTGGCTCGTCCGAATCCGATGTTCCCTCGGTAGCTTTCTGTTGCTTCCTCCCTCTTTTGCCCGTGACCTTGATGAATTCATTCTCAGTCACTGCCGCACTATCATCGTTGCCTTCTGCTACTCGCGTTGACTCCACTTCAGGTTCATTGCCGACACTGGTAGATGTTTGACCGCCACTGTCACAGTCATTCTTACTCACCTGGACTATCCCTTCATCGCTAGGCTCACCTTCCGTCAGCCTCTGGTGAGCTGGGGTCGATCGTTGCGTTAGTATTTGACCTAGTATAGTCATACCTTGTGTATTTGTGTTATCTCCTTGTCCTTGATGTCGTTTCAGCCATTTGTCCCCGCTTTTCAGAATTCCGCTATAGGACGTCCCCTGGTGTTCGAGTAATCGATCATTTACGGTCTTTCTCTCCGGACACTCCGCTTTTAAATGTTCTCTACTACCACAGTGGTCACTAAGTGGATAATGCCCTCATAGAAAACTCTCGCTCTTACGTTCCTGATAAACACCGTTGCCGGTACCTCTTTCCCTTCCTTTAATTCCAGGTATACTCCGCGAACAGACGTCCAAATCGGGAATCCCGTTTCTTCTCCATACTTCTCCCTAATCATACGAACGACCTTTCCAAATCTTTGCATAGCTACTGAAATCTCCCGATCATCAATCTCTGGGGGTAGATTGAACAGTCGCACGTACCGCACGATGGCATTCGCCGAGGTTAGCTTTACCTCCGTATGTTCATACTTGTTGTACTCGAACAACAACGTCCCCGGCAAATCACACAAAACATTTTTCATATCTTCTTCCTTCTTAAACTTAATAATTACCGACATTTCGCTTTTGTCCTTGTACATTGATAGTAATTTGTCACTTTTCAGATTCATCTTCGATTTCATGAACCTAAATATCTCACTATCCGTTGGTTCTGGAACACCACGCTCGAAACTGATACGCAGTGAATTAGCCCGTAGTTCTGTTTCCGCCATTTCAACGTAACTTGCCTCCTATTTCACAATATTACCACATGTGTCCTCAGCTTAGCTGACTCTGAGTATTGACGTCTATTTATTTCCTCGGACTAAATTACACGTCTATCTAGCACGGAATCCAAGCACGAACTGAGTCCTTGAGTTGTAATTATGATGTTCTAAGGAATCAACACCATACTTTAACATATTCTGTCGAGATAATTAAAAGTGAAATGCTTCATGACAAAATTTTACGCCTGTCCAGTGGTATAACAGATCCTTTTCATTATTTACGACACTCCAAGCTGTCCTTGAGCTCAGATCTTAATATTCAAATCAATCAATATGAAGATCTTTGATGTCCCCACTAGTTTTATGAGTTGGAATAGCTCCACAGCACGTCATTACAGCATTACAAATACAATACAGAATTCGTTGAACATCTACGACACTCCAAATTGCCTTTGAGCTCAGATATTCAAATCAATCAACATGAAGATCTTCAATGTCTCAACTATGTTTATTAGCTGGAATAGCTCCACGGGATTTCGTTACACCATTATAGACAGATGATAGAATTCGTTGAACATCTACGACACTCCAAACTGTCCATGAGTTCAATTCTTTTTATTCAAATCTATCAACAAGAAGATCTTCGATGGTATAGCATGAATTTACCGCCAAAAATCGTGTATGGCGAAGGATATCTAGGGAAGATCCATAAAGTACGTCAAGCAAAACATTTACCATTTTCAATACCTCTGTCCCCTTCTTCACACTTCTTGTAATGAACCTCTATTTTTTTTATTTGTCACGCTGCTCAGACTCCCCCGTCCCAGTAAGGACGCATTTTGTGAATGGTTACCAGTCTACTAAGTATTTTTTCCGATGAAGAAGATTATTATTTAGAAACTTAATCATTGATACATTGCATCCAAGAAGTTTACCCCTAGTGTGCTGCATGTTTTCAGCAGTGTACCAGAACTTAACGTGTCGATTCGAATCTTATTGTTTTGATGATTTCAGAACTAAAATGAAAGTTTTACTGAAGTGCCTTTTTTTGACAATCTTCCAGAATCACATCAAAGTGTGGTGAAAAGCGTTTGAAGTGAAATTATTCTCACGTAAATTACTTTACTCTTTGTTATAAATGTTAGTCTTAGTAACAACCATTTTTGTGCGATACTAAAACCAATTATATTGACGATTGAATGTATTGAGAGCTTTATTCGGTTCTAGGTACGCAATCTTCATTTATTGGTTGGACTATCATCTGGTGGTTTCAATGCTTATAGAAATGTTAAACATATCGTACAACGTACGTGATCATATTGAACCTCAAGCTCAAGACTCAATTGCAGTTCTGACTGAGGATACTGTAATATGTATAATAAGTTTGAAACAAGTAAGTATGAGAGTGCCAACGCCTTCGGGGTGCAACTTACTCTTATTCTGATCGATTATGGAGTAGCAATAATTCACATGTACATCCGGTCATCAAGATACGCCGTGGTTCCCGTAGACCAAGCGAAACGAAAGAACAAAAAAAAATTTGGATGCAATGCTTGTGATCATAACAACATGCTTTCTTTTTCGTACTTACGTAAGTACTGTGTAATGATGTCCATTAGAGCAATTCCAACTAACAAGCAAGCTTCAGAACCTATGAATAACTCTATTGGTCTTTTAGACCTCTAATATCTGAACTCATGTATGGTACCGTAGATATTCCGGGAATGTTATGGAATGTTTTGAAGTACCGTAGATATTTTGGGAATGTCATATACTGGGGTAATGATGTCTCCTTGGGTTTTTGCAACTAACACATAAGCTCAGTAGCCGTTGAATCAATCTGTTGGTCTTATAGACCCAGAAGATCTGAATTCAAGAATGGGTTGGAGTACCGTGAGTATTCAGGAAAAATTGTATTGTATATTTACTGGTGTAATGTTGTCCCGTGAGGCTTCACCAAGTAACACACAAGCTCGGAAACCTATTAATCACTCTGTTGGTACTGTAGACCTCCAATATCTGAACTCATAAATAATTTGGAGTACCGCAGGAACTGAGAATGTTATGATTTGTGCCTCCTGTTGTGATGATGTCCTGTTGAGTTGCTCCAACTATCACACAAGCTGTGGACCCTATGAATCACACTGTTTGTGTTGTAGACCTCCAATATCTGAACTCAAGAACGGTTTGGAGTACCGTAGCTATTCTGGGAATGTTGAATTTCTTATATACTGATGTAATTATGTACTGTGGAGCTTCTCCAACTAATACATAAGCTCGGGAACCTTTTGAATTACTCTGCTGATCTTGTACACCTTCAAGATCTGAACTCAAGAATGGTTTGGAGTACCTTAGATATTCTAAGAATGTTGATTTTTTTATATACTGATGTAATAATGTCCCATGGGACTTCACTAACTCACACAAGCTCGGAAACGTATGAATCACTCTGTTGCTCTTGAAGATCCCCAATATCTGAACTCAAGAACGATTTGGAGTACCGCAGGAACTCTGGTAATGTTGTGATTTGTATACACTGGTGTATTGATGTCCCAAGGGGTTGCTCCAACTAACACACAAGCTCAGGACCGTATGAATCACTCTATCGGTGTTGTAGACCTTCAATATCTGAACTCAAGAATGGTTTGGAGTATCATAGCTATTCTGGGAGTGTTGATTTTTTTAAATACTGATGTAATGATGTCCCACGGGGCTTCTACAACTAACACACAAGCTCAGGAACCTATCAATCACTCTGTTGGTCTTGTAGACCTCCAAGATCTGAACTCGAGAATTGTTTGGAGTACCGTAGATATTCTGGGAATGTTGTATTTTGTATATACTGGTGTGATAATGTCCCATGGGTCTTCTCCAACTAAAACACAAGCTCGGAAACCTATGAATTACTCTGTTGATCTTGTAGACCTTCAAGATATGAACTCAGGAATAGTTTGGAGTACCGTTGATATTCTGGTAACACTGGGATTTGATAAAAATCGTTTAATTATGTGTCAAGTATTATTTACAACTTCAAAATAGGTTTAAGGCCCCGTGAAACGCTTTGTTGTTTATGTAGATCATCAAGATATGAACTCAAGGAAGGTTTGGAAACCCTAGAAGATCTCGAAAAAAATATTTTACCCCATATTTCAACTTTTAATGGATAGCATCCGTTTTTGAAGCAGTTTGTCCAAAATTTATGTTGAAACAAGACGAATAAAAATCCGTATTGAATCGGTTAAGGCATGTACTCCAATTCTTGGAATTTTCGAATGCCCTGAAATGGAACATGCATTCAATTCGTATCCAATCTGGCTCAAATGATCATCAAGAGCATTGATTACGCGTATTGACCTCAAGGTCTGTACTCCAAATCTTGGAATTCTTGGATTACCTGGAATGGAACGCATGTTGACAGCATGTTCAATTGATGATGGTCCGCTGGGAGCATGTACCATATCAAAAAAGCCGATAGCTGTTAGTTCACGCGTGGTGGTCTGAAAGCCTGAACTCCAGGGAACTCTTGGAAGACCAACAACATATGAAATAACATTTAGGTCTTTGTATTGCTATGATTATGATTATGTATCGTATTTAAAATTGTCCAAAGATCAATGAATTAAGTGAAACGAAGTGTAACGAAGATGGTTTCTTTTCAAATGTTTTTTTTTCCATCAGTATCTTGAAATGGTTGAGGATTGGAGCTGATTTGCACGTAGCAGGTAGCTCGTTGAACTTTCTCCTGCAAACTCTGTGTTAAGACGACTTATCACAAAGTTTCCATTCTCCCTCGAATCCCGAGCTCTTCAAATCATCCTCAAGGACGTATTGCGATGTGTCGAGATTTCGTTGATAATTTTCCAATATTGCATTGGGAATTGGTAATCATAAGCGCTTCCATAGGAAGAATTGAGTCTTCTTCGGTAAAAAGTTTGCTATTTTGCTGAAAACTCCACAGGTTGAGCTCAACTTGCTTTTGGGACTGTTAACATGAGTTATCCATTTTAACGACGGAACCGGGTATTCTGTCACCCTCTGAAATTAACATCCAAAGACGTTTTCAGGGCGATTAAGATCATGTACTTTGATCCTTCGAGGTTCAGCGACAATAGGTTCGAGGTTAAGAACTCATTCAGTGAGGCGACGTCCTGTTTATCTGTCTTTGCAAATCTTCTATCGACTGAAGTATCATCTGTCTCCAGTAGCCTTGCGAGCTGAGGCGTAGGATTGCCAATCCAGAGATGGCGAGTTCGATTCTCGGTCCGGCCTAGGATGTTTTCGGGTTGGAAGCTTTTTCGACACCCTGGGCATAGTGTATCCATTGTACTTGCCACACAAGATACATACTCATCTAATGGCAGGCAAAGAAAAGCTTTCAATCAATATCTGAGGAAATGCAGGCCATGTTCCAGTTGGAATGTAGAGCCATTTAAGAAGAGAAGAGAATCATCCGTAAAAAGTCAAAGAGAAGAGAATCATCCGTAAAAAGTCAAAGTTATCCTTTCAAATACAGCTTTGAGATGTCATTGATGATAAGCATAAACAGTATCGACCCTATGTTGCTGTCTTGTGGAACCCTGTTCTAACTGAACCACAAAGGCTTTCAATATCCTGAATTCGAACAAGCTGATATCGGTTTGTAAGATTTTTAACTTCTTTAAATCCTTAAACTTCCAATTTCACAATCAACAACCTGCGATCTTTTGTGTCCAATTGTGGTACAATTTGACTCTTCTTGTTTAGGAATATAAATTTATGTTCGTTCGTTGATGAATTGATTCATTAGGACTGCAAATTCAATGTTCATACGGCTATTGATTTTCACCTAGCCGAGACGTGAAAACCGCTCCGCTTTAATCATCAGCCTGCCACGCGACCACCAGTAGATATCGACTCTTCCAAGAAAACGGAAGTGTCTAGAATAGCCATGAATGCATCGATTAGCTGAAATTGAACTTGCCAGACGAGATGATTGATGAAGGTAAATCAATTTACTTCAGATGTTTCAACGTCGAAAAGTCAGACCGCAAGTGCGTGGATTTGCGAAATACAAAGATTAAATTGACCGGAAACCGAACTTTAATTACGTCAAGCGTTTCGGAGCTGCTTGCTCCGGTAGCATTCAACAGCTTTTTTGGCAATCCTCCAGCCGGCCGCAGCAAGACATGACCAGACGATAAAAATTCGAACGAAATTTGGCGATTGCCAAGTTGGCTTGTCACGTTGTCGCGTCGTAGCTATTCCGAACATTCCTTACGTTCATTTAGAGCAGATCTGCACATCCGATTGAAATTGTTTTAAAGGTTAAAATATAAACATTCTCTGTCATGTTATTGTATTCTATCACAATATTGGGTAAATTGGTACCTACTAAATTGCACAAGTCTAAAGCAAAACAAAAAAATCAAACACTGTCAGGATGTTCTTCAAAAAAGAACTACAACAAAATACTTTAACAAAATCGAGGAGAAATCAATTTTCTACATTTGTAAAGTAGTAAAATAAACAAGCATTTTACCATAAGAAAGTTCCTTTCTTCCTTTTTATAATTTGTTGTACATATTTTAATTAAACTAATTACTTTCCTATGATCGAAAATTGAAAAACAAATCTCATCGGATTCAGAAATGTTCGAAAAAAAAATTGCATTTCCGTTATTATCCCTCTCTTATTGGTATATGCGATAAAAGAAGTCGATAGGAGGAGAAACATAATTTAAAAAAATATCCAAATCAGCACTTCTTGATAATTTGAAATGAGAAAAAAAAAGTACGACTCCATTTAGTTCTGAACTCGATGTTTATTTCCTGACTAAGTTAAATAAAATTTCACTTTATTAGAGTGCTATTATTTGGTTGCCACACCAAAAAGTATAAATCAAGCACATCCTCACCAACCACAGAGCTCAAACGAACACACAGACACTCGGTGCTAGCAATTTAAGTGTGAGCTCTGCTACTGCTCTTCCAGGGTGAGCTTCTTCGGACCCGATCCCTCACCCAACTGGGTGGCCCGATGACGGGGCTGCCCCCGTGTCAGCAGCCATCAGGCAGCAGCGCAGCGGCGGGTCGGTACGGGGTCGGTCGGGCCAAAAGCCATTCCGAGGGTGCAAATAAAAACGATAAAAATAAAGCAAATAAGATTATATCTGGTCGGATGAAACGAAATAAATTGCACATCATATTGTGGTTTCGCCATTCGCTTGCAGAAATTGAAGAACACTTCCTTTGAACCGTCGACGACGACGACGACGACCGGCAGTGGATTTTCCGTTTTATTTCCGTTTATTCGAGAGAAAGCGGGGAACAACGGGTTGGAACTATAAATACAGAAAATCGTTCACTCCCCATGTATCGTGTTGGCTTGTTGCGGTGGGCCAATTTGTTTCGTTCGAAATTGTGGCTTTTTGATTGATGTGGTTCCACATGGGGGCCCTGCACGGGACGTCAGTTTCAGGATGAGCTGAATTCGAAAACTGTGAAAATGAATTCAAGGCCAAACGACTGGAAATGTCGAATAAATTGGGCAAAGAAATTTAAAACCAGTAATTAGTTTTCTCATCATGTCTAAATGCTATTGAAAGGAAACAGGTACTTGGTGCTTCTCTACGCGACTTAAAATGTCGAAGCAAATTGTTCGGCTCATATTTTATTCATCAAAAGGCTCACCATCCCACCATGATGAAATCCATCGAAATGCAGACCGAGGGGAATAACATGACTATCTCATCTCCCATGGTTCACTTTCAGCACTTCATGCCGCAGATCCGTTTCCTACTGACGAAAACATCCCTGGCGGCTGCAGTTGGGCTGCCTGTCAGTGTGGATGCTTCTGTACGCCCACCTGATAGCATTTGGTGTGACGCTGACTTGTGCCGTGGTGTGTCTGGCAGTCGATTCCAATTCTAACTATTTCACCGTCGGATGCTCGAACAGCTTGCAATCCACGAGAAAACGATTGGAAAATTGACTATGAATTGGCAATACGTGTCAGCTCCGTGCACAATGGTGCTCAATCAGAGGAATTTGGTTGATTTAAAGCTTCGTAGTGTTGGAATTTGGAACTAGTTGGAAAATGCCTTTGTCAGGGATTAAAGAAGAAGCGATACATCCGGCTCCCGGCCGAAAGTTTGGGTACAACCTATAAAAAAACATGACAAAGTTTTTGACACATGTTTCTTTAGTCTCATGAGTGTGGGAAGACAACCGTGAATCTATGCACTTTTAATGACAATTCTTAGAATGTTTGGGAAAAATCTAGTGTTTTTTTTGTTTCTTTATTAAAGAGGCTTGCAGCCCAAGGCTGGCTCACCTCTGAATCTAGTTTTTTTTTTAAATCACTGAAATAGTGATGAACGCTTTGGCTATAAGTTTGGGTTCACCTAAAACAAGTATACCTCAACCTAAAACACCTAAAACACTATACCTCAACCGTTTTTAGTATGATTTGAGCTCCCCGAGAAGCATATAAAAGCCAATGAGTTTAACTTACTGTCCAGTAATTATATTAAATACTAGCAAACTCGACGAACTTTGTTTTGCCCACAATTTAATAATTTTCATTCGATTCTCCAGTGTAGGGGTCAAAATCAGCATAGAAACATTTACTGCCTTCACAAACCTCCACAAGTCAAATTTGGTTCCATTTGCTTAATTAGTTCTCGAGTTATGCAGGAATTTGTGTTTCATTTGTATGGGAGCCCCCCTTTCTAGAGTAAGGAGGGGTCTTAAACCGTCTTGAGAACCTTCCCCTGCATACACATTTTCACGACGATTGGGCTAGTAGTTTCCGAGTCTATAAGGGTCAGAAAGACAACAATTCATTTTTACATTATAGTGTTATTTTTCAACAATTTTATGAAAAAGTAACTATAATTTAGCTTTCAATCAAATTTTCTTGGAATATCCAGTACATCACTTGTGCAGGACCGCTTTTTTACGAGGAGTAATGCTTTATTCACTGACCCAGCACACGCGTAGTAGTTGCCAGTAGAAATAGCAGAAATTTGAATGAATTTCCGTTGGAATTTTCAATTATTTTCGTTGGAAAATGGAATGAATTTCCTTTGAAAATTTGAATGAATTCGGAATTTGAATCATGTTTGGGATTTGAGACAAAAAAGTAAAAATTTCCTAAGAAAAATCATCCGGAAGGAAGCTCAAATTTCCAACGGAAATTCATTTAAATGTCATACAGAAATCCATTCAAATTTCTAACGGATCATCTTTCGAGTTTCCAATCGAAATTTATTCAAATATCCAACAAAAAACATTAGAATTTCCAACGGAAATCAATTCGAATTCTCAACGGAAAATCATTCGAATTCCCAATAGTATTTCTTCTGGTTTCCCAACTATCATTCATTCGAGTTTCCAACAGAAATTCTTTCGAATTTCCAAAGGAAATTCATTCGAATTTCTAACAAAATTTCATTCAAATTTCCAACAAGAATCCATCCAAATTTCCAACGGAAATTCGTTCGAGTTTCCAACGGAAATTCATTCCTATTTCCAACGGAAATTCATTCTAATTTCCAACGGAAATTCATTCGAATTTCCAACGGAAATGGATTCGAATTTCCAACGGAAATTCATTCGAATTTCCAACGGAAATTCATTCGAATTTCCAACGGAAATTCATTTGAATTTCCAACGGAAATTCATTCGAATTTCCAACGGAAATTCATTCGAATTTCCAACGGAAATTCATTCGAATTTCCAACGGAAATTCATTCGAATTTCCAACGGAAATTCATTCGAATTTCCAACGGAAATTCATTCGAATTTCCAACGGAAATTCATTCGATTTCCAACGGAAATTCATTCGAATTTCCAACGGAAATTCATTCGAATTTCCAACGGAAATTCATTCGAATTTCCAACGGAAATTCATTCGAATTTCAACGGAAATTCATTCGAATTTCAACGGAAATTCATTCGAATTTCCAACGGAAATTCATTCGAATTTCCAACGGAAATTCATTCGAATTTCCAACGGAAATTCATTCGAATTTCCAACGGAAATTCATTCGAATTTCCAACGGAAATTCATTCGAATTTCTAACGGAAATTCATTCGAATTTCCAACGGAAATTCATTCGAATTTCCAACGGAAATTCATTCGAATTTCCAACGGAAATTCAATCGAATTCCCAACGGAAATTCATTCGAATTTCCAACGGAAATTCATTCGATTTTCCAACGGAAATTCATTCGAATTTCCAACGGAAATTCATTCGAATTTCCAACGGAAGTTCATTCGAATTTCCAACGGAAATTCATTCGAATTTCCAACGGAAATTCATTCGAATTTCCAACGGAAATTCATTTGAATTTCCAACGGAAATTCATTCGAATTTCCAACGGAAATTCATTCGAATTTCCAACGGAAATTCATTCGAATTTCCAACGGAAATTCATTCGAATTTCCAACGGAAATTCATTCGAATTTCCAACGGAAATTCATTCGAATTTCCAACGGAAATTCATTCGAATTTCCAACGGAAATTCATTCGAATTTCCAACGGAAATTCATTCGAATTTCCAACGGAAATTCATTCGAATTTCCAACGGAAATTCATTCGAATTTCCAACGGAAATTCATTCGAATTTCCAACGGAAATTCATTCGAATTTCCAACGGAAATTCATTCGAATTTCCAACGGAAATTCAACGGAAATTCATTCGAATTTCCAACAGAAATTCATTCGAGGTTTCAACGGAAATTCATTCGAGTTTCCAACGGAAATTCATTCGAATTTCCAACGGAAATTCATTCGAATTTCCAACGGAAATTCATTCGAATTTCCAACGGAAATTCATTCGAATTTCCAACGGAAATTCATTCGAATTTCCAACGGAAATTCATTCGAATTTCCAACGGAAATTCAATTGAATTTCCAACGGAAATTCAATTGAATTTCCAACGGAAATTCAATTGAATTTCCAACGGAAATTCATTCGAATTTCCAACGGAAATTCATTCGAATTTCCAACGGAAATTCATTCGAATTTCCAACGGAAATTCATTCGAATTTCCAACGGAAATTCATTCGAATTTCCAACGGAAATTCATTCGAATTTCCAACGGAAATTCATTCGAATTTCCAACGGAAATTCATTCGAATTTCCAACGGAAATTCATTTGAATTTCCAACGGAAATTCATTCGAATTTCCAACGGAAATTCATTCGAATTTCCAACGGAAATTCATTCGAATTTCCAACGGAAATTCATTCGAATTTCCAACGGAAGTTCATTCGATTATCCAACGGAAATTCATTCGAATTTCCAACGGAAATTCATTCGAATTTCCAACGGAAATTCATTCGAATTTCCAACGGAAATTCATTCGAATTTCCAACGGAAATTCATTCGAATTTCCAACGGAAATTCATTCGAATTTCCAACGGAAATTCATTCGAATTTCCAACGGAAATTCATTCGAATTTCCAAAGGAAATTCATTCGAATTTCCAACGGAAATTCATTCGAATTTCCAACGGAAATTCATTCGAATTTCCAACGGAAATTCATTCGAATTTCCAACGGAAATTCATTCGAATTTCCAACGGAAATTCATTCGAATTTCCAACGGAAATTCATTCGAATTTCCAACGGAAATTCATTCGAATTTCCAACGGAAATTCATTCGAATTTCCAACGGAAATTCATTCGAATTTCCAACGGAAATTCATTCAAATTTCCAACGGAAATTCGTTTGAATTTTCAACGGAAATTCATTCGAATTTCCAACGGAAATTCATTCGAATTTCCAACGGAAATTCATTCGAATTCCCAACGGAAATTCATTCGAATTTCCAACGGAAATTCATTCGAATTTCCAACGGAAATTCATTCGAATTTCCAACGGAAATTCATTCGAATTTCCAACGGAAATTCATTCGAATTTCCAACGGAAATTCATTCGAATTTCCAACGGAAATTCATTCGAATTTCCAACGGAAATTCATTCGAATTTCCAACGGAAATTCATTCGAATTTCCAACGGAAATTCATTCGAATTTCCAACGGAAATTCATTCGAATTTCCAACGGAAATTCATTCGAGATTAAAACGGAAATTCATTCGAATTTCCAACAGAAATTCATTCGAGATTTCAACGGAAATTCATTCGAGATTTCAACGGAAATTCATTCGAATTTCCAACGGAAATTCATTCGAATTTCCAACGGAAATTTATTCGAATTTCAACGGAAATTCATTCGAATTTCAACGGAAATTCATTCGAATTTCCAACGGAAATTCATTCGAATTTCCAACGGAAATTCATTCGAATTTCCAACGGAAATTCATTCGAATTTCCAACGGAAATTCATTCGAATTTCCAACGGAAATTCATTCGAATTTCCAATGGAAATTCATTCGAATTTCCAACGGAAATTCATTCAAATTTACCGACGGAAATTCATTCAAATATTCAACGGAAATTCATTCGAATTTCCAACGGAAAATCATTCGAATTTCCAACGGAAAATCATTCGAATTTCCAACGGAAAATCATTCGAATTTCCAACGGAAAATCATTCGAATTTCCAACGGAAAATCATTCGAATTTTTCGAAATTTTGAAAAAATTTCAGAACATGATTCAAATTCCGAATCGGGGCGTTAAACGCCATAAAACCTAAATATCTATCAGTTTTGTTCACAAAAGATAAAAATTACAAACTTATGCACTATTGTATGATAAAAATTGCTTAATTAGGTTGGAAATTTGAATCTTTTTCCTATAGAAAATCGAATAAATAAACGTAGGAAATTAGAATGAAAGAAACTCTTTGGAATTGGAAATTTCTTCGGAAATGAAATGGATTTTCTTCTCGGAAATTCTATTGCAGATTCAAATATTCGAATCATTTTTTTTTCGGAAACTTGAATGCTTTTTATAGGAAATTCGAATAAGTTTTCCCCTGGAATACAAATAAATTTCCTCTGAATCAGCTTTTGAAAGGCGAATAAATGTATATTGGAATAAATTTCTAAAGGAAATTCAAATGAAATTTTCTTCGGAAATACAAATAGTTTTGTTCTGATACAGCTCCGGGATATTCAACAAAAATCCTAGATAATAGCAGACATTTACCCATCTTATATGAATGCACGACTACAATCGTTTATTGACACTAATTCCATCTAAATCGCATTGTGGTCATTCCAAGGTGAATACAAACAGATGTAGCAGTATGCCAATTTCATCATTCAGCCATCTTGGATTTTTATATGGGGCAGCCACCGAGTTTGTTTATGTTTTGCACTGAAAATGAATTTTTCACCCCCGCGCTAATCTCTCCCATTCCCATTGTACGGACAATTAGGCAAACAGACGGTGCAAGTTAGACTAAACATATGACGACAAACAACAAAAATATTTTCCCCTTGAAAAAGACACAATCCGCGTGTCGAAACGTCGGGTAAATAAAAAACTCGTTGTAATAAGTGCAAGACTGAGTAGCCGTTCAATAAATGAAATTAAAACGTACAGTCGATTAGAGATGGGTGTTCAGATCCGGAACCGTTAAAATGATCCGGATCTCTAAAATGAGTGAATGATTCGTGGATCATTTTTCAGAAGATCCGGATCACCAGATCAGCAACATTTTTTGAACATTTGTAAGAAAATGATAAAATGAAAAGTTCATTATTCGTACTCCATACGCTTGTAAACAAGAGAAGGTGAAGTTATTGTCAGTACATTCTAAAAGTGTGAGCCTGAATGACGAACGTTTCACTATTTTGCATTCGTCTTGCGTTTTGTTCTATGGATCCGATCCGGTTGAAAGACCCGGATCATTAGAATGAATGACCCAGATCTGATCCGTTCATCAAAGTGATCCGTTTTGCACATCTCTACCATAATCAGTAATTGCTGTAACTTTTTTGGAAAATATGTTCCAGTGCAGGCAGGACGATATGCCCTTACCAACTGGACACAAGTGCGGCTTTTCATCAACAGTTGCTTCCAAATGATATGGAAACTACCGAAATGTAATTCAAACCTGTTCAATGACCTTATTTTGGGTTTTTAATGTCAAGCAGATGGGGTTTTTTTTTATAAGATAGATGAAGGGCTATGAAACGTCTTTTGTTAAGATTAGCGTTTAGTGTTTTTTTTTTTCAAAAGAAATCTGTATTACGCGCTCTCTGAAATATTTTTATATGACTACTCACAGACAATGCATTTGCGACTTTTTGGACTACCAAATAACACAAACTTTGTATACATTGCGTTGAAAAGTAAAAATGTTGTTATAGGTATTGCCTTAGGGGGGCATATCGTCTTACCGTCTTACTTTGTGGTCTTACCCTAGATTGAAAACATTGAGGCAGGCCCACCTCAAGTGGTGTAGGTCTGAAAGTGAAACGAATTTCTGTCGGGTCTCATGGAAGGGAAGCATGAATACGCTAACACTTCGTTATGATACAACTGTCAAACTAAGGCAATAGGATTTTTTAATGTACAGCCTGCTATGGCCTGCTCACATGCATGAAAAGACGTTGTATGCTCAGGGACGCAGACTCCAATTTGTGTGATAACAGCGTAAACGGTATTATGAACGTTTATACCTGATTTATGTTGTAGTAGGGTTTCACCATATTTATGGATCCATGATTTGAATTAATTTCAAAAACTTATACCATGTTCGTTTATCGAGCGCCCCAACATCGATGTCATTATTTTTGGTATTATTATTCACGTATGAAGTGTATTCTTGTTGTTCATATTGCCAAAAAATGATTAATATCATCTGCACATATCAGATTCACCAACCGAGGAGGATTATAAATGTTCCTTGCTTGATGTATTCCAGCGTAACTTATCTGCAAGACCAAAGTATCATTGGAAAAAAATATTTCATTGGGTACGTTTTTATCATATAAATTACACAACCCTACATTAGCTCTTTTCCTCAACTCAACGTAAGTAGGTTAACTTTAATATTACATCTGTGGTTCTTTCGAAAAGTCTAGCGACAATTGTATTTGAAGCGCCAAAAAAAGTAGGATAAATCCTTGCACAATTTGAACTGGGCTGTGGAATCGATTAGCGTAGCTCGTGCCGTGATTATAGGTACCTTTATGGGAATTCATTGCTCAAAACTTTCTTTCGGCAGGAACAACTCTTCCCAAACTTTCTTTCCCCAACTCTGGGTGGTTGCTTGGCTACCACCGGCTTAGAATCACTAATCACTTCTAATGAACCAAGTCAGAAGAGTCAAAGCACGTCTTCACCGCTTCTAGGAAGCGAGCTTCCTAATTCCGCAAATAGTTTGCGGAATTTCCGGTCCGCTCGAGTGCACCCAACGCGTATTCAAGTAGGTATGCTATATGCTACTGCATGTTTGTTAATTTATATACACATACCAACATAAGCTGGTTCGCCTCAGAGCGAAGCGGTTATCGAATTCCTGACGAAATGAAAACTGTTTGTTTTCTCAGAATGGGGACCGACTCGAACCGGCGGAAGCGTTTAATGAATGTGCGAAATTCGAGGAACTCCTTAGGTAGTCCCATCCTCAAGCAAATGGAATCGATAAGCTGTATGATTCGTTGCCAGGCGAGTGGTGAAATAATTTGATAAACAGAATTCAATTTGGTTCCCCGGAGAGGAAGATGTTTTTAAACTTTGAATTTATGTGAATACGGTACTCGGAAATGTTGCATTGAATTCGAAGGATTACAAATCGGAGCAACATCATTGATGGAGGGTAAAAAAATATTTGTTTATTGTTCAAAATGAGAGTCAAAACAAGTGTCTAAACAAATTGAAATCGTTGTGTGCATTCTTTGTTGAAATATCGAATGAAAACGATCCAAGCACGGCATAATCAATTTCTATCATGGGCCCAAGGAAACTATGCTACGTCTCTGCGTATCATTTATTCTCACCCGTAAATACTCGAATTGCTTTCTGTTGAATTGCAAATAAAAATCATTACCTGAAATTAATTTCTTCTCCACAAAGTTGCCTCGTCATCCCCTCCGTTTATTTAGGGCATTCTTACTTCGCATTTTTTTTCTTCTTCGCTTTTTCTAGTTAAGGAAACTCGACAGTGCCGTAAGAAAGAACAACTCAAGCACCGTTCCACCGAGATCCCTCAAGGTTGTGTTGTATGGCGGAGAAGAAGCAGTCCCTCACAAAGGAGGACAATATGTATTCAAAAGAATCGCAATCTCGCCCCGATCAAGAGTTGAAATGAACCGAATTTGGAATTGCTCGCTAACTTGGTGCTCTTTTCCTGCTTGGAGCGTACCAAAACTGTTTCCTGTTTGCTGTAGCTAGGAAAAGTCTGACATTGAGGAAAGTGGATTAAGCAGCGCCAAATTTTTTATGGTTTGCTTAATATTTGTGTCATATTTGATTGCTATTTTACTTACAGATGTTTAATATAATTGAAAAGTGATGAAAACGTTTTTAAAATTGTTATGTTGAATTTTGTTATTCAATTTGAAAAAGCATTCATCTGTATAAACGTCATTGAAGATGCTTTTTACCCAATTTCCCCCTCAAGATATAGTCTAGAAGTTTATTGCTTTTCGAGAAGAATGAGGCAACGTTTACCTCCGTCTGCCACCGTCGTCGCCGTCGTCATTTTCATGCTCTGCGTTTCCAAGCAGGGGTTCCAATCTTCCGCTCTCGCAGCAACGAAAGGGGGAAAGCGGCGGTTTCACAGCGTTTTTCGAATTCAACTTGAATCGAAATCCGGAAGTTAGACTAAACTGTTTCTTTCTGCTTATCCTGTTCATTTTCAAAAGGTCCTGGTAGAAATGCTAATGGGATAGGTGGTCAGGATTCAAGTGCTAAGGATTGCGGAATTGAACAATTTGTCATACACACAGATAAAAATATGTTGTGATTTTAAATGTATTTTCATGCACATATTTGGAGCATGCAAATAAACGTAACATTCAATAGATCTCACTATTCTTTTAAATCGAAATAAATTTAAACTGTGCTTGCTTGTAAAGTTCAGTCAAATTTAATTGAATATCTAATGTTAATTCGTTTGATGGGATAAGCTGCAATTTTACACGTCGTTGAATTTTAAAAATTATTTGCTGTGCAACTAAACTTACTCCGGTTATACTTGTGGACGACACTTTTAATCTTGAATGCCTTGTTGCCGATAGATGGCAAACCAGGTAATACGTAATTGAACAATTAATAGTCTTATCTAACGCTTCCATTTATTATACATGTTTGGCAGTCCTGAAGTTTTGAAGAAATGTTTAAAGAAATTTGTATTTTTATTATTATAGAAACTTCAAATGAATTTTTGTTATGTCCAAAAAGGATACTCTCAGGAGATTTATTAAGTTTTGCTGGAATGATAAAGAAAATAAATGAAAGTTGATGAGCATTTTGAATTACTCCTGAATTAATAAAAAAAACACTCTTGGATCATCCTTTAAAATTGAATGGTGTTCTTAAGACAAAAATTAGAATTAGACTAGTATTAGAATTTATTAAAGCCAAACTTTTGTAGAAGCCTTGGAGGCTTTTTTGAACAGGAACCAGTGTAGTAATGTGTAGTGTGGACGAAAAGTACAGGCATTGGAGCTCACTTTGAATATCTTCCTTGAAAAGGATAATTCAGTTAACGTATCGGACACTCCATCACTTTACGAGAAAATATTGCATCAATAATTCATTGCTGATTTAGGGCATTCCATCATTTCCTCAGATCCAACTGTTAAGCTGTGCGATCCGACAACGCCCCCTTCTAAACAAGTGAAATATGGGACAGACAAATCGATTTGAATATTCGGGCGACCTTTTTTGGGTTTTGTCTTTTTGCGAAAAACAAAACATCCCTTATCTTCTCACGTCATCCAGTTGGACTACGCAATAAAAAAGTATCAACGAATCGTTCATTGTGATTGATGACAGCGACCGGTGTGAGAAATTCCCACGATGATGTAATACGTAACCGATATCCGAAATAAAACAATTTATCATGAACTAAACTCTTTTGTCTCTCTTTTTCAGTGTTTGTAAGTTTTTACTTGATACGATATGTGTGTATGTTGTTTAATTAAATATGTTTCTTTTTCTCTTCTTCTATTTCCCCACCCTCACCTCATCTTGCGTCGTCGTTATACAACCAAAACCGTCACAAACCAACCAAACCCAACCCCGTTTGTATGCGAAACTCAAACTAAACTCCTTTACTTGCATCGACACCAAAAACCAATCGAACAACCAAAAAAACTCAAACACCCCTCCTCTTGAATGACCCCGAACCCCCCCTCGAAAATCACAATAAACCAAACTCCAAACCCAAAAAAGGAATGGAATGATATGAATTTAAGGTGGAACACATCGGAATATGGTGGTGTCAAAGATCTACGAATACCACCGCATCGAATTTGGAAACCAGATGTTTTGATGTACAACAGGTTGTTATTCATTCTTACCTAAATAAAAAAATGCTACAACTAACGATCCTAAACACAAACGCTAAACTTTCGCTAAACTAACGTACATTAACGCTTAATTACACACTCGCCAACACTAAACGAATAGACTTTTCAGACTCGATCAAACATCGAACTCATTCGCATTCGCTCGCAAAATACATCGCTTTCACGCTGTAGCTGGAAAAATTCCTGTCACCCATCCAAACAAATTGTCATTCACAATAGAATTTTTCCAGCTCTGGTCGTGCGCACCCACTCACACTCATACTGCTACCTCACGCGCATTAGCCGCTCCATCAAGAGACCGACATACCAACAGGAAGGACACACCCAAGGAACCAAGGAACCTACAGTATTAAATCACTCTCATCAAAATACAGAAGCAATACTCTCTTTCCCGCGCGCGCAAATACTTTTATACAAATATACAACAAACCAACATTGTAGTGGACCACAATAAAAAAAAAACCGAATACGAAACGATCAGAAATTCTTGGTAGTGCGGGTTGAACGCGCGGAGTTCCGTTCGCTCGTGGAAGCCCCGGGTTGGACTCGGAAGCAGGTTTTGGGGTGCCTTCTTGCGAACCTTCCCCAGTCCTCCCAGAAAAAGAGTAGCCTCTGTAGTGTCAGTTTTTAAACAAAATGCTGTGATGCGGAAACTAACCGCGTTCCAGTGCCAGAGATAAAGAACGGAAATAGCAGACGGGCTACCACATTTGAAGGCATATCGTCACGCCTTTCGGTACACTGGAAGCAACCCGATGGGATTCGACGGAAAGCGTGGACGATGATGGGAAATTTGGTAACTGATTTGCGGTTTCTGCTGGAGTGGGGTTAGTTCCCGTTGATCGAAGTATTAGAATGAGGTTTCACGATTTGACGTAGTAGTGTTCACAGTGCCGGAGTGCTCGGGTAGGTGGTTAGAAGAAGCGCATTAGGTGCTTGAAATGTGAATTAAGGATCACGTCGCAATTGTCGCGTCGCGTATGTTTGAGAAACCTTCATGCCTATTTTTACTGAAAGTTCTTTTAAATTTGCATAAAATAATCAAATAAATTTCTATCAGCAAATCATTCGAAATTCCATCGGAAATTGATTTGAATCTACAACAAACACTCATTTGAATCATAAATTCATACAAATCTCCATTGGAAATTAATGCGAACTGCAGTCGAAAATTCATTCGAATTTCCAACGGAAAATCATTTGAATTTCCATCGGAAATTCATTCGAATTTGCATCGAAAATTCATTCGAATTTTTTCGGAAATTTCTTTGATTTTGCATAGGAAATTCATTCGAATTTCCAGAGAAATTCATTCAAATTTCCAGAGGAACTCATTTGAATTGACTTCGGAAATTCACTCGAACTTCCATCGGAAATTCATTCGAATTTCTATCAGAAATTCATTCGAATTTCCAACGGAAATTCATTCGAAATTCCAACGGAAATTCATTTGAATTTCCAACGGAAATTCATTTGAATTTCCAACGGCAATTCATTTGAATTTCCAACGGAAATTCATTCGAATTTCCAACGAAAATTTATTTGAATTTCCAACGGAAATTTATTCGAATTTCCAACGGAAATTTATTCGAATTTCCAACGGAAATTCATTCGAATTTCCAACGGAAATTCATTCGAATTTCCAACGGAAATTCATTCGAATTTCCAACGGAAATTCATTCGAATTTCCAACGGAAATTCATTCGAATTTCCAACGGAAATTCATTCAAATTTCCAACGGAAATTCATTCGAATTTGCAACGGAAATTCATTCGAATTTCCAACGGAAACTCATTCGAATTTCCAACGGAAATTCATTCGAATTTCCAACGGAAATTCATTCGAACTTCCAACGGAAATTCATTCGAATTTCCAACGGAACTTCATTCGAATTTCCAACGGAAATTCATTCAAATTCCCAACGGAAATTCATTCGAATTCCCAACGGAAATTCATTCGAATTCCCAACGGAAATTCATTCGAATTCCCAACGGAAATTCATTCGAGTTTCCAACGGAAATTCATTCGAATTTCCAACGGAAATTCATTTGAATTTCCAACGGAAATTCATTCGAATTTCCAACGGAAATTCATTCGAATTTCCAACGGAAATTCATTCGAATTTCCAACGGAAATTCATTCGAATTTCCAACGGAAATTCATTCGAATTTCCAACGGAAATTCATTCGAATTTCCAACGGAAATTCATTCGAATTTCCAACGGAAATTCATTCGAATTTCCAACGGAAATTCATTCGACTTTCCAACGGAAATTCATTCGAATTTCCAACGGAACTTCATTCGAATTTCCAACGGAAATTCATTCAAATTCCCAACGGAAATTCATTCGAATTCCCAACGGAAATTCATTCGAATTCCCAACGGAAATTCATTCGAATTCCCAACGGAAATTCATTCGAATTCCCAACGAAAATTCATTCGAATTTGCAACGGAATTATTTATTCGAATTTCCAACGGAAATTTATTCGAATTTCCATCGGAAATTCATTCGAATTTCCATCGGAAATAAATTCAAATTTCCATCGGAAATGCATTCGAATTTTCATAGGAAATGCATTCCAATTTGCATCGAGAATACATTCAAATTTACATCGGAAATTCATTCGACTTTCCATCGGAAATTCATTCGGATTTCCAGGGGAAAATTCATTCGAATTTCCAACGCAAATTCATTCGAATTTCCAACGCAAATTCATTCGAATTTCCAACGGAAATTCATTCGAATTTCCAACGGAAATTCATTCGAATTTCCAACGGAAATTCATTCGAATTTCCAACGGAAATTCATTCGAATTTCAACGGAAATTCATTCAATTTCCAACGGAAATTCATTCGAATTCAACGGAAATTCATTCAATTTCCAACGGAAATTCATTCGAATTTCCAACGGAAATTCATTCGAATTCATTCGAATTCATGAAATTTCCAACGGAAATTCATTCGAATTTCCAACGGAAATTCATTCGAATTTCCAACGGAAATTCATTCGAATTTCCAACGGAAATTCATTCGAATTTCCAACGGAAATTCATTCGAATTTCCAACGGAAATTCATTCGAATTTCCAACGGAAATTCATTCGAATTTCCAACGGAAATTCATTCGAATTTCCAACGGAAATTCATTCGAATTTCCAACGGAAATTCATTCAATTTCCAACGGAAATTCATTCGAATTTCCAACGGAAATTCATTCAATTTCCAACGGAAATTCATTCGAATTTCAACGGAAATTCATTCGAATTTCCAACGGAAATTCATTCGAATTTCCAACGGAAATTCATTCGAATTTCAACGGAAATTCATTCGAATTTCCAACGGAAATTCATTCAATTTCAACGGAAATTCATTCGAATTTCAACGGAAATTCATTCGAATTTCCAACGGAAATTCATTCGAATTTCCAATGGAAATTAATGCTAATTTCCAACGGAGATTCATTCAATTTCAACGGAAATTCATTCGAATTTCCAACGGAAATGCATTCGAATTTCCAATGGAAATTCATTCGAATTTCCAATGGAAAAGCATTCGAATTTTCAACGGAAATTCACTCAAATTTCCAATGGAAATTCATTTGAATTTGCAAAGGAAATTTATTCGAACTTTCAATGGAAATTTATTTCAATTTCCAACGGAAATTCATTCGAATTTCCAACGGAAATTCATTCGAATTTCCAACGGAAATTCATTCGAATTTCCAACGGAAATTCATTCGCATTTTCAACGGAAATTTATTCGAATTTCCAACGGAAATTTATTCGAATTTCCAACGGAAATTTATTCGAATTTCCAACGGAAATTCATTCGAACTTCCAACGGAAATTCATTCGAATTTCCAACGGAAATTCATTCGAATTTCCAACGGAAATTCATTCGAATTTCCAACGGAAATTCATTCGAATTTCCATCGGAAATGCATTCGAATTTTCATAGGAAATGCATTCCAATTTGCATCGGGAATACATTCAAATTTACATCGGAAATTCATTCGACTTTCCATCGGAAATTCATTCGAATTTCCTCAGGGGAAATTAATTCGAATTTCCAGGGGAAATGCATTCGGGAACACCAAGTTTAAAAATAGGTCAAGTGTAGGGCTTTTGAAGAAAAAAATATGAAGGGACAAAATGTATTTTTTCATACATTTATACATACAAATTTATATAAAACTTTATTCATGATGTCCCACAATCACAATGCTTTTTTGTCATCACAGAAAAGGTAAAATTATCCGTTTTAATGGCTGCATGTTTCATGTCACGAAGTAAGTGATTCTGAAAAATTAATAACACCCGCCAATTGTCCCACCTCGTTCCCAATTCCCTTTTGGGGTAGCAAAAAAAAAATGGAAAATTAAATTATTTCAACACCACGCCAACTCGACACCACCTACTCCGCTTCGAAACCACCACACCGCAAATGGCACCCAATTTGCGCCGGTTCAACCCAACTCCATCGACGACGACGATGACGACGGCGACAGGACAACGAAGGCGAAAATAATGCAATAATTGCACACTTTTCCCCTTTCGCTTTCCACCGCGCCGCCGGGTGTTGCCCCTCCGTTTGGATTCGGCTTCCGGCGAAAACTTCACGGCCGAAAAACGCACCACCAGTTGAACCTGTGTGTGCCCGTCAAACATTGGAGTTATGCCAAAACCCCCCACTCCGTAAGGAAACTCGCTTGTTGCTCGCCAAATCAACAGATGAATGAATATGAGAGTGGCTCACAGAAGGAAAAAAAAAAGAAATAAAAAAAGCTTCGGGCAACTTTCAAACATTGGTGCGGTGGACGGTGGGATATTTTGTTTTGCGAACCACGTGGTCAGGGGGGCATTTCGTAATTCACAATTAGCCACAGTGGAAGCACCGAAATACAAACACTGACGACACACATTGGGCACCCAAATGCTTGCTCGAGTTCTTTTGACTTGTTTGAAGGAAGGACATCCCCACTTTGATCCCACTGTTCTATTCCATCCCGTGCCCCGCATCACCCAGTAACTGATTCCGTTGAAGACTTCGTCGCGTGCGCCATACAGAACACTTGTCTCTGACGCAGCACCCTCCCTACCTTGGGCACCGTCAACCTTTCGTCCCGTCGCTGGCCAGGTGCGCCTTCGCAGCCGGAAAACTATCCCTCCGTCGACCGCGCAACGGGGCGACGGCGAGCGAGTTTCACTGCGGTTGAACTGAAATCTCGATGACCTGTAAACCGTACCGTAACAGCCCTGTGCATAGCGAGAATCAATCTATCAACTCAATCCTCAAGTAACTGTGCCTTGCCGTCACTCGTAGTAGAAACCAAAAAAAAAACGCCACTTAAGTACACAACTATCTCTCTTTGTCTCTGTTTCTCGAATAGAAAGCACTCAAACACACATCAATCAATCACACGTAAATCATACACTTGTTGGTTTCTTTTTTTGGGAGACGTTGATGAACTAGAGAGGAACGCTCGTATTTGCAGAGAAACTAGGATTTAAGTCGTAATTTTATAAAAGAATTTTTTTTCATCTAAAGATAATTGTACACCCTTTCACTTTTAAATTTTCTATTCACAGTTTAGCGGATCTGCAAGCATTTCAATAAGCACATGTTACAATTATTAAAAAAAAATATTTAGCACTTTTTAGATTTTTTTATTAAAAAAGTATGATTTCAGGAGTCGAGATACATTCAAACTTTTTTTTTGCTATTTTGCGATTGTTTTTAAAATGTGCATCCAAATATCTTCTTTTTTATAATTCACAATTTATCCCATGCAACTGCATTATGTACTTTCAAATAAATTTTAAGGCATGTCTTCAAGATAATTTCATGCCATTTAGTGTCAAGACTATAGAAATTCAAAACATTTACGAGGTACATACACTATTTTGAATATTTTTTAAACTATTTTGAAATACAACTTTTATTTGAAAATTTTCATCAGTACGATTTTATCAAGCAACACGGATGACAAATAATTCTTTACTTATAGTTACTCTTTCTTTCTTACTCTTTCTGAAGGCCATCCGATTTGTTTTCTTCTTCTTCTGAAGACAAAAATGCGTGGTACGGGATTAAAGTTTGATTTTTTTTTTTCAAAATGTAATAAAGTTTAAAAGTTACTTATGAAACTCAATTCAGTCATATATTGCAAATACACTCAGACCCTAATGAGGAAAATAGTGCATTGGGATTTATTTTGATTTAAGATTAAAGACAATGGAAATGTTGCTGTTGTAGAATATATAGATTATTGGAAAATATGACAACGATATCAAACTGCATCTGATTCAGATATATATGATTGCAGATTTTGGCTTTTATTGAAATTTTTAAATCAATTCCGATGTCACAAAATTATTTGATTGCTCAAAATATTCACGTTTTTCTCAAATAATAAATTTAGAAACGATGATTTTGTTGGAAATCCATTGAATTAAAATGAAAGTAATAGCTTTTCCCGGTAGTTTAAGGTCATGATCAAGCAATAGCAACAGTATGGTGCCTTAAAAGGTTTTGATTCCAAATATTTTCGTGTTGGTTGAATTCGTTGATAGTTCTGCTTCATCTTTCAATAACATTGTGAGTGGGCGGGGTAATATGGACACCCTAAGGAATCGCGTTATTTTCACATGGACAACTTTGTAATATAGGGTACCTAACCCACTTACGATAATCCTAAATTGAAGTACTAAAGCTTGAAGTCAATTTAGTGGCAAACAATCAGATTTTGTGAATTTTATGACAATGAAAATCATTATGAAGAAATCCCGTCTAAAAAGTATGCGGGTAAAAAGGACATAGTGTGTGGGTAAAACGGACATGTTACGAATTGAGGCTTATAACATTGAATTTAGTTGATGAGCTGTATGCATAGGCTGAGCATCTATAAAATGAGCCTCTTGAAACAAAAATGTTGGATAATAATTGATATATTGAAATTTTACAATGATTTTATTAAAAAAGCATGTTACATCAATAAAAATCACTTAAAATTCCATCGGTCTGAACAATATTCGGAAATACGAATTTCCTAAGGAATGCTTGACGTTTCCGGAGGTAAACTATACAAACTTTTCAGAATAAAATTTCGGTGAAAGTTATTTGATCCATATTATCCACACCAGATCCATATTCTTGAAAAAATCTGAAAAATCGGATTTTGAGATAAATTATCAATTTAACCTGCACACAATCTTTGAATAGACTAAGTTTGGGATCCTCGAAGAATATGCGGATTAATTTTGCCGATTTCTGTGTTAAAAGCTTTAATACTGCACATCAAAGATTACATCACCATGGCATTTCAGCCATAGTTCACATTGAAACAGTAGTAAACAGAACAGTTTTCATTATTTGTATGTTGTAAAACATGTCGTACCGTCATATGGAAGGAAGATGATCATTGAGGTGAAAATGATCATTTGATGTGTCAGTCAAAAGTGCCTAATCGTTGTATGAAACGGTGGTCTAGTAGATTAACCACATTATCTGTTCAAGTAATGTTACCGATAGGTAGAAAATCCGAGTTTTTCGATTATAATCAAGAAAGTGTAATTCGTGGAAGAAAGAGATATATAGTCATAAATGACGCTATTTTCGTTACAAATATTGACTTCGTAGACTCCTTTAGTAGTAAATTCAACATTTGTACAAATAATCCACACGGAAGAAATAAACTACCCAATAGCGAGTTCAATTCACCCAACCTCGAACATCCGTACGGGAAGCCAAAATTGAGTAAATGGGGTCGAAGTAGTTTGCCTTTACTCCCATCAACCGTCATTCAAAACATTCCACTAAAAGAGCTAAATATATTTTTCTGGAAATTTACTCCCATGTTAAAAAAGTACCCAACGGAAAATTTATTTACCCTACTGGAGGTTTAATTCACTTAATTTCGACCTCAGGTAACAAAACTCAAAATTGGCTTCCCGTATTGAACTGGCGTCGTTGGATTGTTTCGCTCTTTTGTTTTTGACAACAGAAAAAAGAGTGGATGAAAGAGAAGTGAAAAAATAACTCAAAAGTAAGTTAAAAAAATCTCAACGCTGAGTACTTTTTTTCTTCCGTGTAGTGTATTTTGACAGCTATGTCATTATGAGTTTAGTAGAGTTGTCTTGATCAACTTCACCTCAAACCAAATTACTTGAAAAAATTATGATAATTTAATTTATTTTAATAAATGCGAACGCATTTCAGGAAACTAAATATGTTGATTATTGCAACGTACACGCCCGTTTCAAATCACTCAGAGACTGAGTGAAATTGTACTGCCGTTTTTTTTCCACGGAAATCGTACTTAATTTTCGTTTAAAGTGGAACAACTCAAAATTTGAGTAGTTCTACTTTTTACGAAAATTGAGTTAGATTTCCATGAGAAAAAAAGAGACGGCAATACAGTTTCACTCAGTCTCTGAGTTATTTGCAGAGCATTAGTGATAAATCATAGATTTAATCATGATTAATGAATAATGGGTTATTTAATCATTATTCATTAATCATAATCATACAAAAAATACGATTAAATAATTAATCACTAATCGTTAATCATAGATTTTTGCATTTAATCATTAATCACTAATCATATTCATGATTGTATTGAGTTTATTCATTAATCATCAATTTTAATCATTGCATACATCGCTTTTATTCATTAATCTTTAATCATAATCATACAATTTCAAAGGTAAAAAACATAATTTGGTCGAACGGTTACTTGATCACTATGCAAATCATTTAATTTGATATTGTTCACTATGCAAATCATTTAATTTGATTATTCATAATCATTAATCATTAATAATTTCGGTCGTTAATCATTAATCATACACATATTGTGTCAACATTTAATCACGATCGGTGATCATTAATCATACTTCAAACGTTTTATTCATTAATCATAATCGTTAATCATTGTCAAAAATTAATTTAATCATTAATCATAATCATTATTCATTGTCAAAAATGAATAAATCATTAATCATAGAGTTAAATGATTTAATCATAACAAATTTAATCATTCATTAGAAGCTTTATTCATTAACGCTCTGGTTATTTGAAACGGGCGTGTATAGTAGTACATGTTATGAAGCTTTTTGTTTCAATTTAAAATGTAATCACAAAATGTTATTGAATGTTTTTCCCTAAAAATGATCATCTTCCCCCCGATGACGGTACTCATAATTAGAAACAAGTGATAAGATCCACTTGATAGAGTGCCAAATTTGTAACGTTTTAGCTCAAATGGGAACTCTCTCCGATTTACCCACCCTGTCCGTTTTACCACCATTTACCATTAAAAACGTTCATTGAATCATCGGCAACCATAGTACACACTTACCCCGTTTTTTCACTTGGGCCGGGGTACCTTAAATAGATGTTTACATTGGATTGATCGCCGCGAGTTAATGTTTTGGAATTTTATCCATTATTTTTTGGCGAGAAAAGACAAAACAATGAAATTGCCAGAATGTCCATATAACTTTGTTGTACGAGAAAGGCAAACAAAAATCCAATTGTTAAGATTTTTTGAGAGTTCACGATTTCCACTACAACTGGATTGAGTCCATATTTTGCTTAGAATGTATTTTCAGGTTATTAATTTTACAACAAGCTTCGGCATAGAACGTAACAGATCTCCGAAAGTAAATTATGAACTTGATTATGAGTCTTTGACAAAGTTTTTCAAGAGAACTTTAGCTACAACTTTAGTGAAGACACAAACCTTGTTATGTTGTAAAACAGAATAAATGAATTTTCATCTCACTTTTAAGCGATTGATCATGAAGCTGATAATTTCCAAAGAAGCTCATTAACTTACTGATAACATGTCTGGAAATTCCTCTCAAGTGCGCAGAGAACTTAAAATACCAATATTTCTTAATTTTCTTATTCCCATTCTCTACACATTGCATACAGAAATGTATTAAAATCTACCATTCCTTGAGTAATGGTGTCTCGTAATTATCTCACTCTTTAGAATTTGTACCGGAAATTCTTACGAGTTTCAGCACAAAACTCTTCTCAAATGCAACGGAAAATACTCTTAAATTTCAATTTTTTTCTAAATTTTAACAAAAAAATCTTAGAAAAATTTCGAAGGTAAATCCTTCTGAATTAAAGATTTTCCTTCCAAAAGCCTTCCAAAATTCAAAACAATTTTAACTCGCGTTTTCAAAGGCACTCCACTCAAAACGGAAGCAACGAACATTTTCATTATTCCAGCTCTGCTGCGTCGCAGTATGCGTGGAACATTGCAAAAGATATTTGTGCGTCGCTTCCGCTTGGAGTGGGGTGCACTTGAAAACGCGAGTGAAATTTGCTCAGGATTTCGGAAGGTTTGTCCTTAAAATAGTTTTATATATAGAAGACATCAATTCTTTAGGTTATCATCTCATAAATGAATGGAATAAGTATAGATCCGAAGGTCAGCTAACAAAAATCATTTTTGTCAGAATATCAGTCTATTACTTTGTTCGCGCACGGCTGTTCGGATTTTTACTGAGCTGCAAAAATAAAAACAGACTGTCAAATGACCATTCGGCTAACAAGCCAATTTATCCAAACGACCTGTTCGGCCAAACAACCTATTCGATCAAATAACCTGTTCGGCCAAATGACATATAGGGCCAAATGCCATATTCGGCCTAATGACCTATTCGGCCATATGATGTTTTCAGCCAAATGAACAATTCAGCCAAATGACATGTTCGGCCAAATGACCTATTCGGCCATATGAACTTTTCGGCCGACGTATTCATTCAAATAATCTTTTCGGCCAAATGACCTATTCGGTAAAATGACTTATTCGGCCAAATGACCATGTCCGCCAAATGACCTGTTCGGCCAAATGATCTATTCGGCCAAATGACCTATTCGACCAAATAACCTATTCGGCCATATGACCTTTTCGGCCAAATAACCAATTCGGCCAAATAATCTGTTTGGGAAAATGACCTATTCGGCCATATGACCTTTTCTGCTTTCCCTCTTTTTCGTCAAAAGACCTGTTCGGCCAAATGATCTATTCGGAAAATAACCTGTTCGGCCCAATTACCTATTGCCATGTGACCTTTTCGGCCAAATAACCAATTCGGCCAAATAACCAGTTCGGCCATATGACCTTTTCTGCTCTATGACCTTTTCGGCCAAATGACCTATTCGGTAAAATGACCTATTCGACCAAATGACCTATTCGGCCAAATAATCTGTTCAGCCAAATGGCCTATTCAACCAAACGACGTATTCGACCAAATGATTTTTTCGGCCAAATTACCTATTCGGCCATATAATTTTTTCGGCATTCTCCCCCCTCCCCGTTCGGCCAAATGACTTTCGGCCAAATGGTTTGATCGGACTAGTGGCATTCGGTCAAATGGCTTTCGACCGAATAGGTTACGGCCAAATGACCCTTCCCCGTTTGGGGTAACTTAAATTTTCCCGAATTTCCTCGGGATAATGTTTCCAATTTCTTCGATTGTTTAACATTTTAGATTATTGAAATTTGTTTCGACTTTTTTCGGGAAATTGTTTTGTATTTCCCTCAAAAATTGTTATTATTTTCAACTATTTTTAATTTAAACGGAAGTTATTTGAATATTCTACGTGAAATTATTTGACATTTCCATCGATTTTCCAGGGAAAATTCTATTAAAGCTTCCTATTTTCCACGGAGAAAAATGCTTCAAGTTTCTTCGGGAAATTATACAAATTATACAAATTATTATACAAATGGAAATTATTTCAAATTTCTTCGGAAAATTGTTTCATTTTTGTTGGGAAATTGCTTCGTATTTCCTTGGGAAATTGATCTGGACTTTTAAGTAGAAATTTATAAGAATTTTCCCCATGGAAATTTGGGGAAAGATTCATTGGAGCAACTTTGAATTTTCCTGGATTCCAAAATTGATTTGCAATGCGTAATTCTGGAAATTTCGACACCCATTAAAGTGAAAGCTTTGAGAATTGAATGAAATGCATTTTTAAAGGGTGAAATGATGTAGTGTGTCTATTTTTCTGGAGATGAAATCAATAAAAATTTGTTTGCTAATGTTTGAGTATTTTTGAAGTTTTGGCTTTTCAGTCTGTGGTTTTTTTTAGAACAACCGTTTAAGATCTGTCCCAACGTTTCGTCTAATTGTTGTTGCCTTCATCAGGGGAAAATCATGAATGTAGTTCTATGTCTAACGTCTTTGCTAAGGAGATTGTCTTTTTTAAAGTTGGTAGATGGTTCGTGTAATATGTTTCATAAATTGAACTTGAATTCATATTCTAGAATTAATTTTGTTTTGCACTATTATGGATGGAGTTACTTTCAGCTGATGTTAAACAATTTGCCGAAACGGTGGGTCAGATCTTAAGTGGTTGTTCTAAAACACCCACATACTGAAAAGCCAAAAACAAAAAAGTATCACCTGTCATAAGACGAGTTTAGTATACTACTTCATTTAATACCACCACGTTGTAATCTTTACAGATATGTATTTCTACCTCAACTGTAAGCCCGTCTTCAGTGTCTCGTACTTGACTAGACTAAAGTCCAGTCAAATACGACACACTGAATACGGCGGGCATTACGGTTGAGGACGAAATACTTTCTGCAAAGACTACAACGTGCTTAAATTGAATGAAATAGTGCACTCTATCCCACATTAATAGGTGGTACATCCTATTTTTTTAGGATAACTCTTTTTTGTTGATCCGATCTTCACCAATTTTTTGTGTGGATTCAGGTGTTGATTTAAGGACAAGCTGCCCGGAATCCAAAACAAAAAGCACTCGCGTTGTCAAGGGCACCCCATTCAAAAACGGACGCCATGCACAACTGTCCTTTTTATTATTCCACGCATGCTGCGACGCAATGGGGTGCCCTCGAAAACGGAAGTGCACAGGGATTGAATCCTAAAGAGGAAGAGCAAGACTCTCACTTATTATCTCTGTATACATATACGATATGTAGCACACCGCGAGAAACTTTTTTCGCAAGCTGTCATTATAGTGAACTGATTCGGGATGCTATACCCCATGATAAATTTCTTTTAGAAAGCTCCAAATGCGGGGAGCACTGGCTCTGATAATGCATTTCAACTTGTTCTACACAGCTGTGCAGTAACCAACACGAAAGGAGCGAAAACAAAGCGAGAATCACCATTTTTCAGTGGAGGCTGCCTATCCGATTCTGTTTTTTCGCACTTGTATACAAGTTCGATAAATTTGTTATCATGGCTTGTTATGATTCGGAACCGTTTTTGCCTCTCTTTTATCGTTGTTCGTTATCTATTGAGAGCGATTTCTGCAAACCCTGGAAGTGCATTTAATTTTGGATTCCGGGAGGCTTGTCCTTTACAATGTTTAGCAAACTCTGGCACACATTATTAGGTACACTTGATCAAAATTAGTTTTATCATAAATCTTAAATTTATTGAAGTACAACTTTTTTTTCTTGGTGGTGTCTCTTGTTAGACGGCTGGGAACAATCATTGTCCATCTCGCCATAGGAAAACGAATTTTTATCAGTCTTCACGAAAACATGAGCGGCGCTGAGCTTGTGTGCAGTTTTTGCCAGTGCATGTTCATCCTGAGCGCGCGCTCTCTTTCAAGCTCGTGTTCACCGTCAACATTGAACATGGGTGCGAAAAATGAACGCGGTGCGGTTCAGCTCAGGCTCGAGCTCAAGCTCAAAACTTGGGCTGTGTGTTCAGGCTGTGTGCTCATGGAGCATGCTGTGTGCTCAGACTGTGTGCTTAGGCTGCTGTAAACTGAGGCTGTGAGCGTAGTTTGTGGGCCGAGCGTGAAGCATTACGATTATGCGGCAGTGCGGCACGTTTCATATGCGGCGCGGCATATATAGTTAAGGTTGAAGGCAAAAAATGATTCGGAGCAGGATGCCTTCATTGGGGCCTTGATTCAGAGTTTGTAGATGACAAGATATAGTTTAAGCATTTGTAGATAAACATGGCAGCATTGATTATTTTACGATATAAGTAAAATATACAATATTTTATTGCTCTATGTTAAACGATATGCAAGATTTTATTGCTTGAATATTTTTCAAATGTGTGCATCTGACCTTGATAGAAATGAGTAGAAGTATGCGCAAACCTAAATCTCACTGTACAGAATATTTAAGATTTATTATTCATATCATGAATTTCTATTTTTGTTTTTCATGAAGATTTATCAGAAGCATTTGAAAACTACTTTCTAAAAACTGGTCTATATGAAAGCATTGGTGGTTTTTTTCTTTATGATTCTTCTCTCGGTTGTAAATCCCTTAGTATGTGGAGAGCGTGTTATGTTTTATTTTCTTAAAGATTGTAGAAAATAAACCGAAGCTTGGAACTAACTCACTTTCACATAAAAAAAATAAGTGTTTTAGCAAAGATACACATAATATTATTATTTCTGTTATTAAAACTATTAAACTCTATTGGGGAGATGAATGAAACGCATACAATCTTTCCAGAAAAACGAAAAACGTAAAAATGTTCAATAAACGGCAAAAAAAATAAATAAAAGCCCCCAACATGTTTCGGTCCAGTCTAAGATGTTTTCGGGGGGAAAACATTCTCGACACTCTGGGCATAGTTTATTCATTGTGTTTACCGCAAAAGATAAAAAATACACCTTCATTCAATGGCAGGCAAGCTTTCAATTAATAACTGTAAAATGTAAATGCTAATAGAGAACACTAAGTTGGGAACTAATAAAGAAAATAACAGTTGGAATAAAAATCCATTGAGGAAGAGAAGAAGATATTTCGATAATGTTGACTATGGGTCAACCTATTTTATTTTACACAAACTTTCAACAAATTATATTGAACATATTGAATAGTAGAGCGGAGGATCAGTTGGACTGTACCCCCAATTTCCATCCGCAACGTTTATAACTCGGCCGTCTTCCAAACATATGACTTGAATTTTTGTACATCACTAGAAATCTGCAGATGCTAACTGCGTACTAGAATCCAAGTAATTCAGTTCTAATGCGCCCAAGAAATAAGCTTTGCGGACGGGAATGGTTGGTGCTGCCCTAATGGTCCGATAGCCTAATACAAAAAGTCCGTGATTTAAGATTCTTGCAGTTTTCAGTAATTCCGGTTTCACACGGATACTTAATCTATCGTTATGTAAATGCTTCTGATCGTTGTTGTTTGCAAAAGTGTTGGCCAATATCGGGAACTTGTGCGGCATTTTAAAATATGACCGTGTGCCTACTCGTTTGAATCAAATACACTGAAGTCAGTTTTCACACGGACAATACGTATATCCCGAAAACCGCATAAAAAACGACTTAATCGAAAACAGTTTTTTTTTGCGATTTCCACTTATACAATGTAAATCCACGTAAAAAGCGACCCCAGTATACACATTCATAATAATACTATTTTTACTTGTGTTAAGAAGTGTCAGTGCAAGTTAGTTGGACTTGAAAAGCAAATTATATCAAACTAATATATCGAAATTTTCACCTTTTTCGATGTCGAAGAAGAAGGAGAAAGATAATTTTTAAAAATACATATGACACAAGAAAGCAACCACATTCAATTTGGAACTCTAAAAGTAATTTATTTAAAAAGTCATAGCAGTGCGGGGTTGGACTTCTTTATGTATAATGAACATAGGTACAATTTTGATTTTTTATTTTATTTTGTTTTATCACACTTGATACATAGAATAAGAAAATTCCAACTCCGAACTGCTAACCGTTTCAAAATAAATTGATTTTTGAATTTTCGGGAAGAGTTTTTAAAATTTCTTCGTATGCTTTCCGGTCCATTTTTTTAATAGCATCTTTCTGCTTCTCTTTCATGCAACATCAAAAAGCCAATACCTCAGCAGTATGAAACAATTGAATAGATCGATTTTAAACTGCTGTACTGCTCTAGGCGTCAACTGCCCAGATATCAAAATTATTTTCTCACTGAAAATATATAAGAAATTCCTCAAACAATGATGGTTATTTAAAATATGACTGAAATATACTATCACCTGAAAAGGCGAAATACTTTAAAATAGCTTTCTTTTATGCTACACAAGACGTTGAAGTTTTGACAAACCAAACCGTGCATCAATAAACAAATGTTCAGTTTATCGCAGAAGTTAACATAATTTTCTTTTTACTTTTACTTATCATAGAACCAATGAAATTCAATTCTCTAAAACTAAAGTTTGATATGAACATCAAAATCCATACCAAAATGATAAGCCAAGCTCAAACCAATGTATGTGGATTGGAGTGGAGCCAATGTTTTGTACCGTGCTCAAAGCGGCGCTCACAGCCGCGCTGAAAACATCAATGTTCGAGCGCCGCTGTGAGCGCGATGCAAAACATGAGCATCCAGCCTGCGCTCGTGTTCATGTTCATTTTTACGAGTGCACGTTCGAGCCCGAAGCGAATGTTCATTCGAGTGCGGCAGCATGCATAAACATCTGAGCGGGGCTGCACCTTGAAGACTGATCAACACAAAACAGTTAATAATTATGCATCAGTTCCGTTTTGTACAAATTTTTGCATTCGTTTTACCATCGAATATTAATTTTTTCTAGACTTCACGCACTGATGGTGCCTCATGCTGTGGCTTTGCGATACCATATGTATCGTTAATTATCATGTTGCAAACATTCTTCATAAAGTTTAGGTCTGGAGAAAAAAGCATGCCCTGGCAGAACATGAATTGATTAGCTAATCATATTTATATGGATTTACTCGCATTTATCGTTCAAATTTTAAGTTTGTAGTACCAAATATCGACTAAACTACCAGAAAATCTATTTTGTTCATTTTATAACGTTTAAGGACAAGGTTGGTGCGGTATGTAAGATCGCTGATAATATTAGTCAGGAGGTCACTGAAATTTCTTGGCGAGTTTATTTTATATACATAATTTTATACATCGTACATTCACTTCGAAGCCAAGGCATGTTATTAATATCTTAATAGATGTTCCATGTTGATGGATAGACGAGTTTTGTTTCAATATTACATCAAACAAGGTTGTTTAAAAATAAGTGGTTTCATGAGGAAAACTTCATTAATAGGACATTTGTTTCTCAGCAGAAAAACAAATTCAACTAAGTTTTTCAATGTTTTTGTATAAAAAAAGTTTATGAAACATAATAAAAAATGCCAAAAAATAGCCCAAATACAGCTCTGATTATAAAATGAACCTTAATAATTAATAAGTGGCGTTGAAGTGGTCTAATTCTCATATTTTCTATGGTTTCCAATAAGAAATATTTTAATTGAATGAAAGATATAATTTGAGTCGTGCTTGTGATATTAATCGAAAAGTGTCAAAATACTTCTTTGCATACAAGTAAACACGTTATATGATTAGAAATACTATGATTATTAAATTTTCAATGGTCCAGTTGCCTTATCGGACGTAAAAATGTTCAAAAACAACAAAAAATCGCATTCTTATACCTATTAATGTGGAGCATCATTTTTTCACATATTTATTTTCAAATAAATAGACGAATGAAGTAGACTTTTGGATTTGCTAAACATTATCAATTTAGCCCCTGAATCGACATGAAAAGTTTGGCACAGATCGGTGTAACAGAAGAAAGGTTATCCTTAACCTTCTGTCTGTGCTCAAAAAAACTTACGTTGTCTGTGCTCTGGGGTCAAATTGACCCCAAATTGAAATTGCTTTAACTTTTTTAATGTTTGGCCAATTTTGAATTTATGGGGCTGTTTCGAAAGATAATTTAATTATCTTTCAGGTCGTTACCAAAGATTGACTATTGGTGGACGGGTACATCGCGGGGAGGGGTTTTAGTGAACAAGGGTATAAAACCAGTGATTTTTCATGATTATTTTACTTATATCCGGAAATCTTACCCTTTTTGAACTGCACCTTTTCAAAAAGGTTATGCAGGAAGGCATGTGCCCTGGCATGAGGCGTTGATAAGTTTAGAACTCGGCCGCCAGGTGGTGGTATATTTGAATTCATTATTTTGGACTACTTAAGATATTGCGATATATAGAATTCTCCTCAGTGTAAATATTCTTATCGCACAAATTTAAAAATTGGAAGACGTACTCATTATGTTGAGCACCACTTTGAAGTGCTAGACATCCTGAACAATATTGCCGAATACAACTTGAGTGTAGGTATGAGGGATCTCAAGCTAAAGCAATATTTCATATATGCAAGAATATTGCAAGTACGCTAGCGCGGCCTATTTGTAAATTTCCTAATTATTTATTCCGTCACATGACAGTCCATTCCCACCAGACGAACTTTATTAAAGACGTCATCTTTAAAAACTTCAAATTTGTGCGATAAGAATATGTACAATGAGGAAAATTCCATATATCGGAATTACTTGAGTAGTCTAAATTAATGAATTCAAATATACCGCCACCTAGCGACCATGCTCTAAACTAATCAATGCCTCATATCAAAGCACACGCCTTCCTGCATAACCTTTTTGAAAAGGTGCAGTTCAAAATGGGTAGGATTTTCAGATATAAGTAAAATAAGCATGAAAAATCACTGTTTTTGTACCCTTTTTACGAAAACCCCTCCCCACGATGTACCCGCCCACCTACAGTCAATCTTTGGTAACGACCTGAAAGACGATTAAATTATCTTTCGAAACAGCCCCAAAAATCCAAAATTGGCTAAGCAATAAAAAAGTTATAGCAATTTCAATTTGGGGTCAATTTGACCCCAGAGCACAGACAACGTAAGTTTTTTGAAAAAAGTACACTGTAGCGCATACTTTCAAGATTTTTGAAGTGAATTTGCATCTAGGAGACAGATCTCGGCGAGTTTTACCAAACTACCAAAAATTATGAGAATCGGTTGAAAATCAAAAAAATGGCAGCCACTCAAAGTGGCCTGGGGTCATATTGACCCCAGAGCACAGACAAAAGGTTAACAATGGGGTGTACCTGTTATTGTTTGACAGAGTGTACTAAACTCGTCTTATGGCAAGTAAAGACATTCCGCAGAACGAGCTTAATTATTTTCTTAAGAAAAATAATCTTTTTCTTTCTATGCTATATTTTAATTTCTTACAGTGGCTCAAAATCTCGCTTTAACCATAATTTTATTTCGATTGTTATGTGTCTAAATGTTAAACTTCGTACATATTCTTCATTTTATTGTAATTGATTTGAAATCCAAGTTTCCAGCCAATACGACCTTTCTCATATGTTCAAACGTCTAGATCCGAAAAATTTCCAACCAATGAAAACCCCAAATACCAGTGACTTCCTTCTGTTTTCGTACCCATGAGAATGATATAATAACCACCAACTAGGACTGTTCCTTTACATACGCCAGATGCAAAAAAAAAAACAAATAATCTACATGAAAAAAATACTAATCTTACTTTATATAATCTAGACAGATCTAAACACACCTTCTTATTCGTCATATTATAGTTATAGCTAACCTTCCCCTACAATTAAAAAACAAAACCGAAAGTGGACAGCAGTTGGAAAATTCATCATTACCGTATATTTATATTTTAGTGCTGATGAAGGCTTTGATGGCACATATCCAACGAATGTAGTCGTGCGCAATAATGGTTCTTGTTTGTATGTGCCACCAGGAATCTTCAAATCAACATGTAAAATAGATATAACGTGGTTTCCATTTGATGATCAAAGATGTGAAATGAAGTTTGGTAGTTGGACATATGATGGTTTCCAGGTAAATTTGAGAACTTTGAACACAGCAATTCAAAAAAAAAAAGATAACTTAAAAATAAATTTAAAAAAAGAGATTTAAATCCATTAGAGAGAACTTTGTTTATCTTTATAGTTTTTGATTTTCTTCATCTATTTTTTTATCGATAGTGATCTTTTTCTTTGATGATTGTTTTTCCTATTAGTTTCGGTTTTGTAGGCAACTTTTGGACGAGGAATGTTTTTTTTATTGTTTCGATCTTATTATCTCTGAGGCTTCATTAGGAAGTCTTCCAAACGCAGTATTCTAACGAATGTTTAGAGAGAAGCAAGCTAGCTGCATAACTGCTTTGATTGACCTCTTAGAGGAAAGCTTTGCGCGGTTTTATTTACTGTATATAAGTGAATCTAGAGCGTTTTATTTTTCTGTTGTAAATCGAATGTGTTGTAAAGCTTGATCGGCCTACGTGTGCGATAGATTGGTTAACTTAGCCTCGCTGATGACAACTAGTGCTTTCTCTTGTAGTTGCTAAACTAAATGTCTTTGTCCGAGCGATAGAAAGATCAATATTGACATTTTCCAAAAAACTTTTCTCCGCAAATACTCCATGGGGCTTGAGCTTTATCGCAAATATAACTTCAACTTCACAGATCTTATCCTAAAACGTTAGCGACTGTTTTAAATAATCTAATCTAAGCTTCGGTTTCTACTGGATTCCAAATTTCTCTTAAAATATTGTTTCTTCTTAATGTTTAATGTGGAAACATGAAGCTGTCAAGTTACTTCAGGCAATTTAAAGTCGCTTTCGTAATGCCTTAATGGACAATGAACCACCTGAACATCAGTTAAGGATATTCACTTTGATTTATCCGAACTTTTCTTAGAATTTTGACGCATTTCTCTTAGAATTCTCTTCAACTTGTCCTTGTACTATCATTCGATTTTTTTTGCTAAATTTTGCTAAAACGCTGAATTTAGAAGAGAAACTGCATCATTTGACTTAGAGCTTAGTGTTACAAGAGCTCGTATTTCGAATTCAAGCAATGGCATGAACCTTCCTATTGTCGAAGTATTTCTTGAAGCTCCGTAAGTCTTCAACAGTTTCTTAGTGCCTTGGATAAGTTAACCAAATTATCGACTTTCTGTCAGTGCTTCACTGCTAATCATACTACTCAAGTCCGTTCTAGTTTGTCACTTTGTTTCATGTTTTGAGGATGTCTTCTAGGACTATTTTTCACCATAGGTTTCTTAGTTTTCCTCCCTTCAATTAGTTTCCCTAATTTTGTAAATACTTTCAATTCCCTCCGGCTTCCCTATCGCTCCAACCTCAGTCATCATCATTTTTCATTTCGTGTCCCGAATCTAAAACTACCCCGCAATAAAAAAAACAGTTCAACTCTCATTGCCTTCGATAAACCAAATCGTTAAAAAAACAAATACTCAACCCTCTCACACCTCCCAAGACAAGGCGCTCGACGATCGTAAGACTTTTTCGGTTTTGCTTCTGGGCGCTGAACGTAGCTCTGTGATGGACTACATTAGGGTCAGCCGCGCCGGGTGCGCTCCGAAAAAGACTTCGGCGATTCGGAGTCTGTCGCAAGAGCGAGAACCAAACCATCATAGCGCAAACTATCGAATGTGTGATGTCCAGTCGATATCATATCATGACCATTCCGCCCAGCCAATCGAATCTCAGAGCCATAGAAAACAACGAAACTTTCCCCCCTCGCCATCCCGTCTAACGAAAGCACTTTTAGAAACTCAATTGCACTTAAGTTTAGCGAATTTTGAATACGGGATGAAACTGACAGGAAAGCAGCCGGACGCAAAACCCCGAGAAAGAGCCCGCGATCTACGGCTTTTACAGGAGTTGGACGCCTCTTCATCGCTTCATTCATACTCATTAGCATTAGAGTTAGATCGTAGCCGAAGTGACACTGCATCATGTTCCGTTTTCAGTTCTTTGCTGACATAGAAAAAATCTGCCCTCGTTGTTGAAGTTGAAACTTTTCATACAAGTAGTCAAATTTGCTAATTAAAAAAACTTTTCGGGCTGGTTTCTTGGAAAAATTTCAATTGAGAAAGGATTTTTCATTTGAAAATTTTTATTATTGCTTTGTTTGCAAGAATGCAATTTTCATTGAACATTTGAACTCAAACTCAATCAAGGTAACAATCAATACTGCCACCTCTACTGTCTAATTAGCAATTTTTAATTGTTTGAAACTTTCGAACTCAAAACGAGGTCTAGAATATTGAATCATTTATTTGTGCGCTCCGTTTTTGCTTTGATTTATTGGTTTTGTGCATTTAGATTCGTGTAATAACAAACAATCATCGAAAAATTGCATGATTTGTCAAAATTATTCGAAAAGATTTCTTGCTTCCGTTTTCGTTCAAGTTCCTCCAAACTGCTTTCAAGTGCATTTAGGTCACCATAACTAGAACTTTCATCTTGAGATCCACTCATTCTCGTTTATCTCCTTCAAGTTCCATCCTCTGTCTGTATGTCTGATATGGTGCCTATGAGGAAAACAAAAACATCAGTTTTCCAGCTTTTAAAAGTCGTGTAAGGCAATGCACACCAACAACAAAGTTACTAACGAGCAAACTTTTCTCTTTTTCCTCAACATCGCTCAACATCGAATGGTTACCAAATAAAAAAAAATGATGACATGACAACGATCGATTTATGGTGCTTCGTTCCGGCAATGACAACAGTTAGATTTACAGCTGCAGGACGAATCGGGGGGAGATATCAGTAGTTTCGTGACGAATGGGGAATGGGACCTTCTGGGTAAGTACCGTTTTGTCCACTATGTGATTATTCTCTTCAAGCATATTTATGATAAAGCAGTTGCGGTGTATTTTTAATTAACAAAATTTTCAATAGCAAAACACAACATGAATAATGTAACGGACAAAAAGTTTCGAAACGATATTTAGTTAGTGGCCGATAATCTTTTGCATCGCTGATTAAGTGTGCTTATTTAACATGTAATTCCGCTTGGGAAATCCCTGTAACGCAGGGTAGACACCTTTGAGGGTGATGAGGGTGTCGCTGAGTCGGGGGCCTCTCGTTAAGTAAGTACATGGCTCAAGTAAGTACATGGCGCATGGCTCAAGAATAGACAGCTTATTTTTTGCTAATTTATATCCCTTTCTTTTTGAAAAAAAAAATGACAATCGAAATAAAATCTCTCCGATGAAATGGTTTGTCGTGCATTTTGTATGATAATTTCAAATCATGTCATCTAAGTTGACATTATCATCAGATAACGGAAAGATCGATTTTTGTTCATTTTGGTTTGGCTACTAAATTAATTCGATAAGTGTCATGATAAAATAATGTTAAAAAAAGGAAAAATTATTTTAAAAAACCGTTTTGTTTTTTAGATAAATTGTGTACGTAAAAAAATATATCAGCAAGTTGATCAGTTTTGGGCGAGACAAAGTTCGCCGTTATTTATAAATAAATTGCCTCAAACGATGTTCAATTTCGGTCTCTCCCGGAGAAAAGTTTGCTTTCCTGGCAATTATTATTTAACTAATTATTATTCGTTCTTTAGCAATTAGGAAGAAAGTGTGTGTTTAGATTTTGTGTGCGACAGTAGGCAGAGAGAACCTATAGCAAAGGTAAAGTTTGTGCTCTAAATGTGATAATGTGCTCGTGCTCAAGTGTTTGTTCGGTCAGATTGGCTTAATATTTCCCACCAGCAGCAAACTATCACGCGATCGCCAACCAGCCAGAAGTGGACCAATCCGTCACCATATCGGTCCAGGAAGGCAAGGGGACCTCCACGTGGACGAGATCCACCGCCGACAAGCAACCGCCATCACGTTTCGTCGGCTTCATTGTGAAGCGATCACCCTTTTTTTTCGGAGTGCGACGTCCGAGGAGGGCGCTGCTGAGGAAACGTTTTTTGTGCCAGTCTTAGACTGAAGAGTCATGTGCTGCTAGAAAGTCGAAACAATTTATCGTTAGTCGGAGTCTGAAAACTCACTAACAATCGCGAGGTTCTGCCATCACGGACCCGTGAAAATATGCGTGCGTGAGCCGTTTTTGGCACCACCTAATTTCCCACCAACTACCGGGAGCCCAGACTAAAAAGGAGCTAAGCTTTCTGCACAGTCCGTGACGTCACGTTAAGACAAGTGAGAAGGGTATATTCAAATATTACGTAACGCAGTAGGGGGTTCATTCATTTTTATTTCATTTATTTAGTTTACATCTAAACAGATAACACTGAATCAACAATTTGACGCCACAATACACGGTTCGAGGCCGCATCTCTCCATCCTCGAATGCGCCCCACGCTCGCCAAGTCGTTTGGCACCTGGTCTGTCCATCTCGCTCGCCGTGCTCCAAGCCGTCTCGTACCTGCCGAATCGGAAGCGAACACCATCTTTGCAGAGTTGCTGTCCGGAATTCTTGCAACATGCCCGACCCATCGTAGCCTTCCGGCTTTAACTACCTTCTGGATACTGGGTTCGCCGTAGTGCTGGGCGAGCTCGTGGTTCATTCTTCGCCGCCACATACCGTCTTCTTGCACACCGCCAAAGATGGTCCTAAGCGTCCTAACCGTCTCTCGAATACTCCGAGTGCTTGCAAGTCCTCCTCGAGCATTGTCCATGTTTCATGTCCGTAGAGGACAACCGGTCTTATCAGCGTCTTGTACACGACACATTTGGTGCGGTGACGAATCTTTTTTGACCACAGTTTCTTCTGGAGCCCGTAGTAGGCCCGACTTTCACAGATGATGCGCCTTCGTATTTCACGACTAACATTGTTATCAGCCGTTAGCAAGGATCCGAGGTAGACGAATTCCTCGACCACCTCGAAGGTATCCCCGTCTATCGTAACACTGCTTCTCTGTTCCGCCCACAAGCATGTACTTTGTCTTTGAGGCATTCACCACCAGTCCAACTTTTGCTGATTCACGTTTCAGGCGGGTGTACAGTTCTGCCACCTTTGCAAATGTTCGGCCGACAATGTCCATGTCATCCGCGAAACAAATAAATTGACTGGATCTGTTGAAAATCGTACCCCGGCTGTTACACCTGGCTCTCCGCATGACACCTTCTAGCGCAATGTTGAACAACAGGCACGAAAGTCCATCACCTTGTCTTAGTCCCCGGTGCGATTCGAACGAACTGCAGTGTTCGCCCGAAATCTTCACACATTTTTGCACACCATCCACCGTTGCTTGGATCAGTCTGGTAAGCTTCCCAGGGAAGCTGTTCTCGTCCATAATTTTCCATAGCTCTACGCGGTCTATACTGTCGTATGCCGCCTTGAAATCAACGAACAGATGATACGTTGGGACCTGGTATTCACGGCATTTTTGAAGGATTTGCCATACAGTAAAGATCTGGTCCGTTGTCGAGCGGCCGTCAACGAAGCCGGCTTGATAACTTCCCACGAACTCATTCACTAATGGTGACAGACGACGGAAGATGATCTGGGATATCACTTTGTAGGCAGCATTAAGGATGGTGATCGCTCGAAAGTTCTCACACTCCAGCTTGTCGCCTTTCTTGTAGATGGGGCATATAACCCCTTCCTTCCACTCCTCCGGTAGCTGTTCAGTTTCCCATATTCTGACTATCAATTTGTGCAGGCAAGTGGCTAGCTTTTCCGGGCCCATCTTGATGAGCTCAGCTCCGATACCATCCTTTCCAGCTGCTTTATTGGTCTTTAGCTGTTGGATGGCATCCTTAACTTCCCTCAAGGTGGGGGCTGGTTGGCTTCCATCGTCTGCTGAACTGACGTAGTCATCTCCACCGCTGCCTTGATTTTCACTGCCTGTATTCTCAGTGCCATTCAGATGTTCCTCGTAGTGCTGCTTCCACCTTTCGATCACCACACGTTCGTCCGTCAAGATGCTCCCATCCTTATTCCGGTACATTTCGGCTCGCGGCACGAAGCCTTTGTGGGATGCGTTGAGCTTCTGGTAGAACTTGCGTGTTTCTTGAGAACGGCACAGCTGTTCCATCTCCTCGCACTCCGCTTCTTCCAGGCGGCGTTTCTTCTCCTGAAAAAGGCGGGTCTACTGCTTCCGTCTATAACGTTTCACGTTCTGCTGGGTACCTTGCTGCAGCGCGACTGCCCGCGCTGCGTCCTTCTCCTCCTCCTGTTTGCACTCTTCGTCGAACCAATCATTTCGTCGACTTCGTCCTATATACCCGACGTTGTTCTCCGCTGCGTCGTTAATGGCTGCTTTAACTGTATTCCAGCAGTCCTCAAGAGGGGCCCCATCGAGCTCACCCTCTTCCGGCAACGCTGCCTCGAGATGCTGCGCGTATGCAGTGGCGACATCAGGTTGCTTCAGTCGCTCTAGGTCGTATCGCGGCGGTCGTCGGTACCGAACATTGTTGATGACGGATAGTTTTGGGCGCAGTTTCACCATCACCAGATAGTGGTCAGAGTCGATGTTAGCGCCACGATATGTCCTGACGTCGATAATGTCGGAGAAGTGCCGTCCATCAATCAGAACGTGGTCGATTTGTGATTCTGTCTGCAGTGGTGATCTCCAGGTGTACCGATACGGAAGGCTGTGTTGAAAGTAGGTGCTGCGAATGGCTATATTCTTGAAGGCGGCAAAATCAATTAGTCGTAGGCCGTTTTCGTTCGTCAGCCGATGTGCGCTGAACTTCCCAATAGTCGGTCTAAACTCCTCCTCTTGGCCAACCTGAGCGTTCAAATCTCCTATGATGATTTTGACGTCGTGGCTTGGTCAGCTATCGTATTCACGTTCCAGCTGCGCGTAGAATGCGTCCTTATCATCATCAGTGCTTCCGGAGTGTGGGCTATGGACGTTGATTATGCTGAAGTTGAAGAACCAGCCTTTGATCCTTAACCTGCACATTCTCTCGTTGATCGGCCACCACCCGATCACGCGCTTTTGCATGTCGCCCATCACTATGAAAGCTGTTCCCAGCTCGTGTGTGTTGCCGCAGCTCTGGTAGATGGAATGATTACCTCTAAACGTTCGCACCATTGATCCCTTCCAACAAACCTCCTGCAGCGCTACGATGCCGAATCCACGGTCCTTGAGCACATCGGCGAGTATGCGTGTGCTCCCGATGAAGTTGAGAGATTTGCAGTTCCACGAACCGAGTTTCCAATCGCTAGTCCCTTTTCGTCGCAGTGGTCTTCGCCGATGGTTCCGGTCCGTACTCTCTTGTTGATTGTTCGTCGCGTGAGTTTTTTTTTGCTGGCTTGCAGGGCCTGACACCAAACCCCCTAAATTTCCAGAGGACCATTCCTCCTTATTCCCGGTGGACCATGGTGCACAGTTTCACTTAGAGTCCCTCGCTGGCACTCGGACGATGATCAGCCGCCCCTAACATGGAGAACAGACGCTGTTGTGAGCCGATCCTAACATGGAGAACACACACTCAGTAAGATTTGCACCTCCGGAGAGGAGCAAACCCCCTTTCCCTGTCAGTTACTCGATCTTTCCCAAGGTTGCTCGTATCCCGGCAAGCACTACGGTCAGGTAGGGATAGGAGTTGCTGGGTAAGAGGGTAAGGTCCGCTAGATGTAGTCTATTTTATTTCTTCAGGTACGTGAAGTACCAATGGTACGCTTTACCCAGTCAACACAAAACCGTATGTATGATGCCCTAGATGCTAAAGTGGAGACGATATACGTTCATATTGTATGGGGAAGTACCTGGATGCCATCACTTTAGTATCTTATGTGACATCATATACGATCTTGTCTACACAAGGTATTGGGTACCCAGAATTTGCCGTGCCACGCAGTAGGGGGTTTAATTTTTGTTACGACTTGCTACGCAAAATATAGTGGGTGGGGGATTTTCGAGATATTGTTACGCGTAAAAAAATAATTACATAGGGAAGAAATATTTAAAATATATATTTATTACCTTAAAAATAGCATAAAATATACAATAAATAATAATTTATTGTATCGTGTTTCAAATTTTACCAAAAACAAGATTGAAAAAAATGTGTTCGTTACGCCTAGGGGTGGATGTAGTCCTGAATGTTGTTACAGATTGTTACGAGGGGGTAAGGAGTTCTTAAAAACAACGTTTTTCGCGTTACGTAATATTTGAATACACCCGAATAAAGAAGAGAGTTGCACACAAAATATGAGTCAGACATGTATGAACGAACACAAACACTAAACCGTACAAAACCCAAACCCCGAATCAATATGTGCCCCTGTTAGTATAAGTAAATAAAAAACTGTTATTTAAATAAAATGTTTCTATGAGTTTCCCTAGTCAATTAGTTAATTGATTGTGTTTAACGTCACCGCGCGATATTGTTTGTTGATTTCGAGTTCCGTCCTCTTTGCGAGTTTGACTGTGGTGTGTTATGTTGCTTCCAACTCATTGATGGTTGTTGGTGAGAGGAGAGAGTCTGCCGATGATGAGAGCGTCACTCAAGCTTAGAGAGTATTAGGTTCTAGTGGGCTCTCACCGTCTCTTTGAGTGTATGATGTGGCTGTAAGGTATGGATGGAAGATAGGGTGGAGCCGATTTGGCACTTTTCGTAGTTGCTGGCTGGACCGATCAATAAATCCTTATCGGGAAAATTTAAACGGACTCGCCTTGAGAGAGTCTCTTCCGGGCAAATTAACTTGGGCCATGGTATCCCTTGTGGAGTGGCGCTTAAGCCACATGGTTTTATATATGGATCGCTCCATGCCGGCTACACACCCCCAGGGGCACGATACATCATAGAAACTTACTTGTCTTGAAAAGAACCTATTTACGCTTGATTTGCCTTCACAACCACTAACAGCGAGAATATTTCAGCGAGAAAGCAAAGCTATCAAAAAATGTAACCCCTTCGTAAAGGATGTATATAATAATCCATGACGATTAACAAAGGGGTGGTGCTAATGGACTTTCATCATTGGATAGAAGAAGCTGCTTTCCCACCCATGCGAGCCATTTTATTCGAGGCTCTGAAGAGAGCTGTCCCAGCATCGACATCGGTTGCGGTCGTTAAAGTGGTTGCTGCAGAAAATTGATTTTTGCCGTTGACGTACTAGGTAGCACGCCGAACTTCACCTTAAACGATGCATCTGCTGCTGTTTAGTGGTGAACCATCGTGTGGTCGGCCAGCAGCAGCATTGAAGTTAAATATTTCTTGTATATTAAATGATTAAAAGTAAATCGGTTCTATTCAGGCTCAAAAATGTTACATGAGAAACGGAAAGAGTGAGAGCCTTGCCTTGGTAAGCCTTGGTAAGTAACAATCTATAACAATATACCAAAAATAAATCGTTTCTTTTGTTAGTGATTGGAAATGACATCGATTTTTTCCTGGCCACCATTTATTACAAGTGAAGGTTGATCCGTGATGAATTGTCTTCAAAGTGCAAAACTTAATCGTTTGGCGACAGCAGAAAGTTGCCCTTCAGTAGCAGAATCGCAAGCGCGCGTTGGAGAGCGATACTTTAACTTAATTTTTCGAATTAATGGCGTCAGCCAAATTAAAATTTCCTCACTTGATTCTTATCACAAGCGCGCTTTGGAGGGAGATGTGACATTTAATTTATTCGATTGTAACTGAAGAAAATTCTATGGCGTCAGCATCGGTCCGAGCGGCCGCCGTCGGCACACGCTCACTTTCACCTACTCAGTGACTGAGTAAAATGGTATTGCCCTCTCTTTTCTTCCCACGAAAATTTTACTCAATTACCGTTAAAAGTGGGACAACTCAAAACTATGAGTAATCCTGCTTTTGATGGAAATTGAGTAAAATTTCCGTGGAAAGAAAAGAGATGGCAATACAATTTTACTCAGTCACTGAGTAGGTGAAAGTTGGAGTGCAGTTGGATCCTGCAAAAAATTTATTCACTGAGGTGGCGCGGCGTCTTCAGCAATTTGAAGGTAAATCGTTGTGATGCTTCGTCGGCAAACAAAATAAATTTCTTGCAAGATTCTGACTTTGGTTTTGTTGCTAAAAGTGATTCAAAACGCGCATAATTGAAAAAAACCTAAATTGGTTCTTTACAGGACCACTGTTTGTATAAGAGAAAGTTGACTCGAGATGAACTTAGTTCAAAGTAGAAAACAGAAATGAAATTTTCCAAACCACCGGCACTGATCCATATAATTTTTTTAAGTCACCACGTTGTATTTCGTTATCTTGAAAATTTTGAATCTTCAATGAAAAGTATTGATTTAATTTCAACAAAGGGCCTATCCAATCATCCATTTATGTAGTTTCAAATTTGCGGCACAATAAATAAAACATCGACGCATGGCGCATCCCCCTAAGAACTAACTCATATATTTGCCTCCATCAGATTGAAGGCGCGTTTTAGTGGCTTTCTGCATACTTTCAGAAACATTGATCAGTCGGATTTTGAAGCTTGAGAATATGATTTCAACACTTGAGGATAGTTGTGCCAGTGGAAACTGATTAATTCTCCTTAGATTTATAATAATATCAAAAAATATTCTACAAGCATTTTTTTGTTGTTATTGTACAAGGTAACATTTATTCGTGCTTCTTCAATTATTTATAAAAAATTCATAATAAATTCTCGAGCACATAAAACATCGTAATTTTCGACGTTCTCCCGATGATTCTATTTTTTCTAGCATTATTTCTGCGCTGGGTGGCTACTTTGTAATTTTTTTACTTTATATAGTAATTCAAAATAGATTAAATGTTTCTATTTTACGCAAATAAACCCGTGGCAATACTATTTCTATTGTAAAACAGCATCACGAGTTATCATCTGTTGTCAACTCTTTAATATTCTACGAGAGTTTCAGAAATACCCTTCCTAGGCGACATAACCCTCGCAAAGGATGTCATCTGTTGAATAAACATTATTGAACATTGATTCACTAATGCTTTGCTTTCGGTCCAATTCCTTCGCCAACTCTCTTTTGCGCAAAAAAAAGCTGACGACGACTCTATTGACGGTAGTGTGCTAACGACAGTCCTCAAGAGGGTTTCGGTGCAATAATTTTCCGCATCAAGTCAGAGTGTCGGAATTCGGGTTGAGGTCTACGGAAAATGGGAGATTTTTTCTGTGTTTGAATGAAATAGAATCAGCACGAAGTGCTTCGTACTGAAAATTTTGCCTCCGATCGGCAACTCATATCCGTCGGATTAAAAGCATTCAATCAAGGTGTCCCCGGGAGGTAAATACACAGCCCTATCCAAACATTATTCCAGTCGATCAGAAGTCAATTGAAACGGAAGCCGAACTGTGAAGAAAGATGAATTGCACTTCTTGTGCTTAGGTTTCACATCCACTGTACTAACGGAAAGGATAAGCGTTTACTCTCAATTCATATTCTCTGCAATGGACCTGGAGCTTAGTTAGATGCACGCTGCACCAAGATCAAGAGTGGAGGAACGTCTTCCGTACGATGTTGGTACCTAGCAGACCAGCAGATTCACCGAAAGAGCAAATCTTGGCAGCTGTCGCTTTGTCTCATACCCAGTCATCGTCGATGCCGTTCTCGAGTGTGGGGGTGCAATTGTGTGAAGGAGACATATCGTAAATATTTTCTTATCTTCAAACCCCCGGAGGCAGCTGCACGTTGCAGGGCAGGGAGTAACTATGTTGCAGATTTAGCAACAGTTCGTACCGGTAGCTGTGCAGAAGGTTTCTTAGTTAAACAGGAGAGCTGATGCAGTTGTAGGAACGACTGTTGAAGCAAAATAACAAGGCCATATTGTGTCTATGATAAGCGATGAAACAAATTCCCGGTGGAACAGTATGCTGTATGTTTGCTGCTATTATTACTATGATCGGGGGATAGTATTGAGGAGAATTAGAGCTTCAAGCCATTGTGAAAAGAACTTATTTTATAATGATTGACTTGATATTTGTATAACAGAAAAAAAAACCAAACCAGAGAAAAAACCAATGAGCCAAACTCATCGCACGAAAACATGGTCAAACATTGGAACTAAATATTCACAGTTGTTAAGAGAATCTATCAAAATATGCTTCCTATCCTTTGGACTTAAGGAAGGAAATTCTGTTGAAATTTCTGGAGAAATTAAATTTCCGTAGTATTTACTAAAGAATTTTCTGAAGGAATTCCATGACGACTTTCTGGAGGAATTTCTTAACGTTCCACGACTCGCACGGTTATGGATCATTCATGCAGTCCCGTCTGTCTTGAGAACGAACAAGAATTTTCTGACAATATTTTATTCACCGCACAGGCCATCTTAAATGGTCATAGAATGTTAAAATGATTTCTATCAGAAGTTTCACCCAACTGTGAAACTTTTTTTTGACGTAGAACTACGTCTGTCTTTTCAATATTGGGGTACACTTTACGATTGCAAAAAATTGAAAAACGTCACGAAAATATGATAGACTTTGATCGTTAATATCTCAGCCGTTTCTCCATGGATTTTCAATTTTCTTCGACCATTCGATCAAGGATGAGTCAACGCTTCATACCTGATATACACTGAAGTCGTTTTTACGCGGTTATTTTTACAGGCATCGCTTTTTATGCGATTTTTTTCATTCGAATTTCTGGATTTCCGCGGTTTATTTAGACATATTTTGGGATTTACGCGTTCTTTTACGTTGTTTTAATTTACGCGGCCCATTTTCTCCGCGTAAAAACTGACTCTAGTGTGTATAATATCTATATATGATAATGTTTACTATTAAAAACTTGCTAACAGTTTAGCACTGGGTTTCGGTGAATCAGTCAATCTCGTAAGTGCACGCAAACTTCTTCTTCCATAGCACTACATTCCAACTGGAACTTGGCCTGCTTTTCAACTATTCTATTAGCAATCTATTAGCATTTCTTTAGTTATTAACTGAAAGCTTCTTATGTCCGCCATTGCAGGGCTTTTAGCTGGTGCAGTTCGTTTCTGCTAACTTAAACGTGCGTTTTCTCTCGAAAGCTTGGGGCGTTTGACGCCAGCTTCTTCTTACGTCTATTGATGCCAATCGAGGAGCTCGGATATCTTCGGATATACCCCGTTAGGCATAAGTACGTTAGGAATAAATACGTCAGGCATAAGTATGTTAGGCATGATGAACGTTAGGCTTAACATACATTATGCCTATCGTCCGTTATGCAACGTACACACCAGTCAAGCAGTTCGACGAACATTGACTCCACCCCCAAGAAAACGCTTCGGTTGCTGCTTTGTTTGAACGTGTGTGAAGTTGTTCGAACAACAATTTGACAGTTGGCGGCTCGGTTGGAAAAAATTAAAACGGTTTGATTTTGGTTTGATTTTGGTTTGAGTTGTCGGGGGTGGAGTCAAGGTTTGCCGAACATGTTTGAGCATTTGTAGTGAAGTTGCACAAACCCCCATATATTTTTTGATGGTTGGTGCTCAAGTTGGCGCTTCGGTCGTTCGTGTGTGATATTGTTGCTCGAATAAATTGATTGTTCGTGTCGCTGTTGATAAAACTTGTTGGATGTTTGAATAAACGAGAGGTGGAGTCAATGTTGGTCAAACTGCTTGACCGTGTGTACGTTCCATTATGCCTAACGTCCATTATACCTAACGTCGCGGACCAGAATCTTCTTCGCTGCTGCAGTGAATGCGGTCTGGTAAACTTTCTTTGGCTCGTTATTGCTGATTCGTAGGTGTCTGCCGGAGTAGACGCTAAGTCCAACGCAACTCACGTGAAGGAATAATAATTATTATCAATAAACTGTCAAACTTCTTTGTCGCGTCTACTCCGACTTCCTGCATAGAATGACCACCAAACGCCGTTGACAGCCCAGCTTTCGCGATGGGCTTTTTTTGTAATGAGCCACCAGGGGCTTAGACAGACTTAGTGACGGGTACTTAGTCTCTGTTCCAGTTTGCGTCGGCGAAGGTTGCAGCTGTACACTATCAGCCAGTGTTGTGCTTTTCAAATTTTAAACCAAATGTAATTAAATGTAATACCAATTTAATGTCAACAATGAAGTTCGGATGTTTGACATTGTGTTTTGGTGTTATGTAGGAAAATAAGTTCAAAAGTAGCATTTACCAATGCTTCGAATCGAGATACAATTATCGAACGATTCTTACTCTCTAACGAGTTCTTATCAATCGATAATTTGAATATGTGAACGCTTTCATCGTGAACGTGTTGTTCATCCTCGATTATTTAAAAATTTTATTTTTATCTTCCTTTTCAAATGTTGGTCCAAAAATTATATACATCACCAGTTTTCGTAATGCTCACTCAATCTCAGGAGCGTAGGATAAACAACAAAAGCAGATTGAAAAACGCTTGGTTTGGTCTCATCGCAAAGAATAGTCGAAAACCTATACATTACATACAGCTACGTAGTTCAACGTCACCTTTGCGTACAACCCGATTGGGCTGCACATTTGAGTTTTTTCGAGCGGCTTTTTGCTCTATGCAAACTATGATTCTATGCTCTAAACATCACGGCCCAGTTGCCTTTCTTTCAGGGATTGCACATTGTTTGTTTAAACTAGAGTGACAGATCAGAAACTCTTTGTTGTTGGGAACCCTTCCTCAAAGGCATTTCCTATATCAATGACATCGGCCGGTGCAATCACATTTGTTCGGAAATAATTCAATTATAATGAAACCCCTTGGGACCATCTAAGATCCTTCCGTTGTTGTATGTGGACTTCGGAAGTGCACCGTAAATTGCACCGCCAGTTCAATGTCGCTTACGTATTTCCGTTCTCTGAATACTATTTGCCTTGCCTTGGTCTGGTCAGGTTCTACTCGCTATCCAGGCTCCGATCAAACAAAGTACGAGTTGGCAGTTCCACCCCATTGATACGAGCCAGGAAACTGAATGAAAGCAAGCGCAAACATTGACTGTATTTTCTAAGTGGTAGAAGTTTTGATTGAATGTGGGTACGTGACCTAAGTTTAAATTGGGCTACAATGAAAGAAGAGGCTTTTGTTCGAACCAGAGCTCCCTCGGTCCAAAAAGGTGTAAACGATTCTGAATAATTTTTAGCTTTCCGCATAAATTAGGCTCTTGAACAGTTGTCCTAATTCCAGGAAATTAATAGAGAAAGCATTTTCTGCATAGAAAGCCCTATCATAGTTGGAAGTAAAATGAAAAAAAAAACTTCCCTTTTTAAGTACTTTTGCAGTGAATGAATGCGGAAACTTTTCATTACTCTCCCAAAACTCTGGCATCAAATTAATGAAACTACTTGAACTAAATTGAATTTAAAGCACCGAAAATTGGTCCCAGAATCAACTTTAACGGAAGCCCACCTCACTTCAAAAACTATGAAGGAGAACAATTTTCCTCATCAGACGAGTCACGCAAATTAGTTTTGCCTCTTTTCTTGCTAATGATTGGTGAGATGCAATTTAGTTAAAAATATTAACGAATGGAAACTGTACGGAGAGAATGATAGGTTTTTGTTCCATGCATTTGAAACCGCCTAAAAAAACAAGTACCTAATTAAAATAGGTTAAAATGGCCAGAAGTGAGGACCGAGAAACGAGAAGTAAGAAACGAGATCCTATCTTTTTCCGTCTCTATTTTTGCGTTTCTGGTGTGGTAGGTATATCATAGTTGAACCGAAAGGTTCATCATCAGGCATCGTTTCACTCCGAAATCGAACTTTTTATCGAAGTCTCAGAGTCAAAGATGCTGAATTTATGTCTGTCTGTCCGTGTGTATGTGTGTGTGTGCATATGATTCCCCTTACAGCATTTGCAAGAGCCGTAATGTACAGTGAAAATAATCTAAACGCTTGAATAATGTTCTTTTGAACGTGAATCTAACGTGTTTTATCACTGTGAATTTTCACTAGAGATTCACGTTATACTTTTGAGAAATTAATTTGAATCCACACCACTAGTTTTCATTGCGGAATTTAACGTGTTAAGAACATCGATCTAGTTGACGATCGATTTAAGAAATTGACATCATGGCGCCAGCCTGAAGTATTGTTTAAACAAAGTTTTAATTAGTCATTTCATTCAGCATATGTGTTGCTTTGACCTATGAAGGACTTGTGTGCTGCTAGGGTACTTATTTCTCACTTCTCTCTTCTCAGCTCCGATGTGTTCCAACAAAAACGTTGTTGTTGTTAATTATATACAATTTAAATTCGGGAGTGATGCCGAATTTAGGGCTGGGCGGATTTGTATAGAGTGTGAATCAATCACACTCTGCCTGCCAAAAACTTGCTTGGCTAAAGCATTTGATATGTGTGACTATTCTACGCAGCAGTCGCGTGTGCTCAAACGACGGTAGAAGACCGACACTTTATCTCAATTCATTGCATATTATATTGCTTTTCCGTAAACGGGATCTTTAAGTGGTCTTGTTTTGTGGATAACGCCTATCTAGAGAGTAGGAGGTTGAGGGTTCGAGTCCCTCCAAGACGCGTGGATTCTTTTTTGCAATTTGTCCTTATCGAAACATGAGCGGTCCATATGCAATGCATATTATGCATAGCCACGACACTGAACAAAAAAATCGTGCTGCCGAGTTGCCGAATAATATGCAATTAACAAAAATATTGACAAGCTGAGTTCTATCCCTGATTCAGTTCAAGAAACATCAACCATCTTCTTTCAATTATTGAACAATAGTCAACATGTGATTTTGTAAGAAAATGCTTGGAAACGCTACAGGTAGCGAAATGAATTGGGTTCTGAACAACAATATTCTTGGTACAAGTGACACCAGAGTTTTAGAAATGCACCAGCGATTTTGGTGTAATTGGTTCATTGATAATTTGCTGTTGAAATTTGAATTGTATTTTAGCGTCTAGAAATTGTTTAGTAATATAGTTTTCTTGCCGTGCAGTCCTTTTTACAGGCCTGGTAGCGAGTCACTTTTTAGTGACTTAGTCACTATTTTAAGTCTAGTCACTAAAAAGTCACTTTTCGCATCCAAAAGTCACCAAAGACACTATTTTTGCATTGCCTATTAAAAAGTTCGAAATAAAATTCATTTGTAATATTATTATCAATCAATTCAAATGTGAATCTGGTAGCAATATATAAAATTTGAAAAATAAGCACCAAAGCAGTTCCAAGTTTTTTTTTAAACTTTATTAGAGTGAAGCAGTTTCAAGTGTGTTGTGAAAATCGTGAGGTTATTTCCGGTTCATGTCGACTATGATCTTTTTCTTTACGAATGGAATTTGTTAAAATGTGAAAGGTTGACCTTAATATAGAGAACAGAATATAGGAGTATTGGAACTAGAACCAATTCTGTTGGTGAACGGTTATACTCTCCGGTGGCAAAGACAATGAACAGTCTTAGTTTCATCACATGAAACTGATGTTTTATGTTTCGCAAGTCCCAAGAAAAAAAAAATGTAAAGCAAGTTATGAAGTCGTGAAGGAAAAAATGCTTGATTAATGGTAAATTAATTGGACGGTTTTTTTTAAATCCAAAATAAAACAACAAACTAATTCGATTGAATATATTTTTAACTCTAGATTATTTGGATACCCATTTTTTATTAACTTTAATACTAAAGTCTGCCAAAATTACAGTGTATTAGAATTTCTGAATTTCTAATTAGAGACAATGGTTTTATAGCACTTTCAAAGTTTTCCTCAGAATGCCACATCGAGATCAAAATCTTAAAAACTTGATTTAAATTTCTTATTAGGCCATAGTTTAATAACAGGTAAAATCGAATTTTTATATTTTTCTTTATATTTCTTTATATTTTTCAAACAAATGATCCTACCAAATATTTATAAGCTTTATGAGTTCAGAGAACTCACTGTCTAGGAATCAATTAGATTTTTTATATCATTATTTTGCTTTAGTGACCAACGATGACGAAAAAGTAGTTATACAGAAAACTTCGAGCTCACATTAAACAACAAATGTTGTGTTTGTGTAACAACTTGCAGTTCACTTAATATGATGCCATAATACTATGGCTAGCATCTGGCTGATCCAACGAATACCATCCTCAATATCGTGGTACATATGAATGTGTCGCAGTCACTGGCTTCTTGCTTCTATCCTCTCTCTGCCTCCTTACGGTGAAGATGGGCGTGGCCAGTAGTAGTAATCTTCATGCTTTTGTTGGTTTTGCCTTTTCTGGATTTCTGATAGCATTTTAGAAAAGGATTTCAAAAGTAAAACACTAGTTTGCAATCTACGAATTATATCATAATAATGTTAATGCAACTTGTAGCTCTATTCCTGGTTCAATACTTCATACATAAGTCACTATTTGGTCACTTTTTCTGCTATTGAAGGTCACTATTTGGTCACTTTTTCGTCATCGTTGGTCACTAAAGTCACTTTTTTGAACGGCATTCATCGCTACCAGTCCTGTTTTTAGAATAAACCAGGATTTTACTACTGTTCAGGACAGTAGTGAAACAAAACCCTTTGTTGACTCTGGAATTAAAACTGCATGCCAGGAAAAACCCTCAAAATATCGGGGTCTTATTAGTCGATCCATCATCATATTTTCGGAAAATCTTCCAGGCATTTATTCGTAAATACCTTGAATAATCCTTTTGTCAAAACCTCTTCTTCTTCTTCTTCATTGGCATTACATCCCCCACTGGGACATTGCCGCCTAGCAGCTTCAGTGTTCATTAAGCACTTCCACAGTTATTAACCGCGAGGTTTCTAAGCCAAGTTACCATTTCTGCATTCGTATATCATGAGGCTAACACGATGATACTTTTATGCCCAGGGAAGTCGAGATAATTTCCAATCCGAAAATTGTCTAAACCGGCGCCGGGAATAGAACCCAGCCACCCTCAGCATGGTCTTGCTTTGTAGCCGGACAATACCTCCAGAAAAAAATATAAGGTTAGCCGTCCAGAAATTTCATCAGACATTCCATCAAGAATTCCATAGAGAATTTCTCCAGTTATTCATTCTAAAAATTCAAAAATTTCTTCAGGCCTCCGTAAACTTATCCAGAAATTCCGTCAGGAATTTCTTTTGATTTTTTTCAAGATATTTTTCCGGAACTTTCTCCATAAGTTTCTTCGAGCATTTCTTTAGGAAAACCTTGACAACCTACCTTAAAGTTTGTTTTTCGGAAATTCCTTCAAAAAAATGTTTTATATGCATTCTTCTAGAATTTCCTGCAGAAATTCTTTAGGAAACTATTTCAGGTATTTTTCAAGGTATTCCATCTTAAAGAATTCCTAAAAGAATATCTCCACAATTATTTTTTCTGAAGTTCCTTCAGATACACCTTCTTCCTTCAGGGACTTTTTTAGGATTTTTTATGAAATTATGTAAGGAATTCTTTTAAAAATATATTTTCTTCAGAAATTCCTTCCGAAAATTCTTCGAAAATTCCTTTGGGTATTGTTTTACGTTTCCTTTTGCGAATTTCTTCGGAAATTCTTATGTAAATTCACTAGGAAATTCTTTTGGGAAGCCTTACAGAAAATGTTTTATGAATTCCTTCTGAAATTGATTCAGGAATTTATGAGGATTTTTTTAGGAGTACATGCGGCAATCATTTCAGAAATTTTTAAAATTAATTCCTCCAGTAACTCCTCAAGCAGTTTTTTGACGTAGGACTGCGTCTGTCTTTTCTATATTGGGGTACACTTTACGGTTGCGAAAATCGGGGACCGTCACGAAAATATGATAGACTTTATTACTTTAATATCTCAGCCGTTTCTCGATGGATTTTCAATTTTTTTGGACCATTCGAACAAGGATGAGTCAACGCTTCTTTGTATTGATTTGAAAATACTATTTATTAGGGGCCGTACGCATATTACGTAAGCACTTATGGTGGGAGGGGGGGGTCTGTCTTTTTCTTACGCACCATATAAATTAAAAATCATTTGTATGATAAAAATCTTACATGGGGGGAGGGGGAGTCGAAAAACCCAGAAAAAATGCTTACGTAATATGTGTACGACCCCTTAGCAATAATTGATAAAAAGTTTAGAAAAAGGTAAACCAACCAATCGCGTACATGCATCACTAGCACAGACATCAAAAATCAATCACTTGCGGGTTTGGATCTAATCCTCAGTTTGGACAAGATTTCACGCAGAGCGGACGCATCAATCAGCGGAGCGAACACAGCATCACGGAGGCGCTGGTAAAATTTTCAACGGAAATCCATCGCATTGGTGGTGGTCCTCGGTGTGTTGCTGCAGATCATTCAACCTCAACGAACCCGCATGTCATATGAAGAAATGTTTAACTACAAAAATAGCACTGTTGCGATCCAGTGCCGCCAGTGGCGATGTTTTTATTACATTACATTTATTAAATTACATTTATTACATTACATTTATTACAAATTATGGTGTCAGTTAGTTGTTGGAAAGGTGCATGTGGGAAAGAAAATTGGTTCTTCTCAGGACTAGCACTTTCTGAACAGAAAGATTTAATTGCGAAAATGGACTGTTTCGGTGTCATCGGTATTTGGCGTGGAAGCTTGGTTTCTGTTACTGGTTCCATCCATTCAAATTTACGGGCTTAATTTATTGAATACAAGAAAGCTGCTTTCCGGCGCGTGACCCGTTTTGATCCGGATGCCGCAAAGAGCGGATTAACCAACTATATTGCCACCAACAAATTATATGTTTTTCTGTTTATTAACAAGAGCTTTACTTATTATTTCCCATGTGATGACTATATTTACTACCTGGTAATCCCCCAGATGATTTTGAACCATAAAAATTGAAAAGTCAATTTGAGAACAGGTTTTTCTATGAACAGATCGTAAGTTTCGAGTGCAAGATGGATTTTCAGTTATGATTCGTTAAAAAATGACGACAAAGGTATACTTTTTCCCATTGGTAATAATTATTTTGAATCTCATGTGTTAGATTATGGCGTGATTACCGTGAAAAATGCTTTGCCTTTTTTGTATATTTGGTTTTTGGATTTTTTACAAAATTGCAAAACAATTTTTTTTCACTTATGATGCGTTTTCCAACTAGGACTCTTCGCTAAAATATGTAACGTGCCTTGTTTTGATTTGTTTTACGTAAAACCTATTTTTTTAAATCTTTTATTTATTTTTGTTGCATTTTCTCTCGCTTGCCACTGCCATGGCAAATAACATTCTCCGGACGGTCATTTGTGAGCGGAATCTCGGACCGGTTCGCGCGCGCCGGAAATCAGTTTTCTTATATCTAATGAAGTAATTCCATTTGCCACGCCCCTTCATTAATCGTTATGAGTGCACATTATATTTACATCCATATCAGATCACAAAGGGTGGGGCTAATGGGCCTCATTTATTGAATACAAGAAAGCTGCTTTCCGGCGCGCGAACCATTTTGATCGGGATTTCAAAATAAGCGGTTCGACATCTGATGCAGCGGAGCGGACACAGCAGCACGAAGACGTGGGAAGCAGTGGCAGGCAATGCTGAAAATTTATTTCAAATGGTGGAGGCTTAGCGAAAAATCATCGACAGTTTCAACGCAAGGTGCCGACAAGCGTTTGGATGCAGTTATTGGAAAGGCGCATTGGGAAAAGAAAATTGGTTCTTCTTAGGACCAACATTTTGTGGAAAGAAAGAGTTAATTACGAAAATAGACTGTTTCGGTGGCATCGGGTTTGGCGTGGTAGCTTCGTTGCTGTTAGTGATTCCATCCATTCAAATTCATTGCATCATCTCTCCCCCACCGCGCTATCAAATTCACTATTTACGATTGAGTTTTGCACTTTGAAGAAAATTTATTTCGGATAGTCGGATCAACCTTCTTTTGTATAAAATGGTGGCTTTTGTATAATATCAAAGAAGACGTCACCTCAGTGGAAACTATCTACAGCAACCACCCATCGGTGAACGTCGCTCGGACAGACAGATACCAAGAGATAATGTTTTATAATATGAAGAAACTTCGTCTGGAGTCAAATTTCTGTTGTTATTCCTTGCAACAATACGCATGATAACCAACATCTCATAACCAAATTTAGAATCTGGCAAGTAAATTTCATAGGATTCTTAGAATTTGACATTCACCGAACGGTCCGTTGTCTGCCGAATCCCGATCAAAATAGCTCGCGCGCGCCGAAAAGCAGCCTTTTTATATCTAATGAAGTAATTTCATTAATCGTTATAAGTGCACATTATATTTACACCTATATCAGATCACAAAGGGGCGGGGCTAACGGGCTTAATTTATTTTAAAATTTAAGAATGCTGCTTTCCGGCGCGCGCGAGCCATTTGGGTCGGGATCTCGCAAAGAGCGGTTGGACAAAATTTGATGCAGCAGTACGAAGCCATGGGTAGTAGTGGCAATGCTGAAAAATTTATTCCAAATGGTGAAGGCTTAGCGAAAAATCATCGACGACTGTGTGTAATTAATTCTTGAAGTTCTCTTCACTTTGCCACGTACGCTTCCATCGCGGGCGAAAACCAAACGTCAAATAAATATATTTTGGTTTGGTTTGACGCTACTTTTGATTTTGCTTATTTCTCCTTTATTCCGGACATTTTTGAGGATGGTTTTCTCTAGGGTTGTGATGTCCTCCAATGGAAACCAGTCGAGTGGCTTCAGCGGTGATGAGGCCGATGAGACATGTTAATTCCTTGGTTGGAGACTATCTAACTGGGAGCAACTTTTCGACTTCTTGATTCAGTTGTCCTCCGAGCAGTTTGCTCAATGTTAATATAAAGACACAAATTATCATGGCATATGACATCAATTTCGAATTGCTACGTAGTCCTACGTCACCTTTGCGTACAACCCGATTGGGCTGCACCTTTGAGTTTTTTTAAATCTAGGAAGAAGTTCTTACAACTCATTCTAAGTTACTCTTGGGAATTCCTTCAGAATTTCGTCAAGGAATTCGATCATTGATCCTCCAGGGCTTCTTTCGGGAATAGTTTTTGGAATTCCTCCGTAAACTTCTTTAGCCACTTTAGTATTTCCATGGATAATACCTTTAGGAAATCTTTCGGGCATCTTTTCATCCAGAAATTCTTTTGAGAATCGTTCGGATTAAAAAAATATTTCGGAAATTTCAGTTGCAAAATGTCTTTCGGATTTTTTTTTGGATTTTGTGTTAGTATCTCCTCTGATAGTTTCTTCAAGATTTCCACCGGAAAGTATATCGTTCTGTAATGAATTTTCGAAACAATTCTTCCAAAAATTTCCCGGAATGACTCCTGCGGGAAATCCGGAAAGAAATTTTGTACGGTCTTGTAGTTTTTCTGGTGGGACTTCCGAAGGAATTTCTGTAGAAGTTGCAAAGGTATTTCCGATAGTAACAATGTGCTAGAGAATTTGTCAAATTAATCCTGTAGGAGCTTTCAAACAATCTCTGGAGGATTTTGTGGAGAAATTATCGAAAAAATTGATTCCTTGAAGAGATTTCTTGTAAAATTTAACAAGGAATTTTCTACGGAATACCCGAGGAAATATTGAACTGAATTCGCGGTAAATTTCCATGAAAACTTCAGCATTTTCTTTGGAAATTACTTCAAAAACTTCTTCAAGAAATTCTTCAAGATTTCCTCTAGGAATCCTCACAAAAAAAAGTTCAGGATTTTTAGTAGGGTTGCTTCAAGAATTCTTTCGAAGGTTTCTCCAGGATTTAGGGAGGCCAGGGACTGACCAGGGAGGTCAGTTTTATTTTTCGGAAAAATGTTGGCACTAATAACTTTGCTCTAATCGCCTCGCGGTTTTCAGCATGGCATTCTGTATTTTATTCTGCACCAACTGAATGATTATCAAAGTGCTACATCGGATACTGTGCCATCTACCACCAAATTACTGTTTTTTGATGTTTCCCCAAACATTTGTCCATAAATACTTCCAATAAGTTTAGCACCTCGCAAACGTTAACCGATTGGTCTGAAATTTTGTCCAAAGCATCAGGGCATAAAATAAAACGGAAAAGGGGGGCGGCCCTTAATTTTTTTTTTGAAAAAGTGTTTTTGAGCCATTTTAGTTCATATTAGTGTTAGCTCACACTGTCACATCACTTATAATTGTGAATCCATAACTACACAACTACCCATAAACAAATGTTCCTTCCTGTGAATTTTGTAGAGACGCAAAAGTAAACACGGTCTCTAAATAGCGAATATCACATACATTCACATGTATCTTCTATTTTCATAACTGTTCATGAACGTGACCGGCACCGTTATTGATTTTTTCTTGGGTTATTGAAACTTGCACTGTGAGAATGTCTGTCAGCCTTTCAGTAGATTAATTGTGCAATTTCATTGATTCTGATCAATTATGCAGTACCAACCAAGACGTAGAATGTAGTTCAACATGTAATTTTGAAAGCTACCAATTGTCCACCAATTACTATTTTTATTCTTTTTTATTCACCGCAACCATTTCCCGTTTCTACTAACATTGCTTTTATAAGGCTTAGTCCTATAAAATAAATGATATTCAAACACATTCTTTAAAAATAACGAACAAACATTTGAGCTGGCGCCTCTATTATATGTGAATTGTTGTAAAATATGCTTCTCAGTTCCAATTTTTATATTTGTTTCAGTTGCCGAATATACACCCTATCAAACGCCTCTTGCAAAAATATGCGAGTAACTAGCTATAATTTTACAACTACACTGGATTGGATCTGTCCTTATGATGATGAATTTGATTATGTCATTATTACTTATAAAATACTTGAATTAGGCATAACAACCTGATTTGTTACATGCTCCTTTTCTTCGAATTGTAAAACATATTTCATAAGTGTTGACAATCATAAAAAAAATTATTGACAGCGGTGGGATTCGAACCCACGCCATTTCTGACTGGTGCCTAAAACCAGCGCCTTAGACCGCTCGGCCACGCTGCCTTCACGCTTTGGCAAACAACCTATTGACGTTCGTTATCACTAGCCATAGCCACTTATCACCTTACACTTCGCGATTAAACGGTCAATTATTTCAGCACATCGTTAGCTCACACGTAACCGCGCGATTGAATTCGACCGCAAATCCATTATCGTTCTTCGTTCACCCTCTCAATGGCTGTTATTCTTTGGGCTGTTCAACTCCGTAGCAATGTACCCTCGAAGCATTCGAGTCTCAGCCAATTTCTCTTCTACCTTGTTCTTACCAATTAGCAGGGGTGGTGATTTCGGCAAATGGATCCACATGTAAAATTCATCCACCCGCACAGATACCTTCTGATTTCACAACTCACCATCACCCAGTTCCCTGTGCCCTGTGCCCAACCCATCGTGGCAGACAGGTGTAGAATTTCCAACCCGGGTAGGTCTTCCGTTTTCTTGCAACCTGGAGTGGGTGGTCACGGGATGAATGAACAGCGATTTAAAATCATTTTATTATTATAACTTTAATCACTTCTTCGAGGCGGTAGTATTATTTCAGTAGCAGTAACAGCAGCAGCTGTTGATGCTGAGCGCAAAGAGCACACAGCACAGAGCACCTTTATCTTCATTCCGCTTACACACCCAATGGCCCCAGCAACACACAGTGGCTGAGAGGTTGAACTTATTTTAGAAGTGAGTGCAACATGTTTAGATTTATTTCGGCCTATTGAAGCTGTGTCATTAATATCCCAATCCTCAATAAGGTATCTTCAATCGTTGAATATTAATATACTTTTGAATTTAATATTGGTTTACAATTGTGTAAACAAAGTGGTGTAAGTGACAAAAACTCAGTTTGGAAAAAATGGGTGCGAAGTTTTTCAATATTTTTTGTTTCATACAAATTGTATGGTAGTTAAAAAAATACGAATTTTCTGTGAATTTTCACATTTATTATAAACATCGTACAAACTATATCAATATATTTCCGCTAAGCTCTAGAGCCAAAGCATATTTTGCTATAGTCAACTCAATATTGAACAAAATGTCACTTACACCTCTCTGCTTCTAATGAGGGGGTTATAGATTGCCTAAAATAACATCATTTGTGATTTTGTCGTTGCGATTTCATTTTGAATTGTGGAAACGTGACTATCGGCGAGCATTTTAATAACAAAAAAAAAAATCATTTTGGGAGTACTGAAAATAACAGATTGAAGGCCTTCTTGTTTTGCCTAACACTTCAAGGAAGTATTTGAAACAATAACTGTTCTTTCTCAAGATTTCAAGTTGTTTGTAAAGATTTTTACGTGCTTTTCCGGAATAACCCGCCACTGTGTGCCACTCTCGCCAGAGACCATTTACGATACATGCACATTATCGGTCTTTCGAGCTAGGAGAGGAACGTTGCTGCCATTGATGTTTGCTTATGTTTCTCAATGAATTGCGAAGTCCTTTCCCATTCTCCTTAGTTCTAACTCCAACATGGGTAATGGGAGCAAGGGGTGCAATGAAACTCATTTTGGCTATCAGGTCTTTGACTAACTGGATAAGTTAGTTTTCGTTGGCTTGTGCCTAGTTTGCATATATTCATGGTAGCTATTAGGATTCCAGAACATAGCCTAAAATTAGGGTCCGGTACATTATAGACTATAAAATGAAAACTTTAAAACTACCTCTTTCACTTGATTAAACTGAATTCAAATTATCTAAATGAATGACGCTGTTACATTCATATATTATGTATTTGATTATAGTATGAACTGAACTCTGATAATAACAGTCTATGAGTAGATTAATGGAAAATAATCAAATGGACTTGCACAGCTAAACAGCTGCAACTCTGTCTGAGTCAGGGATCCATGTTGCCCTTCTATCGTTCCTGTACAGCATACCTACCACTAGCGGCGAGCAGATTGCGGATAGGTCCATGTCAGTAGTTATTAAGGATAGCGGCTGGTATTCTGTGCAAGAGCTAGGGAATTTCGTCATTGCTAAAGTGAAAGGAATGTACTTATGTAGCAATACGGATCCGTTGCACGTAATCAAAGGACTTTAGGCGTACTCTAACTAAGGCACCTAAAAACAAATTATTGTATAAAACTTTGGCATATACAATTCTGTTTTAATCAAAGAAATGTAAGCTTTTTATACAGATACTGTATTGAAATAACATACAATTGTTAGATTTCAATACAATGGTTGTATTGAAATCTTTAAAATCTGTATACTAGAGTGATTCAATTTTTGACTTTTTTGCTCCCCTTTGCTTAAACGCGATGTGCTTCAGTAAAGGTGTGGGCCAAAGTCCTCTATGTCTGTATTAGTCGAAAAAATAACCAAAACATTGCCACCCACAGTGGGCGGGCGGAGTGAAACGTCACGTCTGTTATGAAAAATGTACTGAGTATGCCAGACGTGACGTCACATTCGGGCGCCATCGGCCATCTTCGGCAACCCAGCTGAGAGTTTCTCTCTCAAAAGAGCGAAAATTCGTTGAACAAATACTACTTTAGGGTTTGGCCCACACCTGTAGTAAAGCACATCGGCTTAAACGATTGGTTTTGTCATTTTAAACCACCTCCAAAATTTTTTGTTAATTTGAATGTAATTTGATTGTGCACGTGATATCTGAATATTGTATGGAAATTGAACCACTCTACTGAATACAGTTTCTGTAGAATTCTTATGCAGAACTGTATTTGAATCTGGCATCCGCTGCTTGGGTATGGGAGCCAATCGATCCAATATGGAGGCTTCTTCAAGTCAACATCGGGCGATTTGTTGTTGTTAAGTAGAGTAGCGTGTGGCGCAACGATGCCCAAAAAGGTTCAGTTTGGGATTTTTGCCTTTCTCGTACAACAAAGTTGTACCAGAAAGGCTTTCATTTCACTCCCAAAACGTACTTTTTATAGAGCGCTTGTAGACCCATAGTATTATATACCATTCGATTCAGTTCGACAAACTGAGCAAATGTCTGTCTGTCCGTGTGTGTGTGTGCGTATGTGTGTGCACATTGAACATTAGACAATTTTTCTAGTACTAAACCTGAATCGATTTTGCTACAACAAGTTGCATTCGATGGGGAATGTTTTCTTCTTGTTCGCTATTGAATTTCATAATGATGGCACGTCTCAAAAAATAGTAAATATTCAAAGAGTTATGAGACATCATTATTTCGTAACAAATAAGCTATCGATTTTCTAGGTTATGTTCTCCCAAGACACAATTTATTTGAAAGCGGCACACTGGCAGCATAGAATACACAGCTTACACGGAAGAAAAAACTTCACAAAGAAACATAGAAACCCATTAATGAGTTAAAAAGTACCTATTTTAAGATTTCATGAATCCAGTTTTCCGCGAGCGGTAATGGCCGCCAGCTTGCTTGCGGTTCAGTCTCTGATTTGACGTGTCTGGAGGTAAACTGCACCCACAGCTCCGAGCATTCTGACCAATGTTGCATATAAGAAGGTTCTGATTCAGTGAATTCAAGCCTTCTTATATATCACAATGATCAAAATGCTCGAATGGTGGGTAGAGCTGTGCGCCGCCGCGCCGCGGCCGCCGACGATTTTTTGGCGCCGCCGCCGCCACCATATTTGACCGGCGCGCCGCTGCAATTTTTTGACCGCGCCGCCGGTGAATTTTAGGCGCGCCGGTGAAATAATTTGGTCTTGGGGGTTCATATATCCTTCCCTAAATTTGTTAGAAGAAAAATTCCGTTCAAAACCCTATACGTTTGAAAAATTTCGGCTGCGCCGCTGCAAAACAAACTTGTACATCGAACCTCTTTTTAGGTCACTTATTGGGAGGACGTAAAACGAATATTATGAAAAACAGATTTTTTTTTCATATCACTTGTATTCTTTTAAATATGATACAACATTAAGGTAATCCAAAGACATAAATTAGATTTTTTTTTTGGGGCAAGAAACCACTACGTCCACTAGTTGAACTTTTGTGGTGGATATGTTATAGCCAAATGTTTCAAGTCTTTCAAGTATTTCCTGGAGTTCAGACTTCCACACCTCCACGCGTACACTAATATATTTCGGCCTTTTGGTATGGTACATGCTACCAGCTGACCATATATCAATATTCCTAGCGATTCATGAATCAAATTTTACATATCTTCAACATATGTTTCATTTCAGGTACCCAAGAATTCCCTGAAGTATATGACTTAAGGTTCACACGCATAACGAAAGATCTATTAGCTCCTTTTAGAAATGAAACATGCTCTTAGTGATCATTTGAATCTAATTGGCTTAGAATATATTGGCGTAACTACAGGGGGGCTAAGGGGGCTATAGACCTAGGATCTGGCTAGCCCCCCCAGCAAATTTGTTACTTTATATAAGTATTGCACATATCTAGTCCACTGATTATATACGGGGGTAAATGCAGAGAAAGGATTGTCTTCATTATCCAATCCCTCTTTTCGAAACACTACAGCAAGTTGAATCTATTCGCTCAAGTTTTTGAACTTCCAGCAATTGTTATAAGGCTTGCTCACGACAAAATCTGGATCCCTTTAAACACGTTATAACTTATGAAATACCAAAGGAAATACCTCATCATCATGTGAATTTAAAAATATATTATTTACTAGCAGGCCCGATGAACTTCGTTTCGCCTAAAATGGATTTATTCTCTGATTAGCTCTCGAGTTATGAAGAAATTGATGATTCATTTGTACGGGAGCCCCCCTTTCCAAAGGTGGGAGGGGTCTGGAACCATCTTAAGAACCTTCCCCGGCCTCAAAAACCTCTGCATACAAATTTTCTCGCCAATCGGTTCAGTAGTTTCCGAGTCCATAAGGGTCAGACAGACAGAAATTCATTTTTATGTAGGGGGAATGACGGCTTTGGCAGGTTTTGTTCTATTATTGGCAGGGGGGTTTTTGTCGACCAAATTTTATTAAATTTGGCCACAATATTCTTTGATATGCAAAGAATGTTTAGACCAAATTTGAGCCTAGTCAGTCATAAAAAAACCCCTGCCAATAATAGAACAAAACCTGCCAAAGCCGTCATTCCCCCTATATAAAAAAGAAGAAGAAGAAGAAGTAGATTAGTATTACAAGTACCTAATGGATAATGGACAATTCCTTGAGATTTTCAAGTTTTTCCAGGTTTTGTAAGTAATTGTTATCTAAATCGAGCGTATGATCTTAACCTTCCTAACTAATACCAATCCTAAAAGCTGCAGCGCGTTTTAATTATCACTGTAGGCTTCATGAGAAAGGTTCGGTAAAACTCTTAGATTTCAAGTAGAGGTAACTAAAAGTTGAATAAGAAAGAACTTTGTTTTCTTTCGGATGGATTTTAGAAACTCCGCATACTATTTAATTCTCTAAACTCCTATTGTCGCTGCAGCAATGAAATGTCTCAGTAGTCGTGAAACAGACCTACTGAGAGAAAATATGTGTTAAATGTTCCTTTGTGTAAACAAATGCTCCTATAAGTTAATTCGTTTCAGTTTTTTTTAACTAAATTGAAAATTAACGACTAATAAGTTGTATTGGGATGTGAAACTGATTTTTTTAAATAATCCTAGAAGTTATTCCAACAGAAAAGAGAGGTTAGATTGTTGTGGTCAGATCGCCGTTTGAAAGCTCGTAGGAATTGTCAGTCCACTGAATTGAAATCTGGCGCAAAGAGTTTAACCAACTAATTTATCCAATATTTAATTTATAATGTATTCTAGGTTCGAGGCAAATCAAAAAATCCTTCAACAATCAGGATCGTGCTTCACATTCTATTTACGGCGAGCGCAACACCTATGGTTTTCTGAACCTATCAAGAATTTTGGGAATCCCATGAAATTTCTATATTTTTGTAACAGGGCTGAGCGTCGATGAACATCATTTGAAATATTTAAGAAATCCATTGATATCTGGTAGACCAACAATATACATCAGTTGAATCGAGCGAAAATGGTAAATTTTCTGTGTTATGAGTGTTAAAATAGAAAAGTTTTAAAAAAAGTTAGCCCCCCTAGAATTTTTCATTAGTTACGCCAATGAATATAATGCATGTTTCATTCCAAGGAATCCAAGAAATCTAAGAATTGGAATACAGGCCTTAAACTGCCCATGATTTCATAGTTGACATATCAACCATTGCATTTTCGCAGGTATTTCGAATAATTTAGGGACAAACATCGCAAATTTAAAACATTTCAACCCGTCAACAATTAAATGAGAGTTGGAATAAACAACGTATCGATATTGCAGCGGTTGAATATTCCTTATAAACGCGTAATAAGTTAAATTCGCTGAAATTTCAAATGGTTGATCCGTCAACTATGAAATCATGGGCAGTAAAGTCAATACACGTAACGAAAAATCTATCAGCTCCTTTTAGATATGGAACATGTTCTTCGTAATCATTTAAACCAAATTCTTTTTCCCAAACAATCAGATTTTTACGACTCCAACTATTTTTAAAAATTAAAACAATAATCGAAAAAATGCTATTTTCAAGTTTGGCTTAACATTTAACCGATCTTGAACCAAATTGGACATATCTTCAACATATGTTTCATTGCAGGTAATCCAAAAAGTTCAATTCTTCAGGTTCTTACGTGCAGCACTTTTCCATGTTTTGTTTTTGATTCTTAAATTAGTTAAAGGATTTGAAAAATTTGAGTTCTTTGGAAAAGTTGACCTTAAATAAGTAAAATAATCGACTAAAGCAATAAAAACGACACACCTGTGAAGGTCAATTGAATGCCTGTTCCATTCCAAGTCACTCACTCTAGAATTGGAGTACATGTCTCAAGATCAATACGCATAGCGAAAGATCTATTTGCTACTTTCAGAAAGTTTCAGAGGTAAGCCAGCCGAGGGCCTCTTAAAAAAGATATTAATGATAATAATCTTGCATTATAGCTACGCATAATGGAATGGTCTGGAATAATACATACTTACATACTTCTAATTTGGTTCTACAGATTACAAGGCACATTGTCAATTTTCAAAAACAGATAACATCCGTTTCCGTTAGGATACACGTGCAGACCATAAGGCCTAAACTCCAGGGAATTCTTGGACGCTCATCCAATTTAATTCTACGGAACACAATCAGCATAAACGATTTAAAAAGCTTGCAGCTCTCAAGGAGGTCAAGTCAAGACCTATACTCCAGGGAATTCTTATATGAACTGGGATGCAATAAATGTTGAAGGAATATCCATTTTTATTCTATGTCGGTAGAGACAACTCCTTTCTTATTGTTCTTGAAAACTGGAGAAGAATACGTTGTGTTTATTTTTTAATTTGCTCGAAAGAAGCTTAGGAAACCGAAAGATTGTAAGTCATTGTATTTTAACGACGGAGGTCATCATGTCGAGCAGAATCGTAACTCTCAGTTGACGGGGTTAGAAGCAGAGGGGTGTAAGTGACATTTTGGTCAAAATTGTGTTACTATAGCAAAAAATGCTTTGATTCTTTGCGGCAATGTCTTGACATAGTACAATGTTTAGAAAAAATATGAGAATCCACAGAAAATAGGTGATTTTTTGAACTTTCATACAATTTGTATGAAGCGAAAAAATATTGAAAAACTTTGCACCCATTTTTCTCTCAAAACTAACTTTTTGTGACTTACACACCTTTGCGCCACCCTCAGTTGTTTGATGGAACTCAATAAAGAAGCCCCCCAAACAAAATTTTCTCGCTATGCCACTGATTCACCGGATATTGTAGCATTTCTGGCAATGACAAAACCACTATTGAACCATTTCACAAAAATTAGTTAGAAATATTGGCGAACACCTTTTTACATAACTGGTACCAAACCAGAAAGTGCTCTTAGTACCATTTTTCTAAAAAATTTCTTCTCTCGGAGTTTCTCAAAACTCATTTCTGAAAACTCCGCTATCAGCGAGTCTTTTTACTGGAATTCTGAAGAATTTGCACTCAATTTTGAGAAATTACCCCTTTGAGAATTTTGGAAACCACTTTTTCTTTAATTCTGTGCAATCCTTCCTTCAGGAATTCTAGGAAACTCATATTACAAGAATACAAGGTTTTTTCTGCCTTAGAAATTATGAGTTTTGATGATGTTCCCTGTACCCCTTCAGATATTATGGAGAATTCTTCCTCCAAGAATTTTTGTAAAATTTGGTCTAGATTGGATTTTTTCATGAATTCCGTACAAATTCTTTCTCAGGAATTATATACTGCAGCCTACCTTCTCAACTAAACCCTAATATACAAGAATTGTGAAATATTCTTGCTTCAGAATTGTTGGAGAATGTCTTCTTCAGAAACTCGGGGAATTTCATCCTACAAGAATTCCTTCTACTTAAATTTTCCGGAATTCTCATTAGGAAATTTTTAGGAATGCCCTCTCCAAAATCCCTTTCGCTCGAATCTAGAGAAATCTCTTCCCCAGAAAATAAGAGTAATTTCTCCTTCAGGAATTTGGAAAAATATATCCTCCTATATTCCTAGCCATAGACCAGATAATTCTTCTCTCTGATAGCACTGGGGATTTTTTCCCTCAAGAATAATGAAGAAATTGTCTCCTATGGAAAATAGAAAATTCCTTCGACGTGACTTCTAAAAGATTAGACTCTTATCCAAGAATTCTAGGGGGTTTTACTCACCCGGATTTTTAATTCACTCCAAGAATTCCTTATCTATGAGTTTTGGGGATTCCGTTATCCTGGAGTTCTGAGAAATAAATAATAGGTGTCTTAGATTTTCTGAATCAGAAACATATGGGAAATTTCTGTAGGATTCTCACGTATGTCCTGCTGGAATTCTCTCATCTGAACTTTTTGATGGACATTACATCTCCCATTTGAACATTGCCGTGTCGCAGTTTAGTGTATATTAAGCACTTCCACAGTTAATTGTTAGGTCTCTAAGTAGAATCACCATTTATGCATTCCTGTGTCATAAAACTAACACGGTTATACTCATATACATATGAAAATACCAAAAAGGAAGTCACACTTCAGATTTTTTGCTAGTGTTCTCACTAGGAATTACGCGCCCTCCTGGACGAACTATAGAATAATTCATGAAGAAAGTTCAAGAAGAATTTCTGGAGAAATCACTGAATTTTGAAGAATTTTGAAGGAACCTTAGGTGATTCTTCTCATGGTATTCCTGAAGGAGTACTTGACAGCCTTTGTACAATATAAATAAAACTTATTGCGAAACGGGCACGAGAAACGCAAATATTTAACGAAGGCATTTATCGTCATCCACCGACGAAAAGTTTGAACGATAATTTTGTACCGCGCCGATCCGAGCCGCCGCCGTCGCCGCCGAGAGCAACCGCGGCGTGGCGCCGGCTAAGCCGCCGCCGCCGTTAGAAAATTGCACTCACGCCGCCGCTGGGTCAAAGTAGATCGGCGCACAGGTCTAATGGTGGGTGCTGTTGACCTCCAGAAATGTCAAATCAGAGACTAACCCGCAGGCAAGCTGGCGGCCATTACCGCTCGCGGAAAACTGGATACACTGAAAATTCTCGTTTATTTTTTCAAAATGACCTAAGAAACATATTTTCATGAATGAATTTTAATATTGCGATCAACAGACCAATATGATAGCTTTTGATTGCAGTACACAAATTAATTCATGAAAAAAAGGTGACATGTTCTTTTTTAAAAGTTAAGCGTCATTTCTGTCATTTCTTTCCCCTATGGGCCGATGGTGAGCAGTGAGAAGTGAAAAGTGAGACGTGAGAAGTGCGAAGTGAGGAGTGAAAAGTAAGAAGTAAGAAATGAAAAATGAGAAATGAAAAATCACCGGATGATCCGAAATGAAAACAAAAATGTTTTTCCAAATTTAATCTAGGCTATCCTTTGAAAAGAGCTGAAATTTTTTTGCTAATATTTTCAAATGGATATAATAGAAAAACGTCAAGAAAAAGTTTTTGTTAGAAATTTTTTTCCCTTCAAAGTGCCCAGCTTGCGATGTATGGACGGTTGGTAGGGAACATAATCAACTATCTTGAGACAAAATTTCGTCCAAATCGAAAAGGGCGTTTTTTTGCAAATCGACTTTTAATTTTTTAAATCGATTTTTTTAGTGTAGGGTTCAATTTTGAGTTTTTCAAAAGGTTTTATTAGAAAGTTTGACTGATTTTGCGATAGTCACCCATACAACACTTTTTTGTAGGAAGGGTCGTTTTTCGATTATATCCATTTGAAAAGATCAGTAAAAACAAGTATGACCCTTTTCAAAAGATAATCTGAATCAAATTTGGAAAAACTAAGTATGCACTTTTCTTTTTACAGCACTTCTTAAATATTGACCAATAAATTTACAAAAAGTCAACTTAAACAATCAGAACACTTGCAAGTTCCCAAAAAGTTCTATTTTGGCTTTACGCATTTTATTACATACTTTACTTTACATACCGCATAACTTTTCAAAAGGACCTAAGTAACATTTTTTCATGAATACTATAGTACAGCAGAAAGTCCATTGCTGATAAACGTTCATTTCGAACAATACACCCCAGATTGCTGGTTAATTTTTTTTTGACATATACTGTGTCTCGCTCAAACCAACAGCGAATAATCTAGCGACTACTTTAACGAACTATTTAAGGAACAGCTACTTTAACCGACCGTGTCCATTTAGCAAGTACGGTGTTGAACATAATCTGGAGATTAAAATAATACTTTAAAAAGGATTTAAAAAAACTTAGCAAGTAACCGCACAATATTGAGTAAAACAAATTGAGAGTGTAGCATTTCCGCATGCGGTGAATGAATTTCGCACCGTGTATATAACTGACAGCATGAATGTTTGTGTTGCTTCTTTCGTGCTTTATTGATGATGCTAACCTCTCAAGCAAAGTTTTCCAAAGCTTCAAATGTGGAACACGAAAACTAATGGACGAACACACACGCGCTAGAGATCCGAAGCCGATGACTTTATCCGCTCGCATCAACACAGCTGTAAAAGTTTCATCGTTGGAAATAAAAATCGCATACCTACGTACATGCTTTCTCGTGCGCTCGTTACGTTTGCTGCCATTTTGTTTCATGCTTTGGAAGGAAAGAAGAGGCGGGGGTCTGATGTTTTGGTTGTGTTTTCGTAGTGTAGATGCAGTCTCCTTTCTTCTGCTTGTCGTTTATGGAGCTGTCAGTGTGGAACGCACCTATCTCTTTCTTTCCCATGATTCTTCTTATGGCTGTCAGTGCGGAATTTTCTATGTTGGCTACGAAATGAACTGTGGTAGAGGTATACAAGTGTCAGTCCCGTGAGAAGAGGCGTGTCATGACATGACATGTCATTCAGAATGGCTGCCTTGCGGCTTACAAACACAGTCAAACTATCATCCACCCCACCCACTCCGACATGCACAGATAAATTTGATTGATATATTGGTTACAAACCTGACCATCTTCTCACTAAAAAAGTAAATCTGGACTTAGTTCTAAGTTCAACCTATGCGGCGGTATGATGATATTATCTCAAAGCGCAAATTTAGATAAGATATAAGAGCAAGTGAACAAAGTGAAAAAATTCCCCCCCGTGGCGCACTATGCCAACGACGTCGCCGGTTTTAACACTCTGCATGTCGTCGGTAGCATCGTATGCAAGCAATCACTGATCAGCAGCAGACAGTGATGTCGATATGAACTATTGTGAAATCATAGCGGAAACATGTAAAATATCGATTTAATTAATCAATCTTTTCCTAACGCATTATGTATTGATGCAATAATCATACCTTATTGATTTTGTTTTGGGGTGCATTGTTAAAAATTGAAAAATCGGGGCAAAAAATGATCTTGTTATTGGTGCGTTTGAGCTGTTGGCAACAACAGTTGAGGATGTAAACATAAACAGCCAGCATCGTGAAAACATAATTCATAAATATTCACCTAAACCAAAGAAAAACTGATGCTTTTCTGACAAATTCCATCAGTTAATCCCATGCTTAGACTGTATTGATTAATACTGCTTCTAAATTGGGCTGAATTCTTCCGAATGCGTGCAATGTTTACTGTTGTCGGATGTTAACAAAAAATGAATCCCACGTGTATGCTTACTGAATTGGTATTGGAAGTGTCCACCACTACAAATCCGTGGTTGATGATTTTTATGACACAATCACATTGCAATTTGAGTGTCACAACGCTTCACCTTAAGGCTCTATAAACCGTAATCAATCCGATACTGACGATGATTTTATTCGAATCCGCACTAATACCAATAAAGTTTTGTACTAATTTCAATATTTTGGAGCTATTTGCCGACTTACCTCCATCATTGCATATTCATTACATGTTCATATTAATTTTCCACTTATCCAAATTAACAATTACTGAGTAATTGCTGGAAAAACGCTGAAAACTGCTTTTTTCCTAAGCCGAGATTCGCATTTTCATCGTACGCATACTAGCTCCGAACGTTAGAAGTAAACACATACACACGCACTTGATTTTTCACTTGATCTTTTTCCACTGTTTCCTTGATTTTATCACTCCTAAAACTCCTAATTCACTAACTGCATTTCACATTTTTCTCCAATCTTGACTTCTAATTAATTCACTTCACGTCCAAAAACTGACGGAAACTGCTTTCCAAAATTCGAAGTGAGAGACAAATTCGACGACCGTATTGTGAAAGCAATAAAATGCGGAAGGCTCAAATTCACTAGCGCAATAAGTGAAATGGTGAGTTCAAAATCTACGCGATGCAACTTCATTCAATCCGAAGAATACAACTTATACGCTAGCCAACATGCGAACAAAGGTGTGCATACACAAGAAAATAATTATCACCTCACCGTTGCCAGATTTATTTATTGGAAAAAATCTTTGCTGTTTGTCGGATTGAACAAATAAACCAGAAATAAATATTTAAACATGTTATGTAAGCTTCTGTTACATTCCAAGTGGGGTATACAATTTTTTAAACCGATAAATACCCATATATTTGATACACCGTGAACATGTGTTATGATGTAAAATAATCATTTCGTCAAGTTTGGCAACATTATGCATCAGCTGGCATATTTTTAACACCCCATTTCCACCCACCCCAGTTGTAAACAAAATTTATTTATCTCTGCTGCACTCTTCCCTACCAATTGCATCACTATTACAAATAAGCGATACAGTCATTAATTTTCAAAACATTGTGATGGAGTCTTGAGCCTTAAGGCTAACTGCTTTTTGGTTTGGGTGGTTTGGTTGGTTTGGGTGGAATGATGGTGTAGTTTGGGCATATGGGTGATTTGAACATAACGTTCGTTTTTATACACCTCCTTATTTCCATATTATGTGGCTTTTTGCCTTTCTCGTACAACTAAGTTGTACCGAAAGGCTATCATTTCACTCCGAAAACGAACTTTTTATAGAAGCCTCTGAGACCCATAGTATTATATACCAATCGACTCAGCTCGACGAGCTGAGCAAATGTCTGTCTGTCCGTGTGTATGTGTGTGTGTATGTGTGTGCACAAAAGCTATGAAAAACATTAGACAACTTTTCGTATAGTAATCCTTAACCGATTTTCTCGCAACAAGTTTCATTCGACAGGGGACAAAGCCTTGTTGATCACCATTGAATTTTATAACGATTGGTTATTGCGTTTCAAAGTTATGAAGAAAATGGTACATTGGACCATATAAACCCCATATAAGGTTGGTGTCTTAACTAAATGCGAGAAAGGCACCACCAACACTAGGTGGATTAATCTAGGTTTTTTTATTTATATTTATGTGAATTGTTGGTTTCATTTTCACAAATGTACTTGTACAATTATTACACAAAGGGATGCAAAATCAATGTATGACATACAACTAGTTTTATTGAACTTTAATATTACATTGGTGAAAAAACACTACGTGGGAATCAGCCCTAAACAATTGTAGGCGCAGCAGCGCGTCTGGAAAGTTAATCCATATGTATTTTTCAAAACGTTGCCGTTGCGCTAATCATTGTATTTACTATCGCTAATCATTGTACTATCGCACGATCGCATATTAGTAACATATGCATTTTTTCCTTTCTCGTACAACAAAGTTGTACCAAAAGGCTATATGACTGCTAAAAAACTTGATAGAAGGCCATAGTGTTATATACCGATCGACTCAGCTGTGTGTGTGTGTATGTGTACAAATTTTGTAGGCACACTTTTTAGAACTTGGAATTATCCGATTTACTCGCAACAAGTTGCATTCGACGGGGAATTGTTTGCAATTGAAAATGGTCCCGATCATTGCTTTTCGGAATTATTGAAAAATCATTGTTTTTCCCCAAAGGTCCCCCTTGAAAATTCAAAGAACAATTTTTTTTGAATGGTGGCAAGGCAAAAATATTAAAAATGATCGAAAAAATGTGATCTATTCCCCCAAAGAGCATTTTTGACCTTTCTAATATGATTTTTTCAATATATTTTATAATGCACGAGAAAGGCATCATCACTGCTAGGTGGATTAATCTGGTTTTTTTTTTCATTCCGATCGGATCAACTAAAGCAACATCGCTTTAGTTTCCACTTGCTTGCGGACCAAATTTTAGATGCAAGGGGGTCGTACACTAATTACGTGTTCTCGGGCCCCTGCTTTTAAATCTGTTCACCTCCGGCATGCCAGAAAATGGCATTCTGTCTCTGTTGGCAGATGACACCTCCATCGTCTACAACGGTAGAGTGATCAAGAGCGTTGATTGATCCGTTGATTGAGACCTGGAATGTGTCGACAGGTAATTGTTGATGATTTTCACCAAATAGCTGTGAAGATTGTATCGTTGTAGTTTGTACACCAGACCATCATGCCATACATTGCCGAATACCTTCTCAACATCGAGTAAGGCCATAGCGGATGTTTTTGAGACAAACTTGTTCCGTCTGAGGACGTTGGTACCTCGGGTCAGTTGGTATACGGTTGACCGACGTGAGATGTTGAGATTTTTTCTTGTAGACTCAAATAACAGGTGATGAATAGCTTTTCCAAATAGCTTGGATAATCCTGAGCAGGGTTCGTAATGCTCACTCAATCTCAGGAGCACAGGATGTTCACGAAAATTTTCGGAGAGAAATCGCTTCTCGAGAAAGAAAAACAGCCTGGAGAGTGATAACCATTTTTCGCCCACTTCGATTGCCGCCAACCGTTGGTTTGCTCTTTCTCTTTCATATTCGAGTCTTTTCGTGGTATGTACCATAATTGCAAATGGTAGTCTATACAGATAGCATGGTTGTGTGGCTAAAGTAAGCGCATACCCACAGCTATTATTGTTACTATTCTGGATTCGAATCCCGGTGCGGCCATATAATTTTGTTATTGTTCTGCGATAATTCTCGCGAAAAGTGAGCGAGCGGTGATGAAACGAAAAAGGATTTTTATCTAGGTAGGGTAACCGTACCCTTAGTGGAGGTAGCACCAATATTGGAGGTAGTGGGGTTTTAATGAGATTTGTCATATTCATACATTTTGCGATGGTTTCAGTTGATGCGTCGTGCTTCGAATATTCTGTTAAATCTAACTTATCTTAGGATTTCGCTTGAAAAACTATCGAAAACAATGATTTTCCTTACCAAAATTGACTCCCTTGTACCTATAGTGGTGCAACTGTAACAATAGTGGCGAGTCTCATAAGAAACCAATGGATAGCACCACTATTGGAACCAAAATTAATTTTTACCGCCACTAAAGGAACAGTGTACCCATAGTGGTGCAAGCAATATTTCGTAATTGTTTATGTTAAATGACATCTATCTAATTTTTGTTAGCAAATTTATTAGTTTATCTATTGACTAAGATATTAAAGTAGTAAATTTCCCATAATTATCCATTTTTTAAAAATATTTTCTTTTGTGGATCTACTAATACCTCCACTATTGGTACCGTTACCCTAATAGGCAAGAATTTCGTTTATCTTCCAAGGCTAATTCAAGAGAAAAGATTGATGAGTGAAAGATGATCCTCAACATAAACAACGGAAAGTCCCTCTACACTGGGGATATAGGTACTTTTGATACTTATCAGCGGCACTTCAATGCAGCTAATAATATGACGTCCCCCAACCCCTAATCATACGGTATCAAGCGACCCGTGCCAAGGGGATCCATGGTCTGAGGGGTGAAATAAATAGCAGGCCGCTAACGGACCCTGTGGGGGTACCTGGGCACCCCCACAGTTTAACGTCCCCTTAGCACGTTATTGCGGAGCTCTGGCGTGGCGGACCTTTTTTCTCGCGCGACTCGTGGGACCAAAATTGCGATCGAACCAAAAAAAACACATTTGAGTGGAGAGGGAGAAGCGTCTGACGAAAGGGCGGATCCCTTTGCCAGACGAAGTGGCCCTAACAGGTCGCCCCACCGATCGCCAGGGGCAGGCGATACTGAAGAGCATGGCAGGTCGGAGGAGCCGCCCATCGAGATCAAGATGGACGGAGCTACCCTGACCAGTGATGACAAGAAGAGCGGAGGCCAGAAAATGAAGGTGATTACATACGTACAAACGTTATCATGTCCTTTCTGGAAAACGGCAGGAAGTACAGCAAGGACTATAAGTCTGTGCTGACCCTCTGCAACCTGGTTGTCCTTGCTGTAGGCAAGGAGGCCAAGCGGTGGAGGCCAGGAAGGAAGCCGATTGGAAGATTCGAGTCCTTACTGAAGAAAAGCAGCTGGCAGACTGCAGAACTCCACAGACGCATGGCTGTCACTGGAACAACTCCAAAGCCAAGTAAGGTCAGTATGGCAACCGACCTGAAGGGAACTAGCGCCAAGTCGGTATTGCATAAGATGAAGGTTACTAAGATCCGTCGGGAGAAGGTTGAGCAGGTTGCCGACCCTAAGGAACGACGGAAACCAGTTCCTCCGTCTACGAGGACTACCGAAGTTCACCGGGAGGAAGGCCTGTCCTGGAGGAAATTTGGTAACCCCAAAAAGGCGAAGAAGGAGCGAAAGGCGACAGAGGAGACGAAGGCGCCATTGGCCAAGAAGGGGAGTGCTCGTAGAGGAAAGGGTGCACCTTTCAATGGCCATAGCATGGACAGACGCAAGGCAAATATCATCAAGGCTGATGATAATAGCTATGCTGACGTTCTGAAGGATTTGCGGGGCGATAAACAGCTCACTGACCTAGGGGGTGATGTCCACTGCATTCGTAGAACGCAGAAGGGCGAGATCAGGCATTGAAAAAAATAGAACATGAGTAAAATTCGACTAAATTCATGTCAACTTGATGCTCTACTGTGGCCTAATCGCTGATGCTTTCTAGATCGCTGAAATTTGACGTTCGTTGATTCAAAGTTTAAAGATCTTCATCGTTCACCAATGGGAGACATCTGAGCGAGACCAATCACTTGGTAACCTAACAATGAGCGTTGTTACCACACGCTGTTAGAAAAATCTTTTCAAACATTAAGAAAATGTAGTCCGCTATGAGAATGGATCTCTAATACACTGCATGGGAGGCTTTGATACTTTCTCTGCTCCATCCCAGCAACTTGAAAGCAGAGTGAATAAAGCAGAACACCTGATGTGTCTTGATGTTTTAGTTTTATTCTAGTAGAGCAAGCGTAACTCAGTTGCTCGTTGTTTACGCAGCAACGATCGCTCATAATCGTTGTTTGGTATCCATCTTAGCCAGGCTGTTCAGTCACTGGATGCTATGATTGAATTAGATCAATGCTCGTCCACTGGATCATCTGTGCGAGGCGATCTTTGAGGGATAGTGTGGCTTGGAAGATGTTATGGGGATGGTTCGCACACTTCTGCGCGCTGCTGATGATATGATGGGCTTTGTTTACCCTTTCAAGTCTAGCCTTTAGTATGCGTGAGAATATTTTATAGTCCGCATTTAATAGAGAGATGGGCCTGTACGATCGTGCGGTGTCATCGCAGCCTTTCTTTTTGACTAGGACTATGACGCCGCTCACGAATTCTGATTAGATTTGTTGGGAAAGTGCTTCGTTGAAAATTAAGTTGAGCTCTCTGTGGATTATGTTGAACATTCGGGTGTAGAACTCATTCGGGATACCGTCGCTTCCTGGAGATTTCCGCCGTGCTGCGTTCTGGATTGCCGAGAGAATTTCCGCCGTGGTTATTTCTTCAGTACAGGCGGTGTTTGCTTCGTCGTTATCGGGTATTACTCTATCTACTTCGAAGGTGTTGTCGGTCGGTTGGTGCTCCTCTTCTCCCGAGTAGAGTTGTTGAAAATAGACAAACAGGTGTTGTTCAATTTCTTCGGACGTGTCGAAGACCTCGTTCCCCTTCCCTCGCAAGTTTGTGATAGTAGTTCGTTTCCTCTTACGTTCTCCGAGTTGGAATGTCGTCAGTGCTTCACCAGCGACGTGTGATTCGTTTATGCGGAGGAAAGTCTTGGTGTGTTCCCGCTGCAATGAAAGCATTTTACCTTTCACGTGATTGATGGTTAGGAGTGCGGTTTGATTGCGGTAGTAATCGTCGTATGCCTGTCTCAGTTCTGTGTACAGACGCTGGAATTCACGCTTGAATCCGTCATTCACAATTTTCGATTTCCACCGAAAAAAGAATTTAATCCACCAGGAGATCCACGATGGGTAGTTACGCCTTTGGCGCGTCCTATGTTGCCATTTCGTTTGGAATTCCTCGATGTTGTCATTCGTTAGCAGATGGGGACGAAGTGTCCAGAAGCTGCGCCCAGGTTCTCTTCCTAAATTTGGCAAGCATATGCGCAGTGTAACGATTTTGTGGTCAGAGAAACAGCAAACGTGTGTATCTGTTTCTCTCAGGTGGTTGCTTAGATTGCTACTGGTATAAATGCGATCAAGACGGGAAGTAGAGTTGTGTGTGATGTGTGTGTGGCCTGGGTGGTTTCGACGAAGCTTCTGCCATGAATCGATGAGCTGGAGCTGTTGTATGACTCGTTGTAGCGCTGGGCTGTGATTACTACCGGTTGCATCACACTGTCGGATGACGCAATTAAAGTCACCGGCTAGTATTGTGTAAGCCGTCTCATGACGAAGATAGTATGTGATGGTTTGGTTAAAGAAGCGCTCCCTTTCTGTTCTGTTGTTGGTGCCGCTGTGCGCGTAGCAACAGCACACGGTTATGTTGCCGATCCTCATCGTGACAATGCGACCGTCCAAGCTTTTCTCGACGTGTGAGAAGGAGATGTGTTGTTTTACGGCTATTGCTGTTCCTCTTCGCATGAAGTCGACGTTGCATACTACATTGAATCCCGGTATCGTGAGATTCTCATTTTCGACTTCTTGTAGGAAGACGATGTCGAGTTCGTGTGCTCGTATGAAGGTTCTGAGGGAATTCAGCTTTGTTTCGATTATGATTGTATTGATGTTGGTAGTATTTATATTGTAACTACTCGTATCCATTACTTTTATTGTTCGTCGTTGAGATTGAGTTCGTCGTTAGTGCGCATCTTCTTACCAGGAGGTCTGTTCCGGAGTCGTCTGCTGTTTGTAGATGTAGTAGAGCTGTCGGTGTCATTTTCGTCGGCATATCGTTGTTCGTTCGTTGTTGGATGCTGTTTGTGGCGCAGCGGAGGGAAGTCACTCTCGGCGTGAGTTGCCGGGACTGTCAGTGTTGAGAGCGGCGGGATGGCATCAAATCATTAGGATTTGTGCTGGATGTTGGAGGAGAAGGGGAGTTTGCATTTCTTGGGTTTGTAACCTGCTGGCCTGCGGTTGCTTTCGTTAGTGTGCGACGTGGCATATTGTTGGACGTTTTGTGTGAAGTGTCTTTCGACATCGTGGATTGTTTCACTACACTGACGTACGAGCTCTTGTCGGCGTGCAGCTTTTGTAGTAGCAACTTCTTATTTTGGATGCACGTGATGCCATTATGCACTAGCTCGTTACAGTGTCGACAGGTCTGTAACTGTCCGACATAAGAAACGCATGTGGTTTCAGTGTCTAAAGTGACGATGGTAGGAATGTTCTTTTTGATCACCATACGAACAACTCGAACTCCGGTGGAGATGGTCCCGAATTGGAATTTGGAATCCCAATACAGCTCGCGAATTGAGATTACGTCTCCATACTCCTTCATGAAGTCGTATCATACCGAGCACACTACCGACGAAATGGTGGAGTTCCTCGTATGACGGTTTTTATTGGGATTTTCGCATAGTCAATGTGGAATGTATTTTCGCGGCGTTGCATTTCAGCAACGGAAACGTGCCGCCACAACGACGTTCACGGGTGCTTAGAACCGAGTGTATGATGTGCTAATAAACTGAATAAATGCAAGGAAACTAGAAAAAAGAGACTCCCGTAGTCGAGCGTAGCGAAATAAACCGTGCGCTTGGCTCGGAAGCTGAGCGATAACTGATGTTGGACCATTTTTGAAATTTGAACTTCCCTAATAATCACCATGGATTGCAACAAGCGAGGATAAACGTAGGGACCTGCACGCACAGTTCACTCCAAGAGATCATTAAAACATCTGGGAGTGATGATCGACGATAAGCCCAATTTTACGAGCCACGTCGATTATGTATGCCAAAGAGCTTCATTGGTGGTAAAATGTGTCATTGCTGGGATGATGCCGATAGACACACTTCTGGAGGAAGATGTGGAGTGCTTCAAGGACAGTGGCTTGGTGCAAGTGCGACGTGTCAAGAGAGCAGTTTCGTTGTTCAATTGCGGATGTGTCGAATTGGGTTAGTAGGAAGTATGGTCACGTCAACTACCACCTATCTTGTCTGAGGTCTTGTCTGTCAACCATATAGGTCTTGTCTGAACATGGTTGCTTTAAAAAGTTTCTGCATAGGTTCGGGTTCGCAGTTTCTGTGGAGTGCCCGGAATGCGTAGGTGAGGTATAATCGGCAGAGCATGTGATGTTTGCATGCCGCGATTCGATGTTGAACGCAATGCCATGCTGTTTGTCAGCGGCATGGATACAACCCCGGACAAACTTTTTGAGAGGATGTGTCGAAAAGAGGTTATATGGAATGAGGTGAACACAGCAGCGTCTCAACTACAGCGCTGATGGCGTCTTGAATAAAACCAGCAGCTGTAGTAGAGACTACTGTGATGCAGTGAACACCATGCTCACCCCGACAACAAAAACGTCGCGGGTGGGTCGCGGTGATTTCCGTATGTAGATGTAGAGGTCGTTGCGGTTCCCGCTCGGTGTTTGTTGTCGGGGTGCCCGTCTCCTACGCGAGTGTATGATGCAGACCGATAGGTTACTATCATAGCTTGCAATCGACGGGTGGTAAGGTTACCACTCTTGAAGTCGATGTTGTGTTATAACGTCGAATGCGTTGGCATAGGCGAGAGCGTTCTTAATAGTCCTGATGTATTGCTTAATTGCAGGCCGGGGGATACGGGCAGGCAAAAGGGTTTTGTTTTAGTGGGTAAGCCCATCCCCGCACTATCTGTGTTAATCTTCTTAGGTGTCTGTTTGCAGATTTCCGTTTACCTCGCTCAAGAAAAAAAACGACAACGAAAAAAAAAATTCTCCCTTGGCCCGAAAAACGCTTGCTTTAGTCTCATTGAAACGAAAAGTCGAAACCCTGATCCTGAGAGAAGGGACGATAACTTTTACAGGAGGAAGGATCCTTCCCAGGCTTACGGATGGGGGTCATCGCTGACTTCCAGGACGATCAGCGAAATGTGCCCAAAGAACGCAGCACTCATGTGTTTGAGCTCGAAATTCAGAATGTTATCGAAACCTGGGGCCTTCGTGTTCTTCGATGATTTGATATAGTTCGTCAATTCGCCAGCTGTGATCTCCAACTCCTCCGAAAAGTGGTTGGGAGTCAGATGAATGTTGTGTGCATACTCGTTAATGGCTGCTTCGTATGGACTGATGATGGTCTGTCCAAGATTGTGAGAGCTGACGAAGGGACGACCTATTTCAGCGACCTTCTCTGCAGGAGTAATCAAGCGATTCTTTTAGCCATTATTGTCCACTGGAATTAAAGGTGGAATTGTCCGAGGCTTGGATTTTAGTATTTCGGTCATTTTTCAGAACGTCTTAGCATATATAGTCTGGGAGAGTGAGAATCTTATTCGAGAAATCGTTATTTTTGAGGTCCACCATTCTGACCTTGATAATTTTTGTGATTCGCTTGCAGCGTGCCTTAAGCTTAGGCAGTCCAGTACGCTGAAACGAGTGACATTCCGCAATCAAATCAAATCTTTGGTGAGTGTATCGATGGTTAAAGTGTTGCTGCCGAACCGTTGGTACATGTTGTTTACAGGCCACCGAGATCGCCTTCTCGATGGAACGCAGCTATTGGTCAATTGCTTCAGACGTTACCGGCCTCACCTCGTACTCGACGTTGGCGTCCACGCACCTCTGGAACCGGCCCAGTCGACTCGATGATAGTTTGGTCGCGACAGCTGATGTCGATTACCCGAGGAGTCCACTTCCGCCACCACCGGATAGTGATCCGAGCTGAGCTCCTTGTAGACGACCGGCTGCGAGATGTGGTCGTTCATGTTGGTGATGTACAAGTCGATTATCGAATGGACACCGAACCGACTCATGCTTGATGTTTGGCATTCAGGTCGCCGGCAATAATGTACTGACCTTGTCTCTGCGTTAGCATGACGATGTCCCTCCGAAGGTCGGCCGATGAGTCATCGTCGGCTTTAGCTTGAGTTGGGCAGTGCGCTACAATGAGCGTGATTGAGCCGACGGAAGTATTCACTTCGACACCGATGGCCTGGATGATGCTCAGCTGGAAGCTTGGCTGCAGACGACAGTTGATGTTGTATAGCGATACGAAAGTCCGGGATGTGGACGCTCACCTCCAATAATGAACATGACAACAGTGAAGACCTGGTCAAAACGGGTTTTGCAGCCGCGGAGCCGAGTGGCGAGCTGCGCGAAGATCAGCTCCGGAGTGTAAAGCGGAGCAGATTCTTCCGGTGGGGCACTTTCGTTCTCCGGCTGCCGACGGAACCCAGAAGGAGGGAGCGGGAGCCATTCGCTGGTGGATGGTGCCGATGGTGCTAGAGCTTGAGCCGACGCAGCTGCCGCTGCCAGTCGCTTGTGCGGTTGTAACGGTGGGAGGATTGGAATCGCTCGATGGAGAGCGGGGATGGCTGGAAAGTTCACCTTGTTGAGATTATAAGTGTTAAAGAAAACTTCAATACTTAACGTGGAAACGATTTTGTAAATACTTTATTCATTATGTTTGATACATATTATATTATTATTTATTCAGACTAAGGCCGAAGTGGCCTGTGCGGTATATAAAAGTTTCCTCCATTCGGCTCGGTCCATGGCTACATGTTTGATACATAGACTATCGTAAATTGTTTCGTGGCCTCAACTATAAGTAGGGTAAATCACTACTTGGGCCTATGGACCCGATTCCCAGCTCAATGCACAGAAAACTAAGGATTTATACTCTTTGGAAGCCGTAGGTTTATGATTAAAAACAAGTCTCCTATTTATTTCGCACAATACTCAATATTTTTTTCAACCATTTATTTCACTAGTAATTGATCAAATTGTATAAAATTAAAATGTAGACTCCGAACATTCGCTCTTCGTTGCTACACCACTGAGCCGAAGTGAGTCTTTCCACGGTGTCATCATATAAACACCTACCATAAAATCATCACAGTTCTGGATACAATCATTGCATGAAGCTGGTAATCACCACACAATAATTCTAAACTTACGCACATCAATTTGTCACTAGAACTTACAGTATTGGACAAAACATTTGCAATCAGTCAATCCCAATCATGAAACTCTACATTGAAGGTTTATAAAAAGTGAAGAAAAATGTTTTTTAGTTTGTAGAAACAGCACTTTTCATGTTTATTATAACAAAAAAAATCCTCATTCTTAAATAACAATTCATGAAACAATAAATAAAAAATAAAAAAAATCAGTATTTTCTTCCTGGACAAAACAAATGCAACTTCGCGTGTTGTTTACCAAATTTAGTTTCGATTTTAATATTTCGTAGCGAATCCTTTATTTTCAACTACGGCCTTGCATCTGGAGTCGTTACCCAATGTACTTCATTAAAATAATCAAATTGGTAAACGAAACCTATAGGACTGATGACAACGATGTTCTTTTTTTCTTATTCCGATCGTCATCATTTCAACGGTGCTCAATTTATTCACAATGTCCCTTACTTAAATATCATTTTAAAATTTCATTTTTTTTTAAACGTTGGATATTTTAAACGCCGCAACTGCGCACACCCATTGAGCCTCATTTCAACATAATTAATTTTAACCATTGTCATATGTTTTTCACCCCTTCCAGGTGTCCCGGGAAAGCGTAACGAAATCTACTACAACTGCTGTCCGGAGCCTTACATCGATATCACATTCGCCATCATCATTCGGCGGCGGACGTTGTACTATTTTTTTAATTTGATCGTCCCGTGCGTGCTGATAGCGTCGATGGCACTGCTCGGATTCACACTACCGCCGGATTCCGGAGAGAAGTTATCATTAGGTGCGCAGCGCATGAAGTCGGTCACCCATTACCACGTTTCCAGTTTTCCCCATTTGCATCCTTCGTCAAATTGTAATCTGGTATCCTGGTGTGACCCTATTTTGGGATTATTTATGAATGACAAGTCAAGGCAGGCATAACGCTATTTTATGTTTTTGCAATTGGGAAGCAAAAGGTATTCCCGGCAGGCTTTTGCACTTCGGGACTCCCCGACGATAGCCATCAGATTAGTTTTAACTAGCTGCATTGTAAATTACGTTAGAGTTTTGGTAAAATAATATTGCCATAATTAGTTTTTGAGCCGGTGCCGTGAATAGGACCCCTGCCGGGAATACCTGTCATTATCCTATGATTGACCTGCGTCGTTTCAAGCATAAAATTGGAAATATTTTTATGGTATTCCCCCATTTGGTTGACGATAATTGACACATACTGATTGCAATTGACCTTTTCGTGCCCCACGCGAAAGAAGTCCCTACCCTGCCAAGGTCCTCTACCCTCGCCAACATTCCTTCCATTCCAAGCGGAACTTGTCCTTGCTAACCTGCGTCAGCAGACCAGTCAGGTGCAGAATCCGAGGATTAATTACCCGCATTTTTATCTGCTTTTTTCGCCCATTTTGTTCTTTGTTCAAATTTTACGTCCGCTTTTTTACATCGCTTTCTGGACACGTGAAACCGAATCTTCGAACAACGTACGGACGGTGTTGGTGGATGCGCGCGGGATCGACCAGGTGTAACAATTTTATTATCATTGACTGTATTTTTAAACATGGTTGCTGAAACAATGCCAGCCACGTCGGATGCTGTTCCACTTTTAGGTGAGTATATACACGGCTGGGCTACAAAAGTTTTATCGTTGTTACTTCATGGGGGGGTGATATTCGTAGCATAGCACTTTTTATTAACACTGACTGGCAGAAGTTTTTACAAATTGAAACAGGCGAAGCTTGTTTAGCATATTGTACGTAAATCCCAGTAATAATTCAATTGAAAAAAATAAGCTGACGTATACGTTAAAGTTGTATATGTGACACAAATGGATAAACCGTTTCAATTATTATATATTTATATAGTGCAAGGATTCTACGAGATTTTTTTCAATTAATTACGAAGCTAACTGCAAAACTACGGAGACCTATGATAACGAGGCGGAAGGTTTCTCATTATGATTGGAGGTGTGCGCCGCCATGCAACACTGTTGCCGTCACAGGTTTTTGCATCATGCCATTTTTGCGCGTCGCTGCTCAAAATTGGTCACATCACTGATCATTGATTTTTCACGCCGGAACTGATTTGTATACCTGCTGAAACTGTATCAAATTGCAAATTGAGTGATTTGAATATGTTTTTTTCCCAAATTTATGTTCTAGACAGTTTAGTTCTATTCCTAACTGTAGTATAGTTGATAAGAAAATTATTTTGAGCTTTTTAGTGGAATGTCTTCACTTGTCATAAGACGAGTTAGTACAATCCCATTGAATTCCACCACTTAATTGTATCTTGACAGATACGTATTTCGACCTCAAATGTAAGGCCGTCTTCAGTGTCTCGTACTTGACTCGACTTGAAGAAAATGATCGCAGCTTACACGATTTATACTATGCGTAGGTATAATAATTTATCTAGGTACTTATCTAGTTACATTTACTACGGTGTTTACTTCTACTCGCTTGTTTCGCTTAATGCTTAGGTATAAACTTGAAGAGCCAGGAGCTACCATTTCCTTGATCTTTATTCAACAACCGCGTTTGTACCTGTCGGTAGATTTCCAAGCTCTCAGCAACATCAAGTTTCCACGGAGAAGAGACATTTCTTAAAATTTTAATGTTTGATGTCGTAATTGAATGATTTTCCTGATATACATGTTCAGCTACCTTAGACCTAAACTCATAATTTAACCCCTTATCAGTTTCCCTCTTAGCCTTACTTACTTCTGCAATATGTTCTTTGAACCTTATATCTAACGATCTTTTTGTTGGACCTACATATACTTTATCACACTGTGAACAATTAATTTGATAAACCCCGGCCTTATTTAACATTTCTACTCTATCCTTTGTGGAGCCCAACAGTGTCTTCAGTTGATTGCTTCTGCTGGAGAATACTAAATCGATGCCGAATTTCCTCAGTCGATGGCGTAGCTGGTGGGTGATGTGTCGATCATAGGGGACCGATACCCTCTTCAGCGGTTCATCTATCGGTGTCAGTGTTGTCAGTTCGTTTTTTCGTTCCTCTGCTTCTTGCTGATTGCTTGTACTGTTCTTTCCTTGTATCCGTTGATCCTCGCTGTTTCCAAGATGTGTTGTAGCTCCTTCGTTTTTCCTTCTTCGCTCAGGGGAATCGTCTGCATCCTGTGGATCATGTGATGAAAAGCTGCCATTTTTTGCTGATACGAATGATTTGATGTGTATGGGATGACTCTCATGGTGTTGGTGGGCTTCCTGTAGATTTCGAAGTCTAATGTTGCATTTGTTCCCTTGATAACCAATAGATCCAAGAAAGGTAATTTACCTTCCTTTTCCTCCTCGTGGGTGAATTTGATGTCTTTATGCACGTTGTTTATCGCTTCCAAAATCCTGGGTAGATCTTTCCGGTTGATAATGCTGAAAATGTCGTCCACGTATCTCCACCATTTCTCGGGTAGTATTCCTTGTTCCTCTAGGTTGTCCTCCAAATTCGCCATGAATAATTCGCACAAAAACGGTGATAGCGGATTTCCCATAGGTGCACCCTTCGTTTGTTTGTAGAAGCTTCCAGTTCTCATTCATGCATAATCTTGCAAGCTTGAGATACATCTTTACTTTTCCTCGCCATGCTGTATCCGTCCGTTGTTCTATTAGCCAATCCTCCAAAAGGTTCAGAGCATCCTTCACTGGAACGCTTGGGAATAATGCCGCTACGTCGAATGATACCATGATGTCCTCTTCTCCGATGTTTCCTGATTCCAATATCCTCTTGGTGAACTCCTGGGTGTTTACAACTGATCTGCTGGGGAACGGCTTCGGCATACCCTGAAACTCCTTGACTAACCACTTGGTCAAGTTTTGTGTAGCGGATCTCACTGATGAAACTATTTCTAGCATCTCTGTACCTGGCTTATGTATCTTTGGTAGTCCTTTGATCCTTGGTAACACAGGGTTCGTCATTTTAACCCGGGCTTCTCCGATGATCGTCTTGCATTCCTTTATCGTTTTATCCGTAAGTCGGATTAGTCCGGGAAGTGGGTCCACTCTCAAATGCCTGTATGGTCCTCCGTTGATTTTTGTCGTCATCTGTTCATCGTAGTCCTATTTGTCCATTATCACCACTGCGTTTCCTTTGTCCGCCTTCATGTAGTAAACTGGTTTCTCCTTCAACTCCTTTAACCTTCCTAGTGCATTGGGGTCCATTTCGACCCAAGCACACCCAAAACACTGCTGTAACTTTGTAACGCAACGAGATAAAAATCTGGAAAATTCTGACTTTTCCTAACTTTCGTAAATAAGGATTCCCTGAGAAAATCAGCTTCCAGCGACATCTAGGAGAGGCGCCACAAAAAAAGTGACACATTGTGCATTGGGGTCCATTTGGACCCAAGATTTCATCTCTATCACAAAAACTCAAATTTCAACCGATTTTCGATCTTTAGGCACCAAACGAAAGCTGTAGGTTCCAATAACAAGCCCACGGGACGATTTATCCAAATTGACCACTCTAGTCCCCGGGGAACCTGTGCTAAAGAGGTACTGTTTAAGCTTCTCAATTTGGCACCAAATTATCGAGTTTCGTGTTATGAAACATAAAATTGCTTGCAAATATGTGCTCTGATGATCCCAACTGTATTTGCTATATTGTATATGCCATTTCTGGGCAAATTTATCCCTTGAGCGGTCATCGGAAAGCCCTCTGGAAGATCCGGAACTTCCGTAAAATTGGCCAATTCTAAAAGTTCATCCCAGAGCTTCGCGATTTTTTGATAACCATTAATTCTGGCAAATTGTGGGGGCTATCAATAGTTAAAGCCTTCTGTGACCTACAAATGTCCCAGTAACGGTCTCCGGAAGATCCGGAACATCCGTAAAACGGCCACTTCCAAAAGTTTATCCAAGAGCTCCGCGATTTTTTCGTAATGATTCATTCTGGCAAATTGTGGGTGCAATCAATAGTTAAAGCCTTCTGTGACCTACAAATGTCCCAGAAACGGTCCTCCGGAAGATCCGGAACATCCGTAAAACGGCCAATTCCAAAAGTTTATCCTAGAGCTCCGCGATTTTTTCGTAATGATTCATTCTGGCAAATTGTGGGTGCAATCAATAGTTAAAGCCTTCTGTGACCTCCAAATGTCCCAGAAACGTTCCTCCGGAAGATCCGGAACATCCGTTAAAGTGATCAATTCTAAAAGTTCGTCCCAGAGCTTCGCGATTTTTTGATAACCATTCATTCTGGCAAATTGTGGGGGCAATCAATAGTTAAAGCCTTCTGTGACCCCCAAATGTCTCAGAAACGGTCCTCCGGAAGATCTGGAACATCCGTAGAACGGCCAATTCCAAAAGTTTATCCTAGAGCTTCGCGATTTTTTGATAACCATTCATTCTGGCAAATTGTGGGTGCAATAAACAGTTAATGTCTTCTGTGACTCCAAAATGTCCCAGAAACGGTTCTCCGGAAGATCCGGAACATCCGTAAAAGTGGCCATTTCTAAAAGTTCATCCCAGAGCTTCGCGATTTTTTGATAACCATTCATTCTAGCAAATTGTGGGCGCAATCAATAGTTAAAGCCTTATGTGACCTACAAATGTCCCAGAAACGGTCCTCCGGGAGATCCGGAACATCCGCATAATCCAAAAGTTCACCCTAGAGTTTCGGGATTTTTTCGTAACTATTCATTCTGGCAAATTGTGGGTGCAATCAATAGTAAATGTCTTCTGTGACCTCCAAATGCCCCAGAAATGGTTCTTCGGAAGATCTGGAACGTCCGTAAAATGGCCAATTCAAAAAGTTCATCCCAGAGCTTCGTGATTTTTGCGTAAGCATCCATTCTGACCAATTGTACGTGCAATAAATAGTGAAACTCTTCAGTGACCCCTAAATGTCTCAGAAACGGTCCTTCGGTAGATCTGGAACATCCGTAAAAATGGACAATTCCAAAAGTTCGTCCCAGAGCTTTGTATTTTTTTCATAATAATATATTTTGGCGAATTATGGATGCAATCAATAATGAAAATCTTCTGTGACCTCCAAAATGGCACAAAAACGGTCCTCCAGAAGGTCCGGAACATCCGTGAAAGTGGCCATTCCAAAAGTTCAACCCAGAACATAGCAATTTTTTCGTAACCATCCATTCTGGTGAATTGTGGGTGCAATCAATAGTGAAAGTCTTCTGTGGTATACAAATGTCGTAGAAACAATCCTTCGGAAGATCTGAAACATCCGTAAAAGTGATTTTTTTTTCGTAACCTTTCATTCTGGCAAATTAATAGGGAAAGTCTTCTGTGACCTCCAAGTTCTTAAAAAACGGTCCTCCGGAAGATCCAGTTCATTCGTAAAAGTGCTCAATTCCAAAATAATATCTCAGAGCATCGCAATTTTTTCGTAACCACCTATCCTGGCGAATTGTGTTTGCAATCAATAATAAAAATTTTCGGTACTGTACGGTAATGGTACTTCGGAAGATCCGGAGCATCCGTGAATGTGGCCAATTCGAAAAAGAATTCACGGAGGAACTTCCGAACACTTCGTTGAGAATTTCTGGAGGAACTTCCGGAAGAAGTTCGGTTGAGCTCCCGGAGCAGCTCCCCGAGGAATTACTTGATGAACTTCTGGAGAGATTTGCGGAAGAACTCTCAGAGTTCTCAGAAGAACTTCTAGAGGAATGCCTTTAGGAGCTTTCCGAGGGATTACTTGATGAACTTCCGAAGGGATTACCGGAGGAACTTCTAAACAAACTTCCGGATGAAGTTCTTGAATAACTTCCAGAGGAGCTTCTGGAGAAGCTTCGGAGGAATTCAACGAGGAACGCCACCACGCCGCCGTCGATGGCTAATGATGATCTGTTACGCTAACTGTTGGATTTGGCGTCTTTTACGGATTTTCCGGATTTTATGAAGGAATTTTTATTATTGATAAGAAAATTATTTTGAGCTATCAGTGGAATGTCATTACTTGTCATCAGACGAGTTTGTACAATTCCATTTGATTCCACCAATTGATTTGATTCCACTATGTGTTTTGTAGATACGTATTTCGACCTTAACAGTAAGGCCGTCTTCAGTATCTCGTACTAGACTCGACTATTATTAATGTCATTGCATATCACGGAGGATTTTCGCTATTGATTGCGTACATAATATGAATGAAAGCGAAAATTAGCAAAGCTGTGGGATGAACTTTTGGAATTGACCATTTTCACTGATATTCCTGATCTCCCGGAGGACGGTTTTGTGCACATTCAGACGTCCTAGAAAATTCCAACTAGGGGAGACTGGGTTGACTTGATCCCTTTTTCTGATTTCCGATGTATCACAACCAAAAATAAATAAACATACACGACTCTCGACACAGACTCTCTAAGAATTATCGAAATTTAATTTTTACATACCTTCTCGGCTACTTCGACATAGAACATTATTTTTAACCAACCACTGCCGAACAAATTACGCCGAATTTGGGCCTCTCAATCGAATGATGGCTGTTTACAATCAACACTGCGAAACTATTGACTTAACAATGTCTCGGCATAACATTAGACAATGTTTCCAAAGAACAAACATTACAAATTCAGCAATATAAATTCAAAATCAAAATTATACATCACTTTACTAAAAAAGACTATTATTTAATTACAAAAACAAACATGTATATGTATATGTGTTAGTTTACGTTGGTTGACGAAATAAAATAAATAAACTAATGGGGGATCAAGTGTCCTCATATTGAGGCAATAACTTCAAATCCAAATATTCTAAAACTTTGATGGAATGTTGGTATTGTCGTCAGTACAGATCATAGAGCATATTTATGGCTTTGTGCTGTGAAAAAACGAAAGCATTTCGTCATTGTTATGAAAAGTTGTTCAAATTTTGCTCTGAGATGTATTTTTGAAGTTGACCACTTTTACGTATGGTCCGGATCTTTCGGATGACCGTTTCGGGAGCTTTTTGGGATTACTGAAAACTTTCACTACTGATTGCATCCATTATTTGTCAGGATGGATGATTACGAAATAATGCGAATCTCTGGGATTACCTTTTGGAATTGACCATTTGCACGGATGTTCCAAAAAAATCACAAAGTTCTGGGATTAAATTTTAGAATTGGCCATTTTACAGATGTTGCGGATCTTCCGAAGGACCGTTTCTGGGACATTTTGGGGTTACAGAAGACTTTAACTGTTTGTTGTGCCCACAATTTGCCAGAATGAATAGTTGTCAAAAAATCGCGAAGCTCTGGGATGAACTTTTGGAATTGGCCATTTTACGGATGTTCCGGATCTTCCGGAGGACCATTTCTGGGGCATTTGGAGATCACAGAAGACATTCACTATTGATTGCACCCACAATTTGCCAGAATGAATGGTTACGAAAAAATCGTGGAGCTCTGGGATTAACTTTTAGAATTGACCACTTTTACGGATGTTCCGGATCTTCCGGAGGACCGTTTCTGGGGCATTTAGGGGTCACAGAAGACTTTAACTGTTTGTTGCACCCACAATTTGTCAGAATGAATCTTCTTCTTCTTATTGGCATAACATCCCCACACTGGGACAGAGCCAGGACCGTTTCTGGGACATTTGTAGGTCACAGAGGGCTTTAACTATTGATTGCACGCACAGTTTGCCAAAATGAATCATTACGAAAAAATCGCGGAGGTCTAGGATAAACTTTTGGAATTGGCCGTTTTACGGATGTTCCGGATCTTCCGGAGGACCGTTTCTGGGACATTTGTAGGTCACAGAGGGCTTTAACTATTGATTGCACCCACAATTTGCCAGAATGAATGGTTATCGAAGAATCGCGAAGCTCTGGGATGAACTTTTAGAATTGGCCACTTTTACGGATGTTCCGGATCTTCCGGAGGACCGTTTCTGGGACATTTGGAGGTCACAGAAGACTTTACCTATTAATTGCACAATTTGCCAGAATGAATCATTACGAAAAAATCGCGGAGCTCTAGGATAAACTTTTGGAATTGGCCGTTTTACGGATGTTCCGGATCTTCCGGAGGACCGTTTCTGGGACATTTGTAGGTCACAGAAGGCTTTAACTATTGATTGCACCCACAATTTGCCAGAATGAATCATTACGAAAAAATCGCGGAGCTCTAGGATAAACTTTTGGAATTGGCCGTTTTACGGATGTTCCGGATCTTCCGGAGACCGTTTCTGGAACATTTGTAGGTCACAGAAGGCTTTAACTATTGATAGCCCCCACAATTTGCCAGAATTAATGGTTATCAAAAAATCGCGAAGCTCTGGGATGAACTTTTAGAATTGGCCAATTTTACGGAAGTTCCGGACCTTCCAGAGGGCTTTCCGATGACCGCTCAAGGGATAAATTTGCCCAGAAATAGCATATACAATATAGCAAATACAGTTGGGATCATCAGAGTACATATTTGCAAGCAATTTCATGTTTCATAACACGAAACTCGATAATTTGGAGAAGCTCAAACAGTACCTCTTTAGCACAGGTTCCCCGGGGACTAGAGTGGTCAATTTGGATGAATCGTCCCGTGGGCTTGTTATTGGAACCTACAGCTTTCGTTTGGTGCCTAAAGATCGAAAATCGGTTGAAATTTGAGTTTTTGTGATCGAGATGAAATCTTGGGTCCAAATGTGGTCCAATGCACAATGTGTAACTTTTTTCTAATGTATTAGGAAGGTTAAAATCCTCCTCTCGTCTTTGTTCGATGTCCCATGATGTCCTACTTTGATGGCGTCTGCTACGATGTTTCTTCAAGTCGAGTCAAGTACGAGACACTGAAGACGGCCTTACATTTGAGGTCGAAATACGTATCTGTCAAGATACAATTAAGTGGTGGAATTCAATGGGATTGTACTAACTCGTCTTATGACAAGTGTAGTATAGTTCTCAATTAAAATTCCTGTCAAAATTTCCAAAAGAGATCCCTTGAAAGTTCAAATGAAATTCAAGTGGAATAATAAGATAAAGTCCGTTTTAATTCAAAACAATTTTTATATATAAAAAAATCTGTAGAAACCTTAAGACTTAACCGTGTTATTCGATTCAGATTAACAAATTCGTAAATAGAGGTGTGCGCCGGTCCGATATTCGTCGGCGGCGGCGTTTGTCAGAATTTTGGTCGGCGGCGGCGGCGTTTTCGGCGTCACGCCGAAAGCTATTTTAGCCGGCGGCGGCGGCGGCGTGAATCGGCGTGGCGATTTTTTAATTACGCATCTTAAAAAAAATACATTTTTTCGGGATAGACTTTTATTTACAAAGGAAAAATCTTTAAAATTTCGCATGAAAAATCTAATGAACTTCTTCTTAAAATTCTATAAGTTTTTCCTAAAATTGGGAATATTTTTCTGATTTTCCACGGGAACTAATTTGAAGTTTCTAGAAATCTTCGGAATTACCAAGAGAAGCTCTTTAGAATTAACAAATAAAATTGTTTGTAATTTCAGCATCAAATTCGTAGCAATTTACATGAGAAACTTCAGAGTTTCCACGAGAAATTGCTCTTAACTTCTACAGGAAAATCTTCGGAAATTATTGTTTAGTATTCTTCGAAATTCACCCAGACAATTCTTCATATTTGTAGAAGAGTACGGCTGGTAGAATGGGTGTTTTAACGTTTGCTTTCTCAGTCTAGAATAATTAAGACGGATAATTTTGTTTTCAAGGAAAATTCTCTGGAATATTCACGGAATTTGAACGAAAATTTCTTTAGAATTTTGTCTGAAGGATTGTTCAAAATGTAGATTTCAATTAAAAAACATTTTTTTTGGATTTCAATGGAAAATTGTTCGGAATCATTGGATTTTTACGGGAATTTCTTTGTACAGTAGATGTTCGATAACTGAAAGTCATTTAAATACAATGCTTTTAACTGCAATTCGATAGTTACATCAGTTTTGCAGTTCTCGAACAGCTGAACTTCAAAACGATTTAAAAGTCGATGATAGTTGCATTGCGCTGCACAATCGGGTGCATTTCATTTGACGTCGTCTGACAATCGTTTGACGTCTAGAATGTGTCGCAGTTATCGAATGGCATTCGCTAAGTGAAACGAAAACATGTTGCAGTTATCGAACGACTAGTGTATTGTCTATAAAAAATCTTAGGAAATTTCAAATTTGGCCGAAAAAGTCAATTGCCCTTTTTGGCAGAATAGGTCTTCAGCCCGAAAATGCCGTTTGATTGAAATGATCGTTTGACAGAATGGGCCATTTGTCCGAAAATATCGCTTGGGCCAACAGGTCATAAGGCCAAATGTCAATAATTGAACGGGTAATTTAGTCGAAAATATCCATCCGTTTGGCCTAATGACATTTACGGCAAAATGCCTTTTTGTCAAACGACCGTTGAACGAAATTTCGTAACCTCTCTACTTTTTAAGTCGATACTGGCTTTTAAGCCAAAAGTCATCTAACCAAATCTCATTACACCGAACTGAGCGAAACTGTTATCATGTCGAAAATGGTTTAACCAAGAATGTAGTTTGACCGAAAGCGACGTACCGATGAAATGGACCGGGAATTTGGCCGAAAAAATCATTTAACCGAAAATGCCCGAAGGAATGGTCATTTGGCTCACAAATATCCTTTCTGCAAAACAACCCTTACGGCCAAACGACATTTTCTGCCAAATAACCTATTCGGCTAAACGTCATTGTGGCAAAATGATTTTCTGGAGAAGTTCATCAAATTTTCGAGGTGAAATTCAAAAAATTCTCCTGTCAATGGCTTCAAAATATCCAAAATGTCCCGAACGACATTTTCGACCGAATGTTCTTTCGACCAAACGACTATTTCGGTGAAAGGCCATATTTGGCTATTGAGCTATTTGGCCAACCGATTTTTTCAGCCAAAGGAACTGCTCGACCAAATGACATTCATGGCCAAATAACTTTAGGCTACATACCCTAGCAAAGTCGGAAAACATAATGAGAACATATTTTCATCTCGTATTGCTGTATATTACTAAATTGAATGATACGACTTATATCAAACTGTGTGCTTATTTTGTTGTCGGAAACCAATATCAAAATTAGTTTTCGATTTGTTTTCATCGACAGCAGGAATAGTTTTTAATTTGGTTTCACAGTAAGATTTCTCTGCTATCCGTTTTGTTATTTTAACCGTTACAAGATATCAAATTAAGTGAACATAATCGATGATTTAGAACAAGTTATCGATTTGCTCTCAAGCTTTGCGCGTGTAGGCTTTTACCAAATAGTCTTTTCGGTTAAGCGACATACACTGGCCGGCATAATAAAGTGCCCACTTGCCGTTTTTCATACAAAATGGTCAACTTTGGAGCTCTAGATCTCGGGTTCCCGTGAACCGATTTGGCTGAAAATTTTACCAGAGCTCAGATATAACTTGAATTTTAACATATCTAAGTTTCGACCATATTGATTCACAGGTTAAAAATTATTGCGGTATTACCAAAGTGAATTTTTGGCAAAAATTTATTTTTAAATATCTTGAATTCTATAGGTTGTAGACTGATGACATATTCAGCAAAAACGCGTATTTTGCCAATACAAAAAGTTTGCTATATATACCTGTACACTTAGAGATGTAGTTTTCGAGGTATTTGAAAAACAATTTTTGCCAAAAATTCACGTTGGTATTACCGCAATAATTTTTAACCCTGTGAGTCAATATGCTCGAAACATAGATATGTTAAAATTCAAGTTATATCTGAGCTCTGGTAAAATTTTCAGCCAAATCGGTTCACGGGAACCCAAGATCTAGAGCTCCAAAGTTGACCATTTTGTATGAAAAACGGCAAGTGGGCACTTTATTATGCCGGCCAGTGTATTCGGCCAAACAACTTTCAGTCTTCGGCCAAATGACTTTTTGCCGAACGACTCTTTTCCGTTCAAAAATTCAATTCCAATGAGATTTTTTTGGATATCAACGGAAAATCCCTTGCAGTTTTCACACGAAGCTTTGCTTAGTTTTTACGGAGACCCTTTCGAAATTTTAACAAGAAATTGTATGGCATCTTCACAAAAAAGCCTCTGGAGTTTAAACGTAATGTTGTTGAAACCTATCAGTAAATTATACGGAAATTCCACTGAATCTTCGGAATTTCCACTGAAAATTTTGCGAATTTCTTCAAATTTGAATCGGCGTGAAAAATTATAGATCAGCGGCGTGAAAAATTTTAAACGGCGGCGCGCCGACGCAAAAATGTCGGCGGCGGCGCCGTGCCAAAAACTGTCGGCGGCGGCGGCGTGGCGCGGCGGCGCACACCTCTATTCGTAAAAGAACACTTACATAACTGCCCTTTGAGCGTTAAAAGATATTTCTTGCAAATTTTTTAAGGAATTCCAGGAAAAAATCAAAACTTCCTGGGAAAAATTGTTTTTTTTAAATGAGGTGATACAGAAATATACTACCCACAATCGCATAGTTGTCCCATATGAATAAGAAATCCAGCAAAGATGGGACTGATATGCGATCATAGGCAGTATAAGCCGTGTAAAATTTTATGGTCAACTAGAAAGATTTACAAGCGATTACGAAGGAAATTTCCATGGAAGGTCAATAAACTTTCCTGCCGAACGTCTGAAAAATTATGAAAAATTATTTTTGAGAAATAATTCATATAGGCTTATATGCTTCTTGGATTCATACCATGCACCCAAATCAATACCATTCAAAAACAAATAATTGGTGCGCAAATTGTTTTATTTCTCATTTTTGTGATTTTTTCAGTAGTTCAGGATAACAACACAATTAGAACCTAAATAGCCTGTTTGGCGAATGTTATTGATATAGGAGCATGTTATTAATAATGGAACAGATACCCTATGGTCGGGTTTCTGTTAAACCTGCAAAATTTTTTTTTGCTAATTTATATTCGTTTTCTTCTTCTATTTATAAGAAAAAATGTTATGATGGAACTGGTATACTCTGAAAATAAAAACTCAATCTTTTCGATAGAATTGTATCAAAATATTGAAATTTTGGTAAGACAAAGTTCGCCGGGTCAGCTAGTAGGATATAATTTTTATTAAATACTTGACGAACCTGTCCGATCCTGCTCGGGTGGTTTTTTCTCCGCCCTAAATGTCAATCGTCGGCATCGCACTCTCGATCGATTTCAGTGGGGGTTTTCTACAGAACTTATAAAAACATAGTAGGGTAACGGTACCAATAGTGGAGGTATTAGTAGATCCACAAAAGATTTTTTTTTTAAATTGATGGGGGAACGGTTCGCCACTTCATTTATTATTTTGTGATTTTTTCCAGCAGTGAGCACGCATGTTGACTAAAATAAGCGATGAATTTGGTGCCGTATTTTTTTGTTTAGCGACGAGATGGATATATGTACAGTGAGATGGAGATCGGAACATTTCCCCTAATTATGGGAAATTTACAGATTCAATATCTTAGCCAATAGATAAACTAATAAATTTGCTAACAAAATTGAGAAACATGTCATTTAACATCAACAATTACCAAATATTTATTGCACCACTATGGGTACACTGTTCCTTTACTTACTTGATACTTGATGGGCTACACTGCCCTTCTACGCATAATTGTCCCATGTTACCCTTGATGAAAAATCTCAAACTCGAGTCAATTTGTCCCACTGAAAAAATAAAGTTGTTGTCTGATAATAATAGAGGCTGAAAATCGTTTAAATAAGTAGGGATTCGTTTTATGTCCCGGAAAAGTGTTGCCTACGCTCATAAAATCCCAAAAATATTAGTTAAATTTTAAGATCGAATCGATTTTATAAATTAGTGGGACAAATTGACTCGAGTTTGTATTTTTTCAGCAAAGGTAACATGGGACAATTACGCGTAGAACGGCAGTACAGCTCTTCGATGAACCTACGCCGAATGGAGTATCCTTCTCCACTGGACTCGATCCTGGGCCAATCGCTTCCAGTCGCTCTGAACATTGAGCGCCCTCTGTTCCTTTAGTGGAACCAAAAATTAATTTTGGTTCCCATAGTGGTGCTATCCATTGGTTTCTTATGAGACTCGCCACTATTGGTACAGTTGCACCACTATAGGTGCAAGGGAGTCAATTTTCTTAAGGAAAATAATTGTTTTCAATAGTTTTTCAGGCAAAATCTTAAGATAAGTTGCATTTTGCAGCATATTTCAAGCACGGCGAATCAACTGAAACCATCGTAATGTGTATAAATATGATAAACTAATAAAAACCCCACTACCTCCACTATTGGTGCTACACAGAAATAAATAATGAAAAGTAAACAGCGCGTAAAACTTGAGATGCGGAAATTTACACTATTCTACGCGGAAATGGACCTCTTCCTAACAAGTTTGCTTACAACTTACAAGCAATATTGACGATTCACGTCAAATATTGTATTCATTTAAGCTAAATCACGCGTGGAATTAAGCAAATAATGGCGTTCCATTTATGTGCATCATCGTTAGCATAAATTTCAGTGGATTTTTCTATCTGTGTACCTCCACTAAGGGTACGGTTACCCTAATGTTCAACTTTCCCAGTGGAATGTTTTATCTTTCCATTTTTATGAACATAGCTGATCCCAAGACGAATTGATTAATAAGGAATTATTGCAAATCGGTCCATCCGTTTGTGAGTTATATTGCCTCCAGTACTGCAATTTCTCATTTTCAATGAGAGATGTCACGCGATGTTTACATAGGGACACGGCAGGTATTTCCGTCCATCGTCATAGGGGCTAAAACCATCGAAAGCAACATCCATTCGCTAGAGCTTCACTATAGCAGAACGTATCTCCTGAGCTTAAGATTTGATACGAATGAGTTTGTCAAAAAAGTGTCTCCTTTATTGGTTTTCGAGACTATGACGAAAAGACGAAAATACCTGCCTTAACCCTATCAGCCCCTTTCAATATCTATAGAATCGCGAAGAATGAATGGCATGCCACAAAAATCTAAAAAAAAATGTTGTTCCGTTACAGGGCATGAAAGAGTGCAATATCTGCTTTATTTTTTGTGTTTATTACCACTTTCAACTCAGTGATTTTATTGAATTTATCGAGTAGTAATTTTTTTCGTATATGTCTATTAAAACAATTTAGAAATTTAAATTTTAAAATAAAGCACAACATCCTTTCATGACTGCCTTTCATACGAAATTGATCGAAGAACGCACGATTCTTTTTTGTGGTCGCCTGAAATGGAAAAAGGAGCTTTGCTTTTCCAGTACTGATTGTCTCAAACTCATTTTTATTTATAGAGATTTGTAACGGCCTTGTGAAAAAAATTCCACTAACAGCATTTGAAGTCGAGCCACTGATAAATTAGACTTATTGAGGAATATACAAAATATATGTTTCCGCCCGGGATCGAACCGGGGGCCTTCCGCGTGTTAGGCGGATGTGATAACCACTACACCACGGAAACAACACATCTGCTGATTCTTCCAGTTACCAGTAGTAAAGACCCAACAAAGTTTTTCCATTTCCATTTTTTCTTGATTTCCGGTAACTGGTGAAAGCAAAAGTCGGAGAATAAGGAAAAAATGGAAGAATTTGGGAGATTTAATTATTAATCAAGTTGTTTGAATATGTACATTTAGGGTGGTACAGAAAATAGATTTTGTTCCACCACGCTCATACCATTCTCCTAAAATCCGAGCTGATTTGAATTCAAAATTGACTTACAACAGGCCGTTTGAAATTAGTATGGGAATAGTATATATCCCATTATACAGACCCCATTCGATTTTGGAAACATTCGGTGTTGACAACATTCGATTTTTGCAACACATTTTTTTTGTTTTATTTTTGATATTACCTATAATCCACGTAAATATCGTAAACCTCTTTAAGAAATTGGTTAATATCCTTAAACTGACTTGGAAAATAAAAAAAAACGCTTAACAAATTTTTAAAAGATAAACGTCTTGATAACGAAATTTTCGTGAAAAAAATTGATTAGACCTCAAAATCGACGAAAATTTAAAAAAAAAATTCACATAGAAAAAATTGTAGTGTAAACGTTTAGATTTTAAAATTCGCGTAAAAAAGGGTCATAGTGTGTCTAGCGTCACAAAAAGTTAATAAATGTTGAAGTATCATGAGAAAACAAAAACCATTCGATTTTGGTAACATAAATGTTCCGAACGTGTTGCCAAAATCGAATGGGGTCTGTACTGATTATAGCAGCGCTTCCCTATTTAGCGCTGTCGAAAAAAGATCCCACAGAGCCAAAAGGAACATGGAACATGGAACTGCAAGTCGCTAAGCTTCGCAGGTTGCGACAGGATAATCTACGATGAATTACATCCCCGCAACTTCGACGTCGTAGCGCTGCAGGAAATCAGGACAGGACAGAAAGTGTGGAAAAGCGGGCATCGATCGGCTACCTTCTACCAAAGCTGTGGCACCACCAACGAGCTGGGAACCGGTTTCATAGTGCTGGGTAAGACGCGCCAACGCGTGATTGGGTGGCAACCAATCAACGCAAGGATGTGCGTGCATGCTGAGGATAAAAGGCCGTTTCTTGAACTATAGCATCATCAACGTGCACAGCCCACACGAAGGAAGACCCGACGACGAGAAAGAAGCGTTCTATGCACAGCTGGAGCAGACATACGATGTATGCCCACTGCGGGACGTAAAATCGTCATCGGTGACATGAACGCTCAGGTAGAAAGGGAGGAAATGTATAGACCGGTCATCGGACCGGATAGTCTGCATACCGTATCAAACGACAACAGCCAACGATGCATAAACTTCGCAGCCTTCCGCGCAATGGTAGTCTGAAGCACTTTCTTCCCCCGCAAGAATATCCACAAGGCCACATGGAAATCACCCAATCAAGTAACGGAAAACCAAATCGACCACGTTCTAATCGACGATAAATTCTTCTCCGACATCACGAACGTACGCACTTACCGCAGTGCGAATATTGAATCCGACCACTACCTCGTTGCAGTATGTCTGCGCTTAAAACTTTCGACGGTGTACAACACGCGTCGGAGTCGTCCGCCGCGGCTTAACATTGGGCGGCTACAAGACGGTAGACTAGCCCAAGACTACGCGCAGCAGCTGGAAGTGGCACTCCCAACGGAAGAGCAGCTAGGCGCAGCATCTCTTGAAGATGGCTGGAGAGATATTCGATCCGCCATTGGAGGCACCGCAACCGCTGCACTAGGTATGGTGGCTCCGGATCAGAGAAACGACTGGTATGACGGCGAATGTGAGCAGTTAGTTGAGGAGAAGAAGAGAGTTCGTGGGGCAGTACCAGGCGGGATTTATAGGTGAACGCTCTACCACAGACCAGGTGTTCGCCGTACACATCATCTATTTATCGACTTCAAAGCCGCATATGATACAATCGATCGGGACCAGCTACGGCAGCTAATGCACGAACAACGAACACAATAAACTGATACGGTTGATCAAAGCGACGATGGATCGGGTGATGTGCGTAGTTCGAGTTTCAGGGGCATTCTCGAGTTCCTTCGAAACCCGCAGAGGGTTACGGCAAGGTGATGGCTTTTCATGTCTGCTATTCAACATCGCTTTGGAGGGAGTAATGCGAAGGGCAGGGATTGACACGAGTGGTACGATTTTCACGAAGTCCGTCCAGTTATTTGGTTTCGCCGACGACATAGATATCATGGCACGTAACTTTGAGAGGATGGGCGAAGCCTACATCAGACTGAAAAGCGAAGCTAAACGGATTGGACTAGTCATCAACACGTCGAAGACGAAGTACATGATAGGAAGAGGCTCAAGAAAGGCCAATGTAAGCCACCCACCACGAGTTTCTACCGGTGGTGACGAAATCGAGGTGGTTGAAAAATTCGTGTACTTGGGCTCACTGGTGACCACCGATAACGATACAAGCAGAGAAATTCGGAGACGCATAGTGGCTGGAAATCGTACGAACTTTGAACTCCGCAAGACGCTCCGATCGAATAGAGTTCGCCACCGTACCAAACTACAAAACGCATTTAAGACCGGTAGTTCTCTACGGACACGAGACCTGGACGATGCTCGTGGAGGACCAACGCGCACTGGGAGTTTTCGAAAGGAAAGTGTTGCGTACTATCTATGGTGGGGTGCAGATGGCAGACGGTACGTGGAGGAGGCGAATGAACCACGAGTTGCATCAGCTGTTGGGAGAACCATCCATCGTTCACACCGCGAAAATCGGAATACTGCGGTGGGCCGAGACGTAGCCAGAATTTCGGACAGTAATCCGGTAACGATAACGATAACGATAACGATCCGACGGGAACAAGAAGGCGAGGTGCACAGCGGGCAAGGTAGATAGATCAGGTGGAGGACGATTTGCGGAACCTCCGCAGACTGCGTGGTTGGCGAAGTGCAGCCATGGACCGAGCTGAATGGAGAAGATTTTTATGTATTGCACAGCCACTCCGGCCTTAGTCTGGTAATGCATAAATAAATAGCCAAAAGGAATACTCAAGAGCCATTACTCAGCGAAAATCGCGTCTATATTAATCGTTACAATATAAACATGTAAACAATAATAATAATAATAATAATAATGGAGTTACGCTCTACTGGAGCTGGTTCTGCAACGGGGGACAGAGCGAGCGGCCAGCGGCTAGTGGAAGAAGAGGTGCAACAGCGACCCTCTAGTCATCGGGCTCAGCCCGTGCCGACAAGGCAAAACAGAAACGGCAGCAGAAGAAATCACCAAGGCAAAGCTGCACCTGCTGATGTTGCTGTGGTTGATCGACGTCAATCACTCACGTTAGCGGGCCGCCGACGGCAACGGATCATGTGGACAAGGGAGATGAATCAGTACGTGATCCGTTGCTACTACGTTTGCACCAGGATGGAGGCAGACCGGCGATGCTGGAGATGTTCAATGAGAGGTTCCCTCGGTATGCACCCCAGCTTGACCAGAACAAGTTTTACCCACGCCAGAGAGCTATTATGTCACAAAATATGCTGACTCCAGAAGATGTAGAGTACATCAAGCGGGAAGTGCAGAGGGAACTAGGAGATGAGGAAGAGGCAAGATCGAGCGATACGTCGAGAAGGAGTTCTGTTGGGTTGGGTGCATCAATCGCAAGTAACCGTCGCGATTCGATTGCATCCACCGCTCCAGGATCAACAGTGGAATTGGAACAACAGCAATAGAAAGACGAACTAGCTTATCATTTGGGCACAGCAGTTACCGTCGTGCGGGGCTTCTTTTGATAAATCAGGGGCTACTTTGGACATTTTAAAACAAGAATTATAACGAAAATTACTATAAAATTGTCATTATCACCAATCGGGGGTCTTGTTGATAGTTGAATGGTAACTTTCTGTTTCAAATTTGGTATTTTTTCCGTTTATTTTTTTCAAAAAATCAAAAATCCAAAGTAGCCCCCGGAATCAAAAGAAGCCCCGCACGACGGTACACATTTCCGTGGGACAGACTTCATGTCCCGACACCGGATACCCAAGTTTCAGTACCCCTATCGGTTGACGACTACAGTAAGCATTCTTAATTAGGATATTTTGCCACAGTACTTGGAAACCGTGGAGAACCTTGAGGAGCTGCAATTTATCGTGTATTCGGCTGCAGTGGCTGTTTCAAGAACGTTGGGATTGCGAACGCTCCCTCAAGGTGAACGTGATGTAGGCGCACGGCCTAAAGCACAAAAACCCACGTGGATGCGACGTCTGGAGACCCTAATCGCCACACTGCGGTCAAAAGTTGATCGATTTAACACAGTACAAACAGGGGAATCGATCAACGAGGCTAGTTTGGAATGCTGCTGAAATTGTGAAACCCACAGAACTCCATGATCTCACCGAGGCGAACATAACTGAGATCCTCGACACCCATGTACAGCGGTTGAATGCTCTTGCTAAGCTACTGCGACGTTATGGAGAATGTTCGAAGAGGAAGGAGCAAAATCGAATGTTCAACACCAACGAAAGGGAGTTCTACAAACACATCCGAAACGACAAAGCCGACTTTGGCGAGGGCCTTCCGGAGATTGGAGAAGTTACGCAGTTTTGGTCCAATCTATGGGAGAACCCCGTCATACACAACGGCGATGGGGTGTGGATGGCAGAAGAAGAGCGATATTGTGGAGGAATTGGAGTCATGACCGCTATCAACGTGACCGCCCAAGACATACGTGAGGCTACCCGGTATACCAGAAATCGGGCTACACCAGGACTCGATTTTGTGCATAATTTCTGGTATAAAAAACTCCCAACAGTCCAGGGGCGGATGGCGGAATGCTTCAACACGGTACTAGATAACCCCGGGCAGCTACCGGAATTCATCACTAGGGGTGTCACTTATCTTCTGCCGAAGGATCGGAACACTTTGAACCCAGCCAAGTACAACTGTGGCTATCATTTGAAGAGTGGGGAAAGGAGTACAAACATTACCCACACTTTCCTTATGGATAACTTGAAGCTGTTTGCGGAATCTGTGGAGAAGCTGCACCAATTTCTGCGGCTTGTAACGGTATTCAGCAACGACATACGGATGGAGTTTGGTATCGATAAATGTCGATCCATAGGGACACGGCAGGTATTTTCGTCTGTTCGTCATAGTCTCGAAAACCAATAAAAGAGACGCTTTTTTGTAAAACTCATACGTACCAAATCGTAAGCTCAGGAGAAACGTTCTGCTATAGTGGAGTTCTAGCAAATGTACGTTGCTTTCGTTGGTTTTAACCCCTACGACAATGGATGGAAATACCTGCCGTGTCCCTACATCTAGACCGGGGTCATCTGGTTGATGCCGACAGTTTCCGCGTCAACGACCAGGAGGAGATTCGAAACATGGTTGAAGGCGAAACATACAAGTTCCTAGGTTTCCTTCAACTGAAAGAAATTCGCCATACGATGATCAAGAAAAAGCTGCAGGAAAAGTTTTTGCATCGTGTCAATGGTATTTTAAAGAGTCTCTTTTCGGCCGGCAACAAGGTGAAGGCGATAAACACGTTTGCCGTGCCCTTGTTGACATACAGTTACGGGGTGGTGAAGTGGACCAAGACTGACTTGGAGGCGTTAGAACGAGCAGTATGAGTGGCGTTCACTAAGCATCGCATGCGCCATCCAAAATCGTTCATTGAGAGAGTCACCCTGCCACGTACAGTAGGAGGAAGAGGCGTCACCGATATACAAACACTATGTGTTTCCCAGATCCAGCAGTTGCGAAGATACTTCGTGGAAAGCCAGAACCGCCACGAAATCTATCGCGCTGTGTGTGAAGCTGACCACGGATTCAGTGCCCTGCATCTGGCGCAGGAGGACTATCAGCTGAATTGCGACATCAAATCTGTCGACGAGATGATCGCATCGTGGAAGCAGAAGGAGTTGCATGGGACGCACCCCCATTGGACGCACTGGAGATGGAATATATCGACAAAGCGGCGTCGAATATGTGGCTGGTGCGGGGTGAACTCTTCTCAGAAACAGAAGGATTCATGGTAGCCATCCAGGACCGGGTAATAGCGACGAAGAACTATCGGCACTATATATAGCACGAAAACGTGGAGGACCGCTACAGGAAGTGCAATTCAGTAGGAGAGACGATCGAACATATCGTGTCCGGGTGTTCAGCCTTAGCTGATTCAGCTTATCTCGGTCGTCATAACGAAGTAGCCAAGATTGTGCACCAACAGCTTGCTTTAAAGCACAACTTGGTTAACCAATTTGTCGCCTACTACAAATATGTGCCTGTCCCGTTTCTGGAAAATAGATTCGTGAAGCTGTACTGAGATCGTGAGATCATAACGGATGTCCTCATTCGTGCCAATCGGCCCGATATTGTGGTCTACGACAAAAGTGAGGAAGCGGGTAACCCTCATCGACATTGCTGCACCGCTAGACCATAATGTCCAAACAACATTCTCCAACAAGCTAACGAAGTACCACGACTTGGCGGAGGAGTTGAAGCAGATGTGGTATCAGGAGGACGTGCGTATAGTTCCGGTTGTTATCTCAGCAACCGGAATCGTCCCGAAATCTCTTCTGAGCTCCTTAGGAGAGCTGGAACTATCTCATAACCTCCATAGCATCCAAAAGACAGTGGTTCTTGGCTTGTTCAGCTCGACGAGCTGAGTCGATTTTTATATAACATAGCTCATGGGTCTCCGAGACTTCTTTAAAAAGTTCGATTTTGGAGTGAAATGATAACCTTTCGGTACAACTTTGTTGTACGAGAAAGGTAAGAAGATTAAAATAAATTTTCTGCAACATTTTCAACAGCGTTTGACGGAAATTGTGAGTCGGAAATACAACCGAAATTGTAGTTTGAGCTTTGTGAATGAATCACCAAACTAATACACTTTTTGAAGAAATATGTAAAAGGATGATGGAAAAAAGTGTAATGGACTTCCAGTTGTTAATATTTTCTCTTTACTCGTTTTTCCGAGCACCGATTTTCGAAATACATCGATCTTTGAAATATATGTCACATATGCACAATTCATCAATTTAATCTCATTTCTCCCATATTATTCTTATCTATCCCACAGGCACATATTTTAACTGCATCATGTTTATGGTTGCATCATCCGTTGTTTCGACAATTTTAATTTTAAATTACCATCATAGGAATGCGGACACTCACGAAATGTCTGATTGGGTAAGTAGAACTTTCCACTGGTTTGCATTTGACACTGGCACTGTGCGTATATCCCGTTCAGCTCGGACGGCTGAAACAACGAATCATCCGGTTGGTCAGACGCGGGTTCCGGATCCAGGTTGCGTAGAATCACAGCTCTAATGAATACTTATGTCCGAATAGGCTTTACCAAAAAGTCAGCATGTGGAGAGCCTGTCAGATTTAGTCCATTATGATTTTCGGTTTCTGCTTCTAACGTGCGGTACATCAGAGCTGCATCGTGTTTTCGTTCTCCTCCTATATAGTAACTGAATGGACCACATTGGCGTGTGCATTGCATGGCGTAACCCTCACCACTCTGCAAATATCTACCCAAGATGGATTTAATACTTAAGTCGGTTTTACAGATCAACAATATCGCAGAATAAATCAATTTGAGTAAAATTGTCTGCATATCTTGAACTGAGGTTTATTCTCCGTGGAGAAAATATGTGATGGATGTACCTTCCTAATCAAAGTCCTGTGCACATCATTGTAGCGGCCGGACGCATTCGAACGCATAACGGCCGAGATTGTGATGATGAATAGGATGTGCTTTATGATGATCCGGAAATAATGCACCCTGGCTTCCGGTTCTCATCTGTTCTGTCCAGATTTTTCGGACGGAATGCGACTTGACACTGTTCCTCTGCTGTGCTCCGCTCTTGAGGTGCGAATGAGGAACCAAATAGATAGAACTAATTTACTCGGTCGAACGAAAGCTCACTCTGCTGAGTAGACTGATTCAGCTTTAATACAGTGACAAATCTAGGACTTAAGTTCACATGAAAACCAGGAACCGTGAATTTATTTGTTTCCTTTTATTATTATCAGCAGTAGCGGTCACGCATGAAAATAAGTGGAATGGGAAAAACCGAACCTATTTGCCAATTAAAAGCTTGTTATGAATAATTAAATTAATATTAAGTTAAATTTTCCAACTTCCGTTGATGATAATGTTTTTTTCTTCGAATATTTACGATTTCAATTTTGCATAGAATCTCAATACAATCTTAATCTAACGTACATATAAAGAAGATTACGAAATCTTAGTTCCGTTTCCTGATTTGTCCTTTATCCTTGTCTTTGATCGAGATTGGTTTGTCCTTTAGAAAGTTTTAGTGAAAAGATACTTGAAAGTTAAATGCCTCATAAAATGTATGCTTCAATTGAAATCAAGCACAAACAAATGAACTTCTCAGGGCACCAGATATGCTAAAACCATCGCCAGGAGGGTTCCAGAGTAACTTAGCACTAAGATCACGTGCTCAGCCATAATGAAATCTTCTACGATGTTCCCTGCTAAGAAAATATTGTTTTCGCATTTATTTCTCCCGATAAATACAAAATATTAAATCGGGTGCATAAAGCTAAGCCAATGAAACTGCAAAAATCATGTTTCTGGTGTGTGCCACATTTGTGGGTCAGTCTACTGATGACGCAAAATTTCCCATACTTCTGAGTGACAATGATTGCCCGCTAGACGTCATAGAAGCCGACGAAACCGACGACGGAGCCATTCTTGTTCTGGTTCTGGTCAGGCCTATAAACCTGTGATGAGAACGACCGACATCGACACGCTTTGCGGTTATTTCAGTTGGTTCGCCTGGGTTAACTAGGTTAAACGTCATTGTCTTAATTGGATTTAGGCCATCAATTTCTACGTAATGCTTTTGAGCAAAAAGTCACAACAAGTTCCATCGAACATCAAAGAAAACCACGTTCGGATGGTGAGGAAGGTGAACGGCAGAGGAGCTCGAATGTTGTCAGGCTTGGAAAATGGCTTTCTGCCGGGCTAGTTCGGGAAAATGTGGATTTATGTTCGTTTCATGCTCCCGTAGCTTTAGCGTTATTTAGGGTTTAGTTTCATCTTCCATTTAAATCAATTTTTCCGCTAGTGAACACGAAAACCGATACGGTTTTGTTAGTAGATTCAAAATCGATTTAGTAAATTTGTTTTTGACGTAAACTACGTCTAAGCGGAAGGCTCGGAAACATGGTGTGGAACGAAAATTTTCAATTTCGAGATCCTCACGAAATTAGGAGGGATTTCAACCGCTAATAGCGTTTTTATCTTTCGATGGATTTTTGATGCTGTTTATCAATCGATTCGGAAACTCTTCAGCAATTTATTAAATCTATTGGTACTATTGATTATCAACGTTAAACTATTGGAAACTCATTTTCTTTTAGTTAAAAATTCAGTATTAACAATCCCGTTCATGCTTCCTCAACACGGACATCAGATTGATTCAAGATACGGATCATTACTTTATTTTTTCCTGTGTATAAAAAGACCCGTGTTTCGCGCGCGCATCCTCGCACAATCGCTAGCAAAGTGTCAAAGCACACCCCAATTGGAGGCGAGGGAAACCCTTCCAAGCATCTTCTGTCAAGCACGGATCAACCGGCTGTGTTTGTGAAGGGCAATCATTCGGATTTGCGCCCAAAAATTAGCCAGATGGTGGCGAAAGGGCTGAAATGTATTTTTCTGCTCTAAATCGATGGCATGAAAGTGATGCCGGCAAATAAGGATCATCATCAATCCGTCTGTCGTGGAGTTCCTCGAGGTCCACAAGTATGAGTAGTACACTGAGGACTCCACGATATGAAGGAGAAGGTGGAGCTGCCACGGGCCAGGGTGGCCGACGAGGGAAGAGTAACGGTGGCGGAACTTGTGGGGATTGCACAGTCCCTTAGTGTAGGTAAGGCGCCAGGACCGGATGGTATTCCGAACCTGGCCATCAAAGCGGCCATTGCCGAGGCTCCCGAGATGTTCAGATCTGTTATGCAGAGATGCCTGGACGAGGGAGTCTTCCCTGTAGCATGGAAAAGGCAGAGGCTGGTCCTATTGCCAAAGGCGGGAAAACCACCGGGGGATCCGTCGGCATATAGACCAATATGCCTGCTTGATACGGCGGGGAAGGTGCTCGAGAAGATCATCCTCAACAGGTTGTTGATACGCACGGAGGGTGCGGATGGTCTATCGAGTAACCAGTTTGGCTTCCGAAAGGGTAAGTCGACCGTAGACGCTATCTTGTCGGTTACCAAATCCGCGGAGATAGCTATCCAGCGTAAGAGGAGGGGAGTTCGCTATTGTGCAGTAGTGACTCGACGTGAGGAATGCTTTCAATAGTGCCAGTTGGGCAGCTATTGCAGATGCGCTCCTGCGTCTTGGAATTCCCGAGTACCTGTACAAGATTCTCGGAAGCTACTTCCAGAATCGAGTACTGGTATACGACGGGTCGGAAGTGCGTTGACATAACCTCAGGGGTTCCGTAAGGCTCCATACTGGGTCCGGTGTTATGGAACGTCCCCAAGCAACACGCGCAACATCTTTCAAATAGGTGTTTGTTCCTAATAAATTGCATTGAAGATACTGGCAATACATCGAGTCACATTATAGCCACTTCCCAGTTTCAGAAAATCACAATGTTTCATTTCCGTTTAAGTGGCGTCGCAATATTCTACCCATCTGACTTCTTGGGTGGTTTAAAATTCGATGTGTTTCATATCAGAAACAAAACAGATAAGTTGCAGAATTAATAACACTTCGGTTCATTGCTGTTACGACAATGTTTCTGATATGTTGCACAACACTTTGAGCTCAGCCGAGCAGTATTTTATTTTTGACAGTCCCTGCATGTTCCATATAAGGTACAATGAAGTTACAAATGACTTTGTTGTTTATGTAGTGCACTTGTAGCAGAATCTCCAAATAGAATTGTTGGTGTGATGGTTATAGTAGAAGGTTGCAAATCTCAAGGTCCATGGTTCGATTCCCGGTTGGATTTTGTGTTTTTATTTTCATTGTAGCCGCAAGATGTTGCAAATAGGCTCCACCTCTTGCGCTTTTTGTGTCACAAAGGCGTTCCAAATACGACGCGTTGTGCATAAGTCAGACCTTTAGTAAGTCACACCACAGTTGTTGTTACTCACTGAGAAACAAGAGGTGTTGCTTGGGTCATGTACGACGGTGTCTTGAGGTTGAAGTTCCCGGTGGGCGTGGCAATCGTCGGCTTCGCTGACGATATTACGCTGGAGGTCTACGGCGAATCGATCGAAGAGGTGGAATTGACTGCAGCCCACTCGATCGCAATTGTGGAGGAGTGGATGAGTTCCAGGAAGTTAGAACTGGCTCACCACAAGACTGAGGTGGTTGTTGTTATAAACCGAAAGTCGGAGCAACAAGCGGTGATAAGAGCAGGCAACTGAACGAAGTTAGAAAGTACGTATAAGCTCATGTGCCTAAGAGTTGCGAGCGCGTACCGTACCGTGTCGCACGATGCACTTTGCGTCATCACCGGTATGATGCCTATTGACATCGTTATCGGTGAAGACATAGAGTGCTTCGAAATGCGCGGCACGAGAGGCATCCGTAGGACTGTCAGGTTGGCCTCAATGGTCAAATGGCAGCGTGCGTGGGACAGTTCCACTAAGGGTAGATGGACACATAGATTGATACCAGAGATAGGTACGTGGGTCAAGAGGCGCTATGGGGAAATCACTTTCCACCTGACCCAGGTCCTTACAGGCCATGGTTGCTTCAGACAGTACCTACACCGGTTCGGACACTCGGCCTCGCCCGAGTGTCCGGTGTGCGTAGGTTTAGAGGAAACGGCGGAACACGTGTTGTTCGTGTGCCCGCGTTTTCGCACAATGCGCGACCACATGCTTGCCACATGTGGTCTGGACACTGGTGGACAACCTAGTCCGGAGGATGTGTAAAGATGAAGTTGGCTGGAACGCCGTTTTATCGGCTATCGTCCAAATCGTCTCGGAGCTACACAGAACGTGGCGCGTGGACTCGAGGAATGGCTAGTTCAGGCGCAAATAAGAGGTGGTCCAAGGGTTCGGAGTCGGCTTCATGGGTCATACCGGTGCCCTGTGGTCGAACTCGATCCTTTTATCGAACAAGTAGCCGCGTGAAGAACAACATGGTATCGTCACTTTCGCGGCGTCGGTCAACCGGGCGGGTTCCGAGCCCGAGGACGGAAAGGGGTCCTCGTCAAGGCTGGGGCAGGCGTAGGCACCGCGTCGGCAAGTCCCTCTGTGTGCTGGCGAATAGGCCCTATCGCAGAAAGGTCAATTTGGGGTGCACGCTGCATCATCATTCTTGATACCAGTCGTGCAGAGGGAAGCAGTAAGGCCACCTGGAAAGCCGGCAATGCGCTGGCACGATACCATGGTGTTCTTCTAAAAAAGCGAGTCACGATGTTCGATGCTGCAAGGACACGCAGCTAATCTCGAGGGTGCGTTATGCACTGGCCCCCCTTTGAAGCATTACTTTCTGGTTGTACCGAAGGGACGATGGGCTTGGCGGCAATGGAAACGGTTTAGCTGGTCGGGGATGCAGTCCTGCCTCCCTCATTGGAGGTGGCCCCTAACCCAGCACTTCCTGGTCAACCCAGGATGTCTGTTGAGCAGATTCCCCCTCCATTGTTTAGGAAGAAAAAAAAATATGAAGGAGAAGGAGCTCCAAGCAGAGCTCGGAAGTTGCGGCCTGAAGCCAGTTGGTCCATATGGAGCACGGCTCCACCACCTGGAAGGATCTGAAGCTGGTCGGCGTCATAAATTACACCATCGTTGACTGGGAGCAATATCGAACAGCTCACCACAATGTCACACAGTGTACTACCAGCTTAAACTTATAATCGTTATAATCCCACCGTTATAATCGCACAAACGACTGGCAGCGACAGTTGCGTTGGTTCAAGCTCCAGCATTATCTGCTCCATCCAGATCGATTTGCTAACAACTACTCACATATGACTGGATTTGGTCATACATAACTGACAGCAACTCGTTTATGGCATGTGTCATGTGACATGTGACAACGCACGGAAGAACATCGTCAAGCTAACGTGGAGACATGGTCAGTATATCATTGCCGATGACTTGGGGCAACAGTCGCAGCAATCGGAACGGTATCATCTGGAGCAACGACATGGAAGAAGGCCACTACACAATTCTGAGTCTGGTCACTCGGCTGAGTCGGTCAGGAGTTCATGCAACAATTGACCTGTACATAACTAACATAAGCGATCACATCTTACAGCCGGTCGTCTACCAGGAGCTCAGCTCCGATCACTATCCGGTGGTGGCGAAAGTAGGTTCTTCGGTTTATTTGCATTGGCAGTCCCTCCAAAGATGCATCGACAACAACATGGATACCAGCGTCATCTGACAACACCGCAAGAAATCGACGATCGGCTGCACGCCATCCAAGAGGCGCTGTCCCAGGCCAGTGAACTATACGTCCCAATAGCTCCGCTGGTAAGCAAAACCCTAACAATTGATACACTCATCAAAGATTTGACCGGTTTATGAAATGCCATTCGCAGGCAGTACCAACCAGAGTGTAAAATAATCGAAAATTTTTAGTGAAGTCCATTTTTCTTCATTTGTCAGTTCACTTCCGACACATTCATAGTCGGCTCTGGACAGTCAATATTCAGTTGAATATTAGTCATTGAATATTTATGCACATTTTAAAAATTGATAAATTATCTGAAATCTGAACACGTTTCAAATGAGTAAAGTGATTTATCACACAGGACTGAATCCGATTTTCATCCGCGAGGCACTTTCAGTGGTAAACATCAACATAAACAATGATAATTATGTTTTTTTCTGCACATAGTAAACACATTCAGTGACAGTCGAATGAATGAGTTCGTGAAGTAGTTGTCTGACTATGTCATTCTATGTTTTGAATATTCATGCGATGTTTGTCAAAATTCGGACCGAAGTTGCTTCATGAAGATGAATATTTTAGGCTCTGGTACCAACACACTGGGCTACCTGCGCTTAAGACACGTTGCAATTGCTTGACAAAAATCATCCAGCCCAGAATAATGGACCTGGAATAAAGATTTTTTCTATCAAGATTTGTTCTCTTCCAGGCTGTGTTAATGTGTTCTGGAAATTGACAGAAATTCTTAAATCCAAGCCTTGGCCAATTCCATCTTTGATCCCATTAGACAACAATGGCTCTAAAGACCGTTTTATAACTTTTACAGACAGGGTCGCCGAAATATGTCGTCATTTTATCAGCTCACAAAAATAAACGAATGTTATTGCAAGTTTACAAGAAGGATTGCTAAAACAGTTTTGTGACAAATATTGTGTGCAGAGATTGATAAAATTCGTGATTTTGTGCCAAATTTCTTTTAACAGGGAAGATTGTAATGAATCAGAGAGAGAGATACCATGTTCCACTACTCCTATAGAGAAAACTATGTCTGCCGAGAATCTTAACATCCTGCTCGAGGAACAGTTAGGCTTCCAGTACGGAGCAACTGTTCACCAAACGAGTACGTTGGCTTCTACCCCTATGGCACTAACTTAATAAAGAAAGATCCATTAATCACGTAACACAAAAATTGGGCATTTTCAACCCCCTCCCCCTATGTCACACTTTTTATATGAAACATCTCAAAATTTTGTTGGGACCATCACACTTCGCTCAACCCCCCCTCCCCTCTAAGCATTACGTAATTTGTGGACTTTCCCTAATGTGATAGTGATTGTAAATTTCACAAAGAATTTTGACTCCGTAAAGTGTTATACACGCCTGAGCCTTCCAAATAAACGAACAAGCCTATGCCTCTCTAATAACAGCAAGAATCTTGCAGGTACCCTGCAGGAGGTACCCCATGCTGGCATCTTACAACACAGATACTGCCGTCATACGCATGTTTGTCCCATGTTTGCTAGGATTTCCTATATACATGAGACAATTATGCGTATAACGGCAGGATAGTCCTCAATCAATATGGTGATCACCCCGTCCTGCAACAGGGTGGCACCACTTGTCTACCAAGCCGGAGGAAACCCTATGTTGGTGGCTCCTATGTAGCTCCAATCTCAGCTACGAGGAAGACTCATTCATTCTCTTCGTCCTGTAGAGGCAAACAGGGTGGAGTGGAAGGGGCGGGCCAAGCAGAATTTCTGCAACCCCAACCACGACTGTCTGCCACGAAAACTCAAAATTGACGCCAAACAATCTACTGCCTATGGAAACCCAATTACTCCATGAGGGTATTAATGCCCTACTCTCACGCGCTTCCCTGCCAATCAGGGACACTCCTTGCGCACCACTCCGGGTAGCACCCACTGTCACCCCTATGACCATTGACCATCCGTACCATGCAAGGCTTACTTGTATGCACGCTCATACTTTCAGTCCCATTCGCTTGCACCAGTCTTCTGACATTTAGTACCACACTCCGTGGTGGTTGAAATACCCCCATCTTCCATTTGTTTCACCTTTGTGCACATCCTGTGCATCGTTTTGGGCGTGGAACACCCGGCACGTCAGTCTTTCGTTTCCCCCAATTCTGAGATGCCGCAGAGGTATCTGCCCCCCCGACACTCCTGCCAGGCCTCACTAGGCCTCAGTCATTCTATCACTACCAACTATGTGTACCACGCGAGGTTTACTTGAGTGCTCACCCATACATTCAGTACCTCACTCTGTGGGGGTATTACATGTAATACCCCAAGCTCCCATTCGCTTGTACTACATGTGTACTACTTGGGGGTGTATGGGTACTAGACTGGCCTAGCTTAGTATGGGGCGAAAAAAATGTCGTCGAATTGCACGGAGCACCCCCCCGGGAGTGTGTCTTTGGGTGAGAAAATTAATCTCTCAACATTTCAGCTCAATCGCTTGTTGCATAAGCTGACACATTTGGTTTGAAGTTTGTATGGGGATTTCAGCCAAAATATATGACAAAATACTCCCCCGTCACTTATTCGATCTGGAAATTGGTTCTGATTGCTCGATTGAGCTCAGAATTGCAAAAACGACAGTTGGTATGTTCCAGTAAAATTTCACAAAACGTTGTACGATGATTAAATGAACTTTTACTTAGCTGTCGGCAGATTTATTAGGAGCTGAATTGTGTATTTTTGGATTTATTGGTCGAATCGTATCAGCCGAAAACTATATAAAAGTTCATTTAATCATCATACAATGTTCTGTGAAATTGTTCTGTAGCATACCAACTGTCGTTTTTGCAATTCTGAGCTCAATCGAGCAATCAAAACCAATTTCCAGATCGAATGAGTGATGGAGGTGTATTTTCTCATATATTTTGGCTGAAATCGCCATAGAAAATTCAAATCAAATGCGCCAGCTTATGCAACAAGCGATTGAGCTAAAATTTTGATTGATTGATTTTCTCACCCAAAGACGCAATCCTGGGGGGGAGGGTGGCCCGTGGAATTCGACAACTTTTTGTTTCCTGGGCCAGTCTAGTGATACGCTTGCCACCGCAGCAGCCCTCACTCTGTGGAACCTCCACAGGCTCCGTTAAAGACCTAGCTAATTGTGTCACCCCACAGGACATTCATCCCCTAGGCACGCCTGACACCTTGCGATTCGGGGTTAGGGACGCCATATTGTCAGCTTCAGTGCTGTACTGAGCCTGGCGATATGGCCGAATTTACATCGTTACGCACTACTTCTGAGTATCCATACCCCAATGTAATGATACCTTAATCTAGGTAAGCGCCTACTTTTGAAGGAGGGATCGCTTCCACGATTGCCTTGTTCCAGGCAAACGCTCACCCTCAAAGAAGCGGTCAAATCCACCATTACCTGGTTCTAGGCAAACGCCTACTTTTAAAGAAGGGATCACACTGCCTTAACCCGACAAGCACCTTCATTTACGAAAAGGAATAACATCCACCATTCACAGTGTGCAAATTCGAGCCAAAAAACGGACGCAATTCAACCACGGTATGTACATATCTGGAGATTACCTTAAAAAAATCACAAAAATCCAAAGAATCTGAAGGTGCCGACCCCTTTGCCGTTAGAGTACTGGAAGTGTCCTATTTTGTCCAATTTCCCCTACAAATAGAGGATTTTGCTAATACATATGTTCACATCAATCGAAAAGACAGGGAAAACCTTGACTTGTGTTATGGAAATATCATAATAGGAATAGCCTTTTGATATGCCTACAATAGTCTTCAATGATCTTAGTACATTTTCCTAAAATAAAAATTGATTTGATGTTATACTTTTGAAAATATTTTTAAATTATAGGGGGCATCAGACAAAAAAACACACTAAACAGATTCCAAGTGAATTGTCCGAGGATAACACTATTTCATCGTCCTGAATTCCATAACTGACCGTAACTCATTTGATGATCTCCTCGAATCTTTAAATGTGTATCATCTGAAGCATTTTGTAGGGGGTATTAGACAAAATGAGACACTTAGCCGTGTTCAAAAATATATGGGAGGCCTATTATGATATTTCCATAACACAAGTCAAGGTTTTCCCTGTCTTTTCGATTGATGTGAACATATTGGAAATTGGACAAAATAGGACACTTCCAGTACTCTAACGGCAAAGGGGTCGGCACCTTCAGATTCTTTAGATTTTTGTGATTTTTTTAAGGTAATCTCCAGATATGTACATACCGTGGTTGAATTGCGTCCGTTTTTTGGCTCGAATTTGCACACTGTGCATTGCCTTAATTTGGGCAAGCGCCCACTTTTAAAGAAGAGATCCCAGTAGCTATTGCCTTAATCCGGCAAAGACCTACATTTAACGAAGAGATCCTATGCATCAAGTGCTGCGTACCATCTATGTTGGGGTGATGAAGTACGGTTCGTGAAGGAGGCGAATGAACCATGAGTTGCATGAGCTGCTGGGAGAACCATCCATCGTTCACACCGCGAAAATCGGACGACTGCGGTGGGCCTGGCACGTAGCCAGAATGTCGGACAGTAACCCGGTGAAAATGGTTCTCGACAACGATTCGACGGGCACAAGAAGGCGAGGTGCGCAGCGGGCAAGGTGGATCGATCAGATGGAAGATGACTTGCGGACCCCCGTAGACTGCGTGGTTGGCGACGTGTAGCAATGAACTGAGCAGAATGGAGAAGACTCTCATATACCACACAGGCCACTTCGGCCTTAGTCTAAATGAATAAATAGTAATCTCATGTATCACTGCTTTACACCGAGCAAACGCCTACTTTTAAAGAAGGTATCACACCCACCATTGCTTAATCCTGGGCCAGCGCCTATTGTTAAAGAAAGGATCACATCCACTTTTGCCTTAATCCGAGCGAGTGCCTACTTCAAAAGAGGAGGATCACATCCGCTATTTCCATAACCCGGGCAAACGCTTAGTTTTTATGAAAGAATCACATCCACCATTGCCCTAATCCGGTCAAGCGTCTTCTCTCCGAGAAGAGATCGCATCAAACTTTCCTTTTTTAAAGAAGGGTTCACATCCACCATTGCTTTTTTCTGAGAAATCACCTACTTTTAAAGAAGGAATCACTTCCACCATAGCCTTAATCCGGGCAAGCGCCTACTTTTAAAAAAGGGATCACATCCACCATTGCCTTAATCCGGGCAAGTGTCTTCTTTTTAAGAAGGCTTTACTTCCAACATTGCCTTATTCCGAGCAATTGCCTACTTTTAAAGAAGGAATCACATTCACTATTGCCTTAATCCGGGCAAGCGCCTACTTTAAGAGAAAGGATCACATCCACCATTTCCTTGATACGGGCAAGCGTCTACTTTTAAAGAAGGGATCTTATCCACCTTTGCCTTATTTCGAGCAATTGCTTTCTTTTAAAGAAGGAATCACATTCACCATTTTCCTCATCCGGGAAAGCGCCTACTTTTAGAGAAGAGATCACATCCACCATTGCCATATTTCAAAGCAAACGCGTACCTTTCAAGAAGGTATCATATTTACCATTGCCTTGATTAATAAACATTGCTTTTCACCAGGCAAACCATGAATCCAATGGAGAAATAACAATTATCAATGCTTTATACTCTGCTAGTGCAAGCTTTCTTTCTCAATATTATTATCGACCAGTGTTATATTCACCATACCGTTTCTTTCCTGCACCACTTACCACCAGCAACCAATTTAGAACACCAAACAAAAATGACTCTGTTCACAATTATTCCAAATGTCAGATATGCCAAATGGCCTTTACGCCAAATGACCTTATGCCAAAAGACTTTATGCCAAATGACCTGCTCCCACATTAATGTACATTAAGGACAATCTCCTCCCGGAATCCAAAACTAATTTCACTCGCATTTTCAAGGGCACCTGATTCAATACGAAGGCAACGCACAACCGTCATTTTATTTTTATTTTTTCAGCTTTGCTGCGTCACAGCATGCGTGAAATAATAAAAATGATAGTTGTGCTCAAAAACTCTAGTGAAATTTGTTTTGGATTTCGGGAGGCTTTCCGGATAAAAAATGCAATAGAGTCGCAATAAAATGTCATAAAAATACAATTCATTTTATTTTTAAACATCAAACTCTGTTGTTCTTATATCATACCAATTAAATTGCCATATTGTTGTTCTAATAGACGTACAATAAATGCTATTGTAGTTCAGAGCACTGCTCGCTGTCTGGAACACCCGGCGTCTGTTGACCTTTTCAACGTTTGATCTAGCACGTCGCAATCTTCTTTTAGCTCGAAGACAGGTTCTACGAAGATCTAGAAGAATCTGCAACCACCAGTACGCTGGTTGTCGATTTCCGGGAGGTTTGGTCCTCCTAAGCATCGTCACATCACATGCACGGGTTAGTATATCGAGATAACTCGTCGCCACTTAATCTCGTTGTTCGTCCTTCCCATCGTAGTGATTCCTCCAAGAGTTCTGGGTTGAACTGCAAGATACGCCATCCTAGATCGGCATTGCCGACCCGCCTTGTGGTTGTGACGGGGGTTCCCGGACTATAAAACGAATTTCCTGATGGTCACCTTCCATTTTGGCTCCACCGTCTATCCCGCGCTGCAGAAGGTCACATCGATACATGAATCACCCCTTGGCACTGGCCTTCGTTCAGCAGGACTATAAGTTCAATACCGCTAGCGACTCTAGCAGGGTATGACCTCTAGCGTTGGTGAACCGGGATCCACAGTCCACTGCCCATGCATTGAAGTCGCCTGCTCCAGCTAATGGTTTTAAACCAGTTAGTTTCGCTGCAGGAATATCGACTACCCTAGTAAACTGCACTATACTCCATGGCCGCCATTTTGGACTTGTCTGTTTCCAGCAGGGATGCGGTAAGGATCGGACAGCGAGGCTACATCAGCTTTACACTCGGCAACCGACTGTTGTAGCAGCAGTTGAGTAGCCTCGCAGTGCTTAAGGTTTAGCTGTGTTTAGCTGCGTGTCTGGACCCTTCTAGAGGCCGGACAGGCCTGTACATCAGTAAGGTGTCTCATTGTCTGTACCTGGAGAACAGATCAGACATATTGGTGCGGCCTGCCAGGTGCGAGCTTGGTGGCCTTTAGATCCACACTTACGGCATAGCTTACTGCGATCAGAGCCAGTCATAGGATTCATGGCCGTTGCCAAGACACCTGAAGCAGGCCTGAAGCGGTTGGCTTATGCTCAGCGGGCATACCGACCAACCCACTTTCAGTTTAGCTTTATCCATTACCTTCTTGGCCTCGGCTTTTGCGTAGCTGAACCACGGATTCCTGGATCTTGACATTGCACTGATCTCTCAGTGCGTCGACCAGGTCTCTGGCCTGGGTTTCTTCATCCAGACCCTTGCACTGGATATTCGAGACTTGGCATAGGGCTCGTACTTGTACCCTATCACCCAGGATCTCCTCCGTCAACTTTTTGTACTCAGAACTTTTCTGATCAGCATCCCGCCTCAGGACGAGAATCATCTCGCCTTTCCGCGTCCTTTGTATGCAGTTGACATCCCCTCCTAGGCCAAAGAGCTTTTCGTTAACTTTCATGGCCTTCAAGACATCAGCGTAGCCTTTATCGTCAGCCTTGACGATAATCGCCTCACCTCTGTCTTTGCGCTTGCCTCTGCCATTGAAAGGCGCACCCGTCTCCTTCTGGGCTATACTAGACCTGTGCGCCGCCGCCGCCAGTGGTTTCACACACGCTGCCGGTGCCGACGATTTGGGTCGGCACGCCGCCGATCATAATTTTGCCACGCCGATGGCTTATCGCAAAAAAAAAATCAATTAACTTGAGTCGAGTAAAATAAGATACACTGAAGATGGCCTTACAGTTGAAGACGAAATACGTATTTGTAATACTTGTAATACTACGTGGTGGAATTGATTGGAATAGTACTAAACTCGTGTTATGATTGTTGATGTTAGTTAGTTGTTAGAACTTGTGTTAGAATGTTGTTAAGGTGGAACTCGTCAGAATTCAATTTCAAATCTACCTCAAGTGATGGTGTCTCTATGACAGTGTGGTGACAAACATTGGTTAATGAATAGGTTGGTTGATTAGTTGTGAATTTGAATTGGGCTGTATCTAGTAGATTTAATCTACTAAGAAGAATAATACAAAAAATGTTTACCTGGTCTTTGGAATTCGTCTAAGCCAAAGCCTCATTCAGTCGGGCATCTAAGTCCGTAGGCAGTGTTGTCCTACACTCTGTGCAAAAAATTCTGCTCTTTGATTTTAATCCATCCAAACGATTGTACAATCTTAACTAAGTAAGTGAAACTAATAGAAGGCTATTTGAATTTTCTAAATGTCTAACGTTCAGATGGAGTAAAATCAATGAGCAGAATTTTTTGCACAGAGTGTAAGGCAACATTGCATGTACTCGCAAATTATGTTTGTTGTGGTACATAAGCTTTTGTGAAGGCTTGATTACATGCCCAGAGCGCCAAAACCACTTGGTATATTTCCTATCAAATTCCTCCAGATATTCCTCCGGAAAGTTTCAATAAAAAACTTTAGAAAATAACTTTATGTATTCTTCCGGAAATGTCTTACGAAATTTCTCCGAAAATTCCTTCAGAAATTTCATTACCATTTTCTTCAGAAAATCCTTCACGAATTTCTTCAGGAAATTCCTTATGGAATGCATACAAAAAAATGTTTCAGTAATTTCTACGAAAAATGATGTTAGGACTTCCTTAGAAAGGAAGGAAAGGAGTATGATGTTAGGACTTCCTCAAGAAATTCCATTTGGAGTTTCTTCAAAAACAGTTTAGCATTTCTTTAATTTTTTAAAGCAATACTTCCTTATGAATTTTTTCGGCAATTATTCTATGAATTCCTTAAATAAATTCTTCCAGAGACTGCATAAGGGATTTCTTCGAAATTTTCCTAAGGAATTTCTTCAGAACTTCTTCCAGCAATTCCTTTAAAACATTCTCCGGGAATTCTTCCAGAACTTCCTGCAGGAATTCCATTGAAAATGCCTTCATGGGTTCTTTACGAAATTCTTTCAGTAATACCTTTGGATTTTTTCAGTGTTAGTTGTTTAATTTGTTTGTTTTATTTTTTCGAAAATTCAAAAACTATTTTATTCTCTAATTAATTTTCAATGGATTTCCTGGAGGAAATCTAAGAAGGAATCCCGGAGGCTTTTCGAAGAAACTTTTAAAAAAATCCCTGGTAAAATATCCAAAGGAATTCTTGGTGGATTTTTTTAGATTATTCAAGGAAAGGAGCTCTTAAATGAATTTTTGGAGAAATGTTTGAAGAAACTCTTGGAGGGTTATGTGCAGGAATTTCTAAATGTATTTCCGAAGGCATTTTTAAAAGAGAGCCTGAACGTACTAGTACTAGTCTACGTTGGTTGACGAAATAAAATAAATAAATAAATAGAATGTATTTTCGAAAATAATTCCCGTTTGAGCTACTTTATGAGAGAAGGTATTTTTAAGCGACTTCATAAAGGAATTTCCATAGGAATCCATAAAGGAATTTTTGAAGGGATTTCTGGAGAAATCTCAAAGGAATTTATGAAGAAACTTCTAATAGAGTTTCAGAGGAAATGCCTACTGGTATTTCGGAAGTAATTCTTAGATTTCTCCAGGAATTCCTTCGGATTTTTTTTTGTAGTTCTTTAAAAATTCCTATGGAGATTCGTCCAGGAATTCCCTCAAGAAGTTGAGCATGAGCATTATGACCGCACAATTCGTAGTTGCTACTCCGTGATTGACTGAACTTGCGAAATTGTACAGAGAACACAATGAATGGGGCTTGGGATTAGCTACCCATTCTCAATGTACACGTTTCGGGAGCTCAAATATTTAAAGTCAATAACGGCGCTGGTCACGTCCTTACGGTCATATAGGAATGGAAGGATTGTTAGTCCGACTCTCGTTGCTACTAGAGACCGAGTATACCTCTGCATCTCCACGATTGTCTTGGGATAGGATATCGTTTTAGTTACAAAGGATAATTTATCTGGATTCACTTTGGTAAGCGATGCGATCTATGGGATGGGAAATGACACTAATACGAGTTAAAAAACATGCACGCCCGGTGGCATATGAAAGCGCGTTTTGGACGACCGCACGGAAGCGCAGCACTCTGTACTCACTTGTTCGATGGCTACAGCAAACTATTGAAGAACTCGCTTTTTTCGACCGCGCGCGACATGCGCATGAGCCACCGAACACAAAATACTTTATTTCTTTCCCGACGACTAAAACACGCACTGCACTTACTTGTTCGATAGCTACTCTTATTACCGGCCGCGCAATGCAGAACAAATATTTCGGCCGATCGCGCGATCATTCTGCAGTCCGAAACAAGAGAAATCTCGCACTGAACTGATTTTTATTACCGGCCGCGCAATGCAGAACAAATATTTCGGCCGATCGCGTCATCGTTCTGCAGTACGAAACAAAAGAAATCACGCACTGATTCCATTACCGGCCGCGAAATGCAGAACAAATATTTCGGCCGATCGCGTCATCGTTCTGCAGTCCGAAACAAGAGAAATCTCGCACTGAACTGATTTTATTACCGGCCGCGCAATGCAGAACAAATATTTCGGCCGATCGCGTCATCGTTCTGCAGTCTGAAACAATAGAAATCACGCACTGAACTGATTTTTATTACCGGCCGCGCAATGCAGAACAAATATTTCGGCCGATCGCGTCATCGTTCTGCAGTCCGAAACAATAGAAATCACGCACTCTCCAGGAATTCCCTCAAGAAGTTCTACAAAAACTCCCCCGGAAACGAATTCCAGAAAGTCTTTCGGAAATTCTCTCAGCTATATTTTGGAATTTTTCTCACGAATTAGTTCGGAAAAAGTTTCTTAAGAAATTTGTTATTTGGGAAAATCGTTAAGGTATTTTCCCGAAAATTCCTTAAAAAAATATTCTAAGAACTCTCTCCAAATACCTTTCGAAGTTCTAGGGCAAAAATTCCTTAAGAATTCCTGAACAAGTTCCTGGAGGAATATCCGAAGAAGTTCCTGAAAGTTTTTTTAAGTAACTCCTGAATTTCCTTTGGACATTCCGTAATTTCGAAAATTCCTTTGGACATTCCGTAAAGACTTCGTTTGGAAATTCGGATATACCTTCTTGAAATCCTTCGCAAATTATTTTTGTAATATCTACAGAGAATGTTTCAGGAGTTCCTTAGGAAATTGTTTCAGAATTCCAAAAAGATCTCTAAAAACTCCTTCAGAAATTTATTTACGGATTACTTCGGAAATTTCTTTCAGCTTTAGAATTTCGCTTTGAAATTTCTTTGAAAATTAATTTGATATTCGATTATTTGATAGATTTGATCTTCCTTCGGAAGATTATATTAGGAATTCCTTCGGATTTTTTTTTAGTAATTCCGCTAGGAGTTCCTTAGCAAGTTCCTTGACATTTTTTCCTGAAATTCCCATAGGAATTCTTCCAAACTACGTTAAGCAATTTATAGAGAATTTCTCCGGGTAATCCTTTGAAAATTCGTCCAGTAAATTCTTTTGTAACTTTATGAAGCTACTTACATGCACTGACAAAAATAGCTCTGTACACATCGTTGGACAAATCAACGTCCTGTACGGCCATGAATCATGGACGTTAAAAGATGTAGATTATCGAATTCTCAAAGTGTTTGAGTTGAAAATACTGCGCTCAATCTTTGGCAGCGTGGTGGAAAATGGTAAATGGCGCAGACGAATGAATGAATCACGAGTTAAACCAAGTATACGAAAATGAAGGTTGAAGGAGTTGGAGGCAGGTTGATAAAATAAGGCAGATTACAGTGGGTTGGACATATAGTGCGTATGCAGGAAGAGAGGCCAGCAAAGAACTTGAGGAGAACCTGGAAGAGAACGTTGGCTCTGGGGTGTGCAATCGAGGAAGATGCGGGAGCAGCCGCTGATGCATTTTAGAAATACTGTTAGGAATTTCTTCATTTTTCCTCAAAATTTTCTTAAAAGGTTCCTACTACACTTTCCAAAATTACTTCAGGAATTCTCTCGGAAAGTCCTTTAGAAAATTCTTTTAGGAATTCCATCAAAAATAGTTCATTCTTTAATAAATTTCCGAATGAATTGTATGTTTTACTGAAGGAATTTCTCAAAGAGAACCTGAAAGGATTATTCTTTCTAAAATCAGAAAAATCTGCAGAAATTGTCATAGGATTTTACGAAGGAATTCCTAATGAAATTTCCTGAGAAATGCCTGTAGGAATAAAAAAAATCATATTTTCCTCCAGAAATCCCTACAGTAACTTTTTTGGCATATTTAACCAAATTTCAGGAAAAATATTAGATTTTTTCTGAAATTTAGATATTTTGAGATCAAAACGACTGAAGTGTATCAAAATCCTGAATTGGAAATAACTTTTGAAAAAAGTTATTAACAAATTAGTTCTATGACACCGAAATCTAATTCTTAACACTTAGGGGTCACGAAAAAGTGAAGCAGGATTTATTGTTAAAATTTTGATTGACTATTTTGAATGTGCTGTTTGATGATCGGCAAAAGCAGAATATTGTAATTTTAATCCACTGAAGTTGGTTTTTATACGGGTGATTCCTATCGTGTGAATCAAAACCGCGTTAATCCAAAAATCCACGGTAAAATTGATTTTTTCATCCACGACCACGTTCACGACCTTCCTCCCGGCGAGCTTCAGTGGTCCTCGCACTGGTCTATCCGTCTCGATGAGGCCAGTTTTCCGCTCGACCTTCACCCGTCTCTTAGGAGTTACTGATCTCTCGGTTGCTACCTTCAGGTCCGCCTCTTCCCGAGTAGACGAAAATAGCTCAATAATATCAAATGTTGATTAGATAGCAAAATGAGATATGGACATGTTTGATATAAGAGATAAAAGATCAGACGACAATATCAATATTTTGCACTGAAATATCATAAGGAGATCAAGTTATGCTATTTGTAAGAAGTAATCAATATCATGTGCCATTAGTTTGTTGTTATCCATAGCATATCTTGATATTTAAATGATATTTTGGTGCAAATTTTTGATATTGCTGCCTGTTCTTTTATCTCTTATATCAATCAAATCCATATCATGTTTTGTTATTCTGTTCATGGCTCCTGCCCGGGTTGCGTAACCTTACTTAGCTTCGGGGTCGCCCCTGTCACGGCCATCCGCCTGCGAAGTTCCGCGGTCTGGCTCTCCGCCAGCCGTTTTTCTTCGGCAAGGAGACGAATCCTCGATTCGGTCTCCTCTCTGACCTTCTCCACCTGGCATTCCGCCAGCTTTCGCTCCTCCGTAAGTTTGCGGATTTCGCGCTCCGCACTCCCGGCCTTACTAAAAGAATGGAATAACCAGACTGCCAGCCCTCGCTTCACAATATTGCAATATTCAAAAACATAGTCCAATAAATAACATGTATCCAGTATACCATAATCAGGATCTTACTGGGATCAACCCTGATGTGCCGATTTCACTCCCTGGGCTTGTGCTTTTTAAATGGCACACAGTCGCTTTGATAGAGTCTGCTTACGGACACTTGTGGTTCTTTGGGAGGGATTTAGCAGAGCCCACTGCTAGACCCCACCACGTCCTAGGCAGTTCTCCCTAACTCGCCGACGCTTGGGTCGTTAAGCCCTCAGACATAGTCCCTGCTGCCCAGCCTGCATATTGCCTGTTATGACGAGGGAGTACACGTATACCTTAGACCTTAGATACCCAATTGCTTCCTGTTGCTCCTTCGATAAAATATTTAAAAAAATTGGCAGATTAAACTATATTATATTTGTAGTTTTCCAAAAACTTACCAGCAAACAGCTCACGAAAAGTGTGAAAACTGATGAACTGCGACTGGAATGGAGATTTTTTTTGTACGTTGCGTAAATTCTGGCAAGATTTATGTTAATTTGTACCCTATTGAAAATAATATTTTACGGGTTCAATTGGCCGGGGTTCTTCCAAATCGCATTGAGCGCCAACAAAAATTTACCACTCTTGCTGTTAGATTCGACAAATCGACGTTTTGATCTTAGTTTACAAAACCAAGTTAGTCGTTTTGAAAATTCATCCCTAAAATATTTTTTGTTTGCTCTTGATAACTTAGTTGCTGTTAGGTCCCGTAACATATAACATTTTTCTCTTTGTCTATGTTTAATTTGTCTGACCAACCGGCAGTTTCGCATTTTATAATCTGGTATTATCAAAGTCTAATCTTTTCATTCTTTTCTCATATATCAACAGGTTAGAATCATATTTTTATATTGGCTGCCATGTATTTTAAGAATGAGCCGACCGGGTAGATCATTATCAGTGGAATATCCGCCAACGCCAACGTCGGATAGTTCCGAACGGAAAACGCACATACAGGACGTCGAACTGAAAGAGCGGTAAGTTCTACATAGAAAGGTGAAGTGCATTTGTGCAACATTTTCAACTCGTTGTACCCCTTAAACAGATCATCGAAGTCGTTACTAGCGAACGTATTAGATATAGATGATGACTTTCGTCACAACTGTAGACCACTAACCCCCGGAGGTACACTGCCACATAATCCAACGTATTTCAGGACTGTTTATAGGTTCGTAACAATGTTTGCCAATCTCGAGCAAATCCGCAAATGCCCCCATAAAACATCCTCATTTACACTAACTTCTGCTTTTCCCATTTCGTTGCATGACCGTGAACCGTTTCGTTTTTCCACGTGCGGCAGTAGCGATGATGGAAGTATGGGACCGATCGGAAGCAATCGAATGCCAGATGCAATCGCGCCACCACACACGTGTTTCACATCATCCGCTGATTACGAACTAGCTTTAATATTAAAAGAGATACGTTTTATCACCGATCAGGTAATTAATTTCTTGCGAATTGGAATAAGATGCCGTGCCGGTCGGGCCCCGCGTGGTTCACTTTCCTATATTGAGGGTAGACGTTGAAGCTCTCGGCTACTGTCGCGTGGGACAGTATGCTCAATTATTAACCAGCTGTAATTATCTGACACCGCAGAGGACGACTGGCGCTGGAGACAATTATATGGAAAAAAGAGAGTGGGAATGTGATTCAGATCGTGGACGATGGATGCCTTGATTGCGACTCGTCTGACAATAAATTCAATAAGAAGCACAGATGTGTAGTAAGCAATGCTTCTGTGAAAAACTTACGGCAATAAATTGAATGCAGGGTCATTCATTATTTCAGCGGTTTGATCGGAGGCTACAATGCCATGCTAAAATTATTTTAGGCTACTCTGGTGCATTTTAGTTCACTTTCTTTCGACTTCAAATGCAAGCAAGTCACTTTGAGTCACTAACCGATCATTGGATATAAATGCAGCAATGACGCCCCCAGAACAACTTTCGAGTGTATTAAAAGGCAAATTCATTAAACCTGTTTGCCCTAAAATTCCTTTCGTTCGCTCTTTCAAATGGATCTGTCAGGATTGATCAGACCAACCCAACTCGTGCTGAAGGAACTCCGACAAAAAGCATGTTTATTATTCAGGACCACCATTCATTCATTAGGTCGGTAAGTTTCTTTTTGCAGCTCTTAGCACTGTTGTCAGTTGGTACGTTCGATTCAATAATTCACACTAATTGCTTCGTTTTTCATTAGACAGATTTAATTCCACTGGCTCGGGCAATATCCCCGAATGGCTTTTGGTCTTGCTCGATTCGAAAGGGTGCAGACTGCAGCATAGTTGCGAGCTACAAGGGAAATCTCTCGCCGTAATCCACTGACTCCGGCAAACACTAAAATTTGCCGGCACAAATCCCTGCCAAACAACGGACCAACGCCGGCGGAGTCGGTTTCGCAAGTGTTTATTCAAGCACTAATTAAGGTCAAACGATGGCAGCAGAATTAATAGGAGCAGAGAAAAAATGGAATCACTCGTATTGGTCCTTTCGGCCAGATCAGATACTCTAACAGGAGAATCACAGGAAATGGCAATGGAACTTTACTTTGGGAAAGTCACTTCTCTGAAAGTGGGTGTTTGTGAGTACGAAGAAGAGCAGATGAATCCAATGATGGGATGTGTTTGCGGTTTCCATCATTAGAGTGAATAGAAGGAAAAACTTGTGCGGCCACAGCATTTTGTTTGAGTTGTGAACTTCGGTTGCATCTGAACTGCGAACGACGGGTACACGGACGATGCCGCTCTCACATAATGGTTTTATTATCAGAACTTGGATCTGAGTGATCTTTGCCCCAATTTCAATTCTTGTTTGAAGCGGAGTTAAATTGTTGTTTAAACTTTGTAACTCGCAATCAGTCGCCATAAAAAAGCGTCCATCTTTTTCCTCTTTTACAAGCCATAAAAAAACTATGATGCAATGAACATTCCACTCGAGGATGCGAAGAAAAAACCATCCTCATTTCCAGAAGGAAATCCATTTTCCGGTTTGAAGTAGATAAAACAGAATGATGGTGCCAGAAAGTAACGATATACCCTCCCGGTTAGCTTTCGAAAGGAAGAAAAAAGTAATCCTCTGCCGTGTTCCTCTTCAAGCCCGGCCACGCCCGACCACTTCACCATGGGCTCCCATATATCACGTTACTTCCGTTCGAATTAGGAGCCGGTAAAAAATGAACGAGGTCCAGCACGGGATAATCCCATTACATTGTGCGATGAGCTTCACGGTGTATATATGATAGAGGTGGATATTTCTCGTAGCAAAAACTACGACGGTTTCATTTCATCTTATCTAGCGAGTCTCATTACATAAATCTCATATATTCTGTTGCATCAGGTACCTAACTGGGCGAAGAAATTTCGGCATGCAAAAATGAACTACAGATAAACTGTATGGAGTTCTTGTTTTGGATAACGCAATGAAAGTGTCAGTAATAAGATGGTCATGCTTGGTAATTTGAGCAAGCGATTCAGAAGAGCAGACAGATTAGCAAAACAATGTAATGCTTTTCAAGCTTATTTATGTGCTTCATAATTTTTTATTATCAAGTTATACAGGAACTGTTCCGTTTTCCATCTCTCTGGACATATATTCATCTCATCGTAAAACGAATAAATACGGCACCAATTTCGTTGCTTCTTTTTGCTGATATGCGTGCTCACTGTTGAAAAAAAGAATCACAAATATAAGAAACAAATCAAGTTCCTTTTCATTGTTTTGTTTTTCGTGGGATGAATATCGGAGTTATGAGATGAAGTCCAGGAACTGTAACCCTAGGTCATATTTCCACTTTGATTAATATATGATATCGCTATATGGTATTTTGAATGTACTTGAGTTTGCTCAGATTGGATTGCTAGAGTGGCCGATGATAAAGAGTTGCTGCTGGATGCGTGCTCCATTGGGTTACTGCTGGATGCGTGCAGTATTGTTGCCTGTAGTGTACGCTGTTCCATTCATGTAGTAACGTGAAATTCCTTCCGATGAAATTTTGAGAGACCACAATTTTGTTCACCTTAGTCTTCTGAAGTGACGACACAGAGCGACGAGGTCCAGGACCACGAGGACGCCCTTCGCTTCAACAGAGTGAGAAACAGGGGCCACGATAACCTCTAGAGATGCTAGTTGGGAATGGAAATCGTCAGTGGGAAGCTTTGTCCATAGTGCCAGCCGATATTATCGATAACGTGCGGTGGTAGTTCAATTTCAGTTCTGTTTATTTCTGTTTATTTTTTTCTAAAATTTATTTCATTGTACATATATAGTCGGGGTACTGCTAGTTCACACAAAGTGCCAACGTAGTAGTTCTAATTAGTCTCAAAACGTATCGACCATTTCTTAATTGAGTTATGGAGGATATTGTGTTTATGGCCACATAGTGCTACTTTAATGCGTATAAGTTTTTCAATTGCCGTATATTGGCATGATATGGCGATTTGGTGTATAATACGTATCTGTCAAGATACAACTAAGTGGTGGAATTCAATGAGATTGTACAAACTCGTCTTATGACAAGTAAGGTTTTGTTCTATTATTGTCAGGGGGGATTTTATAACTGATTATGCTCAAATTTGGTCTGAACATTCTTTGCATATCAAAGAATATTGTGGCCAAATTTCATAAAATTTGGTCGACAAAAACCCCCTGACAATAATACAACAAAACCTGCCAAAGCCGTCTTTTCCCCTATCTAGGAGATTTTCAGAAGTTTTTGCTTGGAATTTTCTCTAAAATCAAAGAGAATTGTTATACAAATTACAAATTTGATTTTGGAGATTGTGGGTTCAATCGATCGACGAACTCTTTAAAAAAAAATTGCCAACTATTGAAAACAATGAGTTGAAAACACTAAGCTATTAAAAAAATGCATTTCGGCAACCACTGGTAAAAATCAGTTAACCAACCAATCCCGTACATGCATCACAATCACAAACATTATAATCGTGCAACTGGACTGGACTCTAACCCTCAGTTCAATCAAGACATCAAGGAGAGCGAACATGAGGGCCACATAGCAGTTGTAGCATGATCAGCGCAATGTTTGAACTTTCGTTTGGTTGCTGTTAGTGATTAGAAAGGCGTGTTGCGAATAAAAAAAACCCTGATTTATCCACCTAGCGGTAATGGTGCCTTTCTCGTGCATTATACAAATAGTATTTTGGCCATTACTCTTGAGCCCATAGTCCGATCTGCCCAATTTTCAATAGGAAACAATGGCAGAGTATCCTGCGTCGAATGCAAGTTGTTGCAAGTAAGGATAAGTGCGTGAAAAATTAGTGACATTTTTTTCTGTAATGAAAGTGGTATTTTGGCCATAACTTCCGAGCCCATAGTCCGATCTGACCAATTTTCAATAGGAAACAATGGCAGAGTGTCCTGCGTCGAATGCAATGTTGCAATGAATGTTGCGAGTAAATCGGTTAAGGATAAGTACCTGAAAAATGAGTGACATTTTTTTTGGGTGGGTGCGCACAGACGCACACACACACACACACACACACACACACACACACACACACACACACACACACACACACACACACACACACACACACACACACACACACACACACACACACACATACACACAGACATCACCTCAATTCGTCGAGCTGAGTCGATAGGTATATAACACTATGGGTCTCCGGGCCTTCTATAAAAAGTTTGTTTTTGGAGCGATCATATAGCCTTTACCGTATACTTAGTATACGAGAAAGGCAAAACGGTGTAAGTAATGCTTATAAATTTCGTTTCATTCATTTGAACGCCCATGTGTACATCCATACACAAATACGTCTTAATTGATTAGTGCCTCTCTGGTAATCGTTTAGCGTTTGTTTTAATGCGCCAGACGGGAGGTCTTATCCGCGATACGCTCCAAGGTGTTGTTTATGAAGCTGTTCAAGATGTACATCGCTTTCGACGTTGTTCGGTGCTTCGTTATGGTCCTTCTACCGATCGGACGCGAAAACCGTACCTCGTCTTGCCAGTATCTGATATCAATTGAGAACGAGGCCTCACCCCTTCGGTGGCCGATGCTGTTGGTGTCGGCTTGTTGGCTCTGCCTTTTGTTCGTTCGATACCAGTGCACACGTAAAAATCAGAGTCAAGGCATTTTCTTCAAAATAATATTTGGCGTCGGTAGCAGCACAAGCGCTCGTCGAAAGTAGACGCAGCGAAAATTTATTCACATGTATAGAGTCTATCGCATTCAGGGGCAAATCATCGAGTGGTTGAAGTGAAATTTATTCTACATTCTGAGCTCGTTTTTGTTGCTTTTTGTGATTGGAAACAATTTTTTTTTACAGAACCATCATTTTGCACAAGGGAAGAGCCAAGACAAATATTTTTCAAAGTGCACGTCATAATCGCATGGCGATAGCCACCGTCGGTAGCACCGCAAGCATTGGGAGGCGCTGTAAAATAGCGTCCATTGCGTTTCAGCGAAAAATCATTGAGTGCCTGATGTTGGCGTCAGTAACCGTCAGGTGAAATTTTCAACTGAAAGACTTGGAAAAAAAGTCTATCTTCTAAAAACTTTTATGGGAACTCGAAGCCATTATGGTGAAGAACTGATAAGTTCTGAATTCATTCGCTTGGTGACGCTAATTCAAATGGGTTATACATAGTGGATACTTTATCTTGGAAATTGAAACACTTGGGAAATATCTATTTTCTACAGACTTTTATGTCGCCAACCACGCAGTCTACGGAGGGTCCGCAAGTCATCTTCCACCTGATCGATCCACCTTGCCCGCTGCCCACCTAGCCTTCTTGTGCCCGCTGGATCGTTGTCGAGAACCATTTTAACCGGGTTACTGTCCGACATTCTGGCTACGTGCTCGGACAACCGCAATCGTCCGATTTTCGCGGTATGAACGATGGATGGTTCTTTCAACAGCTCATGCAACTCGTGGTTTATTCGCTTCCTCCACGTACCGTCCGCCATCTGCACCCCACCATAGATGGTACGCAGCATTTTCCTTTCTAAAACTCCAAGTGCGCGTTGGTCCTCCACGAGCATTGTCCAGGTCTCGTGTCTGTAGAGGACTACCGGTCTAATGAGCCTTTTGTTGATTGTCAGTTTGGTACGGCGGTGAACTCTATTCGATCGGAGGATCTTGCGGAGTCCAAAGTACGTATGATTTCCAGACACTATGCGTCTCCGAATTTCTCTGCTGGTATCATTTTCGGCGTTCACCAGTGAGCCCAAGTACACAAATTCTTCTACCACCTCGAATTCGTCCCCACCGATGCAAACTCGTGGTGGGTGGCTCACATTGTCTTATCTTGAACCTCTTCCTATCATGTACTTCGTCTTCGACGTGTTGATGACTAATCCGATCCGCTTAGCTTCCCTCTTCAGCCTGATGTAGGCTTCCTCCATCTTCTCAAAGTTACATGCCATAATATCTATGTCAGCTTGCATATCCTTGCGTCGATTGGCTGCCATCCAATCACACGTTGGCGCATCTTACCCAGCACTATGAAGCGGGTTCCCAACTTGTTGGTGGTGCCACAGCTTTGGTAGAAGGTAGCGACACGATGCCCTCTTTTCCACACTTTCTGTCCTGTCCAGCAAATCTCGTGCAGCGCCACGACGTCGAAGTTACGGGGATGTAATTAATCGTAAATCATCCTGTCGCAACCTGCGAAGCCTAGTGACTTGTAGTTCCATGTTCCAAGCTTCCAATCGTGATCCTTTATTCGTTGTCTAGGTTTTTGCCGATTATATCGAGTCGTGCTATATCTTATATTGCTCGTAATTATTGGCTTTCCAGGCAGCTTATTGACACACACAATATGTGTATTGCTTTTGCTTGAATGAATGGATGGAACATGTGATATTCTCAAATTTGGAACAAACGTTAAGGTCTGCTTCAGAAGAGCATGTTGAACATTTTCGTTTACTACCATTTTCGTTTTTCAATTTCTCAACCTTCACGAGGAACTTCGGCATATCATTTTTAGGACTTGTGTGTATACTTCCGCTTTGACATTGCTTCAGTCTTTGTCACACATGATTTTCAGCCAGACGAAACGCCAGGTCTTTAAAAAATAACTCCTGGCGACGCATATTTCTCTTTTCCCAGGCTGGAAATTTCGTTGTAAACAATACGAACGAGTTTTGTAGCATCATTTCGAGATCTCTGTAAAAAACCACCATCTTTTCGTTGGCTTCGATAGCGAGAACTCTTTTGTTATCTCACCAAAATATTTACGCCACATTTCTTTGAATTCGGCACCAACATTTCAAAAGGACGAAACTGATTTTGTAAACAAGATCTTTTCACGTCTCTGGTGGGCTAATTTGTGCTCACCTACGCAATCCAGCACCATTAAATGAAAGAAGAAGATTCGGTGCTTCCATCAGTGGTATTAGAATGCGTGGGTGGGCTCAAATTAACCTACCAGCGACGTGAGAAGCTTTTGTTTACAAAATCAGTTACGCCCTTTTGAAATGTTGGTGCCGAATTGTAGTGCTCGTTCACAAGTGGCAATATGCCGGAGGAACTTTTAGAATAATTTCTGGATGAACTTCTGGGAAGATTCTTAGAGGAACTTCTGAAGCAATTCCTGGGCGATCTTTATGAAGAATTCCTGGTGGAACTTACTAGAAAAAATTCTGGGGGAACTTGCGGAGGAATGCCAGTAGAAACATCCCAAGGAATCCTGTAGGGACACGAAGAATTCTTGGAGGAAGTTCCAGAGGAATTTGCGGAGGAGCTTTCGGCAGAAATCCTGGTGGAACTTTCACGGGAACTCCTAAAGAAACTTTCGAAAAATACCTTGAGGACCTATCGAAGGAATTCCTGAAAGCACTTCCGGAGGAATTCCTGGAAGAACTTCCGGACGTATTCCTGAAGGAACTTTCAAAGAAATTCCTGAAGGAACTTCCAAAGGAATTCCTGAAGGAACTTCCGGAGGTATCCCTGGAGGAACTTTCTGAGGATTTCCTGAAGGCACCTCCGGAGGAATTCCAGAAGGAAATTCCATAGGAATTCCTGAAGGAACTTCCAAAGGAATTCCTAAAGGAACTTCCAAAGGAATTCCTGAAGGAACTTCCAAAGGAATTCCTGAAGGAACTTCCGAAAGAATTCCTGGAGGAATTTCTGGAGGAACTCCCGAAGGAATTCCTAGAGGAACTCCAGGAGGAATTCCTGGAGGAACTCTCGGAAGAATTCCTGGAAGATCTTCCGGAGGAGTTCCTGGAGGAACTTCTGGAGGAATTCCTGGAGGAACTTCCGGAGGAATTCCTGGAGGAACTTCCGGAGGAATTCCTGGAGGAACTTCCGGAGGAATTCCTGGAGGAACTTCTGGAGGAATTCCTGGAGGAACTTCCGGAGGAATTCCTGAAGGAACTTCCGGAGGAATTCCTGAAGGAACTTCCGGAGGAATTCCTGGAGGAACTTCCGGAGGAATTCCTGGAGGAACTTCCGGAGGAATTCCTGGAGGAACTTCCGGAGGAATTCCTGGAGGAACTTCCGGAGGAATTCCTGGAGGAACTTCCGGAGGAATTCCTGGAGGAACTTCCGGAGGAATTCCTGGAGGAACTTCCGGAGGAATTCCTGGAGGAACTTCCGGAGGAATTCCTGGAGGAACTTCCGGAGGAATTCCTAGAGGAACTTCCGGAGGAATTCCTAGAGGAACTTCCGGAGGAATTCCTAGAGGAACTTCCGGAGGAATTCCTAGAGGAACTTCCGGAGGAATTCCTGGAGGAACTTCCGGAGGAATTCCTGGAGGAACTTCCGGAGGAATTCCTAGAGGAACTTCCGGAGGAATTCCTAGAGGAACTTCTGGAGGAATTCCTAGAGGAACTTCCGGATGAATTCCTAGAGGAACTTCCGGAGGAATTCCTAGAGGAACTTCCGGAGGAATTCCTAGAGGAACTTCCAGAGGAATTCCTACAGAAACTTCCGGAGGAATTCCTAGAGGAACTTCCGGAGAAATTCTTAGAGGAACGTCCGGAGGAATTTCTGAAGAAACCTTTGGAGGAATTTCTGAAGAAACCTTTGGAGGAATTTCTGGAGGAGCTTTCGGAGGAATTCCTGGAGGAACTTCCGGAGGATTTTCTGGAGGAACTTCCGTAGGAATTCCTGGAGGAACTTCTGGAGGAATTCCTGGAGGAACTTCCGGGGGAATTCCTGGAGGAACTTCCGGAGGAATTCCTGGAGGAACTTCCGGGGGAATTCCTGGAGGAACTTCCGGGGGAATTCCTGGAGGAATTTCCGAGGGAATTTGCAGAAGAACTTCCGGAGGTATTCCTGAAGGATTTTCTGGAGGAATTCCTGAAGGAACTTCCGGAGGAATTCTTGAAGGAACTTCAGGAGGAATTCCTGGAGGAACTTTCGGAGGAGTTTTTTTTTGGCCTCCTAAACAAAATAGTAGAATTCGGGTTCCGAAATATTTTACTCAACTAGCTTTCTTATATACACTAGCGCCGCCAAGCGGACGTGTTCCAAAATAAAATGATCTGCGACAGTATGGTTTTGGCCTCCTGAACAAAATTGTAGAAGACGGCAGCTTTCTAAATCCTACGGATTCCGAAATATTTGACCCAACGAGTATTCTCATATACACTAGCGCCGCCAAGCGGACGAGTTCGAAAACAATATGATCCGCGACAGTATGGTTTTGGCCTCCTGAACAAAATTGTAGAAGACGGCAGCTTTCTATATCTTTCGGATTCCGAAATATTTGACCCAACGAGTATTCCCATATACACTAGCGCCGCCAAGCGGACGAGTTCCAAAATAAAATGATCTGCGACAGTATGGTTTTGGTCTCCTGAACAAAATTGTAGAAGACGGCAACTTTCTAAATCTCACGGATTTCGAAGTATCTTACTAATATTAGCATGAACATCAAGCTGGTGAGCACCAACCACGAAATTTGTATGAAAATCACGACTTGCTCCGACGTTTGGAGGTCCACAGAGGTCATTTTTGGTCCGATCTGAGGTCTCAACATCTCAGACAAATCTTGATGGACGGGAAAATTTGTGAGTCCCAAAATTGTTCAAATCGGTTCACTAACGGCTGAGATATAGCGATTTGAAAATAGTGTCTTTCGAGGCATGGTCGTTCGTGTAAGTAAAACCTATCACGGTCGGAGGAGTGTTAATATTCTAGTTTTTCATGTGTAAATTGGCCCTCACCAAACCTTCACACCTATAAACTATAGAATGAAAACTTTCTAAAATGTGCCTAATATTGTGTCCCGGTGTGCCACCCTCTCCCCTATACGCATCTTATTGAAAAATAGTGTATTTTTCTAAAGAAAACTCCATACTTTTGAATTACGCCAATTCTTCGTTTATGAAATGGCACTCACGAAACTTTCACTACTTTATAGTATGAAGTCTGAACTTTCAGAAGAGTACTTGACATTGTGATTCGGTTTGCCACCTTCTCCCCTATACGCTATTGAAATCAGTGTGAAATTGACTTTAAAAGCTTCATAACTTTTGTTATAGTTGTCGTAGCAAAGTTTTATATTTATCAAAACGCGTAGTTTTTTAGTTTGTAGAACATCACAAATCTGAGTTTTGTTTAGAAAAAAAGTTATACCAAAATTTCTAAATCTAAGGAAGTTTCCATAAAAAACGCTCATATCTCCAAAAGTATTCATCGTAGGAAAAAAGTTTCTATAGCAAGATGTCATATTTTTGCTAGATCTACAACTTTGCCGAAGAAACTTTTTTTTATCACGTTTGTGAAAAAAGTTAGATTTTCAACTTTTCCAATAGTAGGTACTATTGAAAAATAAAATCCACTCAAATATGGGCAATCTTTTTTTGATTTTTTTCTCTGAAGATTCTATTTAGATCACATCAGCCGTTTGGGCACAAAACAATTAAGTTCATCAAATCACGGGTTCCGACCATTGTGCATTGGCATCAGTAGCAATGAAGTGAAATTTATTCTAGATTCTGAGCTCGTTTTTGTTGCTTTTTGTGATTGGAAACAATTTTTTTTCTACAGAACCATCATTTTGCACAAGGGAAGAGCGAAGACAAATATTTTTCAAAGTGCACGTCATAATCGCATGGCGATAGCCACCGTCGGAAGCACCGCAAGCATTGGGAGGCGCTGTAAAATAGCATCCATTGCGTTTCAGCGAAAAATCATTGAGTGCCTGTTGTTGGCGTCAGTAACCGTCAGGTGAAATTTTCAAGATTCAAATTTGTGTTTTGTTACTGTTAGTGATTGGAAAAACACAAACTTCAAATCTAAATGGCTTCTTTTTGAAACCAACATTTTATACAATAGAAAGTTGATTCAAGGAGAATCTTCTTCAAAATGAAAACCACAATTACCTGATAACTGCAGTTCATCGCAATCGCAACGATGGCTTCGGTATCGTTCCCATCAACTTACAATCAGCTTTAGTAAACATATGGATTTTAAAACATTTAATATACTATATTTACGCAATTCTACGTCCAATTGGCTGTCGTGTCTCGAATACAACCTTCTACTTGTTATGGTTGATAAAACTAGGTAGCCCAAAAGCGTAGTTTTAGGCTATAGTATATAAAACATGTCATATTTGACGATTTAATGGTCCATTTATCAGCCCGTATGAATCGAGCCCTCCTTAGCCGGGCGGTAAGACGCACGGCTACAAAGCAAGACCATGCTGAGGGTGGCTGGGTTCGATTCCCGGTGCCGGTCTAGGCAATTTTCGGATTGGCAATTGGCTCGATTTCCCTGGGCATAAAAGTATCATCGTGCTAGCCTCATGTAAGGGTATGCGATAACACACTTTTTCCAAACGAAACGAAACGAAACGAAATTTAAAATGTCTATGTTGAATCGGATCGAAACGAAACGAAATATAGATTTCTTTCGAGACTTCGAAACGATACGAAATCAAGGTTCATTTAATTCGAAATTTTTCGAAACGAAACGAAATTTAGATTTTTTTTTCCGCGGAATTTTTATTGAATTGGTTTTACATTATGTACGCAATTCTGATTTCACTTTTTCAAAGTCGAATAATTGTTTTGCGACCAAAAGAGTTATAATAACTGAAGAGGCAATCTGTGATAAATCGCCGCATATACCATTGGCGATAAGGCAATACCCCAGCATTTGTGCCGCTCTCAAAGGAATTCATCGTGGAGCGTGTGCTCCTGAATCTGATCAATGTTTTATCAGTTTTATATAAGTAAGTATATAAAACTAAAGAAATTGTGGGATTTATCATATACACACTTAAAATAAATCACCGAATTCGGTAAAATTTTACCGAAATCTCAACAGCAGAACTATTCGGTAAATAATTTAACTGATTTTCGGTTATTTTGACAATTGAGCAATGGAAAAAATTACAAAAAATCTGTAAAATAAATTACCGAACAGTTCTGCTGTTGAGATTTCGGTAAAATTTACCGAATACGGTGAAATGAGTTAAGTGTGTACGGATTCAAATTTCGATTAAAACCTTAGTTCACCTAAGAATTATGTAATTATGCTGAAGCATATTGTCTTGCCAGCGTGGTTTTACAGTCAATAGTCAAAATTTGAAAAAGAATGCTTAGATTTATTTTTTTATTTAGTGGGATACTTAACTATGTATCCACATCTGCCAGGCGTATACGCAGATATTGAATTGATATTACTAGATCAACATTTGAAAAGGGTGTATCTGCCAAAATTTATTCCTTCTTATTCCTCGTCTACATACATTTGCTCACTAGAAGAATCCTGTGCACCTTTCTAAAATGCACAAAGATATGTATTGAATTTCACAGACCGATAGTCTTATATACAATCAGCTCGACAAACTAAGCTATTGTGTGTGTGTCCTTGGCAGATGAAAACAGCTGTTCAGTATGCTGGTCAGTATGTGCTGAAAGCAATCATAAGTAAAGAATTTTCAGCAATTTTAATGATATTTCAACCCGTTCTGGATTTTTTTTGCAAATTCCATGCGAAGATCTAGAAATGCCCACAAATCTGCAATGTTTCTCACATATTGTGCAAATAGTCGAAGAAGAGCTTAATAGCGTTTCTTAACTGTACACATCGTAGTTGCTAATCATGATTGGCCGAGAAACAGCAAATATGCATAGCTCACCAATTAAATAATATTCTTGGGATACAAAAAAGTTGTGCTTATTGTATATTTGCTTCGGAGATTCCAATTCATGAACAATACCGATGCTGTTCAATAACGGTGCTCAGAGCTTAAAATATTCATCTTCGTGAAACAACTTCGGTCCGAATTTTGACAAACATCGCATGAATATTCAAAACATAGAATGACATAGTCAGACGACTACTCCACGAACTCATTCATTCGACTGTCACTGAGTGTGTTTACTATGTGCAGAAAAAAACATAATTAGCATTTGTTTATGTTGATGTTTATCGTTGAAAGTGCCTCGCGGATGAAAATCGTATTCAGTCCTGTGTGATTAATCACTTTACTCATTTGAAGCGTGTTCAAATATCAGATAATTTATCAATTTGTAAAATGTGCATAAATATTCAATGACTAATATTCAACTGAATATTGACTGTCCAGAGCTGATTATGAATGTGTCGGAAGTGATCTGACAAATGAAGTAAAATGGACTTCACCAAAAATTTTCGATTATTTTACACTCTGACGGTGCTTATAGTCAATTTAGTATTATGAGAGGAAAATTAGTGTAACACTCATTGTTTTAAGAGACCGAGGTATCTCCGTGAGCGCTACGGAAAAGGAATCGTTGGTTAGTTGAGAAGGTAATTCATGTGAAACCCCTTGGTAAGCGACAAAATATTTATTAGCAGCATAGCATAGCATAGTTACGGTGTACTTCGTAGATTGGACACTAGTGATACTCATGTTTTTCTTTTGAAATCCTGATTCAGATTGCTATCAGAAATCAAGGTGGGTGTGATCCTTGATTTCAATCTAAGATAAAAATCACAAAAGCATGAGGATTACTACTCCTGGCCTCGCCCATCTTCACCGTAACTTGGGAGGGGAAGGAAGTGTTGATGTAGTACTTACTTAACGAGAGGCCCCCGACTCAGCGACACCCTCATAAGTACCACGGAGTTGGTTATTGGGGAAGGTATTCGTTGGGTCAGGATTTGCCTGTAGCTAACAATATGACCGTGGTAGATCTTACACCGTAACACACCACGTAAAGGTGTCTACCCAGCGTTACGGGGGAGGTAAGCGACAAAATATTTATTGTAAACAAAGTTATTTTGAAAACAAGAAGATGAAAGCTGTGTTTCAAATCAATCCAACGCAAGATCAAATTGCTTCGTTTAATAATCTTCTACAACACGATCGATTACGCACTAAATAAATGTGTGCTCTTCGATGCAGACATTAGTTTCATCACTTCGCGTTCTCCCACACTAGCTGGCGTGATCAGCATCAACACGATCGATTGTACACTGGTTAAACAAATTTCTGCCACGCGAGGTAGATTTTTATCACTTCGCGTTCTCCCGGACTAGCTGTCGTCCCATGACCAGCAGCAACACGATCGATTCCGCATTCATATTGTGCAAATAGTAAAAAAAATATCACATAATTTCAATCATGGAAACACTGAAGACGTTTTATAGAAGAAAACTACTTACGTATTTGTCGACTAAGAATGGGGTTAGTAAGCGTTAATAGAAAAATTTGTATAACCTGAAGTTTTGAAAACAACTTAACGATTTTGTTCAGCGGCGCAGCCAAATTTTTTTATAATATAGAGTATGAATTTGTTTCGAAATTCCGCGGAATTCCGTTAAATTTCGTTAGAAGCTAGTTTTTTCTAGCGAAATTTTTGTTATTTTACGAAACGAAACGAAATCAAGAAATCAGATTTCGCCATGCTCAAATTCCGCGAAATTCCGCGGAATTTCGTTTCGAACCATCTGAAACGAAATTTTTCGAAATACCGCATATGCTTAGCCTCATGATATACAAATGCAAAAATGGTAACCTGGCTTAGAAACCTCGCAGTTAATAACTGTGGAAGTGCTAAATGAACACTAAGTTGCGAGGCGGCTCAGTCCCAGTGTGGGGATGTAATACCAATAAGAAGAAGAAGAAGATGAATCGAGCTATTCAATATAACTAAATTTGTTTAAAGGGCCTGCAGCAATCTGGAAAATAATGGGGAAGTTGCTCTAAATAAATGAAAATTTTATGTGCAAGAAGCATGAACTTGGGTGATACTGGGGAGACTTGATCCCCTTTTCTTATTTCCGATGTATCACAGTCAAAAATAGATAAACATACGCGATTTCCAAACAGACTCTCTAAGAAATATAGTATTTAACTTTACTGATGTATGACAGTCTTTAAATTATTGTTGTTATTGAAACACAATCGATTTTTTGGAGTGCTGTCAAAAATCGACTTTTAAAATATTCGGGAAAATTTTGCTCCAAAAAATTGCTTTGATAAAATTTGGAAGGTGTAGGGACACGGCAGGTATTTCCGTCCATCGTCATAGGGGCTAAAACCAATGAAAGCAACGTCATTTTGCTAGAACTCCACTATAGGAGAACGCCTAAGCTTACGATTGGGTACGGATGAATTTGGCAAAAAAACTTCTATTTGATTGATATTTGAGATTATGACGATAAGACGAAAATGCCTGCCTGAACCCTACTCAGATTTTAATTTTTTTTTTCTTTCAAAACACGCGGATTTTTTTAAATTGCTGTGCGTATAGGGACACGGCAGGAATTTTCGTCATAGTCTCGAAAACCAATAAAAGAGACGCTTTTTTGTAAAACTCATACGTACCAAATCGTAAGCTCAGGAGAAACGTTCTGCTATAGTGGAGTTCTAGCTAATGTACGTTGCTTTTGTTGGTTTTAGCCCCTACCACGATGGTCGGAAATACCTGCCATGTCGCTACATTTGATTTTGTTATTGAATTCGACAGCAAATGCAATTTTAAAATTTGTGGGGAATTGATCCCCTTTCTATGATATCTACTCAATAAATATTTTTTTCTGCCAACCCTTCATCAAATCTGTCAAATCTACAAAAAAAGATTGAGAACAGATTTATATTTTTTTGTATTTGTTCGCCAATTTTTTGTATGGGTAACTATTGGGGGTCAAGTGTCCCCATATTGAGGCAATAACTTCAAATCAAAATATCCTAAAACTTTGATGGAATGTTGACATTTTCATCAGTACAGATCATTAAACTTATTTATGGCTTTGTGCTGTGAAAAAACGAAAGCATTTGGTCATTGTTTTGAAAAAATGCTAAAATTTTGCGTGGCCAATAAAAAATATTTAGGAAGGTCAAAACATACAAACTGCCTTGCAGAATAAATACGGGTCTGTTCACAAATTACGTAACGCTTCTGGGAGGAGGGGGAGGTCAAACTTGCGTTATACTTTGTTACACTAAAAGGTGGGGGAGGGGCTGGGTGCTACCAAATGTTACGCATAACTCGAATAAAATATTATTTGAATGTCTATTTTTAAATCACTGATTGAAGTAATTGCTGTTTATCGTTATCGTATATTAGCGACATAGCGGGACTGATATGTGTAAAAATACCAAGCGAATGTTGTATTTCTTGACACCACAGTTCCACAAAACTATCTAAATGGTTATGATCGCAAATTCTATTTTCGTTTCTACCTAGGATAGGATGTGACAACTCAATTAAGACTGCCTTGTTGTTTTTTAGTCGATTGCTCTGATGAGGTGGTCGCCAGTGCAGCCAAACTAATTTGATACAAAATCTTCCAAATATAATGTATCAAAACTGATGTTTTTCTTCCCGTTCCATCCATTATTATTGACAGAGAAGCGAAAGACTAACAGAGAGAAGTTTTCGCTACTGTAAAAATGACTTTGAGGTCGAAAATGACGGAAAGGTGAATGATAATACTTAAAATCAACAGTTTTAAACCTTTACAACCCTTGAGTATAATTTATATGGTGTTTGCAGTTCAATATAAATTTATTTTTTAACAAAAAACTGGAACACAAACATTTTCGTATTTTGCTTAATATCAACTTTACAAACCTGCAGCACGGCCAAACTAACAACATGCTGCCCTACGAAAAACGCGCCGCCACCAATCGAAGTAATCGATTGTCATTTTCAACCAATCAGCAACCGGTACGATTGTGACAGCAAATCGGTACGATTTTTACTGACTACTTGGCACATCCTATCCTAGGTTTCTACTAGCTGCATTCTTGATATCCTTGATTTTTGATCATGTGCCGTCCCTATTCTAACAGTGTTCAAAAAATTCCAAAACCCAAATGCTTCAGAGAAGGAAAAAAATCTGCCTTCAAAATTTTCACAGTTACGCGTTACATGGGGGAGGAAGGGGGTACCAAAAATGTTACTTTTTGTTACGAGGGGGAGGGAGGGGGTAAAAAACTCGGATTTTTGCGTTACGTAATTTGTGAACAGACCCTAAGGTTTTCATTCCAAGAAATAACTCATCACATAAAGGTCATTTGTCTAGAGGATCTATACTAAAAAATACGCTAGAACAAAACTACTTTAGTCCTCGATAAAACAGGGGGTGATCAAGTTTCCCCACCTTCCCCTATAGTAGTCCATTCAACCGATAGCAATCCAGCAAGTCCATATAAGTACTCAGATCCCTTGTGAATGCTTCGCCATTCAAATAAGTCCAACCCAGTTGTTCTAGGTTCTCCAAATTGTCCGGAAGTTGAGTTCAATTCAACCGATATCAAGCCAGCATGTCAAAATAAGTTGCTGGTGCGCTATCGAATACTTCAGCCTGCAACCAACTAGATGTTCTAGACTCTCCAAATTGTCCGGGAGTTGAGTTCAATTTGTCTTGCCGATTCGTTCAAAATCAGTTTTTTCTGCTGTATTATTAGAATAGTTGAAATCCAGTGAACTACAAAGGCAAATATCCCTGAAGGAACGGAAAGCAGTCTAACATGGCAATGCCACGCTTTCAAACTCTTGACCATTATTTGTAAAGTACTCCTTATTTTGTTTGAAGTAAACCAGAATGTCTTGGCTTAGTATCAGGCGTTGTGGATATGGTAGATCAAATGATCTTATTGCCATAACAAGTATGGAAAAACTAGAACATCTGGCTCTGACTTATTTGAACGGTAGAGTATTTTGGTCATTTGGCCGAATAGGTCATTAAGCCGAAAATGTGTTTGCCCAAATGGATGTTTAGCAGAAAGGACATTTTCGAGTCCAATGGCTCTTCCTGACAAAGGACCATTTCTACCAAATGGCATTTTCAAACAAATGATCTATTACGTCAAATGACATTTTCGGCCAAATGACCTGTTAGGCAAACGGAATTTTCAGCCAATTTTCGTGTGCGCGTCACATTTGGCCCTCCTTAGCCGTGCGGTAAGATGCGCGACTACAAAGCAAGACTATGCTGAGGGTGGCTGGGTTCGATTCCCAGTGCCGGTCTAGACAATTTTCGGATTGGAAGTTGTCTCGACTTCCCTGGGCATAAAAGTATCATCGTGTTAGCCTCATGATATACGAATGCAGAAATGGTAACTTGGCTTAGAAACCTCGCAGTTAATAACTGTGGAAGTGCTTAATGAACACTAAGCTGCGAGGCGGCAATGTCCCAGTGGGGGATGTAATGCCAATGAAAAGAATGTAGAAGTCACATTTGGCCAAATGACGTTTTCGGCCAAATCTTTTTCGACATAATAACCGTTTCGGACAAACGTTTAATTCAGCCTAATGAAATTTGGCTAGATGACTTTCGGTTCAACGTGTTATTCGGCCAGCACGCCAACTTTCATCTACTCAGTGACTGAGTAAAATTGCTGTCTCTTTTCTTCTCACGGAAATTTTACTCAATTTCCGCCAAAAACGGGACAACTATGAGTAGTTTCGCTTTTGACGGAAACTGAGTGAAATTTCCGTGGGAAAATAAGAGACGGCAATACAATTTTCCTCAGTCACTGAATAGTTGAAAGTTAGAGTTAAGGGCAATATGGTCGGAGGCCACAAGGCCAAGAGGTGTTCTGAATTTATCATTTGGCCGAAACCCATCTGGCTAAAAATGTTGTTTAGCCGAAATCCACGTACGGCCGAAAATATCGTGTAGGTCATTTGACCGACAATGCCGTTTGCCGAAATGATTCTTTGCCCGAAATGGTTGATTGGTATAAAAACCTTTTTACTGAAAATGTCATTTGTCTGGGTCGACATTTCCGATCATATTACCCGTTATGATAATTAAATTATCGGCCATAGGACCCGTTCGGGCAAATGACATTTTCAACCACTAGGCCCTTTCCGCCAAACGACCATTTCAGTCGAACGACATTTTTGGCCAGATGACTTATTCGGTCAACGACCTGTAAGGACAAACGTTTTGGCCAAATGAAATTTTCAGCCAAACCATTTTCGATTTAATAACCATCGCGTTCATAAAATTCATAAAATTCGGCTAGAGGACTCTCGACTTGACGAGTTATCGAAATAGTCAAATGGCTTTTCGCCGAATGATTTTAGCCAAACGACGATTTCCCATGGAATTGCCGAAAAGTTTATCATGCACAATACAAAGAAATTCCCGTAAAAATCCGAAAAAATACCTTTAAAATAAAAAACCCAGATTAATCCACCTAGCCTTTCTCGCATTTAGTTAAGACACCAACCTTATATGGGGTTTTTATGATCCGATGTACCATTTTGTTCATAACTTTTAAACGCTATGACCGATCGTTATAAAATTCAATAGTGATCAACAAGGCTTTGTCCCCTGTCGAATGAAACTTGTTGCGAGAAAATCGGATAAGGATTACTACACGAAAAGTTGTCTAATGTTTTACTGTGGATTGGATACTGTGAGTAACCCAAACTAAAATGCATTGTATTTAGAATGCCCTAAAATCTCTCTGTAAATTATTGAACTAGCGTTTTGATCATACATATTCACCCCTATTCTTGTTTACGGACGAATGAAACTTTCGAACGAATGCATTCGTTCGAACCGTTTCCCCATTTGATTTTGCTGGCGTAAACGAGAATGCGCATCAACTTTCGAACGAAAGCGCGGGTGATTATCCACTACATCTATATGTGATAAATTTATCTAAGGCACTTTTGGAACATCAAAATGGTCTTTCAAGTCAATGTAAATACGTCGATATTGTTGACGTTGTGGGTGATGCCTAAGCCCAAGTAGTCCTTCTCCCTACAAATTCCAATACTTCACAGTGAAGAATAAATTTTTGTATTTAATTGAGAACTAGACAGCATAGTTTTTATTTTTGCGAAGAAGTGAAGTCGTAAGCACTAACTTAACTTCATTCGAGGTTCATCAGTGTCCAAGATTACGTATCAGGAACACAAAACAGTGATGATGCTAACAACAACTCCTTTCCGCATACAATTGAACATGTACCAACTTCCCTAAGGCAATGGAATTGAGTGTTGTTGTTTGTGTCTCCTGCTCTTGCACACTCGAACAAACGGCGTCCTCTATATCAAAAGCTTTCCACATAATCCCCGTGTTCCTTCCGCCGTCATCAACACCGTAGGCGACGTGTCCTTTTGAGGATTCCGTGCGTAGGAACAAGGTGTTCCTATATAGGAAGGCAAATAGTTTTTTTTCTATGTTGGGTGAATTACAGGCTCCCGAGCCAGCTCTTCCTTCCTGACCGGCCGGCAAGCTATTTACTTGTCTTACTCCCAAGTTTCTAATCACTGTTCATCTATTTTTAGATACGGAAAGAAGACGAGGACAGCGACATCGCGAAGGATTGGAAGTTCGCAGCAATGGTAGTTGATAGATTGTGCCTTATAATTTTCACGTTTTTCACAATAGTGGCAACCATAGCTGTTCTATTTTCGGCACCACACATCATCGTTTCGTAGCCATATGGAAAAGGTTATTGTTATTGGTTTTACCATAAAATCAATTTGTTATTCATTAAATTATTGTCGAGACTTTTTAAATGAATTCCAAAACCAAACACTGAGCGTAAATGTGTGTGAGTACGACAAACGGTAGTGTGTAATCTGAGTAAAACTAAAAAAAAAGTTACAAACAAACAAATGCGGAACAGCGAAATGGTGCTGCGTTAGAACGGAACAAATTAATTTAAACAAAATCAAGAAAATCGCTAGGAAAAAAATAGATAAATACAAACAAACGGTAAGCGAGTAAGCGAACAAAAAAATTGTTTAGGTTTTTCGAAAACGATCGTTGCATTTCTTCCGAATCGAAAGTCATTTCCACCGAATCTCGAAGCAACAGCCTTTCCGTTGAAATATCCACCTGTTTTGGCACAAACGAATTTCTCTGCATAGAAGCTCATATACTCATGCAATAAACCAAAAAACCGCCTCATAAGCTCCCATCGCATAAAAAGTACGTAACACTTAGTTTAAGAGCTTCGGAAGGAAACGATAAGTTTCTAATTTTATTCAAGCGAGGAATACGTCAATCGTGATGGGAACATCATAGTTAATTAATTTTTCAAGCTAGGGTCAAAAGCAATAATTTAGAGAGTGCGAGAACCGAAGAAGAGACAAGAAAATGAACAGCCCATCAATTCCAAAAGGTAGCGATCAGGCTTACTATCATAGGTTCAATGACGGACGCAACGGGAACAAATTAATTCAATAACATTCTAGAGCGGAATGGCTTCGTTTGAATAATGTTAACGTATGGAGAAATTATACTGAGTTTTGTTGGCGCTACCCGAACCGAGTGAAAAAGAAATTCAAATAGTGCAAAATATGGTAACCCCTAATTCTATTTAGAATACAGTCAGAGTATCATCCGGAAAACATTAAGGTCCTCTTGAAATCTAACTAAGGAGACCCAAGAAAATAAATATTTACTTAGAATTTCTACATTCATCCTCTTCGGAATTCCACCGGCATTATTTTCAAGATTCTATCGTAATCCTATGCAGGGCTGCATCGAAATCCATTTCTGGACTCCATCATCGGAGTCCTATTCAATCGGAGTCCTGTTTAGGATTTCACCTGTTTCTCATTCATAATTCCGCCGGTGTCGTATTCTGGGCGCCATAAGAGTCCTATTCAGGATTCCTTTGAAGTCCTATCAGGACTCTACTGGAGTCCTATTCAGAACTCATTCAAAGCTCTAGTCAGGATTTCATCGCAGTTTAATTTTGGAACCCATAAGCGTCCTATTCGGGAGTTCATCGGAGTTATATCCATATGATTCTTCCGGAGTTCTATTCAGGACTACAGCAGAGTATCCTTCAGGACTTCACAACAGTCCTATTCAAAGCTCTATCGAAGCCCTATTCAAGGCTTCAACTAATCCTTATTCATGCCCTATTCCGGTTTCTCCTGGATCTTCATTCAGGTTTCCACTGAAATCCTATTCAAGACTTCATCGGAACACTGTTCAGGATTCTTTCAGGTTCAAGATTCTTTCGGAATCCTATTCAGGATTTCACCAGAATCTTATTCAAGCTTCTTCAAAATCTTATATTTTATAAAAAATCAATATGTCAAGAAAAAAAATTCAGCCACTGATGGTAATTTGAAATTCGAAAAACATGTCAGACGAAGCCATACCTTAATCGTGAACCAACGCGACGACATCGTACATTGAACTCGAAATCACTCACTCATACAAACGTAGCTAAAACATTCAATTTCCTAACGCAAGAGTTCTAGGAGATAACATCGAGAAGAGATTTTTTCACTTGCATGAAAAAACCTAACCCATTTACTAAATTTAAGAAATTCAAACAATTGATAAAAGTAAATAAATTTCGTTATTATTTATAAAGTGAGAAAAATGTGAAAATAATAGAAAAAAATAGCATGCGATCTTTAAGAAATTGTTCTTAGACATATTTTTCTTTTCCAATATTATTATTGAATTGCAACCTTTCCTGGAGGCATGACGTGCTCAGGTTACCCCATTTTCCCTCGTCCTCACCTCGGAGACGGGTGGAAGCTGAAAAACCTGGATGCGACAATTTCGCTTCCGGCCACAAAGGATGCAAGCGAGTAAAGTGAAATTTCTAAATTAATAAAATCAGAGAGAGCAAGAGACACAAATGGAAATGCACTCCCACTAGCGTGCCTCAGACAGAGAGGGAGCGATGGCGATGGCCGCCTAGGGGGTGGGAGAAGAGTACCAATTCGAAGCACGCAACTGAGAGGTATCTCATCGGTTAATGGAAGCCCTGGTTCAGAAATTCTACCCTGAGCCGACCCTGAACTGCAAGGAAAAAAGTGAAAATTATTGGAAGGGATCACGGAAGAAGGGAGGCAATCGGATAGCTGTATTTTGGTAGCTTCTTTCGAGTTTGTGTAGTAGTGTTATAAATTGAGAATAAAAAAAAAAACAAAGACGAGAAAGGGAGAGAGAGACATAATGAGTTAAACTAAGAGAACACAAGTGGATCAAACAACCTGAGAGAACCAGGCGTAGGAAACCCAAAGCAACTGAGAGACACAGCGAGAGAGAGACGGCGGTGAGAGTATTGGAGGAAAATATTGAAAGTCAAGTAAAAAATTTATCAACAGCAGCACGACTGTGATATATAATAATGAAATAAAAAAAAGTATATTTAAATTATTATTATTAATTATTGAATAATTATTGATTAAAGGTACTGTAATTATTGCGATGATTGGCAAGATGAATGCTGGCGAAAGAAATGTAGGTGGAAGGTAGAATCGAGCGGAGGTGTAGGAAAAACAAGAAAAAAACTATTCAGTCACAGTAACGCGTCTTGTGCTCAAGAAATAGAGCACTATCTGTGCACTTTTCTTTTCTCTGCGAGGTGGTAGCGTTCTTCTTGAAACTAATACCCTAACTTTCACCTACTTAGTGACAGAGTAAAGTTGTACTGACGTTTTTTTTTAAAATAAATTTTACTCCATTTCCGTCAGAAGCGGGACTACTCATAGCTTTAAGTACTTACGCTTTTAACGGAAATTAAGTAAAATTTCCTTTGGAAAAAATATATAGCAAAACTATTTTACTCAGTCACTCAGTCACAGTAGATGGAAGTTAGCGTAAAATGCTAATGCAAGTTGTCTCTTTTGAAAAGAAAACTTTACCACGCTAGAGCAATAAATGACAATTTTAAACATAATTTGCCTTCTAGCGATTTTCGCCCTTACCTCAGAAAAAACTTGGATTGATGGTGCTCCGGTAAGGAAACATAATACAGAAATTGTTAAATTCAATGAAGCCACCATTTGGAACGCAACGAACATCTTCCGAATTCCTATATTTTTCCGGATTTCCACGGGTAACACTTCCGAATTTCCATGAGATTTTTTTACGCCCTCCGTTTTGTATTCCGATCCTCTGGAGCGTGGCGAGATCGACTTTGAATTGAACTCCCGCGGTGTTGTCATCTCTCCCGAATCGGATCCGTACTTCAGCAAATGGCGTCGTCGCCAGCGTTAGTTGTTGGCTTGTGGGCAGCAGGCTCCTGATCTTGTTGTTCGCTCCTTCAAAGGAGATGTCCATTAGAGTGATACAAATTTTGACTTTTTCGCTCCCCTGTGCTTAAACGATTGTTTTTGTTATTTTAATAATCCTCCCAAATTTTTAGCTGATTTGGATGTAATTTGATTGTGCACGTGCCATTTGAAGGTTATATGAAAATTACTATGAGAATTGCCACTTATGTAAAGGATAGTTTCGTGAAGCAGCCCGGAATCTATTTGAATATATTTAACGCATCGCTATCATAGAATAAATCCTAAGCTGAAAGTCAGTTGTTGTTGCGAAGCAATCTGACTTTTGTGAGCAAAATTATAAAGAAAACAAAAATGCTCATTATTGATATTGATGTTATTCTTTTACGTGTTAAATTGAATTTCCCACAATTCAGTATTTCCCTAATAACTCTTGTTGCCAGTATCAAATCGTTTAGCAACAACTACGATATTTTCCCTTGTTAAATTTCCCATATTGCTAACGTATTCATACATTTTTAGAGCTTAATTGGCAGTGATGGGGAACGGTTTTTCATAAAAGTTGCTGTTTTCATAGTAATTTTCATAAAAGCTTCAATTGCTTGTGCTCAGTCAAATTAAATCCAAATTAGCTAAAAATTTAGGACGATTATTAAAACAGCAAATGCCATCGTTTAAGCATAGGTGAGCAAAAAAGTCAAAATTTGAATCACTCTAATGTCCATGTTTATTTGAGTATTTTTCGTGAAAGTTTGAGGATTTGGGGTACAGGTGTCAGAACAAAAAGGTTTTCCAAGTAGGTTGCTTCACTTAGACGCTCGTCCCCAAATAGTTAAAAACTATACCGTGGAAGAATGCTATTGCCTCAGGCGCTGGTTAATTTGTAAGACGATGAAGCTCTCCACAGCTATCACATCGCAAATAGCGCTCTGCTTCCTCTCAGGTCGTTAAGGAATATGAAAATATCGAGGATGATGACGAGGAATGGCGTACCCAACTTTGTCATGGAGAACGATAACATCACGGTAACGTACTTGCATTAAACTCTCTCGACCAACGTTGTCGTTAATCAGGTGGTAGGATAAAAATTTATGGTGTCTTATTCAAAACAAGGGCGGAGTTTCAAATGACGCAACAGCAGACCAAAGTGAACGAATTCCGAAGCTTGTAAAGAATGGACTCCCTCGGAGCTGCCGTGAGAGAGCTCAGAACTGGTCTGTCGTCCATTATTACGATTGCAGAGCTTCAGAGAACCAATCACCAAATGCAAGCACTTGGGGAAATGGTTCATTATATGCAGGTTGCAATCGCCAAGAACACAGTGCCTTTCAGAGTTTGCCGAAAGAAACTGTCGATATTCGCGTGCAAACGAGTCCGATTCTCCTTTGCTTGATATCGAATAGCCAATGTCGGAAGGGTTATGGATCTTCGAGGACTTGCGAAGGCATTTTCCAATTCCTCAAAAAAACTTCTAATGCCTAGGAAACCTGATCCCAAATTGTCTTTTTCTGGAAAGACAGACTATTCAAGATTTTTCGAGAAGTTCCAGTTGGCGTACCAGTTGCAAAACATTTGCATCAGGCAGAGATTACTTCTTTAACAGGGAGCCAGTGGTGGAAATACTCGCTTCACGAGTAAGAAAAGAGTGTAATTGGGCCTACAAAAAATGCCACACTCGCGCGAACCTACTGCCTGCTTTTTTTGCGAGTACGGGCAGAGCAAAGTAAAAAAGTAAAGCATTATTTTGTTCGGGAGTAAAAATCACGGTCGCGAGTATTTGCGGTTATTTCGAATACAATGGATAAATTTCACTTGTTATAAACATAATAACTATTAACAAATGTGTTCTTGCTCGAACACCTCGAACATCCGTGATAGACATGTTCCGAAGTTGTTTTATGACATTTTGCAAATTAACCCGAATGACTCGCGAAGCTTCACGAACATTTTTCGGGGTTCGTTTTTCTGTTTGCTCTGCGAGTAGTAGGTAGGCAAGAAAAAGGCAAAACATGTGTTCGCGAGTATTTTGCATTGCCTACTTCTCGTTTTGTGAGCAAGGTTCGCAGATTTCTACCTCTGCTGGGAGCATCTGGTGTGCGAACTGAGGGCAGCCTTTGTTTATCCAGAACTCGACATTGCGCTAAAAATGAAAACATTTCAGCGTCATCCGATATGAGTCCTTCCAAGGTTTTTTTTCTGAAAATGTAGGAAATCGACCGTGTTATGACCACCCCAGTAACATTTTGGATTTATAATGGTTTTAAGGCACTCTTGTAGAGCAAATAATAGTCTTCAAGAGCGTTCTTAAACTAAAAATGTTACTTAGGTAAATTGCGAGAAGCACGACCTTTTTCAGAGGAACAAGGAAACCGATTACAAACAGGTCCTGATTTTCAATTCGGTCTGAAGGACAATCGACGCTTCCAGTACTCCCATTTCCCGAAAGGAATTGGGAAAGTTCAAGGAAATGGCAGTGATTGAAGATGAGCAACCCTTCATGCAGTGGTGTTAAACCGAAACAATAGAAACATAATAGCGGGAGAAGCAATGGAAAAGGTCCGTTCTCTTCTATTATATTTGTCCATATCTTTTTGTTGTTTGGTTCTCTGTGCAAGAACAGTTGATCTGGTTATAATGGAGTAGCAACTACGGGTGGTCAATTAAGCTAAACTAAGCTAAGCCAAACAGACGCATATCTTTTAGAAATCTGACTAAAAATTTTAAATTCATGCACTGAAGTATGCAATGATATTCATATTTTAAGCAGAGTGTAAAATAATCGAAATTTTTTAGTGAAGTCCATTTTTCTTCATTTGTCAGTTCACTTCCGACACATTCATAGTCGGCTCTGGACAGTCAATATTCAGTTGAATATTAGTCATTGAATATTTATGCACATTTCACAAATTGATAAATTATCTGAAATCTGAACACGTTTCAAACGAGTAAAGTGATTTCTCACACAGGACTGAATCCGATTTTCATTCGCGAGGCACTTTCAGCGGTAAACATCAACATAAACAATGATAATTATGTTTTTTCTGCACATAGTAAACACATTCAGTGACAGTCGAATGAATGAATTCGTGGAGTAGTCGCCTGACTATGTCATTCTATGTTTTGAATATTCATGCGATGTTTGTCAAAATTCGGACCGAAGTAGCTTCATGAAGATGAATATTTTAAGCTCTGATTTTAAGATTTCGAATTGAATATCAATGTGCCAAGCTGAAGATCCATTTTGACACCGCACACAACAATGCTGACGTCGAGAGCCAACGCTAGTATACATGATCAAGAGGGTTCCATGAGCGTCCCAAATCCAAGCGCATATTTTGCTTTCTGCTTGGGTTCAAGGGACTCGAGACTTATCAATACACTTACTGCCTAAAGACGGAATCAAACTTGGAGTCAAATCTATTGAAGGCGCTATTGGAAGCGAAAAATCGCAGCCTACTGAACCTATTCCTTTCCATTCATTGAGACCAGATTGAAACTAACCAAAACTGAAAACTACGCATTTCCGTTCAAACTATTGTCGCACTAACCCTCCGGAAAAACGATCATTCACTTTGGTCAATAGTGGAAGATAGTGGAAGTATGGGCAAACATCAGTTGAAGAAAACTTTGACCTTGTCATATGCTCCTGCTGTCGCGCTCATAGATTCGTAGCTACTGGACAAGAATTCACTTCGGTTCACTACAGCAAGTGATATTAGGTTCTGCAGTACGACGTCCCGAATGAATTCGGTCCTCGTCAAATGAACTTTTTTGTCAGTTCAGTAGTACTTTCCACTGACTCCGACGAGGACTCTAGCAAGGGTCGAGTTCATGATTGGTTGGCTGCCCCTGAGTCCAACAAGAAGTAGGTACTACTAATCTGTCACCAGATTGAGGTTAAGTACATGAGCATGAGCATGAGCATGATGACCGTGCATTTCGTAGTTGCTACTCCGTGATCGATCAGAACAATCGCAATTGCACAGGGAACCAATGGATGGAAGCATGGGATTTGCACTCCAACCTCAATGTGCACAGTCCGAGAGCTCTAGTATTTTGGAAGGTCGATAACGGCGCTGGCCACGTCCTCACGGTCATCTGGGATGGGAAGGAATTGATGATGCAGTCACTCGCCCACTGCAAGCCGAGAACACCTCTGCACTCGCCACGAGTTCCTGCGGAATTTTATTGGATTTTATTGGGGTTTTATGACAGAGGTTCGTCTTGGTTAACGGGTTGCCAAATGTGATAGGATGGTGTAGTATTCTATTGAAAGGATGGTGTAGTATTCTAATTCGATGCCGAAACGAACTTTTTCGCTCATTTGGAATTCTAACAGTTACCTGCTAGAACTAATCAAGTTGTAGTTATAGGGGGATAGAAGATAGAAATGGTATGAAAGCCCATTTTCCAGTTCTAGCGATTGCTAGAACATGAGAAATATATGAGAAGATACAAAGTAGGAGAATGGAACGGGCCTGGGATTGAACCCACGACCTCCTGCGTATGAGGCAGAAGCGGTAGCCATATGACCACCAAGCCCGTTTGTCACCAGATTGAGGTTAAGTACAGACGATGCAGAAACTAAGACCGTTTTAAAATCCATTCCAACAGACACCACAAAGAAAAAAAATCCATTCCAAATGGACTCTTTTTCATACATGTAAACAGATTTTCCCAATGAGTCTTTTCAGTTCAGGATCATAAAAGTTGCTTAACAACGGAAACTCGTTAAATTTGTGCAATATGGTGCGATTTTGGTACTGTTCGACGTACGAAACAGTGCTCGGAGTTTGAGACAATTTTCGCAACGTGTGCGATATTTGAGATAAACTTTGTCTGAATACAATCATTCAGTATTGTTAGTTGGAATGAGTAGATAGGACTATCAAGTGCTCATCTGGATGTTATATAATTTCCTGTCCGGGTGGAATCAACTGATCTCAATTCAACTGATCTCAAATTAAGCACTTTTGAAGTCAAAAACGTGTTTAGAACATTTAATGTAATGTATAACTTACACCATGGATGATAGAAATAGAGGAAAGCACGTTTTCGGTCAAGCTATTAGAATTCGCTCATTGCAGTTGTGATCCTTAGAACAAGATCTGTTTCTTAGCTTACGTTTGACTGGTTGCTACTCCATGGTTGATCAGAACCAGTAAAATTTCACAACGAATCAAGTGAATGGCTGGCTGGGATTGGTTAAACGTTTTCAGCGTGCAAGCTCCAAAGACTCAATTGTTAGAATGTACCGGCTACGTCCTTGTAAACAGTTAGTATGATCAAAGAAATATTAATATATAGCTTCTGTTGTTTGAAGACGTGTTTACTCTTGATGAACGAATATCTGAATATCTGAATATACTAAAGCCTGTCCACGTTAAATTTCGGACACTAAGATAATGTCCAATTGATTATTCGCCATTCCATCAATTAGGACGAGACCAAAAACCTGCTGAATGCAGCATACAAAGCGAAGAGATTTAGCTGTCTTGTAAATGGATCGTCTCAGTGGTTTGTAATTATTTTTAAAAATCGCAATGGAAGACGTCCAAGAAAAAAAAATCGCCATCAGACGTCCAAGAAAAAACAATTTCTTCCAAAAATTTTGTCTCCGGGGGAGAGGGGGGGAGGGGTTGTTTAAGTCCAATAACACGTCCGTGGCTACGCCACTGGATTGATCTTTACACTTTTCAAATGACTTCATTGATGATCGAATTCACGCTTAAAAAGCTTAAGATGTCATTTTGTCCAGTTCTGTATGGTATCCAGTCGTGCATATTTAAAAAACCTAGCCCCTTATTACTATAGAATTTTAACAGATATTCGCAGCATGAAAAAAATCAGACTGTTAGGACATCGTCCCATATGCGACCAGTTTTCAAAAAAGATGGCAATTTAAATTAGCTAATTATTGTGAGATTACTTCACTCTCAGTTGGCTCTAAATGCTTTAAAAACCATTACTCCACATTGTATAAACGTGTTTGTTTATATTGATCGAGGCAATCAATGCAATTATTGATATAAAATATCTTCTTTGGCGAATTGATCTTGCTGTCCGAATGGAACGGCAAGCTGTCCGATCAGGATATTTCAGGTTTCCAGCCGAAGATTACGTCGTTCCAGGAGATGATGTACATGGAGTGAAACAATGACTCATAAATTTTCGATACATTTTCAATTCTATGATTTTGTAATAGATCGTGAGGTCAACATTTTCACCTTTTGAGATTGTTTCACTTATGAGCTATTGAGCCATTCAAATAAGTAATTACTATTTTTCAGCACTTTTCAAAGTGATATTATCCTTGTTCACCAATACCTGCTGCTCTTCATCTTTTTAAAATGCAGTTAAGGAAAAATAACTGAGACATATTGGAAAAATGTGGCCAATGTGAGCTACCAAGAAGCGAACCTCTGATATTAACAACGATTACATCCCAAACATTGTGTTTCCGAAGTGTTCACCAATTAATAGTCTAACTCAAGGTCTAACATGGTCTAACATGGTCCAACCATTTTCATGAAGAACAATTTTACAGGAAAACAGTTTTTTTTCGAAGTCGTGTAAATCCATCTAAACTGAAAGATGATGGGTAATAATCGTTAATATGAGTCATACAAAAATGATACACAAATTATGACAAAATATTTAACAAAATTGGCCACACCCATCTGCACTTAGATAAATGATGTAAATAAGTTCTATTACTCTGTTAGTCACTTTCACAGACTGTTGGGAACAAGGAGAAAATATTTTTGTTTTATGTTTTTTATTTAGAAGTAAATATCGAGGAAAGAAACGATAAGATTGCATCGAAAAGAGTCCGAAATAAATTTAATTTTAAATTTATTATTTTTTTTTTCCTTTGTTTATTTGTTAGGCACTCTGTGTTACTTAACCGCTACTGTGCCGAGATCTACTGTGGTATTCTGCTGTACAGAATCCACACAGAATCTATTTTTAGATTTCCATTATCATTATTGTTGTCGGTGCCAGTCCATCTCGTCGTGAGTCCATTGTGTCCGTTTGTCCATGTCGTGTATCCATTGATCGTTGTATTGTTCGGTTGCCATTTATTCGGGTAACGTTGGAGGAATGCCTCCGAGAAGAGTGTCAAAGTGTCAGTCGTTATCAGGCAGCCGTGACGGTAAGGCGCGTACCCCAAACGCCACCGTATGGGCTGCGGATCCGGCGACTGACGAGGGTTTGGTGGAGGGGCTGCCCAGACAACCAGAATGCATGTATAATAGAATTGTTTTTCTGTTATGCGATGCCTATGCGCACAAATTTCATCGCTTACCAGTCGCGAAAACACTTTTTACGTACAAAAGTGGAGGCGATATAAGTGTATTTCTTATCCGACGTTGCACGGAAGTGTATGCGATGTGCACGATTTTTATGCGAGTTTGTTCGTTATGCATTGCGATGTAGTTTGTGATAACAAACTCTGTTTGGCAGATAATCCGATTTCATGTGAGTTTGATTGCAGGAATATGCGATGTCAACAAATGAAGCTGGAATAAACTCGTAAAATAGCCTACTGTGCGGGTAAATTTATAAATAAACTGATGAGCTTTGCACAACAATGCGAATCTGATGAAACTTGGATCGGTAAACGATTTTGATCGTGCATTCTTATGCGATGTGTGGTTGTCTGGGTGGGAATCGAACCCATGACCATTCGCTTGTAAGGCGAACGTGTAGCCAACTACGCTACGGGACCCCCTTAAATTTATTATTAATATAGAGGAAATGACGGCTTTGGCAGGTTTTGTTTTATTATTGTCAGGGGAGTTTTTGTTGACCAAACTTTATGAAATTCGGCCAAAATATTCTTTGATATACAAAGAATGGTTAGGCCAAATTTGAGCATAATAAGTTTTAGAAAATCCCCCTGACAATAATAGCCTGCCAAAGCCGTCATTCCCCCTATTGCAAAAGTTCTTTCGTGTGTCGTGATTAGACCTTAAAAAGCGCAATTCACCGAACTGGCGATTTTTTTTCTACAGATACCCTTTTTGAATTTGTAAATCAATTTAATATGTTTCAAAAATTTCGTTGTATTAAATATCTTTATAATTATTAATGGAAAATAGAAGTTTAACTTCACGATAGCTGGTCCACATAATGTGACAAAATCATTTTTCTTTTTTGATTGTTTTTAGGATACTGGAAATTAAGTCGACTAAGTTTTTTTTTCTATAAGGACCATTACAGTAAGAGTAAGACACCCAGAAATCACTTTAACCTCGGTTATTCGCCCACCAATTTTAAAATCAGTTTTTCTCGAAAACTAGCTATTGAAATCAGTTAAAGTTCAAGTTTTTATATATGTACAATTATCGATCAATTATGAAAAAACTTAAACTTTATCTGATTCCAATAACTAGTTTATAAGAAATGATTATTTTAAAATGGGTGAGTGAAAACTAAGGTGTGGCAGATTCCTGGGTGTCTTACCCTCCACTATTGTTTGCCTTTGGAATTTTCCAAATAATTTTATGTTTCTCGTATCCGCAGAGGAGTATCGATCTAATACTCGTTTTGTAGATGGTCAGTTTAGTATGCCGTCGAATTATTTATCAAAATGCCATCAGACGTCGATTCAGGATTTTAACAGAATACAGAATGTTGGGCTGAACTCGATAATAAAGACATAAAAAAATAATACAGAATGACCAAAGAGTGTACAAGTGCTAAAAATTTGGAATCATATCTGGGGATTTCGACAGTTTATTCATTGAGGGAGTAAAAATATTCATAATGATAGCAGATTCTTCGAAGGTTTTTACGCCTGACAGATTCGCCACGATTCGGATATAATTTCAATTGAAGAACATGCTGATCTTCACGATCTCTCAACAGAGCTGCGAGCAGTATTTGCTGTAGGAGTTTGCTTGGCGACCTTTGGCGTCATTTGATGGAAATGCTTTGGGCATAACATTCCTTGGTTCAAATGTTGAATAAGGTTAAATGTGGGGGTAAGAGACATGGCTTATGCCAGGTTATTGATGTATTAGATGATGCTTTTCTGCTGAAATACGGTCAACTCGAGTAAGGAAAGATTTCGGAAGACGTTTCAATTAATAAGGAAAGAATCACCCGTCAAATCTGTAAATAGTAGTTTGTAAGGGGCACTTTAAAAATCGGGATAAGCGTCATTACCGTGTGCCAACTACAGTCCATTCGGGCTCAATGGACTGTTGTTCGAAGAGTAATTTCCGCGCTATTCCACAATTAGCGATTGTACTTTGTTCCGGGTGATTCTTGGTACGAACATTTTGGCAAGTTGTAGCTCAGATTTGCTCGTGGGATTGTTATTCAGCAATTTTGCAATATTTTTTTCTCCATTGTCTTGGCATAGGTTCCCAAGTAACTAAAAGTTCCTTTAAAAGTACGTTTTTTGTTTAATCGGCTTGCACAGCTGATTAAGCGAAAATCGTACTTTTAAAGGAACTTTTGGTTACCTGAGTTACCGTTCGCACTTTGTTAGTTCAAATTTGTATAACCGAATGATATGTCCAATACATTCAACTTGAAGAATCTCAAAACTCTTTGGGCAACCTGTTATGGTTTTTTATGGCTGACAACTTAAGTGACTTATCGTAAAGATCAGCGTTGCCTACAATTAGGATTACTTTCACTTTTGTAAATCGTGGGACTTGAGCTTCTGAGCAAATCCGTTCAAGATTCACTTTGGAATTCTGTTGTGTAAATTTTAAATTGAATATAATCTCAGTAATACATCGTGTAACATTTCCTAATTATGAAGAAATGCAAGAAGAAATCCGGTCTTCAATAAGCAAAATCAATAAGAGTATGTCAAAGACGACCCTAAGTTTAAAGATTGCACATCATTCCATGACATCCTGAGGTTGGATGAGCAATTATCAAAGTATCACTTCCCGAGTAGCACATTTTGAACAGATTTGGTTGACGCAACTTAATTGTGACTGAATTAGATTACATATAAGTTGGGGTAACTTACTTTCAACAAGTGTGTTTCTCGTGTTGTCATAGTAAACTTGTATATGACTAGATTCAGTCACAATTAGGTTGCTGCAACCATATTCACTTGACTTGTGCTGCTCGGGGTGTTTGAAAATCAGATAAAAACATGTATATCCCATCGTATATTGCATCTTTGTGGAATCCCTAATGGGCCGCACTATATTTGGTAGTAGCGTAAGTAAACGAGGCATGCAGTTGGAAATAATCCCAAATGATTTTATCATGCTGAAATTTTCATTACCGCTGATCAAGGTGGAAAACGAAATTCAAACGGTGCGTAAACTGCAACGCTCGTAGAAATTCTAATTGGTTTAATGTTTCATTAATTTAATTTACCAGCAGAAATTACTTGTAGATCAGCAGTTTGGAGACAATAGTTCAGATTATGCTACAAGCACCGTCGTCGGTTTGTTCCCAAATAGGTAGTGCAGTGATTACGATCGATCATCTGGTTATTTAAAATATGTTAGTTTATTTCGCTGAGTGTAAGAAAACGCATTGGGAACTATGCTAATGGATGTTTTTAATCAAGCAAGAGTCAAATTGATTGGTCGAAGCTCAATTCGACTCGCCTGTTTGCATCACTACGATCATTGTGATTTGAGTTTAATCCTGTCAACACTGTGTAGGTGGTATCTGTATGAAATGCGCCGTTTGGGTGAAATGTGCCACCCCTTTTTGTGAGTTATTAATTTAAATTTTGTCGCAAAAACGAAAGTGGCTGAAACCAATTAAAATTTGTAGACACCTACACGAACATGGTCGGCGTTCTCTTCTATATTGCTTTTTATTAGAAAACAAAAATTATATTATCTTTATTTACATCAGTCTGGAAAATTGACCAATGGCAAGAACAGAACTTACACTAATCTTGTGCAAACGAGTTGGACCATTTTCGTGAAATATATTGGCATATTTTGTATGTTATTTTTTATGTGGCGCACATTACCAATCAACCTTATATCAGAATAGAAATACACAATATTGGAATAAAATCGTTGTGTAGCAATAATGATTTTTCCTGAAAATGTTTGGACTGTATAATAACTGATTCAGATTATTGACAAATGAGGGGTTAAGAAGCAGTTGATTACAGCAAAAAAAAATTTGGTTGTACAATGTTTATAAAAAATGTGAAAATTCACGGAAAATTAGTAATTTTTTGAACTTCCATACAAATTGCATGAAGCGAAAAAATATTGAAAAATGTTGCACCCATTTTTCTCAAAACTAATTTTTTGTCACTTACAACACTTTGCGTTTGACCCCTTATAATATTTGGAAAATACACAATTTTGGGGGAAATCGTCGTTTAAATTAGAGCTTTATTACCATTTCAGGAGCATATATTAAACGTTTTTATTCTAGTTATTGAAAACTGCAAGATGTAGTCACACCCTTAGTCAGTTTTAACCGGAAATATGATCGTGTTCTGTGATCTGTGCACGTTGAAAACAGTGTTAATCGCTAAATACCAAATCTAGTCAGTCATTTTTCCTGTAGTTTTTTAGGATATTGGGCACTGCACACACGAATATTTTTCGTTTTTTGTTCTTCATAAAACTTAGAAAACAACAAGGCCAGTAACTGTCGTCTTTCAGCCATTAAAAGTCGTACCACTTATTAGTTGGTTGAAAATGACTAACGACTACTTCTATCAGCGGCGGCGTGATTTCCGCAGGGCAGCTTATTATTAGTTTGACAGTGTTTCTAGTTTTAAAAGTTAATCTTTGACAAAAAAATGCTTGTGTTTATGTACGAGTTTATTGGTACAGAAACTGTTCATATTGTCTTGCAAGTGCGGTATAAATTATTTGCATGAGAGCCTATTTGAGTGATTCAGTATTCAATGGAGATCTACATAGACCAAGCTCACATTCGAAAGGCTAAATTGTCATTTAGATTTCACAATCCTGGTTGTAAGACAAAATACCAAGTTTTACTCAGAAACAAATGTATTTCAAATGAGTCAGAGGTTATTTCAAACAAGTCAGAAGTTCAAATAAATTTGGAAAAGGTTTTATTGGTCCTCGGAATAATTTTTCGAGCTCCATAAGTAATTGGCCACAGCTGTATTCTTTGCTGATGTTTGTGGATGCACAGAATGGCAGAAAAGAGGTTATTAATTACAGAGACAGGTTATCACTTTGGTACTTCGCTTTGTTTTTATTCCATTATTAGGCATAAAACTGTTTACGGGGTCGTATGAAAAAGAGGGTTAATTGGCTGACAATATCCTTTGGCAGAACAGGTAATTTGGCCGAAAATCTCGTTTGTTTAAGTTTAAAAAATAAGTTTATTTTTGTCAAAATTATTTCTTTGATGACCACACCTGTGATTTGTTAGCTCGTAAACTGTTTAGCGGAGGTCTACCATACGCCCCTTACAGTTTTCTAAGGTACAAATCATTTTGCGTCGTTTTTCCAGGTACGGCTTGCTACTCACTACCGATTCACACGATTTAAACACACATTGAAGGTACCTTACATTAATCCCACTACTGGTTAAATTTGATTTCTATCGCCCAAGAGCACCTACCTTCATAGAGGCCTTTACTTTTTACTGCGAAAGCGCTCTGACCTTTTGATGTGATTGTTTATTCGTTCTGAAATTTTTCCATATAGGTAAAGCCTGTCCACGTTAAATTTCAGACACCCAACTTCCTACGTGGTTTTTAATATTTTTAACGAACCACAGATACGAACCATTTACATGACAGCTAACTCTTTCTCTTCATGTGCTTCTTTCAGCAGATTTTAGCTGTCGTCCAAGTTGATGAAATGGCGACTAATAAATTGGATATTATCCGAGTGTCCGGAATATAACGTGGACAGGCTTCTGCAGGAGGAGCACAAAACATTTCTCACTTAACTTTTCAAAAGGACCTAAGCATGTATTAGGGTGGCTCAAATTAGTATGAGAAAACCTTTCTTCAGTTTTTTTTTATGGACCGCCCTCTTATTCGGTTCTGTTTGATGCCCTGATGCTCTGGACAAAATTTCAAATTGGTCCACGTTTGGGCAGTGCTAAACTCGTTGGAAGATTATATGCAAAAATGTTTGCAGAAACATCCAAAAACAGTGAATTGCAGTTGGACGGTACAACTTACGAAGAAGAACTATGATACTCATTCAGATCTTGAAGAACTTAATACAGAATGTTATGCTGAAAACCGCGAGACAATTAGAGTTTGCCCGGCTAAGTTATTAGCATTTCTCTGAAGGGGGGTTTGAGCAAATTTCGTTTCTTTTACCTTTGAAAAGAAATAAATTCACCCTACAACATTCCAGTAAAACGCTAATATCTTTGCCTAATAAACTCTAATCTTCTCGCGGTTTTCAGCATAACATTCTGTATTTAATTCTACAAGAATTGAATGAGTATCATTGTTCTTGATCGTAAATTGTGCCGTCCAACTGCAAATCACTGTTTTTGGATGTTGCTGCATACATTTTTCCATTTAAACTTCCAAGTTTAGCACCGCTCAAATGTTGACCGATTTGGCTGATCAGCATCAGGGCATCAAATAGAACATAAGAGGGTGGCCCATCAAAAAATTTGAAAAGTGTTTTTTGAGCCACTCTAGTATGTATGTATGAATGAATTTGAGAACTGCAATCAAAAGCTGTCATACCAGTCTATTGATTGAGATATTCAATTCGTGAAAAAAATGTTACTTACTCTTTTTGAAAAGTTTTACGGACTCAGATGAAATATTTTCAATGAAATCAATTAAATCATAAAAAGAGACTCCATAACTTTCGTAATCTGCAAAAGTGATGTGCCATTTTTCAAAAAGGGTGTTAACGAGGAGTACTCTTCGATTGTTTAACAGAAAAATGGAAAACTTGTAGGTTGTAGGGTATCTGTTCCATTATTAATAACATGCTCCTTTATCAATGACATTCGCAAAACAGGCAATTTAGGCTCAATTTGTGTCGTGTTTTGTTGTTTTCCGGCGTGCTCACTGCTGAAAAAATTCACAAAAATGAAACAATTAGCGCATCAATTGTTTTCGAATGGTATTGATTTGGGTACATGGTATGAATTCAAGGAGCAGTTCCCCTAATTCACTTTTTCAGATTACGGCAGATAACGCCTCTCACACTAGAGGAAGAACATGTTTTGGCAATTCTCTCAAACTTATTGTGTTTGAGGTGGACGTAATAAAGCTAGAGCTAGGTTTGGTGGAAAACTGTCAATGTAATAATAATACTTAACAGAATAGGACGATGGGGCGATCCAAGATTTTTCACATTTGGGTTGAACATCTAAAATTTTCGGTGGTCCAAAAAGCACTAGCGGCACCATGCTATGATGTATCACGCGCCTCCACGCACTATCCACTAACTAATTTTCGGTGGTCCAAAACGCACTAGCGGCACCATCACGCGTTGATTATCCGTGAGAAGAACACCTGATCGAAAAGACGAAGAATTGCGAAAAAAGAAAACGCTCGTGGCCGGAATTGCTGATTAGCCGATGCGTATGGTACGTTGTTCTCCAAGGGCTGCAAACTAAATGGCCACATGAGTTTTTCGACAACCGAATATCACCACTTTTTTGAAATGTAAATATTATCGAGCTACGTTGTTTCCAGAGATAAGCATTGATTTATATGTCTTAATTAAATCCAAAATCCATTTCCAATTGAATTTTCCATTTATTAGTTTTTTTTGCAGCAATCAATGCGTAATTTATTGCTTCTCAGTTAACTGATTCCGGGAAGATTTGAAACCTCTAGGCCGGACCTGGTTCGGCGTCCGTCAAATCAACCGATCCTGGAACCATCATTGGGCGTCTACGTCCTTCATTGGGACCTCCTCTGGGCCCAGCTGTTCCGTTTCCCGCCGAACACAGTACCTGATAATATCGAACATGTTATGGTAATCAGCTCAATGATGATTGAAACTCAATAATCCAAACGAGAGTACTCACAGAGGTGCTGTTGTAAGGTTTACAGTTGCCTGACGCTATCACTACAAACGAAACTGCCAGCAGCAGGACCACCAGAGAAATTTTACTGGTAAAAATCATGTCTTACAATAAGAGTAGATCACTTTTAACTAAATGTGAGCAAAACGGACAAATTCAAACCACCACTAGTTGTATTACTTCAGATGGTTAAACTTCTAGTTACACAATCCGTGTCGATGTTGGCGCCAGAACAGCTGAAGCACCACGATGTTGCTCTCCGCAATGTACCAAAAACAAATATTCAATCAAAAACTGGAGTGAAAATCCCTTGTTTATATAGCAAGTGGGATCGCTTAGCCGCTAGCTAGGTCTTCTGGACAATGGGAAAACTGATAGACCGAAACACGCACAATTACCGCCGAGACAGGGCATTGTTTGACAAATTATGTTTTTGCGGACGAAATGAACGCGATAGTAAAGCGTTAAACTTTTTCAGCTTTATTGAAATCAATTACCGGTAATTGGGAGAAGATCTGGTTGTGTGTTAACTCAAACAACTAGTCAGTCCCAGTTAGTCGAACATGTTGATAAGTCAGATAATGTTTAATTCGTCAAGTACCTAAATTGGTACGCTAAATTTTCAGACTGGCTTCCAGTCACGGGTAATAGCGTGGCCAATTTGACTTCATCGCCGACGTTTCGATCCAGTGATGGGATCTTCTTCAGGGCTCGATGCCAGTAATTTTGTTTATTAGCTTTTTTGTACGGGATTCGTGTTTCCAGTCTCATTGACAAAAATAGTTAACTCATACACCGTGGGAAGTGTTTTTGCAGTCGGAGAATGGGCGATTACTCGGTCCGTTAACAAGAAAGACAACCGATTTTAAAACCCGTCAAGTGGAACCTATTAGCTTGGAATGTTTCTTTGTTTCATCAAGCGCGCATCTACCAGCAGAGAAGTGGAAAGAAAATCAAATCGAAATAAAAATATTAAAAGTCGCATTTCTTATTAAATGTAAACGAAAACATAAGAAAACTTTGAATTCATTGAATGTAAGGTGACAAACAGCTTAGTTCGAACCTAAGCGAATGAGTACGCGGACACATGTGAACACACTATTTTGACCGGTTAGGTTGTGAGAATGCCGATTAAGTTTGCATGAAAACCATTACCAGCGTTGATTTATTCATCATTTAGGATATTTTTCAAAAAGGTTCGTTGGATGATGTGACCATAGACAACTGATTTTGATTGCTTTTCCTCGAATAGTTTACGTAGTGGTAGTTGTCATAATAATGAGCAACATAAAAACCGGATTAAAAATTCACTTGGCTGCAGCGAAAAATGGAAGAAGGATAGAAAAGCAACGGCATTCAATAGAAGATGGAGCAGAGACCGAATACAATTGAGGCATTAAATCACGAACTTGAAAGCACAAACAAAAAATGGAAATACAATTTAAATCAATTAATAAGTAAGCGGTAGTTAATTGAAACCAAATCAGACAGTAAGCGATTAGATAAACATGGATACTATTTTGCCGGTCTCCTTATAGGACGGGCAGCATGAATATTATTAAAAAATAAACAAACAAATCAGCGCGAAATGAGCTTTTACGACAATGGAAGGTTCGGATGCAGTTGAACTTTGCTTCGCTGCCGATGGCCTTCCCGTGAAAAGCGTCGCTGAGGCAGTATTTACGAAATTCTATGAATTTTCAAATAGTACAGTAAATCGAATTGTAAAGTTGACTATACGTTAAGAGGTAACTCAATTTAATAATTAATAATCAATTACAACACGAGAATAGGAGACAAACACTGTTGAGTGAGCGAACTTTTTCGAAAGGAACTAAACAAATAAAACCACGATGAGGGAAACACGAGAACGAACGAGATCCTAGTTCGTTGGTTCGCGTAGTGATTTTGTGCCAAGCGAGAAAATAATTCAATCCCGGTAAAATAAACAAACGAGTCTTTAAAAATTCATCACGTTGCCAAAATCTGTGCACATAAAAACAAAACCTAATTAAATCACAATTGAAGTGAAGCGAAGCGAAATTGCTGCAGTAAAACCAACATGGAGAGATACTTAAAATGTACCATATCAGATCAATAAAGAGAATAAAATCAAGGAATAACAAGAGATCGATTGAATGCTTCTAGAGCACTCCTCGTTTATTTTTCCGCGAACAGTGACACAGTGATTTAGGTTGAGTCCATCGGCACTCAGACCAAATACACCGAAAATGCAAACGAACTCACCCACACGAGAGCACTCTCAATAAAACAATTTCATTCGAACACAGCTACCGTGAAAAGACTGCAAACGTGTCGTTTTCACACTCCATCGGACTGCACAAAGCTAGTTTGATTTGAAAGGAAACTCGAACCGCCATGAAATCATATTATACTTCCACTATCCTTACCACCAAGCACTTGCGCTGAAGAATCTATTTTTTGAGTGATCTTATAAAAGAATCGAGAAAAAATCCCGCCAAAACGTCTTTTGTATTGGTTTTTAACTTTAAGTGAGACAAATTTTACCCTTCCGAGCAAAATGACATTCACACTCTGGACACAAACACACTGATACCGAAACAGTTTCCTCACACCTACACACAGATAGTGGAAAGCGTAATAAGTAGCAGAAATTTAAATCGACAAAGTTAAATAAAATCCGTTTAAACTAAAGGAAATCAAACCAAAACGAATTAAAGTCGTATTGACCCTGCATGTACATTGATTCCACTTTTTTGTGAGAATAATCCTTAAATAGAGAGAACAAAGAAAACCAACAGAAGAATCCAGCAAAACAAGAACCTAAAACAAACGGGAATGAAACATTTTCTACGCAATTTACATCAATTTGATAAATGTGAATATTTTAATTAGTAAAAACCAAACCAGTAAAACCAAGGAGAATATTGTAGAGAGAAACTAAACACAACTACACAAGACGATGAACAAATCGATAAACGACACACGTAGAGAGTAGATGGTCGTCATCGTCGAGAACGTCGAACAAGTGAATATTTAAAGCACGCAAAGTGAAATAAAAAGGGAGCGAAAGAGAGTAAAAGTAAAAAAAAGCAACGCTAAATAGATTCCTACTTAAACTTAACGCATACACAATCATACCTACATACAGACACACAAACACACGCATACACATGGTGGCGCGCGAAGCACGCTCCGCGGTTGCAATCATGAGCTGCGGTAGAATAAGCGTTCAAGCCGGAGGCGCATCAGTCATTCACTTTACAATTACACCTAACATGAATTAGTAAGCCTATTGTTTCTGCTCTCTTTCTGTTTCTTTTCTGGTAACATTGAATCTTATAAGTTTTAGAGTACTATCGTTATAATTGTGCAATTTTTATAGAGGTCGAGGAGCAAGAGATTCATTCCATTTGGAAGTGATGTGTTACGTTTTAATTTTTACGTAAAATTATTACGATAAGTGTGTTTTTTTAAATTCATTATTTGCTCAATTGGTTTTGGTTTAGGCTATTTAATGAAATTTGTTTAGAGAATTGCAAGGTTCTAAATAGTAAGATGATGATCAAAATAATGACATTTATTCACTTTTTGAAATTTGCTACGAAATTTTTGCAATTTACTGCGTCGTATACATATAACTATGCTTAGCGAGGTGACTTTCAGAAATCGTTAGATATCTACCGGTTTTTAAAGAAGGCGTTACCAATCCATTCTTACCGACAAGGCTAATGCCATTTCAGTACGTAAAATACTTTTCATGATATGACCAATGTTGTTTTGAAAAGGGAACATGTTAGAGCTTTTTATCCATATATGGCAGATTATGGCAGAAAGCTTTTAAAATTTGTGTACCGGAGTGTTGATCAAACTAGATTGTATAAAAAATTGATTTTCCCAACCCTGGTTGGGAAGCCTCCTTTCAATGAGCTAGGAAGCCTCCTTTTCAAGAGGCTCGTAAGCCTCCTTTTCAAGAGGCTCATAAGCCTCCTTTTCAAGAGGCTCATAAGCCTCCTTTTCAAGAGGCTCATAAGCCTCCTTTTCAAGAGGCTCGTAAGCCTCCTTTTCAAGAGGCTCGTAAGCCTCCTTTCAAGAGGCTCGTAAGCCTCCGTTCAAGAGGCTCGTAAGCCTCCTTTCAAGAGGCTCGTAAGCCTCCTTTCAAGAGGCTCGTAAGCCTCCTTTCAAGAGGCTCGTAAGCCTCCTTTCAAGAGGCTCGTAAGCCTCCTTTCAAGAGGCTCGTAAGCCTCCTTTCAAGAGGCTCGTAAGCCTCCTTTCAAGAGGCTTGTAAGCCTCCTTTCAAGAGGCTCGTAAGCCTCCTTTCAAAAGGCTCGTAAGCCTCCTTTCAAGAGGCTCGTAAGCCTCCTTTCAAGAGGCTCGTAAGCCTCCTTTTCAAGAGGCTCGTAAGCCTCCTTTTCAAGAGGCTCGTAAGCCTCCTTTTCAAGAGGCTCGTAAGCCTCCTTTTCAAGAGGCTCGTAAGCCTCCTTTTCAAGAGGCTCGTAAGCCTCCTTTTCAAGAGGCTCGTAAGCCTCCTTTTCAAGAGGCTCGTAAGCCTCCTTTTCAAGAGGCTCGTAAGCCTCCTTTTCAAGAGGCTCGTAAGCCTCCTTTCAAGAGGCTCGGAAGCCTCCTTTCAAGAGGCTTGGAAGCCTCCTTTCAAGAGGCTTGGAAGCCTCCTTTCAAGAGGCTCGGAAGCCTCCTTTCAAGAGGCTCAGAGCCTCCTTTCAAGAGGCTCAGGAAGCCTCCTTTCAAGAGGCTCAGAAGCCTCCCTTTCAAGAGGCTCAGAGCCTCCTTTTCAAGAGGCTCAAGCCTCCTTTCAAGAGGCTCGTAAGCCTCCTTTCAAGAGGCTCGTAAGCCTCCTTTTCAAGAGGCTCAGGCCTCCTTTCAAGAGGCTCAGAAGCCTCCTTTCAAGAGGCTTGGAAGCCTCCTTTCAAGAGGCTTGAAGCCTCCTTTCAAGAGGCTTGGAAGCCTCCTTTCAAGAGGCTCAGAAGCCTCCTTTCAAGAGGCTCAGAGCCTCCTTTCAAGAGGCTCAGAAGCCTCCTTTCAAGAGGCTCAGAAGCCTCCTTTCAAGAGGCTCAAGCCTCCTTTCAAGAGGCTCAGAGCCTCCTTTCAAGAGGCCTGGAAGCCTCCTTTCAAGAGGCTCAGAGCCTCCTTTCAAGAGGCTCAGAAGCCTCCTTTCAAGAGGCCTCAGAGCCTCCTTTCAAGAGGCTGGAAGCCTCCTTTCAAGAGGCTCAGAAGCCTCCTTTCAAGAGGCTCAGAAGCCTCCTTTCAAGAGGCTCAGAAGCCTCCTTTCAAGAGGCTCAGAAGCCTCCTTTCAAGAGGCTCAGAAGCCTCCTTTCAAGAGGCCTGGAAGCCTCCTTTCAAGAGGCCTGGAAGCCTCCTTTCAAGAGGCTCAGAGCCTCCTTCAAGAGGCCTCAAGCCTCCTTTCAAGAGGCTCAGAAGCCTCCTTTCAAGAGGCCTCAGGCCTCCTTTCAAGAGGCTCGGAAGCCTCCTTTCAAGAGGCTCGGAAGCCTCCTTTCAAGATGCTCGGAAGCCTCCTTTCAAGAGGCTCGGAAGCCTCCTTTCAAGATGCTCGGAAGCCTTCTTTCAAAAGGCTCGGAAGCCTCCTTTCAAGAGGCTCGGAAGCCTCCTTTCAAGAGGCTCGGAAGCCTCCTTTCAAGAGGCTCGGAAGCCTCCTTTCAAGAGGCTCGGAAGCCTCCTTTCAAGAGGCTCGGAAGCCTCCTTTCAAGAGGCTCGGAAGCCTCCTTTCAATAGGCTCGGAAGCCTCAATTCAAGGGTTACCCGAGTAGCACACATGTCATAACTTAGTTGCCGCAACTTATATGTGACTGAATTTGGTCACATTTAAGTTGCTGCAACCAAATTTGTTCGAAATGTGCTACTTGGGTAGGTTAGGGGTCGTATGCCACTTAGACGAATAACACGATAGTTATCGAGCCGAATTCCATTTGGCAAAAACGGTCAAGAACGGTTTAACCAAAAGCAAAATACGGTCGAACATCTCATATGTCCGAAAATGCCGTTTGCATTGCAGCGAAAATGCAGCCACGTTCATTCCCACCTTCTGCAGTTGATTTTATACAGAAGGCTTGGTAAGGTTTAAGTAAACTGCCTTACCGAGATCATGTTATCTAAATCGCGAGTGAGGCTGTTGCCATAAGAATAGCGTTAAAAAAGTAACGTCAAAGACAAATCATAGAATACACTGTGAAAATGCTTAATGCAAATCTTCACAGCTAAAAAATGCTTAATGCGGAGTTATAAAATGAACAAAAAATATTCTAATGACCCCACCTTTACTAAACATCAAGTTTAGATTCAAAAGGGGGACGGATACGCCAAAAGTCTCCTATACCTCATCACCAGCTCGCGCAAAAGTGCTCTAGACTGTGAAACGCTCTTTGGTTTCAGGTTAGACAGGTTACGCATGGGCTGTGTCTCACAAACCAAACGAACAGTTGACAATGCTTATTGCACCTGCCAAGAAATGGAACCCAGCAAATATTGCGCAACAAAGTCCAGTGAGGGTCGACTGTTTAAGACAAACTGAAAAATAATGACGGAAGGTAGTTACATGGCTCTTCCAATTCCAATGCGCTTTAAATTCCAATGCTGTGCTTCATACATAATTCGATTGATAGTCTAAAATGCATTGATCGAGAAATAAAACCAACCATGTTATGCCAAAATTCCAATTAAATTAATGAACGACAGCAAATTTTAGTGCTTTGCGCTGCATTTTTCAGAACCTTGTGAATTCCACATTTTGTTTCTTAAAATGAGTTTTTTGTATACTTCATTTTTTTATACATACGGGTACACCATTTACAATTATTGAGTTATCGTCTTTTTCATCATACTGAAACAGATCTTTCTAAGCAATAATAGCACATTGCATCATCTTTCATTAGCTTCGTCACTTCATCGCTAATTGCATCTGTAGATAAACATTTACGAAATTCAAGTTTAAAAAAGTTAAAAATAAAAATATCAATAGCTAAACAAAAGTGAACGCCTCATCCTCACAGGAATTCATACATTCTTCGAATACAAAAAAGACACTAATTGACTTAACACAATTAGCTTGGAGCACTTTTCATTGGTTTTCTAAAACAAAACAAAAATCACCAAATCTAGACCTAGAAAGTAAATTTGAGAAAAATCTAGTCAATCCAAAATCCCGCTCTCAAACTTTTCCACATTCAGAATTCTATTAGACCACCAACCCGTCAAGATGAAAAAAAAAATCCTTCAAAAAACATAACAATAAGAATGCCGGCTGATTCTCATCTTAGAACAGTAGACTCTCACATCGCTCGTTGCGACGAGATAAAGCATTAATACAAGAACAAAAAATAAATAAAACCGATAAACCAAATTCCTGCGGAGCAAATGACAATTTTCTGAAACTCAAATTGAGGACATCCGAAAAAAAATGTGATTGTGTACATATTGAAAATTAACTTTAGGAAATGAACAAAATCGGAGCACTTGATAGTATTTACCTACCTAAGGGGATATAGAAAAGTTGACATTAAACGGTCCCATTCCCATTCTCACCGAACCCATTGAGGAAAGCAAAGCTCTCACCGTTAATTTTCCATTTTTTTGTATGTTCTACTTGGTAAAAACAAAAACCCACAAAGTGAAAGAAATACCGGAAACTGATTTGTACTGTTCCTCTTGAAACAAAAAAAAACATGTAGCAGGTCAAATGAAAAGCGTAGGAATCGATTGTTCCATAAGCGTAAAAGGCAAAGATGCGTAGTCTTTTTTTAATTAGAAACTATTATATAAATAATTAGATAAAACATTATTCGAGATCAACACACAACCAAACAGAGACAGGATTATTGGGCCGAAGTGGGCTTGCAATTACTGAGGTCAGTCACATCCACGATCCATGAAATAAAAACACAAATAAACAGTGAATCTAGTCGAACAGAAATAAAAAGCAGCCAGTAAAATAGATAAACAAGTATCAAATTATCAGTTATCTCAAAACAAAGACGATGATTAATTGACGATACGGAGCAACAAAGGAACAGAGTATAGCAATCACTAGAGAAAAAAACAATTCAGTCAAATAACACAAAGCAGATGCAAACAAGTTTAGAACGAATCATTATTAGGTCCTTTCTACCCCAAGTGATGTACATTTTAGCCAGAGGTCACGAGATCGATACCCTTTGTTGACATTCTCTCACCGCAGAGCAGAGATCACAATTCTATCGCGCTGCTATGAGAGCGTAACTTCTAACACAAGTTTTATATTTTGCAGTTAAGTTTTTGTGAATGTTTGAATTTAAAGCGGAGAAAGTATTATTAGTAAGAGAAGAGAAAAAAACAAATTAAAGCAAATGTTGTATTTGATGAAAGAAGGACAAAACTAGCCAAATTCTATTTAGTACTTAATTTTGAACAATTTTGTAATTACCAAAACCAAACTGGAAAAACTGATGGAAATATATAAAAAAACGAAAATTGAAAAATAAAATAACTGATTTCGGACATTTTTGATTGCACGGCTTGAATAGAAGGAAAGAAATGCAAATTCTGTAAATAAAGGAAGCAAAATTTTATATGTTTTAATTGTGACGACGCTCAGAAAACTTGATCATCAAACAACATCAAAATAATAAACGATTTGCTCGTTCTGTTGAATTGATGCAAAAAACATCAGGCGAGGGGGCACCCGGGTTTGAACCGGGGACCTCTCGATCTGCAGTCGAATGCTCTACCACTGAGCTATACCCCCTTCCATAAATAGCTTTTCTCTAAATCGATTTTTGATGCGTCATTAAGGCGAGAAAACAACATTCACTGCAACAACAACGCACCGACCAACAGCAGCGTGTGTGAAGCATCGTCATCAAACTGTGATTGCGAAGAAAACGAACTCGGTAGAATGCGAGCGGAGAGTAGAACGTCCGACGAACCAGCGAAAGCCTCTGTAAAACAACTTGGTGGCAAAACATTTATAGTTCAACGTGGTTCAACTCACATAATAACCGCGCTCTCCGCCGCCGTATACAGCAGCAGCAGCGTAAGCATTTCACGCGGTCTCATCGAATTAAATCGCCGCCGGGGGACTATTAGTGCCGAGACGAATTAATTAGCGGCAGCCTAAACGGTCACTGTCATTCCCTATATGAGCAATTCATATTTGATGAGAATAATGGCGCAAAGGTTGTCACTCACGTGCGATTCTCTTAAGTGAGTCTACAGAAAAGTGTCTTTATTTCGTATGACAAGACAAAGCTCCAATTTATTAGTTGTCTTGTCTGTCTACTTCGTTCGAGCTATTTTCCAGAAGCAGAGAATATTCGATGTCGGGCTGGTCCCGCAAGACGAATGGTGGATTTAAATTCGATTGTTCTTATCTCTTCATGAATGGTACATAAATAGTGCTATTTAGGATTTTAACATTTATAATTATTAAATAATAATTAATTAGAAATTCCGTGTTCAACACCACTTGATAATTTTTTTATAGTTCTTTATCTTTCTGATTTTCATTGTAGTAAATTTGGAGTGGAGTGCAAATTATGATTCCAATCTTAGAGACAAATGAATTGGATATTGAAGAATGTTTTCGAAAAATGTGTTGGATATTGAAGAAAGAAATTTTCGCAGCTGGCACTGCCATAATAATATTTATTAGGCAAAAATACAGTAACCATCGTTGCAACAACTCTTTCACCACTCAACATAATGAATCGACTCATTCGATAATCAAGAGGCAAGTGTAATTCCCAGTTCGATTCGTAGAAACAAAGCTGGTGAGCAGTGCTGACATTTTGCTTTAGCTGTTAGGAAAGAATTCACAACAAAGGGCGGTAATATACATTATTCAGTTTTCAATTAAAGCATAAATCATCCACCCGTCATAAAGCCGGTGTTTATTGATATACAGGCACACGTACATATTTATTGGTTTATTGGCAATATATAGCAATATAAAATGGGTAAGTAACATTTGTAGGCTTCCATGGTCAATTGATCAATTTGTACTATGGTCACTCAAGTAGAGAAATTTAGTAACATACTCACTTATCATATTTCTCCCTTGTTGTGTAATTGTACGAATATAGTATTCAAACATAGTACTATTTCTCACTTTTTCAATATATATTTATCAATATCGGTATGAAAACATATTTCCAATGCAACAGGTTTATCGTTTCTGCTTTACTAACTTTATGGAATAATATAACCGTAGTTTCATTAGTTATTTGTTTCGCAATCGATTCGTTTCCCAAACATGGAATTCAAACCACATGCAGTTAAACGTTCCTGGCTTCATATTGGTATCGATCTCCATGCAAAAATATCAATAATTGTAATTTTCCGTTATTGTCATTCATGAGCTTTGACAATTCCGTTTCGTCGCATTCTTGAACAACAAGGCTTGGAAGCTACTAATATTATTTATATTATTTAAGCGCAAATCTAACGTGTACACGTGTATGAACTACTGTTGAATCTGTTAATAATTTGATTGTGGGAAAATTTTAACTTGACTTTTAACGTCTTTACCATTATGCCAGGATTTGTATCTTAAGAAAATATCATTCACTCAATTACATACATTATTTAATGAAATTGCTTAAGCTGATCAATAAATCGTTTCATAAGTGGCTCAATGGTCTAGGGGTATGATTCTCGCTTTGGGTGCGAGAGGTCCCGGGTTCAAATCCCGGTTGAGCCCTGAATTCTTTTTAATGTCGGTTTTAGTTATTCGAATGGCAGCAAATAGGCGGAATACTTGTTTCTTCCTCTTGGGTCCAATGTTCATCCTTTTGAAATAGGACTGCCCAACGTACGGTCCATGGGCTGCATGCGTCCTTGTCTCTATTTTTGTGGCCCGCTTAATTTTTAGATCGGATATAACACTTAACCGGCCAGCAATTCGGGTAACGCTGGGTGGACACCATTCCGTGGTGTGTTACGGAATAAGATCTGCCACATTGTGCTCTAGTTCTTACTATCCTAGTTAATACGTATAAGTGATGATCGGAATGATGGAACGACAGTATTTTGCTACTAGATGACTAGTAAATTATAAAAACGCAACTCAATTCACCTTAGGCAGATTTCGAATCTGACGACATGAATCTTCAAGCTCCAGAGCGCTCATCAAATAGGAAAGAGGCGGATACGAATTTGGGGGATGTGCTGAACACTGAGCACTTATATGAGCTCTGTGCTGAGGTGAGATTCTAAGAATGCCAAACGCAATGAAATTGGATCTCTGTACAAAAACGAATTCGGAAGACTCGGAAACTACCGATCGACGTGACAATTTAAAAACATTTATATATTAAGGAGGAAGATTCTTAAAATTTTTAGCTTTAGAAGAGGGGGCTCCCATAGAAATGAAACACGAATTTCTGCATAACTCGAGAACTAACCAAGCAAATGGAATCAAATTAGGTATCTGGTGCTTTTGAAGACAATAAATGTTTTTAATATGGTTCGAGACCCCTCCCCGCTTTTGTAGCGAGGGCTGCCATACTAATGAATTACAAATTTTTGCATAACTCGGGCAGTAATCAAGCAAATGAAACCGAATTTGGCATGCGAAGGTTTTTAAAGACAAGAAATGTTTTTACGATGGTTCGAGACTTCTCCCCGCTCAAAAAGGGGGCTAACATACAAATGAAATTCAAATGTCTGTATAACTCGAGAATTAATCAAGCAAATGGAATCCAATATGATATGTGGAGGTGAATACAAAATGAGTGTTTCTGCTAACTACTTAATTTTGGGCTAGACGAAGCTCCACGGGTTAGCTACTACCTGATTAAAAACCATGATTGATCCACCTAGCGGTGTTTGTGCCTTTCTCGTACATTAGATATCCTAAAAAAATTGAGTGTGAATTTCTTAGCGTGTTTTTTCGTATATAAATCGAATTTTGGCCAAAACTTTTAATCCCATAGTCCGATCTGGTCTATTTTCAATAGAAAACAATGGGACAGGATTCCCCGCCGAATGCAACTTATCGCAAACAAATCGTATCAAGATAAGTGCTTAAAAGATGAGTGAGTTTTATTTTGCGCACATACATACACACACGCACACACATACACACAGACAGACATCATCTCAATTCGTCGAGCTGAGTCGATAACACGTCTTGGAAGTAAATATATAGCCTTTTCGTTACACCTTGGTGTACGAGAAAGGCAAAAAAGAAAGCTTCATTTCCTATCAATAGCAATGGAGTAGAAAGACATGCGCTGAACAAAAGTTATAAGTATACTACAAAAGTTCAATGTAATGGACGCAGTGGTTCAGCCCTAACAAAAAAGAAACAGTTACGCCTATTTGAAATAATTTAAATAATTTAAAAATTCAGTTCAGCTTCTGAACCCCTTAAGACCGATTTCAATATGAAACACATATTCTCTGTCGCAAGGAGATGATTATAATGGTGGTGGGATTATAATGAGAGGGCCTGTTTACAAAACGAACATTTTTGTATTACTTTTGAAAGTAGGGGTAGATTTCAACCAAACTTGGAACACGTAGTGTAACCGGCGGTAATGTAGGCCCTGGATGTAACATTGGCTCTTCACGCAAATTAATCAATATTTCAGCGATAATACGTCGATTTGTAGGGAGATATTAACCACTGCTTCTATAGAAAAGTGTATCAAACATATATCTGCTTCATAACTCTAGATTTATACACTTCTTAAACTATTACAAGCATTTCTCTAGCGTGAAAAATCACTTTGACTCGGTTTTTTAGCAGCCATGTTTCGTTGACTTATGCAGGCTGGCTGTACTAGAGTTTTTCTTTTGCCCAATAAAAGAGTTTTCTGAATGAACATACCTGCTTTCGCACATCAGATGAATGGATAACAACCACACTATGTCAGATATCATTTTTATTTCACAATTTCCATTAGTATAGCGACATAATTAACCAAAACTTTTTTGGACAATACTGGGGGCACCCGTAGCCAAATGGTGGCATGTGCTTTCGATTTGTAGCACTACGTTAGTATAGGTGAAACTCTAAAATCAAAACATTCTCACCAATAACCCGTACTGGAGAAAATAACCGAAAGCTGCAGATAGAATATCCGATGCTTGCGATTAGGTTGCTAAGAATTTTTGTTAAAACAGGTTAATCCACTCAGCGGTTAAGTTTCATTCGCAAATTACATAACGCTAAACTCAACCCACACCAAGCCTCTAGTAATGCTTCATATGTATGGTAGGATTCTGAAATTTATAAAGTACCCTCCCACAACCTGAAACATCATGTAGTTTGTAATTGGGCCCTCATGATGCTTTTCTCGAATCACGATATAATCGCTTTCATTCGCAGAACATTCCAAAAATAATTGCCTACCTTACGGCTTCCAAACACGATTCAAGCAAAAGCGATTCAAGCATCAACCTTTCGTGGTTCGATACACCATTTTCTTCATAATTTCGCAAATAAATGATTAAATGATTAAATTAGTGTAAGAATATTTAGTTTTATCATCTTTCGTACGAATCCTACAAACATTTTCTCAAATCATAATGGAAAGATACAATGGATCGTATGTTTCATTAGATAAACTTTCAACGTCATTTCATGTGACTAATTTCAAATCAAATTACTTGACAAATACCTTCATCATAATTTAGATTTATTATTGCTTGCAAAAAGTATTTTGATCTCAGAAAAAATATATTTAGCTCTTTTAGTGGAATGTATTCAACCGTCTAAGACGAATTAAGTACTGTCCATTTAATTCCACCAGTTAATTTTCGTTATCTTTGCAGGTATTTTGATCTGTAAAATGATACCGAAAAGTATTCTTTCAACTCGGGAAGTTGAAACACGTGAGAGTTTTGAGAGGATTCACAACAGCTGATCGATATAGAGAGGAATGGAATCAAACGCACATACCAATCATAAAACTTCAATGCAGGCAGAGTTAAAAACAAGCATCCAATAATTTTATTTATGAATAATTGTGTAATAATATTAGGTAGTTGGCACAGTTATAACTGTTTATGCACAGTACAAAGCAAGGAATTGCCTAGAATAAGTTTTACAATTGGCTTTCTTTAGTAGTGCGTTATGCATCATCCCCACCTAAAGCGTTGTTTACGTTTTGGAAAAAAAAAGTTTCTTGGAGAGTATCTCAAGAGCGAGAGCAACACAACTGCCATGGTTTCAACTAGCAGTAAATCTCAAAATTATGCGGCAGTCAATAATTAACGTATGCAATTTGTTTGAAGGTACAACATGAGGGCTAGAACATGTAGCCTTTTTGCAAATGAAGTTTTTAATACAGTTTTCATTTTTTTAAACTTCTACACTTGCAAATATGGTAAATATTTGGGAAATAAACGATTCATATAATAGTATTTTCGTTAGCATGTCCTTGGTAAGCGTGCTATTGGGGGAATCTGAAACCTCTGAAACGCACTCTCACAGTCAGTGTGGTAGTATTTTACATGCAACCAATTAGAATTCACGCTCAATAAGATGATTTGATTTTCTCTATTTGTTTGCATGCTGTCTTTATTTAACGCAAGCAAATGACTGGTACTATAAACAGCAACCCATCTTTTTCTCTCGTATATTCGAAATCAACACTCACTCGTCCCAAGTGGGCTGAAAAATTATCCACATGATAGGGACAAGGATGCCGACCTTTTGTCCATTTCTCTCGAGACTTTCGCTGGTTTAAATGAGATATTGCGGACATTTATCGTCGTCTTTTGCTATTTGGCGTCAAAACCAAATGTAAGCAAGCTGGCTGGTGGAATAATTCTGGTTGGAAATGCAATATATGAAGATTTATAACGATAAATGTGCTCAACCGTAGCATAATGGGCCAAGGTTTGAGCCGTTACCCCTATTCATAATCCTAACGAGACAGTTTAAGATAGGATGAAACATGTTATTTGAAAAAGGGGTGGAGGTTGGGATGTGGGGAATATCATTTAAAACATGACAAATACAGCATATTGGGAGTACACTGATCCCACATATATGGGTCACTTTGTAACAATAATTAGTCACTCCATTTTGCATGTTAATCAAACGGAAATGATCCATATTAGTGTTTGACCCATGATTGTAGGGTCAGTGTATCGAAATTGCCAAAATTCTTTGTCCTGAATAGAAGATCATAGAGTGAGAGGAGCGGCCATTGGGAAAACGGAGGCGTAGAGTGTGCGAGGTTTAGCATAAGTTTGTCAGGCGTAGCAACATTAGGCGTGTCGTAGCTTTGGGTATAATTTAAATTCTCCTTTCTTAAGTTACGTTATTTGAGATTGTACAGTAACAGTATCCCGGAAATAACGTTTCTCTGAAAATGTCTTAAAATAACATTTTGGCAGAAATAACATTTCCCTGAAAACAACTTTTCTTCGAAATTATCATATCCTCGAAAACATTTTTACAAGACTAATACTCCGAAAATAAAATTTCCTCGTAGATGATATTTACCCAAAAATGACAGTTCCCCAAGAAAAATAAATCCGGTGAAATAACAATTGCCCTAAAATAACATTTCCAGGAAAACATCCATTTCCAAGAATATACCAAGAATTTATTTGGCGGAATTAGTGTATTCCAAAGTGAAATTAACCTTCTATTTGGATACAACTAATCTATTGCTCTTCTCATCAAACAATGATGTATCTATATCAAAACCAAAACACAATGACCCCGTTGACCGCCTGGTTTTAGTAAAACTGGACAAGGCCGGGTACATACAGCTAGTAAATCAATATAACAATAAATATAAATACATATTTTTCCACAAAATAATGTTTTTTTTTTCATATGAGGTTTTTTATACATAGATGACCTAGATATTTTAAGCGTCTATTGTTCATTTATTTTTATATTACCATTGTAGAAAGTTTTATTTTTACAAAAAAAAAATATTTTGTGGAAAACATTGTAATTGTATTAAACAATAGGACAATTTATATTTAATAATTTTTTCGCTAAATTTTGTTTTCTTGTATTCCGGTTATTTAAAGTTAAGCATTTCTTGTTAAATTACGATAAATTTGATCAGTGATGCTGTTCTTTTTATCAGTACAGACAAACCTGCCTGCAGTATGTAGTTGTGGGTCAAGGCTAGTCATGACCCGAAACAAATGTATCTCAGAAACACGTGGATTAGCCACTGATTCAAAACAGGCACGGTAAACGGTAAAGATAGTATCAATCTTCCATACAGTTGATGTCAAATAGATATCCGTTAGGTTGCGTAATCAGGTAGTAGCATTAAATGGAATGGTTTTCTAATCTAATCGAAATCTAACAGTCAGTTGAATCATCACTTAAATCTTTGTTTACAAAACTGGATAAGTCTTCTATGAAATTTGAAATTGAGTTGTTTATGTAGAAAACCGCGATAACTGCCTTCGTGGCGCAATCGGTTAGCGCGTTCGGCTGTTAACCGAAAGGTTGGTGGTTCGAGTCCACCCGGGGGCGGGAGCTTTTTTACCTATAGTGCGTAGTCGGGGCTGCGAACCTAAGCAGGAGGACTGCGACACCCTCCATAAAAACAGCAGTTGGACTTGGAATAAACTATTTAGATGTGCATAAAAGGTTACCTTCATAATATAAAACCAAAAAAATTTACGTTAAATACGTTAGGCATGACATGCTCAGGTATTTCAATACCAAACAAATATTAATTTGTTACTCGTTTGGTTGGTAATTAGAATATATTATGCATGAAGTCTTTTGCATGATAATTTTTGGTATAATTGCTTTTGTATTTTATCTCTTATGCACGCCTAGTTCATTCCTCCACTAAATGGTATCAATAACAGAATGAAGTATTATTGAGTTATTTTCTCCTGCTCGGGAAATGGTGAGTTGACAGTTGAAAAGGAGCGCATAACATAGCATCCCAAGCAGCACACATGTTGTAGAAAAGTCTCAGTAACCTTTATGCAACCAAATTTGGTCACATTTGAGTTGCTGCAACTAAATCAGTGTAAATTGTGCTACTCGGGATTGGTCTTCCGATGACAATTGACCGCCAACTAGGGGTTGTACACTTTGCTGGTAATGTTTGACAAGGTCAGTTATTCGGGGGCGCCGAAATCAAGGATTACGCTTTTTGAAGAAGAACAACCTACAAACTGACAACGAACAAACAATGACGAACTGACACTCTCGAGGACTACATTCGTAATCAGCTGTTTGACCAAACCTCATGGAATATTTTTGCGCTCATAGCTGCTGCCCGGCAGTAGTAATAAGAATTTGGTATGGACTTGAGATACATTTGTTCGTTTTATTCAGAAAAAACTTCACTTGACCTCGTAGTATTTCCAAATCCTGCAAACCAGAAACGTGTAGGTAAGATAGCAACGATGAAAAACAAAGTGGACATGTCGACTACTCGATGAGCAATAATAAAATGGTCGGGCTTCAGCCAAACCGCATCAAGCGGCTTTTTGACTGACTTGTGACATTTTCTTCGTATAAGGAAAACGGAAAGTAATTATTGTCAATTCATGGGTACATTTGTTGTAGGATGTCCTCAATTATGGTGTTGAACGATGTCCGATTCATTCATTTATTTAGTTAACATCTAAACATCTAAACACTGAATCAACAATTTGACGCCACAATGCACGGTTCGAGGCCGCATCTCTCCATCCTCGGATACGCCCCACGCTCGCCAAGTCGTTCTGCACCTGGTCTGCCCATCTCGCTCGCTGCGCTCCACGCCGTCTCGTACCTGCCGGATCGGAAGCGAACACCATCTTTGCAGGGTTGCTGTCCGGCATTCTTGCAACATGTCCTGCCCATCGTACCCTTCCGGCTTTAGCTACCTTCTGGATACTGGGTTCGCCGTAGAGTTGGGCGAGCTCATGGTTCATTCTTCGCCGCCACACACCGTCTTCTTGCACACCGCCAAAGATGGTCCTAAGCACCCGTCTCTCGAATACTCCGAGTGCTTGCAAGTCCTCCTCGAGCATTGTCCATGTTTCATGTCCGTAGAGGACAACCGGTCTTATTAGCGTCTTGTACATGACACATTTAGTGCGGTGGCGAATCTTTTTCGACCGCAGTTTTTTCTGGAGCCCGTAGTAGGCCCGACTTCCACAGATGATGCGCCTTCGTATTTCACGACTAACGTTGTTGTCAGCCGTTAGCAAGGATCCTAAGTAGACGAATTCCTCGACCACCTCGAAGGTATCCCCGTTTATTGTAACACATGTAACAATGTCCGATGCGATTTCTGAATTAGAGAATCTGTTACATGAAAACTTTGGCAAAAAATTAGTAATTTTTTTATTGGCGCTTGGTGCGATTTGGCTGAACCCCGACCAAATAAAATTTGAATATGTCTGAACATTTCATAATCGGATTGTATTGATCCAACAACTCTGGTTTTTATATTTGCGTATGTTCATTAAAATCTAGAAATTGGTTAAAATGTTTCCAACGAAATTTATCAACCAGCACTGCTTTAATGAATTTAAAGCATACGATGAAGCATATTTAAAGCATGTTTCAAAAATGACTCAATTGTATATGAAATAATGGTTGTTAGTTTTGTCTTAGCGGATTGAATGAAAATCTTACGGGTGAAGGAATCACAAATCGTTAAACTTGAGTGAAAAGGAAGGGATTCTGTCCAGTTTTTTCATTGTATTTTGATAATGAACAACTAATATTGAATTGTAACGGTAATATTCGTTCAGAAATGTCGTACAAAAGATTATATGAGTCATTCTATGAGTTGGTCACTTTGCCCCGTGGATGCGTTTTGCACTGTTCTACCCTACAAGGTTTAATGTCCAGTACCGAATATTAACAGTATAGGCAAGAATAAAAAATCCAACAACAAATAAATTCATGCTGACGGTTGCCGAAACCTTGTACATTAGGGTGGCTCAAATTAGTATGGAAAAAACTTTGTTCAATTTTTTTGATGGGCCGCCCTCTTATTCGGTTCTATTTGATGCCCTGATGCTCTGGACAAAATTTCAGCCAAATCGGTCAACGTTTGGGCGGTGCTAAACTCGTTGGAAGTTTATATGGACAAATGTATGCAGAAACATCCAAAAACAGTAAATTGCAGCTGGACTACACAACTTACGATGAAGAACTATGATACTCATTCAGATCTTGTAGAATTTAATACAGAATGTTATGCAGAAAACCGCGAGAAGATTCGAGCTTGCCCGGCTAAGTTATTAGCATTTCTCTGCAGTGGGGTTTGAGCAAATTTCGTTTCTTTTACCTTTGAAAAGAAATAAATTAACCCCTACAACACTCCAGTAAAATGCTAATATCTTTGCGTAATAAACTTTAATCTTCTCGCAATTTTCAGCATAACATTCTGTATTTTATTTTACAAGAACTGAATGTGTATCATGGTTCTTGATCGTAAATTGTGCCGTCCAACTGCAAATCACTGTTTTGGGATGATTCTGTATACATTTTTCCATATAAACTTCCAACAAGTTTAGCACTGCCCAAACGTTGACCGATTTGGCTGAAATTTTGTCCAGAGCATCAGGGCATCAAATAGAACCGAATAAGAGGGCGGCCCATCAGAAAATTTGAAAAAGTGTTTTTTGAGCCACCCTATTGTACATATACCTAAATTTATGCACCATCGAGGAGCATAAAGTACATTGAAAAGGTCATAGAAACGACGGAAACGAAGTCGATAAATAAAGGCATATTGTGACACATGTGTACATAAAATTAACCTTTCATATGCCTTATACAAATTGAAAATACGCTCGACGCGTAAGGCATAAATTGGGAAATATAATCTACTGTATTCAGTTTTCAATTCCGACGTTAGTTGAGGATCTTCAGTAATATAAAGTGATTGAATAATGTTTATGATGTTCAGCTGTGTTGTTAGGCAGTTACTCCATTCCATCCATTGCCAAATTTCCCACTCAGAAATATGCAAGTCAACTCTTACTAATGTGCACAGCTAGTTCTGAACCGAACATTGACTAAAGCATCCATCATGATTTGCAGCTCTGCTTAGTTCTAGTGCGATTCACAATTCACATATCACCCCGCATACTGCAATCGGAAAGAACAATAAATGGTAACAATTCCCAGGTAACACTATTTATGTATGCAGAGAGTTGGGAAAAGTCGAATTTTTCAGCATCACCCGATGCATAAATTATTATTATTATTATTGTCTTTATTAGTGAGGTTTTTGGCCCTGGGCCGGTTCACCTCGCAGAGTATAAATTATTACATTTCTCAGCGATACAATTTTTATGTGCCTTCATTTTCAACAAGCTGACTGAAGGGAAGGTTAGGGATTGAACTGAAAATAATAAAAAAAAAAACCAGATTAATCCACCTAGCGGTTATGGTGCCTTTCTCATTTTTTCGAGTGAGTAATTTCTACGCACTTTTGGTGAAAAAAAAAACGTATTTTGGCCATAACCTCTGAGCCCATAGTCCAATCCGGCCAATTTTCAACAGGAAACAATGGGACCGGATTCTGCATCGAATGCAACTTGTTGCGAGCAAATCGACTGAGGGTAAGTGCCTAAAAATGAGTGAGATTTTTTTTTTGTAAAAAAATGTATTTTGGCCATAACTCCGAGTCCCATAGTCCGGTTCCTCCAATTTTCAATACGAAACAATGGGACAAGATTCCGCGTCGAATGCAACTTTTGGCGAACAAATCCGTTAAAGATAAGTGCCTGAAAAATGAGTGAGAATTTTGTATGTGTTTCTAATGCAAAAAACCCAGATTAATCCACCTAGCGGTGATGGTGCCTTTCTCGTGCATTATAAAAATAGTATTTTGGCCATTACTCTTGAGCCCATAGTCCGATCTTTAGCCAATTTTTAATAGGAAACAATGAGAGAGTATTCTGCGTCGAATTCAACTTGTTGCGAGTAAATCGGTTAAGAATAAGTGCCTGAAAAATGAGTAACATTTTTTTATTTTTTTTACTATAAAAAAAGTGGTATTTTGGCCATAACTTTCGAGCCCATAGTCCGATCAGACCAATTTTCAATAGGAGTATTCTGCGTCGAATGCAACTTGTTGCGAGTAAATCGGTTAAGGATAAGTACCTGAAAAATGAGTGACATTTTTTTGGGTGGGTGCGCACAGACACACACACATACACACACACACATACACACACACATACACACAGACATCACTTCAATTCGTCGAGCTGAGTCGATCGGTATATAACACTATGGGTCTCTGGGACTCCTATAAAAAGTTCGTTTTTGGAGCGAACATATAGCCTTTACGTATACTTTGTATACCTTTCTCGCATTTAGTTAAGACACCATCCTTATATGGGGTTTATATGGTTCGATGTACCATTTTCTTCATAACTTTCAAACGCAATGACCGATCGTTATAAAATTCAATAGTGATCAACAAGGCTTTGTCCCCTGTCGAATGAAACTTGTTGCGAGAAAATCGATTAAGGATTTCAATACGAAAGTTGTCTAATGTTTTTTTAGCTTTTGTGCAAACACATACACACACACATACACACATACATACACACGGACAGACACACATGTGCTCAGCTCGTCGAGCTGAGTTGATTGGTATATAATACTATGGGTCTCAGAGGCTTCTATAAAAAGTTAGTTTTCGGAGTAAAATGATAGCCTTTCGGTACAACTTAGTTGTACGAGAAAGGCAAAAATATAACATAAGAAACATTCGTAAAACAAAGAATATAAAAAATGAAATGAATGAACAAATTAAATAGATGCTATAGTTGGTGAACAGCAGGAAACTAACATTATATTGAATTGAATTACCTTTATTTGTGAGATTTTTGGCCCTAGGCTGGTTCATCTCGTGAAAACTAACATTATATAAAAAGCAGGGATTTATGAAAGAGTATGACGCAGTGGGGACGATGTATGTATAATACGGGAAATTTAAAGAGGCATGATGATTGAAAATGGGTGGATTGCAGTAAGCATGAAGTATTTGAAAAATGGTGTAAAGGAACGGGTATTAAGGGTCTGTCTCATTTGGTGAATTAAACTTCAAAGTGACAGTTTACAAATTGAAGAACACTCGGTCATAGGAACGGCTGGTGCTACCCAGCAATTTCAATAAGACATCGACGAAGTATGATCCGATATCTGTCAAAAGCAATCTTGCTCTGCGAGCAGGGTTATTGATTTATTGGGTAATTATTGAAATGTCACTTTTAACTTTATTTCAGTTTAATTCTCCAAATGAGAAAGACCCCGAATGAAAAGAAAAAGCAACTCGAATCGGAGCAGGCGTAGGATATTTTGAAAGATGGGATTTGAGTAGGAATGGGCATGGTTTAAAAAAATAGTTGATCGCAGCAGGTGCGGAGATTTGAATCAGTTTGTTAAAAAATTTAAATGAAATTAGTGCAGAAAAGTTATTTTTTAATTTTAAAATCCCATAGAAGAAGATGGCGAGTCACGACACTGGCTTCGATGAAAGAATTTGAAACGGCAATGTGTTGTTCAAATCAAATAACTTCGGTCTTCGCATATATTTTTAAAATGTATACATCAGGACATCAAATTTAAATGTACATTGGAACAAATCAGCACTTATTAACTACGAAGTCTCTGTGGCGCAAAACAATATAGCCTCTTCATAGCCTCGTGAATATTTCTAAAATGCCATAGGAAAATGTGGTATTCACGGCTGTATATTTCAAAATGCTCTTTTCTAATTCGAATCTTCAAATCCAAATGTGGTATGCTATAAAAATTATTAATTATTATAGTGTTTTGTATTTCGGCTATAGAGATTATCCAGCCTTCCACGCTCGCCATAATTGTATGGATTGTCATATTTAGGAAGTTACGTAATTTATGGATGCTCCCAAGGGGCCATAAGTTGGTCTGGTCTGGTCCATTTTGGTTAGGCAAATAACGCCAATCCCACTGTGTTATTTGATTTTGCTATTTGATAAATATTATATTTTCTTATATTTTTTTTAGGTTAAGGTTTTCGCTTTTGTTGCTTTATTAAGTGTGAAGAAAAAAAAAATAATATTTTCAATTCATGTTTTTGTCTCGAAACTCAGACCAGAATAGGAAAACCGTTGCGTTGTTTCGTTTTTCACTCATAGGCAGATAATGCGAAGCGTTTTGAACAATTTGATAAAATGCATTAAAGTTTGGTACGTTTCACTGGAATAACGAATTTAGTATGTTCAAATAAAATCAGAAAGATTAAAACAAAAACTGGAAGTCAAATGTTTTTTTTGTAGTTGTTTCAAACGTAATTTAAAACATTTTTGGTTGCAGCTCCCGCATTCCAAATATGCACCTCCAGTATGTGACGGAAATTGTAGTTTCTGCTATAATTCTGAACACAACTAACCAGATACGGCTGGTTTTATTATTATATATGAAACCATCACTCTTTTCCCGATGTGCTCCGGGAAACTCCAGCCTTAGTCATAGCTTTGCATGTTCCACCCCCACATATTATTCCATGTCACCGCAGCTCGGTCTGGTGGGTGAACTAACGGCAAAGTATTTGCATGATTTGTTTTATTGTAAGCACCTAAGGGAAAAAGCTTTTTGAGTAAAGTGTTACGTGCACTTGTCCCGCAATTGTGGAACATCATTAGCATAGAATTTTAAATCCAGTATGTGAGAAGCAAAAGAGTAATGATTGGCAACATTGGGATATCTTGCTATTTCAATCTTGGCCATCGATCGAATATCGTGATCAGGTAAATTTTTTAAAACAATTTTTCTTCCAATACATTTTAATCGAATTTTTGTCGTAATATTTTGTGTACATGATTGAGGGTCATGACTCTGAGGATTGTTCAATGTTGTTAATAATGTCTAGCCGTGGAAAGCATGCAAACAATAGAAATGTACAGTACCGTGCCTATCTTTCGCTTCATCTAAACACTGCTCCAATTTGTCATACATTTCAAAGGGAATGCTACCGTATTCACACAAATTAGGGAGGTAATTTGCCCCGGTATCCAGTTTCATCCATCGCGCTATATTTTCCTTGTGCAGTCGCATCGTTGGCAAAGTGAATATAAGGTTGGAATTCCCCGCGAGTTCATTTCCGATCAAGAGGTTAGCGTGTTTTTGTAGGTACTCTCATTCGTTGAGCTTTTCCGTTTATAGGTTGGCTGTTGGTATAGCTAATTATCTTTGATATGGAATGAACTTTGTTTTGTTTATGAATTCAAACGAATGGAGAGTGTGAGAGCGAATAGAGACCACGTGGGTTAGTTCATTTTCAGTAACATATGGGGGTGAAAATGAATCGCAAGCAGACGGAATGTAACTGTATGCATTATATTAGAATCTTAATTATTATCATTATCTTTGATATCGTTCAGGGGCGACTGCATCGCAACTGTTAAGTTGGTACACCATTGCGTCGACTTTGTCAAACCCAGCCACCTTCAGCATTGTCTTGGTTAGGAAATAGTCGAGCATTTCAACGCTGGCTTAAGGGAGGCCTAATAACATTTCATGAAACAAATAAATATCAAGTAGGGTATCTGTTTCAGTCCTTCATGTCATAGCTCTCATATTCATCTTATCAAAAACACTTAAAAAGCAGATTAGTTTGTTTTTAATTTTTTTTTTTTCTTCTGTGAGTACGCATGTTTTCTGTCGAAATGAGATGAATTTATTACAGTGAGATGGACATGGGAACAGTTATTTTTTGTACTGTTGTAAATAAACGATGGAGGCGCATGACATATGCCAACCTTCCAAACGAGCTTTAATCAGAAGGGTCTCATCTAGTGTCATACACCAATTACCTCAATTTAACGGGTTAAGTTGATGTAGCGTTACTGCTCCTGTACTTTATCTCATAGCTCCGGCATTCCGAAAAACGAAGCAATGAAAAGGAATTTGATTTGTTTCTCATTTTTGTGATATTTTTTCAACAGTAAGCACGCATGTCAGCAAAAAGAAGTAGCGAAATTGGGACCGTATTTCTCTGTTTCGCGATAAGTCAAATATATGTTCAGTGAGATAGAAAACGGAGCAGTTCTCCTATGTTCAAAAGCTATGTCCAAAACCCTATTTTTACAAAAAAAAAACCGCACCAAGCGGCTTTTCGACTGACTTGTGATATTTTGATCGTACAAGGACAATAACGAAAATAGTTTCATATCAATTTAAGCGTAAATTTACAGTAGGATATCTTCAGTTATGGGATTGAGGGATATCCGATACGATTTGCGTTCAGTTAAATCTGCTAAACGAAACTTTTAGTAGAAAAATCGGTAATTTTTCGTTGGCTTTGTGCGATTTGGCTGAACCCCGACCACATATCCCCAAAGATTTTCATGCAATAAGCTGAATTCAACGAAGGTTTGTGGAGTTAGTACAAACAAATGTGAATGATAAGACCCATTATTGCTCATGTTTTTGATATAAGGTGATTTTACGCACGAGAATCACGCCAACATCGTAAGAAGCTTTTCCATTAGGGCTTTCCCGACAAGAGAACCATAACAAAAACTAAACACAAATTTAAAACATTGTAATATTTGTAACTTTTTTTTTGATAAAAAAATGTTCTTAATAGCCATTATCTTCAGATTTTTGTAACAAGATTTTATCATTACATGATTTAAAAAATATTTAACACCGAATTTTCCGTTGATATAATTTGAGAGGGTTCCTGAGCTTAGTTCCATATTCTAGAAAAATAATCTCATTCAAGCAAAAACAAACTTTCCTGATTGTCATTCACAATATGGAGAATTGGAGACCTGTCAAGACCTATAACAATTTCCTTTGTGTCAGATTGTGATATAAATGAGTTATTTTTGCTCTAAAATTTATTTTTATGAAAAATTGTAACAACATTTGAAAGCTTTTTGGTATAACTTGGGTTATTTTTGATATAAATTCAGTTACAACATCCTGCACCAAGTTTAACATAATAACATAATAACATATGTTCTATCTTCTATATAATAAAAATGAGTTGGTCTGTGTTCGTATCCGCATAACGCAAAAATGACTGGATGGATTTTCTCCCTTCCTTCAGCAGATATGTTTCTTATAGTTTCCGACGGGTTTATATAATATTTCCTCATGCGAAAATCACGAATAAGGTTGAGTAAATCGTGAAAAACTAAAATTAGAATTCATATGGGAATTTCGCACGGGCTCTGGGCAGTTCGCATTCTCGCGTTCTATGCAGGACAACGTCTGCCGGATCGACTAGTGTTGATATAATTTTGATATGGCCTTCTAGTCGGGTTTGCATATATCCACACAGAACAGCTTTTAGAAAATCTGTTACTATCAATTTTAAAATTATAATAATGTTCAATCCTGTGGTCACGGTATCAAGCAGTTTTTTTTATCCATTTTTTATGGTATTGCTAGGGCGAACTCAGCGTATCAGACCAGAGTGAAACGATGTAAACTTATCTTTTTAATCAAACTACCTACTGCGTAGTGAGTTAAATTAGTTTAGTTTAGTCACACTGTCACACTGTTCGTTTAATCATAAAATACACGATCAGTGTAGCAAGCAGGCAAAAATAGAATTGATCTGTGGCGAAATTAAAAAAAAACTGCTGCTCCGAGATAACCTTTCAGTTTATCTACTGTTAAACCTATGAGAATCTGTTCGATTATGTATGAATAAAATAAAACTTCGAAGTCGCAAAATCGTTTTTAAGATAGCTCATATAAACAACCTTAATAGATCGCAGGCTTTCGGGGAATGAAAACTACTTCGCTTTTTTCCTTGACCGGTTTATTGCCGTACAATGGCTAAATACTGAATGATAATGAGATATAGTCTAATAGTATACAATGACAATGTAAAATGTTTCTTCTAAGTATATGGGGGCGTGGCTTCGATGAGAAAATTCTCGCTGTTGATGCGGTGATGCAAAGGTCATTGATGATGATGACGGTGACTGTACACGATAGAGAGCTCTTGCTTTGCGTAACTTTTAGCAGGTAGCAGTACATGTTTTGTTGGTTAGAAGCATGAAATTTTGGAGAATGGAACAACACCACATCAAAGAAGATTATGATAACAAAATGGAAGGAATATTTGATTTTGGTTCGCTTCATGCGCGAACACTAAGTGCGTGAAGTAAGAAATGAGTAGTGAGAAGTAAGAAGTAAAAGGCGACAAATGAGAAATTATTTATTGGTAAGAAGTGAGATATGACATATAAAGAGTGATAAGAGAGATAGCGAGTAACAAGCAATATGAAGCAAGATCATCTCTGAATGAAGAATGAACAAAGAAGAAGGAAGGAGAAAGAAGAAAGAATCAGGAAGAAGAAGAAAAAAGGAAGAAGGAAGAACGAAATGGGAAGAAGGCAGACGGAAGTAGAAAGAAGGAAGAAAGAAGAAGGAAGAAGAGCGAAGGAAGAAAGAAGAAGGAAGAAGGAAGAAGGAAGAAGGAAGAAGAAGGAAGAAGGAAGAAGGAAGAAGGAAGAAGGAAGAGAGAAGAAGGAAGAAGGAAGAAGGAAGAAGGAAGAAGGAAGAAGGAAGAAGGAAGAAGGAAGAAGGAAGAAGGAAGAAGGAAGAAGGAAGAAGGAAGAAGGAAGAAGGAAGAAGGAAGAAGGAAGAAGGAAGAAGGAAGAAGGAAGAAGAAAGGAAGAAGGAAGAAGGAAGAAGGAAGAAGGAAGAAGGAAGAAGGAAGAAGGAAGAAGGAAGAAGGAAGAAGGAAGAAGGAAGAAGGAAGAAGGAAGAAGGAAGAAGGAAGAAGGAAGAAGGAAGAAGGAAGAAGGAAGAAGGAAGAAGGAAGAAGGAAGAAGGAAGAAGGATGAAGGAAGAAGGAAGAAGGAAGAAGGATGAAGGAAAAAGGAAAGGAAGAAGGAAGAAGGAAGAAAGAAGAAGGAAGGAGGAAGAGAATGAAAGAAGAAGGAAGATAGGAGAAAAAAAAAGGAGGGTGAAGAAGGAGGGAAGAAGGAAGAGGATGAAGGAAAAAATAAAAATGATAATGAAAAAGGAAAAAGGAAGAAGTAAGAAGGGAAACGGAAGAAGGAAAGGAAATAGAAAAAAAGGAAAAAAGAAAAGGGGAAAAAAGGAATAGAGAAGAAGAAAGATGACAGAAAGTAGAAGGAAGAAGGGGAAAGGAAGGATGAAGTAGGAAAAAAGAATTTGAAAGAAGGGTGAGTGGAAGGAAGTAGGAAGAGTAAGGAGAAGAAGGAAGATGGGAGAAGGAAGGAGGAAGAAGGAAGGAATACGGAAGAAGGAAAAAGGAAAAAAGGAAAAAGGAAGAAGGAAGATGGAAGAAGGATGAAGGAAGAAAGAAGAAAGAAGAAGGAAGAAGGTAGAAGGAAACAGAAAGGAGGAATAAGGAGGAAGGAAAAAGCAAGAAGAAAGAAGAAGGAAACAGGAATAATGAAGAAGGAAGTAGAAAGGAGATAGAAGGAAGAAGCAAGAAGGATGAAGGGAGAAGGAAGGAAGAAGACGGAAGACGGACGACGGAAGGACTTCACTACTCGGCCAAACGGCAATTCTGCCGTGAGAGAAGAAACTTGTGTAAAAATAGAAAAATAGAAAATAGAAAATAAGAAAAGAGATATAAGGAAGGAGAAAAAGAGAATTGAGAAGGGAGCAGTAAGAAATTTGACTTGAGTAAGACTAAGAAGTAAGAAGTGAGACTTGAAAAAAAAACTGTAAGAGAGAATACAGTATTGAAGAGGAAGAAAGAAGAAGGAAAGCGAGACAATGGCAGAAAGAAGAAGAAAAAAAAAGCAGAAAAAAGAAGAGATAATTAAGAAGGAAGAAGGACTAAGGAAGAGGAATAAAGAAGAATGAAAACAGAAGAAGGATGTTAAACATAGGATGTTAAACAAGGAAAGAAAAAAGAAGGGAGAAGAAAGCAGAAAGAAGAGAGAAGAAAGAAGAAAGAAGAAATAAGAAAGAAGAAAGAGGAAAGAAGAAAGAAGAATGATGAATCAAGTAAGAAGAAAGAAGAATGGACAATGAAGTAAGAAGAAAAAAAGAAGAAAAAAGAAAGAAGAAATAAGGAAGAAGAAGGAAAAAAGAAGAAGGTAGAAGGAAGAGGAGGAGGAGATCCGAAGGAAGAAGGAATAATGAAGAAAAAGAAGGAAAAAAGAAGAAGAAGAATGAAGAAAGAAGAAAGAAGAAAGAAGAAAGGAGAAAGAAGAAAGAAGAAAGAAGAAAGAAGAAAGAAGAAAGAAGAAAGAAGAAAGAAGAAAGAAGAAAGAAGAAAGAAGAAATAAGAAAGAAGAAATAAGAAAGAAGAAATAAGAAAGAAGAAATAAGAAAGGAGAAAGAAGAAAGAAGAAAGAAAAAAGAAGAAAAAAGAAAGAAGAAAGAAGAAAAAGAAAGAAGGAAGAAGAAAGAAGGAAGAAGAAAGAAGAAAGAAGAAAGAAGAAAGAAGAAAGAGGAAAGAAGAAATAAGAAATAAGAAATAAGAAAGAAGAAAGAAGAATGATGAATGAAGTAAGAAGGAAGAAGAATAATGAATGAAGTAAGAAGGAAGAAGAATGAAGAATGAAGTAAGAAGAAAAAAAGAAGAAAAAGAAAGAAGAAAGAAGAAAAAAGGAAGAAGAAGGAAAAAGGAAGAAGGTAGAAGGAAGATAGGAGGAGGAGGAGATAAGAAGGAAGAAGGAATAATGAAGAAAAAGAAGAAAAAAAGAAGAAGGTAGAAGGAAGAAAGAGGAAGGAGGAAGAAGGAAGGAAGAAGAAGGGTGAAGAAAAATGGAAGTACTGATTGCTCACTTTCACCTCTCTCGTTTTTCTTTTCTCACTTCTTATTTGGCCTAATGACCTTCTGGTCTACTGTCTGTACGGCCTAATGACAATTCTGCCTAATCACCTTTAAAGTGATTATAGAATGAAGCCCGTGGTGAATTTCAACATATATTTCCAAAATAGTTTTCGTACAGTGCCGAAACTCAAATTATGATTGTTCAGCATTACTAAGCGATCTACCATTATTTCAGCCCAATACGCGTCATTGTTCTTTCATCTCGTGCTCTTGAAAAAATATTGGAAAAGCACGTGGTTTACAAAATGTCATATAGAGTTTCCAATAATTTCAATTATAATAATTGTTAAAATCACAAACAAATTCCCCAAAATGATCTTATAAGCGCTGTTAGCTTCTTTTGTGCAAAGGTTACTGAAGATAGCTTCTCAAACTCCCATCCCCAATAAACGCCATATTATGTCATTATCAAAATTGGATTTTGATGATGTCGTAACGCTTCTTATGTGGAAAATGATGCTAATGTAAATGTATGAACCGCAACAATGACACACAACCCTCCTTCTTCAAAATGTTGAACTGAGCGTCCCATTGTAATTGACACAGATAAAATTAAAAACAGATTTCACAAAAAATTGCAATTTTTGATAATTGCTGTAAAACACAAAATAAATTTGGAAATAAAATTCGTGTTCCGCAAAGTCTAAGAGTTGACGAACCGCTTTGACATAAAAATTTGTTTTAAATATTCCGTTATTGTTATATAAATAAACACATTTTCACAGCAGGTTGTGCGGTCAAGGACATTAAAATTGTCCAACAATGAGATTACGTAGAAAATTTGCATTTCAAAGCATTTAAGGTGGTGTTGTTGAATTTGAATTCAAAGTGTTCATAATTTGAGAAAATTTTTGCAATGCGTGTTTGTTTTGCAGAATGAAATTATTCATTATTGATAGTCACAACCAATAAAATATGATTATCAAGCGCTTATATGGAAGATCTATTTTTGCGTTACCCAATGTAAGCAATTCTCGTGCTTAGTTTCATAGGGGCGTAACTGTATAGATCGATTTTTCTTCGTCGATGTTTTCTTTTTATTATTGTACCGAATTGCACTAGTTTGTTGATGATTTAATGGTTTGGTGTTGGCCCCTATGAAACTAAGCGCTAGATTTGATCAATAAATATATTTTAATTCATGTGCCATGAAGACCTCTGAACTGAAAAAATGTGCTTAAGTGTTCGGGATATGAATCAAAACGGTACCAAACTATGTTGTTGTTTAAATATTGCATAGAACGCGCATTAAAGATTTCTAAAAATAAAGTATAATGAATGGGTGCAATATATTTTGCTATCAAAGGTCCAGTGTACGAATAATATCCATAAATTTTCATATTATTGCAAAGGGCGACTCAAATAGCTATACCAGACTATTTAATTTTTAATGGCTATGAAAATCCTTGATGATGAAAACAGAACTTATTTGTTCATTGTTTGGCTCAATTATTAAACATGGATGTACAAGACACCATCAAAACTGTTCCTGCCTGTAAGGATACATCAACCATGGTTAAGGATATGATACATTAGACTGGCCCAGGAAACAAAAAGTTGCCTAATTTCATGGGGCACCCCCAGGATTGTGTCTTTGGGTGAGAAAATCAATCTCTGAAAATTTCAGCTCAATCGCTTGTTGCATAAGCTGGCGCATTTGATTCGAAGTTTGTATGGGGATTTCAGCCAAAATGTATAGGAAAATACACCTCCGTCTCTCATTCGATCTGGAAATTGGTTCTGATTGCTTGATTGACCTCAGAATTGCAAAAACGGCAGTTGGTATGCTACAGAACAATTTCACAGAGCATTGTATGATGATTAAATGAACTTTTATATAGGCTTTTTCGGCTGATGCGATTCGATCAAAAAATCCAAAAATACACAAATCAGCCCCTAATAAATCAGCCGAAAACTATATAAAAGAGCTAGCAAAGTTTGAACGGGAGTTGAATAAGGAGAATCTTATATTGCAAACACAAAAATATCTACACAAAAAGCGATTACAGCATCGAAGAAAGTTGTTTGTATTGCGGCAACAGGCTGAGATGGAAATGCGCGAATTGGAATTGGCCTTAGAGAAGGAGCAGTTGGAAAGGCAACTTGTGGAAGGAAAAGCTTTTAGGGATAAGCGAGAAAAGGAGTTAAGGAAAACGCAGCAGAAATTGAGTGCAGTGATGGATCAACTTACCCTGGATGTTGCAGACATACAGAAAAGGCGAAAGAAGAAAAAAGTGGAGCCATGGAAAGACACATTTGATGAGCTAGAGAAAATATCACACGAAGACTACTGTGAAGTGCTTGGAAAGTTTTCGAGACCGACATCCCATAACAATAAAGTTTCACAATCTGTACAATTAGGCACAATTCCTGTGGTGGAAAGCAAAAAAAAGAAGCACACGCGCCGCCATAACAAGAAAAAACAGCCTGTCGACTCTGACGACAGACACCAAGCTCTATGGAATTTAGATAGTACTAGCGAAGAAGAATATTTTGAAGAGTCCGAATTTGATGACGAAAACTCAAGGCAAGAAAAAACATTCGTGAGAAGTCCAACGAAAGCGCAACTGTCCACTAGACAATTTCTGTCTAAGCAACTTCCTCAATTCACAGGCCAACCTGAAGAATGGCCTATATTTATTAGCGCGTATGAAGCATCTAATGCCGCATGCGGTTTCTCCATCGTCGAAAACCTAGCGAGGCTTCAGGAGTGTCTAAAAGGTCAAGCATTGGAAGCTGTTCAAAGCAGGCTGCTTCTTCCGCACTCAGTCCCAAAGATTATTGAAACATTACGGATGCTGTACGGTAGACCAGAGCAGCTTCTCAACATGCTATTAGCAAACGTGCGGAAAGTACCATCGCCAAATATGGACAACTTGGCATCGTTCATCAAGTTTGGTATTACCGTCCAGCAACTTACTGATCACTTGGAGGTAACCGGTCTCACTGCACACCTAGTAAATCCACTGCTTATTCAGGAATTGACCGACAAGCTACCTGCCACTATGCAACTGGAATGGATTCGTTTTCGGAGAAGGGCTAAACTTGTGACACTTAGAACTTTTTCGAAGTTCATTTCCAGAAAGTCAAGGATGCCAGCGAGATTACTTCTTACAGTGAATGGTCATCTAATTATGTTGATGGACTGTTCAAGAATGGAGTACCTGAGGATCAGGGTGTATTCCGGCAAACGCATAGTGGGGAAGCAAGTGCAGCAGAAGATCAATTATCGATTTTCTCCCAAAGGAACAAAAAGCCTTGTAGGATTTGCGGTCAATGCAATCATAGGATTCGGAATTGTGAATACTTCAAGACGTTAGTTTTTGTCGCTTAAGCGGGGCGAAGATGAATGCAACGATGCCTGTGAAAGACGCGAATGATCAGTTATTGACCGACCCAACAGACCAGCTGAAACGCTGGTTCGAGCACTTCGAACAACTTTTTCAAGTGCCAACCAGGCCATCACCACCTCGGCATGATCTGCCTAGGATCCGACGTATAACACGTGTCAATACCGAAGCTCCATCACTGCTAGAGATTCAAACAGCCATCCAAAGCATGAAATCGAATAAAGCCCCAGGGGTCGACCGCATATCAGCCGAGATGCTCAAAGCTGACCCCATGACATCCGCTCAACTACTGCATCGTTTATTTCGTAATATCTGGGACACCGCAACTTTCCCGGTCGACTGGATGCAAGGTATCTTAGTGAAGGTGCCCAAAAAGGGTGACCTGACTGTATGCGATAACTGGCGAGGCATTATGTTGCTGTGTACCGTTCTCAAAGCTCTGTGCAAAATTATCCTAGCCCGGATTCAGGAGAAGATCGATGCGACTCTCCGGCGGCAGCAAGCCGGATTCCGTGCCGGAAGATCCTGTGTGGACCATATTGTCACGCTCCGCATCATTTTGGAGCAGGTCAACGAATTCCAAGAGTCCCTTTACTTGGTATTCATTGACTATGAAAAAGCTTTCGACCGTCTCAATCACGAGAATATGTGGGGCGCCCTGAGACGCAAGGGGGTTCCTGAGAAAATCATCGGCCTCATCGAAGCACAGTACGAGGCCTTTTCGTGTAGAGTGCTGCACAATGGGGTCCTGTCCGACCCTATCCGGGTCGTAGCTGGTGTGAGGCAAGGATGTATTCTATCCAGTACTGAGATTTTCATTTTCTTTGAGAGAGGTCACGCGATATTTACATTTTATTCTCTCTCGCTTTCAAAGAAAACATAAACAATGAAAGGAATTCTGCTATATTTTCACGAATTTTTATTTCATGAAAGCGCATCAAACTATTGTAAACAAGCTGTTTCTTCTTCAATAATGTTACTTCTAACTCGAAAATCAAAAACAATACAATCATTTTACCGACTAGTCATCGTTATTTGCACAGATCTATTAAAACTATTTGGAAATTTAGATTTTAAAACAAAGTAACATTCCCATCATGACTGCTTGTAATGTGACAGGTGACCGGGAGACGGCTACATTTTCATTTGGTCTCTTGAAAATGAAAATGCAATGTTTTCGCTTTCACATGACAGTCACGAAAACTACCAGTACTGATTCTATCACCGTTACTGTTCCTCATCGTAATCGATGAGATTCTCTGGTAGATGCGATTGACCGTGAACCAAACCGCGGGCTGTTATGGCAGCCTATAACCATGGAGCACCTAAACGACTTCGAATTGGCGGATGACGTTGCACTACTCGCGCAACGGCGCTCTGATATGCAGAGTAAGCTCAACGACCTTGCCGATCGCTCCTCCTCGGCAGGTTTAGTCATCAACGTCAACAAAACCAAATCGTTGGATGTAAACACGGTGACTCCTTCCAGTTTCACAGCAGCCGGGCAACCAGTGGAGAATGTTGAAAGCTTCCAATATCTTGGTAGCCAAATGGCGTCAGACGGCGGTACCAAGATCGACATAGGCGCACGGATCAAGAAAGCAAGGGCTGCCTTTGCGAGTTTAAGAAATATCTGGAAAAACAGGCAGATAAGTGAACGCACCAAAATACGAATTTTCAACTCTAACGTGAAATCTGTGCTGTTATACGCTAGCGAAACATGGTGTGTATCAGTGTAGAACACTCAACGGCTGCAGGTGTTCATTAACAGATGCCTGCGGTATATAATTCGGGCCTGGTGGCCTCACAACTGGATCTCAAACAACGAGCTCCATCGTCGTTGTCACCAGAGGCCGATAGCAACAGAAATTCAGGATCGGAAGTGGGGCTGGGTCGGCCACACTCTACGTAGGGGCGGAAACGAAATCTGTAAGCAAGCATTAGACTGGAACCCAGCGGGACATCGCAGCAGAGGCAGACCCAGAGGCTCATGGCGGCGAAGCCTCAATAAAGAAATAAAAGAAGTCGACCGAAATCTAACCTGGCAACAGGTTAAAGCGATAGCCGGGCATCGCTCAGGATGGAGATCTTTCAAGTCGGCCCTTTGCACCACCGGAGGTGTACAGGATCCATAAGTAAGTAAGTTAGTTTTGTCACAAAGATGGGACGCAGTTCGGAAATGGAATCTCTGCTGTCTCTGTCTGAACGAACATGGTTACGCAAAATGCAAATAAAATTTTAGATGCCAACAGTGTAACGGGGAACATAACACTCTGCTTCATATCGAGTCGTCTGTCCGATGTCATGAATAGAAATGAGGCAAACGAATGAAAGTTTGACTTTGGTTATTCAGGATGTTCTGTTGAAAGAAAGTGCAGCTAATGGTGCTTATAACTTGTAACTCTGGTGCCACTGAAGAACCCCACCAGAATTACGGGAGGGAGTATGTTAGCACCACTAAGCATTGAAATCCCTTTGCTGTTCACACTTTCTAAGTAAAACCATGGTTACGTGAATTAAATGTTGTAGCTTTTAGTAAGAAAGGCAGAAGTAGGATGTGTGAGCATTGAACGTAAAAATATAAACAAAGACGTTAAATATAAGAGGTCATATTCATGGAACAGTGATGAAGTGAACTATTTTTAAGTTGCAAACTGGATTGAGATTGAATCCAAGATTGGTTACGATTGAAAACTATAAATATAAGTGAATTTCTGAATTAGTGAATTAATATCTGATGTAAATATAATATTTTAGTTTTAAGCTGCTGTCAACGAAACACTGCTCTAAAAATTTATTTCGGGAACTAGTGCGAACACATGTAAATATGATACTTTTGAGACGAAACATAGTAAAGCTAATGTACTTAAAAGCCTAAAAAAAATATTTCTAGGGCTAGGCCAGTTTAAAAGTACTCCACCAGCCCTTTCTAAAAAGTTAGGAAAACTAAACTGCCCTGATTATAAAAATAGTGGTTATAAATTATGCATAGTGGTTATAACATTTTACTTCCCCAAATCGAGAATTGACATTTAGGTAAATTTGGGCTGTCTTATTCTGTGTCGTTTCAAAAGATCCTATTGTCTGGTACCGAACGTGTTCATCGTAGTTATGAGCAGTTCACAGGAGATAGCCATTAATCGATCCTAAGCGCACCTAAGCTGCTATCACAGCACGAGAATCGTTGCGTTGTAGGGTGACAAGCATGGAACGTCTCTGCCAAAGATGTCTTCATCAGCAAAGGACGTTTGTTTTTTATTTCACTGCATGGAATGTACTGATCTGCGCAGCATGTCAGTTTTTGCTCGTCGCTATTGTAAACGGCAACTTGTTACCCAAACTGTTTGTTTGGGGTCAGAGCCATTCTTTAGAAAGTTGTCTTACTCTTGACATTGCAACTATATTTAATGCTAGTACGACTTAGTTCAACAGCAGAATACGATATGTATAAGGTGTTATGTGTTATCTCCCCTCCACCATATGAAATGAAATTAGTTAAAAACTATATAAGTTTGCAATATAGTTTGAAATATATAGATTTTTTTTGCATTTGTTACTTGTTTCACATACGGATATATCTCGGTTCAGATTTAAGAAATAGATGCTTGGAGGAAATCGAGTCAACCTTACAGTTGTGAAAATAGAGTGTATAAAAATGGATATGTTTATCGTTGCAGCGCAATTTATATGCATTGCTTGGACACGTAAAAATCGATCGAATGCTATAATTTCCTCTTACTTACAGTGCTCGGAAAATCAATTCAATTTTGGTGCAATATGGGCGAATATTTGAAACTAGGCGATATCGCAAAAAAAATGTGCTATCGGAGCTCCCACCTACACTGTCATAGATTGCATTATTTCACCGGCAATCGACAAAACACAGCCCATTCAAACCGCGATAGCAGCGTTCATTATCCGTTAATGTTTGGCGCGCGCGAGAGACAAGAGTTCACCTCAATGCTCGGCAGCGCGGTATCGCTCACCCGCCAAAAGCTGAGAATTTATCCATCTCCCGTCACACACATGCGGGGATCGTGCAAGGTGTATCTGCTGCCATCCAAACCTCGGCATATTCCGCGTTTCTGCTGTTGCTTATCATCCCGCACACGTAGAAGCAGCTCACCGTCGCGGTCGTCGTCGTCGTGGTCGCCGTTAGCAAGCAGCCAAGTGGCCACCAAGAGTTTAGTACGAGCGTGCTATCTGCGTAGGTGCGAAGCCGGAGCAGAGCGCCACCGACCGGGGTTAGGACTGCTCTTAGTTGACTGCCGATGTCAGACCGGAACAGTCAGTCAGCCGGTAAACGCAGCGTGAAATTCGCTTGCGACGGGCGCACGTAAGTTGAGTAATCCATCCGCCGCGCGACAAAAGGGAGGTGCCGATATCGCAACATCGCTCCGGCTGGATCACGGAACGAAGGGGCACGCGCGTATGCTGGAGTCCCGTATCGAACGCGCGGGGTTGATGTCGCATAATGCGATACCCATCGCAATGTTCAACCGGCAGCATCGATACGACGTTGAGCGAAGTTGGTTTCGGTTGGTTACAGTTGTTGTGTCTGATAGTGAATTTGCAGAATTTCAGAAATAGCTTTGCAAAACGGGAGATAACAAAGGAATCGCCCAGCGGCGGTGGTGCGTTAGATTAGTGGACAGTGAGAAGAAGCACGACGGATACTAACAGCAACAGTTCACGACTTTTGTGATAAGAAGTGATTAATTTACCTGTCAGCAGGAAACAATGTACATGCGAATATGAGTACCCATGTTTACTCAAGTAATAAGCGAATGTATCGCGAAAAGTTGTTATTTGAACGAGGATGTTTTCCAGCCAATATCTTGACACGATAAATCAATTCAAAGGCGAATAAGCTAGATCAAAGGTGAGTGTTTTGCCTTCAGAATGACGAGTAACAAGGCAGATATGGGAAATATTTCAATTTACAAGTGACATGTCCTGATTCGCAACTTCCGTTCCAAGAAAAGGATTTCATTTTTTCGAATTTCACCATTTTGAACAAAGTAGATTTAAGTTTTTTTTTATTCGCAAATGTGTATGAAATAATACCCAGAACAAAAGAAACTTTATACTTGTGATAAAAACACAATTCATTCGAATCAGTTTTAAAGAATTCCAAAATGAATAAAATCACACTAAGCCATTGCTAAATGCAGTGCATGAATTCGTATAATATTTCCAGTCATTGTATATAATTTGGAATCTGCTTATTTACATAAAATTTCCACTCTTCATGGTTATATGAAGAGTATAAATTATTGCTAAAAATAAAGGTTTTGTGTGCAGATTTATCGTGGAAATCGATGTGATTCCTACAAACATGTTAATTGTTATGCTAATTAATATTGATTAGTCTTTTTAGTTTTGTACAGAAAATCAATGGCATGTTTCATTATAATTGACCGCTCCAGATTATGCGTCGATTGCTTTTCCATAATGGATTAGGCACACCCATGTCCATCAGTCGTTATTTGACGAATCGCATGACTGTGAACATGCTGACCGATCCAAATAATCGTTAATTTCTATTGTAAGTACAGTAATCGAGTCAGTTGATGGCCGCACTCAATGGGTCGATATGAGAGCAAACTTCGGTCTGTTTACAGGAGTAAGTGTAATCAAACAATCAAGCTCGTATTTACACATTGGTACTACAAAGCGCCGGGGCGGGCACTTAGAGGCCGGAAATCATGCCTCACCTCGCCGTGGGCATCAACCCTTTGATCCTCGCAGTGGTTTGCATTGGAAAACTTCCGGTTTTTCATAAGTTTTGAAACTCTGCTGCGACGTCAATTAATAATTAGCGAAATTAAACATTGAACTGCAATGGATCACGCCGCAAGCTGATAAAGCAACGTATCAGCCTCCTCGGTCGTATCTTCGATCATGATCAACCAGAGACATAAACATTTATGTTCATAGCCGAGCCGTATCGAGCAGCAGCTGGAACAAAAATAAAATCTTCAATAGATAACGTTTTTCTGAACCAGCTGACCGTCCATCGTAACGCTGTTTTTCGATATCTGTTGATAATTCGCACAGACAATCGAAGGTCTCTTCCAGAAAATTAGAGTGCGCCCGGTAGCACCACTGGTGTACATAGAGAGGATTTATCTTGATGCATGTTCTTAAAGAAAAGTGATTGCGAATTCACACGATTCTTCATCAAGTATATTTTTCAAATTGCGCGTATTGCGCACGATTTTCAAAATTGACAAGGGTCATATTATATCTTAATAAAACGAAATTATATCTGAATCAGAGCAAAACGAATATTTTAAGGCAATTAAAACAAGAATGCTTATTGATTGTTAGGATAAAAAGCCTGTGGGTAAAAATACTTTAAGACAAAAGGAAACTTTATCTTACTGAAACTTGGTTGAGTTTTGATGATTTTTTGGCCCTTTTTTTTCTCTTATCCTTAAGGTCTCTCCTGACAGAATCCAAGTTCCAAAGTGCTCGCGTTTTCGGGGGCACACCACTCGATACGGAGGCAGCGGACAACTGTCATTTTTGAAGATTCAGCATTGCTGCGTCGAAAAAATAAAAATGACAGTTGTGCGTTGCTTCCGTATCGAGTGGTGTGCCCCCGAAAACGCGAGCACTTTGAAACTTGGATTCTGTCATGAGTGACCTTAAGATGAAAAATGAAGGTGAAAGGCATTTTGATCTTGCAAAAGATGTTTATTCATTGTATCTGCCAAATGTTTTTATTAATTCTGTCCTCGGAACGATCATTTTATCAATTTCCCATGGGCAATGACCACTTCTTTTAGAAAAATTAAATATACTCAGATTCAGTAAAATTTTGTGAATTTCCACACGACACTTTGTTGTATATTAATCAAGATCTGTAACTGTAACTTTTACATTTAATTTTACGACTACGAAGTTTTTATTCATCGAAATGATTCCCGGAGAAAATTCTGAGGAATATCCCGGAGAAAATTAGAAGAAATCTCCCGGAAAAAAATTGTGGGAATTTTCCGGAGGAAACTCGAAGAAACTTCCTGGAGAAAACTTGAAGGAATTTCCCGGAGAAAATTTGGAGGAATTACCCGGACGAAAATTCCAAGTAATTTCCCGGAGGAAATTCGAAGGAATTTCCCCACGAAAATTCGGGGAATTTCCCGGAGAAAATTCGAAGGATTTTCCCGGAGGAAGTTCGAAGGAATTTCCCGACGAAAATTCGAAGGAATTTCCCGGAGGAAATTCGAAGTAATTTTCCGGAGGAAATTCGAAGTAATTGCCCGAAGGAAATTCGAAGTAATTTCCCGAAGGAAATTCGAAGGAATTTCTCGAAGGAAATTCGAAGGAATTTCCCGAAGGAAATTCGAAGGAATTTCCCGGAGGAAATTCGAAGGAATTTCCCGGAGGAAATTCGAAGGAATTTCCCGGAGGAAATTCGAAGGAATTTCCCGGAGGAAATTCGAAGGAATTTCCCGGAGGAAATTCGAAGGAATTTCCCGGAGGAAATTCGAAGAAATTTCCCGGAGGAAATTCGAAGAAATTTCCCGGAGGAAATTCGAAGAAACTTCCCGGAGGAAATTCGAAGAAATTCGGAGGAAATTGAAGGAATTTCGGAGGAAATTCGAAGGAATTTCCGGAGGAATTCGAAGGAATTTCCGGAGGAAATTCGAAGGAATTTCCGGAGAAATTCGAAGGAATTTCCGGAGGAAATTCGAAGGAATTTCCGGAGGAATTCGAAGGAATTTCCCGGAGGAATTCGAAGGAATTTCGGAGGAAATTCGAAAGGAATTTCGGAGGAAATTCGAAGGAATTTCCCGGAGGAAATTCGAAGGAATTTCGGAGGAAATTCGAAGGAATTTCCGGAGGAAATTCGAAGGAATTTACCGGAGGAAATTCGAAGGAGTTTGCCGGAGGAAATTCGAAGGAATTTCCGGAGGAAATTCGAAGGAATTTCGGAGGAAATTCGAAGGAATTTCGGAGGAAATTCGAAGGAATCTCGGAGGAAATTCGAAGGAATTTCCGGAGGAATTCGAAGGAATTTCCGGAGGAAATTCTAAGGAATTTCCGGAGGAAATTCTAAGGAATTTCCCGGAGGAAATTGACGGAATTTCCGGAGGAAATTCGAAGGAATTTCTCGGAGGAAATTCGAAGGAATTTCCGGAGGAAATTCGAAGGAATTTACCGGAGAAATTCGAAGGAATTTCCGGAGGAATTCGAAGGAATTTCCCGGAGGAAATTCAAGCAATTTCCGGAGGAAATTCGAAGGAATTTCCGAGGAAATTCGAAGGAATTTTCGGAGGAAATTCGAAGGAATTTCCTGGAGGAAATTCGAAGGAATTTCCCGGAGGAAATTGAAGGAATTTCCGGAGGAAATTCGAAGGAATTTCCCGGAGGAAATTCTAGGGAATCTCCCTGAGAAAATTCGAAGGAATGTCCCGGAGGAAATTCGAAGGAATTTCCGGAGGAATTTCTAGGAATTTCGGAGGAAATTCTAAGGAATTTCGGAGGAAATTCGACGGAATTTCCCGGAGGAAATTCGACGGAATTCTCGGAGGAAATTCGAAGCAATTTCCGGAGGAAATTCGAAGCAATTTCCGGAGGAATTCGAAGGAATTTCCCGAGGAAATTCGAAGGAATTTCCCGGAGGAAATTGAAGGAATTTCCGGAGGAAATTCGAAGAATTTCCGGAGGAAATTCGAAGGAATTTCCGGAGGAAATTCGAAGGAATTTCGGAGGAATTCGAAGGAATTTCCTGGAGGAAATTGAAAGAATTTCCGGAGGAATTCGAAGGAATTTCCGGAGGAAATTCGAAGGAATTTCCCGGAGGAAATTCGAAGAATTTCCCTTTGGAAATTCGAAGGAATTTCCAGGTGGAAATTCGAAGGAATTTCCCGGTGGAAATTCGAAGGAATTTCCCGGTGGAAATTCGAAGGAATTTCCCGGTGGAAATTTAAAGGAATTTCCCGGTGGAAATTCGAAGGAATTTCGGAGGAAATTGAAGGAATTTCCGGAGGAAATTCGAAGGAATTTCCGGAGGAAATTCGAAGGAATTTCCGGAGGAAATTCGAAGGAATTTCCGGAAGAAATTCGAAGGAATTTCCCGGAGGAAATTCGAAGGAATTTCCGGAGGAATTCGAAGGAATTTCCGAAGAAATTCGAAGGAATTTTCTGGAGGAAATTCGAAGGAATTTCCCGCAGGAAATTCGAAGGAATTTCGCGGAGGAAATTCGAAGGAATTTTGCGGAGGAAATTCGAAGGAATTTCCTGGAGGAAATTCGAATGAATTTCCCGGAGGGAATTCGAAGGAATTTCCCGGAGGGAATTCGAAGGAATTTCCTGGAGGAAATTCGAAGGAATTTCCGGAGGAAATTCGAAGGAATTTCCGAGGAAATTCGAAGGAATTTCCGGGGAAATCCGAAGGAATTTCCCGAGGAAATTCGAAGGAATTTCCGGAGGAAATTCGAAGGAATTTCCGGAGGAAATTCGAAGGAATTTCCCGAGGAAATTCGAAGGAATTTCCCGAGGAAATTCGAAGGAATTTCCCGAGGAAATTCGAAGGAATTTCCCGGAGGAAATTCGAAGGAATTTCCCGGAGGAAATTCGAAGGAATTTCCCGGAGGAAATTCGAAGGAATTTCCCGGAGAAAATTCGAAGCAATTTCCCGTAGGAAATTCGAAGGAATTTCCCGGAGGAAATTCGAAGTAATTTTCCGGAGAAAATTCGAAGCAATTTTCAGGAGGAAATTCGAAGCAATTTCCCGGAGGAAATTCGAAGCAATTTCCCGGAGGAAATTCGAAGCAATTTCCCGGAGGAAATTCGAAGCAATTTCCCGGAAGAAATTCGAAGCAATTTCCCGGAGGAAATTCAAAGGAATTTCCTGGAGGAAATTCGAAGGAATATCCCGTAGGAAATTCGAAGGAATTTCCCGGAGGAAATTCGAAGGAATTTCATGGAGGAAATTCGAAGGAATTTCTTGGAGGAAATTCGAAGGAATTTCTTGGAGGAAATTCGAAGGAATTTCGCGGAGGAAATTCGAAGGAATTTCCCGGAGGAAATTCAAAGGAGTTTCCCGGAGGAAATTCGTAGGGAATTCGTAGGAATTTCCCGGAGGAAATTCGAAGGAATTTCCCGGAGGAAATTCGAAGGAATTTCCCGGAGGAAATTCGAAGGAATTTCCCGGAGGAAATTCGAAGGAATTTCCCGGAGGAAATTCGAAGGAATTTCCCGGAGGAAATTCGAAGGAATTTCCCGGAGGAAATTCGAAGGAATTTCCCGGAGGAAATTCGAAGGAATTTCCCGGAGGAAATTCGAAGGAATTTCCCGGAGGAAATTCGAAGGAATTTCCCGGAGGAAATTCGAAGGAATTTCGCGGAGGAAATTCGAAGGAATTTCCCGGAGGAAATTCGAAGGAATTTCCCGGAGGAAATTCGAAGGAATTTCCCGGAGGAAATTCGAAGGAATTTCCCGGAGGAAATTCGAAGGAATTTCCCGGAGGAAATTCGAAGCAATTTCGCGGAGGAAATTCGAAGGAATTTCTCGGAGGAAATTCGAAGGAATTTCCCGGAGGAAATTCGAAGGAAATTCGAAGGAATTTCCCGGAGGAAATTCGAAGGGATTTCTCTGAGGCAATTGGAAGGAATTTCCCGGAGGAAATTCGAAGGAATTTTCCGGAGGAAATTCGAAGGAATTTCCCGGAGGAAATTTGAAGGAATTTCCCGGAGGAAATTCGAAGGAATTTCTCGGAGGAAATTCGAAGGAATTTCCTGGAGGAAATTCGAAGGAATTCCCCGGAGGAAATTCGAAGGAATTTCCCGGAGGAAAGTCGAGGGAATGCCGCGAATACAACGTGCCCACACATCATCTATTCATCGACTTCAAAGCCGCATATGATACAATCGAACGGGACCAGCTATGGCAGCTTATGCACGAACACGGATTTCCTGATAAACTGACACGGTTGCTTAAAGCGACGATGGATCGGGTGATGTGCGTAGTTCGAGTTTCAGGGGCATTCTCGAGTCCCTTCGAAAACCGTTGAGGGTTACGGCATGGTGATGGGCTGTAGATTGCGTGATTGGCGACGTACAGCCTTGGACCGAGCCGAATGGAGAAGACTCTTATATACCGCACAGGCCACTTCGTCCGTAGTCTGAATAAATAATAATAAAAATGGTGAAATAAATGGAATAGTATTCACTAATTAAAAATTAGTCTTATGACTTTTTTCCTCTTCTTCTGTTTTCTTCAATGGCTCTAGATTCCAACTTGAACTAGGCCTGCTTTTTAACTTAGTACCGTGCAAACTCAATCTTCGGACGCTTATTGTGCACTTTCCAATATACAATCGTCCTGTTTACTCACAATTTATATTACACCGTTTAAATCACCATTGCTATCACTTAGTGTAGTATTCATCTTTTAGCTACGTATTTAATATGTGCGAGATATTGCGAAGAATGTTTGCAATTTATGAAAATTTCCGGCTTCTGTTTGATTCAAACCTCGGACACCGGAGGGGTTGTATTCATATTTCGGACACAAAGATTCAAACTTCGGACACCTGACTACACAGTACCGGGAAGAATAATTGAAAACAATTTTCATTGCACAGTTTAGACTGTCTTTTAATCATTTCATCGCATTGTTTTTACATGTCTTATTAAAATGTAACTAAACTAAAACAAGCGAAAACTATTAGTCTTTCCGATCCATGTTCACGAAACATTTCGATGAAATATTTCAGAAAATTTCCCATGCGTTCGAATTTTGAGTGTGTCCGAAATTTGATTATCCACGATATTCTATAAGCATTTCCTCAGTTATTAATTGAAAGCTTTCCTATGCCCGCCTTTGCATGAGTATGTATCTTGTGTGAGCAAGTACAATGGATACACGATGCCCAGGGAGTCGAGAATGTTTTCAACCTGAACACATCCTTGACCGGATCGAGAATCGAGCTCGCCATCTTCGGATCGGCTTGCATGGCTACTTATAACCTAGGATAGGATGTGACAATTAGAGATGTCGTAGAATCTCGACTAATCGATTAGTAACTAATCGATTACTCTCGATTCTTATCGAATATTGAATCGATTAATCGTTGGGTAGTAATCGATTAAAAATTAATCGATTATCACAACGATGAATCGATTATTCGAAGTAATCACTTAATTTGCGACATCCTTATGATGTCGTAAAATCCCGATTAATCGATTAGTAACTAATCGATTACTGTTGATTCTTCTCGATTATTGAATCGATTAGTCGTTGGGTAATAATCGATTCAAAATTAATCGATTATCACAACGATTAATCGATTAATCGAAATAATCGATTAATTTGCAACATCTCTAGTGACAATTCAATTTTGACTGCCTTGTTGTTCCCTCAGTCGGTTGCTTCGTGGAGGTGGTGCCCAGTACTTCCAAATCATTTTTATGCGAAATCCGCGAAATAATTTGTTATTCAAATTCATGTTTTCTTGTCCATTTCTGCCATCATTCGTCGCAACAGGTGTTACGTTCTAACAGAAAGAAGTTTTTACGTGGAATTAGATGGGTTTCAGAGTGAAAATGGCTAAAATGTGGTAAATGATGCTTCAAATCGAGTATTTTAAATTAGCATAACTTTTTAGCATCATGCATATATCATTTGCAGTCCAGCATAAATTTATTTTACGCAAAAAAATACAATGAATTTTTTTTGCAAATTTTTATGAATACATATCAATTTTCTACACCAGCAACACGGCCAAGTTAAGGTGATCATAGAATGAAGCCCGTGGTGAATTTCAAATTCACCACATGTTTATCTACATACATTTCCAAAAGCCCAAATCTGGCGTAATAGTTTTCGTACAGTGCTGAAACTCAAATTATGATTGTTCAGCATAATTAAGCAAACGATCTACCATTATTTCAGCCCCATACGCGTAATGGATCTTTCATCTCGTGCTCTTGAAAAAAATATTGGAAAAGCACGTGGTTTACAAAATGGCCGATTTCTGGCTTCATTCTATAATCACCTTAACAATAAGCTACCCCTTGAACTAACCTTCTGATCGAAGTAATCGATTGTCATTTTTACCCAATCAGCAACCGGTACGATAAAGACAGAAAATCGGTACCAATTTTTATGACTTATTGGCACTGACTTATTCGAAAGATTTTCCGGGAAAAAAATGAAGTATACAGATTTTTTGTCATAAGACGAGTTTGTAGATTTTTTTCTCTTGGGAAGTTCCTTTGGTTTTTTTTGCAGGAAATTCCTTCAAATTTTTCATATGTGAATGTATATAAAATTTCACATTAGCATATGGTTTGCCCTGACATTTCATTTCCTAGTCACATCATTGCAGTGGGTACTACGCATACTGTTCTCTGTTTTGCCTAATTCAGATAAACAATGAGCAGCATCCTGTTGAAACCGGAATGCACCGGTGTCGCTGGCGAAGAGTTTCCGGTCATTCGACGATTTTTATAATCTTATATCGCCATAGATAATGTGCGATTGGCGAGCATCTGTTTCATCAATCGCATGCAGAAACAGCAGTCTGGACTTCGACTTATTGATTCGCACCGTCCTTCCCGGGCATGCAATCGAGCATGTGGAACAGTTCTAATTTAAAGCAGAAATAGAAGGTGCGAACATATGCGTTCACAGATTGTTTTTACGTGATTACTAATCTTATATGCAAAACTTTAAATTTTCGAATGTTTTTGGTGAAGCCCATCGGCCTTCTTTGTAAGCATCAGGCGACATATGTCAAAATTCGGGCTGAAGTTGCTTCGTGAAGATGAATATTTTTTCCTCTGCATAAACCAGATTAGTAAATTAGTACAATTTTCCAAAGATTCGTTGGCTTGATTCAATTTGAGAACGTATCTACACATTTGATGGAATGCATTCAATAAATACAATTAAAAATGAAAAACATACGTTGAATTCTGTTCTGCGTTGTAATGACAACTTCTAGCATGAATCAAGTCTGGTTAAAATCTAGACAAATGATAAAAAGAAACAGGCTCTCAGTATTGAATAAAATCGTTAAATAGTTTATGTTAAACAGAACTAACGATAGCGGGCCGGCAACGACAGACACTACGTTAACATCAACATTTACGCGTGTCTTCCCTTCCGTCTAGCATGAGGTTGAATTAACGACGGAATTATACAATCGGACGATAGCCAAAAATAGAAATTAGGCTACTCAATATAATCTGAATTATAGATAGTCTGATTTTAGCCCAGTGAAGTCCACATGACAAAGCGGTTGAAAAAATGACTATAATAGGCAACCGGCATCGCATTCTTCGATTCAGACGTAGCTGATACGCTGATACATGTAATTAAAAACTTGCACCTTAGCAGATACCTATTCCACGAAAGCCTATACAGTTTTTATCTCCAATGTATACAGTGAAGTCTCTTCTACTCGATACTGTGGTACTCGTCTCTAACTCGATATGAATATAGTACAATATAGGTTACTTTGATTACTTTGCTTAACTATTTTCAAACCTTTCTTCTTCCTAATTCAATGGCCCCTCTGACATTTAGTGTAAACTAATTCACTGTATCATGACTCTAGCTCAACTATACCGGGTGAAGTCGAGAGATTTTTTCTCCGCCTTGTTACCAGCAGCATGGTCTTCTTTGTGTCTCGGCGCAAATTACGGAAGGCTGTATATGCTATATCGAACAAGAACATATTAATTGTCGCGCTCAGTTCCACAAGGGTGTAACTGCTGGTGTAACTGCATACATCGATTTATCTTTACCGATTTTGTATCTCGGTAATATATGGATTAAAAGCTAAAATCCTGATTTATGTTCCTGATGCAAACATACATTACTCTTTAAACAAATATATTATGGCTTTCGAAGAAAAAAATAACAAATTTGATTCTTCTTTGCCTGAACTAAACCTGCCATGGCAGTAATTATCAATAACAACAAAAACAATATTCTGTTTATTTAGCCAATTTGTTTATTATTTACAAATAATATCCAATAGTCCCTTTATCTTCTGTTCTGAGAATTTCTAATACAATTAAAGGCTTTTCTCATGATGACTTTTCTCATAATAAGCACTTCGTAAGCATTTTTTAACACATTTTTTTTATATGGAACGTAAGAGAATTGAATAATTCATCTCCCCTCCCTTCCCCCAAGGACTTAAACAATCAGTTTATAACGCCTTCGCTCGACAAGAAATATAAATCAGAGTTAAATATAGTTAATGCCTGTAAATAATATAACCTTGATCAACGTGGAAGTTTCACAAGGCATCATAACACTAACTAATTTGGGATTCATTGAACCCAGCACCCTTCTCTTCCACGCTTCGCACTTTTCTAGTTCCAATTACATGGCTCTGTGTTCACATTTATTTGTTCGATTTACCATTCGGTTTTCTCCACGTCGTCACGTCGATCGATAGGCTGGGTCATTCATAAATAGTTTGCGTGAGTCATTAACTATTTTTAGTTCGAAACCTCAAGGCACAGAATACCAAAGGCAGAGAAATCTATTTTATTCACCCGTTTCAGGTCAGACACCAACTGTTTCGTTCTGTTTTCCGATTCTGTTCCGTACGTCTCCTCCTGTCATGATAATGTCGCACTGATGAGTGAAGGAATGACCGGTCGTAATGATAACCGGGTTACTTGACCCAGATAGACATTTTATAGTTTATTATTTCAGTACTAATTAATTATGACAGTTTCCTTAAAAATATGTTCTAAATGTTAAGATCATAACCCGATTCGTTGAATTAATACTTCATTCTTGTTAGTCGCAACTGAAAAACAAACAGTAGACAGCATAAGACCGACCTAGGGTATTCATTCATGGTTTGAATCAAAATTAAGGCGTTTGACGTGTCCTCAAAATAGATCCAAGTATTTCCTACATATAAACACTTTACTGCAACAAACTTTACTTTACATTAAAGCTTAGCTCATAATCTTTCTAAAAACAATTTAGTAGAACACATTTATGCTTAATTTCATTGAATAACTGAATAATTAAATAACTGAAATTCGTATCATGGATTGAAGTACTGACAGCTGCTTCTAAATATAAACTAATATTGAACCGTCTAAGACGAGTTTAGTATACTCTCCATTAAATTCCACTAATCATTTTAGTATCTTTGCAGATACGTATTTCGACCACAACTGTGTAGTCCTCTTCAGTGTTTCGTACTTGACTCGACTTAAATAAACTTAAATAACATTCCACTAAAAAGAGCTTAAAATATTTTTTCTACTAAAATTGGCTAAAATGCAGAGAAAACCCATAGATATGCAGATTTGATTACCTATTTATCATCTCGCATTGGATGAGTGACTCAAAATGTGTGAAAAACGTCTAAATTATCGATTTTTTTCATTCATTTTTTGCATTTTCAAAAAGTAAACAAAGTGCTCGAGTCAGGGGTTTGCAGCGCTCCTATTGGCTAGTCATAGATCCTGGCCGCTTTCGCAAGTTCAAACCATGATCAGTGTTCACCTTGTATAAATGTAACAATTATAATTATTCAAAAATTGTTTTTCTATTATACGATGGTGTCAATCGATTCTAGATAAAAAAGGCTTTCTTTTGATATATTCATTTCACTTCTGTGTCATGAAATGCGTCTTTTACGAGCGTTTTGAAATTGTGCCACTTGTGGGGAAAACGTGGTGCAAGTTTTGGACATTGTGAAATCGCTTAATGTTTCAATAAAGCAATTGGCAATTGGCCAAATGGGGATGAGAATGGGCCACTGCTTTAACAATTTAGAAGGTCTCCTTCTTGTTGGCATTACACCCGCCACTGGAATATCTCTAGACCAACATTTGAAAAGGGCGTAACAGCCATGTTATTCCTTCTGATTCTTCGTCCAGAATCAGAAGGAATAAATTTTGGCTGTAACGCCCTTTTCAAATGTTGGTCTAAATTTCTACCTCGCACCTTACTGTTCATTCAGTACTTCCACAGTTGCTAACTGCAAGATTTTTTTCATTTGTATACCATGAGGCTAACACGATGATACTTTTATGCCGTGGAAAATTTCTTAGACCGGACCGGAAATCGAATCCAGCCATCTTCAGCATGGTTTTGTTTCAAAGCCGAGCATTCAAGAACCCAACTTAGTTCATGAGAGCGATGGTCCAATCTCACCCGTCATGCTCATTGTCATCCCAATTGACGGCACCTAAATTCGGCCTAGTTCATTTGGTTCAACCAGAAACACTCCCAATCGAATGGAACCTGCTGAAAATAATTAGTTTGGGCTACACTCAATTAAAGTGATTCATTTAATAAAATAGAGTTTGTACCTATGCTGTTAAGGTGGTTCATACTAAGGATATGAGATATTTTGAAATGTTAAATTCAAGTGATTCAAAACGAAATTCTGCGGTATTTCGCGGAAGAAATCTGGACTGGCATTGCGCATTGTAATTACAAAAGTGCTATTGAGTCGAGATGCACAATAAGCATCTTGTTTATTTTAAATTACTAAAATTGCGTCAGCAAAAAAAAAATACGAAACAAAACGGAATTATAAAAAAAATTAACCAAATCTTCACACAATAAAAAATAGACTTCAAGACAGGATGCCATAAAAAGATTTTACTGATAAGTAGTCCTGTGCGCTCGACGTCCCCCCGGCACTTTTCAACGTAAGTCGCCATATGCCGTTTGGCTCCACCGAGTAAGGTACACCGGGGCAAGTTGAAATGCGGGGTAAGTTGAAACGGAAGCTGTAATTTAGATGGGAAATGACTGAGTGCTCTGATTATTTTTCTCAACAAACTACTCCCCTAGACGATCTTCTGACTGCCATGCCCGGAAGATTGCAGCTTTCAAAACCAATTCCTGCTATTGTTTATTTTTTGCCATTTGCAAAATCCAAACCAAATATTTGACGTGCCAATAAAACAGGTCTCAAACGATGTTTGGAAGAGTTTTTTCATCAAATTTTCACGGTAGATAATCATTCAATGTTGAATAAGCATAATGAATATGAAAAATCGATGAAAGACCCGTTTTAATTTTTGTATTTTGGTTGTTTGATATTGCTCTGCATGTTTAACTCATCGGGGCAAATAGAAATGCGTGGTGCGGGGCAAGTTGAAACAACGATTCAAAACGTCACCCTCGCAATTAAAAGTAATATTTTTTTTCCAGATGAAGGACCATGATGAAGGTCCGTAAATAATACATACATTCGAAAAACATAAATTTATAAATACATGCAAACTTCTGGAAATAACTGTAATAAATTTCCGCTCATTTCGTCATGAATGCAACCCTCCTACAATCTCCACTAGAATGAGAAGGGGTCCTGTTTAAAATGCAGTTTTGAGATTCTTAATCTACTGGGAACTGACTATCAGAAAAATAAATCATAGAGTATGTAAACATTTCGTTAACTCCACCATTCGCTTTCCCAGCTGCCTATTTCTCCAATCGAAGAGTTTATGAGAGATCTGCTGGCTGATTAATTAATGTGCATTTATGAAGAAGCCACAACCGAATGATTAAAGTGCACTATATACAAATGAACCAAATAATGAACCATCCTGAATAGTAATCCGAGTGGTCACCAGTAGTAGGAAATCAATTTGATAAATTTTCAGCAAAGTGCGTTCTCCAGAATTTGTTCTCTGAAAATTCTTGTGACTTTGTTGTACACTGCCCTTATTCGCATATGAGTCCATGTCATTTTCTCCGCCTTGAGTAATTTGTTGTTGAATTTTGCAAACTTGTTTTATATGTAGAAATACAAAAAACTAATACATTAAAAAAAATGCCATCTTTCCAAAAATTTTACATAATATTGTTTATTTGTATATATTGCTGTGGACAATTAAATGGACCATACTTAAGTTCATTTTTTGTGTAAAAGAGTATCAAAATCGGGAATGCGATTTTTATGCGAGTAATAAGGGTATGCGATAACACACTTTTTCCTAACGAAACGAAACGAAACGAAATTTAAAATTTCTATGTTGATTCGAAACGAAACGAAACGAAATAAAGATTAACTTTCGAGTCTTCGAAACGATACGAAATCAGGGTCCATTTAATTCGAAATTTTACGAAACGAAACGAAATTTTAATTTTTTTTCCGCGGAATTTTTATTACATAAATTGTTTTTAAATTTTATTTAAAATAAAATTATTTCTTTTTTGGTTCAAAACCACACAGACTAAAGTATCTTAATAGTATTTTTGAAGACAAGTTTACTAACATCTGTCAAGTGGTTTGTTGTAACCGTAAGCAGTGCGGTGTACCGGGGTCCAAAGCAATCGGTGATTGCGTAATCCGCGGCTAGGTGCGTGGAAGTTGATTTCCCGGAGCAGGCTACTGCAGTCAATGTTGCCACGGATCATGTCGAAAATAAAAGTCGTTGTAAATACGTTCGGCTTTTGGAGAGTGTTTGCAAGCCAATGAGCGTACATCTGTGCTCATATGGTGGCAGGTTATCGGGATTGGTCCATTGCAGCTGTCGCAATGCGAATCTGACGAAACGTTTCTGGATGCTTTCTATGCGTGATGCGTGAATCGCATGGTAAGGAGCCCATATTTGAACTCCGTACTCAAAAATGTTTCGGACCAATGAGCAGTATAGTGTTTTCAAAGCATAAGCATCATCGAATTGTGCAGAGTTGCGGCGCAGGAAGCCAAGCATAGTGTTGGCTTTAGAGATTGTCTTTGAGATGTACTCGTTGAACCGAAGCTCACTGTCTAAGGTAAGGCCAAGATCCTTTAAAGAGTTAACTCTCATAAGCGGTAACTGGTCCATCGAATAGTCAAATCTGATTGGCGAGTGAACACGGGAAAAAGTAATGATTCTGCATTTGGTGGCATTGGCTTGCATTCCGTTTATCTGATACCACGATGATAAGCGCACAATGTCGGCTTGAAGTGCACAGCAATCTAAAGTTGACTTCACGACTCGGTAAATTTTCAGGTCATCCGCAAAAAGCAGCTTGCACGAGTGTAGCTGATCGCAAACGTCGTTGATAAATAGCGCAGAAATTAAAGGTCCTAGGTGACTCCCTTGTGGAACGCCAGACGGAATCTCGAATTCATCGGAAGTGGCGTCACGAACCTTAACGAAGGCTTTTCTTGAAGTCAAGTACGAATGAATCCAGATGACGATCGACCAAGACGGTTTAGTTTCAAAATAACAAGATCATGCGGAACTTTATCAAATGCCTTCGAAAAGTCAATATACACAGCATCTACTTGTTGCCGCTTCTCGATGCATGCAATAATACTATTGGTGAAGCTAATAAAATTAGAGATCATCGAACGTTTTTGCATGAATCCATGCTGGAATTCTGATATAAAGGATTTAACAGCTGGGTAAAGCTTGTCATGCAACAGTCTTTCGAGTACTTTGGCCAAACAGTTCAGGATCGAAGTTGGTCGATAATTTTCCACGCTATGTATGTTGCCGGATTTTAAGATCGGTGTAATTGGAACGGGAACAGGGAACACGCCATCCGCGAGTGATCGGTTGAAAATTGTCAGGTATGGGACAGCCAGCGAGACTGCACAGTTCTTTATGAACGACGATGGAATCTGATCTGGACCAGGTCCCTTCGAAACGTCAGCTGCATTAAGATCGTTGTCAAAACTGAGGTTTAGCTGCGGTAGATGGATGTTGAAGCTTCGTAACTCATCTAAATACTGTTGTGGCGGTGAATGGTAATCTGAGTCAAACACACCGCGAAAGAACTCAGCAAAGAGATTTGCAGAAGTGTTATCGGCGGAAGTATTGTGATTACCATAGAAGACGTTACTCGGAATGCCAGCTGACCTTTTGCGAGTATTCACAAAAGTCCAGAACGATGAAGGGTTCTTTTTGAGGTTCCGTTGCATTTGTTCAATGTACTCACGGAAACGAACTTCATGCACGCTGTTGTACTCAGCTTCCCCAAGTTGAACAGCATACTTATTCTCAGTTGTCCTGGATCGAAAATAACGTTTACGGGCCTTGCGTAGACGGTTCCGTTGTTTGCGCAGCTGCGGGTTCCACCATGGTTGTTGGCATTTTGTAGACATTCTTCGGGTTTTCAGCGGGACATTGTCACGAATTACTTGGTAAACATTGTCATAAAAACAGTCACAGCATCATCCACCGTTTCGAGGTTTGACAAACACGTCCAGTCCAATGCAGTTAATCTAGCGTTGATTATATCAAAGTCACATCGTGCGAAGATTCGTTCCGTGCAGCTGAATTCGACTGCAGGAGTTGCAAGTCTTCAGAGGAACATTCGAGCGCCAAAAAAAATGGCTTGTGGTAAGGATCGACTTTCAAAATGGCAGCAGGTGATTCAAACAGTTTAATTCGATCAGAATCACTGACGAAAACTAAATCGAGAGAGCTTTCCAAATAAACGAAAGATTTAAAAAAAAACTAAATCCAGAAGCCTACCATTCGCATTACCCAAATCATTGATTTGATGCAGTCCTGAGGATAGTGACGACTCAACTACTGCAAGCTCTTGTTCTGACGAGGCGAGTCGTTGAGAGGCAGAAAATTGGTTTTACATTATGGACGGAATTTTGATTTCACTTTTCAAAGTCAAATACTTGTTTTGCGACCAATAGAGCTATAAATGTTATAATAAGAGAAGAAATTGTCTGTGTTAAATCGCCTCGTTACGGCAACAGTTTGCCAAATATGAAATAATTTTCCTTTCTCATACAAAAAGTTGTATCAAAAGGCTAGTTATCATTCCTTCCAAATTCAAACTTTTTATAGGATACTCGGCCCATAGTCTTATATACAATCAGCTCGACGAACTGAGCTAGTTTCTGTTTGTCCTATATGTTTGTATATGTATTTGTGCTTATGAGGAATACAAAAATTGTTGCGAAATTTTCATCATTAACTGACTTCAATTAAGTGCAATAAACAGCTGTTATGGTCAGTATGAGCTGAAAGCAATCATGAGTAATGAAGTCAGCAATTTTAATGATCTTCCAACCCGCTTTGGATTTTGTTTTTTTGCAAATTTCATTCAAAGATCTCTGAATGCTCACTACTTTGCAATGCTCCGTACATTATTGTGCAAATTGTCAAAGAAGAGCTTAGTTTGATTAACTGAACAAATGTAGTTGCTAATCATGATTGGTCGAGAAACAGCAAATATGCACACTGCACAACTCACCAATTGTATAATCTACCTTTGATAAATAAAAAGTTATTCTCACTGTACTTGCTTCGGAGTTTCCAATTCATGACCAATAATGATGCCGGTCACGTGCTTACAGAGAATTTATCCCTTAGGGCCTTCTTTACTCTTACACATGTACTGAAGTCGTTTTATGAAAGAAAACTAAATACGTATTTGTCGACTCAGAATGAGGTTAAGTAGTAAGCATCTAAAATAGCCATGCGAGCAAAGGCGTAGGATTGCCTATCGGGGATGGCGAGTTCGATTCTCGGTCTGGTCTAGGATATTTTCGGATGGAAACATTCTCGACACCCTGGGCATAGCGTGGCCTGGGCGCAATGGCGGACATAGAAAAGTTTTCAATTAATAACTGAGGAAGTGCTAATAGAATACTATGTTGAAAAGCACGCTGAGTTAAAGTTGGAATGTAAACCATTGAGCTTGAGCTTGATTGACTGCTCGTAGTTGCTACTCCATTATGACCAGATCAGCTGTTCTTGCACAGGGAACCAACAGATGTTTGCTTGGGACTAGCACACATCTTCAATGTACAAGTACTGGTGATCTCATTTGTTAGGTCATACTGGCGCCTGCCACGTCAGAATGCAAGTCAATGTAGGGAAGGGGGAGGAAATGATGATGCAATCACTCGCCCACTGCAAGCCGAATATACCTCTGCACTTGCCACGAGTTCATGCGGAATTTGTTGGAATTTCTGGGTTAGGTTGGAGAGGCAGAGGTCCGTCTTGGTTAACGAGCTGCCAATAGATAGGAGAAGGTAACTGATGGAATTTCTAATTGGATGAAGGAAACGAGCTCTATAGTTCATTTCCAATTCTAGCAGATTACTGTTAGAATACTCAAGTTGAAGGTATGGGAATAGTAATGGAAACGGTATGGAAGTCCATTTCCAGTTCTAGCGATTGCTAGAACATGAGAAATAAAGAGAAAGATACAAAGTAGGAGAATGGAACGGACCTGGGATTGATCCCACGACCTCCTGCGTATGAGGCAGAAGCAGTAGCCATATGACTACCAAGCTCGCAAAAGTTGGAATGTAAACCATTGAAGAAGAAAAAGTAAGCGTTAATAGAAAAATTGGTATAACATAAGGTATTGAAAAAGTTTTATGATTCAGTTCAGCGGCGCAGACAAAATTTTTGATAATACAAAGTATGGTTTACTTTAAAATTTGTTTCGAAATTCCGCGGAATTCCGTTAAATTTCGTGACAAGCTAGTTTTTTCTAGCGAATTTTTTGTGATTTTACGAAACGAAATCAAGAAATCAGATTTCGCCATGTTCAAATTCCACGAAATTCCGCGGAATTTCGTTTCGAACCACCTGAAACGAATTTTTTTGAAATACCGCATATGCTTAGCGAGTAAATATCAAGATGAGACAACAAAAGGGGGATTTGTTTTCAAATTTCTAGAGCAAAGCCTACTATTTTATCAGTTTTTCTTAAACAGGAGACAATCTTAAGCTAATTTCTGAAAGAAAATCAAAATCGTCCAAACTTACATGGGACTCTTATGTGAATACTGGCAGTATTATAGTCACCTTTACAACCTTGTGCTTCTTGAGTCTCACTGAGTACATACATTTTGTTATTAATACGGCAAAATTAGCCTATGTCTGTTCAAATATACAAAATATTTATAAGAAAGTTAGTTAAGGTTGCTTATTTTTTATGCATAATCTTTGGCCTGAACTAGCCAACACCGCAAACGTAATCAAAACAATTTCAAAGGGTGATTTTTTTACAGCACTTCGAATTTCAACTTTGAAAAAACCATTTCAACTTGCCCCAACTGTTTTTCACGCCAATAAATTGACCAATAAAAGTTTTTTTGTTTGCAGTGCGTTTGCATCTGCCGAGCCAGAACCTATTCACCAAGCATCTACAATACCTTTAACAAATTAGGCTTTTACTTCTGCAATGGCTTAGAATTTCCTGGAAACTGTAACTAGGTCTGCTTTTCAACTAGTGTTCTATTAGCATTTCCACAGTTATAACTAAAAGCTTAGCCTTAGCCAACAGTTAGCCTTGCAAGTAGAGGCATAGGATTGCCAATCCGGAGATAACGAGTTCCATTCTCGTTGTGGTCTAAAAAGTTTCCGGATGGGAAACATTCTCGACACCCTGTGCATAGTGTTTCCAGTTGTACCTGTTACATAAGATAGTGTTACTGAGCCTGGACTTCATCTCATAGATTCGATATTCATGTCACGAAAAACCAAACAATACAAATGAATTGGATTTGTTTATAATTTTTGTAATTTTTGGTTCCGTATTTATTTGTTTAGCAATGAGATGAATATATTTTCAGTGAGATGGAAAACGGGTGAGATGAAAGGGGAGAACAGTGCATAATGCACCCCGGGGCAAAATGGCCTAACTCATATAATCTTTTGTAGGACATTTATAAACGGATATTAACATTACAATTCAATATTAGTTATTCATTATTGCGCTGCAATGGGAAAAGTGAGCAAAATCTTTTCATTTTCATTTAAATTTAACGACCAGCGAATCTTTCACATCACCCGTAAGATTGTCGTTCAATCCATTAAGACAAAACAAACAACCATGCGTTCATCATTATTTTACATTCGGGCGTTTTGCACCAGGCCTAGTTTAAAACTTATTTTAAACGCGTTAGAAAGTCATAAAAAACTATGTTGTTTTGAATAAAATGGTTCAATTTTCTTGTTTATATACGTGGAAACATCGAAAAAGCTTAAGGTGTGCATTTTGAATTGATCTTCCCTACTCATGTAATGGCGAGCATATTTTTTGCTCTCGCTTTCGTACTTGTTCTGGGACCTATTGGGGTTCCTCAAGTGGCGCGACCCGATGAACCTACCACCGTGTGCACGCGGAACTTTGTTGTCTTCTGGTCTGGCGGTCAATTGCTCCGGCCGCTTTTGTTACATTCGGGAGATATCGACTGCCCGGCTTTGCTAGCTCAGCTCAATTTGTACGCTTCTCAGAAGCCAGAGGTACCTGAACCCACGAGGCACAGAATACCTACTACGTTTCGTCAAGGGATGCACAATCTTTTTCGCACCGCTGATCGTTTCCAGTTAGGTTTAGTTTTATTTATTGAGACATCATTTGTCAGTTAGATTATAAATGTTATATATAATTAAATAAATGAATGTTTTTTTATTGGGGATTATTGCCGACCGGATGTTTCAGATATTTATAAAATAGGGCTAGGTGGTACAATCCCCAATCAATGGGAGATTTGTACCTCGAAAACCGTATAATTGCCTATTCCATAATATCATTTCTGAAGAGTAATTTTCTATATGGAAACAGCACTTATGTGTTGGAAAAAAATTTAGATTCATGCTTGTAACGAGTTCAAATCCTTTATTTCAGATCTTCATGGTCGTAAATCAATCAATTGACACAATGACATAATGACAAGCTGATTCTTATTTTTAGAGGCACACTTTTTGTAAACAATTCAAAAGTGAGTATTAAAGTTTTTGTTTACCTTCTGTTTAGCTTTTGGTTAGCTGGTTTGCAACACAAAGGTCGGACCAGTCCTCTTCAGTCGAGACACATGTGGAATGGACACCGAATTAGTGTGGATGGCTGCCACTCACAACGCCGTTTTCCTTCACTTGGTTCAAAGAATTTTAGTGGCCACTACAGGCTGGCTTCGACACTGTAGAGCTGTGGACCCAAAAGCTACGTAGGAAACTTGTCATAATATGAGCTCGTACTATTCCATTTAATTTCACCACTTGGTTGTACCTTGGACGGATACGTACCTCAACAGTAAGGCCGTCTTCAGTGTCTCGTACTTGACTCGACTCAACAGTTCAGGAATTTCACTCCAAAAAGAAGGGGACACACTCACGCCTATTAGAATGAACGAAGCATTCCTGGTCTTTAAACCTGGGTGCTTTCCACTCATTATTCTTTATTTTTAGCCGAGTTTTCACAAGCGAATCACAAAATTGAAGTGTCCAAAAATGTAACATTTTTATAGATTTTTATTTCATGAAAAAGCGTTATAATATTGTAAAAAGTCTCTCCTTAAATTATGTTATGCCCAGTGTTTTAGATTGGCTGGGAAAAAACACAGAAGTGATCAAAGTCCCTACTTTCTTCAGCCAAAACGTTCATCAAGATGTCGACATCACAGGAAAAATATCGGAGGTCAAGTTTGACTATACACTGAAGACCAAAACCTCGACCAGCCCAGACCCACAATTCTTATACTGTAATAAGCCTGTTGTAAAATTTTCAGCTAATTCGGATATCGAAATGTTATCCGAATTAGCTGAAAATTTGACAACAGGCTTAACAACAATTTGACAACTTAACAGGAGGCTCAAGTCGATTCAGTGTTTTTAAATTATTTTCAATTTTGACAACAAATCTAACAAGAGATAAACGCCAAAAATCATCGCAACAACTTCTATACGGAAGCTTTTGGTGTGCTCTCATGTAATTAGGAGACAGAATCACTGTCTTGGACCAGAGGTCGCACAGACTGAAAACTAGCATGAGACAACGGACAGGACATTTATACAACACCCAGTAGAGCAGTGGAGAATTTTTCGCTTTACGAAAAGTTTTCTCCTTACCGGGCGGGAATCGAACCCACAATCCATATATTCAGTTTCTGATTTTTTAAGAATTTAACAGTAAATCGCACATTGGAAATTATATTACTCAAATGTCCAGAAAAAAAACAATATAATAGAACAAACAGTATAATAGAATAGCTTGACTTGCAATAAATTTTAGGGGATTTTAGGGGAAACTGTGTTTTTATGCACTTAAAAGTTCGAGATTCACTTTAACCTAAGCAGAACGTGAACGGAACAAATCGCAATGTTCACAAGACTTGTAGAGCAAAAGCTTCCGTGTAGAAGTTGTTGCCATGACTTTTAGACGTTTATATCTCTTGTTAGACTTTTTGAAAATTGAAAATAGCTGGAAAACACTAAATCGACATGAGTCACCTCAAAACATTATCAGAATTACCTGAATAATTTGACAGAAGGCTTATTTTACCATGAGAGTTTTGATTCTGGCTTGACCGGTTGAATTTTTTTTATCCTTTTTGAAAACATGTGGAGGCCTAGTGTATGATAGGCATAAAATTTCGAAGGATTGGTAGAAGCTTGACCCCAGAACTGGAGCAATGTGCCTTTCAGGATCAAATCGATTGCTGCTAAATTTTGGACCGAAGTAATTCTCCCGGCTTGTCTTTAGATTCGCCGCTATTTATTTTACTCCAGAACTTCACAGTGATATGACATGATATGGTAAAACTGCAAACAGAAAAAAATCAAGTTTGAAGATCTCATTTTATTTGATTGTTTTACTTTTGTCAACAGCTAAAGAACAAATACCCTAGTAGCATGAGTTGCGTGCCAAAGTTGTCTAAACCGTGCTGAAGCCAAAACTGTATTTTATGGCATACAAATTGATGTAGTTAATTTTAAATGTCTCAAAATGAGTATATAGGAAAGAATTGCAGTGAACCACATAACATATAGGCATCTTTGCCGTGGAATGTGGTCCTTCGATGATTTTGGAACGCTAGCGAACTTAGCGGTGGAAGTCAAGCTTTATTGAACAACGCACATAAGACAGAGCAGCATCGCATGCTTTGCTTTCTCTTTCTGTTGCCCTGGATATACGGGAGTGTCGTTCGTCGATTGTTGATACACAAAGAGCCTACTTTGAAATTTGCAGTTTGTTCTATGATGTCTATCTGTTTTGTGAGTGAACTCTCCGCAATTCGGCAATGAAGAGACACCGTATTAGAAAGGTAAATTTCAGAGGTTATAATTATTTAAAAAAAAAACGATCTGTGTAGCATGGTTTCATATCGAATTAGAGGACAAGCCTCCCGGATTCCAAATTAAAATTTACTCGCGTTTTCAAGGGCACACCACTTAATACGGATGCAACGCATAACTTCAGCTTTACAACACCGCGTTCAGCTCGGTCTCCCGGTGATTTTTTGACACCACGTGGTGCACAGTGCTGCAGCTGCATGAACCGTACACGGAAGAAAAAAAGTACCCAAAATTGAGTATTTTTAAACTTACTTTTGAGTTATTTTTTCTCTTCTCTTTCATCCACTCTTTCTTTTGTTGTCAAAAACAAAAGAGCCAAACAATCCAACGACGCCAGTTTAATACGGGAAGCCAATTTTGAGTTTTATTACCTGAGGTCGAAATTGAGTGAATTAAACTTACATTTGGGTAAATAAATTTTCCGTTGGGTACTTTTTTAACATGAGAGTAAAGGCAAACTACTTCGACCCTACTTACCTCCTACGACCCTCAACCCTCAATTTTGGCTTCCCGTACGGATGTTCGAGGTTGGGTGAATTAAACTCACTGTTGGGTAGTTTATTTCTTCCGTGTACACAGAAATCACCGGACAGAATGACATCCCTGCACCTGGCAACGGCTTACCAACATTTTGGTATGAACGTGGGTCCGTTTGGAGGCACGTGGTATATTTTAGTTAAGCGCCGGCAAAACGTTTGTCACCAATTGATTGGAACAACGATCTATAAGATTTTTAAAACATTTCCAATTGGTATATTTATTCAAAGTTAAGGATCGCCTTCTTTTATGTTTTTAATTCGTTTTTTGATAAAATAAAAGTAAAATTACCGGATAAACCATCGAAAAAAGTTTTTGGATTCTCTGACGATTCAAGAAGGCAAAGTCAGGGCTGTCAAACTGAGGACTCGATTTTTCCTAACTTCATTTCTATTATTCTGACACTTTTAGTTCTATAGGTCTAGTTTTATTATGTCCTTGGCAACTTTAAAAGATGACGGAATACCCAAAAGATGTTTTGCCTTGGGGGTCTTGTTCCCCAACCAACACTACTTTTTTATCACCTTTCATCAAACTGAGGTAACTGAGTCAATCGTTGATTGCATGTGATTGCGAGATTCGTACAATGGTTTTGAGTCACTTTATCAATGGGGTGCTATAGATAATACCAGTAAACAAATGAATTTCACAAACACAAACATTCCAAAATTAAAGCAACTAACATGCACCAAAGCTCGTTTTTTGGTAAACTCATAGCCTTTTTGTACAACCTTGTTGTTCAGAAAAGGCAATTGCAATGTGATATTTATCACCATTCGTTAGCACTCCATGACAGTATCAAACTGAAATACGACAATGTTCGAAGTCACGTGACATAATGAATGATGGAAAACCGTATCTGAACAGGCCCTACAATGAAATTAACATTGCGATAATTTCGCGTCATATTCGATCCGGTTAGCCACGCGCATTCAAACATATGTTCGCACATAGTTCGACGTTTTTTTGCGTTCTCGTATTGTTTACCTTCCCATTATCAATGACAACCGTGGATGGGAAATGCATCATGCATGCCAGTGGATCTCGGCTTCGCCAATATGCGAACCACATTTGATGAATGCATTTTATTCTTGCACAATTTGGCTCAAATTCTCTACTGCTTAATACTAAGGTTAGACTGCACAAATGCATTGAGATTGATTTTATGTATAGTGGAATAAATTGAAATTATTTTATTAGGAAACTGTTCATCGACTAATACGATACCAACAGAAAAATCTCTTTTATCCGAGCTGTTGGGCCACTGTTGATGCGCACTGATAGACGGAAAAGCCGGCTTGCAGTACATTCACTGACACATCAAACCATCACAATCATTCGGAAAATAAATTGGTCAAACAATATCTTTATCGTCTATATATTCATGTGAGTAAGGTCGCTACTTCACGTTCTTCTTCGAAGAGAGAAATGTGAAGAAACGATGAGCCTCGCTTATCGACTTCCAGGTTAAGATTAGCGTATCGAGGGTGATATGAGCGTTTTATGAGCTGCTGTTTATGCTGATAAATTGGTGGAAGTATCACCACGTGTGCGGAATTGAGAGTTAAAAAAATTGAAACTAGGTTAAAAATTTAGTCAGAATCGTCTGTGTGTAAACATTACTAATATCAAGAGCGAATTGATAACTTTAAGTCAATTACATATTCGTATATGAATAAACTAGATTTGCACAGTAGTATTTGAAGTATTAGTATTTGAACAGCTTACATTTGAATGATCAATTGTTTCTCGAATGGTGTTATTACTTTGATGGATTTCAATTTTGATCGCTGCTCCACTAACTGGTCAAACGAACACAGTCAACTCCGAGGATAAACAGCTCATACCCATAGATATGTACATTACTCAGCTGTTAAGTAGAAGCATATTCAGCCCTTGTTTAGAGCAGTGGCCTGGTGTTTGCACCGTGTTGTTGTTGAATCAGCTTTCCATACAATTCGTCACGTTATCACCGTGGAAGGAAAACACAGAATGAACGCAAACATTCGCGGATGATGCCGCTAATAAATATCCCTATCTAAAAGTGAGTAGCTTCTGGAAAATAGATGAAGGTAGAATATAATTTCGCTTTCATTAATATGCCGGCTCGAAAGTAACGATCTCGAGAGGGGAAGCAAGACAATATGTGTAGCGCCTGGCTTACGGAGATCAAAGTTCTCGAATAATAAACTTTCGGATTCTCGGGTGAAATACGCTAACGATCGCAGGTGTCTGCAACAGCTTCGGGAGCAGTGTGATGAGGAATAGAGTTTAGCACCAACATACCTATTCAATTAATGAAATTTTGTTTTGCTTTACATATTTTTGTTTTGTTTTGCGTTAAGTGCTTAATGATTCACCGCCTTCTTAACCTATTCAACAACGAATTAATAATAAAACATAAAGTGTAAAACCAAAAATATGCTGATTCAGTAAAACCATCATCAAGTTTTTCATTTTCTTTTATAGTACATACGTAGGGTTACTGTTCCGGTTATTCATCCCGTAGCTCCCTCATTCATTTTAACAAGAGTAGAGGATTGAAAAGCCATTTGATTCTTATTTTCGTATATTTTTTAAGAAGTGAGCAAGCATGTTAGCAAAAAGAATAAAAAACGGTGCTTTATTTCTTTGTTGTGAGATGATTTGAATTTGTTACTGCGAGTCGGATAATGGAACAGTAACCCTTCATCAATTCTGTTAGCAATAATTATACCACCCATGTTGCTATTTTTACAATCCCTTCTAAACAAATGTTAAATATAGGTAGACTAATAATGTGCCACCGCGCTTGACGAGTTCACTTCGTCTGGTAGAGTGTAGCGTGTTTGGTTTGGAAATATTTTTGACTTTCTCGAATAATTATCCGATCGCTCTGTCCGTCGTCTGTCGGACGCGTGTCGCGAAAATTGGACGTCAACCTGGTAAGCCGCAGATGGGCGGACATACGAATGACAACTCTAGGAAACGCACTATGGGCAAACTGTTGATCATAAAATTTCGATACCATGTAACATTTTTAAGCTTCATTTTCTTACTATTTTTTAGGTACAATTTGTTTTCATACCCCGACCACTGCTAATAAATCGATGTGTAAACTTTGTCAAGCCGATGCATTAGGAAGATTAATTTGATTTTAATTCGCGAATCGGACCAAAGCCTCAGTGTTTAGGAGAGAACAGAGAAAAACGCACCATTGCACCATTGGGGCAAAATGACCTATGACATAAAATAAATAGTGAAATCGTTTATACTACATTCATTAACACATATTACCATTACAATTCAATATTTGTTAAACTATCGAGCTGCAATGAAGCCCTTGAATATGCGAGTACACACTTTTAAATTTGGATTCCATAAGGATTGCTTTTTCGATGTATTCACCAATATCAACCAGAATACTGAACCAAATCAACGTAACGTTACTTAACAAAAACCCTTAATGCGTTGCGTTTCACAATGATCTCCTGGGCAAAACAACTTTTACATTTTGGAAATTACAATTCAATATTTTTGTTGAATTATCGAGCTGCAATGAAGAATTTGAGGAAACTCCTTTTATTTACACAGAAATTAAACAACTTGCGATTCTTTCACCTACCCCGTAAGATTTGCGTTCAATTCGCTAAGACAAACAAACAACCATGCGTTCACCATTAATTTCTCAAGCAATGTTGTTTTGCTCAGGAGATTCAGTATTCTGGTTGATATTGGTGAATACATCGAAAAAGCAATCCTTACGGAATCCAAATTTAAAAGTGTGTACTCGCATATTCAAGGGCATACCACTCAATACGGATGCAACGCACAACTGTCGTTTTGAATATTTCAGCTTTGCAGCGTCACAGCATGCGTGAAAAATAAAAAAGACAGTTGCGAGTACTTTTAATTTAGTATTCCGTAAGGATTGTTCGGGATGCATATTGGGCTTTTCTCCCCTGCATTTATATTTGATATTACTCAGAGAAACCGACTGCTAAGACCTCTTTGAACAGATCACGTTTAATGTTCCGCACCGAAGTTCCTGCAAAGAACGAAATACGGTAGAAAAACGGCACTGGGCCGGCTTCATCTCTTTCACACTGCACAGAAATAAGAAAACAACAAGGCCACCAACTTTCAAAATTGACAGTCACTGGGCTTCAAATTTTCTAACTTTCAGAAGAATGAAAGAGAAAGAGATTCGTTCGTGTAGTGCCCTGTAGCCCACTTTAATAAATCATCGAAGATATTTTTGGACGAGGATACAGACTATACAAAAATCTCATCATGGTCTCAAATGTCACATATGCAGTTTCCTAAGCAAACGGTTTATTTACTTTTTGCCAGTTTTGAGCTACAAAAACAATAAGCTTGATGGATTTTCTAGTGATTCTGACAAATTTTCCAGCCCAAATCGTGGAGGGACAGTAAAAAATCATAAGGGTTGTGTACAAGACACGACCGCCCGACGTAAACTACGTAAAACAGTTTGGTGAAATGAAGAATCTAGTGCCAGTGCAAGAATACATATTTGCAGCAGCTCTCTACAATACGCGCTCGTTATTCTGCTACGAACGGCAACGTAATTCTGCTACGACGTCGTACTTTGAACAAATTCGTCTCGCCTCAATCTTCCTATGTTTAAAATGGTGTCCATGAGAAGAATCGATTAATTCCCAATGTTATGAACCTAGAAACATGAAATGAATTTATACAAATTAAAATTGAATTATATTATATATATTACCTACCTTCTTACTTACCTTGAAACTTGTAATTAAACACACACATACAGACACTAAACTCCACTCGAATAATCCCAAAACCCACAAGGTACAAACAACAAGAAACAAAAACCCACATATCAGTTCAATAGAAGCTATCATCCACTAAAGTGCGCGTTCTCTAATCGAGTTTATACCTCAATCCGAAAAACCAGATTTTGTGGTCTTCCAGCAAGTCGGTCCGTCGTATTCAAGATCGTTTCTCGGTACCGCGACAGTGTCCGTGCGAGTGGATCCAGTGTCCGCAAATTCGTCGTCGAAAATCTCCCGTAACATTGGTGCCGAAACCCGGGAGTAAAGTTGCAGTGCAGTTAACCTCATCACCACGTGCTTCGGAAGGTTGCTGCATCGATTTGTCATCTCGTCGCGGTCAAGTGTTCGCAGTTCGGATCGGATTCTTCATTAGTAACCGTCCATACAGCAGCATCATCATCTCGTTCGTTCAGCAGCAGCATCATCTCGCCGTCGTCGTCATCGTCGCAGCCAAGCGGCAGAGAAAGTACCTACAGTGGATGTGAAGAATAGTGTCGTCGTGAGTAGCAACCCGGCGGCGAACAGTGCACAGCGGTACAGAAGGCGTAAAAATCGTACCCAAAATTCAAGCACTTTATCGGCAGGAGCGGTAGCAGATTTATTTCGTCGTCGTCGTCAACCCTTAGCGATCAACACCGTAAAGGGAGGTGAGAGTAAGGTTGTGGCAGGTAGCGGAAATATCAGGTACGTGATTAGGCTAATTGGTGAAGGTCCAGCATGACACCCAAGAAGAAGACGAGTAGTAAATTGACAAAATTAAAAATTTTGTATCGTCGACGAACGAATATTTTGGGCTCCGCCAACCTAATTAAATCGTTTAACGACACGTTCGACCCTGCTAATAGTGGTCAAGTGCCCATTCGCATTCAACGTCTTGATGCGCTATGGCGTGAATTCGAGGAAACTCAAGAAGAAATTGAGATCTTGGAGGAAGCAGAACAGGATTTTCTCCAAGAAAGAGAAGAGTTCCAAACCCTTTATTACGAGCTCAAAGCGTCGTTACAGGGTAAACTTCCTGTACAACCACCCGTACCTCCGCCACTTCCTTCTGCCCAACCATTGAATTCCTCCGTTCCTATTTCGTCAAGCGTTCGTTTGCCCGAAATTAAATTAAAAGAGTTCACGGGTAATCTCGAAGATTGGATTCCGTTTCGCGATCTGTTCGTCTCGCTTATACACTCGAGCGTGCAGCTAACTGCGGTGCAGAAAATGCATTATTTACGAGCTGTACTCCATGGCGATGCAGCTCGTATAATTTCTTCGCTAGAGATTTCTGCCAATAACTATCTCATTGCGTGGAATTTGTTGAAGGAACGATACGAAAACCCGAAATTGTTGGTAAAACGGCACCTGTCTGCCATACTCACAATTCCTGCGTTAAAAAAGGAGTCTGCACAGGGCCTTGCAGAACTTGCCGACGAGTTCGATCGCCATGTGCAACTGTTGGATAAGCTCGACGGCGCTGAGAACCACTGGAATTCATTCCTGGTCGAACGGTTGAGCCAATGCCTTGATCACATTACACTTCGTGAGTGGGAAACACACGTTTCTGAAGACGACGATTATCCGAAGTATCAAGAACTCCTCGAATTTATCCACAGAAGATCGCGAATCGCACAAACTCTTAAGCTCTCCCAATCGGCAAACGTCCAATCCGAGAATAAACACCCCAAATCACGGGCAATCACTTCTCACATCGCCTCTGGACAATGGGCCCAGGTGTATCAGCTGTAAGCAAGCACACTTCCTGTTCCAGTGTGAACAATTTCGAACGCTCTCTCCCCAACAACGGTTTGAAGTCGTGAAGAAGCATGGACTGTGCATCAATTGTTTGAAAGGAACACACCAAGCGAAGAACTGTTCCAGCGGGTCCTGTAAAAGCTGTGCGAAGAAACATCATTCGTTATTACATCTGCCTCCCCTCTCATCGGCCACTGGTTCACAACCAGTAACAACAACAAAGCCACCGGTGCTGAACAAACCCGTTGAAGCAAATAGTTCGCAATCGTGTCAAATGTCGCACTTCATTCCGAATCGTGTCGAAGGCTCGCCGTCGGAAGAGCCCGCGGTAGCCTTACCACCTGTCACACCATCGGTTCTCTCGCAGTCGTCGCGCGGTAGTTCTCTCCCAAATCATTCAGTGTCGTCGGTTGATTTCGTTGTAAACCCTCCATCCACTGCCTGTCAAAGTGCAGAAGTGATCACCCAAGCTCGGCAGTCAACAGTTATTCTGTCAACCGCAGTGATTAAAGTGAAAGACGTTGATAACAAATACATTCTCGCCAGAGCTCTGTTAGACAGCGGCTCACAGCCAAGCTTTATCTCTGAAGCTTTGTGCCAAAAGCTAAGACTGAAGCGGACAAGGTTAAACTCACCAGTTAGTGGAATCGGACAATCCGTAGTCAACGTTCGCTACTCTGTATCGTTAGCCATTTCTTCTCGTTTCGAAACATTCACTGCTCAATTGGACTGCCTGGTACTACCGAAGCTTACCGTTTCACTGCCTAGTCACCACATAGACGTCTCTCGCTGGAGAATCCCCCGGAATCTCCCTCTCGCTGATCCACAGTTCAACATCAGTCAAAGTGTGGACATTATCATCGGAGCATCACTGTTCTTTGAACTGCTCGAGCACGACAAAATCTCGCTCGCTGCTGGATACCCAACGCTGCAGAAAACAGTGCTGGGATACATCGTCTGTGGGACACTAGAGCAGCAAACGCCTGAAACCAGTGGACATCAAACCTGTCACATTTGTGTTGACGAAACACTCGATTCCCAACTCCAGCGGTTCTGGGAAATTGAAAACTTTGACGAAGGTAAAGCACTCACTCCAAATGAACAACATTGCGAAGAGCATTTCCAAGCCACCGTCGCCCGTGATGATACGGGCCGCTATATTGTCCGTCTGCCGCTCAAGGAAGAAAAGCTATCAATGCTTGGAGATTCGCATACTGCTGCCCTGCGGAGATTCCAACAAATGGAAAAAAGGTTTGCTAGCGATCAAGATCTTCGTCATAGCTACATGCAGTTCATGAGTGAATACGAGAGCTTGGGTCACATGGAAGAGGTATCCGTCGCGTCGCGTAGCCCACAGTTTTTTCTTCCCCACCATGCCATCCAGCGCCCAGAGAGTACGACTACCAAAACACGTGTGGTGTTCGACGGATCCTGCCGAGGGCCTGCCTCGATATCGTTGAACGATGCACTGTATATCGGACCCACAGTGCAACCAGCCCTCTTTTCTACCGTCGTAAACTTCCGTCTACCACGTTTCGCCATCACCGCTGATGCGGAGAAAATGTTCCGGCAAATATGGATCCACCCAGATGACCGGAAATACCAGCAGATCCTCTGGCGGGACAATCCATCCGATAATATTCGATCGTATCAACTGAAAACCGTTACGTACGGTTTGGCAAGCTCACCGTTCCACGCTGCTCGCGTGCTGAATCAACTAGCCATCGACGAAGGTCATCGTTTCCCACTAGCTGTTCCAGTCATTCTGAAAGGCACCTACGTGGACGACGTCATCTCAGGACACGACAATCACGACACTATGGTCGAAACATGTGAGCAGCTGATGGAGATCATGAAGTCTGCAGGGTTTGTTCTACGAAAGTGGGCCGCAAATTATAAAACGGTTCTCAGTAAAGTTCCCCAAGAGTTGTGGGAAACATCTTCAGAATTAGAGCTCGATCGTTCGCAAGCAATCAAAACACTGGGTCTGCTGTGGTTCCCCAACCGGATGTGTTCAAGTTCAAGGTCCCAGCACTTCCTGAACTAAATGTCGTAACCAAACGGATAGTAGTGTCCGAGATGTCTCAACTCTTTGATCCACTGGGACTCCTCGGACCAGTGATCGTAAACGCAAAAATGTTTATACAACACCTCTGGGCAGCTAACTTGTCGTGGGATTCTGAGATTGCGGACGAGTCAGCAACCTGGTGGAAGAAATACCGAACTGACATAAGGCAACTCCAAGCTCTGCAAGTTCCCAGAAGGGTTCTTTGGAACACTGAACGAAAATGCACGATCCATTGTTTCTGCGATGCCTCGCAAAAGGGATACGGTTGCTGCATCTACATGGTGTCACCAGATGAGTTAGGTCAACTACATTCCCATCTACTCACGTCAAAATCTCGAGTAGCACCTCTTCGAGGGTTATCTATTCCACGCTTGGAGCTTTGCGCAGCTCTCCTCGGAGTCAACTGGTCCACAGCCTCACAAGCAACCTCAACTTTGCAGTGCCAGTGATGTTTTGGACCGACTCAACTGTCGCACTACACTGGATCAAATCCAGATCGAATACATGGAAAGTATTTGTCTCAAACCGCATCGCAGAGGTTCAGCGCCTATCGAAAGGATCGCAATGGATGCACGTGCCGACCGACCTGAACCCTGCCGACCGCATCTCCCGAGGAATACTTGCCAGTCAGATCCTGCACGACAAGTTGTGGTGGCATGGTCCAGCGTACCTCACCTCCCCCGTCGAATTGTGGCCAAAGTGTGCGGTTTCGATGCCGACCAAGTCGGAATTACAAGAAGAGAAGCGCCCTTTGGTGTCCCTAAATTCGGTCGAAGAGAACGCAACTGTTTTCAATGAATTCTCAGAATTAGCAAAGCTAACAAGATTCGTCGCTTACTGTTTCCGATTTAGGAACAACTGCAAATTACCGAGAAATCAGCGTGTACTCACTGCCCTGGCGCCTAAGGAAGTGGAATGCGCGTTAAAATCACTGGTTCGCCTGGCTCAGCAACAAGAATTTCCAATGGAGGTTCAACAGTACACCCGTAATGCCACGGAAACTACTGGCAGAATTGCATCGAAATCGCCACTCAAGAATCTCAACATTTTCATGGACGAATTCGGACTTCTTCGTATTGACGGGCGACTAAAAACTTGAATGCACCATTCGATACCCGTCATCCAATGCTACTTCCAGCAAATCACAAGTTGAGCTGGCTGATTGTCCGGTCCATTCATCTCCAGACTCTCCATGGTGGACCTTCTCTGTTACTCGCCACAGTTCGACAACGATTTTGGCCACTCCGGCGTAGAGACTTGGCTCGTAAGGTTATACGCAAATGTGTCACGTGCTTTCGGTGCAATCCTACTCCAGCAAATCAGCTCATGGCACCTCTACCGTCGGTTCGCCTCAAGCCAGCTCGAGCCTTTACGTATGCAGGGATGGATTATTGTGGGCCGTTTTTCGTTCGTCCACTGATTGGGAGAGGTTCGTCGGTTAAAGTGTACGTCGCGTTATTCGTCTGCTTGGTGGTAAAGGCCGTGCACCTCGAGATTGTCGCTGATCTGTCGACCGCCGCGTGTATCAACGCCGTCAAACGCTTTATCGCCTGTCGCGGTCGGGTTCTCGAGATACATTGCGATAACGCAACCGCATTCGTCGGGGCGGATCGCGAGTTACGGAAGCTGCGGAAGGAATTCCAGCAGCAGTTCAAGTCCGCGGAATGGGGCGAGTACTGTGCAGGAAATGGCATCACGTTCCGATTCATCCCGGCACGTTCGCCACATTTTGGTGGCATCTGGGAGGCCGGAGTGAAATCTTTTAAGTACCACTTCCGCCGTATCATGGGACAAAAGGCTTTCTCAATGGATCAACTTCTCACGGTCGTAGCCCAGATCGAATCTGTCCTGAACTCTCGCCCTCTCGTCCCTCTTTCCGATTCTCCAGATGACCTAACAGCTCTGACACCAGGGCACTTTTTGATTGGGGAGCCTCTAGTCTCAATCCCCGAGCCAGACCTGCTTCATCTGTCCCCTAATCGCCTCACCCGTTTGCAGGACATGCAACGCTCAGTTCAAGATCTGTGGCGCTGCTGGTCTCGGGACTATGTAAGCCAGCTACATCAGCGTTGCAAGTGGAGACGCCCATCTGCGGACGTTCGAAAGGGTCAACTGGTGCTTTTGAAACTCGACAACTACCCCTCACTACAATGGCCTCTTGGACGCATCGTAGAAACCATAGCCGGGTCAGACGGCCGAGTCCGCGTTGTGGTGGTTAAAACGGGTGCTGGGGAATACAAGCGGGCAGTCACGGAGATTGCGGTGCTCCCAATCGATTCCGACAACGAAGAGAAGGATGGATCAGCATTATCGCCACCTGGCGACCCAGTAGTCGGTTGAAACGGACGGTTTCAACGGTGGCCGGCATGTTATGAACCTAGAAACATGAAATGAATTTATACAAATTAAAATTGAATTATATTATATATATTACCTACCTTCTTACTTACCTTGAAACTTGTAATTAAACACACACATACAGACACTAAACTCCACTCGAATAATCCCAAAACCCACAAGGTACAAACAACAAGAAACAAAAACCCACATATCAGTTCAATAGAAGCTATCATCCACTAAAGTGCGCGTTCTCTAATCGAGTTTATACCTCAATCCGAAAAACCAGATTTTGTGGTCTTCCAGCAAGTCGGTCCGTCGTATTCAAGATCGTTTCTCGGTACCGCGACAGTGTCCGTGCGAGTGGATCCAGTGTCCGCAAATTCGTCGTCGAAAATCTCCCGTAACAAATACATACTTCGAATCACTAACGACCACACGACCCACGCCATAGGCTGGAATAACAAAACTGAAGCCATCCATGCGAATACATATTTGTAGCATCTCCCTCCGACGCGCGCTCGTGATTCTGCTACGGACGCCAGGCAACTTTATGGCGTCTCCAAGCGGTTAATTAGAGATGTCGTAAAATCTCGATTAATTGATTAGTAACTTATCGATTACTCTCGATTCTTGACGATTATTGAATCGATTCATCGTTGAGTAGTAATCGAATCAAAATTAATCGATTATCTAACGATGAATCGAATAATTGAAGTAATCGACATCTAATAGTTGTCGTAAAATCCCGATTAATCGATTACTCTCGATTCTTGTCGATTATTGAATCGATTAATCGTTGGACAGTAATCGATTAAAAATTAATCGATTATCACAACAAATAATTGATTAATCGAAGTAATCGATTAATTTGCGACATCTCTACCGATGCTGGGACCGCTCTCCGCGATATTTCAAATGAAATGCCACGCGCGCGGAGGAAAGCAGTTTTCTTATAATCAATAAAGATGGCCCATTAGTCCCGCCTCTTTGTTGTCCGGTATGACTGCAAATATTGTGTACCCGTCACACACTCACTAAAGGGGCGTGGCTACAGGTTTAACTTTATTAATTACAAGAAAGCAGCTCTTCCGCGCGCGCGAGCCATTTTGTTCGAGATGTCGCGAAAAGCAGATCGTAGTCCCACCATCGGCTTCGGCGGAGCTGCTACCGGAAATTTCATTCTCATCGATGGTATGGTTCATGCGGTCGTTCGCGCTCAGATTAAATTTTCTTGTCTGAAGTACTAACGATTGGCTACCATCAGAGGAAGTCACAACTTGAGGCGAGATGAATTTTGTTCAAAGTAAAACTTAATTGCTTGGTGATGGCAGATTGTTTTCCATCGGTAGCAGAATCACAAGCGCGCGTTATAAAAAGACGCTGCCGAAAATTATTCGCGTGGATAACAGTAACAGTCAAGTGAAATTTCCCCTCTTTATTTCCATCCATGCGAATACATATTTACAGCTTCTCCTTCTGACGCGCGCTCGGACCGGCACTAATGCTATGATTCCGCTACCGATACCAAACAGTTATGCTTTGTTCTATGAAAAAAGTTCGTCTTATATCAACTTTCTTAATCACTTATCAATCACTGAATCATTGTTCAAAATTAAATCCACAGCAAGAAGAGTAGTTAAGTGCTAGACTATCATCATATAATTGAGCTCAGAATCACGTTAGAATATTTCACTGACAAGTTTTCTAGTTCCTGGCGGTTGCACTATAGACAAATTATTTCAACTTAACCTTCCTCCCAAACATAATGGTGGTTCTGAAAAGAACCGATTCATTCCCACTTATGTGCCTCACCAACAACAACTACTGGACTGCGCAACAGCCATCTGATGATTCAGCTCTACGCACGCCGTTAATTGCCAGATCCAAAAATGCTGCTTGTAACACGGATGTAAAGATGTACTGCTGCTGCCACGACCGCCACCAAATGACGCGCGCACGCGAAACACGGGGATTTCCATACACAGGAAAAACGAATCAGTGGATCAAAAGGCCCGTACCTTACTGCAATCTGATGTCCGTGTTGGGGATTTATGAACGGGATTGATTATTTCTGAATTTTTCACCCGATTTGGAAAGAAATAACATTTTCAATAGTTTGTTGTTGATAATGAAAAGTTTTAATACAATTAGCAAATTGGTGGAAAGTTTCCGAATCTATTAATAACAACATCTCGAAAATCCGACGAAAGATACAGTCGCCATTACTGTTTGAAATCTTACATGATTTCGTGACGGTCCCTAATTTGGAAATTTTCATTTTGCACCCTGTATCCGAGGCTTCCCCTTAGACGTAGTTAACGTCAAAATGCGCGAACAAAAAACACGTCCGTACGTGCTGCTGTCTCGAACTGGAATGGGCCACGCGCGCGGGAGAGAGCAGTTTTCTTAAAATCAATAAAGATGGCTCATTAGTCCCTCCTTTTTGTTGTCCGGTATGACTGCAAATATTGTGTAACCGTCAAACACTCACCAAAGGGGCGTGGCTACAGGTTCAACTTTATTGATTACAAGAAAGCAGCTCTTCCGCGCGCGCGAGCCATTTCGTTCGAGATGTCGCGGAGACCAGACCATGGTACCACCTTCGGCATCGGCGGAGCTCCTACCGGAAATTTTATTCCCGGCGATGAAATTTTCTTGCGTGTCTACGATGGTGTTTATTTCTGCAACGGTTGCGTCTGAAGTGTCATCAGTGAAGGCAGCACTCAAGACATAATTTGAGGCGAGACGAATTTTGATCAAAGTTCATATTAATCGCTTCGTGATGGCTGATAGTTTCCATCGGTGGCGTCAGGGACGCTACAAAAATTTATTCGCATGGATAGTATCAATACCAGTGAAATTTTCCCTCAAGATTATTATTTTAGTAGATAGACTGCTACTTGTTTCAGGTTTAATTTCCATCCATGCGAATACATTTTTACAGCTTCTCATTCTGACGCACGCTCTTCGTTCCCACCGATGGCGTAGGTAGCGCTCGTAACAGGATCGTTGCGACAGAGAATCCAACGATGGCAATCTGTTGCAGTGTAGCGGTAAAACCGTAGAGCCAGCATCTGCATTTGAGTGAAATACTCTTGTGATATTCTGACTATCGAATGGTTGCTGTTGTGTTGGTGATTAGGAATCCGCATGATTCGAAATCTGTCCTTTTCAGGGCATTAAATTTTTCATTGGAGGAATTTGGTTTGACTAAAAATTTAAATAAAATTCATAAGATTCAATCCATCATTCGACTTCTGCAGAGTAAGTGATTAAAAATCCATCGAAAGATAAAGACGCTATTAGCGTTTGAAATCTATCCTAATTTCGCGACGGTCTCGAATTTGGAAATTTCCGTTTTACATCCTGTATCTGAGTCTTCCCCTTACGTCAAAAAATTATTTCAACTTAACCTCCCTCCCAAACATAATGGTGGTCCTGAAAAGAACCGATTCATTTCCATTTATGTGCCTCATCAACAGCACGACGTTGATTGCCAGATTCAACGATGCTGTTGGGAACACGGATGTAAAGATGTATTGCTGTTTCCACGACCGCCACCACCACCTGACGAAAAATTTCATCCGCATCATCACTCATAAATCTCAATCAACGAGCCCTCCCGTGCGAACGAAATCGTCCGTTCTCCGTGACATGCAAAATGAAAATGACGCGCGCACGCGAAACGCGGGGCTTTTTATACACAGGGAAAACGAAGCAGTGGATCAAAAGGCCCGTACGTTACTGCAATCTGATGTCCGTGTTGGGGATTTATGAACGGAATTGAATTTTTCACCCGGTTTGGAAAGAAATGACTTTTTCAATAGTTTAACGTTGATAATCAATAGTATCAATAGAATTGGCAAATTGCTGGAGAGTTTCCGAATCGATTGATAAGCAAATGTCGAAAATCCATCGAAAGATAAAGACGCTATTACCGTTTGAAATCTTACATGATTTCGTGACGGTCCCCAATTTGGAAATTTTCATTTTGCACCCTGTATCCGAGGCTTCCCCTTAGACGTAGTTTACGTCAAAATTAACAATAGATGAAGCTCTCATAAAGAATTTCTTGAAATTGTTCCCTGGATAATTCTTCTAGAATCGTTGATCGACAGAAAACTACAATAAACGTTAAAAAAATATAAGATCTATAATTATTGAGGAACATAGAATAAGGGAGAATTATTGATTTACAATGTTGTGAAAACTCATATGTGAATATGTACATTGTGTGGAAAATATTGATTCGAAAAATGTATTGGAGGTAACCACTTTCCCTTCGATGGGACTCGAACCCATGAACCTAAAGTACGCTAGACTGGTGCTTTAACCAACTAAGCTACGAAGGACCTCCGTCGGCCTTCGCAACCTAGCGGCTACTGAACGAGCTCGAGATCTCCAAATTGGATGCATAGTCAAATCACTCGCAATCCATTTCTCAAGCCAACACTTCCATATGTGTGTAGTACACTTTTACATTAGAGGAGCGTGACTGCGTGATCAGTACAGTTGCTGATGAAGAATCTGTGTAGCCGCCAGACAATCTAAATACTCACGCTTCTATAATGTGAAAGTGTACTACACACATGTTGATTATGGAAGTGTTGGCTTGAGAAATGGATTGCGAGTGATTTGACTATGCGTCCAATTTGGGAATCTCGAGCACGTTCAGTAGTCGCTAGGTTGCGAAGGCCGACGGAGGTCCTTCGTTGCTTAGTTGGTTAAAGCACCAGTCTAGCGTACTGTAGGGTCATGGGCTCGAGTCCCGTCGAAGGGAAAGTGGTTACGTCCAATACATTTTCCGCTAGGTCGGGTGGTTTAATCTCCGGAAATAGGCAATTAACTTTGATTGAACTGAGAATTGTGGGTTGAATATTTTTGAGTTTTTACTAGAAAACACAGGAAAATCATGAATAAAATCCAAGAGTTTTATGTAGAGGAGGAGTTTCTCGAAACATTTGCGTAGAAAAGTATTATTGATTTTTAAAGTTGGCTTTTTAGTTTAGTTCTTTTATCTATTTTATTCTAGTGCGGTTCTTCCTTCGAAGAACATCATCGCTACTTAATGGTAGAGAATTAGCATTTGGGTTTTTAAAAGCGGCATAATTAAATTGAAGAAGTCTGATATATTTTTCAAATTTTTCCCTCGGGCCGCTTGAATCTGCCGGCATGGGCGGCGTCTTTCCAGAAATCATCGACATAGAAAGAGGAGTAGATGCTTATTCCACCCATGGTAAAATGAAAGCAATCCCTAAGGCGAGAATGGTACTGCGACATATTCTACAAAGTGGTGTATTGTTCGAGTGATTTTCATTCCGGAAGCAAGAAAGAAAGACAAAACATTAGTCAATTTTATTTTGACTAGCGCATTGCGAAAAACAGCAGTGGAGTGTAGGAAGCAAAAAACCGGGAACGTCAGAACAAATTACGATTTGTTTCGTGCGCTACGTAATAAATAATTGTACTGTAGTTTTATAGGATCCGAGTTCGATGAATTAAATTAAATTCACCTGCACTGGTGCTATGATTTATCCAATTGTGTTGGTAATTCCTCTGGAAGCATAGAAAATGCTAGACATAAATTTTATTGAAATGAGAGGAGACACGTAATTATATAACTAAAATAAATACTCCCCCTAAACAATTAGAAAATTCCCATAAGAAAATAGAAAATTGCCAATAAAGAAATCAGGGTATGAGCAATAAATAAATATAAAATTTCCACAAATAAAACAAAATTTCCATAAACAATTAAAAAATTTCCACAAAACAAAAATAAATAAGCACTTTTAAAAGCAAAAATTGCAATTATAAAAGAAGAATTTTCCATAAAAAAAATTAAATGTTCCACGAAAAAAAAATACAAAATTTCCATAAATAAATCAATATTAGCAATAAAAAATAACAAAATTTTCCACAAAATAAATATATTTTTTCCATAACAAAATAAATTTTTTTCACTAAATGATCATTAAAAAGCAATAAAAAATAAGAAAATTTCCATAAAGAAATATAAAAAAGCAATCAAACTGTGCTTTTTTTCCATAGATGACCCCTTCTTTAAAAGCGTTTAAAATTCATGTAAAATTTCATCAGCTTTATTGCTTTCTTGTATTTTTTAATGGAAATTTTCTTATTTTTTCATTGCTCTTTATTGATTATTTTGAGGAAAATTTTTATTTTTTTATGGAAAAAATATATTTATTTTGTGGAAAATTTTGTAATTGTTTATTGCTAATATTGATTTATTTATGGAAATTTTGTATTTTTTTCGAGGAACATTTTCATTTCTTTATGGAAAATTCTTCTTTTATAATTGCTATTTTTGCTTTTAAAAGTGCTTATTTATTTTTGTTTCGTGGAAAATTCTTAATAGTTTATGGAAATTTTGTTTTATTTGTGGAAATTTTATAATTATTTATTGCTCATACCCTGATTTTTTATTGGCAATTTCCTAATTGTTTATGGAAAATTTCTAATTTTAAATGGAAATTTTATTTAGCTGCCTAATTATATAGATAGCAATTTGTTATTGACAAAACCTATATTCCAACATATGTAGAATAGAGTGAATATTTTCGAAAATGGCATTTAAAACTCGAGTGCATGGCACTATTGACGTGCGATAGTGCAAAATTTTATAATATCTAACTTATGATGATAATGTAGGTGTTAGCCTATTTGGCCATATGTCGTGAGAAGTAAAAAGTGAGGAGTTAGTAGGGTAAACTGAGAAGTGAGAAGTGGTAAATCAAGTGAACAGTTAGAAATAAAAAATGAAATGTGAAAACTTCGCACAGTCCTCTTTTGATTTTCCGATTGAGAAGGAATACACACTTAAAGGCTAAATTTGATTTCGGTAATAGAAAATGACGAACTTGGTCGGTAAATTACTATATTACTGATATATCGTTAAAGTTTGCCATTTTATATTGTTTTTCTAAACTCTCGTTGCCGAAATTCGGCTAAGAACATTGATCACCGAAAGTCGGTAATCTATTTTGCGATCAGAATCGGCGAATTAATATATTTTCCAAGATTCGGAAAAGTGTGAAATGTCAAAATCGAAGTTGTCTTGAGAACGCAAAAAAAAAAGAAAAAGTAAATTCAACAACGTGTTTGCTTGCCGACAAATTGCATTCTGTGTAAGTTTTTGAATATTATCTATGCGATTGATGCATAGAATAATTTAATTTCTTTTGTAGTGAAATCGACATAATATATTTTAGCGGCTTTTTGCGATAATGAGTGTTATTCATCAAAGCAAAAGTAAAAGTATTGTGCATTGAAGTCTCTGGTTGTATGTGAGGTTACGAGCTCGGTGCTCTAGTGGCTACCGCTTCTGCTTTATAAGCAGGAGGTCGCGGGTTCAATTCCAGGCTCGTCCCTTTCCTACTTTGTATTTCTATCTTAGTTCTTTCTGTGTTTCACGTTCTACCAAAACGATTCCTACCGTTATAGGGGAAGGAGGGGCAATATGCCCTAGCTAAGCATAGACTGCTTTTATGCCTTAGCTATAACGATTTCCATGGGTGTTTCTACCTCACGCAACAGTTAAACAATATAGCTAGCTGATGCCATATTAAAATTTGAAAAATCTCAATCATATTGATAATATTCACATTTCAAAAAAATGGTGATATTTCGTTGCCGGAAAACTCATGCTTCTTATCTACTTACTTTTTTTTATCAAATATACGCAAATAACGTAGCAACCCACATTGTTTATCAATTAGTTGACCTGTCGTTAAGTGAAAGAGTTGAAAACTGTTTTGGATTTACTAAAAAATCGGTAAAATATCACTGAAATACTGAAATTTATTCTCTGCCTTGTACCAATAGTTGCGGTAGTGTTCCCATAGTTGCGAGTCCCGTATGAAAACAATGGGATTCGCAACTATAGGAACACGAATTAGAAAATATCGCAACTATTGGAACATTGCACCAATAATTGGAGGATTCATTTTAGGTAATAATGACAGGAGCTGCTGCCATCGGAATACTTTCTACTAAAAATGTAAAACAGGAGCTTTCGAATGCACAATTTAGGTAAGCGAAATAAATTATAGCTTCTGTGCATGCGAACAAACAGTGGTGGAACGTGCTTAGTTCCTCCACTATTGGGTCATTTACCCTACTTACTTGACACTCCGTGTTGCTCACTTCAAACACTTAATAGGAGAACAAATTTCAACTATTCGACCAAACGGCGTTCGGCCAAATTACTCTTTCGACCAAATGATCATAGGCGTAACTAGAGTCTCGGTCTAGGGGGGGGGCATGGCACCAGCTGGTGGGATGTAATTTTCAAAGGCGATTTAAAGCACTGTGCGCATGGATTGCAATAGAAATTGTTTGACTTAGTTTATCGCTCATTCGTCCTAGAACTAACATAAAAAAATCGCGAATAATACAATTGATTTCCAATGATGCTGTGATTGCTCCAAAACGCTGTGTCTGTGTCAACTTGACTTCTCCATGTTACTAAATGTGGATAAGTGTGTAATCTAAGATTCAAGAATCTTCTTCGAATTATCTATAAATGAAATTCGATATTAGTATATTTCTGAAAGTTTTCAAGCATTTCCATAATTACTTAATGCATAAAGATCTCGATTTTTTTGAAACTTGAAATTTTTGAAACTCTTTAGATGTGGAATAAATTCCACGAAATATTGTCATAATCAATAATGAATCCTAAAGTGTTTTTTATGAGTCATAAATTCCATGAGACTTCAGAAGCAACCAAATCGATCTGAATTGTGCTGCAAAAGAAATGTTTTCTGATACGAACTGGTTTCTAAATCTATTTTTTTTATCCTAAAAAATAAATTCTAACTAAAGCAGGCACAAAAGAGTTTTCCGATGATCCTTATGAAATCGCCAAAAAAATAAATGGAACAAGATCTTTTGAGGATTATAAAAATATTTCTTTAATGCTGTCTCTGTTGTGAGTGCAAAGGTTGCCTAAGTTTTATCCTAATACTTTCAATGGAATGCGTAGTTGATTTTTCTGTCATTCTAATAAAGATTCTTAAGTTTTATAATTTTATATCTTTCTGTGCCAGAATTATATAGCGAGAGCAAAAAGCTCCATAGGAATTTGACTACTATTTTGCGGCATACCTTGCGATTAACTCGAAGATTTTCGAAAGAATGGTCGTTCGAAATTTCATTGACCGGATTTGTGTACATGTGCTCATTTTGATGTAGTTGCTTCAGTCTTTTTTGAAGCGGATGGTAGTTTAATAGAACAGAAATATTTATATCTTAATACAATTATGTTTTTATGTTTCTGCGACCAGGATACTAGTCAAACAAATGCAGAACAAATTTATTATTTTAAGCTAGCAACTGAATTAGAAGCGGCATTTATTTTAGCTTAAAAATCGATAAAATGTTCCCGGGGGTCCAACTTAAATATGTCGATGCTTTGCTGAACAAATGGTCATAGATGTGATAACGCAACAAAAAATATGTTTATAGAATTCATAATCAAAATTAAGAAATATGTAGGAAATATGTAAATGAAATATAAACTGACTAAGTTGGAATTACTTTTCAAAATTTTCTGGGGGGGGCCACAAGTAGGTCTGGAGGGGGACAGCCCCCCCCCCGGCCCCCCCTTATTTACGCCAATGCAAATGATATTCAGCCAAATGACCCTAAACCGTGATGATGATGATCATGGTTCCAGCACATACCCTACTATGCAATGGTAATGAATCTTAGGTTTTCAAATTTTACAATTGATATCCCTATGAAAATGCTTTCAATAACTATATCATTTCGTTGAAGGACATTTCGTCAAATAACATTTTGTTGTGTGACATTACGTCGGATGAATATCTGGTCGAATGGACATTTAGTCGAAAATGTTTTTTTTGTTCATTAGAGACGTAGTACATTTGGTCGAATGACTTTTGGTCGAAAAGACACTACATCGAATGGAAATTTGATCGAATGGACATTAAAGCCAAAGCAGATTTTAGAATGAACCAACTTCGTACATTCAGTTGAATGACTTCTGATCGAAAGGACATTTGGTTGAATATTCATTTGGTTAAATAAGCATTTAGTCCAAAGCGGATTTTCGAATGAATGTTCTTAGCTTATTTGGTCAAATGACGTTCCTTCGAATGGATATTTGAAAAACAAAATTTGGTTCATGAAAATTAAAAACTAAATTATTTATTGCGGTACCACCTGGTCAAAATACATTTGGTCGAATTATGTTTCATCAAATGACAGTTGGTCGGAAAGACATTACGTCGAATCAACATTAGGTCATATGTGTGTGTGTGTGTGTGTGTGTGTGTGTGTGTGTGTGTGTGTGTGTGTGTGTGTGTGTGTGTGTGTGTGTGTGTGTGTGTGTGTGTGTGTGTGTGTGTGTTGTTGTTACGGTTGTTGATTGGCGTAATTTGATTCTCGCTTATTGATTTTGTTTGATCGCTGCTTAAATTTAGACGTTAAATGTCCAAATTTGTTCTCAGAAGACTCCAATAGTAACAGTGAATTGATATTTGATATCGTGTGCATCAATTGAATAAAGTAAAAATGAACTGCAAAATTTGCCGTCTCGACATAGCAATAGAACAGCCATAAGTTGTGTTGGACTGGACAAATACAAGATTGATGCAGTATTTCCACCAGCTAGAAATAGTTCCAGGTTGTGTGATGAGTTTTTTAAGAAATTTATTAAGTGGAGGGATACGCGCAAGCAAAAACCGTTATGCCCAAACCCCCCCCCCCCGTGGCTACGCCACTGGACTAAATAAAGGATTGTGAAACATCGAATTTTAATCAAAGCAAAAATCTACAATTTTCACATGCTCTTACTTTTTTGCATACCTGGGGAAAGAAGTCGTTCAATAATTACATATGGGGGGAGGGGATTCCCGTCTTTTTTTACTCTTCATATAAACAAAAAAAAATGCATAGTAAAAATCTTATAAGGGTTGAGGGGGGTCAGGATTATGAGATTCGGAGTTATGGTCAAAATACATTTTCTTACATTAAAAATTCTCACTCTTTTTTGGCACTTATCCTAGGCATTTGACACAGAATCCTGTCCCATTGTTTCCTATTGAAAATTGGCCAGATCGGACTATGGGCTCGGAAGTTATGACCAAAATACCATTTTTGATTTGCACGACATATCACTGCTAGGTGGATTAATCAGGGTTTTTTATTTTAGACTTGCTGCGTCGCATTAGGCCATGAGACTGCTAAATGCGTATGGGTAAGAACCTCTTAAGAGTAAAGCAGAGATGAAGAAATTGGCCCTTGGAGAAATGTATGTGATGCAATCGATACATGCATATTGATATTCGGTAGAGTTTTTGGCGAATCTCGGTTCAAACATATCCAAAACCTTTTTTTTTTTTACCAACGAATAAATCTGCTGCAGAGCGCAGCTTGGTTCTCCTAACAAACTATCAAAAATGACATTAAACCTCTTGTTGTTTGCGCCTCACCTGGAGGCGCTTGCTGTGATGCGGAATAAAGCGTATCCTTGTGCGATTGGTTTTTTGAGCGTCAAATACTAGAGTGGTTGACTGCTAGCGCCTCTTTATAAGGGAATCGCGCAAAATATTCATGCACGATGAATTGAATTGAAGTGTACCGTCTGTTTATCTGTGCTGATCGTTACTTAATTATTGAAAGTAGTGCCCTTGAAAACACGATTTAGAATAAAATTTGATCCCGAAAAGTTCGTCCTTAACGAAATGTTATTTGACCAAATGTCATTTGACTAAATGTCCCAAAGTCTAAAGACACTATATACAAAGACGCGAAATCTGATCCCTGAGCAAATAATTCGACAGGCAACCCTGAATGCGCAACACTGCTCATGTTGAATAAAGTTTTCAAATTGGTGTAAGTGATTTTCCTAATTTCAAAAAAATGATTAGTAACGCTTTTACCCACGCAAATCAGGTAGCAAATACAATATGAACAAGTTGAGAGTCATTTTCTACCATTTTTAGGGGTTCATTAGGCTACATTGATCCAACAATATTACAACAATAATTTAAACATGTTTATTTGCGGAAGTTAAATTAGCCCTTACCAAATGTTCTGCGTGATTTTTTGGAATGACAGGTCTTCTGCTCGATTGGAATAGCACTGACAGTGAATTTGGAATTCCAATTGGAACATTTCCCGTCTTTGTTTATATGTAGTGTCTTTACCAAAGTCGACTACGATAAAGCATTGGCAAAATAACATTGGCATCACTGGTTTTTGAGCTTGTGCCAAAAAATAGAATACAGAGCAATTCACCATCGGTACCAAATATGTTGTTATTTTTGGAGGTGTTTAATTTCTTTATTTATTTACGCTCTTTCAGTGGAATGTCTTCACCTGATATAAAACGAGTTCGATTCCATTTAATTCCACCACGTTCTCTAATCTTAAACGATGAACCGCTGAAAAGAGTTTCGGTCCCATATGATCAACACATCATCAGCCACGCCCTCGAGTATTTATTCTATAGCAGGAGCAACCAACTCAAGGCTTTATTGGGTTCAACGAAGGATAAAGAAGAAATATTGAATAAGGCAGGCGTTTCTAAAATAATTGAATAACAAATGTGGAAGCGTTGGTTTGGGAAATGGATTGTGAGCGCTTTGGGAATCCCAGGTCCATACAGCAGCCACTAACTTGCAAAGGCCGACGGAGGTCCTTCGTAGCTTAGTTGGTTAAAAGCACTAGTCTAGCGTATTGAGAGTCATGAGTCCCATCGAAGGAAAGTGGTTACATCCAATACATTTTTTAAATAAAAATCTCTCACATAATGTTAATGATAAATGAAGCAAATTTCATTGCTAACAAAAGAAATGAGAATATGATTTTGACTTTCTCGTATACTGAGTATACGCAAAGGATTTTTAATATATTAATATTGATATTATGTACTAAGTTTGTGGTAATATCTCTAATATACTCTAATTGCTCTAATAATAACACTAATAATCAAGAAAGAGCATAGGTACAAATGTATACCAGTTGAGCTTTGTTCATGTTTTAGGGTGAATATTCTTCATGTTTATTTTTCACTGTGGCGGAAAGATTGGATTGTCAGCAATTTCCAAACATAGATAGCGCATCACCAACACTGACTTGTATTTGAATGTACACAGGTTTTAAACACGCGAAAAAATGAATTGTTTTTAAAATTGATTATTTTTTGGCCACTCGGCTTGCCATTGTGGTCGCAGCTACGTTAGTTAAAATGTGCGCAAATACAGAATTCGCTGCGCGGAAGCTACGAAAGAAAGTAAAATGAGATCAGTTTTGTTGAATTCATTCATCCGAGCAAATGACCGTGGCGGCGCGGCGGCGTGCCGTGGAGGAGGAACTATAAATTACACCCTGACCGTTTCGTTTTGTTGAACTAAACAGACAAACATTAGTTTGTGGCAACAGTGATAGGAGTAGGTATACAGAGTAGGTAATTGGCCGTGGGGCTCGTTTCTTCTCTAAATGGGCACTAGTTTAGAATGATAATGCAACCCTGAGTGAGGTGGGTGGGAGCGATGATGCACCGCCAGTAGATTGGAGACTCGAGGAATTTACGTTGGTACGCCCGCTGAGAGCCAATTGAAGCAGACAAGTGTTTCCTTTCAACTTGGAGTGGACTTTGTGAGAGATTTTTGCATTGAAAATTATGTACGTGACCCTTCGTTAGTTATGGAGATACGTATGTTGAAAATAAGTAACCCCAGATAACATCCCTTGTGCGAATCTGAAAACAACTGATGAACAAGTGTTTTGAATAATATCAGCTTGACATGGCATTCTTCAACCCTTCTACATTTGAAAGTATAATTACCGTTGAATTTCCCTTTTCGATCGGTTACATCCTTTTATCAAACATTAATATTATTATAAATGTATTTTATGCCATCTCGAATTAGCAGCTTTTCAAACAAATACCACAAATCAAAAGTTGGCAATCTAATTATTCGTTTTTTTAAAGACATCTTTTCATGTCAGCATAAAAAATAAATAAATTAAATAAATAGTGATTTCGTGCAGTTGAACCGTATAGCTGACTTTATAGCATCGTATTCTCATTCACAAGGTTTCATTACAATCTGAATGAGTCTATAATCGTCATATTTGATTTACCGAAACGCTTCTATCAAAGTCAGGACTGATTTATGTATATTTATCTTCTAGGTAGCACTCCACGGCTATCGCACAAATGGACTTACCGAATACAGATTTGGTTGTCTACCGTTTTCGTATTTCGCAGAGGTGACATAATGAGATACGCATAATCGCTCACCCTGATATCACGCACTATCTGATTTGCATTGGCCATTGATAAGCACTGATCAGATGCTTTTGGCGTGACCAGGAAGCAGGCACCCAAACATTTCTAATCCACCAGAAAGTGTCAGATACTTGTTCAGTGTTGACTGTATTTTTTGTCTTGTACTCTAATGTTGTTGGATTCTATTGTGAATTAGTTATTATAAGCCGTTTTATCGGTTTTACTTAGAATCAGTGAAATATCTGTTTAACAACTGAAATTAAAAATACCAAACGAAAAAAAAATACTGCCCTATTGTTTACCGAGTTTGCCAGGCGCGTCAGTCTCTCAGACTGGATCCACTATCTTCGGCTAATTAATTCACTGAGTTGTTTTGCAAATTGGCCGGTTAGAGGCTATTTTTAGGTCTCCATTCAGACAAAGCTGAGAGTAATAACGCGAGATAAAAATTGTTTCTGTTTTTAAATCCAACATGTACCATCTTGATTGTGAGATTTATTTTTACACTTGTTTCGTAGGGGTTAACACACAGCGAACATTTTTTTTATATCACTTGACAATTAATTCCAAGAGTCAAAATACGTGGTGTTATAAATTGCGACAACGATGGTGATGGTTTTGAAATATGGAAATACGGTTATTCAAATAAAGAATTACCAATTGATCTACAGATGTGCTTGAATAAGCTTACATAACTCACAAACATAAAAGAAACTTGTTTGGTAATCACCAATCAAAGCACAAGGAAAAAATATTTCCCTTGAACTGAATAGCGAGGTGAAGGACGACTATCAGGTCACCGGCCGTCCATGCATCGCGCATCGGCCTCAAGGTTGATAAAATACCGCCGGTTTATGCGCGGGGCCAATGACAAACCATGTCACCACGTTCCTCCAAACAAACGAACGCGATATCAGCAGTTAGAGTTAATCCACCTGGATTGAAGCGCTGATGCGACCGGGGAGGCTTTATCTCTTCAAACCACCAACAACACGGAAGAAAACGCTAAGTTGGGGGCGCCACGCCGTGCTGCGGTCGCAAACGGACGGAACCAAATCGTTAATCAGTCATCATCGTCGTCGTCGTGCATCGGAAATTCAGCATTTTTGTTCCGATGCGATGAGAAACGGAAAAGAAATGGGAGGCTAAATTTGGCCCCATTGCATATTGATGTCGTTGTTCGCCGTTGCGCTCGGATCGCGCTACAATGGGCTGCGTGCCCACAAATTAGTTATAATTTTCAAGGCCACAATATTCATTTCAATGTTCTACTGAATGAAACCATAGAATAACAATTCTAGGATTTTTTGAAATGGACGTAATTTTAAATTTGAAACAAGTAATACTCTCTCGTCTCTCCATTCAGCATATTTTATTCAACTGACATGACTACCAGATACCTAGAATGGAATCTGTATTTTTTCTGTTGGGCACATTAACCAAAACATTAATAATAAAGGGTACAATCGGCGTTCCAAAAATTACAAATAAAATAAATTCGCTAATTTGAAAAATGTTCTTATAAATGTTTTGCTAAAGGACATATCTAAAATAAGCTTTAATTAAAATATGAGAGGTGAAAACCTAACTTAAACACTGATAAAATTTAAAGACTTCAACTAATTTCAAAGCAATAAATAAAGTAAAAAGATTCCACTGAAGTGTTGCAATTTGGAAAAGTACAAATGACAAAAAAAAAGATAACTGTTAATCTATAAGCTTTAGTTTATCGCTAATCATCCTTCAGTGAAGACATTTATTTAATCTTCGGATGACTGGCCCATTGTAATTGTATCTCCATGTTGAAGCTATGTAGAAAAGCTCTTCGTTTGGGCCGTGGTGATGGTGGCGGAATGTAGTCCCTCTTTTCCCTCCTTGTACCGCTCGTTTATTTGCGTTGTTATTTTTCGGTGGAAAATAAATTTTATTATACGAAAGTAACACACCGGCGAGTTCCGGAAGTGGCATGGATCAAACTGGGTTTTCTTCGGACGGAGCGTCCCAGTACTATCCGAACGTCGTAAATGGTTGGATCCGTGGCGAGGAGCCTTCCGCCATGGAAAAGGTGAACTACAAATAAGGCGATTTATTTATAGAATGTGTATGCGACTTGACATTTGAAGCTGTTCCAACTTTAACCGTATTTATTTTTCCGGCTGCTTCAGCAGTGTGGTCATGGGGAAGCTTTTATTACGTTTTGGTAACATGTACGTTCCTCCACTCAAATTTATATCTTCCGATTCACCAATGAGTTTTTTCAGCAAAGAAATGTCTTTTTTAAAAGCCGCATGATTTCAGAGGGCTGTAAGGCAAACGAACAAACAGGCAATTATATTTACCGAGTACTGAATGAGTTCTATACCATTTCTTATTTTGAAACTGAGGACATTTTGCGACTGAACAAACACAAACTTTGATCCAAGATATAATGAAACTTACAAACACAATGTAACATATTTTGTTTGCAATGCTGATTTTCGGTTCATAGAAAAATTTTTGATTTCTGTCGTCTAACTTCTGTCTTTATTTCTATTCGAGTACGAATAAATTTGTACATAATAAGGTACTAGTCGACCCGTTGTCCTACATCAGCGGTTCTCAACCTTTTTGTTGAGAGATACCCCTTCCAGCTTTTACATTCATTGGCTTCCGAGCCTCTTGAAAGGAGGCTTCCGAGCCTCTTGAAAGGAGGCTTTCGAGCCTCTTGAAAGGAGGCTTTCGAGCCTCTTGAAAGGAGGCTTTCGAGCCTCTTGAAAGGAGGCTTCCGAGCCTCTTGAAAGGAGGCTTCCGAGCCTCTTGAAAGGAGGCTTCCGAGCCTCCTGAAAGGAGGCTTCCGAACCTTTTGAAAGGAGGCTTCCGAGCCTCTTGAAAGGAGGCTTCCGAGCCTCTTGAAAGGGGGCTTCCGAACCTCTTGAAAGGAGGCTTCCGAGCCTCTTGAAAGGAGGCTTCCGAGCCTCTTGAAAGGAGGCTTCCGAGCCTCTTGAAAGGAGGCTTCCGAGCCTCTTGAAAGCCTCTTGAAAGGAGGCTTCCGAGCCTCTTGAAAGGAGGCTTCCGAGCCTCTTGAAAGGAGGCTTCCGAGCCTCTTGAAAGGAGGCTTTCGGGCCTCTTGAAGGAGGCTTGCGACCCTCTTGGAAGGAGGCTTCAGGCCTCTTGAAAGGAGGCTTCCGAGCCTCTTGAAAGGAGGCTTCCAGGCCTCCTAAATGGAGACTTCCAGGCCTCTTGAAAGGAGGCTTCCGAGCCTCTTGAAAGGAGGCTTCCGAGCCTCTTGAAAGGAGGCTTCTGGAGCCTCTTGAAAGGAGGCTTCTGAGCCTCTTGAAAGGAGGCTTCCGGGCCTCTTGAAAGGAGGCTTCCAGGCCTCTTGAAAGGAGGCTTCCTGAGCCTCTTGAAAGGAGGCTTCCAGGCCTCTTGAAAGGAGGCTTCCGAGCCTCTTGAAAGGAGGCTTCCGAGCCTCTTGAAAGGAGGCTTCCGAGCCTGGTAGAAGGCGGCTTCCGAGCCTCTTGAAAGGAGGCTTCCGAGCCTCTTGAAAGGAGGCTGCAGAGCCTCTTGAAAGGAGGCTTCTGTTCCTCCTGAAAGGAGGCTACCGGGCCTCTTGGATGAACGCTTCTGAGCCTCTTGAAAGGAGGCTTCCGAGCCTCTTGAAAGGAGGCTTCCGAGCCTCTTGAAAGGAGGCTTCCAGGCCTCTTGAAAGGAGGCTTCTGAGCCTCTTGAAAGGAGGCTTCCAGGCCTCTTGAAAGGAGGCTTCCTGAGCCTCTTGAAAGGAGGCTTCCGAGCCTCTTGAAGGAGGCTCTGAGCCTCTTGAAAGGAGGCTTCCTGGCCTCTTGAAAGGAGGCTTCCAGGCCTCTTGAAAGGAGGCTTCCAGGCCTCTTGAAGGAGGCTTCCTGAGCCTCTTGAAAGGAGGCTTCCGAGCCTCTTGAAAGGAGGCTTCCAGGCCTCTTGAAAGGAGGCTTGAGCCTCTTGAAAGGAGGCTTGAGCCTCTTGAAAGGAGGCCTGAGCCTCTTGAAAGGAGGCTTCTGAGCCTCTTGAAAGGAGGCTTCCGAGCCTCTTGAAAGGAGGCTTCCAGGCCTCTTGAAAGGAGGCTCTGAGCCTCTTGACCGGAGGGTTCCGGGCCCCTTGACAGGAGGCCTCTGAGCCTCTTGAAAGGAGGCTTCCGAGCCTCTTGAAAGGAGGCTTCCGAGCCTCTTGAAAGGAGGCTTCCGAGCCTCTTGAAAGGAGGCTTCCGAGCCTCTTGAAAGGAGGCTTCCAGGCCTCTTGAAAGGAGGCTTGAGCCTCTTGAAAGGAGGCTTCCGAGCCTCTTGAAAGGAGGCTTCCGAGCCTCTTGAAAGGAGGCTTGAGGCCTCTTGAAAGGAGGCTTCCGAGCCTCTTGAAAGGAGGCTTCCGAGCCTCTTGAAAGGAGGCTTCCGAGCCTCTTGAAAGGAGGCTTCCGAGCCTCTTGAAAGGAGGCTTCCGAGCCTCTTGAAAGGAGGCTTCCGAGCCTCTTGAAAAGAGGTTTCCGAGCCTCTTGAAAGGAGGCTTCCGGAGGCTTGAAAGGAGCCTCTTGAAAGGGGGCTTCCGAGCCTCTTGAAAGGAGGCTTCCGAGCCTCTTGAAAGGAGGCTTCCGAGCCTCTTGAAAGGAGGCTTCCGAGCCTCTTGAAAGGAGGCTGCTTCAGGCCTCTTGAAAGGAGGCTTCTGAGCCTCTTGAAAGGAGGCTTCCAGCCTCTTGAAAGGAGGCTTCCGGGCCTCTTGAAAGGAGGCTTCTGAGCCTCTTGAAAGGAGGCTTGAGCCTCTTGAAAGGAGGCTTCTGAGCCTCTTGAAAGGAGGCTTCTGAGGCCTCTTGAAAGGAGGCTTCTGAGCCTCTTGAAAGGAGGCTTCGAGCCTCTTGAAAGGAGGCTTCCAGGCCTCTTGAAAGGAGGCTTCCGAGCCTCTTGAAAGGAGGCTTCCGAGCCTCTTGAAAGGAGGCTCTGAGCCTCTTGAAAGGAGGCTTCCAGGCCTCTTGAAAGGAGGCTTCCGAGCCTCTTGAAAGGAGGCTCTGAGCCTCTTGAAAGGAGGCTTCTGAGCCTCTTGAAAGGAGGCTTCCAGGCCTCTTGAAAGGAGGCTTGAGCCTCTTGAAAGGAGGCCTGAGCCTCTTGAAAGGAGGCTTCCTGAGCCTCTTGAAAGGAGGCTTCCTGAGCCTCTTGAAAGGAGGCTTCCAGGCCTCTTGAAAGGAGGCCTGAGCCTCTTGAAAGGAGGCTCTGAGCCTCTTGAAGGAGGCTTCTGAGCCTCTTGAAAGGAGGCTTCTGAGCCTCTTGAAAGGAGGCTCTGAGCCTCTTGAAAGGAGGCTTCCGAGCCTCTTGAAAGGAGGCTTCCAGGCCTCTTGAAAGGAGGCTCTGAGCCTCTTGAAAGGAGGCTTCCGAGCCTCTTGAAAGGAGGCTTCTGAGCCTCTTGAAAGGAGGCTTCAGGCCTCTTGAAGGAGGCTTCTGAGCCTCTTGAAAGGAGGCTTGAGCCTCTTGAAAGGAGGCTTCAGGCCTCTTGAAAGGAGGCTTCCAGCCTCTTGAAAGGAGGCTTCCAGGCCTCTTGAAAGGAGGCTTCTGAGCCTTTTGAAAGGAGTCTACCAACCCTCTTTTGTGGAGGCTTCCGAGCCTCTTGAAAGGAGGCTTCCGGGCCTCTTGAAAGGAGGCTTCCGGATCTCTTGAAAGGAGGCTTCCGAGCCTCTTGAAAGGAGGCTTCCGAGCCTCTTGAAAGGAGGCTTCCGAGCCTCTTGAAAGGAGGCTTCCGAGCCTCTTGAAAGGAGGCTTCCGAGCCTCTTGAAAGGAGGCTTCCGAGCCTCTTGAAAGGAGGCTTCCGAGCCTCTTGAAAGGAGGCTTCCGAGCCTCTTGAAAGGAGGCTTCCGAGCCTCTTGAAAGGAGGCTTCCGAGCCTCTTGAAAGGAGGCTCCGAGCCTCTTGAAAGGAGGCTTCCGAGCCTCTTGAAAGGAGGCTTCCGAGCCTCTTGAAAGGAGGCTTCCGAGCCTCTTGAAAGGAGGCTTCCGAGCCTCTTGAAAGGAGGCTTCCGAGCCTCTTGAAAGGAGGCTTCCGAGCCTCTTGAAAGGAGGCTTCCGAGCCTCTTGAAAGGAGGCTTCCGAGCCTCTTGAAAGGAGGCTTCCAGGCCTCTTGAAAGGAGGCTTCGGAGCCTCTTGAAAGGAGGCTTCCTGAGCCTCTTGAAAGGAGGCTTGAGCCTCTTGAAAGGAGGCTTCCGAGGCCTCTTGAAGGAGGCTTCCGAGCCTCTTGAAAGGAGGCTTCTGAGCCTCTTGAAAGGAGGCTTGAGCCTCTTGAAAGGAGGCTTCCGAGCCTCTTGAAAGGAGGCTTCCGAGGCCTCTTGAAAGGAGGCTTCTGGGCCTCTTGAAAGGAGGCTTCCGAGCCTCTTGAAAGGAGGCTTCCGAGCCTCTTGAAAGGAGGCTTCTGAGCATGTTGAAGGGAGGCTTCCGGGTGTCTTGAAAGGAGGCTTCCGAGCCTCTTGAAAGGAGGCTTCCGAGCCTCTTGAAAGGAGGCTTCCGAGCCTCTTGAAAGGAGGCTTCCGAGCCTCTTGAAAGGAGGCTTCCGAGCCTCTTGAAAGGAGGCTTCCGAGCCTCTTGAAAGGAGGCTTCCGAGCCTCTTGAAAGGAGGCTGAGGCCTCTTGAAAGGAGGCTTCCTGAGCCTCTTGAAGGAGGCCCGAGCCTCTTGAAAGGAGGCTTCCGAGCCTCTTGAAAGGAGGCTTCCAAACCTCTTGAAAGGAGGCTTCCGAGCCTCTTGAAAGGAGGCTCCCGAGCCTCTTGAAAGGAGGCTTCCGAGCCTCTTGAAAGGAGGCTCCCGAGCCTCTTGAAGAGGATTCCAGGCCTCTTGAAAGGAGGCTTCTGAGCCTCTTGAAAGGAGGCTTGAGCCTCTTGAAAGGAGGCTTCCGAGCCTCTTGAAAGGAGGCTTCCGAGCCTCTTGAAAGGAGGCTTCCGAGCCTCTTGAAAGGAGGCTTCCGAGCCTCTTGAAAGGAGGCTTCCGAGCCTCTTGAAAGGAGGCTTCCTTGCCTCTTGAAAGGAGGCTTCCGAGCCTCTTGAAAGGAGGCTTCCGAGCCTCTTGAAAGGAGGCTTCCGAGCCTCTTGAAAGGAGGCTTCCGAGCCTCTTGAAAGGAGGCTTCCGAGCCTCTTGAAAGGAGGCTTCCGAGCCTCTTGAAAGGAGGCTTCCGAGCCTCTTGAAAGGAGGCTTCCGAGCCTCTTGAAAGGAGGCTTCCGAGCCTCTCGAAAGGAGGCTTCTGAGCCTCTTGAAAGGAGGATAATGCATTCTTTAAAAGAATGCGTCTGCCCGGTATAAGGCGAATGGAGGGTTAACGCTTTCTTTAAATGGATGCATCTGCCCGGTATAAGGCGAAAGGAGTTGATAATGCCTTCTTTAAGAGAACACGTCTGCCCGGTATAAAGCGAAGGGAGGGGTAATGCCTTCTTTAAATGGATGCATCTGCCCGGTATAAGGGGCAATGGAAATTTTGAAACCTACTTCTAAATATTCTGGGATGCCATCAAATGACCGCAAATAGACATAAATTGAAGAAAAAAGTAAAATCAATTCCCCTAAAGTGCAAATTCGACTTCTCTTATATGTTTTTCTCATTTTTATAATGCGCGAGAAAGGCATCACCAACGCTAGGTGGATTAATTTGGGTATTTTTCTTCTAACTTGTATTTTTTCAACCTTCTTTTGCGACTATCACCAGTCTAATGACAAGTCGTTCTCGTGACATTTGACCCAGGATCATTTTCCTTTTCCAATAATTAAAATGAATACAACAACGCGAAAAATCTCATTAAATTTGGGCGACACACTGACACCTGTTATAATGTTCTAACGAAAAGACGACCTATTTCGGTGACCTTCTTTACGGAAGTTATCAAGTGATCCGGAGAGTATTTAGATCAAAGTTTGAATGGACCAAAGCTTGGATTTTAAAATGTTGGACAATTTCCATTCTAATGGAAAAAGCTAATTTTGAGCTTCACCCTCCTAGCCTTTATAATTTTTGTCATACGTCCAAAGCAACGTGTTTTAATCAAAGGCAGCCCAGTACATTGGTACTGCCTGCGAGTAGCATTTCGCAGATTTCCAGATCGAATCACCGGCTGGGAGAATCCGAAACGGGATCGTTGCTTCAGATGATGTTTTGGTTGTCCCAAATGTTGCTCCAAGCTTGGCTTGGCGTTAGGCATTTATATCGCTCTATGCTGATCCTGCTTATGAGTTAGCTTGATAATGTCCCTACGAAGGACGGTTTGTGTTCCCACATCGGTATTGATTAGGCAAAAAGCTACAATAGGGGAGATGTTTGCCGACAGACTTGGTTATGTCAACACCGATGGCCTCAATGTCTTTCAGCTCGAATTTCGGGTCTTTTGAGTTTTTCCCAACATTGCTGCTAAGTGGATCGCATATCTGGGTCGCATTTCCAAGCGGGAATCTCTTACCTAGGAATTGGATCTTTTAGGGTATGTAATGTTTGTTGGGCATAGAACCTCTGCGTCCACTTTTGTGATACATAACTGTTCACTAGAGTGATTCAAATTTTGACTTTTTTGCTCCCCGATGCTTAAACGATTGCATTTGCTATTTAAATATACCTCCTAATTTTTTAGCTAATTTGGATGTAATTAGATTGTGCACTAGGGTGTCCCAAAATTGGACAAAGTCTGGGATTTTGGGGGCTCAACCTTCAAATGAAAGCTTAGGGTAAAACAAAAGAAAAATTGTTCTACGACAACTCTGGGAAATGACGTTTAGAGGTGGCCCCGACGCGTTTTATGAAAAAAGTGCCTTTTTTATAGGTAACATCGAAAATACCGGTATATCGGAAAGAAATTCGATGAAACCCATCCATTTTATATTTTTTACATTTAACTTAGGGTCTATACTTTATGGTAAAACTTTGATACCGCATGTTTTAGCTCTATATATTTTTCACTGATGCTTTAAATGCCCAAAAATGATGAATTTTTCTTAATATTTTTTTATTAATGCATCCAAAACGGGTATCCATCATAATGCTTTCGAAACTAGATATACATAGAAAGATAGGGAATTTTATAACGAATATTTTGCTAAAAATAGCAACCTCCTATCTCTATCCGTTTAAAAGTTATTCACGATTTACTGTAGCTTGGAAAAAGACTTTTTGAAATTTCGGATCATAATACCTGGATCATGTTTAAGTAAAGAAACGCCTACTTTTCCATACCAACCAAATGAGTGCTTTAATAACCAATATAGAATTCATATGAGTTGCATAAAATTGATTTTAATAGTTATTTGAGTGTTATAATGGAGATGGACCAGCAGTAACATGACTGACTACAAATTGTTCAGTTAGTCTGGGTGAGTACTCAAATAGATTGATGAATATGGTTTCAAAACTACCCATAGGTACCTAGGTTCAGTTTTCGTGTCATGGTTTGTCGAGCTGTGCAATGTTTCTCGATAACATGGAAATTAGCTGTTTTGTGACCATCTTGATTTTTTGCAAGAACGATCATGTGAAGCAAATCCAACTAGATCATTTTGATATCGATTTGTCATATTTTACGCCATATTGAAGCTCATTTTACGCCATTGCAAAAAATAGTGTGTGCAACTAATTGCAAAACTCGATTTTATCAGCACTCGTAGTATTTATCTCATTCGGCAAGCCTCGTTGGATAAACGTACAACCATGCTGATTAAATCATCTTTTTGCAACTAGTTACACAAATTACTATTATCATTATTATTTTATAATGCATATTGAAATATTTGGCATCTACCATCTACGGAATCTCTGGAAATAAGAACAATCTACACTAATTACGAACTATTTTGCCTACCAATACTGAATACAATGATAAATTGATTGCATCGATAAATCAGGACCAAAATGATCCAGCCGGATTAACTTCACATGATCGTGCTGGTTAAAAACTCAAGTTGGTCAGAAAACAATTAATTTCCATGTTATCGTGAAACATTGCACAGCTCACCAAACCATGAAACGATAGCTGAATCTACCTATGGGTAGTTTTGAAACCATATTCATCAATCTATTTGAGTACTCACCCAGACTAACTGAACAATTTGTAGTCAGTCATGTTACTGCTGGTCCATCGTTGGGTTTCCATTATAACACTCAAATAAGTATTAAAATCAATTTTATGCAACTCATATGAATGCTATATTGGTTATTAAAGCACTCATTTGGTTGGTATGGAAAAGTAGGCGTTTCTTTACTTAAACATGATCCAGGTATTATGATCCGAAATTTCAAAAAGTCTTTTTCCAAGCTACAGTAAATCGTGAATAACTTTTAAACGGATAGAGATAGGAGGTTGCTATTTTTAGCAAAATATTTGTTATGGAATTCCCATCTTTCTATGTATATCTGGTTTCGAAAGCATTATGATGGATACCCGTTTTGGATGCATTAATAAAAAATATTAAGAAAAATTCATCATTTTGGGCATTTAAAGCATCAGTGAAAATATATAGAGCTAAAACATGCGGTATCAAAGTTTTACCATAAAGTATAGACCCTAAGTTAAATGTAAAAAATATAAAATGGATGGGTGTCATCGAATTTCTTTCCGATATACCGGTATTTTCGATGTTACCTATAAAAAATGCACTTTTTTCATAAAACGCGTCGGGGCCACCCCTAAACGTTATTTCTCAGAGTTGTCGTAGAACAATTTTTCTTTTGTTATACCTTAAGCTTTCATTTGAAGGTTGAGCCCCCAAAATCCCAGACTTGGTCCAATTTTGGGACACCCTAGTGCACACGTCATTTGAAGTTTGTATGAAAATTACTATGGAAATCGCTATTGATGTAAAACATTCCGTGAGGTGGCTCATCCCAAGTAACAATTTTCATGCTTGTTAGATTTATTTAATTCTTATAGCGGATTTATGACAGCAGTCACCATGGCTAGTTGCTCAGATTTATTAGCGATCTTATTGCTATCAATAAACCTCTAATAAATCTATTCGAAAAGCTTCAAACGTCAAATGCCGACTGGTCTTGTTAGCAGCTCTACGGTTGTAACGAAGAGCATAATAAGTCTAATTTTCAAAGCTCGATCAAAGCCATAATTTTGGGTCGTAATGTGGTCAAATGAATAACCCCATAATAAGAATATTTACATTGCAAAGGGTTTATAACGGTGTTTAATAAGAGCAACATTTTTCTGATCGAAATCTATGATGGCCATATTGGAAATGGAGAACCATCCTCAAGTCAGTGAAATTTATCACTGGAATTTTTGATTAGACGGTGTTTTCGCCGCAAAAAGACACGTTTTTGGTAAAGGATATAAAAAACAAACATATCTGGGTGTAATATAAATTAGTTTAGCGAAGATTTACGTTATTGATATTATAATAATTTTAAATTCATTGCCCAAAACTATATTATTTTGCGGGCGCGTAGTGCTTAATCTCATTTTTGCACTAGCTTTCACCATGAAATCGAGCGCGCACCTCGTTTCCATGAAAGTACATTGGAGAAAAAACTTAAAAAAGTATTATTTTGTAGTCATCCTCATCATGATTTTCATCAACACTTTAGTTTGTTATTATTTGTTTGCAAGATTTTGTTTCTCTTTTTTCAAAGCAAATTTTTGACAGCTGCCGCAGCCAAATTCCCTTTTTTGCGGGCGGCTTGAAACGGATTTTTATATACTCTTATAAGAGGTTTATAGTGGTAATCTAGAGAGGGCCACTTGGACATATCTTACTCTTATAGTGGTCATCAGAAGGTAATCCTGTAGTAATGGGTTTTATTGTCAGTTCTTGTAATTCGATCTTGAAAACCATTTCTAGAGCAGAATAAAACTTGAAATGTTACTTGGGATGAACTATTTGAATATAATAAACGCGTCGACTTCATAGAACACTTCCTAAGCTGAAATACAGTTGTTGTTGCGAAGCGATCTGACGTTTGTAAGTAAAGTTATATAGAAAACAAAAATGCTCATTATTGATATTGATGTTATTCTTTTACGTGTTAAATTGAATTTCCCAGGATTCAGTGTTTCCTTAAAAACTTTTCTTGTAAGCATCAAATCGTTTCGCAACAAAGATGAGCTACTTCCTTGCTAAATTTTCTACGTAGCCGATGTATTCATACCTTTTTGAAGCTTAATGGGAAGCGTTGTGGAACGGTTTGCCCAAAAGTTACTGTTTTCATATCGAATTCCATACAAACTTCATATTGCGCGTGCTCACTCAAATTACAACCAAATTAGCTAAAAATTTAGGAAGATTGTTAAAATATGAAATGTAATCGTTTAAGCACAGGGGAGCGAAAAAGTCAAAATTTGAATCAGTCTACTGTTCACTATACGCATCTATCTAGCTTTAATATTTCATAGCAAAAGCCCTCCGCATTATTCCAATGTAACTTGAAATCTTCTCCAAAACAGCAAACTTTTGCCGGATTGATTTCCAGACACTTTTGTAACTCAAAAATTGTAATAATAATTGCGTTGGGAAAAAGATAACATTTATGCAATTGCTTCATGATTAGTTGCCGAATATTTCAATTTTACCTGCGTCATTGCTAATTATATTTTCAAAAACCCAATTATTAATATTTAAAATGCGGTTCAATCCTGCTGTTGATAGTCGCTGACTGTTAAGAGATAGCGGTAGTCAATTTCAGTCAATACACCCTTTGTCCAGTGCTGGGCTGTTATTATCATGCAAATAAGACATCTGATAAGCAATGAAGAGGAAGAAAGAAACCCTATTGAATACAATAATGCATCACAGATCACGAGTATATGCATCTTTGTTATTATTGCTAGCGCTTTGCACCCTCTTCGTCACTGCTTCTGCCTAGTTGGCAAGATAAGAAGTTCGTTTCAATTTATTCAAATTCATAGAGTGACAACAAAAGCATCTGGCAAGGTTACATTTTGCTTGACATATCTCACATCTCACCACTTGAAATAATTGTGCACACCCCATCTGAGACTCACCTTTGACTCGCAAATCTGCCGTAGAGTTGTACGTCCCACCGTTGTAGTTATCATGAGGCGAGTATCCACTTACAAACCCTTTACTACGACGTCATTTTCACTACCGCCACACAGTCACACAAAGTGGTCACTCCTAATACATATGATTGCTTTGTCACCCTACTAGACTAGGGATGTTCCATTGTTAGTCGAACTTTGCTCCTGAAGGTAGACTCAACCTCAGTACATTTGAAGATAAATTCTGAAAAGATAACAACTCTCGCCATTGGACAAAAATTCATTTTTTTTTCTCCTGCGCTAAGGCAGTAGAAGAGAATGCCTCGTCGCCGTAAAGTGAACGTCAAGAGACAGCCAAGAGCTAAATAGGGCCCGGTGCTAATCGAATTATTAAGCCGCAAATTGCCAATCAAAACATTCGACTGCGATATGTGCGATTTGTGCATTTATCGTCGTCATCAGCTTTCGGACTATAAATCCATTGTGCGAGATCGGCGAAACGCCCGCGGGCTCGGTTCGATAGCCGTCCGTCGCTCATCAACACGCTTTGTGGCCCATTCTGGAGTTTGTGGATCGGACCAATTTGAGGGCAGTTTCGAAGCGTATCGTCGACGACGGCGTTGCGTTTTCATAGCGATACATATTTGACTTGACGACTGCATGGTAAACGTTTGCTCTCGAATAAGTTGTGGTTCATTGCGGGGGAGATATTTGAGGTGATCGTGTTTTAGGTGAAATTTTGCGATTCTGTGTATTTGACACTTAGATCGTTGACAATGATGGCAAACTTCCAGTAAATGGTTCGAGGGTATAAATAATTTGACCAATGAAATGATTTTGTCAATAGAAGATCGTCATAAAATTTGTCAAAGTGGATGCATTATAGTGCTTTCCATTTAACATGGAATGCATATACTATTAAATAATTTTATTCTACAAAATGTTTGAGAATGGCCAACATCTCTTTTTAATGGCATTATATTTCAGCACATTTTTTTGCTTTTTTCAATTCAGCTAATAGATATAATTAAAAGCTTTCATCCAAGTATTAATTCATTTTAATTGTATGAGAAACAAATTGGAAAAAAAAACGCCAAAAGTTCTGAGCATCACTGTCCTAGTGTATTCAATCATGGTTTGAAATATTGAAATATTGTTTCACGGTAAACATTGATTTCTTTTGAAATATTGACAATACTACTGTGTCATGAAATTCGTGCTTTACGAGCTTTTTGAAATTGTATCACTGGGTGGGGAAATTTACGCAAATTCTGGACGTTTTAAATTCGCTCAATTTGCCTACTTAAATAGTATGAGCGAATGTTAAAATGAACTCTATCACGTCCATTATACCTGAATATGCCATTGCTACTGTTTTAGCTTCATTCACTGCCAATGTGATGGTTATTTTGACTGATTTCAACAAGTTCAAACCATGATTGGATACCCTAATTGGTATACAACATATGCAAAGCAAAACATTGAATCGGAACTTCTATAGTTAAAACCTAAACAAATGTCGAATTGGTGATGAGTACATTAGAAACATGTAACATAATAATTCTTGGAGGTCACAATTATCACTCATTTCGATTCCATGTGACTGTCGGATGGGACCGTTGTCAATAACATAATACCTCAAGAACAGCCGGGTACAAGCAAAACGACCTTCAGTGCTAATCCAAGAAATGCTGTCATATAATTCCATATACAGCCGTCCCTTGACCGTCTCTTTTATAGATGTGTGAATTTTCATCACCGGACTAAATTGTGGGTCTATTATTGTAAGTGCGATATTCAGAAGCACCGCAGTTGTAACGACTTCACAGCCTGGTGAACTTTAACATGTCTCCAAAATGTAGGAAAGCTGTAGGATGCGATCAAGTTGGGCTTTGTTTGGTACAAGCTTGCGATCACGGCAAATGAGGTGACATAGCTAGACCAACATTTTAGAAGGGCGTTACAGCCCAAATTTATACCTTCTGATTCTTCGTCTACATATATAGCTATATATGTGTAGACGAGGAATCAGACGGAATAAATATTGGGTGTTACCTACGTTAAGGCTGCCTTAAAGGCTACCTTACACCTCGGGAAAATTATCCGCTGGAATTTGGTCCCCGTGTATTTTAAAGGGGGCCGGGATTTTGATTTTCCGTGCCCAAATTCCGAAAACATCGCATATGCAAAAATACATGGAGAAAAAATCCGCGAACCAAATTCCCGAGGTGTGAGGCTACCTTTAACAGTTTTATCATTTTATCATTACTTCATACATAAATGATAAGTAGGCCGACAACAAATATATTTCGGTGTTACCGCCCGGGGTTATGATAATGGCAAATTGGCATTTAATCGCAGATTTATAAGATTGAACTACAGGTAAAAATGAAGTTGTCATACACTGCTCCGTAATAAGAATGCTTTTATTTTCCACAACAAGTTGGATTATCGAGAAATTGAACTGAAATTTGGTGGATTATTACCTTCAGAAACTATGTTGACTATCAACAGGGAATTCTGATCAAAATATCATTCGAAATCCTTTCAGTATCGCAACACCTTCAATCGGTTTCTGTTAAAAATCTCAAACATCCCAAACGGACTCTATTATAAATTTCAATCATATTCTAAAAAAAAATTCTGCCGCAAATCTCGACCAGAATTCTGTCCAGAATCGCAAATGGAATGTCTTGAAAATACCAAACGGATTCTGTTTAAAATTCTGATTGGGTTTTGTTCAGATTACCAAAAGAATTCTTAAGAATCTCAAACGTATTCTTTTTAGAATTCCAAACGGATTCTGTAAGAATTCCAGATGGGTTCTGTTTGGAATTTCGAACGAATTTTTCTCAGAATCTCGGATGCTGCTCATAATCCCAAAAGTGTTTTTTAAATGACTCCTCCGTTATTTGCTACGAAAAGTTTTAGTGAACTATAAACCTCGAGCATGAAAAACATAAGATCGAAATTAAAGAATCGGTTCCCTCATGATCATTTGGGAAAACAGCATAGAATATTTTATGCCAACTGAGCCGAAAAAATGCTATGGCAAAAAAAAAAATATATGACTAGGCTGCTATTGCAAAAACGGTACTATAGACTAAAAGCTAGCTACGGCGTTAAAATCTGTGGAATGAAATGTCTTTACAAGTGCATATTTTATTTGAAAAAAGAAAAAATAGAGCAATAAAACACAGGAATAAAACATTTGGTTCAAATATTCAATATTATGAAACAAACTGAAAAACAAATCTTGTAAAAATACTACGGCCCGCTTCAACAGCTCAAAACCTGTGCGGCCCTTGATAGTAGGCATGCTGGGGATCACTGGTCTAGATAGTTCTCAATTTAATGATCATTTAAAAAAAATACGATCTTTTGCACCATGGATCTCCAAGACTTTAATCTAAGTTTGAGTCAAACCGGTTAATACGTATACGTAATTATGTATAATTCTAAAGTGGATGAAAATTTTTAATAAAGAGGATGATCATCAGAACGCTGATTAAACACTTCGAATAACCTATGATATGAGACTGCTGTTGTTCTTTTTTATGCATGAGTTGGCAATGCAAAAACATGCAAAATGATAGAAAACCCCAGATTAATCCACCTAGCGGTAATGGCGCCTTTCTCGCGCAAAAAGGTAATAAATGTAGCCTTTACGCTTACACCTCGATGATGTACAAGAAAGGCAAAACTGTTACACCGTCTAATGTTATGATAGAAAATTTACACTAGTAGACGACAGATGGCGCTGCCAAAAGTTTCTCGAATTTCCTATGTTCGAATTTTGACTTTCGGACAATTTCATAGTACTATGAAACTGAACGAAGAGCATACTTACGCCTAAATGCGTGCAACACGAGCATCTGTATAGTACGATGAAACTCTTAATGGGAGCAAGCCACGGATAAACTTCAAAAATATTCGTAGATGCAAGGCATTTTTCATAACACATTATTGTTCTATGTGACTATGTCTCATCACTATTATAATATTATCTTTTTTATGCGATTCGCAATTGTTATGAAATTCAATAGTGATCAACAGCGTTTTAGTCTCTGTCGGATGCAACTTGTTGCAAGAAAATCGGTTAAGAGTTATTATGTGAAAAATTGGCTAATGTTTTTTATAGCATTTTGTGCACACACATACACACACACATACACACACACATACACACACACATACACACACACGGACAGACAGACATTTGTTCAGCTCGTCGAGCTGAATCGATTGGTATATAATACTATAGGTCTCCGGAACTCTTATCAAAAGTTTGTTTTCGGAGTGAAATGATAGCCTTTCGGTACAACTTTGTTGTACGAGAAAGGCAAAAATTGATCAATTTCCCTGAAGAGCTTTTTTGATTTTTTAAATATTTTATAATATACCAGAAAGGCATTATCACTGTTAGGTGGATTAATATGTTTTTTTTTCAAGAGGTACCATTCAGCTTTCTACGCCAGCCATAATGGCGGATGCTATATTTTTTTGGACAAGATCTGCTTCTCAACACTGAACTGAAACTTCCGTCTAAGTAAGCATCTATAATTATGTACCAATGACAGCAAAAGAATTGTTGTTTTTATGTCAACAAAAAAATCTGGATTCAAAAGTGTATGTAGTTTTCATTTATACTGTACCTTAATTTCACTTTTATAATAATTGTTGGATATGAGCCCATTAGACATACTTTAGAAATGGTTTCTGTTTTATCGCACTTAGCAAACATGGAAAAAGTTTTCAAATTCAAGTCATGAAATGCTATGAAATGTGAGCAGTCTCAGTGGGACGTAAATAAAATAAATTGGAAGCACCTTTTTGAATACTAAATTAAACTAACCATCCATCTTCTTCTTCTTATCGGCATTACATCCCAATACTGGGACAGAGTCGCCTCGCAGCTTAGTGTTCATTAAGCACTTCCACAGTTATTAACTGCGAGTTTTCTAAGCCAAGTTACCATTTTTGCAGTCATTTATCATGAGGCTAAACACGATATTACTTTTATGCCCAGGGAAGTCGAGATATTTTCCAATCCGAAAATTGCCTAGACCGTCATCGAGAATCGAACCCAGTCACCCTCAGCATGGCCTTGCTTTGTAGCCGCACGGCTAAGGAGGAGGGCCCCTAACTAACCATCCATGAGAACTTTAATTGAACTGTAACCAGTATTTGCTTTCTATTGAAGAAAGTGTGCTTAATGCAATGTTCTTGAGTTCATAATTGAGTTCCACATATGGGAAAAGCCAATTGCAATTGTTAAATTCACCCGATGACTATGAATAAGGTGTCCTCCCTCAAAAGATGGCAAAAATGTGCTCAGGAACCAAATTTACTTCATAATTTTTGATGCACTCATAACGCTTGAGTAGCGCTATATTTTTGTCCAAAGGTACATAGCTTCAAATATAACAGCTGAGGCTAGAGAATGAATTCTCTGCAAAATGTCACGTGTCATTCGACATAATGTAATTTGAATGACATTTCGCCTCACACAACTTAGATTACATATTTACAGCAATGTTTTGATAGACAAAATTGTAGGCACATTTAAGGGCTATAAGTTCGTCATACCTCATGAATTGATATCTAGCTTCCAGAAAAAAGTTCTGGGTAAATTATACAAATTAATGCCAATGACATTTTACAACACTGCCCCTATGAATGGGAATTCAAGCAAAGATGGGACTGATATGCGATCATAGGCAATACATTAGGTGGTGCTAGACATCAAAACTTGCAAGTAGACCTGTGCGCCGCTGCGCCACGCCGCCGCCGCCGACACTTATTAACGTACGCCGACGCCGGTCAAGGTGTCGGCGGCGCGCCATACGCCGGTTGGCTCCACGCCGCCGAATTTCATATTTCACGCCGATGTTTGACCAACACAAAAATCACATTATGCAGTGCGTTCGCATCTGCCAAACCAAGGCAACCTATCAAGCATTAATTAAATAGCTATTTTACCTTTAGCAGATTTGTTTACTTTTATCCCTGTCACTTTTACCCGCTTTGGCGTGTTAAATGTTAGGTCATCCAAAAACTTCTTGGCTACAGATCTATAAATCAATGAGCGTGGCGATGAACTTCTAATCTCATATGTAACTTCATGTGGAATAACCTCATTCTGGTCGCATTGGGTGGTTCATCATCTTTTTAAATGTTTGAATGTTACATATCCTAAGAGGGGGTCATATGCAAAGGGGTGTAAGTGAGAAAAACTTAGTTTTGAGAAAAATGGGTGCGAAGATTTTCAATATTTTTTCGTTTCATACTAATTGTATGGATGTTCAAGAAATTACCAATTTTCTGTGAATTTTCACATTTATTACGAACATCGTACAAACTATATTATATTGCCGCAAAGCTCTAGAACCAAGAAATTTTTTGCTATAGTCAGTTCAATTTTGACAAAAATGTCACTTTCAACACCCCTTTGCTTCTAACCCCCTCAATTGGTCCACTGCTTACAAACGCGGTTACAAATCAACACCATAATGAATGTTGGATTTGGATTCCCATTCTCATAGGATTTTTTTTACCTTCCCTGGGCATGGAGTATTATTGTGCTAGCCTCATAATATGTGAATGCAAAACTGATCTTTTGGCTTCTGGAGCTGGAGCACGATGGGGCACGTGACCCACCAAATTGAACATTTCCTTCACTCTTCCTTGTAATTGCTGAATTGTTCTGAAAAAAAAATATGTTTCGATTTATTTCGATAAACAATTTCCAAAGAAATTTCTTGGTTTTCAATGTAATCAAACAGACTAATAAATAGATTCGCAATCCTTTTTAAGCTTTCCGAAGAATGGCATCTTTGAGGGGCACGTTGAATCCATTACAACTGTGGGGAATTGTACCCATCTACATGAGTAGAAATTATTAAAAGTTTTCCAAAGGGGGAAGGAATTCTTGATGGAATGGTCAGAAAGAATCTTATAAGAATTTTTGAAGGAATTTCCAGAAGAATTCCTTAAGAAATTTCATAAGGTCCTAAGAAGTTCCGAAGCAATTCCTGAGGGGAATTTCTAACAAAAGCCTGGTTTCATTTGTGGAGATCTTTTTAAAGGACTTCCTGAAGAAATTCTGGATCGGATTCCTGACGGATTTTTCAAGGTATTTTAGAATGAGTTTCTTTGTGACTTACCAAATTAATTCCTGAATATTGTTCCTAGGGAATTATTTAAAGTATTTATGAAAAAAAAAAAAATCTGTAGAAATTTTCCAAGGAACTCGTGCAGTAAATTCCCAAAGAATTCTTGAGAATATCCGAATATCTCGATATTTTGGGAGTTTTTCTGGCTATGTAGTCTTATTCTAGAGCCAAAACTAAGTTTGTTTTACTACTTTCCGGACTTTCGAAGAAATTCCTGGAGAAATATAGGAATTTCGATGTAAATAAGAATAATAGCGGGGCCCTCCTTAGCCGTGCGGTAAGACGCGCAGCTACAAAGCAAGACCATGCTGAGGGTGGCTGGGTTCGATTCCCGGTGCCGGTCTAGGCAATTTTCGGATTGGAAATTGTCTCGACTTCCCTGGGCATAGAAGTATCATCGTGTTAGCCTCATGATATACGAATGCAAAAATGGTAACCTGGCTTAGAAACCTCGCAGTTAATAACTGTGGAAGTGCTTGATGAATACTAAGCTGTGAGGCGGCTCTGTCCCAGTGTGGTGATGTAATGCCAATAAGAAGAAGAAGAAGAAGAATAATAGCGGAAAATTCATTAAACATTTCTTCGTAAATTACTTTCAGAATTCTTTCGGATATTCCTTCAGAAATATATTTAATTTTCTTTATTCTTTATTATAGAGTTGTTGTGATACTTTCGACTGTTGTGCTCAATTTTGTTTGACTATTATCGGCTCTTTCAGTCATATAAAGCAGCTAAAACGTTGTTGCGTCTATTTTCCGACGTTTCGGTGTATATTTCGCCTTCTTCAGGGACTTAGAGGCTACTGTTTGTTGTATGTGTCTGTCCTGTATGACATAACGATAGATACGAAATCACTAGTGCGCGGGCGATAAATTCAGAGAAGCTTTTATCGAAAGTGTAGGTGGGATATAACTTTACCAACATCAAAAAACATTTCAGAAGCCACAGTGAAGTGCAAAAAAAAGAGACTTGTGAACTCTAGTTGAACGCCATTGTTAATTGACGACGTTATGTCATACAAATAGAGGTAGTAAACTATAGAGGACGGTTGTCGCTAAGGTTTCCTTTCTCGTTCCCAAACATGTTGGGTACATATCTGTCAAAACTTACTGATTTTTTCTTTGTTTAGCACCCTACTCACCCTATCCTCGCCAGCAAAAGATGTTTCGCCAGTGACGACAGCGACAGTCTTCCTGTTTATTAGCTCTACAGTGATCGTTCGCTAATTAGGGCACGACATCATCCTAACTAGCGAATGCCGTTCGCTAATCGGGGCGTTTTGACAAGCGTCAATGTTGTTTACTTTTTGCAATGAACAAAGAAAAATTCTTCGCGCCAGAAAATATCGATCCCGGGGGCACGGAAACAAGACGTCAACGCGTTTTTGACATCACATTCTGACGTTCAGCTGCGTTTTAATTGGGTTTCGCCCCAATTAGCGAACCCCCAACTAAAAAGCGCCCCAACTAGAAAAAAAAAACCAATTAGCGAACGTTCACTGTATTGTCATACAGGACACAAATATACACAATAAAACCTCTAAATCGCTGAAGAAAGTGGAATATACACAAAAATGTCGAAAAATAGACGTAACAACGTTTTAGCTGCTTTATAAGACAGAAAGAGCCGATAATATTCAAACAAAAATTATTATAGAGGTTTTCAGCCCTTGACTGGTTCACCTCTTTGAAATTCATTTGAAAATTCTGTTAGAAAATCTTTTCAAGTTCTCATTCGATAATTCCTTCAGGAATTGAATCGAAAATTCCCCCAGGAGGTATTTTTTTCCAAAAATTCTTAAAGGAATTATAAAAGAAATTTTCGAAGTTCTACCGGAATTTCTGGAAGAGTTGCTAAAGGAATTTCCGGAGGAATGCCCGAAGGAATTCCTATAGGAAATTCAGAAAGAATTCCTAGAGAAAGTTCTAAATAAATTCCAGAGGGAAATTTCGAAAGAATACCAAACATATTTTCTTAGAGTTTCCGAAGAAATTCTTTAAGGAATTACTGGAAGAATTTCAATTAGAAATTCCTAAAAGAAATTCTTGAAGGAATTGAAGAAAAACTAAATCAAATTCCGAAGGATTTCTCTAAAGGGATTTCCGGGTGTATTCCTAAAACAGTGTCCGTAAATATTCCGATGGAAATTCATGAAGGATTTCCTATGGGTATTTTCTAAAGAATTCTTGAAGGAACTCCCAAAGAAATTCCTAAAAAAGTTTTCGAATGAATTTCCGAAGAAATTCTTAAAAGACTCCGTAAAAGAATTTCCGAAGCAATCCCTAAAGTAATTTCCACGGAAATTCCTGAAGGAACTTTTGGAGAAATTTTGGAAAGAATTTCCAAAGCAATACCCAAATAAATGTTCAAGGGAAATCTTCAAGGGTTTCCCGAATTTCTTTTTCGAATTTTCTGAGAAATATTTTGAGGAATTTCCAAACGAATTTCTGGATTTATATCTGAAGTACTTTCCAGTGAACTTATGTAAACTTTTGCTGTGGAGATACAAGCTATAGATATTGTGTCGCCAGCACTAAATTGTATTCCGACTTCCAACGTTTTACTTCCGAACTTACTTCCGACATCATGAACGTTAGAACAAAATTTGAATTTGCTACCAAAACATTGTCGGAAGAGCGTTCGGAAGTGTGGAAATCGACTTCCGAACCTCAATTTGGTGCCAGCGACGTTGTCAGCGACAAAACAAGCTCGATTTTGTGACAGATAACACCGTGCAGTGCTGCATATTTATTTTATTTTTCCGTGTGAATCTCGTCGGAAGTGGGCCTTGCTGCCAGTTCAGCGTCATATAAACAGTTTTGGTCTAAATGCACAATATTAGCATGTTCAGTTGTTCACCCTATCAGTCTGTCTGTAGCTAGCAATTGTACAAAAACCCTAAACTTCAATAAAAGCATGATAGGCCTTGCTGCGTGATTTTTTTTTCAGCTTAAAATTTTTCACGCCGATTCACGCCGCCGCCGCCGAACATTGCTTACGGCGTGACGCCGCCGCCGCCGCCGGTTTAAAAATGGCCTTACGCCGCCGCCGTTCACAAATACTTCGGCGCACAGGTCTACCTGCAAGCACCGTGGCTTTCATTGCCTGAAATAATAAAACAATGATTTCTAGAAAACTATAACTAACTAAGGGTCAAAAACAGTTGGTACCTATAAGTATTTGTAAACCCATCATACTATGTGAATGTGGAAGTATTTTTGTATTACACAATGAAAATAATAGCAAAATACAAAAAGTAACAGTTTTGATGTAACTTTTCATGTTTGTTTGCTCAACATTCTGGAGCGACTCTGGCATACTGTCCGCAAAACTTGCATTGGAACACTCAGTTGGGCAACAAAATTACTTTTCTCAGTGGTTAATATGATATAAAATTGCTTCCATCTTCAAAAATGTAAAGATTTTCGAAAACATGTTTCACTGGCCAAAACGCCCCAGTGTATGCAGGACGATATGTCCTTACCAACTGGACACAAGCGCAGCGAGCTTGCAGCAGTTGCTTCCAAATTGTATGGAAAATATTGAAATGTAATTCACACCTGCCTATGTTGGTTTTTTAATGTCAAGCGCATAAGAATTTGTAGCCTTTTTATTATGGGAATGATAAAATACTAATGAAGGACAATTAAACGTCTTTGGTTGAGGTAAGGCGTATTGCCCAGGCACTTTTTAAAATTCATTTTTTCACGACTTTTCAAAAAAGCTTTATTACGTGTTAACTGAAATATTTTTATATGACTACCCACGGGCAATGCATTTGCGACTTCCTGGACTACCAAATAACACAAAGTTTGCATAAATTGCGTTGAAAAGTAAAAAGTTATCAAGGAGTTGCCTTAGGGGGGGCATATTATACCGTCTTACCCTATTTGAATAAATTTAGATGGTAATATCTGATTGATCTACATTTTTTTTCAATTTCTTGGTTTTAATCGGCTAATCGGTCCAGTTTTCAATAATAAACAATGAGACTAAATTCCCCATCAAATAGAACTTATTGCGCGAAAGTCGGCAACGCGTCATTCCAAAAAATTGCATTCAAATCCAAATAAACTTTATGTGTGGTCTCGAATTAGCAATTATTCGATTTATGTGTGGTTCTATATCGATTTTATTAGGGTGGAGCTATTGCAAAAATGTATAACGGCGACACATATATCTTATATAGATATTTTTGGCAGTGTATACGTATATATTTAGACGTGCCTAAAAAAAATTTTTCCAATCAATCTATCAATCTATATACATGAAAATGACTTTCTGTCTGTCTGAACCTTATAGACTCCGAAACTACTGAGCCGATCGGTGTGAAAATTTGTATGCTGAGGTTTTTGGGGCCGGGGAAGGTTCTTAAGATGGTTCCAGATCCCTCTCTCTCTGGAAAGGGGGGATCCTATTCGAGTGAAACATAAATTTCTGCATAAATTCGAGAAATAATCAGAAAATAAATCAATTTTAGGCAAAACGAAGTTCGTCGGGTCTGCTAGTCATGCATAAATATTAAAAAAAAAAACACATTAATCCACCTAGTAGTGATTGTGCCTCTCTCGTGCTTTATTAAACAACCAACACCACCAACAGGTAGTTCAAGCCTTCACCTGCTTATTGATTGTGTGCAATCAGATTCGTCAAATCGACGTTTGAATCTTTGTTTACGAAAGCAAATAAGTCGTTTTGAAAATTTGGTATTGACTTATACGCTTTGCATGGTCGATGTTCTGTAGCTTGATATTTTCTCGCACTAGATGAAATTCAATGTCCCTTGAATCTAGTATGCGGCATTATCTCCATAAGTGGATACCTTCCTTAATCGGTATTCTGTAAGTTGAAGAAACATTCCAATGCAACCGGCTTTTCCAGATGAATTTAATGAAATGGCCTGTCAACACTGAGAGCTATATTCTATGGACTACTCCGCCTGATCCGTGTTGAATTCAAAGACTGTACACACACATCGTTGGATTATTTAACCCGTTCAATCTATTTTTTTTTTCAAGCGCTATTACATAGTATATTTGATGTATTTCGTTTGTTCTCGTGGAGATATGACCAAAAACGAGTTGATGAATAATTTTTGAGGTGTTCTACGTCATCCAAACGGCTCATAAGTCCAACACTTGCACCAAAGCACTCGCTTTCCCGTTACTCATAGTTTTTATAAGTATTCAACGAAATCCATTAAATTACCAGAACGATCAGTATATAGTTTATACCCACTATATGGTGAACCGATCATAAGTTTGGGTTCACTCTCCGTATATGCAATTTAATTCAATTTTAGCCGAATATTGTCTGAAGTACAGCTATTGACGTTTTGTTTGGAAAATCAGTTTCTTCAATGTGTATTTTGCCTGAATTTAAACTGGAAAAAAGGGTGAACCCAAACTTTTGGCCGATGCAAACCATACACTAGAGTAAACATTTTGATTTTTTAAAATAAAACAAAACAAATTCTTCAATGCATATCAAAGATGATTAAAAATGGGTTCCGCTCCGCTTTTTATTTTGAAATTTTGTGGGCTCAATTTCGATAAAAATCAACATATAGGGTAATTCGCCGAATGTTGAACGACTTATTTATTCGCCTATTGTTGAACGCACGTGCATTTCATATGGGAGTTCAACAATAGGCGACAAAATAAGCCGAGACCCATAGTGTTATATACCAATCGACTTAGCTCGACGAATTGAGGTGATGTCTGTTTGTGTGTATGTATGTATGTGTGTGTGTGTATGTGTGTATGTGTACAAATTTTGTAGACACACTTTTTGGAACTTAGCATTAACCGATTTACTCGCAACAAGTCGCATTCGACGGGGAATGCGGTCCCATTGTTTGCTATTGAAAATTGGCCTGATCGGACATTGCATTTCGGAATTATTGAAAAATCATTGTTTTTTCCCAAGGGTCCCCTATGGTGGGAATGCATAGTAATTAATGCAAAAACATGCAAAATGATAGAAAATATGCGATCTATCCCCCTAAAGTGCTTTTTTGACCTTTCCTATGTGATTTTTTCAGTACATTTTACGATGCACGAGAAAGGCATCATCGCCGCTAGGTGGATTAATCTGGGTTTTTAATGTAATATTTTAGTACATACAAAGTTTAAAATTGTTAGTTTGAAATACCCACGATGCAAGATCTACTCATATTCTTTTAATTGAGCTAACAATACCCGAAATCGGATGTAAGACGGCAAAAATACGGCCAAAAACTTTTGCCTATATTTTTCGAGGGTGAACCCTAACCAGTCCAGGAATGTATATTAGCTTTGCCATCCAAACTGATGTTGACCTAAAATGTTATAATATAGCCTTCTCAGCACAGTTTTCGTTACTCAAAGTTTAGATTTGTATTCAAATATATCCATTACATCGCCTGGAAGATCAACAGTACGGTGGCTCAAATTAGTATGGGAAAAACTTTGTTCATTTTTTTTATGGGCCGCCCTCTTATTCGGTTCTATTTGATGCCCTGATGCTTTGGACAAAATTTCAGCCAAATCGGTCAACGTTTGGGCGGTGCTAAACTCGTTGGAAGTTTATATGGAAAAATGTATGCAGAAACATCCAAAAACAGTAAATTGAAGCTGGACTATACAACTTACGTTGAATAACTATGATACTTATTCAGATCTTGGAGAATTCAATACAGTATGTTATGCAGAAAACCGCGAGAAGATTAGAGCTTCCCCGGCTAAGTTATTAGCATTTCTCTGAAGTGGGGTTTGAGCAAAGTTCGTTTCTTTTACCTTTGAAAAGAAATAAATTCACCCCTACAACACTCCAGTAAAATGCTAATATCTTTGCGTAATAAACTCTAATCTTCTCGCGGTTTTCAGCATAACATTCTGTATTTTATTTTACAAGAACTGAATGGGTATCATGGTTCTTGATCGTAAATTGTGCCGTCCAACTGCAAATCACTGTTTTTGGATGTTTCTGCATACATTTTTCCATATAAACTTCCAACGAGTTTAGCACCGCCCAAACGTTGACCTATTTGGCTGAAATTTTGTCCAAAGCATCAGGGCATCAAATAGAACCGAATAAGAGGGCGGCCCATCAAAAAATTTTAAAAAGTGTTTTTTGAGCCTCCCTAATCAACAGACTATACTTTGTTCTATGCATTTAGAGGAACATTTTGAGACATCGAATTACAATCTGTGTTAATGTTTGCACATTGTTCATACATTTTTAATGGAGTTATGACTATACACGTAAAATATTTCTTCACCCTGTAGGACTGAATCCCTCGAATAATAAGTAACGGGATTTTATAACGCAAATCATATAAATTATAGTAAAACCAGTAGTCATTCCATTTCATTGCAAATTTTCGAACATTTTTCTAGTTTTAATCTTGGGTAAAATAGAACAAGGTTCCTGTTTTCACCACCAGTGTTCTATTCGAGTTCGGCGGATTTACAATTAAATGAAATATTTATGTTGCTGCTAAGGAAAGCGTCGTAATTGCATATTACATAGGTATTAATCCGTAGATAAAATAACGCATTCATACACAAAAACAATTGGCAGATATTTGAACTCGTGATTCATTCATGGTTAAAATATGCAGAAAATGGAGCTGAGCTGTATACCAAGTATATGTAGAACAGTTGCTTGGAAAATTAATATATCAGATGTATATTCAAAATGGCAGAATCAAACAATTCGACTCATTGCTGATTTTGCTCTAAGAGCATTTATAGATACTTTTTAAAAACACAGAGCTAAACATGTTTCAATATGGCTTGAAAAGCATTCACAATACTAAAAAAGTTGATAAGAAAATTATTTTGAACTTTTTAGTGGAATGTCTTCACTTGTCATAAGACGAGTTTATACAATCCCATTGAATTCCAATAGAGCGTTCCGTTAGAACACTGCAAGTACCAACCCCTGCAAAAAGCGTGGAATGGAAACGTTGCCCCGGTATATCTCAATTGTTTTTAGTCCAATTATCATGATTCTTTTATGTTACAATCTGTAGGATATCAGGATTTCGTTAGTGACTACAGATTGTAAATCTGTACATTGGCTGCTAAGAACCAGCCGGAATATCCCGTTCCACGTTTTTTGCAACACTTACAAGTCGCAATATGTTGCTTGCAAGTCGCAGCGCGCTGCTTGTATGAAAGCCGTTCGAACTGAACCATCAAATAGTTGATGCCAAATGAAAATTAACATTAGGTATGTTTCATCAATAGTTGGTTTTATCTGTGTTTCTGGATTTGAGCAGTTTGTGAAAGATGAGCAAGAAAAATGAATAATTTTCTTATACCGAGAAAATGGGATTAGAATTTGGATGATGTGTGCAGTTAAAAAATTATGGTTACTGGGGGAAACGAAGTTGGATCGCGGCGCAAGTGCGCTGGCCAGGCTGAAAACAGCAATGTGAACTGGTAAAGTAATGACGATATATCAATTTGGAATGGCATTCAGGAATTAAAAAAAAAATTTCTGCTACCTCTATAATAAAGGTATATATAAAAAAAAAAGAATTTAAAATTTTGGATTTATTTAGGGATTTATACTGAATTATCATCATTATGTGAAAATCAACAGATTGAAAGCCATTCGCTAGGGTATGAACAAGTATGAAGCGACAGAATGCGAATGGGTGGCATAGATACCATCTATTGGATAGCACACATAGGCTGTCGGCGGCGACGAATTTAGGAACTAGAGAACTTAGAAATTTAAGAAATTAGGAATCTAAAAACTTGTAAATTCACGATTTTAGAAATTTGGGAATTTTGCAATTTATGATATTAGGGATTCAGGAATTCATGAATATAGGAATTCATGAATCTGGGAATTAAGAAATTTGAGAGTTAAGGAATTCAGGAGTCCTCGTTTAATACCTTCTAGAGCTCTTCCAGAAACCCATAGTGGAGATCCTCCAGGATTACATTGAGGAGAATCCCATAGAAATTACTCCTGCAGTTCGTATATGAATTCTTCATGGAGTTCGACCAGGAATTCCTCTTGGATTTCCTGAAGGAGCTATACAAAGAGATTTTAGAGAGTTTCTACATAAATTCCTTTTGCAGTTCCTTCACTAATATCTCTTGAAATTCTTCCAAAAAGAATCCAAGAATTCCTTCTCGATCTCCACCAGAAATTCTTTCTGGAGTTTCTACGATAACTCCACTCAGATATTTTTGACACAAAATCATCCTCCAACTTGTCCAGTGATTCCTTCTTTGGTTCCATTAGAAATTTCTCGTCGAGACCCTTCAGGAATGTGCAGCTCTTCTAGATTCGGAGACGAGCCAGCCTAGGGCTGAAAGTCTCCTTAATAAAGACAAAAAAAACTTTTCTAGGAATTCATCCTGAAGTTCCACAAGCATATCCTTTTTGATTTACTCCTGAAATTGCTCTGAGGATTTTCCAAATTTAAAATATCACTGCCGAGTTATTCCAAGAATTCCTCTAAGAAGAATTTCTGGAGGAATTCCTGGTAGAATTCCTGAAGCAACTTCAAGAAAAAATCCTGAAAGAACTTAACAAGGAAACTCTGGAAAAGCTCCTGAAAAATCAAAGAAGAAATAATTGGAAGAATTACAGAAGGATCTACAGGGGTAATTTCTGGAGGAGCTCCAAGAAGAATTCATACATTTATTCTAAATATCCCCAGGAATTCATTCTGAACTCCCCCAGGAATTCATTCCGAATTATCACAGGAATTAATTCTGAATTCTCCCAAGAATTCATTCTGAATTCTCCCAGGAATTTATTTTGAATTCTCCCAGGAATTCATTCTGAATTCTCCCAGGAATTCATTCTGAATTCTCCCAGGAATTCATTCGAATTTTCTCAAGGAATTCATTCTAATTTCCTCCAGGAATTCATTCTGAACTTCCCCAGGAATTCATTTTGAATTCTCCCAGGAATTCATTTTGAATTCTCCCAGGAATTCATTCTGAATTCTCCCAAGAATTCATTCTCAATTCTCCCAAGAATTCATTCTGAATTCTCCCAGGAATTCATTCTGAATTATCCCAGGAATTCATTCTGAATTCTCCCAGGAATTCATTTTAAATTCCTCCAAGAATTCATTCAGAATTCCCTCAAAAATTCATGCTGGATTCCCCAAGGAATTTATTCTGAATTCCTCCAGGAATTCATTCTGAATACATCCAGAAATTCGATTCCTTCAGGAGTTCATCCTTCATCCTGCATTCTTCTTCAAAGAATTCATCCCGATTTCTTCAAGAAATTCATCTTCCAGGAATTCTTCTTAATTCCTCCAGGAATTTATTATGAACTCCTGCTGGAACTCATTCGGATTTCCCCCAGGAATTCATTCTCAATTTCAACAGGAATTAATTTTGCTTCCCGCCCGGAGTGCATTCTGAATTTTCCCAGGAGTTTATTCTGATTTGGATTTCCCCCAGGAACTCATTCTGATTTCTCCCGGGATTCTTTCCGAATTCCCCCGGGAATTCAATCAAAATTTCCCTAGGAACTCAGTCAGCATTCCCCCCAGAATTCAGAATTCCACCAGGATTTCATTCTGAATTCTTTCATTTCTCCTTGAGTTGCTTCAAGAATGCCTTGTTGACGTTTTTTCGGGAAATCGCACAGGAATTTCTCCAAAAAAAATTCTCGAAGCTCCACCAGAAATTTCTACTGGGATTCCTCCAGGATTCTCTCTTGAGCACACCAAGTAATTCCTCATGTGATCATCCAGGTGCTCTTCCAAAAATTACTTCTGGAATTTCTCCGGGATTTTTTTTAGGGATTCCTCCAAGCGTCCCCACGGAAATTCTTCCTCGTTTTCCTTCAGCAATTATTCTTGAAGTTCTTCCAGAAATTCTACCTGGTGTTTATCCAGGATATCTGTTTGGAGTTCTTACGGGAATTGTTCAAAAAATTCTTTTGAGCTCCTCCAGAAATTACTTCTTGAGTTTCTCCAGAAATTACTCATTGACGTCCCCCATGATTTTCCTCTGGATTTTTTTTCCAAATATTTCTTTTTTAATTTTCAGGAGCTGCTTAAGTTCCTTCAGGAATTCTTCTTAAAGTTTCTTTTCGGAGTTCCTCCAACAACTCATACCGGATTTGATCCAGTAATTCCTCGTGGAGCTCCTCATGGAGTTTCTTCAAAAGTGTATCTTTGAGTCTCGATAGAAACTTTTCTTGGATTTACTCCAGAAATTCTTCGAATAACTCACGCCTCTTGGAATTCAGAATTAATTCCTGGAGGAATTCAGGAAGATTTTTTTTTGGGAATTCAACACATATTTCTGGGGAGATGATTAAGTGGGGAAATTCAAAGTGAATTCCTGGAGGAACTCAGAATGAATTTCTGGAGAATTTCTGAATTTCTGGACGAACTCAGGACGAATTCCTGGATGAGATCTCCAGAAGTAATTTCTGAAGAAGCACAAAGTATAACTTTAGGAAATTCATCCTGAACTTCTTCCTGAAAATCCTCCAGTTGTTCTTCTTCAAATTTCTCTGAGAATTCCTCCTGGAACTGCTCTAGGAATTATTCTTAAACTTTCTTCAAATATTCTTACTGGAATTCCTGAAGAAACTTCTCATGGAAATTCTCCTGGATCTACTTTTGGAATTGCTGTAGGAATTTATATATTTTTCCAGGAATTCCTTCATGTGTTTATCTACGAGTTCCTGCGGTAATTACTTCAGAAATATCTCTCCTTTCAGAATTCTACTAGGTTTCAGGAGCATCACTGAAAAACCCTCCAGCATCTTCAATGGGAATCCTTCCAAAAATTCAACTGAAAACTCTCTAGGATCTTCATTGGAAGCCCTTCCTGTCTCAATAGAATAAATTCTCTATAATTTCAAAATGAACACCTCCAGATCATCAGAACTAATAATAAATTCCCAAGAATTCTAGAAGGAACCCCTCGGCCTTTAGCGGCTCCCAAAGTAAAGCCTTTAGCGTCTATCCACCAAGAGGTGCGGTTCATAAAGCGCCTGCCTGTTATTCAGTGGCTGATTCACACTCCACGTATCGAGCTAAGATTTGTAACGTAAAGTACCAAGCTCGCAAAAAACGTGGAACGGAAACTTTGAGCACCCAAATCTCAGCCGTTTTTTAACCAAATCTTTTGATTTTTTCCACAGAACAATCTGTGAGTTGTTAAAAATCGACTACTGAAGACAGAATACATTTTCAAGTAACGGGAAATGAAAACAAGCCGGATAGTTCCATTCCACGTTTTTTGCAGTCTGTTTGTGGTCATCCATGTTGCATGCGAGTCGTACCAAAGTAAGATCATGCTGGGGGTGGCTGGGTCGATTCCCGGTCCTATCTTGGAAGTTTTCTCGACTTCCCTGGGCATAAAAGTATCATCGAGTTAGCCTCATGATATATGAATGCAAAAATGATAACTTGGCTTAGAAAGATGGCAGTTAATAACTGTGGAAGTGCTGTTCGAACATCCAACAAGCAATCCAACATATCCAAACACGTTCTTAGAGCCTCTGAAGAAAATTTTAGAAAAGTAGGTAAATGCAAAAATGTATAATCTTCTTCTTTTCTATTTTCTTCTTTTCGTTTTCTATATAAAAAATAAGTTTACACTTCCTTTGAGGCAATATGTAACTCATGAATGGATGAACCGATTAGTTTGATTTATGCACGGTTCAATACGTTCTAGAATGGGCTGTGTTGTGTTTATATATAGAAAAAACATGAATTTTTATTTTTATTTTGAGTTGTGAAGAAATCCAAGACGATTATACATAAGTCGATTCTGAATTCGTTGCTGCAATATTTGACATTTACAAAGTAAAAGTGTCGATCCCGGGCAACGAAGGGTCTGATCTGCTAGTAAAGTATAAAGATGAAAAGTATAAATAGCTTGCAAATAGACCACATCACCTCACATTTTCCCTCAGGAGTTGCCACAATATATTATCCAATGGTTTTTTTCTGGAGGCATCATTTTACGAGCAGAACCAATCTTTATAATCAATGTCGTCGTTATCTTACGTTTAGTAACATCACAATACTATAGCTCTCGATTTCGAACAGCAAACTGCTATTACGCACATAATTTGTTGAAAGCTACCATATACCACAATTTGCACATAAATAATCAGTCTAATCAGAATTATCACAGTTTCTGAAGTAATTTTAGAAAATCCTCCACTAATATCAACATCTTACATGTAACTCTGAGTAAAGCCGCACCTCTTGAACCGCACCTCTTGGTGGACAGACGCTCGAGACGGATCTCCTCTCTCCATCTGATGTCAGAAAGATAACAGTGCTCAGGCTGCACTACCAGCTAGATACGCAACCCTTAGCTGGCGGTCTTGTCTCGGTTGACCCGTGAAAGATAGGAACTTGGGGACTAGGACTATATTGGACACTCTTTCCTTGATGCTAACCAACCATTTTGCAGTCAAATTTTTCATTCATTCGAATAATTTTCCCAAATTCAATAAATTCACTTCGAATTTCCTCTTCATTTGCTTTTAATTTTCCATGAAATATTCAATCGGAATTCTACCAGAAACTCCTTTGAAGTTTTCAGCTATGACACTCCGGGATTTATTCACAAAATTTTAATGGGAAATTATTCAGAAGTTTCGTGTATTTTTTTCGAATTTTTCCAAAACTTTTTGTTGTTGTAATTATTACTGAAATTCATAGAACCATCTCTGGAAACTATATGAAAGGATATTGTTTTGCAACGTTTCAGTTGTTCCATACTGTTAGTTCAATAATTTTTGACTATATCTAAGCGTTCTTGATTAGTACCAATGCGCAGAAAGCACCGTCAATGTCAAGATAAGTAAAACTCTCGCTGCCATTACCTAGGGCAAAATAGGTAGGACTAGATTAGCATTTTACGTGATGGAATATGATTTTGACATTAAAGTTAAACATGACGAGACAAGCCAAGTGTAATGCAGAAAAATATGTTATTCGACGAGAAGCACGTTCGTTTGATCGCTTATGGAATGACACAGTTTGGCATTCAACACTACTCTCGTAAAGGGTGTAGCTGCTTAAACTTGGACAAATACACTGATAAGTTGTCAAATAGGTTAGTTCAATTTATTTCTTTTTAAAGAATGCTGTTTTTCAAATGCTATGAAAACTCCAAGTACGAGACGCCTGCTAAATGATAACGCTTTGATAACGAGGTTTTGTTAAATCCTCGACACAGCCTAATTGTGGTTTGAAAATTAATGAAGTGTTTTCAAAAAAAATATCCATGCCCCATCAAATAAGTATTATTGAACATAAAATTCATTAAATTAAAAAATAGAAGTATTTAGTAGTTGGAGAAACCAACTCAATTTAATTACAAATTTTGAAATAATTCAATCGCAAACATGTGGGGTGTTAAGATTCAAGATTCAGACGCGACAAATCTAAATATAAATCCAAATGAAAACTCACAAAAGAAAATAATTATTCCATTTTAATGAAATGTAATACGATCATCTCTGCCAGTGATGAACATGCACTTGAAAGCGCTTACCATCCTACCATGTAATAAAATCTAAATTTCTTTATCAACAACGTTAACCCCTTTTATCCATTTTTCGTTCCTCTTTTATAGTAACCTATCCCATTCCAGTGGAGCTCCATGCCGAGACCTGCATCGCCATCTGGACTCAACAACACCGGTAAGGACAATCTAGATCAAAACATAATCGTCATCGTAGGATGGAAACAAGGACATAAAATCTCCACCCCCCCCCGAAAACGAAATAACAAAAGCAGGTCAGCGAGCTCCAGCCAAAGCTCAGCCAGAAGTTGATTCTAGCACGTACCCAAGTGCCAAGTGGGGAAACTCCTCAAAGGGCATTAGAAGTGGCGGCGGTCTGATTTACCCCACGACGACAGCACACAACACACGCCTGCCTCAGAATGGCGACGACGATTAAGAATGAAAATATACAAATAAGTGATAATGGTGGACCAAAGACGACGGTGGCCGCCGCCGCCGCAGCAGCAGCACTAATACATCCACTGGCACCGATGGCGACGGCAATGACGATGGCCACCGCTCCTCTCGAGGTGCGAGACGAGACGTCCCAAAACGAGAAATCAGTTCACACTCAGCCATCGCAGCCGTCGAAACGACAACCGGGATTACGCGCGTGGTTCCGCAAATCGAACACTTGTGGCAGTTTGTACGTGAAGTGTAGCTGCAATAACGGGCTCCCATCTGGGGAATCGCCGCACGCCGGTTCGGAAGGGGACGGAACGGCCAAGGGCATAGCAGAGGGCAGCCAACGGCACCACAGTCATCACCACAGTACTAGGCCCATTTCAACCTCGGAGAAGGACTTTAGGAAGATCAAGGTTTTGCACGCATTCGCGCATCCGGACACAACGACTGTGTTCACCGACAAAAATAAGTACGCCAGCAATTTAGGGGAATCGCCGACACGGGCCTTGATCACGTCTGCTTTATCCGGCGAATTTGAAATAGTTCACTCGACACATTCCAAGAGATTGTCTGCTCCAAATTTTAAAGCAGATTACGCATTTCATCCTGAATTTGTGCTCAATAAACTTACACCCAAACCGAACGGACTGATTCAGGTGGAGAAAACTCCCTCCATTAGCATTCCATCGCCGAGGAAGTCATTTCTCAAAAAGAGCTCCAAAAGCTATCCGGGATTGTCCCCATCTGACAGTAGCGTAGATTCGATCGGACGATCGTTGGCACACAACTATTCCGCATCTTCTAGTGTAGACGAAGTAACTGAAGAGGAAGAGCAAGGAGTGCACCAAAGTAGTGAAGAGTTTCCAAGTTCGCAGGACTCGTACATATCGTTCAGTGCAAAGCCAGAACCTCCAGGGAATTCATTCAGTAACAGCAATATCCAGGAGCTTTCGCTCAAATATGCAGCAATCAAGGCTGTCGAAGAACAGGATGTCCATGAGCAATCTTTGACGAAGCAAGCGGAAGAAATCGCGAGTGATAGTAACGGTCAGTTGAAAGATAGCATCAGCAGAAAGGATTCCGCCATCCAATGCTGCAGTGATAGTGCTTGTGATAGTGATAACTCTAGCAATAATACTTGCAACAGCTCCAGCAGCAGCCCGAAAAGTCCCCCCTCTCTGCTGCAGCAGTTCAGTCGGGCGTTTGTTTCCTCCGCCCCAGGATCCCCAATCGCATCGACACCGACACCGCCGCTAGACCGTTCCGCACAGGAGTTTTTCATCCAGTCCGGCATCCTCGGACCAATGGGCAATGGATCGTCGGTGCTCATGCGGAAGACCTCCAAGATCGTTCCGAACGTGGACGGTCCGGTTAAGGAGAGGGTAAGTTGGATTTTGCGGGGGTAAATCGAATGAATGAACGGGGCAGGAGGGACGATGACTACGGGCAAAATTTCCTTCGCGGAATCGGAAATATGTCAACCCAGTGCTAATTGACTTGTTCAATACTGATACAACGAATATCACTTCAAACCATTGTGCGTGTTATCGATTGTGGGGGTACGGCTTGATGTGGTTCTCAATTTATTATTCTGTATGTTTTATGTTTCAATGATTTCGTTCAATGGTAAGAACATGTAATTCGGGGTCAAGTTGGTTAGTGAGGTGTAGTTACTTACTTTAGAACCAATGGGACTCACGTCTGCAATAATATTTCCATTTCGATTGAATATGTTGGCAATGAATAATATGCTAACGATTCCCATTTCATTATTAACCAAATTAATCGAATTGGTCATGTACCCTGATACTGTTCCTATGCTTTGATACACAGTACAGTATTTATGTTTTGTTTGCTAATGAAATATGTCGGCTATCTGTGATCAAAAACAGAAAGGCCTCGTGAGAAGATTTTAAGCAATCCACTATTGACAAAGTAGTAGTAAAACGTCGTGTTGATATTCTGATGTTTATTCGCCAAAGAAAGTGTTATGTAAAACGTCCAGCATTTATCTTGTATCAGTGCCGAACCGTTCCCCTAGTAGTGGCACGGCATTACCAAGACTAGCGGGTTCCATTCCCGATCCGGAGGAGCAAACCAATCTGGTTGGACATTTTCTCGACTTCTCTGGCAATTAAGTGGCATTGTGCTTGCCACACGATTTCACATCTCATATAGGGTTACTGATCCTAGACGTCTTTCCATAGCTACGATATTCATCCCTCGAAAAACAAAGCAATGAAAAGGTAGGTTTTTTTTTGTTTCTTATTTTTGTGATTTTTTTTTTCACTAGTGAGCACGCGTGATTGGTGCAATATTTCTTTGTTTCTTTCGTGATGAGATGATGTTCAGTGATATGGAAAACGGAGCAGTTTCCAAATCAATTATCACTTATCACTTCTTTCTACTTATTCACTTTTTATAATTCATAACTAAATATATGTAATTTAAATCTCATTTGTCCCTTCTCTCATTCTAATCACTAACGTCTCATGTATCATTAATTTCTCAATTTTCTTCTTCCAGGCTTATAGCCGACTCTCAACTTTCATTGTTATTATTAGAAAGCTTTCAATACCAACCAAAAGTAACTTGTATTCAATTTAAAAAAAATGACAGAAGGCTTAGAAGATTTATTTGCCAAAAAAATTGATCATACGCCGAATCTGAGCTCAACGGGACATGTAGAGGGCTCATGATATAGGAATGCACAAAGGGTAACCTGGCTTAGACACCACGCACTTAATAACTCAAGACAAAATTTTCAAAACGACTTATCTGCTTTTGTAAACAAAGATTCAAACGACGATTCGACGAATCTGATAGCTCACCCACGCAAACCAACACCATCAATAGGTAGGGGAAGGATTCCGCTACCTGTTGATGGTGTTGGTTTGCGTGGGAGAGGTATCAGATTCGTCAAATTGTCGTTTGAATCTTTGCTTACAAAAGCAGATAAGTCGTTTTGAAAATTTTGTCTTGAACTGTGGATGTGCTTAATAAACTCTACACGGACAGATAAATCAACCCAAATTTTGAGTTCAATATACGCACTCATGAGAATATCACAGAGAAAATTTACCCAAATTTGGGTAGTTTTCCCTTTCTTCCCCATGATTGCTATCAAAATTAGAGCAAGATGCAAACACCTCACCGAGGTTGCTCAGCCCAATAACCCAAATTTGAGTAAATTCAATATTCTCTATTTTAGGTTGATTAGGGTCCGCTTTGGATAAATTCAACTCAGCTTTGGGTAAATTGTTTACATGGGATTAAAGGCAAACTATCTAGTGCCAGAAAAGTCATTTTACTCAAATTTGGGTTATTGGCCCAAACCACGGTTTTGAGCGCAAACAACCCATTTTTGGGTAGTTTCGGTTTTTAGTGTACACGGAAGAAAAAAAATACCCAAAATTGAGTATTTTTAAACTTACTTTTGAGTATTTTTTTCTCTTTTCTTTCATCCACTCTTTCTTTTGTTGTCAAAAACAAAAGAGCCAAACAATCCAACGACGCCAGTTCAATACGGGAAGCCAATGTTGAGTTTTATTACCTGAGGTCGAAATTGAGTGAATTAAACTTACATTTGGGTAAATAAATTTTCCGTTGGGTACTTTTTTAACATGTAAGTAAAGGCAAACTACTTCGACCCTACTTACTCAATTTTGGCTTCCCGTACGGATGTTCGAGGTCGGGTGAATTAAACTCACTATTGGGTAGTTTATTTCTTCCGTGTAGGCTACGAGGCCGCATTATCCCAGTTGGGGATGTAAGTTCAACAAGATGAAGAATAAGAAGAGGAAGAAAAGGGACATGCTTTAGGGATGCCTGTAACCGCTCAATGTTTCTAAACTCTAAAGTTTTTTTTGGATCTATTAATCTCTATAGAACACTTTCGGGATTTTTTTCATTGAATGTCAAAAAGTTAATTTCTTTCAACGTTTCATAAGTTCGAAATATGACCTTATAGTAAAGCTGAGTTTAATTAGACATGAATTAGCATCTCAGCGATAAATATTTTTAGAAATTTTTGCTAGTGAAATTTTCCTAAACATACTACATAGGAGAAATCGAAATCGATTTTTTCGTAGATAAATTTTCAGATAGGGTAACGGTACCAATAGTGGAGGTATTAGTAGATCCACAAAAGAAAATATTTTTTAAAAATTGATAATTATGGGGAATTTACTGCTTTATTATCTTAGTCAATAGATAAACTAATAAATTTGCTAAAAAAAATGAGATAGATGTCATTCAACATCAACAATTACCAAATATTGCTGGCACCACTATGGGTACACTGTTCCTTTAGTGGCAGTAAAAATTAATTTTGGTTCCTATAGTGGTGCTATCTATTGGTTTCTTATGAGACTCACCAGTATTGGTACAGTTGCACCACTATAGGTGCAAGGGAGTCAATTTTGTTAAGGAAAATCATTGTTTTCAATAGTTTTTCAAGCGAAATCTTAAGGTAAGTTGCATTTAACAGGATATTTAAAGCACGTCGCATCAACTGAAACCATCGTAAAGTCTATAAATATGATAAATCTCATTAAAACCCCACTACCTCCACTATTGGTGCTACCTCCACTAAGGGTACGGTTACCCTAATGGCCAAAATTTGATTAATTACTGAAAGCCAATAATATTTTAGGAATATTTTGTTATAAGTCAACCTTTGCGTTATGTAGGTTTTGAATATTGATTGACATTTTTACCATCTTCTGAAAATTTTATTAACTTTTCCGACAGGTACGGAGTTTGTTTTTAAGTGATTTCAAATATTAAAACTGTTGTAAAAACTACATTAGCCGATTCCTTAGCAATATTTGCATTTCATCGCTATGGATGCTTATTTTCGAATTATACTGATTTCTAGAACGCTGAATAGCTCCACAATTATTCAAGATTCCGTTGGAGTCTATTGCTCCCGGAAAAAGTAAAAAAAATAGCTTGTGTAACACCTTGAACTTCATGAACTCACAAAGCAAATATAGTTAAAATATTTTTAAGAATCGTGGGCCAGCTAGATTCAATCCGGTTACATCGGCCAAATTTCAGAGAACAAAGTGAAAGAGTCATGTACGAGACACTGAAGACGGCTTTACAGTTGAGATCGAAAAACGTATCTGCAAATATTAAAATGTGGTGGAATTAAATGGAATGGTATTAAACTTGTCTTGCCGGATAAAGACATCACACTTAAAAACTCAATTATTTCCTTAAATCTATGGATTGAAACTCAACAATGCTTTCTGCTACGGAGAAGGGCTGTTTAGCCGAAAGCCAAAGAATATACAATACATAATATACTATTTGGCCGAACAAACCATTAGTCCGAAAGTAATTTGGCCTAACAAATCATTAGGCCGAACGGGTCATACGGTCGAATTGGTCATTTGGCCGAATATGTTATTTGGCGAATATGCCATCTGACCAAAATAGAGCATGCAACATTTTTTGACTCAGAAGAAAAATTATAAACAATAGCAAGTAGATATAAATAGCGTATTTGTAAATAAAAAGTCAAGTAGTAACGGGTGACAACTAAAAAAATGGAATAACTTTAATACTTTTATTTCTGAACAATGTTTTCACAGGAATATGACTTTATGTGAATGAATCCTTAGAATTGTCACACACTCACTTGTTTCACTCCAACATTGCTCTCGACATGCCGTAGAAACAAGAAATACTGCGGCGTGCATTGTAAATTTTTCAAGCGAACAAAGATCATGGGAAAAGTACACGGTCGAACATTATAAGCGTGAAAATGTTTCGAAAACTGTCATAGCATTATTTGGTCTACTCAGCTCCATTGTATACAAAGGTGATTGTAGGCCAAAGCCACGAAGCAACTCATAAGCAGGATCAGAAACAGCATTCCGAAAATCGATGTGGTAGAACTAGGATGGTCTAACCGGTAGTACCGAAACCGGTATTACCGGTTAATTTTCAGTATCGAAAATACCGGTATTAGAGACGAAAAGTACCGGTATTTTCGGTATTTCGAATTTTTCTGTCAATATATAAAATTTTGAAACGTTTTCACCTACATAAATCAACTGCTAAACTGCCTGTAATCGCATATCTGTCCCATATAGATAGGAAATCCAACAAATATGGGATAAATATGCGATTACAGTAAGCTTCATTCTGTTAACCATCTGTCAAATTGCCAATGAAATTTTTCTTGTTTCCGTCGTTTTCCCGCAATATATGAAACTGTGAAAAAGGTATGTGCCGTAATAGTTTTCTTCTGGAGATAACCTGTGAAAAATAATTTGCTGCTAAAATATGTCCGTTCTGAATTCGGAAAACAAATTGTATTGGTGACTGACACCCAGACACGCTGGAATGGCATGTTATTCATGCTCAAATGGTTCTATTAGTTGAAGGGATCCGTTTAAAAAACTTCAGTGATGATGATTGTTTGACGGTAGGTGAAATAATTCAAGCCTTCGAACCTGTTCAATCTATTGACGAACTACACTGCCGTGAGTTCCGCACTCATATGAAGTCAACGTGGCGCTCCAAGTTATGGTGAATCAATTATCAAATCAAGCCGCCAACATCTTCGATGCTCTCAAAGAATGAATCCAAGGAAGACGATCAGAATACGCTGATCTTTTTCTTTTTTAAATAATCCGTAAAGCAATGAATGACCAGAAATGATATTGGCATTTTCTTCAAGACATCCTGAGATACTTTGATCTTGAAGCGTCTAATCATTACTGAATCCTGATGCGATCGTTGAAGCTGAGACAACGACCACACCTGACGATCGGTACGAAGAAGATACCTCTATGCTTAGCTTAGCTTAGCTTAGCTTAGATTGACTGTACATATCAATGGTTGCTACTCCGTGATTGATCAGAACTGGTGCAAATTGCACTACGATCCAAGTGAACAGTGGTTGGGATTTACCATCTATTCTCGAAGTGCACGTTTCAGCAGCTCGCAAATGTTGATCAATAACGGCGCCGGCCAAGTCCTTACAGTCAGTTGGGGAAGGGAGGGAATGTTAGTGTGTGGTTATTGTTGCTACTAGAGACCGAGAATACCTCTGCATCTCCACAATTACCACGGGAAGGAATTAGTGTTAGTTGGGTGGGGTTATCAGTAACATAGATCGGGATTCACCATGGAAAGTGATGTGATCCATGCAACTTCTACACAACAGTATAAGCATTTCCTAAATTTGTTCAATCATTCATTCTTCGCGAGAATAAACAATCAGTCGCTCAAAGTGAGCGATTGTTCATTTGGAATTCCGAATTAGGCGCCCGCGTCATCATTTCTTTAACGTAAGAAAAGTAAGAAAAAAACGGGATTGAAATTGAAAATAAAGTAATATTCACGGCTGTTCAACCACATTGATAGTAATCGGAAAGCCAATGTCATTCAGCAACACTTATTTTATCTCTATCTGAGGCTAAATAAGAATGTTAATTTACGTTTATTTTACATGTCGTTTATTTTGCATTACTTCCGCGCGCGTGTGTGTGTGCCGTGACCAGTATACCGTAATCAGGATCTCACTGGTATTAATCCTGATGTGCCGGTTGGCACTCGTGTTGGGCTTGTGCGCTTTGAGCGGCACACGTTCGCTTCCCAGTCAACATAAAATCGTACATGATGCAATACAAGATGCTAAATTGGAGACGATATACATACATATTGTATGGAGGAGTACCTCAATCGCCTCCACTTCAGCATCCTCCACGACACCATATACGTTCATATGTGGACTGGGTTTGATAGGGCCTGCTTATAGACACATGCAGCTTTTTGTAGAGGTTCAACAGAGCCCACTGTCAAACCCCACCACATCCTAGGCAGGCCCCCTAACTCGCAGTGGCCATGGGGAGGGGTCGTCAAGCCCTTGGACATAGTCCCTGCTGCCCCTGGTACGAAGAAGATACCTCTATGGATGATTTTCCTAGTTTATCGGATAAAGAACAACTTGAAGAGACTGCAACGGAGCAAAACACTTGCGTTGCAGGTGGCAACTACGTTGACGCCAGGATCCTTGCAAACAATCCATAAAGAATTCTCCTAATATGAATCTGAAGGAATTAAGGGCAAGACTTACTGGAAACTGATTTTTGACACTCTTAGAATCATTTGTCCAACTTCGATTGGACTAGAAAGGGCATTTTCAGCAGTTGGCAATATTGCCAAAAAAATCAGATGCGGATTAGGAAATGAATCGCTCATTACGTTATGTCTACTAGTTTCACTTTGATCAACTCAACAAGCAATGGTTTTAGCACAGAAAAACAGACATAACACTTGTGAAATTTTCATCGTTTACTGATTTACTGGTCAATTTAAATAATCATTAGTTGGCCAATCGAACACTCGTGGTGCGCTAATCGGATTTGCTCGAGTTTGAGGTTTGCTCAAAATCCCTTAAATTTCCAAGTTTTTCCAACAAAATATGTATAGCGCTATGTATGGATCTTCAATGAAGAGGAAAACAGAATTTCAGTGTAATTTTTTAAAGATAAAAGTACCAAAATATGAAAAGATTTGAAGTATGGAACATTGGGGCGAAACCAGCTCAATAACTGCATACTGAAGTGTCTCATGTCTATAAAACATCACTCACTGAATTTCTTGGAAATTTCACTTTGGAATAAGCCCTTAACCTTATCTGTGAGTCGCTCGTGAGAAAAGTTATCCTATTTTGTATAAAAAGTTACATTAAATGTATGACCCCTAAATCCCCTATAATTCAATATTTTTAATGAATTATATGATTATTTGTTATTTTCATTATATCATTGGAACATCAATTAAATTAACATTACTACATCATTTCCTTGCTCAGAATCATTGAGCTATATTATTTCATAGGGGAATTTGGGCAAAAAGGTAAGAAAAAAGAGTATCTCCCATCACCTCCTATCTATGGTCACATCAAGACTCATAACATATGACTATTCTTGTCTAGTTGTGCTATCGGGTATGGTTTGGAAATGTTTGGCATCGGTGCTATTCAAAAGTTTTTAAAAATCGTTTTTTACTCAATAAATAACCAAATAAAACATTTGTGAAACGATTTATTTCATTAATTTTTGTTCGGCAAACATTTGTCAATATCTGTTCAACACTTTGAGACCATAATATTAACACTTATCTGTAAATATTACTATTTTTTACAGAATACATGAAAATTGCACATAAAATGCATTTTGATGCTTATTTGACCCCAAGATTCCTTAAATTTCCAACTTTTACCAACAAAATATATTTAGTGCCCTTCTGTGGATCCACAGTGAAGAGATAAACACAATTTTAGAACAATGTCTTAAAGATAAAACGACAAATAGTTTGGAAACTCGCGATATATGGAGCATTAGGGCAAAACGAGCTCAATAACTTCATACAGAAGCGTTCTACGTCCATGAAACAGCACTCACTGAATTCTTTGCAAAATTCCCTTTCGAATAAGCTCTTGATCTCTTCTGTAAGTTGTTCGTGAAGAAAGTTATCATTTTTTTCCACCTTTGAAATCGGATTTCCCCATTGTGCAATGGTGCCTATTCATATTTCATGAACCGCCATCTTAGATATTTCAAAATGGCATCGGATATTGATTTTTCGGCTATCTTCGTAATTCCAGGGTTCCGTACGAAATGAAAATACTGTGTGATTTTTATTTTTAAACCCTTTATAAGCAAAATACCATAAGGCTACCAAAAAGCCGCTTGGTTTGGTTTAGTAGAACTCCGACCACATGATTTTCTTTAATGGGTAGTTTCATGATCATTTTACTTGTTTCTTGTCAAGCAAATTTTTGATCTCGGAAACTGATTTCGGAAGCTCAGTAAACTTATTTTACATATGATCTCAGCATAAGTAAATTTACGGCTGTAACCCTGCATATTCTGGTGCAAATCAGTCGATAAACGTTATTTTCAAAAAGAAAGGGGTAAACAAGTTTTTTCATGACATTCTCTTCGCGTTTAGTGATTATATTCATATGTATGACTTTCTTAGAGCTAAGTACTTACGTCGAAAGCTCTACGTCCGCTAACTGGAAGTCAGCTTTATCTAGATATGTAGTAGGTCAAGCAAAGATGAGTACTGCTAGGTTTACCATCAGCCTTTTCTCCTTATGATTAAATATTGATGTTTTCCAGTACCTTTCCTGCATTTACCATATTTTAACTGATAAATCATATTGAGTCAACACTTTTCCCAGATGCTTCCCAATATCAACCGGATCAATTTGGTTTCTTTGAACAGTTCGAAGTTGTTCAAAACAATCAGTTATCTTTTAATTAACTTTTATTTTTATTGAATTTCAATTAGTCTCATATACGAATGGCTTTCATTCATTGACCCATTTTTCTTCCAAACAAGCATTCTCAATTTGAGAGCCACTGCCCCCCGCCGCATCACTCACGGGATGTGCGAAGTACGCAGCACATGTCACTTGGACGGTGCGCGTCCGCCATCGTTGAAGCTGCGCCAGCGTGACACGTTCGTCGAGAGAGTCGTCGTGTGAAGGATTCGGTTGTTTTCCCGCACAAATTGACTCGAATTGAAACAAATTAGGACTGCCTCCAACAGCCTGGACCGATGAAGATATGGGATAGCTGTTGATGTTCGATGCTGCGAGTCGAAAGATCACGTCAACAATTACCCCGATGCTAAGTTGGATGCGTCACCGCGCTTGATTGTATTGCGTGAACGATATGCTGGGCTTTGTTATGGCTTTGCGACAAATGAAGTGATAAACATTCAGATCGTTTAATGTTTGGTGCTGAAGTAAACCGAATAACAAAATCGCTTCTGTTGTGTCCCATCCTCATAAAATGAAAGTCATTCAGCGGGAGGGGTGTGAAAACTAGTATTCTCTTGATCACGGCGGAAATCGTGGGAATCGTGATTCAGAAGATGTTTATTCTTATTAGCTTCATTAACGAGCAATACAGGACGGGGCTGGTTCGCTTTAAATTCAATAGAGGAACACCTCCATTTTCCATCCTTTGCTCCCCATGGTAATCATATTTCAAAACAAAAGTGTGAAGCATTAGATTTTTCGATTTTCTTTCACAAACATGCGTTGGAAAACAACAAAACATAATGGAAATTAAGTTTCAATTGGTTTAGGGCACACAGTTCTAAGATTCCATTAAATAGTTCAAAATGTCGTGAAAGTCCCTTTACATAGCTGTGCAATGTTCGATTTCTTTAACTTGAACTCTGTACAAAAAATTCAAGAATAGGTTATTATTCTACTGTCTTAAACGGTTATCTACTCTCTTAAACGAGTGTGGTACTACTTCATTTAATTCCACCACGTTGTAATCATTACAGATACGCATTTATGAACTGTGAGGCCGTCTTTAGTGTATCTGTTATCTTTTAATTATTTGTTGGCAGTCACGAAAAGTATTTTGTTGTTTTACATTCAGAAAGTTTCTAAAACATTTTTGAAAAATGTCATTTCTTGTCATTAGATTAATTTGTTGATAACTTTATCCAAGTAATTTTCAATTCTGAATTTTGAAGTCCTGTAACTTTTGGAGAATCGTATGTCTTTTTTCTAACATTGCTTTCATTGTTTCATTCATTTTGACCCAAGCACACCCAAGACAACGCTATAACTCTGTTAGGCAACGGGGTAAAAATCTGAAAAATTATTACCTTCGATAATTTTGAGGAAATAAGATTATCTGGGAAAATCAATTTCCATCGACCTCTAGGAGAGGCGCCACTCAACTCAATTTCCGTCAAAAGCGGGACTACTCAAAACTATGAAAAAAATCGAAAACATCCTACATAATCCACTTCATGGTTCAGGAAACCATTTCCTCTAGTACATTTTGGGTTCCGTTCAGTAAGGTTATATATTTGTTTAATTCATGATTTAATTACTTAAATTTAAGATGATTCCACCGAAGCATTTGTAGTACAATTATGGCCTAGCTAATAGAAGTGTTTCCTAATCCAATTTTCACAAAATGTGCCACATCATTCAGTGGCATAAAGTGAACTGTCCATGAGTCGATGTTCTATGACCCGATATCAATTTATGGAAGCAAATTATGCCATATTAGAAAAATATGTCCCTTCATACAGTTTTCCAAGCATTTTCTATTCTACATTCAAAACAGTTTAGCGAGCACAGGACCGTTTCTGTAGCACTTGGGAAAGACTTTCATTATTGTTTGTACACACAATTTCCCGGTAGTTACGAAAAAATGTGAAGCTCTAGGGAGAGGTTTTGGAATATTAACATAATTATTATATAATTCTCGCTTAACTTTTCAAAAGGACCTAACTAACATTTTTTTCATGAATTAATTTGAATAGCGCAATCAACAGAACAACATGAAAGCTTTTGATTGCAGTACTCTAATTAATTCATAAAAAAATGTTACTTTGGTCCTTTTGAAAAGTTTAGCGAGAATTATTGACCACTTATACGGTTGTTCCGGAACGCCCAGAGGCTTTCTGATGATCGCTCAATAGATGACAGACTAAACTTAAAACTCCCCCATAAAATTAGAAGTTTTCCTTATTATATAAATTGGGAAATTGTCAATAAAAAATCAGGGTATGAGCAATAAATAAATATAAAATTTAAACAAACAATGAAAACTTTCCTTTTACAATTGAGGGGCCAAACGCAAAGGGTGTTAGTGAGAGTTTTGAAAGAAACGAATATTTTTTCGCTTCGTACAAATTGTATGAAAGTTCAAAAAATTACTAACTTTCTGTGAATTTTACATTTTTCTAAACTACGTACAAACTACATCAAAATAAGTGATGAATTCTTCAAATGTTGAAAAATCACTTCAATGAAGATAAAAAAACTACATTAATATATTGCCGCAAAGCTGTTGCTGTTGTCAATTAAATATTGGCCAGAATGTCACTTGCACCCCTCTGCTTCTAACCTCTCAATTAAGAATTTTACACAGAATAAAAATAAATTATCACTTATAAAAGCAAAAATTGCAAAAGAAGAATTTCCCATAAAGCAATCAAAATGACTTACAGAAATAAATACAAAATTTCCATAATTAAATAATTTTTTCCAACAATTTTTCCAACAAAAAATTAAAAACTTTGCCCGAAAAAAATAATAAAGACCATAAAAGAAATATGAAAATTTCCATAAATAAATATGAAAAATCAATCAATCTGAGCAATTGTCCATAGATGACCCCTTCATGAAACCGTATAAAGTGACTGTGACTGTGGATATACAACAGTAGAGCACATGTGACGATTGGGCAAATCAGGCATCCAAATGATATTCAATTTGCAAAAAAGAGCTAACAGCGGGGGATGTTGGTACTCGGATTCTGATGACTTGCAAACGTGACATTTAAGTGGTCTTGTTGTGTAGGGGTTATCATGCCTATCTAGATAATAGAAGGTTGGGGGTTCGAGTCCCTCCAAAACACGTGGTTGTTTTTTTTCGCAAATTTCATTGTTTATGGTGTTAATGGAAAATTTATATTTTATATTTATGGCTCATACCCTGATTTCTTATTGGCAAATTCCTATTTTTTATGCAAATAGAACTGGATTCATCTGAGCATATACTCGTAAGCAATTTTATGTTTCATAGAACGAAACTCCAAATTTAGGTGCCTAATTGAGAAGCTCAAACAGTATCTCGTTAGTACTAGAGATGGGCGTTCAGATCCGGAACCGTTCAAATAATCCGGATCTTCAATGTGAGTGAATGATTCGTAGATCACTTTTTAAAAGACCCGGTTCACCAGATCAGTAAAATTCGTGAGATTTAAATAGGAATGACAAATTGAAAAGAAAATTGTAAGTACTTTTTACATGTTATATATCAGCGGTTCTCAACCTGGAGTACATGTACCCCTGGGGGTACCTTCGCTCGGACAAAAACTCGTAATGGCGGACGTATTACAATTCCAATCGAAACTCATTGATACAGTTTTGATAATTGTGTATTTTTATTTAAAAAAATTATATTGTACATAATATGCAATGCGATCAATAAATTCCAATTTAATTCTGCCTTCCACAACCAGTACAATGTATGAAAGGCTGCGGAGCAAAAGCTCGAACGTGCAAAACGTCGAATGAACAAAATGTTTTTTTTTTTTCACTAATGTACTAATGCACTAATGCTAATGGTTGCTTTGTTGCAAGAGGATTAGAAGCATCCTTCTACGCTTCTCGGAAGCCTTCTTCCAAGCAGCTTGGAGGCCTCCTTTCAAGAAGCTCGGAAGTCGCCTCCTTTCAAGAGGATCGTAAGCCTCCTTTTAAAAGGCTCGGAAGCCTCCTTTTCAGAGACTCGGAAGCCTCCTTTCAAGAGGTTCGGAAGCCATTTTTCAAGAGGCTCAGAAACATCCTTTCAAGTGGCTGAAAAGCCTCTTTCAAAGAAGCTCGGAAGCCTCCTCTCAAGAGGCTTGGAAGCCTATATTCAAGATGCTCGGAAGACTCCTTTCAAGAGGCTCAAAAGCCTTCTTTTCTAAAAGCTTAAAAGCCTCCTTTTATAGAGGCTCAAAAGCCTCCTTTCAAAATGCTCGGAGGCCTCCTTTCAAGAGGCTCGGAAGCCTCCTTTCAAGAGGCTCAAAAGCCTCCTTTCATGAGGCTCAAAAGCCTTTCAAAGGGTTCAAAAACCTCCTTCTAGGCTCGGAAGCCTTCTTTCAAGATCCTTTCATGAGGCTCGGAGACCTTCTTTCAAGAGGCTCGGAAGCCCCCTTTCAAGAAGCTCAGAAGCCTTCTTTCAAGAGGCTCGGAAGGCTCCTTTAGTGAGGCTCGGAAGCCTCTTTCCAAGAGGTTTGGAAGCCTCATTTCAAGAGGCTCGGAATTCTTAATTCAAGAGGCTTGGAAGCGTCCTTTTAAGATGCAAAGGAAGACTCTTTTTAAGTGGCTCGAAAACCGCCTTCAAGAGGCTCGGAAGCCTCTCTACAAGAGGCTCAAAAGCCTCTAATCAAGAGGCGCGGAAGCCTACTTTAAAGGGATTCAAAAGCTGAAAAGAGCTTCCTCCTTTCAAAGGGCTCGGAATTATTCTTTCAAGAGGATTGGAAGCCTAATTTCGAGAGGGGGTACCTCAATTAATGCAAAAGTTCGAAGGGGTACCTCCCAAGAAAAAGGTTGAGAACCGCTGTTATATAAGATTGTTAGCGAAAGAGGGAGGAAATATTGTATGATTGTGTCAAAAGAGTGAGCCTGAATAACAGCCGCTACGTCATTTCGCATTTTTCTCATGTTTAGTTCAAAAAAAAAAAAAGGATCCTTAAAGTGAATGACCCAGATCTGATCCGTTCAGCGAAGTTATCCGTATTGCCCACCTCTAGTTGGTACAGGTTCCACAAGGGCTAGACAGGTCAATTTGGATAAATCACCACATTTCGTTTGGTACCAAGAAATCGAAAATCGGTTGAAATTTCAGTTATTGGCATCGTGACCAATCTTGGGTCAAAATGGACTCCAATGCACAATGTGTAGCTTTTTTAATGAATAAGGAAGGTTAAAAAAATACTGTAACAGAATGACAAATTCTGTTACTATCTACTGGTTGGACTGTCACGCTTCCTTATTAAAAAAATAACATAAAACATTCAAATTAAAAAATAACATAAATAAAATAACAAAATAACATTAAACTGCCGTTTTGTCTTAAGGACACTCCTCACGGAATCCAAATTTAAAAGTGCTCGCGTTTTCAAGGGCAACTCGATACGGAAGTAACGCATAACTGTCATTTTTATTATTTCAGCTTTGCTGCGGCGCACTTCCATATTGAGTGGTGTGCCCTTGAAAACGTGAGTACTATTAATTTTGGATTTCGTGAGGAGTGTCCTTGAACTTCGAAAATGACTCATATGTGTAGAAGAGAATTTTAGAAATATGAACCAGGTTCGAGATCTGAGTCAAAAAGGTATAGACATAGTTTATTAAATTTTAAAAATCACTTAAGTCTTACCACCAGGGTTAGTAGAAATCACCTCATTCATTAGATAACGAACAACGATAAAAGAAAGGCAAAAACTGCTCCGAATCATAACAAGCCATGATAACAAATTTATCAAACTTGTATACAAGTGCGAAAAAACAGAATCGGATAGGCAGCCCCCACAGAGAAGCTTTATTCTCGCTCATTTGGTGTTGGTGACCGCACAGCAGTGTAGAACAAGTTGAAATGCATCATCAGAGCCAGTGCTCCCCGCATTTAGAGCTTTCTAAAAGAAATTTATCATGCAGTATAGCCTCCCAAATCAGTTCTTTAACAACATGACAACATGCGAAAAAAAAGTCTCTCACGATATGCTACATATCGTATAAATATTTGTGCAGAGATGATAAGTGAGATACTATTTCATTCTCTTTTGGATTCAACCCCTGTTTACCACCTTTATTCCACGCTTAGTCTTACCACCATCAATCTCGTGAACGGCCGCATGTATAGCAGGACCACGATCAAACTCGCAGTAATTCAATTATTTAAAAAAATAAATTTCAACAAATTGCAATTAAACTAGGGACACGGCAGGTATTTCCGCCCTTCGTCGTAGGGGCTAAAACCAACGAAAGCAACGTACATTTCCTAGAACTCCACTATAGCAGAAAGTTTCTCCTGAGCTTACGATTTGGTACGTATGAGCTTTACAAAAAAGCGTCTTTTTAATTGGTTTTCGAGACTATGACGAACAGACGAAAATACCTGCCGTGTCCCTACATAACAAAAAAGAACAAAACATGCCGAATCTCGTTACTATGACAGCGTGCAAAGCCCAACCACGATCCAATGCCCATGGTTTTGCCTAGATGGGAATGATTAATTTCCGAAATTTGTTAGTACTTATTTATACTTATTTTGATTTCTATAGGTACTTTTATTTATTTTTATACTTATTTAAGTATTTATACTTTTTTGATTTGCAAACGTTCCTTCCTTCTGCGCAATTCAAATGCTCATTGTACTTACAATTAAATATTAATTTGACTGGTATGACATTTGTAATATGTGATACTATTTTGTAATAATATCCTCATGCTAATCTATGATATATTTTGACCGGGATTACATGCGCTTCAATGTCAAGCTTCAAGCTAGTTGGCTTAGAAGATAACTCTTTGAAAAAGTTTTTTACAGAATTACACAGATTTTTTTCAAGATGATTAATAGGTAAGGTACAGTGGGGTAAGTGAAAAAAACGCAAGTATTTCACTGATGAAGCACAGAATTATTCAATTTCACTTCACAATCATATAAGGCCATTCAAATCAATGCGTTGAATAAGTGAAACATGAAATAATGAACCATTTCAACATGCGAGAGTAAAAGTTTATTAACCTTTCAAGTTTATCTTTTGCACAAGTTGTTTTGCGTGTCAATAAATACAAATATTTTTTTATGTTGATTTCCATAACACATTCAATTAGTGCATTGATAAGTTGGTTTTCTTTGTAGTTTTGAATTCCAGCCACAAAAATATTGATTTGAACACCAAAAATTTTGAAAAAAATATTTTATTGCTTTGCCTGTTTTTTACCATGGGTGGGGCAAGTGAAAATTTTCCGACACTGAATGCATTTCTCTATTTTTCTAAACACAAATAATTTCTATTAGGCGTATATAAACAAATGTTACCAATTCGAACTCATTCGAAGGCTTTTGGTCATTACAGTGATACGTACACCCAACCTGGGATGTTAGATTTTCTAACAATTCTGTATAAGAATCTACCAACACCTGTATAAGAATTGGGCATATGCGAAATTGTTAGATTCTTATACAAGTATTGTATAAGAATCTAACAATTTTGTAAGCTTTTCTAACAATTTTTGTTTGAGAGCTTACATTTTTTGCATAAGAATCTAACAATTTCGCATATGCCCAGTTCTTATACATATTTTGGTAGATTCTTATACAGTATTGTTAGAAAATCTAACAACCGCCGGTTAGGTGTAGTAATACTAAATCAGGAACCCAAAATGCAAAGCGTGTCAGTGTTTTAAATAATCCATGTTTGATAAATAATTCGTGAAAAAATGTTATTTATATAGCTTAAATACAAGAATCACTACTATTGCAAATATATCAACAATTATGATTTATTTAGTTGAAATTCATAAAATATATTATACTTTTACTTTTACTGAAATCATAAGTGGATTGTTAATGAAACACAATATGATTCCAGGTTTGATGAATATTTCAAAGATAATTTCTCTGCATTATCGCCAAGGTTCATTATCTTACTATAAACCTGAAATAGAAAGTAGTGTTAGACACAAATGGAGATGAGATATTAGATCTCAAAAAATTCAGGTAAAGAAAACATAAAAATATAAAAATCATTTAATGGAGGCACTCTAGTGCCCTTTGACTTTCATGAAGTGTCAAAAAGCACCACAACAGATCACAGTTATGCTCTATTCAGTATAATTATCATTTGCATGAAACATATGATCAGAAAATGTGATCTTATATTGAAAAATCCTCTTTTAAAATCATTTTTTCACTTACCCCACATGTGGGGCAAGTGAAAAATTGAAACCGATTTTTTTGTTTTCCAAATATTTTGTATCCTAAAAGTTTTTTTTAAAGATCTTGTTCGCAGGCATATAAAGATTGGATAGATGATTCGTTATGTCATAAATATGATCAAATTCAATATTATCTTCAACTTTTATGACTTCATGAACATGAAATATACGATTTCCTTTACCCACTTGCCCCACTGTACCTTATTGAGATTGGGAATGAAAATCAGAAACTTATTTAGCAAACATAAAGCTCATTACACCAAAAAATTCATTATTTTTTCCGCCCATGTCTGATATAATTCTTTATTTTAACATCGCTTACAGATTCGCAAAAACTCCAAACTGATGTTCGGTAAACGTACCAACCTACTGAGCAACGGCAATCGGCGCAAGTCCATTCCACCGGAAAACAACTGTGATAGCTTCCAGTCGTACGGAAGCACCCCCACGCTGGGCAATGATATCAAAAGCAAACCGCTCGAGGACGAAATCCTATACCTGCGGCAGCAGCTGAAAGTTCGCGACGAGGAGATCAGTAAACTCAAACGGGAGATCGATAAACTGAAGGTGAGAGACCCTTGCGGGTAGAAGTGAAGTAAGTCATATCAAATATGGTCAAATAGATTTTCAATTCTGACCTGCTAATTTAGTTCAAACTAATTTAGACATATTCGACATATGTAAGTGCCGTCGGGTTCGCATTTATCTCTCGAATCGGATCGGAGCTACTTTGGGCATTTGAAAACAAAAAAATATACCCTAAATATCAGTCAAACTACAATTATCATCATTAGATAGCTGGATGGCAACTTTCTGTTTCATTTTGTTATCGTCTTCGTTCAAACTTTTCAGCAAATCAAAAATCCATACTAGCCCCTGAAATCAAAAGAAGCCCCACCTGACGGTAACCGGAATTAACTAAAAGTTTCAGCCAGTTATTTCTTCCGGCTCGGAAAGCGAAGCTAATGTATGGCTATAGCTTCACATTTCTATCGATTACGACTTGATATTGATCAATTGCCACTTGTTTGAATTCATAACTGTTTACAATGTCGAACGTGGTATGGGGCATGCTCGCGGCTCATCAAGGCCCATCACCGGCATAACGGAGTGACGACGACATTCGTTGCGTGCCGGGAATGACAAATTTCAAGTCGGACGTTTTTGAGGTTTATGACAATTTTGCTCACATTGCTTTTGTTTCTCGATTTCTTCCTTCTTGGCGGCTGCGGCTCGACAGAGTGTACTCCAGCAGACGACCACGAGCAGCTTGGATCGATCACAGAATGTAGGAAACGACGGGGGAGAAGCAGATGGGGCTCCAACATCCAGCCCGAAGGTACAAACGGTTGAGGGTGACCTGCTGTCCAGTATACAGACAAACTACGTAATGGCCGGTCAGCAGTTGCCCATGTCCGAATTGTATGGCATCACCGGCAAAGGCTTCAAGCTGGCCCACTCAAATCAAGCCCCCGGATCCGTCGAAGGGTCCTTCCGACAGAATAAAGGCGCTACACTCATGGCAATGAAAAAGCAAGGCGTTTCAGGCGAAAGTTGTGAACTTATGAGCAGTCATTCGGATATCAAGATTCCCAAATACGAAAAAGATTATAGGTAAGTGCTTCGCTATAAGTAAGCAGCAATGCTGCTTCTTCCAACGATTATTTCCGCATTAATTGAAACCCATTCCACCCCACCAACGCGACGCGATAAATCATAAAATCGAAACAGTGCGAAGCAGCTCATCAAGGATGCCATTCTGGAGAACGACTTCTTCAAGAACATCGACTCGCTGCAGATTCGCGAAATCGTCGACTCGATGTACAGTCGTGAGTATCGCTCCGGGGAGTACGTGATTCACGAGGGACAGGCCGGATCGCATCTGTACGTGTCGGCCGCCGGGGAGTTCGAAGTGCTGAAGGACGGCAAGTTCCTCGGGTTGATGGGCCCTGGGAAGGCCTTCGGCGAGTTGGCCATTCTTTACAACTGCACCCGCACGGCATCGATTCGAGGTAAGGGCGTTTCGCTGCAGTTATGAAATGAAGTTGTCTATGATTTATGATGGATTTTTTTTTCTTTCATCCGTATGTAGTGTTAAGTGACTCGCGAGTGTGGGTGTTGGACCGACGTGTCTTTCAGCAGATAATGATGCGAACCGGGTTGCAAAGGATAGAGGAAAACGTGAACTTTTTGCGATCGGTGCCACTGCTGAAGAATTTGAGTAACGACGTACTTACAAAGATTGCCGATGTGTTGGAAGTGGTAAGTAGTGCCAAAGTGCTTATTAATGTTAATTGTTGTAGCGTACGACTGTTTTAGTAGAAAACTAAAATAATTTAGTATGTAACACGTGCATTTCGAAAATATGTGACCTTTCTGGATTTTTATGATCTCAGATTGATTCTCAGAATCTCAATAAATTTCTGTGACTACGCATAGTGAGTATTCTAAACAAATCTTGAAATATTCCAACTAGACAACTAACAGTAAGGTAAATAGGAACTTATCTGTTTCGATACAGGCCCAATTAAATTGAATAGCGATAACTAGTGCTTTATACTTGTGAGGACATTCCACTAAAAAACTTTAAACGAATTTGATCAACTACTTTGCGGCATACCAACGCTTCGGCATTAGTATTTGAATTTTCATAGATCGGATTTACGTGCAAATGCTCCTTGAGCTAATCATACATAGAGACAATTATTGCCCACTATTTCCATTTAATTTGTTGTAGAAAATACTATTCCAGCATATTTCAAATCCGATCGTAGCTGGGTGCTCAATCGTAAACAATCTAATTTTGAGTCTCGCGTTGAATCACGCGTTGCAGAAGAAATGCACAAATGAAGGACAAAATGCACAGAACAAGTTCGATACTTTGTCGAACAAATGGTTATAGAAGTCATATTCGGTCGTTTGGTCGCAATCCATCTGGCCGAAAGTCATTTGACCGAACGGGTCATCCGGCCGAATAGGTCATTTGGTCGAATAGGTCAATAGGAGATTTAGCCGAATATGTCATTTAGCTGAATAGGTCATTAGGCCGAATAGGACATTTGCTCGAATAGAACATATGGCCGAATAAGACATTTGACCGAGCAGGTTATTTGAAAAGTGAGACGTCTCACTAGTCTCACTACTTCTTACTGTAAAAAGTAAAAAGCGCGAAGGGAGGAGTGAGACGCATCACTTCGCACTTCTCATTTTTACCAGTGAGATGTGAGAAATGAGGAGTGAGAAGTGAATAGTGAGACGTCTCACTACTCACTTCTCACTCCTTATCTCTCACTTTTCTCAAGTCTCATTACCCACTTCGCGCTTTTCCCTTTTTACAGTGAAAAGTGAGAAGTAAGTAGTGAGTTGTCTCTCTTCGCACTACTCACTTTTCACAGTGAGAAGTATGAGATGAGGAGTGAGAAGTGAGACGTCTCACTTCTTACTTCTCACCTCTCATTTCTCACTTATCACTTCTCATTGCGTAAAGTGAGAAGAGCAAAATAAGAAGGAAGGTGCCTCTATTTTCACTCATCATTTCTTACTACTTATTTCTCACTGTTCACAATGAGAAAAAAGATGTGAGACGTCAAATGACACATTCGACCGAATGACCTTTTCAGCCAAATGACCTTTTCGGCCAAATCTCGCTTAACAATTGATTAGGGCCTACAATGAAAAGTAAACAAATTCAATTTTAACACCCTTCTATAGAATCCTCTAATAGCTACTAATGGTATAAAAGTGTTCCGCATCTTCAATTAAATTACTTAGAAAAAAATAAATTTACACAACTTGTTATTTACAAAATATGTGTTGGTTTACCCTAAAAAACGGCTAAGCTACTCTTTTTTTCTGTCTGGGATAAGCCTTCTCCAACTTCGGGCCGATAACCGGAATTTTTCTGAACCGTCATCGGCCCGAGTTCGGAAAGAGAGAAAATTTCCCATCCCGAAAAGCCTTATCCCGTGTTTACTTTCGAAAAATGCCATTCCGGAAAAAATGAAAATAGACTTAAAATTTTATTTTAACGATTTCGACACATTTTTGCATGTTTTAGATACAATTAAGGTTATGGATGGATAGATAGTGTTGATTATGTGCTTTTAGGAGTTTTTGCTGCTTAAAATATCATAAACCTGGGAAATAGGAACAGAAATTGTGCTGCATTTTTTTCGAACGGCATTTTCTCAATGTTTACGTTTTGGCTGTAGACCCTTCTCGAATGTTACGCGAATGTTGACCTTTTCGGCCAAATGGTCTGTTCGACCAAATGGCCTATTCGGCCAAACTACTTCCGGCCAAGTGGCCTTCGACCAAATAGCATTCGACCGAACGGTTTCCGCCAAACGTTCAGATTGGGATCGGTGTAAATCAGGAATGCTGTATCTGAACCTAATTCTTCTTATTGGCATTACGTCCCCTCACTGGGACAGAGCCGCCTCGCAGCTTAGTGTTCATTAAGCACTTCCACAGTTATTAACTGCGAGTTTTCAGGGACGGCGGCAATCGAACTATTAGCCTGCTTGACATTTCAAAAAGATATCACCAAGGATGTTATCGATCATTTAGTTATCTGCGTTCGATCATTTAGTAGTTTCTCAATAAACTCATTCCAGAGGTCGAATTTTAAAATGTGTTGTTTGGTAGACTTTTAGTGCGAAGGTTTTTCTACAACTCTCCTTAACAGGTCGATGTTCGATTTCCACTATTAAAGGAGTTACGGTGCTAGTTGCTATACTTATACTAAATGATAACAAAATACGCAATCATTTAGTTTAAGTTACTGCTACTAGCGCTATAGCTCCGTTATTAGTGAAATTCAAACAACGAACTGTTAGGCAGAGTTATAGATAAACCTTTGCACTAGAAGTCCACCATACAACACATTTTCAAATTTAGCATCTGGAATGAGTTATTGACAAACTACTAAATGATCGAAGGCAGATTACTAAATGATCGATAACATCCTTGGATATCACACTTTTTAACTTTGTGTACTGCACAGGCCAGTTTTAGTTATTTATTATCAGACTAAGGCCGGAGTGGCCTGTGCTGCACATAAAAGTCTTCTCCATTCAGCTCGATCCATGGCTGCACTTCGCCAACCACGCAGTCTGCGGAGGGTCCGCCAATCGTCCTCCACCTGATCGATCCACCTTGCCCGCTGTGCACCTCGCCTTCTTGTTCCCGTCGGATCGTTGTCGAGAACCATTTTCACCGGATTACTGTCCGACATTCTGGCTACGTGCCCGGCCCACCGCAGTCTTCCGATTTTCACGATGTCAACGATGGATGGTTCTCCCAACAGCTGATGCAACTCGTGGTTCATTCGCCTCCTCCACGTACCGTCCGCCATCTGCACCCCACCATAGATGGTACGCAACACTTTCCTTTCAAAAACTCCCAGTGCGCGTTGGACCTCCACGAGCATCGTCTAAGTCTCGTGTCCGTAGAGAACTACCGGTCTTATAAGCGTTTTGTAGATAGTCAGTTTGATACGGCGGCGAACTCTATTCGATCGGAGCGTCTTACGGAGTCCAAAGTAAGTACGATTTCTAGCCAATATGCGCCTCCGAATTTCTCTGCTGGTATCGTTATCGGCGGTCACCAGTGAGCCCAAGTACACGAATTCTTCAACCACCTCGATTTCGTCATCACCAATACAAACTCGCGGTGGGTGGCTTACATTGACCTCTCTTGAGCCTCTTCCTATCATGTACTTCGTCTTCGACGTGTTGATGACTAGTTCAATCCGTTTAGCTTCGCTTTTCAGTCTGATGTAGGCTTCCTCCATCCTCTGAAAGTTACGTGCCATGATATCAATGTCTGAGCATGAGCATGAGCATGATTGACCGCCCACGGTTGCTACTCCGTTATTGCCAGGCCAGCTGTAATTACACAGAGAACCAACAGATGATGTTTGGGACTAACATCATCTTCAATGTGTAAGAACTGAAGACCCAAAAATAAGCAATACCAGCGCCGGCCGTGTCCGAATGCAGGTCAATTGAGGAATAGGTAGGAAATTGTTGACGTGATACTCGCTTTGATAGAAGCCGACGAGTCATCTGCACTTCCACGAGAAATCACTGGGATGTTGGATATATGGGGTAGGAAGTGTGGCAAGGTTCGTTTTGGTAAATGTTCTGCCGTGTGTAGCGTGTACACGGTGCTCCCCTGACCGTTATTAACAAAAAAATTCTCCATCAAAACTAATACCCGGAGCTGAATTCTGGGGCTATACTGCATCTCTGGAAGAAATTTGAAAAAAATCGTAGGGCCCGTTTTGGAGTTAGGCTCTTTTTAAGACGTAACTGATATATATCGAATAAATTTACAGGATTCTGTTTCAACACGATCTAAATTTTCTAAGTTGTATCCCCATCTAAAATGATTATCGTATTTCGTTATTCTCTGGATTATTAGTGGTTTTAGGAACATGTGTTTTGCTCATAAATTAAAGCCACACGATCAAAAATTCGACCGAAACAAAATCGAAACAAAAGCAGAATTCTGTGTATAACATCTCATCAAATACATATTTCTCAACTTCCAAGGCATCATCAGCGATAAAAAAAAAGAATTCTATACAAAATTGTTGACTATGACGATAAGTAATATGAGATTTGTCTAAGAACATTTAAAAATAAGATTAGCTTCATCTTAACTAGCCAACTACATATGATTAACCCTTTTCATTTATGTTTGAATTAAATGGACAATATCAAATGCACACATATCTTTTTTTCGCAATAAATTTCAGCTCGCAAGAGATGGGTTTTATACAACTTCGGCGTATATATCGATATATACTCTTGTGCCATCCCTGCCCATGGCCGAATGTATTAAAAATCCTTTTATATGATACTTTGGGAAATGATATTTGGAGGTCTTCGGAAGATCCTAACTTTCCCAAGAGACAACGAACTTATCAATTGCGACATAGAATCCAGGTGAAGGTTCATATGAGGAGTTGCAAACATTTTGAAAATGCTTCAAAACCTTTAAACAAAAACCACAGATGTCATTCACATAGGGTAATTGTACCACTATTAATAACATTCTCCGATAACGCCGATAAGAAATGACATATTAGAAAAAAGTTTTAAGGCCCATTAAGGGCTACTTGTTTATATAAAAACACAATTGTACATAACATGTGACAAAAGTTATTCTATATAAAAGTTATTGATTTCAACTTGATACGTGTCATTTCCAATGCTCTCGTGCATGCTTACTGCTGAAAAAATTGCATTGCTGATTTGCACTTCAATTCTATGTTTTTGATTGATATTGGTATGGGTACATGCATTCAAGGAGCAGTAACCCATCTGTTCTTTACTAAAGCTTCATCCATACATACGTCAACAAACTTTCTCAAATCCGCATTATTTTACTAAATGTGCGCAGCATCGAGAAGATAGTGGTAAGCTCAGTGAAGCCGTTTTTATGCTTAAGATACCTTTGAGGTATCAGACATAACCCTACACCTTAAACCCATAAATCTGCCCAGTTCGTTTTAACACTGCTTTTATGTATCGTTAACGAACAAAGAGTGCTCACGTGGATTGAAAGAGGAGGACACTTCATCAATATCGAATCACTGTCCTTGGCGGGAATTACATGTATTTTTCGCAGCATGCCCGACTTTTTCAATTTTTATTAGTAGCTGAATATTTACAATAGTCCTGGAAACAATAGTTCGCTCTCAAGTTGTTCTCGGCTTCGCAATTAGTCATTATTCCTATTATCAGGTTTATAATCTTAAGGCCACCTATAATAATGTACTCGAATTGGTTCAATTTGACAAACTGTTCCATATAAATACGGTTCGAATTTTCCAGGTATAAAGTGTGGATACAAAGACAGTACTTGTAGCCGATTGTCGCCAGGTTTTGAAATTTTTTTCTTAATCTGGAATTATTGAAATCGATACCATTTTCAATAAACACATTTTCGTCAAGGATATGTCTACTGTTTTTAATACATTGAATCAAAGCTTGTATATCATAACTGGTATATCAGCAAACTACACCCGATTCTGTTTTTACACGACCGTGTAAAAAAATCCCATATAAAATTTTTGCAAAGTTGCTCCATTTTGCATGATTTGTCGAGAAATCATAAAACTTTTTTTACATGTAATTATGTTGTTATAAAATTATCGTTTTGACCGAGTTCTTGGACTGCAAAGCCGAATATAACAACATAATTACAGAATATTACAGTCGAACACTCATCTCCATATTTTTTTACATGGATTTTCAAATTTTTAACTGAAAACTTTTTTTACGCGGAACGCATCCTCCGTGTAAAAAAAGAATCGGGTGTACTTTTATTGCTGACGACTCAATGGAAGTTGACAAAAATGCAAAAAAATAACAAGGAAACGAAAAAAATCCAAAATGGGAATAATTGCATGAAAAATTTTGATTTTTAATGGATGATAGGAAAGAATGTTTAGAGAAAGCAAAGAATATGAATGTTTGTAATTTATTTATCCAGTAATGAACTTAACACAAACTTTATAAATAAAATACCTAATGTTTCATTCATTTAGTTGTTCAAATGATAGCTTTATTCGTATTAGGAACAGATGTTACACTATAAAAACAAACTGCCAACCTAATGTCATGAAGGGTGTTTTAAAATGTGTTTTCTATCTACTTATGTAATAAGATAAAAAGATTAAGATGTAATAATTAGATTTAAATCTCACAAAAATTAATCACGGTTCCACTTATCGTTTCGGCGCAACACCCTACTTAGGGAAGAGATCCATTAATTACGTAACGGAAAAATTGGCTATTTTTATCCTCCCTATGCCACACTTTTTATATGAAACATCTGAAACATTTGTATGGATCGTTACATTTCGCTCAACCCACCTCCCCCCTCGGAGCGTTACGTAATTTGTGAACGCTATCTTAGTTAGTTTTTTGCCACCTCGCAAATGTCAAATCTAAATTTGAAATACTATTTCTTAGTTAAAGAACATAAGATAAAATTAAATAAAGTTATACTCACCTTTCCTTTTTTCCAAGAAGTACTTACCACCCACAACATTGATTGACTGTCCAAATCCATACAATTACTGGCAAGTAAGTACCAAATGGTTGCGCGATAGGTTGACCCAACATGTTTCGAGAATCGGCTTCGAGAAAAGAAATAACTCTGTTGTGACCGGCTCCACGACCACCGCCGCTTCTCTTCCGCCGTCTTCATTTCCGCTGCATTCGTTATACTGCGGCCAGTACAGGTGCTGCTGTTGTTCTGCTTACTCACTTGTATCGAGGCTGCGTTCTTCCAAACTTTCATGATACTGTCTTCAAAGCCGTTCCTAGTATCCTTTAGGAGCGAAGAATCAACGGGTATTGAAAAACGATTCTTTACGTTAAACTGAATTAGAGTTTTTTTTTAAATCAGAAAAAATGACACAGGAAGGAATTTTTGAGTCAGATTTCTCTCGTGTGCTACTTCGATCCTCGTTACGTGCCATGATATCAATGTCGTCGGCGAAGCCAAATAACTGGACGGACTTCGTGAAAATCGTACCACTCGTGTCAATCCCTGCCCTTCGTATTACTCCCTCCAAAGCGATGTTGAATAGCAGACATGAAAGACTATCACCTTGCCGTAACCCTCTACGTTTTTCGAAGAGACTCGCGAATGCCACTGAAACTCGAACTACGCACATCACCCGATCCATCGTCGCCAAGATCAACCGTGTCAGTTTATCCGGAAATCCGTTTTCGTGCATTAGCTGCCATAACTGGTCCCGATCGATTGTATCATATGCGGCTTTGAAGTCGATAAATAGATGATGTGTGGGCACGTTGTATTCGCGGCATTTCTGTAATACCTGACGTATAGCGAACACCTGGTCTGTGGTAGAGCGTTCACCCATAAATCCCGCCTGGTACTGCCCCACGAACTCTCTTGCAATTGATGCTAATCGGCGGCATAAAATTTGGGAGGGTACCTTGTAGGCGGCGTTCAGCAATGTGATTGCGCGGTAGTTGCTACAATCCAGCTTATCGCCCCTTTTGTAGATGGGACACACGACACCTTCCATCCACTCCTGCGGCAGAACCTCATCCTCCCAAACCTTGGTAATCTCCCAGTGCAGCGCTCTAGCCGTGTTTAAACAGCTCTCCTGGTAGTTGGTCAACTCCAGGGGCTTTGTTGTTCTTCAGCTGGCCGATCTCCTCCTGGATTTCCTGGAGATTCGGAGCCGGAAGTCGCATGTCCTGCGCGCGTGCTCCTAGGTTCATTACCATACCGACACCGTTGTCTGTCATATCGCCATTCAGGTGCTCTTCGTAGTGCTGCCGCCACCTTTGGATCACCTCACGCTCGTTTGTAAGAAGGTTCCCATTTGTGTCCTTACACATATCGAGCTGTGGCACGTGGCCCTTACGTGATCGGTTCAACTTCTCATAGAACTTCCTCCGTCTCTTTACGGTCTCGATTTTCCTGCTGGCGCTTTTTCCTCCGGAAAATCGAGTTTTGTCTGTTCCGCGCCCGTTTGTATCGTGCCTCATTCGCCCTCGTGCGGTGTTGCAGCAATCTCGCCCATGCTGCATTCTTCTCCTCAACTAACTGCTCACATTCGCCGTCACACCAGTCGTTCCTCTGATCCGGAGCCACCGTGCCTAGTGCAGCGGTTGCGGTGCTTCCAATGGCGGATCGAATATCTCTCCAGTCATCTTCAAGATATGCTGCTCTTCCGTTGGGAGTGCCACTTCCAGCTGCTGCGCGTATTCTTGGGCTAGTCCACCGTCTTGTAGCCGCCCAATGTTTAGCCGCGGCGGACACCTCCGACGCGTGTTGATCCGTTACTTGATTAGGTGATTTCCATGTGGCCTTGTGGATATTCTTGCGGGGAAAGAAAGTGCTGCGGACTACCTTTCCGCGGGAGGCTGCAAAGTTTATGCATCGTTGGCCGTTGTCGTTCGATACGGTATGCAGACTATCCGGTCCGATGACCGGTCTATACATTTCCTCCCTTCCTACCTGAGCGTTCATGTCACCGATGACGATTTTGACGTCCCGCAGTGGGCATCCATCGTATGTCTGCTCCAGATACGCATAGAACGCTTCTTTCTCGTCGTCGGATCTCCCTTCGTGTGGGCAGTGCACGTTGATGATGCTATAGTTGAAGAAACGGCCTTTTATCCTCAGCTTGCACATCCTTGCGTTGATTGGCTGCCACCCAATCACGCGTTGGCGCAATTTTCCCGGTACTATGAAGCCGGTTCCCAGCTCGTTGGTGGTGCCACAGATTTGGTAGAAGGTAGCCGCTTGATGCCCGCTTTTCCACACTTTCTTTTTTATAGAGGTTTAACAGGGCCCACTGTCAAACCCCACCACATCCTAGGAAAGCCCTGGGGAGGGATCGTCAAGCCCTTGGACATAGTCCCTGCTGCCCCCAAGTTTTCAACATGGGCATCTGATAATCCATGCAGGAAAGGGACTTTTCAATAGCTTTCTTTTGTACTCCATAAGATGATGGAGGGAACTCTGCAAGTGTCGTTTTTAAAAGTGTCCGGTATTGGGAGGTGTCCGGCGCTGGGGGATCTTCCTTCTATACAATTTTTTCTATTAAATTGTTTCTTTATACCTGGCAAACATCTGCCGTAAAAACTTTGCGATTATATTTCTGAAATACAATCTGAATTACATATCTTCGTGAATTTTAGAAAGGTGCAGAGTATTCTTCTAGTGAACAAATGACTCTGTTACAAATTAGCCTTTCATTAATATAGATTCTATATTCATCGTTTTGGAAAAACATCAAAATTCATGTATTCATGTTCATATATGGATGAATCCAGATGGTTCCAAAACCGGCCCCTCCTCAAAGGCCCCTAGAATCTGCTATAAGGGTGTCAGTGGACACCATCATCCTGAAAATGTTTCTGTGATTATCGTCTCGCAAACCCATGAAGTTAGATACCTATATTCACATTATTCCGATCTGTTATCATTTCATCATGTTTCCGGAACCGTGAAATGGACATATTTCTGCGTATTTTTTTATGGATTCTCAATCTACAGCCAGCATTGGTCGGCATATTTGTATATGGAGAAAGCATGATGAGAGTAAACTTCACATAAAATGACAAGAAGCAGAAAAAATGCATTTTGAACATACCCTTGGGAACCCGGATGCCCAATGACCGATCTGCAATTTTGAATCGGAACAGAATACTAGAAGACTGTCCGCTTCTGATGGTCTCGGTTTTATTAAAACGGATTAGTTTACGCAAAGTAATGCTGATTTGGATTTCAACAAAGTTTTGCCTATCTCAACTTTTTTGTCTAACCCCTGTATAATATGTTAGAACATGTTAGTACTTATATGACGATTTGACCATCCTCCAGTAGTAGTTAAATATCTAATCTATACAAATGTATGTATATGTAAATTAGAACTTATGAATCAGGATGACAATAAGAAACTCTATCATGCCAAGCCAATTATCTTGGCGATCCAACCATTTTCAAACTGCTCCCCTTAAAACGTCGTTATCATCTATTGCGAAATGCACATTCTTTGTTACTGGATTAAAATACATGTACACATTAGATACCTATACCCATTCGTTAGAAAACTAATATTAATCTCAACCTCAGGAATTCTACCCAGCGGGAGCATACATAATCCGCCAGGGAGCTGCCGGTGATTCGTTCTTCCTCATCAGTCAGGGCACGGTAAAGGTGACTCAACGTCTGCCGGGTAATTATCCAACCAGTCAGCATCCATTCTTTCATCCCACTTTTCATTCCTCCATTACCCATTCGCCCACTCAGCACCCAAAGCGCTCAGTGTCATCGCCAATTAACCGCACCATCTGACTGTTGGTTGTTCCGCAGGAGGCTCCGTCGAGGAGGAGATACGCATCCTGGGCCGCGGGGAGTACTTCGGCGAGAAGGCCCTCATCAAGGAGGACAAACGGACGGCCAACATCATCGCGATGGCCCCGGGCGTCGAGTGCCTCACGCTGGACCGAGAGTCCTTCACCAAACACATCGGAGACCTGTGCGAGCTGCACGAGAAGGACTACGGCGACGAGCAGCGGGTGCTGGCATTCCGCAATCTGGAAAACAATAACCGACCGTCGTCCCTGGATACCGTCAAACCAGGTGGGGATGGAATGGATACAGATTTAGAACTTTTCAGCGTCAACTAACGGGGCACCACTAATGAGTTGCAATTTTCAGAACTGATGGATGTCGAATTGAGAGATCTGAACGTGGTTGGCACGCTCGGAGTGGGCGGATTCGGACGCGTGGAACTAGTCAAACTGGAGCGAAGCGGTGTGGTGCAGGTGTTCGCCCTTAAGTGCATGAAGAAAAAACACATCGTCGACACCAAACAGCAGGAGCACGTGTTTAGCGAGAGGAAAATTATGCTGGCTTGCCACAGTCCGTTCATTACGCGACTGTACCGGACCTACCGGGACGATAAATTCGTGTACATGCTGCTGGAGGCTTGTTTGGGGGGCGAGGTTTGGACGATCCTGCGGGACAGGTTGTACTTTGAGGACGCGACCGCCAAATTTATTGTGGGGTGTGTGCTGAAGGCGTTCGAGTTTTTGCACGCTCGGGGGATCGTGTATCGGGATCTGAAGCCGGAGAATTTGCTGCTGGATTCCAAAGGATATGTGAAGCTGGTAATTGCCGATGGTGGAATTAAATGGAACTGCTGGAAAGTTATATGGTTTTGATTTTTCGTTTCAGGTGGATTTCGGATTTGCCAAGTTTATTGGCTATAGTAGTAAGACATGGACGTTTTGTGGAACGCCAGAATACGTAGCACCGGAGATAGTGCTAAACAAAGGTCACGATCGCTCGGTGGACTATTGGGCGCTTGGAGTGCTCATACACGAACTGCTGACGGGAATGTAAGTAAATTATGTCGTTCGAATAGTGGCTTGCCAAGAAGTAACTGAGCTGAAGATACTGATTCAAAATCAATGGCACTTACATTGAATTTATAGTTCTTTACTAAACATTGGGCCTTAGTCCTGTGTTTATAATTTCTAAAAAGACTTTGTGTCACCCCTATACCTTTGCACGTAGGAATGTAACTTCATGATTTTTCAAAAAAAGCATTATGAATCACATTTCGAAGGCTTTTGATCGAACTGGCCATCTTTCTGGTGTTTCGAAAATGCCGTTTGGCATTTTGCCGAACGGGTTATACGGTGGACATTCGCCATATTCCCCCTACCCTCCTAAAAAGAAGTTATTCGGCCGAATGTCGTATTCCCAAAACGGTCGTTAGGCAGAAAGGATCAACTGGTCGAAAATGTCGTTTGGCCGAACCGGTGATTGGGTCGAAAAAATCGATTGGGAAATAGGTTATTTAGCTGAAATGCCGTGTGGCCGAAATTGACATTTGTCGAAATGTCGTTTTGCCGAACAGTAGTGAATGCGGAAAGGATGAAGTAGTTAATGATGCAAACCCCATTTGATTTTGGCAACAAGTTTGTCAAAATTAATTAGCATAGCATAACAAGAACCCTTGCACAAATCGAAAATGGAGTTGCAGAGATAAAAATATCCACGGTCATTGTTATAATTTTGCCATAATCTATAATTAGGAAGGTTCGATTTTCTCTAAACAACTGGCCACGTCCTTACAAGTGTTTATATTTATGTTGCCAGTCATGATTAGTCATAATACTTCACATGTAAGCGTTGTTTTCTGGATTTTATCTAGTTTTTTACGTGGATTATGAGATTTATGCGGCTTATAATCAATTTCAAAAATAAAACAAAAATTATATTGCCAAAATCAAATGGTTTTGTGGCCAAAAATGGAAGTTAACAAAATCAAATGACTTTGTTGCCGAATGTTGCCAAAATTTAATGTTACTAAAATCGATTGGGGTCTGTAGCAGAGAAGTGAGACAAATATGAAGCTAAAAATGAACCGTCACTGTGAATTGTGAGAAGTGCGAAGAAAGAAGTAAGAAAATAGAAGTGAGAAATGATAAATGAAGAATAAGAAGGTCGAAGTCTAATTTCTCACCCCATTTTCTCATTCCTTACTTTACACTTCTCACGTATCAATGTGAAAAGTGTGAAGTGCGAAGTGAAAACATTCGGTGATGGTGAAATACCGTTCGGCCGAGTGCCATTTTACCGAAGGAAGCGAAAGTTGTTTTGTCAAATATACTGCCTATGATCGCATATCAGTCCCATATTAATGTTCGTCGTTCGTCGTCGAGTTAGCACCTGTAACGATCATTTTCATCATAGTATTATCGAATGCAAATGATCCATAGGAATGTTTGTTCAGGAAAAGTCGAAAAAATTATCAAGCCAGTTTGTCCCAGCTGAAAAATGCATATGAGTGCCTTTTTCGTTGATAATGGGACTCATATGCGGTCATTTTCAAGATGGGACAAGTAGGCTCGATGTTTGTTCCTCATTTTCTCCATTTGAAGTTTTTTCATATGGAACTAATATGCGATCAGGCAGTATACCATTTGGCCGAACAGACCATTAGGCCGAGAGTCATTTGGCCGAAAGGGTCATATAGCCGAATAAAACATTTGGCCAAAAAGGTCATTTGGCCGCCCAAGTAGCACGAGCAACATCTTCTAAAAAGCATTTTGTTTCCATTCAGTTTCATTAAAGGCATTGACAAAACATCAAATCACAAGAAAGTTGCATGAAGATGTCAAACATAGTCGAATTCGGATCAATGCTTCCTTAAGGTCACTCCTGACGGAATCCAATTTTCAAAGTAGTCACGTTTTCAAGGGCACACCATTCGATTCGGAAGCAACGCACAACTGTCATTTTTAGTTTTTCAGCTTTGCTGCGTCGTAGCATGCGTGAAAAAATAAAAATGACAGTTGAGCGTTGCTTCGGTATTGAAAACGCGACTACTTTGAAAATTGGATTCCGTCAGGAGTGACCTTAACATTGCAATGCAACACGTGTTTGGTAGTTGGTATCAAACAAACAATGCTGCACTGCATGTTGCTGCATGGAACAAAAATGTCAAGTTGCATATTATGTACCACGTAACATTGATGCATTTCTCCAAATAAAATAATTAGTTTGAAAAGGAGTTCCAGAAAAGTTGAGAGAAGCTTCATGTTTGGTTGAGAATCGCTCAACGTTTGACAACCAGTGATGGGAAATGTCAAAAAATGTCATGGCATTGCTATTACTCTTTTCCTAATTACTTTTTTGAAAAGTAATTTAGAGTTAAGATTTTTTGATTAAAGGGTCCTAGACAGGGTTTCGACTTTTCGTTTCAATGAGACCAAAGCAAGCGTTTTTCGGGCCAAGGGAGAATCTTTTTTCTTTGTTTATGTTGAGGATCATCTTTCACCCATCAATCTTTCTCCAGAATTAGCCTGGGAAGATAAACGAAAATCTTGCCTATTAGATGAAAATCCTTTTTCGTTTCATCACTTTTACCTCTCACTCACTTTTCGCGAGAATTATCGCAGAACAATTATAAAATTGTATGGCCGCGCCGGGATTCGAACCCAAAATAGTAACAATAATAGCTGTGGGGATGCGCTTACTCTAGCCACACCACCACGGCATCTGTATGAAAGCGTTAAGTTATTTGGTCCACATAAGCTACTACCATTTGCATTTATGGTGCCACGAAAAGACTCGAATATGAATGAAAAAGAACAAACCAACGTTCGGCGGCAATCGAAGTGAGCGAAAAATGGTTATCACTCTCCAGGCTGTTTTTCTTTCCCGAAAAGCGATTTCTCCCCGAAAATTTGGCTGAGGGAGCATCCTGTGCTCCTGAGATTGAGTGAGCATTACGAACCCTGGTCCTAGAACTTTGTCGAACAGATCATTGTTCTAAATACAAAGTGTGAGTCGTGAGAGCGAAATTTGAAAATGTCACGGAATGTCATGACATTAATGTCATTTGACACTAATTCGGTTCTCACGCCGCCAATATGATATTTAGAGAATTAACCTGTTAGAAAAAGTTTTCGGGTCCTTTAAGGGCTACATGTTTATATGGAAAACATAATTTCAAATGACGTTCCATGACATCGAAATGACATTTCTCTTCACTGTTGACAACTCACAATTCATTCCGATGATGATGCAATCAAGTAACAGAAAACCCGAGTACCAAACTTTTGAATCGTATGGGTTTTATGCTTAGTAAACATGCAGTCCCTTCGAAGTGTTGAATGGTACTGTGGTAGAGTGAAGGACTGTCAATTACAAGATCCATAAATTGAATCCAGTTTTGTATTTTTTTAAATTTTTTATGCGGTAGTATTTTGCAACATTATTGCAATTTTATTGCATTCGAAGGATGTTTTCATTGGCTCCAACTCTTGCGCTTTTAAGATTGCAAGAGAGTTATATTTGATGGAACATAAGTAACGATTGCTTTTTCAGTTGCAGCACAGTGAATTGTTCCGTATTGAAACAAGTTACGCTGCTAGAGAGGCGTCTCTCATCTCACTTTCATCTTTTTACTTTACGAAGTGAGAAGTTATAAGTGCGAAATGAGTGGTGAGAAGTGCCTTGTCTCACTTCTCTCTGTGAAAAGTGAGTAGTGAGACGTCCAACTTCTCACTTCGCACTATTCACTTTCACAGTGAAAAGTGAGAGATGAGGAGTAAGAACTCAATAGTGAGACGTCTCATTATTCACTTCTCACTACTTATTTCTCACATCTCACTGTGAAAAGTGAGAAGTGAGAAATTAGGATTGGAAGTGAGACGTTTCACTGTGAAAAGTGAGTAATGAGACGTCTCACTTTTCACTACTTATTCCCCACTTCTCATTATGAAAAGTGAGTTGTGCGAAGTGAGAAGTGAGACATCTCACTATTCACTTCTTAGTTTTCACTTCTCACTGTAAAAAGTAAGAAATAAGAAGTGAAAAGTGAGACAACTCACTTCGCATTACTCATTCTTTATTATGAGAAGTGAGGAATAAATAGTGAAAAGTAAGACGTCTCACTTCTCACTTCCTACTGTGACAAGTGAGGAGTGCGAAGTAAGAAATAAGATGCCTCACTACTCAATTCTCATTTCTCACTTTTTGCAGTGAGAAGTGAAAAATGAGAAGTGAGTAGTGAGACGTCTTACTCGTCACTTCCCACCGTTTACTCTTCATAATGAGAAGTGGGAAATAAGTAGTGAAAAGTGAGACGTCTTACTTCTCACTACTTAATACCCACTTTTTATTGTGGAAAGTGAGTAGTGAATCGTATCACTTCTCACTCCGCTCTATTTACTTTAAGCAGTGAGAAGTGAGAAATGAGGAGTAAGAAGTAAGACGTCTTATTCTCACTCCTGATTTCTCACTTTTCATTGTGAATAGTGAGTTATCAGCAGTGAGGAAAGGGACATCTCATTACTCACTTCTCATTTTTCACTTTTTACAGTGATAACACGTCTCACTACTCACTCCGCGCTTCTCACTTTTTACAGTGAGAAGTGAGAATTGAGATGTCTCACTTCTCACTTCTCACTGTGATAAATGAGGAGTGAGTAGTAAGAAGTCTGTCCTATTCGGCCAAATGTCCTATTTGACGAAGTGTTCTATTCGGCTAAATATTCTATTCGGCCAAATGACTTTCAGCTAGATGGGTTTAAGCCTAATGGTTTGTTCGGCCTAGTTGCATTCGGCCAAATGGCTTTCGGCCGAATGGGTTTCGCCCAAATGACACTTCCCATTTCAAATGACCTGTTCGACCAAATGACCTATTCGGCCAAGTAACCAGTTCGGCCAAATGACCTGTTCGGCCAAATGACCTATTCAGCAAATGATCTGTTCGGCCAAATCTCCTATCCGACCAAATGACCTATTCGGCCAAATTATATATTCGACCTAATGATCTATTCGGGTGGATGACCCGTTCGGCCTAATGGTGTGTTCATTCTAGTGGCATTCGGCCGAATGGGTTCAGCCAATCGACCCTTCTCCTTTGACCCATTCGGTCAAATGGTACTTTCTGTCAAATGACCATTTTGGCATTTTCGGCTAAATCACCTATTCAACCAAACGACTTGTTTTGGCTGAACGATCGGTTTCGCCAATCGTGGGAAATGAGAAGTGAGACATCTCACTTCTCACTTCTTACTCTACAACTTGCACTACACACTGCTTCCTTTTCACAGCGAGAATTGAGAGGTGAGAGATGAGAAGTTGAAAATAAGACGTTCTGCCAAACGTCCATTGTGGTCAAACGACATTGTCGGCTTTTGGCCAAACGACCAAAACCATTTCAGGTAACGACATATTCAGTTTAATGACGTTTTCGACTAAACGACTTTTTCGGCCAAATGACCAGGTCGGCCGTATATCGTTTTCGTGCAAATGGCATTTTCGGCAAGTACGTTTTCGGCCTATTTACCGTTGCGGCCAAACGTCCAAATCGATCAAAAGGAATTTGGATTTTGATAAGAAAATTATTTTGAGCTTTTTAGTGGAATGTTTTCACCTGTCATAAGACGAGTTTAAACAATCCCAATCCCATCAAGTCGAGTCAAGTACAAGACACTGAAGACGGCCTTACTGTTGAGGTCGAAATACGTATCTGTCAGGATACAATTAAGTGGTGGAATTCAATGGGATTGTTTAAACTCGTCTTATGACAGGTGAATTTGGATTGATAACTCTCGGCCTAACATGTTACACGGCTAAGTGGTATTCGGCCAAATGGCTTCCGGTCAAACCGGATCTGGGACCAAACTCACCTCATCAGGCTTGATAATTATGCCCTCACCGATAAGGCACTCAACCAAATTTCAGACAGTACATAAACACACAAATTACAAACTCTGAAGGTTCTCTCGTCTTTTCCAAACTATTTTCATGCTATTCTACTTCCATTCCAGACCGCCCTTCGCTGCAGCCGACCCAATGAAAACGTACAACATCATCCTGAAGGGCATCGACATGGTGAACTTCCCGAAGCACATGTCCCGTGGGGCAGTCAGCCTGATCAAACGACTCTGCCGGGATATCCCCACGGAACGGTTGGGCTACCAGCGAGGTGGCATCCAGGATATTAAGAAGCACAAGTACGAATTGCCCATTCATCGCGAAAACACTTGGAAACGATAATTCTTGAACTTTATTTTCCAGATGGTTCCAAGGCTTCGACTGGGAAGGCCTCACCAATCAAACGCTCAAATCTCCACTGCAACCGAAACTCAAAGGTCCGCTGGACATGTCCAACTTCGACGTGTTTCCAGCGGACACCAGCGTGCCTCCGGACGAGGTATCCGGTTGGGACGAGGAGTTCTAATTGTATATATGATGAGCAATATAGGTGCAGTATAATGATGCTAATCAGATGCGTCAGAGTATCTTCAAATGATGAGCTTTACCCAAAAAACAAATCTAGATGATATGTTAGAAATTAGAGTCACCAGGTTGACTTGTAGGAACCTCAAGGCCTTAGATTATGTTAGGAGCTATGTATATTAAATTTCTCAAATTGTTTGTAGAGTCGCGCACGATTTATGTGTCCCTCTTAATAAAGTACTTGACTATTTTGATGAGCTTTATCTTACTGTGTTCATTTTATTTCACTTCTTATTCATTTGAATTACGAATGTACGAATTTCCATGGGTGTCAACTCAACCTCCATACTGTTCATTTTGTTTATTGTGTTCTTCCGGGTGACTTCTTCAGGAACCGGAACAGGATCCGCATAGAACTTCAGACGAGAACTGTCCTCTTTCCATTGATTTGCAGCCAGCGTCGTTTCTCGAACATCGACGATCTCGAATTCGGAAAACACAACTTCTAGATCCAATGTGACGGGAGCCGAATACAACGAGTCTTCGTTCTTTTCGAACAAGTGCTCGAAACGAACAAGGTAAGTCGCTGGTTGTTTCCAAGCCTCAAACGTTAGTAGGTTGACGTTTGCCGGAAGTGAGGCTATCATTGTCGAGTACTAAAAATAAAAATAAATGTAACTTCAATATTTCCTAACCAGTTTCGACAACTTACCATATTGACAAAGTTGGACTGCCATTGATCGAAAGACACATCAGTTGCATCGCTAACGAACAACCAAGGAGACAGCATAACGCGATTCTGCAGGACACGTTCCCGGACCTGGATAGGCGTAATCTGTGGAGCCTTTGATCCAATTAGCAAGTAGTGTTTGCCTCGTGCAATCAACCCGACTCCGTATGCCGTTTCGTTCAAGGCCTCTCCAACACCAAACGCATCATCTCGCAGTAGTCGACGGTGCACCATCAATTCAATGACTCCGTCCTCCATGCTGGTACCACCTTGAGCGCGATCATTCAATACGGCCATTCGCAGACTGTCATCCTCCAGAGCTATCTTCGTGGTCACTGGGTAGTAGTTGCCGGCAACAGGTTCCATTAGTTCCAAGTCCCACGTCTCGCGTTGGTTCCTCACCCTCCTCATCATCTCACGTCCATTGGAATCCGTCCAGAACACACCCTCCGACTGTATATCCGAATAGTATCGGGTGATGATTTCCTTGCCCTTGCCATCGTCGATCGGAATCGGACCCACCATCCATTCGAACTCTACCTGCATCTCGTTGTCGTACACACGGATCACCTGACTGATATACTCGTTGAACCGCTGGTGGACTTCCTGCACCTGATCGCCCTCGATGACGGTCAGTTCAACCGATTGGGCAGCATGCAGTCCAGTGCTGTTCGGTCGGAAAATGTATGCTCCGGATGATCGGTTCTCGAAAACTTCGTTGTTTCCGTAAGCACCCTCATAGTACAGGAAGTCCTGCTGTAACCGATGGGTGTCATCGCCGATCTTGATCGTACTGAGGAAACCGTTTTCGTCGAAATTGAGCGTGAGAAGGTTGTTTCCGATGCTTACTGTGTCCTTCTTAGTTTTTCTTTCCTGCGGTGGAACTGCGTCATATGTTTCTGTTACGTAATAGGATCGATAGCCCATCGGGGGAACATCATTAGCGAGGAAGACCAGCTCCTGCGTAGATAGTCCAGTTCGATAGAAAAGATCTGCGACTGGCGGTGGCATAGGAACCATTTGAGTTGGAATTTCAAAACCCTGGTGGTCTTTCACTACGTAGCTATTTCCTGTAACTGGCAGCCGCACGTACTTGTAGTTGGCCTGAGCAAGCGGATTGTACAATGTGACTACGAAGTTTTCTTTAGTTTCGGAAACCTCGCACTGACTGATGTTGAGCAAATTGCACGACTCGAACTTCAACTCGCTTTTGGACAGTGCCTGAAGAGCATCATTTGTGTTGATTTCACAGGCTTCGAAGGCTACATGGAGCATACGCGAGTAGTCATCGGTGACGTGTTGCTTCTCTGTTCCGGTAATAGCGTCGTGGTGCTGCATGACACCGATAGCTTCCCTGAGGGCAGTCAAATGTTTTTCCCCTTCGGCAGTGGGGTTGAGGGCTGTCAGTTGCTTACAAACTTGCAACAAGTGGTTTCCCTGGCGTTCCATACGCTTTGAAGTTGGACGAGATGTGAAATAACCCGTCCAGTACGAATGCGGATCGGAAGCGTACGGGAAGAAGTCGTCCGTCTTGGTTGGCCAAGTTAAGTTTTCATCGTGAACGGCTTTGAGGTAGCAAGTAGGAGTCGAGTATAGCAGGTTTACGTTCGAACCAGTTGATTGACGTTCGTTAGTGTACTTAATGAGTTTATCCATGTTTACGAAGTTCATATTGGCATCCATGTAATTAAAGTCGTCGCCCATAGTGATGATCAAGTTGTTTGATCGATATCTCGTGGCCATAGTGTTAATGAAGGTTAGGAAGTCATCAACCTTCTGCCTGACATTGTTTTCGGCACTGTATTTTCCATCTACAAATGGATCATCCCTACACAACACGTCGAAACAGAATCCTGGTGGAGCGCTGTAATGATTGTACAACACCGAAGTGAACACGTCACTATCCTCCAAATTGGCACTCGATTTCCACAGCATTTCCGCAGTTTGATCTTCCAATCGTTTGCTTTTATCCCGCCAATCCAGCCGAGCAAAGAACATTCCATCGAATCCCATCTGCGCGAAAATTGAAGCTTGTTCCCTGGAATGCCCGAATGGATCGATCTGCCACCCAGCCCTGGGTCTTCCGCATTCCCCGAAAGTGTCGTTCAACAGCCGCAACCCCCACGTGAACTGATCAATCAAACTCTGATAGTGGGAGGCAGCCTCATCGTTCATACTCCATGCCCCTCCGACGAATTCCAGTCGACCTTCCTGCACCAGTTGCTGGACCGCTTCCTGAATATCCGGCGTCTGTTCGTCCCACCACTTGAAGAAGAACGCCGACTCGACGTAGATGAACCTCCGTTCGGGATTCTTGCGCAAGGCTTCTACCACGGAGTCCAGAATGTACTGCACTCCGGCCAGCTGGTGGTTGGTGCTGCTACCGTAGTAGTACTGATCGACCGTTTTGAGCCAACCGACATCGTCGTGGCTGTGCGGCACCAGATGGACGTTGAGCATACCGTCGACCGGGGCTGGGCATGACTGTGGGGATTAGAAGACAATAAAATTAGAAAATTGTTGATTGATAAGATGACTAGCGGAAAATTGCTTAGATGAGTGTCATTTTTTTGAAGTGTGCCAATTCAGCTTTATCAGGTGGGTATATCAATTGAAGATGGTCACTGTCCTCACAATTGGAGTGCTTTTCAATTATGTTATATAATACTTGTTTGTAAGATAGTCCTGCTCTTCAAAGTGACAATAATATTATGACTCTTATCACTTCGGCTGAAATGCATCAAAAACAAAAATAACTGCTCGACTTTGGGTAAGGTCATTTGGAGGAATCGAGAGAAAGGGTTTTGGTATTCAATATTTGTGACATTATGCTCAATAGCGTCAAACCGAACTTTTTACCGCATTTATTAACTTCGAGGTTTGTATGTCATTGGGGCAGCAGGGACTATGTCCAAGGGCTTTACGATCCTTCCCCAGGCCATGTGCAAGTTATGGTGCCTGCCTAGGATGTGGTGGGGTTTGACAGCGGGCTCTGTTAAACTTCTATAAAAAGCTGTGTGTATTCGCCAAAGCTAGCGTGTGCCGCTCAAAGCGCACTAGCCCAAGACCCAAATCAGCTGAAGCCTTCACCTATGTGTTGATGGTGTTGGTTTGCGTGGGAGTGCTATCAGATTCGTCAAATCGACGTTTGAATCTTTGTTTATGAAAGCAGATAAGTCGTTTTGAAAATTTGGTATTGAAGTCATGGTGTTAGGTCGGACGCTAAACCAACCTGACACGACGGCCCTCCGACGAGACAGAAGGTTTGCGCAGGCGCAATACGCCGCCTTTGAAAAGAATTATTACGAACGACATAGAAGATAATACCACTCGATACAATCGGCAAAGACCTAGGCGACGAATAAAGGATCACGATTGGAAACTTGGAACATGGAACTGCAAGTCGCTAGGTTTCACAAGTTGGTACAGGATATTCTACGATGAGTTATATCTCCGCAACTTCATCGTCGTAGCGCTGCAAGAAATCTGCTGGACAGGACAGAAAGTGTGGAAAAGCGGGCATCGAGCGGCTACCTTCTACCAAAGCTGTGGCACCACCAACGATCTGGGAACCGACTTCATTACCGCGCTAATGACACACGAAAGTTCTGAGATAAGTTGAACCGTTCACGTAAGGGCCACGTGCCACAGCCTGATATGTGTAAGGACATAAACGGGAACCTTCTTACGAACGAGTGTGAGGTGATCCAAAGGTGGCGGCAGCACTACGAAGATCAATGTGGCAGACAACAATGGCGGTATGATACTGAACCTGGGAGCACACGCGGAGGACACACATATTCCAACTACCAGGAGAGCTGTATAAACACGGTGGTGAGGCACTGATTAGAGTGCTGTACTGGGTAACCAAGGTTTTGGAAGACCAGGTTTTGCCGCAGGAGTGGATGGAAGGTGTCGTGTCTCCAATCTACCAAACTGCACCGAAAGCCTTTTGTTCGACTTGTGGTACTCTGGAAGGGATAGGGTCATTTAGCCGAACAGACCATTAGGCCGAAAGTCATTTAGCCGAAAGGGTCATTTGACCGAAATGGCCATTTGGTCAAACGGGTCATTTGGCCGAGAGGGTCGCTTGGTCGAAAGAGTCGTTTGGCCGAAAGAGTCATTTGGTCGAAAGGGTCGCTTGGCCGAAAGGGTCGTTTGGGCGAAAGAGTCATCAGACGTCATCACTTCATTCTCATTCCTCATTTTTCACTTCTCACTGTAGAAGTGAGTAGTGTGAAGTGGATAGTGAGACGTCTCACTACTCATTTCGTGCTTCTCACTTTTCACAGCGAGAAGTGCGAAATGAGGAATTAGAATTGAGACGTCTCTCTTCTCACTCCTAATTTTTCACTTTTCAAATGACCAATTCGGTCAAATGTCCATTTGGCCAAATGTCTTATTCAACCAAATGTCCTATTTGGCCAAATGACTCTTTCGACCAAATGACCGTTTCGGCCAAACGAACCTTTCAGCCAAATGACTTTCGGCCTAATGGTATATTCGGTCAAGCAACTTTCGGCCTAGTGGCATTCGGCCGAACGGTATTCGACCAAACGACCCTTCCCCCTCGTTTTTATATAAAGATTTTACCGAATTATTTCATTGCTATTTCCGAATGATCTGTGTTTATCTCTCGACATGATGTCTTAGAAGTAAACAGATCTTGTTCCGTAGGACTGTATTAAATACTCGTCTAATTCATGCAATTTGATGCTGTTGCAAATTATCAACACATTGTGTGGAATTTAAAGCAATATGCACAGCTACGATAATTTCAATCAGATAAATATGGTTATCAAAACTTTTATCTATTCGGTTTTGGGTTGTAGGACAAATGGTCGAAGGTCAAAAGATCGAAGGTCCAAAGGTCGATTGGACAAAACGTTGAAAAGACAAAAGGTAGAAACAAAAAATCTGAGTCGAAAGTTTGAAGGGTTAAAAGGTCGAAAGGACAAAAGTTCGAAGGGACAAAAGGTCGAGAGGATAAAAGGTAGAAGGGTCAAAAGGACAAAGGGACAAAAGTTCGAAACAAAAAATCTTAGCCAAAGGGTCGAAGGACAAAAGGTCGAAAGGACAAAAGGTTGAAGGACAAAAGGTCGAAGATCAAAAGGTCGAAAGACAAAACGTCGAAGGGACAAAAGGTCGAAACAAAAAATCTGAGCCAAAAGGTAGAAGGTCGAAAGGACAAAATGTCGAAAGGTCAAAAGGTCGAAGATCAAAAGGTCGAAAGACAAAACGTCGACGAGACACAAGGTCGAAACAAAACATCTGAGTCAAAAGGTTGAAGGGTCAAAAGGTCGAAAAGACAAAAGTTCGAAAGGACAAAAGGTCGGATGGACAAAAGTTCGAAAGGACAAAAGGTTGAAAGTACAAAAGGTAGAAGGGTCAAAAGGACGAAGGGACAAAAGGTCGAAACAAAAATTCTGAGCCAAAAGGTCGAAGGGTAAAAGGTCGAAAGGATAAAATGTCGAAAGGTCAAAAGGTCGAAGGGTCAAAAGGTCGAAACAAAAAATCTGAGTCAGAAGGTCGAAGGGTCAAAAGGTCGAAAGGACAGGTCGAAGGGTCAAAAGGTTGAAACAAAAAATCTGAGCCAAAAGGTCGAAGGACAAAAGGTCGGAGGTCGAAAGGACAAAGGGTCGAAAGGTCAAAAGGTCGAAACAAAAAATTTGAGCCGAAAGGTCGAAGGACAAAAGGTCGAAGATCAAAAGGTCGAAAGGACAAAACGTCGAAAGGTCAAAAGGTCGAAGGGTTAAACGGTCGAAACAAAAAATCTGAGTCAAAAGGTCGAAGGACAAAAGGTCGGAGGACAAAAGACGGAAAGTAAAAACATCTAAGGACAAAACTGCCGCTAACCGCATGTCGAGCACATATTGATATGGACGCCATATACTGTTAGCGCCAGAAAAGGTCGAAAGTAAAAAGGTCAAAGGACAAAACGTCGAAAGTAAAAAGTTCGAAAGACAAAAGGTCGAAAGAACAAAACATAGAAATTGCGGTTGTTGGGCAAAAGGTCGAAGGTCGAAAAAATTAGGCAAAACGTCGAGTGTTAATCAACTATTCTTTTGCACATTTATGTTTTACCTGATAATATTTCATTGTTGTTTCCTTCTTTTGGTCATGAGCCGTTCTTTCGAGATTCGCATATTTATATTTATTTGTGATTCACCTGATTATATTCTATTGTTAAATTTTTCCATATTTTAATCAAAGGCTTATCTTTCGAGTTTCGCACATTAATATTTATTTGTTTTTAACCTTATTTGCATTGTTGATTCTTTTCTTTCTTCTATTTATATTGTTGCCTTTCTCGTACAACAAAGTTGTACCGAAAGGCTTTCATTTAACTCCGAAAACGAACTTTTGATAAGAGCTCCGGAGACCCACAGTGTTATATACCAATCGATTCAGCTCGACGAGCTGAACAAATGTCTGTCTGTCCGTGTGTGCGTATGTGTGTGTGTATGTGTGTGTGTGTGTGTGCACAAAATGCCATAAAAAACATTAGCCAATTTTTCTCATAGAAACTCTTAACCGATTTTCTTGCAACAAGTTGCATCCGACAGAGACTAAAACGCTGTTGATCACTTTTGAATTTCATAATAATTGCGATTTGCTAAAAATAGATAATATAAGAATAGTGATGAGACATAGTCACATAGAACAATAATGTGTTATAAAAATTGCCTTGCATCTATGAATATTTTTAAAGTTTATCCGTGGCTTGCTCTCATTAAGAGTTTCATCGTACTATCGTATGTGTTGCACGCATTTAGGCGTAAGTATGCTCTTCGTTCAGTTTCATAGTACTATGAAACTGTCCGAAAGTCAAAATTCGAACATAGGGAATTCGAGAAACTTTTGGTAGCGCCATCTGTCGTCTACTAGTGTAAATTTTCTATCATAACATTAGACGGTGTAACTGTTTTGCCTTTCTTGTACATCATCGAGGTGTGAGCGTAATGGCTACATTAATGAATTATTGGCAGTGGCTGATTTTCTACTCGCCGCTATCACATCCCGGCGCTATAGTATATGCGCAAAATAGCCAGCATGAGTTAACCTCCAGAAACTTGTATGGCGAAAGACATCTAACGCGGGTTTTCTCAAGATTAGGAACTTTTCATGAAAAACTATTTGGTACCGGTTATGAAGGATGGTATCCGCTACTACGCCTACCAAATATTTTTTCGATTAAGGTGCTTAATTTCGAGTAATCGAACCGTAGATGCCTTTCGCCATACTGATTTCAGAAAGTTAACTCCTTCTGTGCCGCTGTAAGCACGCTCAAAGCAGGCGATTCATTACCTTTTTGCGCGAGAAAGGCACCATCACCGCTAGGTGGATTAATCTGTTTTTTTTTTTTGAGTTTCGCATTTATTCGCATTATACTCATATGAAATACCAAAAACACTTGAAAACATTTCATTCTAGAATTTTCCTTATGATAAAACATAGGTATTCTTCAGAGGTGTATTGTCATATCAATATTTTTATCAAAGTATTTCTAGGCTTTATTAACTTTAATTGTAAATCCTGAAAATAGTTCTTCCCTCATATTTGTCAAAATGATAATTCAAAATATATCATTTTAGCTTAACATACCATTTTCTAATGACAGTAATTTTATTTTTATGTGCTCAAAAGATAATACGTTTTTGTTCACAAAATTTGTTTTTAGGTAACTATAAACGAATATACAGCCAATGAAACAATAAGTTAACCCCACGAAAAAAATCACAAAAAATCAAAGAAAATTCAGGTGGTATTTAAAAATCTGTGAAAGTAAGGGTTAACCGAGAAATTAATGAATTCCAACTGCGTAAAAAAAACTTGTTGTAATACATTTATTTTTATTATTAGAAACCGTTACGTTACGCTGTAAAGTTAGGAGGGGTATGGAATTGCCAAAATTTGCGTTAGGGAAGATCCCATAATTACTTAAAGCAAAAATTGGGCATTTAAAACCCACCCTCTTCCTATGTCTCACTTTTTGTAAGAAACATCTAAAAACTTTGTATTGATCGTCACACTTCGCCCAACCCCTCTCTCCTCTAAGCGTTACGTAATTTATGGATGCTACCTTACTTGATTTGTAATCGTTTGTGTTTCGTTTTGAAGTCAATTAGAAACCCTTTAACGCCCAACCATTTTAAAATGTTTAATTGTTCAGAGTTCAAAATTGATTTTTTGACCTGTTTTTCATTCAACCTTCTGTTATTTTTTCGACCCTCTTTTCCTTCGACTTTTTGTCATTTCGGCCTAGTCCTTTCAATTTTTTGATTTTCGACATTTTGACCTTCGACATTTGGTCCTTCCGACATTTATCCTTTCGACCTTTTGTTTTCGACCGTTTATCATTTCGACCTTTTGTCCTTTCGACCTTTTGTCGTTCAGCCTTTTGTCCTCTCGACATTTTGTCCTTTCGACCTTTTGTCCTTTCGACCTTTTGTCCTTCAACCTTTTGACCTTCGACCTTTTGATCTTCGACTTTTTGACACAGATTCCGCTTTTGAATAGAAACAATTCATCCATATATTCAAATATTCACATTTATGTATTTCAAAGGCTAAAACAATTATTTTGAGCTTTTTAGTGGAATGTCTTTACTTGTCATAAGACGAGCTTGTACAATCCCATTTATTTCCACCACTTAAAAGGCCTTCAAAGTCAATCAAATATGAATTGAATACGCTAGGCCTGACCTACTCAAAATTGCGCCTGATTCATTTACTTCAAAAATAGGACATCCTAAAAATTGAGTAAAATGTACTATTCAAACAAAACGATGATGTCATAAAAGTTAAGAATGATCTTTAATATTTTTTTCATATTACTTGTGAGAGGCAAGTTTACGTATCTATCTAATTTTTTTTTACAGCAGACCGATCTCTAGTTTTAGTACAATAATCATTTGAAGGAAGCATTTTATACTAGCCGTTCGATAACTTCAACATGTTTACGATTCAGCTTTACGTTTACGATTCAGCTTGCAAGGCTCTAAGTCACACTTTGACACCATTTTGAAATTCAGCAAAAACTGCAAAACTGTTGCAATTATCGAATTAAAGTATTGCAGTTTAATGACTTGCAGAACGAACGCACAGTGTTCAGTGTGCACAGTGCAGTGTTGGACAGCTTCTAGGGATTAGAAAACCATTCTCAATGTATATGCTTTGTAGTTTCATTAGCTTAAGACCATCAACGATGCCGGGCACGTCTTCTTGAATAAGGAGAGGAAAATCGGTCGACACTTATTACTATGATATACCGAGGAATCCTCTGAATCTCCGTTAACGCCACGGGAAAGTTGGTTATCCTTCCTAACTTGTTCGGGTTAATATGACCCGAATCACTCTTTTAAATTGTGATAACAACAATGTGAAGGTCTGAAACTTTTTAAATTTTCGTATGTCGTTGAAAACTATTTTCCTGAAAGTTGGCCTCCTTTGTACGACGCTCCTGAAGGGCTAAAAAATAGAACTTACATATTAACTTGGATTGGACTTAGGAATTTTTCGGCCAAATTCACATTTTTATATTCCCAAAATAATCGTCAGCTCATGAATTCTCGAAAAAGTTCAGTTAAATAAAATTCAAAAAAGTGACGAAAACTTTTTTATTTTGAAAGATAGTGGTTTGCTATCTCCAGATTTTTTTGTTTGTTTTTGTTGTCTCAACATATTAAACTGGAGAAGATCATGAAAATGTAGAAATTCATCTCAAAAGTTATGTTTAAGAACTGTTTTAAATGTGTCCTCCGTAAACGAATAATATCCAAAATCAACGGTTTAAAATGTATTCGATTTTGATCGTAAATTTGACTAAATCGATTATGGCACGTAACTTTGAGAAGATGGAGGAAGCCTACATCGGATTGAAGAGCGAAGCTAACCGGTTTGGACTAATCATCAACACGACGAAGACGAAGTGCATAATATGAAGAGGTTCAAGAGGAGATAAGCGTGAGCCACCCACCACGAGTTTATATCGGTGGTGGTCGATGAATTCGTGTACTTGCGCTCAGTGGTGACTGCCGAAAATGAAACCAGCAAAGAAATTCGGAGACCCATCATGGCTGGAAGCCGTACATACATTTGACTTCGCAAGACGCTAGTGATCGAATAATGTTCTCCGCCGTATCAAACTGACAATCTACAAAACGCTCATTAGACCGGTAGTCCTCTACGGACACGAAACCTGGACGATGCTCCTGGAGGACCAACACGCACTGGGAGTTTTCGAAAAGAAAGTGCAGATGGTGGACGGTACGTGGAGGAGGCGAATGAACCATGAGTTGCATCAATTGTTGGTAGAACCATCCATCATTTACAAAGCGATAGCCGGCAGACTGCGGTGGGCCGGACACATGGCCGGAATGTCGGATTGTAATCCGGTGAAAATGGTTCTCAACAACGATCCGACGGGCACAAGAAGGCGAGGTGCGCAGCGAGAAAGGTGGATTTGGGAGCCCTCCGTAGACTGCGTGGTTGGCGATGTGCAGCCATGGACCGAGCCGAATGGAAAAGACTCCGGCCTAAGTCTATACCCGGCCTGGCTCGGAGTTTCCAGTTTGATTCGCAGTTTTTTTACAATAGGAAAATGATAAAACTAATTGGTCAACAGGGTAATTGTATTTTGTTGTTGATACTTCATCATTTGACTTGACAAACAGACTTCATTGATTTTTAAAGAAGGGATTAAACCTAACATTGCCTTATTCCGGGCAAACGACTCTTTTTAAAGAAGGAACCACATCCACCATTGCCTTATTCCGGGAAAACGCCTATTCTCAAAGAAGGGATCAATCCCACCATCATCGCCTTACTTCGGGAAATGGCTATGGCAATTGCTTTATGCCAATGGCCCGCTCCCTTCAGAGGTGTATCATTTTGAAGGAAACGTCATATTCAGGGCAGTGTCATTTTTGAGGAATGTTACTTTTGGAAAAATATTATTGGCAAGTATGTTATGTCTTCGAGAAATTCGTGCTAAGCTGCCCAAGCAACACATGCAACATCATTTAATTAGAAAAATATTCAAAATGGTTTTAAATGAGTTTTATATCAGTTTGATTGTAACTACGAGTTACAAATTAGTAATAAAGATGTTCCCAATGTTTCACTTTTCAGTCTTATATTCAATGGTTTCAAAATACCTCATTAAAACACTTGGTTTCAGTCATACACAATTCCTACCGATTAATAACTCAAATAAAACCATAACAAAGTGTTTTGTTATTACTCAGTAATGTTGAAACCAATTTGCAACAGACGAATAAAACAAAACGTCAGAATGGTTGAAGGTTTAAATTCATGTTTTATGTACTTTTTTATGCACACTATTGATTTTAATTTAAACGCCACGATCCGAAGCACTACTGCTTCATCCAATTATTCACATGAGCAGTTCCGAAATTCTACAGCACATCACTATACGAAATTAGCAAACCCATATTTCCAGATGATATACGTCTTGATTATAGTGCTAGTTAAATGAAATTCGGAATGCTTTGTCCGTGTTCTCTGATTATCATCTCGTCAACAAGTACATTACATATATTCGCTTACCTTTTTTAAATTGTTTATTCGAAAACAATTATTCAAGTTGTACTGGATCAACAGTTTCCACCATCAATAAACAGAAATTATATTACAGCGCAAAATTTTCTAACTTTGATTTGATATTGTTACCGAAAAACTTATTTAATACCATGTAATCACAGCGAGCTATAATTCAGTTTTCTAAATCTGATACTTAATAGACTTATATAACACAAGAATTTAAAAACTGCAGACATGGATAGGGCTGCCATATTTCAATCAATCAAGAAATGTAAATAAATGAGAAAATACAGAAGTTTGAAACTGTAGTCACCCAATTCCTCATATCCCCAGTGTTCATCGGCTTTATCGGGCGATAAAAAATCAGTCATTAAAATCAAGGTCATAAAATTTAATTTTTAAAAAAGTTTTAATTTATTTAAGTTTGAAATGAACATGAATATGAACATTTTTCTAAATATAACCCAATTTGCAACAGATTCGGAGTGCTTTGCGAAAAAGACATTCGTTCAGAATGTATAGTAAGATCCCAACCCAAATTTCACGGGAATGGCGTATTCTTGATGGATTCTTGAGCTGCAACCAGCATTGTTCGGCTAATAAGTTATAGTAGCTGGGGAAAACATGAAACATGATGAAAGTAAACGCCACTTAAAATAACAAGCAGAATAAAAATGCGTTTTTAACATACTCTCGGAAAACCAGGAACATTTCCGGTGCCCGTAGACCGATCAAAGATTTAGAATGAGGACAGATGAAGAAGTATTTGCGTCCAATAGTTCCGGTTTTACCATAATCGGATAACTTTGCATATTTATGCTTATTTTAAATTCGACAATGTTTCACATAGTTAACCTTTTCGACTAACCCATGTATGTGAATTTACAATGTTATGAAAACTCATATGTGAATATGTACGTTATGTGGAAGATATTGATTTGGAAAATGTATTGGAGGTAACCACTTTCCCTTCGATGGGACTCGGACCCATGACCCTACAGTACGCTAGACTGGTGCTTTAACCAACTAAGCTACGAAGGACCTCCGTCGGCCTTCGCAACCTAGCGGCTACTGAACGAGTTCGAGATTCCCAAATTGGACGCATAGTCAAATCACTCGCAATCCATTTCTCAAGCCAATACTTCCACATGTGTATTGTACACGTCCACATTAGAGGAGCGTGAGTATTTAGAATGTCTGGCGGCTATACACATTCTTCATCAGCAACGGTACTGATCAAGTGAGGTTGTGTAAGCTATTTGCCAGTCGGTCGTCAAGCTCAGACCCGACCGCATTGCGTAGGAAAGAGCACGCAACTCAAGTTCAGTTCAATCAAAGGTAATTGCCTATTTCCCTATGCGCCTATGCGTCCAATTTGGGAATCTCGAACTCGTTCAGTAGCCGCTAGGTTGCGAAGGCCGACGGAGGTCCTTCGTAGCTTAGTTGGTTAAAGCACCAGTCTAGCGTACTGTAGGGTCATGGGTTCGAGTCCCGTCGAAGGGAAAGTGGTTACCTCCAATACATTTTCCAAATCAATATCTTCCACATAACGTACATATTCACATATGAGTTTTCATAACATTGTAAATTAACGTCCAAGCCGGGTGGTTTAATCCCCGGAAATAGGCAATTACCTTTGATTGAACCCATGTATGTGTTTTAATTATATTATTGAATTGTAGATTTATATCGTGCGACATAAATTATAATATCCTGCAATTCTCATACTGGATTGATTTTCCGAAAGCTTCTTCTGTAGAAATGTAGTCCCAACTCGTTGGAATGTTCTTTTGCATTTGGTAACCCTATACCTAAGATTGGTAAACCAATATGGCCATATATTGAACAACATTTTTTTCAATTTTCTAAGAATTATATTGCAGTTTATAGGAGGCGCTTGGAAAATAGAGATCTAAAATCTTCATGTTCACAATAAATTAAAGAGCGCACGACAAAATTTACAGATATGCTTACATATGACCGATATGATGATTGTAAACATTCATTAGCTTTTCTTCTTATCATAAACTAAGGCAGACATTACAAATGCACCTTTTATGCATCCTTATCTAACATATGATCTGTAAGGTTTCAAAGTTGTAACAGTCATGGCATCTACAGAAATGTATTTCATTTTTACAATCGTTTTAAATAAGTTATAAAAATGTCCCTGAAATATATCAAATGCAACTTGAAAGAGTTTTATATTGACTCCACCTCTTGCGCTTTTTTCGTTTTACATGAGTTATAAAGAAGTGATATTATCAAATACCAGGCATCCAAATTTGTCATAAATATATTTGGTAGACTTATTTATGATTAACCGTGTTGCTTGGGTGGTTAGAAGTTTACATGCAAAAATGTGTGCAGCAACATCCACAAACAATGCATAATACCGCGAAAAGATTAGTGTTTGCCCGGCGGTGTTAATGGCATTTCTCTTAAGGGGGGTTTGAGCAACTTTCGTTTCTTTTACTTTTGAAAAGAAATAAATTCACCCATTTAACACTCCAGTAAAATGCTAATATCTTTGCCTAATAAACTCTAATCTTCTCGCGGTTTTCAGCATACTATTCTGTTTTTAATTCTACAAGAATTGAATGAGTATCATAGTTCTTCATCGTAAATTGTGCCGTCTAACTACAAATAACTGTTTTTTTATGTTTCTGCATACATTTTCCCATATATACTTTCAACGAGTTAAGCACCGCCTAAACGTTAATTTGGCTGAAATTTTGTCCAGAGCATCAGGGCATCAAACAGAACTGAATAAGAGGGCGGCCAATCAAAAAAATGTTTTTTGAGCCACCTTACCAGACATCTTCCCCTTTTTCTCAATGACCGTACCACCCCGTCTATAATCATCTGCTTAAGTTAAAGAATATGAGTCCCAATGTTTGTGGAAATCGGTTGAGGGGTTCAGAAGTTTTACTAAATCGTTTGTATTCCCAATAACCCCAATAACCTCCCGCATTGCAAATGGGCCTCCTAAACTCTCTATAATTGTCTCCTTTTGGGTAGAGAATACACGATCCAAATTTGGTTAAAATCGTCGTCTCCTTTAGATAAAAAAAAAATTCGCCAAATTTGGTTGAATTCGGCCAAGGGGTTGATCTATAACTAACCAATACCCCAATAACAATAAGATAAATAATATATAAAATGTGTGCTTCAAATTTGGTTGAAATCGGTCAATGGTCAAACATACATACAAATATACATACAAACGTTTTATATAGATAAATTATCATTTCCACAGCAAAGCATTGGAAACTTTTCTATACCTGTCATTGCATGAAAATGTATTTTATGTAGCATCTACATGGATACTTTTTGCACAGGGATTTAAGAATGTTATCCATCCAAAAACATCCTTTATCGGACAGAGAATTGAATTCGCAATCTCAAGATTGGTAATCCTACTTTTTCGCTCACAAGCCTTACTGGAAACTTTGGTCTACCCGTAATGATATAGCCATGCAACACCTGCTTTTGACCACAGCTTCTAAGTGAGCAAAGAATGCATTGATTGATCAATCACTTCAGAGTCAACAGTCTATCAGGATATAAACATTATGGACATCATGCACTTCAAGCAACATGTTTTGATACCTAAGTTGATATCAGAGCACGGCTATAAAATTTATGTTTTTGGCTATAAAATCAGGGGCGCTCCTTAGCCGTGCGGTAAGACGCGCGGCTACAAAGCAAGACCATGCTGAGGGTGGCTGGGTTCGATTCCCGGTGCCGGTCTAGGCAATTTTCGGATTGGAAATTGTCTCGACATCCCTGGGCATAAAAGTATCATCGTGCTAGCCTCATGATATACGAATGCAAAAATGGTAACCTGGCTTAGAAACCTCGCAGTTAATAACTGGGAAGTGCTTAATGAACACTAAGCTGTGAGGCGGCTATATCCCAGTGTGGGGATGTAATGCCAATAAGAAGAAGCTATAAAATCAATTTCTTCTGGCTAACGATAAATTCGAGTCCAGAGAATAGCTATATGAAGATAAAAGCAAAGCAAGTTCTCCCAGTGGAATACTTGGACATAAAGAAGATGAACATGTTGCCGTCGAAAGACTGGTTTGTTATCTAAATAAAGCTATGATCAGGAATTATTCTTACAGGATATCTTCAAATGTCCATGCACCGAATGTGAAAAAAAACAATTTTTTCGAATTTACAAATTGATCTTCGAATCACATTGTTTGTATGAATTCTAGTTGTATGATCACAAAACTTCCGTTGACCACGACCATCATTTCTAATACTTCTGTCGAATTTGAAAAACAAATTAATAGCATCTAATTCTTACCTCATATCCACATTTAGCATCACGTTTAATTTCGTTGTACTTCCACTGATGGTGAGCATCCAGCACCAATCTACCGCCACGATGTCGTCGGCCTGGTCGGGCCGCTGCTCCCAATAATAAAAACGCTGCGGCAAACAGCGCCAAACGTAAACACCTCATCCCCTCCAAAGCCCTGGCTATCAGAACAACCGCTGGAACTTAGCCGTTCTAAAGTTCAAAGATCAGCAAAAAAATATGCGCCTTCAAGCGTGCAGAATCTTTCACTTTCTGAACCGTCAGCTTTTCCCAAGCTTTAATCGATAACACCTCTCTAGCGAACGGGGGGAATCCACTCGTGACGAGCCTTCGAACGAGACTGAACAATTTTACTACTGGCTCTTTGGGTGTTATACCTCCTCAGTACGGGACAATCGGCGGGCGCTCGTGGGTCGCAATATGGGAACGGGTGGACTTAAACGATGATGCATCCCGCCTTTCTCGAGAACGATACGATTGTTCCCTCAATTTCAGTCAATTGTTGTGATTCTCATAGATAACTGGCTTCGTTTGAAGCATATACCTACCAGCATCTAAGATCGCATCTGTTTACATTGATAAATGCAGTTCATCATTATGGATGTTTTCTCATTGTTATCTTATTTTTGAAAAAAAAAGCTTATTCATGTAACATTGATGTTTACTTTATTACCCTAAATATGATTGATTTTTCATAGGCTTTTGAAGAATACCTTAATTTGTCGAGCTGCTTCGACCCTCCGTGCCCTTATCAAGCAATCGGTTTAGGATTGAGCATGTAGCCTTTCGGTACACCTTGGCTGCGAGAGAAAGTCAAAACATATGATTACATTCAGACCAAAATGTACAAACAATGAAGCTGATCAAATTGCTGATACGAATGCTTTGCATGTGGTGCACCTAATTAAATTATAGACTGATATCGGAGACTGATTTCAGATTATGTAAGCGTAAAAAACAAATTGACAACCAGAATTGAATGGATTCTTTTCTTCGTCTTCACTCCTGGTCTAGGTCATTGAGCTTGATCGATCGCCCGTGGTACAACGCCAGGTCAGCTGTGATTGAATAGTGTGATGATTCCATTTTCCATTTCAAGTTTCACAAATTGATTTAATTTTAAACGAAAGTAAACAAATATTAATTTAGTCAATTCTGCCAGTTGTGTCCCAGCATGCTGACTATTGGAACATAAGAAATAAGCTCATTCGCTATATTTTTGATGGAATGGAAGATTTACAGCAGAGATTAACTCGTATTCTGCATACTTCTGACGGAAATGACAATATAAAACTTAAAATTTGCATATTTATTTCGTTCTTCTTAGATAATTCCTCAATCAAAAGAATCGGACAATTATGAAGATACTGCCCAGGTAACCAGTAAGCATTATGTAAAGCATTTAAGTGGCATTATATGCGCATTTGCTGCAAAACATTAAATGCTAATAAGCCCTATACTGCCGTGAATCGCATATCTATCCCATCTTTGCTGGGTTTCCTATGTATATGAGACAAATATGCGATACACGGCAGTATAGTCGCCTTTAATGCTATTTTAATGCATGTTTTGGCCCAATATATGGCTTCTTAAGTGCTCAATCCTACTTTATTGTTAAAGTAGAAATTTTGCTGAGTAGCATTTATTCAGCATCCGAAATGCTGAATAAATGCTTATTCTTAAAAACAAGAAAAAAAAATTTGAATGGCATTTTAATTTTTTTTTAACATAGAATTTTGTTTTTGTTGTTTCGTCATTGTATTTTCATATTTAAAATGCAACACATTTTTTTTACTTTCTTCGAATGGGATTCGAACTCATGCTCTTGCCATCCGACGTTGTAGTTGTCATCGCCCTTCAGCTAGCCAACAAGAGAGAGATGGCAATGGGATTAATTTAGCCCAACCTAAACATTACGCCCCTTCAGGAGCATTGAAACTTAATCTTATTCTCAGAATGCAACCATCACAAACGTCATACTCAGGTGCAATGAAACAGCCACAGTAGTGCTGCTTTAATGCATCCATCTAAAATAGTGCAATGGAACAATAAAATGTAGCTAAACTATGTAGTTAGTGACAGGGTTAGGCTAACGACAAGTACTCCTGTCAATGGTCGGAATGGACAAGAATGCTTCTCATGATTGCTTTGAAAATGCTAATTTAGAACAGCCAGGTTTTCGAAATGCTTATATACAGCATGGAGCATATGCAATGCAAATATAATGCTAATATAGTTCTAACTTTAATGCTTATTGGTTACCTGGGCGGAATTGTCGAGGAAGGTTTTTTTTTCTGAAGATCATTCCTGGTTCAACTGAAATTTAGGTCCGTGTTAACGACACGATCGCCTTTTTCTACCAAATTGTCTCACAGATTGAATAATTAAAACACTTTGCATTAGACAACAGACGAGACTTCTAAACAAACACACAGTTGACAAGATGAAAAATCTCCGCGTTACGCACACTTTTCTCATTGATAGGGCGGGTATTGTACCCACAATGTTTGTCACGCAAATGCGCATAAAAGACTGAATCCGCCATGTTGCTCCTGATACTTTGATTGATAAACTTAGGATATATTTCGCCCATGTTTGCACAGGTTAGAATTCCTTTTGCTTTCCCCTGCAAGCTAGCCCTTAAAAGCAAGCAACGAACAATCAGCAAAACAATCGATGAGGATCACAGCGGCGAGTAGGGACTAGCCGGCTCGGCTCGTGAAACTGCAAATCTCTCAACTTTCTCGGCGGCACACGCATAGTCGTCGATGTGCACAAAGACCGTGGATTAGGCATCGCAGCGCTGATACTACACATACGAGCTGGGCATAATTTTCGAACACTATAGTGATGGGAGAATGTGCAGGTTGAAGATCAGAGGCCGGTTCTTCAACTTTAGCAACTTTAGCCCATAGCCTAAACTCCGGATGTTTCGGACGTATTCTACGCGCAGCTGGAACGTAAGTACGATAGCTGCCCGAGAAACGACGTCAAAATCATTATAGGAGATTTGAACGCTCAGGTTGGCCAAGATGAGAAGTTTAGACCTTACAGTGGTGCAAAGGACCGACTCGAAAGATCTTCACCCTGAGGGATGTCCAGCTGTCGCTTTAATCTGCCTGGTTAGATTTCGGTTGACTTCTTTTATTTTTATATGGTCGGGGTTCAATTAAACCGCACCAAGCGTCTTTTTGACTGACTTGCGATTTGTTAAAAAATTATTTTGAGCTTTTTAGTGGAATGTCTTTACTCTTCATAAGACGAGTTTGTACAATCCCATTGAATTCCACCACTTAATTGTATCTTGACAGATACGTATTTCGACCTCAACAGTAAGGCGGTCTTCAGTGTCTCGTATTTGACTCGGAATTGAAACTTGAAACAGGAATTGTCCTCGCTAATAAGCGTTTACATTGTGCTAATATCGCGCAAGTATTGTCGAATAGTGCATTGTCCGCTAGAACTAGCGAAAATGTAAACGGTCATAAACGGTTATTAGCGATGATAGTTCTTGTTTACATTATGCTAATGTCACGATAGTATTGTCGGATAGTGCATTCTCGGGCAACGTTTGAGAGCAAATCGATAATTTGTTTTGTTGCTGTGAAATCACCTATATTGTGATAATCCCGGTTGAACGTTTTAACGGTTAAAATATTAAAATCGATACTTTGTAACCGGCCAAATGTGGCTACATTTGAATATTCACTCATATTTCTTTACTGTACATAATTTAGCTAGATTATTTGAATTTGAAACTAGAAAGGTATACATCGAAAACCCTATTATCCTTCCCAATCCCATTCAATCTCATGCTGAACATCGCTTGTGATTCTTCTTCTTCTTCTTCTTTTTCTTATTGGCATTACCCATTACATCTCCCACTGGGACATTACCACCTCGCAGCTTAGTGTTCATTCAGCACTTCCACAGTTATTAACTGCGAGGTTTCTAAGCCATGGTACCATTTTTGCATTGGTATATCATGAGGCTAACACGATGATACTTTTATGCCCAGGGAAATCGAGATGATTTCCAATCCGAAAATTGCATAGACCGGCATCGGGAATCGAACCCAGCCACCCTCAGCATGGTCCTGCTTTGTAGCTGTGTGTCTTACCGCTAGGCTAAGGGGGGCCTGCTTATAAACGGCCCCTAAAAAGACACAGTTGTTTACAACTGCCAGTGACGCCACGTCAGCCTTCGAAGGCGCGAAAACCCGTGTACAAAGCAAAGGACAGAAAGAAACGGAGGATAAAATACAGTTGTCGGTCCGACGACAGCTCTCTTGGAGGCGAACCAGCAAACCTATCACCTCGTGGGCACGTTTCCTAAAGTTTCACTATTTTTATTGTCTCACAGGGACAAACGAAGTTCGTTTTGGTGGCCGCAGTAAAAACCGCGTGTGTCTAAGTGTGCTCCGTGAAACGGGAGATCGGAGGTGTCACCAGATGCGTGCAGCAGAAGAAGTTATTGGAAAAAAAGGAAATTCGCCGGAGGGCAAGACCATTACTTAGCCCGGCCGAAAGTTGTTGGTGAGCGTGCTTGCCCGTGCCGAAAGTAGTCACCCATCGGAAAACGCGCGGCTTGTGATTGAGTGAACTGTTTTAACTCTGTTGCCGACGCCGGAAAAAGCCAGTTGCAGTGTCATCGGAGAGAGTTAGCTGCGATTCGACCCAAATCTCTCGCATCTCGAGTGCTATGAACCACGAATCATCGGATTCCAAGAAAACCCACAAACCAAAGCGCTGGGGTGTTCGAAGATTCGGCTGACCAACCAACCCATGATCCCATGAGGGAAGGTCTAAGCACTCTAACACGGCATCGTTACTGAGAAGTGGTCAACGGTATATGATCGATTCCAAAATTTCCCTTTCCTATGAAACGATATGATTCAATTCAGTAGGGTATCTAATCATGGTTTGAACCAAATGGCAGGTATCAGATGAGCCGTCAGAACAAAGTTCATTTATTTCATTATAGAGCCATGTTACAACTGCAAACTCTAGTTTATATTGAAGCTTAGTTCATTATCTTTCTAAAAACACATATTTATGCTTAGTTTCACTGAAAAAACTTAACATTTACATAACTTATATTCGTACTATGGTTTGAACTACACTGTTCATGGTTTGAACCTGGGAGCTGCGGACTTGATCGATTCTAATATTCAAGATATTTTGCTTGAGACCCGAAAATTTCCTCTCAGTGTTCAATGTACACGCTACGATTTTCTCACATCGAGTTATTATTATGTTTATCATTTAAAAAATAATTTCAAAGATTTCGTCGATTTTCTACATTGCATAAATTATTGTGTCGATCGTAAAATTAAATCATGCTGTTCACTTACTAAAACCTATCGATTTGAAATGGCACCAAATAATTGAGTTTTGTTAGGAATGAATTATAATTAGTATGAGCTGATTTACACGTGCACTCTCTCGGCTGCGCTCAGAATTCTCACAAACTCTCTCGATGCGATGGATACTTTATGACAGCTTGCTTTGGAGATTTTTTTACAATCGTTCCGACTCTATCCGCAGCTCCCAGGTTTGAACTAAATTCGTACCATGGTTTGAACTACTGGAAGCAGCTTCTAAATATAATACTAATTACATGCCTGGAACGCCTAGGAAACCTATAGAAAAGCAAATTTGTTTTAGTATTCATCTTCTCGCATGAGATTAGTAACTCGAAACATGTGAAAATCATCTAAATTATCGACACAAAAATTACGATTTTTTCACTTTGGAAATGTGAACAAAATGCTCCAGCTTGGCGCATGCAGCGCTCCTAGCGGACAGCAGTAGAACATGACTGCATTTACAAGTTCAAACCACGATACATTTTAGTAGTTTTATCAAACCATGATCAGATTTTACCTTGCATTAATGTTGCTAATTCAACTATTTAATACTGTTCCTCAATTGTACGGTGATGTCAATCGATTACAGATAAAAATGGCTTTCTTTTGATATATTGACATCACTCCTGTTTCATGAAATGCGTCCTTTAATTAGCTTTTTAAAGTTGTACCACTGGTGGGGGATTTTAGCGCAAATTCAGGACGTTTTTAAATCGCTCAATTTTTCTACTTAAACAATATCCACGAAAGTTTAAATTAACTCCATCACTTCCAGTATACCTAAATATGCCATTCATATTGTTTTAGGTTTGTTTCCTGCAAATAAGATGGTAATGTTGACTGTTTTCAAAATGGTTCAAACCATGATACGCTTTTCACTAGTTCAAACGACAAATGAATACCCTAATATTATTTAACTAGCGAAAGAAACCCAACTTTGCCCGGGTGTTGCAGATGTTACAATGAACTATTATTTGCAACACCGCACTTTAGATCAATTTTTTGCTTTTGTTTTGTTTTTCTCAACAGCTGACCCAAAATTGTGTTTCAATGATTTTTTATATTTCTCCGTTGAATTCATCAACTTTTGTATATACAAATCGTGCGAATCTTAAGACGAATCGATTAGGGAAAAATCTTACAAATCGGTCAACCCGTTCGCGAGTTAAATCGTCAGGAAGGAAATCTCAACTCATTATTATTAAATAGACTAGCGAAAGAAACCCAGCTTTGCCCGGATGTTGCAAATGTCACAGTGAACTATTTGCAGCACCGCATTCTAGATCAATTTTCGTGCGTTTATTTTGCTTTCCTCAACAGATGATCAAAAATTGTAATCTAATGATTTTTCACATTTTCCATTTAAATTGACCAACTTTTTATATAAGGTACACTGAGGGAAGTGGAAAGGGGGTAAGTGAAAAAATCGACTCGAAAAATTGGAATTGTACATACTTTACAGTTTTTACCACATCATAACATTATGCAAGAATATACTTTGATGCTCACACTAATACTATGTTGAAATTTGTATAATACATACACTAACACGATTAACGCTTGAACTGTAATTTTAGATTTCGCGAAAAGTTGGTTTTTGCATTCATAAAAGGTTCTCGGTTACTAAAAGTCACTAAAAGGGTCACATTCTCGCTTCCTCAGAGCTATTCGTTTGCACTTCCTCAGTGTTCTACCTCGTACCAGGACCACCTTCAGAAGGCTTCGAGTATTTAGTCTTTCAGTAGCGCCTCCGCTACTAGTTCGTGGCTCGGAAGTCCAACTTAAGGCACGGCGCCGGTTTCAATGCCATGGTCAGCCCATTCGGCTATGAATACCACACCGAGTTTCAATCCCTGACTCGGAAATCCGACACTGAGCAGTGCCTGTACGAACCCTTCGTGGTCTCAGAACCCGACTTTGAAAAATACACAATCGATCAATCCTTGAACGGGAACAGCTGCATCAACTTCATTTCCTTACGCCAACCAATCTCTCACTCCCTACAGTGCAAGGCATAATGGATGTTAGGCATAAAATGACCCAAAGAACAGCCTATGATATAAAAACGACAGAATTATGCCAAACGTCCGTTATGCCTAAAGTATATTATGCCTAACATCCGTTATGCATAACGTCCTTTGTGCCTAACGTCGCGGACCCGTTCGGAACAATGAGTGTTCCCATTCCGGAACTTGGAAAGGACCTGATTCTGAAGCAGAATGTGCGGATCGATTATAAGAAACAGCTGAATTTCCTTCTTATAGCTGACCTCCAGATACTGGAGTCCGCCGGTCAGAAGATAGACGCTGTCAACTTCTCCGTGTACAATAAGGTTTCTGGACCGGAGAAGTCGGTGAACGCGGTAGAAAATTCTGAGACTACCAAACCGAAAAAGGAGAAACAAGCGAGTAAGCAACGCTCGTCCCAGCTGGCGTCTCAATCCGGCCACTCCTTCTCGCATTCGAACCAGCATCAAAAAGTTCCCTATTTGGAGCTGCTGGTCCTCGTGGCCAACTCGGTCACACGCGACACTCGATCCCAAGTAACAATTGAGGTTGTATCAGAGCTTTATAGCGTTCTTCAAAACCTAATCTCAAAACCTTCCATGCAGTCCTCTCAGTTTCCACAACCTCCTGTAGATTTCTATAAAACCATGTTACAGACAGTTGGCCCAGTTTTATTGCAATCATTAAAACCTAATATGCGTTCAAGTTCAGAACCAACGGATTTATAATATACTTCAAGTCTCACATAAAACATGCAACATAAAACCTCCTCTAGACTTGGTGGTTTTGAGAACCACTATATAACCATGATACAACCACTTCATGACTATGATACAACAACAAATAAGCCGATAATGAAACAGTTGTCAACTCTCAGGTTGATTATTTGTTTATTGTTTGTACACTCAGGTTTTTTTTACACGGTTTGGTTTTGGTCGTTTAAGACCTTCAGGGTCAATGAAGCAATGAGTTAACCCCACCAAAAAATTCACAAAAAATCAAAGAAAATTCAGGGGGTATTTGAAAAGCTGTAAAAGTTCAGGTTAACCGAGAAATTAATGAATTCCAACCGCGTAAAAAAAACCTGGGTGTACTCGAAAAAAAATGCTTTTCTTCCTGCAACACATGGATTACATGTCAACAACAAAAATAAAAGAATTATTATCAGCCAGTTCAATAAAAGTTCATATCTGGCTTTGAGTGTTCTATGGATTTTTGAAGGCATGCCAGGGATTTTTCATGGTGAAACCATGATAAATAATCAATATTTTAACAATGCGCTTCGTTAATTTGTTATTATTTAGAATTTTTCAAGTTTAATTAATTGCCTTAGTTAATTACTTTAGAAATAATTTCAATGAATAACCACTTTGTTTGATCAAATAATCAAAGCATTGTTCCTAAAACTTATTAGGATGACCAATTTTACCGTTTAAAAGGTGAAACAGAAATTTGCATGATATTTCGATTATGAAACTCATTTTTTTTTTCATATCGGCGACATGTTTTCGAATAAAACTTTGATGCCTCTATATAACCATTACTCTTGACCTGGCCCTATCTGGGCATTTCAAACAATTAGAGGTCTTATCTTGGCCTTTCTCAAGACCATGTTACGACTAGCAAGTTTTATCTTGGTCAAACCTATAGCTTGGTAGTTTTATATATAATGACAACATGACAATGTAGACAGACATAAAAAAATCATAAACAAACTTTTTCAGCCCTCGGTATCGAATGCAAGTACTTTTAAAAGTAAGTATTTCAATTAAAAAGCATATAGTGGCAATTGTTAAGTGGTATATTTTGTACCATGAAAGTGTTTTACTCGTGTTGAATTGGCAAAACATGTATGGATAAAAAACATATTTTCATACCCCTCATGGGCAAATGCTGTTTGAACAGTTTTTTCAACGACTAAAATATATAAGGGAACTGCTCCTGAATTTCAACTCATGGCTCCGATGTTCATCCCATTGAAAGCAGAGCAATGGAAAGGTATTTGATTTGTGATTTTTTTTAGCAGGAGTTTGCATGTTGACAAAAGGAAGCGAAGAAATTGGTGCCGTATTTCTTTGCTTCCCGATAAGATGAATGTATTTTCAATTAGTGAGATGGAGATCGAAACAGTTCGCCTACATAATTCACGACATAGAAAAAAAAGCCAATGTTTTTTTTTTTCATTTTCGACTGAAACAGAAATGAAAAAAACTTCCGTGGGTTAAATTTGTGCTGAAAATTTAGTTTCTTTCCATAGTAGTAGTTTCAAGCTTCGTATTCCTATGCAGGTCTTCTTCAGGAGTAAAGATTATATGTGGGTTTTATGCAAGACTCTACGAAGCTTGGCAGCTTTTATAAGTCTTGATCAAAACCAACATATAACTTAACTGCTCTGCCTATGATCGCATATTTGTAACAATCGACAAAAGTAGGCATGGGAGAAATGGAACGATGAAGTTTGTGATATGCATAAGTATGCAAATCTCAATGATTTTCTAAAAAAACCCAAAAACTTCGCGAACACTTTATCCAGTTGGAATCCTTGGTAAAAACATTTCCATTACTTGGTATTTGAATGCAAATTAATTGCGAAAGTTGTTGTATACAGCACATGGCGTACCGACAATAAAGTTTTTCAGTGTTACGGATATGCGGTCACTTTGCTTAATGTTACAAAACAACTTGGTAGTTTTTTCGAGTTTTTTGGAACAAACTTTCTTGTTTTAGCTGGTCAGTTGGAAGAATTAGCAATTTGGAGATGATTCATAAGTTTATCTCAAAATCGACAAAAATGCAAATGTTACAAATATGCGATCATGGGCAGTGCTGGCTTTATGTCAGTTCCATTTTTTAGCTCTGAGGAGGAACACAGGAGCATTATAAAACCTAAAGAGTTGTGGTTTTATATTGGAATTCAAAACGTAGTTCTCAAGTACTCTTGCGGATCTAATTAAATGACAACTGAATAAAACCAAAATAAAACTTTAAACATTTCTATATGCCGTAATAAAACCTCTATAAAACTAGCATAAATCTTCGAAGCATTGAGATTGTTACTTGGGATGACATGATCGAGTCTCATCAGCATCTCTCCAGTCACCACTGCATTGCGGCAAGTTTGGGCATCGGATGGACCAATGCCGACTTCCGAAAGGAGTACTGTGCGAGGACTGTGGATTCCGAGGTTATCCGTCCAACAATTGTCCATTTGCGTAAAAAACGCCATCGTAGCGAGCCAAAACCGCCGGCCGCTGAACCAAAACTTCTAGGAGTGAAACCTCCCGCTTGTTTCGAGCCGACTTCGGATGAGCTGTACCAGGTATCTCCGGCTTCGTTCACCATTTCGTTTCCATTTCCCGATAATCGTCCGTATACTTCCGTACAAGTTTACGGTGTAAACTTTCGCGCTCTTCATGACAGCGGTAGTAATCTTACTCTGATCAATGACAGCGGTAATTTCCACTTCGGGATCCCGTCCGTCTACGCACAGCGAGCGAAGGAAGCGCTCAATGTCCGCGGACGAATTTATCCACCTTTTTCATGGAACGGTACGGTCAAGGTTGCTCCAACTCTGGTAGTTCTCAACCTGGCCATCAGCTGCATATGTGGCACGTATTTCTGGAATACCTTCAGTATCGAGCCAACAATCACTGATTGCGCCATGCTCAGAGGAGGAAATGAGCCACGAGCCACCACCGTCTCCGACTGTTCTGACTGCCACCGAGAAGCGAACCATAGAGCAGATCAATACGCTGTTTATAGCAGCCCGCCCCGGACGATTATCCATTACTCCGTTGGCGGAACACAAAATCGAACTTAGTGAAGAGTGGTGGAGAAAACCACCTGTTCGACGTCATGTGCCCTAAGACACAAGGTCTGGTGGGATGCTTACCCCTTGCCGCACCCTTGTCGAATCCTAGGCCAACTTCCGCGGGCGAAACACCTATCCACCGTGGACTTGTCGGAGGCCTTCCTACAAGTTCCGCTGGAGAAGTCTTCGATGAAGTATACGGCTTTCAGTGTGCAGGGCAAGGGGTTGTTCCAGTACACCCGGATGCCCTTTGATCTTGTCAACAGTCCTACTACGCTGGCAAAACCGATGGACCGAATTTTGTTCCACGGTGTACTGGAACCCTATGTCTTCGTCTACCTTGACGATATCGTCGTTGTAATAGAGACATTTGAGCATCACGTTCAGTTGCTGCGTGAAATTACGCATCGACTGATCAGAGCCAACCTTATGATAAACCTGGAGAAGTCTCAGTTCGGGGTGCCGGAGATTTCCTTCCTAGGATATCTCTTGAGCTCGGAAGGTTTGCGTGGAAATCCGGATAAGATCCGTCCGATCGTCGAGTACGAGAGACCGACCATGATCACCAAGCTCAGGAGATTCCTAGGAATGGCAAATTACTACCACCGGTTCATCCCGAACTTCAGCGAGACTTGCGGACCCCTGTAGGACCTCCTCAAGTTCAAATCCAAAGTCGCTGGTCTGATTCTGGAAAGCCGTCATCCAGACGGATGCCAGCGATGTCGCTGTTACGGGAGTGCTTACTCAGCTTACTGTTTACTGTAATTTCCTATTTATCCAGGAAGCTCACCACTCCTCAAAAGAATTACCAAGCTGCTGAGAAGGAAGGTCTAGCCGCCTTGCTCTCCATCGAAGCGCTTCGGGGGTACATCGAAGGTTACGACTTTACCTTAGTGACGGATGACGTTGACCCACATCTTAAAAACGAAGTGGTTGGGTCCCGGTGTAACCGGCGGAGCTTGGACTTTCAGCAGTTCGACATGACCGTAGTGCAACGGAAGGGCAAGCAAAATGTCGTTCCTGATGCATTATCGAGATGCATAGCATTAGTCCAAGATTCATCGACTTCTCTGTGGTACGCATCCTTAATGAATGAGGTCAGTAGCCGCCTTGACGACTTCGTCTTCTTCAAGGTTGAAGACGGCAGGCTTTACAAGTTCGTCACTTCCAGCAATGTACCTTTCGCCTCGCGATTCGAATGTTCTACCTGCAATGAGGTTAAGCCGTATTACGTCCAAACAACCCCGGAAATGGGGAAAATGCGCTGTGCGGTCCCGGCCGTGACAAATCATTTCGATGGATTTTGTTGGTCCATTGCCACGCAGTAGGAAGGAAAATCAGCACATTTTAGTGATTCACCCGATGAAAAAGCTGGATAGCTCAGCCATGTGTGTGATTTTGAAGAATCAGTGGTTCTACCGGAATTCTGTCCCTGAAACCATCATCACCGACAATGGCAGTACTTTCACTTCAAAGGACTTCAAAGAATTATTAGTCCATTTCAAAATACACAAATACACATACACTGGCTGAACTCCCGCTACCATTCGTAATCGAGTCCGGTCGAGCGCGTCCACCGGACAATAAACGCGGCCATACGCACTTATGTCTAGGAAGACCAGCTTGTATGGGATACGAAAGTGCCCGAAATTGAGCTTATGTTTAACACCAGTATCCACGCCTCGACCGGGTTCATTCCGTATTTTATTACCCACGGATAGAGATGTCGTAAAATCCCGATTAATCGATTAGTAACTAATCGATCACTTTCGATTCTTGTCGATTATTGAATCGATTAATCTTTGGATAGTAATCGATTCAAAATTAATCGATGATCACAAAAATGAATCGATTAATCGAAGTAATCAATTAATTTGCGACATCCTTATGATGTCGTAAAATCCTGATTAATCGATTAGTAACTAATCGATTACTCTAGATTCCTCTCGATTATTGAATCGATTATTCGTTGGGTAATAATCGAATCAAAATTAATCGATTATCACAACATTGAATCGATTAATCGAAGTAATCGATTAATTTGCGACATCTCTACCCACGGACAGAGATATCGGAGCAGCGGGGTCTATTTCGTCTATTTCGCCGCGGGGTTGGATTTTCCGTGGAAGAGAAAGTGGAAAGACTCAGACAGATGTTCACGAACATTCACGATGCCGTAAAAATCTCAAGACGTGTCCCGAAGCCGTTACAATCTGCGTAACCGTACGTTCTCCAAGTCCTTTGCGGTAGGACAGTTAGTCTACCGGAAGAACATGAAGCAGTTTTCGGCCGTCGAAAATTATAATGCCAAACTAGGCCGGCAATATCTACCCTGCCGGTGAAGGCTGAAATCGGCTCGCCCTCCTATGTGCTGGAGGACCTTAGCGGGAAAAACTTAGGAATCTAGCCAGCCGTTCACCTGAAACCAGGGTAGCTGCTATTTTGCTTTCTCTTCTCAACTAAATTCCCCTAGCAGAACTATTGAATATTCGGTAAAATTGCCCCTCACCGGAGAAAAACAAATAGAACAATAATATTAATGATTTGAGTGTATTACTTCTACGTAAAGTTAAACGATTTACAATGATATGGAAATGCTAATATCATCTTCCAAACTTAGACGTACATGTTCATGATAGAATCAGAGGCGAAAGTATAGAATTGATAGTTCCGTTAGAATACGGCAGGCACAAAGAAAGTTTTTATAGAAGTCGATTTGCAAGCGAGTGGAGGATTTATGATGGTATATATCGCACGACCGTTTTTCTGCCAAACTCCCGTATGAAGGGGAGGGAAGAATATCAGTGTGGAAGCTGATATATCTCTACTGGCAGAAGGAAGCTGGTTTGATTTGCTCATATGCTATTTTCTATCGACGAGTACTGTCTCTAAATTTCTAATATGACATCAGCATCTAGTCGAATAGGATTTTTATTGCGCAGTTCTGTTTTCTCCATGCGTCCGTCTCGTCACAACTTATTGAGCTGCCTCGGAGAGAACATAGCAGAGAAAGGCACTGCTGCTGTACCGTCGACCAACAACAGCTGATGATGGATGCCCCCACCAGGGTTAGTACACTAATTAATGACACAAATACACTCAAATCATTTTATTCACTAGCTGAGCATGGGTGAGAGTTAAGGTGAAGCGTTGTGACACTCAAATTTGTATGTAATTGTGCCATAAGAATCATCAACTGTGGATTTGTAGTGGTGGAAACTTCCAATACCAATTCAGTATGCATACATGTGGGATTATTTTTTTTAACATCCGACAACAGTAAACATTGCACGCATTCGCAAGAATTCAACCCAATTTAGGCGCAGTAATAATCAATACAGTCTAAGTATGGGATTCGCTGATGGAATTTGTTAGAAAAGCTGTTTATGCTGGCTGTTTATGTTTACATCCTCAACCGTTGTTGCCAGCTGCTCAAACGCACCAATAACAAGATCATTTTTTGCTCCGATTTTTCAATTTTTACAACGCACTTCAAAATAGACTCAATAAGATATTATTATTGTATCAATACCTAATGCGTTAGGAAAAGATTGATTAATTTTATCGATATTTTACATGATTCTGCTATGATTTCACAATAGTTCATATCGACATCACTGTCTGCTGCTGATCAATGATTGCTTGCATACGACGACGTGCCGAGTGTTGAAACCGGCGACGTCGTTGGCATGGTGCGTTACTGGGGGGAATTTTTTCACTTTGTTAACTTGCTTATATATCTTCCCTAAATTAGCGCTATGTGATAATATCCTTATATCGCCGCATAGATTGAACTTAGAACTAATTCAAGATTTACATTTTTAGTGAGAAGATGGTCAGGTATGTTGGCAATATAAGAATTAAATTTATCTGTGCATATCGGGGTGGGTGGGGTAGGTAATTATTTGACTGTGTTGGTAAGCCGCAAGGCAGCCATTCTGAATGACATGTCATGAAGCCTTAAGTGATCTGGTGGAAAAGAGTTCCTTTTATTAGAACAGACAAATCACTCCACCAGATCTAGTCAACTCGTAACCAAAAGAGAGCTGCAATAGCGTGAGCTCCTGACCAAGGCCTTTTTTTTCGTAGCCATACTTTTTAATTAAACGGTTTATGATCTGGTGGAAAAGAGCTCCTCTCATCCGAACGGACAAATCATTCCACCAAATCAGTTCACCGCTGAATTAAAAGAAAGCTACTTGGTGTAGAACCCATTATCCTTTCCAGTTGAGTAACCAGACTCTATTACGGAATGGTGTGGGATTTTATGAGAAAGAGTTACTCTCATAAGAACGGACAAAGTCGTTGATTTTTTGATCGCATACTACATCGGATAGATCATAAAGTCTTATCTCCCCTGGTCCATCTTACAGGGTAATCCGCAACGAGTATTGTTTTTGCATCAAAAGTGATGTCTTGTTGGATAGCGTTGTGTTCCTCATTTGTACATTGCGCAAGGTCTAAGTTGAAAACTAGGTATTGTCATCGTAAAAAGTAAAACAAAGCAAGCAACTATTCGCTTATTCTATATTTTGTGAATCAGTCGTTCCAAGATCGCTTCCTAGAGAGCTGCATCATCTCGTTATGGCCTAAACTCCAGCTGCATCACAAAGGTCCGGATCTGCATCGGACCAAGCACAATCTCGTATCCTTCGTTGCTTACATTCTTCAAGTTCTCAGAAGGCGACAGCTCGTCCTTCTTCGTCCGTGCTTCTCCGGTACTATTGAACGGATTAATGATATCCGCTCGTGTGACATGCTTCAAATAAGTCGGGTCTGCCTTGAACTGGAACCGTTTATTATCCTCCTTCCACTGATTGCCAGCGAGGGTAGTTTCTCGGATTTCTTCGATGCTGAAGGAGCGGAAGATGTCCTGAAGATTGAATCGAACCGGCTTGGAGTACGTAGGGTCTTCGCCCTTTTCCAGTAGGTGTTCGAAGCGAACCAGTAGACTGTTTTCCTTCCACGGTTCGAACGTCATCAGATTGACATTCAGCGGAAGGGATAATGATAGTGCTGAGTACTGAAATAGAATTAATTAAACTTTGCAATAATGACGATAGATTTAATAGGATCTCACGATATTGTTAAACCGCTTCTGCCAGTCCTCATACTTAAATTTGGACACGTCGCTGAAGAACACCCAATTCGGAAGTAAGACGTGGTTCTGTAAAAAGCGTTCCTTTGCTTGCATCGTGGGGCTGCTCGTGTCCTTCGATCCAAACATTACGAAGTGTTTGCCCCGAGCTACCAGCCCTCTACCGAAAGCCCGTTCGTCCAGAGCTTCCTCCACTCCGAACGCATCGTCATGCAGTAACCTTCTGTGAACCATCAACTCCAGAGAACCATCCTCCAGGCTGGATCCACCTTGTGCACGATCATTCAACACCGCCAGTCGTACTTTTTCATCTTCTAAAGCGATCTTCGCCGTCACCGGATAATAATTTCCAGCGACCGGTTCTTCCAAGTGCAACTCCCAAGTTTCTCGGTGATTCCGCTGCCGTTTGATCATTTCACGACCATTGGAATCTGTCCAGAATACCCCGTTGGACTGAGCTGCCGTGTAGAACCTTGAAACAATCTCCTTACCGACACGATCCTGTATCGGGATCGGACCAACCATCCATTCAAACTCCACGTGGCTCTCATCTGCGTAGACGCGAACCACCTGACTGACCCACTCGTTGAACACCTGATGCACCTCCTGAACCACATTTCCACGGTACACCTTCAGTTGAACAGTGTCGGTGAGAGCGGAATCCGATCCATTCGGTCGGAAGATGTAGGCACCGGAAGAACGATTTCTGAAAGCAACATTGTTTCCTAAAGCGGCTTCGTAATAAACGAAAGTCTGCCGCAATCGATGCGCAACACCATCCAAGGTGATGGTACTGAGAAAACCGTTCGAATCAAAACTGACATTGAGGTATTTGTTTCCGATTGTGATGTCTTCGGATTGCCACTGCGTGTGTGGTTGATCGGATTGTAGTTCTACTCTGGGGTGCGAAGGGTTATGCACGAAGTCTTCCACGGTTTCGATGATACGGGAAATGTAGTAGGACTTGTATCCGAGAGGAGGCAGCTCGTTTGCAAGAAAAACTAGTTCGTGACTTGCATTACTGAAGCGGTAGGAAAGGTCAAGTACGGGTTGGGGGACTGGAACCAATTGCGAAGGCGTCTCAACTCCACGATAGTCCTTCACAATGTACTTTTCGCCGGAAACTGGAAGTCGAACGTACTGATATCCGGAATGAGCAAGCGGATTGTACAACGTGACCATGAAGCTATCCTTCGATTCAGAAATTTCGCATAAACTGATATTCAGCAGGTGGCACGATGCAAACTCGAAAGTGAAGTTCTGTGTAGGGCCGTGAGCGTATCGTTTCTTCTTTTCCGCCGGGTCAGCAATTTGATTCAGAGCAACTTGAGTGTTCGCTCCGCAGGCCTCGATTGCCTCATGCAACATTCGGGAGTAATCATTTGCAACGTGCTGCTTCTCCGTGCCCGTGACGGCATCGTGATGCTGCATCACACCCATGGCCTCGCGAAGCACATTCAAATGCGGAGTGAAATGATTCTCCTTACTCGGAGCCAAGGCGGACAATTGTTTGCACACCTGAAGGAAGTGGTTTCCTACTCGTTCGAAACGCTTGACCGTGGGTCGAGAAGTGAAGTAACCGGTCCAGAATGCGTGCGGATCAGAGGCATATGGGAAGAAGTCATCGGTCTTGGTCGGCCACGTGATGTCAGCGTCGTGCAGGGCCTTCAGGTAGCAGGAAGGTGTAGAGTAAAAGACATTGACATTGGAACCGGTGGCCTGTTTGGCGTTCGTGTATCTGAAATGAAGCGTGGAGTTAGCAACCAGTTTTTAGCAAGCATGCAGAATTGTACTTTATGAGCTTATCTTGGTTCTTGAACCACATTTCAGCGTATTGATAGTGAAAGTCTTCACCCATCGTAAGTGCAATGTTTTTAGTGCGGTAAGACGAACTCATGTTATTTACAATGTTTATGAACAGGTCAACCTAAGTACATACGAGAAAGGCTTCAATTTTGTTTCACGGGCATATGCATCACACAAACAACATTATTGATTTAATCATAGATTTATAGCGGCCTTAATGCCATTTTAATGGCTACAAAAAAGCATAACTTCATCAATGTTGTTCCTTGTGTAGAAGAAACTGACCAATTTCTGGAGAAGACCAAACTCATAATTTAAGTAGACGTTATTTACGATGTGATTCGAAGAAACTTCCAGGAAAAAATGAAGGATTTTTTACCTTATCAGTTTATCCAAGTTTTTGAAGGAGACGTTAGCATCCATATAAGTGAAGTCCCCACCCATTGTCAAGATAACGTTGTTGGTCCTGTAGTGTTTGGCCTGAAGTTCTACATAATACAAGAACTTTTGTACCTTTAGATTCCAGAAATTGATCATTAGTTCTTGAAGTTTGTTTAACAAGTAACGACCTCACCTTAGTTTCCACGTTGTTCTCCGCACTGTAGGGGCTATCAATGAATGGTTCATCCGGACATAGAATATCAAAACAGAATCCCGGAGGGGGTTGATAAAGGTTGTACAATACTCCCGTAAACATGTCGGAATCCTCCAAATTTGCGCTCGATTTCCAGATCATTTCTGGATTTTTCTTAGCCAATCGCTCCTTTTTATCTTCATAATCCAACCTGCCGAAAAAGTAGCCATCAAATCCCATCTGAGCGAAAATCGAAGCCTGTTCCCGCGAATGACCAAATGGATCAATCTGCCACCCGATCCGAGGTCTTCCACACTCCCCGAAAGTATCGTTCAACCGCCTCAATCCCCACGTAAACTGATCGATGATGCTCTGGTAGTGCGTAGTGGCCTCGTCGTTCATACTCCACGCCCCTCCGATGAACTCCAGCCTTCCCTGATTGACCAGTTCCCGAACCTGGTCTTGCAATTCCGGCGTCTGCTCTGTCCACCACTTGAAAAAGAAAGCCGACTCCACGTAGATGAATCGCCTCGACGGATCTTTGAGCAGCGATTGGATCACCGAATCGAGAATGTACTGAACGCCTGCCTTCTGAATCGAAGTGCGACCTACGAAGAAATTGTTTTGTTCGCTTCTCACATTAATTAATCAATTAGAGTGCTTACTTCCGTAGTAGTACTGATCTAAGGTTTTGAGCCAGCCGACATCGTCGTGGGTGTGCGGCACCAGATGGACATTCAGCATATCTTTCTTGATCTCTGGGCATGACTGCAACGAAATAATGGCAAAGAGGAATTCAATGAGGGTTGTTTAAAGTCAAGAGAAGGTTCTCATCGTTCGTAACATTGAGCATGGAACATTTAACAAGTAGATCCATTATCTTCGAACGATTACTTTATTAAACACATTTTGTTTCAATACGTTCGCTTCTATTGAGGGTTGGCGACTGTTTGTAAACAGCCATCGGCAACGAAGCTGATAACTTACGCTGATTAAAGCAGATGTTCGAAGAATAGAGGCACCGCAAGAAATGCATAAAAGACATACATTATGCTGGTGTATGCAGTTTTAATAATGCCACGGACATCAAATGCGGGTTGGCCATGAACATTAAATAAGGCCAATTGGTTTGTTGTAGATAAAGTGCACATGTGATTGCGGCGTCAAGAAACAAATGGAAACGACATAACATCGTGTTTATTTTTTTAATCCGATTTAGACAAATATTTTTATTGGACCTTCATGAAAAATAGTTTGTTATTAAAAGGGTTCATTATGTGGCATTTAATTGTTTTGTTCGCCTCTCACATTAATTAATCAATTAGTTTACATTTTGTATATTTTTGTTACATATAATTCCTCTGAAAATCGTTCGAAAATCCTTCTCATGTAATTGTATAAGGAGGAATTTATCTAGAATCCTCCCACTATTTTTTTTTAGGAAATTCACGAGGAAATTGCTTGCAGATTTCTTTTCTTCTCTCCAAGATTTACTTCTAGATATTTCTTTCGGCTATTCTCTCTTCAGGAAGAATCCGGCATTTCCTTCAGGAATGCATTCGAGAGTTCCGTCAAGAATACATGTTACATTTCGCACTTCATTGCATAATACTCACCCCTAGCTATAAATCAACCAATTTACTGCCGCAAGTCGAGCACATCTGTATATGGGCCTCTATATACAGATGTGCTCGACTTTCGGTTAGCGGCAGTTTAGATGTGTAAGGAATAACAACAAAACCTCTTGTTTAGCGAGTGTGGAGGTTCTGTTGGCAAGGAGGCAATCGGCTTCAGACAAATCACCGAAATTGTGAGATATACATTTTTTCTAATTATGTAAATAATTATCAATAAATATATTATTTCAGCTTTTTAGCTAATGAATTAAAAATATGTAATTTATTTGCTGTAAGCATCGGTTCGAAGCCACCAGCCAATAGCTTCCGCAACAATACATACGGAATTTCTTCCCAAAATTGTATCAGAAGTTTCTTCAAAAATTTCTGACGGAAATCCTCCGATTTAGCTCCATAATTTCACTTGTAAATCTATAAGAAATTCCTTCGGAAATTCTTCTAGGAACTTCTCCGGGCATTCCTCTCGGAGCTCTTCCTTTAATTCCTACGGGATTACTTCCAGGAAATTTTCCGGAAATACCTCCAAACATTCAATAGCAAAATCATCTAGCATTCCAATCTGGAATTCTTTTGGCAATTACTTCAAAATATCCTTCTGTGGGGAATAAAGTGAGTCGGGAAAAAGGATTCGTATTTTTGGATTCACGATAAAAATAATGAAATAAACATAACTATTTTAAGGTGATTATAAAATGAAGCCCGTGGTGAATTTCAAATTCACCACACGTTTATCTACATACATTTCCAAAACCCCAAATCTGGCGTAATAGTTTTCGTACAGTGCCGAAACTCAAATTATGATTGTTCAGCATAACTAAGCAAACGATCTACCATTACTTCAGCCCCATACGCGTTATGGTTCTTTCATCTCGTGCTCTTGAAAAAAATATTGGAAAAGCACGTGGTTTACAAAATGGCCGATTTCTGGCTTCATTCTATAATCACCTTAAAATGACAATAATAAAAAAATTATAACGAATTTGAAATTGAACCGTAGTAGGCATTTGAAAGGCCAGTATTAAGGAGCTTATTAGAAGAAATTCGAAATTCAATCTTAGTAGGCTGGCAAGGAATTCTACATTGTTCGATCGAATGAAAATAAACGATGGTCATTCAGTGTTCATTTCTTGGAGCGTAAGCACGCTTTCCAATTTTAGGAGTTGAAGACAAATTTTCCGCTGATTGAAGAGCGAGGATTTGTAAGGTTACGACAATGACGCGGTCGTTGCTCCCTCCTAGGTAAGAAACTAGACTAGATGGATATGCAAAAAAAATGGCAAAAAAGTAAGGTAAGCCATAATATATGAGGCAAAAGAAAATGATAAGCCTCAGAGAAGCAAAATAGCAAAACAAATAGATAAGCTATAAATTTGACCATCAGAAGAGAATAGTAAGCCTCAAACAAGAAACGGAATGGCAAAAAATAAAGATAAGCCATTATAGGCAAAAGAGAAAGATAAGCCTCAGATGGAAAGACAAAATGGCAAAAAATAATGGTAAGCCATAGAGAAAAATGAAAATCTCATGACAATTTGGCAAAAAAAAAGGTAAGCCAAATCACTTCCTCGGTAAAAGACAGTGAGAAGTAATTCGAGATTTGGGCAATGTTGTGAAATTATCGAATTTGCAAAAACAAGTGGTATGAGGACGACGTTGAAAGAAGTAATGAGCATTCGAAAAATATTGGTCTTAGGTTTTACGTTTTGAGCAGCCTGACAAAGAAAAATAATCGTTCTATTACAAAGTAGGCGTGGATGGTCGCAACAAATTCAGATTACTGTTTGATGCGATTCTACAACTTACACGGTTGCGAATGTTAATGATCAACTTCAAGTGTATTCTCGTTGTTGGAAAAATGGATTAAAATAGTTCTGGTAGCGCTTATTTACATTATATACGTCAAGTTGTTCTCTAGGCGCTTGTTTACATTATATACTTCGGAATTAGTAGTTTTTATTCATGTACAATTTTCAAACCGTTTTATGGGGAGTGGTGGTACTGAGGTTAGAATGTTAACGAATATATATTGCAGGCAAATCTCTCAATTTTGGGTATAAAACAAGTTTTACTGTGCTTTTAATGTTTATTATGGCAACCATCTACAGACACGATCTAGAGTTAACCCTTGATGATTCGATTATGAAGGATTGGATATGAATAGGATTTGGATTTGGATTGGATTTGGATCGTATTTGGATTTGATTTGGATTGAATATGGATTCGATTTGGATCGGATTTGGATTGGTTTTGGATTGGATTCGGATTAGATTTGGATTGGATTTGGATCGGATTTGGATTGGATTCGGATTGGATTTGGGTTGGATTTGGATCGGATTTGAATTGGATTGGATTTGGATTGCATTCGGATTGGTTTGGATTGGTTTGGATCGGTTTGGATTGGTTTGGATTGAATTTGGATCGAATATGGATTGATTTTGGATCGGATTTGAATTGGTTTGGATTGGTTTGGATCGGTTTGGATTGGTTTGGATTAGATTTGGATTGGTTTGGATTGGTTTGGATTGGTTTGGATTGGTTTGGATTGGTTTGGATTGGTTTGGATTGGATTGAATTGGTTTGGATTGGTTTGGATTGGTTGGATTGAATTTGGTTTGGTTTGGATTGGTTTGGATTGGTTTGGATTAGATTTGGATTGGTTTGGATTGGTTTGGATTGGTTTGGATTGGTTTGGATTGGTTTGGATTGGGTTTGGATTGGTTTGGATTGGTTTGGATTGGTTTGGATTGGTTTGGATTAGATTTGGATTGGTTTGGATTGGTTTGGATTGGTTTGGATTGGATTGGTTTGGATTGGTTTAGATTGGTTTGGATTGGTTTGGATTGGATTGGTTTGGATTGGTTTGGATTGGTTTGGATCGATTTGGATTGGATTTGGATTGGTTTGGATTGGTTTGGATTGGTTTGGATTGGTTTGGATTGGTTTGGATTGGTTTGGTTGGTTTGGATTGGTTTGGATTGGTTTGGATTGGTTTGGATTGGTTTGGATTGGATTTGGATTGGTTTGGATTGGTTTGGATTGGTTTGGTTGGTTTGGATTGGTTTGGATTGGTTTGGATTGGTTTGGATTGGTTTGGATTGGTTTGGATTGGTTTGGATTGGTTTGGATTGGTTTGGATTGGTTTGGATTGGTTTGGATTGGTTTGGATTGATTTGGATTGGTTTGGATTGGTTTGGATTGGTTTGGATTGGTTTGGATTGGTTTGGATTGGTTTGGATTGGTTTGGATTGGTTTGGATTGGTTTGGATTGGTTTGGATTGGTTTGGATTGGTTTGGATTGGTTTGGATTGGTTTGGATTGGTTTGGATTGGTTTGGATTGGTTTGGATTGGTTTGGATTGAATTGGTTTGGATTGGTTTGGATTGGTTTGGATTGGTTTGGATTGGTTTGGATTGGTTTGAATTGGTTTGAATTGGTTTGGATTGGTTTGAATTGAATTTGGATTGGTTTAGATTGGTTTGGATAATATTTGGATTGGATTCGGATTGGATTTGTATTGGTTTTGGATAAGGATTGGATTTGGATTGGATTTGAATTGGTTTTAGATCGGATTGGATTTGGATTTTGATTGGATTGGATTGGATTTGGATTAGATTTGGATTTGGATTGGATTGGATTTGGATTAGATTTGGATTGGATAAATTCGTAGCTGTCATTAATATATAAATAACTGCGCCGGTATGAAATAAAGAATTCTTGTTTTCGTATTAACAACTCCAACTAATTTGCTTATCGGAAAAACAGTAATAGAGTAGAGACGGTGAATATTGTGGGGAATAAAGTGAGTCGGGAAAAAGGATTCGTATTTTGGATTCACGATAAAATAATGAAATAAACATAACTATTTTAAAATGACAATAATAAAAAATGATAACGTATTTGAAATTTAACCGTAGTAGGCATTTGAAATGCCAGCATACTAAGAATCTAATGAGAAGACATTTGAAATTCAATCTCAGTAGGCTGACAGGAATTCTATATTGTTCGATCGAATGAAAATAAACGATGGTCATTCAGTGTTCATTTCTTGGAGCGTAAGCACGCTTTCCAATTTTAGGAGTTGAAGACAAATTTTCCGCTGATTGAAGAGCGAGGATTTGTAAGGTTACGACACCTTCAAGAAATCCTCTAGAATTATCTTCATGAATTTCTCCTGGAATTCGTCCAAGTATTTCCCAGAAATTCTTACAGGTATTTTTCAGGAGTTTCTTCAGGTACTTCTCCAGGAATTCCTTCAGGAATTTCTCCGGGAGATTTTCCGCGGAAGTGTACTAGAATTCCTTCCGAACTTCACTCGAATTTACTCGGATATCTGCCAAGAGTTCTTCCAGAAATTTCTTCGGAACAATCCCAGAGATTTTCTTCAGCAATTAATCTGGGAATACTTTCAGGATTTCATCTGGGCATTTCTGCATTAATTCCTCCTGGTATTTTCCCGGGAATTCCTTCAGATATTTTTCGGAAATTCCTTCAGGAACTTCTCTAAGAATTATTTCAGGACTTCCATGTGGGAATTCCTCCGGACGTGCTTATGGGAGTTCCTCCGGGAGTTCTTCCAGGAGTTTTTCCAAGAAATTCTCCGGTAATACCTCCAGGAACTTTACAGGAATTCCTGGACGATATTTGGCAGTTTTGTTCTGTTCCGTTCCTCGTTCGCCCTCGTGCGGTATTGCAGCAATCTCGTCCATGCTGCATTCTTCTCTTCTACTAACTGCTCAAATTCGCCGTCATACCAGTCGTTTCTCTGATCCGGGGACACCGTGCCCAGTGCAGCGGTTGCGGTGCTACCAATGGCGGATCGAATATCTCTCCACCCATCTTCAAGAGACGCTGCGCCTAGCTGCTCTTCCGTTGGGAGTGCCACTTCCAGCTGCTGAACGTATTCTTGGGCTAGTCTACCGTCTTGTAGCCGCCCAATGTTAAGCCGCGGCGTCGGACTTCGACGCGTGTTGTACACCGTCCAGAGTTTTGAGCGCAGGCATACTGCAACGAGGTAGTGGTAGTGGTAGTGGTAGATTGGATTTGGATTGGATTTGGATTGGATTTGGATTGGATTGGATTTGGATTGGATTTGGATTGGATTTGGATTGGATTTGGATTGAATTTGGATTGGATTTGAATTGGATTTGAATTGGATTTGGATTGGATTTGAATTGGATTTGGATTGGATTTAGATTGGATTTGGATAATATTTGGATTGGATTTGGATTGGATTTGGATTGGATTTGGATTGGATTTGGATTGGATTTGGATTGGATTTGGATTGGATTTGGATAGGATTTGGATTGGATTTGGATTGGATTTGGATTAGATTTGGATTGGATTTGGATTGGATTTGGATTGGATTTGGATTGGATAAATTCGTAACTGTCATTAATATATAAATAACTGCGCTGGTATGGAATAAAGAATTCTTGTTTTCGTATTATCAACTCCAACTAATTTGCTTATCGGAAAAACAGTAATAGAGTAGAGACGGTGAATATTGTGGGGAATAAAGTGAGTCGGGAAAAAGGATTCGTATTTTTGGATTCACGATAAAAATAATGAAATAAACATAACTATTTTAAAATGACAATAATAAAAAAATGATAACGTATTTGAAATTTAACCGTAGTAGGCATTTGAAATGCCAGCATACTAAGAAGCTAATGAGAAGACATTTGAAATTCAATCTCAGTAGGCTGACAGGGAATTCTATATTGTTCGATCGAATGAAAATAAACGATGGTCATTCAGTGTTCATTTCTTGGAGCGTAAGCACGCTTTCCAATTTTAGGAGTTGAAGACAAATTTTCCGCTGATTGAAGAGCGAGGATTTGTAAGGTTACGACACCTTCAAGAAATCCTCTAGAATTATCTTCATGAATTTCTCCTGGAATTCGTCCAAGTATTTCCCCAGAAATTCTTACAGGTATTTTTTCGGGAGTTTCTTCAGGTACTTCTCCAGGAATTCCTTCAGGAATTTCTCCGGGAGATTTTCCGCGGAAGTGTACTAGAATTCCTTCCGAACTTCACTCGGAATTTACTCGGATATCTGCCAAGAGTTCTTCCAGAAATTTCTTCGGAACAATCCCCAGAGATTTTCTTCAGCAATTAATCTGGGAATACTTTCAGGATTTCATCTGGGAATTTCTGCATTAATTCCTCCTGGTATTTTTCTGGGAATTCCTTCAGATATTTTTTCGGAAATTCCTTTAGGAACTTCTCTAAGAATTATTTCAGGACTTTCATGTGGGAATTCCTCCGGACGTGCTTATGGGAGTTCCTCCGGGAGTTCTTCCAGGAGTTTTTTCCAAGAAATTCTCCGGTAATACCTCCAGGAACTTTACAGGGAATTCCTGGACGATATTTGGCAGTTTTGTTCTGTTCCGTACCTCGTTCGCCCTCGTGCGGTATTGCAGCAATCTCGTCCATGCTGCATTCTTCTCTTCTACTAACTGCTCACATTCGCCGTCATACCAGTCGTTTCTCTGATCCGGGGACACCGTGCCCAGTGCAGCGGTTGCGGTGCTACCAATGGCGGATCGAATATCTCTCCACCCATCTTCAAGAGACGCTGCGCCTAGCTGCTCTTCCGTTGGGAGTGCCACTTCCAGCTGCTGAACGTATTCTTGGGCTAGTCTACCGTCTTGTAGCCGCCCAATGTTAAGCCGCGGCGTCGGACTTCGACGCGTGTTGTACACCGTCGAGAGTTTTGAGCGCAGGCATACTGCAACGAGGTAGTGGTCGGATTCAATATTCGCACTGCGGTAAGTGCGGACTTTCGTTATGTCGGAGAAGAATTTACCGTCGATTAGCAAGTGGTCGATTTGGTTTACCGTTTCTTGGTTAGGTGATCTCCATGTGGCCTTGTGGATATTTTTGCGGGGAAAGAAGTTGCTTCGGACTACCATTCCGCGGGAGGCTGCGAAGTTTATGCATCGTTGGCCGTTGTCATTCGATACGGTGTGCAGACTATCTGGTCCGATGACCGGTCTATACATTTCCTCCCTTCCTACCTGCGCGTTCATGTCACCGATGACGATTTTGACGTAACGCATTGGGCATCCATCGTATGTCTGCTCCAGCTGTGCGTAGAACGCTTCTTTCTCGTCGTCGGGTCTCCCTTCGTGTGGGCAGTGCACGTTGATGATGCTATAGTTGAAGAAACGGCCTTTAATCCTCAGCTTGCACATCCTTGCGTTGATTGGCTGCCACCCAATCACGCGTTGGCGCATCTTACCCAGAACTATGAAGCCGGTTCCCAGCTCGTTGGTGGTGCCACAGCTTTGGTAGAAGGTAGCCGCTCGATGCCCGCTTTTCCACACTTTCTGTCCTGTCCAGCAAATCTCCTGCAGCGCCACGATGTCGAAGTTGCGGGGATATAATTCATCGTAGATCATCCTGTCGCAACCTACGAAACCTAGCGACTTGCAGTCCCATGTTCCAAGCTTGCAATCGTGATCCTTTATTCGTCGCCTAGGTCTTTGCCGATTATATCGAGTCGCATTATCTCTTATATTGTTCGTAATCATTGGTTTTTCAGGCGGCTTATTTGGCCTGCGCTTAGCTCCTGTCTCATCGGAGGGCCGTCGTGTCAGGGCTGTTTAGCGTCCCACCTAACACCAGGACTTGGGCTTGTGCGCTTTGAGCGGCACACGGTCGCTTTGGTGGGGCCTACTTGCGGATACATGCAGCTTTTTATAGGAATTTAACAGGGCCCACTGTCGAATCCCACCACATCCTAGGCAAGCCCCACAACTCGCAGATGGCCTGGGGAGGGATCGTCAAGCCCTTGGACATAGTCCGTGCTGCCCGTAAACCTTTATGCAACACATCATAAATTTATAAGTTATGGCTATTTATAGTAGTTTGTACTTCATGGGCCATATTTGGATTGATTAGAACCGGAATACTGTCCATGATCGCAAATTTGTAACATTTGCATTTTGGTTGATTTTCTAAATTGTTTCTCAATTCTCCCCACAAACTCAATCATTTTAAGCTTGTAGGAGAGAAAACACGTCTTGATCGCTTGGTAGTTTGGATAATAATGATTAGTTTATTGACAATCATATTTAGTCATAGATCTTCATATAGCAATGGCTACTGGGATCCTACATTCTCTCCCTTTTTTCATTACTTAATATTTATTATAATTATTTAGTTTGAATTTAATTTATATAGTTTATAATCATCTAAATGAGCTGGTTTCCGTTTTATTCTTCCAGTTGCTCTCTGCACTTCTGTTATTGGAGCTTCACTAGATCGTTTCCGATTTGCTGTCCGGTTCTTTTGTTGCTCCTTGTTTGATTGAGGTGTGGCTGTGATTTCGACATCTAGACCATCTGCAATAGATCGTATTAATAATATTTCTTTAAATTTAAAAGATATGATAGATTCAATTGAGATACCATTTTGGAGAAAATTCTGAGTCAGGGAGTTTTGATTAAGAAGAGGATTCTGACAAATTATTTTCTTCGCATGGTTGACATGCCTATTACAGACTACTCCGGTATCTTTATTCTGCAGATGCAATCTTGTTCCTTCTCTCTTTGTAACCAAATATTGTTGAGGATTGAATGTAGGTGTTAGTTTGTTCTTTTTGACTAAGTTTTTGACAACAACTGTGTCCCCAACATCAATGTTTGACATCTTAGCCCGTCGTTTCTTATTTGTGTAATTTCTTCCCTTTTCCTTGGCTAATCTATCATTTTCCATTGCTTGATTAACGTTTACTTTTCTCTGATTTCCTGGTATTTTGTCACGTATATTCCAGCCGAACATAAGTTCAGATGGTGAATAGTTCGTAATTGTGTGTGGTGTAGCACGATAGGCGTGTAAGAAATCTTGTAAGTCTGTTCTCCAGTTTCGACCCATTGTGACACTGATCCGAATTGTTTTGAGTAATGTGCGGTTTTGCCTTTCAACTAATCCATTTTGGAATGGGGCATATGGTACCGTGTGGTTTATGGTTATCCCGTTCAAGCGACAAAAATTTGAGAATTCTTCTGAAGAAAATGGCTGTCCATTGTCACAAACAAGGTTTTCAGGGTAACCGAATCTTGCAAAAACTTCACGCAGTTTAGTCACTGTATTCTTTGCTGTCATTGATGTGACGATTACTGTTTCAAGATATCTTGAAAAATAATCCGTGATTACTAGAAGATGCAGTCCGTCTATAACTTCAGTGAAATCAACTGCTACCTTTTCCCATGGCTTGTTAGGTACTTCTATCCTTGATATTGGTTCAGTGTTTGGCTCTGACACTAATACACATTCTGTACAGTCTTGAACAAAGCTATCTACCATTTGATCCATGCGAGTCCACCATACTTTTGATCTCAATCTTCGTTTCATAGATGATGCACCCAAGTGAGGGTTATGTGCAAGCTGTAAAATACGGTTCTGCAAAATCCTTGGTATCACGATTCTTTGGTCCTTCAGAAGTAAGCTACCGTCGCTAGTCAGACCATCACTTATCTTCCTATATCTATGTAAAGTCTTGGGCCATCGTCGCGGTGGAAATGGTAACCATTTAATTAGTTCTTGCAGTTCTATGTCCATTTTTGTGGCAGCGATTATGTCATCGACGGTTATTGAAATCGGGCACGAATCGGTAGCTACAGCTCTGATGATTCTCTCCGATTCCTCATCGAAACAATTTCCTCTGTCTGGAATGGATTGACACAACCGAGACAATGGATCGGCTATATTGTTTTTACCAGGACGATCAGTGGCGTAGCCAGAAAAATGGTCTGGGGGGGGTTTTCTGAACATTTTTTTTTTCGAAAAAAAAAATTTCTTCCAAAAATTTTGTCTCTGGGGGGGGTTTTGTACCCAAAACCACCCCCGTGGCTACGCCACTGAGGACGATACATGACTTTATAATCATAAGCCATCAACCGTAGTTTCCATCTTTCAATTCGTGGTGAAGGCTTTAATCTATCTCCAAAAATGGCAACCAATGGCTTATGGTCGGTGACCAACCAAAAATATTTTCCATATAGATAATAATGGAACTTTTCGCATGTCCATACGAGAGCTAGGGCTTCGCGTTCGGTTTGCGCATACTTTTGTTCAGTACTTGTTAAAGTTTTTGATGCAAAACAAATAATACGATATTCTCCAGATAATTTCTTTTGTACTAATACGGCACCAAGTCCAACTGGACTAGCATCTGCAATAATGTACGTATCGTCCTTTGGGTCATAGAAACCGAGTATGTCTTCGTTGAGTAGGATATTCTTTATCAGATCGAATTTTTCTTGGTGTATTGTTTCCCAAACAAATGGTGTGCCTTTACGTGTCAATAAATTAAGAGAGTATGTTATCGTGGCTAAGTTCGGAATATAGCGATGAACAAAGTTGATCAATCCCAAAAAACTTCGTAATTCTTCAGCTGATTTTGGTCTTTCCATTTTCTCAATTGCTTCTAATTTTGAACGTGAAACTGAAATACCTTAACCAGTAATGTGGTACCCTAGGAAATCAGTTTCTTCCACGCAGGTCTCTACTTTATCCGAATTTAACAAAATATTATATTGACGAAGACGTTCGTCAACTAGTTTAGTTCGAATACGCAATTCTTCCGTGCCTTTTGCAGGTATTGATATGTCGTCAATAAATATTATAAGCCATGGCATATCTGCGAATATCATGTCCATAACTTTTTGGAATAATTCTTGAGCTGCCGATAAACCAAACATCAACCGCTTATACCTCATTAATCCAATTAAAGAAATGAAAGTGGTGATATACCGACACTTTTTTTCAATAAATCTTGATGAAAAGCCTGTTTTATGTCAAGCTTTATAAATAATTGGTTTCTCCCGATTTTCCTTGACATGTTTCCAAGAATTGCTAAAGGATGCACTACACGAATCATAGCTTTGTTTGCCTCTCTGAAATCAATGATAATGCGAACTTCATTTGTGCTTTTACGCTTCACAAGTAGGGGTGAAACCCATTCGGAGGCTTCGCTAACCCGTTCAATAATATCCTGACTTTCTAGCTCTTTCAATTTGTTCAAAGTGAGCTCTTCAAGTGGAAATGGAATTCTACGCAAACTCTGACGGACTGGTGGAACCTTTTTATCAATTTTAATGCATACTTCAATTCCTAATCAGTTTAATAATTGTTTATTCAAGGATAATTACAATAAAGCTATTGCTTACCATTTATGCAAGGGAATGCACCATCATTGACTTCGAAGAGGAACTTCAACAATCCAAGTTCGACTGCTGTATTTCCGGAGAGAAGCGAGCACCTTCCATCACGGATTACGAAGAATTTAGTTCTTCGTGTCTTGCCATCGTACTTCACATCGGTTTCAACTTCTCCTAGCACTGTGAGCGGTTTGTTGGAGCCATAACTGTTGAAGGTTTTGCTGCTACCCTTTTTGATCGTATATGCTTCGAATCCAACGTTTTTCAGGATACGCCAATCCTCTTCACTCAGAATATCTTCATCGGCACCAGTGTCGATTACAAACGCCACAGGTACTCCTCCAACATCGATTTTAGCTGTTCGTTTACCGCCAAGATGGAATAGGTCGAAAACATCATCTTCATTATTTTCTGGGACAGTTTCATGTACTTCACGGACGAATCGTTTCTTCTTGGGGATTTCCGCGTTTTCGGTTGGCCTCGCCTTTTTCTTCTTTAGGAAACAACATCGTGCAAAGTGTCCAACTACTCCACAGCTTCGACATTTCTGCATCTTCGCTGGACAGGTCGGATCGCTTGATGAGTGTTGGTTGTCACATCGGGTGCATCTTGTACGAGCATGAAACTTTCTTCCGGTGTTGACTTTAAGAATGGATTCATTAATAGGATCAGTTTTGAGTTCAGCAGGTTCCATTTTTGATTTCGTTGCGGTATCCCAGGCAGCAAGTTGCAGATCAACAGACTCGTGTGTGCGCCCTAAGGTTAGCACCTGATCTAGCGTATAATCTTTTTCCAGAAATTTACGTCGAAGTTGTATATTTCTTGTTGTAGCAATCACCTGGTCTACTAGCATGTTATCAGTTTGGTCACCAAAATCACAGTAGGTCGCTTGTTTTTTCAGTCGAATAATAAAAGTGTCAAGTTTCTCGTTTGAGCCCGGTAGCATTTGACGAAACTTCTGCCTTTCATACGCTTTCGACATTCGTGGGACAAAATATTTGTCGAGCATTCGCGTCGCTATTTGATATCGATTTCCCAAAACATGGTCTTCATCAATTTGAATTTTTGTTATTATTTTGCGGACATCCGGACCACCGAACAACATCAAGGATTTGAATTTTTCTTCGTGGTCGTCGACATCCTTCCACATCAAATACGCATCGAAATGCTCTCGCCATTTCTCCCACCGTGATGCAGTCGAGCCTTCTGCATCTTCGACAAACGGCGGTATAAGATGGTTCACCTATTTTAGGAATGTTTTGGAATGTTAAATGCCACCGAGGATAGGAAACGGTAGACGTAAATTATTATCATTATGCAACGGAGCTACCCACACAAGTTATGTTTACGACTTTCGGGTTTTCCTCCTGCTCAACCTTTCTTGGTATCTTGCACAGAGTGTTACCATCGGTTTAGGAAGGGCTCATTGAAATAAGAGTATCAATAACTGACCTCTTCAACTTCAACGATCACAACCACTCTCCTACAACCATGGCCCGTGAGATTTTATCAATCTCGCATTTTATTCGAAACATTCAGTGAAGAGGTTTCACACTTGTACTCTGAGATTTCATTCATATTACAGTCTCATAGACTTGACCACTGGCTCCGGGTTCCCCAAAAAGAACATTATTTCTTAAAGAGTACTTCATCCCTAAGAGTAGTGTCAAAATTCAACGAGAAATCTTTCCTCAGAGTACCAAGTATCCTTTCCTCTCAGGAAAACTTTGTGGTCCGTTTTTTTTTCCGACAGCAAACATCATTTTGAATATCTACCATTGGCCAAGCCATCGCTCCGAAATAAATTTTCCAATTGATCTTCGTCGCCAAAATGTAGGAGAGAAAACACGTCTTGATCGCTTGGTAGTTTGGATAATAATGATTAGTTTATTGACAATCATATTTAGTCATAGATCTTCATATAGCAATGGCTACTGGGATCCTACAAAGCTTACCACAGATAAACAAGATAGTAAAACCTCACCTGTCATAAGTCGAGTCGACTAGTCGAGTCAAGTACGAGACACTGAAGACGGCCTTACTTTTGAGGTCGAAATACGTATCTGTCAAGATACAATTAAGTGGTGGAATTCAATGGGATTGTATAAACTCGTCTTATGACAGGTGAAAACATTCCACTAAAAAGCTCAAAATAATTTTCTTATCAAGATAGTAAAACCTATTTTAGTGTTGCATCCCACAAATGCAGTAAATTGAGCTTTCTAATCGATTCACAGGCTTTTTAGAAAATGAACACAAATGGGAGTGTTACAAATATGCGATCATGGGCAGTATACAGGCACACCCATCCAGTGAATGGCAGATTTTAATACAGTTCTGCAAAAGAACCTTACAGAAACTGTAAAACATTTGACATATGCATTTTCGGAAGATTTCAATACAACCGTTGTATTTAAATCTCGCATTTTTGGTTTATTTTTTGTACAGTATGTGTATAAAAATCTTACATTTCTTGTATTAAAACTTTTCAGAATTGTAGGGGAGACTGGGTAGACTTGATCCGCTTTTCTGATTTCTGATGTACCACAGGCAATAATAAATAAACATACGCGATTTCCACACAGACTCTCTAAGAAATATAGTATTTAACTTTACTGATGTATGACAGTCCTTAAATTATTGTTGTTATTAATACACAATCGATTTTTTGGAGTGCTGTCAAAAATCGACTTTTTGAATTTTCGGGGGAAATTCATCCCTCTCCAAGAACTTGCTTTGATAAAATTAGAAAGGTGCCCTCAGATTTTTAAAATATTTTTCCTTCAAAACACGCGCAATTTTCGAATTGCTGTGCGTATACATGAACGATTTTTGCCTTTCTCGTATACTAAGTATACGGTAAAGGCTATATGATCGCTCCAAAAACAAACTTTTTATAGAAGGCCCGGAGACCCATAGTGTTATATACCAATCGACTCAGTTCGACGAATTGAGGTGATGTCTGTGTGTGTGTGTGTGTGTGTGTGTGTGTGTGTGTGTGTGTGTGTGTGTGTGTGTGTGTGTGCGCAAAACTACTCAAAAAATGTCACTCATTTTTCGGACACTTATCCTCAACCGATTTGCTCGCAACAAGTTGCATTCGACGCAGAATCCTGTCCCATTGTTTCCTATTTGAAATTGGCCAGATCGGACTATGGGATCGGAAGTTATGGCCAAAATACAAATTCATACAAAAAAACCGCGTAAAAAATGTCACTCATTTTTCGGGCACTTATTCTCAACCGATTTGCTCGCAACAAGTTGCATTCGACGCAGAATCTTGTCCCATTGTTTCCTATTTGAAATTGGCCAGATTGAACTATGGGATCGAAAGTTATGGCCAAAATACAAATTCATACGAAAAAATCGCGTAAAAAATGTCACTCATTTTTTGGGCACTTATCCTCAACCGATTTGCTCGCAACAAGTTGCATTCGACGCAAAATCCTGTCCCATTATTTCCTATTGAAAATTGGTCAGGTCAGACTATGGGGTCGGAAGTTATGGCCAAAATACAAATTTATACGTAAAAATCGCGTAAAAAATGTCACTCATGTTTCGGGCACTTATCCTCAACCGATTTGCTCGCAACAAATTGCATTCGCAACAAGTTGCATTCGACGCAGAATCCTATCCCATTGTTTCCTATTGAAAATTGGCCAGGTCGGACTATGGGATCGGAAGTTATGGCCAAAATACAAATTTATACGTAAAAATCGCGTAAAAAATGTCACTCATTTTTCGGGCACTTATCCTCAACCGATTTGCTCGCAACAAATTGCATTCCACGCAGAATCCTTTCCCATTGTTTCCTATTGAAAATTGGGCAGGTAGGACTATGGGATTGGAAGTTATGGCCAAAATACAAATTTATACGTAAAAATCGCGTAAAAAATGTCACTCATGTTTCGGGCACTTATCCTCAACCGATTTGCTCGCAACAAGTTGCATTCGACGCAGAATCCTATCCCATTGTGTCCTATTGAAAATTGGGCAGGTAGGACTATGGGATTGGAAGTTATGGCCAAAATACAAATTTATACGTAAGAATCGCGTAAAAAATGTCACTCATTTTTCGGGCACTTATCCTCAACCGATTTGCTCGCAACAAATTGCATTCGACGCAGAATCCTTTCCCATTGTTTCCTATTGAAAATTGGCCAGGTCGAACTATGGGATTGGAAGTTATGGCCAAAATACAAATTTATACGTAAAAATCGCGTAAAAAATGTCACTCATGTTTCGGGCACTTATCCTCAACCGATTTGCTCGCAACAAATTGCATTCGCAACAATATGCATTCGACGCAGAATCCTATCCCATTGTTTCTTATTGAAAATTGGCCAGGTCGGACTATGGGATCGGAAGTTATGGCCAAAATACAAATTTATACGTAAAAATCGCGTAAAAAATGTCACTCATTTTTTGGGCACTTATCCTCAACCGATTTGCTCGCAACAAATTGCATTCCACGCAGAATCCTTTCCCATTGTTTCCTATCAAAAATTGGGCAGGTAGGACTATGGGATTGGAAGTTATGGCCAAAATACAAATTTATACGTAAAAATCGCGTAAAAAATGTCACTCATGTTTCGGGCACTTATCCTCAACCGATTTGCTCGCAACAAATTGCATTCGATGCAGAATCCTTTCCCATTGTTTCCTATCAAAAATTGACCAGGTCGGACTATGGGATCGGAAGTTATGGCCAAACCACCTTTTTTTAATAGAAAAATCAGAAAAGAAAAATGTCACTCATTTTCGGACACCTACCCTTGATCGATTTACACGCAACAAGTTGCATTCGACGCAGATTCCTGTCCCATTGCTTCCTATTGAAAATTGGCCATGTCGGACTATGGGATCGGAAGCTATGGCCGAAACACCATTTTTGCCTTTTGTTTACAAAGTATACAAAAAGGCTAAATGTTCGCTCCAAAACCAAACTTTTACAGAAGGCCTGGATATAACACTATGGGTTAGTGTTATATACCAATCGACTCAGCTCGATGAACTGAGATGATGTCTCTGTGTGTGTATGTATGTGTGTGCGCGCACTAAAAGTGCGAAAAGTTTAGCTCACTTTTTTGGTACTTATCCTCAACCTTTTTTTTTTTTTTGTTTCTTTATTAAAGTTATTTTTAAGATAGTACAAAGTTCATCACTGTTATCCTCAACCGATTTACTTGCAACAAATTCCATTCGACGCGGGATCCTGTCGTTTTGTTTACTATTGAAAATTTGGAAGATCGGACTATGGGCACAAAAATTATGGCCAATATGCTTTATGTTATAAAAAAGCGCGTAAAAAGTCTAGCTCATTTTTAATGCAATTACCCTCAATCGATTTACTCACAACAAATTGCATTGGACGCGGAATCCTATTCTATTATTTTCTATTGAAAATTGGCCAGCTTGGACCTTAGAAAATATGGCCAAAATACTTTTTGCCTTTCTTGTGCTACAAAGTTGTACCGAAAGGCTATTATTTCTCTCCGAAAACGAACCATCGGATGCTTCCACACTGATACACTTCCCTCCCTCTTCATACGGGAGTTTGGCAGAAGGACGGTCATGAGATTTATATCATAACAAATATTGCCCTCCGCTTCTTTTTGTGTAGTCAGAGCTTCAGTTTAACAAACATCCAAATGTGATATACTTAAAATATATAACTGGGTAAAATAAAACAGGGGTATGTACATCAAAAAGATTGGAAAAGGAAAAAAATTGTCGAAATTCTTATTAGCATATTGTAGATCAAGTTGAAAACCGAACCGAGATCTCGCGTTCTCAACTGGATCTACAATATCTTTGCTTGAAATAATCCGATTTTCAAGTTTTTCCGGCCTAGAAGTTTTTCTTTTTACTCTTAGCTACTAGCTCATCTACTTTCAAGCAAACACATTTTACGAAGGTCGAGAAAGGCACCATCACCGCTAGGTGGATTAATCTGGGTTTTTTTTATTGAATTCGACAGCACATGCAATTTTAAAATTTGAGGAGACTTGATCCCCTTTTTATGATATCTACGCAATAAATATTTTTTCCTGCCAAAACTTCATCACATCTGTCAAATCTACAAAAAATTAGAAGCCTGAAAACAGATTTTTTTTTTAAATTTTTTCGCCAAATTTTTGTATGGGTGACTAATGGGGGATCAAGTGTCCCCATATTGAGGCAATAACTTCAAATCCAAATATCCTAAAACTTTGATGGAATTTTGACATTTTCATCAGTACAGATCATTAAGCATATTTATGGCTTTGTGCTGTGAAAAAACGAAAGCATTCGGTCATTGTTATGAAAAGTAGTTCAAATTTTGCGTGGCCAATAAAAAAATCTTTGGGAAGGTCAAAACATACAAATCGCCCTGCAGAATAAATAAAGTTGTCAATCCAAAAAATAACTCACCACATAAAGGTCATTTGTTTAGAGGATCTATATTAAAAAATACGCTAGAACAAAACTACTTTAGTTCTCGATAAAACAGGGGGTGATCAAGTCTCCCCGGGGATCAAGTCTACCCACCTTCCCCTATATGTTGAACCAATTAGAATTATTGTACTGGAGAAAAATGTTACCCACAAAATGTAAAAGTATCATGTAATCCAAAAACTTTTGAAAACATGATGTTCATATTTTTTTTCTTTTTCAATAACTTCAAATTCTAATTGGAACTGGTAATTACATTATTGCAGTTATTCATTGAAAACTTTTCTATACCCACTAATTGCATGAATATGTATCTTTTGGAGCAATTACACTCCATACACAATCACGAGATTATTTTCCACATGGAAAAATCCTGGACTGGACCGAGAATCAAGCTCACCATCACCGGATTGGCGGTGTGACGGTATTGCTCGCAAGGCTAACTGGATACGGTGTTTGTCCATTTCCCAAAATTGACCCTTGAGCAAGTTCATCCGTCAACCAATCTCAATCTGTTCAAATATGCGTTGTGTCACATTGTAAACAATTCCAATCGGTTAAAATATGGTGCAGGAAGTACAAAACAATAATAAAATGCCACTACTTTTGAAATCATGAAGTTTGATATACCTCATAATAGAATTTGAGCGTTTTCCATAATTGACCCTTGAACCACAATCCTTGAGCAAATCCAATGCGCACGCCATGAGTCTGGCCAACAAATGATTATTTAAGGCTCAAATTACCGTCATCCAGTCATTGACGAGAAAGCACGCAAAAAAAACATAGAATGCCAGAACTTTCAAAATCATGAAGTTTGATATACCGCATGATGGTTTTTACTTATTGTAGCTAACACATTTTGAAAGACATTTCTGTGGTTAGGGTTTATCACGTGAGGCCTCTCGCAATGCCATTCATAAGAACTGCCTCGCGGCTCACCATCACAAACTTACAGCCACCCACCTTGTTAGCAGTGATATGATGATATAACCACGTTGTGGTAATTCAGGGAGGATATATAAGCAAGAAACCAAGTGAAAAAAGTAGAAGGTTGGTTCCGAGACACGACCGCCAATTGGACGTAGAATTACGTAAAATGTAGTGCATCCAATTTTGAAAATTTTTATATGTTTACTAAAGCTGATAACGACAACAAGACCGTAATTTTATTATTGTAAGAAAATTTCACCTGATAATTACTGACGCCAACATTAGTCATTCGATGATTGGTCGCTGAAACGCGATGGACGCCATTTTGCAGCGTTTCCAAACGACGAGTACCGACGGAAAATTTCTGCTATTGGCAAGCAATTATAATGTGCACTTTGAAAAATATTTGTCTCGGCTCATCCTTCTCTTGTGCAAAATGATGGTGCTGACAAGAATTGATTTGTTTTTAATAATGCGCCTTCCCAAGTAGCAACAAAACCGAAATCAAAATCTAGAGAAAGTTTCACTTCATTGATACTGACGGAAACGTCAACCACTTAAAGATTTGCCGCAGAAACGCGATAGACTCCATACTTGAGAATAAATTTTCGTAGCGCCTCCTTCCAACGAGCGCTTGCGCTGCTACCGACGCCAAGCGATTGTAATTTGCACTTTGAAGAAAATGTCTTGACCCTGGTATTGCACGGATGCACTGGCATCGCACGAACGAAAGGCGGAGCCAACGAGCCGACACCGAAGAATTCGACCGAGGAAGCAAGGCCTCAGTCTCAATTGATATCGGATAACGGCAAGTCGAGGTACAGTTTTCGCAACGACGACAGAACGACCAGAACGAAGCAACGAATAACGTCGAAAGCGATGTGCATCATGAACAGCTTCATGAACGACATCTTCGAGCGTATCGCGGGTGAGGCCTGGCGCACTACAACAAACGTCAAACGATCATCAGCCACGAGACTGAACTTCTTCAAACTTCGAGACTTCACTAGCTGCGAATTCACCCGTCTTACTTAATAAGATCTCTATTTAACATTGCTAGACAAATGACTGAGTTTTAAAAAGAATTTGAAGTGTCAAAATAATATTTTGGCTGCAGCTTCGAGGACCATGGCCCAATCTGAATAATTTTCAACCGATAACAATGGGACAGTATCGTCGAATGCAACTTGTGTCATGTAAATCGGTGAAGGATTAGTGACCAAAAAATGAGTGTTGGAGATGCATTTTTTGTATGAAAATTCTATTTTGGTCATAACTTCTGAGACCATAATCCGATCTGGCCTATTTTCGATAGGAAATAATGAGACAGGATTCTGCGTCGAATGCAACATGTTGCAAGTAGCGGCTGATGATAAGTGCCTAAAAATTATTGATACATACATACACACATGGTACATGGTCTTCGAGTCTTCTATAAAATGTTTGTTTTTGGAGCGAGCCTATAGCCTTTATGTATACTTAGTATACGAGAAAGGAAAAAGACAACTGCATTTTTCGCACTATAGTGAAAACTTATTTATTTCAAAATAAATCATTTCATCCACTTGAAAGAAAACTAATTATCATGGAGGGTAAAAAATGTTATAAGTTTATAATATCTAAAGTATATAAGTTTTAAAAATCTAAAATAAATCTTTCAATATCAAAAATTAGCAAAAATTAGGATCTTATCGACAAGTTGAGCAGAGTAAGAGACACTAAAGTAAGACTTACTATTATGGTTGAATGCTATAATTAGGAATTAAATGGTATGGTACTAAATGATGTTATATTTGAAGATATCACCTTATATCTTGTTGTTTTGGCTTTCTTCGTGCATGAATAATTAAATAAAACCTAGGCAAGTGACTGCAGTTTTTTATACCTACTTGAGAATCTACCCTCTCCCCATTCTTACCTTAAATCCGCACTTCTGACAATCACCGCGTTGATCCCTTGGATAGAACGCGTTCCCAGTGCGCCATTGCGGACTCGCCAAACCACTATCCACAAGGCAAACGATCACCATAACCACTGCAAGGATCACCAGCCTGGCTGAAACAATCATTGCTTATCGAATGATCGTTTTCACTTATAATCGTTCAAATAACCAACTCAGAACATTACATTCTGCAATCACTTCGAAAGTGCGTCGACCACAAATATTCCAGAAGTACGGTCACAAAATTGATGTATGAGGGATTAACAAAATGGAAATTAGTAGCAGAATCAGAATAGTATCACACAAAAATAACACAAAACTGATAAAGATTCTGAACCAAACGAAGAAAATAGAAATGAATTCCAAAGAGATCCGCGAAAGTAGAACCGTCATAAGCAAACAGTTACTGGCAACTGATTCGAGCAGACCCACCGGTGTGCTTTATTTTCAATCACGACGATTGCAGACAGCACTGTGTGCTTTCGCCTCTCTTGGCTTTCCATTGAGCCGTGATTTTCAGCAATTCAGCACGAACACAGGACAAGCCTCCCGGAATCCAAATTTAAATCTACGCACGTTTTCAAGTGCACATCACACAATACGGAAGAAACTGACATTTTTACACCATAATTCCAGCTTTGCTGCGTCGCAGCATGCCTGAAATAATTACAATGACAGTTGTGTGTTGTTTCCGTATTGAGTGGTTTGCCCTCGAAACGTTGGTGAATTAGGTTTTGCATTCTGGGAGGCTTGTCCCTAATGCTCGATAACGTTCAAGCGTAAATACTCCCGATCAACAATAAGACGGTGATTTGCTACCCGGTGCTTTAGATTTTTGTTTACAATTGCTTGAGCATGCTTGAGAATAATCACCGCAACGATTGATAAATTCACCTCTGGATCTATTTACTGGTGTTACATTGAAAAACATTTTCTAAAGAGGTAGGGGAACTGTACCGGTTTTGGCTATGTTCCTAATTTGGCCAATTTTGCGAATAATTCCAAAAATAAAGGAATTCGCGATGGTTTTATTAGTTCCAACAAAAGATATATCCCTCACGATTCAACGCTGCTTTCAGCTGATCGATTATTTTGGAAAAAATATGTATTTTCCAGGGTTGGCCAAATTAGGCACTAAGTTGGCCAAAACCGGTGCTCTTCCCCTACTTATCAACTAAAATCAACCTTTAACCGATCTTATTTTGAACGATTCCATCAAGTGCTGTTGATAAGATGTTCCCCATGATGAGGCGATCCAAAACAATATCGTAAACAATCATCACAATTTTCCAAAAGAAAATCAATACCAAATTTTCAAAACGACGTATCTGCTTTTGTAAACAAGGATTCAATTGTCGATTTGACGAATCTGATAGCACTCCCACGCAAATCAGCACCATCAACACGTAGGTAAAGGCTTCGGCTACCTGTTTAGAGTTTGAATCTTTGTTTACAAAAGCGGATAAGTCGTTTTGAAAATTTGGTATTGAAATATTTCTTCGATCATCAGCTTGAGATCGGCCTCAGCTACTGCTCATACTGTTAGTTCATTTTCTATAGTTTCCTTTCCAAATTGGTCACCACACCGATAACAGGCGCCGGCTGTACCTAATGCTTGTTATGATATTTTAGGGAGAAAAATGCGAACGGATGTAAGGTAAGTGACAAAAAAAAATCTAAATTTTGAGAAAAATGAGTGCGAAGTTTTTTTTCGTTCTATACAAATCGTATGAAAGTTGAAATATTTACAAATTTTTTTGCGAATTTTCAATTTTTTTTTGCAAATAACGTACAAACTATATCAAGATATTGCCGAATTGCTCTAAACCCAAAGCATTTTTCACTAACCCCCGCTAACCCCCACATTTAATTTGAATCATTTCGTTCAAAAGTACTTCAAGGCAGATCATCCGTGAGCCGGTGAGATTAAAGTTCACTCGGTTCTGTTGAACTCGCGTGAAAAATACGTAATCTGCCGTAATCTAAATACGTAAAAAATGTTGTCCACTATGACGAGGTCTTTTCCCTCTGGATTGTGATTACGTATTCGCGGATTTACCGAGTTCACTCCCAATTGAAATAGAAATTATCTTTACTCGTGCCATGTACATGTGCGCCTCAATTGAACTTGCCTTCCATTGATATGCAGAGAATGTATAAAATGCACACAATGTAGGAACAGCATATTCGTGCGAGAGAAGCGGGCGTAGGTATGATTGCGTTGTATGTAACGTTGATGATGGCGCTGAAGAATAGCGGATGAACTTAGTAGTGAAACAGTGCTATTGACCTTCCGGGACTCACACTGTTGTAAAAAGTGCAACACCTTCGAAAATAGCGCGCTTGTCGTCCACAAGAGCGGCGAGACTGCGTGAGCGTGCCGGGACCATGCGAGTCCCGGAAGGTTAATAGAGCTGCTTTCGGGTGCAAAAACATTTTTGTGTATAAGAAGATCTAAAGGATTTCGTTAAGCATGATTGGATCGCAGCAATCGACAGGCGCGGTTGGCTCCAATAGTTTTTCCTTTCACGAATTTTTCAATTTTCTCGAATTTAAAAAACAAATATTCTAGAGACACGCTTACAGTTCTTACAATAGTGATTTTTATGTGTGTAGTGCGATAGTGGACGGTATTTTAGGTAATTAAAATAAGCCTCCGTTCAGCTTGGCGCCGCCGGGCGGTCGTGGGTTTCGGGAGATTCTGTTAAGAAGAGGGACCGAATGGCGGGTCCCTAGTGAAAGAGTGTTTTAATTGAGGAATTACTACGAAGGAGGAATAGGTGACGGTATTTCTTTTTTTTACATGAGTGAGTTGTCGAAACAACTCTCCGAATACGGAGAGAAGATGAAAATCATGGCGAAACATTTGAACTTTTTTTTAAGAATTGGAAGTGTTTTTAAAGAAATGTAACAGACAAAGGAATAGAAGAAAATAGAAAAGTTGTGTTGGATGTGTGGGAGTATACGAAGACTGACGTCCAAATTCCAATCAATCATAGTTAATGAATATCTATGAGTGTGGATGGAAATAAATAATTGTAATTTGTTTTAACGAGGTAAGCGATTCACAATTAATTATATAATTCAAATGAAATGGAGGACAAATGATCTGAGCTGTAATAAATTAGCCATGGATGTAAAATCAAATAACAACAAAAAAGGAATAATCAAATAATCTGTAAAGTTTTTTGTTTAGAAATTTACATTACATCATTCCAAATAACGAGTACCTAACAATTATAAAAATTTATATATACTTGAAATTGATGATTAAAATTGTAGAAGTGACAAATATTGAACAGTGATGTAAAATTACGAAGATAAAGCGTTATTCTATGAAATTGGATTTAAAATAGCATTCAGATCTCAATAAAACACAAGTATAACAAAAGTGTGACACTTTTCACGCATTTTATGAAAAATGCTTCAAATATTGATCTTTTTTATAAGAGCATTAATATATATGAAATATGAATGATGTCAAATTCTTTACAGTTTTGCATAATTTAGCTGATACAATTTGAACTTGAAATTTCCAAGAAATTTATAAATTAAACGTATACAAAATACCAAAACATAATATAAAATAAAAAAATATATAAAAACATAACTTTGAAAATATCAATTTAAAATAAGTACACATTAATAGCTGAATAATGTCTACCCTATAACAAAAACACTATTCACAATGTCAAACACTATTAATTATTTAGCTAAACAATCTTCATAAAGATGGAGAAAAGGATATCCCTTGTAGAATTGTGATCATGGTGAGAAACTAAACACCAAATAGGTAAGTGATCAATCTAATTTCAACCATATGGATAACAATCTTCTTAATATTCTGTATGAACCAAGCACTAAATACGTACAGAGCATCGTTTGCTGACTATTGCCACGGATATTGTGGGAGTCCCAGATATCCGGTTCAAGCTTTAGTTGGCAGTGGTGGCTCTTCTTGACCTTCTACTCCCCGAGTAGTCAGTACGAATAAGGGCGTCTATGCGATGTTTTGCTGCACCTGTTACGAACCCCTAGTACATCCCAATCCCTAAACATGATGAGACTTCTTGCCTCTAAAGTTATCCTTTTTTTGGTACTAGCCTTCGTAACGATAAGGGCACCATTAAGAAGCATTAGATTTGATCAAATTATTCGTAGTACTACTTATTCAACGCCCCCGGATGGGTGAGGGATAGAGGATGACACACACACACACACACAAAAACATTTTTGTGTATAAGAAAATTATTTTGAGTTTTAGTGGAATGTCTTCACTTGTCATAAAACGAGTTCGGGCTTCTTCTTCTTCAATGACTCTACATTCCAATTGGAACTTGGCCTGCTTTCGAATGTATCTTGTGTGGCAAAGTACAATGTATACACTATGCCCAGGGAGTCGAGAATGTATCCAACCCGAAAACATCCTAGACCGGATCGAGAATCGAACTCGCCATCTCCGGATTGGCAATCCTACGCCTTTGCTCGCAAGGCTACTGGCTACCTCAACAGTAAGGTTGTAAGTCGAGACAAGTACGAGACACTGAAGACGGCCTTATTGTTGAGGTCAAAATACGTGTGGTGGAATGGGAAAATACGAACTTGTCTTATGACAAGTGAACATATTTATGTTGATTTCTGCAAGCTAGCACCTCTGGTATCAGTTCCTAATAAAGCAAGCTTGTAAACTTGATCTTGATAAATATCCGGAGGACCGTTTCTGGGGCATGTGGAGGTCACAGAAGTCTTTCGTTATTGGTTGCACTCATATTTTGCCAGAATAGATGGTCCCTAAAAAACTGCGAAGCTTCTGAATTAACTTTTACGGATGTTCCGGATCTTCCGGAGGGCCATTTCGGGAGCATCTGGGGGTCACCGAAGACTTTCACTCACAATGCGCCAGAATGAATGGTTACCAAAAAATCGCGAAGCTCTGGGATTGACTTTTGAAATTGGCCATTTTACGGATGTTCCGCATCTTCCGAAGGATCGTTTCTGGGACAATTGGAGGTCACAGAAGACTTTCACTATTGATTGCACCCACGATTCACCAGGATGGATTGCTACGAGAAAAAATCTCGAAGCTCTGTGATAAACTTTTGGAATTGGGCAGAGGTGGAGATATATCAGCTTCCACACTGATATTCTCCCCTCCCCCCGCAAACGGGAGTTTGACAGAAGGAAGGTCGTGCAATATATACCATCACAAATATTGCCCTCCGCTCGGTTTCAATCGAGTTCTATAAAAAAAAAATTCTTCATGCCTGCCGTTTCCTAACGGTACACACAATTCTATACTTTCGCCTCTAATTCTATCATGAACATGTACGTCTAAGTTTGGAAGATGATATTAGCATTTCCATATCAAAGCAATTTGATGTTTCATAACACGAAACTCTGAATTAGGTGCCAAATTGAGAAGCTCAAACAGTACCTCTTTAGTACAGGTTCCTCGGGGATTAGAGACGACATTTTGGATGAATCACCCCATGGACTTGTTCTAGGAACCTACAGCTTTCGTTTGATGCCTAAAAATCGAAAATTGGTTGAAATTTGAGTTTTTGTGATTGTGATGAAATCTTGGGTCCAATTGGACCCCAATGCACAATGTGTAACTTTTTTCTAATGCATTAGGAAAGTTAAAGAGAACACACATGAAGTTAGTATAAATATAACCTTTTATATCCTAGCATTTGTTCCTAATAGAAGCCCTTGGCGTTACATATGATGCCACATAATTGGTGATGAGAAGACCTGTGCGCCGATTGAAATGAATCAAAAGTGCGGCCCAATCGGGTTGTACACAAAGGTGACGTAGAGCTACGTCGCTATACGAAATGGATGGTATTTGTCATCTTCGTTTGTGACTCTTTATCGATTTGTCGGCTGAAAGTGAAATTTTCTGGCAAGATTCTTTCGTTTTGTCATTGGAAATGAAATCGGTCCACTATTTTATACGAAAGAAGGTTGATCTGAGATAAATTTTCTTCAAAGTGCAAAACTTAATTGTTTGGCGACGACAGAAAGTCGCCCTTCGATAGCAGAATCACAAGCGCACGTCGGAAGTAGTAAATTTGTTCGAATGGATGAAATCACTAACATCAACTGAGCTACCACGCTAAACGCCGGTGCCACCGAAACAGTCCATTTTTGCAATCAAACCTTTCTGTTCAAGAAATGCTGGTCCTAAGAAGAACCAATTTTCTTTCCCCAATGTGCCTTTTCAATAAATAACTGCAACCAAACGCTTGTCGAAACATTGCGTTGAAATTTAACTTCATGCTGCTATTGTCCGACGGCCAAGGATGTTATCGATCATTTAGTAATTTGCGTTCGATCATTTAGTAGTTTGTCAACAACTAATTCCAGAAGCTGAATTTCAAAATGTGTTGTATGGTGGACTTCTAGTACGAAGGTTTTTCTGCAACTCTGCCTAATGGTTCGTTGTAAGCATTCAACTAATAACGGAGCTATAGCACTAGTTGCAGTAACTTAAACTAAATGATTGGAATTTTGTTATCATTTAGTTTAAGTTACTGATACTATAGCTATAGCTCCGTTACTAGTGGAATTCAAACAACGAACCATTAGTCAAAGTTGTAGAAAAACCTTCGCACTAGAAGTCCACCATACAACACATTTTGAAATTCAGCTTCTGGAACTAGTTGTTGACAAACTGCTAAATGATCGAACGCAAAATACTAAATGATCGATAACATCCTTGCCGACGGCCACTGGATGACTTTTCGCTAAGACGCCACCATTTGGAATCGCGGGATCGCAGCAGACGCCATTTTTGTAATCGTAATTTTTGTAATTTGTACACGTTTTTCTTCACATAAAATGCAAGTTCGTTTAGGACGAATGATCTCTAGCACCGACACGGCCACCACAAAAGCGATGATCCGTGCTGCTGTGTCCGCTCCGCTTCGTCCGCTCTGCGTGAAATCTTGTTCGAACTGAGGATTAGATCCAAACCCTAAAGTTGCTTGATATGGATGCAAGTTGCTTGCGATGAATGTACGTGATTGGTTGAGTTACCAATTTATAAAGTTTTGACCAATTATCGATAATAAATAGTTTAAAAAAGCGTCGACTAATCATTGATCGAATGGCCTAAAAAAAGTTCAAATCCACCGAGAAACGGCTGAGATATTAACATCCAAAATCTATCATATTTTCGGGACGGTCTCCGATTTTTGCAATCGCAAAGTGTACCCGAATATAGAAAAGACAGACATATGTCCTACGTCAAAATCCAACCCGAAAAATTCCTATACCGGACCGGGAATCGAACTCAGTCACATTCAGCTGGGGCGGTGCGCTGCTATTTTTTGACCGCGCCGCCGGCAAATTTTAATTTGGTTTTGAGGGCTCATATCCGTCCCTCAATTTGATAGAAGAAAAATTCCGTTCAAACCCTCACACATTTGAAAAATTTCGGCTGCGCCGCTAAAAAAGAAGGACTGTACTTGTACATAGAACCTCTTTTTACGTCACTTGTTGGGAGCACGTAAAACGAAAATGATAAAAAAAAGTGTTCATATTAGTGGAACTGTCCCGCTCTCCATCTCACAGAACATCAGGGTTTGCAGAAATCGCTCTCAATAGATAATGAACAACGATAAAAGAGAGGCAAAAACCTCTTCGAATGAAGACAAGCCATGAGAACAAAAGCACAGAAAACCAGACGTAACACTAGAGAAATCATCATCGACCATGACTTCAACGATCAATTTGAATTTGATTGATTGCGCGTTTACAACTAGAAGCGCAATGGTCCTTCGAGTTTGACATTTCACTCTAGCGCCTTCTGGTGACAATGTCATACGAAACATTGTTTCGTGTAACATGGTCGCAAGATGGTGGTAGAGAAGTTGAGCGATGGATTTTTCATAAAAGTATTCAAGCTGTTACGTCTGTTTGTCTGTGACAAAAATATCGCACTTGTATACAAGTTGAAAAAAAAACTGATTTGGATAGGCGGCCCGCACCGAGGGGGTTTGATAAAACGCGTTGTTTTCGTTCATTTTATGTTGGGGACCATATTTTTTTCGCACACCTGTTGGACATACCTTCAACATGTGTTCCAACCCAAGAATTCCATGAAGTATAGGCCTTAAGATCTATACACGTAACGAAAGATCTATTAACTCCTTTTAGAAATGAAGCACTTGGTGATCATTTGAACCAAATTCTTTTTTAAATTTCCTTTTTCTGTCTAAAAATTTGATTTGAATGCATGTTCCATTCCAAGGAATCCAAGAATTGAAGTACAGACCTTAAAGTCAATACACGTAACAAAAAATCCTTTAGCTCCGTGTAGTTATGGAACATGTTCTTCGTAATCATTTGAACCAAATTTTATTTGAATTGACCTTTCTCTTCAAAAAATTTTTATTCGCTTAATCGATTCTTTAACTTATTTTACACTTACGTACCTGACCCCCAATTTCACGGAAAACTAAATTTTCAAAATGATGGTTCTCAGCAGCCTTGGATCGGAATTTGGTTCTGTTTTCTCCAATCGATCACAAAATTCCTATAATCCCAGTACTGTGCTAACCACCTGGTCCGTAAAAATGGCCACTGCCTGATCAAGCCGAAAACACGTCTTTCGACGTGTCAAGCTTCATGATTTTGCAAAACAAATTCATAGAAATGTGTTCTGAGGGTATTTGGACCATCTGATCCAAGGATGTTATCGATCATTTAGTAATTTGCGTTCGATCATTTAGTAGTTTGTGAATAACTCATTACAGAAGCTGAATTTCAAAATGTGTTGTATGGTGGACTTCTAGTGCGAAGTTTTTTCTACAACTCTGCCTAATGGATTGTTGTTAGAATTTCACTAATAACGAAGTTATAGCGCTAGTTGCAGTAGCTTTAACTAAATGATTGGAATTTTGTTATCATTTCGTCTAAGTTACTGATACTATGGCTATAACTCGGTTACTAATGGAATTCAAACAACGAACCATTTGGCAGAGTTGTAGAAAAACCTTCGCACTAGGAGTCCACCAAACAACACATTTTGAAATTCAGCTTCTGGAATGAGTTATTCACAAACTACTAAATGATCGAACGCAAATTACTAAATGATCGATAACATCCTTGATCTGATCATATACCGGGATGCCCTGGAATGCTGGTTTCCTGGTGGAAGTGGCCAGTTTTAGATCATTACTGAAACCTGGCTTGCGACGTATCAAACTTTATGATTTTTTAAAACAAGTCAATAGAAATTTGTTCGAAGGGATTTTGGTCATTCTGGTCACATTCCGGGGCGCCCTGGAATGTTGGTTTCCTGGGGGAAGTGGTCACATTTTTGATTCATACTGAAACCTGCCTTAAAGCGAATCAAACTTCATGATTTTCACTTGTCATAAGACGAGTTAATACAATCCCATTGAATTCCACCACTTAATTGTATCTTGACAGATACGTATTTTGACCTCAAATGTAAGGCCGTCTTCAGTGTCTCGTACTTGACTCGACTTGATGATTTCATGATTTTGCAAATCAAGTCTATATAATGTGTTCTGAGGGTATTTCGTCCATCTTGTCACATTCCGGGATGCCCTGGAATGCTGGCTCTCTGGGGGATCGAAAAGTGGCCACTTACTCCAGGGAACCAGCATTTCAGAGGTTTTCAGAATGTGACCAGTTGGACCAAATACTCTCATAAGAAATTTCTATTGACTTGGTTTGCAAAATCATAAAGTTTGATACGTTGCTAGCCAGGTTTCAGTAATTAGCATTAGCATTGAGCATTTCGCACAATTTCGTAGGTGGTACAAGCCAAGACATAAGGGCCCTCCTTTGCTTAGCGGTAATACACGCGGCTAAAAAGCAAGACCATGCTGAGGGTGGCTGGGTTCGATTCCTGGTGCCGGTCTAGGCAATTTTCGGCTCGGAAATTGCTTCGACTTCCCTGTGCATAAAAGTATCATCGCGTTAGCATCATGATAAACGAATGCAAAAATGGTACCTTGGCCTAGAAACCTCGCGGATAATAACTGTGGAAGTACTAAATGAACACTAAGCTGCGAGGTGGCAATGTCCCAATGGGGGTGTAATGCCAATAAGAAGAAGAAGAAGAAGAGAAAGAGGAGGAAGAAGAAGAAGAAGAAGAAGAAGAAGAAGAAGAAGACAAGACTAGAGTATGAGAGTAGCATCACTTTCATCCGTTACCACAGATATTGATTTGGGACTAATCACAATCTCTTAGATGAAAGCAATGCACTCTCCATTAGTCGAGATCTGTCTGTTTCAATATTGATCAAAATTTGGCCACTTTCCCCAGCGAACCAGCATTCCATGGTGTTCCGGAATGCGACCAGGCAGACCAAATACCCTCAGAACACATTTCGCTGAGCTTGTTTTACAAAATCATGAAGTTTGACATGTTCAAAGCAAGGTTTCGAAATTGATCAAAAAGTGGCCACTTCGCACTGGGAACCAGCATTCTAGGGTGTCCAAGAATATGACCAGATGAGCCAAATACTCTCAGAACACATTTTTTATGGACATGTTTTGCAAAATCATGAAGATTGACAAGTCGAAAGACGTGTTTCCGTGATCAAGCCGATCAGGCAGTGGCCATCCGGACCGGGAGTTCTCCCATCAATATCTCCGGAACCATGTCCATTTTCAAAACAATGACCAATGTCCCTGGAACTATAGGATTTTTTTTATCGATTGCAGAAAACAGAACCAAATTCCGATGCAAGACTGCTGAGAACCATTATTTTGAAAATTTAGTTTTCCGTGAAATGGGGGTCAGGAACATAAATGTTTCTCAAAGAATCCATTTTTTACTAGTTCGAAAAATTAAAACAAAAATCGAAGGGTGCTGTTTTTCATGTTTGGCCTTAATCAGTGCAATTCTTCAGGCTTGTGCACACATGCAGCACTTTTCCTTGTTTTGCTTTTGACTTTCATAATAGTTAGAGGCTTAAAAATTTTGAGTTGTTTGGAAAAGTTGATCTTAAATAAGTCAAAGAATCGACTGAAACAATAAAAACGACACGAAGTTTTTGACGGGAAGGGTCGATTGAATGCCTGTTCCAATATAAGTCACCCAAGATTTTTTAGAATTGGATTACAGGTCTTAAGGTCAATAAGCATAATGAAAGATCTATTTGCTCCTCTTAGAAATGAACATGCGGTTAGTGATCATCTTCTTCTTAGCAGCATTACATCCCTCACTGGGACATTACCGCTCGGCAGGTTAGTGTTCATTTAGAACTTTCACAGTTGTTTCCTACACCAAGTTACCATTTTTGCATTCGTATATCACGATGCTAACACGATGATACTTTCAAGGCCAGAGTAGTTGAGAAAATTAGATCGGAAATTCTAGACCAGATCGGAAATCGAACCCAGCCACCTTTTGCATGGTCTTGCTTTGGAGCCGCGTGCAGACCTTAAAGCCTAAATTCCAGAGAATTCTTGGATGAACTTAATTGGATTAAATTGTTGAACGCTCATCCAATTTAATTCTAGGGAACACAATCAGCATAAAAGATTAAAAAAAGCTGGCAGCTCTCAAAGAGGTAAAGGCCTATACTCGAGAGAATTCTTGTATGAACTGGGATGCAATAAATGTTGGAGGAATATCCATTTTTGTCTATGTCAGTAGGGCCGAGTCTTTTCTTATTATTCGTGAAAATTGGAGAACGATCCGTTGCTCGAAAGAAGCTTAAGAACCGAGAAGCTTCTGGCTCATTGTAGTTTAACGACGCGGGACACAACGTCGGACAGAAACATATACTCTTAGTTGTTTAATCAAACTCAATACCCTCTCTATGGTATGTTTTGACCCTTCCTTCGAAAGTGTCTATAATTTCACTTTGTATGCGTTACGCAGGCGTGTTATGTATTAATCTATCAATAAACCTCTTGAATTATGAAATAAAATGTATGGCAATTGAAACAAATTCACATTAATATTGAAAATATAATTACAACAAGTGATATGATATGAAAATGTGCTTATTTTTTGGATTTGTTTCAAAGAAACAATCGATTTTAATTGAGGAACAGATAGAAGCATGTACCACTATAAGACCTACTTTTTGACCCCGGAACCTAAAAGCTCGGGTTCGGAGGGAAACCGGCAGCAGACCCCAGACTGCTGGTCTAGAGCCAACGGCAGTCCGTGGGGTGGGTGCTCAAGACCTCTTTTGGATTCCGGGTCTCAGGGCGTACGGACGCGGGGGAGCTTTCGGATCACGGGAATCTAACTTACGCAAATTACTCACGGTCGGACTTGGTTTTATTGAGGCAATCGTAGCGGGGGCTTCGTTGGTGTCGGCAGTAATCCAATAAAGTGTGCGGCTGAGAAGAATACGGCCCGGATGCGATTGCGTCCTAGCGATCGTCGTATGGTGGAACAACTAGAAATCACGTGGACTAGCGGTAGCTTTGTCGGATCCGGTGGAAATCCACCGGACGATGGTTGGTTTGGTATAATCCCGTATCGGCGATCGTCGAATGATGCTGAGGGCCACGAGCATCGACAGCCGTATCAACGACGGTAATCAACGAAGGGTGGGGCACTGGAAAGCAAACCAGCGGCCTCAAGGGTGGAAGGTCGATCTTCACTGACGCTTGTTTCTCTTGTTGAAATCCAAATGGCGGCCGCGTCGATGATGAGATGGCTTGACAATCACGTAGACCAGCCGGGGCTCGCCGGCAACGGGCTTGAAAATCTCGGAATTCAGAGAATGGCGGTCCCGGGAGTGATTCCGGCGGGGAATCTTCGGTGGCTCCGTTTGATAAACCGACGCTGTTGAATATATCATCCGGAGGTACGGGGATGACCACGGAGTGGCTAACTCCGAATACACGGGCCACTATCAAAAACACTTGCACTGCAGATGTCCCGGGGCTTCGTCTTCAACGGTCCACTCGGGGCTCGGTTGGCCAAAACAGTCCTGAAATCTTCTGGTTCGAACTTGGGTGACAAAAACCCTCACTATCGCTTCACCAAATCGTCATAAAAAATGTGCTCCTTTGCGGACAGAAAAAAGCCAATCCTCCTTTGATGCTTTACAATTCGCAGGTTTACATCAACTGCCATACCAAGCGTTCACCAACACCTTCCCGCCCAAAACCGATAATCGCTTCTTTTCTCCTCCTCTTATATCCAGTTCAGTGGATCTCGTCACCCACTCAGCACCCAAATGATTTCATCGCACCTGGTGCGCGGGTGCGCCTCACGCACATATCGCCTGCCCCATGCGCGTCAATATAAAATGACCGTTAAAACTCGCGAATAAACTTTACAATTATTTACCCTATTTTCCCGCAATCATAATTCTAAATTATTTATTATTTGTTACCCGCCGGTAACATATCCCCCACTGGTCGGAGTTGAAGAAAGCGTGGAACAATTTTTTTCTTGGTTCAAATAATTCTATCTTTACGCTACTATGTTCAACAAAAAAAAAACGAAAACAAAACATCCTTGGAACGAAATCAGTGGCCACTAACAATAGACATGCATAACATCACTTACAATCTAATCGAGGAGCTGCCTACATTGGTTGTCTGCTACGACTGGATTGGATATACACAAAGAACCAGGCAACAGTTATCGGCCTCCTCAAAACAATTAACTTATCCGGAGCTCTCGCAGCGGAGCCCTAATTAATTCAAAAATAAACAAAACACATACTTTCCACAATATTATAAGACCGTTGAACACGACATTACTTTCTCGCACTGCGTCGACACGCGCCGGGGTATACTGCGGTACTGGTAGAGATCTCCAGCAGTGACCAGAGCGTGAGATAGATAATTTAATAAGAGCTCAGACTTCAGACGAACATCGCCGAAAAAGAGGCTGCATCACACGAAGGCAGTCTAAAATCACAGACAGTTGAACAGATCTCGCACAACGTGATCAGCTGGGCCGATCAATGTATACAAACATTTTTGATCGACCCTGTTTTTATGGTTGATAGCTATCATATTCCCGAGTGGTTTCACGACCAAGAAATCGGTTGGGGCAATCGGAATTAATCTCAATTTGTGTGGATCGAGGCCTCAGTTTGTCGATAACTGCCGATCGCACACGTTTGAATACGCGCGCAATTATTGTTAGATTTGTTTTTTTCGTAACGAACAAGGTTTGGACAGTGGGTATACAGTGAAAGCCTACTGCATCAACTACCATTGTACTACCCCGCGGAAAGCAATACAATGGGCTACAGCTGATACTCGGGCAAGAGATCTGTATGGTTTCCCTATGCAATTATTGAAAGTCAATAAAGGTTAAATAAAGCTTTGTTCCTTTCAGTTCGATGTATGGAGACAGATGTGACTCATTTTGGGCCTAGGCTGGCTTGAGCAAGTTTGCTGGCCATACACCTATGTTTCGCCCTTTTGAATCAGCCAGTTCGTACGATGACGACCCGTGTTTCGCGAGAACCGTGCAAGGTACGAATTGACTCCCTAACTTTGAGTTGTAAAATTCTTGCGAATTGGACAATTTAGTGTTTTTCTTGTAAACCGTTTGTCCGACTGAAAAAGGTTTAGCGGGTTGACGAGTTCGTAAATTATAGGTGTGAGCCGCCTCGGTATGGGCTTTCACCAGGTTTTTCTTCACCTGTGCGAAGAGCTTTGGCGTTTCTTCACGGATTCTAGCCAGCCGTGTCTCTACCGTTAATTCATCTTCGTTTTCAAACCTTCTATGTGTAGCCCCATCGAGTACTACTTCTTCACCTTTAGCAACTCGGAACGGACTGTATTGTGTCGAAGAATGAACTGTAGAATTGATTACCACTTCCACTTCGGCCAAACGAGTGTCCCAGTCTCGCTGGTTTTCCCTCGCATATGACCGAATGGAAGTGTTAATCGCTCGGTTCACCCGTTCGACAGGATTTGCCTGTGAATGGTATTTAGCTGTGTACCAGTGCTTAATGTTAAATCGGGTTAATAGGGTGTCAAATTCCTTTGACGTGAAAGTCGTTGCATTGTCCGACAATATAACCGCAGGAACGGAATTCCTGAAGAACCAGTGTCGAGTGAGCTCTGTGCATAGCGTCTTGGCACTTATTTTAGAAAATGGGTGCAACTGCACCCATTTGCTGAATAAGTCCATAGTTACTAGCACATATTGATTACCGGTTTTTGCACGCGGTAAGGGGCCGATGTAATCCAAAGCGATCACTTCCCACGGTCTTGATGGTACCCGCATGCTGCCCATGAGGGGTGTGGTTGCCGTGTTCGCAGGCTTAATTTCCTTGCACACCGAACAGTTTCGTATATAGGACCGAATATGGCTAACCATTTTCGGCCAGTAGTATTGTTGGCGTATCTTGGAAGTGGTTTTTTCTACTCCAATATGCATGAACTCATCATGGCATGACTTGAGGATCGAGTTTCGGGATTCGGGACTGGGAATCACTTTCCAATCATAGCGATGATCTGATAAATCATCGCTGAAAACATATTTCAGTAATTGTCCCTGACTAACGCGGAAGTCGGGATAGTCCTCTGGTTTGTTCTCGACGGCGATTCTCAAGTCATTATACCATGACGATGCGGTGTTTGTCGATACAGCCATCACACTACGGGACAGTGCATCAGGAACGACGTTTTCCCGGCCCCGCCTGTGCACTATTGTCATATCATACACCTGAAGTGAAAGACTCCAACGGCTAAGCCGTGAAGAAGTCTTCCATTTTGTTCGCATGATATACGTTAGCGCAGAGGAATCCGTTACCAGGACAAAGTGGCTGCCCTCTACGTACCCTCGGAAATGCTCTATTGACAGCAACGCCGCCAGGCCTTCTTTTTCTGTCGCGTGATAAGCCCGTTCTTGCGACGTGAGCTTTTTCGAAAAGTATTCGATCACTCGCTCTTGACCGTCGACCTTTTGGGTAAGCATACCGGCGATGGCATGATCGCTCGCGTCGGTATGGATTAGAAATTCCCGATCGAAATCGGGGCTTGACAAAATAGGAGCTGTAATCAGCTTTTCTTTAATAACCTGAAAGGCTTCTTCCGCTTCGGCGTTCCATCTCACAGTCTTCGTTTGAGATTTAAGAAGTTCCGTGAGAGGCGCTGTGGTTTTACTAAAATCGACGATAAATCGCCGATAATAGTTCGCCATACCAATGAAACGGCGAAGTTTTGTTACCGTTAACGGACGGTCGTATTCTACTACGGGCCTTATCTTTTCAGGGTCGATTCTCAGACCCTGAGAAGAAAGAATGTAGCCCAGAAAAGGGATCTCGCTCAGGCAGAAATGCGATTTTTCTAATTTGATTGAGAGGTTCGCTTCTCGTAATCGTCTCGCAACTTCCATGAGAAGCCGTGCGTGCTCCTCGAATGTCTCCGATACTATGACGATGTCGTCTAAGTATACGAAGACATTCGGTTCCAGTGCACCCTGGCCTAACACTCGGTTCATCAACCGAGACAGCGTTGCTGGACTGTTGATTAAACCGAATGGTAGGCGAGTGTACTGGAACATCCCCTTCCCTTGCACACTGAACGAACAGAATTTACGCGATTGCCGAGCCAACGGAATTTGTAAAAAGGCCTCAGTGAGGTCTATGGTTGAAAGGTAATTGGCTCGCGGTAGGCGTCCGAGAATTCGTCCAGGGTGCGGAAGGGGATAGGCGTCACGGACGGTCCTCTCATTTAACTTGCGAGCATCGAGACACAAACGTATCGCCCCCGACGCTTTTTTTATTGGTACAATATTCAACGACCAATCGGAGTTCGATTCCTCGATAATGCCTCGGTCGAGTAATCGATCGATCTCCGCAAATAAACTTTGCTGGATTTTTGGAGCAATCGGGTAGGGATACAACCTGATAGGCTTACTATTTTTACATTCTTCTTCAAGCACAATTTTGTGCTCACAGAGTGAAGTGGTCTCGAGGGTCTCAGCTTCCGCCACCTTAAACAACCTCTTGATTTCGGACAGCTTCTTTAACTGTGCCTCTGTTAAGATGTGCTCCGTTGGGACAAGACCGCATTCGATCTCCCCGCTCCCTTCTGAAATAGTAGCCAAGGATAGGTTTATTCGGAAAAGTTGCCAAAAATCCATCCCGCAAATGCAATCTTTTGTCAAGTTTGGGGCCACTAGAGTCCGTAAAACTCTTGTTTTGCCGTTAAAGGTGAACGGTATCATGACCTCCCCTAGAATTTCTAAGGGCGATCCATTAGCCGTTTGCAGTTCCACTTTGTGGAACGGCTCTCGGAGACAGACGTTCCTCAGTTTTCCAAAGATATGTGAACTGATAAACGATAAATTACTTCCGCAGTCGAGAAGCGCATTTACCGAAAGATCAAAAATTTTAAGTTTAGCGTGGGTCGGTTATCGGTCATTTGATTCAAGGTTATCTTGTGTATTTGGGGATATATCTCACCTTCATTCGTGGCGTCCAATCGACACGCGTATAAACGGTATAAATCGGGTAACCACGTGTTCGATGAGACTGCCCTTGGCGCATATGGAAGTCCCTGCGGCTTTAGGGATTCCCCTGCGAGTTTTTGCGCAGAATGGGCAGTTCTCCGTTGTGCAGCCGTTTACGGCCTCCCTTCTCCAGAATACTCTCCGTGGAACAGGGCATTTTGCCAGCTCATGTTCATCACCGCAATTGAAACACTCGAATTCACTTGGGGGTGTATATTCGGCCACCAGACGAGCCAGAAAACTGGATTTGCTACATCCCGGTTTCGGTTCTTTGGGCTGACTTTGGATATTTCCCCACTTTCCCGGCGAAATGGGTTTGGGTAGGGACTTGTTTTCCGTTCTACGGTTATTCTGAGGAGATTTAGGTTTCTTCTGCGTATGCTGATTCCTAGCCGAATCACTCTCGTTGTTCCGATTGTAGAATGTACGCGAGGATAAAGACGTCCCACCAGCGTTATTAATCGCACAAGTGTCTCGTTTAGGCGTACCAAATACTTTGGAGAAGGCTGAGAAGTCGGTGGCGTCGAGATCTTTCCCGATAGACATCAGTCCTTGGAGTGTGGTGATTCGTTTTCCTATCAAAGCTTTCCGACCATCATAGCGTAGATTTGTCTTCAAGACCTCTACTTTCTCAAGGTCAGACATTGGAATGCTCATGGCTTGGAAAAGCTTGCTCATTTGAAGATAATATTGTTGGAAGGACTCTCCTTTCTGTTGACGAGTCTGATAAATTTTCGTTCTGAGAACCGAATCCAGGTCAGGATGACGAAATTCTCTTTTCAATTCATCTTTGAGATGATGCCAATCTATCAGAGACTGTTGATTCCTTCGGGCGGTGTACCAACCTAGGGCTGGTCCATCGAGGAGATGGATGGCTGAATCAAATAAGTCGGCCACTGTGGCATGTTCCGAAATAGCCAACTGCTGGACATGGCTGAGGAACTCATTGAGTTCTAAACCATGATCAGTACCCGAATATTTCTTTATTTTCCACTGTGAGATGGGAGTCATCTTTCGTGGTGGAATCGTTGGTGGAGGGGCCGACGATGACAATGCTGCGGGAATGATAGGAGGGATCACTGGCGCAACTCTTGTTGGTATCGCACACGATTCGGTAGGGGGCATGGATGATGGCACACACTGAGCAAATTGAATACTTGAAGGGTGGATACGTGTGTTTGGAATTTTAGCTCCCATATCTAGCGGACTGAACGAAAAATTATCGATCTTCCGACAGTAGGAGTCATTTGAATTTGCCGTCGATGTGTTTTGACGGGGGTACGGCAGGCTACCTTGAACTGCATCAGTAGGTAAAACCCCACCCATGGGGTTCGCCGGTGAACTCCCGCTGATAGGAATTGGATCCAGTTCTTGTCGGTGCACCGCTGACGGAGCCACCAAAGTTGCACCAATTTCATTGAAATCAATCAAGGACCCGCCCCTTGGCTGGAGAGGGATAGTACCCGTCATTGGCCTTGTCGAGCGTGCCAGTTTGGGATCTATCAATGTTTTCGAAGAACCCACTTGGGTGGTTGGAATGTCCTCTACCAAAAAAGGGTTGGTCCTGTTCAGCGATAATCGGGGTGCCGGAGTAGGAGGTTTCCGAATTTCCTCCCTTAACCCATTCAACTGAGATGACATTGCCTTGAGGAGACTCCCAATATCTGTCATCGCTTTACTAAAATCATCTTTAGTGACAAAGTTCGACATATCCGGTTGCTTGGGAATAGTTCCAGTATACACCGGTCGCGAAGCGGTCGGCGCCGGTGTGTTGCTCCCTCCCGCCGCTTCTTCTCCCGGGTCATCTGACTCGGAACCAGATTCGGTGGTGAAGAACTGATCTTCAGTCCAGAAGTACTCTGAAAACAGTTCGAGTACTCTGTTAAAATCTTCATTGCCTTGAGTTTTGAACTCACCCACTGCGTGATTTTTGATCACCGCTAGTCGATGGCCCAGATGTAACAAGCGGGACTTACAAAAGGGTACCCGCGCTACAGGATTAGACTTCAAAACTATCTGTAGCTCAGCAAAAATTTTCTTGCATGCTTGTAAATCAATCTCTGGATCCATATCATAATGGATAATAAATTCATGTCCTTCTTTTTCTTCCTTCAGGATTTGTTTTAAACGACGGCGTCTTTTGCAACGCGACTCGTCATCTCCGATGACGATGTTGCGTAAAAACAATTCATAGTCGAGCTCCCCCGGCTCGAGGTGGTCAACGCGCATATTACGGTACAGTAACCCGAAATCAGGGCCAGACACCGATAAACGTGGCATTCTGGTGCGGATCATGTGAATAAATGTGGAAATTATTGGACGAATTTTGATTCAACAACCGAAAAAGAACATCTACATAGGCTTTTCAAGCGCCAACAAACTCAGAACAAATTTGATTGAAATTGATTCTTCCTGCACAATTGAAGCTGTCTTTGGTTATCCTTTCACCTTATAACACAACACCCAATCGGCCTCACCACGTGGTTCAAACTAACCACCGCGAATCTAATCAAGAGCCACTAATTTCGCACCAAAAATGTGACCAGTGTGGATAATTTACAGAAAAGTTTCAATTTATTGAAAACTCCCCCAACGTACAGAAGGAAAAGATATCCGGAGATATTTTTCCCCTCCTGAGAACCTTCTCAAAGTTTTTAGTTGGGCGCCAGGTATAAGACCTACTTTTTGACCCCGGAACCTAAAAGCTCGGGTTCGGAGGGAAACCGGCAGCAGACCCCAGACTGCTGGTCTAGAGCCAACGGCAGTCCGTGGGGTGGGTGCTCAAGACCTCTTTTGGATTCCGGGTCTCAGGGCGTACGGACGCGGGGGAGCTTTCGGATCACGGGAACCTAACTTACGCAAATTACTCACGGTCGGACTTGGTTTTATTGAGGCAATCGTAGCGGGGCTTCGTTGGTGTCGGCAGTATTCCAATAAAGTGTGCGGCTGAGAAGAATACGGCCCGGATGCGATCGCGTCCTAGCGATCGTCGTATGGTGGAACAACTGGAAATCACGTGGACTAGCGGTAGCTTTGTCGGATCCGGTGGAAATCCACCGGACGATGGTTGGTTTGGTATAATCCCGTATCGGCGATCGTCGAATGATGCTGAGGGCCACGAGCATCGACAGCCGTATCAACGACGGTAATCAACGAAGGGTGGGGCACTGGAAAGCAAACCAGCGGCCTCAAGGGTGGAAGGTCGATCTTCACTGACGCTTGTTTCTCTTGTTGAAATCCAAATGGCGGCCGCGTCGATGATGAGATGGCTTGACAATCACGTAGACCAGCCGGGGCTCGCCGGCAACGGGCTTGAAAATCTCGGAATTCAGAGAATGGCGGTCCCGGGAGTGATTCCGGCGGGGAATCTTCGGTGGCTCCGTTTGATAAACCGACGCTGTTGAATATATCATCCGGAGGTACGGGGATGACCACGGAGTGGCTAACTCCGAATACACGGGCCACTATCAAAAACACTTGCACTGCAGATGTCCCGGGGCTTCGTCTTCAACGGTCCACTCAGGGCTCAGTTGGCCAAAACAGTCCCGAAATCTTCTGGTTCGAACTTGGGTGACAAAAACCCTCACTATCGCTTCACCAAATCGTCATAAAAAATGTGCTCCTTTGCGGACAGAAAAAAGCCAATCCTCCTTTGATGCTTTACAATTCGCAGGTTTACATCAACTGCCATACCAAGCGTTCACCAACACCTTCCCGCCCAAAACCGATAATCGCTTCTTTTCTCCTCCTCTTATATCCAGTTCAGTGGATCTCGTCACCCACTCAGCACCCAAATGATTTCATCGCACCTGGTGCGCGGGTGCGCCTCACGCACATATCGCCTGCCCCATGCGCGTCAATATAAAATGACCGTTAAAACTCGCGAATAAACTTTACAATTATTTACCCTATTTTCCCGCAATCATAATTCTAAATTATTTATTATTTGTTACCCGCCGGTAACACCACAAAACCTTCTCAGAAAAGCAAAAACGTAAAAATTTGAAAAGATTTCAAAAATTTGTTTAGTGGAAGCTAGATAACAAATGTGAGCATGTTTTGAGATACTAATAGACCACATATATGCATGTATGTGTGCGTATGTGTGCAAATTCCAAAATTTACTACCATATAAATCTCGCTCATTTTTAAGGTATTAAACATCATTAGTTTTACAAAATTAGGCAGCCATAAGGCAAAATATATGTTATTATTGAACGCTATTGAGTTTCGTTCAGATCAATGACTGTTTAAGTTAGTTCTGGATTAATTAATATCAAGGTCTCTGGAAATTACGAGTATACATGCTGCCAGCGTTACGATAGTATCTAACCAACCATGTTACCACATGTTACAATAGCTATTCAATCCGACGAGCGCCTGATAGATAGTCAACCTGACGTACAGTGCGGAATCATTCGTTTTGTTGTCACTCATCCCATGGAATCCGCCTTTTGGTAGGCAATTAATTTGTCTTTTACACTTTCAATCGCCGTGGGAGGTTGAGTAGTTTTATCTCGTTTTAAATAGGGGTAATGACGGCTTTGGCATGTTTTGTTCTATTATTGGCAGGGTTTTTTTATGACTGATTATGCTCAAATTTGGCCCAAACATTCTTTGCATATCAAAGAATATTGTGGCCAAATTTCATAAAATTCGGTCGACAAAAACCCCCCTGCCAATAATAGAACAAAACCTGCCGTCTGTTCCCCTACTGGAGTCTGAAAATATTTCCTTTTAATTAAGGAAGGGTCGAAATCTCACTGTAGGTGGATTAATCTGTGGTTTTTTTTTTAAAGAAACCTGATTTTATTACTGATCACAGACATTTTGATGTAATGTGATGTAAGGTGCCATCAGATGGTGCAATACGGTGATCAACGTAGCATTTCTGGCAATGAAAATGAACATTAAACCATTTCATACAAAAGAACTAGAAATATTAGCAAACACCTTTTTACATAGCTGGTACCAAACCATAAAATCCACCTGATACCATTTTTAAGAAACCCTTCCTGGGAAATTTCTTTCCTCGGAAATCTGAAGAATCCATTTTTGAGAGCTCCGCCACCAGCGATGCTTTCTGCAGGAACTCTGGGGAACTACTCTTCCAAGCAGTGGCGTAGCCACGGGGGTGGTTTTGGGCATAACCCCCCCCCCCAGAGACAGCATTTTTAGAAGAAATTTTTTTTTCGAAAAAAAAAGTGTTCAGAAAACCCCCCCCAGACCAATTTTTTGGCTACACCACTAGTTCCAAGCATTCTGGAGAATTCCCACTCCCACTGGATTTTGAGGAATTGCTCCTTCAAGAATTGTGGAGACTTTTTCTTGAATTCTGAGCAAATCCTCTCCCAGGAATTCTGGGAAACTGAATGTCCAATCATTCTGGGTTCTTCCATCTCCATGAATTCTGGGGAATTCCTTCTTCAGGAATTCTAAGGATTTCAGAAGCTCGAGAAATTTCATCCTACAAGAATTCGTTCTACAAAAACTCTTCGGAATTATCATTCAAAAATGTTGGGGAATTACCCCTCCAAAAGGTCAGGGCATTTCCTCTTGCTGGAATTTTGAGAAATCCATTCTCCAAAGATTAAGAGGAATTCCTCCTTCAGGAATTTTTAAAAAAATAATTGCTTCCTCACGAATTATAAGGAAATCTTCTCCTATGAATAATAGGAAATTCCTTCGAAATGGCTTCTGAAAAGTTCCTTCTACAAGAATTGATTTAAAATTCCCATCTAAGAATTTTATTCTCTCAGATGCTCAATTCACTCCAAGAATTCCTTATTTAGGAGATTTAGGGATTTCCTTATCCAGAAGCTCTAAGCAATGAATAATCCGTGCCTTAGAATTTCTGGATGAAAAAGTCCTGTTAAGTTTGCTTCATCAGTTCTAATCTGATTTTTTTTGAAAGTTGTCGTGTCACAGATTAGTGTCCATTAAGCACTTTCACAGTTATTAATTGCGTGGTCTCCAGGGCGAGGTGAATTCTCCATTTTTGGATTCCTGTGTCATAAAACTAACACGATTATGCTCATAGGAAAGTACAAAAAAAAAACCTACGCCGTACCATGAATTGAATCCAGTCACATTCTGCATGGCCTTGCTTTGTAGCCGCCAGGCTAAGGAAGGCATAATTCAGAATTTTTGCTAGTATTCTCACTAGGAATTACACACCCTCCTGGGCGAACTATCGAAGAATTTTTGATGGAAAATATTTTTCTCATGGTATTCCTGAAGTGCATGAGAAATGCAAATATTTAAAGGAGGTATTCTTCATCATTCACCGACGAAATGCTTGAAGGATAATTTTGAATCGCACGGCTAAGAAAGGCCCTCAATAAGTAGCATGCTTCCCCAAAAATAAAACGAATCATCAGAGTTTCCAAAAAATTAAGGATGCAAGAAAAAAAATCAGTATTGCCTCAAATTCATCTTTATGCTCTAAAGATTTTTTCAGCCCGAATGATTACTAAGAATTATTGATAGTTGGGAAAGCGAAAAATTCGAATTTTTCAAGCAGATTTACTAAAAAAAATTGCAACCGCCTCGAAATTTGAAATCCTATAAATAGCCAGTCACTTTTAATTGATCTGATTGGTTTTATGTTCCCTGGCTGTTCAAATCAAGGTGAATACAAACAGGTGTAGCAGTATGCCAATTACATGATTCAGCCATCTTGGATTTTTATATGGGGCAGCCACCGAGTTTGTTTATGTTTTGCACTGAAAATGATTTTTTCACCCCCGCGCTAGTCTCTCCCATCTACTGTCGAAGTGAGTGAACCCTGATATAAGAACCCTGGTTCAAATATAGGTTATTATTAAGGTCACTCCTGACGGAATCCAATTTTCAAAGTACTCGCGTTTTCAAGGGCACACCTTTCGATACGGAAGCAACGCACAACTGTCATTTTTATTTTTTTACGCATGCTGCGACGCAGCAAAGCTGAAAAAATAAAAATGACAGTTGTGCGTTGCTTTCGAACCGAATGGTGTGCCCTTGAAAACGCGAGTACTTTGAAAATTGGATTCCATCAGGTGTGACCTTAAAGATTTGTATTGTTTACTCAAATGCAGCGGTGTATTGTTGACTCTAATGCAGAACATCAATGATCACTACTGGGAATAGTATGATTGACACAACTGCGTTTTGCACTGTTGTGATATAGTGCTGTGCATCTGGTTTTCTATTTCAAAAGAAATATTTTATCTCCTCGAAAGAAAACTAATAATCGTATAGAGAGTTAAACATGGTATAAGCCTCAACAAAAAAAATCTTTCTGTTAGACGAGTTAGTATTGTTCAATTAAATTCCACTAATGGATCTTGTAGACAAGTCGACCAGAGTAAGAGACATTAAAGTACTTAAATCTTACTGTTAAGGTTGAATGCTATAATTAGGTAGTTAACTTAAATGATTTGGTACTAAATGATCTTACATGTAAAGATATTACCTTGCTTTTTTGGCTTTCTTAGAATATTATGTTATAATAAAGAGTAAGATTTCAAAGGTAGGGTTCACTATCAGCCAAATCAATAAATAAAACCTAGGCAAGTAACGAAATCTGCAAAGCCACAAATCTTGTAAGCAATTGATTGCAGTTTTTATACCTGCTTGAGAGTCCACCGTCTCCCCCATCCTTACCTCATATCCACACTTCCCATCTGTGAATGCTTCCGAATACTCCTGATAATCGCCGCGTTGATCCCTTCGATAGAACCCGTTCCCATTGCGCCATCGCTGTTGCCTTCGCGGACTCGCCAAACCACTATCCACAAGGCAAGCGATCACCACAACCACCGCAAGGATCACCAGCCTGGCTGAAACGATCATTGCTTATCGAATGATCGTCTTCACTTATATTCTTGTAAATAACCAACTCAGAACATTGCACTCTGCAATCACACAAATATTCCAGAAGTATGGCCACAAAATTGATAATGATCAATGGGGGATTAACAGAATGGAAATTAGTAACACAATCAGAACAGTATCACACTAAAGTAGCACAAAATTGATAAAGATTACACTGAACCGGACGTAGAAGATAGAAATGGATTCCGAAGAAGACCCGCGAAAGTAGAACCGTCGGAAGCGAACAGTCACTGGCGACTGATTCGAGCAGACCCGGCCGGTGCGCTTTTTTCCATTCACGACGATCGCAGACAGCGCTGCGTGCTCTCGCCGCTCTTGGCTCTCCAATGAGCCGTGATTTTCAGCAATTCAGCACGAACGATTAATGCTCGATCGATAACGTTCAAGCGTGTTGTCGTTAAATTGCATGCGGTGCAAAGCAAATGGGAAGGTGATATGCTGCCCGGTGTTTTAGTTATTTGTTTACAATTGCTTGAGCATGCTTGAAAATAATCACCAATATTATTGGAAAATTCGCCCTATGATCTATTTACTGGTGTTACAACATTGGAAAACATCTTCAGAAGAGGTACTTCATTCTTATCAACTGTAATCAACCTTTAGCCTGTTTGCAAAGAAAAGGCTTCGATCGATCCCATTTTGAACGATTACTTCAAGTGCTGTTGACCGCACAGATAAGATGTTCCCCATGATGAGGCGATTTGAAAAAAATCGTAAACAATCATCACAATTTGCCAAGAGCAAATTTCCTTTCGGATGTGATTTGATCATCAGCTTGAGCTCGGCCTCAATCTCGGCTCATAACTATTATTGTTTGTCCATTTTCTCACGTTTCCTTTTCAAATTGGTCACCACACCGATAACAGGCGCTGGCTGTACCTAATGCTTGTTATGATATTTAATTTGTTTCATTTCACTTCTAGACCAACATTTGAAAAGGGCGTAACAGCCAAAATTTATTCCTTCTGATTCTTTGTCCACATATATGGCTTTATATGTAGACGAAGAATCAGAAGGAATAAATTTTGGCTGTTACGCCCTTTTCAAATGTTGGTCTAGACTTTCGTTCAAAAGCGCTTCGAGACAGATCATGCGTGCCGGTGAGATTCAAGTTCACTCGGTTCTGTTGAACTCGCGTGAAGAATACGTAATCCGCCGTGAGGTGAAGTGGAAAGTAAAAAAAATGTTGTCCACTATGGCGAGGTCTTTTCCCCCCTGGACTGTGATTACGTATTCGCGGATTTACCGAGCTCACTCCCAATTGAAATAGAAATTATCTTCACTCGTGCCATGTCCATGTGCGCCTCAATTTGCCTTCCATTGATATGCAGAGAATGTATAAAACGCACACAATGTAGGAACAGCACACTCGTACGAGAGAAGCGGGCGGGTCTTCGCGCTTTTGATCGCGTTGTTTGTAAAGTTGATGGAGATGATGAAGATGGGATGGGATAAAATTAGGAGCGAAACAATGCTGTTATTAAAATGCTTTTATTAAAACTGTTTTCGGATGCAACAACTTATTTATGTTGATTTCTGCAAGCTACTGTACCGGTGTCAGTTTGTTATAAAGAAACTTGTAAACTTGATTTTGATAAATTTCACGCTAATGAAGGAAACACACATGAAGTCAGTACTTTTTTTGCTCTTTATTCGTTAAACCCTAGCAGATGTACTGATCTAATAAGAGATTAACATTTTTAAATTATGTAATGTTTTTTCACCCTGATGATGCTAATTCGGTAACGGAAATTCGAAATATCCAATTTGGTATAATAGACAGATAAAAAATTTAAGGAATCGCAAACAAAAATTACATAAAAATTACAAACTAGATAATTCGAATGAAAATTTGGAAAAATATTTAGACATCTGCGATCAATTAAAACTAGCAATTGATGTAGCATTTGAAGAGTATAATACGAAAACAGAAAACGAAATAAAGTCATGCCCAAAGAACTTCTTCAATTACGTAAAATCAAAATTAAAATCAGACAATTTTCCCTCATCTATGTATCTAGATGAACGCGCCGGTAATTCCTCGGAAGACATCTGTAATCTCTTTGGAGATTTCTTCCAAGAAATATACACCACCTTTTCGGAACAAGATCGCGACCTTGAATTTTTTGCACCTGTCCCAGAATTTGCTGGGGATATTGGTGTTAATCAGATCATGGTAAACGATATTCTAAACGCTTTAAAAAACATAGATGCATCTAAAGGCTCTGGCCCTGACGGCATTCCACCGGTATTTTTGAAGAGTCTGGCTAAAGAGCTGACGGCACCTTTATTTTGGCTCTTCAGATTGTCACTGGAATCCGGAAGTTTTCCCAGGGTATGGAAAAGCTCTTACCTTGTGCCCATCTTCAAATCGGGCAAAAAATCGGACATTCGTAATTACCGTGGAATAGCCATTATCTCTTGCATTCCCAAACTTTTTAAATCTATTATTAATGAAAAATTATTTTCACAACTTAAAAACAGAATTACAAATAAACAGCACGGATTTTTTAAAGGTCGTTAAACCGCTACAAATTTAATAGAATTCATTGATTATACTCTTCATGCGATGGATAATGGTAACTACGTGGAAGCTCTGTACACTGACTTTAGCAAGGCGTTTGATCGCATTGACATTCCATTGTTACCCTTCAAATTGCAATAAATTGGAATTGAGCCAGGACTCCTTAGATGGCTTGAATCTTACCTCACAGACCGGCAACAAATAATTAAATTTAATAGAAAGAAATCCAATCCCATTCAAGTCACTTGAGCAGTTCCACAAGGCTCCCATCTTGGCCCTCTTTTATTTATATTGTATGTAAATGAAGTTTCCCTCATTCTCAAAAATATAAAGCTTTTAATTTATGCCGATGACATAAAGTTATTTGAGGAAATAAAAAATGAAGGCGACATTATCGTATTTCAGAATGAAATACAGATGTTTTATACATGGTGCAGAAAAAGCCTATTGCAAGTAAATGTAAAGAAATGCAACATCATATCATTCAGCAGAAAAAGAACAACACCAAATACACAAATTGTACTAGGAAACAAAACTGTAGAAAGATGTGAAAGAGTTAGGGATTTAGGAGTGATTTTAGATTCAAAACTAACTCTTGTTGATCACTATAACACAATCATTCACAAAGCTAATAATATGCTAGGCTTTATCAAGCGCTTCTGTTTCAATTTTCAGGATCCCTACACAATCAAAACACTATATATTTACGATCACTATATATGTACGATCCATACTGGAGTATTGTAGCATTGTATGGTCGCCTTACTTAACCTCACATGAAGAAAGAATAGAATCAGTACAAAAACAATTTCTACTATACGCTCTTCGTAAATTAGGTTGGACGTCATTTCCTCTTCCATCTTATGAATCACGTTGCATGCTTATAAACATACAAACATTGAAACAGCGTCGAGAGTTTGGAACGGTTTCATTTGTTAACGATATAGTATCTCAACGTGTTGACTCAACTGAAATTTTGTCGAAATTAAATTTTTACTTACCTTCTTGGCTACTTCGACATAGGACTTTATTTTTCACTAACCACCGCCGAACAAATTACGCCAAATTTGGACCTCTTAACCGAATGATGGCTGTTTATAATCAACACTGCGAAGCTATTGACTTAACAATGTCTCGGCATAACATTAAACAATATTTTCAAAACACGAACATAAGGAATTCAACAATTTAAATTCATAATTACAAACAACTTTAGCAAAAAAAAATATTTTTTTTAATGTTTTTTATTGTATTTCATAATCTACTACAGCATTACGAAAGAAAAAAAAACATGTATATGTATTTGTACTAGTCTTCGTCGGTTGACGAAATAAATAAATAGAAATTAGTAAATCACAAAAGACAATAATTTCAAAATCGTTAATAAGGCTGGCGCTGGATGCATTAGTTTACGTTTAGTTTGACAAAAAAATCATCCATGAAATTCTCCGAAAATTATCTTGAACAATTCTACAAGGAACTGTTCAGGAAATAAGATCAGGAATTGTATAATGCAAATTCCAAGAATTGCTTCGTTATATCCTCTAAAAACTCCTTAAAGAATTTTCGAAAGAAGTTCTCTAGGAAATTGTTCCTGAGATTTCACCACGAACTCCTCCGGAGATTGCCCCAGAAGTTCTTCCGGAATCCCTTTGGAGATTTCCCCAACATTCGATCCCGAAGTTAAGATTAAAAATCCTCTGGAGGTTTCTCTGAAAACTCCTTCAGGAATTTCTCCAAAACCTTGTCAAATTCCGGGTTCCCCGGTCGCATGAGACAAAATTTAATAAAACCAAAATCGACTTTCGTTGGTGTATTGGCCTGTCCTCGACAGCCAATCGATCAGGTTCGCGGCTTAGCACATCAAAGTTCTACGAACAAGTTAATCCCGGAAACACCCAGAAATGCCGAACTTTACAAAAAATGGCAATCATGATCCAAATTTATTATATTTAACTCCCTTTTAACCCCATTTACACTTAAATCTAAGATTCTACTTATCCGAATGTTGTTCCTAATCCTAGTGTGTTGGCGTGTGTGTCCGTGTGCCTAGTGTATCCGGTCCGCAGGGCATACCACAAAGCTTGCAACAGGACGACCAGGCTGCGCTTAACACACGCCGCCTTCCCGCCATCTCACATTACGTGCATGAATGCTAATAGGCCTATTATTTGGGATCGAAAGGGAATTTTACCAGTTTTGTCCAGATTCACTTTTGTTATCTATTGTTACAGGGCTCACCGATCTCAAATTATCTCCTCCTTCACTCCTCCATTAACATGATGGTTTTATGCCAGCGAATAATATCTGCATGCTATTCAAATGATTAATATTATTTCACTAACATACAAAGTGCATAGTCCTTTTTTACGAACCTTGCTGTTGTACTATTGGGCTCGCGCCGGCAATTCCCACAATCAGTAATTTGATCTCAATCTTAATCAGCACAGTGAACACTACGTGTTTAAGAAAAATCGACGATAGTAACACGGGTTGTCTGTAACGACTTTTTCACTGCTAACGTGAGACCAGTGGTTCTATCTCCGTTGGTACCTTTTTTATCTGCCGCAGCATCAAAGACGAAATCCACCACTAGAGAGCAGGTACGCTTTTCGGTTACTCTATCGCGAGAAAGAGTGATCTGGACTGGTCAATTTCAATAGATCGGCCTGTTAGTCGTTTTCGTCTCTTTCGAGTGCCCAGTAATCGGTTATGGAGAGTTAGAAATGTACTCTCTTAGGCCATCTAGTGTGCTCGGACTAGTATGCGCACACGATCAGTTGATGATTGGCGACAACTGATCATTTAAAGATGATATTGTATTGTTGTTCTGTTGTGAGTATACTGAAATACAAGTGCAGTAGCCACAACATTCGTTTTGGTCTGGGGGGCTAATAACCATTCCAAGGCAGCGTAACTAAACTCTGTCGTTAGCTGTGTTTGGAGTAGGTCACAACTTCTCCCAGATGACCCTCTGAAGGATCCATAAGGAATTCCTCCTAGTAGGAAGTTTAAAAACCGGCTTCGTTGAAGGCCTCTCGACGATGGACCAGATCTTTTTTGTAGGCAAATACTTCAAAAAGGCTGTGAATATCAGGTCTCAACGCACTACCTGTTTATCGATTTTAAGGACGCATACGAAAGTATAGATAGATCTATGTCAAATCATGCGCGAAAACAGATTTCCCGGGATGTTTTTTTCAACTGGTTTATTTAATAAAAGATCAGGCGCATTATACAAAATCTTCTCGGAGCCGATATTTCATTCATATTTTTACATAGTAAAACATAGAAAAAATCATTTATTTCTTACTTTTGCGAGAGCTTTTCATTGGGAGATGATGCTCCGTCTATCCAGATTTAGCAAATTGTGCCCGACGCTGGCTCGCCACTAACTTCCGAGTTTGTGCCTCCATCGCAGTGTTGAATTCGGTTACCAACTGTTTAGCATTTGGTATACCACATGTACGATAAATAGCCTCGTCATCGATTCTCGCATGTTGTTGTTCCGGTGTCTGATTTTCCTGGTCCAGCGTTCCTCTCGAGTATTTCTTCTTTCACGAATTGAATAATTTCATAAACTATTGGATCCGGCTTCTGGTGTTGGTCTATGTTTCTAACTATTCCCGCATATGATTTCTGCTGACTCTGATTCAATCTTTCTGGACAGGAATTCTTCCGGTGTCCTTCCGATTGACACACAAAGCACTTGTTTTTTAGTCCATCATAGAAAACCTTTCCTTTCCTGTTGCATACCTCAATCGATGACGGAATATCATCTTCAAGGTCAATATATACACCTCTGACGGCCGTATACAAGTGATTGAGACCCAAGCATGCAGAGAACTTTTCACGCATGATTCGATCCACTTTTTCATATTTTCCAAATACCGAGACAGTTCTTTGTCAGTGCTTTCCGGATGGAGATCAAACACCCGGACATAGTGTACATTTTGGCCTGCAACCGTCATACACACTTCAATCGATTTTCCGTCACCGTATACGAACTTTTTGGTTGGCGCGTTTTTGACCATTGACTCCGTCATTGCCTCCTTCGTTTTGTACTGTATACAAATACTTCGGTTCTCCGTCATTTTATACACTGTTTCGACGTATGCAACATCACCATCCAATTGTTCGACAAAATTTCCAATTTCGCTCCACGAAGGGTGCGGAAAATTGGCAGGAAAGCAAAATTGCACGGTACAGGCCGGACTCGATTATCCGGAGTGTTGAAAAAAAATTTCACTCCGGATAATCGAGCCATTTTTTGTTGTTGCTATAAATTTAACTTTTGCTCAAATAATCTTTATTTTGGTTAGGTATATAACATCTAAAAAAATATCCCGCTGGTCCGTTCATGGATTCTGACTCTCGTTAGAGGTCAGCGCCGATCCGAAAATCGTCGGCGGCAACGTTTGTCATAATTTTCGTTGGCGATAACTTGGCGATTTTTTTATTTCGTCTGTAACGTAAAGTTTTTTTTTCAGGATATTTTAAGACATTAACGGGAGAAACCTTTTAATTTCCCCGGAAAAATCTAATGAGCTGTCCCAGGAGATTCTTCCAAGTTTTTCGAATTTTCAACAGGAATTGCGCTAAAGTTTTCACGGGAATTTCTTTGAAATTTTCACGGGCAATTGCTTAGGAGTTAGCCTATGCCACCAGGCATGCATGCTTCGAATTTAACAGAAATTCCTTGTGATTTTTCTAATAATTCACAAAAACTGTTTTCAACGAAATTTCAACTGGATTTTTTACAAAATTTCTTTGGATTTCTACGTGAAATTCCTTATGTTGTCTATTAGTAATTTTTCGGAAATTCTACGAGAACATTTTCAAAGGACGTAGGGTCATTTAGTTGAAAGTCATTTGACCGAATACCACACGGCCGAATAATACGTTAAGTCGAAAGCTATCTAGCCGAATTCCATTTGTCCGATACGGTTATTATGTGGAAAATGGTTTGGCGGTACGACCAAATTAGTCATTTTGGCGAAAAATTCGTATGCCTTAACAGGTCGTTTGATCGAATAGGCCTTGCCATCGAAAATTCCATTTGACCGAACGGTAGTTTAGCAGGAAGGGCAATTTGGCCGAAAACGTTATTCTATTAATTTCGACTCTAGTTCAATGATTCTGAGATGGCTTTTCAGTCTTGACAAAATCAAAAGACTGTTATTTAATCTTGTCCAAGATTAAATAACAGTGTTTTGATTTTGTCAAGACTGAAAAGCGAAAACGTTATTCGGCTGATCGGATTATACGGCGAAAAACGTCGACCCGTTCAGCCAAACGTCACTTTCGAGCATTTCGCCATGTCGGAGCAAACGTCTTTTTCGGCCAAATTATCAGTTTGTCCGTATGATCTTCACCCGTACGTCACAAACCGTTTTCGACCTTATGTCACCTCGTCCGGCCAAAGAGCATTTTCGGTCGAACGATTTTTTTTCGGCAGCTCGGGCAAACAACACCATATGTTCATTTCGGCCAATTGGCCCTTTTCTACCAAACGACCATCTAGGCCTTTTTGGCTAAATAACCTATTCGATTAAACGACTTTTCAGTAAAATGACCTTTTCGGCCGAACGACATTATCGGCCATATGTCTATTTCGGCCATATAATTTTATGCCAGTCGAATTTCGGATTAATGACATATTCAGCCAAACAACAAACGGCCCTTTCCCGTCAAAACATTTGAATTCAACGTGAAATTCTGTGGATTTCAACAGGAAATCCATGAAAATTTACGCAGGTAATTCTTCGAGATTCCCAAAGGAAATTCTTTATAATTTACCCGGGAAATTTCTGGAATTTGCATTGTTAGAGGCGTCAATCGTCTAAGCGTATTTGCAAGCCATGGAGTGTGAGTTTGATTCCCGCCTTAGTAAGAAAAAAACATTTCGTGTTCACTAGGTGCTGTGTGAATGTCCTGTCCGTTGTCTAAAGCTAAGTGTTAAGTATTCAGCCTGTGTGAGCTCTGGTCAAAGAAGGTGAAAAGCTTTTTCGATTTTTGAACGAAGGAATTTTTAAGAAAAATAGCCTTTTCACGAGAAATCCTCTGGAGCTTCATAGGGATTGCCATAAACTGTCGGCGGCGATGACGCACACCTTTAACCACAGTGTCGTCCTCCGGAAAATCATGAGGATCCCAAAAAATGAAAACTTCTAAATTGTATCTCTAAGCACCAAGATTTTTCGGATGGATTTGTTTTTGTATTATGAGTAAGCACTTAATGTTTACATGCTTTGGCTTTCCGAAAATTCCGGCACATCCGTGAAATGTATAAAAAAATATATGAATTTCATTGCATAGCACCATTTGACATTCTAACAACGGAATTTATTTCATTTGATTTATTCGAACTAAGGCCTCTGCAGTACATAAAATTCGTCTACATTCAGCTCGGTCAGTATTTGCTCGTCGCCAACTTTGTAGTCCACGGAGGGATCTCAAATCGAACCACCTTGCTCTCTGCGCATCTCGCCTTCTTGTCCCCTGCGGATCCCTATCAGGAACCATTTTCACCGGGTTATTGTCCGACGAGTGATTCTTTAGCAAATGAAAATATTTATCTCATAATTAAGGGAAGATCCATTAATTACGTAACGCAAATAATGGCTAACCAAAGAATACTGCACTGTATGTTGCCTATACGAAACAAAATCATTAAGTTGCACATTTTTTACCATGTAACTTCAATGCGTTTTTCAAAACTCAATTGTTTGTTTAAATTAAGTTACAAATAAGTTAAGTGTATCATTATGTTTGACCTAGCATTGTTCAACGTTTTGAGAATTCACAATTTATTCCTATGATGGTACAATCAAGTAACAGGAAACCCGAGTAACAAAACTTCATAATCGTTTGGTTTTTATCGTAATTCAACATGCACTCCCTTCGATTAGTTTAATGGTACTGCGGTAGAGTGAAGGACTGTCAATCACAGGATCCATAAATCGAATCGAGTCTAATATTTTTCTTTTGTTTTATACATTATTAATGTGTATCCAGTCTAATATTTTTATTTTATTGTTTTGCGCTGTATTATTTTGTAATATTATTGCAATTTTACTGCAATCGAAGGATGTTTCCGTATGATCCACCCCTTGCGCTTTTTAGATCGCAAGAGAGTTATATTTGATGGCACACACACAGGAAAATCGTTTTGTTTTTAACTAAGCATAATTTTTGATATATGAAATGTATTGTGACTAGCATTGTAAAAGTTTATACTGGTTTTAGTTTTTGCCATTAAAATGTCAAAAGATGTAAAATATGCTCATTACGGCTCTCAGGTGTTGTACATAGTTTTCATCGAGCGGTCGTGTCCTAACCCCCGACCTTATCTTCCATGATGCGCTTTTTCAATCACTGGAGACACGATTGAAAGTTAGTTTGACGAACAAACGATTTGTCCCCTCCCAACTATACGCCATATAAACACCAATCAATCCATTATTTTGTAATTTGTGAATATCCATCAGGAAATTTTAGTGTAACTGTATTTTTTGGGCTGTAAACGTTACCTAATTGTTTAACCATTGCAAAAAGAAACACTGAACCTATACAATAATTTTAATTTTTAAACATTGTTTAGTAATTTTTTTTAAATTTTTTTGCCGAATTTCGTGATTCAACAAATTAATTACATTTGAAGTCACTAAATAACGTCATCAAAAAATTGTTATCATGCTGAATGCCATATTGTACGATTTATAAATCTACTCTTCCGCTTAATTTTGGCCGCAACGAAAAATAAGCGCCAGATGTCGCCTAAGAAAGCCATACCTCCATAAAAAAAGCTGCTTCGATATTTTTGAAAATTTGATCGCCACGTGGTGGATTCTGGCGGGAATGCTTTGATAGTACGAGTTTTTTGTACCGCGGATAAATTTTACACATCTATGAGAGCATTGGAAAATGATCACGAAAGTTGTCATTTTGTTGCAAAGCACAATATCGATTTTGAGGGAAAAACTTTTCAAAACATAACAAATTTATAACAAAAAAACAGTATGCCTTAACGATTTAAATTCATTTTTTGGTATTGAACATCCATTCAAAGAGCAGATGAGAATGAAATACCTTACCGCTATAATCCTGATGCCATCAATATAGATAAAATGTTGAATATGTTACCTTCATGGGAATACCCAACTATGCCACCGCTCATCAGTTTGATTAGTGCTTGGGAATGAGATCCTGATAAATCGTATATACCGCAATCGTCGCCATTGAGGTGAACTTATATTTATCTTAAAACGTCAGATAACTCACACAGTTAGCTCCAATAAATTAGCGAGGGTGTTAAATTTTAGGTTTTTTATACAAGTTTTTGTAGGAAATCCCAAAAACTCTGAAAATTGACGTGGAGTTTCTTCAAAAACCTCACCTCCCTCAGATATCCTTTTGGAAGTTCAACTGAAAAAATATCTTCTATTTTTCATTGAAATTTTTCTATGGATTTCTTCAAAAACTGGATAAGAAATTACTTCCAAATTTTTTTTCAGAAATTCTTCCAACTTTTTTTACGGCAATTCATCTAGAAATTCCACTGGGTAAGTGAGAGTGTGTACAGTTATACAACAAGACCACACATCGACATGGATGAAATGGACCGCTCTGGAGTGGGATGACGCTAACGAGATTGGCGGAAGACTAGTTCTTCCCAACGAACAATTCAAGCCGCATAAGCTGGTTTTTCAGCTGACGAAGACGATTTTTGGCTGTACAAGCACTTTACACATTTCCGATATTTGTTAGGTTGAGTGCCAGCCGTCAGACGGTGCAATTGAAACTCTCCTCCTTAGTAAGTGATCCTGTTTTTGATAAAGTTAAGCGACACTTTCCTGGACAATAGAGTCCCAGCCGGTTATCTACAGAGATCGACGCCATCTAGCCGCTTCAATTATTATTTATGTCTGACTCGTGCTGCTCGGTAAGTACACCTCGATCGTAAGCGGCCAATCATTGACCATACGGAACATCCGTCGAACGACGCGGCAGCAGACTAAATTTATTTACCTCATCGGCTGATCATCGGCGGTTATTCCGCGACAGCCAAACACACGCTGCCCATCAGCGGCCATACGGAACAATTCGCCGTTTGTTCTGATAGTAGAAGCTGGACAACAGACGCCCTCGTGACGTTAAAAGCCCTTCCTTCCGGAAGCTTTTCTTTTCAGGTGATCCGTTCCACGACGCATATTTCGCAGAGGCCCTGCTGTTTGTCTATGTGCCGCCCGCACCGACGCGACAGAGCAACCACATTCACCCACAACCCCCTCAACCTGTGTAATCGAACGTGAGTATAAAAATTGCATAGAAACTAACTCCTAAATCTGCTTTAACAAGGTCCGAAAACCTACCCACTTTTCTCTAAAAACGACCCTAGAACTCGAGAACCAAAAGAGTCCACCTCGTTGGCTGCTGTTGGCCAGATATATTCGGTGGCGTGGACAATTGGTATAGGTGTTTGAAGGGTATAGAGAAAAAAAGTCGACTATCCATCTTCAGAAACTGCCATGTGTCATCATAAAAAAATTGACGGAATGTTGTTACTTGTCATAAGACGAGTTTGTACAGCTCCATTTAATTCCACTACTTTATAATAGTAGTGGAACTAAATGGAATTGTCCAAACTAGACAAGTAAATACATTCCACTGAAAGCTTAACATAATTTTCGCATCGGAATGTTGTTGTTGAAGTTTGTAATTTAAAAAATATTATCTTTTTTTTCGATTGACTGAGGGCCACCAAATTTCAATTTTTTTCAACACCATCTTTTTCTGTTTTTTACCTTCTTCGTACACCAAGGTGTAACGAAAAGGCTATATAATATATATAATATATAATATATAGTATATATTCACTTCACTTCCAAGACGATTTTGTGATAAAAGGTCCGGAGACTCATAGTGTTATATACCAATCGACTCAGCTCGACGAATTGAGATGATGTCTGTCTGTGTGTATGTATGAGCGTGTGTGTATGTATGTGCGCAAAATAAAACTCACTCATATTTTAGGCACTTATCTTGATACGCATTCGACGTGGAATCCTGTCCCATTGTTTCCTATTGAAAATTGGCCAGATCGGAGTATGGGATCAAAAGTTATGGCCAAAATACGATTTATATACAAAAAAACACGCTAAGAAATTTTCACTTATTTTTTTAGTATATCTAATGTACGAGAAAGGCACAAATACCGCTAGGTGGATCAATCAGGGTTTTATTTTCCTAATATAATATGTAGACTCATATGATTATGTCGTTTTCCCGAGATAATCATACATTTCTTTTCCATTGGACGCATATTCGAGCATTTCACTTTGCCTTTTCATCATGTTTTACGAGGAGAAAAAATTAATCCTATCGATGTGGATTACTGACGGGAAGTGAAAAACTGTGACAGCATCCAAATCAAAGCATAAAGCGCATGATCGGTCAATACCTATGGCCCTCCTCCATCTCACGGAGATGTCTATCATTTGCTGATTGATTGACCAAAAGGGCAACCCTTCTCTGCGCATAACCGACGCAAACCGGAGATTTGTCATGATGAAGTAGAACTAACCGCGGCGCACCATCAACGGCGGTACGTTCGCTTCTCCAGAGTTGGAATTGCAGCAATGAGAAAGTTCAGTTCTCACTTTCTTGTGAACCATAAGCGCTGCGTGGTGCTGCGTCGCGACTTTGCCCAATAAATTCGTGTCTGATTTGAGCCGGTGGTGGTCCGTGTAGGCAATTTCTCAGCAGCCAGCAGAGCCCAGCAGCTCACCGTCATCGTCTGTCGTAGGTCTGGTCTCGGTCCTCTTATAGGAGCTCTGTTCGCGGTGCACGTGTTTGATAGCTAATTAGTTTGGTCACGTTTTTTTTCTCTTTGCCTCCGGCGAAGTGCAGGGCTTCTACAGGTTTCGACGTCTGTGAAAAATAGGAAATATCACTTTTACTCTACTTGGTAGGGCCCTTCACCGAGCCAGCATGAAGCATGGAAGAAATTGAACCCTATACATGGGCTGTCGTCATCGTTGGTTCATGCGGCCATAAGTCCAATCCAATCGCGGATAAGGTCAGTGTTTCCCAGCTGATGCCTCCGGTTTGAAGGTGAGTGTTGTAAACCAAGCCCCTTTTCTTCGCACCATGCGGTTCCAGAAAACGAGCATTGTTTTTCGTTAAGCTCTACAACCGGCCACAGCGGATGGTGGATTTGATTCGCACGCTCTTTCTTTGCCAACGTCGTCGTCACATCGTTCCGCACATTAATCAATTCGTTTCCAATTTCATCGTCAATTAATTGTGTATATCTTGCACCTTACCGCAAAGTTTTTTTTTGCCTAGTGATTGTTTGATTTGGCGCTCAAACATCAAAATTAAAATATTAATTTTACTCATTTTTAGTTGATCTTTTCTCTTTTGACAATTTTCAGATGTCGATGTTCAAAGCATTACAGTTAAGATGAATAGGTGTTGCAGTATGTTCGTCCAACAGGAAATAAAAAGGAAAAACATTATGACAATTCGGTAGGGGAACGTTTCGGCACTTCATCCCATAGCTCCTATTTCCGTCCAATCAAAAACAAAGCAATGAAAAGGAATTTGATTTGTTTCATATTTTTGATATTTTTTTCACCAGTGAGCACGCGTGTTAGCAAAAAGAAGCAACGAGATTGGTGCTGTATTTCTGTGTTTTGCGATGAGATGAATATATGTTCAGTGAGATGGAAAACGGATCAGTTCCCCTATTTGATAGAATCCATTTTCTATTTATTGTTAAATTTAAAATTGATCAACATCGACTTATGAGTTGAATGGACTTGACATATTGATGACTAAATCTATTATTCCCTGAAAAAAAAAACATTTTTTTTTCTTTATTTTTAGGAGGCAATTGGAAATTTGTAACAATTACTGTTACAATTAAAAGGAATAGTACAAACTCGTCTTACGACAAGTGACAAAACAATTACTCGTTTTATTCAGTGGACCAGATAGAATGTAGTCTATATCATTTGAATGTAGCGCAGATATTCCATTCTAGAGACTAGAAGATTTTCATAAATATTTGTGGCAATTCCTGAATTGCTTCCGTACATTGGAGAGCATCGCAAATACTTTTTTTTTAATTGATCCATGCAAGAGCCATGTGGGAGCAGTACCAATCCAAAGGTTTGCCAAAGTGTGAAATGGAGCTTTTACTGAATGAGTATTTTTTTTAACCATAAACCATGGTCAAATGTATAGATGAATCCAAGTAAAAATAAGAAGAAGACACACGACGGTGTTAACTTTGACAGATCCTACAGCACAGCATATGAAGATCATTCTAAAATGCTTATAATAAATTCTAGACAAATTGTAATTAAAATCTGATTGATGTATGGTACGGAAAAAGTTCTGAACTGTATAATTAATACATTTTTACAATGATATGGAAATGCTAATTTCATCTTCCAAACTAAGACGTACATGTTCATGATAGAATTAGAGGCGAAAGTATTCATGACTGCCGTATCCTAACGGAACTATCAATTCTATACTTTCGCCTCTAATTCGATTATGAACATTAGAGTGATTCAAATTTTGACTTTTTTGCTCCCCTATGCTTAAACGATGGCATTTGCCATTTTAATAATCGTCCTAAATTTTTAGCTAATTTGGATGTAATTTGACTGAGCACAAGCAGTTTGAAGCTTGTATGAAAATTACTATGAAAACAGTAACTTTTGTGAAAAACCGTTCCCCATCATTGCCCATTAAGCTCTAAAAATGTATGAATACGTTAGCAACATAGGAAATTTAACAAGGGAAAATATCGTCGTTGTTGCTAAACGATTTGATGCTGGCAACAAAAGTTATTAGGAAAATACTGAATTGTGGGAAATTTAATTTAACACGTAGAAGAATAACATCAATATCAATAATGAGCATTTCTGTTTTCTTTATAATTTTGCTCACAAAAGTCAGATTGCTTCGCAATAACAACTGACTTTCAGCTTAGGATCTACTGTATGATGGCGATGCGTTTAATATATTCAAATAGATTCTGGACTGCTCCACGAAACGATCATTTACATAAGTGGCAATTCTCATAGTAATTTTCATATAACCTTCAAACGGCACGTGCACAACCAAATTACATCCAAATCAGCTAAAAATTTGGGAGGACTATTAAAACAGCAAAAACAATCGTTTAAGCACAGGGGAGCGAAAAAGTAAAAATTTGAATCACTCTAATGAACATGTACGTCTTAGTTTGGAAGATGATATTAGCATTTCCATATCATTGTAAATCGTTTAACTTCACGTAGAAGTAACACACACAAAATCATTAATTTAAATACATTTTTGTAAAATATGCAAAAAAATGAGATAAGCTTCTAAATATATAATTCAGAACTTTTTCCGTATCGTACTTCAATCAGATTTTAATTACAATTTGTCTAGAATTTATTATAAGCATTTTAAAATTATCTTCCTATGCTGTGCTGTAGGATCTTTCAAAGTTAACACCGTTGTGTGTCTTCTTCTTATTTTTACTTGGATTAGTCTATAAGACTAAAGCTAATACCTATTGGTTCATTTATCTATTTCACTCCCTACAATCACCTTTCTTGTATCTATCTACACTATCTGGCTGGCACACTATCGAATAAAAATAAAAATACATAAATCAGTAGAATATTATGGAGCCTAGTGTTTCCTATAAAAAGCTTGCAAGAAAAAAAGAGGAAAAAATAATCACGCAGCAAAATTTGTTAAATAAAGTATCAGTGATGAACTTAATGTGCGAATATGTGGAATAAGCCGCAGAAAAACTAGTTTGTTGTTAGAAACGATATTTTATTATTGATCATTATAACACCACACACATCGCTTCCGTCCAAGCCTGTTCGCACGGTTCCCACTCCACATACAACGGACAGCTTTATGGCAAACAAGGAGGTGCTATAATATGAAAGCCCGCTTTCTGTATATTGGGGAAGCTTCCAGCAGAGTAATAACGCTTTTGGTATCGGTGCTCGCCTATAGGTGGCCACTCGAAGAAAGTGATAGGGTAGTAGAAGCAAGCTTACCGGACCACAACGAATGTTATGTAATAAACTAGCTAATTATGTTCGTGTAGCTTGTGTGTAGGATGGTTGTGAAATATCAATTAAATACAATTATGAATTTTGTTCAATAAAAAAAAAGCAAACGATAGAATTTTTGTTAATAAGATTTATGTTTTGCTCTTGGCAGTGCAAATTTTAAGGGGCTCGTTGGTCTAGGGGTATGATTTTCGCTTAGGGTGCGAGAGGTCCCGGGTTCAAATCCCGGACGAGCCCGCCGTATGTTTTTTTTAGAATGCTGAGAATCAAAAGCAAAAAGTCCCATATTCATGCGAACGCGACTACGCGGGAATGTCAAACATTTAAAAAATAATATAAATTGATGTGCGATTTTATGATAGCCTTAAAAATATCGAATGAATTTCTTGAAAAACAATTCATTAAATTTTTTGTTTTTTTTTTTGCAAATACATTTTTGTCCGTCCGTCCTGTTATGGGGGAAGTATGGGGTCAAACTATATATTTATTATAGAGTACGGGACGACTACAAATACTTTGATCGAAATACATTCAGGGGAACTGTTCCGTTTTCCATCTCACTGAACATGTATTCATCTCATAGCTAAACAAAAAAATACAGCACCAATCTCGTCGCTTCTTTTTGCTAACAAGCGTGTTCACTGGTGAAAAAAATCATAAAAATAAGAAACAAACCAAATTCCTTTTCATTGCTTTGTTTTTGATGGGATGGAAATTGGAGCTATGGGATGAAGTGCCGAACCGTTCCCCTACATTAGTGTAGGTAGAGCCTGCCTCTTTTTATTGTTTTTGCACCTCTTTTTACGCTACCCCTTTCGACGCTCCGCTTTTTACGTTCAAAATTCTAAATAATGCTCCCTCTTTTTACTCCTTCAAATTCGAAATAATGCGTATACGAGCGTAAAAAAAGTTTCAAGCTCTTATATGAGGCAAATTTGGATTAGTTTCGGAGGTCGTTTTTTAGACGAGCTAAGATCTTTGGATGTTCTAGGAACAAAATGTATGCTTGCATGCAAAATGATATTACTTGTTGTGACCCTTTCTTAGTAGTAGTAGTAGTTCTTGGTTTACAAACTCCATTCATATCAATTATACGATGTAGTTTATGCCTTGTGTATGCAAAATGTGAACAAATTTGGACGAGACAACTTCAAGCCGAAATCTTTTGAAACAAACATCGATGAGTGACGCAATCGTGCCTAGGGTGGGTGTACCGTACCAATTGTCGTCATACATGAGAACAACTATAAAAAAATAAGTAAAAGGCATGTGGGTGGACTTTATATATCAAGCGAAAGGTTTTACTTCCTGCTTCTTAGAACAGCTGTGAAAACTACAATAAAATTTGTTATTATCCTGAAAATTGATTGATCCATAATAGGAACGCATGCACCAGTTGTGGCACTATTCTTAATTTTGGTTCCTTTTTTGGCAAATCCCACTGTTTTCTTATGGGACTGGCCAAATAGGGACCACTAGTGCGACAAGTGGTGCAAAGGACGTCAAAAATTAAGCAAAATCAAATTTAACAATTATGATTTGCTTGTTTTGGAGTAAATCAAAGGTGTTATCGTATCATATGAATATGCTTTATGAACTTGGTTTGCGGTGATTTGATTGGCCATTTGGCATATAAAGCACTAGGGCGTACATCTACAACTGGTACATCTAGCCTATATCGCAAAGCGCATGTACCACATAAAAAATAGGCTGATAGACTCTTGTACTCTTGTACTCTTGTACTAATTTCATACGATGTTTATGGATGTTTTGGATGATCATTAGCGTATGCCATGAATGCATTCTATTCTATGCACCACAAAGGGCATGTACAACTTTTAAAACAGACCGATAGTGCTTTGATTACGCATATGGATCATAGGGCCTTATTCCAGGGTTTTCTTGCGTGACCATGAACATTTGCGATAGACGCATTCTATTCTACGTACCACAAAGGTCATGAACCACTTTTGAAAAGAACCGAAAGATCTCTGGTTACGCGTGTAGATCTTAAGGCCTTACCCCAGGTATTTCTTGGATGGCCATGAATTTATACCATGGAGGTTCTCGAAAAAACTTTAAATACTCAGAAGCTCATTGTGCGTCATCATGGATCTGCAGCACTTGTTAATACGCCGGAAATGCTTTGTGATGCGCTGGTAGATCTGAGATTCTAACTCCATGGGGCTCTTGGATGACTCAGAATACTTGAAAGTAGGGCAGATTTGTATTCGTTTATCTACATGGACCATATCCGTTGTTAATTCACTTGAAATTCTTGTTGTTTAGTTGCTAGACCTTTAATACTATTTCAAGCCTTCTTGGCGCATCAAGAACATCTTACCCCTTAAGGCCCAATTTTTTCTAAGCGGTATTACCCAGTAAATTTGATATGTTCCATTTGTTTTAGTGGTTAATAATGGAGAAATGACAAAACAAGTTGAAACATTTTTTTTTGGAAGAACTGGATCATCCTGTCCTTTAACCAGAACTTGCGATCTACAGTTACCATGCGGGCCTTCCATATTTTTTTTATTTATTATCAGACTAAGGCCGGAGTGGCCTGTGCTGCACATAAAAGTCTTCTCCATTCAGTTCGGTCCATGGCTGCACTTCGCCAACCACGCAGTCTGCGGAGCGTCCGCAAATCGTTCTCCACCTGATCGATCCACCTTGCCCGCTGTGCACCTCGCCTTCTTGTTCCCGTCGGATCGTTGTCGAGAACCATTGTCACCGGATTACTGTCCGACATTCTGGCTACGTGCCCGGCCCACCGCAGTCTTCCGATTTTCGCGGTGTGAACGAAGGATGGTTCTCCCAACAGCTGATGCAACTCGTGGTTCATTCGCCTCCTCCACGTACCGTCCGCCATCTGCACCCCACCATAGATGGTACGCAACACTTTCCTTTCAAAAACGCCCAGTGCGCGTTGGTCCTCCACGAGCATCGTCCAGGTCTCGTGTCCGTAGAGAACTACCGGTCTTATAAGCGTTTTGTAGATAGTCAGTTTGGTACGGCGGCGAACTCTATTCGATCGGAGCGTCTTACGGAGTCCAAAGTACGTACGATTTCCAGCCACTATGTGCCTCCGAATTTCTCTGCTGGTATCGTTATCGGCGGTCACCAGTGAGCCCAAGTACACGAATTCGTCAACCACCTCGATTTCGTCACCACCGATAGAAACTCGTGGTGGGTGGCTTATATTGACCTCTCTTGAGCCTCTTCCTATCATGTACTTCGTCTCCGACGTGTTGATGACTAGTCCAATCCGTTTAGCTTCGCTTTTCAGTCTGATGTAGGCTTCCTCCATCCTCTCAAAGTTACGTGCCATGATATCAATGTCGTCAGCGAAACCAAATAACTGGACGGACTTTGTGAAAATCGTACCACTCGTGTCAATCCCTGCCCTTCGTATTACTCCCTCCAAAACGATGTTGAATAGCAGACACGAACTCTCTTGCAATTGGTGTTAGTCGGCGGCATAAAATTTGGGAGAATACCTTGTAAGCGGCGTTCAATGTGATTGCGCGTTAGTTGCTACAATCCAGCTTATCGCCCTTTTTGTAGATGGGACACACGACACCTCCCATCCACTCCAAACCTTGGTAATCACCCAGTGCAGCGCTCGAGCTAGTGCTTCACCACCGTGTTTAAACAGCTCTCCTGGTAGTTGGTCAACTCCAGGGGCTTTGTTGTTTTTCAGCCGGTCGATCTCCTCCTGGATTTCCTGGAGATTCGGAGCCGGAAGTCGCATGTCCTGCGCGCGTGCTCCTAGGTTCATTACCATACCGCCACCGTTGTCTGCCATATCGCCATTCAGGTGCTCTTCCTAGTGCTGCCGCCACCTTTGGATCACCTCACGCTCGTTTGTAAGAAAGTTCCCGTTTATGTCCTTACACATATCGGGCTGTGGCACGTGGCCCTTACGTGAACGGTTCAACTTCTCATAGAACTTTCGTGCGTTATTAGCGCGGTACTGTTCCTCCGTCTCTTCACGGTCTCGAAAAGCTGGCGCTTTTTCCTCCGGAAAATCGAATTTTGTCAGTTCCGCGCCTGTTTATATCGTGCCTCGTTCGCTCTCGTGCGGTGTTGCAGCAATATCGCCCATGCTGCATTCTTTTCTTCTACTAACTGCTCACATTCGCCGTCATATCAGTCGTTTCTCTGATCCGGGGGCACCGTGCCAAGTGCAGCGGTTGCGGTGCTTCCAATGGCGGATCGAATATCTCTCCAGCCGTCTTCAAGAGACGCTGCGCCTAGCTGCTCTTTCGTTGGGCGTGCCACTTCCAGCTGCTGCGCGTATTATTGGGCTAGCCTTCCGTCTTGTAGCCGCCCAATGTTAAGTCGCGGCGTCCGACTTCGACTCGTGTTGTACACCGTCGAGAGTTTTAAGCGCAGGCATACTGACACGAGGTAGTGGTCGGATTCAATATTCGCACTGCGTTAAGTGCGGACGTTCGTGATATCGGAGAAGAATTTACCGTCGATTAGAACGTGGTCGATTTGGTTTTCCGTTTCTTGGTTAGGTGATCTCCATTTTTGGATAACTTTATGGATACGTTTAAATCAAAATCTTATTTTGTAACAGTACAATCCACTGCCAATATACCTAATATTTTCTTTTTTCAAACTTCACCGTGTTCATGACGTTCTAGGTTGTCGTAGGGCTTTGACCGCCCATGCCTGATATTTTTCACTGATAGGGGAGTTAATTTCAAGCAATTTTGCTGAAAATAGTGTTCTCTTTTATCCATCGTGCGATTTTATACATCCATTTTTTCGTTGGGGTCATATAGTATGACCCCGTGAGCTAGCTCAGAATTTCAAATAACGCTCCCTCTTTTAACGCCCAAAATCCGAAATAAAGCAACCTCTTTTTACGCTGTGATTCAATTCACGCTCCCCCTTTTGAGCGCAAAAAGAGGTTTTGCAGTAACCCAATTTTGGGTGGAACATTAAAAAGTGTATTATAGTTCTGGAATCTGTGTCAAAAGGTCAAAGCATAAAAGGTCGAAAGGACAAAAGGTCGAAGAGACAAAATGTCGAAAGGACAAGAGGTCAATGAGACAAAAGGTCGAAAATACAAAAGGTCGAAAATATAAAAGGTCGAAAGGACGAAATGTCGAAGGTCAAAAGGTCAAAAGGATAAAAGGTCGAAGGAACAAAAGGTCGAAAGTACAAAAGGTCAAAAGAACAGAAGGTCGAAAGGACGAAAGGTCGAAGGCCAAAAGGTCGAAGGACAAAAGGTTGAAAGGACAAAAGATCGAAAGAACAAAAGGTTGCAGGAAGAGAAGGCCGAAGGAAAAGACAAAAGCTGAAGGAAAAGAATCAAAAAAATATCTGGGTCAAAAGGTCGAAAGGACGAAAGATAGAAGGAACAAGAGGTCGACAGAAAAAAAAGCGAATAGACAGATATTGGAGGTTTCGTTCCATTGATCACAGGCTGTTCTTATGAGTTAATTCAAACACCCAAATTTTTGTTTTTCCTTAAAATCACTATTTTGCCTTCTTAAACCGATCTGAACATATTTTAGGCTGAAAAAATAATTTCGCGATTTCATCAATTTTACCTTTTTAGAATTTTATTTTTCTACCTTAGCAGCACAAATAAGGCCAACTTGGTTGCTACAACTTATATGTAGCAGATTTCAGTAGTATATGGGTTACGGAAACCTCTATACTACAAGTGTGCTGCTCGAGTAGTTTAGAATTAATTCCTAACCAGTTTTGAATAAGCATTGATCTTTATATTATTGATCGACTTCAAAAACTTTTTGAAATCTGAACAATGAAAAATTACAAAAAAAAAATATCAAAGTACCCCGTCTAAAGGTGCTGTTGAGCGTTAGAGGATAACTAGTTGACTTCATAAAATGAAACAACAATAAAGGTTCGTTCACAAATTTGGGCTATTCTATATCACTCCCTGCTTTACAGCGTAACGTAACGGTTTCTTATAATAGAAATAAATTTATAATAGGTATTCATTTATATTTACTTCAAGTAAAATTTTACTCCCGTTCAAATGTATCGTCTTTTGAACACATATATATAAAATTATTATCATTAGAAGATGGTATACGAGGCCAAACATTTAATATTTCGAATGATCATTTTGATGGAAATGATTGAAGAACTAGTTTCAGGAATTAAAGTTTATGTAAATGAAAATATTCAAGATATCAATTTGAAGTATATACCTAAGAAAAATACCCTATGTTTAAACAAAGGGAAAACTGCAGAATGAAGTATTAACATTTCAATAAAACTATGCGAAACTCAAAATAAAGCCCTATGATTAAAAGAAGGAAAAATTCAACAAGGAAATATAATCAGGTGAAACACAAATAAATATAAATGTACGAAATTCTAAGGAAAAGCCTATGATTAAAATTGGAAAAATCTACAATAAAATATTATCAGATGAAGCCCAAATAAACATAAATGTGCAAAAGAATGATTGGTTAACACTCGACGTTTTGCCTACTTTTTTGTAATTTCAACCTCTTATCCCATCTAACTTTTTGACCTTAGACCTTTTGACCTTATTTCTTGTGATTTTCGACCTTTTGATTTTCAAATCTTTTCACTTTCGACCTTTTGTCCTGCAACCGTTAGTTCTATCTCTTGTTTTTTCTACCTCTCGTCTCGTCCTTTCAAACTTTTGACCCTCCGACCTTTTGTCCTTTCGACCTTTTGACTTTTGACCTTTTGTCCTTCGATCTCTTGACCCTTCGACCTTTTGTCCTTTCGAGATTTGAGATTTTATATTTCGACCTTTTGTCCCTTTGACCCTTCGAACTTTTGTCCTTTTGACCTTCGACATTTTGTCCTTCGACTTTTTGACTTTCGACCTTTTGTCGTACAACCATAGTTCTGGGCTTTTGTTTTTTTTTCTATTGCTCGTAGGATAACAATAACTTCACTATCTAATTGATTGTGTAATTGGAATAACCGATAGCCATCTAAATGTTCAGATCGTATACGCGAATAAGTATAAAAAAGGCACTGGAGTTGGCTAATTATTGGAAATTGTGTCGGATAAATTGCAAGCACGTTTGTTCACAGGTTTTCCTAAATTTATTTACATATCAACGTAAATCATCTTTAGCAATAAGCATTATCATGACTAGCCTCTCAAATGAAGTAATTTAACAATTTCATCAGAATTATATTGGTTTCGAGATAACTATGTGCACTGTTTCGATTTTTGGTATCGTTCACTAGCATATATCAAGTCGTATATTTTTTTGTATATAACTCACAGGCCATTCATTCCGTGGTGCACTTTCCATCAGGAATTTAACACGCTAAGAACCACCGGTAAAATCAGTCCTACTTGTAGTTGTATCACGGAAGCCGCCGCGGAGCTCTCCACTCGCAGAATCAACTCTCGGAACTTGTTCTGCCGGCTGACGGTGGTCCCCGTGACGCTGTTTGCATGCTTTTCATCCAGAATAATCGTCGGAGGTTCATCTTGGATTGTTATTTTACCTGTTCAAGTGGAGAAGATCAAAAATGTATTACTTCCTAATTTTGAGGCTCAACGCTAGCAAAGTACTTATTCTTTTTTGAATTTTGACCATCTCTTCGACGATGCCTTGGGAATTTTTGGCCACACATTTGTAGTACCCAAAGTCGCTGTGCTTCTGCAGGTGGATCACCATTTGCATCCTTACACTGTAACTGCTGTCGGAGAATTGTTTCTCCTCTATCATACCTGGTGATAAAAAGGAATTATTTATTGACTTATTTACGAGCATAGAGTGTTCCACTCGGCCAAACCTGGATAATGAATGATGTCTCCTTTTCCTCTTATCCAGTAGGTAATTGGATCTGGATGTGCTTCCACATAACACTCCAATGAAACGCTTTGGCCCAATTCGGCAGTGAACTGTCGGCTGGGTACTTTTACAATCGGGGCAACTTTGTTTTGTAAAAATATATAACAAAGCTTTGATAAGTATTTTTCAAACAAACCATTTGAAATAATATTAATATAGTTCTAATATGCAGCCTTTATAAAAAGGTATAACAATATTTTGTTTAAGATTTCAATCTACTTTATAATATTTACATTTTGGTTGAACTAAAATTAGAAATGTACTCAAAAAAAAAAAACAAGAAAAAATCCCTTTCCTTATCACATAGTACTTACAATCGACCGTCACCATGATTCGCTTGCTCATGCTTGGCCGGACACCATTTGAAGCCACGCAATGGTACTCGCCGGCATTATGGCGTTGAATGTTGAAGATATTCAAAACAGACCCGTCGTTGCTGATAGCTGCGGAAAAGGGTGACAAAATGACCAGAAAAATCAGCTTTATCGCTAATAAATTCGTCGTCGTTGGCTTCCCCAAACGATTGCCCATTAACGGTTGGGTACGAGTCACTTGGCAGAAGGGGGGAAAGTGTATTAGAATAAACTTACTTCCTGAGTGGTCCACAATGCTGAGTGTTCCTTCGCTGCCGATCCGTTTCCATACTATGGTCGGTTCCGGTACGCCAGTTGCAACGCAGGACAACGTAAGATTGGAGCCTTCTGCAACAGTCATGTCCTGACTAGTTTGCTGATCAAGTATGTCCGGCGGAACTTCGAATAGGAAAAAGGGAAATAAGGATCAATTGATAAATCATCAGTCATAAATGTGTATCTTAGCATCAAACGATGCTGTCTGGTGTCTACAAAAACATTCGAATCATTCGCTCCCACATTCAGTGCCAGACAAGTATCAAATTCAAATTACGTGCGACATTTATTCCAAGTCACCCAAAATAGCTTCTCCAGACCAAACGGAAACCAACTGAGGGCACTAATGGTTTATTTACGTCTCTAACCTTTTTAGGTGTTTTCGCATTCTAAGCAGCTGCTACGTTAGTATCACACTAATTCCGAACACAAGGAGCAAATTAAGGAGGTCGGCAAATGCCAAGCCAAATTTCATTCCCCTTCCTGTAACCTACGTAGCAGTAATTGTCAGGGAAATGGGGGTAGGAATGGAGTTAGCCACGCTGTCGCTGATAGTGCGGGTAACCATGGCTGTGGTTACTACGGCGGAAATTTCAGAAGGCAAACCGGTCGGTACACTGTCAATTTCTTACGATTGATTTCTCCCCGGTATCAGATTTGATGAATTTCGTCAGATTGACAAAAAGTAAGTGTTCACCTGTGACGTGTAAGTGTTCTCAGTATAGCACTGCCCATGTTCGCATATTTGTAACACTCGCATTTCTGTTCATTTTGTAGAAAATCTGTGAACCGTTCAGAAAGCAATTTACTGCATCTAATCCCACAACAGTAAAATTGGCTTTGCTATCTTGCTTATCTGTAGTAAGCTGGAAATGATTGAGTTTGTGGGAAGGATTGACAAACAATTCGCAAAATCAACCAAAATGCCTATGTTACAAATATGCAATCAGGGGCAGAGCATTAGTTTTGTATGAACATTTTGGTGTTTGCATATCTGCCAAGAAATCTAATCAGTTTAAGCAAATCGTGTACCGATTAATCCGCCGTCGCTCACGGTGAAGACCTAAAACTACAAATGTAAATGGTTATGATTAAAATTTTAACACCACCCACACGTTCGGCTAGCACTACTTAGGTGCCACTAATTCCCCGTGGGGCAACCCTCCAGCAAGCGTCTCCGCGAAACATCGTCACCGCTCAACCAATCGTCGGTTCTCTTATGAACCGTAATGTGGCATTAGAGCTGTCGGTTTGGTTATCCACCGTACAAATTCCCGCCGTCCCGCAGCAGTTAGAGGTAAATTATTATCCTATCTGCAGGCACGCGAGTCAGTGATTAAAGGAATTTGTGTAATAATATGCCTCCACTCCGAGGCTGTCCGCTCTGATTCCAAGACTGGGCCAATTCCCGGGGCCATCTACAGCCGGAGTGCGGACGTATTTACTGCCAAAGGTGACAAAAGAGCCCACCCCATCACTCACCCACAACGTTCAGGTATCCCATTTGGCTCTTCATCGGGTCGGTGTTGATCTGGCACATGTACCAACCCTTGTCGGATTCTTTGATGTCCTTGATGCGCAAATGCCAGATGCGCTGCTCGGTATGGGTCACGGAGACCCGCTCGCTTTTGGTGATGACCAGCGTATCGATGGTCAGGATCGTCTGGGTGTCCACTCGGAGCCACGCGACCTGTTCGCAGGAGTCAAAAGGAAGTGAATCTTAATCGCATGTGGGTTATTGCGTCGAAGTCGAACAATTTAATCGTGCGGAAAATTACCTTATACTTGTGTAGGTCTTGGACCTTGCAGGTCATCACACCCTCACGACCGACCGGCACCGTTACATTGGAAACGGGTGCACTGAACTTCGGATCGACTGCAACAGCAGTGATTGTTGTTATGTATGGAAAAGAGAATGAACCAAATGAAAATAATTACTCAAAAAATGAAGCACACATTTTGTATACAGTTTTTTCTTATCATCTTGTTCTAATATATCTTTAAAAATAAATTGGTTTGTGTTCTTATTCGTTTGATTTGAAAGGGGTTGGATGGATTTTCATCATTCCTTCTGCTAGCTGTTCGTTACAATCTTTGATATATTTATATCATATTTTCTCATAAAAAAGATTTTATTTTGTGTGAAAATAAAGAAAAACTACAATTGAGATTTATATTTTAATTCCGTATGACAGTCAACAATTATTGCTCATATTAGATATATTCAATCCACTTGTTTAAAGCGAATTAATTTCCTTCGAACGATCACTGGTACTTGGTGAGCACCCCCTTCCAACCCTTTATAAAATAACTATTCGTTCAGTTATGGAATATGGGCCATATGCGATAAGACACTTTTTCCTAACGAAACGAAACGAAATTTAAAATGTTTGTGTTGATTCGAAACGAAACGAAACGAAATATATATTTATTTTCGAGATTTCGAAACGATACGAAATCAACGTCCATTTAATTCGAAATTTTTCGAAACGAAACGAAATTTTATTTTTTTTTTTCCGCGGAATTTTCATTGAACTGATTTTACATTATGTACGCAATTTTGATTTCATTTCAAATAACTGCTTTGCGACCAATTGAATTATAGTAACAGAAGAAGCAGTCTGTGATAAATCGCTGTGTTCCCGTTTACCATTGGCGATAAAGTAATACCCCAGCATTTGTACCGCTTCCAAAGGAATTGATCGTGGAGTGGGTGCTCCCGAATCTGATCAATTTTATATCAGTTCAGCTTTACATCAGTAAGTGTGTATATAAAAATATAGGAATTGTGTTTTTTTCTAATTTAAATTCTATTAAACCTTATTTAACCTTATTTCATTTAAGACTTATGTGATTATGCATACTTCATATTTATTTATCAGCGTGGTTTTCTGGTATTGAGCAAAATCAAAACCAGAATATAAGAATATGGTCTGCGCAGATTGAGAATTGTTAATAACATACATTTGCTCGCTAGACGAATCCTCTGCTCATTTTTAAAATGCACAAAAATATGTCTTTCAGATTGCATTTCAGAAATGTGATCGCAAAGTTTTTACGGCAGCAGTTGCCAGGAATGAAGAAATATTTTTTTCTTTTTTTATACAAAAAGTTGTACTAAAATGCTACCAGGTGGGCTTCGAGGCCGTGCGGTTAGCGACGTCAATCGTCTAGACGCATGGGCTATGGTGTGTGGGTTATATTCCCGCCCCGTTAAGGAGGAAACTTTTCGTGATCGAAAAATTCTCTATCGGTCCACTGGGTGTTATATGTCCTGTCCGTTGTCTAGGTGTTTAAGTGTTCAGTCTGTACGACCTCTGGTCAAAGACGGTGTTCCTGTCTTTTTTCTTCCAAATTCAACCTGTTTTAGAGGCTCGGAAACCCTTCAATTGAGTACGAAACAGCTGCTCGAACAGTATGAGCCGGTTACGCCCTTACAGTCAATGCAGTATTAGGAGAGGAGAATTAGTTTGATACTCATTATTATAAGATTGAAAGGTGCTTAGTCATGCGCTTAAATCTGGTTTGAGGCATAAGAGGTGAAGAAGTTGGGCTTAGTAAAAAGGAGGCGCCCTAAAAATACTTCACAAAGGCCTCGGGAATCCACGCCACGACTTTGCCTCTTTGACAAAGTTGTACTGACCTGATTCATATCTGATTACATTTACACTCTGACCCTGACGTATTAAATATTGAGTCGGTTCACTTTTGAAAATAATGGGATAGAATCAGAGGCGCCAACTAATTTTAAGGGGGGGGGGGGTGGAGGTGGTGCGCCATGGAGGTATGATATTCAATTCGGGAAATGAAACAATCACAGCAATAGATTTTTAAAAACCGTAGGCCCTGCTTACATTTTTTTTTATTCTCTGGCTATTAACCACTTTATCCACATTTCAATACCAAATTTTCAAAACGACTTATCTACTTTTGTAAACAAAGATAGCACTCCCACGAAGGCGAAGACTTCGGGTACCTGTTCATGGTGTTGGTTTGCATGGGAGTGCTGTCAGATTCGTCAAATCGACGTTTGAATCTTTGTTTACAAAAGCAGATAAGCCATTTTAAAAATTTGGTATTGATTTATTCACCATGTCCTTGTAGAAGTGCAGTAGAGATATGGATTTCAGTCGCTGTTGTCCCATACTGGATCTCCTATAGGTTTCCAACGTACGGAACCCATAAAACGATCGCTCAGCAGCAGATATCGGAATGGTGATAAATAGATTTACATACTTGACAAATTTTCTCAGAAGATCTATCCAATGTGGTTGTCCACTACATCTGTGACGCTTTCAGCAGATATGGTACCTTCTATCAACGACTGCAGAAACATATTTCGTTGCACCGTCAATCGCTTCGCGTCACCAGACAAAGTTGTGTAAAATTCAACTGAACCAGAATAGTTCGCCATGACAGACGACGTCGACACATATTTTACTGAGAAAAGCGGTACTAGATTGGTAGTATCATTTGATTCGAGAGCCTCAAACAGAATCTGCGTGCGTGCGTACAAATTCACCCCCTCGCAGTAATGTTATGGAAGAAAGCTGTCTATTTCACATAATTCATGACTAGTCCGAGGTCACTTTTGCTTACAATAAACTCCACCTGTTTGTATTATCAATAGGATAAAGGATCCATAAGCAAACTTCCGGATTCATGGTAACCAGCGCGTATTTAGTTTTTGTCATAAGATAAGCAACATTTTGAAACAATCTCACCACTGTAATCCATATCCGGAGACCAGAAACTTGGAAACATGGTGCTTATATTAGCTGGAAGAAGCTTCGAATGAACATCTGAGGACGAATTCAATACGGTTGCCACTATCGTGATTATAACTATGCTTTTTCGAAACCTAATTGTTTATTTTGAATTGAAACAATACCGCACTAGCACCACTTTAACGCGTAAAACACTTTGAAGAACGTAACACATCCAGTAGATACTTTCATATTAAAAAAAATATTCGAGAAAAATAAACTGTGACAGGAAGTTATGCTACGTTTCGGCTATGCAGTCTCGGTAATCAAACGATAATTTTGATTTAATCCCAACGATTCGACCACTTTTCGGGTCTTCTTCAGGGGAACTGTAATTATGTTTTAGTATTAGGCTGGATATTTCAAAATTTTAATATCCAGCCTAATACTAAAACATAATTACAGTTCTCTTGAAGAAGACCTGAAAAGTTGTTGAATCGTTAGAAATAAATCAAAATTATCGTTCGATTACCGAGACTGCATAGTTGAAACGTAGCATAATTACCCTGATCAGTCGAACTCCTATCATAAATGTGACCGGAAGTTTTAAACGCTTCCGTTCACGAGCACAGCCTACTCTTCCATTCGAGAGCCTGAAACAGAATCTGAGACAAAATTGTTCCCTGAGAGCCTGTTTTGGAGAATCCCTGAAAAAAAAGATTATATCCTTTGCCATGGCTAAAGACAGGAGCAGTCTTGATGGTGTCTTGTGCTTGTGTCTTGTGTCAATATAAATAAAATAGTCTGGTATCTATTTGAATAAAAGATATTTTAGTTACTAGATAAAGATTGTCGCTTCGGTTCCCTTTGTTCTGCTGTCCGAAACATGTGTGGTACATACCTGTCAAATCGTATGGATTTTCCTTCTTTGACATTTAGCTCCCCTATCCTCGCCAGCAAAAGATGTTCCGGACAGCGACGACAGCGACAATCTTTATCTAGTAACTAAAATATCTTTTATTTGAATAGACCATTGCAATAATATGAAAATTTATGGATAATCTTCAAAAACTGGACTTATGAAGGCAAAATATATGGGGGGGGCGAAATGATACTTTGCCCCCTTAGATAATTTCTGAGGGGGCAAAAAATGCCCCCCCCCCCAAAGTTGGCGCCTATGTATAGAATAGTAATAGATATTTTTCGTTTTCTGTTGGACATTTCAAACAAAACACCGAAGACGTTTCACAGAAAAAAATAATGAAAAATAAACAGCGCGTAAAACTTGACATTTCCTTCAGGGAAGTTCGAGGTGTTTTGGGAGATCGTGATGTAGTCTATATGCAGGCCATTTATAGTTTTCTCCGTGCTTCTGATATCAAAATCTAATAGTTTGTTTTTTTTCTTTCTTCAAAGTTTTTTTTTGTGCTTAGTCTCTGCTTTCTGTTCCATAGAGCACCATAGCTCTTGCCATCCGGAAGATGCTCCCAGTCGAACCATTCCTCGAGCACGACGACACGCCACATCGTCCCTGACGCCAAATACCCGGATGAGAAGCTGAAATTCCCTGATCCAAAATCCTTAGCCCCGTCCATCCTTAAACATTGTAAACTAACCTCGAGTCACCACGAGTACGCTGGCTTCTACCCCTCTCTTACTAACTGAAAAAATAAATGATATTGATTGTATATATCGCAAAGAACCATGGCTCCGTAAAGTGTTATACACGCCTGAGTCTACCAAATAAACGAACTTGGAAAAAAAAACTTGACATGCGAAAATTTACGCTATTCTACTCTGAAATGGTCCTCTTCCTAACAAGATTGCGTACAACTTGTATACAATATTGACGATTCACGTCAAATATTGTATACATTTAAGCTATATCCCGTGAGAAATTACGCTAACATTGGCGTTCCATTTATGTGCATGATTTTCAGCGTAAATTTCAGTGGATTTTTCTATCTGTATAGAAGAAAACTGAATACGTATTTGTTGACTCAGAATGGAATTTTGTAATAGGCGTTAATAGAAAAATTTGTATAACATTAAGTTAAGTTAATTTGTATAACATAACATTAAGGCTAAGGAGGGCCGTGCGGTAATTTTACATTTTACATTAGTTTGCAATAATATATGCTAGTCATTTATGGATTATGAAATAAATTCCATCATTTATTGGATTCTATTGTTATGTGGTGTGGACACATAAAATAGCGGATTGTGAGATTTTATCTACATAAACCATTTCTTCATTTTCATGTGTTGTTCTTTGATGAAGAAGATTGAATGCAGTGTTGGAGAACAGACGCTCATTAAGATTTGCACTTTCGGATAGGAACAACCCCCCCCCCCCTTCCTTGCAGCATACGACCATAGTTTCCACCGGGGTTGGTTACCCGATCTTCCCTAAGGTTGCTCGTATCCCGATCAGCACCACGAGGAGGTAGGGATATGAGTTGCTGGGTAAGAGGCCAAGGATCGCGAGATGGGGTTTTTTTTATTCCTACAGGTACGCGAAGTACCAATGGTAAGCTTTACAGAGGATTTGCCGTGCCAGCGTTTTACCCAGCATTTTCCGTGGCATTTCTTATAATGTTTGATACTTTCTTTGTTTTCTCTTTTATTTTTCATTTCAGGTTACTGACCTCATAGACCCCCTTCGTTTTTCGTCCTGGTGTGGCTTGGCTCTGATATGGATATCTCCCGGATGAGCCGTTTCGTATTTATATTATATTTTATTTATTTGTTACGATTTTTGAAAAGATGAAGAGTATTTGTGCCTTTTTGAGAGAATTCTAAATGAATTCACTCAAAAGGGGTTTTCCCTCTTCTAAATTTTGTTTTAAAATAAATAAACATAACATAAAACATAACATAGGCCAAATGTGTCATTTGGCCGAAGGCAGGAAGTGTCATTTAGCCGAACAGGTCATTCAGTCGTAAAAGTCGTTTGTTCGAAATGGTTGTTAGCTTGGCTTTAGCTTTAGCTTTGACTGACTACACATATCTATGGTTGCTACTCCGTGATTGACCAGAATCAGTGAAATTGCTCAAAGAATCAACTGAATGGTTGACTGGGATTGTTCAAGCATTCTCAGGGTGCAAGTTTCAGTGACTCTAAAATTCAAATGATCAATAACGGCGCCGGCCACGTCCTTGTAGTCAGTTAGGAAGAAGTAAGGAATATTAGTAGGTGGTTTTTGTTATTTGAAGACCGTGTTTACCTCTGCGTCTTTACAGAAACCACAGGAAGGATTATCAGTTAATTGGTAGGCATCGCTGGATCTGGATTCACTCTGATAAGCGATACGACCATGCCATTTTTTATACATAGTGATTTTACCTAGCCATGAATCGGGCGCGAAAAGTAGTACAAACTAACTACCGGCCTACCGGGCGCGCAATGCAGAACACAATATTTCGGCCGATCGCGCTATTGTTCTGCTGTTCGAAACAAGAGAAATCACGCACTGAACTGATTTTTATTACCGGCCGCGCAAAGCCGAACACAATATTTCGGCCGAACGCGCCATCGTTCTGCTGTTCGAAACAAGAGAAATCTCGCACTGAACTCTCGTTTGTTCGAAATGGTTGTTTAGTAGAAAGGGCCATTGGGCAGTACGGGTAATATTTTTATATAGTATAAACAAGAGTTACATACATTGATTATCCGTATCGACCTGAGTGAAGGAAAAAAAATCAAACTGCTGCCATTTCGTAATTTTATGTCGTATTTCTTCTTATGGTCTTATGGAAATATCTCCATCTTGAGCGATGTCCAGCTATCGCTTTAACCTGTTGCCAGCTCAGATTTCGGTCGACTTCTTTTATTTCTTTATTGAGGCTTCGCCGCCATGAGTCTCTGAGTTTGCCTCTGCTGCGATGTCCCGCTGGGTTTCAGTCTAATGCTTTTTTTTAAGATTTCGTTTCCGACCCTACGTAGAGTGTGGCCGACCCAGCCTCACTTCCGATCCTGAATTTCTGTTGCTATCGGCCTCTGGTGACAACGACGATGGAGCTCGTTGTTTGAGAACCAGTTGTGAGGCCACCAGGCCCAAATTATACACCGCAGGCATCTGTTGATGAACACCTGCAGCCGTTGAGTGTTCTCCACTGATACACACCATGTTTCGCTAGCGTATAACAGCACAGATTTTACGTTCGAGTTGAAATTTCTTTTTTTTTTGTGCGTTCACTTGTCTGTGTTTTTCAAGTTATCTCTTAAACTCGCATAGGCAGCCCTTGCTTTCTCTCTTGGTATCGCCGTCTGACGCCATTTGGCTTCCAAGATATTGAAGGCTTTCAACATTATCCACTTATTGCCTGGCTACTGTGAAACTAGAAGAAACACAGTGACCGTTTACATCCAACGATTTGGCGCTCGGCAAATACGATGGGCTTACTCTGCATATCAGAGCGCCGTTGAGCGTGGAATGCAACGTCATCAGCCAATTCAAAGTCGTTTAGGTGCTCCATGGTTATAGACTGTCATAGCAGCCCGCGGTGTTGTACACGGTCAATTGCACCTACCAGAATCTCATCGATTACAATGAGGAACAGTAACGGTGATAGAATACATTCTTGCCTCACACCAGCTACGACTCGGATAGAGTCGGACAAGACCCCACTGTGCAGCACTCTACACGAGAAGGCCTCGTACTGTGCTTCGATGAGGCCGATGATTTTGTCAGGAACCCCTTCCCTAGCAGCACAAAAGTTTTAAATAGGTTATTGCAACTAATATATGACCAGATTTAGTCACAATCAAGGTGCTGCAACCATTTTTGCCTGACTTGTGCTGCTCGGGTTGCGTCTCAGGACGCCCCACAAATTCTCGTGATTGAGACGATCGAAAGCTTTTTCGCAGTCAATGAATACCATGTAAAGGGACTCTTGGAATTCGTTGACCTGCTCCAGAATGTAACGGAGCGTGACAATATGGGTCTTCCGGCCTGCTGCCGCCGGAGAGTCGCATCTTTTTGTTTGCCCTTCATTTGAGTGATTTTTTATTAATATAATAAGTTCATCACTAGGAGAGTCGCATCGATCTTTTCCTGAATCCAGGATAACTTTGCCTATAGCTTTGAGAACGGTACACAGCAACATAATGCCTCGCCAGTTATCGCATACAGTCAGGTCACCCTTCACTAAGATATCTTGCATCCAGTTGACCGGGAAAGTTGCGGTGTCCTAGATATTACGAAATAAACGATGCAGTACTTGAGCGGATGTCATGGGGTCAGCTTTGAGCATCTCGGCTGCTATGTGATCAACCCCTGGGGCTTTAGTCGATTTCATACTTTGGATGGCTGTTTGAATCTCTAGCAGTGATGGAGCTTCGGTATTGACGCGTGTTATACGTCGGATCCTAGGCAGATCATGCCGAGGTGGTAGTGGCCTGGCTGGTACTTGAAAAAGTTGTTCGTAGTGCTCGAACCAACGTTTTAGCTGATCAGTTGAGTCGGTAAATAACTGATCATTCGCGTCCTTCATAAGCATCGTTGCTTTCATCTTCGCCCCGCTTAAGCGTCGTGAGATATCGTAGAGGAGAGAGTCCGCTCACGCTCGCTTGACCCGTCGACATGAGCGTGGTCATCGATATGATCAGACGATATCGGCACTACGTTTATTCCGTACATCAAGAAGGCTCCGTTTCCATGATATAAAATAAATCTAAATATTAGTAGAACATCTTGCGTAAAAAAATCATTGAAGATCTTCTGAACAAAATGGGGGAAAAAGTTCAGAAGAGACTTATCTAGAAGAACGCGGAAAAATTTCTTAAGAGTTTTTTTCAATTAATCAATTAATTTTGATGAATACCGATAGGAATAAAAATCCGAGATCAAATCCCGAGCAGGGAAAAATAACTTTTTGTGTGTCTTTATCAACGAGATGTTCGATCCTAGGCCGGCTCATCGCGTAAGAAAGAAAATAACTCTATAATACCTATTTCTGTTTCTGATACCGTAAAGTGTTATTAATTTGGTACGCATAAAGAAACATCCACAAATTACGTGACGCTTAAGGGGGGGGTCCTTCATACAAAAAGTGTGTTATATGGGGGAGGGGGTTAGAAAATGGTAAATTTTTACGTAACGTGCCCTAAGAGGTAACACACAAAAAATATCAAAAAATATTAGGCTGAATCTTGGGCTGAATACTTTATGCATAACATACTCTGTTATTACAATGCCAAACGCATAACAAATTATTATTCAACCTTCTAAGACGAGTTTAGTACTCTCAATTTAATTTCACTACAAATGTAGTGGAATTAAATGAAGAGTACTAAACTCGTCTTAGACAGTTGAATACATTCCACTAAAAGTGCTTAAAATATTTTTTCTCAAATTATTATTGCCTAAAGTATTCTGCATGTTATTTTTTAGTATTTTATCTCTCATGCACACCGAGTTCACACCAACTGCTGTAAACACTTCTGCTCGGGACCTGAATTCTTTTGAATCTGAATTTTCGGGATCAGAATTCTTTTTGATAATGTTGTATTATTGGGAAGAGCATTAAAAAAAGCTGATTGCAGAATAAGTTCTGATCATTTTTATCACGAATCTGAAACGCTGGGCATATATGACCCATCCGTCCCGGAAGAGTTAAGACAATAATGTAGATATGATCAGTGACGGGAAATGTCATATCGATGTCATGGGACTAATTTGTTAATAACTTTTTTTTACAGAAATTTACAATCGTATGTTTTATATGAATATAAAACCTTCAAAGGATACTAAAACTTTTTCTAATAGGTCATTGCTCTAAAACTTAAATTGGCGCCGTGAGAGCCGAATTAGTGTCAAATGACATTAATGTCATGACATTCCGTGACATTTTTTTAAATTCGTTATCGTGCCTCATACTGTGTATTTAGAACAATGACCTGTTTGGCAAACTTGTAGGATCCTTTGAGCATTACATGTTAATAAAAAAATCCGAATTGTACATAACTTTTGAAAAAAGTTATTAGCAAATTAGTAATAGCAACCCCATGACATTTTTTTGACATTTCCCATCACTGGATATGATCCCTACTTTCAAATGATGCATTTGCTCGGCAGGAACAGGGGATGTATATGATTTGTTTTTTTGGGGATGTATATGAGCGGAGAGCAGAGTCTGCTTAGCAAACCATGGCGTCGGATAGCGATCCAAGCGACAATGGCTGCCACGTCGATAGTGATTGGGCACATGGAAAATAAATTGATTCTTTTCAGGGCCACCATTATATTGCTAGAAAGTTAAATTGCGTTGATTTTCCCGAAATGCAACCGTTTGTGGCTGTGGCGAATTCTTGTAAAATATTTATTCGCTCAGTAAAATATTTCCTCAAGATTTTTACTTTGGATTTATTGCTATGAAAGATTCAAAATGTGCATTATTTACCCGAGATGAATTTTCTTCGTAGTGCGCGGGTTGTGTCAGTAGTGCTGTAAATCTAGGAACTTTTTTTAAATGGGCGCACTTGATTCTAATCTTGATTTTTGGAATGGTGACTGTGCTCATAACTTAAATTATTTTGCTGAACTTATGTGTCTAACAGAAAGAATAGATTCCAGTATATCGTTGAAGCTTAACGAAATATGCTGAATTGAGAGATTTCTCGCTTAACTTTTCAAAAGGACCTAAGTAACGTTTTTTTCATGAATTAATTTGAATACAGCAATCAATAGCTTTCATTTTGTTCTGTTGATTGCGCTATTCAAATTAATTCATGAAAAAAATGTTACTTAGGCCCTTTTGAAAAGTTAAGCGAGATTTCAAGATCAAATACAGTTACGCATATTTGAAAAAAGTTTCGTGAAATCATCAATTTGGCTGTCGTCGGTGAAAAGTGGAATTTCCATGTGGCATCCATGTGAATAAATTTTTGCAGCGTCTCTCTCTGATATGCATACGGAATTTTGCTACCGACGACAACTATCTGCCGACGCCAAGCCAACCGATTTATTTCCAATAATGTGCATTTCAATCACAAACAGCAACTTGATTGCTACTGACGTCAACATTACCCACTCGATGTATTGCAACGGAAATGTTTAAGACCAGGGTTTACAGAAATCGCTCTTAGGCTTTGGTCCGATTCGTGAATTTAGATCAAATTAAACTTAAAAATGACAGTCCAATAATCTTCAAATGACCCTGCTCGCAGAGCAAGATTACTTTTGACAGATGTTGAATATTTTCTGATAGATATTTTGTTATATAATAATAGATAACGAACAAGGATAAAAGAGAGGCAAAACCTCTTCAAATCATAATGGAACGTGATATTGTTGGTCGAATAAATTGATTGTTCGTGCCGCTGTTGGTAAAACTTGATGGATGTTTGAGCAAACGAGAGGTGGAGTCAATGTTCGTCAAACTGCTTGACTGGTGTGTACGTAGCATAACAAGTCATCGAAACAAGTTTCTCGAACGTGTATACAAGTGCGAATAAACCGATTCTAGGCAGCCCCCACCGGGAGGCTGTTATAAAACGCTTCGTTCTTGCTCATTCTATGTTGGGGGCCATATTTTTTCACATAGCTGTGTGAAACAAGTTGTAATGCATCACAGAACTGGTGCCCCCCGTAATTGAGGCTTTTTAAAAGAAATTTCTTTTTAAGTATACTACCGTTATACGCATAACTGTCCCATGTACATAGGAAATCCCAACACACATGGGCAAATATGCGTATGACGGCAGTATAGCCCCCCGAATCAGTCCAAATCTATCGAGATTCTAAACAGAGATGATAAGTGAGAGATTTTTCCATTCTCCTTTGGATTTAAGGTTCCCCCAAATACACGCGACGCGACAGCCGCGACACGATTCTATCGCTTGGCGACAGCGATTCTGTCGCCGTTGGTATGGAAGCGTAAATAGAACATTGCCTGCAGCGACCCAACGATAGAATCGCGACGACTAGTTGTCGCCGTCGCGGCGATGAAATCGCTTAGGTCTGGGGGAGCCTTTAATCCCTGGTAAAGACGCCAGTCATGTGAATACATTTTTGCAGCGTCTCTTTTCGACGCGTGCTTGTGACTCTGCTACAGCAGGATTTTTTGTCGATTCTGGGGCCGCTCTCTGCTCTCCGCTCTCCGTGACATCTAGAACAAAAAGGGAGGAGCTACAGGCTTCATTTTCTCTAATGGAACGTACACACGGTCAAGCAATTTGACCAACATTGACTCCACCTCTCGTTTATTCAAACATCCATCAAGTTTTACCAACAGCGACACGAACAGTCAATTTATTCGACCAACAATATCACACACGAACGACAGAAGCACCAACTTGAGCACCAATCATCAAAAAATATATGGGGGTTTGTGCAACTTCACTACAAATGCTCAAACATGTTCGGCGAACTTTTTGACTCCACCCCCGACAACTCAAACCAAAATCAAACCGTTTTAATTTTTTCCAACCGAGAAGCCAACTGTCAAATGGTTGTTCGAACAACTTCACACACGTTCAAATAAAGCAGCAGCTGAAGCGTTTTCTTGGGGGCGGAGTCAATGTTCGTCAAACTGCTTGACTGGTGTGTACGTAGCATAAGGCTACTAGAGACCCCTGTTATGTTTTCTTCTTCTTATTGGCATTACATCCCCACAATGGGACAGAGCCGCCTCACAGCTTAGTGTTCATTAAGCACTTCCACAGTTATTAACTGCGAGGTTTCTAAGCCAAGTCACCATTTTGCATTCGTATATCATGAGGCTAACACGATGATACCTTTTATGCCCAGGGAAGTCGAGACAATTACCAATCCTAAAATTGCCTAGACCGGCACCGGGAATCGAACCCAGCCACCCTCAGCATGGTCTTGCTTTGTAGAAGCGCATCTTACCGCACGGATTAGAAGGGCCCCCATCGAGAAAGTAGGTACGTTTATTTTATACGTACTAGGTACGTTTAGGTAACGTACTAGGTAAGTTGGTACGTTTCGAGTATTTGATATATAATTTTTTTTCGGGATTTCAACGAAAACGGAACACAATAATCTCCATTATCAAACTTTCGGCATAGTAGAGGAATTCAATTGAGCGCCCCACATATGGTCGAAACCAATCGATTTATCTAAGTAGTATTTTTTTTACATTACAGTCAGTTTTCACAAATCCAACTTGCCATTTTCTTCCAGAACATTAAACACCCTTCTAAAGTCAGAAAACTTCCGACCAATCACCCATAAGTAATTTTACCTTCTCAAGACAAACTTGTTGACGGTTGGCTAGCAACTAGCTAATCATCACACGCCCAACCACTACTACTCGTCGCGTCGTCGTTCCGAATATGCACCTGTTCAAAGTTTATTGGAGAAAATTGGTAAATGGCAATAATTCCCTACGAATCATCAGCTTATTGCTGCTTCAGCAGTACCAGCTGAAACTTCTGTGATCTTTACAAAGCCACAAAGGTACCGATTCCTCTGCCACCGCCAGCCAACCACCAATCAAGGAGCGACAAACACCAATCATCCAACCAGCTCAGCGACCAAAAGTCAGGCAGTCAGTCCGACGTCGGCAACGACGATGGCATAGAGGAAGCTTATATCAATCAACTTCTGCCGGTATTGCACTTATGAATTGCCACATCACCGAACCGACCGACAGACCGCGGCTCGCTTTGCGGTCATAAAGTTGTTCATTTGATAATAACTGCGCTACATCCCCGGGGGTAATCCGGGAGGAAAGGCTCCACGGAGTGAAAGGTAAACACACACATTCAACGGTTTTGGTTGCAAGAAGTAGTTCAGCTATAATTACGGTTTGCCACTGCTTCCGGTTTGAGGCCCTCGGGGCGTTTTACTGCTTGGAAAGGCGGTGCAGCGGGTGTTTTTGTTTGGTGTTTGGGTGGAAGAAGCGGTGAGGGGTAATCGTTGTGTGCATTCGGGGGTTGGACTCTGGAAATTGAGAAGAACCGTAAAAACGGCTGCAGTTGGATTATAATGCAAATAACTAATCAAACAAACGGTTCGTGGTATGTGGTATGGAGAATTATTGCTTAATAGGTTGTAGTATTCAATAAAACTTATTACTGAACGTGCTTGCAAGAGAATACCACATGTGGAAATAACGAGACATTTGACTCTAAGGTAAATCAAGGGAGATTCAGGTTTTTAACAATATTTCATCCTAGATGGTTATAGCACATACAAATATTCTCACGAAGAAGTATTTTATTTCAATAAATTTAATTAAAAAATCAATAAAACTTCGCCACATCTATATTGTGGAGACACAAAGCCTGTAGCAGGAAAAAAAATGTATTTTGAACATCTGCAGAAAAAGTGCATTGACTTACTGATAAAATATGACGAAGACACCATTGCGCTAAATAAACTTGATAAAGCTTGATAATAAAGAAATAAAAAAAAAAACTTGATAATTTTGCAAATCAAGTACACTGGTGTACATTTCGGCGATTTTCAGGCCACCCTCCGGGTGCTTCCAGGGCCTGGTTCCCTTGGGTAAGCAGCCAATTTTTGTTAAATCTTGGAACCCATCTTGCAACATGTCTAACTTCAAGATTTTGGATTGGATTTGGATTGGATTTGGATTGGATTTGGATTGGATTTGGATTGGATTTGGATTGGATTTGGATTGGATTTGGATTGGATTTGGATTGGATTTGGATTGGATTTGGATTGCATTTGGACTGCATTTGGATTACATTTGGATTACATTTGGATTGCATTTGGATTGGATTTGGATTGGATTTCGATTGGATTTGGATTGGATTTGGATTGGATTTGGATTGGATTTGGATTGGATTTGGATTGGATTTGGATTGGATTTGGATTTGGATTGGATTTGGATTGGATTTGGATTGGATTGGATTTAGATTGGATTTGGATTGGATTTGGATTGGATTTGGATTGGATTTGGATTGGATTTGGATTGGATTTGGATTGGTTTGAGTGAATTCGGATTGGTTTGGATTGGTTTGGATTGGATTTGGATTGGTTCGGATTGGTTGGATTGATTTGGATTGGATTTGGATTGGATTTGGATTGGATTTGGATTGGATTTGGATTGGATTTGGATTGGATTTGGATTGGATTTGGATTGGATTTGGATTGGATTTGGATTGGATTTGGATTGGATTGGATTTGGACTGCATTTGGATTACATTTGGATTACATTTGGATTGCATTTGGATTGGATTTGGATTGGATTTTGATTGGATTTGGATTGGATTTGGATTGGATTTGGATTGGATTTGGATTGGATTTGGATTGGATTTGGATTGGATTTGGATTGGATTTGGATTGGATTTGGATTGCATTTGGACTGCATTTGGATTACATTTGGATTACATTTGGATTGCATTTGGATTGGATTTGGATTGGATTTCGATTGGATTTGGATTGGATTTGGACTGGATTTGGATTTGGATTGCATTTGGATTGGATTTGGATTGGATTTGGATTGGATTTGGATTGGATTTTGATTGGATTTGGATTGGATTGGATTTAGATTGGATTTGGATTGGATTTGGATTGGATTTGGATTGGATTGGATTGGTTTGGTTGGTTTGGATTGGTTTGGATTGGTTTGGATTGGTTTGGATTGGTTTGGTTGGTTTGGTTGGTTTGGTTGGTTTGGATTGGTTTGGATTGGTTTGGTTGGTTTGGATTGGTTTGGATTGGTTTGGTTGGTTTGGTTGGTTTGGATTGGTTTGGATTGGTTTGGTTGGTTTGGATTGGTTTGGATTGGTTTGGATTGGTTTGGATTGGTTTGGATTGGTTTGGATTGGTTTGGATTGGTTTGGATTGGTTTGGATTGGTTTGGATTGGTTTGGATTGGTTTGGATTGGTTTGGATTGGTTTGGATTGGTTTGGATTGGTTTGGATTGGTTTGGTTGGTTTGGATTGGTTTGGATTGGTTTGGATTGGTTTGATTGGTTTGGATTGGTTTGGATTGGTTTGGATTGGTTTGGATTGGTTTGGATTGGTTTGATTGGTTTGGATTGGTTTGGATTGGTTGGATTGGTTGGTTGGATTGGTTTGGATTGGTTTGGATTGGTTTGGATTGGTTTGGATTGGTTTGGATTGGTTTGGTTGGTTTGGATTGGTTTGGATTGGTTTGGATTGGTTTGATTGGTTTGGTTGGATTGGATTGGTTTGATTGGTTTGGATTGGTTTGGATTGGTTTGGATTGGATTTGGATTGGTTTGGATTGGTTTGGTTGGTTTGATTGGTTTGGATTCGATTTGGATCTGACTGGATTTGACCGATCTGGGTTGGATTTGACTGGATTTGACTGGATTTGATTGATTTGGACTGGATTTGGATTGATTTGACTGGATCTGGACTGATCTGGACTGGATTTGACTGACCTGACGATCTGGATTTGACTGATCTGACTGGATCTGACCGACTGGATTGACTTGGACTGATCGATTGGATTTGACTGATCTGACTGGACCTGACTTGATCTGGATTGGATTTGGACTGATCTGGATCTGGATCGACCTGATCGATTGGATCTGGATTGGTTTGGTTGGTTTGGATTGGTTTGGATTGGTTTGGATTGGTTTGGATTGGTTTGGATTGGTTTGATTGGTTTGGATTGGTTGGATTGGTTTGGATTGGTTTGGATTGGTTGGATTGGTTGATTGGTTTGGATTGGTTTGGATTGGTTTGGATTGGTTTGGATTGGTTTGGATTGGTTTGGATTGGTTTGGTTGGTTTGGATTGGTTTGGATTGGTTTGGATTGGTTTGGATTGGATTTGATTGGTTTGGATTGGTTTGGATTGGTTTGGATTGGTTTGGATTGGTTTGGATTGGTTTGGATTGGTTTGGATTGGTTTGGATTGGTTTGATTGGTTTGGATTGGATTTGATTGGTTTGGATTGGTTTGGATTGGTTTGGATTGGTTTGGATTGGTTTGGATTGGTTTGGATTGGTTTGGATTGGTTTGGATTGGTTTGGATTGGTTTGGATTGGTTTGGATTGGTTTGGACTGGATTTGGATTGGTTTGGATTGGATTTGGATTGGATTTGGATTGGATTTGGATTGGATTTGGATTGGATTTGGATTGGATTTGGATTGGATTTGGATTGGATTTGGATTGGATTTGGATTGGATTTGGATTGGATTTGGATTGGATTTGGATTGGGTTAAAATTTTTGTTTCCACTTTTCTTGTATACTAAGCATAAGGTTTTAGAAGCATTCAAGAAGTAGGATTTTTCACTCACTCCGGCGACAACTGGTCTATCGACCATCGTTTTTTTTGTGGGCTTCGTGGCCGTGCGGTTAGCGACGTCAATCGTCTAGACGCATGGGCTATGAAACGTGGGTTCGATTCCCGCCCCGGTAAGGAGGAAACTTTCCGTGATCGAAAAATTCTCCACCGGTCCACTGGGTGCTATGTGTTCTGTCCGTTGTCTAGGTGTTAAGTGTTCAGTCTGTACGACCTCTGGTCGAAGACGGTGTTCCTGTCTATATTTTGTCCAGATATATTCCATTGCGATAAATTCCGGCAAGTGATAGTGGAAAACTGTTTTCCTTCTTCCCATGTCTCGCGAAAATGAAATGCTGCTTACTTTGCCTCTCAAAATTGATTTAATCTGACGATGCCCCACGATAAGTAGAAGGTTTTTTACTTTCAATCAGTTCATATGGTGGCGCTTTAAACATTTCAGAATTGTTTTGGTTTTTTATCCCGTTGCGGTCCTCTATTTTTGTGAATATGCTTGTTAAATTTATCTAAAGAGGATTTATCTGAGAACGAAAATTTGGTGGAGTAAAATGGAGCTTCTATAACCCGAAAAACAAAAACTCATTCACACATAACATTCCCAGACTGAAGAAGGTTAGACAATTTTCACAGCGAAGGACCATGGAACTGGACCATGACTGGTGCCATATTACATTGCTTCTGGTTTACTAATATTAAGCGACAACCATCGTTTCATGCCTTCAAATATGATATCATAATTCTACTATGCTTTGATATGATGACTCAATCCCTCAACTCTAATGTGGAACATGAGTAACGCCGCTGTTAACAAATCACAATTATTGCTTTTGAATATTCATACAGATTTTCCCCGATTTGATAAGCCTCCTCAAGTAAGTCTGAACTGCTTTAGGGGTTGCTCCTTTCCACAGTGATTATTATGACTCGGGATGGGGAGATGATTAGGAATCATGTCCCACTTGTTCCTAACGGTCTGCTGAATCGGTACCAGGTTTTTATTTCCTGTATCAACTTACTTCATAGGCAATGTAAGCTGAACCCCCCAGAGCCAGTTGTAGTTCCACGTTGAAATAGCTGCACACCAACATGGTAACAAATTGCTCTTTCCTTACTAGCGAAAAGACAGTAGAAACACCTTTCCCTGGCCTTATTTTTTTTCTCGCAGATGCGTCAGAAAATCGTCCTGGTTAAATGTCAGTGGATAACATTTCGACTGAGGAAATGATTTTTAATGACGACAAGGAAAACCTTTCATAGAACTGAGGGGAAATTGTTTACTCTTTTAAAAGCTTTTAATTTGAATGATTTGTGTTGGTGCTGGCGGTGAGACACGTTTTTTTTTATATCCTCAATCACTAGTTTATTGTGGTTCCTTTTTACAACCTTTTAGCGAGAAATCGATCTGAGCCTGTTGCCTACTTTTTTAACCTTGGCATTTCCATCAAATGAAGATACTCAAATGTTCCGATGTTTTCCATTCGCTTAAGCAACGTTCGACGAAAGGGTTTTACAGCCACTAACTTAAACTCTGTTAATATCAGGCCAATTAATCATAAGCCAAAGCCGTCGCTGGGGAAATTTATGGCTCGGATCATGTAGTTTCGACGGCCTATAATCTTGATTTCATTGCCTCACATTTCCATTTTCGGACTGTCGCCATCTCCAGGAAAACATCATATCCGATCGGAACTGGGCCCCTCCGGGCCGCGATGCAATGAGCGACATGAAAGAGCTTATGCTAAACGAATAACAACAAACGACTAAACAAAATCCAAATTTACCACTTCAATTAACGCTAATAATCCGGAAGTGCTTTATGGCTTTATTTCGTCTCGTTTCTCGCCAGAAAAATTCCCCTTCTCGGTCCTCGAGAATCAAATTTTGTCCAAACACAATTCACTGCCGCATGCCGAAGTACTCTTTCACGACGAAAGATTGAACTGCCTCTTGCCAAACTTGCCAGGATACCAATTTCATTAGATCGCCGGTAAACATATGCGAGTTGATTTTTTTTTCTTCATATTTTCATATGGCTGAAGACTCTTGCTTTCGCTACGGGCCATCTCACAATCGGAGGAACCGTTTCGCTTCGTTTCGTGCACTTCCATCTTTATATGTAAATGGTACTAAATTGGTCGTTATTTGATGGGCGCACGCAAACATGTAGCGGATTCTTATTTTGCCTGGAAATCTGCGTAGTCCCTCAACTAACTTTGTTAAAATTTTCCATATGAATTCGGGCTATCTCGAAATATCGATGTTTTTTACGAATTAGTCACTTTAGAAATATATTACTAATTGTTAATTGAAATATTAATTAAAGTGGCTTTCAATATGATTCAGTAACAAGTTTTTCGCACATAAAAAGCACTCCAAATTCGTGAGCATTCTATCTGAAAAACGTAACTGGTGCTGCACATTGTCGCAAATTGATGCTTGGGATTAGTACCTTTTCTTATACAGTAGCAATTATATACCTGGCCACGTCCTTGCAATCACCGAAGGAAGGGAAGGAATATTAGTTCAACTGTTATCATAGAGCTGATTGGGATTTATATAAAACGTATATCGATAGGAATTTTGATGTTGATATTCCTCTCGATACCAAAAGTGATATTGATAATGCTCTCGTATCTTTGACAAATTTAATTGTCGAAGCCAGAGGCATTGCAATTCCGAAATGTGAAATTAAATTCAACTCCATTATTATTGACGACGATCTTCAGCTACTGATCCGTCTTAAAAATGTGAGGCGAAGGCAATATCAAAGAACTCGCGATCCCGCGTTGAAAGTTATTTGGCGAGATTTGCAAAATGAAATTAAAAAACGTTTCGCTATTCTGAGAAATACCAACTTTGAGAATAATGTCTCGAAGTTGGATCCCAGTTCGAAACCCTTTTGGAAATTAACAAAAATTCTTAAAAAACCTCAAAAGCCAATTCCAGCGCTTAAAGAGGAAAATAAAATTTTATTAACAAACGGCGAAAAGGCTCAAAAACTTGCTCAGCAGTTCGAGAGTGCCCATAATTTTAGTCTAGGTCTCACTAGTCCAATTGAGGATCAGGTTACACGGAGCTTCGAAGACATTCTCAATCAAGAGAATGTTTTTGACCCTTCGTTGGGAACCAATTTGGATGAAGTGAGATCTATTACTAGGAAATTTAAAAATATGAAAGCCCCGGGTGATGATGGTATTTTCTACATACTTATCAAAAAACTTCCTGAGAGCTCTTTATCCTTCTTGGTTAATTTATTTAACAAATGTTTTCAATTGGCATACTTTCCAGATAAATGGAAAAACGCCAAAGTTGTTCCAATTTTGAAGCCGGACAAAAATCCAGCTGAGGCTTCTAGTTATCGCCCAATCAGCTTGCTTTCTTCAATAAGCAAACTGTTTGAAAAGATTATTTTAAATAGAATGATGGTTCATATTAATGACAATTCTATTTTTGCTGATGAGCAATTTGGTTTTCGCCATGGGCATTCAACCACTCATCAGTTATTAAGAGTTACGAACTTAATTCGGCTCAACAAATCTGAAGGATATTCGACTGGAGTTGCTCTTCTTGATATAGAGAAAGCATTTGACAGTGTTTGGCATGAAGGTTTGATTGTAAAATTGATGAATTTTAATTTTCCTCTGTACATCATTAAACTGATCCAAAATTATTTATCAGATCGCTCACTGCAGGTAAACTATCAGAATACTAAATCTGATAGATTACCTGTAAGGGCTGGTGTCCCCCAAGGCAGCATACTGGGGCCCATATTGTATAACATTTTTACTTCTGACTTACCTGATTTACCACCAGGGTGTCAAAAATCTTTGTTTGCAGATGACACGGGCCTTTCAGCCAAAGGCGAAGCCTGCGTGTCATTTGTAGTAGATTGCAAAAAAGTTTGGATATTTTCTCCACTTACTTGCAAAAATGGAAAATTTCCCCGCATGCTTCCAAAACTCAGCTTATAATTTTCCCACATAAGCCGAGAGCTTCTTATTTGAAACCTTCTAGCAGACATATTGTCACTATGAATGGGGTTCCAATTAATTGGTCTAGCGAAGCTAAATATTTAGGACTTCTGCTAGATCAAAAATTAACTTTTAAAAATCACATTGAAGGCCTTCAAGCCAAATGTAACAAATATATTAAGTGCCTATATCCACTTATAAACAGAAAATCAAAACTTTGTCTTAAGAACAAACTTTTGATTTACAAACAAATTTTTAGACCTGCCATGTTGTATGCTGTGCCAATATGGACTAGTTGCTGCAATACCAGAAAGAAGGCACTTCAGAGGATCCAAAATAAAATTCTGAAAATAATTCTGAAGTTGCCTCCGTCGTATAGTACCAATGAACTTCATAGAATTTCTAATATTGAGACATTGCAACAAATGTCCAACAAAATAATTTCCAATTTTAGACAAAAATCGTTGCAATCTTCTATTGCAACGATTAACTCCTTGTACCCTTAGTATAAAATAGGTTAAGTTTAGTTTAAGTTGAAAACATTGTAATTCCTACATGGTTCAATTCAACCAGAGGAAAAAATTCTAACTGCCAGAGGCAATTGAAATGTATTAATAATAACTAAAAGCGTAACATAGCAAATAAGGATGATAGTGTTAAGAAAACACGGAACACCTAGTCTAAGAGATGAATGCATGTATTAGATAATTAGCAAATAAAATTAGTTAAAAAAAAAAAAAAAAAAAAAAAAAAAATTAGTTCAACTGTTCAACATCTACTAGTAAAGATTTCTGTATTAGTGGGTAATATAGAGCGTTTGTCAATCTTTATATCAATAGGGTAAGTGCACCGGTTTTGGCCACCTTAGTGCTTAAAAATGCCAACCCTGAAAAATGAATATTTTTCAAAAATTATCCATCAGTTTCAACAGCGAAGAAGTTTAAGTTAGCTCCTGTTACAGCTAATAAAACTCCTACAAATTCCTTTATTTTCGGAGTTATGCGAGAAAATATATATAGAAAAATATGAGACAAACTTTTGGGTACTTAGCATCATCAGATTTGCCAAGTTGGAATAGACGTAGAATCCAGTCCCATTGTTTGCTGTTGAAAATTGACCGATGGGCCATGGCGTTCCAGAGCTATGGACAAAACATTGTTTTTGGCCAAGGAAATTTTTACAAAATCGATTTTAACCGCAAATAGATATGAAATGATGGAAGTAGTGGAATCCATCCCCCTAAAGTGTAATTGTAAGGCTTTATATGCGCTCCAGAAACGAACTTTTTATAAGAGGCCCGAGTTGCATTTAGTAGTGAGATGCAAATAAATATTTTTAATATCAAGAATATCAGATTTATGAGCATTCCACGGTCATTGCTGCGGAATCATCATTAAATCATCTCTGCAGTAAACTCACCGCAAGTGTAAACGCGACGGTGAACATGAACGTGGAGCTGTGATGATTCCAAAAATACAAGGCAGGTAGATTGATCTTGATTGGGAGCTCAGATCGACCGAGAGTTTTTACTGTTATTCCTGAAGCGGATTCGGGGTGGGCTTCTACTTTGTTTGTCGCCCATTTCAATTCTGTTGTCGAAAATAAACTAACTCAGAAATTTGTCAGAAATCAGTTGTGTCACTTTTCTATTATTTGGTCATATTATTTTCTATTTTCTCAAAGATGGATGAAATATATATTTGGAAATATTAAAGGTATAATTTAATTTCTTTCATATTTAATCGTTACAAGATACGAATATTACCAATGAATTAAATTTTAATTACAATTAAATATAGACTGTTTTAAAATTGCTTCTTTGTGATGATTTTTCCAAAGTTTTCCAGTTCTGTAATTATTGTAGTCCTCGTATAAAGATGAAAAGAACATATGAATCATTTGTAAAATCAGTCCGTATTCTTTCATTATTGGATTCTCGAACAAATTGATGTTTCGGGAACAGTAGGTTGTTGACCCAAGGTTCCTTATCCACCGCGATGGGACTGCCTAGGCTAGTGCGCTTTGAGCGGCACACGGTCGCTTTGATAGGGCCTGCTTGGGGACACATGCAGCTTTTTATAGAAGTTCAACAGAGCCCACTGTCGAACTCTTCCACATCCTAGGCTGACCCCACAGGACGGCCCCTCTCACTCTAGCTGATGTCTCACTATTCATCTTCTTCTTCTTATTGGTATAACATCCCAACACTGGGACAGAGCCGCCTCGCAGCTTAGTGTACATTAAGCACTCCCACAGTTATTAACTACGAGGTTTCTAAGCCAAGTTACCATTTCTGCATTCGCATATCATGAGGCTAACACGATGATACTTTTATGCCCAGGGAAGTCGAGACAATTTCCAATCCGAAAATTGCCTAGCCCGGCACCGGGAATCAAACCCAGTCACCCTCAACATGGTCTTGCTTTGAGCCGCGCGTCTTACCGCACGGCTAAGGAGGGCCCTCATACCATTCATACTCACTTCAAATTCCTCGGTCCTCAGTTTTAACTTCTCAGTACTCATTTGTTTCTTCTCTCTTTTTACTTTTCACCACTCACTCCTCACTTTTCACCTCTTACTTCCAGTTGCTCCCTACGCACTTCTTACTTCTCTTTTATCAATTCGCACTTCTTTCTTCTTACTTCTCACAGCTTACTTTGCATTTCTAACTTTCTTCTTCTCACTTTTCACTTCTCACTTCTCGCTTCGAATTTCTCATTTAACAGTTTTCACAACTCTTTTTTCACTTCCCATTTCTTTTTTATCACTGCTCACTACTCATTTCTCACTTAACACTTCTTACTATTATTATTATTTTACTATTATTACACTTCTTACTACTCACCTCTCAATTATCAATTCTCACTTCTCACTTATTACCTATTACATTAGGGAAGAAAGAAGGAGAAATAAGGGAAAAGTTGAAGAATAAGGCAAAGAAAGCTCACTTAGCAATTCCTCTTTTTAATTCTCTCTTCTCATCTCTTATTTTTCACTTCGTGGATCGCACACCTGCAGTCAAGTCTCTACACATTTTTTTTCGCCGGTATCTAAGCTTCAGTCAATTCCCGAGGTAGAACTGACCGCAGCACACGCGATCAGCACGTGGAGGATTGGATGAGCGCTAGAGGCCTGCAGCTCGCTCAACATAAGACGGAGGTGGTTATCGTCAACACCCGCAAGTCGGTTCAACATGCAGTTATTCACGTGGGTGAAGTCACGATCGCATCAAAGCGAAGTTTAAAGCTCCTTGGGGTCGTAACATATCGAGCTGGGTGGAGAGACCCCATGGGGAAGTTCACTTCCATCTGACACAATTCCTGTCAGGCCTCCACAGGTTTGGGCACGCGGAGAGCCCCGGCTGCCCTGACTGCCCAGGTGTTGACGAAACTGCAGAGCACATACTGTTCGTATGTCCTCGTTTCGACGACGAAAGAAGAGCTATGCTAGACGTTTGCTGTCGGGACACAACCCCCGATACTCTTATCCAGAGGATGTGTCAAGCGGTGGAGAAGTGGAACGCAGTTTCGACTGCAACCACTCAGATTGCCTGCAGTTTGCAGAGAATCTGACGCGCCGAGCAGCAGTCGACAAGCATGACTAACTTGTGATTGGTTAGATAGAGCGAAAACAGGCTGAGCGCGGGGAAGTGAATAAGAGATTTGCACATGTCGAGGTAAGAGTGTCGCAGCGGGTGGCAACCGCAGTCGCCACCACGAGGCATGGCAGAAGAGTGACCGCATAGTTGTTAGTATGGACTGCATATGCCGAGGTAGGAGGGTCGTAGCGTAGAAATGTTGGTACCTATCGCTATCGATACCTCGAGGCATGGCAGAGGTGAGTAGAGTGAGCATCCAAGTCAGACTCGCGTGGCATATCAGAAGTGAGAGCCTAAGTAAGTCCCACATGTGTCAGAGCGTGTGTCAGGAGGAGTGGCAGGGTGTGCTAGAGCGTGAATCAGGTGGTAGGGTGATCAGCCAAGTTAGACTCACATGGTATGTCAGTGGTGAGCATCCAAGTAAGACTCATATGGTGCGTCAGAATGAGTGTCAGGGTGTGTCAGAGGGTGTGCTAGAGATAGGACCCAAGTAAGACTCATACGACATACGGGATGAGTGCGTGAATGAGCGAGTACATTAAGTAATGCCTATCCCCCCGAAGTAATGCTGGGAGGCAGTTCCTGGTGGAACCGGGGTATTAGTAGAGAGGGTAACTCAAGTAACCTTCTGTTGCTTGGGTGGGCTTAGTGGGTCCGGCGGGCTGGCCTTCTGCCTTCCGCGCCAACTTCACTCCCTGAGTGATAATTTCAGGTGTCTGTATACAGATTTGCCTTCATCCCTACGGCCTGCAGAATTCATCGAAGATGACACCAAGGCCAACAGTGTGGTTGAAAGATCGTAACTTGCCGATTATCCCTTTCGATTACAGAAAATGGTTGAAGCGGATGGCTGTCTGGATATGTCCAGAAAAGCCTTACACCCTCTCTATTGCAAATCTCTCTCTCATAGTTTGGATTCACCGTTTGGAATTAGTAAATGAATTTTATCGTAACTCATACATTTTTAACCCGTTTTTGACTCATGAACGTGCATATGAAGTATAATAAGTCTGAATTTATTGCATGGTTTGCAATGCAACACTGGTATTATACATATTTGCGAAAATTCAATTGGAAGCTAAATTAGAGTTATTTATTCATACATTTGGGGAAAAATTTCACTATATTGTGGAATATTAATTTATAATTAGCTAAAAAAAACTTCACATGGCATATTTGAACAGTGAGTGAATCTGATTGGCTTCCATGTGCTTCCAGGAGACTTCAAATCATACTTAAAACGGCTGAGAAATAGTGGAAATACTATGTTTGGGGGGTAAACCCAAACTTATGGCCAATAGACTATAGTCTGTCCATATACATTGTGCGATCTTTGATATACATGCAAGTGTAAAGAGTGTGTCGTCTTTCTAAACAACGAGTTTTTGCATGAACTGTGGGTTCTACGAAGGTAAACTACTGTTATCGCATTCTTCAAAGCCGTTGGCATATTGAGATCATCAAAGATACGTCTAAAAAAGTGCCGAAAATAGAAAATCGAACGTTAAATTCCCTTGATTTTTTGATACCATATTTCGCATTATCGAAACAATGGAGTGCGGTAAATGTTGCTCTACCATCGACGCCAAACGTGAATCGTTCGTTGTGTACGAAGGAGACTGCAGCAAGTGCTACCACACAGGTTGTGTTGGATTTTCAGAGCAACACACGGATCAACAATATTCTTTGGATGTGCCTAAACCACTTCTATAAAATGTGTACAACTGCTTCATCGGATTTCAAATTAGTGATATTGTGAATGCACTGTCCGTGACATCGAATTCCACCATGGAATCTTCAACGCCAATCTCATCCACAAAACTTCTTGATGGCACTAGCCCTAAACGCGAAATAGAATACCATCGTGAGAAGAATTGTCCGTCTGCTGACCGTGGCGTGGGAAGGAGTGTTTTTCATTGTTTTTGACCAATATCGATAGTCTAGCAACTCAACATGAAATTGACTTGCTGGTTCGAGAATCGGTTGGAATTGGAAACGATGAAGAAATTATTATTTTCAAGTTAGTTCCAAAGTGGAAAAATATTAAACTACTTGATTATGCTTCCTTTAAAATCATTTCAAGTTCTGGTTGGAAATTTGTAGCTTTGAGTTTGACTGATCGCAATTTAGTAGTGAAATTTAATGGAAAAAAATCTTTTCCTGTACGTGCCACCTCTGTAGTTTCACAGGGCTCGCACCTAGGTCCTCTACTATTCATTATATTTATTAACGACTTATCCTACATTATAAAAAACATTAAATTTTTGATGTATGTTGACGATATTAAACTATATTTAGAAATTAAAAATACATGACCTAACAAAAGCCTACTACAACTTAATGTGAAAAAATGTTACTCAATTGCTTTCAGTAGAAAAAGAAATAATCAAAATATCGTTATTACTCTAGATAACCACAACATAGAAAAGTGTGATAGAATTAGGGATTTAGGAATAATCTTGGACTCAAAACTTACTTTTGTTGACCATTACAACACTATTATAAATAGAGCTAATAGTATGCTTGGATTCATTAAACGATTTTGTTATAACTTCCGTGATCCATATACAATAAAAACGTTATACATTGCTTATGTCAGGTCAATTTTAGAATATGGCAGCATTGTTTGGTCTCCATTTTCAATTACACATTTTAACCGGATTGAGTCAGTCCAGAAACAATTTTTATTATATGCACTTCGAAAGCTAAGTTGGACTAATTGTCCTTTACCACAATACGAAGCTCGTTGTATGCTTCTTAATATCCAAACTTTAGGTAATAGGCGTGAGTATGCAATGACATTATTTATAAATAATTTAGTTACACAAAAAATCGATTCCAATGAACTATTAACAAAAATAAATTTTTACACCTCATCGCGGCAGTTACGTCAACGACAAATATTTTTAACAGATTATCATCGAACAAATTACGCAAAGTATTGTCCCTTGAACCAAATGATGGCTATATACAATAAACATTGAGATGCTATTGACTTTAGTATGTCCAAATCAAAATTAAGACAGTATTTTTGTAATCGTCGACAGTAGAAACATCTAATTGTACAATTACTTATAAAACACAATATTGTAATCTATAACTAAAACATGTAGTTTAGTATTATATGCTCTCAATGTAACAATACGGTCTACAAGCTTGATTGACGACAAATGAATAAATAAATAGGTTTCTGCATCGGACAAGTGTAATCAAGAGTTTGCTTGACCTATTGCGTTTCTCCAACTGGAATCGACTACTAAGGACAGTTGCATATGTGTTTCGGGCAGTAGCAATCTTCAAGAATCAACGAACTACGAGCGAACACAACAGAGTACTGCAGAAAAAAGAATTGCGAAGGCAGAGGCAGCGATTATACGCCAAAGTCAGGCTGAAGCATTTCCAGATGAAGTCGCTTTATTGAGCAGTAGCGCTGAGAAGCAAATTGTGTCCAAGTCCAGCCTAATATACACATTGACGCCGTTCTTAGACGACGAAGGTGTCATACGGATCGGCAGCCGCACAGAGAAAGCATCTGACCTCGCTTATGATGCAAAGTATCCCGTGATCCTTCCTAAAAACCACACTGGTACTACACTTCTGGTAAATAACTTTCATCGAAAATATCTCCACGCCAATGGAGAAACGGTACACAATGAAATTCTCCAGCGGTACTATATACCCGGCCTTCGAACAGTAATTCGCAGAGTCACGTGTGAGTGTCAGCTGTGTGAAAGCAGTTCCTCGTCCTCCGATAATGGCGCGGCTTCCAAGCGCTCGGCTTACGCCATTCATCCGGTCATATACTTTCCTGGGAGTTGATTATTTCGGACCACTGGAAGTTAATTTAGGAAGAGGAGTAGCTAAGAGGTGGGTGGCCCTATTTACGTGCCTCTCTATTAGGGCAGTACATTTAGAAGTCGTGCATAGCCTCTCTACGGTATCCTGCGTGATGGCATTCCGTAGATTTGTAGCACGAAGAGGCGCGCCAGTAGAAGTATATTCCGACGATGCTACGAACTTTGTTGGTGCGAGCCGTCAACTGATTGGAGAAATACGAGGGATCAATAAAGATTGTGCAGTCACCTTCACGAATGCGCATACTACATGGAGATTCAATGTGCCTGCGGCACCGCATATGGGAGGCCCGTGGGAACGAATGGTTAGATCCGTGAAAACTGGGATGAAAGCTATAACGGAATCAACGCGACATCCAATCCGAGAATATCTTCCAATGCTGAGTCGCCGAACAAAGTGGTTTGACACTGTTAAACAAATACAGCTGTGCGATACACTGGTGGAAATAAGTATAAAGACAAGCACGGTTTCCATACAAAATGACCATATTGGGAAGTCAATATCTCGATTCGTAGCGATTCAATTGAGCCGATTTTTTGCCAACAAGCCTAAAATTACTTGAATTTTTATTCAATGATAGTTACATTTATGCATATATTCTGGCTATACGCGTTTCTGTTGGAAATAAGTATAAAGACAGTTCCGTTGTATGGAGCTCCATATAAAAAAGTGGTGTCTTTATAATTATTTCCAGATTTTGAGGTCAAAATCAACAGAGATGTATACAATTTACTCAAAGATCGAAAGTTCAAGTTAAAAACAGGTGCCTAGTAAAATTTCAGCCAAATCGAATCGCTGCGAATCGAGATATCGATCCTCAATCATGATGAAAATGTATGAAAATCATGCTTGTCTTTATACTTATTTCCGGCGGTATATTGTAATTATCATGGATGAGAAGGTAAAGAGTTCGTGGATGAAAGGTCGCGTCCTAGACGTAGTTAGAGGTAGAGGAGGTCATGTGAGAAGTGCTAAGGTGCAGACAACCAAGGGCGTGTTTTTGAGACCGGCAGTGAAGATAGCGATTTTAGATGTTGAACCCAAAGACAGTGGAATTTCAGTAGACTACGCTAAGGCAGTTGTTGTTACCGCGTCCACTGTGCAGCAGTTTCACAAAGACAATGAGTGACTAACTGACCGATCCATCGCGTCTTAACTGACGACCAACAGCACTAATCGGTGCCAACGCACACAGTCGTACGAATAGGAGTCGTGTAGATGATAGATTTGGATAGGAACAATAAGGTTTCAATTGAGTAAATAAACTATTCTACAGGTACACAAAGTAAGTTGGAATTATATCTTATGGGTGCGATATATATACTAGAGTGGGGCGTCATGGTCAATTTTTCAAATCAACGGTTTTTCGAAGCCATTCTGGGTCTGGGTTCTACTACTAGAGGATTCAGTTCATCGTAAACCAAGTGGCACATTACGTTAAAGTTTAACCCAAAGGATGCCGAAAAACTTTGCTAAAGAAGGCACGTTTCTGGAACGTCCACGATAAAAGTTATAACGCTTCGAAGATTGAGTGTACAAACCATATGCAAAAAATCATTTATTCTGCCAGCACTGCCGAACTACGTGGAGCAATAATTTAACTGAGTGTTATTTCAAAATTATTGATTTTATAGGACTTTGGAGATAATGGGAGATATTCGGAATGATTTCACAAAGTAAAAAAATCGACTAGAAGGAAAATGGGGTTTGTCCTCTGACAATTACAGGATGTTCGATAGTGCTGTCAGAAACATTAATTTCTTGCATATGGTTTAAACAATCAATTTTCGAAAAGTAATAACATTTTTTGTAGACCTTCCATCTGCGTACCTTCTTCGGCAAAGTCTTTCGGTATCTTCCATGCTATACGCTAACGTGTTGAGTCACGTGATTGATGATAAATTGAAGCCGCTATGAGCAAATATGTTAAATAGTACGTTTTCCCATACGAATCTCCATGTAAATTTAAAACGTGATGAGACATGCGAGGTAGCAACCAATCGAGCCCATACTTTGCACAGTTGATTGGGGTCCCAAAACAATTCCGAAAAACCTTGATCTCACTTGATCGGACGATAGCAGCGACGGAACACGACACCATGGATACATCGTGAAGCATCTAGACAGCTGACGCAGCACGGACAGCAACGACGACCACCGGACTTCGAACCCCGATCACCTGATCTGGACCACATAACAAATTGCTGAATAGGATTTTCAGGGTCTAGATAGGTTTCGTTTTGCCGTTTTGCTTATTTTGGAATAGCAGAGTGATCATAAAACCACCCGGAAGTCAAAATTACGATAGAAGGCTCTGTACTCTAAGCATATTTGTATTTGATAATAGTACACAAGGGAACAACAGGACCTAGATTTTCCTTGAAAAGGTGCCTACATGTAGCATGAAGCAAAACCATCGTACTTGTACACGTGAGGCTTTTTTTTACTGTATTTCAATGCTTCAGAACATCCATAAATTACGTGACATTTGCAGGAGTAATGTTTTAAAGATATGTTACACATGGTACATAATTATGCATGCTACTACAAAAAGCGACGATTGGCAGTGGTTGATAGATCGCTACATTTTTACGTGACGTATTTTATGGATTTCCCCTATAGATTTTATGGGAATGAAAAGCTTTGAAATTTAAAAATATTTTCCTTTCAAAATTCCTTATGAATTTCATTTGAATAAAACTTCTTATTTTAGAATTCCACCTAGATTTGTTTCCGATACCTTTCTAGGAATTCCTCCGAAAATTTCTCCAGGAGATTCATTAGAAAATCCATTAAGAATTTATCCAAAAAAATCATCTGAGGTCTCCCTCTTCAGGGCATACCATTGGAAATTTTCTAGGAATACTCCCTCAAGAATTTCTTCTAAAATTCTTCCTAAAAAAGAAACTTTCCGGAGCAGATCTTGAAGGAATTCTCTGCACAATAGCTTGAGGAATTTCTGTAGGGATTTCGAAACGAATTCCTGGGAAATTCATGAAGATAATTTCTGGGGAACTTATAAAGGGATTTATGTAAAGATTCTTGAAGTAATTTCTGAGGAGTTAAAAAAAATATACAGGAATTTCTGTAAGAAAATTTAGATGAGTTTCTAGAAGAATTTCCGAGGTTATTGTTTTAAGATATTGCTGGTCATTCCTGGAAAAAATTCTCGGAAAACCATGAAGGGATTTTTGTATGATTTTTTGTAGACATTTTAGAGGAGAAAATTGAGAAGAAATTTTGAGAATTCCGGCTGGTTCTTCCGGGAGAATTCCTTCAATAATTTGGTTGTTACCGGTGGGTAACATTGTGTGTATTAAAAATCGTAATTTTGGGAATTCAGGGTAATAAATGTTAAGGACAATCCTTTCGGCATCCGAATTTAAAAGTACTCGCGTTTTCAAGGGCACCCCGACTAGAACAGCATAACAAAATTTGAACAAAATTTTAACATATTGTGATATTTATAACTTATTTCGATACAGTTTTGTTCTCAGTAGCCTTTATCTTTCAAATGTTGTAACAGGATTATATCATAATATGATTTGAAAAATGCTCAACACCGAATTGCCCAACAGTAGGCAATTAAAATAGATGTAGCAAAGTCTCCCAGTCATAGATATCACAACGCTGATATAATTTGAAAAGGTTGCCTTATTTGTAATGTTGTTAATTTCATGTTCTCGAAAAATATTCTTGTTCAGACAAAAAAAAAATGATTGTTGATCACAATCTGGAGACCTATCACGACCTGTAAAAAGTCCAACTGCACAGAAACAATATATTTTGTATCTGATTCTGTTATAAATTTCTAACAAAATATGTTATTTTTATGATAAAATTGTAACAAAATTAGATAGTTTTTTGTTTCCAGTAGTGTAGTTTTTGATAGAAATTTAGATATTTTAACAACATCCTGCACCATGTTTCTAACAAATTTTGTTATAAAAATTTAGTATAACATAATAACATAGGATGATATAATTTTGATATGACCTTCTAGTCGGGACACCATCCAATACGGAAGCAATGCACAACTGTCATTTTTATTATTTCACGCATGCTGCGATGCTTTGCAACGAGTACTTTTAAATTTGGATTCCGTGAGAATTTCCCTCAAGTTAAATATTGCGCAGGCGCAGCAAATCGAACAGCAAAATTGGGTGGGTGAGTGAGCAGATCTAAAACGGAATGGGAAAAGAAAACGTTGGGCTTCAAGGCGGGAAGGGACTAGCCTTTGAAGAGTAGAAGGGTAGTAGAGTTTTGAAAGCCAAACTTCTAAGCCACAAGCTATTCGAGACCTTAAGTTTTCCGTTTCAACCTAGACCGTTTATTTGATTTGTTTCATTCCGAGTCCTTCGGCCTAAGCTAGAGCCGAAAGAATGAGACGCTGATTCTGTCCCGACGAGCTACGAGAACCCACCCAACACTTTTAGAAGCCGTAGCAATCTGGGTCGGTTAGAAGCCTAATAGAAGCGACCACCGGACACTTACCGTTGTCGCCATCCGACATTCACCACCCTTGCGTTCATCGTCATCTGATATTCGCCGCCACCGTTCCCGTCTAAACGCCATCTTTCAAGCCGGCTACACGACAGCTTCTGAGCCGACTCCTCGCCATCTTTGAAGCCTTCTTCCAGGTGATCATTGGCTACATCATTACCATTTCCGATACCTGCTCATATCTCATCGAAGCTACAGGCCGCAACCTCCACCCTATCGGGATCCAGCATAAATTCAAAGGAAATTTGTGGAAGACCTCGAAGTAATTAACGAAGAGAGCTTGGTGGTGGTATCGAAACTACACCATCTAGAACACCCTCTTTATAAACATCTAGATTGTAGATTAAGGGTGACTGGGGGCCTTCTGTGTGTGGGTGTTCGGTAATAAAAATATTCATTCGTACTTGAACTCTAAACGAGGCTTCACGTGTTTTTGCTGATACTCACAAATCCGAGAATTTCGGGGATACTACAGGTGAAATTTCTGCGGTAACTTTAGAGAGAATGCCAGGAGTTTACTTGGATATTTCTGAATGATTTTCTAGTGGAAGTTCTGGGAAAGGAGACGTGGATTTTTCTTTTTTTTTTGCAACAATTTAAGATGAAATTTAAAAAGATTTTGAAAGGATTCACGGAGAAATTTCTGAAGTAATTTCTAAGAGTCCTAGTCGAATTCTTGGAGGAACTTCCGAAAAAATTCCTGGAGGAGCTTCTGGAAGAATTTCCGGAGGAACTTCTGAACGAACTTCCGAAGGAATTCCTGGAGGAACTGGCGGAGGAATTCCTGAAGGAATTTTTGGAGAGATTCCTGGAGAACTTTTGGAGGAACTTGTGGAGGAAGGCCTGGAGGAAATTGCGGAGGAAGACCTGAAGGAATTATGTTTCTCAATAAACATTTTGTCACCGACAAGTGGATAGATTGGAACTAAACATACTGTAAACTGAATCAATCAATTAAACATCTATTAAACACTATTACCATTATGGATTTAATTTACACCTCGGGAGAATATTCTCTGGTCTATGAGGTGAATCAATACATGGGGACGGGTTCTAGAACTGGAACTAACTTTCTTAATAGATAAAATAATTCATAAACATAATGATTGTTCAATAGCTATCTACTTAAGCTATTCTGTTTTCTAAGAAAATCATCTATACATTCAACCATACAATTTCAATAATTGCTGATAATATTTTTAGAGAATGTTATTAGCGGTTTCAGGTGTTCCTTGAATTGTGTGCTACGTAATTTTATCAAACATTTATGACATCCTGATTTTTTAAATCCTGCAACTAAATTCGTTATAAGCTCACGATGGCCTTGATCAAAACATATTAAAATTTTAATTAAAATCTTGCAGAAAACCGAACGAAAAAAAAATTGTTTTTGTGTACGTACTATCGAGGTAAAATGTACGTACAATCGAGGGTACGTACTATCGAGGTATGCCTGTACTAAATTGAATAAAACAGAGTTAGTCTTGTCTTAACCTTTTTAAAAACGGTATTTCATTGAGAAAGCCCATAACTGGCGCAGTCGTGCGGATTTTTTTTCTAAGTCCTTAATTCCGGTAATTACCATCTACGAACGGATATCGTAGATTTGCGTGTTAAGTGCTGGGAAAAATCCGTGAGCCTTAAATCCCAATAGAACTGTTCGTGAGTGACTAGTGTTTTTCGGCATTCGTGAGTGCAAATCACTGATTAGTGTTAACAACCAGGACGAACCGCAGCAGAGCTACAACCCTCGGATCAATTATCAGGACAGAATCGAAGGAATATCTATTCTATGGTAAGTGATCTATTTTCCTAATACTATCTGTCTTTAAAATCTTTTCTATTCTATCTGTAATCAATCTTCCCTTTAAATTAACCCTACCATTAAGAAGTGAAGTAAAGTGAAATAATTTCCATTATCGTAATTAAGCGATTTATATTGTAACATCATTCATATATTAACTATGGCAACGGGCACAAGACAGCAACGCCTTAATGCTATTGAGGAAGAGGGACAATCCTCTTTGGGAGCATTAAGCGGTGGCTCGGGAACAAATATCAGCGAACATATCGCATTTTTAGAGCAGGAAATGGCCCGCATCTCCACTCAACTTAACGCGCTGAGTGTTAACGCAAGAGCACTCAGTCCCGCGAGAAATATGTTGGCTGAGGAGGAGGTGCTTAAAAGGCTCCAAACACCAGCCAGCCTAAGAGATTTGGTGCCGTTTGAAGGCAACCCTCTTAAACTACATCAATTTTTGAAGGCCGTAGATCGGATTATGCCGATCATAAAGAAAGTAGAAAATACACCCACTTTTGACGCATGGCTCCAAGCCATTCGCGCAAAAATTGTCGGAGAAGCCGACACAATATTAGAAATGTATGGCACAGAACTGGGATGGGATGATATTAAAAACAACTTAATTTCTCACTATAGCGATAAGAGAGATGAGGTCTCGCTCACCCGTGACCTATTCAAATAATCACAACTCGGTAGCGTTCAAGATTTCTACGAAAACGTAACGCACCTAATATCACTCCTCGCTAATCAGCTAATGATAAACGAGAGAGATGCACACGTGAAAGCGGCAAAACAGAAATATTACCAGGACATTGGCCTGAAAGTATTTGTTGCCGGTTTACGTGCCCCACTGGGACCCATCATAAGGGCACAACAGCCCAAAAATGTCAAAGATGCTATGAGGTATTGCCTAGAGGAGAGTAATTATTCGTACGTGCAAAGTATGCCGAAAACACAAACAAATATTCCACCACACACCTGTGCAATACCAAAAACTTTCAATCAGCAGCAGAAATTTAAATGCAGCAACAGTTAAAAGGAAGGAAAAGGAGTTAAGTGAGAAATAGAGAAGTATACAGAAATGTAAGGTGAAATATTATGAAAACAAATATATATATATATACCCTCGTGGCCCGAGGCGTTTTGGGAGATCGTGATGTTGTCTATATGCAGGCCATTTATGGTTTTCTTTGTTCTTCTGACATCAAAATCTAATATTTTGTTTTTTTTTCTCTCCCTCTTCAAAGTTTTTTTTAAGTCTCTGCCTTTCTGTTCCGTAGAGCTCTGGCCATCAGGAAGATGCTCTCAGTCGAACCACTCCTCGAGCACGACGACACGCCACATCGTCCCTGACGCCAAATGCCCGGATGAGAAGCTGAAATTTCCTGATCCCAAATCCTAAGCCCCGTCCATCCTTAAACATTGTAAACTAACCTCGAGTCACCACGAGTACGCTGGCTTCTATCCCTCTCTTACTAACTGTACAATAAAATGATATTGATTGTATATATCACAAAGAACCATGGCTCCGTAAAGTGTTATACACGCCTGAGCCTACCAAATAAACGAACTTAAAAAAAAACAACTATAAAACTAATAGTAGATATATTTCAGCTTAGAAGCTGTACAGTAATGCAACTTCTGGACTGTGTCACTCATACTACACGAAATTCCTAACAATGGCCAACTGGCATAAAATTTAGAGAATTTGAACGTGGACTTCGAATTTTCAAAACAGAGTAAATAGGTAATTGAATTGTTTAGTTAGAAGCATATTGTAATATTACTAACGATGGATTTATGGATTTTCTGTTTAAAATGTAGTATGATAGAATTCTTGTAAGTAGATGAAATGTGACACACTGATAATCAAATTTCTGTTTTATTTCTGTTCCATAAATTAGTTCCAATATGTATTTCTGTTGAAATAACGTAATTTATCTATAAACTTGTATCTGCATTATTTTATTGTCATAGAACATATTTATCAGTCTATACTGTAGTTATACTGAAGTTGTGAACAAGATGAACATTAGTGTTAAGAAATTCAATAAGACCAGCACAGATCAGTTGAATGTAAATACATAATAGAGAATAAAGAATATATAGCTTTCCAAGCATTCTGAAAATTGTCATTGAAAGTGTATAGATTCACGGTCCTCTTCCAACACTTGCTTCGAAATTGTGTCGGCTCATTTTTGTGTACAAATGAGCAGCTTTGGTCCAAATTTTAGCATTATTTCTAATAAGAATGTGTTCTGTCAAACATCTTAAGCTCAAGATCTACTCATTATCTTTTGAATGAGCCGTGAAGATCACAAATCGGACATAAGCCTTAAAAAATGTGTGCATATATTTTGTAGTATTTTTAAAAGGTGAACCCAAACTTGTGACCCGGAGGGTTACTTTGAACAAGTTAAATTGATTTGGAAACAAAAAGCCTGCGATTACTGAAACTTTGGAGTACGAACTCTTTCTCTGTTTGAATTTTAATTTGTATGCAAGACTTTTTTGCTTGCATATGTTACTTTCTTTGAAGAATCTGTTCAAAAGGATATAGAAATATTTTACTAACTGCAACATAAAACTTCAATTCTTTACTCGGGTATCCTTGAGCATATGAATGAACCTTTCTCGCTAATCGGAAAAGACTGGCATCGTGTGAATATTCGATGGTACCCTTACAGACTTCACGAGTCTAAAACTCAAACCTTCCAGTTCTATACCCTGTTTCGAAGGTAAACGTTATTATACGGTAGTCGATGGCGGTTCTTTTCGCCGTTCAACCATCACATCACATCCATCCAGCGAAGGAGTACGTAATTGAGACACGATATATGAACCGAACCGGCTCGGTTGGCCACTTCCGCCGCGTCGTCGGCCCTGCCCAGGCAGCTCCGCATACGAGAACGGAGAAGTAGCACCTCTGTCTGGACGCATTGATTAACGGCGGGAAGGTATTATTATTTCTAAATTAGACTTGATTATGGGAATTTGCAATTGATTTTTCTTCGTTCCGAAAGTTGGCTGAAATCTGTGGACTCATGGCTTACGACATACATACGGGGCCTTGTTTGCGGTGCAAATTCAAATATTGACGTGTTACGGCCTGGGCAATGCACTGGTTCTAGTGTTGATTACCAGGCAGGGAAAAGGTCAGCCAATGACCGCTTGCTGCCTGGTCTATCAAGTCAGGCCAATTTACTTTGATCGATTCTCTACCCTTTCGTGGAGCGCAAGCTCTTGCAACTTCAATCGATATAATTTCACTAAAGGAAATTCATACACTCCGGACTATTGTTTACCGAGGCAAGGTTGCTGCTGTGATCTCGACATACTTGAGAACATCCATCCATATCGCATCAACTAGCATCCCAGTGGAGCGTGTTTCGAACGAAGGTGTTTATGTAATAAATTATGACTGCGACTTGTAAGCCAGGGAGCTTCGGCGTACAGATCTAAACCTTTCACCTCGATGTAAGGCTTCAAACTACTTCCTCCTAGTGGAAAGCCATACATTTGCACTTCTCTGCAGCTGCAAGGTACGCAACACCGAACGTGGCAATCAGTCAAAGTTGTTTCTCCGTAATTCTGGCCCCGATAAAAGCTTTCAAGTCAAATGGCTTCGCCATCTTACATGCGTCTTACGAGCGAGCAAGTAGACCGACTTAAAGTTTCCTTTCGAAAAGTTGTTGCACATCATAATTTCAATAGCAGGTAGCACAGATTAGAGTTGTGAGACGATGTATTCATAATGTTTAAAATTTAATGATTGGGCAGAGAATGCTGAAAGCTGAGTACTTAAAAGATTATTGTTTGAAATTCGTTCGATTGAATGCATATCTAAAAAGTATGACAGTAGCTTAGATCAGAAGTCTAATTCCCATCATAGGCAGAATATTCTACGAAAACTATTAGTTTTGTATTTGAAACATTATAAAAAAAAACTTAGGAAGTTGTGGAAGTTTGTAACGAGCTGCATTAAAGGAATGTCTTATTTATTCTATCTCAATTTCGAAAGATGTGCGTATTTCATCCTCACCCTGGAAATGAGCTAAATTTTAACGATGAGGAACTTGCAATTGAGGTTGAAATACGTGATAAAATGTGCATCAATGTTTATTTTGACGAAGCGGCTCGAAGATCTAGTTTCGAATCTGTTTCACCTCATCGCCCCAGTAGTGGTCGTTGATCTGACGTCGAAGTTTGCTAATTAAAATTAATTCTTAACACCACCAGTAATAGCAGCAGCAGGTGCTGGAGAGCTGTACGCTTCATGGTCTGCGGTGCGGTGATTTCCTGGCCGTCCGCTTGCAAAAGGAAGCGGAATAGTTTATCAAATTAATCGTTTCTTACAGGTGCCGCGTACTCAGGAGGAGCCCATTATGCATTGCGGACGTTCGATAGTTTTTCGGCAATTATGTTCGAGGCTTCCCGGTGCGGCACCAGCGTAATTCGTCACCGCAGAAATTACCCGAGGTGAGCTTGGTAATGTGGTTCGTTTTTTCTTATGCCGGTTTTCGGTTCAAGTCGAAGCTGGTTTGGCCGGTGGTGAAATGTGAGGTCAGGTGAAGCACTCGAACAACCAGGGTGCTAAATCTGTGCCAGTCATGCAACAACGGTATTTACACACAAATTAAAACAAAACGAACATAACGAATTTGTGCAAACAAACAAATGGAAATGGATGAAGAGTATCATCATCACCCAGCCGAAGCTGACAGCAACGAAGAAAAGGAAGGATTACCATGCGAATTGTGTCCATTAGTAATTTATTATTATAATTCGATGGTAGGCTTTTGAAAGTTTTTTTGTGACATGACTTCTGCTGTCCGACTAAAATAGTTTGGAAGTGTCTATGGTAATGATGATTGGCAGAATTAAATTTTGAGACGTGTACAAGCAATTGGTGTAATATTATTGTCAACCTCAATATGAACGAGTATCATAATTATGTGAGCATCCAGTGGCGTACACGGTAACCGCAAAATACCCAATAATTAGTACAAAATACGCATTTCGGTGACTAACTGGGACTACCCAATAAATGGGTAAAACTCTTTTACTCAATAATGCGCATTCAAGCTCTATGTCAAAAATTGCGTACTTTTAATCCCTTCATGAAATATGGTCAGGAGTGAAATTTACGCATTTTTGGTAAACAAATATTGGCTTGGCTCAGCGAAAATGCTATTTTTTTTCAGACCGACTATTTCCGACGTAAAAGGAAACAAAACAAGTTTATATTAAATGTTTTATTAAACAATAGTTAAAATAAGTATTTGTGATTTTTTCAAATTGAGTTGTAACAACCTCGGTAACAACGTTGTCTTCGAATTCCAAATCTTTGTCTTCCGGATGTGAAGGATTTATCAAGGTCCGATCGTGGCTGCAGTTTTGGCAAGTGTATTAAACGCTTGGAGCACGTAGGAATGATTCACAGCCGGTACTCCGTAAGGAACCGGAATCCTCATTTATGTTAAGCTGTGAAACTGCTTGATACGGACTTTCAATTAATGCACATAACCTGGAATGTAAATTGAACAGCCGGTACCAGGACACATAAAACCTATTAATGTTTCGGTAATCTATCAAAAACAAGGGACATTTTATATTCAAAATAATAATTCTTACCCGAAAGCTAAAGAATTCTCAAATTTTTCCTTATTTAAATTTTTTTGTAACACAAATGCAAAATGGCGAGCACACGAATAGAAAACGGTTGATACTTTTTTTTACGCATTTTTAGGTTGATGGCAAACTTATGAAAATGCATATTTTCTACTCCCTATTGCGAAGTAAAAATAAGCCATTTTGTGACGTATACAGTATAAACCTGAAATTGCGTAAAATATACTTTTAAAAATAGTATTTTGCGGTTACCGTGTAGCCAAAAAATTGGTCTGGGGGGGGTTTTCCGAACATTTTTTTTTCGAAAAAAAAAATTCTTCTAAGAATGTTGTCTTTAGGGGGGGGGTTTATGTCCAAAACCACCCCCGTGGCTACGCCACTGTGAGCATCATGTACAATGGTGAACAGTGTCAAAAGTGATGATCATTTGGCATGACGGAGGTTTGGTATAATTTTGACGTAGAACTACGTCTGTCTTGCTCGGTTTCTCACTTCTTTCTTCCTTTTCGTGCCATGTACCAATTGCTAAAAAGAGTGGCCTTTGTGGAACAAACAACCTCGTCAACATGCAGTCAATGTGGTGGTATGGCTATAGTGACCACATCCCATTGCCATTTTTGTTGATGTTTTAAGCTCGAATCCCGATGCGGTCATATTTTTTTTGTAATTGCTTACCGAAAATTTTCGCAAAAAGTGAAACAGGCGTACAAGTGATGAAACGAAAAAAAAAAGAAATTCATCAAGTTGACACGATTTTCGTTTATCTTCTAGGTGCGCTCTGGAGAAAAGAGGGGTGGGAGAAAGATGTTTTTCACTACAAACTCCGAGAACAGATTCTCCACCGACCCGAAAATCGCTTGATTTCGTCTAATCGAAACGAAAAGTATGAACCCTGATAGGGTAACGGAACCAATAGTGGAGGTATTAGTAGACCCACAAAAGAAAATAATTTTTAAAAATCGATATTTATGGAAAATTTGCAGGTTTAATATCTTAGCCAGAAGATAAACTAATAAATTTGCTAGCAAAAATGAGATTGGTCTTGTTTGACATAAAAAATCTAGAAAATATTGCTTGCACCACTAATGGGTACACTGTTCCTTTAGTGATGGTAAAAATTAATTTTGGTTTACTTAGTGGTACTATCCATTGATTTCTTATGAGACACGCCACTATTGGTACAGTTTGCACCACTATAGGTGCAAAAGAATCAATTTTATTAAGGAAATCATTGTTTTTAATAGTTTTTCAAGCAATTTTTTAGGATAAGTTGCATTTAACAGGATCATTAAAGCACGATGCATCAAATGAAACCATCATAAAGCGTATAATTATGAAAAATCTCATTAAAACTCCACTACCTCCACTAAGGGTACAGCGATGCTGGGTCATTAGACCGAAGGCCGTTAGGCCGAAGGCCATTAGGCCGAATGGTCATTAGGCCGAAGGGTCATTAGGCCGAAGGGTCATTAGGCCGAATGGCCGTTAGGCCGAATGAGAACTAGGAGTGAGAAGTGAGTAGTGCGCAATGAGGAAGAAGTAGAAAGGAAAAAGGAAAAAGGAGGAAGAAGTAAGAAGGGAGAAGGAAAAAGGAAGAAGCAAGAAAGAAGAAGGAAGAAGAAAGAAGGAAAAATGAAGAATGAAAAAGGAGGAAGGAGGAAGGAAGAAGGAAGAAGGAAGAAGGAAGAAGGAAGAAGGAAGAAGGAAGAAAGAAGAAGAAAGAAGAAAGAAGGAAGAAGGAAGATGGAAGAAGGAAGGAAGGAAGGAAGTAAGAAGAAAGAAAAGGGAAGAAGTAAAAAGGAAAAAGGAAGCAAAAAGAAGGAAGGAGGAATGAGGAAAAAGGAATATGGAAGAAGGGAGAAGGAAGAAGGAAGAGGGAAGAAGGAAGAAAGAAGAAAGAAGAAGAAATAAGGAAAAAGTAAGGAAGAAGCATGAGGGAAGGAGGAAGAAGGAATATGGAAGAAGGAAGAAGGAAGAAGGAAGAAGGAAGAAAGAAGAAGGAAGAAAGAAGAAAGAAGAAAGAAGAAGGAAAAAGGAAGCAGGAAGAAGGAAGAAAGAATGAGGGATAAGGAAGAAGGAATACGGAAGAAGGAAGAAGGAAGAAGGAAAAAGGAAGAAGGAAGATAGAAGAAGGAAGAAGGAAGAAGAAGAAAGAAGGAAGAAGAAGAAAGAAAGAAAAAAGAAGAAGGGAAACGGAAAAAGGAAGAAGGAAGAAGAAAGGACGAAGAAGAAGGAAGAAGAAAGAAAAAAGAAGAAAGAAGGAAGAAGCAAGAAGAAAGAAGGAAGAAGGAAGAAAGAAGAAGGAAGAAAGAATAAGGAAGAGGAAAGAAGGAAGAAGGAAGAAAGAAGAAAACGGAAGAAAGAAAAAAGAATAAAAAAGGAGGAAGAAAGAAAGCAGAAAGGGAAAAGGGAAGAAGAAAGAAGGAAGAAGGAAAAAAGAAGAAGGAAGAAGGAAAAAGGAAGGAAAAATAAAGAAGAAGGAATAAGGAAGAAGGAGGAAAGAAGAAGGAAGAAAGAAGAAGGAACAAGGAAGAGGGAAGAAGGAAAAAAGAAGAAAGAAGAAGGAAAAGGGAAATAAGAAGAAAGAAGAAGGAAGAAGGAAGAAGACAGAAGAAAGACAAAAGAAGGAAGAAGGAAGAAGGAAGAAAACGGAAGAAGAAAGAATAAAAAAGGAGGAAGAAAGAAGGTAGAAAGGGAAAAGAGAAGAAGAAAGAAGGAAGAAGGAAAAAAAGAAGAAAAAAGGAAGAAGAAATAAGGAATAAGGAAGAAGGAATAAGGAAGAAAGAGGAAAGAAGAAGGAAGAAAGAAGAAGGAAGAAAGAAGAAGGAAGAAAGAAGAAGGAAGAAAGAAGAAGGAAGAAAGAAGAAGGAAGAAAGAAGAAGGAAGATGCAAGAAGGGAGATGGCCTGACACCGGGTACAGCTACCCTAATGATATTTACTATTGAAAACCTACTAACAGTTTAACCATCGGTTTCGGTGAATCAGTCAATCGCGTAAGTGCATCGCAAGCTTCTTATTCCATAGCACTGCATTCCAACTGGAGCTAGGCTTGCTTTTAGACTTAGTAACTGAGTGGCATTTCTTTAGTTATTAATTGAAAGCTTTATATGCCCGCCATTGCATTAGTATGTATTGTTACCAGCGGTAACATTTAATTATCATACTTAATTAACTAAAGCGTAAAGTTCTTTTGCTTTTTCAAACGGTGAATTTAAATTTTTAGGGTGGGTGATCGAAACGCAAACCAGGCGAGTGAGCAACCTCCACCCGTGTGATTGAAGGATAGGAGGGAGAATCAAACGCGCGCTTGTGAAGAATGAGTACCCAAGCTAGAAGAGAGACAAGCAAACCCAGGGCGATTGATGGGGAGTCTGTCTTGTGGTTTAATGATTGAAAGTAGTGCTTGTGATTTCAAGAGTGATTTTTGGCGTGCCTTTCCATCCGCGACGCTAGCAACCGGGTCATTTGACTGCCACGTTATCGCAGCTATCTGGTTGTGATTTTCCACACCAGCGTTTTTGTATCCGGCCGCCCTTAGTGGGTAAACCGGAGCGCTACCCCGGTTACATTTCCCCTGTTCGCCCACATTGACACTCCTGTCGGTTGTCGGCCGCCATTGCTGCTACGACCGCATCATCATTTAAACACACGTCGGCTTGATCCTCGCCCGGTCTCCCACCGGCGGTTCAGGACTCGTGGCCCGCTAGATCACCGTCAATCCACCCGCAGGCTACACCACCGCTAAGGACCCGTCAGCTACATTTGATTCCCGCCAAGGCACCCGTCGGCTGCATTATCGTCCGACGACCAGTCGGTCATAGTGTCGACCAAGAACCGGCTGCCGATCACACCGTTCCGTCACTTGGTGGCCGCTTAACCACCCCGTTGGCTGCATCACTGTCTGGCAAAGCGTTGGGCACATCATCGCCCGGTGGCGGCTTTATCACCCGCTAGCCGCATCGCCACTTAGCCACTTAGCCATCCGCTCGACGGCCACCTCGATCACCCGTTGGCCGCATTACAGAACAGCTTCCCGGCGGCTACATTCCGCAAGGAGGAGGCTTCCGAGCCTCTTGAAAGGAGCCTCTTGAAAGGAGGCTTCCGAGCCTCTTGAAAGGAGGCTTCCGAGCCTCTTGAAAGGAGGCTTCCGAGCCTCTTGAAAGGAAGCTTCCAGGCCTCTTGAAAGGAGGCTTCCAGGCCTCTTGAAAGGAGGCTTCCAGGCCTCTTGAAAGGAGGCTTCCAGGCCTCTTGAAAGGAGGCTTCCGAGCTTCTTGAAAGGAGGCTTCCAGGCCTCTTGAAAGGAAGCTTCAGGCCTCTTGAAGGAAGCTTCCAGGCCTCTTGAAAGGAAGCTTCCCGGCCCCTTGAAAGGAGGATTCCAGGGCTCTTGGAAGGAGGGTTCCAGGCCCCTTGGAAGGGGGGTTCCGAGCCTCTTGAAGGAGGCTTGAGCCTCTTGAAAGGAGGCTTCCAGGCCTCTTGAAGGAGGCTTCTGAGCCTCTTGAAAGGAGGCTTCCAGGCCTCTTGAAAGGAGGCTTCCAGGCCTCTTGAAAGGAGGCTTCCAGGCCTCTTGAAGGAGGCCTGAGCCTCTTGAAGGAGGCTTCCAGCCTCTTGAAAGGAGGCTTCCAGGCCTCTTGAAAGGAGGCTTCCAGGCCTCTTGAAGGAGGCTTCTGAGCCTCTTGAAGGAGGCTTCCAGGCCTCTTGAAAGGAGGCTTGAGCCTCTTGAAGGAGGCTTGAGCCTCTTGAAGGAGGCTTCCAGGCCTCTTGAAAGGAGGCTTCCAGGCCTCTTGAAAGGAGGCTTCCGAGCCTCTTGAAAGGAGGCTTCCGGAGCCTCTTGAAAGGAGGCTTGAGCCTCTTGAAAGGAGGCTTCGCGCCTCTTGAAGGAGGCTTGAGGCCTCTTGAAAGGAGGCTTGAGCCTCTTGAAAGGAGGCTTCCTGAGCCTCTTGAAAGGAGGCTCTGAGCCTCTTGAAAGGAGGCTTCCGGGCCTCTTGAAAGGAGGCTTCTGAGCCTCTTGAAAGGAGGCCTGAGCCTCTTGAAGGAGGCTTCCAGGCCTCTTGAAGGAGGCTTCCAGGCCTCTTGAAAGGAGGCTCTGAGCCTCTTGAAGGAGGCTTCCAGGCCTCTTGAAAGGAGGCTTCCTGAGCCTCTTGAAGGAGGCTTCCGGGCCTTTGAAAGGAGGCTTCCAGGCCTCTTGAAGGAGGCTTCCAGGCCTCTTGAAAGGAGGCTTCCGGGCCTCTTGAAAGGAGGCTTGAGCCTCTTGAAAGGAGGCTTCCAGGCCTCTTGAAAGGAGGCTTCCAGCCTCTTGAAGGAGGCTTCGGCGCCTCTTGAAAGGAGGCTGCCCGGCCTCTTGAAGGAGGCTTCCGAGCCTCTTGAAAGGAGGCTTCCGAGCCTCTTGAAAGGAGGCTTCCGAGCCTCTTGAAAGGAGGCTTCCGAGCCTCTTGAAAGGAGGCTTCCGAGCCTCTTGAAAGGAGGCTTCCGAGCCTCTTGAAAGGAGGCTTCCGAAAGCATCGAAGCCTCTTGAAAGGCTTACGAGCAGCATGGAAGGATGATGCCTTCGACACGCGTCACGCAAGGAAAAATGAAAGCTTCCGAATCTTTAATCTTAAGATTTTAGTTCAGTAGCAGATTTTCAATATATTGTTAAACATTTTCTTAGATCAGGTAGATCGCATTTGAAGTTGCACTCCCCAACAACCCCAAAGAGCTTCAAACTCCGCTTTGATGCGATCGCGACTTCACCCACGTGAATCACTGCATGTTGGACCGACTGGCGGTTATTAACGATAAACACCTCGCTTCTCTGCCCGGCATCGGATCTTAACACCAGGAGGGAACTTTAGCTTCAGAACCCCGTCATACATAACGTTCCATAGTACCGGGCCCAGTATTGAACCTTGCGGAACTCCTGCGGTAATAGGTACGCTTCTCTGCCCGGCATCGGCCTCGTATAATAGTACACGGTTCTGGGAATAGTTTTCCAAAATCCGGTACAGGCCCACCGGCAGGCTAAGCCGGTGTAACGAGAATTGAATACCTCGCCGTTGGATCGCTACACGCAAAAAAAAATCGTTCCCGAATTCATGAACCAGCAAAAATACACCGTGATTCAATTCACGGATTCGGGAACACTAGTCACGTTTTCCAGAACGTTCCAGAAAACGTGACTGTATTCCTGAATCCGTTACTGTTGTTCCCGAAAAAATACACCGTGAACTCGTTAGTTCACGAATTCATGAACGCTTTTTTTTGCGTGTATCTCGGCGGTCTAAACCAGCGTTTTACTAGCGTCCAATGAAACACTTTACGGCGGTCCGCTCTTTCATCCTCGATGCGGGCACGTTGCATCCTTCGTCTACCCTTGAGGCAGGTTGATCGAAGGGCCGCAATCTCGGGCATTGGCGTAACTAATGAAAATTTCTAGGGGGGCTAACTTTTTCTATTTTTACAGTCATAACACAGAAAGTTAATCATTTTGGCATGGCTCAACTGATGTGTTCGCAAGTTGGCCTACCTACTACGACTTAAACATTTCAAATGATTTTCATCGACGCTTATCCCTGACGTAGAAAATCTACTAAATTCGTAGGATTCCCAAAAACCTTCATTCCTTGGTTCAGAGAAACATAGGTGCTGCGTTCGTCGTAAATGTAATGAAAGCTCGACATTGATCTTTGAAGGCCTTATTTATCTGCTTCGTGCCTGGAATGCATTATATATTAAGAATGGGATAAATTGGCTAGTTAAATCCTTCGGCTTAAAATTCAGTGACCTGACAGTTCCTATAAGCTTTCAAACGATGATCCGACCACAACAAACTAAACTTACTTTCCTGTTAGTATAAATTCCATTTCAAAAATTCAAGTTTACATCCTAATACAACTTAGTAGTCGATATTTTCGATTTAGTTTACAAATTTAGCAAATTATTAACGTTCTCAAATTATAAAATTCTCATTCCGATGAATAAAACATCACTTTTTTTAAAATAACCTTTTAAAACAGTTTAATTATAAAAAAGCAAACAGATTGGGCAATAACTAGAAGGAAAAAAATAACAAAAATTTTCAAATTAACTTTCTGAGAAAATCCTTGCACAGGTTGTCACCCAACTTCGATTGTTTCAAGCCTACTGAGATTTTTTCACTGATTATATTGCTGCGGTGAAAATATGAGCTTAGAAAAAGCAAAATAATTCAATGGAGTTTTTGAAATCCTTTCGAAAAAATCCAATTTCGGTCTTATTTAATTTTTAGTAACCTCCCCTCGAAATCTAAGAGTTTTACCGATTTTTTTCCAACCTCAGAAAGCCTAGCTTGATTATTGAAAATTCAAAAATTTCGGGGAATGGTAGCAAAATCCCTAGAACACTTCACAGTCGTAATTCGCTGTTTGGGATTTCAATACTTCAGTTGGGTCCCTTTTTAATTGGGCTATGAAGTTATAAAAAAAGATAAACTAGCAGCACTGCATCGGTTTGATAGGTATTCCGGTCAATTATTATCTTGCGTAATTGTAAACGATTTGAATACACAACAAGGGAAAAATGAAGTTAGTTAAAAATAATTGTGTTTCCGCAACTAGTATTCCGTTACCATATATACGTTCGATCAGGTGAACATTATACCATTTCGATAACCTATTGTATAAAGTACTTTATTATGCAGAACATTAATTCGGTTGGTTTTCCAAGAAGTCAAAACCATTAACTGAATAAATTTTGGAACTGTGGGGTAAAAGTGCGCAAGAACGGGTGGGGCAAGAGCACGCATGTGAACCTTTAAGTTTTGATGTCAAACTCGTATCTTCGGCCGAAATAAGGCTACTTCCAAACCTTAAGGATCCGCAACAAAGAAAAAAGGGACAAAAATCAAAAATTATCACAAGTTCTCATTTAAAGGATAAGTTGAAGTAATTTGGTGTTAGAAAGGACTTAGCGAACAAAGAACTGAAGCGAAATAATGATATTGTATTGTGGCTGCCGTCGAATCCTACTGGAGTAGTCGCCTCATTAATCGATGGAGTAGTCGATCATTAATCCCATGGTTATCTTTGCATGCCTTACGGCATGCAGAGAGGCCATACAAGGGTTGACACTTAAGTGTTCAGAGTCAGATCAGCGCAAGTCAGGAAAGGGCATCTGAGCCTACTCCCACCCTGCAGGCAAAGCTTGGTGGCAGGATTGGACAGCGTGCAACAAGGCCCGCCATGGTTTTAGGGGACGGGAGACAGCCTAGCCATTAGCCCACTCGCCGTTTCGAGTCAGTGTCACCCGGCTGACGAGAGTGGAATGTCAGACTGCTAGCCCTCGCTTTCACAATATTACGATATCCAAGACAAGGTCCGTTAACCGGCGGCCAGAATGCCATAGTCAGGATCTCGCTGGCATTGATCCTGATGTTCCAATTGGCACTTCTTGGGCTCCTGTGCGCTTTGAGCTTTGAGCTTCCAAGCCCCCACACGTCCTAGGCAGACCCTCTAACACGCAGAGGCCGTGGGGGAGCGGCCGTTAAGCCCTTGGACATAGTCCCTGCTGCCCCCAAAATTCGTAACACTTAAAACTGATGAGTGGTTGAATGCCCATAACGGAAACCGAACTGCTCATTAGCAAAAATGGAATTCTCATTCCAATGAATAAAACATCACTTTTTTCAAAATAACCTTGTCAAATAGTTTAATTATAAAAAAGCAAACAGATTGGGCAATAACTAGAAGCATCAGCTGGATTTTTTCTTTATAAGAATATAAGAAGAAACTTTGATAAGTAATAACAAAAACAAAAAAAGTACAACGCTAAACAGTTTAGAATCCGATGATAATACAGCTTACCATTTATCTGTTAAACAACTGTAGAATGCAAAAGTGCAGTTGCAGTGGGTTAACTTATTTGAGCAGAATGTTGCATTTCTTACTCCCAGACTAACTGCAGCGAAAAGAAAGTTCATCATTCTGAAACAGAACAGAGCTATGCAACCTAGACCGATTGAAAACGTACAACAGCATGGCCAAGAAAGCAGTCTCGGCGGTATTCCAGTGCTCCTTTATCGAGTAAGAATCTCAAGAACATAAACCGTACTCGCTCGGTTCAGCTGATATGCATGCATGCGGTTCGCTAGGCAAAAACTTTCCTTCCCCATCGGAACGGTAATTAATTGAATCATTAAACAATTATTCCAGATGTAAGGGCTGAGTTCCGCACTTCATTATTAGCATTGCTGGATATTATACACACGATGATAGCTGGGTCTAGAAATGGAACGAAGGTGGATTTACTCACGTTGTGCAACATCACTCAGCCCCAGCATCAGAAAGTGAAGATTGCGGTTTACATAGAATGAATCGCTCTCGGTGGTTAATCGAACATGATTAGCTTGTTTGCGTAGTGGTTTCCAGTGCTGATGGAAAATGTATTTGAATTGCTGGGAGTGGAATTGTTACAAGATCCGATTAGTATGTAAACAAGATTTTGACGCTAAGAAAATATGTAGTTTCTTTGAATCATGTCGTAGGCAGTAAAACAGCATACAAGTGACGAAGAACAGCATGTTGTTTATGACTCTAGCATTATGCTAGACTAGTCTACATATAGTTTACTCAACCTTTTTCGTAAGATGTCGAATTTGAGCCCCAATATCAGTAAGCTCGTTTATATTAATTTTTTAACGAATTTCAAATTTTCTAGTGAAAGGCTACACTCCTGTTGTACAAGGGAAAAAAATTGTAGACGAGCATAGCCACAAAAAATATATGTGGTATTGTGCCGATTCATGTACTCCCCCTTTCTTCCAAATTTGACCCTGGCGTCAGATGTACGAGACAGATGTCAAGACTATGGACAGGACAGGTGTGTTTAAATATGATATGACTCATCCAATATACGGCTATGGCTTAGCAAATCACAGTCCATTCGTCCGAGGAATAGTTTATAATCTCATCTTGAATAAACGTTCCCACTAACTTGGAAGCAACGAGCCGCTATCCGGCAAATCTCTCCAGGTTCTCCAATAATACTGGAGAGCGCGCGCGCCTCAAGTATCGCTTGCAACCAACCAAACAACATTAACAGTCACGCAACACAGAGTGGCTACAATCATGGGTTTGCTGTCTACATAATTCACAAGTAATAGTAGTACATTTATATGTTTGGAAAAGAATGGAAGTTGTTCCATTTTTTTTCATGAACTGAATTGAATCTGAAAAGTTTGGGTTGGTTTTGGGATTCCGTTTCCATGATAGTTTTCATAGATGAGAAATCAGAGCCACTGTTACTATTTTCTGTGTATTCTATCGATTTTTATAAAAAAAAAAAACCGAAAAAAATACACGTAGAAGAAGAAATACGGATCAGTTGTTTCATTTATATATATTAGGGTGGTTCAAAAAACCGATTTTGCTCCACAGTGCTCATCTGATTCTTTACCATGTTCTGAGTGTCCTCTGAATATTTGAGCTCATTTGGATTAAAACTGATTTAGCACAAACCGTTTCAAGTTTGCATGCAAATTAGTATGGGGAAATTTATTTTTTCATTATACTCTTAATGACGTTTCCCTATTAGGTGCAGGTTAAAAGAAAACCTACATAGCTAAAAGGAATACTCAACAGCCTTCACCCAACGAAAACCGCGTGTTGATTAATCGCCCCAATAATTAGTAATCGATTTTAAGACAGGTTGCGAATCTTTAGTCATGATCGTCAAACTTCTTTGAGGGCATCACTGGAATGTGCAGTGCAACATAGTAGCCTGAATTTGTGTGTGCTATCTTTCGCACCACGAGCACCAATGTTGCCTGTTGAGGAGTTATGCAATTAGCTCCAGAAAATTACGGTTCAGATTAAATTCGATTACTAATTATTGGAACGATTAATTAAGATGCAGTTTTCACTGGGTGAAAACTCTTGAGTACTCCTTTCAGCCATATACGTTTTCTTTTAATCTGCGCTTAATGGGGAAGCATCATTATCGGTATAATGAAAAAATAAATTTCCTCATACTAATTTGCATGCAAACTTAAAGCGGCTTGTGCTAAATCAGTTTTATTCCAAATGAGCTCAAATTTTCAGAGGACACTCAGAACATGGTAAAGAATCAGATGAGTGCTGTGGAGCAAAATCAATTTTTTGAACCACCCTAATATATATACTCTACTAGTTGACCCGGCAGACGTTGTCCTGCATAGTAGGCGAAAATGCGCGTTGTGAACTGCCCATGCAAAATGCCCATACTATCCTTAATTTTAGCTTTTCACGATTTATTCAACCTTACTCGTACTTTTTACATTAGGAAATACTATATAAACCCGTCGGAAACTATAACGAATGATTCTGCTAAAGAAATGAAAAAAATCCATCCAGCCTTTTTCGAGTTATGCGGATACGAACACAGACCGTTTGATTTTTATATATAAGATAGAAGCGGTAAAAGGCTGAAAAATTTACGGATTCAATTTTGTTTTATTTTCAGCAACTAGGCTAATAGGTTCAGATGTACCAGATGTACCAGTCGTGGCTATAGCTCTAGTCACACTAGTGCTTTATATGTGAAATGGTCATTCAGATCACCACAAAACAAGTTCAGATCGATACAGCATATTCATGTGATATGATAACAATTTTGATCTCCTCCAAAACAAGCAAAGCATAATTGTGATAATTGATTTTGCTGAATTTTTGGAGAAGCCGCGTTTGGTGGACGTGTTTTTGCGTCATGAAAAGTTTTCTTCCGTTTTAAGAGTTTTTTTACACGCGGTATTTTATGTGAATCGGCTGATGACTTTTTATTTTTCAATAATAGTGGGAGTCACATTCCCGTTCGTTTTCTTCTGATTTCGTGCGTAACTTTCCTAACTGACTAGTGAAAACATTCCAACCTTGTAGTGTTCCGTGCCGTTTTTCGCTTCAAGCAGTGATTTGAAGTTGAATAAAGAAATAAGGGACCGTATAGGACGTTGAAATACAAGTCTTGTAAGTTCGTTCCTTTTGTACAATTTGACAAACATTTGAGTTCTATGGAAGTAATATCCGTATTACATGGATTACATGTAGGAATAGTTTGATAATTTTTCAACTACTTTCACAAGGAATAATTTTATAACAATATAGCACCATCTTCTTCAATCCTTTTAGAGGAACTGCCCCGATCTCCATCTCACTGAACATATATATATATATATATAGGATTGGATTGAAGAAGATGGTGCTATATTGTTATAAAATTATTCCTTGTGAAAGTAGTTGAAAAATTATCAAACTATTCCTACATGATATATATATATATATATATATATATATATATATATATATATATATATATATATATATATATATATATATATATATATATATATATATATATATATATATATATATATTTATATATATATATATATATATATATATATATATATATATATATATATATATATATATATATATATATATATATATATATCGCAAAGCAGGGAAATGTGACACAAGTTTCGTCGCTTCTTTATGTCAACATGCGTGCTCACTGCGGAGAGGGATCGCGGGAATGAGAAATAAATCAAAATACCATTTCCATTCTATACCATTCCATCCATAGGAGCCATGAGTTGAAATCCAGGAGCAGTTCTCCTACATAAGCTCCTTGGCAATTGCTGTATCCAGATTTTAGATATTCGAAAGCTCTGTCCTTTCATTCTGTCAGGTATATATATTTCCGGTAATAACTCAACTTAATTAAAAGTTACAACAGTGATTGTTGCTTCTGGTGCAAGCTGCAGCTATCCTTTATCGTCCGAACCACAAAATCAAAGGTAAACGGTTGAAATTCATTGCATTCATGAGAAGAAATTATTCATGAGGAGCGGCAACTAGAATTCAATAAAAATTTTGTTCTCTAGTGCGGAACCGTAACAGTGGATCTTGGGGCCTAAACGTGCGCGCATTTTAAAAGGATAAGTTGGGACAAGTTTCCAAATTTTCACCATCATTTTATCCTCCTACCTATCAATTTGTAGCTTTTATATCCTTAAACTTGTCATTAGATTCCTCTTCTTTGAATTTCTTTGTGTTTTGCGTATTTAGTAACTGGCTTCACCATGACCAAATTTAAATTATGTGAAAGGGAAAACTACACAAATACAGGGCAGTGAAAGCAACAATCAATATGAAACTAACGAATTTTTCGTGGTTCCAGTTTCGTAAGCTATGAACGATCTTCGGTACCCAGCAATGAACGCGTCACTTCATTACGTAATCTATTGATGACCCACTCAGAATCATATTTAGTACTGTTGCCATAGCAGCATATTTGTAGGTTGTTTAAGTCTTCAAACAAAAATAATCGAGGCACGAGACGTGAGTAGCAAATCGAAAGCACCGATTATCCATAGGAAAAAGCCACAAAGGACCACTCGAGTGAAACAAGGCTTGTTAGGAACAAAATCGTAAGATGATGAGCTAATCATTTATAATTTCGGAATACAGATGTAACGTATGGGAGAAGGAATCCGAGAAACGAAGGATTATCGTTCAGCTACCGGAAGATTTTCGTATATCTCCGAAAAGTAACGAGCCAATTAAATGCCGACTGGAAAAGCCTCCACCATAAGAGTGAGTTGATTACAAATAATATCTATCCAACAAAATCTCATGCAAACTGTTCGTTTTTGTTTTAGGATTATTTTCCGTTGCTGATTTCCACCCAAAACATTCGGCACTTTGTACCGCCTGGATTGAGTCATGTAGGCAGAGGCGGTTTAAGGTGCGATCGATGGGTGTTCAAAGGTGCCATTCTGGTAGAAGTCCATTCGGACATATTACATGAATGGGAGCAAACCCGTGCCGTGCGACCAAGGTGGTCCAGCACACGATCAAAGTGTTGACCTAATGCGTCTGTAATATAGGCAAGCATGTGGAGCCCATCCATGACTATATTAGGCAATTGCAGTGGTCAAAGTGAATGACATATCTCTCGTCTTGATAACGGTTACATCAAGTTCCGAAATTAGAAGAGTACTTCTACAGGTTCAAGAATAATGCAGGCTTCACTTTACTTGCCCTGCGAAGAACTAATGCAACGCAACTATCAAAATGTGCAATACTAGAGGTTGTGTGCGGATCTGTGTTCTCCGCTGTGTTCCACTTTCCAACCTTTTTTTTTTTTGCTGTTTCCTTCCGATTTACGTATCAGTTCATATAATTTTCTTTGCTTACACAGTTCGTTTGCCTCAGCATACATATTTGCCGATGTCGAACGGAGGAGACTGATATCCTCCATTTGAGATTAGTATTTCGGTTTCTGAATCTGAAAATAAATATAATTATTGTAGATGAGGAAAATCAAAATTGCCATATTCCTGCAACATCCATGAACCATAGGAAAATAATAAACAATAAGTCAGGATGATAACCTTGACAACAGTAGTAAATTAGAACATTTCAAATTTATTTTGAAGCGTTGCTTTATATCACTGGGTACCGAAATCTTAGTACATGGAACCATAAAATGAGCACTAATTTGTTCTGACACCAACATCTTGATTATTATATCTATGGTGAAAGGGAGTTTGTATCTTATTTTGGTGATTTTTTTTCAGCAGTGAGCAACATGCGGCAGGGAGAGGCGACGAGATTGGTGCTGTATTTCTTTGTTTTGCGATGAGATGAATGTATGTTCAGTGAGATTGAAAACAAAACAGTTCCCCTATAATCAATATTATTATTCACTTGCAATGAGAAGGAGACACTCTGGTCACTCTTCAAATGCTGAATGAGTAGTAGACGTTAAAATGTATAGGTAAATATTATTTTCCTTATAATTTTTATTTACATAATCCACATGAAAATCCAACTCTTTTTCCTACGCAATACTATTCATATCTAGATATTTCTTTATAGTTTATATTTGAAAATCTACTGAAAATCTATTTGTTTTATTTAAATCGTTGAACTCATATATATCCTCGCGTAAAAGAAAGTATGTCAACTGAACCTTAAATAAATTTAAATGAACAATCGTTCCTTTTGAACAGTAGATTATTTATACACGCAATGGATGAACAATGAAAGAGTTTTGAAGAAACAGTAGTAAATATGATTCAGTTCAAATGAAGAATCACTCACTTTGAGCGATTGATTGTTTATTCTAGCGATGGATAAACGATTAAGAACTAACAAAGTTCTCTAGCAAATGTAGTTTTACAAATCGTTCACTAAAATCATCCCTAAAAAACCTACCCAATTACATCGAGCCCTTCGCGTTCAAGAAATAAGTCTGAACTCGAATGAACAATTGCTTGCTTTGAGCGATTGATTGTTTGTCCTCGCAATGGATGAACAATTAAACTTCTATTCTAAATGATAAGTTAAGGAAATGCTAATACTTTTGAATATAAAAATATCTGTAAAATAGAAGATGCATAGGTCACATCACTTTCCACGGTGAATCCCGATCTATGTGTCTTATTATCCTACCCAATTAACATAACTTCCTTCCCGTGGTTGTTGTGGAGATGCAGAGGTATTCTCGGTCTCTAGTAGCAACAATAACCACACACTAACATTCCCTCCCTTTCCCAACTGACTGTAAGGACTTGACCGGCGCACGTGCACTTCGAGAATAGATGGTAAACCCCAACCACTATTCACGTGGATCCAACACGTAAAAAAATAACCTTATATGTTATGGCAAAAAACCATTCGAAAATACTTATACTCTTCATTATGCCACCTAATGAATGATCCCATATCAAAATGCTAATAACATTCATAAGCTAATGAAAAGTATAAGTTTCGGAATGTATGTGACTAATGCGATGTATACGTTTTTTCTTATACATATCATTAAGCGCCTGCTTTGGCAAAAAAGTATTAGAAATATTAATAATAAATAACATTAATTTTATTTACGTGAAGTGCAATTTGCACCAGCTCTGATCAATCACGGAGTAGCAACCATTGATATGTACAGTCAGTCTAAGCTAAGCTAATTGATTTTGCTTAACTTTTGACGTCCTTTGCACCACCCGGGCAGAAGCCAAGAACATAAGCCATAACAAAACATGATATGGACTTGATTGACATAAGAGATAAAAGAACAGGCAACAATATCAAAAAATTGATAGATATTTTTCGACTGGATGGGCTGTACTGTTCGGAGGATGGCTTTCTCAGTCTGAAGTATCAAAACGATGGTTTAGTTACTTGCCCGACGTTTCGGCCGATGGGTTGTGGCCTTTTTCAAGGGTCGTATAGTCTATCGTCTATCGTAAATTATTGTAAACCACGTTCGATCAGTGGTAGATAGGGTGATTTTCATGCTTGCTATCTGTAAATTTTTGAAAAAATGGTTTAAAAACTGGGTTTGTTTGTTAACATACAACAACTGTAATTAATTCGAATTAATGTATGAATGAATTTCCGTTGGAAATTCGAATGAATCTCGGTTGGAAATTCGAATGAATTTCCGTTATTCTGTTGGAAATTCGGATGAATTTCCGTTGGAAATTCGGATGAATTTCCGTTGGAATTTCGGATGAATTTCCGTTGGAATTTCGAATGAATTTCCGTTGGATATTCGAATGAATTTCCTTTGGAAATTCGAATGAATTTCCATTGGAAATTCGAATAAATTTCCGTTGGTAACTCGAATTAATGTATTTCCATTGGAAATTCGAATGATATTCCGTTGGAAAGTCGAATGAATTTCCGTTGGAAATTCGAATGAATTTCCGTTGGAAATTCGAATGAATTTCCGTTGGAAATTCGAATGAATTTCCGTTGGAAATTCGAATGAATTTCCGTTGGAAATTCGAATGAATTTCCGTTGGAAATTCGAATGAATCTCCGTTGGAAATTCGGTTGAATTCCCGTGTGAAATTCGAATAAATTTCCGTTGGAAGTTCGAATGAATTTCCGTTGGAAATTCGAATGAATTTCCGTTGTAAATAAGAATGAATTTTCGTTGGAAATTCGGATGAATTTCCGTTGGAAATTCGGATGAATTTCCGTTGGAATTTCGGATGAATAATTAAGTAATTCGAATTAATGTATGAATGAATTTCCGTTGGAAATTCGAATGAATCTCTGTTGGAAATTCGAATGAATCTCCGTTGGAAATTCGAATGAATTTCCGTTGGAAATTTGAATGAATTTCCATTGGAAATTCGAATAAATTTCCGTTGGTAATTCGAATTAATGTATTTCCGTTGGAAATTCGAATGAATTTTCGTTGAAATTTCGAATGAATTTCCGTTGGAAATTCGAATGAATTTCCGTTGGAAATTCGAATGAATTTCCGTTGGAAATTCGAATGAATTTCCGTTGGAAATTCGAATAAACTTCCGTTGGAAATTCGAATAAACTTCCGTTGGAAATTCGAATAAATTTCCGTTGCAAATTCGAATAAATTTCCGTTGGAAATTCGAATGAATTTCCGTTGGAATTTCGAATGAATTTCCGTTGGAAATTCGAATGAATTTCCGTTGGAAATTCGAATGAATTTCCGTTGGAAATTCGAATGAATTTCCGTTGGAAATTCGAATGAATTTCCGTTGGAAATTCGAATGAATTTCCGTTGGAAATTCGAATGAATTTCCGTTGGAAATTCGAATGAATTTCCTTTGGAAATTCGAATGAATTTCCTTTGGAAATTCGAATGAATTTCCGTTGGAAATTCGAATGAATTTCCGTTGGAAATTCGAATGAATTTCCGTTGGAAATTCGGTTGAATTCCCGTGTGAAATTCGAATGAATTTCCGTTGGAAATTCGAATGAATTTCCGTTGGAAATTCGAATGAATTTCCGTTGGAAATTCGGATGAATTTTCGTTGAAAGTTCGAATGAATTTCCGTTTGAAGTTCGAATGAATTTCCGTTGGAAATGTGAATGAATTTCCGTTGGAAATGTGAATGAATTTCCGTTTACCCGTAATGCTGGGTAGACACCTTTACGTGGTGTGTTACGGGGTAAGATCTACCACGGTTACATTGCCAGCTACAGGCAAATTCTGACCCAACGAATACCTTCCTCATTATCCAACTCCGTGGTACTTATGAGGGTGTCGCTAAGTCGGTGGCCTCTCGTTAAATAAGTACTACATCAACACTTCCTTCCTCTCCCTAGTTACGGTGAAGATGGGCGTGGCCAGGAGTAGTAATCCTCATGCTTTTGTTATTTTTGTTTAAGACTGGAATCAAGGACCACTCCTCTTCTTGATTTCTGATAGCATTCTAGATAAGGATCTCAAAAGTAAAACATGAGTATCACTAGTGTCCAATCTACGAATTACACCGTAACAATGCTAATGCTAATGCTAATGCTAATGTGAATGAATTTCCGTTGGAAATTCGGATGAATTTCCGTTGGAAATTCGGATGAATTTCCGTTGGAAATTCGGATGAATTTCCGTTGAAAATTCGAATGGATTTCCGTTGGAACTTCCAATGAATTTCCGTTGGAAATTTTAATGAATTTCCGTTGGAAATTTGAATGAATTTCCGTTGGAAATTCGAATGAATTTTCTGTTCCTTCGTGTTTTTGTCCGCTTCCCTATGAAGAAAAAGTTATTTGTAGTTAAGTATTTTTCCTCAACTAACTCAATGCGATAGAAGATTATGGTGGTGAATGATTTACTCTAAAATATTTCTATTTCTTTCACGGAAAATGAGAATTAAGGTCACTCCTGACGGAATCCAAGATTAAAAGTGCTCGCGTTTTCGGGGGCACACCGCTCGATTCAGAGGCGGCGCACAACTGTCATTTTTGTTGATTTCGCTTTGCTGCGTCGCAGCATGCGTGAAATAATAAAAATGACAGTTGTGCGTTGCTTTCGTATCGAGTGGTGTGCCTCCGAAAACGCGAGCACTTTTATTCTTGGATTCCGTCAGGAGTGACCTTAAGCCCATCAATTTTGAAATTTCCACAGCTCTCGAATTTTATCACAAGGTTTTTTCTGCATGTTCCGTTTTGCAAGCACGTTTGTCACATTTTTACACCGAAATGATCTGGTCAGCCTATTCAAACCCCAAAATGGCATCAACGTGCTAGGCAAGCTCTCGACCAAAAATCTTCGAATAACGGAACGAGAAACGAACTTGTCAATTGCGGATTGACACAGAAGGATAGCTGAACACCAAAACTTGCATAATGCAAACAGCAACATGGTGAACCTTTCTGTCGGTTTTTGAATACGATGTGTGGTATTTGCTCCTTGTAGACCTAGTCCAGCTAGTATGATCTAGCGACAGCACATATGATCAAACTTTAACGGATGCAAACCTAAATATTTTATTTAAAAAAAAATAAATATCAAAATAGGTTATTGAAAGAAAACGATAATTTTTTTTCCGTAACGCATAATTCCACTATTGGTGAATGAATTAAAAAATATTTGAATTTCGTATTGTCAATGTAGTTAATTATCGGATGGAAATTGAACCACTGTGCAAGCCTTCGCTCTGGAACGCTTGTTGCTTTGTATCCCGATAAAACATCCCTCCTTCCAAGATGCACCGGTTAACAATGTACACATCCAGAAGGTATTAATGTGTAATATCTTGAATAAAAGCCACATAGCGAAAGCGCCGTAGCCTGTATCTGGAACAAACATGCAGCTTGTGCGTTCAGGACAACAAGATCTATGTTGTCCTTATCCTCCCTTTGGGGGGTGCTGGGTGGCTGCATCACTTAGCCACGGGCAACGATGGCAGCATACCGTCGACGGAGTGGGAACGGATGAACGCTGGTAAGGAGTTAATCTTACCCTACAAAGGGAAGCGAAAAGCCACGCTCAAGTAACAACATGCGACGGCAGTCAAGTGTTATAAACTTTGGTGTTGGCTCTTTTTCTATGATACGGCGTGTGGGTGTGCGCATCTTGGAATTAGTGGTGTAATTATATAATTAGTTTTATTCACTTGTTTAATTAAAATCTGGTTTCTGGCATCGAGCCCGGGAGCTGATCTGGCTTAGTTGGCTATTGATTCGTTTAGTGGCTTGGTATGTTGTTAGGTCTTGTGCTGTTTTCGTAAAAGGAAATCACCGTGAAAGTGGATTAAACTTCCCCGTGTTGCTACTTAAAAATTCATGAAACGCCTAATTTGTATTAGAAATAGTGTCACCCAGGATTATTATTTCATGTACAAAAGCATCAGATACAAAAAAAAAGGCTTTTATGCACAGTTTCACAAAATACATCGCATTTTTCGTAATTCAATGGATTTTCTTTGTCTTTTACAACGAAAAGATATCCAAAATTTTCCGTATAGGGTAACCGTACCCTTAGTGGAGGTAGCACCAATAGTGAAGGTAGTGGGGTTTTAATGAGACTTATCATGTTTATACACTTTACGATGGTTTCAGTTGATGCGTCGTGTTTTAAATATCCTGTTAAATGCAACTTATCTTAAGATTTCGCTTGAAAAACCATTGAAAACAATGATTTTCCTTAACAAAATAGACTCCCTTGCACCTATAGTGGTGCAACTGTACCAATAGTGGCGAGTATTATAAGAAACCAATGGATAGCACCACTATGGGAACCAAAATTAATTTTTACCGCCACTAAAGGAACAGTGTACCCATAGTGGTGCAAGCAATATTTGGTAATTGTTGATGTTAAATGACATCTATCTCATTTTTGTTAGCAAATTTATTAGTTTATCTATTAGCTAAGTTTTTTTTTTTTTTTTTTTTTTTGTGTCTTTATTAAAGTATTAGCTAAGTTATTAAAGCTGTTAATTTCCCATTATTATCAATTTTTAAAAAATATTTTCTTTTGTGGATCTTCTACTACCTCCACTATTGGTACCGTTACCCTATGTTGATTTACGATGAGATTCCGAGTACCCTTCAATAAACTACAGGAAAATTTTGTTACAATTCAAGAAATATCTCGTATCTACCCTAACGCTCTCTTGCCTCGAATAAAATTATTAATTCCCAAAGTGACATTTTCGATTATTTGTTTATCGAGTAACCTTCCAACGAAGCAAAACTTCAAGAGGGCAACACGCATTTTGCTCAGACTAGCACAAGAGTTTACACATATTGTGTGCATGCTTATCAGTGCTGGCAAACAATATCTTTCCGTGCTCTCTTGTGAACGCAAGAAAAAAACCTTAGCCTTTCCGCAGATGCGAGCCTCGCCGGAATCGGAAGCGGCAAACGAACCTTTGCAGAAATGACAAAATTCCCATCTTAAATAAACACAATCCCTTCGGAATGATAAACAATTGTGCGAGCGGTTTATGTTTGAAGAACGAATCTTTGCTATCTGCATGGGGGAGGGCTGCTCTCATATCACAATCGATTCCAAATTCCAACCCGTGGTTGGCATCTCGAGGAAAAGCACAGTTTTGCTCCAAAACTACGAATCATACTGTTTATCACTGAGACGCTTACATTTATGATTTTGATATCTAATCTGTTCCAACGGACTTAATTTGAATTTCCCGAAGGTGCTTCCCGTCATTATTTCATTAATTGTTACAATTCACAACGCAGAAAGCAAATCTGCTATCAACTCTTTCCTCACAATGCTACTCTCGCGAATAGCCTTTTAACCCCTATCAAAAGCAAATCCTTCCCCTGGGTTAACATGATAAGACAAAACTTTACAGACATCCGGAGCCATCCTCCAGAACCGGGAAAACAAAGACACTTCCTTATTATTATTATTTCCGAGCGCCGTCAACGCCATCACCGTCCGCAGAAAAGGTCAAAAATCTTTTTGTCTACTTTTAACACCCCCCGTGGAATCTATTGTTTCACGGATTATGATGGCCTTGAAGAAGTGGTCCAAGAACAAACGTCCGATTCAGAACAACAACCCACCGAATGGTGGTTTATCAACCCTTTGAGCCAAACTCCAGCAGCAGTCGAAAGAACGCGAAAGAACAAACCAAGAAGTGGCAAGCAAAATCTCACACCGAAAGCTAACGATGCAATCTGATATAAGACTGAATGAGTGTGAAATTAGAGAAAAATTATAAGCATAAAGAAATGCTCAACCAGGAAAAGGTCACGGAAAGCTACTGCCTGGAAAGGTACTGGCAAAAGCAGTTGTTAATTTCCTTATCGGATGCCACCATCTTGAAGAGGAAAAGGCGTTGAATTGTGAATGTTGTGTTTCGCTCCCGGACTACACGCAGTCAGCAATTGACCTTTCACGTGAAAGAATTAAATGTCACAATGGAAGTATCTCAGTCCCTGAGTTTTTTTAAACCAATGCTCTCTAAAATATCAATTCACTTTGCGACTACGATTCTGTCGCTGTTAGTACGGAAGCGTAAATGAAACTTTGCATGTAGCGCCCCAGCCATATATGGCTTCTATAGAATCGCGGTGACTAGTTCACGCTTAAAACCGTCAGGGTTTGGGGAGCCTTTATTTATAGAGCATTTATTTTCATTTAACATAAGCGGAAGAAGGAAGAATGAAAAGAAGAAGGAATAATGAATCTGAATAAAAAATAAGAAAGAAAAAAGAAGGAAGAAGGAAGTAAGAAGAAAGAAAAAGGAAGAAAAAAACAAGAAGGAAGGCAGAAAAAGGAAGAAGCAAGAATAAAGAAGGAAGTATGAAGATGGAAAAAGAGAGAAGGAAAATAAAAATAAAGATGAAAGATGGAAAAAGGAAGAAAAAGAGAAAAAAGAAGAAAAAACCCAGATTAATCCACCTAGCGGTGATGGCGCCTTTCTCGCGCAAAAAGGTAATAAATGTAGCTTTTACGCTTACACCTCGATGATGTACAAGAAAGGCAAAACAGTTAAACCGTCTAATGTTATGATAGAAAATTTACACTAATAGACGACAGATGGCGCTGCCAAAAGTTTCTCGAATTTCCTATGTTCGAATTTTGACTTTCGGACAAATTCATAGTACTATGAAACTGAACGAAGAGCATACTTACGCCTAAATGCCTGCAACACGAGCATCTTTACAGTACGATGAAACTCTTAATGGGAGCAAGCCACGGATAAACTTTAAAAATATTCATAGATGCAAGGCATTTTTCATAACACATTATTGTTCTATGTGACTATGTCTCATTACTATTTTAATATTATCTATTTTTTGCAATTTGCATTTATTATGAAATTCAATAGTGATCAACAACGTTTTAGCCTCTGTCGGATGCAACTTGTTGCAAGATAATCGGTTAAGAGTTTCTATGTGAAAATTTGGCTAATGTTTTTTATGGCATTTTGTGCACACACACACGCACACACATACACACACACACGCACACACGGACAGACAGACATTTGTTCAGCTCATCGAGCTGAGTCGAATGGTATATAACACTATGGCTCTCCGGGACTTCTATCAAAAGTTCGAATTTGGAGTGAAATGATAGCCTTTCGGTACAACTTAGTTGTACGAGAAAGGCAAAAAGAAAAAGGAAAAAAGGAAGAATGAAGAAGGAAGACAATCACGCGAAGAAGGAAGAATAAGAAATAATGAATAAAAAACTCGTCTTTTTCAATTGGAAGAATAAGAAATAATGAATAAATAACTCGTCTTTTTCAATTGAATTCCACTAAAAAGTTCCAAATAACTTTCTAATCATGACAGTTCCTTATAATTTTTGAGGATTTTTTCGTGAAGTTTGCTTAATGCTCAACACAAATCCAAACTTCAAAAACAAGCAAAAGCAAACTGTGTAATAAGCGACCCCAGCATAATCACGGCTTTGGGTACAATTCGTTTTTGCTATGTCGAAGTATCTTATGGCCAATTTGGCCATCTTATGGGCAACACACTTATCAATGCCTTGATAGAACAGAATTTTTCAAACCCGTTGTTTTGCTTAGAAAATTGTACTCCGATAAAGCAGACCATTAACGTGGAAAATAACGTGATCGTTACCGTTAAATCAACGGAGAGCGTTACCGTTACCGTTGATAAACGTTCAATAGAAATTTACGGAAAAATCGTTAATCGTTGATATTAACGTCAACGAATTAACGAAACGGCGTTAATCGTTGAATAACGTTAACAACCCTGATCAAACCTTCTAAAATAACGCTAAACATAAAAATTTTGAGCATTTTTGATCAATTTTAAATTTTGTACAAAGTTTACCACACAAAGATCTGATAGGGTAAATCACTACTTGGGCCTATGGACCCGGTTCCCGGCTCACTGCACAGAAAACTAATGATTTATACTGTTTGAAAGCCGTAGGTTCATGATTGATAATTTTTAAAAAGTCTCCCATTTATTTTTCACAATACTCAATATTTTTCAACCACTTGTTTTACTCCTAATTGATCCAATTGTAGAAAACAAAAATTTATATTTCAAAATTTCGCTCTCCGATGCCACACCACTGAGCCGAAGTGATTCTTTCCACTTTTACAAAACGGTATCATCAAATAAACACCTACCTGAAAATCGTCACAGTGATCGATACAACCATTGCTTGAAGCTGTTAATCACCACACCATAATTCTAAACACACGCGCTTCAATTCTTCCTAATTTTTCGTTTCACTAGAACTTATTTAAACACATTAGAATACATTTTAAAATGTATCCTCAAACCGAACAAAAAATCACCTCGGCCCAAAAAATTCTTGCCGAACCGTGCTGCCAAAATGCCAGGAGTATGAAAATGATCCTTCATTGTTAGTAGGAAAACTGTTGACGCTATCATATTATTTATTATTCTCTCAATTTCAAAAGGTGAAAAAAATATTGTTTTTAAGTATTTGGAAGAAATTTGGATGAGTAAATATATCTTCTCAACCAAATAAAAATGATTATGAATAATACCATCTGGCATCTTGTTGTCGTGGAACGTGCATATTTTTGTTTACGTCGCATTTTCTACCGTCCCGAGAGAGAAAGAGAGTAATAAGTTGAGAGATTGAGCAAAATTTTGCTTAGGCCGGAAACTGGTTTGGAAGTGGGCCGGAAATTAAATCGCTATAACTGCAATTAGTGCTGCATCTCGTTAATTAAAATCAAATAAAAGCTTTTTTGAACGATATTTAGCACGGATAGCTATTTTTTAATCAGAAGTGAACCTCAATGCAGTATTATACAGCCCACAAAATTCAGGAAAAGTTGCTTCCTGTTATAAATATCAATTAAATAATGCAGTCGTATGCAAGTTAGGCCGGGAATGGGGTGAGAAACCCTATTACATGCCGTTAAAAGCCTTTTCAATAGCTTCCTTTTGTACTTGATGAAGGAGGGGCAAAGGAAGGGCCCTCCTTAGCCTAGCGGTAAGATGCGCGGCTATAAAGCAAGACCATGCTAAGGGGGTGGCTGGGTTCGATTCCCGGTGCCGGTCGAGATAATTTTCGGCTTGAAAATTATCTCGACTTCCCTGGGCACACAAGTATCATCGTGTTAGCCTAGCCTCATTGTATACGAATGCAAAAATGGTAATTTGGCTTAGAAACCTCGCGGTTGACAGTTGTGGAAGTGTTAAATGAACACTAAGCAGCGAGGCGGCAATGTCCCAGTGGAGGGATGTAATGCCAATAAGAAGAAGAAGAAGAAGAAGAAGAAGAAAAAGAAGAAGAAGAAGAAGATGATGAAGGAGTGACCTCTGCAAGTGTTCAAACTGCTCGTACTCAGTTAAATTACAACCAATTCAGTTAAAAATTTAGGAGGTTCATCAAAACAGCAAATGTTATCGTTCAAGCATGGAGCGACAAAGTCAAAATTTCAATCACTCTGATGGCCGATTTCTTCACCTCCGCTTACTGCTTAAACCAGGTTTAAGCATTTGGGTAAGCAAAGAGTTAAGCGGAGGTGAAGAAAAAAGCATTAAGCAAATTAATTATCTGTTTTACGTAGTTTACGTCGTGCTGTCGTATCTTGTATATAACCCTTCAGATTTTTATCTTTATTAGCGAGGCTGGCTCACCTCGATTTCCAATTATGTCATCGGAGCACAAGCACATATTTTATTCATGAAGAAGACATGATCTAGGTTCTCCAAATTGCCCTATGTACCCAGCACAGGTATGCACCCAATCACGTTTTCCAAGCACATTTTTTTGTACATGAAATGCGATATTCTAGGCCCTCCAAATTGACCTGGAGTGGAGACAAATAGTCCTCAGTCCTCTAGCCCGCGTCTTCAGAGCCCATGCACATGTTTTGTACATGAAGATGCGATGTTCTAAGTCCTCCAAATTGTCTTAGTGGTTGACAAAACGTATCAAGCGTAAATAGGATCTTGTCAAGACCACCATAATAAACGATACTTTATTTGTAATTTTCTTCGCAGCGAAAATTATTAGCAATGATTTCGTCGGTTGCGGACGAAACGACCGTCGTGATGTGATGGCGTCTGTAGCCATTCAGTAATAGATAGTGAAATTTTCTTGCAAGTTTCTGATAATCGTTTGGTTGTTGTTAGTGGTTTTAAAAGGCATTAAACCGTAAATCGTTTCCTGTCAGAACCACCAAATTTAATAGAAGAAAGTTGATTCAAGTTGATTAATTTTCTTCAAATCGACAAAAAAAAACTCAATAACGATAATTGAAGAGCAAAAATGTATTAAAAAAAGTACGCATTCCCACACAACCGATCGAGCCCATATTTTGCACAGTTGATTGAGGACCAGAAACGATCAAGAAAAACCTTGATCTTACTTGAATGGATGAAGTTTGCGTTTTTCCACACAACTGCGCCGTCTACTATATGTTCGATCTGTAGTATTTAAACATTGAACTATAAAACTACCTTGTCACTAAAGACTGTAAAGCTGAAAAGTAAAAAGTTAAACATATGTTTGTTTGAATTGAGTTGTTGAGCTGCCACTTATTTGATTTTTACTTGTCATATAACTGATGAAGATTGATTTGTGCTTTACTGTATGGACAAGATCGCATTTTTTAATTGTGCATCCGTTTGTCGAAAGAACCAAGCACAAGGTTACAGCGTGTCTTTAATGACACGGATCATGTAACAAACTTATGTAGCGAACACAATAATGGGGCCGTCCAGAAACCACGTGGTCATATATGGGGGGAGGGGGGGGGGGGTTTGGAAAATGACCACGATAGGCCACATGGGGGGGGGGGGGGTGTTGCTCTCGAACCACGTGGTTTTTTTTACACGAAAAACTTTTGGTGAATATCAATAGCTGTGTAAAAAATACAAATTATTGAAATTCAATGATTTAATCATTAAACGCAAAGCGCATCTAAGGGCCGATGCCTACGTAGCGTCTTTTCAACTCAGCATTAAAAAGACGTAGGTGTGCATCGAGAAAAATCGATAACGCAGCGTCGGTCGCAACGCCGATGCATATTTGCATTATTAGACCATCTTAGTCTAAGATCCTATATCCATACACAAATAAACGAAAAAACAGGTTGCCATTTAGTCTTAATTTCCATAAAAAAAAATTAGAAAGGAAAAAAGGAAAAATATATTTAAAAAAATCCGCCGCGGATGGTTTTTTGCTGCTAAAATTTTGAAAAATGTTCATGTTTTTACAATAATCCAAGAAAAAATCTTAAGAAGAAAAATTCAAAAGAATTTCTTGTGGATATTCAGGAAAAATCAAGTAAAGAAATTTCCTGTAAAAACTTTGACATTACTTCATAAAATCCTGATAAAGAGCTGGCATTCAGAATTTTTTTTGAACAATTCCCTCTGAAAAATTTTGCTTGGAAATTTTGCTACAAATTGATAATGAAAAAAAAAAGCAAAACATCTCTAGTGTAAATTCTGAAAAAATTTCCTTGAAACTCCGAAAAAAATTCCATGTGCATTCTGTCTGAAAATTAAAAACAGTCCCGTGGGAAATACATATAATTTTCGGTGGAAAAACATTCTAATGAATTTCTTCGACAAGTTCTTCCGAATCTTCACCAGAAATTCTTCTTCATTTACAAAAGAAGTTTTTCAAACAATTTAAGGAGTACACTTCAAAATGTTCAGTCTCCAGTGAGCTTTGCGAGGATTGCCAATCCGGTGAAAACGAGTTCGATTCTCGTTCCTGTCTAGGATGTTTTCGGGTGGGGAACATTCTCGACACCCTAGGTAATAGTGTATCCATCGTACTTGTTACACAAGATATATAATCGTGAATTTCGCAATGAAATTTTTTCGGAATACTTTTTTACGCTCTTTGTGAGTTCTATCACATTTTTTTAAATTTTCCTAGTATTTTTTTATTCGAGGAATAAATTAGAATTTCCACGGAAGAGTCTATGGATTATCTTCAAAAAAATTCTTTGGATTTTCAAAGAATAAATCTTTAGAATTCTCAAGGTTCATGTTTTTTTTAATTTGCACCAGAAATCATTTCAAAATTCCATCTGGAATTCATTCTTCTTCGGGATGTCATTTTGATTTCTTTGTAGGTTCAGCTAAACATTGCTTTAAATCTTTACCATGCAAAGATGCACAAGAAATGATTTAGAAAATTTAAGGAATTTTCACATCAGAAAATCTTTAAAATTTTGATTTAATTTTTTAAGGAATTCCTACTGGAAATGCTTCAAAAGTACATTTTTTTCGTTACTTCCACTTGTAAAAACATCAGATTTTCCTCGGGAAATTCATTATCTGTGTTTCAGATGAACTTTTTTCGATTTTCTACTGGAAAATCTTAGGAATTTCCATCGGAAATATTTTGGCATATTCCGAATAATTTCTTTTGGAAATCAAAAAAAAATTGCTTAAAATTTCTAAGAATTTCTTTTGGAAAACGAAAAAAAAATCCATTGGAAATTTAGAAGAATTTCCTTTGAAGATTCATTAAAGTTGCCCAGGATTTTGAAAAAAATCTTTAAGAGATTCTCTAAAAAAGTAAGCTGGAATTTTTTTCTTATTTAAACTGGAAATTCTTCGGAATTTGATGTTTATTGGAATTTTCATCGTAAATATGCATTTCGGATCCTTCTACGGATTCTTCTAGTTCTTCAAAACTTCTACCGAACATTTTTCGGAACTCTTCCACAGAATTTCGGAAAAAATGTCGGCGAAGTTCTAAAGATTTCCCGGGGAGACTCCGAAGAATTTCTTATCAATATTCCGAAGGGTTTCCCTTGCAACTCTAGAATAATTATTCTTGAAAATTAAGAAGATCTTGGAATTTAAAATTAATCCATGCAATAAATGTAGGCAACAATTTAGGCTTAAGAAGCCTAGTTTTTATGATATTGAATAATTAATGATCGAAAAAATTAATCATGCACCTCAATGTTCTAAATGCACAAAATTCTAGTTGTGCGCATGAAAAAGGTTATGACATAGAGAAGCTTGCATATGATATATAGAAAATGCTGCGATATGAAAAAAAGTGGCAGTGTTCCAGAAAAAAAACACTTCAATTCATAAAACAATCTAGGTTAAAAAATAGTGTTACAGTTACGATTGAAATTGAATTCCAAAACAAATATCAACCCTTTCAGGAATGATGGGTCATATATGCCCAGCATTTTAGATTGTCTATAAAATCACAAAAGAGAGCTACACAGCAAATAGTTTTGAAAATTCAACGACGTGTAAAATTGAAGCTAATCCCATCAAACGAATTAACATTCGTTATTCAATCAAATTTGACTGAATTTTACAAGCAAGCACAGTTTACATTTATTTCGATTTAAATGAACAGTGAGATCGATTGAATGTTACGTTTATTTGCATGCTCCAAATATGTGCATGAAAATACATTTAAAATCACAACATATTTTTATCTGTGTAGGCCACCATTTTCTTCAGGAAAATTGTTCATCTAGATATTGGCTTTACAGAAAAAATAAGGGAGCTCAAATTTGACTGACCATGATATCAGATATCCGAAACCTTGGGAAGATTTCGATTCTAAGAGCATGTAAATAAAGTTTAAATGTTTGAATCATTCTGAACAGATGGGTGGTCAGATAAGATGGCTCATCCTGAACGTTAAGCCAGTGATTAATATTCAGGAATACGAGACTTCAAAATGCTCTCAAGTTCAGCCCACGAATCTACCAGATCAATCAAGACATTTGCAATGTTCTCATCATCGGTATATACTCAATCCGATGAAATAAGCATATGACCCTAATTTCCATTAACATGAGATCCAAGAGACAAGGTACCCGAAATTATTATTCATAAGTTGGTTAATTAGATAAATCGAATGATCCGAACTCCAAAATAATAATTGGTCTATAATACATTCATTCCTCTATGAGTCGCTTATGAAAGCGAGGTCAAGGTTATGAGGTCAATCGAGCAATCAGAACCATTTTCCAGATCGAATGAGTGACGTAGGTGTATTTTCCTATACATTTTGGCTGAAATCCCCATACAAACTTCAAATCAAATGCGCCAGCTTATGCAACAAGCGATTGAGCTGAAATTTTCAGAGATTGATTTTCTCACCCAAAGACACAATTCTGGGGGGTGCACCGTGGAATTCGACAACATTTTTTTCTCCCCATAGTAATCTGGGCCAGTCTAATCAACACGCAATGCTTACTGGAGAATAATGTGATCTTCATTATATTCGTAGAAAGGTAGAATATGGCGAAAAAGGGGGAAGAACGATGATATACGAAAATTCATATGAAATGAGAAAAAAAAACCTTTTAATATCGAACAACATTTTCTAGCAGTCGCTCTAATTAAAACACCTAACTGGTAAATGTTTGATTTTCTAACAATTTTGTATAAGAACCTACCATAACCTATATTAGAACTGATCATATGTGAAAATGCTAGATTCTTGGAACCACGAAAATGTTAAACTGGCTACATGTGATATAAAATCCTAGGACCAGTACTAATTGAACATAATTATACCGTATCTAGCCGTCCATCCTAACTCTAAAAGCTTTATTGGTCATTCTAAGTGGTTAGAAGTTTCTTCTCATATTAACACCAGCATTCACACTATTCCTAAGAATGCAAATGTAAATTACATGCAGACTAGAAATGAATTAAAAGGTATCTTGCCCTTTACGACATCCAAAACATAAACATCAAACCGTTAAACCCGTATGAAACCTGCCTCAACAACCTGTTTCATCGTAATTAAGCAGTATCATTAACAACCAAAGAGAGAGGAGCAACTCACTTCCGGATATATCCTTCTGTACACAAGTGGCCACAAACTCGAGCAGCAATATTGACACAACTCGCACCACGTGGGCCATTTCGGATCCTTTTCACCCCTGGGGTGTTCACGTGTGTAATGCTGATGATTCGTTGGCTCAAGACGCAGCAATTAAACCAGTCAGTGCCGGCTTCCACTACTTGCACCTCTCTGTTCCTGCTCGGTGTTCCGTTGTCGAAATTTTGCGCGCGACACACGCCGTTTAATTATTTCTTTTAATTACACCTTTATCCTCGGCTGACCGCGGCTCCGTTTTCGTCCAAATAGTAGTCGTCAACGTTTCTGGCACACCAGCTGGCGGTCGTCATCATTGCCATTACCATCGGCTCAACACCATTGCAACTGGTCACTGCTGCTGACCCATCATTTAGGGCAGGGTCAGGTTAAAATCCACTCTTCATAGTCCAATTCAGCACTCGGCCGGATAATTGTCGACAGCATTGACCGTCAACATTATCCCTCGCTCATCAGCATACTTAATTGAAATCACTTCAAATGTGGACTGCCGCGCGCTGCACAACAATCGTCGAACTGACCCAGGAGAGCACGAGCGAACGACCAACGACCGACGGTCGACAGATGTCAAAGCACAACAACCCTTCCTCTAATAATTGCCAGTTTATATGTAGTTCTCGGAATCAGCCCAAAATTTGGACTCAGCTGCAACCGCGAACTCCGAACCGCACCAGGTGTAAATATTAACTGACTCCAATTCTCCGGCGGCAAGTCAATTTGAAGCAAATTTCCCAGCCCGGCAACGACAACGACGAGGAGCGCGCTCCACTACAGTTAGATGGCTCGAAGGATTTCTGCTACAGTTGGTGCCAGTCAGTCAGTGCCTTGAAGAAAATCTGACAGCATTCCGCTAGACGACTGAACCGGCAGTGGGCCTGCACGCTGTGTGAAGAGCAAGTTGGTGGCAACCGGGTTGGATGCTCTCGTCGTCATCCACGTGTCGAAGTCACTACCGGCTTCGACGATGGGAACGCGGGTGGGTTTGTGAGAGACTCAGAAGGTCGCGCGGAAAGGGGGAAAATTATCCTTTTTATTTCGGTACAAGCGGCAGCTGTTTGGCGTCGTTATCGTGTTGGTGTTTCGTTGGAGCGCAGTGCGGGTTGAATGAATCGTGATAACACTTTTTATTGATGAGAATCACGATGCAGTGCTTGAAACTTTTAGAATCATTTGTTTGAGAAACTGCATATAATCCATTTTACACAATTTCGAGAAAATAACAAAAAAATGTTTTTGAGCAAATTGGCACCGATTCTTTCGATTTCTTCGATACAGATCAATAGTTTTTGCGAAAAGACAACAAAATACTCAATTTATCGTTCAAGCTCATGTGTAGCAGTCGTCAATTACTCACAAATCGTAGACATATTCCTCAAATAATATTAGAAGTTGATGGTAGTCTAAAAAAGCACATGTAAATACACCTGAACAACAAATTGTGTATAAGAAAAATCTGTATGAAAACATGGAGTACTCAAATCTACTAGATTCTTATTTCATTTTTCAATTTTTTCAATTAAGTTTTCCACAGTCGCCTCGCCAAGAGTTATTTCGTATATGACTTTAAAATGATGAATATTTTAATACAATTATTATAATTTAACTAGTTATATGTGCCAATGTAAATGTCCAGTGCTGTCACTGAATGCAGATCGATATGTCTACTGTAATCACTTTCTTCATAAGGTTACTGCATGGATTTTGGTTTCCATTAATCAAATGTTCTGTCAGACATTAGTGCTTGCACATCAAGAAAAATCAGAAGGGTTATATACAAGATACGACCGCCCGACGTAAACTACGTAAAACAGATCATAAGATAATTATTATGGTTAGAGCCTAGAGTGATTGAAATTTTGACTTTTGCGCACCCTTGTGCTTGAACGATAACATTTGCTGTTTTGGTGAACCTCCTAAATTTTCAACTGAATTGAAAAAAAGTTTCGGCAGGTGGTGAGTCGGCGCCACCAGGTGTTCAAAATTGTGGTGTGGTAATTAACTTCATTCGCGAGTGCTTATTTTTCCGTTTCATATGAGCCAATCAAAAAAACTTGTGTAACAGCGAATTTGTCGATTTAGAATGATGCACCGATGCAAAATTTAGTGTATTCTTGTTAAGAAAATTCACCAAACATAATTTTCGACTTCTATATTTAATGACACTCCTCGAGTATGCCTTAACTTGTTCAATCTATTATGCGCTCAATCCGGTAAATGTCAGTCTTGAATATTACTTTCTTTCACTCAGTTTGTACATTAGTACGCATGTTCGCGGTGATGTGACGTTCATGATGCACTACGTGTCTAGTTACATGTTTGAATCTCGCTCATTACAAAAACATATACAGATATCAATATTTCCCTAACAATTTCAATTAGAAACAAAAAGGGGGGAGGGATTTAAATATTTAACTTTCTTTCTCGTTTCAGAGAGCGATCAATGGCGCTTAAACCTAGGCTTATTAGCCAGGGCAAGTTTAATAGCTTCGCCCCATCCCAGCAAAATCATCAATGGAGTGACATAAATTTCTTAGCATGGTCATTCCCAACGTGTATTCAATCTTATCATATCATTTGCTTATGATGATACTCCTAAACTATATTCCCTTCCAACCACCCAACTCCTTGACATCTATGAGGGCGTCGGTGAGTCGCTGGCCTCTCTTTAAGTAGATGTCATATAATCATTTCCTTCCCTTCCCTAGTAACGGAGAAGATGGGCGTGGCCAGCAATGGTAGCTTTCATGCTTTATCATTTTGGACCTCCAATTGGGTCACTTTTAATTCCCAAATAGTAATCCATAAGCAGTTGGGGTAAGAAAGATAAAGAATATACATGACAGCTATCAGTATGCAATCTACGAAATACTCCGTTACAACGCAACGCAACGCAACGCAACCTCCTAAATTTTCAACTGAATTGGTTATAATTTAACTGAGTACGAGCAGTTGGAAGTTTGTATAGAAATTACTATAGAAATCGCCCCGTATGTGAGAGATCGTTTCGTGAGGCGGATCATTAACTATTTAGGGAGAAATCTCTCACCGTCGGACACCTCCCAATACCGGACACTTCTTAAAACGACACTACTTGCAAAGGTCCGTCCAAGGTCCTCCGAGGTCCCGGCAAGGAAAATCATATCTTCATATGATAAACTTTGTACAAAATTTGAAGTTGAATAAAAAATCTTCACACCTGTTTTGTTACATTTACTTCAATCCAATTGTTTCTTCTTGCTGAGAAAGCCACAGAAATTAGCAGAAACAAAAATTGAAGAGGACTTTGAAAAAGGTGGGAATTTGGATTAGGATTTAAAAAATTTAGCTGAAGAGTCAAATAAGCTCCACTAACAATTTTTAATATTTACAACTTAAAGCACGTGAATAATATTACTATTCTTTTCTAAATCGTAAAATTTTTCACCAAAATTCATCGTCGAAAAACGTGTTCAAAATATCAAATTCAAAGTTTGTATGAATCATCAATGGTCATATTTTGTGTTTCTTTCTTCTATCTATTCTTCCTTTGAGGCATTATAACTCACGAAGAGGATGACCGATTTGCGAGATTTCCTCACTAATCGATTCGTATTGGGATCAGCTGTGTTCCTATATGCAAAAGGTTAGTAAATTTTAAAGGAAAAGTTGGGAAAATTGTCAAAATACAATAGCGAGTTTGGAGAAAACCTAATGCGATCGCTCGAAAAATGATCTAGAGTGCGGCGTCGCAATCAACGCAGAAAATGACATTTCGAACGTTAAACGTAAAAACCCGAGCAACGCAGGGTACGTTCTGCTAGTATGGTATAAAAGGAAACATAATCCGGATAGTTAAAGTTTTTTTTTGTTAAATGGCTTATGTGTCCGGCACTGGAGGATTTCCCCCTAAATATAATCAACCCGAAGATTTCGTAGAATATTTCTAAATCTGTAAAACGATTGTTGTTGCAAACCGATCGGATTTTGGTTAGCAAAGTTATAAAGAAAATAAAAATGCTCATTATTGATATGTTATTCTTTTACGTGCTCAATTGAATTTCCCACGATTTAGTATTTCCTTAATAATTTTTCTTGCAAGCAGCGAATTGTTTTGCAATAAAGACGATTTATTCACTTGCTAAGTTTCCTATGTTGCCGACGTACTCATATATTTTTAGATATTAATGACCAACGTTGCAAAACGGTTTTCCGAAAAATTTACTGTTTTCATAGTAATTCTCATACAAACTTCGAACCGCGCGTGCGTGCTTAGTCAAATTACAACCATTGGGATGTTGGATATATGGGGTCGGGAGGTAGCGAGGTTAGTTTTGTTGAACGTTTTGCCGCGTGTAATGTGTAGTTTTTCCGCAAATCATGTTCGATCGCACACCAATTCATTTATGTTTCGAACAAAATTGGCGTAACTCACTATATATGAAAATGGTTGGATACGACAATTTAAAATTTTCATTTAAAAACCCTAAATTTATTATTCCGCAGTTGTGATTGTGATGATGCCTTTCTCCGATTGTTATTCGTCTTAGAGTGATCAATGCATCTCATAGTTAATTGCCTATTAAATGGCAATTAAATGTTTTTGAAGTGCTATTTTAAAGGGATGCTGCCTAAATAGCAGGATACACGCTAACTTTCACCTACTCAGTAACTGATTAAATTGCATTGCTCTCTCTCTTTCTATCCCACAGAAATTTTACTCAATATCCGTCAAAAAAGTTCGAGTGTAACCTTGTTTAAAGTTGATAATCAATTTTAATATTCACCTCTTGCTAACATGAACATGTCCAGCATCTGTAGCACTTTTTCATAAACACTACTTTTTTGCTCCGACCGTGGTCACTGCTCTGGTTCTATTGTTGTACTTTATGTGCGAATCACCGCACAAAAGTAGAGCGCAAGAACCAACTGCAGACGGCGGTCGTAACGAAACTGTGAAATTTTACTGGGTTTTTAAAGATTTGGAATTTTTAATGTTTTAACGTTGATAATCAATAGTTCCAATGGGCTTATAAAATTGCTGGAGAGTTACCGATTCGATTGATAATAAAATCTCGAAAATCCATTGAAAGTTAAAGGAGCTATTAGCGTTTGAAATCTATCCTACTTTCGTGACAGTCTCGAATTTGGAAATTTCCGTTTTACACCCTGTATCAGAGTCTTCCCCTTAGACGTAGTTTACGTCAAAAAAAAACACAAATAGGCTTCAACAGAAACTTTTGTAAGACACTCCATGTCGATCGAGTTAGATGCAATTTTTAAACTAATGTAAGTTTTAGTTTTTGTTCAAAAACATAGTCTACTTTCTGCGATAGGATTTTTATTCGGCGATAGCATTATTATTTCGTTGTTGTAAAAGACGAATATCAATTTACATAAATATTAAGCTCACTTCGAATCCAAAGGAGCAAACCATCACGATAAAAAGAACAAATTTTAAACTCACTTTTGGAAGCACTCCATCGATAATGTATTTATTGCAATGGTTGCGATTGATCTAAAATGGGGTCAGGGAGGCTCTTCATAAAAGGGGGAGGGGGTTGGGGGAATGGTATTGTTCAGTAATCGATGAACTTCTGAACTTCTTGTCCGATTTCAACCAAAATTGGAACACACATTCGTTATCTTAAGGAGACGAGGATGGGGGTGTTTGCACAAAAGGCGGAGGGTCAGGGGAGTGTAACTTCTAAACTCCTTGGCCGATTTCAACCAAATTTGGGACACACATTTTTTTTACTTAAGGAGTCGACGATAGTGAGTTAGGGATGGAAATGGGGAGGGTTGGGGGAGAGGTATTGTTTAGTTATCGATCATCTCAACCCTTCATCGAAATCATGGTTTTCCCAGTGAAAAGCAATGATTAATATTTCCTTCTGGATGGTGAATGTGATCCCTTCTTCAAAATCAGTCAATATTTTCAAATGAAATCTGACTTCTTTTAATCAAATGTTGAAGTATCAATAGGAAAATACAATTATCCTGTTAACCAATTGGTTTATTCATTTTCCGATTGTGAAAAAATCCGAGCAAGGCCGGGTACATACAGCTAGTTTAAATAAATTAAAAAAACTGAAATAAAATGATTCAACATATGAACATTTTTATTACAGTAATTATAATACAAATTTGTATGATTCAATATATTGCTGATAATGATGTTTTTGTATTATCTACCATCCATCAATTTTGAAAATTGAAAAGTGATTCGGTCAACTTGACCGACCGGGTCAAGTCTGCGATATCAAACTAATGTTAAGAAAATAATTAGCATGGCTAGAAGAAAAGTAAGAAATATAGAAAAGAGATTATTATGAAAATAATTAGATCAGTTTAGATGTTGAATACAATGTTTGTCAATTCATAGATGATGATTTCGATCCTTAATCCATCCAGAATATTTCTTCTAGCTTTATTTTACCGAATATTTAGTTTGTTGTTTATAAAATTAATATGATGATAAATAGAATAATGATATTTTAAGATATAATGAATTTAAAACCTTGAATGAGTAAGAAAACTTTTCTTATCATAATGAGTAAGGAAAAGGAAAAATCGATGGTTCATGTTAGGCTAGTTCGCCGACTGGCTTGCTGAGATCCACTGCTACGTTGTCTCGATCCCTCGACGGTCGTGCCACAAACTTCCTCACTCGAATCCTCCTGACTTCCCCGGCGTCGAGGATGGTCCACTAGTTCCGGTAAAGGAAACTTCCGCACTGATGGCACCCCGACTACCGGCGGCTATCGGAGGGGACGCTTTGGCGCATTGTGCCGACTTCGTCTTCGGGTTGCAGAGGTTTCTTTCTTCTTCTTTCTTTAGCAGGTTGACGGTTCGAGTGCCGAGGTCAGTCCGACGATTCCGGTTAGCAGAAGACTTCCGGTTCGCTCGCGCTCAGACGACCCGAGACCAAACACTGCTCACTGTGCTGGATTTCCCTCCAAACTGACGCTTATTTGCTGGTGCCTTCTTCATCGACGCTGCAGCTCTGACAATATTTGCGTCACGACTCTGCTTACTACATTCCACGTATCTTCATCGAGACACATTCGCTCTGCGATATTGTCCGCCCGTAGGGCAGACATTCCTCTACGTACTTCCGCAAACCTTGGGCAATCGAATACCACGTGTTCTGGAGTCTCCTCTATGTTGATACACGCAGGGCAGAATGGCGATGACACACCGATGCAGATAGTGGCGGAAACAGCCATGTCCAGACAGGACCTTCACCTCTCCATGCTATGTGTGTGCGCAAAACACGTACAAAATGGGGAAGGGTCGTTTGGCCGAACAGAGTCCGCGACGTTAGGCATAAGGATGTTAGGCATAAGTACGTTAGACATAATGGACGTTAGGCATAATGTACGCTTGGCATTATGGACGTTTGCCATAATTCTGCCTTCTTTATGTCATGGGCTGTTCTTTTGGTAATTTTATGCCTAACGTCCATTATGCCTAACGTACTTATGCCTAAAGGGGTATACCCGGCCGAACAAACCATTAGGTCGAAACCCATCTGGCCGAAAGTCATTTGGTCAAACGGATCATTTGGATGAAAGGGTCATTTGGCGGAAAGGGTCATTAGGCAGAAAGGGTCATTTGGCCGAAACGGTCATTAGGCTGAAAGGGTCATTTGGCCAAAAGAGTCATTTGGCCAAAGGATCGTTTGGCTGAATCGGTTTTTGAGCCGAAAAGCTTATTTGGCTGAAAGGGTAATATGGCTGAACGGGTCATTTGGACGAAAGGGTTATTTGGTTGAATGGGTCTTTTGACCGAAAGGGTCAACTGGCGAATAGGACATTTGGCCGAATAGGTCATTTGAAAAGTGAGATATTAAGAGTGAGAAAAGAGACGTCTAATTTTTCATTCATCATTGCTCATTTCTCACTGTGAAAAGTGAGAAGCGTGAAGTGAGTAGTGAGACGTCTCACTACCCACTTCGCACTGCTCACTTTTCACAGTGGAAAGTCAGGAATGAGGAGTGAGAAGTGAGCCGTTTTACTTCTCACTTCTCAATTCTTACTTTTTGCTGTAAAAAGTGAGTAGTACGAAGCGGGGTGTGAGACGTCTCGATGACGACGACGTGAATATAATGAATGTGTATAATGGAAGCTCTGCAAAATACATTTAGCACATTTTAAAAACTAAAAATCTTGTAACACTTGGTTACAATTTACAGAAGTTTATGTATATATTATTGTGTTTATGTGTTTATGTGTATATACCCAGGTTTTTTTTTACACGGTTTGGTTTTAGTCGTTTAAGACCTTCAGCATCAATGAAACAATAAGTTAACCCCACGAAAAAAATCACAAAAAATCAAAGAAAACTCAAGTAGTATTTAAAAAGCTGTAAAAGTTCAGGTAAGAAATTAATGAATTCCAACCGTGTAAAAGAAAACCTGGGTGTAATATGAATGACAATAAAATAATAATGATGAAGGCGTACTCACTTTGAATTCAACTTTGGATTAACTTACTACTCCTTACGTGTCCCAATCGATTTCCAGATATCAAAACATGACCCACAATAAGAGACAGGCTATCGAGGGCCAGTTAGTGGTAACTGCGACTTAAGCCCGGATTTATCTGATCGGACATCTGAAATGGCTACATGTCCTACGTATGCCCATCTCATGGCTTTAGCCAAGCAATCAAGATTTTCTCCAAGTTTTGTTTTTTCGGGATATTAAAATAGTTTTTCTTTTCGCGTTGCAATGTTTTTTTTTCGCGGTTCTGACAAGTCAACTATTTGTCCGGGCAGTTCTACTTTGGTTCCATTCGAAAGGGGTATCGCGTCAGAACTGACAACATGACTTGACTTTCGGAAAAAATGGGCGGTTTCGACTCCGTAGGGTGGAATAAATGATTGACCTTGCGATCAATCTGGTTATTCGTCTAGCTCAGCGGTTCTCAACCTTGGGTACATGTTCCCCTGGGGGTACCTTTGCCGGCCCCAGGGGGTACCTCGGACCAAAACGCGTAATGGCGGATGTATTACAATTCCACTAAAACTTATTGATATTGTTTTAATATTTATGTATTTTTAGATTTCAAAACTTTGTGTTGTATTATGCATGGCGGTCAGCAAATCAAAACCTTTTGAATCCTGCCCACTACAACCGGCATAGTGTAAGATGGTCTGTGCTACAAAAGATTAAAAGAACAAAAATTTTAACGACTAAAATCTAAAACTAAGAGGTCTGAAAACCTCCATTTGAGAGGGGTGAAGGCTCAGTAACTTCGTTGATAACTCGTAAGCTTGGAAGCCTCCTTTCAAGAGGCTCGGAAGCCTCCTTTCAAGAGGCTCGGAAGCCTCCTTTCAAGAGGCTCGGAAGCCTCCTTTCAAGAGGCTCGGAAGCCTCCTTTCAAGAGGCTCGGAAGCCTCCTTTCAAGAGGCTCGGAAGCCTCTTTTCAAGAGGCTCAGAGCCTCCTTTCAAGAGGCTCAGGCCTCCTTTCAAGAGGCTCAAGCCTCCTTTCAAGAGACTCAGAAGCCTCCTTTCAAGAGGCTCAGGCCTCCTCCTTTCAAGAGGCTCAGGAAGCCTCCTTTCAAGAGGCTTGGAAGCCTCCTTTCAAGAGGCTCAGAAGCCTCCTTTCAAGAGGCTCAGGAAGCCTCCTTTCAAGAGGCTCAGAAGCCTCCTTTCAAGAGGCTCAGGAAGCCTCCTTCAAGAGGCTCAGAAGCCTCCTTTCAAGAGGCTCAGAGCCTCCTTTCAAGAGGCTCCAGAAGCCTCCTTTCAAGAGGCTCAGAAGCCTCCTTTCAAGAGGCCTCAGAGCCTCCTTTCAAGAGGCTCAGGAAGCCTCCTTTCAAAGGCTCAGAAGCCTACTTTCAAGAGGCCTCAAGCCTCCTTTCAAGAGGCTCAGAAGCCTCCTTTCAAGAGGCTCAGAAGCCTCCTTTCAAGAGGCTCAGCCTCCTTTCAAGAGGCTCAAGCCTCCTTTCAAGAGGCTCAGAAGCCTCCTTTCAAGAGGCTCAGGAAGCCTCCTTTCAAGAGGCTCAGCCTCCTTTCAAGAGGCTCAAGCCTCCTTTCAAGAGGCTCAGGAAGCCTCCTTTCAAGAGGCTCAGAGCCTCCTTTCAAGAGGCTCAGAAGCCTCCTTTCAAGAGGCTCAGCCTCCTTTCAAGAGGCCTCAAGCCTCCTTTCAAGAGGCTCAGAAGCCTCCTTTCAAGAGGCTCAAGCCTCCTTTCAAGAGGCTCAGAGCCTCCTTTCAAGAGGCCTCAGAAGCCTCCTTTCAAGAGGCTCAGGAAGCCTCCTTTCAAGAGGCCTCGAGCCTCCTTTCAAGAGGCTCAGAAGCCTCCTTTCAAGAGGCTCAGAAGCCTCCTTTCAAGAGGCTCAAGCCTCCTTTCAAGAGGCTCAGAGCCTCCTTTCAAGAGGCTCAGAAGCCTCCTTTCAAGAGGCTCCAGGCCTCCTTTCAAGAGGCTCAGAAGCCTCCTTTCAAGAGGCTCAGAAGCCTCCTTTCAAGAGGCTCAGAAGCCTCCTTTCAAGAGGCTCAGCCTCTCCTTCAAGAGCTCAGAGCCTCCTTTCAAGAGGCTCAGAAGCCTCCTTTCAAGAGGCTCAGAAGCCTCCTTTCAAGAGGCTCAGAAGCCTCCTTTCAAGAGGCTCAGAAGCCTCCTTTCAAGAGGCTCAAGCCTCCTTTCAAGAGGCTCAGGCCTCCTTTCAAGAGGCTCAGGAAGCCTCCTTTCAAGAGGCTCCAGAAGCCTCCTTTCAAGAGGCTCAAGCCTCCTTTCAAGAGGCTCAGGCCTCCTTTCAAGAGGCTCAGGCCTCCTTTCAAGAGGCTCAGGCCTCCTTTCAAGAGGCTCAGGAAGCCTCCTTTCAAGAGGCTCAGGCCTCCTTTCAAGAGGCCTCGAAGCCTCCTTTCAAGAGGCTCAGCCTCCTTTCAAGAGGCTTGAAGCCTCCTTTCAAGAGGCTTGAAGCCTCCTTTCAAGAGGCCTCAGAGCCTCCTTTCAAAGGCTCAGGAAGCCTCCTTTCAAGAGGCTCAGGCCTCCTTTCAAGAGGCTCAAGCCTCCTTTCAAGAGGCTCAGGCCTCCTTCAAGAGCTCAGAAGCCTCCTTTCAAGAGGCTCTGGAAGCCTCCTTTCAAGAGGCTCAGAAGCCTCCTTTCAAGAGGCTCGGAAGCCTCCTTTCAAGAGGCTCGGAAGCCTCCTTTCAAGAGGCTCGGAAGCCTCCTTTCAAGAGGCTCGGAAGCCTCCTTTCAAGAGGCTCGGAAGCCTCCTTTCAAAAGGTTCGGAAGCCTCCTTTCAAGAAACTCGGAAACCTCCTTTCAAGAGGTTCGGAAGCCTCCTTTCAAGAAACTCGGAAGCTTCCGTTCAAGAAGCTCGGAAGCCTCCCTTCAAAAGGCTCGGAAGCCTTCTTTCAAGAGGCTCGGAAGCCTCTTTTCAAGAGGCTCGGAAGCCTCCTTTCAATAGGCTCGGAAGCTTCCGTTCAAGAAGCTCGGAAGCCTCCCTTCAAAAGGCTCGGAAGCCTTCTTTCAAGAGGCTCGGAAGCCTCTTTTCAAGAGGCTCGGAAGCCTCCTTTCAATAGGCTCGGAAGCCTCTTTTGAAGAGCCTCGGAAGCCTCCTTTGTAGAGGTTGGAAACCTCCTTTCAAGAGGCTCGGAAACCTTCTTTCAAGAGGCTCGGAAACCTTCTTTCAAGAAGCTTGAAAACCTCCTTTCAAGAGGTATTGAAGCCTCCTTTCAAGAGGCTTGGAGCCTCCTTTTGAGAGGCTCGGAAGCCTCCTTACAAGCTTACTTTGAAGAAGCTCGGAAGCCTCCAAAGGTCATCAAAGTCTTAGGGATGATTCAAATATGACGTCCATTACTTTTTGAGATTTCTAGATCCTCTCTCCCCCTCTGTCTCGCTTTTTTGTATACCTAGTATATGCACTGTCACAAAATCTTAGACCCCCTAAAACCTGTGACATCATTATTGAACGACCCCTTATAGAAAGCTTGATGTGTAAATTTAATTTGAATAGCAAAGTTTTACAGAATAACGAAGATTTCATACAACATTTTGAAGAGCCATATATTGAGTTAATTTTCAGGTCCGTTTTCCATATATCTTATGAGGTTATTTTCATTTACAACAAAAAGCAATAGGGGGTACCTCAATGGATGTAAAAATTCAAAGGGGTACCTATCAAGGAAAAGGTTGAGAACCACTGGTCTAGCTAGTTGCAATATAAAAACTTTGAGATGTTCTCACTAGAAGCCATCGTTCTTCTCGAAAATCAAAATTTCCCGTAGACCACTGAGGGAGTAACTGATATAAATGTTATTATGGTACCAAAAAAAAGTTTTATGAATTGATCTCATATCATATTTTTGCAGAAATTTGCTCAGATTTTTTAATGTTATGGTGATAACATCTCCAGAAATGATGAAAATATGTCATCAATAGTTAGGAAGTCTTTTAGGTGTTTTGTGAAATCATTCAAATAATCAAAACCTTTATGAAAAGCCTAAAGATCTTTTTTTTCTTGGAAATTCATCAATGAACGCAGAAGAAGAGAAATCCTTAACAAGTGCTAGGTAATACTCTAGGGCAGCTACGAACTCCTCCTGAAATGGTGGAGATTCCTCCAGGAATGCTATTGCTTCGTGAATTCCGGGAATATCTTCACAAAATCTAAGAATACTATTGGGAGTCCTGCGAATTTCTTCAGGAGCTCTAGAAATCTTTTCAATAAAAACTGAAATTTCATCAAGAATAAAATCTGGAATATCATATGGATTTTTTTTACATACAGTAGACGTTTGACAACCTGCAAGTCATTTAGCAGCAATGCTTTTTAACTGCAATTCGATAGTTGCAACAGTTTTGCAGTTCAAAATGATGTCAATGTCAATAGCAGCTGCAATGCGCTGCACAATTAAAGGCAATTTTATTGTATCTGATGTCGACAGACGAACATTATTGGATGTCTAAAACGCGTTGTAGTTATCGAACATGTTGCAATTATCAAACAGTTATCTTCTTCTTCTATTTCTACTGTAATGGCTCTACATCCCAACTGGAACTAGGCAGGCTTTTTCAACTTAGGATTCTGCATTTCCTCAGTTATTAATTGAAAGCTTTACCATGCCCGCCAGTGCATTGTCTAGTTTTGTCTTGTCTTGTTTTGTCTTGTCTCGTCTTGTCATGCAGTATAATAAAAATAAAAAGCAATAAACAAAATAAAAAGCAATATAATTAAAACTATCACTGGTTGCAAATGTTAATTGGAAATGTTCAAATTATTTCAAACAACGGTGCCTACTCGGTTTCGTCTTCGTCAGCGGTTCCGACGACAGCAGTCGCGTGCTACGAAGTCGTCTTCGTTCTTGCTCCTGTCGGCTGACGGTGATGTTCACAGCCTGAGCTTGCTGGCGGCAAAAATCACTTCATAATCACACCCCACTGGCTCCTTGCTTGCTACTCAATGCCGCTGTGTTTGGTTGCACCGGTGGGAGAGGGTAAGCAATTTTCCCCCGGTAAAGCTAGGGGGGTAGGAGTGATAGCTGACGTTGGTTGTGGGTAATTCATGTTTCCTCCACTTTATTTCGCCACACTGACAGCCGTTGCAGCCAACGTGCTACGGCGTAGCTCGGTTACGGCACACCAAGTGCGGGAACAAAAACAGTTTTCCCGTTTTTCCCTTTCCGGGGTTTGTTCTGTTGGTGAGTTTTCGCATGTTTACACAACAAATGATCGCATGTGGCATTGTGGCAGTCCGGTGCGGAATGGTTACGGACGAATGGTAGGGAAGGATGAAGCTTGCGCTTAGTACGATTCACGTCGACAGGAGTCTGTGGTTTTGCCGTGTGACTTTTTTGAATAAGTCGTACCAGAAGGGAGAAAGAGTGGAGCTGTGATGCGGAAAGGTATGTATGGAAGCATGGAAACAAATCAAAACACAAGTTAACTGCTTGTATACAGAGCTATTAAATGAGTGAGTGGGTTTTTCATAATTGAAGGGGAGGTAAGAAAGCGGAAAAGAATGAAGTATTCATAATGGTTGTTGGAGCAGGTTTTGATTTGTAATGAGTACGAAGCATTTAAGTAGATCGTTTGTACATCTTCAGATGATGTTTGTTGTTATGCAACTGATGAGCAGATAAGATGAAAAGAAGACAAGAAGACAAAAAGACAAGAAGACAAGAAGACAAGAAGACAAGAAGACAAGAAGACAAGAAGACAAGAAGACAAGAAGGCAAGAAGACAAGAAGTTAAGAAGACAAAAAGACAAGAAGACAAGAAGACAAGAAGACAAGAAGACAAGAAGGCGAGAAGACAAGAAGACAAGAATACAAGAAGACAAGAAGACAAGAAAACAAGAAGGTAAGAAGACAAAAAGACAAGAAGACAAGTTGGAAGAAAATAATATCTAGCTTATTTAGTGGAATTTAAGTTTATCGAATTTTTATAAACCTCCTGATACATTTAAATGTAAGAATTGGAAATGATTAGTCAGCGCAAATATGATCCCCAAAGAACGTTGCTTCTTCAAATACCCTGCATCTTCTACTATCTCGAGGATGGATAAACAAAATCAGTGAATAACATAAGCTAAACGAGAGCTGCTGAAATATGGCAGTAGATACCGGTGCAGACAAACTCCCAAAAAAGCAGCAAGAGTCAGCAAGTCGAGCAACGGGACGATTTCTCCTGGGAGAATTTTTTTCCTACCCCCCAAAATCTTCCAGCACTCTACCACGGACAAAAGATAGCAGTGAGGAAAAATGCTGATTTATACCCAAAACTTTTCCGAACCGTTGCTCCCGCTAATTAGGTGATAATTGTTATTAAATCGTTTTGATGACCAAGTTTGCTTTGGCTCACCGAGCATTTTGCTCCCACCTCGTTAGAACCGACAGAACTTCCTAACGCGGACGGCAGAAACGTTTCCCTCCATTAACAAATTTCAAATTAGACAAGCGGAATCAGCGGAAAGTGTTTGTTTTGTTTGTGAATGATAGCTGGCTCGTTGCTTTTCTGAAGAAGTCTACTCTGCCTAATAGAGCGAAGCTGGAGCGAGATTTTTTGTTTTCGATGGAAAGGATATTCATCGTCGTTATGTTTATCTTTTCTTCTACTCTTGGTTTTGTTTGCACATTGAATGTCCATAAACATGGATGAATTAAGTGATTAGAGTGGGAAACGGGGGCGGTAACATTGAATGTGGATATGTACAAAAGGCAGAAGATAATTTTTTTCCACTATGTTTGTCTGAAACGCACATATTGTAGGAGTTTATCATAAGAATGTATATCAAAAAAGATAAGTGATTACCATATTGATGGTTTATTACTTTTTGCATAAAGGCAGAATCACCGTCTTCGACCAGAGGTCGTAAAGACTGAACACTTAACTGAACCTAGCATGAGACAACGGACAGGACATTTACACAGCACCCAGTGAACCAGTGGAGATGTTTTTGCATTATGAAAATCGGGAGCGGGAATCGAACCCACACTTCATAGCACATGTGTCTAGACGATTAACGTCGCTATCCGTACGAAGCCCATTTCATTAAACTCTTCAGTCTCAGTTTCAACAGATATACAAAATCCAGTTTTTTAACGATAGAGATTTCTAAAAAACGATGAATGCATCTTTCTTGTTGTGTGTGTGTGTGAGTCATCCTCTACCCCTCACCCGGCTGGGGGTGTTGGTCAAGTAGTACTACGAATAATTTGATCATATCTCATGCTCCGTAATGGTGCCCTTTTTGTTATGAAGACTAGTACTACAAAAAGGATTCACTTCTGAAACAAGGCAAGTTTCTTAAGTGATTGTAGGGAATGGGATGTACTAGTTGTTCATAACAGGTACAGCAAAACTTCACAAGGACGCCCTTATTCGTATTAGCTACTCAGGGAATAGAAGGTCGAGAAGAGCCACCGTTGCTAGCTAAAGCTTGAACCGGATATCTGGGACTCCCACAATATCCGCGGCAATAGAAGCAAACGATGCCCTGTACGTATTTAGTGATCAATTTCAGGATTTTTTTTATAATTTATATAACGATTGAAGAAATCAAAGTAAATAATTGGAACGTGCTCACCAGTTTAGTTCTTCAATAGATCCAGGTTTAAAAAGGGCGAAGTAAGTATATCCAATAAGACATCGAAGTTACTTCTCATCCTCCTCAACTTCCATCGAAACTGTGGCCGCAATGCCCAACTGTTGCCATTTTGGGGACTGTGAAGATTCTCGTCTGATTCGCATCTGCGGTAGCTGTTATTGGCTGCTGCTCTTGAAGTTTAATTGGTACATCTCTGCAAAAATTCCAGTGCGTTCACGTTGAGTCCGGTATTATTATTTTACTATTTATGGAAATTCACCATATTTTGCAGCGTTCTCTACAATCAAATGAAAATTAAAGCCTATCAGATATTTTAGCTTCTAGCTTCCACTGAAGAAATTTTTGTAATCCCTTTAAATTTTTACGTGTTTGCTTTTCTGAGAAGGTTTTTCGATACATGCTTCTATCTGTTCCTCAATTAAGATCAATTGTTTCTTTAAAACAGATCAAAATAATGAGCATGTTTTCATATCAAATCAGTTGTTATAATTATATTTCCAATATTAAAGTGACTTTGTTTCAAATACCATTCATTTTATTTCATAATTTAAGAGATTTATTGATAGATTGATATACACTATAATGGATTGTGGTCAAATAATTTCCTGTATCCAGGTACGACAAATGTTACAGTGTAAATAAATATCAAAGTTCAAATGTTCATAATGTGATACATTCTGGTCATAATTCTAAAATTGTCTCTAATTTAACGATATAATTTCAATTTTCAAAAGAGAGCTGGATATTTATTGTAGTATATTTTATTAGCATTTAGCAAAACAGGAAGACAGTTTGTTTGAAATACCCTTTGAACACATTTTTTCGTCTTTTTTTCATTTTATAAGATATAAGGATAAATCAAAATTAGTTATCTTTAATTAAACATTATTTACTTTTTTGTTCAAAACTGTACATCCAAGATATTGTTACTTTTCATATCTGGAGAAGCATATTATTCAACACAATTTCAAAATTAATGATAAAATACTCGAATATAAAATATGAAATACCTAAAATAGTAGGTAGGTACCTAAGGAAAGCAGGTCAAGTTCCAGTTGAAATTTAAAGCCATAGAAGAAGAATAGAATCATTGTCAGAAAATAAATTAATAGTTAATCATAAACTTTATCTCAATCAGGGATGAATGATTTAATCATATCGTATTTAATCATTTACTGGAAACCCCAAGCATTACGTTCTGGTTTCGATTAGGTTCCGCTTCTCTCAATTAATGAAGCCAGCAAATTGATAGCAAAGTGATGCACCCAACAAATTTGCGAGATATTTTGAATACGAAATAAAACTAAGTAAATCCAAATAAACCTGTGTACATTTTTATACGCCTTTTCCACCTTTTCCACCGAAAATGAAAGATTCCTTTGGTGCTCAACTTGGAAACTAATTTTGGTTTGGAGGCATCCGCTTTTGATACTGAGCAAAAAATTTCAAAACTCTACCAAATTTATGCGGATGGACGCAGTTCCACCTTCCGGATGGATGTGCTACGCCAAATTAATGACACAAAAAGTACTGTTCAGAATACACCTAGCTTGGAAAACCCGGAAGGTTTCATTACAAACGAATCATTTCCCAATGAATTAAATTATTTCTTACTGAATACATACCTAAAACCTCATTTTTTAGCACTGACTTATTTTGATATTGCCGCTTTGTTATTATTATTAGCATCGAGAGAATACTTACCAGCTGAGACTTACCAGTAACCTCACATTGTACCCTTAGTAATAATGCCCCAGGTACCTAATGATAATAATCCTTAATTTGTCCGTGTCCAGTATAATATCATTTTGATGCCATCTTGTTGAATCGATTTGACAAGTCGTAGTGGTCCAGATGATGAAATCCAGGTCCAGCAATTGGACCTTGAACACCCCAGTGAAAAACAAAAGTCGTTCGGCGACCAACTTCGGAAAAATGAGGTTCAATTTTTGGTTTTTATTTTGATGTTTCTCCACAAAACTAATTTTTGAAAGCAGGGAATTATTTTTTTCGTCCGCTTTCCAGCATAGCTTACTGAGACTCTCACGATGAATGCATCTTTCTTGTTTATTATAAAATGTATCAAGAAAGTAGGTCAGTGGATCCCATTTTTCCATCACATTTGTTTGTAAACATTTATTTCATAAATACAAAGCAGTAAATGGCTTAGCCCTAAAAAATGCACAGATGGTGCACGTTTTTAATGGATTAATGAAAAAGCAAAATTTGCCGTTATGAAACGAGTAGATAGCGCCACCGTAGACCAGTTCCTTCAAAACCTCTCGCATGTTAACCTACATATACAGTAGCGACTTTGTTTTGATGCAGTGAGTGCAAAATGAGTTACCTAAAATAATCCATTGTCATATAGGTAGGTTGTCCCAAAAGGTTATGAAAGGTAAAAGACGATGAAAATCATTAGTTTTTTTACTGTATAATTCCTGAGTTTGAAAGTCTCAAAAATAATAAAATATGGCAAAATTAGGGCATGACGCAATCATAACAAAGCTGATATGAATATAATCGGGGTAGGCAAAATCGAGGACAAACAGAATGAAGACGTGATAAAAATCATGGCGTACCGGGTACATGATCAAAATAACGAAACATGATATGGACTTGAGTGAGACTTGAGTGAGAAGTGTGAAGTAAGAAGTGAGAAGTAAGAAAGGAAAAGTTAAAAGTTAGTAGTGAGAAGTAAAAAGTTGGAAGCAGTAGTAAGAGAGAAATTAAAAGTGAGCAAAAAAGTTAGAACTCACTTGTCATAAGAGTACGAGTTAAGTACGAGACACTGAAGACGGCCTTACTGTTGAGGTCGAAATACGTATCTGTCAAGATACAATTAAGTGGTGGAATTCAATGGTATTGTACAAACTCGTCTTATGACAAGTGAAGACATTCCACTAAAAAGCTCAACATAATTTTCTTGTCAAGTTAGAACTGTAAAATGAAAAGCAAAACGTGAAAAATAGAAGTGAGAAGGGAGAAACTTGAAGTGCGAAGTGAGAAGAGAAAAGTGAGAAATTCGAAGTAAGAAGTATGAAGTAAGAAGTGAGAAGTGAATAGCGGAAAGTGAGAAATGAGAAATTGGAAGTAAGATGAGATATTCCATGTGTGAAGTGAGCAGTGAGAAGGGAAAAGTGAGAAGTGAAACATTGGAAGTTAGAAGTGAAAAATGAGAAATGAGATATAAATGAGAAATGCGAAGTGAGAAGTGAGATGTGCGAAGTGAAAAATTAATATTGAAAACTGAGTAGTGGGAAGAGGGAAGCGAGATGTGCGAAATGAAAAGTAAGAAGTAAATAGTGAGAAGTCAGAAATGAGGAATGGGAAGTGAGTTGTGGAAGGGAGTAGTAAAAAGTGAGAAGTGAGGACCGAGGAATGAAAAGTAAGAAACAAGATTCTTTCTCTTTATTTCTTTATTTTTCTTTTTATTTCTTCTGCCTTCCTCACTCACTCATATCTCACTAATCAACATCTCACTTCTCATTTTCCAATTATCATCTCTCACTACTTGCTTCTGTTTATCCCACTACTCACATCCTACTTCCTACTTCGCAACTATCCCATCTGACTTCTCACAACTCAATTCTCATTTCTCGCTTTCCGCTACTCACATACTACTGCACAAATTTCACTACTAGCCTCTTACTTCGAAACTATCACATCTGACATGTGAGAAGTCACTTCTCATTTCTCGCTTTCCACTACTCACATGTTATTGCACACATCTCTCTACTCAATACTCACTTCCGTTTCTCAGTACTCACTTCTCACCAATCTGTAGTCATTTCGAACATCTCATTTCCCACTTCTTAGTTCTAGCTGTTCACTATTCACTTCATTATCTCACTTCTGACTTCACTTAATAAGGGTACAAATTTTAACTATTCGGCCTAATATAAATGTTTTCTATCTTTCAGTACTGGAAAAGTTCGTGATCGTCATAAGACAGAGAGCAAAGCGCCTTTTTCTATTTCAGGCGACCAAATGAAAGAATCGTGGGTACTTTGATCAATTTCGCATGAAAGGCAGTCATGAAAGGATGTTGTGCTTTATTTCCAGTTTAATTTTCTAAGTTATTTTAATAGATACATGCGAAAAATAGTAACTAGTCGATAAATGAATCATACTCCTTAAATTCACCGAGTTGAAAGTGAAAATAAACACAAAAATAAAACAGGTATTGCACACTCTCATAACCTGTCACGGAACAAATATTTTTTGAGATTTTTGTAGCATGCCATTCACCCTTCGCGTATCAATAGATTTTAAAAGGGGCAGATATGTAAACATCGTGTGACATCTCTTATTGAAAATGAGAAATTCCAGTACTGATCTTGATACCTCCCTAACCCGATGGTCCCTTCAATACAATATTGTTGGCGATGGCAAAATATTGCAATTATAGTACACTGGATTCGGCTTTTACGCGAGCGAGACGTTCCGTACAAATTGCAAAATTCACGTAAAAACAGCCAGGATATCCTCTTAAATGACTTAAATAGGAAGCAGTCCTATATGGGTTTATAAATCTTGACGAAAAAAAAACTACTTTAACGGAACGAATATTTTCCACATTTGTTTCTATAAAAAGAACCGGGTTGAATTGTTAGTCCAAAACTATCAAGCCAAAATTTTGTTACAGCGCTTTTTGACTTGTTCTTTGAAATTTTTAGAATAGAGGCTAGGAAATTCCAAACAAAGCACATACCCAGCCAGTGGATGGCAGATATTAATACAGTTTTCCATAAGAACCATACAGAAACTGTATAAAATTTTGGCATATACAATTTTGGGAGATTATAATTCAATCGTTGTACTGAAATCTCACATTTTTGTATTTTTTACAACAGTATCTGTATAAAGACCTTACATTTTTAGTATTTAAACTTTGCAGAATATTCCACAATCGTATACAATAATTGTAAGATTTGTGTTTTTGGATGCATGATTTGATTTTAATCGATCTCTGAATAACGTCTTATGCTGTTCTTCTTTTTTGCTCATAAACAGTGCATCTTAATGTCAATTCCCGTATTCGTGCTTTTTGTGAGTTTATATTGTCTATAAAATACTTTGGCTTTTTGCCATAATTTGAAACTTGTCATTTGAAAGTGCCTGAACAAGCTTACTTCACTCCTGAGAAAAACTTTTCTGTGACATGCAATGCGCATGAGCGTGAGATAGTGAAAAGCTCAATTCTTGTGGTTATCCTGGCACTAAAGCTTCAAAGATTCTTTGTATTTTCGTGCAGTAAACTTTGTGGATTGGATAATTTGCAGATATTTTCAAATAGAGGTTCTTTCATTCATATTCATTATCATCTTAATATTCTACTAGATGATGCCCATTGAAAAGCACATAATTTGTGCCTTCTTTATATTGAAGTAACATGCGGAGTATCATGACCTAAAAGCATATGAGTACATGGCTCGAACTGTTTTGGAGACATATTCTATTTATTTAGCAATCATACAAGTGTTCCAGACATCATTTGTAGGAAACTATTGAATAATGAATCACAGCCATATCAAACTATGACGAACAAAACCGTCGGCGATAGGAAGCTTAAATCATTGTTCATTGTTAGGCTGACCATACGTACCGTATTTAACGGGACAGTCCCGTTTTTTAGACCTTATTGTGCTGTCCCGTCGTAATCTAAAAAATCCTCGAATTGTCCCGTTTTTTCATTGATTCTTCCAAAAGAAAAAAATCAATAATTTAGGCAGGAATCTCAAACCAAATACAAAGAAAGTGGACGAAACCAATAAAAAAAAGTGTGAGATTGTGTTGATTTTCAAAGGAAGCTATTTATGCCGTTATGCATTTCGCATGGATTGACTTTCTTAAGGTTTTTCACAGTAACTGTTAATGACAACGGGTGACAACGGGAAATTTCTTCATACAGTTTCATTTCAATGACTTTTTCTGTTTATTTCGAAGTCAATTTGGCCAATTTCATCAATGAATTAAACGGAACCGGTAACTTGGTAGGCAAGTACATCCTGAAAATCAGGTCAGGCCTCAACGTCAAGAAAATAAAGCGCAGGGACAGACATTCTAATTTCCAAATTAAATTTAATTTACGATTTTCTTTTCTTGCGAAGGTAATTCTGTTTTTTTTTCGATTGATTCTTTTCGAAACATTAGGAATAATTCAGTCTTTCTGAATAATTCCTAATATTTCGAAATCATATACTTACTGTAAAAAATCGACGATAATAAAAAAAATATAAATCAGTTGAACAAATCGAGTTTGAGGCATTTTCAAACCAAGGGAAAGTTTGTTCGGATTTCGGTTCTCACGTACTTTAAGGCTAGGAGCTTGTCAGCAAGTTTCGCTTTCATATGTGTGGGCAAGATTTATGGGATTTCGTTGTAGGAAGTTAGAATTTCGGCCCGATTCAAAATACAATCCGAGCTGAAAATCAGTCTACAAATAAGCGGGATTTGTTTTACGTTTTACTTTTGGTGACGAAATTGCATGAGTCCCACTCTTTTAGAAGCACATGGAACAAAAACAATGGACAAGCGTCATTTAAAATCAATTTTGATCAAAAAGTACTGTGTATTGATTAGTTTTTACATTTAAGCACATGCGCCAACCATGTTCATGGAAATAATTAAAATTACATTTAATTAATGTTCGTTTCGGGGCCCTCCTTAGCCGTGCGGTAAGACGCGCGGCTACGAAACAAGACCATGCTGAGGGTGGCTAGATTCGATTCCCGGTGCTGTTAATAACTGTAATAACTGTGGAAGTGCTTAGATAGAACACTAAGCTGCGAGGTGGCTCTGTCCCAGTGTGAGGATGTAATGCCAATAAGAAGAAGAAGTAATGTTCGTTTCTTGTTGATATTCTTGTTATTCTTGTCTGTAGATTTTCCCTCACTTATATTCATGAAAAAGGGTTTTCGCACGAAAAATCTATAATCCTGTTGCTCTTTTCGCATATGCCTTTTGACAGTGTACTTCGACTATTTTTTTGTTATTTTCAAGTTCACAATTGGAAAAGTTTTCGATATTGGTCAGTAATAAAATCCATGTTTAAGAGTAGATTAAAAATTTCAAAGCTCCACAATTAAAAAAAATGAAGAATGCGTTAATAATTTAAATAACTTCTTCGTGTTTTTCCGCGAGAGAATTATTTGTTATATTTTTCCACAACTAACTTAATACAAGAGAAGGTTATGGTGGTGAATGATTCACTCTAAAAAAAATCTCTAACTTTTTACACGGAAAATGAAAATAAGCCCACACATTTTGAAATTTTCACAGCTTATGAATTTTCCCACAAGGTTTTTTGACATGTTCCGTTTTGCAAGTGCATATGTCCCGTTTTTTCACCGAAAGGATCTGGTCAGCCTATTCATTGTTCATTGATGGTGGTTTATGTAAGGAAAGTTTGTATAATTGAAAGATATTTTTATAAGAAGTAGTATCGAATTTCGCCCAGATTTTGCCAGATTTTCGTACAGAACTGTATAAGCATGTTTTACATAAGCGTGGTAAGCGTGACTACCTCTCACTCGTGGGCCTTAGATCGATCCCCGTGGATGCCGTCGGCATTTTCTGAGACGAAATATGTCTGGGCTTCCCTTCTGATATGTTGAAATGCAGGTATGCTGCCGTTATCTGGAAAAGTAACGTGTACGCCATTTTCCAAAAACTGGTGTTAGCGAGTAGTACTCATCGAGCTCTTTATCAGAAAAATGGAAAACATGTATACAGTAATTTGGTGCATGAGTCACTTTCTCAGGTTACGGCAGTATGAGAGTCGTTTTTCTGACGCCGGCGGTTGTCCCTCGTAAGGAAATAGGCCGACGGAGAATTTACGTGTAAAAACTATAATACGAATTTTAACAGAGCTCTGAGATCTAGCATGCGAAATTATTTTGAATTTTAATACACATAAATTATTTAACACATAAATAAACACTTGTTAAATTAAGAAAGGCTTCTATCTTGTGAGGCCAAATCATGGAATTCTTGTAGGTTTAACTGTCGGTTGTATGAAAGGCCTACAATGGTTTTACTTGGTTAGGTCACTCCTGACGGAATCCAAGTTACAAAGTGCTCGCGTTTTCAGGGGCACACCACTCGATACGGAAGCAACGCACAACTGTCATTTTTATTTTTTCACGCATGCTGCGACGCAGCGAAACTAAATCAACAAAAACGACAGTTGTGCGTTGCTTCCGTATCGAGTGGTGTGCCCCTGAAAACGCGAACACTTTGAAACTTGGATTCCGTCAGGAGTGACCTTAAGGTCACTCCTGACGGAATCCAAGATTAAAAGTGCTCGCGTTTTCGGGGGCACACCACTCGATACGGAAGCAACGCACAACTGTCATTTTTATTATTTCACGCATGCTGCGACGCAGCAAAGCAAAATCAACAAAAATGACAGTTGTGCGCCGCCTCTGAATCGAGTGGTGTGCCCCCGAAAACGCGAGCACTTTTAATCTTGGATTCCGTCAGGAGTGACCTTAATGGGCGCCAGCTCTTCGATGAACCTACGCCGAATGTAGTATCCTCCTTCACTGAACACGATCCTGTACCAATCGCTTCCATTCGCCCTGAACGTTTAGCATCCTCAGGTCCCCTTCTACTGCAAAAAGCCATTGTGAACGCGGTCTTCCACGAAGTCTACGGTCTCTACCGGGTTCTCTTTACTATCTTCGCTTGACACTCTTCCGGCATACGAACAATGTATCTAGCCCACCTACGTTGCCCTACGTATATCACATTTAGCAGTTATTATGAAAAGCATATACTGATGCACTAGAAAATTTGTAGATCAAATATAAAAAGTGGTGATGGAGGCATTGATAAATGCCAGCCCGTCGGGCGGCGGTGACTTTTCCTGTTGGTGTCTATGGCATTGATCTGAAACATGAAGTCAAAACATTTTCTTAGACTTATGCATTTCTGAATGCTTTTCGACAGCTAGAATAGATTCTACTACATATTACCTTTTCGGAATCCGGATTAAACATCCTACAGTGTTTGGGTCACATTGACCCAGATTTGACTTCAATATTTTAAGCATTTTCCAGCCTAATTCACCTCAGATTGTTGATCAGGCATACCTGCATCCTGTAATTGTCGGAGGAAGAATCGTGGCCTACTATTTCAGAAATGACGAAGGTCGAATGCAGTCAATATTTCTACCAGGGTTCGCAATGCTCACTCAATCTCAGAAGCACAGGATGATCTCTCGCGAAAACTTTCGGGGAGAAATCGCTTTTCGGGAAAGAAAAACAGTCTAGAGAGTGATAACCATTTTTCGCTCACTTCGGTTGCCGCGGAAAGTTGGTTTGCTCGTTTCCTTTCATATCCGAGCTTTTTCGGTGCCATCAGCAATGCAAACAGTAGTAGCCTTTGTGGTACAAGTAACCGGTTACCAACATGCAGATAGCGTGGTGGTATGACTAGAATCAGGCTTGTGAAATGTCATCTGCGTGTCATTTGTCATCATAACGCTTGAGTAGGGCTACATTTTCGTCCAAGGGTACATTGTTCTAAACATAACATCTGAGGCTGGAGAGTGAAAACTTTCCAAAATGTCACGTGTCATTTGACATAATGTCATTTGAATGACATTTTGCCTCCCACGCCCCAGATTACATATTTACAGCAATGCCTTATTAGACAAAGTTGTAGGCACATTTAAAGGCTATAAGTTCGACATACCTCAGAAACCGATAGCTAACTTCTGAACAAGTTCTGGAAAAATTATACAAACGAATGCAAATGACATTTTACAACACTGACTAGAATGTACGTATCCCCTTTGGCTATTATTGTTGATATTCTGGGTTCGAGTTCCACCGTGGACATAAATTTTTTATAATTGTCCAGTGAAAATTCTCGCGAAAAGTGAGTGAGAGGTAAACTGCCGAGCTAAACTGGGCGCCATATACAGATAAGTCTGACTTGCGGTTAGCGGCAGTAAAAGTGATAACACTTTGACACTTGTCATAAGAGGAGTTTGTACCATACCATTTAATTCCACCACTTGATTGTACCTTGACAGATACGTATTTTGACCTCAACAGTAAGGTCGTCTTCAGTGTCTTGTACTTGACATGACTTTACACTGAAGACGACCTTACTGTTGAGGTCGAAATACGTATCTGTCAAGGTACAATCAAGTGGTGGAATTAAATGGGATGATACAAACTAGTCTTATGACAAGTAAAGAATGTCTAAAAAGCGCAAAATAATTTTCTTAACAGTTGACAGATATGGCAAATCTGAGTAAAGCCAAACTTGTAGTTGTACAGCACATATTCATAACATGGGCTCTTGCTGCAAGCACCCAAAAAATTATGAAATTGTTTGGGAGTTTCTAAATTTAAAATGCGATAAATCAAAGCAAACATTTTGGCTTTATACTTTGTCAGTTAGTACATGCTTTGTGATCTGACATCATATTCCAGCGTAATGTTTGTGCCGTGTAAACTTGCTGGTCAAATAAAAACTTTCTATCATTCTCGGTAGTGCGCCACTCAATGTTGGGGAGCTGTTCCCTTACTGCAGAAAAATACAAAAATAAGAAAGAAATCAAATTCCTTTTCATTGTTTTTTTTTTCGTGGGATTAATATTGGAGCTACGAGATGAAGTCCAGGAGCAGTTACCCTACCTAAATGTAGGTAGTGTAAGTAAGTAAGTAAGCTGCATTTCTTAGCTAGTCTCGCGACAATATAGGAGTCCAAAAATGGTAAATTGACTTAAAAAGGGCGTCCACAGTTACTCTTACCGATTGTCATAAAATCCCACACATTCAAGGATATACCCTTAGATATCCCGCTAAAATTTCAGGAACTGCTGAAGGAATTTTTCAAAATCCATTCTATGATTTTTGTCTTTCTCGTATACTAAGTATACGTAAAGGCTATATCTCGGGTACTTATTCAAAAGGACGTATGTGATTTTGTAAACAAAGATTCAAACGTCAATTTGTCCGATCTGATGGCACTCCCACGCAAACCAACACCATTAACAGGTAGCCGAAGCCTCCCCCTATCTGTCTATGGTGATGGTTTGCGTGGGAGGGCAATCAGATCGGACAAATCGACGTCTGAATCTTTGTTTACAAAATCACATAGGTCCTTTTGAATAAGTACCCGAGATATGATCGTTCCAAAAACAAACTTTTTATAGAAGGCCCGGAGACCCATAGTGTTATATACCGATCGACTCAGCTCGACGAATTGAGGTGATGTCTGTGTGTATGTGTGTGTGTGTCTGTGCGCACTCACCCAAAACGAATGTCACTCATTTTTCAGGTACTTATCCTTAGCCGATTCACTCGCAACAAGTTGTATTCGACGCAGGATACTCTACCATTGTTTCCTATTGAAAATTGGTCAGATTGGACTATGGGCTCGGAAGTTATGGCCAAAATACCACTTTTTCATAGAAAAATTTAGAAAAAAATTGTTACTCATTTTTCAGGCACTTATCCTTTACCGATTGACTCGCAACAAGTTGCATTCAACGCAGAATACTCTCCCATTGCTTCCTATATTGGCCAGATCGGACTATGGGCTCACGAGTAATGGCCAAAATACTATTTCTATAATGCACGAGAAAGACACCATCGCCGCTAGGTGGATTAATCTGGGTTTTTTCCATAAATGCTGAGTAATTTCCAATGTAGAAGTTCTGGGAAATCTTTCATTTATTTATCAGAATTATAGGAAGGGGAGGAATCACGAAGAGGTAAATTGCCTCATAATTCGAATGGGAGAAATTTCCTGAATTTCTTGATAGAGTAATTGTGTGGAGTATCTGGACTGTAGGGAGCTATTCCTCATCTAAGCAGAAGAGAAGACCTCGTTAACAGCAATTGGTATGAACTAAGCATATGCGGTATTTCGAAAAATTTCGTTTCAGGTGGTTCGAAACGAAATTCCGCGGAATTTCGCGGAATTTAAGCATGGCAAAATCACATTTCTTGATTTCGTTTCGTAAAATTACAAAAATTTCGCTAGAAAAAACTAGTTCTAGAAAAAACTTCAGTTTGGAAACAAATTCAAATTTATATTTTGTGGTATTTTTTACTATTTGTACAATATTAATGCGGATTCGATCGTGTTGCTGCTGGTCATGGGACGGTAGCTAGTCCGGGAGAACGCGAAGTGAAAATAATCTCCCTCGCGTAGCAGAAATTTGTTTAACCAGTGTACAATCGATGTTGTAGATGCTGATCACGCCAGCTAGTGTGGGAGAATGCGAAGTGATAAAACTTATGTCTGCATCAAAGAGCACAGAATTATTTAGTGCAGAATCGATCGTATTGTAGAAGCTTAAACCGTCTAAGACGAATTAAGTACTGTCCATTTAATTCCACCAGTTAATTTTCGATATCTTTGCAGATACGTATTTCGACCACAACTGTGTGGTCGTCTTCAGTGTCTTGTACTTGACTCGACAAGACACTGAAGACGACCACACAGTTGTGGTCGAAATACGTATCTGCAAAGATAACGAAAATTAACTGGTGGAATTAAATGGACAGTACTTAATTCGTCTTAGACGGTTTAATACATTCCACTAAAAGTGCTTAATATATTTTTTTGTAGAAGCTTATTAAACGAAGCACATTGAATTGTGTTGGATTGATTTGAAAAACAGTTTTCGTCTTCTTGTTTTCAAATAACTTTGTTTACAATAAATATTCAGTCGCTTACCCAGGGGTTTCACATGAATTTCCTTCTCTACTAACCAACGATTCCTTTCCCGTAGCGCTCACGGAGATGCAGAGCATTCCTCGGTATTTTATAACAGCGGTTCTCAACCTGGGGTACATGTACCCCTGAGGGTACTTTCGCCGGGCCCAGGGGATACCTCGAACGAAATGCTTAATGGTGGATGAATTACAATTTTAATCAAAACTTATCGATAAAGTTTTGTATTTTTTTTATTTCTAAACTTTGTCTTGTACATAATACTCAGTGGTCCAAAATATGAGCCGTCCAAAATACCTCCTTTATCCTATGCATGGCGATCAGTAAATCATGGCCTATTGAATCCTGTCCTCCACAACCAGTACAATGGATGAAAAGATGTGGGACAAAAGATCGAAAGGGCAAAACCTCGAATGAACAAATTTAAAAAATCTTCTATGCAATCTACCGGGTCAAAACAGAATGGTTAATAATATGTCAAGAATATGATTCTTAACTAAAATCTAGAGTCTACAGATTCGAAAGCCTCCATTTGAAAGACATGAAGACTTCTTCCCGAAAAGCTCAGTTGCTTCGTTGCAAGAGAATTGGAAGCATCCTTCTGCGCTTCTCGGAGGCCTCCTTCCAATCAGCTCGGAAGCCACCATTCAAGTGACCCGGACACATTATTATAAGATGTTCAAAAACTTTCTTTTAAGATGCCCGGAAGCCAAGCTGTTTTTCTAGAAATTTCCTTTTATTTCTGCTTATTTTGAAAGCCTCGGATCTTTTCAAAGGGCTCGGAAGGGAATTTTAAACAGGCTTAACAGCCTCATTTCAAAAGGCTCGGAAGCCTCCTCTCTAGAGGCCCGGAAATCTTCTTTTGAGCTTTCTTCTTTGAACTTTCTTTTTTGAACTTTCTTTTTTTCTTTTCTCCTTCTTTTAAAAGGCTAGGGAAGCTCTTTTCAAAAGGCAGGAAGGCCTCTTTCAAGAGGCTCGAAGCCCTCCCTTAAAGAGGGTCGGAGTTCTTCTTTCAAGATGCTTGGAACCTCGAACCTAATCTCGAAAGCCTAAGAAGCCTCCTTTCAAGAGGCTCGGAAGCCTCCTTTCAAGAGGCTCAGAAGCCTCCTATCAAGAGGCTCGGAAGCCTCCTTTCAAGAGGCTCGGAAGCCTCCTTTCAAGAGGCTCGGAAGCCTCCTTTCAAGAGGCTCGGAAGCCTCCTGCCAAGAGTCTCTGAAGCCTCCTTTCAAGAGGCTCGGTAGCCTCCTTTCGAGAGGCTCGGAAGCCTCCTTTCAAGAGGCTCGGAAGCCTCCTTTCAAGAGGCTCGGAAGCCTCCTTTCAAGAGGCTCAGAGCCTCCTTTCAAGAGGCTCAGAAGCCTCCTTTCAAGAGGCTCAGAAGCCTCCTTTCAAGAGGCTCAGAAGCCTCCTTTCAAGAGGCTCAGAAGCCTCCTTTCAAGAGGCTCAGAAGCCTCCTTTCAAGAGGCTCAGAAGCCTCCTTTCAAGAGGCTCAGAAGCCTCCTTTCAAGAGGCTCAGGAAGCCTCCTTTCAAGAGGCTCAGAAGCCTCCTTTCAAGAGGCTCCGGAAGCCTCCTTCAAGAGGCTCAAGCCTCCTTTCAAGAGGCTCAGAGCCTCCTTCAAGAGGCTCAGAAGCCTCCTTTCAAGAGGCTCAGAAGCCTCCTTTCAAGAGGCTCAGAAGCCTCCTTTCAAGAGGCTCAAGCCTCCTTCAAGAGGCCTCAAGCCTCCTTTCAAGAGGCTCAGAAGCCTCCTTTCAAGAGGCTCAGAAGCCTCCTTTCAAGAGGCTCAGAAGCCTCCTTCAAGAGGCTCAGAAGCCTCCTTTCAAGAGGCCTCAAGCCTCCTTTCAAGAGAGCTCAGGCCTCCTTTCAAGAGGCCTCAGAAGCCTCCTTTCAAGAGGCTCAGAAGCCTCCTTTCAAGAGGCTCAAGCCTCCTTTCATGAGGCTCAAGCCTCCTTTCAAGAGGCTCAGAGCCTCCTTTCAAGAGGCTCCAAGCCTCATTTCAAGAGGCTCAAGCCTCCTTTCAAGAGCTCAGGAAGCCTCCTTTCAAGAGCTCAGAGCCTCCTTCAAGAGGCTCAAGCCTCCTTCAAGAGGCTCAGAAGCCTCCTTTCAAGAGGCTCAGAAGCCTCCTTCAAGAGCTCCAGAAGCCTCCTTCAAGAGGCTCAGAGCCTCCTTTCAAGAGGCCCAGAAGCCTCCTTTCAAGAGGCTCAGAAGCCTCCTTTCAAGAGGCTCAGAAGCCTCCTTTCAAGAGGCTCAGAAGCCTCCTTTCAAGAGGCCTCAGGCCTCCTTTCAAGAGGCTCAGAAGCCTCCTTTCAAGAGGCTCAGAAGCCTCCTTTCCAAGAGGCTCAAAGCCTCCTTTCAAGAGGCTCAGGCCTCCTTTCAAGAGGCTCAGGCCTCCTTTCAAGAGGCTCAGAGCCTCCTTTCAAGAGGCTCAGAAGCCTCCCTTTCAAGAGGCTCAGAAGCCTCCTTCAAGAGGCTCAGAAGCCTCCTTTCAAGAGGCTCAGGCCTCCTTTCCAAGAGGCTCAGAAGCCTCCATTCAAGAGGCCTCAGAAGCCTCCTTTCAAGAGGCTCAAGCCTCCTTTCCAAGAGGCTCAGAAGCCTCCTTTCAAGAGCTCAGGCCTCCTTTCAAGAGGCTCAGCCTCCTTTCAAGAGCTCAAACCTCCTTTCAAGAGGCTCAGAAGCCTCCTTTCAAGAGGCTCAGGCCTCCTTTCAAGAGGCTCAGAAGCCTCCTTTCAAGAGGCTCAGAAGCCTCCTTTCAAGAGGCTCAGAAGCCTCCTTTCAAGAGGCCCAGAAGCCTCCTTTCAAGAGGCCTCAGAAGCCTCCTTTCAAGAGGCTCGGAAGCCTCCTTTCAAGAGGCTCGGAAGCCTCCTTTCAAGAGGCTCGGAAGCCTCCTTTCAAGAGCCTCAAAAGCCTACTTTCAAGAGACTCAGAAGTCTGCTTTCAAGAGGCTCAGAAGCCTGCTTTCAAGAGGCTCAGGCCTCCCTTTCAAGAGGCTCAGAGCCTCCTTTCAAGAGGCTCAGGCCTCCTTTCAAGAGGCTCAGGAAGCCTCCTTTCAAGAGGCTCAAGCCTCCTTTCAAGAGGCTCAGAAGCCTCCTTTCAAGAGGCTCAGAAGCCTCCTTTCAAGAGGCTCAAGCCTCCTTTCAAGAGGCTCAGAAGCCTCCTTTCAAGAGGCTCAGAGCCTCCTTTCAAGAGGCTCAGAAGCCTCCTTTCAAGAGGCCTCAAAGCCTCCTTTCAAGAGGCTCAGGCCTCCTTTCAAGAGGCTCAGAAGCCTCCTTTCAAGAGGCCTCAAGCCTCCTTTCAAGAGGCTCAGAAGCCTCCTTTCAAGAGGCTCAGAAGCCTCCTTTCAAGAGGCTCAGAAGCCTCCTTTCAAGAGGCTCCGGAAGCCTCCTTTCAAGAGGCTCAGAAGCCTCCTTTCAAGAGGCTCAGAAGCCTCCTTTCAAGAGGCTCAAGCCTCCCTTTCAAGAGGCTCAGAAGCCTCCTTTCAAGAGGGCCTCAGAAGCCTCCTTTCAAGAGGCCTCAGAGCCTCCTTTCAAGAGGCTCAGAAGCCTCCTTTCAAGAGGCTCAGAAGCCTCCTTTCAAGAGGCTCAGAAGCCTCCTTTCAGAAGGCTCAGAGCCTCCTTTCAAGAGGCTCAGAAGCCTCCTTTCAAGAGGCTCAAGCCTCCTTTCAAGAGGCTCAGAAGCCTCCTTTCAAGAACTCAGAAGCCTCCTTTCAAGAGCTCAGAAGCCTCCTTTCAAGAGGCTCAGCCTCCTTCAAGAGGCTCAGAAGCCTCCTTTCAAGAAGGCTCAGAAGCCTCCTTTCAAGAGCTCAGAAGCCTCCTTTCAAGAGGCTCAGAAGCCTCCCTTTCAAGAGGCTCAGAGCCTCCTTTCAAGAGGCTCAAAGCCTCCCTTTCAAGAGGCTCGAAGCCTCCTTTCAAGAGGCTCAGAAGCCTCCTTTCAAGAGGCTCAGAAGCCTCCTTTCAAGAGAGCTCATAAGCCTCCTTTCAAGAGGCTCACAAGCCTCCTTTCAAGAGAGCTCAAGCCTCCTTTCAAGAGGCTCAGAAGCCTCCTTTCAAGAGGCTCAGGCCTCCTTTCAAGAGGCTCAGAAGCCTCCTTTCAAGAGGCTCAGGCCTCCTTTCAAGAGGCTCAGAAGCCTCCCTTTCAAGAGCTCAGAAGCCTCCTTCAAGAGGCTCAGGAAGCCTCCTTTCAGAGGCTCAGAAGCCTCCTTTCAAGAGCTCAGAAGCCTCCTTTCAAGAGGCTCAGAGCCTCCTTTCAAGAGGCTCAGAAGCCTCCTTTCAAGAGGCTCAAGCCTCCTTTCAAGAGGCTCAGAAGCCTCCTTTCAAGAGCTCAGAAGCCTCCTTTCAAGAGGCTCAGAAGCCTCCTTTCAAGAGGCTCAGAAGCCTCCTTTCAAGAGGCTCAGGCCTCCTTTCAAGAGGCTCAGAAGCCTCCCTTTCAAGAGGCTCAGAAGCCTCCTTTCAAGAGGCTCAAAGCCTCCTTTCAAGAGGCTCAGAAGCCTCCTTTCAAGAGGCCTCAAGCCTCCCTTTCAAGAGGCTCAGAAGCCTCCTTTCAAGAGGCTCAGAGCCTCCTTTCAAGAGGCTCGGAAGCCTCCTTTCAAGAGGCTCGGAAGCCTCCTTTCAAGAGGCTCGGAAGCCTCCTTTCAAGAGGCTCGGAAGCCTCCTTTCAAGAGGCTCGGAAGCCTCCTTTCAAGAGGCTCGGAAGCCTCCTTTCAAGAGTTTTGGAATATTTTCAATACGCTCTGAAGCCTTCAATAGTCAAAACATTTCGTACAGTAAGTCCCTTGATGTAAGAACTTAATTTTAATTGGAAAGTTAAAAAAAAAATGAAAATTTCAGAAAAATTTATGGAGAGTCATATATTCCGTTAGATTTCAGGTCCATTTTTGATATACTTCAAGCGCTACGATTATTTTCATTTACAGCAAAAAAATCATAGGGTGTACCTTAATTAATGCAAAAGTTCGAAGGGTACCTCTCAAGAAAATGGTTAAGAACCGCTGTTTTATAACAATGAATGTTAAACTAATTTTCCTCTTCTAATCCTAAATTAACCGTAAGGACGTGACCAGTATCGTTATTGGTTATTGGCTATGAGCGTTATGATTTGGAAACTCCGAAGCAAGTATACAATAAGAATAACTTTTTTGTATCCCAAGAATATTATTTAATTGAAAAGCGGTGCATATTTGCTGTTTTTCGGACAATCATGATTAGCAATTATGATGTGTACAGTTCATCAAGCTAAGCTCTATTTTGACTTCTTCCACAATATGTAAGGAACATTGAAGATTTGTGGGCATTTCTAGATGTTTGCATGGAAATTGCAAAAATAAAAATCCAGAACGGGTTGAGAGATTATTAAAATTGCTGAAAGTGCTTTACTTATGATTGCTTTTAGCTCAAACTGCTGTTCTTATGTGCCAAGGACACACAGACAATAGCTCAGTTCGTCGAACTGATTGTATATAAGACTATGGGTCTGTGAAATTCAATCTGAAGTGCATGTCTTTGTGCATTTTAGAAAGGTGCACAGGATTCTTCTAGTGAGCAAATGTATGCTATATATATGTGCACGAATAATAAGAATGAATAAGTTTTGGCTGTTACGCCCTTTTCAAATATCAATTCTCTATCTGTGTATGCGCCTGGCAGATGTGGATACATAATTAAGTATCCAACTAAATAAAAAAATAAATTTAGGCGTTTATTTTCTGATTTTGAATTAGCTCAATACTATAAAACCACGCTGACAAGACAATATGAAGTATGCTTCAGCATAATTACATTATTCTTAAGTGAATTAAGGTTTTAAACGAAATTTGAATCCGTATATGAAAAATCCCACAATTTCTATATTTTGTTATACTTTCTGATATGAAAGCGGCATAAATGCTGGGTTATTGCCTTATCGTCAATGGTATATGCGGCAAGAATTCGGTGATTTATCACAGACTGCCACTTCTGTTATTATAACTCTTTTGGTCGTAGAACAGTTATTTGACTTCGAAATAGTGAAGTCCGAATTGCGTACATAATGTAAAACCAATTTAAACAAAATTCCGCGGAAAAAAATTGAAATTTCGTTTCGTTTTGAAAAATTTCGAATCAAATGAACCTTGATTTCGTTTCGTTTCGAAGTTTCGAAAGTAAATCCATATTTCGTTTCGTTTCGATCCGAATCAACATAGACATTTTAAATTTCGTTTCGTTTCGTTTCGTTAGGAAAAAGTGTGTTATCGCATACCCTTAACTTGGTGTTCATAAGAGGAAGATTTTTTTAGAGCTTTTTAGTGGAATATTTTTATTTGTCATAAGACGAGTTGTTACCATGACTATCCCATTTAATTCCACCACTTGAAACTTCAAGTATGTCGAGTCAAAGACGAGACACTGAAGACAGCCTTACTGTTGAGAAGCAGAGGAGTGTGAGTGATGTTTTGGACAAATTTGAGTTGATAATAGCAAAAAAATCATGGGGGTTGTGTGCAAGACACGACTGCTCGACGTAAACTACGTAAAACATCATAGAGCGATACAAATTATCTTTTGAAATTGTAATACCAAAAGCTTGAGCTGAATTGACTGCCCGTAGTTGCTACTCCATTATGATCAGATTAGCTGTTCTTGCACAAAGAACAAACACATTTTTGCTAGGGACTGGCACTCATCTTCAATGTACAAGTACTGGTGATTTCATTCGTTGGGTTTTTTTTGTCTTTATTCTCGAGGATGGGGCTGGCTCGTCTCGTTCATTCGTTAGGTCACAATGGCGCCTGCCACGTCAGAATGCACGTCAATACGCTAGCAGAAGAATGAATTCTGTCATCAAAAGAAAAAGTAGAATCATGAAAATAATTTCACAGCGAGGATGGGATGCAGCTTTCAAAATAATTTTCAAAATTTCAAAATGAAATTTATCTACAAATAATTTATAGCATGAGGTTAGAATTTTGATTATCTACTTTATACATAGATTAATTTGATTGTTAATGACAATGAAGTTTTTTCTTGAAATGATTCCGGAGATGGTACTACTTTTACTCTTTATTAAATTTCTAACCCTGCCTAATAAATCATTTTCAAAAAAATCTCTGTTTGTAATTTTTAAAATTATTTTCAATTCCATTGCCTATACCTTGCTGTGTTAAATTTAAGTGATTCTACTTTTCCTCTGATGACAGCGTTCATCCACTTCTCCTCGCGTATGTAGAGAAGGAGAGGAAATGATGATGCTATCACTCGCCCACTGCAAGCCGAATACACCTCTGCATTTACTACAAGTTCATGGGAAACTTATTCATTTTTTTTGGGTCAGGCTCGAGGGGCAGAGGTTCATCTTGGTTATTGAGCCGTCAATGTGATGGAAATGAAAGTTTTTTTTTCGTTCATTTCCAATTCTATCAGTTACTGTCAGAATAGTCAATTTCAAGGTATAGAAAGGAAATGGAAATGGTATAGAAGTCCATTTCCAGTTGTAGTGATTGATAGAACATGAGAAATATAGAGAAAAATACAAATTAGGAGAATGAAACTGACGTGGGATTGAGCCCACGACCTCTTTCGTATGAGGCAGAAGCAGTAGCCATATGACTGCCTAACCTGTTACAAATCATCTTTTGACAATAGTTTGACTTGGGCGAGACAGTTGTTTCTTGCATTATCCAAACTTTGTGCGTTTCAGAACATTCTCACTCACTGCAGTGTTTATTTTTCATAGACTACGGCGTAGTGCTAGTGTCGTCGGCATTCGATTGATTGGAGGCAACAAACATTTGACAGCTTAGCACCCGCCTGAAATTTTCGCTTGCTGCTGTTCGTGCACATGCCGTCCTATTCATTCGCACATTCAAATTCGGGAAGGACTAGCAATTTGATTGTGTGTCAGCTGTTTGAGTGTAGCTGAAATGACTTTTTCTGTCCCTGGTCCCGGATTATGCGGGACAGTCCCGGGTTCAACCTGCTTGCCTCGCATTGCCATTTGAAATGTAATGTAAAAAAATCTGTAACAGATTTGAATAATTAATAGAAAATAGGGAACTTGAGCCTACTGAAGTTGAAGGTCTTGAGGGTCTACTGAAATTATAGGATCAGGGTATTTTTGAGTATCTAAACAACTCAAATCCCGAACACTGGCGTTTTAGCGCCCTAAAACTAAAGTTTTCATCGTTTTTTTTTGTACTGAGGATCAAGATTACAAAATAATTCAAGCTCCTATGGAGAAAATTACATAAATAAAGCCAAAATGGCCATTTAAAAGCAAGTGTTCGGAATTTGAGTCAAAACGGTACGTGTTTGCTGAAAGCTAGGCCATGATTTGACAATTAAATCGAGACTGCCTTGTTACTATTCAATCGGTAGCTCTGACGAGGTGGTGGCCAGTGTAACAAAATTAATTTGGTACATAATCTTCCAAACAATGTGTTTTAAAACTCGATGTTTATCTTCCTTCCTATCCATTATTTAATGTAGAGAAGCGAAAGATTTCACTTAAAAAATATGACTGTTAGATAAAAACGACAAAAAATTAATATAATACTTAAAGTCAACAGTTGTAAATCTTTGCAGACCTTGAGAATAATGTAAAGGCCTTTTATGCCAACAATTTCAAACGCAGACATTTACGTTTATAGCGGAATATTAACTTTTAAAACCAGCAGCACGTCCAAACTAACAACAACTGCCCTACTGAAAACGCGCTGCACTGGCACGTTTGTATCAAAAAATCGATACAACTTTGAAGCATTTGAATAATCTGGATCTGCAGGATCTAGAAAATATGAGAAAATTATAGATATCCACACGCAAAAAAAGGTTCCCGAATTCGTGAACCAGCAAAACTACACCGTGATTTAATTCATGGATTCAGGAGCTTCAGTCCCGAATCCGTGACTTAAAATACACCGTGAACTCGTTAGTTCACGAGTACATGAACGCTTTTTTTGCGTGCTTGATATACGGAATCAAAAATATCTGAAGGTAAAAGTTTAGGTCATGCCAATGATCCAAATTTTACGATACGAAACGAAATCAGAATATCAGATTTCGCCATACCCAAATTCCGCGGAATTTCGTATCGAATGCCCTAAAACGAAATTTTTCGAAATACCGCATGCTTACCAATGTTTCGTCGAATCAGCAGTTTAGAACAAAATTTACTGTGAATAATGATGGTTCTATAGAAACTTTTTAACGTAAATCAATATTGAAGCATGTTCGGTTCCGTAAAAATGGTTTGTATCTTGCAGTTTTTATTCAATCGAAGAAGTGAACAATAAAAGGGGCCAAGCATTTTAAAGAAAACGTGATAATAGTTTAAACATGAAAAACATTCATCTGAACACGCTTCAGTTTCGAATCGTTATTTGCCTGAGCTTGTAATATTATTCAATATTTATCCTCCATCTGATAATGGTATTATGAAGAGAAAGTTTTGTTAATTCTTAGAAGCCACTCCATCAGCTAACCTAACACATTGTTATGAAACAACAAACAACTCTTCCATCCCGCGTTCTTGATCCACTCAACAACGACACACAAACCTCGTAGCTCGAAAAATGGTAAGTAATATCATTGAGCTCCACATGTCACCAGATGGCACCATCCCCGAGTACGACAATAGTTGCACTCCACGCAAGCTCATCCACTGTAAATGAGCTTAACTGATATGATTCTACTTGAGATTTTTTTCCCCTCCGCGCTCGCATATGTGAAAATGGCAAATAGAACCACAAACACACCGTCGCATCTCGTTGTGGGGGCGAAAGCTGGGCACCAACTGTGAAGAAAGCAATCCCCAGTGCCACGATCGCAAAGGACTTTCACACATGTCGCTCTAAAGCGCCAACCCAGCCATCCAACGGGTGAGTAAATCCTTCTTCTAATACCATAATCCCTTTCTTTCAACGCGGAGACATGATGCGATGGCGCGAAATGTGCAGCTCACGCCCGAAGTGAAATGGGGATAATGTGAACCAGGGTCTGTCGGTTGGCTGGGCTGACTGCCGTGCCGTGTCGCCACCGGTATCAGACTGTGGCCATCTTTCCCTGGAGGGGATTTACGGTTGCACCAGCAGAGCTCGGTCCGGCCGCACCACACCGCACCGTAGCGGAATGATACGATTCTGGCAAGAAACAGCGGGAAATGACTGGCTGGCGAGAAGGTTGGAAAAATCGCTTGTCTTTGTCAGGATAACCGTTAAGATAAAGGCTTTAGTAGCATCGGTTTCCGGTCGTTTTGAAGCTGGAAGGGGTTTTTTTGCGCGCGACAGTGGCATTGCTCTGAAGCCTAACGTGTGGGGTGAGATTTGATTGGAATGTAGGATGAAAAAAGTTACCGATTCAGCAATTCTACAGTCGATCTTGGTGAGGGTAAAAATGATTCGATTGGCAATTGAATGGGAGATGTCTCTTTGTTTAAATGCGGATGTCCTGATTTAATGAGAGTACAGTAATTTCCTTCATTGGTGCTGATAAGCGGCGGTTGTAAATTGGAATGCTATTTGAGAGTTTTATTAGAGCTTGAGAAGCATGGCAAGAATGATTTGAATTGATATAGGAATCATTTGGGGAGACTATGTGTGCATTTCGCATTGATCGAAAATTCCATAAAATTGACAGCCACTTTAAATCGTCCATCTTATATATGATTGAGCATTGCGACTGCACTTCCAATCCCTAGTAATCCAATTAGATAGCATTAACAAAACATAATTTTGGATTTTTATGTGCCGTCGTGATAAGATTATCCTTGAGTCATAAATTTTATACGAATTTTCTTTTCAGACGACTCAATTTCAAACAAAGACTACCAATTCCAACTAAGTTCACGTTAATTACACAAAACACACAGTCCACATATTGTAACATGCCATTGTTCGAACTTCGAACACTATTCCAGTCAGTTCAGTCTTTTACAGTGCGGGCGCACCAGGTCGTCTTTGTTCTTTCAGAAAGTTTCATCCACTCTGAATCCCACCCACTCAAGAATGCACGTTCCATTGGCTTGAATTTTCTCCCGTGCATTCAAGGAAAAGACTCAATTCAATTAATGAACCACCACCACCGCTGGGTACGAAGAAATAAGGGATAAGTTTTCAGTTCACTGTAACCGCATTGCGAAATGCCACAGCAGCTATGCACATCGTCTCCGAAATGCCATCGATGGCGATGTTATGCGCTGCTGATGGTCGTGTAGTTGAAAGCGTTTTGGATTACATCCCAAGAAATTTCATCAGCCCATTAGTATCCAGGAATGTTAGCATTTTTACCAAAATGTTGAGATTTTAAGCCAAGGTGTACAGAGGGACTGTCAATCAATCAAAAAAATAATTGGCAAAATGTTGTCCCTAAACTCCTGAGCAAGCCCCACATCTCATAGCGGAGGTTTCTGGGCATGGTTTCGACTGTACAGGGAGTAATGTATATCTGGTTTACTTTCCTTTGAAAGACTTTAACATAGCGCAAGGGCTTACAGCATCGGGTCTCAATGGGTTAAGCCAATGAATGGAAGCGCTAGTCCACGGTGGGCATTCAAAATATGAATGAAAATTATTTAAACTGCTTCAGTGGAATGTTTTCATCTGTCATAAGACTAGTTTGTACTCAAGTCCTGTACAAGTCGGTTCAAGTAAAGGACACTAATAACGGCCTTACTGTTGAGCTCGAATTACGTTTCTATAAATTTCACAAAGTGGAGGATTTCATTGGAATGCTACTAACTCGTCTTATTACAGCGGTTAAAAAATATGTTTTTGACTGATTTCCATCCCGAAGCGAACTTTATAAAGGTGGAGGTCCATCCAAGGGGTTATGTTTTTTACACTAACCGATGCGGTCCCTTGAGTAGAGAGAAAAGCTCATTTGAATTTCCAAGTACCAAAATAATGCATCAACAACGGCACAGAAGGCGAATCCTCTTTCCTCGGTCATTTTACGGTTCATGAAAAATGCATCAATCCGGAAGCCGCGTAAAAGTGACGGATTTTGGTACACCATCCCCGGAACGGGTTCGCCTTTCACTGTGCAAGGAAAGCCATACCAGAGGGTACGGGAACCATCCATCAACATACCGGAAGTGCAGCTTCAGTAAAGGCAAAAACTATCCTTGGGTGTAGCAACCGGTCCGGTTGGGATGATAAGTCTGTGGAATTGCGCTGGGGCGGGAACGATGATGTGCGAATTAAATTTATGGCCGCCGGACGGTGAAGTGCATTCGTGTGGTTTCGTGGTGGTGAAGCTTGTTGCTCAGAGCCGTGTCTCTCTGCTTGTTAGTTTTTGGATGGAATTAGCGCGGTAGCTTGAGCTTGAAAACACTGTTGGCTGGGTTCGGAACTGGCACGAAATGGAACGTAGGTGCTACGGGCTTATCACTTGGCTCGTTGGAAACATTAGTAGTGCCGGTATTAAATATGTAATACCCGGTTGCAAACTTTCCAGATTCAAATGTAGGTTTCGACCTCATAGATCAAAACAAGGTTGGATGGTATTTTTGGAGGCTGCATTTAAAGTTTCGGATTCTGTTTGTCGTAGTAAATGTCATTAGGCTTGCTGTCATAATACACCATTACAGTTGTTTATGATTATTTTCTACTTCCTTTTCCCTGCTTTTCCACATTCTGCACTCTCATATGGAAAAATATACTCAAATATAACTGCTCATTACACTCAGCACCGATTTATAGTCCTGGACGTCCTGAACAATTTTGCCATTTATCGGAGACCAGCCAGCCTAGGGCTGAAAGTCTCCTTAATAAAGACACAAAAAAATGGTTTCCGTTGGCGTAAATAAGGGGGGGCTAGGGGGGCTTAGTCCTAGGATTTGAAAAGTTAGTTGGCAGTGATATTAATTTTCAACATATAGCATACATAATTAATTATGACAAAAGAGTTATCTCCCATAATAAACCTATCATAATGAAATGAGTGGAAGACAAATGAGCTTGTTTCTCATTTCGGAGAAAGATTCCTGTGTGGCAGTGAAATTGCATTTGATGTTGATTATGAAAAAGCTATACCTGATTGATTTAAAAGCTTCAAAGTAAGCTTGATATGAACATCAATGGAGAGCCATCAAAATATGAATCAAAGCAATCGTGGTACTTCGCCAGCAGTCAAAGACATGTGACAAGACATCACGGACTGGAGTGACAGTTTTCCAGCAGATTTCCGCTTGCCAAGCAGCATGATAATCTCCTAAAGCAGCATGATGATCTTCTTATTCCTCTCGGTATCGTTGAGGTATACCCTTGGGAATCTGTGGGGGATACCCTTCATAATCCATGGAGGATTTGCTTCAGAATCTCTCGTTAATTTGCTTCGGAATCCTTTGAATATTTGTGCTTATTCTGCGTCTCGTATGAGTCAAGAATTGTTGATTTCGACACGTCTCACGTTAGACGACCGCGACAATTGCCACTTCATTCGAAACGCCTAACCTCAAACGAGACGCAGAATAAGCATAATTAAATTCGGAGTCTCTCGACGTTTTGCCTCGAGATCCCTCAATGATTTGTTTCGGAATCCCGCGACGATCGGAATCCCTTTGACGATTTGTTTCGAAATCACTCGACGAATTACTTTGGAATTATTTGAAGATTCGCTTCGGAATATATGGACGGTTTGCTTCGGAATTTCTCGAAGATTTAGTTCGGACTCCCTTGACGATTTACTTCGGAATCCCTCAACGAATTGCCTCGGAATCCTTCGAAGATTTGCTTCAACATCTCTGGAGGATTTCCTTCGAAATCGCTAGAGGATTCTTTACGGAATCCCTGGAGGATTAATTCCTCGAAGATTCGGGATCCCTCGACAGATTGTTTCGGAATCCTTCGACGATTTGCTTCTACATTCCTGGAAGATTGCCTACGTTAGAATTCCTGGAGGATTTCTGACATTGTCAGGATAAGAAAATTATTTTGAGCTTTTTAGTGGAATGTCTTCACTTGTCCTAAGACGAGTTTATACCATCCCATTGAATTCCACCACTTAATTGTATCTTGACAGATACGTATTTCGACCTCAACAGTAAGGCCGTCTTCAGTGTCTCGTACTTGACTCGACTTGAGTCGAGTCAAGTACGAGACACTGAAGACGGCCTTACTGTTGAGGTCGAAATACGTATCTGTCAAGATACAATTAAGTGGTGGAATTCAATGGGATGGTATAAACTCGTCTTAGGACAAGTGATTGTCAGGATGTTCTGACATCAATGGCTCCGAGTCATTGTAGCAATCATCGGCTGGTAACAAAAAGCACGTACTTGAGAAAAGATAATATGGATGAGTGTGATTGATCCGCAATTGCCTTCCCAAGTAACATTCTAAGTTTTATAACGCTCTTGAAGACCATAATCTACTCTACAAGAGTATTATAAAACCAGCATAGGGTTAGGGTTAGGTGGTTGGACCATAATTATCACATTACCACTAAGAAAGCTTAATGAAGTGGTGAAATGATCGAATTTTTGAAAAGAATCTTAAAATCGATAAAATAGATGAAGGGGCTTTAGCCCCCTCTAGGCATTGGTGCTAGTTACGCTAATGAATTTTGCCGAATACATCTTGGGTGTAGGTACGAAGGGTCTCAACCAAGAGTAATATTTCACACATGCAGGAATATTGCAGACAAAATATATATAGCGCCGTCTAATTGTATATTTTCTAATTATTTTTTTCATCACAAGACAGTCCCACCTGATGACCTTTGCCAAAGACATATATTTTACAAATTTCGATGCGAAAGGAATGTTTACTATGTAGCCTATTCCACATTTCGGAATATCTTGAGTTAGTCTAAAATAATGATTTAACATATACCACCACCGAGTGGCCAATTTCTAAACTATTCAATGCCTCATGTCAAATCACGCGCCTTCCTGCGGGGAAGAACCGTTTTGCTGAATACCGTTCAGCCGAGTGCCATTTGGCCGAATGCCACTAGGCCGAAAGTTGTTTGGCCGAACAGATCATAGGTCAAAAGTCATTTGATACAACGAGAAAGTCATTAGGCCGAAAGGGTCATTTGGCCGAAAGGGTTATTTGACCTAAAGAGTCATTTGGCCGAAAGGGTCGTTTGGCCTAAAAGGTTGTTTGGCCGGAAGGGTCATTTGGCAGAAAGGGTCATTAGACCGAAAGGGTAGTTTGGCCAAAAGGGTCATTTGGTCGAAAGCGTTATTTGGCCAAAAGGGTTATTAGGCCAAAAGGGTTATTTTGCCGAAAGTGTCATTTGGCCGAAAAGGTCATTTGGGTCATTTGGCAGAAAGGGTCATTAAGTCGAAAGGGTCATTAGGCCAAAAGGGCCATTTGGTCGAAAGGGTTATTTGGCCGAAAGGGTCGTTTGGCCTAAAAGGTTGTTTGGCCGGAAGGGTCATTTAGCAGAAAGGGTCATTAGGCCGAAAGGGTAGTTTGGCCAAAAGGGTCATTTGGTCGAAAGCGTTATTTGGCCAAAAAGGGTCATTAGGCCGAAAGGGTTATTTTGCCGAAAGAGTCATTTGGCCGAAAAGATCTTTTGGGTCATTTGGCAGAAAGGGTCATTAAGCCGAAAGGGTCATTAGGCCAAAAGGGCCATTTGGTCGAAAGGGTTATTTGGCCGAAAGGGTCGTTTGGCCAAAAGGATCATTTGGCAGAAAGGGTCATTGAACCGAAAAGGTCATTAGGCCGAAAGGATAATTTAGCCGAAAGGGTCATGTGGCCGAAAGGGTAGTTTGATCGAAAGGGTCATTTGGTAGAAAGGGTCATTTGACCGAAAAGGTCATTTGGAAAAAAAGGGCCATTTGGCCGAATAGAACATTTGGCTGAAAAGAGTTTGAATAGAACATTTGACAGAAAAGTTCATTTGAAAAGTGAGAAAATAGGAGTGAGAAGAGAGACGTCTCATTTCTCACTTCTCACTGTAAAAAGTAAAGAGCGTGAAGTGAGTAGTTAGACGTATCGCTACCCACTTTGCATAACTCTTTTTTCACAGTAAGAAGTGAAAAATTAGGAGTGACATCTGAGACGTCTTACCTCTCAATGAGAAGCGCGAAGTGAGTAGTTAGATGTCCAACTACCATTTCACACTACTCACTTTTCACAGCGAAACGAGAGAAGTGAGACATCTCACTTCTCATTGCTCATTTATCACTTATCGCTGTAAAAAGTAAGAAGGTCGAAGTGGGTAGTTTAGACGTCCGTCGGACTTCTCGTTTCCGAGCGGACACAACTAATTCCAAGAGATTTCCCAAATACATTTTTCCGATATCTGGCCAGGAAACAAAGTCATTCAGGCGGGGGTTATCCTCATCGGACCATCCCAAAACTGTTACCCGTTCCACCCTGTCAAAGACTGGAAAGCTATCAAAAGTCAAATCGGGCTACCTACTCAGTAAATACAACAACAAAAAACCTAAATTCGAACACGAAGCGACATAAATTCTTTAAAGGACAGTAACTAAATACATTCAAACTACACGCATTTGGACCAGTCTAACGTCTCAACTCTGGATTTTTATTTCGGCTCCGATTACTTCATACATGAAACACTCAATTATCATCTACATGGATTTTAATGCATTTATTTCATCTCCCCGCCTAGGCCTAGCATTTCCTCTGAGCTATCTATGTGTGCGTGCAATTCCCTAATCTCTACGTGCGTACACTCTCTTCCAACTTCTGCTTTGCCGTTCTCTTCACCGGCTACGTGACTCTTCTCCTTCAACTGACTCGCGACAAACTTCTCCTGCGAACTCCCTCTCGCTTCTCGCATACAGTGAGCTTCACATGGGAGCCGTATCGAATTGGCTAAATACGGACTCACGAAACAAAAATTGTTGTGCCTCTACTGGGTCACATGGCCATGGACGACACAAACAATTATGCATGCATTTTAAGGCTCTATAAACCGTAATCAATCCGATAATGACGATGATTTATTCGAATCCGCACTAATACTAATGCACTTTTAAATTAAATTCAATATTTCAGGGATATTAACTGACTTACCCTCCATCATAATATATTCATGGCATTTCCATATTAATTTTTCACTTATCAAAACTAACAATTATCGAGGAATTGCAAGAAAAACGCTGAAAACTGCTTTTTTCCTTGGCCGACATTCGTATGTTCATCGAACGCCTATTAACGTTAAAACAATCGGATCAAACACATACACACCCACTTGATTTTTCACTTGATTTTTTTACACTGTTTTCGTGATTTTATCACTCCTAAAAACAATTCACTAGCTTAGTTTCACATTTTTCTTTGATCATGGATACCAATTAATTCACTTCACGTCCAAAAACTCTCGAAAACTGCTTTCCAAAAATCGAAGTGAGAGCCAAATTTGACGACCGTATTGTGAATGTAATAAAATGCGGAAGATTCAAATTCACTAGCGCAATAAGTGAAATGGTGAATACCAAATCTGCGCGATGCAACTTCATTCAATCCGAATAATACAACGCATACGCCAGCCAACACGCAAACACATTCATTCATTTAAATGCATTTATTTGCTTAACTGACATAGATTAAACCAGAAATTAACATTGTTTAGCAATCTTATCGATATCATTGAAAACAGCCTGAAAGTTGGCAATTAATGGTTCATCCATGTACTGTACATGGGGTGACCAATAAATGTTTGATGCATAAAAACATAACTTCATTTTGGTCACTCCTTTTTCATCAGTCTCAAGTTCATGTTAAGCGATTGGAATATGTTAGTATCTCAATTACAATTAAACTTTGGCCGCAGGACCTCAAGATTGCCGTTTGAACCAATTTAAACGTGTTTCAGGTGCATGTTACGAAGAGTCCTATAATGCATGTTCTCCTGCATACTGGCGTACAGCAGGCACTTTGGTAGAAAGCTTTACATTTTAGATAATTTTAAAGATAAATAATAGTTGATTTGTGAATTCTCATCAGGAGCCGCTAGAGTTGAGGTAAAAGTATGCTTTCTTTCGATAAAAAATTTCCTACACATTATCTAAAATTGATCGAAGAAGCTCAGGCTTGTCCAAAATATGTACATGTCCAAAATATATCATTTACCCTACAGCCATTATTTTTCAAAACATTGTGATGGAGTCTTGAGCCTTAATACTCACGGTATCAACTAGCTAGTCCGTTCGTCTCCTGGCGCGCAAAGCAAAGTTGATGAGGCGCCGTCGGTAGTTTGCTTGACAATGACGACGACAACGGCGATCTGCTGCTATGCGGTTGGAGGAACGATGAAAACTATGGTGCTGTTTGCGGTGGTTTGGCTTCGCCTGCCAAAGGCGCGATGTTGACGGTTCTCCGGCCAAGTGTTCCCCGGGAACGGACCACGGACATTTTAAAACAATTCACAAAAGCACATACGCACGAGGTTGGAGACGCTATCTTGCAAATTCACAAATTAACTAATTACCTTTTGAACTCGGATCTACGCACACACAATTTACACGGAATCTTGCTAATTGAGCGTTTAGTACTTATGCTCGACTACAGGGAAACAAAGGATATAAATTAGCTATCACCTATTTAGAAACTATGTCACTTTGACATTTTGAAACACACTACGACACGGAACAAATTTGACCGCTTCTGCCTCTTCCACTGAATGGAACAAAGTAAAACGATTCCGGGCTGGAAAAGTCCTCAGATACCGCGAAATTTTAGACATTGTCTCCCGAATTCGCGAAATTCAATGAAGGTGAAATTTGTGAACCCGAGCATCAAAAGAATTTATCCACGAAATCCCCCAAAATCGTGCATCTCATTTCCACAGACGATTCAAATTAGCCAGTAAGCTTGCTCGCTAAGAATCGTGCCAAGCGTGGAATGCCGGACAAGCCAAAGGTCAACGCAAATTCAAAAGACCGGCGTGTGGGTCGTTGGCCGCAAGCCACGCGCTACTTTTGGCGTCATGATGCGCTATATGTGTTGCGCTATACTCCATGTGTTTCTTTGATAGCTGACTGTAGGGATCTCACAAGACTCAATTCTTAGCGTAGGTAACTCAATAGCGTACTTCATCTAGACCATTCTTCCGGTGATCCAACACAAAGATTTATTTCAAAAAACGCAACTGGACATGCAAAGTTTTATAATTCAAGTAAATAACAAAATAAATATATTTTCCGAGATAAACTGAACAATGAAATAAATAAATAAATAAATATGGCGTACTTGCTACACTATTCGGCCAAATGCCCTATTCGGCCAAATGACGTATTCGGCCAAATGTCCTGATCGGCCAAATGGCCCTTCCGGCCAAATGAACCTTTCAAAAAATGACCCTTTCTAAATAAGACACATTCGACCAAACGACTCTTTCGGTCTAATATCCCTTTCGGCCAAATGATTCTTCTGCCCAAATGACCCTTTCAAAAAATGACCCTTTCTAAATAAGACCTATTCGACCAAACCACAGTGTTGCTTTTTGCCGATTTCGTGCGCTTTTTTAATAACATCGTTTCTGTTGATTTTTTCGCTGAAGTTTGTTTGGAGAGGACGTTAGATATGAACAGGGCCTTTTTTTTTTAGAAAATCTGTAAAATGATTAATCCACCTAAAAGTGAGATAAAAAATTTGCTTAACCATCGAAACCAGATATGAGCCTAGTTTCTTCAGGAATGTTGTTGCGGATGGTATTTCAAGCCACTTTGGTAAAGAGGCCCCATACCTATGACTTATATAGTACGAGATATGTGACATTTTCTGTGGATGGTCCCTGCAATCAGTTTTTTGAGCATAACTTTTTTTTCTATGTTTCAGGCATTTGTACCACCTTCTGCAAAGTTGCTTGGCTAACAAAAATACACGTTTTTGCATAAGATTGCGAAGCTCTATCTCTTAAAATTAAAAAGTTGTTTGAGAAAATGTATTTTTTCTAGGGGTGTTTTAGAATCGTGTAACTTGTTCCGGCGCAAAATGGCGCACACAATTTTTTAGTACACTGAAACTGCTGTATGTCTACTCTTATCTCGTGGTTGAACCTTGTGTTCACAGGAAATTACACGTGAGTTATATATATTTCAAATGTCCCACTTTTTGCTCTACGTGTACACTAAGTTTATGTAAATACTGTAGGATTTGAATAAAGTAGATTGCTCAATTGAGCATTGTATAGCCACCCACGATTTGTACAATCACATATGCTATGCTATACTGTGGGATTTGAATAAAAATTAACCTTTGATAGGAACACGATGAACTGAATTGATGTCTATATGTGTGTATATTTGTGTGTATCTGAGTGTGTATAAACATTTTGAAGACCCATTTTTTGGAATTTAGCAATGAACATTTTTCACAGAAAAATGCTTGGGTAGTATGAGTCTATTATTTATTCTCGAAGCAAGGTGGGGTGCGTTCTAGGAGAAAACATTGTTTTCCAGATTGATCGCGATACTCGAAATATTTACTTCGTTTGTCAGCAGAAAAATACTTGATATATCAATAGAAAACTTATTTCCGCAAAATACTGCAAGAAGGTAATGGAAAAGTTTTGAAAAACCAGAATACTACACACATCGGTAAACATTCCTTCCTCATTTACTATAGTCCAACAATCCCCCACCGTTAATTATTCACAAATTTTCAATAATAAATAATGAACTCAAATTCCTCTTGAATGTTTTTGTAAAAAATTGTAATTATCTAATTTCCAAACAGTCTGTCTATAAAATGACTATACATACCCACTTACACACGAATATACACACATACAGACATCAGCTCAATTCATTGTATTGCAATATACTATGGGCCTATTGGCCACCTATCAAAGTTTAATTTTTATTGTGATCCTATAGCATTTACATAAAATTAGTGTACAAGTAGAGCAAAAAGTGGGACATTTGAAATTTATATAACTCACGGGTAATTTCGTGTAAACACAAGCTTCAAGCGCGAAATAAGAGTAGACATACAGCACTTTCAGTGTACTAATAAGTTGTGTGCGCCATTTTGGGCCGGAGCAAGTTACACGATTCTAAAACACCCCTAGAAAAAACACATTTTCTCAAATAACTTTTCAATTTCAAGAGATAGAGCTTCGCAATGTTCTACAAAAACGTGTATTTTTGTTAGCCAAACAACTTTGTAGACAGTGGTAAAAATGCCTGAAACGTAGAAAAAAAGTTATGCTCAAAAAACTGATTTCAGGGACCTTCCACAGAAAATGTCACATATCTCGTACTACATAAGTCATATATATGGGGTCTCTTTGGCACAGTGGCTTGAAATATCATCCGCTACTTTCCTAAAGACACTAGGCTCATATCTGGTTTCGATGGCTAAGCAAAATTTTTAACTCACTTTTAGGTGGATTAATCATTTTACAGATTTTCTCAAAAAAGGCCCTTTTCATATCTAACGTCTTCTCCAAACAAACTACAGCGAAAAAATCCACAGAAACGATGTTATTAAAAAAGCGCACGAAATCGGCAAAAAGCGACACTGTGCAAACGACTCTTTCGGCCTAATGACCCTTTCGGCCAAATGATTCTTTCGCCCGAATGACCCTTTCGGCCAAGTTACTCTTTCGGACAGATCGACCCTTTCGGCCTGATAACCCTTTCGGCCAAACGACCCTTTCGGTAAAATGACCCGTTCGGCCAAATGACCCTTTCGGCCAAATGACTTTCGGCCAGATGTGTTTCGGCCTAATGGTTTGATCGGCCTAGTAGCATTCGGCCAAATGGCTTTCGGCCGAATGAGTTCCGGCCAAGCGACGCTTCCCCGCATAACGTTCTTGAAAAGGTACGGTTCAGAATAAGTAGCCCTTTTTCGCGAAAACCCCTCCTTGCGAGATACCCACACACCTATGATCAATCTTAGGTAACGTTTTAAAAGATGATTAAGTTATCTTTCGACACTGCCCAAAAAATCCAAATTTGGTCAAACAATGAAAAAGTTATAGTAATTTCAATTTGGAGTCAATATGACCCCAGAGCACAGACAACGTTAGGTTTTTTTGAGCACAGACAAAAGGTGGAGCCCTCCTTAGCCTAGCGGAAAGATGCGTGGCTATAAAGCAAGACCATGATGAGGGTGGTTGGGTTCGATTCCCGATGGCGGCCTAGGCAATTTTCGGTTTGGAAATTGTCTTGCCTTCCCTGGGCATAAAAGTATCATCGTGTTAGCCTCATGATATACGAATGCAAAAATGGTAACTTGGCTTAGAAACCTTGCGGTTTATAACTGTGGAAGTGCTGAATGAACAAAGTGTGGCGGCAATGTCCCAGTGGGAGATGTAATACCAACAACAAGAAAAAGAAGAAGGACAAAAGGTTAAATAGGGTAGAATGGGACAAGATGTCGCCTAAGGCGAGCCCTGAATGCCTCAAAACAGAGACATTTTAATTCAACTTTTCACATGATTCTATAGAAATATGAAATAACAAAAAATCCACTTTTTATTTTATTTTGAGTCATTAAAGTAGAAGTCTATTTTTCGGTCAATCAAAAAAATTCCGGGGTAAGATGGGTCAAACAGTGAGGCAACATGGGTCTCCTTTAAATTGTGCAATTAATATTGTTTTTATTCACAATACTAAATTACACATAAATAGATAGGTTTATAGTCAATGATTTTATTGGATAAAAACCCAGATAAATATACCTAGTGGTGGTGACGCCTTTCTCGTTCAGTATGAAGTGTATCGAGAAAAGTTCATTTGGAAGGTATAAACAGCACAAATTGGAAAAATTCTTCTTCTTCTGTAGACTTTTAAAATTCATTCCAAGAGCAGTCTTAATTTGGACATTATTATTATTTATTCAGACTAAGGCCGAAGTGGCCTGTGCGGTATATAAGAGTCTCCTCCATTCGGCTCGGTCCATGGCTACACGTCGCCAACCACGCAGTCTACGGAGGGTCCGCAAGTCATCTTCCACCTGATCGATCCACCTTGCCCGCTGCGCACCTCGCCTTCTTGTGCCCATCGGATCGTTGTCGAGAACCATTTTCACCGGGTTACTGTCCGACATTCTGGCTACGTGCCCGGCCCATCGCAGTCGTCCGATTTTCACGGTGTGAACGATGGATGGTTCTCCCAACAGCTGATGCAATTCGTGGTTCATTCGCCTCCTCCACGTACCGTCCGCCATCTGCACCCCACCATAGATGGTACGTAGCACTTTCCTTTCGAAAACTCCAAGTGCGCGTTGGTCCTCCACGAGCATCGTCCAGGTCTCGTGTCCGTAGAGGACTACCGGTCTAATGAGCGTTTTGTAGATTGTCAGTTTGGTACGGCGGCGAACTCTATTCGATCGGAGCGTCTTGCGGAGTCCAAAGTACGTACGATTTCCAGCCACTATGCGTCTCCGAATTTCTCTGCTGGTGTCATTTTCGGCAGTCACCAGTGAGCCCAAGTACACAAATTCTTCTACCACCTCGATTTCGTCACCACCGATGCAAACTCGCGGTGGGTGGCTCACATTGTCTTCTTTTGAACCTCTTCCTATCATGTACTTCGTCTTCGACGTGTTGATGACTAGTCCGATCCGCTTAGCTTCCCTCTTCAGTCTGATGTAGGCTTCCTCCATCTTCTCAAAGTTACGTGCCATAATATCTATGTCGTCGGCGAAACCAAATAGCTGGACGGACTTATTGAAAATTGTACCACTCGTGTTAATCCCTGCTCTTCGTATTACCCTTCCAAAGCGATGTTGAATAGCAAACACGAAAGACCATCACCTTGCCGTAACCCTCTGCGGGTTTCGAAGGGACTCGAGAATGCCCCTGAAACTCGAACTACGCACATCACCCGATCCATCGTCGCCTTGATCAACCGTATCAGTTTATCCGGAAAACCGTGTTCGTGCATTAGCTGCCATAGCTGGTCCCGATCGATTGTATCATATGCGGCTTTGAAGTCGATGAATAGATGATGTGTGGGCACGTTGTATTCGCGGCATTTCTGCAGTACTTGGCGAATGGCGAACACCTGGTCCGTGGTGGAGCGTTCGCCCATAAAACCCGCCTGGTACTGCCCCACGAACTCCCTTGCAGTTGGTGCTAGTCGACGGCATAAAATTTGGGAGAGTACCTTGTAGGCGGCGTTCAGCAATGTGATTGCGCGGTAGTTGCTACAATCCAGCTTATCGCCCTTTTTGTAGATGGGACACACGACACCTTCCATCCACTCCTGCGGCAAAACTTCCTCCTCCCAAATCTTGGTAATGACCCAGTGCAGCGCTCTAGCCAGTGCCTCACCACCGTGTTTAAATAGCTCTCCTGGTAGTTGATCAACCCCAGGGGCTTTGTTGTTCTTCAGCCGGCCAATCTCCTCCTGGATTTCCTGGAGATCCGGAGCCAGGAAAATTATGTCCTGCGCGCGTTCTCCCAGGTCCATCACCATACCGCCATCTTCGTCTGCCACATCGCCATTCAGGTGTTCTTCGTAGTGCTGCCGCCACCTTTGGATCACCTCACGCTCGTTCGTAAGAAGGTTCCCGTTTATGTCCTTACACATATCAGGCTGTGGCACGTGGCCCTTACGTGAACGGTTTAACTTCTCATAGAACTTTCGTGTGTTATTTGCGCGGTACAGTTGCTCCGTTTCTTCACGGTCTCGATCTTCCTGCTGGCGCTTTTTCCTCCGGAAAATCGAGTTTTGTCTGTTCCGCGCCTGTTTATATCGTGCCTCGTTCGCCCTCGTGCGGTGTTGCAGCAATCTCGCCCATGCTGCATTCTTCTCTTCCACTAACTGCTCACATTCGCCGTCATACAAGTCGTTTCTCTGATGCGGGGCACCGTGCCAAGTGCAGCGGTTGCGGTGCTACCAATGGCGGATCGAATATCTCTCCAGCCATCTTCAAGAGACGCTGCGCCTAGCTGCTCTTCCGTTGGGAGTGCCACTTCCAGCTGCTGCGCGTATTCTTGGGCTAGTCTACCGTCTCGTAGCCGCCCGATATTAAGCCGCGGCGTCCGACTTCGACGCGTGTTGTACACCGTCGAGAGTTTTGAGCGCAGGCATACTGCAACGAGGTAGTGGTCGGATTCAATATTCGCACTGCGGTAAGTGCGGACGTTCGTGATGTCGGAGAAGAATTTACCGTCGATTAGAACGTGGTCGATTTGGTTTTCCGTTTCTTGGTTAGGTGATTTCCATGTGGCCTTGTGGTTATTTTTGCGGGGAAAGAAGGTGCTTCGGACTACCATTCCGCGGGAGGCTGCGAAGTTTATGCATCGTTGGCCGTTGTCATTCGATACGGTGTGCAGACTATCCGGTCCGATGACCGGTCTATACATTTCCTCCCTTCCCACCTGTGCGTTCATGTCACCGATGACGATTTTAACGTCCCGCAGTGGGCATCCATCGTATGTCTGCTCCAGCTGTGCGTAGAACGCTTCTTTCTCGTCGTCGGGTCTCCCTTCGTGTGGGCAGTGCACGTTGATGATGCTATAAATGAAGAAACGGCCTTTAATCCTCAGCTTGCACATCCTTGCGTTGATTGGCTGCCACCCAATCACGCGTTGGCGCATCTTACCCAGCACTATGAAGCCGGTTCCCAGCTCGTTGGTGGTGCCACAGCTTTGGTAGAAGGTAGCCGCTCGATGCCCGCTTTTCCACACTTTCTGTCCTGTCCAGCAAATCTCCTGCAGCGCCACGACGTCGAAGTTGCGGGGATGTAATTCATCGTAGATCATCCTGTCGCATCCTGCGAAACCTAGCGACTTGCAATTCCATGTTCCAAGCTTCCAATCGTGATCCTGTATTCGTCGCCTAGGTCTTTGCCGATTATATCGAGTCGCATTATCTCTTATATTGTTCGTAATGATTGGTTTTCTAGGCGGCTTATTGGGCCTGCGCAAACCTCCTGTCTCGTCGGAGGGCCGTCGTGTCAGGGCTGTTTAGCGTCCCATCTAACACCAGGACTTGGGCTTGTGCGCTTTGAGCGGCACACGGTCGCTTTGGTGGGGCCTACTTGCGGATACATGCAGCTTTTTATAGAGGTTTAACAGGGCCCACTGTCAAACCCCACCACATCCTAGGCAAGCCCCACAACTCGCAGATGGCCTGGGGAGGGATCGTCAAGCCCTTGGACATAGTCCCTGCTGCCCACAATTTGGACATAGACATGTTAAAACTCGGCTCATCACCGTATCTTGTATATATTTGTTTTGTTTATATACAATTTGTTTAACCTTCCTAGTGCATTAAAAAAGAGTTACACATTGTGCATTAGCGGCAGCCGGTCAAAAATGACCCCAACTTGAATTCCCTCCCAAAAGTTCGTTTTCGAACCGATACTCAATCTTTTGGAACCAAATTGAAGGTATGGATTCCGTACACCGTAACTATGCTATGCTATGCAAATTGAAGGTATGGATTCCGCGGATGTCGTTGCGGACAGATTCTTGCAATGTGGCCATTTTGGTTCCCAGGAATCGATTTTGAAGTTACATGGGTGATATTGATGACAAAACATGATATTAACTTGTTTGAAATAAGAGTAAAAATAACAAGCGAAAATAACAAAAATTTGCACCGAAATATCATAAAAATGTCAGGTTTTGCTGTTAACAAGAACAAACTTATGAATAACTCAAGATATTGATAAGTGAGATTGTGAAATTTTATCTACATAAAACATTTCTTCTTTTTCACGTGTTGTTCTTTGATGAAGAAGATTGAATGCAGTGTTGGCAGAGTCATATTTTCTATCCACGTTTCTCTTATCCAGGCCTCCAGTTTAACAGTTCGTTTAGAGAAAGAGGATTAATTTTCGCTCATCTATATATTCCACTACCTATAGTCCCCAACACCCAAAAAAAATATGAGCCAGAAATAAACGTTGCCTATCCGATTATGTTTTCTTGCACTTGAATACAAGTTTGATAAACTTGTTTTGGCTTGCAATGATTTGAAATAGTTTTTGCCTCTCTTTCATTTTCTTCTTCTTGTTGTTGGCATTACATCCCCACACTGGGACAGAGCCGCCTCGCAGCTTAGTGTTCATTAAGCACTTCCACAGTTATTAACTGCGAGGTTTCAAAGCCAAGTTACCATTTTTGCATTCGTATATCATGAGGCTAACACGATGATACTTTTATGCCCAGGGAAGTCGAAGCAATTTCCAATCCGAAAATTGGCTAGACTGGCTCCGGGAATCGAACTCAGCCACCCTCAGCATGGTCTTGCTTTGTAGCGCGCGTCTTACCACACGGCTCTCTTTTATCAGTGCTCGTTATCAATGAGACCGATTTTTTCATACCCTGTCTGTATCTTAACTTTGGGTTTCCTACACCAGTGTTTTGTCCAATAATAAAACGGAATGATAATACATCAGAATCGAAAATTGTTATTCCTTGTCTACCTTATCTAATCTACATAAACTCGCCCGCATTTACGATCCCACCAGCCCCGAAAGAACCGGAAAACTCACTTTACCGGTCCGGGAAAAAAAACGGAAATGTAAGGCGCCAAAAGTTAGCCGCAAAATTTTATTAACGAAATAAGAAAGTTTCCACCCAACCTCACCTTCTTTTCCACCGTTTCTGCAGGGGTGATCTACTTCCGCCAGATACTAATCCATTGGGCTACTTTCACTCCACGTGCGTTCTTGATTAAGTGGTCGGTTGAGCATCATCGCCATCGTCGACGTTATCGTCGCCGGTCGTCGTGGTTGAGTGGCGGAAGAAAATGCGTAAATTAATTTTCGGCTTCCTTTCTTCCTGGCTCGTGGCTTGCATGAAAGGTGTAGCAAAGCTCCCTCTCGTCTATATTTACGAGCGATTTTGGTTGTCTCGTTTGAACCGTTCGGACCCGGGTGCGGGGAGGAAACGGAATCGAAACTTCATTTAAGCGGAAACGGGCGGCAACAATCTGCAATCAAATTTTTATTTTATGAACTTTTTATTACTCAATGTTTGCGGAAGTTTTTTCCCTCCTCTCGTGAAAAGGCAAATTCCACTTAGCTCAAATGTTGCGGAAGGCAGCGGAATCAATTGAGTTTGGTTGCATTTGCTTACGTTTGATTGGGGGAAATTTGTTCGAAATGAATCATAATTGGGATGATTGTGGGCGCTGAACGAAAAGCCATAAATATTTTTCTCGACGAACGGTTGAAGGGGACGAAAAACTTCTGCTGAAAAATGCATCAGCAGAAGCGAGAAAAAATCGGAAAACTTATCAACGAAACGTTTCTTAATACGAAGTCACACAACAGCCCTGCCGTCTTTCTTAGTCACACTTGGTCGACAACTAAGAAGCTTTGCCCAAATCTAAAAATTTCTATTAGTCTCTTTAGGCTATATGTGTGCATGTGAGCGTGTATGTGTGTACAAAAAATAGTGTGCCGTACGGCCGAACACCTTTACAGTCTCTTTAAAGTGCTCCCACAGGTGCGGATTCGCACTGCTGCCGCCCTCATGGGTCTCAATGATGCACTGTTGGTTACTATCAACCCCCCCAAAGCCAACATTTTGCGCTCCCGCAGGTGCGGATTCGCACTGCTGCCGCCCTCATGGGCCTCAATGATGCACTGTTGGTTACTATCAACCCCCCCAAAGCCAACATTTTGCGCTCCCGCAGGTGCGGATTCGCACTGCTGCCGCCCTCATGGGTCTCAATGATGCACTGTTGGTTACTATCAACCCCCCCAAAGCCAACATTTTGCGCTCCCGCAGGTGCGGATTCGTACTGCTGCCGCCCTCATGGGTCTCAATGATGCACTGTTGGTTACTATCAACTCCCCTCAAAGCCAACATTTTGCGCTCCCGCAGGTGCGGATTCGCACTGCTGCCGCCCTCATGGGCCTCAATGATGCACTGTTGGTTACTATCAACCCCCCCAAAGCCAACATTTTGCGCTCCCGCAGGTGCGGATTCGCACTGCTGCCGCCCTCATGGGCCTCAATGATGCACTGTTGGTTACTATCAACCCCCCCAAAGCCAACATTTTGCGCTCCCGCAGGTGCGGATTCGCACTGCTGCCGCCCTCATGGGCCTCAATGATGCACTGTTGGTTACTATCAACCCCCCCAAAGCCAACATTTTGCGCTCTCGCAGGTGCGGATTCGCTATACCAGCACCCATACTGGTCCCAGTATTGGAAGTATTGATTTGTTCTCCTAAAATCCCATTTTCACACCGCATGAAAAAATAGTTTATTTTGGGATACTTGGGTCATACAGCCCTGCCGTCTTTCTTAGTCACACTTGGTCGACAACTAAGAAGCTTTGCCCAAATCTAAAAATTTCTATTAGTCTCTTTAGGCTATATGTGTGCATGTGAGCGTGTATGTGTGTACAAAAAATAGTGTGCCGTACGGCCGAACACCTTTACAGTCTCTTTGAAATGCCCCACCCCCTTCCCCCTCCCATGACTGTCACCAGGATTCGAACCTAGAGCATGAACAGAACCGTCAGAGAGATGCGTTGACGCTATACACTCCTCTATGGTTACTGTTTGAAATGTATTTGTTATTGAATTAAGCCTCTCCTGACTGAAACCACACGAAAGGAATATGAGAGTGTGTTTTTTGTAGCCTTTCGCTTTTGTGTTCGTGATATGTGTGGATGTGTCAAGTAGTTTAATTGTAGCTGAAAAATTCAAAAAAACAAACAACAAAAGAGAATAGCGATAACTCTTTGTTTCCATATGCAGAGAATAGAGACAATCTTGTGTTCCATTTTATCTGCAGCTAATATGGTGGTAGTGTTGCGATAGATTGTATGTTTCGGAAGTAAAACACAATTCCTCGAGTAGCACATATGTTCCAAGTCAGGTGTCGCAACTTATACACTGAGCATACTGGTCGTAAGTATTTCATACGACCAAACTTATGAGAATGTTTCATAAGAATTGAACTATGAAAATATTAGGATCATATTTCGTTCAAATCAATCTTTTTTATTGTATATCCAACAAGACGTTTCCCTAAAGCGTTGGTGGGCGTGTGGTGTGATCTCACGCCTCCTAATCACGACATCCACGGCTCGAAACCAGGTTACACTTTTTTTAAACGAACATAATTTTTTTCATAAGATTGTCGTATGAAATGCATTCCATTAGTGAATCGTATGAAAATGAAAACATTTTCTTGTGGCGAAATTTCAAAGAGAATCGTATGATCGTCTTACGACCAATATCCTGAGTGTACCTATATGTCTGAATTTGGTCTCAATCATGTAACTGTAACCAGATTTGATAGAAATGTGTTACTTGAGTCAATTCAACAGATTTTAAGCTCGCTCCAATTTAATTGCAATATTATACTTTTATATACCAGTATCCTCAGAGTTGAACAAGAAATCTCTGGAGTAAGGTCTCAGTTTACAAGAAATCTGTGGAGAAAGACCTCGGGTCTACACGCGTAACCAAAGTTCTATCGACTAGAATCGAAGTTTCAAAAGAGGTACACGCTCTTTGTGGATTTTAGTATAAAATGGAATCACTACATATATCCTGCACTATTCTAGAAATATATGGAGTGAGGTTTAAAGTCAACATGCATAATCAAAGTTCTATCGACTTTTGAAACCAAAAGTGGTACAATCTATTTATGGTCCTTGTTATAGAATATGACCACAGCATATGTTCTGCGATATCCAAGAAATCTCGCTTAACTTTTCAAAAGGACCTAAGTAACTATTTTTTCATGAATTAATTTTAATACAGCAATCAATAGCTTTAATGTTGTTCTGTTGATTGCGCTAACCAAATTAATTCATGAAAAAAATGTTACTTAGGTCCTTTTGAAAAGGTAAGCGAGAAATCTCGGGAGTGAGATCTTAAGGCGTACACCCGTAATCAAAGGTCTTTCGAGAAGTTTCAAATATGACACATGTTTTTTGTGGACCTTAAAATACTATGTGGCCTTGTCCCATTCATTTCCTGGGGAAATCTATCATACATAGGAATATGTACCATACTTGAAACAGTCTGGTAGATCTTCATTTACGATTGAAATTATAAAGGATTACTTCAGAGACTCTCGTCAATTTAAACTTTGTCTATTTTTCGTGTCTTTTGTCTTTTCTTGTGCGCGATATATTTGGCCGAACACCTTCATAACCGTAGAACTCCTGCATTTTTATGTGAGTGAATGTTTGTGTCTACACGAATTTACATGAGGTAACATAAATCAAAAGGAAAAGTGTTCACCACCCTAGCTACGATTCCGGTACGATGCAAGGTTTGCAGAAATCGCTCTCAATAGATAAGATAGATAGCGAACAACAAAAGATATCTCAGTTACAAGATAAAGATTGTCGCTGTCGTCTCTGTCCGGAACATCTTTTGCTGGCGTAGGGTGCTAAATTTCAATGAAGAAAAAATACATACTATTGGACAGTTTGGTACCCAACATGTTTCGGACAGCAGAACAAGAGTAACCGAAGCGACAATCTTTATCTTGTAACTAAAATATCTTTTCGAACAACGATAAAGAAGAGGCAAAAACCTCTTCGCATCATAACAAGCCATGAAATCAAAACTATCGCACTTGTATACAAGTTGAAAAAAAACCTGATTCGGATAGGCGACCTCCACCGAGGGGGTTTGATAAATCGCGTTGTTCTCGCTCATTTTATGTTGGGGACCATATTTTTTCGCACAGCTATGTAAAACAAGTTGAAATGCATCGTCAGAACCGGAGACCCCCAAATTTCCAATTGCCAAATTAAAAGAAATTTATTGTAGTTGTAGCCCCAGAATCATTTAATTATCGTAACAGTTGCCGTCTCTCACGGTCACGGTTTGCTATCTATTGAGAGTGTATACAAGCATGATGAGTCAAGACAAAATTTTCAAAACGACTTATCTGCTTTTGTAAACAAAGATTCAAACGACGATTTGACAAACCTGATAGCTCTCCCACGCAAACCAACACCATCAACATGTAGCGGAAACCTTCACCTACCTATTGGTATCAGAGAGCTATCAGATTCGTCAAATCGTCGTTTGAATATTTGTTTACAAAAGCAGTTAAGTCGTTTTGAAAATTTTGTCTTGAAGTGATAGATTTTTTCTTTGGATTCAAACCATGGTAGGATGCAAACATACGAAAACATACCGCATAGGTAGTTCTTCAAGGCAGCTTCAAAATGCAACAGCAAACTTTTTGTTTGTCATATGACCACAATGAGTTCGATACCATATGTTTGTATTGTCAGAACTCATAACATATTACTTTGAGCGACATTTGTTTCAAAAAGTGGAAACAGTTGAGTGTTGACGGAAAGGTCTTACAATTTGCAGACCTAAGTTCGATTCTCAGCTTGTTTTTTTTTAATTAAAAAATAATTATAAACAACATGTAAACTCAAACCTCCTTAGCCGTCTCGACTTCCCTGGGCATAAAAGTATCATCGTGCTAGCCTCATGATATACGAATGCAAAAATGGTAACCTGGCTTAGAAACCTCGCAGTTAATAACTGTGGAAGTGCTTAATGAACACTAAGCTGCGAGGCGGCTCTGTCCCAGTGTGGGGATGTAATGCCAATAAGAAGAAGAATAAGAAGAAGAAGAAGATGTAAACTCAAACACATGTTTTTAGATTACGAATGAAATAAAAATGAAATGTTTTTGAAAACTTGCTTTCAATAATGCCATTTATTATTGTTAAAAGGTAATCAATAATAAAACACTGAAGAGTTTTTCTCAAAGATTTTTTTTTCTGAAATTCTCATAGGAGTTCCTCCAAGTACTCTTCATGAATTATTTCGAGAATTTCCACAAAACAAAACGCCCAGAAATTTCTCCAGATTTTTCTCTGGAAATGCTTACGGAAATTCAATTGCGAATTTCTCCAGAAAATACCTCCACGTAGTTTCCGAAACATTCGTCCAAGAATCCACCTGGAAAATCGTTTTCGTATTTGTCAGTAATACCTTCGGAAATTTCCCTTAACACTCCTTAAAAAAATCTTCTGGAATCCACATGAAAACTCCTCTGTAAATTATAAGGCATTTTATGCAGGGGGAGAAGGCGGAGCATTGAATCCCTACCCCAACATGTGCGACATCTGGATTTGGTTCTAAACTGTAAACAACAGTGTTAATTCTCTACCACCTTTTTGTTATGGCGAGGCAATTTTTATGCACACTTTTGTTTTCGATATTTTATTAAAATTAAACACTCAATCATGCAGCAATATAACGATCTGATATGCTTGAGATACCTGCTTGATTATAGGGACTCGAAAAATAATTTATTTGCAGTAACTAACCGAATATAAAAATGTTCACATTAACGATTGCGCCCTAACACCGGTTCTAAGCTTCGATGCAGAGTACACGAGCTTTGTTCGCCAGTGACAGGCGTATGAGGCCCTTGATTTTATGAGACAGATCGAAGCAGCTGTTTCTCTCGCGCTTATCTACTTTGACAAATAGTGGGAGCCCGTTTGTTTGGTTAATTCACGCTGAATATTCCAATGGGTCGGATCATAAATTCTACCTAGTTTTTCTTTTTGGTTTCTAGAGCTTAAGAATAAAGCTTTTCATACCATTTACAATACGTGTTGCTAGATTATTCATACTATTGCATTCTTAGCATAAAATGCTGAAGAAAACATTATTAAAACAAATTAAAAGTTAGAAAAATTATTTTGTGTTTGGACATAACTAGATGTTCAGACAGAATCATACCAAAACAAAACATAACGCCGCGAAACGTCTCATAAAACACCTTATATCCAGTTTTCCGCGAGCGGGGAATTTTCGACGAAATTTCTGATTCATTTCCCATTGGACATCATGGAAAAGTTACCGAAAAAATCTGAAAGAATTGAAGTATTTCTAGGAGAAATTCGAAAAGAATTTCCTGTTTCGAATAAGATTTTTTTAAAATAAATTCTTGAAATAACTTCGGGCGGATTTCTCGATGGGCTTCTACATTCTCGACGGAATTACTAAAATTTGAAGTATTTTGAAATGGAGTTCCTTAAAAAAAAGAATATTTTCGAGTTTCCAAATTAAATTACTTGTCATAAGACAACACCAATGAAGAAGAAGAAGAATATGAAATTGACTGAAAATATGTATTTCCAATAGGATGAACCAGTAGAAATGTTCAGTATGAAACTCGTTAACTTACTGGTGTAATACTCGTTCAATAGCCATCGGCGTGGTGAAAAATATTCATGCGGCGGCTCGCCGGCTTGACGGCGGCGGCGACGTGAGAAAATCACCGGCTGCGGCGGCGGCATGACGCAGCGGCGCACAGGTCTTCCTCATGCAGTAATCCATGTGGTACCATACGGTACAATCACACCATACTGCTAAACCACTGAAATAAAAATTAGCCTTACTAATCTTCTTTCACTTTCACTTTGTGAAATCCTGATTCAGGATTTAAATAACACTTTCTTCTCATTTCTTCACTCCGCAGCAAAACGAAGTGCACATATAAATTCAATAAGCCCCAATTCACTGAAAAAAAAGCCCACCACACGACCGCAACTACCGTCACTTGCGCGATAAATTCAATTGAACACTACTAAAGAAGAAAAAACAGTCAATATTCAGCTGATGTAACTGTTATTTCTGTTTTTTCTTCAAAACTATCACGCAATAGTTACAAACAACGCGAACCGCACGCTCGACCGACGACCGTGTTGACAAGACTTGAACTGTTTCATTCGATTTACCGGCCGTGGAAGGCAACACGAACCGCACGAAGACTCTGAGGCTGATGCCATACTGGGAGAGAAGAGGGGCGATTAGAAGAGTTGAGAGAGAAGCGAAGCGTCCGCGTTCAAGCGGACTCAATGAGCGATGTATGGAAATCGCTTATACCTGGCATAGTGGAAGCGATGAGAAGAGGCGAGAAGCGGTAGCCAAAGAGGTGAAGCAGCTCGTAGAGTGCTTTGCCGCGCGAGATCGCAAAGGATCACTTTTGTTTGTTTGTTGATTTGAGTTTATCTTCGTTCGCTCTTGTGTAAAATGGCTGTGGGTGAAAAGTATTGCGGGAGAGACAAGCAACATTGTTTATTTGTTAATGAAAACAATAAAATATGTTTGGTATGTACAATAAAATATGTTTAGCGACATGTACGGAGCAAATCTGATGTATTTCATAGTAGCGGTACTCATTGAAATTGGAAATATTCTGGCGCAGTCAATAAATTTAGAAACACTTTGAAACAAAAAGAACATATTTTGATGCTACCACAGACAAATGGATGTAACACTTGTTATTTTTATATCGTTCTCGTATTTAGGATTAGTTTTAAATGATAGATTTTCCATGCATCTGTAATGCGCGTTTGAACCGAAAAAAAATGTTGTGGTCAATCGCTTTGATATTTGATTTTACACTGAAGTCGGTTTTTACCCGGTAGATACGTACCGTGTATCTAGAAATGCCCATAAAACTGCGTAAATTTTTGCTCATGTCCGCATATTAAAACTTCGGGAACAATCCGATAGATAAGGAAATTGTTGTCCCAATTTTTTCCCGGCCATTGGTGTGAAATGGTTTCCCTTTTTTCTGCGGATTTTTGGGATTTGCGTTTGTTTACGCCGTTTTTAAAAAAGGCTGGGAGCCGAGATAAAACGATTTTCGTGGAAGTTGTTTTTATGAGAACAAATAACGAGTCCAAATCAACTTCAGTGTATAAAAATGTCGTAAGAGAAACATCCATAAATTACGTTTCGCTTGAAGGGGAGGGGCGTTGTCGGCGAAGTGTGACGATCCATATAAAATTTTCAGATGTTTCATACAAAAGTGTGACATGGGGGGAGGGGGGTTGAAAATTTTCCGTTACGTAATTAATGGATATTTCATAAGAGCAAACGTACACGGAGAAAAACCAATCTAGTTTGAAACAACCAAAATGTTGGTTGAATTACAAACTAAAATTTTGGTTATTTTCAAGTCTGAGTTGTTTGATTCAAATTTCAAAGAACAGTTTGATACAACATACTTTTTTAGCTAGTTTCTACCTCCAAACGTATGGTTACTACAACATTAATTATGTTTATGTCAAACAAATATTTTAGTTTGTTTCAACCATTATTCGCGTTGAATTTAAATGTGGTGTGTTTTATATGTCAAACAACGTTATTAGGTTATTTCAATAAATTTGACATATTGAATCAAACAAAATGATTGTTTGATCAAAAAAGAACCAGATGATTAGTTTGAGATGAGCTTACATTTTAGGTTGTTCTTTATTTACCATCGTGCAGAGTGCATTGAAAATTTTGTCTGTAGCTTTGTCGTGAAATCCGGTCTGTAAGTGTTTCGTACGTAAATTTTCAAATGTTTCAGACGACACAAAAAATGAAGTGCAGTCATGTACATCTTCCTGGAACTCTGTATCAATGTAAGTAAAACTGCCTTGGAATCATAACAGACGAATATTATTTTAATGTCATGCTTACTCCAGGCAAGCCTTTGATCTCCCGATTTGAGGAATCTAGAGAGAACAATCGGAAGCTCCTGGAATGTTAAAACTGAAAGCCCGATCATATCGATCCGGAACAGTATAGGAACATGTTTGAATTGCAAATATTATTGTATGACTAAACCAGGAATTCAACCCCCAAGTTTTCCGGGCGACCGATGGGCAAAATAAATATTTATATAGTGGTTTCATAAAATCACAACATACATTATTTCATATGAAGTTGAATAAAATTATGATCTCGATTATGATATTATGATTGATTTGTTTTTGTATGTATTTATTAGAAATAAAAAGAAACTGAAATAATCCGGTATTATTTATAACCATAATGCAGGTTAATTCAAACTAGAATTGATTGTTACTTCAAAGTAGATTTTGTTAGTTTCAAACGAACCTGTTTGGTTGAATCAACCTAATATTTGTTTTAATTTTGTAGCTGTCAAAACAAAACAACCAACATTTTGGTTGTTTCAAACAAACCTTTGTTGAACTTATGTAAAACAGCTCGAGAAAAACAACTTTCAATTTTAGTTAGTTTCAAACAAAGTAATCAGTTGATTCAAACCAAAGTTTTGTTTGGGCCAAATTCAACCTAAACTTTAGGTTGAAGCAACCTCAGTTTTGTTTATGTTTACCATATATTTTTCTCCGTGTAAAATAGGAATAAAACTCGGCTCACAAAGTTTTACCATAGCTATGTCCTACGTCTGTTTGTATGTGGTGATAATCTATTGCTCACATTATAAAATCGGTTTTCGATTGCGACATTCTATAAATCTTCCCAACACTCTTCTTCTTTGTGCTAAATGTGCTTAGAGAAGCAAAATATTCTCCATCTGATGAAATTCATGTTTCTCACTTGAATTTGTTACGAGATCAACACTCTGAAAAACACTTTCAGTAGAGTAGAGTGGGGCAAGAGTACGCACTTAGTTTTCAATCGATCATGTGGACCTTATGAAGCAAGCTTCTGCATATCAAATCAGTATCGATGATTCATATACTCTTCCTTTATGTTACCCAGTGGAAAAAATATTGAAATTATTGAGATTCGTTTTAGTAGAACCCTTTTTGAAAGACAAGTGAAAAACGCACTCTTACCCCACCGGTGGGGTAAAAGTGCGCATCGGGTGGGGTAAGAGTACGCATTTATCCAATCATGTGCTTTAAGTATGTATTAACACAAATAAGAGTTGATAACATCTAATTGATGTTTAATGAACATATATTAGGGAATGTTTAAAGATTACGTAACCCTTAAAGGGGGAGGGGGTCCTAAACATGTGCACTTTCATACGAAAAACCATTGTTTTTTATATATACAAAAAAACTACAGAGGTAAAAATATATATCAGGTTTCGCGTGGCGTATACAAAGGCATTTTCCTTAAAGAAAGTCCACTAATCACGTAACGTAAAATTTGGCTATTTCATCACCCCCCCCCCCCCTATCTTACACTATTTGTATGACTCCTCTAAAAATTATATGGATCGTCACACATCTCGCAACCCCTCCCAGCTAAACGTAATTTATGCGTAATTTATGAATGTTTCTTTTGAATAAATGAAATTATCATTTAGATGAAATTGTGTTTTCGTACTATGTTTAGGTGTATAACAAGTCCTTATACAATTTCATTATTTCGCTTCAGTGCTTTCTTCGCTAAGTCCTTTCTAACACCGAATTACTTCAACTTATCCTAAAAACTTGTGATAATTTCAAATTCTGTCCCTTTTTTCTTAGTTATGGATCTTTACGCTTTGGAAGCAGTCTTATTTCGGCCGGAGATACGGGTTTTACATCATAACTTGAAGATTCTTATGCGTACTCTTGCCCCACCGGTTCCTGCGTACTTTTACCCCAAAGTCCCAAAAGTTATTCAAGTAGTGGTTTTGACTTCTTGGAAAACCAACCGGATTGATGTTCTGTACCATAAAGTACTTTATACAATAGGTTATCGAAATGGTATAATGTTCACCTGATTGAACGTATATATGGTAATGAAATACTAGTTGCGGAAATCCAATTATTTTTAGCAAAATGACCAAAAAGTTAACTAACTCCATGTCTCCCTTGTTGTTTATTCAAATCGTTTACAATTACACATGATAATAGTTGACCAGAATACCTGTCAAGTGATGCAGTGCTGCTAGTTTATCTTTTTTTATTACTTCAAAAAATCAAAAACGTACTCTTACCCCGCGCGCACTCTTGCCCCACTCTACTCTAGATTTTATTCGCGTTCAACTTATAGCGCATCATTGCGCATGTAGTACATATTGTTTGCGCTATACAGCGCACCAGATGCGCTATTCAGAGCACCAGATGCGCAGTAATAAAACTTGCGACTAATAGGAGAAACATTGAGTTTCGCGAGTTCAAAATTTTTAGCTCCACAAATAATATCTGTTTAGATAAATATATAGAAGCTAAATAAATGAATGAATATCTAGCAGAACAATCTTCAAATTCAATTGAACGTTGGAATTGCTTAGAACATTTTTACACGAATGGTGTTTGGCAATGAAGTCACCAATAAGGGTTGCATTGCATTGAAAAGGAAAATAGGCAACGATAGAGGAAAATTGCCCAAAGTTTGTTTCTACAGAAACAGGTTTAAAAACTTTGAAACGAATTGAATAATGCATGTTTGATACGTCTATTAATAATGACAATCATTAAAGGATACCAGGAAAATCCAGCTTTCCACGCTAGCCATAATGGCGGCTGCTATAAATAAATGTGACAGTAACTGCAAAACTGTGTGACGGTGTGCAAAACTGTGTGAAGATTTCGGGCGAACACTCCAGTTCGTTCGAATCACGCCGGGGACTAAGACAGACAAAAGACATGCTTGTGGGCGGAAATGAGCGCGACAAGGCCCGCCTGGGAAGCAGTGTTACGATAGACGGAGATACCTTCGAGGTGGTCGAGGAATTCGTCTACCTCGGATCCTTGCTAACGGCTGATAACAATGTTAGTCGTGAAATACGAAGGTGCATCATCTGTGGAAGTCGGGCCTACTGCGGGGTTCAGAAGAAACTGCGATCAAAAAAGATTCGCCACCGCACCAAATGTGTGATGTACAAGACGTTAATAAGACCTGTTGTCCTCTACGGATATAAAACATGGACAATGCTCGAGGAGGACTTGCAACCACTCGGAGTATTCGAGAGACGGGTGCTGAGGACCATCTTTGGCGGTGTGCAAGAAGACGGTGTGTGGCGGCGAAGAATGAATCACGAGCTCGCCCAGCTCTACGGCGAACCCAGTATTCAGAAGGTAGCTAAAGCTGGAAGGGTACGATGGGCAGGACATGTTGCAAGAATGCCGGACAGCAACCCTGCAAAGATGGTGTTCGCTTCCGAGCCGGCATGTACGAGACGGCGTGGAGCGCAGCGAACGAGATGGGCAGACCAGGTGCAAAACGACTTGGCGAGCGTGGGGCGTATTCGAGGATGGAGAGTTGCGGCCTCGAACCGTGTATTGTGGCGTCAAGTACAGTGTTATCTGTTTAGATGTAGACTAAATAAATTAATATACTGAAAATAAATTCTTTTCCTAGTCGCTATAATCAAGCACGTATCTCAAGCATACCACATAGTTATATAGTTGCATGATTGAGTGTTTGGTTTTGATAAAATATCGAAAAAAAATTATGCCTAAAAAAGGTGGTAGAAAAGATATTTTAGTTATAAGATAAAGATTGTCGCTGTCGTCGCTGTTCGGAACATCTTTTGCTGGCGAAGATAGGGTGCTAAATGTCAATGAAGGAAAAATACATACGATTTGACAGATTGGTACCACACATGTTTGGGACAGCAGAACAAATGGAACCGAAGCGACAATCTTTATCTTGTAACTAAAATATCTTTAAGGAGTAGTTAATTAACACTGTTGTTTACATTTAGAATCAAATCCATATGTCGCACATATCGGGGTAGGGTTTTACTGTTCCGCCTTCTTCCCCTGTCGGAGTGGCCTGTAGTACACAAAAGTCTTCTCCATTCAGCTCGGTCCATGGCTGCACATCGCGCAACCACGCAGTCTGCCTTCTTGTTCCCGTCGGATCACCACAGTCTTCCGATTTTCACGGTGTGAATGATGGATGGTTCTCCCAAAAGCTGATGCAATTCGTGGTTCATTCGCCTCATCCACGTCCGCCATCTGAACCCCGCCATAGATGGTACGCAGCTCTTTCCTTTCGAAAGCTCCCAGTACGCGTTACTCCTCTTCGAGCATTGTCCAGGTCTTGTGTTCGTAGAGAACTACCGGTCTAATAAACGTTTTGTAGATAGTCAGTTTGGTACGGCGGCAAACTCTATTCGATCTTAGCGTTTTGCGGAGTCCAAAGTACGTACGATTCCCTGCCATGATGCGTCTCCGAATTTCTTTGCTGGTATCGTTATCGGGGGTCACGAGTGAGCCCAAGTACACGAAATCTTCAACCACCTCGATTTCATCACCGATAGACCGATAGAAACTCGTGATGGGTGCTCTCTGACCTCTCTGGAGCCTCTTCCTATCATGTACTTCGTCTTTGACGTGTTGATGACTAGTGCAATTCATTTAGCTTCGCTTTTCAGTCTGATGTAGGCTTCCTCCATCCTCTCAGAGTTACGTGCCATGATATCAATGTCGTCGGCGAAACCAAATAACTGGACGAACTTCGTGAAAATCGTACCACTCGTGTCAATCCCTGCCATTCGTATTACTCCCTCCAAAGCGATGTTGAATAGCAGACACGAAAGACCATCACCTTGCCGTAGCCCTCTACGCGTTTCGAAGGGACAAAAGACGTTCAAAAAAGACTTCAAAAGGGCCCTACTAACCGCCACGTTTTGCCTTTTTGACAAAGTTATACTGATCTGATACATATCTGATTACATTTACACTCTATTTAAACATTGAGTCGGATAACTTTTGTAAAAAAAATAGGACAGAATAGTTAAAGATACTTTTCGTTTTCTGTTAGATATTTCTAACAAGCCACTGAAGACGTAGGGGAAAAACTGGCCAAACTTATTTTTTGATATGCAAAGAATGTTTAAGCCAAATTTGAGCATAATCAGTCATAAAAAACCTCCCTGGCAATAATAGAACAAAACCTGCTGAATCCGTCATTCCCCTATTATAAAAGAAAAATAAATACGCATTTGTCGACATTATATAGGGGAACGGTTCGCCACTTCATCTCATAGCTCCTATTTCCATCCCATCAAAACAAAGCAATGGAAAGAAATTTGGTTTGTTTATTATTTTTGTGATTTTTTTCAGCAGTTAGCACGCATGTTGACAAAAAAGCGACAAATTTAGTGCCGTATTTCTTTGTTTAGTGATGAGATGGATATATGTACAGTGAGATGGAGATCGGAACAGTTCCCCTAGTAAGCGTTAACAGAAAAATGTGTATAACATAACGAATTGAAAATAGCTTTATGATTTTGTTCAGCGGCCCAGCCAAAAATTTTGGGTTCACTCTTGCACTTAGAGTTATATTTTTTTAAGAGAAAAATTATCCCTAAAACACTAAATCGATTTGAAGCGCAGCTAAATTTCAACCAATTGAACTGAAATTTTCACCAGAAGTCTATCTTAGCATAAGAATTGTGAATACCAGTAGACCTGTCGATTTCAGGAAACTTTTTGAAATTTGAACAGATCTAGTGGGCAGGTTGTATTCTTGGCATTTCTGCAATACTTGACGTACGGCGAATACCTGATCTGTGGTAGAGCGTTCACCCATAAATCCCGCCTGGTACTGCCCCACGAACTCTCTTGCAATTGGTGTTAGTCGGCGGCATAAAATTTGGGAGAGTACCTTGCAGGAGGCGTTGAGCAATGTGATTGCGCGGTAGTTGCTAAATCCAGCTTATCGCCCTTTTGTAGATGGGAGACACGACACCTTCCATCCACTCCTGCGGCAGAGCCTCATCCTCCCAAACCTTGGAAATTACCCATTGCAGCGCTGTAGTCAGTGCCTCACCACCGTGTTTAAGCAGCTCCCCTGGTAGTTGGTCAACTATAGGGGCTTTGTTGTTTTTCAGCCGGCCGATCTCCTCCTGGATTTCCTGAAGATTTGGAGCCGAAAGTCGTATGTCCTGCGCGCGTGCCCAGGTTCATTACCATACCGCCACCGTTGCCTGCCACATCGCCATTCAGGTGCTCTTCGTAGTGCTGCCGCCACCTTTGGATCACCTCACGCTCGTTCGTAAGAAGGTTCACGTTCATGTTGCTGTACATGTAAAAGGGTATGAACCACAAATTGTACCAGCTGTTGGGAGAACCATTCATTGTTCACACCGCGCACATTGGACAACGGTGGTGGACGGTATATTTAACTTCACTCAAGGTGCGGGTTGGTTAGTTTCCATCGTCCGCTGAACTGACGTAGTCAACTCTTCTGCTTCCTACAGCCTCACTGCCTTGACTTGATTCTTACTGCTTATGTTCTCAGCGCCATTAAATTTTCCACCTTTCGATCGCCATATGTTCATATGCAAGGAGGCTCTCATCCTTATCCCTGCACAGTGGACACTGGCGTTTTTTTAACGGTACTGTTCCATCTCCTCGCACTCTTCTCCCAGGCAGCTTTGCTTCTCATGGAAGGGGTGGATCTGCTGTCTCTGTTCCCGTCTATTGCGTTCTACGTTCTTCCGGGTTCTTTGCTGAAGCGCGACTGTCCACGCTGCGTCCTTCTTCTTCCGAATCTGTATGCACTCTTCGCCGAACCAACTCTAGTAGATGGTATGATTACCTGTAAACGTTCACACCATTATTGATCCCTTCTAACACTCCTCCTGCGACGCTACGATGCCGAATCTGCTGTCTTTCAGCACATCGACAAGGATCCGTGTGCTCCCAATGAGGTTGAAAGGTTTGCAATTCAACGAACCGAACTTTCGATTCCAAGTTTCACTGAAATTCGTAGTTTTTAAATATGCGCCCTCATAACCACCTTGTTGTACCAGCGCCCCCTTTAAAAATAGGCGACTAAGTAGCTCATATTTTACGACGACAGGGCTGTCACACAATCAGTGGCGGAAACTTTTGCCCCCGAAGAGAACCCCGCAATGTCTCAATGTCGTGTTCGAACTTCTGCTCGGAGGTGAAGAGAGCACTAGCTTTAGCGTGGTGAAGAAATGTAGGGAATTAAGACATCGCCATCACCCCGACCGGGTTCAATGTGGCATGTTACGATCGATGAGCCACTTTATTTCCACCACCAAGATCAATGCGGTGGTCTCTCGACCCGGCATCGCAGTTTTGCGGAAGCAATCCAAGAAACTGGCAAGCCGGTGATTATACATCTTCGCCGAGTGGAGTCGGATGGTGGGGGAGTTGAGAAAAAGATTTATGGCTGACGATGTTGATTCTTCTTCGGGCTGCCAACCAAACCACCACTGCCTGGTGAAGTTCCGGCCGTCGATTCCGTTCACCGACAGCAGCGAGACATTGCACGGCGGGATGGGGATGTGTGTTTGCTCGTTACGGGATTTGAAAATCGCTTTTTTAAAGTTTGTCCCAATTGACAGCTGGAGGAATTTATTGCGCTGATGCCTCAGCCGGGCCCGCTCGGAGCACGATGCAGAACCGAATGGATCGGAAAATGGGAAAAAGGATTCCTCACGGGACAGCTGGAGACAGCCAAAACGAATTGTTTTGAGTTGGGGCTTTAAGTAGGGTTGGTGGCTGTGAGCAATTAATGCGATACTAGGTGTGTTCGATTTGGAAATATAATATTTGGTGGAAATTGAAATAATTTTGTCTTTCATGTCCACAAAATGCAATAGGAATATTGTGTGAATCAATTTGAGTTTTAAAGTGTTTTAATTGTTTTACACTAATGGCTCATCGGCGCATGTTATATTGGTATATTAGTAAGCTTAACCACCTTGTTGAACGCTCGTCATCGGCAGGTTAGTTATTATTTTATCAAAACCAAATCATTGAATGTGAACAGGGCGACTTTTAACTTTCTAAGTTGGGCAATCAGCGGAAAATGTTATTTTTGTTATAATTCAGAAACTGCTATTGGCATTCTATGATCTATGATTAATCACTAATGCTCTGCTTATTGCCCCAGCTCAAAAAATGGATTACGCCAGGGCTCGGGTTTGGAAGTTAGATCACACCGTGAAATATTACGAAAAAGGGATCTAACAGCATTACGGGATTAAGTCAGAATACAGTGGTCTTTCCCCGTTACTGTTGTGTCTATATACATGCCAAATGGGAAATTCTCCGTTCTCCAGAAAAAGCTAGCGAAGATCCTCAAAAGGCTGCCGGCGCCTGCAATCGTCCTGGAAGACGTGAAAGTCTACCACCATTCCTGGGGTAGCCAATCTAACACCACCGGTGGCAACATCGTCTTCAATCCAGCAACCGATGCTGGTTTCATCATGCTCAACGATGGCTCACCCTCGTTCCGGAGAGGACTCGCGGAGTGAGCCATCGACATCTCGTTAGCCTTGTGCTCTGTCGTGGGTAGGATGATCTGGTCTATGGGCGGGGACCCAAGAGAAAGCGAACAAGCACTGATCCTCGTGGCGCACGATATACAAACCATCAGAGATCTCTAGCAGGCAACAGTGGGTCTATGAGCGAGCACACTGGGACAACTATAAACAAGAAATGTGCCAAAATCCATCAACAACGGTTATCGAGTTGTCTAAGGTGATAATCCGACAGCTAATAACTTCATTTCTAAATTCAGCTAATTTAATTAACAAAAATGGTACTCTCTTGAATTCTGTTCAGCAGACTGCGTTCGTTAGCGAAGACCTTCGTTGGTGAACATCAAAGCGTTTTTCGAGAATGATTATCAACAACGGACCAGTCTTTTACTCTGCGACAAATCCTTGATAAATTCCGGGAATATAACTTTTCGACTCATCATCTGTTTGTGGACTTGAAGGCAGAGTTCAACTCAGTAAAACAGAACTAACTGTGGCATACAATGCTAGAACATGGATTTCCGGCAACGTGTTTAAATCAAGCGTCAGTGTTCCTTTTTGGACCACCCTAATAAAACCAATTTCCAGAGCAGTGCTTCGGTTTTGCAACAGCTTGAAACTATATTTATTAATTTAAATACAACAAACAAAACGAGATACAAGTTTCACTATTACTTTTCTTTTCAGGTATTTCCAATATAATTACTCACATTTTATAGTTTTTCAGTAATGTTTCCCCTATCGGTATAGCTGCTTACAGTTGAACTAACAGTGCTTTCCAACCTTGAATAAAATATGTTTATATTCAGTGTTTTCACGATTTTCACTGATAATCACCCTTACCTCTGATATGCTACGATTGCAATGAATTATAATGCGGATTTGATTTAATTATTTTATGCTTCAAACGACTTCAAAATTCTCCATTGTCCATTGCTCACTACTTAATCAATATGATTTTCCTCCTACATGCTTATGTTTTCCTTGCGGTTTATTTTTGTTTACCTTTTTTCTTCCGCTCACATACTCACACACACACTAACGCCCATACTGCTACACGCTAATCTGAAACAACCCAGTGGCCGGGGCGATTCTACCCGGATTTCTTCGATATTAGCGGTTGTCAAAATCTGTGTATTTCAACAAAATGGATCTGAGTCAGACGAACCCGAAATCTGGGTAAATGGGGACTTAAATATTTTCGGATACAACAACATGGCGCCGGCGTTGCATTCCGGAGAATATGTTGCAATTTTTCGCTGTATGCAGCAAAAATAAGGTAAGAATGGTTAAATTTATCAAGGCGGAGCATTGTCGGCACAGCCGGCAAATTATATACGTTGGGGGAAACTGTATTTATTAACATTTTTTATAAAATAAGAATATTCTGGAGCGAAAAGAGCTGGGTACCGGATACCCAGATGTTTTCGCTTGTACTGTTACCCAGATTTGAGTTTAGGTACCCGAACCCAAATTAGAGTAACCACGGTTTTGCTGAATTTGGGTCACTTTGATATAATTCTGGGTAGCTCCAGGTTAGCGTGTACCCTGCTGCTACCATTTTGCCTCGACAGCATCGGTTGTTTGCGAAGCGGATGTACCGTGCGCCGGCTGCGCACAACTCAGGGTTTCTCGATGCTGGGTGGTAGCGGTGCCAACATACCCCCCCCCTCTAGCACGGTGCCGCGGATCCAGCTCTTCCGCACTGCGTTGTCTGCGATGTACACCAGATCACCGCTTGCTAGTGGTGGCACGTCTGTATGCCACTTTGTCCACTGATTTATTGACGGCAAATACTCGGATACCCACCGAGCTCACAGTTTGACCGCCAGACGCTGCGAGCGCTTGTATCGGTCTCGAAGTGCTTCGGCTTTGTTCGTAGGTGAAACAGGATGGTCTTTACCGATCGTACCGACAGCACGAACAAAATCGTTTGGCGTCAACGCTTCTTCTGTTCCAGGTTCCAAGCCGACGTATGTTAAAGGCCGGGAATTGAATAAGTCCTCAGCCTTCGCAATCGTTGTCAACAACACTTCGTCGGTTATCGTTTTCCCGTCGTTCAGCACGATTAGTGCTGCCTTCAGGTACCGGACCAATCGCTCCCAAACACCACCCATGTGAGGTGCGCTGGGCGGGTTGAAATTCCAGCGGGTTCTGGAATCCGTGAACTCGTCTTCGCACTCGCTGCCGATCTGCTGTACGATTGTCTTGCTCGCTGCTTGGAAGTTCGTGCCGTTGTCTGAGTAAAACTCTAACGGCTTTCCTCTACGGCACACGAACCGTCGTATCGCCATCAGACACGCTTGAGTCGTCAAGCTGTGAGCGTACCTTATCTCCGATCTGCTTCCAACCGTGACAGTAAGCGGCCCACAGTAGTCCACGCCGGTATGGCTGAACGGTGGCAAATGCGGTATTATTTACGCGCGATTTCGGTAGTGGAGCCATCCTTGGGTTTGTCGGTCGACATTTCTGCACCTTACACCAGACGCAGGCTCTCCCAATCCTCTTCATCTCTACTCGCATGTTCTCTACGTAGAAGCGCTGTCGAATTTCATTGACGGCAGTCTCTACATTCCCGTGAGCTACCCGCTGGTGATAGTACTCAAGCAGCTTGTCGGTCAATGGGTGCTTTTTCGGCAAAATAATCGGGAATCGCAGCTCGAATGGCAGCGATGATCCTTGCGCTATTCTGCCCTCCATCCGTAGTACGTCTACGGTGTCCAGGAAAGGACTCAGGGCGTACATGCTGCTTGTCTTCTCCACTTGATGGCGCTGCTGGTACGGCAGCTGCTGGTTCTTTTTGAGCACGCGAATCTCGTCCACAAAGCAATCACCTTGAGCCGATCTCCAAAGATACATCTCCGCCTTCTGGTACTCGTCTCGCTTCAGCGGCACTATTTTCGTTCGCACATTTTCTTTGACCACGCTCCTAATTCTTGTAGCGGCCGGAACGGCCTCGATTTCCAGCCCATCTCGTTTCCTTCTGCAGTTCGATGCGAATCGGTAGACACACGCCACCGTCCACCACCTTCCACTTAGAAAACCGCAGCAGGTCTATTCGGATTCGGTTACTGACATCTCATGGAAGTGCAGGCACACACGGGTTTCCTCGATGATGTTCGGTGTGACTATTTCTTGCGCCGGCCAACAGCTCTCCGGCTGGTACAGTATGATCGCAGGCTGGGCGTATTATCCCACTTTGTCAACGCATCGGCTACGTTGGACTTCGTTGGAGCCCAATTCCATTCTGCAAGCCTCGCTAGGCTATGGATTTCACCTTTCCGAAACGCCACGAACTGCTTATACCGACGGTGGTCGGAGTGAATCCACGACAGCACAGTCTTCGAGTCAGACCACATGAAATGCTGCTTCACCTCTAGTGAAAGGATTTCGCCGACGGAATTTGCCAACCTTGCTCCCAAAACCGCCGCAGCTCCAGACGTGGTATTGACATGTGTTGCAACGGTGCCACCTTGGACCTCGATATCATGAGCGAACACAACCGTCTGGTGGCTTTCTCTATACGGATGTACGCTGCGGCGCCGTACGCGTCCTGGCTTGCGTCTACAAATACATGCAGTTGCAAGCTGTCATATTTCAGCGAATATCCGCCACAAAAATAGTAGCGTGAAATGCGGACTTCATCGACTTCCAGGAGCCTTCGGATCCAATTATTCAATTTCTCCGCGGACTCATCGCCGATCCGCTGGTCCCACTCACATCCGCTACGCCACAAATCTTGGATCAGCAGCTTCCCGTAGAAAGTGAAAACAGACAGCAGTTCTAACGGGTCGAAAAAGCTCATCACGCAGCCTAACAGGATCCTTTTCGTTGGTAGTTTCTCGCCGGACAAGAACGGCACCAGATCGTCTCTTGGTTTGGTGGAAAACGAAAACTCGTCACTCGCAGAGCTCCACACGATCCCCAGAACTCGCTCGAATCCGGACTCCTTATCTTCGTTAAAACGTACGCACTGATCCTTTTTACGTTCTCCCATAGCCTTCAGGAAATCTTCGGAGCTAGAGACCCAGTTACGGAGCTCGAAACCGCCTCTGGAGTGGACGTATCGTACATCTTGTACCCGTTTCACAGCTTCCTCGATCGTGTTCGCGTTATCAAAGTAGTCGTCGACATAGTGGTTTTAACGATGGCCTCCTTCGCGTTCAGGTTTTTTACGAACTGCGCCGAACACGGTGAATTCGTTGACCCGAAGGTCGCCACGTCCATTACATACACAGTTGGCTTCTCTGACGTATCGTTCCGGAATAGGAATCTTTGTGCTCGCTTATCTTCTTCTCTAATCCGCAGCTGATGGTTCATTTCATTTCATTTATTTAGTCTACATCTAAACAGATAACACTGAATCAACAATTTGACGCCACAATACACGGTTCGAGGCCGCATCTCTGCATCCTCGAATACGCCCCACGCTCGCCAAGTCGTTCTGCACCTGGTCTGCCCATTTCGCTCGCTGCGCTCCACATCGTCTCGTACCTGCCGGATCGGAAGCGAACACCATCTTTGCAGGGTTGCTGTCCGGCATTCTTGCAACATGCCCTGCCCATCGCACCCTTTCGGCTTTAGCTACCTTCTGGATACTGGGTTCGCCGTAGAGTTGGGCGAGCTCATGGTTCATTCTTCGCCGCCACACACCGTCTTCTTGCACACCGCCAAAGATGGTCCTAAGCACCCGTCTCTCGAATACTCCGAGTGCTTGCAAGTCCTCTTCGAGCATTGTCCACGTTTCATGTCCGTAGAGGACAACCGGTCTTATTAACGTCTTGTACATGACACATTTGGTGCGGTGGCGAATCTGTTTTGACCGGAGTTTCTTCTGGAGCCCGTAGTAGGCCCGACTTCCACAGATGATGCGCCTTCGAATTTCACGACTGACATTGTTATCAGCCGTTAGCAAGGATCCGAGGTAGACGAATTCCTCGACCACCTCGAAGGTATCCCCGTCTATTGTAACACTGCTACCCAGGCGGGCCCTGTCGCGCTCGGTTCCACCCATAAGCATGTACTTTGTCTTTGACGCATTCACCATCAGTCCAACTTTTGTTGCTTCACGTTTCAGGCGAGTGTACAGTTCTGCCACCTTTGCAAATTTTCGGCCGACAATGCCCATGTCATCCGTGAAACAAATAAATTGACTGGATCTGTTGAAAATCGTACCCCGGCTGCTACACCCGGCTCTCCGCATGATACCTTCTAGCGCAATGTTGAACAACAGGCACGAAAGTCCATCACCTTGTCTTAGTCCCCGGCGCGATTCGAACGAACTGGAGTGCTCGCCCGAAATCTTCACATAGTTTTGCATACCATCCACCGTTGCTTCGATCAGTCTGGTAAGCTTCCCAGGGAAGCTGTTCTCGTCCATAATTTTCCATAGCTCTACGCGGTCTATACTGTATGCCGCCTTGAAATCAACGAACAGATGGTGCGTTGGGACCTGGTATTCACGGCATTTTTGAAGGATTTGCCGTACAGTAAAGATCTGGTTCGTTGTCGAGCGGCCGTCAACGAAGCCGGCTAGATAACTTCCCACGAACTCATTCACGACGGAAGATGATCTGGGGTATCACTTTGTAGGCGGCATTAAGGATGGTGATCGCTCGAAAGTTCTCACACTCCAGCTTGTCGCCTTTCTTGTAGATGGGGCATATAACCCCTTCCTTCCACTCCTCCGGTAGCTGTTCAGTTTCCCAGATTCTGACTGTAAATTTGTGCAGGCAAGTGGCTGGCTTTTCCGGGCCCATCTTGATGAGCTCAGCTCTGATACCATCCTTACCAGCTGCTTTATTGGTCTTTAGTTGTTGGATGGTATCCTTAACTTCCCTCAAGGTGGGGGCTGGTTGGCTTCCAACGTCCGCTAAACTGACGTAATCATCTCCTCCGCTGCCTTGACTTTCACTGCCTGTACTCTCGGCGCCATTCAAATGTTCCTCGTAGCGGATGGTACATCTCTTTTATATCTGCTCCGAAACCAACTTCTCGCTTCCGAAACTTACAGATCACTGCCGGCAAGGCAGTAAGCATATCCGGATCCTTCAGCAACTTTGAGCTGAGCGACACTCCTCTCACTTCCGCTCTGGCGTCCCACACCAGCCGATACTTCTTTTTTCTTGAATTGTAGACGATGTTAAGTGAGACATACCACACCTTGCTGCAATCCAATGCTATCAGCTCTGTCTCTGTCGCTTCTTGCGCGTAGCCTTTAACGAGGAGATCGGCGATCATGATTCGAACTCTGGCATACAGCTCGGGATCCTTCCTCAGGCGTTTCTCCAGACACGCCAGTCGCTTGACCCCCATAGGGTAGCTGTCGGGAAATTCGGTTTTGTCGTCCTTCCATAGTAGACCCGTTTCAAATCGATGACCGATTCTTCTAGTAGTCTTCTTCAAAATCTCCTTTGCTTTTCTATCTTCTTTTGGCTCCGGGAGCAAGGCGATGGAAATGCCGAACTCCTCCAGCGTGTAATGACTCTTCAAGAGATCATGCAACTCTTGATTTGATACCAAGCTACATGAATGGTATCCGACGATTCCGTTGTTCGCATTCTCCGATCCTGTCGGCCCATATACAGACCAACCTAGCTTCGACCTAACGGCTATCGGCTCCACTGGTCGACCAATTCGCGACTCGAGCGGCGCGTAAAGGTGAATATCCTTCAGCCCGATTAAAATCTGTGGAGCGGCGTGCTGGACATCTGCGATAGGCAGACCTTGGAGGTGCGCGTATTGCTTCACTACTTCCGAAACAGCTACCGTGTGCCGTGATAGCTTCAAGCTATCGACCGTATGGGCGCTTTTGATTGCAAAACGTTGTGCAGATCCTTTCGCGGAGAAGAACAGACTAACGCACTGCGAATCCTTTTCAATCCGAGAAACTGTGGCGGTCCACGTTACTCGGAGCGATTGTGTCACACCTCGGACTCTTAGCTGATTAACCAGTCCCATTTCGACAAGCGTATACGATGATCCTTCATCCAGAAATGCGATAGTGTTCACCGCATGTTTTCCGCGTCACGGTAGGCTTTGGATGCACTATGTGGACACTGCAATTCAGTCCTTCGGCTGGTCTCTGACGTAAATGAAGCAGTGGGTTGTGTCGCTCCTTACAGCCTTCGACGTTGCAACGGAACCTTAGTTTGCAGCTGGCAGTTCCGTGCTCGTTTAAACAAAGTTGGCACAGATGGAAGCGCACGGCTTCCCATCGTTCCTCGAGTGGAAGTTTTTGAAATTCGAATGCTCCAATTCCGCAATCTTCCTTGTTCCGCTTTTCGAGGTTTCCAATTTGACACCACCGACAGCTCCTTTCAACTTCGTTTTTCCATTGTCCGTTTCCGTTTTCCGCTTTAGTTTCAACTGCTGCAGCTTCTCTTCCAACTCCGTCCGCTTTTCGTCCAGTTTCCTCTGGTGAGCTTCTTCTTCGGCGATCTTCTTTTCCATTTGTGCCTTTTCGAACTCCAGTTCCATGTCCCGTTTTTCTTTTTCCAGCTGCTGGCGCATCTCAAACAATTCCTGTTGACCCTCCAGGCGCTTCCGATGCGAAATCTTCTCTCTTTACAGTTCCCGCTTGTGCTTCTTCTTCTCCTTTTCGAGCTTCTTCAACTCCTCTTGTAGCTCGGAAGAACCGGAGTAAACACTTTCACCTCCACTGCACTTTTGACAGAAATTTCCTTTACTTCTGCTGTGACGCCAACACAGCCGAAATGGTACCACTGTTGGCAGTTGTCACAAAAAATCATTTGGGGCTCTGCATCATCCGGACGATCACAAGCCAACTAAAACCTGTTTAATCAGGACTTTACATATATATAATTATACAATTTTCAAGTTTGTTCTTTTTTGGACCACTCTAATAAAACCAATTTCCAGAGCACTGCTTCGGTTTTGCAACAGCTTGAAACTATATTTATTAGTTTAACAAAAAACAAAATGAGATACAAGTTTTACTATTACTTTTCTTTTCAGGTATTTCCAATATTATTACTCACATTTTATAGTTTTTCAATAATCCTCTGTTTTCCCTATAGGTATAGCTGCTTACAGTCGGACTAACTAACAGTGCTTTCCAAGATCATGAATAAAATATCTTTTTATTCGGTGTTTTCACGATTTTCACCTCTGATATGCTACGATTGCAATGAAATATACTGCGGATTCGATTTTATTATTCTATGCTTCAAACGACTTCAAAATTCTGCACTGTCGATTGCTCACTATTTATTGTCGGCGTAGCACCAACTTAGAATTCGGAAGTCCGGACTTCCGAACCGAACTTTCCTCCGAAGTTTTATCTGTCAAACTAATGGATGCGTTGTTTAGCGCATATTTAGGGGAATCCAGCGCACTACTTCCGAAGTTGGGAAAGTTGCCTGTATCTGGAGAAAAATCCAACTTCGGTATAAAAAGCGGTATAAATTTAGTCCGGATACACAATAATCGATATAATTTTCCTCCTTCCTACTTATGTTTTACTTACGGTTTATTTTTGTTCACCTTTTTCCTCCCGCTCACATACTCACACACACACACACTAACGCCCATACTGCTACCCTGCACGGAAGAAAAAAAGTACCCAGCGTTGAGTTTTTTTGAACTCATTTTTTGAAGTGAATTAAACTTACATTTGGGTAAATAAATTTTCCCTTGGGTACTTTTTTAACATGGGAGTAAAGGCAAATTACTTCGACCCTACTTACACAATTTTGCCTTCCCGTACGGATGTTCGAGGTTGGGTGAATTAAACTCACTATTGGGTAGTTTATTTCTTCCGTGTGCTGCTACCATTTTGCCTCGACAACATCGGTTGTTTGCGAAGCGGATGCACCGTGCGCCGGGTGCGCACAACTCAGGGTTTCTCGATGCTGGGTGTTAGCGGTGCCAACAGTCAGAATATCTGGTGAGACATCAAATCAATTCTTGATGTTAGATGGATTGAAGCAGGGTACTCTCTAACCTGTTATTAAAAATAGCTCTAGAAGGTGCAATTCGAATATCTGGCATGCAAAGAAACGGATCCATCATCAACAAGTCTCACATGCTCCTTGGATTTGCGGATGACTTCGGCATAATTGGTGTTGATCGCAGAGCAGTGGAAGAGGCTTTCGTGTCTTTTAAGCGGGAGACTTAAATAATAGGGCTGATAATAAACCCTGTCCGGAAGAACCCGGAAGAGGCCGCAGGCTTCGTGGAAGGTCGCGTACACGATGGCTTTTTGCAGTTGAAGAGGACCTGAGGGCGCTCAATGTTCAGGGCGACTGGAAGCGATTGGCCCAGGATCGAGTCCAGTGGAGAAGGATACTCCATTCGGCGTAGGTTCATCGAAGAGCTGTAGCCCATCAATCGGCAAAAAAAACTCTGTCAAAACTAAATACTTGGTGGGTGGCAAAGAACGGGGCAGTACAAATGGTGTTGGTCCCGAGGTTGAAATGGATGGGATGCAATTTGAGGTTTTCGAAGAATTCATATATTTAACACTCATTACATGTAATAATGACGTTAGCCGCGATATATACAAGTTTTGGCTGCTAGTAGGACTATTAGGCGGCGTGATGGAAAATGGTGAATTGCGCAGACGCATGAATCACGAGTTGTACCAAGTGTACAAAAATGCAAACTTCGGCAGGATGATAAAATACGGGACAATACAGTGGGCTGGACATGTAGTGCGTATACCGGGAGAGAGACCAGAAAAAGTGATGATTGGCAGAGAACCTAAAAGAGGACGCCGGGGTAGACCCCGCACTCGCTGGCTGGTAAGTAAGTACACCAAAACAGCGGATGGCAGATTTTAATACAGTTTCGCATTTATTTATTTATTTATCAGGCTAAGGCCGGAGTGGCCTGTGCTGCACATAAAAGTCATCTCCATTCAGCTCGGTCCATAGCTGCACTTCGCCAACCACGCAGTCGCATAAGAAACATAAGAAACATTTTAAATACAACCCTTGTACTGAAATCTTATAGATTTGTATTATTTTTTACAGCAACTGTATAAAAAGCTTACATTTATTGAATTATGCAGAATTTGTTATGCAAAGATTTTCTACAATAATTGTTAGATTCGCATTTTAGGTGTAAGTTCCAAACGTCATCAGTTGATTTTCTGTGCATTTACAGCTGACCTGGCTTTATTGGAACTGCAACCGGTTAAATTATACTTGATGAAAATTATTAATCCCAATTCAACGACTTCAAAATTGAATACATCATTGGTTACGTAGATCCAGTTGTCAACGAGAATCCCATTAGCGCCAACATATCACATCCTGAAGCAACGGAAATTTAATTTAAGCCTGAAAAATGACCCTACAAACGGCTATCACTCGAGAAGACCGACGGATCACTTAAGGTTAATGGAGATACAACAAGGGGCACACTGTTGAAGCCATTTAGAAACCGATAGCGGAAAAAAAACCAACCTCCTCTGGGGGTAAACCGTCATTCAAACCCCATCGGGAAATGGTTTCTTATTGCGCTCGTTAATAGTTATTGACGGCTTAATGGGTCTTCTCTGTTTTCCACCCGGGGACGGTCGTCCTGGTCGCCACTTTTGACCCAAACAGAGCGCGGATAAAGCGATGACCGAATGTGAGAGTCAGTACCTACCTACTGCGAGATTAGGCAAGACCCCGTCAGCCCAGTTCGAACTGGTGGGATGCGAAAAAAAAGGCAAACTCGTGGGCGGCGACGACCGACATCCGAAAAGGAAATCGAAATAAAGTAGCAAGGATAATATCCATTTTTAAATTGAATCAAAAAGCGATTTCCGGCATCTGCCGACACGGCCGAGTGTGAGTGAGCGGAAAGGCCCGAAAGTTGGCTGCGTTCTGCTGAATACGAGGGGTTTTGGGCATAAATTTTTATTTCAATATGTCCACACGCCGTTTCGTATTCTCGGTGGACTTTCATTGGGGACCAAATGTTGCGAGCGATTCCCGAAACGATGGCTAATGGGGTGAGAACCATAAGTTGAAATTAGGGAAAGGTCATTCAGTCAATTTGAACGAGCTCGTGAATTAGTTGGGTTCACAACTTCTGGGCCACATTTTGATGCTCGGAACACTTTTCCTGACGCGTCGGAACGGTTCTGTAGGACAAAGTATTCATCGTAGCATATGTTACTTGGCGCGCCTTCAGCATCGAACGGTGAACGTGGTGATGATGGCAATGATGATTCCCTCGCTATGTATTTCATGTACAAGCAGCCGCTGCTCAGCAAGGCTTGGACTTGGACTGTTGCTCATCATACCGTGAAGCTGGTTGCGGTACGTAGTCGTCATTGTCGTCGTCGTCGTCGCTATCATCCGAACCGGCCCTATTCGAGAAACTTGCTCCTCGATGCAGCTGAAGTCAACGGTCCACATCTTCCAGTCATATAACTGGAAGGACGAATGAATGATGGAAAGCTGTTGAAACGTGCATGTTATGTGTTCCATAGAAACAGATTGTGCAACTTTCGCTCATCAGCTTACTGTTAAAATTTTTAGTTTGAAAAAGGATGAGTTTTTAAAGGGTTGAGTTTTATTGAGTGAAAAAGTTCGTGGATATGGAACAGTTGAAATGAATTAAACAGACATTGTAGTGGTAACTAGTTTGAACAAAAGGTGTACGACGCCCCGCCACTCCGTAAGCTTTTTTCATCGACACGCCGCTGTTTGAAATCTATACGCTGCTGTATTGCAACTTTCACGTTGGTCGAACAAATGTCGAACGCGAAAATGAGAGTGAATTGCAGATAAAAAGCAGAAGAATTTCTCGTTTAAAGGCAGAGAAAAATTTCGAAGGAAATCGAATGAATTTTCCGCGAAAATTATTGCTAATTTCCCGCAAAAAAAACAAAAAAAGGAGGAAAAATGTATCTTTTTTGTCTTTGTTACATCTAGAGGCCAGCGTCGATAGGGTCCAATCCTAGAACCGTTTGGATCAATCGGATTTCCCAAACCACTGCTATGCACCATTTGAAAAGACCGTTATATCCAGCGAGAAGCACTTTCTGTTTGTTTAATTTAACCAGAAAACAATTACATCAATAAATAGATCATCACTTAATTTGAATCCTCCACATTATGGTCAAGACCCCCGGAATCCAAATTTAAATCTACTCGCTTTTCCAAGGGCGGTGTGCGTTGTGCTCAATATGGTTGCAACGCACAACTATCATTTTCATTATTTCAGCTTTGCTGCATCTCAGCATGCGTTGCTTCCGTATTGAGTGATGTGCCCTTGAAAGAGCGAGTGAATTTCGCTTGTCGTTATACCACCTAGGGTAGAAGATCCAATAGTGGATGAATCAAGGAAGGAAGAACCACTCTTTCCATCCTTACACCAAGTCTGTAATTCATGGCACTTACCTTAATATCTATTCAGATTACGCCATTCATGATAACAAATATCATGATAAAGAGTGACTTGATGCCAATCTCCATATATTCGATTTTCTTTCTAATATTTAGTATGATAATTATCTCTATAAATAGTGTAATCTGAATAGGCTTTAAGAGTTCATTTGAAAGCACATCAATAATAAACGAAGTGTGGTCCAAGTGCAACACAATTCATCGTTGTTGGTGCAGTGTTCCAAAAGTTGCGGTAGTTTTCGTCTTAGACTCGCAACTATAGGACCACTACCGCAACTATCTGTTATCGAGGTCGTCGCTCCTGCTCGGGTATCGGAACTTGTACCCTTGTATTTCGATCACGATTTGAAAACATGTTGGTTAGATAGGCTTTTGTGAGGGTCTCGGCTTCGTTGCATGGACTATAAAGAAAACGCAGAACTCGTCTAAAATTAACTTCTGCTAAGATTTTTTTTCTTTGTTTTTGTCCTTCCGACTGGCTAAGACCACCGAAGGTCCATCTTGCCTTGCTAACATTTATACAAACTAAGCTTGATTTGAGTCTTGGTTTAAACATAGCCAAGCTAAACATTGTTACATGTTATAATTTTCAAAAGTAATACAACACAATTGAATCTTTTGATTGAGAAACTGCATATATCCATTTTTCACAATTCCACATGCACGACATACACAGTATTGGGCCATTTGGTCGAATTCCGATTGGCCATTTGGCCGAATAATTGAAAATGGGGAAGGGTCGTTCGGTTGCAACCCATTCCGCCGAAAGCCATTTGACTGAATACCATTAGGCCGAACAAATCATTAGACCGAAAGCCATCTAGCCGAAAATAATTTTGCCGAAAGAATCATTAAGCCGGAAGGGTCGTTTGGCCGAAAGGGACGTTTTGCCGAAAACGTCGTTTGGCCGAAAGGGTCATTTGGCCGAAAGGATCATTTAGCCGAAAGGGTCATTTATCCGAAAGGGTCATTTGGCCGAAAGGGCCATTTGGTCGAAAGGGTAATTTGGCAGGAAGGGTCGTTTGGCCGAAAGGGTCATTTGGCCGAATTGTTCATTTGAAAAGTGAGAAGTTAGGAATGAGAAGAGAGACGTCTCACTTATCACTTTTCATTGTTCTATTCTCACTGTAAAAAGTGCGAAACGCGAAATATGTAGTGACACGTCTCACTATTCACTTTTCACAGTGAGAAGTGAGAAATTACATCTCACTTCTCACTCCTCATTTCTCACTTCTTACTGTGAAAAAGTAGTAATGAGAAATGAGGATTGAGAATTGAGACGTCTCTTTTCTCGCTTCAAATTTCTCACTTTTTAAATAACCTATTCGGCCAAATGTCCTATTCGGCCAAATGATCCTTTCGGCCTAATGACCCTCTCGGCCAAATGACCATTTAGGTGAAACGACCGTTTCGGTCAAATGACCCTTTAGGCCAAATGACCGTTTTAGCCAATCGACCCTTTCGTCCAAATGAACCTTTCGGTAATACGACCCTTTTGGCCAAATGACCCTTTCGGCCAAATGACCCTTTCGTCCAAATGACCTTTTCGGTAAAACGACCATTTCGGACGAATGACCTTTTCGGTAAAACTACTATTTCGGACAAATAACCCTTTCGGCCAAATTACCCTTTCGGCCCTTTTGACCCATTCGGCCTAATGACCCATTCGGCCAAATGACCCTTTCGGATAAATGACCCATTCGGCCTAATGGTCTGTTCGGCCAAACAACTTTCGGCCTAGTGGCATTCGGGCAAATGGCTTTCGGCCGAATGGGTTTCGGCCAAACGACCCTTCCCCGTTGAAAATTAACATAGATTGTGATTAGTGAAAAGTGAGTAATGAAAAGTGAGAAGGTGGACTGATAAATTCGAAGTGAAAAGTGATCAGTGAGAATTGGAAAGTGAGTAATGAAAAGTAAAAAGTGAGAAGTGAAACTGAGAAGAGGAAAATGAGAAGTGGAAAGTGGTAAGAAAGAAGTCGCATATGTGTCACAGTGACTGGTATATGATAAGTGTGCTATTCGGGAAGTGCGAAAAGAAGTGTGCAGATGAGAACTGGAAAGTTAGAAATGAGACGTAATAAGATTCCTGATTCCCTCTTCCTTCTACTTTTTCTCTTTTTTTAATTTCTTTCCTATATTTCTTTTTTTCCTTCTTTCTTCTTTTTTTTTTCCTTCTTTCTTCTATATTTTTCCTTCTTTCATCTTCTTCCTTCCTTAGAAAGAAGTGACAGGCAAAAAGTAAAATATGAGAAGTGGTAATTGAGAATTGAGAAGTGAGAAGTGCTAAGTAAGAAGTGAATAGTGAGCAGTGAGGGGACAGAAGTGGAAGTGAAAAGTAAGAAGTAAAAACTGAGAAATGAAAAATTCGAAACGAGAAGTAAGAAGTGAAAATTGAGGAGAAGAAAGTTTTATTTATGATCTAAAAAATCGCCTCGATGATAATGATGGATTTTTATATTGTTAGCGTAATTTTAATTTGACTTTTTTGTGTAGTCTTTAAAAGTTTAAGCCTCAGCCTACAATACGCGTGATATAAATGATTTTTCACATATATATGAAATTTTGCAAGTTTCAAGCAAAGATTCTTAAGTGCAGTATCAAGTCTTATGGTAGATTGCTTAACTCGCGACTGAACTTTTGATATCGACGGAGTTTTGGACTTTGTAATGTTCGAACTTCATAGAAAAGTATGCTTACCAGTTGTAGTTGCAAAAACTTAAAGTTATATCAGCAGTTATTTTTTTTTAATTTATGTTTTTGCTGTATAGTAATGAAAAATTGTTGTATAAGTACATTTGTTTGTTTTTATTTTGTTTTTCATTTGTTTTTTATTTGTTTGCAAGTCTGATTTAATTGATCTTAGTTAATTATCTTAAAGATAAATCGTCCCGCTCAAACCTTTGTGGTATGTAGCAGGACTTTCATGATCATGAAGAAGTGAGAATTGAGGACCAAAAAGTGAGAAGTGATTAGCGAGCAGTACGAAGTGATAGGTGAGAAGTGAGGGGTGAGAGGTGACAAGTGAGAAGTGGGAATTGAGAAATAAATAGTGAGAACTGAGGACCGAGGAGTGAGAAGTGTGAAGTGGGATGTGCCTGGTGAGAAGTGAGATATGAGAATTGAAAATTGGGAAATAAATCCTTGTTCTTTCCAATTTCCCTCATTCCTCTTTTCTCTTCTTTTTTAATTTTTCCTTTTTTTGAATTCATCACCTGTCTTCTTATTTTTCCTTTTTTCTTCCTTCTTGTTTCTATCTTCTTCCTTCTTCGTCCTTTCTTCTTCTTTCCTTCATCATTCTTTGTCTTTTTTTATCTTCGTTCTTACTTCTATCTCCCTTTTCTTGATTCTTCTTATATCTCAACACTCCCTTCTCACTTCTCAACTCTCACAGCTCTCACATTCCAAATATAATTCTTCGCTTCTCGTTTCTTGCTTCTGTTTTCTTCACTGCTCACTTCCTACTTGTCATCTCGCATCTATCGCATCTCACTTATCATTACACACTTCCAGGCCTGGTAGCAGGTCACTTTTTAGTGACTTGGTCACTTTTTTCGGGCAAGTCACTAAAAAGTCTCGTTTTTCGACCTCAAGTCACTAAAGTCACTTTTTCACGCAAAAAGTCACTATTTTCAACTATTTTGAAACTATTGACTAAGATTTATGAATGAAGCTCTATGTATCCGTCGGATGATGCTTTGTTCATGGCGGAAATGAAACGACGGATCTTGGGAAAACTCTGATTGCTCTGAAACTTCGCCAGCCATTTTACTCGCTGCTCTTATTTGCATTTCACCAGTAGCTAATTGAAGGTGTTTTACGTCAGAATTCATGAATTGGTATATGGTCAAGCAAGCAGGAGACCTGACTATTTGGATGTTTTTAACTATAAGACTTTCTACAGAAAGGGAAGGTGGGGAGACTTGATTCCTTGAGAGACTTGACCCCTTGGGAGACTAGCGTATTTTTCTAATAAATCTTCTATACAAATGATCGTTATGTGGCGAGTTATTTTTTGGATTGACAATCTTATTTACTCTATTATTTACTGTGTTTTGTCCCTCCTGAAGATTTTTTTAGCTGCTGCGAAAAATTTGAACAACTCCTCCCAACAATGACCAAATGCTATCATTTTTTCACAGCACAAAGCCATCAGTGTGCTAAATTGTTTTTACTAATAAAAATTCCTACATTCCATTACAATTTCAGGATATTTGGATTTACAATTGTTGCCCGAATATGAGGAGACTTGATCTCTCATTAGTCACACATAATATTGGCGAGAAAATTCAAGAAAATATAAATTGCGCTAAAGCGGATATTTTTTTTGTAGATATAGATGTAATGAAGGGTCCCCTCGAAAAAAATATTTATTGAGTAGATCTCATTTAAAGGGGATTAAGACTCCCCAATTTTGAAGATTGCATGCGCTGTCGAATTCCATAGCAAAAATCATTCATGAATATACACAAGTGCAAGTCGAAAAATCTGCGTTTTTTGGAGGAAAACATTAAAAAGTTCAGGGAGCACTTTTCTACTTTAATGAAAGCAAGTTCTTGGAGAAGGAACAATACCCTCCGAATATTTTCAAATTCGACTTTTGACAGTAGCGCGTGATATTTTGGTAGAATAAAAATAATTATTTTTAAATCTTAATAATGATATTTGTATCTATGATTGTACTGCAATCGAATTGAGGGGAGGTACATTAAATATGTAAGGACATGAGAAAAAGCCGTTTTTTTCTCCCAACATCCACTTCGATCAATATTTTAGAATTTTCCAAAATATATTATGATGATATTTTATACATTTTAAATGGCATACATAAATGTAAAAAAATTCAAATATGAAAAAATGTGATTTTTTTAGATTTTGTTAGATTTGTTAGCTTTTGATAACTTTTGAATAAGTCGAGCCCGATGGTCCTGCATTATAAGCAGGAGGTCGAGCGTTTAATCCCAGGCTCGTTGTTTCGTTTTGTACCAAAACGATCCGTACTGTTGTTTCTTTTGCACAATTCCATGGCACATGTGACAAATCTGCATCTTTCTTAAGTAGGTGTTCAGCTAATCCAATGATCGTAATTTTCACTCATTCTCACGAGAAGAGAATATTCCTTCAAGCATTTTTGCCGAGAAATCATTTTTCAGGAAAGAAACACAGGTCTTATAAGTGATAACCTTGTTTCGTTCACTTCCAGTGGCACACACATTTGATTTGACTGACTGATATTTAGTTTCCGTGTGATAAAAAAACAGAGTTACAATTTTACTTAGTAACTGAGTAGATAAAAGTTAGCTTGCACGATTTACGTTTCTCTTCTGAGTTCGTTATGAGATTGTGGTGAGTGAAAATCGTTCTCCGCCACAAATTACGAAAAAAGATTCTCCTTCGACCCAAAAACGCTTGAATTCGTCTCATCAAACTTGCAACTGAAACTAAAAGTCACTATTTGGTCACTTTTTATGCAACTGAAAGTCACTATTTGGTCCCTTTTTTCGTCAGCTTTGGTCACTAAAGTCACTATTTTGAGCGGCGTTGGTCGCTACCAGCCCTGCACTTCTCACTTCTTATTTGTTACTGCACACATCTCACTTCTCCTGTACTCACTTCTCAGTTCTCACCTTTCACTGTTCACTTCGAACATCTCACTGCTCCCTCCACTTAATATGGAATCAATTAAAACTATTCGGCCAAATGGCGTTCCCCCAAATGACCCTTTCGGTCAAATAACATTAAACCATATTTCTACATGCTATGAAAAGTATTTGATATTGCGGGAAAAAAATTAAATGTGTTTCCTATCTCGATACCACCCTAACTCGATAGTTAATATCGAGTAACGGAGAGTTCACTGTAATACCAAATTATGCCCAAAAGCTAAATAATTTGAGCTCCTTAGTTTGTTCTGTTCAAAACCCTGTATTCAAGCTTTCAATTACTTACGACGGCCCAAAAAGCGGTGTCTCTTTCTCTGTCTGGAAATGTTTCTGCTCAGTCTCCGTCAAGGCCTTACTTGCAAATGAAATGATCCTTGTTTGACCACCTTCTTCCTGTTTCCAGCCAGATTGGACTGGCATCAACTGCAAATCCGCAGTTTTATATGCGAAAAAAAGAATAAAACGCCCCAAATATGTCCTATTACCTTCGCTGGACAAATCATTTTGTTTTTTCTTTGTTTTTTTTCTCTTCTTTTTCTTCTTCTTATCTTCTTTGTCTTTTTTGTTTTCTTGTCTTTTTTGTTTTCTTTGTCTTCTTTGTCTTATTTATCGTGTAATTGTCTTTTTTGTCTTTTTATCTTCTTTGTCTTCTTTATCTTCTTTGTCTTCTTTGTCTTCTTTGTCTTCTTTGTCTTCTTTGTTTTCTTTGTCTTCTTTGTCTTCTTTGTCTTCTTTGTCTTCTTTGTCTTCTTTGTCTTCTTTGTCTTCTTTGTCTTCTTTGTCTTCTTTGTCTTCTTTGTCTTCTTTGTCTTCTTTGTCTTCTTTGTCTTCTTTGTCTTCTTTGTCTTCTTTGTCTTCTTTGTCTTCTTTGTCTTCTTTGTCTTCTTTGTCTTCTTTGTCTTCTTTGTCTTCTTTGTCTTCTTTGTCTTCTTTGTCTTCTTTGTCTTCTTTGTCTTCTTTGTCTTCTTTGTCTTCTTTGTCTTCTTTGTCTTCTTTGTCTTCTTTGTCTTCTTTGTCTTCTTTGTCTTCTTTGTCTTCTTTGTCTTCTTTGTCGTCTTTGTCTTCTTCGTCTTCTTTGCCTTCTTTGTCTTCTTTGTCTTCTTTGTCTTCTTTGTCTTCTTTGTCTTCTTTGTCTTCTTTGTCTTCTTTGTCTTCTTTGTCTTCTTTGTCTTCTTTGTCTTCTTTGTCTTCTTTGTCTTCTTTGTCTTCTTTGTCTTCTTTGTCTTCTTTGTCTTCTTTGTCTTCTTTGTCTTCTTTGTCTTCTTTGTCTTCTTTGTCTTCTTTGTCTTCTTTGTCTTCTTTGTCTTCTTTGTCTTCTTTGTCTTCTTTGTCTTCTTTGTCTTCTTTGTCTTCTTTGTCTTCTTTGTCTTCTTTGTCTTCTTTGCCTTCTTTGTCTTCTTTGTCTTCTTTGTCTTCTTCTTTGTCTTCTTTGTCTTCTTTGTCTTCTTTGTCTTCTTTGTCTTCTTTGTCTTCTTTGTCTTCTTTGTCTTCTTTGTCTTCTTTGTCTTCTTTGTCTTCTTTGTCTTCTTTGTCTTCTTTGTCTTCTTTGTCTTCTTTGTCTTCTTTGTCTTCTTTGTCTTCTTTGTCTTCTTTGTCTTCTTTGTCTTCTTTGTCTTCTTTGTCTTCTTTGTCTTCTTTGTCTTCTTTGTCTTCTTTGTCTTCTTTGTCGTCTTTGTCTTCTTCGTCTTCTTTGTCTTATTTTTTTGTTTGCTGCAATTCTACTGCAATCATATTACCATGATTTTGGAATGAGAAAGATGTTAAATGTATTCACATGTGTTTATACCCTGAAACTATGCTCATAAGTTGTCATCGGAACAACATAGTTCCATTGTTAAACAACCGCTTCGATTCAAACCGCTCAATCCGTTACCGAACACAAAACTTAACCAACAAGAAGAGTCCATTCAAGTGTGGCAAAATAGTCACCCGGCAAGCACAGACTACAACTTATTACCATTATCATCGTTTGCCACATTGACAAAGTGCATGTTTTCTTCGTAAAACTTTTCCAAGTTACACCACTGCCGGGTCTGCTCTGTGACCGCGCTTGTCTACGGGTTTCCATGATGGTTCGCATGGCCTGCAGATGGTTCCATTTTCCGATTTGCGATGTACACTTCCCTTGTTTGGGTACGGCTTTCATTGCTGAGGATAAGCCAACATTGAGCTTGGTGATAGTCGTCCACCCCAACGCACCCTCCTCTGGCTGATACGCCCGTTTGAGCACCCAAGCGGAAGTTTATCTCGTGAATGGAGATCTCATTTCTTGGGGTGAAGTTATTGCTACAAAGTCTGTCGTTTGCGAAAAGTAGGTGGCTTTTGTTGGAAGATACACTCAATCGCGACTTGTTATCAGCGATGAGGAAATGGTTGACGATTCACGAAAGTTTCATTAGATAGAAATATCCGGTTAAGGTCTATTAGTCAAGGGTTACGTTTTGTGTTCTCCGATGATTCACAGCAAGTTAACGTTATTTTATATTATAAAATACAATTGATGCCTATTTGTTAATAAGACGTTTCCGCACTGTTTTTTCCCAGCATTTGTTTTGCTTTCTACATTTTTTCACATACAAAAACACTTAACAACAGATGATTCTGTCGAGTAATATGTCTTCTTTGTTTGACATGTTTTCCAACCAGTTGACAATATTGTTTCCTGAGAGAACTGCTGGCTACCCATCATCATCGTCATCAGGCACCATCAAACCATCAACTCGACTCAGTGCACGTGCGGCGCCACTTATCAACTCGTTATGTACCTACACCGTGATTGTGCTGGCCTGAAATCCAATGGTGCTTCCCAGCTTAGGCACTGTCAACTGCTGGAGAGCTGGATTGCGGCTTTTTTCACCAAATAGTAGTGAAAAATACTTCACCACACAGTCACGAGCATCCGCAGTGAGGAGTAGGTTCGCTTACAGTCGGTTGTTGACAGATGAGCGCCGCCGACCGGCCTCACAGAATCCCTACAACTTTTAGGGGAAAAGATCCGCCATCGTCAAATCGGTGGGGATGGATGGGGAGAGGCCGAGTGCACTGCACACATTCATTCTTCTAATGTGCCATTTTACAAGTGGATGCTTTTTGCCATCTTGCTTTTCTGTGCCATGACTAGAAGCAGTGGTTCACAGTCCGTTTGAAGTTGGGAAAATTATAGGCAAAGCAGAACCAAATTTATGATGAGATTTAGGACTGCGCATAAAAGAACTGCTGCTGGAAGGAATAAGAATCAATTGTGTTTTGAGTTGTGTTTTGAACTTTTGAATATTGTGACATTTTTCAAAATGAATAATTTAACGTTACTTGAGAACCACCTCGGCTAGGATGCACTCAGGTAGGCTTAGTACTTGTGTAGTACAGGAGGTACAGAACGAAAAGCTTTAGTGTGGCGTCCTCTTACAAGCCTAGCCTGGAGAGGTTTTAGTGCGCTTTGAATGTTGCAATGAGCAGCCATCCATTCGACAGACACGACGGGATAAACGATCCGCATCTTGGCAGTGGTTGAAGTTGCTAGCCGTTGTTGCGCTGCCTCAACTGTTGTGTGTGATGATGACGATATGGTCACGTTGATAAAAGAGGACCCCACGACAACGGCGACAGGAAGGAAAAGTGGCTTATTTTCTATTTTTAATGTCCCAGCAGCACTCCGGGGTTCTTTTTCTCGGTCGCGAAGAGCATCTTTTCCAAGTGAGTGGCCGCCGCACGGTGGGTGGAGTATGTGGCACCACAAAACGCGCTGAAGCACTTTCCTGTGTCGGTATTTCCACACTTGAATGGCCGGGAACGAGTCCGACCGCCCGGTCGTAGAGGATGTTGTTAGTGTGCTGAAATGGAAATCGAGCGAGAAAATGAGCCTCCTGTGCGCGTTTGTAATTTGCATTTAAACGCGACCATTGCGTCGCTGTCCTCGTGAGCAACGGTTGATGTTTGATGGAACTTGGAATCGACAGCTCATGGCGAAATAAGTGGGTCTGTCGGTAGATTAGTCATCAGTGCTACCGTGCTACTTATAGTCATTGTCACTATATAGTGCTTGTCATTGTAAGCAAGTAAGTTAAAAATATTTATTAGGATACTCATAATACTTGATACAGAGTACCGCGATACAGCGCCAATGACGATCTATTTTTTCCGAGTCTACTAGTTTAAGCCGTTAGTGTTCATTGTATAAAGCCACATGGGGAAATAAAAATGTGTTTAACGCGACAAGTGCTGCAAGATGCAAACGATTTGCATATATTCTATGCATTTATAATGTAAATTTCGTGATATCATATTATGTGTACGTATGCTGAATATTACATTCGGAATGGATATTGTTGCGGCAATTACACTTACCTGGTGTTCACCTTTTTGAGCTGGATCCTGGGTCCTGGAACTGAAAACCCATTTTAGGTTCTGGTCAATGTAGGTGTCTTTCCTTGTTTTATACGATAGTTTTGGAAACGCAGTGGAGAAAAATTATTTTTTTCCAAATTGGGCAGATTAATTAGGAATGACACCCAAGTAACATTTTAAGGTTTATAACGCTCTTGAAAACCATAATTTACTCTACAAGAGTGTGATAAAACCAGTATAAAACCATTATGTTACTAGGGCAATGTAGTATGAAGAACCGTGCTTCGTGCGCGTTTTGTAAATTACACATACAAATCGAAATAGTCTATAAGGGGCTGCCCAAATATCATGTGAACAGGTTTCGATCAATTTTAGATACCCCCTCCCCCAGCGTGGACAATTGTAAGGGTATGCGATAACACACTTTTTCCTAACGAAACGAAACGAAACGAAATTTAAAATGTCTATGTTGATTCGGATCGAAACGAAACGAAATATAGATTTCTTTCGAAACTTCGAAACGATACGAAATCAAGGTTCATTTAATTCGAAATTTTTCGAAACGAAACGAAATTTTGATTTTTTTTTCCGCGGAATTTTTATTGAATTGGTTTTACATTATGTACGCAATTCTGATTCCACTTTTTCGATGTCGAATAACTATTTTGCGACCAAAAGAGTTATAATAACTGAAGAGCAATGTATCCACATCTGCCAGGCGTATACGCAGTTATAGAATTGATATTACTAGATCAACATTTGAAAAGGGCTTATCTGCCAAAATTTATTCCTTCTTATTCTTCGTCTACACTGCCGCTAACCGCAAGTCGAGCACATCTGTATTGAGATTCTCAAGTCCGAAGGTGTGAGTGGCGATAAAAGGAAAACAAACACTCCTAGATGGTGCAACTCAGCAAAGATTAGGTAAAAATGAGTATATTTCCATATATTTTTTGATTCTTTTGAAATCATTGTGATGACCCGATCATTTTTGAGGTTATGAGCAGAAGGAAAACAAACATGTTTTTACACATGACGAATTGCACATTAGTGTGCGAGCGCTAAACGTCACTCATCTCTATATCTCACAAATTTGCAATGTTCCTCACATATTGTGCAAATAGTCAAAGAAGAGCTGATTAGCTTAATTAACTGTACACATCATAGTTGCTAATTATGATTGGCCGAGAAACAGCAAATATGCCAATTAAATAATATTCTTGTGATACAAAATGTTATTCTTATTGTACACTTGCTTCGGAGTTTCCAATTCATGACCAATAACCATGCTGGTCACGTGCTTATAGTCAATTTAGGATTAGGAGAGGAAAATTAGTTTAACACTCATTGTTTTAAGAGACCGAGGAATGTTCAGAGCTCTCCGTGAGCGCTACGAAAAAGGAATCGTTGGTTGAGAATTTGAAATTCATGTGAAACCCCTTGGTAAGCGACAAAATATTTATTGTAAACGAAATTATTTTGAAAACAAGAAGACGAAAACTGTGTTTCAAATCAACCCAACGCAAGATCAATGTGCTTCGTTTAATAATCTTCTACAACACGATCGATTCTGCACTAAATAATTCTGTGCTCTTCGATGCAGACATAAGTTTTATCACTTCGCGTTCTCCCACACTAGCTGGCGTGATCAGCATCAACACGGTCGATTGCACACTGGTTAAACAAATTTCTGCTATGCGAAGTAGATTTTTTTCATTTCGCGTTCTCCCGGACTAGCTGCCGTCCCATGACCAGCAGCAACACGATCAATTCCGCATTCATATTGTGCAAATAGTAAAAAAATATCCCAAAATTTAAATCATGGAAACACTGAAGACGTTTTATAGAAGAAAACTACTTACGTATTTATCGACTTAGAACGGGGCTATGTAGTAAGCATTGATAGAAAAAATTGTATGACCTAAAGTTTTGAAAACAACTTAACGATTCTGTTCAGCGGCGCAGCCAAAAATTTTTATAATATAAAGTATGGATTAGTTTAAATTTGTTTCGAAATTCCGCGAAATTCCGTTAAATTTCGTTAGAAGCTAGTTTTTTCAAGCGAAATTTTTGTAATTTTACGAAACGAAACGAAATCAAGAAATCAGATTTCGCCATTCTTAAATTCCGCGAAATTCCGCGGAATTTCGTTTCGAACCACCTGAAACGAAATTTTTCGAAATACCGCATATGCTTAGACAATTGCTCATATAAAATTTCAGAAATGTGTATGAGTTGTGCACATTCTTCATACTCCCCCTAAGCTGGTGTATGGATAGCCTCTAATATGAAATTCACATCGTCATCAGAAAATCGTTACCGTTGATTTGCAGCAAGTTAACGAATACATTTTGAGTAACAGAAAATTGCGTAAGAGATATTTTAATTTTTTGCTAAACTCGATCTCAGGCCCATTTCATTTGCCTACTTTGTATCTATTTCTATATTTTCATGTTCCACCAACCAAACAGGAAATGGATTTCCTTACCGTTTCCATTTCAATCATGTACCTTCAACTTGACTAGTCTAGCAGTAACTGTTAGAATTGGAAATGCAGGAAAACTTGTTTCTTACATCCAATTAGAATTCTGTCTTTTGCGTTTCTATCATATCACAACAAACAATCTAGTTTTTTAGCTGAACTAGCTTCTTTTTGGCTAAATGAGAGCTTTAGCTGCATTCAATGTTTGTTGGGATTGGCCACTAGTTATTATTACTGAAATTATTATCAAGAAACTGATCAGGATTCACATCGAGTTGCAGTACATCGAGTAAGGCAAAGTGCACTGTATGTACCTCAAGTAGGTATTGTGTGCCATGAACTTATAGCTATTTAAAATCTTGGTTGGCAGTGTGTAGTATGCATAACATATATAGGTGGTATCTACCTTATCGACCTTACGGTTTTCGTGGTACGCCATACGCAACCGCTCCAACGCGGCATAATTTGAATTAAGCACAAGCAGGCCATGACTTACAACATGCTGGACAAAGCAATCAGTTTTTCCCTCGAACAGTTACGGACGACACGTGAGTACCATTTTATCTATCATGTTCGGCTGGTCCCTTTCCGATGATATGAGGACACACATTTACGTGCCGGGCCCACCGCAGTGTTCCGATTTTAGCGACGTGAACGCTGGCTGGTTCTGCCAACAGCTGATACAACTCGTGGTTCATTCGTCGTCTGCACCCCACTGTGTGTCCTCATATGTGCTCGTGCTAATGTGTGCCATGAACTTATAGTTATTTAAAACACTTAGTACTATTGCGGACACGATAGCGCTCATTTTTTCTTATTCACGTAGATCACTGTTTCGAACACTTCTCGTGTTCAAAATATTTAAGCGAATTCAATACCCACTGAGCACTTAAGCGAGCACCACTCGCGGTCAAAATAGATTTAACGATATGGATACGCACTGGGCACTTAAGCGAGCACCACTCGCGCTCAAAATAGATTTAGCGATTTGGATACGCACTGAGCACTTTTGCGAGCACCACTCGCGCCCAAAATTGATTTAGCGATTCGGATACGCACTGAGCACTTTTGCGAGCACTACTCGCGCTCAAAATTGATTTAGCGATTTTGATACGCACTGAGCACTTTTGCGAGCACCACTCGCGCTCAAAATTGTTTTAGCGATTTGGATACGCACTGAGCACTTTTGCGAGCACTACTCGCGCTCAAAATTGATTTAGCGATTTGGATACGCACTGAGCACTTTTGCGAGCACCACTCGCGCTCAAAATGTTTTAGCGATCTGGATACGCACTGAGCACTTAAGCGAGCACCACTCGCGCTCAAAATTGATTCAGCGATTTGGATACGCACTGAGCACTTTTGCGAGCACCACTCGCGCTCAAAATTGTTTTAGCGATTTGGATACGCACTGAGCACTTTTGCGAGCACTACTCGCGCTCAAAATTGATTTAGCGATTTGGATACGCACTGAGCACTTTTGCGAGCACCACTCGCGCTCAAAATTGATTTAGCACTGGGCACTTTTGCGAGCACCACTCGCGATCAAATTTGTTTTAGCGATTTGGATACGCACTGAGCACTTTTGCGAGCACTACTCGCGCTCAAAATTGATTCAGCGATTTGGATACGCACTGAGCACTTTTGCGAGCACCACTCGCGCTCAAAATTGTTTTAGCGATTTTTTTTTTTTATACGCACTAAGCACTTTTGCGAATTTCATTGAGAACCTGTATTTATAATATTTGTTTTTTTTTTTGTTTTCTTCAGTTAATCCTTTTCCGATGCAAAGTTTGTTAATTTAACAGCCAGGTTATTAATGGAATCCAGGAATTAACGTAAGCCCTGGATTATACTCCTGGCAGGATCGCCAAATGTGTGTCCTCATATCATCGGAAAGGGACCAGCCGAACATGATAGATAAAATGGTACTCACGTGTCGTCCGTAACTGTTCGAGGGAAAAACTGATTGCTTTGTCCAGCATGTTGTAAGTCATGGCCTGCTTGTGCTTAATTCAAATTATGCCGCGTTGGCGCGGTTGCGTATGGCGTACCACGAAAGCCGTAAGGTCGATAAGGTAGATACCACCTATATATGTTATGCATACTACACACTGCCAACCAAGATTTTAAATAACTATAAGTTCATGGCACACAGGTATGGTACCTCATTGAGGTATTTTCAGGAATTTAGATGGCCATTACAAACACATCATACTTGTCGAATAACTTAACTTAGACAAGGTATTGATTTGGTATTCTTATTATCATCAATGACTACTATTTAAATGGAATTTGTCATTCATTTGTTTGCGTAGTACGTATTTTCTTGGGTTATTATTATACCTATGGTGAATGTGTTAAACTCTACCACCTGGTAGCCACCTGCGGTCATAGCAGAATGAGAACTGTGTTTTAGCTGAAACATCCCCATCAGAAATGGTTTAGAAAAAAAGCGCTGCTCTAGGACAAACTTCACAAAATGACCATTTTTTACGGACGTTGCGGATTATCCGGAAGGCCGTCTGATGACCACCTGCGGTCATAGGTGAGTAAGAACTGCGTATTAACTCCAAGGTTATTGTCAGAAATGATAAAGAAAAAAATCGCGCTACTTTAGGATGTATTTTTAATGAAATAAATTAATAATTTATTATTGGTCACTTTTCCCCGTGCACCTGAGCCTTTTATTTAGTTATATTTACCCGAGCCTTCTATCGAATCACTTTTATTATCTTCTCAATTGATGAAGAACTAATTTTTTGAGGATTGCATGGTAGTTTGGTGCAAATTGATCATCTGACTAAAAAATATTTCATTTTCACTCAATGTGTTGTGTTGTGTTTTGGTGTTGTGCTTTTAACAACAATGCGGAAGATTAAACGCTGAAGACGCCATTTATGCGAAAACATTTATTACATTATTTCCTTCTGACGTGCGCTTGTTGTTCTGATACCAACTATAGGGTGTTAGGGACAAAAGGTCGAAATAAAGTCGAAAAACTTGAGGTCGAAAGACACAAGTTCGAAGGGACAAAAGTTCGAAAGGGACAAAAGGGTGGAAGAATAAAACGTCGAACTGGACAAAAGGTCGAAAGGACAAAACGTCGAACGGGACAAAAGGTCAAAAGAGACAAAAGGTCGAACGGGTTAAAAGGTCGAAAGAAACAAAAGGTCGAAAAAACAACAAAAGGTCGAAAGGGACAAAAGGTCGAAATAGATAAGAAACTGAAACGAAGAGAATGTATCTCGCATACTACAAGTTTTATTCATTTCTTAAATCAACATCAATTCTGTATCTAAGATAGAGAGATATTTGTAATATTAGTTCACAGTAATTACTTCTAGACCAACATTTGAAAAGGGCGTAACAGCCAAAAAAATATTCCTTTTGATTCTTCGTCTACACATATAGCTTTATATGTGGACGAAGAATCAAAAGGAATAAATTTTGGCTGTTACGCCCTTTTTAAATGTTGGTCTAGATTTCTTCTTTGAACATTGCTCATTCTTCAACTTTAATTGATGGGATGCGTTTATTACTTCTGAGCGAAGGTAAATGCATTTTACAAATACTTTTAGAATACTTGTTCTTGATCGACCTTTTGTCTCTTTCGACAGTTTGTCCTTCCGATCTTTTATGCCTTTTGACTTTCGAGCCTTGACCTGAGCTTTCGAATAAATTTGTGGAAGAAATACCAGAGGGCTTCCAGAGTATACGTCCATTCTTGAAGAATTTTCCGAAGAAATTCCGAAGCATTCCAAACGAATTCCTGAAGGAGCTTCGGGAAACATCCCTGGAGAAGTTCCTGGAGGAACCTTCCGATCGATTCATGAAAAAACTTTCCGAGGAATTCCTGAACAAACTTCTGGGGAAATTTCTGAAGGAGCGTTCGGAGAATTCTTGGAGGACATTTAGAAAGAATTCCAGAGGGATTTTCTGGAGGAATTCCTGACTGAGCTTCTGTAAGAATTCCTGATGGAATTTTTTCAAGAATGCTTGAAGGTAGTACCATTCCTGAAGTAATTTTCGGAGGAATGAATACTTCCGTTGAAATTTCTGAAGGATCTTTCGGGAGAATTGCTAATGCAACTTCCGGAAAAACTCCTGAAGGAATTTTAATAGGAACTTATGGAAACATTTCCTGAGAAAATTCTGAAGGAATTTCTGGTGGATGAACGAGCTTTTGGAGGAACGTGGAATCTGGATGAGTTCTTGGAAGAATTCCTGAAAGAACTTCTTGATGAATTCTGGTGGATATTCCAGAGAATATTTCCGGAGACATTCTTGAAGAATTTTCCGGAGGAAGGACCGGACCTCCTTTCAAGAGGCTTGGAAGCCTCCTTCCAAGAGGCTCGGAAGCCTCCTTCCAAGAGGCTCGGAAGCCTCCTTCCAAGAGGCTCGGAAGCCTCCTTCCAAGAGGCTCGGAAGCCTCCTTCCAAGAGGCTCGGAAGCCTCCTTCCAAGAGGCTTGGAAGCCTACTTTTAAGAGGCTCGGAAGCCTCCTTTCAAGAGGCTCGGAAGCTTCCTTTCAAGAGGCTCGGAAGCCTCCTTTCAAGAGGCCTCAAGCCTCCCTTTCAAGAGGCCCTCAGCCTCCTTCAAGAGGCCTCGGAAGCCTCCTTTCAAGAGGCCTCAGGCCTCCTTTCAAGAGGCCTCAGAAGCCTCCTTTCAAGAGGCCTCAGGCCTCCTTTCAAGAGGCCTCCAGCCTCCTTTCAAGAGGCCTCAGGCCTCCTTTCAAGAGGCCCTGGAAGCCTCCTTCAAGAGGCCTCAGAGCCTCCTTTCAAGAGGCCCCGGAAGCCTCCTTTCAAGAGGCCCTCAAGCCTCCTTCAAGAGGCCCTCGAGCCTCCTTTCAAGAGGCCTCAGAAGCCTCCTTCAAGAGGCCCCGGAAGCCTCCTTTCAAGAGGCCTCAGAGCCTCCTTCAAGAGGCCTCGGAAGCCTCCTTTCAAGAGGCCTCGAAGCCTCCTTTCAAGAGGCCTCAGAAGCCTCCTTTCAAGAGGCCCTCAGGCCTCCTTTCAAGAGGCCCCGAAGCCTCCTTTCAAGAGGCCTCAGGCCTCCTTCAAGAGGCCTCGGAAGCCTCCTTTCAAGAGGCCTCAGCCTCCTTCAAGAGGCCCCGGAAGCCTCCTTTCAAGAGGCCTCAGGCCTCCTTTCAAGAGGCCTCAGGCCTCCTTTCAAGAGGCCTCAGGCCTCCTTTCAAGAGGCCCTCAGGAAGCCTCCTTTCAAGAGGCCCTCGGAAGCTTATTTCAAGAGGCCCTCGGAAGCCTCCTTCAAGAGGCCCTCGGAAGGCCTCCTTTCAAGAGGCCCTGAAGCCTCCTTCAAGAGGCCTCAGGCCTCCTTTCAAGAGGCCCCGGAAGCCTCCTTCAAGAGGCCCCGGAAGCCTCCTTCAAGAGGCCCCGGAAGCCGCCTTTCAAGAGGCCTCGGAAGCCTCCTATCAAGAGGCCCTGAAGCCTCCTTCAAGAGGCCTCGGAAGCCTCCTTTCAAGAGGCCTCGGAAGCCTCCTTTCAAGAGGCTTCGGATGCCTTCTTTCAAGAGGCCTCGGATGCCTCCTTTCAAGAGGCCTCGGAAGCCTCCTTTCAAGAGGCCTCGGAAGTCTCCTTTCAAGAGGCCTCCAGGCCTCCTTTCAAGAGGCCTCAGAAGCCTCCTTCAAGAGGCCTCAGCCTCCTTTCAAGAGGCCTCAGGAAGCCTCCTTCAAGAGGCCTCAGGCCTCCTTTCAAGAGGCCTCAGGCCTCCTTTCAAGAGGCCTCCGGAAGCCCTCCTTTCAAGAGGCCCTCAAGCCTCCTTTCAAGAGGCCTCAGGAAGCCTCCTTTCAAGAGGCCTCAGGCCTCCTTTCAAGAGGCCTCGGAAGCCTCCTTTCAAGAGGCCTTGGAAGCCTCCTTCAAGAGGCCTCGAGAGCCTCCTTCCAAGAGGCCTGGAAGCCTCCTTCCAAGAGGCCTGGAAGCCTCCTTCCAAGAGGCCTGGAAGCCTCCTTCCAAGAGGCTCAAGCCTCCATCCAAGAGGCCTGGAAGCCTCCTTCTAAGAGGCTCAGGAGCCTCCTTCCAAGAGGCCTCAGGCCTCCTCCAAGAGGCTCAGGAAGCCTCCTTCCAAGAGGCCTGGAAGCCTCCTTCCAAGAGGCCTGGAAGCCTCCTTCCAAGAGGCTTGGAAGCCTCCTTCCAAGAGGCTCAGGCCTCCTCCAAGAGGCCTGGAAGCCTCCTTCCAAGAGGCTCAAGCCTCCTTCCAAGAGGCCTGGAAGCCTCCTTCCAAGAGGCCTGGAAGCCTCCTCCAAGAGGCTCGAGCCTCCTTCCAAGAGGCCTGGAAGCCTCCTCCAAGAGGCCTCAGAGCCTCCTTCCAAGAGGCCTGGAAGCCTCCTTCCAAGAGGCCTGGAAGCCTCCTTCCAAGAGGCCTGGAAGCCTCCTTCCAAGAGGCCTGGAAGCCTCCTTCCAAGAGGCTCGAGCCTCCTTCCAAGAGGCTCAGGCCTCCTTCCAAGAGGCTGGAAGCCTCCTTCCAAGAGGCCTCAGAAGCCTCCTTCCAAGAGGCTCAGGAAGCCTCCTTCCAAGAGGCTCGGAAGCCTCCTTCCAAGAGGCTCGGAAGCCTCCTTCCAAGAGGCTCGGAAGCCTCCTTTCAAGAGGCTCGGAAGCCTCCTTTCAAGAGGCTCGGAAGCCTCCTTTCAAGAGGCTCGGAAGCCTCCTTTTAAGAAGCTCGGAATTCTTCTTCCAAGAGGGTTCCAAGCGTACTTTCAAGAGGTCCAGAAGCATTATTTAAAGATGCGAAGGAAGCTTCCTTTTAAGATGCTCGAAGGCCTCTCTACCTTCAAGTGAATCAGAAGCCTCCTTTCAAGACCTCGGAAGCCTCCGTTCAAGAAGCTCGGAATTCTACATGCTTTCAAGAAGCTTAGAAGCGTCCTTTCAAGGTCCAAAGGAAGCCTCCTTTTAAATGGCTCGAAAGACGCCATTCAAGAGGCTCGAAAGCCTCTCTACAAGAGGCTCAAAAGCCTATTATCAAGAGCTGTGGAAGCCTACTTTCAAGAGATTCAGAAACTGCTTTCAAGAGGCTTAGAAGCCTCCCTTCAAAGGGCTTGAAATTATTCTTTCGGGAGGCTTGGAAGCCTATTTTCAAGAGGGGGTACCTTTTGCAACAGTTCGAAGGGGTACTTCTCAAGAAAAAGGTTGAGAAACGCTGGAGTAGACGATTACAGAGGGTTAGAATAGAAGGTAGGTGTGGTGGGAACCTCTCATCCGATTTCAAACAAATTTAGAACACATCTTCTCTGTTCTAATGACATGATTATAGGGATGTTTTAGGTTTAGGGATCAGGAAGCGTTTTTCAGGAAACGAATAGTAGTTAACTAAGTAAGCGCACAGAATGATTTAAAGGGATGAAGAAGGCTGAAAATAGAAACTGTGAAACACTGCGAAACTTGTTCCAACCCAAGCGAATAATAAAAGGTTTTGACAGCAGTTAGGTTGGAACCAGTTCCAACCCAGGCTGAAACTTTTTAAACACGAATTCGACATATATCACATTTAGTTTTTATTCCTTATAATCTGCACAGCCGTGCGCCAGCAAAATGAAAAACTGATATCCCGGCAAAAATTACGTTTATTTTCGGCAAATTAATTGCTGATTTTCAGCAACTTTGACAGAAATCTCGACAAAAAATATATTTGCTGGGGCACGGCTGTGCGAATCTCGGTAAAAGTTCAACATTTTGCTGAGATCCCGATAAAAAAAAAGTGTATACGTCATTTCAGATCCATTTTATTCCCACATGTAAGGTCAGCAGCATGTTGTGGTCTTGTGGTTGGGCTTATCAAATGCTACTTTAAAGTCAGCATTCGATCTGCCTGAGCCTTGCTTCCCATAGCATTCAAAAATGTGTTCGTAAAACTAGCAAATATGTGGTGACTATACACTTAAAATAAATCGCAGATTTTTGGTAATTTTCACCGAAAGCTCAACAGCAGAACTGTTCAGTGAAAAATTTTCAAGATTTTCGGTGGTTTTGACAGTTGAACAAAGGAAAAATAGCAACAAATTTGGGGATTATTTACCGAACAATTCTGCTGTTGAGATTTCGGTGAATTAAAGCAAAATTTACCGACATCTGTGAAATGATTTAAGTGTGTATAATTAATCACAATTATTTCGAATTACTTGAACGAAGTTGATTAAGCTAATTGCTCTTTTGATGCTTCTGACTCTTCTTTTCTGTACGAACTACCATCTGTACTATACATGAGCTGTAATTTGTAAACAACCCCTAAAATCTGGGTTTTCGCGATAAATTCGTCGATATACTTTCTAGATTTTGCACCTTTCAAACACTTTTCATTTCAATATTAACAACTTGACGACTGTTGATTTGAAAATGGGAAATTTAACATTTGAATGAAATACAATAAAATGGTATTCAAGAAAGGAGTTTTTAAATAGGAAAGGGAGAACAGCCCAGTATGCAATCCCTAACCTTTTTCGACGTTTTCAACAGCCTTTCAAAGAGCAGATGCAAAAATTACAAAACTAGCAACATTTCACAATGATCTCCTATACTCAAATCAACCAGGCTTTTGTGACTGAAGCATTTAAAAATTCTCAAAATTCCAGAATGGTGGTACTAAATGGCTCATGTTTGTTTGTTCATCTTAGCGGATTGAACGAAAATCTTACAGGTGAGAAAGAAGAATCGCAGATTGTTAAATTAACAAGTGAAAAAAGTAGAATCGTTTTTAAATCTCCTCGTTGCAGCTCGATATTGTATAAGTAGTATTAAATTGTATTGGTCATATTGATCAGCAATGCCGTATAAACAAGTTTCAAAAGGTCGATGCTAAAAAAACACATGCCTAGAAATAAGAAAACAAATCAAATTTCTTTTCATTGCTTTTATTTTGAAGAGATGAACATTGCTACTATGAAGGGAAGTAGTAACCATATAATTTCTTATCAAAATATGCATACACTGTGGTTGATTTTGATGCGTTTTTTATGCGGGTTGTTGTTTACGCGATTATTGTTACGCGGTTTTTACACGGTTTGGATTTAATCTTACCGCTGGAACATTTATCTTTGGTTTAATTCAGGTGCAATAGATTATGTATACTTGTTCAACAGTTGACAGACCAGACTTTTCATTTAATTAAATCAAACCCCAAAAACAGTTTCTCTCTTGTATCTTGACGCAACGGAGAAGCTGCTGGTGGTGGTCCAAGCTGCTTCAAAAGTTTCCGAGAGCTTTTAACCGTTTCCTTTGGAACAGATTCGAATGTCTGCGCGCCGATTTTATGTAGCTACCTGAAGGCGGGTGCCAAAAATCGGCTTAAAATCATTTTATCTGCGTTTCCCCAGGAAAATTATGTCTGCACCGGGAGTGAAACTCACCCAAGATCAGAAAACTTTTACCCAAGGATACGACCGGCGGCGGTGCAGTCAGACAGAAGAAATACATCTTCGGGGCTGTTTGGTGGGTTGGTCGGTTGGCACGGCGGGGAGTTGAAATAATGAGTTGAACTTTTGGTAAAAGTTTTCGATTTTCAGCATTCATTAATTTTCATTGCAAGGAAGCGGATCTGATGGGGTTTCCATGTTGCTCTCTGCTCCGGCTGAGTGCAGTTTACGTGCAGAAAGTGTACTTTCACGCTGTTTTCCAGTACACCATCGTCAGCCAGCGTCGTCCGCATCGTCGTACTGGTGTAGATCTATCTTGATTTGCTCCCTGAAGGTTCCGGTTGGGGCGTTTCTCGGCGTGGAAGCTGCTGCGAAACAAGCAAAGCGGCAGCGGGTGAAGGCGAGAAAATATGCAGAGCGAAATACTGCGGTATCACCGAATAGTTTCATTTATTTTGCTTAGTGTGTTGTTGATGGTGGTGGAAAATAATGCTCAAGATTGGGATCTGATAGTGTTGAAAGTTATTCGTTTGAAAAGTTTTCCCTACAAGTAATAAACGATAAATTGGGAGAAGAACTTTTGGGTTTTGAGCCGTTTCAGAAGCATTCCGAATCAAAAACTTGAAAACAACTTCAATATATAGATACAGAAATTAGTTTCAGGTCCAGATCAGTTAACAAATGTAATGTTTTGTGTGAGGTGGAAAACATATTCGTAAATTGTCATGGTAAGATGGCGTAGTACTCAACCAAAGCAAATCGGAGATAAACTCGAACTTGATTGCAATGATCCGGTATCAGTAGATCGATTCTATTTGAATAAATCGATAAAAGTAAGTCATCCATGTTGGTGATGAAGATGTCAAGTGTTACATGGGCCCAGTAGACCTCTTCATGTTTTGAAAAAGTATTCAAAATTCAACCGATCAGCCCAGAATCACAATTCTTATGCTAAAATAAGTCTCCTGTCAAATTTTCAGCTAATTCGGATAAAATTTCGAGGTGGCTCAAGTCGATTTAGTGTTTTTGGGCTATATTCAATTTTGGAAAAAATCTAACAAGAGCAGCGAATCAATATTCGAGCAACCCCTAACAATATACTCTTTGTCATCAGCAGAGTTTGTTACTGACAAACGCACCTAGCGACAAACCTTTATCAGAACCCGAACATAATATGACAAGAATCATTTGCCTTGCATGCTCTGATATTTCCCAAAATACGATGCTAATTTTGTAATCATTGTTCGATTCTCGAATATTTCCATAAAACCAGAAACTGTGATAGCATAAAACCGAAATTTGCTCTAGAAATAATGCAAAATAACGGGATGAAAAGTTAGCAACAAGATTGTCTTCTTGTTTGTTGCTGACAAAATTTTTCGGATCTTTGTCATTATTATCTCCGACAAAAACAAAGCTTTGTCGTTGGTTCTCTTTTGTCGCTTGTTTCGCATGAGCACTCCAAATTTTTTTTTTTTTTTTTTTTTAACTAATTTTATTTGCTAATTATCTAATACATGCATTTATCTCTTAGACTAGGTGTTCCGTGTTTTCTTAACACTATCATCCTTATTTGCTATGTTACACTTTTAGATATTATTAATACATTTCAATTGCCTCTGGCAGTTACGATATTTCCTCTGGTTGAATTAAACCATGTAGGAATTACAATGTTTTCTACTTAAACTAAACTTAACCTAATTTATACTAAGGGTACAAGGAGTTAATCGTTGCAATAGAAGATTGCAACGATTTTTGTCTAAAATTCGAAATTATTTTGTTGGACATTTGTTGCAATGTCTCAATATTAGAAATTCTATGAAGTTCATTGGTACTATACCACGGAGGCAACTTCAGAATCATTTTCAAAATTTTATTTTGAATCCTCTGAAGTGCCTTCTTTCTGGTATTGCAGCAACTAGTCCATATTGGCACAGCATACAACATGGCTGGTCTAAAAATTTTTCTGTAAATCAAAAGTTTGTTCTTAAGACAAAGTTTTGATTTTCTGTTTATAAGTGGATATAGACACTTAATATATTTGTTACATTTGGCTTGAAGGCCTTCAATGTGATTTTTAAAAGTTAATTTTTGATCTAGCAGAAGTCCTAAATATTTAGCTTCGCTAGACCAATTAATTGGAACCCCATTCATAGTGACAATATGTCTGCTAGAAGGTTTCAAATAAGAAGCTCTCGGCTTATGTGGGAAAATTATAAGCTGAGTTTTGGAAGCATTCGGGAAATTTTCCATTTTGCAAGTAAGTGGAGAAAATATCCAAACTTTTTGCAATCTACTACAAATGACACGAAGGCTTCGCCCTTTGGCTGAAAGGCCCGTGTCATCTGCAAACAAAGATTTTTGACACCCTGGTGGTAAATCAGGTAAGTCAGAAGTAAAAATGTTATACAATATGGGCCCCAGTATGCTGCCTTGGGGACACTAGCCCTTACAGGTAATCTATCAGATTTAGTATTCTGATAGTTTACCTGCAGTGAGCGATCTGATAAATAATTTTGGATCAGTTTAATGATGTACAGAGGAAAATTAAAATTCATCAATTTTACAATCAAACCTTCATGCCAAACACTGTCAAATGCTTTCTCTATATCAAGAAGAGCAACTCCAGTCGAATATCCTTCAGATTTGTTGAGCCGAATTAAGTTCGTAACTCTTAATAACTGATGAGTGGTTGAATGCCCATGGCGAAAACCAAATTGCTCATCAGCAAATATAGAATTGTCATTAATATGAACCATCATTCTATTTAAAATAATCTTTTCAAACAGTTTGCTTATTGAAGAAAGCAAACTGATTGGGCGATAACTAGAAGCCTCAGCTGGATTTTTGTCCGGCTTCAAAATTGGAACAACTTTGGCGTTTTTCCATTTATCTGGGAAGTATGCCAATTGAAAACATTTGTTAAATAAATTAACCATATGTAGAAAATACCATCATCATCCGGGGCTTTCATATTTTTAAATTTTCTAGTAATAGATCTCACTTCATCCAAATTAGTTCCCAACGAAGGGTCAAAAACATTCTCTTGATTGAGAATGTCTTCGAAGCTCCGTATGACCTGATCCTCAATTGGACTAGTGAGACCTATAGACTAAAATTATGGGCACTCTCGAACTGCTGAGCAAGTCTCTGAGGCTTTTCGCCATTTGTTAATAAAATTTTATTTCCCTCTTTAAGCGCTGGAATTGGCTTTTGGGGTTTTTTAAGAATCTTCGTTAATTTCCAAAAGGGTTTCGAACTGGGATCCAACTTCGAGACATCAAAGTTGCTATTTCTAAGAATAGCGAAACGTTTTTTAATTTCATTTTGCAAATCTCGCCAAATAACTTTCAAAGCGGGATCGCGAGTTGTTTGGTATTGCCTTCGCCTCACATTTTTAAGACGGATCAGTAGTTGTAGATCGTCGTCAATAATAATGTAGTTAAATTTAACTTCACAGGAGGAATTGCAATGCCTCTGGCTTCGACAAATAAATTTGTCAAAGATACGAGAGCATTATCAATATCACTTTTGGTATCGAGAGGAATATCAACATCAAAATTCCTATCGATATACGTTTTATATAAATCCCAATCAGTTCTATGATAATTAAAAGTAGAGCTGATTGGATTATAAATGGTTTCTTGTGAGATTTCAAACGTCACGGGAAGGTGATCAGAGTCAAAGTCAGCATGAGTTAGCAATTGGCCACACAGCTAACATGAATCCGTTAAAATCAAATCAATTGTCGAAGGATTTCAAGTGGGTGAAAAATATGTTGGGCCAATGGGATATTGAATAGTATAATATCCCCCAGAACAATCTTAAAATAAAATTTTTCCGTTGAAATTGCTTTGAGCATTATTCCATGAACAGTGTTTGGCATTGAAGTCACCAATTACGAAGAATTTTGATTTGTTGCGAGTCAGAATTAGAAGATCAGCTTTCAACAAATTCTTTTGCTGCCCATTGCATTGAAAAGGCAAGTAGGCTGCAATGAAGGAAAATTGTCCAAAAATTTTTTCAACAGAAACTCCCAAGGTTTCAAAAACTTTGGTTTCGAACGAAGAAAATAATTTATGTTTGATACGTCTATTAATGACAGTGGCGACCCCACCACAGGCGCTGTCAAGACGATCATTTCTGTAGATAAATTAATTTGGATCTCTTTTAATGGAGAGTCCTGGTTTATTTTTTGAAGCATTTGGACGCACAGTCTACTTGCAACTATGAAAAGTGGGTTGGTAGCTAATATTGTTGTTGTGAATTCGCCTAATTTTGATAACTTAGGTCGACAGCCTTTTGGTTGTTTCAACGGTTAAAATATCAAAATCTATAGCAGAAAAATCTTACTGTGACATCAAATCGAAATCTATTCTTGCTGTTCATCGACTAATTTTCATGTTGGGTTTTGTTAACATTGTTTTTGACAATTGAGTTTGATGTCATATCATACAATTTAGAAATCTACAACAAATTGGAATCAAAATATGTAATCAATCACGAAAATTAAAATTTGATATCAAATCATGATCAAATTGTTGTCGATATCAAAATATGTTTTCAATTTGTTCTATTTATGATATCAGATTTTGCTCGGGAACGTGTTAAATTAAATATTTATGCACTGTGCACACTTAGTTTTTATTTCTGCAACTCGGAAAAAATTCACACAGCCGTGCGCCAGCAAATTAAAAAAAACTAGTACCCTGGAAAATACGATGATTATGATTTTCAGCAAATTATTTGCTGATTTTAAGCAACTTTGACAGAAATCTCACCTGCTTGTCCGGTGAATAAATTAAGAGTGTAGGTAAATAGGAATCGAATAAATATTCATCTATCTTTTCTAATGGAAAATGGTATGTTGCGTATTAATTGCAATCTATGTAGCCCTAAATGACCGGATCGAAATTATGACAGCGTCTCTCCGCGCATGCGTGTGCACGCCGCGGAGATCTGGCCAGAAGAGCCAGAGTCATGGTTTGCTGCTCGCCGATTGACACGCTGAGGTGTGAATCTTCCCTAGCAGCACAATCCTGACCGATTTGGTTGCAGCAACTCAAATGTGACTTGATTCGGTTGTACATGGGTTACAGAAACTTTTGTGCAACATGTGTGCTGCTCGGGTTTAAACACACGCTGATGACATTTTACTTGAACCCCACATTCCCCTTCTTCTCTCATTAAAAACGCAATACAAAATGTTCTAGCATAGGATGCAATGCTTGTTTTTCTCCTGGGTTACTTAAATGAGACGAAGGTGACATCTGTTGCATGTGAGCAACCGGTTAACTCCATTGAAAACCGCACACCAAAATAAACATCATGGTTTTAATACCAGAACAATGATTTAGAACATGGGTCCCCAAAAGTGTGAGTCGCGAATCGAATCCAGCCACCCTCAGCATGGTCTTGCTTTGTAGCCGCGCGTCTTACCACACGGCTAAGGAGGGCTCACTCTTCACAATTTAACCACTTGAATTCAACTCACCTCATCAGCAACAGGATCTAAAAAGTAGACTGGCAGGATCGCCAAAATGTGTAGCCCTAAATGACCGGGACAAAATTATGACAGCGACTCTCCGTGGATTCGTGTGCACGCCGCGGAGAACTGACCAGAAGAGCTTAAGTCATGACTTACTGCTCGCTGCTTGACACGCTGAGGTGTGAATCTATAAACACACGCTGATGACATTTTACTCAAACCCCACACAATGTACAATAAGGTACCAGTCAAAACGATTAATGCAAGAGATGGCGTTTTTTCAGTGGTAGTAAAATCGAAATTTCATCACTATAAAACTACTAAACAGTGCAAACTAAGTGCAGGAGATAATCTTTTCACCTCATACTTCATTCCTTATCACTACTTTCTCCTAAAACACTTCCATTTTCCAGAAATTTGCAAAATACTTGATTTTCCCATACATTTTATCGATTTCCAACTACCATTCTCCCATGAGCTCATGGTGGAAAATGAGAAAATCTCAGAACATAGAGTAGCAGGCTTAACAACACAGATAGAAACGCCGGTATCGCCACTCAGTGACGAGTACCGTAAACATGGTGCACGGAAGGTTGTTGTCTACACTTTTTACGGCTGCTGCACCCTGGAAGTAAATGTCATTGAAGTAAACAGTCGGTCCCTTAAACAAGATTGACAGTCAATATCTGTAAAATGTGTCTGACCATTTGTGCCACATTTCGATTGACAAACAAAAATTGCGAAGATTTATGCATTGATAAAACTAGCTTTGGATCACATTCAATAAAACTAAAACCGCAAAAAATGTCCTCCAATACCCGTTTGTCCACAAATAGGTAAAAGCATTATTTTTGAGCAGTAGGGCTACGTATGTTAGAAAGAAAGAAAACTAGAAACGAAAAATGTATGTGGCAGTTTGGGAGGGAGTGTCTCCGGTTGTAGGCCTAGTTGCGTTTTTCGCTTTTTTTAGTCTACATTATACATTGATGTGGAAACCAATGGAAAGCTAAAGACCATGGCTAATTGTTCTCCGCAGTCAAAATATTGTTTCACCCAAACGTAAAAAAATACAGCTACTTATATGAAGATTTTTGACCAAACAAAATGTTGTAGCCGGTTGTGGGACACTTTTTAGGCCTGCTAGAAACAGAGAAATATGAAGAAAAATTCCCTTGAGCTTAAAGAACCTTTATTTTTTTAGAAGCCTACAGTAAAAAAAAATCAAGAAGTAATTAGGGAGAATAACGGTTTTGCTGGTTTTGTTCTATTATTGGCAGGGTTTTTTATGACTGACTAGGCTCAAATTTGGCCTAAACGTTCTTTGCATATCAAAGAATATTGTGTCCAAATTTCATAAAATTTGGTCGACAAAAACCCCCCTGCCAATAATAGAACAAAACCTGCCAAAGCCGTCTTTCCCTCTACTTTCAATGGCACAATGAAGAAAAATCTTGCTTGTAAAATAGCTGATTTTTATGCCGGCGAACTTCAAATGCATGGGACGATCGCAACCATTGCAATGGATGAGGTTTGCAGCGGCCTACATTTAGGTACATTGAATGGCTCACAACCGGGAATGGTAGATACTTTTCTTAGCAAATTTACACGACATTTCACTGAAATCTGATAGGACAGCACAACATACACTTAACATACGAAGTAGAGCACTTATCTCCTCCCAAAGCTTGGCTTCGATGTATCGCACTTGGAAAATAACAAAATTTTGAAACACAAACAAATTTTCACCATTTTATTTGTTTGCTCGCAGCTAGAGACCATATACGTGTGCAAGCTTCTGTATTAGCTCTTATGTGTGCGTCAAACTACAAGTTTAACATTACTCAGATTTCCCGTATCTATCAAGAGTCAAAATATATGCAGGGTGGCCCACAACCGGAGACATTGCCATACTGTCATTCATCTGAAGCATGGAGAATGGGGACGTAAAGAAAAGTTTGTGTATTTACGGATAAGCTGAGATTAAGCCGACAGACGAAAAACATCTTGCACGATAGATTTTTACGTTAAGCAAAGAGTAGGTTAACGATAGACCTCTGAGCCAACAACACAAATCAACAACAGATGATTTGTTTTTATTGTCAAAAATACCTTGTCTCCAAATTTCCACTTAAATTTTTCGTAGTATTCTTATACTATATTATTAAATTACTCATCTGATAAGACCTAACAAATTTAACAAACGTTGCTATAAAACATTTTACCTCAAAATCAGTTTTCTAACTTTCTTTAAAGGACCATCTTTTAAAGACGAAATGGCTCCCATAATGACCGTCCTTGGTTCAAATGTCGATTCATACATAATTAGCACATCTTTTTGTGCATGCTGCCACTGAGCAGAGATGAAAAATCTGATTTTCGCTGTTGCCTGCTTATGGAGTTATGTTCTCCTGAAAGCGTGATGTAGTTTATAAACTGGATTCGAACGCGATTCACCAAATGAGACAAATCTACTTGCATTTACGGCGCTTGGATCTATTCTGTAATGGAGGGTTTACCTACTGGTCCGTCAATGTCGACACCAGATGAAATACCCTCATCTGAACCGGAAACCGAAGAAAACCACGCTCACCAAAATACCAACGACTGTCTGCCGACGACATTTGCTTATGATTGCAAACCAACTGGTGGGCCGCGTGGGTCATTTCCCCGTTTTCTCAATAAAAGGCAAAAATATTGCCGGTTTTCATTATGCAAATGAAGACAAGCCACAAATTGCGAACGACGACGAAGTCGAGGATGGAGGGGTCCGCTTTTCAGCTTCTGGCGTCATTTTATGGTCATGAATTTCTAATCCCTCAAATAGAGCGCACCATGTTCGGGATGATGATGATGACGACGATGTCTTCGAACTGTTTGCGATGAATTTCCAACTAAACCTGGGCGAAGCGGTAATCTCTATAATCTTTCGCTATTAACGGAGTCCCTTCTTCAAATAGAATGGGCAGAAATGAATGGCGCGACGTGATACCGCGTCTCATCAATCGGATACATAGCGCACAAGATTTCAACGGTGGCCAATTTCTGAGGATTTAGCTGCTGAATTCGCTTTAAACTTTATGTCACGTTTATGGATGGATTTAGACTCCTCAGTCGTTTGCGGACCGGAGTATCTGATTCTGGATTCCCTCTGTGGTAAACCGAGTCAGATTTCTTGCATCACAGACAGACACATTTCGAACGATTTGAAATTGGCACCATTTAGTTTGCTCACACACACCTCTTCTCGGCTTCCATCCCGTGTCTCACCGTAGATCCAATAAAATGTGCAATATTGGCACAATGACAAGACGTCAGCAGCTATGTAGAAATTCAAAGAGTTACAAGAAACAATCCAATATTGTTCTCTGCTATGCTTTGCCAGTGCCGCACCGCACCTTCAGCCGCTGCATTTTGACACCCTGGTGCGGGGATCACGAGTGAAAATGCCAAACTTGATTAAATTCCTGATGGACAACTCTATCGGAGAAACATTCCTTGGGAAACGTTTGGCAATTCAAACGAATTTCCTAATTTGATGACTCTGAGATAGTTTTAGAATTGCTGCAATCAAACTGACATTCTCGAATTAATTTTGGTCATTGTCACCAGCTTCAAAAGGATTATTATTCCCCGAATTGTTATGCCTGGGCAACATATTTTTCATTGATGTTAGTCTGCTTCTGGTCTGGTCTGATTAAAACATCAATTGTGGGTTCGATCTCCGGTTCGTGAATCTTAATAAAATTTAAGTTACGTTTTCAGGACCGTTAAGTGGTTAATCAGCCATATTATGCGAAGTAGCAATGCTCCAGTTGAGCGATATTATACAGACAGTAGAAGACAAAGTAGAAGAAATCCTATTTCCGTTCCTACGTCAATGGTCATTTCCGGAGCTCACGTAACTCGAAGCCCAACAATTTAGATGGAAATTTCAATTTTATTGACTTTGCAGGGATTTATGACAATCAGGTTTAATGTGCTTCCATGATTTACTTCATTTTCATGTCGGAAATTCTCGGAAAACGACACCATCAAACAACGAGAACAAGCTCTGACTGGGAATTCCAATGCGATGGCAGTGCAAGTCTGGAAGTCCTTATTCTGCAACTTGAAGAACACAGCATCAAGAATGACATCGACCGTCACCATACACACTCTTATTCCAAGGGATTCGCCGAGAAGATAGTTGCCCGACCAGAAAAGCAGCGCCGGAAGGAACAAGCAGTCGAGATGAATTATTTATGACGCAAACTTGGTTATAAACTTTAATCAAATCTTTTTCGACAGCACTTCCCGACCACTGCCATCGGGTAACTAGTTGCCACCACAGCCGCCCAAGGGCAGGATAACGCTCGACAGTGACGCCAAGGGTAGAGTTCATTGTCACAGGAGTCATTTTACTGCTGGGTGGTTGGAGGCGGTGGAGACGGCTCACTCTGTCAAAGGACGACTCAGTCTCCGACGCCTGACGACATATTCCGATCTGAGGTAATGTGGTGAACAAAGTTTGGGTCGTTTCAGTTGTAGATTGCGATAAAACAGATAGCGGAAATTGCAGTTGAAGCGAGTTTAGCATTTCCATAAGAAGTCGAAATTGGGTGTACGTTAGGCGTCTTCGTAGTCAGTGGCACTTTTAAGAGAACTTTTAAGGTAGCCTAACGAGCGTGGAGTGTTTGAGTTCAACGACATATGGTGAAAGTTGGGTTTGAAATTGGATTTTCATTTATGAAGGCGAATTTATTGCCTTTTCCAACATTTACCTAGTCACTGAGTAGATGAAAGCATGAGTGAACCGTTCGTATTGTTTTGTTTTGTGATTTGACAATGAATAATTTATCTTAGTCCTTTTTTTGTTTCTCCCTATCCATCACGATTAATTGAAAAACGCCTCCTGAAGAATTAGAAATTTTCCATAACATAATAAAAAACAGCCAATAGAGAAATCAAGTTAGAAGCAATAGCAACCTAATTCATTTATTGAGCTTATATCTAAACAGATAACACTGACTCAACAATTTGACGCCACATTACACCAAGTCGCTAATTCGTTCTGTACCTGTTCATCCCACCTACCTCGCTCGCTTCGCTCCACGCCGTCTCGTACCTGCCGGATTGGAAGTGAACATCACCTTTGCGGGGTTGCTGTCCAGCGTTCTTTCAACATGCCCTGCCCGTCGTTTCCTTACGGCTATCTTCTGGATACTGAGTTCGTGGTTTATCCTTCGCCACCACACACCGTCTTCTCAGATGATCCTAAGCACCCGACTCTCGAACACCCCGAGTGCTTGCAAGTCCTCCTCGAACATCGTCCAAGTTTCATGTCCATAGAGGACTACCGGTCTTATGCACGAATTGTACATGACACCTTCAGGGATTGAATCCAAGGAAAAATGAAAAACCTATCACTTATCATCTTTTCATACACTAGCGATAAGTAGCATACCGTGAGAGACATTTTTCGCCAGCTATTACGATAATGAACTGATTCCTTTTTAAAATCCCCAATTACGGGGGGCACCAGTTCTGATGATGCATTACAACTTGTTTTAGCTGTGGGAAAACATATATGGTTCCCAACATAAAAAGAGCGAGAACGAAGTGTTTTATCATAGCTTCCTGGTGTTTTTTTTTACTTGTATACAAGTTCGATAAATTTGTTTTCATGGCTTGTTATGATTAGACTTGTGCACCGATTTAAATTTTACCAGAGGAGGCGTAATGATTTTTTCTTCTGAAGTATTTCTAGGAATTCTTCCGGAAGTTATTCCAGGAGCTAGTGTGGAGGTTCCTCCAGAACTTAATTCGGAGGTTCCTCCAGGAATTCCTCCTAAAATTCCTCCACGATTTCGTCTGGAAGTTCCTCCATGACTTCATAAGGAAATTCCTCTGAAAGTTCCTTCAGGATGTCATCTGGAAGTTCCTCCAGGTTTTCGTCTGGAAGTTCTTCCAGGATTTCGTTCAGGACTTCCTCCATAATTTCGTAAAGAGTTCCTCCAGAATTTCATCCGGAAGTTCATCCAGGATTTTGTCTGGAAGCTCCTCCAAGATTTCGTATTCTACGTAAAAACTAAGAAAAAAACCTCAGAAAATGCGATGAATTTTCGCTTAAATCGAAAGAACTTCACGTTGAATTTTTGTACTGAAAAGCATCGGTCGGCAAAAAGCTATTTGGCTGAAGGCCACAAGGCTGATAGTAGTTTGGTCGAATATGTCGCTTGACCGAATAGACGATTTGGTAAAAGACTATCTAGCTTAAAATTATTTGACCTTTGTCATTTGGTTGAACAGTTCATTTGACTGAAAAAATCGGTTGGCCGAATAGCTCAATTGGCCGAATTTGCCCTTTGGCCGAAATGACATTCGGCCAAAAGCATCGTTCGGCTGCAGTCCATTTTGGTTATTTTCAAGACTTTATCGGAAGAATATTTTGAATTTCAACTGGTTATTTGCCAAAATGCTGTTTGTCCTAACAGGTCGTCTTGCCGAATTGATCGTTTGGCCGTAGAAGTAATTAGGCCAAAAATGCCGTTTGGCCGAAAATGTCATTTGGCATACGGCCAAACGTCAATTACTGAACGGATCATATGGTCGAAACTGGCTACTCGTTTGATGACCATTAAACACAATTTCGTAACCCGCCGGAGACGAGGCAGCCGAGGGCTGAAAGTCTTCCTAATAAAGACAATAAAAACAAAACAAAAACAAAAAAATTGTAACCTTCACTTTTTAAGACGATACTGGCCTTTAAGCCAAAAGTCATCAAGCCAAATTCCATTTAGCCGAGCCTATCTGAACGTTTACCTGAAACTTTTATCAGGTCCACAACGGCGACATATAGGCAAAACGAACATTCGGCCGAATTGATCATTTGGCCGAAAAATTTGTTTGCCCTAACAGGTCAGTTGACTGAAAATGCCGTTCGGCCCAAAAAAGTCGTTTGACCAAAAATGTGATTTAATAAGAATGGATTGGCGCAAAAATGTCTTTTTAAAAAACAACCATTTCTGCCAATTGGCATTTTCTGCGAAAAGTGTCGTTCGGCTGAATTGATCATTTGGCCAGAAAGTCGTTTAACCGATTAGGTCATGTGCCAAAAATGCCGTATTTCTGAAAGGGTTGTTTTGCAGAAAGGATATTTTCGGGCCTAATGTTTCTTTTTGTCAAATGGCCATTCATATCAAACGGAATTTCTGGTCTAATGATCTATTCGGTCTAACGATTTTTGACGGTCAAATTCAGGGTTTCAATTTTTTGTTTCAATGAGACCAAAGCATGCGTTTCTCGGGCCAAGGGAGAATCTTTTTTCGTTGTTTATGTTGAGGATCATCTTTCACCCATAGGGGGGATCCCGTAGCGTAGTTGGCTACACGTTCGCCTTACAAGCGAATGGTCATGGGTTCGATTCCCAGCCCCTCCACCAAACCCTCGTCAGTCGCCGGATCCACAGCCCCCATACGGTGGCGTTCTGGGGTGCACGCCTTACCGTCACGGCTGCCTGATGGCGACTGACAACTTGTTCTTCTCGGAGGCATTCTTTCAACGTTACCCGGATAAATGGCAACCGAACAATGCAACGATCATTGGATAGACGACATGGACAAACGGACACAATGGACTCACGATGAGATGGACAAGCAACGACAACAATAATGATAATGGAAAATCTAAAAATAGATTCTGTGTGGATTCTGGCAGCAGAATGCCACAGTAGATCTCGGCACAATAGCGGTTAAGTAACACAGAGTGCCTACCAAATAAAGAGAGGAATAAAAAAAATCTTTCACCCATCAATCTTTCTCTACAATTAGCCTTGGATCACAGCAAAAAAAATATTAATATGCCGCGACGTAACTCTCCGGCATGTACTCGATAATTCTATGTAAAAACAGATTTAACGTATTTTTACACCACATTTGATGCTTATGTACATTGCTCAACGTAAAACATGATTGGTGAAAAAGTTTTTATGACTGCGTAAAAACGCCACAAAATTACCTTTAAATTTTTGTAATATATTACATGAAAAAAGCTGCACATCATTTTGGCTTGAAAACAAACGTAATATTACACAAAAAGCGAATTTATTGCGCGTAATCAATGTAGTATTACCGTGACCGAATCACAACTGTCACCGCAGTCGAGCTAGAAGTTTCCATTAAGCCATTCGGAAGAAAAACAGTGTGAGCGGCAGCGAAAAATCTTTTGGAAGACGGAACCATCACACGGATCGATCATCTCAAGGACGCTCGACGGACAAACGGCAGTATATTCGGAACAAAGAAATTCCACAGGTAAGAAATGCACGAAAGCTGAAATATATTTTCAATCTGTTATTTCGAACAGTTACTTGTGAACATTGATGTTTTCTTTGTTTGTAGATCGAATAACCTGTGGAATCGTACCTGCATTTGCCGTTCGTCGTACTAGCGGGAGCAGAAATCAATCATTATGCGGATGAAAATGGTGAGTCTTCACAGGAAGCGATTGAGAAGGGTGAAATAAAGAGTTCGCCTTACCGGAACTACATAGCAACCAGATAAACGCAGAACGAAGGCGATCGCCAATTTCAACCAGCACCAATTTGGGAATCTAACAGGTAAGGTGCCATTTTTGAAAACTAATTCATCTGGTACAGATTAGCTATCTGTTTTTCTTGTTATTGTTATAGCTGATCAAATGTTCCTGTGGAATCCATGCAGCTTTTGGATCAAGTTAAACTAGTACCTATACACAGCTTGCAGGGAATGGAGAGGCATCGATAATGGCATTAAAATAAAACCAGCGCAGGACTCCGCCGGACGCGGAGGAAGAAAGCAACATACGACCCAACGACGAATCAAATACGTATGAAAAGCGTAGAGAACTGCCCATGCGAAATTTCCATACGAATCTTTATTTAAGTTTTTCACGATTTACTCAACTTACTAATGATTTTCGACTGAGGAAATATCATATAAACCCGTCGGAAACTATAACGAACCTAACTGCTGAAGAAATGAAGAAAATCCATCCGGTTGTTTTCGTGTTATGGGGATACGAACACAGACCAATTCATTTTTATTATATAGAAGATTTATAATTTTTATTTTTAGTCCTTAGTTTTTAATGCTTAATTTTTATTATTTAATGTGTAGTTTTTTTAATTTTAAGAAATTTTTATTTTCTAGTTTTTAATATTTAATTTTTAATTTTTGATTTTAATTTTTAATTTTTAGCTTTTAATTTTTGATTTTCTATTTTGAATTTTTTAATTTTTAATTTTTAATTTTTAATTTTTAATTTTTAATTTTTAATTTTTAATTTTTGATTTTTAATTTTTAATTTTTAGTTTTTAATTTTTAATTTTTAATTTTTATTTTCAATTTTAAATTTGTAATTTTTAATTTTTAATTTTGATTTTTATGTTTTGATTTTATGTTTTGATTTTTATGTTTATGTTTTAATTTTAAAATTTTTATTTATAATTTTCAATTATTAATTTATAATTTTCATTTTTTATTTTTTATTTAGAATTTTCAATTTTTATATTTTCAGTTTTTAATTTTTAATTTTTTATTTGCATTTTTATTTTTTATGCGCAATTAAAAATTTATACCTCCAGGGACTCCTTCGAAAGTTACTCCAGGAATTCCTCTGGAAGGCCCACCAGGAATTTCTCCGGAAGTTTCGCGAGGACATACTTTGGACGTTCCCGGAAACTTCTTCTAGCAATTCTTTCTGAAGTTCTTCCAGGAATCCCTTCTGAAGTTCCTCCAGGAATTCCTCCGGAAGTTCCTCCAGGAATTCCTCCGGAAGTTCCTCCAGGAATTCCTCCGGAAGTTCCTCCAGGAATTCCTCCGGAAGTTCCTCCAGGAATTCCTCCGGAAGTTCCTCCAGGAATTCCTCCGAAGTTCCTCCAGGAATTCCTCCGGAAGTTCCTCCAGGAATTCCTCCGGAAGTTCCTCCAGGAATTCCTCCGGAAGTTCCTCCAGGAATTCCTCCGGAAGTTCCTCCAGGAATTCCTCCGAAAGTTCCTCCAGGAATTCCTCCGGAAGTTCCTCCAGGAATTCCTCCGGAAGTTCCTCCAGGAATTCCTCCGGAAGTTCCTCCAGGAATTCCTCCGGAAGTTCCTCCAGGAATTCCTCCGGAAGTTCCTCCAGGAATTCCTCCGGAAGTTCCTCCAGGAATTCCTCCGGAAGTTCCTCCAGGAATTCCTCCGGAAGTTCCTCCAGGAATTCCTCCGGAAGTTCCTCCAGGAATTCCTCCGGAAGTTCCTCCAGGAATTCCTCCGGAAGTTCCTCCAGGAATTCCTCCGGAAGTTCCTCCAGGAATTCCTCCGGAAGTTCCTCCAGGAATTCCTCCGGAAGTTCCTCCAGGAATTCCTCCGGAAGTTCCTCCAGGAATTCCTCCGGAAGTTCCTCCAGGAATTCCTCCGGAAGTTCCTCCAGGAATTCCTCCGGAAGTTCCTCCAGGAATTCCTCCGGAAGTTCCTCCAGGAATTCCTCCGGAAGTTCCTCCAGGAATTCCTCCGAAGTTCCTCCAGGAATTCCTCCGGAAGTTCCTCCAGGAATTCCTCCGGAAGTTCCTCCAGGAATTCCTCCGGAAGTTCCTCCAGGAATTCCTCCGGAAGTTCCTCCAGGAATTCCTCCGAAGTTCCTCCAGGAATTCCTCCGGAAGTTCCTCCAGGAATTCCTCCGGAAGTTCCTCCAGGAATTCCTCCGGAAGTTCCTCCAGGAATTCCTCCGGAAGTTCCTCCAGGAATTCCTCCGGAAGTTCCTCCAGGAATTCCTCCGGAAGTTCCTCCAGGAATTCCTCCGGAAGTTCCTCCAGGAATTCCTCCGGAAGTTCCTCTAGGAATTCCTCCCGAAGTTCCTCTAGGAATTCCTCACAAAGTTCCTCCAGGAATTCCTCCGGAAGTTCCTCCAGGAATTCCTCCGGAAGTTCCTCCAGGAATTCCTCCGGAAGTTCCTCCAGGAATTCCTCCGGAAGTTCCTCCGGAAGTTCCTCCAGGAATTCCTCCGGAAGTTCCTCCAGGAATTCCTCCAGGAATTCCTCCGGAAGTTCCTCCAGGAATTCCTCCGGAAGTTCCTCCAGGAATTCCTCCGGAAGTTCCTCCAGGAATTCCTCCGAAAGTTCCTCCAGGAATTCCTCCGGAAGTTCCTCCAGGAATTCCTCCGGAAGTTCCTCCAGGAATTCCTCCGGAAGTTCCTCCAGGAATTCCTCCGGAAGTTCCTCCAGGAATTCCTCCGGAAGTTCCTCCAGGAATTCCTCCGGAAGTTCCTCCAGGAATTCCTCCGGAAGTTCCTCCAGGAATTCCTCCGGAAGTTCCTCCAGGAATTCCTCCGGAAGTTCCTCCAGGAATTCCTCCGGAAGTTCCTCCAGGAATTCCTCCGGAAGTTCCTCCAGGAATTCCTCCGGAAGTTCCTCCAGGAATTCCTCCGGAAGTTCCTCCAGGAATTCCTCCGGAAGTTCCTCCAGGAATTCCTCCGGAAGTTCCTCCAGGAATTCCTCCGGAAGTTCCTCCAGGAATTCCTTCGGAAGTTCCTCCAGGAATTCCTCCGGAAGTTCCTCCAGGAATTCCTCCGGAAGTTCCTCCAGCAATTCCTCCGGAAGTTCCTCCAGCAATTCCTCCGGAAGTTCCTCCAGCAATTCCTCCGGAAGTTCCTCCAGGAATTCCTCCGGAAGTTCCTCCAGGAATTCCTCCGGAAGTTCCTCCAGAAATTCCTCTGGAAGTTCCTCCAGAAATTCCTCTGGAAGTTCCTCCAGGAATCCCTTCTGAAGTTCCTCCAGGAATTCCTCCGGAAGTTCCTCCAGGAATTCCTCCGGAAGTTCCTCCAGGAATTCCTCTGGAAGTTCCTCCAGGAATTCCTCCGGAAGTTCCTCCAGGAATTTCTTCGGAAGTTCCTCCAGGAATTCCTCCGGAAGTTCCTCCAGGAATTCCTTCGGAAGTTCCTCCAGGAATTCCTTCGGAAGTTCCTCCAGGAATTCCTTCGGAAGTTCCTCCAGGAATTCCTTCGGAAGTTCCTCCAGGAATTCCTCCGGAAGTTCCTCCAGGAATTCCTCCGGAAGTTCCTCCAGGAATTCCTCCGGAAGTTCCTCCAGGAATTCCTCCGGAAGTTCCTCCAGGAATTCCTCCGGAAGTTCCTCCAGGAATTCCTCCGGAAGTTCCTCCAGGAATTCCTCCGGAAGTTCCTCCAGGAATTCCTCCGGAAGTTCCTCCAGGAATTCCTCCGGAAAATCCTCCAGAAATTCCTCTGGAAGTTCCTCCAGGAATCCCTTCTGAAGTTCCTCCAGGAATTCCTCCGGAAGTTCCTCCAGGAATTCCTCTGGAAGTTCCTCCAGGAATTCCTCCGGAAGGTCCTCCAGGAATTCCTCCGGAAGTTCCTCCAGGAATTCCTTCGGAAGTTCCTCCAGGAATTCCTCCGGAAGTTCCTCCAGGAATTCTTCCGGAAGTTCCTCCAGGAATTCCTCCGGAAGTTTTTCCAGGAATTCCTCCGGAAGTTCCTTCAGGAATTCCTCCGGAAATTCCTTCAGGAATTCCTCCGGAGGTTCCTTCAGGAATTCCTCCGGAAGTTCCTTCAGGAATTCCTCCGGAAGTTCCTTCAGGAATTCCTCCGGAAGTTCCTTCAGGAATTCCTCCGGAAGTTCCTTCAGGAATTCCTCCGGAAATTCCTTCAGGAATTCCTCCGGAAGTTCCTTCAGGAATTCCTCCGGAAGTTCCTCCAGGAATTCCTCCGGAAGTTCCTCCAGGAATTCCTGCGGAAGTTCCTCCAGGAATTCCTCCGGAAGTTCCTCCAGGAATTCCTCCGGATGAACTGGAACCCTGGAGGTACTTCCGAAGGAATCCCTAGAAAAATTTCCTGGAGGAACTTACGAAGGAATTCCTGAAGGAACTTCCGAAGGAATTCTTGGAGGAACTTCCGAAGGAATTCCTGGAGGAAGTTCCGAAGGAATTCATGGAGGAACTTCCGAAGGAATTCCTGGAGGAACTTCCGAAGGAATTCCTGGAAGAACTTCCGAAGGATTTCCTGGAGGAACTTCCGAAGGAATTCCTGGAGGAACTTCCGAAGGAATTCCTGGAGGAACTTCCGAAGGAATTCCTGGAGGAACTTCCGAAGGAATTCCTGGAGGAACTTCCGAAGGAATTCCCGGAGGAACTTCCGAAGGAATTCCTGGAGGAACTTCCGAAGGAATTCCTGGAGGAACTTCTGGAGAAATACCTGAAGGAATTTCCGAAGGAATTTCTGCAGGAACTTCGGAAGGAATTCCTGGAGGAACTTCCGAAGAATTTTTTGAAGGAACTTCCATAGGAACTCCTGGAGGAACTTCCGACGGTATTCCTGAAGAAACTTCTGAAGGAATTCCTGAAGGAACTTCCGATGGAATTTCTGGAGGAACTGTCGAAGAAATTCCTGGAGGAACTTCTGAAGGGATTCCTGGAGAAACTTTCCATAGAATTCCTGGAGGAACTTCCGTTAGATTTCCTGGAGAAACTTTCAAAGGAATTCCTAGAGGCACTTCCGAAGGAATCCCTGAAAGAATTTCCGAAAGAATTCCTAGAGGAACTTCCGAAGGAATTCCTGGAGAAACTTACGAAAGAATTCCTGAAGGAACTTACGAAGGAATTTCTTGGGGAACTTCCGAAGGAATTCCTGGAGAAACTTTCGAAGGAATTCCTGGAGGAACTTTCAAAGGATTTCCTGGAGGAACTCTCAAAGGATTTCCTAGGGGACCATCCGAAGGAATTCCTTGATGAACTTCCGAAAGAATTCCCAGAGGAACTTCCGAAGGAATTCCTGGAGGAACTTCCGGAGGTATTCCTGGATTCCTCCGGAGAAATTCCTGGAGGAACTTCCGGAGGAATTCCTGGAGGAACTTCCGGAGGAATTCCTGGAGGAACTTCCGGAGGAATTCCTGGAGGAACTTTCGGAGCAATCCCTGGAGGAACTTCCGGAGGAATTCCTGGTGGAACTTCCGGAGGAATTCCTGGAGGAACTTCCGGAGGAATTCCTGTAGGAACTTCCGGAGGAATTCCCGGAGGAACTTCCGGAGGAATTTCTGGAGGAACTGACGTAGGATTTCGTAGGAACTTTTGGAAGAATTCCAGAAGGAACTTCTGGAGGAATTCCTGGTGGAATTTTCGAAGGAATTCCCGGAGGAATTTCTGGAGGAACTTCCGGAGGAACTGACGTAGGATGTCGTGGAAGAACTTCGTAGGAACTTCCGGAAGAATTCCAGAAGGAACTTCCGAATTTATTTCTGGACGAGCTTCCGAAGGAATTCCTGGAGGAACTTCCGGAGGAATTCCTGGAGGAACTTCCGGAGAAATTCCCAGAGGAAGTTCCTGAGGAATTCCTGGAGGAATTTCCTGAGGATTTACTGCAGGAGTTGCTGGAGGAACATTTGAAGAAATTTTTGGAGGAGCTTCTGGAGCAACTCCTGGAGGAGCTTCTGGAGGAATTCCTGGAGGAGCTTCCGGAGGAATTCTGGAGTAACTTCCGGAGGGAAGAATTTTCAGAGGAATTCCTGGGAGGGTTTCTATTGGAATTCGTGGAGGTATTTGCAAAGAAGTATCTAGAGGAATTTCCAGACAAACTTCCGGACCATTTCTTAAAGGAACTTTCTGAAGTATTTTTGGAAAATCTCCTAAAGAAATTTTTGGAGGAATTTCCTAAGCAATTTCCGGAGGACTTCCTGAAAAAACTTACTTTGCCGATAACCAACAACGTGACGCCGCCCCGTCACCGCCGATAAAATATAATACATAAATAATGCTAAAATATATAGTGAAGTAAATGAATTGAATGAAATATATATCTTTAAAAAAATAATATTTACCTTTAAAATTGAATATTAATATTAATATTAATTAAAAATGAATAATTAAAAAAATATTTATTAAAAAATATTAAAAATTTTAAATTAAAGGTTCAAGTTTTTGTGGATACAATAAAATTTGTTTTGAATAAATAAAATTCGAAATTGTTACATCTGAAAATGTATTTTCGAACATGAAAGAAAAATATCCGAATACCCCTAACCCCGCTGCCGAAAGCGGGATTCGTCCTGACCTGTTTTTACGTCGTTTTCAGTTACATCGCAAATATTACGTCGCAGATGAATTACACGGCTTTAATTTGAAAAAGAATTATCAAGTACGTCAACTTTTGGTAACGTCAACATAATGTAATATAACATAATATTTACGACGGCGATGATGTGCATCAAATCTGATGTGATATTACTTTTTATTTTTTACTGTGATGGTAAACGAAAACCTTGCCTTTAGATGAAAATCCCTTTTCATTTCATCACTTTTACCCACTCACTCACTTTTCGCGAGAATTATTACAGAACAATTACAAAATTGTATAGCCGCGCCGGGATTCGAACCCAGAATAGTAACAATAATAGCCGTAGGAATGCGCTTACTCTAGCCACATCACCACGCTATCTGTATGAAAGCATTAAGTTATGTTAAGTTAAGTTAAGTAATTAAGTTAAGTACCATTTGCATTGAAGATGCCACGAAAAGACTCGAATATGAAGAAAACGAGCAAACCAACGTTTGGCGCCAATCGAAGTGAGCGAAAAATGGTTATCACTCTAGAAGCTATTTTTCTTTCCCGAAAAGTGATTTTTCCCCGAAAATTTTCGTGAGGGAGCAACCTGTGCTCCTGAGATTGAGTGAGTGATACGAACCCTGGTCAAATTACCAGTTCAGCCGAATGTCCCTTTCTACATTTTCGACTTAACAACATTTTCATTTGAACGGTTTGTTCAATAGTATTTGGTTAGATGACTTTTAGCTTAAAAGCCAGTATCGACTTAAAAAGTAGAGATGTTACAAAATGTTGTTCAATGGTTATTTGACAAAAATGCTATTTCACCGTAAATGACATTTGGTCAAACAGGTGGTCATTTTTGACCATATTGTTGACAATTGACCATTCTTTAAAATTACCATTTCGGCAAAACGGCATTTTTGGGCTTATGACATATTCGGCCAAACAACCCATTAGGGAAAACAACTTTTTCGGCCAAATTACAAGTTCTGCCGTATTTTGCTTTTAGCCAATGAAATTTCCCAAGAATTTCTTATGGAAGATACACTAAACGTTATATAACTGCAACATGTTTACGTTTCAGTTAGCGAATACTGTTCGATAACTGCAACGCATTCTAGACGTCAAACGGTTGACAGTCGACATGAGATGAAATAGAAGTGTAATCAAATTCCAGTCAAATTACTTGCAGTTACTGAACGCCTACTGTACCAAGAGTTTCTCGTAGAAATTCCTTTAGAAATCTGAGCAATTTTCCATTGAAATCAACATTTAGAAAAATCTTCCACGGCAATTCTAAAGAATTTGCTGTTGAAATTCCAGAGAATTTCTCGGGAAAATTTATCCTGAAAACTCCTTCTTTCTATGCTATACCAAACTATCCACTCTTATGATTCTAGACTGATCAAGCCAACAATGAAACTTCCATTCTACTTGCCGCACTCTTCTACAATTTTCTATGTAAATTTAACTTTCCGTGGATATTCCGAACATTCTTCTGTAGAAATTTGGAACAATTTCTCGTTTTTTCCAAAGAGCTTCTGTTGGTAATTCCAAAGAATTCTTGAAACATCAAAGTAAAGTTCTAGTGGAAAATCTGAAAAAAAATTCCAAATGAATATTTTGGAAAACTTAAAGAATTCTTTAGGGAGGTTCATCAGATCTTCATGCGAAATTCAAAAGATTCTTCCGTTAATGTCTTGAAAATATTCCGAAAAGGGCAAAAGAAAATTTTAGAAAAACGTAATAAAAAAATCGCCACGCCGATTCATGCCACCGCCGCCGACCAAAATTCTGACAAACACCGCTGCCGCTCAATTTCGGACCTCTAGTTGCATGAACGATATAGTTAGAAGTTGGAAGTGAAAAGTGATAAGCGAGAAGTGAGAAATGAGAACTGAAAAGCTGGAAAGGAAAGGTGAGAAATTCAAAGTGAGAAGTGAGAAATGAGAAATAAATAGAGCGAAGTGAAAAAATCAAAGTGTGAAGTGTAAAGTGAGAAATGAGAAGTGAGAAGTGATAAGCGGGAAGAGATAAATGAGAAATTTGAAGAGAGAAGTGAGAAGTTAGTAAATATGAAGTAGGAAATGATAAGTGAGTAGTAGGAAGTGAGAAATAAGAAGTGAAAAATTTGAAGTAGTGAGAAGTTTTGAGAAGAAAATTTGAAGTAGTGAAGTAGTGAGAGGGCCCTCCTTAGCCGCGCGGTAAGACGCGCGGCTACAAAGCAAGACCATGCTGAGGGTGACTGGGTTCGATTCCCAGTGCCGGTCTAGGCAATCTTCGGATTGGAAATTGACTCGACTTCCCTGGGCATAAAAGTATCATCGTGTTAGCCTCATGATATACGAATGCAAAAATGGTAACTTGGCTTAGAAACCTCGCAGTTAATAACTGTGGAAGTGCCTTATGAACACTAAGCTGCGAAGCGGCTCTGTCCCAGTGTGGGGATGTAATGCCAATAAGAAGAAGAAGAAGAGGTAGTGAGAAGTTTAATGTAATAAATTATAAGTAAGAAACAGAAGTGAGATATAAGAAGTTATGAGTGAGAAGTGAAAAGCGAAGAATTAAAAATTTGAAGTGTGAAGTAAAAAGTGAGAAGTGGGAAAAGTGCGAAGTAAGAAGTGAGAAGTGAGTAAAGGGAAGTGAGAAATGAGAAATGAGAAGTGAGAAACTCGAAGTACGAAGTGAATAGTGAGAAGTGAAAAGTAATAAGTGAAAAGCGAAAAGTTAGAAGTGAAAAGTTATAACAAAGAAATGAGAAATCAAAAGTGGGATATAGGAAGTCATAAGTGAGAAGGAAGAAGTGAGATATGAGAAGTGAAAAGTACGAAGTAAGAAGTGAGAAGTGAGTAGTGATGTGTAACAGAGATCATCACCGCTTCTTATCACATGAAATGAGTAGTGGGAAGTGCGAAGTGAGTAGTGAGAAGTGAAAAGAAATAAGTGAAAAGTGAGAAGAGAAAAGTAAGGAGTGAAAAGTTAGAAGTTAGAAGTGGAACGTGATAAGTCAGAAATAAGAAGTCATAAGTGAGTTATAAGATGAGTCATAAGAAGTTATGAATGAGAAGTGAGAAGTGAACAGTGAAAAAATGAAGTGAGAAATAAATAGAGAAAAGTTAGAAGTGAAAAGTTAAAAGTGAGAAGTAAGAAATTCGAAGTGTGAAGTGAAAAGTGAGAAATGCAAAGTAAGAAGTGAGATGTGAGAAGTTAGAAGTGAGAAATTTGAAATGTTGTAATAAAAAGTGAAAAGTTAGAAGTGAAAAGTGATAAGTGAGAAATGAGAAGTGAGAAGTGATATTTGTGAAGTGATATGTGTGAAGTGAGAAAAGAATAGTGAGAAGTCAGAAGCGAGTAGTGGGAAGAGGATGGTGAGAATCGAGATGCGCGAAGAGAAAAGTAAGAAGTGTGAAATGAGGAGTGAGAAGTGAGCTGTGAGAAGGGAATAGGAAGAAGTGTGGATCGGGGAACGATAAATAAAAACGAGATTCTCTTTCCTCCTTTCTTTTTTCTTCTTCTTTCTTCTTCTTTCTGTCTTATATCTCTCCACTCGCTTCTCACTACTCAACATCTCGCTTCTCTCTTCCCAATTATCATCTCTCATTTCTCACTTCTTGCTTCTATTTATGTCGCTACTAACATTCTTCTAACTTCTCACTTCGCAACTATCACTTCGACATTGTTGTTTCATAAGGGCGAAAGTCGCAAACGTAAACATTGGCTTCTTCTGCCGATTTCAGGAAGATTAGAGACTTCCGACGGTATTTTCCACTTCCGTCCGGTAGCAGGCACGGAGCTCCACCAGTTCCAAATGGTTGTTAACTGGAAGCGGTCCTAGTACCTGAGGAGTTTGCAGGAAAAAGCATTGTTTACGTTTGCGACTATCGCCCTCATAAAACAAAATTGTCGACTTCTCACTTTTCACCACTGAGTTCTCACTTAGTATCTTTCACTTCTCACAACTCACATGTTACTGCGCATCTCACTACTTAATACTCATTTCCGTTTTTCAGTACTCACTTCCCACTACTCTGTATTTATTTCGAAAATCTCATTTCATTCTCATTTTCACTTTTCAGTTCTATTCGGTTCCTTATCTCAATATCACCCTAACTAGACCTGTGCGCCGGACATATAATCGGCGGCGGTGGCGTGGTGGTCACTTTTGCCCCGGCGGCGGCGGCGGCGCGCCGTTGGTTTTCATCGACGGCGGCGGCGGCGGCGTGAACCGGCGTGGATGAAAAAATCAATGGCTGAAAAAATCAATTTTTCCGCGGATTTTTGAAATTGGTTAAATATGCCAAAAAAGAGAAGAATTTCTGAAGTAAAAACGGGATTATTCTTGGAACTTTTAATTATTTGGGAAATTTCATTCCTTGAGAATTTAGCATTAGCAATGAGCAATTCGCACAAACTCGTAGGTGGTACAAACATAGTCTTTTAGAAGAGACTAATCACTATCTCTTAGATGGAAGCAAGGCACCCTTCAACAGGTGAGATCTGTTCTGGCCACGTCCTTGCGAAAGTTGGGGAAGGGTAAGGATTATTAGTTGGACTTCTTCTTATTATTCTTCTTCTTCTTCTTTTTATTGGTATTACATCTTCTGGGATAATGCCGCCTCTCTGCTTAGTGTTCATTTAACGCTTCCACAGTTGTTAACTGCAAGCTTCTTGCTTTATAGCCAAAAATCTTACCGCTAGGCCAAGGAGGCCCCAGGTACCATCGTTTAGTTTGACACCTACTTTAGAAAGATGCTGAGAACTGTGGTGGCACAGAAGGTTTTGGAATTGTTAGTGTGGAATCGTTCTGGAGTCGTTTAGTAGGAATCGTATTGGTAGAACGTGAAATACAGAAAAAAAAACTAAGATAGAAATACAAATTAGGAAAAGGGACGAGCCTGGAATTGAACCTACGATCTCCTGCTTATAAGACCACCGAGCTCGTCTTGGTAAAATCCTATGAGAATTTCCGCGGAAACTCATATATTTATCCGAAAAACCATTCATGTTCTCTTTGGGAAATTCTTCAGTAAAATCATACAATATTCCTGCTGGAATTCATTCGGAAATTTATTAAGGAACGAAATAGTTTCCGATGGTATTCGAAAAAGAATTTCCGAAGGAATTACCTAAATGAAGAATTTTCGAAAGGATTCCTAAAGGACTTTCTGAGAGAATTCCTGATTTATGCCCGAAAGAGTTTGTGATAGCATTTCCGGTAAACTTTTTGAAGGAATTTCCGGAAACAGACATTTTCAAAAAAAATCCTAATAGAATTTCCTAATGCATCCCAAATGCAATTTTCTAAGGAATTTTCAAAGAAGTTTCCGAATTTTTTAAATGACTTTTGAATGAATTTCTGAAGAGATTCCCGAAAAAAATCGAAAGTTAAGGAATTCCTAAGGGAAATGGAAAGAATTTTATGAAGATTACCCTGAGAATTTTCCAAGGAATTGCTTAAGGTTGTTCTGAAAGAATTATTATGGGAATTTCAGGAAAAAATGCCTAGAAGCTTGCTAAGGAACCCATAGAGTAATTTCTGAGAAATTTCCTAAGTAATTTCTGAAAAAATCTGTATGAAATTTCTTAGCAAATTTTCAAAGCCTAAAGGAACTTGCGAAGGAATCGTAAATGAATTTCAGAAGGAATTTTTAGTTAAGTTTTCATGGAATTCTCAAACGGATTTTCGAAGGATCTTCTAAAGTATTTTCTGTTGATATTTCAAAAGAAGTTTGTGAAGGATTGCTAAGGAATTCCAGAAGTTTTACCAAAGGAATTTCCTAAAAAAAATCCTTTTGGAAGTTCTTAAACGATTTCTGAAGGAAGGTTTGAATTAGTTCTCAGAAAACCTTTTTTGAATTTTTGGAGGAATATCTTGAGAAATTTCAACATTTATTTAATTTCTAGATTCATTTCCTTAAAAAAATTGCGGATTTTCCGAAGAAATCCCTAGATGGATTTTTTGAACGGACTCTTGACGAAATGTGAAGAAATTCAAGATTGTCGGAAGTTCCTTCAGGAGAGACTTTGACAATTTGGATATTCTTTCAGAAACTTGTTCAGGAATTTTTAAGGAATTTCCTAGAAATTCGCCTAAGAACTTTGCAAGGAATTCCAAAAGAGTTTTCAGAAGAATTTCTGAATTTACTTTTTGAAGAATACCTTAACGAATTTCCCAAGGTTTTCGTATACAAATTTCTGAAGGAATACGTGAAGAAAATTTCGAACTTTTTTCTGGGAGAAATACCGAAATAATTTCTGAAAGACTTCCTGGAATTCTTTTCCGGAGTTTTTGTAGAACTCCTTAAGGCAATTTCCGAGGGAATCACCAGACGAATCTTTAAAGAAATGTGTGGAGGAAATTGCGAATAAATTACTGGAAAAAAAGTCCAAAGGAATTCCTGGGATCCTTTATGGATCCCTCTGGAAATTCTTCTAGGATTTTTTTGGGAAGTCTTTTATAAATGCCTTCAATAATTCTTTTAGTAGTTCTTTCAGTAATTATTTACGAAAACCTTTCAGGTTCTTTTTTTGGAAATGCCTTCAAAAGTTAATTTGGAAATTCCTGTACAAAACCCTCCATGATTTTCTTCAAAAACTCCACCAAAAATACACTTGAGAACTCCTCCTTCATTAAATAATCTCAAAATTAATTCTTTGTTATATTTTTTTGTAATAATAAACCCTTAAAGACTTTCAGCAAGAATTGTAGAAAAAAAATCAGAGTGAATTACTGAAAGATTTTCGGAAAGAACTCATGAAGGCATTTTCGAAGGAATTCCTGCAGGAAGTTCTGGAAGAATTCCCGGAGAATGTTTTTAAGGGATTGCTGGAAGTAATTCTAAAAAAAAAACCTTAAGGAAATTTAGAAGCAATTTCTTATTCAATATCTTGAGGAATTTATTTAAGGAATTCATGGAATAATTTCCAAAGAAATTTCAAAAGGAGGAATTCCCGAAGGAGTTCTCAAGGAATTTTCGAAAGTTTTTGCTTTTCAAAAATGAAGGATTTTGTGAGCAATTTTGGAGAAACTCTTAAGGAATTTCTGGAGGAATTGATAAATAAACTTCCGAAGAAATTCTTTAAGGATTCTCCGAAGAAATTCTCAACGGAATTTTTGTAGGAATTCCTGCACTCATTTTCGTATGTATTCTTTAAAGAAATCCGAATAAAATTCGTAAAGGTTTTTCTGAAGAAATCGGTAATGAAAATTCTGAAGGAATCGTAAGAAATTTCGTAAGGAATTTCCAAAGAAATATATAAAGAAATTTCCGGAAGAATTCCTGAAGTAATTTTCTAAGGTTTTTAAATGAAACTTTTCGAAGGAATATGTAGAGGAATTTCCAACGAAATTTCTTGATTCATTTTCGAAGCCTCAATTTCTGGAATATTTTCTGAAGAAATTTCGAAGGAAATCTTAAATGAATGTCGAAACGATACTTTTTCGATTATTCACAGGAATTCTAGGAATTGGAAGTTTTTGAAGAAAATGTTCCTAGAGCTTTCACAATAAACTATTAAAAAATAAAATAAAATTTCGTAATGTTTGAAATTGCCTGGCGTTTCAACTGAATAATTTTACTAAATACTAAGCGGCGAGGCGACAACATCCCAGTTCTGGGCTACAGTGGCAATTTTCAACTGATGTTCGCAATATACCAAGTAGTTTTGTCAATCATATTCAAAAAATGATTTTAAAATAAAGATTAGTTACACGGAACAAAAAAAGAATCGGAAAAGCATTCACAGTAGGGATTTAGTTATTTTGCTAAATTTTTCCTAATAAGTCTAACTGTCCTAATAGCGCAAATCTAAAAACAAAGAAAGCTGGCCTGGTTGATTTTAATAAATAAAAAAGAAAATATTGTTATGAAAACTCATATGTGAATATGTACGTTATGTGGAAGATATTGATTTGAAAAATGTATTGGAGGTAACCACTTTCCCTTCGATGGGACTCGAACCCATGACCTTACAGTACGCTAGACTGGTGCTTTAACCAACTAAGCTACGAAGGACCTCCGTCGGCCTTCGCAACCTAGCGGCTACTGAACGAGCTCGAGATTCCCAAATTGGACGCATAGTCAAATCACTCGCAATCCATTTATCAAGCCAATACTTCCACATGTGTATTGTACACGTCCACATTAGAGGAGCGTGAGTATTTAGAATGTCTGGCGGCTATACACATTCTTCATCAGCAACGGTACTGATCAAGTGAGGTTGTGTAAGCTATTTGCCAGTCGGTCGTCAAGCTCAGACCCGACCGCATTGCGTAGGCAAGAGCACGCAACTCAAGTTCAGTTCAATCAAAGGTAATTGCCTATTTCCGGGGATTAAACCACCCGACTTGGACGTTAATTTACAATGTTATGAAAACTCATATGTGAATATTTTGATTGAACTGAAAGTATAAAGTAAGTTTTGGATAAATTCATTTAGATGAAATTTCTGATTGATTTCCGGAACTATAAAAAACTACAGTCCAGGAGATCCTTGATAAATTCCGGGAGTACAACTTGCAGACACATCATCTGTTTATTGATTTCAAGGCGGCGTACGATTCAGTGAAACGGAATGAATTATGGCAAATTATGCTTGAACATAGTTTTCCGGCGAAACATATACGGTTGATTCGTATAACGATGGACGGATCGAAATCAAGTGTAAGGGTTGCGGATGAATTATCGACGTCATTTGTTACCTTAGATGGATTAAGGTGATTATAGAATGAAGCCCGTGGTGAATTTCAAATTCACCACACGTTTATCTACATTCATTTCCAAAAGCCCAAATCTGGCGTAATAGTTTTTGTACAGTGCCGAAAATAAAATTATAATTGTTCAGCATAACTAAGCAAACGATCTTCCATTATTCCAGCCCCATTCGCGATATGCTTCTTTTGTCTCGTGCTCTTGAAAAAAATATTGGAAAAGCACGTGGTTTACAAAATGGCCACGGCCAAATGGCTTCCTTTTATAATCACCTTAAAGTACGGTGATCTACTGTTCAATATAGCGCTCGAGGGAGCGATTAGGAGAGCTGGTGTGCAAAGAAGCGGTATCATTATCACAAGATCGCATATGCTCCTGGGATTTGCGGACGATATCGATATTATCGGGATTGATCGCCGTGCCGTGGAAGAGGCTTTTGTGCCTTTTAAGAGGGAGACAGCGAGGATTAGACTCACGATCAATACCAGCAAAATGAAGTACATGGTCGCTGGCAATCAACGTGGGTTCATTAGTGGTGATGGTAGCGAAATGGTGCTGGATGGTGAAAAGTTTGAAGTGGTAGAAGAATTTGTGTATCTTGGAACATTAGTGACGTGCGATAATGATGTTACCCGCGAGGTGAAAAGGCGTATTGCAGCTGCAAATAGGGCTTATTACGGACTTCGTAACCAGCTTAAGTCTCGTAGTCTGCAAACGAAAACAAAACTCGCGCTGTATACTACTCTGATTCTTCCGGTGGCTTTATATGACAATGAAACATGGACGTTAAAGGAGGCTGATCGGAGAGCTTTCGGAGTGTTTGAGCGTAAGGTGCTGCGGTCAATACTCGGCGGTAAACAGGAGAACGGTTTCTGGTGGCGTCGCATGAATCACGAGTTTTACCAGGTGTATAAAGGGCTGGATATTATTAAGCTCATTCACACGGCAGACTACGGTGGGCTGGTCACGTTGTTCGGATGCCGGAAGAACGTCAAGCGAAGATAATATTTGGTAGAGAACCCGGAAGAGGCCGCAGGCTTCGTGGAAGGCCGCATGCACGATGGCTTTTTGCAGTTGAAGAGGACCTGAGGGCGCTCAATGTTCAGGGCGACTGGAAGCGATTGGCCCAGGATCGAGTCCAGTGGAGAAGGATACTCCATTCGGCGTAGGTTCATCGAAGAGCTGTAGCCCATCAAGTATTAAGTAAAGAATACTACACTACTACAGTAATATCTCGATTTTATCATTCCCTGGTGAATTTGGGGGTGATAAAATAGGAACAATGTGACAAAACCGGAAAAAAATTACTTTCAATTTTTTTATTTGCTCCACAAATTTAAATCAGTTTATGCCTTCGAAAGGAAAAAAAAGTAAACGGAACCCGTAATTTCTTGTCGAACAGACATACACAATTATTTGCAGGTACTCAGAAATGATTCTTAATAAACCACAGGTGGTGAAAGTTGTTTCATGAAAATCATTATTGTTTGCGTATTGTTTAGAAAATTTAAAAGAACGACTAACATTTTCAAAATGTTTTGGGGTGACAAAATCGGGTCGAAAATGTCATAAAATCGAGGAGAGACAAAATCGGGTCAAAACTGTATAATGTACATATCTGCTGAAGGAATGAAGAAATCCAGACCAGCCATTTTCGGTTTTCAAAATTAAAAAAATTGAAGCTTGAAATGAAATCTAGATCAACATTTGAAAAGGGTGTAACAGCCAAAATTTATTCCTTCTGATTCTTCGTCTACATATAAAGCTATATATGTAGACGAAGAATCAGAAGGAATCAATTTTGGCTGTTACGCCTTTTTCAAAAGTTGGTCTAGAAATTCTGAAATAATTTCGAACCAAAACACCAAAGAAATTCAGGAGCAATTCCTTGAATTCCCTAAAAACAATGAACTTTTTAAACTGTGTATCTTTTCCTGATTTGAAATCAAATTAAACTTGAAAGTGGCAGTTTGAAAATAAAAAATCACCTAGTCATAAAAATCGCGAGTGCTTTCCAGCTAGACCAATAAGGCACCTGTAAAAACAATTCGATATCTGTCAAAAGTAATCTTGTTGCATGAGCAGCATTATTCGGAATTTATTCAACTATCGCTTTCAAATTTAATTTGAGTTTAATTCGGGAAATGAGATGCACATTAGAAAAACGTTTGCCCGTGCATACTTGAGCAAAATCAACGTTAATGCTAGCTACAATTGTGTATAGGTCGTCGTCCAATAATTTCTGTATAGGTACTTGGAAGAAGATAAATTGGAAGCCTTTTGAACTTGAACTGAAAATGTGTATTTCCGATAGAATATACTTACCAATAAAAATGCACTTTTAACTAAATATTCAAAACCCCTAAACTTACTGGTTAATACTTCAATAGCCAACGACGTGGTAAAAAATATTCGGTGGCGTGGAAAATTTCCATATTTTATTGGCGCGCCGTTTCATTTTTGGCGACGGCATGATGGCGCTCAGGTCTAGGTCAGGTTTTTGCTTCTCTTTTATCTTTGTTCGTTAACTAAATATTGAGAGGATTGAGAGCGATTTCTGCAAACCCTGGATGTGTTGTTTCTAATCATTTTTTTCGATCCTAAGATCCGAAACTCAGTGATTTTTTATGCTGGTTATATCCCAAGGGAAGATCCTTTAATCCCCCCTATGTTCATCTCCCCCCTATGTAACATTTTTTGTACGAAGCATCTGATAATTTTGCATGCATCGTCATGCATCACTCAACCCCTCCCTCTTTTAAAAGTTACGTAATTTGTACACGATCCTCAAGCCTCTGCTGGGGTTTATCCAAATTACCTTCGGAAACATTTTCAATGCGAAAACCGATATCTGTCAAGTCAAGTTAGGTGCTAGACGCGATATTTTTCAACACGTCTGCTTCAATTTCCAATTTCAAGACGTTGTTGTTACTGCAGTCACGGGTAATAAATCTGAACAGTTCCGAAAGCCGTTGTAAAACCGACATTATTAGTAGGGTTCGAGACTACCAAGAGGTCGGTGATGTAAAACATTTATATCCCAAATTCAAACCCTACCAAGATGTAATACTTTGTTTGTAAAAGGAGCACGAACAATTGTTTATTTATGTGCTTATTTGATACAGAATATCTTCAATTATACACTTCCATACCTTGGCTGCCGTCAAACTGCAGTTTTTCAAGCCTTGTGTCATTTAATGCAATGACCATTATTTTGTATTTTCCTATCCTTGTCCTGCAATGCCAGACTTCTGAATAAGACTTCTAGATAAGATTATAACAACCCTGATTGATTTGATAGTTCCTTAGGGCGCTCAAATTAAATGACGTTACAAATAGTTGCAGGTATATTGAAATCAATGAACAAAAGAACACTGCAGACTGCATAAAGCAAGCCCCCGGGAAAACCACAATGTTCTATCCAAGGCAGAAGTAAGGCCCACGTTCTTAAATGTATAACTTTATAATCGTTCTGCTTACCTGGTCCCAACGGATCCGGAACACCAGCCGTAGAAATCGAGCTAAATGCTACAATGAAGTTCAACACAAGCCATTCTCATCATCATTATCATCATTTTCTTCATCAACTCTGAGCCTGCCCGGCTCCGTCGGTCAACGTCGTCGTCCCCGTAGTTGGGCCTCTGCCAAGACCAAGTCGAATCCCATGCAAACACCCGTTCATAGAACAAAGGATAAACACCTAGACCCGATGATGTCTATCCCGCTCGTCCAGAGTGCTAGCCCATCGAGGAGGGCCTTCCCGATGACGACGGACGGAAAGCGGCCGCTCCGGAAGAAGTTCTTATAATCCACCTTCGTAACGTTTCCCATTATCAGACCCGGGGTTCTATATTTTCTTGACTTCACGCCATACAGATGTACATTCCCACGAATGGATGGAATCAAGACAAAGTGTTGTTTTCCTTGGTTGTGTTTGCTGTAAATAGCTCTGCTGCCATGAAGATGAAGAAGAATCTGAAGAGGAAAAATGGCATCAGAAAATCACTTCTTAGGAAGTAATTTTGCTTGCTGTACCTACTCATGCCAAGATGGGTAAGCTTCGTACACAGTGGAAATGGATGAAACGGGACGAAGGACCTTTATTTCGAGCAGCAGCTGGGTGGTCTGAAAAACACATCGCACCGAAGGGGAGAATGGCCGATAGGAACGTTGCTCATTTTTATTGCACAGCATAAATATGTTTGGAAGTTTCAAAATTCAAGTTGTTTTGGGTAAGATATCAATTTCATATGTAGATAATTTTGTGATTTAGAATCAACATGATGGATGACTTGCTCAAAAATAAAACTCGGCTTCAAAAATGAAAAAGCTTAACGGATGCATTTCCGTCCATTCTCCCATACCATTCCTCTTTTCAAATTGTGACTAGCTCTAGTGGGTAGCATAGGCAAACATTGGGCCACAATACGCTCCTCGGTGGAAAATCGAGTTTATAGACACTCAGGGAAACATGTTATAGAGGAGCGCACTTGAAGACACAAATGGCATACACGTGAGTTCTTTAAGTGCGTCCCAGTGCAGTTTGTGCTCCGTCTCAATGAAAATAAATGATCATTCTAAGTTAATTATGCACTTCCGGTTCAAGGCATACGATCCAAGGTAGTCATTATGGTGTAAATATTGCTCCAGTTGGTTGCCGTTTTGTTGATGCTACATCTCGAAACAATTTACTAATCGTTCCGTCTCACAGAGATATTCTCTTTCTTCGGAATTATGAGCTTTGCAGCCATGATTGATTCTAACAATTGCATGATTGTTCCAATGTGTGTGGTGTTACCGAAGAAATTCTCATAGGCAACAGTAGAATTCATGCGATGTGACAACAGAATCAGAAGTGCACGCAATGTTTGTATACCTGGAACCAACCCTTACTTTTGCACCGATCTAGAAAAGGCATTATAAGAGTTCTTGTTGAACAAAGTTATGGCAAATTGATTTCCATAAAAAACAATTACTTGCCTTTACATAATCCTTTGCAATAAAAGAAGGGGATGTTTCGCTGGTTAGAAACCACGTTAAGAATTTCACAATTTCCCTGAATCTAAATTTAAATCTGTCGAAATTCTATGCAATCACTATTAACAAACGATTTCTTATGCCTCAGCAATGCAATGGCGGCAATAGAGTTTTGTTAATTTGGTATAATCAGTTCTTTTATTATCGTCACTTAGCAATCAGAGCTTTAATTGTTAGTGGAATCGAAAGCAATAAAAACGTTTTGGTCAAACGTTCAATTCAGCCAAATGGAATTCGGCTAAATGACAATCGACCAAGTGCCATTCGAACAAATGGCCTTCGTCGAATGACTTTTAGTCAAACGACGGGAAGAGCCATATGGCCAAAAGGTGTGTAGACGAATATGTCATTTGACCGAACGAACCATTAGACCGAAACTCATCTGGCCAAAATTGTCATATGGCCGAAATGAACAACTGGTCATTTGGTCAAAAAAGTCGTTTGGCCGTATAAGTTCTTCTTCTTTTTCTTCTTCTTCTTCAATGACTCTGCATTCCAACTGAAACATGGCCTGTTTTTCAACTTAGTATTCTATTGGCATTTCCTCAGATATTTATTGAAAGCTTTTCTATGCCCGGCATTGCATGAGAATGTATCTTGTGTGATAACAAAACGTAGTGGAATTAAATAAGTATTAAACTCGTCTTAGACAGTTGATAGGAAATGTTTTTTGGCCGAACGGGTTGTCATTTTTGGCCATATTACCCGCTTAGCAGGGGCTCTCCTGAGCCATGCGGTAAGACGCGCGGCTACAAAGCAAGACCATGCTGAGGGTGGCTGGGTTCGATTCCCGATGCCGGTCTAGGCAATTTTCAGATTGGAAATTGTCTCGACTTCCCTGGGCATAAAAGTATCACCGTGCTAGTCTTATGATATACGAATGCAAAAATGGTAACCTGGCTTAGAAACCTCGCAGTTAATAACTGTTGAAGTGTTTAGTGAACACTAAGCTGCGAGGCGGCTCTGTCCCAGTGTGGGGATGTAATGCCAATAAGAAGAAGAAGAAGAAGAAGAAGAAGAAGACCCGCTTAGCAACTAACGTATTCTGCCGTACATAAAATAAACATTTCGGCCAAACAGAATTTTCTGCTATTCGACTAAACGACCTGTTATGGCAAATTGAATAAATCCCTTGCGAATTCCAAAGAATTTCCTAGGATCTTCCAAAAATACTTTTCTTGGAAATCCTGAAAATCCTGACGGAAAATCTAAATAATTTTCTTAGGAATTTTGAACAAATTCATTTCGAAATTCCAAACAATTTTCCCTTGGAGTTTCTAAAAGGAATTTCCACCAAAAATTTTTTCGGGAAATTTCAAATAATTGCTAATGGAAATTTCAAGGAATCTCCGAATAAAAATAAATAAATATTTTGAAAAATTTAGAAAAAAATCTTGAGGAAGCTCATTATATTTTTCCGGCGAAATACAAATGATTTTCCATGAGTTTCGGCGTGACGCCGAAGACGCCGGGGCCGCCTACCAAATGATGACAATCGCCACCGCCGACGATTTTCGGACATCTCTAACTATAAGATTGCTCTCTTCATTGACAAGAGTGTAATTAGAACCGGTTTTCACGAAAAAGGTACAAGGTTAGATCAAATAACCCGAAATATGAGAAGTTTTTTAAACAACCCGACTCGTTTTTAGAAGTTAGATCAAACAACCCGACTCGTTTTTATCAAAAACAAAGAAGGAAAAGTACCTTACGATAGCAGTTCGATTTTGGGTTTTTTTTTAACCTATTTATATCTTGCGTTAGATGAAAACAACTCATAAACCTGTTCAGCCAAGCAACGTTTTCGGTCGTATGACCCGTTCGACTAAATTACTTCTCGGTCGAATGGCCCTTTCTGTCAAACGACCATTTCGGCCGGACAGCATTTTCAGCCATATGACCTGTTCGGTCAATCGACGTTTTCGGCTATATGACACGGCCAAATGACGTTTTAGGTCAAATGACCATTTCTGCCGAATGACCGTTCGGCCAAATGACGCTTTCGGTTAAATGACCCATTCTGCTGAACGGTTATTTCGACCAAATTAACCATTCGGATATATGTCACTTTCGGTCAGACCGGTTTTCGGCCAACTGTAATTCGGCAAGATGATTTCCGACCTAGCAAGTTATTCGGCCAAGTGGTATGGCTTTTGTCCGAATGAGTTTCGGTCAAACGTACTTCCATTCATCGACGTTCTTGTTCTTTACGTATTAGGGCAGAGCATGGTAGACATACTGACCCAGACGTCGCAACGTCTATTGCGAATTTTCCATCGAGAGTTCTGGATTGTCGTGCCACAAGATGCCCCCGTAGAAAATTTGACAGCTGGAATCGACCGATTTCGTCGGGTACAATCGGCCGATTATTGCAACCTACGCTTATGAGATTTAAACACAGGCGTGGGTCAATTAAGCACCCTATTAAATATCATTCCGATGAAATAGCTTGTTTAATAGTGGAATGTCGTGCACACCAATTTAAACGAATGATTAATCAACCGTTTTGATCGGTAAAAATCGGGACTACCGACTAAATATAGTGATTAATCGGCCAATGCCTGTACTAAATTCCCATAAGCGACGATGCAACAATCGGCCGATTCGCACCCGATTTAGTTGGGTCAATTTTCTATGGGGGCGTTTCGCTTTACGGCTTTTGGTCAAATCATGATCTGATGGAACTTTCCTGTGCTGGCAACCTTTCGCTGACAAAACCGGACCATGATGTTAGAAGTTGCAGTTAGTTGTTAGAAGTTGTCCATATTGCGTTCCGTGTGCTGAGCGTCTGAAGAATTCACTGCGGCGTGTCGTCCTTCCGGGAACGTTGAAACGAAGCCTTTCCAGAAGTGCGGGACAGTCGATGTTGTCTTCAAGCATGTCATAAATGAATTAATGAAGAGCCATTGGAGCAAGGTTCTCCTCTCTATCAAAGTAGGAAGATTTATAAGTGCACAACGGTGTTCATAGAGTGGTAGCTGTTGTCGATCCCGCCATGGAAGTCTTCGGAGAGCGAATCTGATGAACGCTTTCTGTACTCGCTCGATACGGTTAATTTACACGGTGTGATACGGAACCCATACAATTACTGCATATTCCAAAATACTGCGAACCAAGGCAACGTACAACGTCTTAAGACAGTAAATATCGGTAAAGTCACGAGTGTTGCGTTTGATCATACCCAGTGTAGCATACGCTTTTGCGGTCACCGATGAAATATGCTCAGCGAAGCGTAGTTTGCTATCTAAAATGATGCCCAGGTCTTTGACTTGAGAGACACGTACCAAATCCCGGGATTGCATCAAGAAGTTAAAGGCAATTGGAGAGCGAAGGCGAGTGAAGGTTATTACGTTGCATTTCTGTACGTTAACTTCCATTCAATTTCTACCACACCAATCCAAAATTGTATTAACATCCGCTTGCCATCCGCAGCAATCCACCAGTGATGTTATGACTCGATAGATTTTTAAGTCGTCTGCATACATGATTTTAGACGACTTCAATTCGTTGCATAGATCGTTGATGAAGAGTACAAAGAGCACTGGCCCGAGATGGCTCCCTTGAGGAACGCCAGAAGTAATGTGAAATGGATCCGACATAACTGTTCCGAGTTTTACGGACGCTCTTCGATTGTGAAGATACGATGCAATCCAATTAGTGAGCCAATCAGGGAAGCCTATCCGCTTAAGTTTTTCTACCGCTAACTGATGAGGAACTCTATCGAAAGCCTTAGAGAAGTCAACATATACCGCAGCGACTTGCTTTCGTTTCTCAATATTATCGATTAGCCAAGATACATGACTCATAAAATTAGATGTCGTTGAGCGTTTCTTTACAAAGCCATGTTGGTCAACGTCGATTATGTGCTGTACCGCCGGGTACAAGAAATCCAGCACCATGCTCTCGAAAACTTTCGGAAGACAGCTGAGGATGGAAATCCCTCGGTAATTTCGAACATCGTGAACATTTCCAAAATTATGGATAGGTGTAATTAACGCCTCTTTCCATCTTGAAGGGAAAGAACTTTCCACAAGCGAGCGATTGAACAGCAGCGACGTAGGTAGAGCAAGCGTGTGTGCACAATTTTTGAGGAACGATGGTGTCAGCTTGTCCGATCCAGGTCCCTTAGATTCATAAACTTCTTGTAGTTTTCTGCATACGTCGCGTACTTCAAAAACATTCAACGAAATGTTGAGATCGAATTCCCGCAGATCGTTCAAGTACTCTTCAGACAAAGGCGGTGAGTTATTACTTAACACACTTTGAAAGAATGGCGAGAAAAGGTTTGCCGATTCGTTCAGTGTTGTTGACTAAACTTGGAGATAATTTACTGTTTGAGGAATCCCACGAATAGTCGTTCGATTTCGCAAATAAGACCAAAACTTCTTCGGATCGTCCTTGAAGTTGCTCTCAAGCCGGGAAATATATGACCGAAAGCGTGATGCGTTAAAAGAATTAAATTGGCATTCTAAGTCACGCACCACTGCCTTTCGGTCGATGCTTTTCGATTGAAAATATTTTCTTCGAGCCTTACGCAATCGATTTCGCATGTTTCTCAGCTCTCCGTTCCACCAAGCCTGTTCACTCCCAGGTTGACGTGCTTGTCTCTTCAGGGTCACGTGTTGTCGAAAAACCTCATCCAATTCGCAATTGAACCGTTCTACCGCTTCGTCCAAAGTGCCCACATTTAAAATATTAGTCCAATTGACTTGTGAGATCGCAGCATACAACTCGTCGTAGTTGCAATGATTAAAGTCGTAAGTCAATGTCTGGCAGAGCATGTGAAGCCTCGATAACAATCACAAAAGGCGGATGATGACGATCCATATTCATCAGAGGCAGAGATGGATCAATTATCTCACAAACATTTGCATTATTTACATAGCATAAATCTAGTAGCCTTTCATTTTCATTGGTTAGATAATTAATTTGGTGCAGGCCGGAGGCGATAACGTTTTCAACTAATGACAGTTCTTGCTCGGAAGAGGCATTCAATGGTATGAAACTTCCGACGTCATCATCAAAACTCCAACGAAGAAGAGGCAAGTTATAATAACCTACAACTATTACCATGTCTCCAGTTCCCATTTGACTGTGCAATCCATTGATGCACGAAGCATGTCGTTCATATAAATCCGGCTCTGTATTCGGCGGGAAGTAGACCGCACACACAAAAATATTCACGTTCCCAACAGTTGCCCGAACAAACATCTGTTCTAGTCGGTTTGCCCCGTCGGTCGTTACAACTTTGCTCGGTATATTCTTTCTAACGCCGATCAGCACTTATCAGTCAGCTCGGAATCCAACACATTGCTGTTTAGCCAGGTTTCTGTTAGGACCACAAAATCGTAATCTGAAGCAGAGAGAGCTGCAAACAGAATGCTGGTTTTCGTGCGCAATCCTCTAACATTTTGATAGTACACCGTAACTGATCGATTGTGTGTACCTATCATTAGAATTAGAAATGTTGCGATCGAGAAAGAGGTTAGTAGTTAATCCATTATTTGAAAAGTCAGGGGTGTGAGAACACGGAGAAAGTAAGCTGGCCGTGTGGAGTGAAACGCTTTCAGATGCATCATTGTTGTTATTATTGAAATTGAAAGTTCTGCCGGGGATGAAAATCGAATTCCCGGAAAACTATTCCCTTTTGCCATGTAGGGGATAACAGCGACAAATGCTTAAACTGCAGACCAACTCCAACTTTGAACGACACAAAAGAGAGCTCTTCAAGAGTCTTACCTTTGGGAACTAACTTTCGAACATCAACAGTTTCAGTTGTATCCAGATTACGTTGCACTAATCCTCGAACGTTGTCCTCTGTAGCATTGGGATTGAAACCGGACAGATACAGCCAGAATAGGTTTTCCTTCGCCTTCTTTTCTGCTAGTGGTATCATCACATTTGGATCGAGATCTTTGGTTCCTACATTTTCATTGATTACAGGTTAAACTGCGTCTTCTTCAATACGGGGGCGTTTACGGTTGTTGGACGAGGAGGTACTTCCTTTACGCAAAGTTTGTTCTTGTTTGTTCCTTTGTGTTTTTCCATTTCCTCTCTCTGCTCGATCAAGGCCTTGCTATGTTCTGTGCTGATAACCTCCATTGCAGTATTGGTGGATGATATCGCTTGACGGAAATTAGCATTTGCCATCATTTTAGTGCAAGCACAACACATCCAATAGAGTTGAGAAGAATTTGCAACTGCATCACGGGTGTCTGCAGTTTGATTCACGCACTTTAGATGAAAGGAAGACTTACAGAATCCATTGCAAGCGATTTCGTCATTCTTTTCCAATTTCCCGGCGCATGAGCAACAAACTGACGTAGCCATTGTTTTTGTTGTAGAGCTGTGATAAGCGGTGATAAAACTTTGACGATTTGATGAACTTAGTGAGTTGAAAACGGTTGTACTCCAGATGTTTCAGATCGTAGAAAGGTTCAATAATACGATGATCACAGCGGTTGTAATAAATCAAGTAGGTATATTAAACACGAAAAAACAGTAATTACTAACAATGATTTAGAACAAAATAGTAAACAATTTTACCTCAGAGTGCATGTAATTAAAAGTGGCAACATGTGCCGCATTTGACAGGTCTCCTGCTCGTTTGGAACACGATTTTGTATGGGAATGACAGATGAATTCCGTTCTAATTCTGACAGTGTCGCCACTCTTATTTACATTCACTCTGTTTTACCCAGGTATCTGGCAACCCCAATCCTACCCACTACGTTTGACAATAGCCAACATCTTTGAGTTTCCCATTGTTCGGTTAAAATTGGGTTTCCCACTGACAATTCTATTTTGTAAACAAACCACTATTCGAAACTGATTTTTTCCAAATAGACGTAATTATTTTTTACCATTTTTCGAGAACTTGTGCGAAAGTATAAAAGCGAGGTGTGTTTCAACAAGAATATTGATGCTTTTAATAAATTTTCATATTTCGATCGGCACCAAGCGCTCTACTTCGCCAAAATATCACGGTATTTGAAACATATTTTCAATGGGAGGTTTTCGATGACTATAATTAGGCCTTCGTGTTAAATTAATCGATGATTTTGATGCTGGTATCAAAAACATGGCCGCTTCGCAGACCCCTGGTTTTACCTCACACATACACTATTGTTGTAGTCGTTGCTTGTCCATCTCACCGTGAGTTCATTGTGTCCATTTGTCCGTATCGTGAATCCAATTATCGTTGCATTGTTCGCTTCCCAATACGCCACCCAAGACCGCGCATCCGGCAACTGAGGGTTTGGTGGAGGGTAACGAACCCATGACCATTCGCTTGTAAGGCGAACGTGTAGCCATCTATGCCACGGGAACCCCCATCCAGGGGTATTTAGGCTCGGCACTCTGGAAGGCGGAAATGACGCTGGCAGAGTCAGACAGGACAAGCATGGGTTTCCAGGACGGGTAGGTGGCGGCGATAAATGCCGTGGCTGCTTCAGCGATTGCTGCATATATCTGGGAAGCTGTAATAGACAGTGAAACCGGTCCTGGTGACCCCAATGAAGACTCCACGGCCCGAAACCGACCCAGCCGTAAACCTGGATTCGTGGATATGAAAATCTCTTTTGAGGAGCTCAGCCACCGACCTTCTAAGAGCCATGGAATTGTCGGCCATCTTGCGCAGAGTCCGGTCCCCTTCAGTGAGAAGAGGAATTCTGTACTCTACAGAGGTGGCTGCGGAGAACGAAGTGGTTACGGTGGGCGATACAGGTCAGTTCGAGGCCGTAGAGAAGGCGGCTATCACAATCTTTTTGTCGGGGATGGGCTGGTCACCCAACTTAATGCTAGGCCCGGACAGGTGATGCCTCCACCTGCAGACGTGTCCTCGTACGCTTTTGCTGGCTGTCATGGTGAAACCTACCGATCTGGCCCAACGGAGGACAACACTTATAGCGGATTGTGCCTTAATCCGTGTACGACCGGGTGTGTCACCAACCAAACCACCAGAATGTCATCTGCATATACATTAGGGTGGCTCAAAAAACACTTTTTCAAATTTTTTGATGGGCCGTTCTCTTATTCGGTTATATTTGATGACCTGATGCTCTGGACAAAATTTCAGCCAAATCGGTCAACGTTTGGGCGGTGCTAATCTCGTTGAAAGTTTATATGGAAAAATGTATGCAGAAAGATAAAAAAACAGTGATTTGCCGTTGGGCAATTTACGATCAAGAACCATGATACTCTTGTAGAATTAAATACATAATGTTATGCTGAAAGCCGCGAGAAGATTGGAGTTTTTTAGGAAAAGATATTAGCATTTTACTGGAGTGTTGTAGGGATGAATTTAATTCTTTTCAAAGGTGAAAGAAACGAAATTTGCTCAAACCCCACTTCAGAGAAATGCTAATAACTTAGCCGGGCAAACTCTAATTTTTTCGCGGTTTTCTGCATAACATTCTGTATTAAATTCTTCAAGATCTGAATGAGTATCATGGTTCTTGATCGAAAATTGTGAATTTTTTTTGAGAGCGGCCCATCAAAAAAATTAAAAAAAGTTTTTTCTATACTAATTTGAGCCACCCTAATATACATAGATGTATATGTTGGCGGGGTGGGAACGAAACACCCCGTTCATAGCCACGAGGAATAATATGTCGGCTATAACTGAGCCCTGTGGAACTCTTGTTTCCTCTGGAAAGGTCCTCGAACATTGATTACCAATCATAACCAGAAAAAGCGCCCTGTGAGCAAATTCCGGAGAAAAGCAAGAAGGTTGTTGGAAAATCCCCACTCTTTCAACTGTTGGAGGACGAAGGGGGTCCAAGTCCTGTTGAAGGCCTTGGACATATCCAAGGAAACTACATCCACGTGCTTGCCGTTGTTGTAGGCGTTCTGTAGTACATCTCCCAGATATGCAAAATAACTGCTTGTGCCGTATCTACCATAGGCTTATAATTTGTCCCTCAGCCGCCAATTTACTAACCTCTCCACAACCTTGGAGACACAAGAAGTTAGTGAAATAAGGCGGTACTTTGTGGCATCTCGAGAGGAAATGTTGTTCTTGAGGATGGGTACCACGAGTTTTTCCCGCCACTCGTCCGGAAGATTTGATCCGACCATGCTTGGTTGATCAACTCCAGAAATCGGATTTTAGCGGAGGGAGGAAGGTTTTTGATCATGGGATAACCAATCCCATCGGAAACTGATGATTTTTCATTACTTTTTGAGAGCGCAAAAGAAAACTCAGGAGCGGAAAACGGAGAAATAAAATTGGAGTTCTGAAGATCCGGAGGGACTCGAAAGTTGAAGAGAGACGAGGTCTACTAGTGGTAACTCGGAGGGCCTTGCTCCTCGCCTTAATCACCCAGCGCATATCGTCCAACCGTCAGCGGAGTGTCTTTCGTCCTGGCCGAGTGCATGTTTGTGGTATGAACGCAACAGCGGTTTTGGTGGAGTCGGGAAGAGTTCTTGGTGTTTTGTAAACATCAAACACGGCTTCGGTTGGTAAGTTGCACTCGTTCTTCTTAACGTCACGATTAATCTTCCAATCTGCCTCTGTTGGGGCGTTGATAAAATCTTGTTCTTTCCCAAATTGTCCTACGGTTTTGTACACTATAAGGTAACGCTGCCGGCTCCAGACACAATCGTATTCGTGTAAGCGCCGAACGGAATATTTCGAAGGTAACTATGACTTGGTAGCCATGTCTCTGAACTGCGTACTTTGCGTTCCCCTTAAGGGAGCGTTAAAGTCTCATAAGATCCTCGTCGTCTGTATACGAGTTGAATTGGTCGGGTATGAGCTTGACGACCGGACTAGCAAATAGCTCACACAACCTCACTTGATCAGTACAGTTGCTGATAAGGAATGTGTGTAGCCGCCAGATATTCTAAATACTCACGCTCCTCTAATGTGAACGTGTAAAATAGCGTAAATGTCTGCAACTCAAGTTTTTCGCAAGTTTACTTTTCATTATTTTTTTCTGTATCGTGAAATGCCTTCCACAGAAAGAAACATTTTTGGTTTTATAACGGTCTTCAACATGGGCGTAGCCAGGATTTCAAGAAGGGGGGGGCCAACTTTTTTGGTCTTCTAAATCGTAGTTTTATAGTAGTTTTATAAAAACACATGAATATTAACACATGAAATTAAATCCAAACCAAATCGAAACAATAATTATTAAAACAATAATGGATTTAAAAATGCGTGATTTATTGCTCATCAGATATTTTAAAATAAAGTGAAAAAAATATTAACGAACTTAGTATTCAGAAAGAATATTAAATCGGCTATAACAATTATTATAAAAATCCTGCATTCTTCCAAAAGTTTAAGAAAACTAGAACCATACATCTGACTTTCTAAACAAATCCTCTTTGAAATAATATTTATTATAAAATAGGCAGAAAAATCAATATGCAAGCTTTCTCCAGGAATTCCCTCGACAATTGATCCTGGCATTCTATCCGAAATACTATCAGGGATTCTTTAGGAATGCCTCCAGCAACTTCTTCGGCAGTGTCTTCAGGAATTCCACCATAAATTTTGCCGGGAATTGATCCGAAAATTCCACCATTATTTACTCCAAGAAAATCTTCACGAACTTCTTTATAAGTTCTGCAGAATTCTCTGCAATAATTCAAATAATTTCGTGCTGTTTCCCATAAATTTTAAGAATAAGAATATTCCGTAGAAATTCCGCCGAAAACATTCCTAAGAATTTCACGAAAAGTCTTCGAATTTCTTGTGTAAATCCATAAAATTTTCCGTGAATTGTTTCGAATAATTTCTTGTGAAAATTTCAAAGAATTTCTCCAGGAATTCCACCGGAAATTTATACAGAAATTATACCGAAAATGAAATCCACAATGGAATTTTCGGAGGAGTTCCTAGATTAATTCGAAATTCCTTCCTCGCAATTCCTTCCTCCTGGAATTCTTCCAGGAGTTCCACCGGCATTTCCACCAAGAATTTCTCTAGGATTTCCTTCGAGAATTATTCCGGTAGTTCTATCGGCAGTTCCTCTGAAAATTCTTCCGGGAATTTCGGCAGAATTGGAATTTATTTAGGCTTCTTCAGGAATTTATATAGATTTTCCACCGGAAGCTCCTCCGAGAATTTCTCTGCGAGCTCCTCAGGGAATTCTCCTGGAGGTCCTCTGATGATGAGGATGGTCCAGATACAAACCCCAACAAAGGTTTCAGCTAGACGAGATTTGTCTAGAGAATGAATTCTCTTGTTTCCGAGAATGCTTCTGGTAGTTTCCCCGGGGTTCCTTTGAAAATTCTCCCGGGAGTTTCTTCAGAAATTCTTCCAGAAAATTCCTTCGAAAGCTCCTCCGGGAATTCCACCAGAAATTCATCCGGGAGTTTCTCCGGAAATTCCTCCGGGAGTTCCACCAGAAGCTATTCCAGGAAATTATTCAGGCTTTTTTCAGGAAATCATTTAGGCTTTCTTCAGAAATTAAGCTGGAAATTCCTCCCGAAGTTCTTCCGATAGTTTCTCTGGGAGCTCATCCGGGAGGTCCTCAAGGAATTCTTCTAGGAGTTCCTCCTGAAATTCCTCCGGGAGTTCTTACGGGAGCTCCTCCGGCAGTTCCTTCGGGAATTCCTCCGGAAGATCCACCAGCAGTTTCTACGAGAATCCCTCCGGGAGTTTCACCTGCAGTTTCTCCGGGTGTTTCTCTGAAAAGGAACTCCCGGAGGAACTCCCAGAGTAATTTCCGGAGGAACTCCCGGGGGATTTTCTATAGGAATTTCCGGAGAAATTATCAGAGGAATTCTCGGAGGAACTGCCGGTGGAACTTTTGGAGGAATTTATTGAAGAACTACAGGAAGAATTTCCGTAGGAAATCCTGGAGGAACTCTCGTAAGAATTCCAGGAGGAACTCCTGGAAGAATTCTTAAAAGAACCTCCCGGAGGAATTCCCGTAAGAACTCCCAGAGAAATTCTCCGAGGAACTTCTGGAGGAATTTGTAGATAAATGTCTAAAGAAATGCTAAATGAATTCATTTAGCATTTCTTTAGACATTTATCTACAAATTCCTCCAGAAGTTCCTCGGAGAATTTCTCTGGGAGTTCTTACGGGAATTCCTCCGGGAGGTTCTTTTAAGAATTCTTCCAGGAGTTCCTCCTGGAATTCTTAGGAGAGTTCCTCCAGGATTTCCTACGGAAATTCTAGAAGAAGGCCTGATTGAATTCCCGAAGGAACTACTGGTGGAATTTCAGAGGAACATCCGGTGGAATACCCTAGAGGAAGAGAAAAAATATTTCTGAAGGAACTTCCAAAATCCCATTTCCCGTGAAATTCCTGCTAAATATCGTCCAGGAATTACCTGTGAAGTTCCTGGAGTTATTACCGGAGAATTTCTTGGAAAAACTCCTGGAAGAACTCCCGGAGGAACTCCAACAAGCACTTCCGGAGGAATTCCCACATGAAAGTCCTGAAATAATTCTTAGAGAAGTTCCTAAAGGAATTTCCGAAAAAATATCTGAAGGAATTTCCAGAAAAATACCAGGAGGAATTAATGCAGAAATTCCCAGATGAAATCCTGAAAGTATTCTCAGATTAATCGCTGAAGAAAATCTCTGCGGATTGTTCCGAAGAAATTTTTGGAAGAACGCTTGGCAGATATCCGAGCAAAATCCGAGTGAAGTCCGGAAGGAATTCTAGTACACTTCCGCGGAAAATCTCCCGGAGAAATTCCTGAAGGAAACTCCAGAAAAAATACCTGTAAGAATTTCTGGGGAAATACTTGGACGAATTCCAGAAGAAATTGAAGATACTTCTAGAGGATTTCTTGAAGGATATTCTGAAGTAATTGCCAAAAGAATTCCAGATTGGAATGCTAGATGATTTCGCTATTGAATGTTTGGAGGTATACCAGGAAAATTTCCTGGAAGTAATCCCGTAGGAATTAAAGGAAGAATACCGAGAGGAATGCCCCGAGAAGTTCCTAGAAGAATTTCCGAAGGAATTTCTTATAGATTTACAAGTGAAATTATGGAAATTATGGAGCTAAATCGGAGGATTTCCGTCAGAAATTTTTGAAGAAACTTCTGGTAGAATTTTGGGAAGAAATTCCGTATGTATTGTTGCGAGAGCTATTGGCTGGTGGCTTCGAACCGATGCTTACAGCAAACAAAATACATAATTGTAATTTATTAGCTAAAAAGCTGAAATAATATATTTATTGATAGTTATTTACATAATTAGAAATAATGTATAACTCACAATTTCGGTGATTTGTCTGAAGCCGATTGCCTCCTTGCCAACACCACACTCGCTAAACAAGAGGTTTTGTTGTTATTCCTTACACATCTAAGTTGGTTGATTTATAGCTAGGGGTGAGTATTATGCAATGAGCTGCGAAATGTAACATGTATTCTTGACGGAACTCTCAAATGCATGCCTGAAGGAAAGGCCGGATTCTTCCTGAAGAGAGAATAGCCGAAGAAATATCTAGAAGTAAATCTTGGAGAGAAGAAAAGATATCTTCAAGGAATTTCATCGTGAATTTCCTAAAGAAATTTAGTGGGGGGTTTCTAGATAAGGAGGAATTACAATTACATGAGAAGGATTTTCGAACGATTTTCAGAGGAATTGGTGGATAACTTTCCGGAGGAATTTAGAAGTTCCCAGGGGAAACCCGTAACGCTGGGTAGACACCTTTACATGGTGTGTTACGGGGTAAGATCTACCACGGTTACATTGCCAGCTACAGGCAAATCCTGACCCAACGAATACCTTCCTCATTATCCAACTCCGTGGTATTTATGAGGGTGTCGCTAAGTCGGTGGCCTCTCGTTAAGTAAGTACCACATCAACACTTCCTTCCTCTCCCTAGTTACGGTGAAGATGGGCGTGGCCAGGAGTACTAATCCTCATGCTTTTGTTATTTTTGTTTAAGACTGGAATCAAGGACCACTCCCCTTCTTGATTTCTGATAGCATTCTAGATAAGGATCTCAAAAGTAAAACATGAGTATCACTAGTGTCCAATCTACGAATTACACCGTAACAATGCTAATGCTAATGCTAATGCTAATGCTAAAAATTTAGAAGTTCCCAGGGGAGCTTCTAGAAGGATTTCAAGGAGAATTTTTGAGCACGGAATGTTTCGAGTTGTTTTAAACTTTCATATATTATGGATCCTGGATGCCCTAATAAGTTTTGGGAATTTTTTGAATTTCAACCACCTATTTCTGTACATGATTGGATCGTAAAGTGCACATGTTTGAGGGAATTCATTTCAGTACCCGTTCAATCTTTCCTCAATTTAGGGGGGGGGGCGACGGCTCCCCCCTGCCCCCCTTGGCTACGCCCATGGTCTTCAAAATCATCATTTGCTTTAAAAGGCATCAAAACCATGATAGAACCAAAATGTTACTAGGGTGAAAACTTATCAACGCGTAAACAATAAAGACGCGGAAAATTACACTATTCTGGGTATACATTGATATTTTACAACAAGTTCGCCATAAATACATTCAGTTATTTCTGGCATTCTCTCTATGTGCATTAATTTTCGTTTTAATTTCAGCAACTTTTTCTATCTGTGTAGAAGCAGAACAAAAAAGGCAAATATAACTCGTTGTCTTCGATACCTTTACTTTAGATGAGTTGATAGCACTACAATGCAAGTGTTGCATTAAATAAATCAAACACATTTTGCATTCAAAATTTACAGCTCAATATCGACAACATGTTCGCTAAATAATCCACTTTTAATATCACCAATCCAGAACAAATAAAACCTTCATCGAGCAATAGTTCGAGAGAGAAAAAGCTCCCGCCATCCGGGCGGATTGCACTTATTCAGCACCATTTCATCGTCTCACGCTGCAACAATTTGCAATAACTGTATAGAAGGGAGCAGCTCCAGTTTCATCGTTGTGTGAATCCGTTGCACCATAAATTGTGCACCATTTTGACGTTAAATTACGTGACGATTATACTTGTTTGATATTTCTGGCCCCACTCCAGACTCTTCGCAGTCGGTTCCAACTACACTTCGAGCTATGCATCATAAGAAGTAGCAGCAGCAGCAGCAACAGCAGCAGGGGTAGCGCTTCTTCAGATTCACTTTATCATTCATGCACCAGCAGGAGCAGTAGCAGCACAAGGTCCAAGTCGTTGTCGTTATCCTGCCTTCAGGAGTCCGGTAGAACAGGAACAGAGCGTTTCACCTTTCTTCTTGTGCAAGGGATGGCGCTCTGGTGGCGCGGGAACGTGTTTCAACTGACTGTCACCATTTTCGCTGAAATATGTTCTTGAGAAGGAACGAATGATGATGGTACCGGGAAAACAAGGACTAAGGAGCACACTGCTCGGCTTTAAGGCTGCCACTTCCGTTGTGGAGAAGCCGAAAAGGTGGCGCCCAAGGTTGGATGGGATACAGTCTTAAAATGGAATAGCGTGCCGAGATGGAAGCCGGTATGGGACACGCGGAGATATATTTGGACGAGAACCAGATGGTGAGAAATATTAGATATTTATTTTATGGTACGCGGCATTTTATTACATTTTAGCCGCTGAAATATGGTCACGTTACACGATTACAGGGACGAGTGGGGATTTTCGAACAAATGGCGTAGATTATCGTGTGGGCTTGGAATGCAGTTTCACCGAGATGGACGGTTTTATGACATATGGACGACGGAAATTCGGCCAAAGCTGATACATGTGTGCACAAAAAGCGTTTTATCGCTTTGTCTATCCTCTGTTTTTTCAGCTTTTCAACTAATGAAATTTAGGCATTTCGTTAAAGAATCAGGGGCGAGACTGCGAACAGGACCCATAACCGTCGTTAACATTAATCGAGTCAAGTACAAGACATGGATTTACTCAGAAAATGAAGTACAATTCAGTCAAGTTACAAATTAGTTTAGTTAAATTCAGTAGTACTTTTTTGAAGATGTAATACTTTTAAAAATTCAAATACCCATATCGAATTTTGAATCGATTGATAAATCTATTCCCCAAATGTAACTTTTGAATGAAATAATGCGATGAATATCAAACACCAAATAATTACATAATCCAATAGCTAATTTGTTTTGGCTTTTGATGGGCTACAGCTCTTCGATGAACCTACGCCGAATGGAGTATCCTTCTCAACTGGACTAGATCCTGGGCCAATCGCTTCCAGTCGCCCTGAACATTGAGCGCCCTCAGGTTCTCTTCAACTGCAAAAAGCCATCGTGAACGCGGCCTTCCACGAAGCCTGCGGCCTCTTCCGGGTTTTCTAGTAAATATTATCTTCGCTTGACGTTCTTCCGGCATACGAACAACGTGACCAGCCCACCGTAGTCTGCCGTGTTGTATAAGCTTAATAATATCCAGCCCTAATGTGAACCCATGGTTGTGCAGCCGCAATCCATATGACAGCTCATGTGCAACAGCGATAGTAGCGAAAAAAAGAGAGAAAATGTGGTAGTTATGGTAGGAATATAAAACATAAACAATAAGTAGTACAGAACGAACATAATTTGCGCTCGCACGATAGGAAGAAAAAGTGATCTGGATTTGCATGAAGTAAACGAGTTTTAGCTGATTATCAAGTGTAGGTATAATCTGTTGGAAAAAACAAAGTGTCAAGGCAATGACGATATTGAATCCAGTGAGTATAAAACCTGAAAAGAAAGAGAGATTGTGTAAATGATAATTGTAAACAAATGTAAATACTTACCCGCAGGAATGGCAATCGAAGTTTCAAGAAGGAATCAAAGAAGTTAGCGGGCAAAAGGAAACCACTTCTTGTGAGTAAAATAATAATGAAATTTGGTTTAAGAAATTGTGTTACTAATGAGAAATATATTATAGTTTAAGCGTTGCTAAAAATTAATTGGCTGCTGTAAGAATTGTCTTTAAAAATATTCTGAAAAATCTTTGGGTAACAAACGCAATAGAAAAAATCGTCACGGCGCTTCACACCGCCGGTGACTAAATGGTATTCGGCTTGACGCCGAAAACGCCGCTGACCAAAATTATGACAAACGCTGCCGCCGACGATTTGCGGATCGGCGCACATCTCTAACGGTGGTCAAAACCGTCAGATCCCATGCACGAGCCAACGGGATGTTTTCCAAGATTTTATTTTACAGGAATAAAGATTATTTGAACAAAAGTTATATTTTCAACAACAAAAAAAGTGGCTGGATTATCCGGAGGGTTCGATTACCCGAAGTGAATTTTTTTAACACTCCGAATAATCGAGTCCGCCCTGTGCATAAAAATATTTTCTGAGTTACTGTGATGGTCCCTTCAAACAACCTCCCAAGTATTTTCTATTTCACATTTCGATATTTCCATGAGTAGACGGTCGCTTCAATATTGACTCATGGAGGTTCGACTTTATATTGATAGGAGGACCATAGCGAATGTTAATCTTTGTACGTTAGAGTTTTTGAAAAACAAAATGCTCACTTAGAAAGGTACCCTGTTAATCAACTCAGCCAGAGCACGCCAGGGGACCATTCATATTGGCCCATTTATGTATGCAGTTGATCAATTTGGACATTTTTGATCAGTGATCCTGCAGTTCCTGCGTAATTTCTTTTGCTTTTAGTTTTGTCGACCAGTCGACGATTATAGTAAGATAATTAATACTAATTTGTATACTAATTTGGAAATATAATCAGTTCGGCTAGTTAAATAATCCTTTAATCAAAACTGCTGCAGTATACTATAAGGTTCATAAATTTACATTGAAGGAAATTAGACAAGTGGCTACTGAAATTAAACAAAAGTAGTAATAAACATGAAAGAACTTAACAGAACCAAAAAGCATTTAGGTTTAGCAACAAGAAGCAGTAACGTAAAAGTTGCAAATACGGAGGAATTTTCCATAAAAGAATCACAATTTTCCGTTGTAAATAGAATTTATTTCGACATTTCGTATGTGATTTTCTTACTTTTTAAATGCGCGAGAGAGGCACCACCAAAGCTAGGTGGATTGATCTGCGTTTTTCTTCTTCTGTCTACCTTATTTCTTCATCGTATTTCTCTTTCCTCCTCCTTCTCTCATCATCCCTCTTCATTTTTCTTTATGCTTCTTATTTTTTATTACTTATTTCTCACTCATTTCAGGTTGTTCAATCTCATTTGTCATTTGGCCTATTGACCGTTTGGCCTAATGGGCTTTAGCCTGACGGCCTTCAGCGTAATTTTGGAAATTTGCGAATGGCTTCTTGTATAACTGGTGTTTATGAATTTTGGCATTATTCGGAAAAAAATATATTCATTTTTTGCTTCTACTTTGATACACATATTGGCCATATATCTTATTTTCTAGTGGAAACTTTTGGAAAAGTTTATTCTTGTTCCGGATGCTCCGGATCTCCCAGTGGTTTTCCGAAATGAAATTGCTCAGAAATTATGTGTATATGATAGCAAATAGAACTGGAAACATCTGAGCACACATTCGTAAGCAATTTTGTGTTTTATAGCAGCGATTCTTGAAAGGAGGCTTCCGAGCCTCTTGAAAGGAGGCTTCCGAGCCTCTTGAAAGGAGGCTTCCGAGCCTCTTGAAAGGAGGCTTCCGAGCCTCTTGAAAGGAGGCTTCCGAGCCTCTTGAAAGGAGGCTTCCGAGCCTCTTGAAAGGAGGCTTCCAGGCCTCTTGAAAGGAGACTTGAGCCTCTTGAAAGGAGGCTTGAGGCCTCTTGAAAGGAGGCTTCTGAGCCTCTTGAAAGGACGCTTCCAGAGCCTCTTGACAGGACGCTTCCAGGCCTCTTGAAAGGAGGCTTCCAGGCCTCTTGAAAGGACGCTTCCAGGCCTGTTGAAGGAGGCTTCCAGGCCTCTTGAAGGAGGCTTCTGAGCCTCTTGAAAGGAGGCTTCCCGGCCCTCTGACGGGAGGCTTCCAGGCCTCTTGAAAGGAGGCTTCCAGGCCTCTTGATAGAGGCTTCCAGGCCTCTTGAAAAAAGACTTCCGAGCCTCTTGAAAGGAGGCTTCCGAGCCTCTTGAAAGGAGGCTTCCAGGCCTCTTGAAAGGAGGCTGAGCCTCTTGAAAGGAGGCTTCCAGGCCTCTTGAAAGGAGGCTTCTGAGCCTCTTGAAGGAGGCTTCTGAGCCTCTTGAAAGGAGGCTTCCGAGCCTCTTGAAGGAGGCTTCCGAGCCTCTTGAAAGGAGGCTTCCAGGCCTCTTGAAAGGAGGCTTCTGAGCCTCTTGAAAGGAGGCTTCCTGAGCCTCTTGAAAGGAGGCTTCCAGCCTCTTGAAGGAGGCTTGAGCCTCTTGAAAGGAGGCTTCTGAGCCTCTTGAAAGGAGGCTTCCGAGGCCTCTTGAAAGGAGGCTTCCAGGCCTCTTGAAGGAGGCTTGAGCCTCTTGAAAGGAGGCTTCTGAGCCTCTTGAAGGAGGCTCTGAGCCTCTTGAAAGGGAGGCTTCCGAGCCTCTTGAAAGGAGGCTTCCGAGCCTCTTGAAAGGAGGCTTCCAGGCCTCTTGAAAGGAGGCTTGAGCCTCTTGAAAGGAGGCTTCCAGGCCTCTTGAAAGGAGGCTTCTGAGCCTCTTGAAAGGAGGCTTCTGAGCCTCTTGAAAGGAGGCTTCCAGGCCTCTTGAAAGGAGGCTTCCTGAGCCTCTTGAAAGAGGGCTTCCAGGCCTCTTGAAAGGAGGCTTCCAGGCCTCTTGAAAGGAGGCTGAGCCTCTTGAAGGAGGCTTCCAGGCCTCTTGAAAGGAGGCTTCTGAGCCTCTTGAAGGAGGCTTCCAGGCCTCTTGAAAGGAGGCTTCCAGGCCTCTTGAAAGGAGGCTTCCGAGCCTCTTGAAAGGAGGCTTCTGAGCCTCTTGAAAGGAGGCTTCCAGGCCTCTTGAAAGGAGGCTGAGGCCTCTTGAAAGGAGGCTTCCTGAGCCTCTTGAAAGGAGGCTTCCTGAGCCTCTTGAAAGGAGGCTTCTGAGCCTCTTGAAAGGAGGCTTCTGAGCCTCTTGAAAGGAGGCTTCTGAGCCTCTTGAAAGGAGGCTGAGCCTCTTGAAAGGAGGCTTCCTGAGCCTCTTGAAAGGAGGCTTCCAGAGCCTCTTGAAAGGAGGCTTCTGAGCCTCTTGAAGGAGGCTGAGCCTCTTGAAAGGAGGCCTGAGCCTCTTGAAAGGAGGCTTCCAGGCCTCTTGAAAGGAGGCTTGAGCCTCTTGAAAGGAGGCTTCTGAGCCTCTTGAAAGGAGGCTTCCTGAGCCTCTTGAAAGGAGGCTCTGAGCCTCTTGAAAGGAGGCTTGAGCCTCTTGAAAGGAGGCTTCCTGAGCCTCTTGAAAGGAGGCTTCTGAGCCTCTTGAAAGGAGGCTTGAGCCTCTTGAAAGGAGGCTTCTGAGCCTCTTGAAAGGAGGCTTCTGAGCCTCTTGAAAGGAGGCTTCCAGGCCTCTTGAAAGGAGGCTTGAGCCTCTTGAAAGGAGGCTTCCGAGCCTCTTGAAAGGCTGGAGCCTCTTGAAAGGAGGCTGAGCCTCTTGAAAGGAGGCTTCCAGGCCTCTTGAAGGAGGCTTCCGAGCCTCTTGAAAGGAGGCTTCCGGGCCTCTTGAAAGGAGGCTTCCAGGCCTCTTGAAGGAGGCTTCTGAGCCTCTTGAAAGGAGGCTGGAGCCTCTTGAAAGGAGGCTTCCGGGCCTCTTGAAAGGAGGCTTCTGAGCCTCTTGAAAGGAGGCTTCTGAGCCTCTTGAAAGGAGGCTGAGCCTCTTGAAAGGAGGCTTCCAGCCTCTTGAAGGAGGCTTCTGAGCCTCTTGAAAGTAGGCTTCCAGGCCTCTTGAAAGGAGGCTTGAGCCTTTGAAAGGAGGCTTCCAGGCCTCTTGAAAGGAGGCTTCCAGCCTCTTGAAAGGAGGCTTCTGAGCCTCTTGAAAGGAGGCTTCTGAGCCTCTTGAAAGGAGGCTTCCAGCCTCTTGAAAGGAGGCTTCCGAGCCTCTTGAAAGGAGGCTTCCGAGCCTCTTGAAAGGAGGCTTCCGAGCCTCTTGAAAGGAGGCTTCCGAGCCTCTTGAAAGGAGCCTCTTGAAAGCAGGCTTCCGAGCCTCTTGAAAGGAGGCTTCCGAGCCTCTTGAAAGGAGGCTTCCGAGCCTCTTGAAAGGAGGCTTCCGAGCCTCTTGAAAGGAGGCTTCCGAGCCTCTTGAAAGGAGGCTTCCGAGCCTCTTGAAAGGAGGCTTCCGAGCCTTCTTGAAAGGAGGGTTCTGAAAGGGGTATTAAAAAAAGACACTTCCGAGTCTTTTGAAAGGAGTTTACCGAGGCTCTTAAAAGGAGGCTGAAAGGAGGCTTTGGACCGCTTTGAGGGTGGCTTTAAATCTTCTTGCAACGGAGCTTCTTAGCTTTTAGGAAAAAGATCTTTAAACCTCTTAAATGGGAATGGATTTTAGTTCAGAAGCATATTCTTAACATATCAATATTTTTCTATCATATTCTTATCTTTTGTTTCAATCAGATTTTCAAAATGTGTCCCTTCTTCATTTGGTCTATAACCTTTTTGTGCTACAGCCTTTCATGTACTGTGCTGGTTGTGGTAGGCAAGATTAACTAGGATTTAATTTGCTCATTGGATTTGCGTGCATTTTATATACAATGCAACAATTTTCAAAACTTAAACAACAATTTAAATAATTATTTTCAAAACTTTTCCATCAAGGAATTTTATTACATCCGCCATTGCCCATTTTTTTCGATGTACCCCCTGAGGCCAGCGAAGGTACCCCCAGGGGTACATGTACCCCAGGTTGAGAACCGCTATTTTATCGGAAGAAACTTCAAAATTCGGTGTCTAATTGAGAAGCTCAAACATTATCTCTTGTGGCTCTTTCATACAGGTGCACCGGTGACTGGAGAGATAATTGAGATCACCCCATACGAAAATTTGTTTAAATTTGAGTTTTTGGGATCGTGATTCAATCTTGCGATGAAATGTGTGCACAATGTGCCATTTTTTACGGGAGCCTCTCCTAGAGGTCGCTGGAAGTTCATTTTCTGGGAGAATCTTAATTTTCCAAAGTAACCAGAAGTCCGAATTTTTCATATTTTAATCCGATGGGCAATGCATTAGGAAGGTTAAGATGCAGATCGAATTGTTAACTATGGTATCTCAGTAGATTGGTAGTTATCTGGAATCGGAATCTGTTACGAAGTGATGTGCTGTGGCATCTGCATCACAGATGTCATCGATTCTCGTTCGACTAAAGCAGATCGCAATTGTTGCGTCCTGCTGAGTCAAAATTCTATATGTCCCATATTTCTTCATTGCACCACTCCGGGTCAGAATTGTTCAACCCTCGTCAGTCATCGACCGTGCCATAATGGTCGATGTACTGCATAATAAATTTCCAACGAAAGGATCAATTTACCAAGTCAATGTTCTACGCCTGTTTCCAACCGGCGCTGTTCCCATGCCACATGAGCGTGCTAACGCTGCAATGTGCATTCTCTTTTAATCATGTCTCTCTCCTTGTCGTTCTATGTATTGATCACTGATTGGCTACAAAATATATAATGACTTCAAATACCTCCAGGTCACAAGAGTTTAGCTTAAGTCAAAATGGTTAAATAAAATCAATCATGGATGTAAAGTCATCGAGTGTAGTTCATTGGAAAAGAACTCCCTAAATTATAAACGTATATTACAGTGCTCTTTGTCACCGGTTTCTTCTCGGGTAATAACAACAACTCTCACTCGAGCTCCTCACGCAGCTCGCATCGTATGATCGCCAACTCCGCTTTTCCAGCTCTTCTGCTGTGAAGTACTTCGCACCACCCGGGAGTACTGGAGCTCTTGATGTCTAAACAGTGCTACGAATCGCAACATGTATGCTTTGCCTCTGCAACGAACCATAATGGCAAACGATGAAACCTTTGCCACATCCCGAGTAGGCGAAAATAGCTCAATAATATCAAATGTTGATAAGATAGCAAAATGAGATATGGACATGATTGATATAAGAGATAAAAGATCAGACGATAATATCAAAATTTTGCACTAAAATATCATGGGAAGATCAAGTTATGCTATTTGTAATAAGTGATCAATATCATGTGCCATTAGTTTGTTCTTATCCATATCATATATTGATATTTAAATGATATTTCGGTGCAATTTTTTGATATTGTTGCCTGTTCTTTTATCTTTTATGTCAATCAAATCCATATCATGTTTTGTTATTCTGTTCATGGCTTCTGCCCGGGATACCTTCGTCTAAATCTTCCTCTCGCGCTTGACTGCGTTGATATCGTTTCTTTACAATGCGACGAAGTTTAATAGTTTGTAGTAGATTGTATGGTTTAGCGTGATACATGAAGGTTGCATCTTGCCCCAACAGCAACAATCTATAATGTTGTGTCTTTTCATTCAGTTAAGATATTAGCGAAAATATTAAAAAAACAAAAAACACAATTGATCGACTCGTTTCTTAGGTACATATGTGATCCGGAAAACAGTACGCTTTCCTATAAAGCTAAGAAGTACATAGGTAACATAAGGGGAGGGGGGCGTTTTAATAATGTTCAACCCTTACAAGGATTTTTTTTGGTTTTCCATTCATGAACTCAACTACATTACATCATTGTGTAAGACAAAATAAAATGATGATGATGATGATGATACTACCATCTATTGTAGCAAGGCACCTGCCGATAGCACTGGCCATATCTGACAAACGATTTGATCATGATTATACTATTGTATGTATTTCATCAAACTCCTGTATGAAGGGCCAAAAATGGGTGGGGTGGTTCCATAAGCAAAGACACTTATGCGAATCCACGGGATAAATAGAGAATCTCCTTCCAGAAGAAAGTTCGTACATACAATAATATAATCTAGCCCTCGTTACCCAGATTGACCCAATAGATGGGGAGAAGAGCCCGCCCTTTATCCACGAGATGTTAACAATAGGAAGTTGGCGATTCCACTCTTCCTATCCAAATCGCTTCAATCGGGTGCCCTGATGGTTTTTTTTTGTCAATAGTCATATAATTTGGTAAATATTTATGTGTATATATATATTATGTATAAAGGAATTCTCTCACCAAATTTTAAAACGCATGTCCTGGATGAGGGAGGACCTTTCTTCAACATCAGCTAGTTTTAGATTTGTGCTGTCTTCAGAGATGGAAAACCAATAGTTGGAAATATTCTTTGTTCTTGTTTATTATTCATGTTTGTTCTTGAAAAATAGACTTCTTGATTTCTGAAAAGATGAAATAAAAGGACAGATGGCAGTATCATAGATAATAACATTATAGCGTCTTGATTAAAATGAATATGAAATCTGATTTTTTTTTCACAAACATTTTTTCCTATTTTTTTTTTATCATGGTAATCAGAGTATTTATGGTTTATGGTTCATCTTGATGACAATGAAGGACCAAAAATAAGGGTGACGGAACCGTAGACAGAGACACTTACACGAAACCCACGGGATAGAGAGAATCCCCTTCCAACAGTGTAATCGAACATACTAATAATTGGATTCGTTATACTGCCGTGAATCGCATATCTGTCCCATATTTGCTGGGTTTCCTATTCATCCAAATCCATATTAGCATATTTTTGCTTGAAATAATCCGATTTTTATAGAAATTGGAGAAGGGCTTCTGCCATGCAGTTTGTGAAGAATTTTCTTAGGAAACGTAAAAGAATTTCCAGCGTTAATAAAAAAAAACTACTCTACAGAATAATAAGAATAATAAGAATAATCTGCGAAAACTCAAAAAATTGCTCGTGGAAATTCACGCGAAATTGGAAATTTCATGTGAAAATTTGAAAGATTATCACCATCTAAATTTAAGTTATTTAAGAAAAAGATATATAAGATGAAAGATAACAGATGCAATGATTTATTGTAGTGGGAGCTTGGGGAAATATAATGTTACCTATCAGCAAGGATGTTATCGATCATCCAGTAACTCGCGCTCGACCATTCCGCAGTCTGTCAATTATTCACTCCAGAAGCTGAACCTCAAAATGTGTCGCATGGTGGACCTCCAGTGCGAAGGCCCTTCTACAACTCTGCCCAATGGTTCGTTGTTAGAATTCAACTAATAACGGAGTTATAGCGCTAGTTGCAGTAACTTAAACTAAATGATTGGAATTTTGTTATCATTTAGTCTAAGTTACTGACACTATAGCAACAACTTCGTTACTAGTGGAATCCAAACAACGAACCCTAGGCAGAGTTGCAGAAAAAACCCTCGCACCAGAAATCCACCACACAACACACCTCGAAATTCAGCCCCTGGAATGAGCTACCGACAAACTACTAAATGATCGAACGCGAATCACTAAATGATTGATAACATCCTTGCCTATCAGGAAGAATGTAAATGGAAGAGCTAATTATTAATATGCAAAAATCACTTTTAGAATGAATGTGACTAAAACCCGATAGGCGTCAGTAACAATATGTGATTCTAGTACCAAAATCAACACAACAATAAGGATCATCTCTTTAACGACTGATTGCATATGCGCGTATCACGATAAGACCAAATATAATGAAGGAAAATAGATTAAAATTATACTTAATGATCTGCAACTTCTTATTCCAACGGCCATCGGCGGCCGATAATCAGGTCCACGCTCGACATTCAGGTCATGATTCATAGAAGCTCGCATACATTTATACACCAGTATTTCTCAAAGCTTCACTTGGATATGGGATGCACAGCCTGAATCTCATCGTATCTTTCTCATTGGTGATTGCCTCTGGTGGCGTTGTGGGTTATTAATTCACTTGATTGTTCCGGGTCGACTGGAGCTTCAGCAATAGTACATTCAACATTCAACCATATTTAATCGGAATTCATACTTTTGTCCTGTGAGCCCATTATTTAAACGGCACTACCAATTACAAAAGGCTCTCTGGAATATAGTTCTTCGTGCATAGATCAGCACCACCAGCCGAAACTTCGATTTTCCGCTGATCATTGTGTATGACAAAATAAAATACTCCGAAAATGAAATATCCCGAAAAGTTATATTTAACACAATGCAGATTGCAGATGAAAAAAGGCACTAAAAGTGTACTGACTTTAATTTTCCATTGCTCTTATTGATTGTGTAAGGCCATAAACGATTGAAAGAGAACCACTTCGAACTCATCGCACATGATTGCCGTGTGCCCAGGCATATGCCATAATAATGCTTCAGTCATTTCGAATTTCTGTTTGTGATACCCATCGTTTCTCAACGGAAAAGCCTTTTTCCTTTGTTAAAATGAACGGTAGTAAAAGAACGAGCTAAGCCAGCCCGCTTGTGAACGACGATAGGCACCATCAGCTGTAGTCGGACTCGGCGAAGAACCATCCATCGGATGGCACGTTACACACCGACGACATCCATAATAAGCGATACGGCAGATTGTGGCCCTTCAATGGAAATGCTGCGAAAAATTAGAAGAAATTTTTATTCTAGTAACTTTGAAGCTTGAATGCTAGGAGGACCGTTTTGCGCCAATTTTCCAAGCGAGATTCGCATAAGCAGCAATGCTTGGAATTCTTCTACTCCGGTCTACCCTACCGGAATATATTACACATCAATATTTTGCAATATATTTTTACCGTTTCGCCTTCTCTCGCCACGCTCGGTGTTTGTTTGCACTGCTATTCTAAGGCCGCCATTTCCTGCCGCCTCGCTCTATTGGCTGCTGGTCTGACTGAGGCTGGTGCAAGCGTTATGGAATGCCATTTGCCGCCACTTGGCGAAGTCGACGATGATAGTCGTCGGTGTTTGATGCTTGGCTGACGATCGTGGTCTTGCTCCACAGCCACCGACCGGTGTGGGATATGACGATGCACCAGGAAAGGTGGTGGTGAGGTCATATACATAAATAAACTAATAAAAACAAATCGAGAAAGCTAGATCCGGTAGAGAGAAATTGATGATATGGATTATTGATTTATGTAGATTATTCCGATATGGACCGCTGTAAAGTTTGGTGGAAGGTGAGGGATAAAAATGGAGTAGAGAGCAAAATGTGATGATGCATTGCGATTTTTCTCGTTATTGAAGTTATATAGCGCTTGAAGAATGGACAGGTTCGCTTTTACTATGAAGATACAAATTTGATATGAAAGTATTTGTATTCAAAACACTTTTTGAAAGAGATTCAAGCTACTTTTATTTAGAGAAAATTATTAAACTCTTTTAGCAGAATGTGAATTTCCACGGGAAACGCTTTACGATAGGTTCAAACTTTTTCTCATCGCCCAGTAATATTCATCTTTGTGTGATAATCAATGACAACGGCACAGAAAACTTCATCAGACCTGACGCTTAAGCCTAATTAAAAGGCTAAAAGTGTGCATGGACCAAGATTCCTAAGCAGCACCAACTGAACATTTTTTATCATCCATCCCACTTTAAAACCTTCCACTGATTCGCTTCAGCCCTAGCAAATAGACATCCCCCATTCACACCACCTGCCCACAATTGCACAAAAAAGCGATATATTTTCGTGGAGTTGGTTTCATTTCACCTCAATTACCCCCTATTATTTACCCCGAAGTCATCCATCTATCTTGTCTAGGTTAATGTCTTCTTATGTCGTCTCTTGTGGCCTGGCTCGTCGTGTACAGCTGGCTTATATGTCGGTAGGTATCTGGCTGCTCCCGACCGTCTTGGGCCATCGAGCACCGCCGGGAAGAGGCAAAGGACGCGCAAATGTGGTCGTCTTTTCGCAATCACAGCTCTTCTACAGAAGTTGTTACACCATGCCACATTGCTACGTACCCGCCGCCAGTTAGCAGGGCCCAAACATCGTCGTTCTGCCATCGGCTTCTTCCAGTGCTCTGTTGCTGGCTCTATTGCTGTTTACCTGTCTCGAAGAATGAATCGCTTTTGCTCTCGAGAACGCCGTCAGTCTGGGGACATGAGAGATGAGGTGATGTAACTGTTTTCCCTTTTTGCAGACGACCTGCTGGATGGAAAATATGACGGTCTGTGTTTTGGGACCTGTTATGGGTGTTTGTTGATGAAATGAGATAAGTAATCATGCGTTGAATGCTTTCAATATGGAAACCCAGCTGATTAAACATGTCAAAGGATAAGCAAATTGAACTGTAAACAATTGAATTTTTTTTATTTTTTATCTTGCTAAAACCACTCTTCATCCATTTCTATCCAATATTGACACTATTTGAGATATTTCTCATAAATAATCGAAGACCTCGTATACTGAATCATATGGGTTTGTACAAACTCGTCTTATGACAAGTGAACACATTCTACTTGAAAACTATTCTCTATTTTGCATAGATATTAAGATTATTCCGTTAGTGAAATTCACTTTTCGAAGTACAGAAAAAACAATTAAAGCAGAATTTGTCGTATTACGATCGTTCGTAGCACGATCCGTGGCTTTCGTTTGTTCTTCTTCACATTTCGGGAGCTCAAATATTTAAAGTCAATAACGGCGCCGGCCACGTTCTTACGGTCATAAAGGAATGGAAGGATTGTTAGTCCGACTCTCGTTGCTACTAGAGACCGAGTATATCTCTGCATCTCCACGATTGTCTTGGGATAGGATATCGTTTTAGTTACAAAGGATAATTCCCATCTATGGGATGGGAAATAACGCTAATACGAGTTAAAAGCTAAAACATGCAGGCCCGGTGGCATATGAAAACTGAGGAGATTCGTGTTTTGGACGACCGCACGGAAGCGCATCACTCTGTACTCACTTGCTCGATGGCTACAGCAAACTATTGGAGTTCGCGCTTTTTTCGACTGCGCACGACATGCGCATGAGCCACCGAAAGATAGATATTTTATTTCTTTCCGACGACAGAAACGCGAACTGCACTTACTTGTTTTTCGGAGGTGAGCCAGCCAAGGGCTGAAAGCCTCCTCAATAAAGATACACAAAAAAAAACTTACTTGTTCGATGGCTACTCTTATTATCGGCCGCGCAATGCAGAACACAATATTTCGGCAGATCGCGCGATCGTTCTGCTGTCCGAAACAAGAGAAAACACGCACTGAAATGATTTCGAGGCGAAATGAAAACGTAGGAAGTCGCAAAAAGTGCGGCTGAATCATCAATGGTGGCTGTGACTCAGAATAGAAGTGCCAGTAAAAAAATGGCCATGACAAAAGAAGGGACAGAGGCGAAGTAATTATTCTCCAGACTGACGGAGTGAAATGCGATGACAGCACATCTCCGTCGGTGCGTGTGCACGCTACCGAGATCTGACAAGAAGAGGCCGAGTCATGGATTGGAGTCAGATTCGCAGGGATTCAATATATCATTTTTTTTTCCAATTTCGTTTATTTGGTAGGCTCAGGCGTGTATAACACTTTACGGAGCCATTGTTCTTTGTGATATATACAATCAATATCATTTTATTATACGGTTAGTAAGAGGGGGGTAGAAGCCAGCGTACTCGTGGTGACCCGAGGTTAGTTTACAATGTTTAAGGATGGACGGGGCTTAGGATTTGGGATCAGGAAATTTCAGCTTCTCATCCGGGCATTTGGCGTCAGTGACGATGTGGCGTGTCGTCGTGCTCGAGGAATGGTTCGACTGGGAGCATCTTCCGGATGGCAAGAGCTATGGAGCTCTACGGAACAAAAAGGCAGAGACAGAAAAAAAAAACTTTAAAGAAAGAAAAAAAACAAAATGTTAGATTTTGATGTCAGAAGCAGAAAGAAAATTATAAATGGCCTGCATATAGACAACATCACGATCTCCCAAAACACCGCGAACTTCCCTGAAGGGTTGTTTACCTCGGGCCACAAGGGTATCCAATAATTGCTCTCTGGAGGCGTCATTTTCCGAGCAGGACCAAACTACGTGATCCATGTCATCATAATCGGCTCCGCACCTACATAACTTGCTATCGACAAGGTTTATTGTGTATAGCTGTGCGTTTAGTGACAATGGACATAAGCCTCGACATCACGGCGAATAAAGCCTCGACTTAAGTCCTCACCTCTGAACCACGCTCGCCCAGAAACTTTTGGAATTATGGAAAATAGCCACCGTCCAAGTTCGCTGTGTGTCCAATTTCTTTGCCAACTTTGAAGAGTACTCTGACGGACTAATGGGAAAAACTCGCCTCACCTTCCTGTGCGCCCACCTTTGCCAGCGAGTCTGTCTTCTCATTGCCGTAGATTGAGCAGTGAGATGGGACCCAAACAAAGGTAATCTTGAATGATCTTTCGACCAAAACACGCATCTGCTCTCTTATGTTTGTAAGAAAGTAAGATGCGTGCTTAACAGGTTTCATCGACCGGAGTGCCTCGATAGAACTAAGACTATCCGAGAAGATGAAATAATGGTCTACGGGCTGATTGGAAATTATCCCCAAAGCGAAGTTAATTGCTGCCAGCTCAGCAACATAAACCGAACACGGTTCCTGAAGTTTTCGGAAGGTGGTTGAAGTTACATTGAAAACACCGAAGCCAGTGGATCCGTTAATGCGAGAACCATCAGTGAAATATCTGTTGTTGCAATTGACATGTTCATATTTTTCTGAAAAAAGGGAGCGAATAGATATTTGTCGAAGATGATCTGGTATTCCTTGAATAGCGTATTTCATGGACAGATCGTATTCAATTGAGGAACTGTCGTTGGTGAAGTGAACTCGAGGTGGATTATAACACGGAAGACAAAGATCTGAAGAAATGTAGTTGAGATAGACTCTAAGGAATCTTGAACGACAAGTCAGTTCAAGCATTTTATCGAAGTTATCTAAGACAAGTGTGTTACTTGTTCCACATTTGACGAGTATTCTAAGTGAGAGCTCCCAGTAACGGTGCTTTAAAGGAGTGACTCCAGCAAGCACCTCCAGGCTCATGTTATGCGTTGAATGCATGCAGCCAAGGGCAATACGCAAACAACGATACTGAATTCGTTCCAATTTGATCAGGTGGCAATCAGCTGCTGAGAGGAAGCAGAAAGAGCCATACTCTAAAACAGAGAGAATAGTCGTTCTATATAGTTTGATGAGGTCTTCCGGGTGAGCACCCCACCAGGTTCCGGAGATAGAACGTAGAAAATGGATCCTTTTCCGGCATTTTTGTATCAAATACTCAAAATGGAGTTTCCAAGTACATTTAGAATCAAACACGACCCCAAGGTATTTAGAAGATAAAGATTGGTTGATGTCATCATTCAACAGTTTTAGTTTCAGTTGAGCTGGGTACCGCTTCCTAGTAAACACAACCAACTGAGTTTTTTGCGGTGAAAACTCGATCCCTAGATGTCTGGCCCAAACAGTCAGATTATCCAGGGTACTTTGCAATGGTCCTTGCAAGACAGCTGCACATGGACCTCTTAGAGAGACCACGGCATCATCTGCAAGTTGTCTGAGCGTGCATTGTCCTTCCAAACAATTGTCAATATCTTTGACATATAAATTATAAAGCAAGGGACTTAAACACGAACCTTGGGGAAGGCCCATGTAACTATTTCTGGAAGTTGTCAGAGTGCCGAGTGTGAAGTTCATTTGTTTTTCTGACAACAAATTATACAAGAAATTGTTCAAAATAACGGGTAATCCACTACTGTGCCGATTGTCTGACAGTACTTCTATGGAAACTGAATCAAAAGCGCCCTTAATATCCAAGAATACTGAAGCCAATTGCTCCTTGTGCGCAAAGGCCAGCTGAATATCTGAAGAGAGCAACGCTAGACAATCGTTTGTTCCTTTACCTTTTCGAAAACCAAACTGAGTATTTGATAGCAATGCATTTTCTTCGACCCAATGGTCGACTCTTGAAAGGATCATTTTCTCTAATAACTTTCTCATGCATGATAGCATGGCAATCGGTCGGTATGAATTGTGATTAGACGCTGGTTTCCCAGGCTTTTGAATAGCTATTACTTTGACCTGTCGCCATTCAGGTGGCACAATGTTGTACTCCATGAAACAGTTGTACAGGTCAAGTAATCGTCTTTTTGCGATATCTGGGAGGTTTTTAAGAAGATTGAATTTGATGTTATCGCATCCCGGAGCAGAGTTATTCGATGAAAGAAGAGACATAGAAAGTTCCAGCATTGAGAATGGTCCGCCCAAAGAACCGGGATCAGTGACTGAATCTCGAAATAGCGGTTCTGCTGGTACGGAATCTGGGCAGACCTTTTTTGCGAAGTTGAATATCCATCGATTGGAGTATTCTTCACTCTCATTGGTGGAAATGCGGTTCCGCATGTTGCGAGCCGTTTTCCAAAGTGTTGTCATTGAGGTTTCTCGTGATAGTCCCTCGACAAATCGTCGTTAGTAGCTACGTTTTTTTGCCTTGAGAAGATTTTTGAGTTTTCTTTCGAGCCTCAAATACTCTTCAAAAAGCTCAGGCCTTCCGTGTTTACGGAAGGCCTTGAAAACATCAGATTTCTCAGAATACAACTTAGTACATTCATCATCCCATCCAGGAGTGGCTGGTCTTCTTATGACAGATGTACTTGGAACGCGTCGTTTCTGAGCTTCTAGTGCGCTTTTTGAATCAACTCAGTAAGGAATCGATATTCATCCAAAGGTGGAAGAGTATCAGTTGATTCAATACCAATTTTTACCGCCGATGCAAATTTTGCCAGTCAATGTTCTTCGTGAGATCGAAAGGAACATTAACTGGCTCAGATTGTTGATAGCCACTCTTAATTGTGGTGACTATCGGCATATGGTCACTACCATGGGGATCTTGAATTACCTTCCACGTGCAATCTAATGATAGTGAATTTGAACATAAAGACAGATCAATACGGCTTTGTTGACCATTTGGTCCTATTCGAGTTACTTCACCAGTGTTCAAAATATTCAAATTGAAATCGTCACACAAATCATAGAAAATAGGCGCTCTATAATCGTCATACGTTTCGCCCCATCCAATACCATGTGCGTTCATATCACCCAATATCAATACTGGAGATGATAGGAGGAGACTGCGCTCCAAAATGTCGACGATTAATAGAGGCATTTGGAGGAATGTACACTGAAGCTATGCAAAGATCTTTATTCTTCACATTTACTTGGCATGCGACGATTTCTAAGCCGGGAACAGTCGGAATAGAATTCTGTAGAAGGAGTAGCATTTTTGATCCCCAAAAGAACGCCACCATAATGATCATTCCGATCTTGGCGAATAATATTAAAATCGTGGAAGTTGATTTCATCTTCAGAAGAAAGCCATGTTTCACAGAGTGCAAATACATCGCAATCGGAATTGCGAATCAAAAACTTGAACACGTCTAATTTATTTTTCAGACTATGACAGTTCCACTGCAGCACAGTGATTGTATCTTGGGTATTGGCCGTATTATCCATCGAAAGATACAATTCCTGCAAGAAGGGCCATGAAACAGTCAATTGCTTCAGATAACTTTCCACTGTTGGTATAAAAGGTCAATGATAGGCCTCAATGAATTCGGAATATTAAATAAATTCAAAAACGGTCCACAAGGTCCTTAAAGGAGATCAATCCTCGCTTGGACGGAATACTTTTTACTAGAAGTGCGAATTACTTTTTTCTTTCGTTGATTCTCCTAGCCGGATGTTTTTTCGAAACATCGGATTTTGGCAATGGCGGAATGCCTTACTGCAACTAGGATCAAAAGAAGCAGTAGGGACAGGTTGCTTCGGGATTTTAAATAAACCCCCATTACCTTCAGATTTTGCCAAGCTTTTATGGATGATTTTGTTCTCTTGCGGCGCGATCCCGGGAAGACGGTTGCTTCCTCTTTTCGGGCACGTGTACCTCCGCAGGATCATCCATATCGGCTGCGTCAGAGTCCAATTCATCAATGGATATGGAATCATAATAATCACTTACACGAACGGTGGCTGAAATAGCAGTCGATGCAGTGGCTGTGGCGGATGCGTCTTGCGACTTAACCATTTCCGCATACGACTGCTTGGAGCGCTGTACCAACGAGCGCTTCACTTTTTGGGTGCGCTTTTTGTACACCGGGCATTCCTGCAAACCATGGGGAGGATTCAGGACTCCTCCCGATGCCTTTCAGAACATTTGCCACAACGTGGTTTGTTGTCACAAAACTCAGTGTGACCAAGTTGTTTGCAATTGGTACAATTAAATACCCTTGGCACAAAAAGACGCACCGGAAATAGCATGTTTTCAATATCAACATATTTTGGGAGCATCGAACCGGCGAACGTCACCCGAAGCGAACCTGACTTGGAATATACCTTCTTTCCATCTACCGTGGCTGCTGAATGCAATTCCTTGCAGTCCAGAATATCCACGGTAGACTCCATTGCATTCTTTAGGCGGCCTTTTCCCGCAAGTACATCCTTGCAAGTCAGGCTCGCAGCGTTGATCACACCTTCAATTTCGACCTCCCGCGAGGGACATAAACCATATATTCAACATTGTACGCCCTGTCGCCAGCAATTTCATTCGCCACCTGGTATGTAGGTGCGGTGATGCGTAGTTTGTTCCTGTTGATCTGGCTAAAATCAAGCTTCGGAAAACGACGCGTCAAATCTCGTTTAATGCCGAGAAAATCTAGGCTTTTTACTTTCTGCCGAAAGTAAACAACCCAAGGCCCAGGCGAAGCCGCATGGTACAATCGAGTGCGCCCTCCATCTTTAGCAGGCACACTGCCTTCTCCAGTCTCCGTCTCCATTCTCACCCCGCAAGGTGGAAGGATAATTTTGCTTATACTAACTTAAAACTAATAGCAAATTAGAAAAAAAAAACTTAAAAAAACTAATTTGATTAATTCTAAGCAGTCCCACTCTGTATCAAACAGAAGGGAGAACAATAAAAAGTTTTGCCACTTATCTGCCCCTGCTGCTGTAGGTAGCAGCAGTAACAATAGCCTGCTTCACTGGCGTCGCCAGAAGCAGCTACTTCACTCGCCGACAGCGATTGAAGCCTTGGATCCGTAGGTAGGAGCGCACCACACAATAGCCTTTTCACTACCGAACACAATCCGCGATGAGACACAGCACACACGTCTGGCTCGTTCGAACTATCGGCACGGAATGATTCAATATATCATAATAGATAATTTACTTCTAGTTTTCATCGAATAGGTCTGCATAAATACCAGATTGTATGTAAATGTTGCAAACACTAATTACTGCATGCTTCAGCTGGTGAGAAAGGGCTTGTCAGTGCGTAACGACCCATTTTAATTTCTGAAAGTTTCCAAAAAAAAAACCTTATGCTATGTGAAGAAGTAAATGAGCTTTGTACTGCCGTTATACGCATAACTGTTCCATGTATATATGGAATCCTGGCAAACATGGGACAAATATGCGTATGGCGGCAGTGTAGTGGAGTGCATAGAATTCGTTTAGTTTTTAACAAGTTCTCCAGCATCTACTCACGCATTTTATTGATTTCATTTACGTTTAAAAATGATGGAGCTCCCACCTGGTGTTATTATTATAACAATGTAGATACCTTCACCAAAATTTTGGCTCAACTAGGGCTCATCATGAGATATGGTTCATCTGTTTTACAGGTTCTATCGTTTGATAACGTGTAACCACGGAAAATCTCGAGCTTTTGAAGCCGGAAGAGCGCTTCACTTCAGAGCAATTCTTTGTAAAATCGCGATTTTTTTATCGATATTTCAATTTTGTATTTTTTGATTTCCCTGAACATATAACATTCTTTGTGATCGAAAAACATAATTTGCGTAATTGGTTGGCTATTTGGAAAAGTCATTGAACACTTTCAAAAAATATAACTTGAAAACGATCGTTTTTGGTGCCCTCGTCAATGTTATAGATAAGCATTGGGACTATGTGAAAAAATATTGAAAATAAAATTTGAAAAGCGATTTTTTCAAAAACGAATTTTTCAATATTTTTTATTGATATATTTTATTTCATAACCGCTGAACTGCCCATGATTTCATAGTTGACGTAACAGTCCTTTGCACTATCGCATATACTTCGAATAATTTGGGGACAAACATTGCAAATTTAAACAATTTCAACCCGTAAGCACTTAAATGAGGTAACGTATCGATGTTGCAGCGTTTGAATTACCCTACACGTAAAGAAAAAACCTTATAAATTAAGGCAAAAACCTATTCGAAAATACTATAACACTTCATTATGTTACAAATATTCAATTGTCCTTTTGTCCTACTGGTCTCCGAATGGTCACGGGGGGAGGGGGATAAAAAAAATATTAAAATGAAAAAAATCAAAACACTCCTCGGATTTGTTAAAGAATGTTTTGAAAATCCTCAAAATTATCCGAATTTTAGTTTTTTGCCCCCTCAAAATATTATCGTTTGACAAAAAAAAAATCCGAGGGGGGGAAACAAAATTTGTTTTTTTTTTTTAAATATTTGTGTGAGCCTATCATTCATAAGATAATAAAAAGTATGTGGCTAATGCAATGTATAAGTTTTTTCTCAAACATGCTCTCAAGCATGTCTCTCAATTTATCCACTACTTAATCAATCAACCTTGCTCGCTGTGCGCCTCGTCTTCTTGTTCCCGTCGGATCGTTGTCGAGAACCATTTTCACTGGATTACTGTCCGACATTCTGGCTACGTGCCCAGCCCACCACAGTCTTCCGATTTTCGCGGTGTGAACGATGGATGGTTCTCCCAACAGCTGATGCAATTCGTGGTTCATTCCCCTAATCCACGAGCCGTCCGCCATCTGCACCTCACCATAGATGGTACGCAACACTTTCCTTTCAAAGACTCCCAGTGCGCGTTGGTCTTCCATAAGTATCGTCCTGGTCTCGTACCCGGAGGACTACCGTGCGTTTTGTAGATAGTCAGTTTGGTACGACGGCGAACTCTATTTGATCGGAGCATTTTGCGTAGTCCAAAGTACGTACTGTGGGGTTTGAGTAAAATGCTATCAGCGTGTGTTAATAGATTCACACATCAGTGTGTCAATCGACGAGCAGCAAGCCATGACTTTGCCTCTCCTAGTCACACGCATCCACGGAGAGTCGCTGTCATAACTACGTTCCGGCTATTTAGGGTCACATATTTTGGCGTCCTGCCAGTCTATTTTTTGGATTCTGTCGCTGATTTCATGAGGTGAGTTGAATTCAAGGGGTTAAATTGTGACGAGTTTGCAAAATCACAAAGCGCGTTTTGAAGACCGTCAGAAAATGGTTTGTGGTTTGCAAAATCACAAGACGCGTATCGAAGACCTGGTTTGTGGTTTGCTAAATCACAAGACGCGTCTCCAAGACCGTCGGAAAATGGTTTTTGGTTTGCTTAATCACAAGACGCGTCTTGAAGACCGTCAGAAAATGGTTTGTGGTTTTCTAAATCACAAGACGTGTCTCGAAGACCGTCGGAAAATGGTTTTTGGTGGCGCGTCTGAAAGACCACTGGAAAAATGGTTTGTGGTTTGAAGAACATCTTAGCCTCCCTGGAATACCGTATGAAATTGGTTTGTGGTTTGCAAAATTACAATGCGTGTGCTCGCCTGGAAGATCGGTGCAAATGGTTTGTGGTTTAGAAAACTATAAGGCGTGTCTGAAAGGTGGCCGAACAAAATGTATTGTATTTTGTGAAACTACAAGGTGCGTATGGAAGACCAACGGAAAATGATTTACGATTTTGATTAAAACAAATTTAGATTTCATGAAGCCACTTGACGACGTACATGAGACTACCAGTTGAGCTATGATATTGTCAGTTTTGCTGGTAACAAAACGCGCCGATCACTTTTTAATCACCTTAAAAATCGTCGCCAATATCTTTTAAATTGAATCTGTGTTAGTTCAAAGCCGAACCTTAAAAATATGCATGAAAAAAAGTACTCAATTTCGGGAAATAATGTGATTATTGAAATCAAACAATTTTGTTCACAGTTGATCTGACAGATCTTATGGGCATTTTTGCTGGCGACGATTTCAAATCGTCGCGGCCGATGAGGTGGGAAATTGATAATATAACGAAATCTGGGAGAAATGGAGAAATATTCAATGCTGTACTGTCCGAAACTGTTCGGAAACTATAATGAAAAACCAACATCAGAACAGTACTATGTCTGAACCTTGCCCTAGCAGCACACATGTTCCACATAAGTTATTGCAACTTATATGTGACTGGATTCAGTCACAAAACCGTTTTTGTCTGACATGTGCTGCTCGGGTGATTATGCATATGTACAACATGTGATAGATTTTTTAGTTCGGAAAAGGTATTGGAGGGTAACCGCCCCTTCGGTGGGGTTTGATCCCACGACCCCAGTTCGCATGACAGGTGCTTTCCCTACTAAGCTACGAAGGACCTCCGTCGTCCACCGCAGCTTAGCGGGTACTGATGAAACCAAATTCCCAGCACCAGGTACCAGCCGATCTCTGTGAAGGTGCAGTGCAAAACGGTGTTGGATCGACGCCATAGTGGGAATCTAAACGCAAAAGAAATTTCGCTTCCCGGCGGTCTAGCAAAAGATCCCAAAAACACCCGCCGTGCTTACTGTGGAGGCTCAGCCAGTAGAGTTCCTCCCGCCGCAGTTAATAGTCAAGAAGGACGAGGCCAGGCAGTGCAAAGGGGCGTACTGTCTGGGGCAGAATTCTGTGGAATCTGCCGGGGCCTACTACGGCGAGTAATCGGTTCGGTGTTGTACACCATCATTGCTAGGGGGGATCCGATAAAGGAGCTTGCTCTTCGCCCTAGCTAAAAGTCAAGGACGGCTACCGGAGGCAGTCCCTAAAGCCCGAAAGCAAGAAGAACAGAAAGAAGCAGTAGAGGAAGAAGGTGAAAGAAGCGGAGACCAGTTTGCCTGCTGCTGCCGTGCTGTCGTCGACGAAGAGGCCCACCGAGAGCAGTGAGTCGACCAGTGCCGTAGTGAGGAGGAGCAGAGAAGGTCAGATAGAATATAAGGTTTTTCAATTTTGCTCATTTTGTCCATCCGAAATCCGAAGGTAAGTGGAATTACTCTGCTCTAGGCCACCCAGCCGGGGTGAACTGTATTAGGGGAAGCTCAGGGCTTTCAACTTTTCAACACCGTACTGCTTACGGAATTTCAGTAGCGGAATCATTCCTTACCATTCCGTGCCCTATATTTTACAGCACAGTACCAACGAGTCATATGCCCGAAAATGTCGTTTGGTAAAACAATAGTGAATGTGAAAAGTGTAAAGGATAAACGATAATTAAGAAGTGTGAAGTAAGAAATGAGAAGTGAAAAACAAGAAATAAAACGGGAAAAATATGAAATAGGAAGTGAGACCGCTTACTCCTCACATCTTATTTCTCACAGTGAGAAGTGAGAAATAAGAAGTGAGACGTCTCGCTTTTCATTTCATTACTTTTTTCATTTCTCACTCCTCTCTTTGTATTTCTCACTTTTCGCAGAGAGAAATTGAGAGTTTGTGCGTGAAAGTAAGAAGTGAGAAATGAGAAGTTATAGATGAGAAATGAGGAATGATGAGTGTAAAGAGAGACACCTCATATCTCACTTCTCGTTCTTCATTTTGCTCGTCTCACGTCCAACTGTAAAAAAAAGAATTCGAAGTGAGAAATGAGGTATGGGGAATGATTTTTCAATCCGTACTTCTTATTTTCACTTCCTATTTCTCATTTCTTACTTCTAACTTCTTTCTTCTCAATTATCAGTAGTCCATACATACTTTTCACATTCACCATCGTACAGCCAAACGACATTCTTGGCGATAACCCGTTCAGCAAATGACTTTTATATTCGTTTGTTCGGCTCCGCCAAATGACGTTTTCGGTCAAAAAACCTCTTCTGCTAAACAACCATTTCAGCCGAATGGTATTGTCGATGCAGATGAAATCAAGAACATGTATGAACTTGTCTCACCAACGTCGCTCGACTGAAACGTCGCTGGTCACTGGCGACCCTTTCCAGTAAGTGCTCCAGCGACGCAGGCAAATTCAATGCGTCGCTGCAGCACCAAACTGGAAGGCGCTCGCTGGTTGAGCGACGCGACGGTCCAGCGACGTTCCAGCGATGACTCGCATAGACAATATTTGTTTATGAGGTTTCATCACCGCGAGAAACTTATTGATTGATTTTCATTGGCTTTTATCGGTGAGATCGAACTACCTAAGCTCAAAGTGGAAGGGAGCATGTTTGTAAAGCACGATGAAGCACAGAATTGAAAGTTATCGCAAGCGAGTGACAAGTATGAAATTGAATAGAAGTTGAAACGTAAGCAGAGGGCCATTGAAGAACAACACGAAATTGAAATCGCTGTTATTTTACCTAACGTCCACCCAGGAACGGCTTGGCTGATAGTGTGTGAACTATCTTACTTCAATGGCCCTCTGCTTACGTTTCAACTTCTATTCAATTTCATACTTGTCGCTCGCTTGCGATAACTTTCAATTCTGTGCTTCATCGTGCTTTACAAACATGCTCCCTTCCACTTTGAGCTTAGGTAGTTCGATCTCACCGATAAAAGCCAATGAAAATCAATCAATAAGTTTCTCGCGGTGATGAAACCTCATAAACAAGGAATCTAATTGGCAAAACAATGACAAATACGGTTCGTATTAGATCGCTTGGGCCAAGTAGGAACGTGTGAATTGTTGCGTGAAAAATTCCAATAAGTAGCGCCAATTTGCAGGAATATCTGAAAAATGCCACTGATCGCTAGAACTGTCTCCGAACGCCGAACAACATATCAGCAGGTTGAAATCGCTGTTATTTTGCCTGTCTTGGTAAGATAGTTCACACACTATCAGCCAAGCCGTTCCTGGGTGGACGTTAGGTAAAATAACAGCGATTTCAATTTCGTGTTGTTCTTCAATGGCCCTCTGCTTACGTTTCAACTTCTATTCAATTTCATACTTGTCACTCGCTTGCGATAACTTTCAATTCTGTGCTTCATCGTGCTTTACAAACATGCTCCCTTCCACTTTGAGCTTAGGTAGTTCGATCTCACCGATAAAAGCCAATGAAAATCAATCAATAGACAATATTTTCGGCCAAACGACGTTTTCGCCCAACGGATTTTTTGGCCAAACCAATTTTTTGGTTAAATGACAGGTTCGTTCAAATTACATTTTTGGCCATGTTCCGAAAATGCCCATATTCCAAGGAATTTCCGAAGAATTACCCGAGGCACATTGCTAACAATCTCCGGAGGGAATTTACTGACGAAGTTTCTAAAAATTCGTAAAGGAATTCCAGATGATTCCTAGAGGACACATCAAAGAATTTCCCGACCAAATTCGGGAGAATTTGTCGAGAAATTCCGAAGGATTTGTCGAGTAGGTTTCGAAGAATTTGCTAAGGAAATTCCAAAGAAATTGCCGAGAAAATTTTGTTTGAATAAATTCCATAGAAGTACAACGTTGTGAACGTGGAATTATGATGGGCCTGGAAAAAAAATTTAAAAAAAAATCCAGCAATCAAATACAATCGGCGGTGACGGCGTGGTTAAAATGACTTCTGACGTGACGTCGAAAGCGCAGCCGACGAACGAATTATTGATAAACACCCACTTCTACATATGACCGGTTCGGCCAAATGCCATTTTCAACCGTACAACCCGTTAGGTTGTATGTTCCTTTCGGCTATAGGTCGCTTTCCGCGAAATAATATTTTCGGCAAGACCGTTTTCGACCTAATAACCGTTTCGGCCAAATGGAATTCGGCTAGATGACTTTCAGCAGAACGTGTTATTCTGTCGGAATGATTTTCGGCCAAATGTCTTTTCTCCCAAATAAAGTAAGTCCAAGAATTTCTAAAACTAATTTTCAAATAATTTTCTAATTTTTACTGTTTCATAGAATTTCTGTCTTTAGAATTCAAAACAAAATAAAGTTTCCTAGTTCAAAGATTTTCATCTCAGAAGCACAGTATGCTGGAGAATCCAATTTCAGACAGATCATTTAGATAATAATTAATAAAGTTACAGAATAAATTTTCAGTGATCTAAAGTATTTTTAAGGAACTGCAAAAGTCTGACGACGAAGACACCTTATTCACATAAACATCAAAATCGCGAACTAGCAAAGGTGTTCCATAGACAAGCAGACATAATAGCTAGAACATTTTCCAGAAAAATCCATAGCCTAATTATTCTACCCGGCGTTCATTTTGCTTTATATAAATGTATATGAATGCAATGTGCATGCCTTTGAATGTGAAACTCGCAATGAACTGAATTTGAAACGGCTGTTGAGATCATGGTCGATGAGAATTGTTTCAGGGTTGCGTTTGTTTGTCTGTGAGTACACCGTCATTTAATTCATGGATTCAGGGACCCTAGTCACGTTTTCTAGAACGTTATATGAATTCGGGAACGCTTTTTCGTATAGAAAAAATATTCTTGAGGGCTGGCAACACTTAAAAGATTTATGGATGATGAATTTGTAGATGGATGAATCAATTTTGTTTTCGAATTGCTGAAATTGAGAATGAAATTATTCCAAACCGTGTACAAGAGCTTCGATTACATTTTGTCCCAAAGGGTAGGGCCATAAAACCAACTTGCATATATGTGGTTTTCCGTTTTCCGGTTGCGGTGCTATTGTCTTCAGAGCTTTGAGACACACACGGTAGAAATAAAAGAAGGTAAAAGCCATCCCTCGGAGGTAAAGTGAGCAACGCAAAGAATTGTGCAAACTGTTAGTGGGGTAGTTGCCTCCAAACAGCTTCCCGCGCCAACGAAGGCATGCTCGCTGGTTGTGCTTGGTTTGGATTGCCTGGTGGCAGAACAGCGTCTTTCACTTGACTGAGTTTTTCGAATGCCATACACTTTTAATGGTGTAGTTGTGCCACCACGAGTCTTGCTTCCCGCTTTGAGCAACGTGGAAGATGGAACTTCCATTTTTTTTTGTAACAGGCCCAAGTTTTACGTGGAGCTGTTATTGTGCGGTGTACCGATTGTAAGTTTGTCAGCTCTTTCTAATGACTGGCTCTAAATACTGTGACAAGTTGAATTTTTCATGTGGCGAGACTCAGAAATTGTATCATTCACAAAAAACACGTCTAGAGTTGCAAGATTTAAATCAAGCTTTTTCGCAACCTTTTCAGCTGAACGAAGGATCAAACATTTTTAGGAAATCTGTCACAAATTTCGCCATGAATAAATCAAGATCTGAGAAGAGTATCGGATGTGTCGAAAATGTTGACACCTCTTCCCAGAAGCAAGGTGAGCGAGTGAGTGAGTAAGCTCTTCTGCTGGCAAACATCTTGGAAGGCGGCTAAAAGGCGGAAATTCTAATCCCACTTTGACTGCTTGTCATCCTTCGGTATTCATGTGGAAGCGGCTGATGTCGTCTGGAGTCCTGACTAACGAACCATGCACGTGTGGAGCTTTGGCATGCGTCGTCGCTTGTCGAGGTGGGGAATCAAAGTCAAGTGAACTGATGCAAATCGGAGCAGCAGCAGCAGCAGGTACGGGAAAGTGTACTTGAGAACGTGTCGAAATAAATCTTTTCGCAAACTTGGTGCACTCGGCATTTTTGAGTTTCGATTACTTTTTTCTCTGATAGTTTTGCATTTTATTCCCTGTCCCAAAGATAATCGGAAATAAATAAATGTTTTTGAATGCCCCGATGTTCATTACCGTTTTGAACCACGCCGAAACATTTCAGCATTATACGTATTTTTAAACTAACTAATCTTTTGAGTTCCATAACACTTAAAATCGAACTTCAAGAATTTCGAATCTCAAAATCTTCAATTCCAATTTGTCCGAAATGGCTGATTTGCGAGATTGATTGAAATACTTATCCAAATGAATATTTCACTATTCTAAAATGATTTGATATGATCAATAAATTAGGAACAAATAGCATTTGCTATCAGATCACACTGAGACGAAAATTGAATTCTTAGCCCAATCAAGCTGAATCTTGGCGGAAGCCTGACGCGATGTCAAACTGTAATCTGAAAACCAATGAAACCTTCCAGCGGTAACCGTTAGGTGGGAAGAAATAATTTATGAATCAAAAATTAATTCCCGGTATCCTTTAAACTAATCTGACCCACATTCAATTCCATTAGCATCCTGAAAGCATTCCGCTATCAATCGTCGACAACAGCGACTAGCATCGATGGCAGGCGCTGTTAAACTTTGCCACCGACACTAATTGCAGTAATCAACTATCAAGTTTGCTCCGCAGATAGTCGACAAATGCTCGCCACCATGTCAATGGTGGAAACATTCATGGACCCGAAACGAGAATCTTTTCACCGTAGCTTCACCGTCGTACCCAGATACTGAAACTGTTTCGGGGTTGTTGTTAAGGTTCTTGAAACGGAAGCCATTTCACACGGTGCAATATGTGCAACGAAACGCGGCTTGTTAATGAATGACCGGACTCCGCTCGTTGCTGCTGCTCTGTTGGATGGAACGCTTCGATATGTCCTGCCATAGAGACTGTATATAGGAGAGTGCTAGAAGACCTCAGCACTTTCGTAAAACCTGACCTGATCGTCGCCGTCATAGGGCTGGTCCAGTCTGGTTTGCACCGGTCGAATCCGAGTGTGAGTGTGTGAATTAGAACGAAACCGAACTCAACGGACCGTATCGGAATCGGCCGCCGGGAATTTCCACCTACTGACACGAGGGCTTGTTGTACTTTCACGAATCGGGACGAGTCTGGGTCTGGGGTGGACGAGAACAACACAAACCATCCGTAGCCGACAAGATCCAGGCAGCGAGATATGGTAATTCAAATTGCATCGAATACATATAAATTTGCATTTGATTATGAAATCTATTTCTCTAAATTCTAATTTTGGAACGGAGACCTACGCTGCTGGAGAGGCTGCTCGAAACCGAAACGAGCGTACATCAGCGGGTAGCACTGCGACCGGAACTGTCGGGCTTGTAGCAGCAGAAGACGTCACCAGTCAAACTGCGAATGCAATGGCTCTCAAGAGTTGCTCGCTGGCGGAGCCCTGTGCCAATACCGCAACCAAGGAGGAAATAAATGAAACCGAGGATTGAATTTCATTTTCCATTCATTTTCACTAGCAGTGGCGGTTCGGAAACGGTGTCTCCTGCTGCTACTTGTACCCACTAGGGCGGATGTGCTCCGCATTAGTATCGTTCCGACATCAGCGAGCTGGTTGTGTATATTCGAGATAGCATCGACATGTGGACCTCCGGAAACTCTCGTTTGAGTAGGTTAGTGAGCTGAAAATATGCCTTAAACGGGAAATCTTTTCCAATTGTCGATGTTCTCGCTGATGTTGTCTGACCAACTTTTCGTATCTCGCCGAATTCGTCATTCAGACGTACTTTGGAAACGAAAAGGTTGCCATATCGACCAAGCTATGATCAACGAATTAGCATATTCTTATTATTTAGCAACTTTTGATTGAGAAAAACAACTGCGAAAAGCTTTACATTTTTACTAGTTTTGAGTAATGAAGAAAAAACTCAAAGGTGCAGCTCAATAAGGTCATACACAAAGGTGACGTAGGACTACGCAGCTGTATGTTATGAATTTGTTACTAGCAGATTGGATCCAGCGCAGCTCGTGATCGGCACTTTAGATTTTCAAACGTCAAATATTGCAGACCGCATTCTACAATGATTTGAGTACAATCAGAGCCATAGCGTGGACTCAAAGTGGTCTCGGCGAAACATTTATTGTGTGGTATCCGCCCCCCTAGCTACACCACTGGCTGTCTGTTACAAGTACAGGGTGCGTGACGAATTTTTGCAGTAAACAAAAAATTTAGCAAATTTACACCAGATATTAATATCCAGTATTTCCAAATATATGATATATTATTTATCTGAATCTTTTCTGCAATCATAGAAAAAATCATAAGGGTTGTGTACAAGACACGACCGCCCGACGTAAACTACGTGAAACAGTTTGGTGAAATGAAGAATCTAGTGCCATTATCCATGAGTATTACAAAATTACTCTTTGGATTTCTTATGAAATTTACATTTTAAAAGGAACTTTTTTATTTATGTAATTAAAACAAATTTATTGAATTTTCGAGTTTTGTATAATATGAGTAGTTTAGTTTTGTTTGTTTAAATTCAATTCATTGTTCTTCTTTGAATTTTTCGAAAAATATTCTAAATGAGCTTAACTAAACTTGGGTATTTCTAAATTTCAATTTATCAGGTTTAATTGCACTTTTACTGTATATTTTACTACATTCCATTCCATTACTGTATGGGTATTTCCATTAAAACTTTAGAAATGAGGATAACTACCGTCAAATCACTGAAGACGCACACATATTTATGCAATGACTAGGCGTCAAAGCGCACTCGTGATTTCGCTACTGACGGCATCATTTCGATTGAACTGTCTCCATCTCCATCTTTCGATTGATTGTTAATAATCCGCCTTCCCAATCACAAGCTGCAACAAAATCAAATAAGATCTTGAGAAAATTTCACCTTGCTGCCAATGATGCCATCCATACGAATTCGTATTTGTAGCAACTGCTCCCGGGGCGCACTCGTGATTCTGCTACGGACGGCAACATTATGGCGTCGCCAAGTGGTTAATTTGCTCTTTGAACAATATTCGCCTCACCTCTTCCTTTGCATAGGATGGTGGCCCTGAGAAGAACCGATTGATTCGTTCAGCAACTCCTCCGATGCTGAGACCGCCGCCCGAGACATTTCTAATGAAATGCCACGCGCGCGGGGGAGAGCAGTTTTCTTATCATCAATGGGCTAAACCACAATGACGTCACGCGCCGATTTTGAGTAAGAAGAAAACATCTGCTGCGGGCAATGTTTACAAAAAATGAACCTCGACATGAACATCCGGTGAACTAAAATGTTCCGAGTTCACTGAAATATTCATCGGCCCGCAGTGGATGTCACTTTTTCGACCAATAAGAAGAAGAATCATAGAATTTTTTTTTTTTTTTTAATTTAATTTATTTTTATTTCCACTTTCATTTAACAATCTCTGTTTAATTTACATTTTAATTGATTTGCATATGCTTTCATCTTTAGTTCCCTTACATTTTTGAAATTTAGTTTTTCATTTTGTCATTAATTCAATTTACATTTTCAATGTTTTAACATTGTTCGTTTGTTTCAAATACTTAACCTAAACTAACTACACTTAATTCTACTGTGGAAACAATCCACGAATAGCTTCGTATTGGGAAGCTTGACATTTTTCTAAAAATTTTCGTTTTATCTTGGCTAATTGTTCTTCAATTGTGTTCATTTCTGCTATTTCATGTATAGTGCTGACTCTTGTGTATCTAGACAGGTTATATATCATTCTCAAGTATTTATTTTGAATAATTTGTAACTTGTTTCTATGAGTCTTAGCGCAGGAGTCCCATACAGGTGATCCATACAGTATTACTGGTAATACTATTTGTTTGTATACTGCGGATTTATTAATAAGGGATAATTTAGAGTTTCTGCTTATTAGTGGATACAACTTTTTCAGCAGTATTTGACATTTTGTTCTGGTTTTATCGATTTGTTTGTTGAAAGTTAATTTATTGTCTAGTGTAAGTCCTAGATAGACAACTTCTTGTGACCAGTCAATTTGGTTTCCAGCTATGACAATTTTACAATCGAGCGGGAGTTTAGTTGATTTACTGTATGGGAATAAGATAGCTTGGGTTTTACAATTATTAATTTTGATCTTCCAAGTCTGCATATAATTGATAATAGTGTTTACATAATTTTGTAATTTCTTTACAGTATGTCGAGTGTATCTGCCTTTAGCCATTATGGAGGTATCATCGGCGTATAAAGATAAATGACAGTCTTCTGGAGGTTGCGGTATGTCAGACGTGTATATATTATACAGTACAGGGCCCAGTAAACTACCTTGGGGCACACCTGCAGGTATTGGAAGACTCTGGGAGGGAATATTATTTAACACTACTCTAAAGCTCCTATGCGTCAAATAATTTTTAATCAATTTTATCAGATAAATTGGGACATTGTATCTGAACAGTTTAAAGATAAGGCCTTCGTGCCATACGTTGTCGAAGGCTTTCTCTACATCTAGTAATACCATAGCTGTTGACTTGGCGACAGATTTGTTCCTCCTTATGAATTTAGCAACTCTTTGTAACTGATGTGAAGTGGAATGTTCCTTTCTAAAACCAAACTGTTCATTTGGAAGAATTCTATTGGTGTGTTCTAATAGACGGTTCAGTATAATTTTTTCAAAAATTTTACTAATTGAGGATAGAAGGCTTATTGGTCTGTAGCTAGAGGGTGATGTTGGGTCTTTTCCTGGCTTGTGAATCGGGACAACCTTAGCACATTTCCACACAGAGGGGAAGTATTGTAAATCCATGCACTTATTAAGTATGGTGGATAGGTGAACTAAGCTACGAGAACTTAGGTGTTTTATAACAATGTTAAAGATGCAGTCGAATCCTGGAGCTTTCATATTTTTTGATTTTTTGAGGGTTGAATAAATCTCCTCGGGCGTTATCTTTTTGTTGTCAGGTACATAACAGTGGGTGTTGTTAATGATGATCATGGTTTCTTGTACTGTCTGTTCCATGGGACTGTTAATAGTATTACCTAGGTTATGGGAGTTTACAAAATGCTGAGCAATAGCGTTTGATTTCTCTGAAGGAGAGACCAGTAACGAGTCATTCACTTTCAGTGGTGGTACTTGCTGCGGTTTAGATTTCAAAACTTTTGTTAATTTCAGAAAGGATTTGATCGGGAATCTAGTTTGTATAAGTCATTTTGAAATTTTTGGTTTCTTGTGATAGTGATTCTGTTACGGATTAACTCAGTTAGTCTGGCGGAAAGATTTCTATGATTCAAGTTACCTGATCTTTGGAACTTACGTCTAACAGCGTTGCGTTTGGAAATCAGTATTTTTGTCACAGGGTCAATTTGTATAACGTTACTTACAGTCGGTGGTAGTCGTCTGACGCATTCATTTTCGGAGGATGTGATGGCATCTTGGAGGGTTGTTAATGCTCGGTCGATGTCTGCAGTAGATGTCAGAGGAGCTTGGATGTTGAGGCGTTGGTCAACTCTTCGTTGGAACTCGATCCAGTTAACATGATGAAAATCCTTTCTACGCTGACTTGGCCGCACAGTCGGGGATGTTTGTATTTGTAACTCAACAGGATAATGGTCAGAGCTTAACTCGCCAATAGTCACCGGTACGTTGATGTAGGTATCCGCATTTGTGAGGAAGATGTCTAGTGTCGATGATACGCCGGCTGGCGATACAAATGTTGGGTCGAGAGGAGCGTTGGTCGTGTAGTATCCAAGTTGTGCGTCTTGGAATAGTAACTCACCGTTTTTGTTCCGTCGATGATTTCCCCATGCTTCGTGGCGGGCATTTAGATCGCAAGCGATTATAAACTTCTTCCTGGTTCTTGTTAGTTTTGCTAGATCGTTCTTGAACTGTCTGCTGGTTCCGTTGCTGTTGTGGCACTGCTTCGGTCAGTATGCTGCTATGAACTGGAACTCACCGGAGTTAGTTGCCACCTCGACACCGAGTGCTTCGATGATTTTAGTCTGGTAATGAGGTTGAGTGGAAAACTTCATTGTGTTCTTTATCGCGATCAGCACACCTCCCCCCTTAGAGTGTGTGCGATCTAATCTGATGACGATGTAGCCTGGTAGATTGAAGCTAATACCAGGCTTCAGGTGGGTTTCGGTGACTGCTAGTATGTCGATGTTTTGACGTAACAGCAGGTCCAGTAGTTCGGAGCTTTTCCGTGTTATTGAACGGGCATTCCATAGCAGTAGTTTGATGTTGTTAGTATCCATAGGTCAGGATGAGATTACCTATTAGCCGCACTTGTTCCAGTCGGGTGGAACACTGCTGGAGCTTGTCACACATCTCGTTGAGGATGCGTTGGAGGTCAGCTGCTGTGTACAAAAGCGGGGGTTCTTCAGCTGAATAATTCTCATGCGTTGGGTGTGCACGAGGCATGTGTGTTTGTTGGAAGCCCGGAGGAGAACCAGGTGAAGTGGACCTCGGAGCCATTGTACGATGTTCCGCTCTACCAGCGGCTGGAACTCTCCAAGCTGTCGGTTGTACTGGCTGCGAAATATTTTTGACTTCTTGGGTGAGAACCGGAAATTCTTCCAGATCAAGCGTGGGGTCATGATTTCTTTTTCTTCCAGGTTGATTCAAAGTGGACGATTGCTTTCGGATTTTCTTGTACTCCTCCCGCTTCTGGCAGTTTCGATCCGTAGCGCGATGCGTACCACCGCAATTCGCGCACTTGTATTCCGCAGCACCTTCGATGGGACAAGAGTCGGAGGGGTGACCCTGAGAACATATGTTGCACCTTGTCCGTAGACGACAGTTTCGAGTTCCGTGTCCGAAGTTCAGGCAGCGCATGCACTGCGTAACATCTTTGTTCGTTCCACGGTAGCCTTCCCATGAGACGATAACATCCTGGATTACTCTCGCTGCCTTCAGTGCACCCAGCGATACAGATCCCTTGCGGAAGTGTACCAGGTACAGGCAGTCGCGATATTCCATAACTCTGTTGTGTCGAGTCATGGGGAAAATCGCTAAAGGCTTCAGCTTGTATCGAAGTTCAAGATCCGATTTGATATCCTCAATGTCCATGATAGGCAGTCCTCGGATTACTGCCTTGAATGGTTTCTCCGACGGAATGTCATAGGTGAAATATTCGGCTTTGCTGTTGTCCAGGTGCTTTTTGGTTTTCTGGTAGTCCTCCTTGGATGAAAGCACTACCTTGATTCCGATACGGCAGATTTTGAAAACCGCGTTTATCCCGATGGTCTTCAGGTTTCGTTTCAGCTTGTCCAAGCCCATAGATCTTACCATCAGTGGTGGAATCTTGTTTGAGATCGGCAGATGTGGCTGGTTGAACTCACCCTCGATCTCTCCGAAGCCATTGAGGTCGCTGACGTTGTCTGCTGTGTAAGTAGTAGCATTATCGCCAGCATCGCTGGGATGGGTTCGTGTCATGACCGGTGTTTCTTCTAGGTGTAGTTTTTTCTTAGCGTTGTCCAGATCAGGAGTGCTGGCCGTTATATTGGCAGACGGACTACCATTCTTCTTGCGACGTCGCGGCATTTACTGGCCGACCGACCGATACGCGATTTAAAAATACACTTTAATATGCAATCGTCTGAGTTTATTACTACCTAGTAGCCAACAGGCCAAGAAATGATAGTTTGCCCGTGTGCAGGCGGACCGGTGTCCACACCAGACTACCCCGCAAGGATCTGATTGTGGATCGGAACGCAGGAGCAAGTTCTAAAATTTCTTTGCTGGTACTGTCTCTGACGTGTGACGTTCGATTCAATCCTGATTCGTTCAAGAATCATAGAAAAAGAAGACGCTCGTGATTAAGTCCATAAAGATGGCTCATTAGTCCCGCCTCTTTGTTGTCCGGTATGGCTGCAAATATTGTGTAACCGTCAATCACTCACCAAAGGGGCGTGGCTACAGATTCAATTTTATTGATTACAAGAAAGCAGCTCTCCCACGCGCGCGAGCCATTTCGTTCGAGATGTCGCGGAGAGCAGACCGTGGTACCATCTTCGGCATCGGCGGAGCTCCTACTGGAAATTTTATTCCCGGTGATGGTGTGGGTCGCGCGGTCATCGTCATTAACATTAACAGCGCTCAGATTAAATTTTCTTGTATGAAGTAGGGGGAATGACGGCTTTGGCAGGTTTTGTTCTATTGTCAGGGGGTTTTTGTTGGCCAAATTTTAAGAAATTTGGCCACAATTTTCTTTGATATGCAAAGAATGTTTAGGCCAAATTTGAGCATAATTAGTTACAGAAAACCCCCTGACAATAATAGAACAAAACCTGCCAAAGCCGTAATTTCCCCTACTAATGATTGGCTACCATCAATGAAAGTAGCTCTCAAGTCACAACTTTAGGCGAGATGAATTTTGATCAACGTAAAACTTAATTGCTTGGTGATGGCAGATTGTTTTCCGTCGGTAGTAGAATCACGAGATCCCGATTCAGAGAAAGACTTATAATTTTAGTAGATAGTCATCCATGCGAATACATTTTTGCAGCTTCTCCGTTTGACGCGCGCTCGTGATTCTACGTACATACAGAAAACATACGATGATTCAACTCATCCATGAGTTTTTAGGTGCTGAGTTGGGCTTGATTTGAATCGTCCATGAGTTTTTACCACAACAGACCAAACCACAGGCGTTATCGCTGGAACTGCGCTGGTCCGTTCTCCGTGACATCCAGAATGAAAATGACGTGCGCACGCGAAACATGGTGCTTTTTATACACAGGGAAAACGAAGCAGTGGATCAAAAGGCCCTTACCTTACTGCAATCTGATGTCCGTGTTGGGGATTTATGAACGGAATTGAATTTTTCATCCGGTTTGAAAAGAAATAACATTTTCAATAGTTTAACGTTGATAATCAATAGTATCGATGGAATTGGCAAATCGCTGGCGAGTTTCGGAATCTATTGATAAGCAAATGTCGAAAATCCTTCGAAAGATAAAGACGCTATTAGCGTTTGAAATCTATCCTAATTTCGTGACGGTTTCGAATTTGGAAATTTCGGTTTTACACCCTGTATCTGAGTCTTCCCCTTAGACGTAGTTTACGTCAAAAACTATTTGAAATTTACTGTAAAAATATTCATTGCTGACAGACATGTTTGAATATTGTTATGTAATTAAAAAAAATCCGTTTTGAAATTTACTGCAAAAATTCGTCCAATCGTCCAATCGTCAGTTGATGCATGACTCATAATCAAACATTCCAAAGTTTCGGCGAAATCAGCCTTGCTTTTGAGAAGTATTTAAAGTTCATGTTTTTATTTATTGCGCTGTTCACACTAAATCGAACAACACAGTTTGAAAGTGTGACGGTTACAAACTGTGCTCAAAAGTGTGAAGGCGTCGATTTCAATGGGGTTTGAGATCGATAAATGTCAGACGAAAGCAAACGGTGTAAGAACCACGTGCTTTTGTTTTGAACATTTTCTTCTGACATCTCGCTTAACTTTTCAAAAGGACCTAAGTAACATGTTTTTAATGAATTAATTTAAGTACTGCAATCGAAAGCTTTCATGTTTTTCTGTTGATTGCGCTATTCAAATTGATTCATGAAAAAAATGTTACTTAGGTCCTTTTGAAAAGTTAAGCGAGACATGTTCGCATTTTGCAGCTTCTCGCATTTTCTCTTTCTAAATGATGACCAAGGTTGCCAGTTGTGCAGTTTAAATAATTATTTGTTCCAAAAAATATTATTATTTGGTGGGATTCGAGAAAAATAATTCACAGTTGCCGAAAAACAAAAGCACGTGGTTCTCACACCGTTTGCTTTCGTCTGACATTTATCGATCTCAAATCCCATTGAAATCGACGCCGTCACACTTTTGAGTACAGCAATAAAAGTGTGATTATCGAATTGCATCGATAATCCATGTTTCAAGGCAAACTGCAATACAGGATATAAATCTATTATCTGCGATGTAATTTAAAACAATTATGAATTCCAAAATTGCACAAAAAACCCAGATTAATCCACTTAGCGTTGTTGGTGCCTTTCTCGCATTTAGTTAAGACACCAACCTTATATGGGGTTTATATGGTCCGATGTACCATTTTCTTCATAACTTTTAAACGCAATGACCGATCGTTATAAAATTCAATAGTGATCAACGAGGCTTTGTTCCCTGTCGAATGAAACTTGTTGCGAGAAAATCGGTTAAGGATTACTATACGAAAAGTTGTCTAATGTTTTTTATAGCTTTTGTGCACACACATACACACACACATACACACATACATACACACGGACAGACAGACATGTGCTCAGCTCGTCGAGCTGAGTCGATTGGTAAATAATACTATGAGTCTCACAGGCTTCTATAATGATAGCCTTTCGGTACAACTATGTTGTACGAGAAAGGCAAAAAGTAGAGGGTTGTATCAAAGATACGACCGCAAATTAAACGTAGAATTACGTATAGTGCGATAGTGGATACGAAATTTGATCATCAACATTTTATGCATGTTTATGCTGGATTGCTAATAACCGAAAAGTAGGCAATTTACTGTTAAAGTGCAATTTCAACATTGGCTGTCGAAATTGGATTTTTTAATAGTTAAATGCATTGAATCAATTGTTTATAATAGTTGTATAAAATCTTAGAGAGTTCACTGACCGATTCATAATATAATCTCCGGATTCCTTTGAAAAACAACTGCTCGTACTTGCTGACTTCTTTTCGTGACGATCACGAATTTGAAACTTTGGAATGACCCTATCTTACCAAAGGACGTAATACTACGTCAAAAAAGATTTTCAGATTTTAAAACAAAAGCTATGAAACTTGTTTTTCTAGGAGAGATGAAGTAATGATTTGTGAATAACTACGGAATGCAACGTCGCATCAGGCTAATTTTCTATAGCGAAAATAGAACTCTTTTCCAGTCGAATGCAACCTGTTACGAGGAAACCGGATAATTCTCAATATTAAAGTACCAATATTAAGTAATTAAAATAGTTCTTACTTCTAGCTCGTGTAAAACGCAACCCCAACGCATAACATCAGGTGTCACCGAGTCTTCTATCAAAAGTTTGGTTTTGGAAAGTAATATAAATCTAGCATTAAAAATCTAGCATTAATAAATGGATATGCGCAAACGATAAATAAAAGTTGAAAAAACACCGTTAGATATTTTATAATTTATAAAAAGATATAATTGTCAAACTCACCGAGAGATCGAATTATTACACTTCGGCCATTCCAATATTGACAATTTATGCCAAGTATATGACGTCCATGACGCGAAGCGGAGTCTTTTTTCCAGAGCTTAAAATAATCGAAGATTTTTGGTGAAGCCCATCGACCTTCTTTGTCATTCTCATTTCGTACATATTCATATTCGGCTGAACATTGACAATTTCCGATCAATTATCAGTCAGTGAGTATTGATTTAGATTTTGTAAACTAATAAATTTCTGTAAAACTAAACAAATAAATGATGATTTCAACAATTACTCACGTAGATCTGACCCCGACGTTGAACTGAGGGGAAATTTTAGGGCCAAAAGTCAGCATAATCAAGGCCAATTGTGTTTTCTTTAAGCGCAGTGACCATTCTCAGTACCATTCAAATGAATGAATATGGAGAGAAGAAAACTGAGTAAGTCATTCTATGTTTTGAATATTCATGCGACGTTTGTCAATATTCGGTCCAAAGTTGCTTCGTGAAGGTGATTATTTTATGCTCTGGTATTTTCAATGACATCAGTTTTCCAATTAGTTCACTTCGATTTTTTTCTTTTATGTGATTAGCAAAAAAAAATTAGCACAAACATCCAGATGCATTACGACATTTTCACTATTAATTTTGATCGCGAGCGCCACGCATGTGGGATCCAGAAGCATTTTGAATCCTTTTGATTCCACTCGGCTGATCGACACGTCCTCTACTCCCACCATAGTGACCACGAATTCCACAACCTTCTGCGCATCAAGAGCCACATTAATTTTCGTAATGCGCCTTCTTGACATTTGGTTCTGCTGCATTCTCCTTAAAAAAGGCCACGCAAACGAGCGAGATCTGCGTGTTCGGACCTGAAGTGACGAATAAAATTGCCACAATCTAGCCTCTCCTTTTGCTTGCAGTCACACCGCACACCGGGATCTATTCGATAGATGAGGAAGTCACCATTCACGGTCATACAGTTTCCCGCAATACTGCGAAAAGACCTTTTATTCGCACTTTTCTCATTTTTCACTTCACTGTTCTTATCGCAATCTCCACCAAAGGTGGGCGCGTCGCTCACATTCGAAATATTTAGATTTTCTTTTTCCATTTCGGATTATGCGCGGAAAATTCAATCGAGCTCTTCAGATCAACCAGCAAGAACCGAATTCAACAGACGAAAGAAGAAAACAAAATTTTATCAACGTAATGAATCATTACGTTGATGTTGCGCTTTTTGCACTTTATAAGAGTTTTGCGAGATTTTTTTTCCACAGTCATCTTTTTCTCACACTCAATACACTCATAAAAGTTTGATTTTCCGTGTATAATGTTTGTGTGTGAATTCTCAATTTGAAAACAAATAGACGTCAAATCATGGCGGGAATCGATTTAGTGTACACGCTTACATGTGACTAACTAGTAATGGGTTATAATTGGGTAAGTTTCAGTAACAAAAATTGATCAACCCGAAATGATAGTGAGTGTGAGAAAAAAAGGCAGGCAAATCACAATCTACACATAACTCTTCAAATTCGTGAAATCGGCAATAAAATTCTGTTTTCTTCTTTCGTCTGTTGAATTCGGTTCTTGCTGGTTGATCTGAAGCAGGGGTGCGATTTTTCAGCAATTCAGTGTGAAAGAGAAAATGCACTTTTTTCAGTGCAAGAATATCGAAACTTACATGATAAAAATGAACTATCAATCCAGTCAAAAGCTTCAGAAGCACATATGTCATTTCATACCCGTACTGAAAACACCGAAAGCTTCTGTCAGTCAGCGTATGCTTCATTCATGAACCATTTTGACGTTTGTCACAGTAGTGCCGCGAAAGCTTCATTATTTAAGTTCGTTCTGTCACGCGAGCACCCATTCATTGAGACAAAAGTTAGAGTTCGATCAATTTCAATTCAAGCTACCCCATAAAACATCCTACCGACTTTTCCCCCGACTTAGTCGGTTTTCGTCGGTCGGATCGGCCTACTTTGTAACCGACTAATCGGTTGTTTGTTGCACAGACGCTTATGGGAGCTTAACAGGGGCGTTTAGCGATTAAACAATACATTATATCGGCCTACCAAATCAATAGATTTGAACCAATTTAGTTGATTGATTAGTCGGTAAACGTAGTATAGCACAAAAAAATAACTAAACCGATGAAATCGACCTACGAAAATCTGAAGTATCGCATGATTAATTAGCTGATTCAATTAAATAATAAAGTATAACCGACGAAATCGGCTGATGAAAAGCAAGAAAATAGCTCGATTGGTAGTTGTATTCTAATGAATAGCAGACGATTCCCGACGAAATCGGTTGTTTTTGTTCTACTAAATTAAGTTGTAAATCGGATCTTTTAATCGGAATGCAAACATAACTCGATGTAATATGGTAATTTATTTTTATTTTTAATAAAGATGATTTTTATCGATATTACTTGATTTAGCTGATAACGGGTGGTTAAGTTGTTTAGAAAGGATGGTGTTTGCTTCCTATCTGTCAGGTACTAGACGGCGTCGAGCACAGCGAGCAAGGTGTGCAGACCAGGTGCAAAACGACTTGGCGAGCGTGGGTGCATTCGAGGATGGAGAGATGCGGCCTCGAACTGTGTGTTTGGCGTCAAATTGTTGATTCAGTGTTATCTGTTTAAATGTAAACTAAATAAATGAAATGAAAAGTTGTTTAGCAGAGCCTGCTTTACACCATACTATGCTGATAGTATCCCGGGATTCTGATCGGCCCTATTAGCATGAGTTAGAACGGAAAATGTTTGATCACGCCTTCCTCGAAACGAAAAGCCTTAGGTCCCGGTGTTGATGTGCTAAAAGGTGCGATTTGCAAGATCCAGGCATGGGAGTCGTCTTACTGGTGTCCATCGTTGTCATTCGTTGGATAATAAGCCGACGGAAAACGAACGCAAATAATAAAAAGGTGATTAATCAATAGTTCAAAAACAAATACGCACACAAATTCAATATTTTTGAAGAAAACAATTGAACCTTTACGCCTTAACTTAGGGGCTGTGCATATACCACGTGGACAGGTTTTAGTCAGTTTCAGATACCCCCTCCCCAGCGTGGACTACTCTTCATATAAATTTTCAAAAATGTGTATGAACCGTGGACAGTCAACATACCCCCCCTCACCCCGAAATTGTCCACGTAGTATATGGACAGCCCCTTAACAGAACGTATATAGAAAACTGGTCCCTCCGTAATCTGGCAGAAACTTGTTGACGTGCTTGTTGTATTATTTATTTGGACCCTGGCTTCAGATTCCCTAGTCTGATCCGGCCAATTTACCAGAGGAAACGATGGGATAGGATTTCACGTCGAATGCAACTTTCAGCGAGTAAATCAGATGGAGGTAAAAGAGTATAGTATAAAGATAAGTATCCAAAAATTGGCGAGACTTTTTTACGCGTTATTGTATAAAAAGTTGAAGCCTAGAACTGGTTTATCATGCTAAATTTTACACTAATTAAGAAAAAATATATATAAAAGGACGTATTTTGGCCATAGCCTACTAGCCCGTAGTTCCGGTCAATTTTTAATAAGAAACAGAATATCCCATCGAAGCTTGTTGCGAGTTAAGAATTGGTTCCGGAAAAATGGGCGATACTTTTTGCGCACAAGCATATATACATGGAGATGGCCATATCTCTGCGTATATCTGACGGATTTTCAATATATAATCAGCATCGGTCGGCATATTAGTTCTAGTTTTGGGGAAAGCATAAAACATAACATCTCCGGTGCTCGAGAACCGATCTAAAATTTTGAGTAAGAACAGGATACTAGAAGAATTTTCGTGTCCTATGGTCTCGATTTTATTGAAATCGGACTATTTTAAGCAAAGTTATATGCCGATTTGAATTTCAACAAAATTTTGTCTATCTTAACCTTTTTGCCTCCCCTTGTACTTGCCATTATACTTCGCTATATTTATCAACTCACAAAATATAGATATTCACTTGGATATTCACTAATTTTAATAATTTTTGTTCTATAAACACAACAGCTGCAAAAGTAAACACTACACTAAACAAATGTAATCTATCATCCACAATCCCGATTAAATCGGTATATAAACACTACTTAATCTGTCGATTGATACGTCGATCTAGATGATGTCTATGAGCCAGCCGATTAAATAGGTTGACAATACAAATGATTTGGAAGGCACCAGATTTAGTTGGTATTTATGAAGGATGATTTTTACGACACCCGATTTCGTCGGTGGTAAAAACAGTTGGTTTCGTCGACACCAAGGTCAGCACCCGATTTCGTCGGCCATAAAAACAGTTGATTTCGTCGGCACCCGACTTCGTCGGTGTACCAGCAAATTTCCCATCTGTCAAATGTTTTATGGGGTAGTGATATTTTCAAAAGCGGTTGTAAATTGAAAATCCTTGTGAAACAGTCCAAAATGGAGCCGGGACCATCCCAACCAAGTAAAAAGGGAATAAGAAAGCGTACTAATGATCAGTCGCTTACCGAAATCGCCGGTAAGTACGTCCAAAGAGATGGACCGAAAGCCAAGTGCGCAATCGACCCTCCCAGCAAATGTACTTACGAGCAAGCAACCTACGATCCGGGCAACGCAATTCGTCATTTTCGCTCAAAGCATCCGGAGCGAGCAGTGGAAGTAGGTTTGCTGGACGTAAATGTCACACCCGTCAAGAAACCCCGAACAATTAAAAAAATGATTTCCATGGATGAGAAACTATTCATAGACTCGTTGATAAAGGACATTGCCATGAACAACATGTCTTTGAAAAGCCTTGAATGGGAAGGGTTTCAGCAGACGAATGGTGCTATTGCCGCCGCTCTTGGCTTGACCGTCAATCGGTCGAACATCAAAAAACTCTTACGGTCAGCAGCAGACGAGATCCATGGCGTCATCGCAGAGGAACTGAGGGAGAAACTCCTCAGTTTGAAAATCGATTCCGCATCAAAATACCACCGGCACGTAATGGGAATAAACGCACAAAACGTATTGCGTGGCAAGATTGTCATACGAACACTAGGTATGTAAAATAGTCGATTTTTTTATTACGAATGCGAACAATTTCGGGTCGGGTTCAAGTCTGGAATAGCTTTCGAAAAAAACTCATTGATTCAATCGCTTTCTTCTTATCCCACCTTAGCTTCTCCCTCTCGCCAAATATTCGATTAGTTTTTGAAAAAGTTGTCAAAACGTACGTTCTAGAACTTCCACGCATTTAAAATTGGTTGAATCACAGACAAACAGACATAACACATTGAACATTTACTCATCAAATTAATTGTACAAAAACTAACTAGGACAAATTACGATAGCGAGCCATATGGCCAAATGACCATAGCGAGCAAACAAGTGATTGCTTGGTCAAATATTTGTTTTATATTGATCAGTAAATTTTTTCATCAAATGCTGTGTCTGGTTGTCACTGGTTTTGTTTTCTGCTTCTGATAGTAAAAAATAATATTTCTAAAGAATATATATTCAAATATTTGATTTTTTGTGAGAATTTCCCCGCAAGATGCGTCTGGTTGGCTAGTCACCGGACAGACAAACAGGGCTATTATATATAGTATATTTTCATTTTAATGGCTTGTAACAAATAAAATTAAGAAATTTTGAAACCCGACCCATCTTTGTTTAAATTTTGTACTTCATAGTTTTAATCAAATTGATGTTATATATAGGGATGGTAGAAGTTGTAGAAAGACAACCAGGAGATTTTTTGATAGGTAAAATTATAGAAGTTGTCATGAGCTACGGTGTATCCTCAAGTATTCTCTGTGATATGCGATAACGGTTCTAACATGTTAGCGGCAGTACGATTTCTAAAAAAGACGTGGCCCAGTCGGTCCTAGCAGTACTTGGTGATGAAGGCAGCGACGATGATGACTTTCTTGATGAGGATAATACTATCATTGACGGATTGAACCAAGAGCTCGAGAACAGTTTGCACCTCATCCGTTGTGCAGCTCATACGCTCCAGCTTGCAATATTCAGGGTTGTTACGGAGATCCTGAAATATTTTCCGCGCCAAATCCGCGCCGACTAAAATCAAATCCGCGCCATTTCCGCGCGACATCAAATCCATTTCGCGACAATTCCGCGCGACTTAAAACTAAATTCTAAAAAAAATAAAAATTTACTGAACGTCTTCTTTTTAAGTTCATTTTTTATAATTCTTATTCTTCAATGATTATACATTCCAGCAGGAACTTAGCCTGCTTTTCAATTTAGCATTCTATTAGCATTTCCTCTACATACTGAGTAACCCGCAGTTAGTCCCGGGTAGACGATAATAGCTCATTAACAGTAAAACATTGATATTGATAACAAAACATGATATGAACTTGTTTGAAATAAGAGTAAAAATAACAAGCGAAAATAACAAAAAATTGCACCGAAATATCATAAACATATCAGGTTTTGCTATTACCAAGAACCAACTAATAGCTCAAGATATTGATAAGTACTTGTTAATGGCAAAACCTGATATTTTTATGATATTTCGGTGCATTTTTTTTTTTTTTTTTGATATTTTCGCTTCAGTACATTCAAAGTTAATTGCCTATATGCCGGGTATTAAGCCACCCGGAGTGGAAATTAATTACTATGTCTGAAACTTGATTATGCATATGTACAACATGTGATAGATTTAGTTCGGAAAAGGTATTGGAGGGTAACCGCCCCTTCGGTGGGGTTTGATCCCACGACCCCAGTTCGCATGACAGGTGCTTTCCCTACTAAGCTACGAAGGACCTCCGTCGTCCACCGCAGCTTAGCGGGTACTGATGAAACCAAATTCCCAGCATCAGGTACCAGCCGATCTCTCGCAACACATTTTCAGAACTAACTCTCTCAAATGTATTTTTGTACACATCATGTCAACCAAGTAGGATGAGTATTTAGTATTGTCCGGCTCCTACACACTTGCTTCATCAGCAACGGCGCTCAATGAAGTAGGGTTGTGTGAGGTTGTGCCAGTTTGGTCGTCAGATCCCAACACGACCACACAAGCGAAGAGAGATCGCCACTCGAGATCAGTACATTCAAAGTTAATTGCCTATATGCCGGGTATTAAGCCACCGGGAGTGGAAATTAATTACTATGTCTGAAACTTGATTATGCATATGTACAACATGTGATAGATTTAGTTCGGAAAAGGTATTGGAGGGTAACCGCCCCTTCGGTGGGGTTTGATCCCACGACCCCAGTTCGCATGACAGGTGCTTTCCCTACTAAGCTACGAAGGACCTCCGTCGTCCACCGCAGCTTAGCGGGTACTGATGAAACCAAATTCCCAGCACCAGGTACCAGCCGATCTCTCGCAACACATTTTCAGAACTAACTCTCTCAAATGTATTTTTGTACACATGTCAACCAAGTAGGATGAGTATTTAGTATTGTCCGGCTCATACACACTTGCTTCATCAGCAACGGCGCTCAATGAAGTAGGGTTGTGTGATGTTGTGCCAGTTTGGTCGTCAGATCCCAACACGACCATACAAGCGAAGAGAGATCGCCACTCGAGATCAGTACATTCAAAGTTAATTGCCTGGTGCTGGGTATTTGAAGTACCCGGGTGGAAATTAATTACTATGTCCTGAAACTTGATTATGCATATGTACAACATGTGATAGATTTAGTTCGGAAAAGGTATTGGATCAAACCGCCCTTCGGTGGCGGTTTGATCCCAATACCTTTTCGCATGACAGGTGCTATCACTATGTTGTACATATGGACCTCAAGTTTCAGACATAGTAATTAATTTCCACTCCGGGTGGCTTAATACCCGGCATATAGGCAATTAACTTTGAATGTACTGATCTCGAGTGGCGATCTCTCTTCGCTTGTGTGGTCGTGTTGGGATCTGACGACCAAACTGGCACAACCTCACACAACCCTACTTCATTGAGCGCCGTTGCTGATGAAGCAAGTGTGTAGGAGCCGGACAATACTAAATACTCATCCTACTTGGTTGACATGATGTGTACAAAAATACATTTGAGAGAGTTAGTTCTGAAAATGTGTTGCGAGAGATCGGCTGGTACCTGGTGCTGGGAAGTTGGTTTCATCAGTACCCGCTAAGCTGCGGTGGACGACGGAGGTCCTTCGTAGCTTAGTAGGGAAAGCACCTGTCATGCGAACTGGGGTCGTGGGATCAAACCCCACCGAAGGGGCGGTTACCCTCCAATACCTTTTCCGAACTAAATCTATCACATGTTGTACATATGCATAATCAAGTTTCAGACATAGTAATTATTTTCGCTTGTTATTTTTATTCTTATTTCAAACAAGTTCATATCATGTATTGATATCAATATCACAGCTTCTACCCGGGGTATTACAACCACTCTAGATGGTCCTATTCATTACTAGAAGTACTGAAGCTAAGTGAACAAGAACTAAACAGCCGAAGCTATTTCAATAAGCACCGCTTTTCAAATCAATACCAAATTTACATGAAATATCTGCTTTTGTAATCAAAGATTCATACGTCGATTTGACAAATCTGATAGCACTCCCATGCAAACCAACACCATCAACACATAGGTAAAGGCTTCTGCTATCTGATGATGGTGTCCGTTTGCGTAGGAGTGCCTTTAAATTCGTCAAATCGACGTTTGAATCTTTGTTTACAAAGGCAGATAAGTCGTTTTGAAAATTTGAAATGAGATGATGGTTTTGGCATGTTTTGTATAATGGATATTGTCAGTTGATTGTTTTGTTGATCGAACTTTGTAAAATTCGGCACAAGACACATTGATATACAAAGAATGTTCAGGTCATATTTGATCATGATTGATTATAGATAAATTTGGCAAACAATAATAAATCTGCCAAAACCGTAATTCCTTCTGAATTATGCAACTTTGGTGTAATTATTCGCTTTGACGAAGTTGAGCTGCTGCCATCTCGCGGAGACAGACGTGTGCGTGAAATCACGGTATTTCAACATGGTGAAGTATAGGAAGTATATTTTAAAATGCTTCTAAAATAATATTAACAGTGATATATTGAAAACTTTTAAATGCATAGGGTTAGAATTTTCAAAAACTACATTTTAGACTACAAATCTAAACATGTTTTTTTAATCGAAATAATTAGACTTTTGTGTTGCCAATCTAAAAGTAAATTAAATTTCTAACCCGAATAATTAAACTATTTTTGGCTAAAATGTGTTTTAACGTTTTAACAATCATTTTAAAATTGACGTTCTATATCCCTTGCCGGGTGAAATAAAAAAGCATCATTCGGCCCCCATTTTGTTTTCTCGCTTTCGTCATGGCCAATTGATCACAAGACAAACTTGCGTACAGATTAAGGAATTTGACAATGCAGCTCCGGTTTTAAACAAAACGTCTGTAAAACAATTATTTGAATTCGTTTCAAGAAACAAATGATACAAAATCTACCGTGGTTGCTCAAACTCCGTTGATTTTCCAGTCAGAAAACTGAGTTTCAAGCGTAAATTCCTTCGGAATTTTCTGAGAATTTTTTTCAGAATTTTCAGCAGAAATTACTTCGGGAATTCGGTAGAATAATTTGCGTGAACTTTAGAAAAAAAAAATAGTAGGTTATTTGTGCTTATTGTCCTTTAATTCTTGCAACAAGTTTCTCTAAGAGTTCAAGCATATATTCCGACAACATTTTTAGTGGAAATTAATTTGTAATTTTTTGATCATACCATAATTTCAGCCAAAATCTCCGAGAATATCTGCGAACTTCTCCGAGTACTTATTCCTCAGAAATTTTCTTGGAAATTCTTCAATAATAACCTGCGGAAAATCTTCAGAGCCTATTTGCGGAAATCTCTTCATGAATTCCTGCGAATATCGCTTTGGAAATTTTTGCAGAAATTGAAGAAATTCCGCGGAAGTTCCTCCAAAAAATTCTTTATAATTTTTTGGATTTTAAATGCTGCAAAAATCATCTTTAGGATTTTTTATTTACAAGGATCAAGGATTTACAAGGAAAATTATTTACAAGGATCCTCATAGAGTGCTTGAGAATTTTTTTTTAGGATGTTTCTTCGTTGATAATCCTGTAAAAATGCCATCGGAGTTATCCAAAAATATCGCCAAAAACCTTCAGAAATAACTTTTGAGAATCATCTTCTAATTTTTGAACGTCTTTTTGCGGACGCACCTATTGAAATGAGGCATCTGCATCAAATCAAAGAACATTTTTGTGTTTTCTATTGTTGTATAAACCCTTATTTGTTCTAGATGAATGTCATGAGAGCAATATAAAATGTTCTAACACAGGAATTCCTGACAAGAAATAAACAATCAGAAACTAACAAATAACTTGGAATTACAAAGAAATTGACAAGGCGAAAATGGGTTTTCATGTCCTTCAATGTTTTGCGATGTTTCAGTATGGATTAAATATGGCAACTAGTGGCGTCCTTCTCTTCATAACATTTGTTTAAAGAATGCTTAAGAGTTTAATACATACCTTTCGATAAGGGCTTGGACATATTCGAAAAATAAAATTAATAGCTGTCCAACGTAAGTTTTGTTCTCAACAACATTTGTTAATTAAAATAAAGTCCATCTAGATAGACATAAAACTAATTTTCAAATAAATATCCTTAGATCTAGCATTTCATTTACACTGGATTCTGTTTTTACACGATTTACATTTTTTCAATTTTACACTCATCCTAAATGCTTAACGCATAATAATTGTCATGTGATTTTTCTTTGATTTATTCTGGATTTTTTGAAACATGTTGCGAAGATTTTGGTAGTAAGTTGAAGCAACACGATCAAAAATACGAACGAAAAAAAATCGTGTAAAAACAAAATCCTGTGCATTAATTTTTTTCCTAAAACTAAATCCGCGCCAAATCCGCGCGAAACCCCAAAATCGTTATGTAAATCCGCGCCAAATCCGCGAAAACCGCGAAAATCGCGAAATCCGCGTAGTCGTAACAACCCTGAATATTGGATGTTGTGAACAAATCGCATGATTCAGTTAAAGCTGTGACTGCCATTGCGAAGAAGGTACGAAATGTCAAATACAAAACATATCTTACACATCATGGCGCTTCAAAACCGGGTGTTTTTGGACAAACACGATGGGCCGGAATATATGAAATGAATGCTAGTTTTGTTCGACAACAAACATTCTTTCAAGACCTTGGCGCGCAATTCCCAGAACTTGGTGAGTATTGTGACTATAAGGAAATAAAAATCTATATTACTCGTCTACACTACCGGTAAACATTCAACAGACACAGGAACACCATTAAAAGGTTGAAAAAAGTTTGTTCAAATAACCATTTTATCGAATCAATCAATCTGTATAACGCAAAACAGGAAGCTAAGCTATATATGTGTGCATTAAAAATGTTCAATGTTATGTTAAAGAGTGTTCTCTGAATTTAAGCCTGTAGTGTAAACGTATCATATCTTAGCCATTTATTGAAATAATGGCGTTCAGCAATACTAATAATCAATTTTATTTTTGTCGTCTAGATTTTTCGGACAACTGGGAGTTTATCCTGAACTATGAAGAAGCTTTCAAACCTTTGTATTTGACTACAAAAAAAATGCAGACAGAACACGTCGGAGATTTCTACATAATGTGGTTGATGGCGACTTAAATCGAATCCGTTCGCTGCTCCCTTGCTGCAGTCATTGAGTAACCGTCTGGTAAACCTTCGCACACCAATGGCATTCAAAGCCGCTCTGTGCCTTAATCCCAGATTGAATTATCTGAATTCAAGGCTATTCTCACCAGAGGAAAAGGTGCAAATCCAGGTAATTATTTTTCAAACAGAAAAATGTTCATCTTTATTTCTATAGAGACGGAGCTACTTCCACACGAAGCTAATTGTTGGCACTCTCTGTATTGCTGTTTTACTCTGGCGCACCTTATCCATTCGGATTTAGAGCATGATGCGTACGGACGCTAACCATGCACAAACAACTAAGTCGTTTGGTTTGAGTGCAGTTTAGTAAACGCCCTAGTAAAATTTAATTTATCGTGTCGAAGTAGTTCTCCACTAGGATGGTTCAAAAAATTGATTTTGCTCCACAGTGCTCATCTGATTCTTTACTACACTCAAAATAATTGTCACTTTAATTCCACTATAAAAAGTTATGTAAACTTTAAAAATCGAAACTTTCATGACCTTACTGGAATAAATTAAATCTTATTTAAATCACAAGTGCATCTTAATAAGAAATGTAGTGGATTTCATTAGAAAACATAGAAAATAATATCTATATACTCTTCTAGTGAATTCTACTCAAAATGAATGTATGAAAAATATATGAGTGGGGTTCTCAGAGCAAAATGTATGTTTATCAACTATCGCTAATGAAACATTTTGCAAAAGCATTATGAGAACGATTTGCGAAGCAAAATGTTTGAGTATGAAATAGTTTTGTACTCCTTTTTTTGTCCTCGTCCGCTTCTAGTGGACGGGATATCAACTACAAGGATACTGTAGAAGAAAAATTATCAAAGTTTCACTTAAAATTTAAGTACATGGCCAAACGAAAATTCACTTAAATTTTATTTTATTTTCTAGTGAATTAGGAATAATGAATCATTCAACTTTTACACCCGAAACTACATGGAAAATATCTGCATATGTTTTCAAGTAGCTTCTAAGTGAAAATTATTTTGAGTGTATGTGCTGAGTGTCCTCTGAAAATTTGAGCTCATTATGATTAAAACTGATTTAGCACAAGCCGTTTCAAGTTGGCATGCAAATTAGTATGGGGAAATTTATTTCTGCCTTTCTCGTACAACAAAGTTGTACCAGAAAGGCTTTCATTTCACTCCCAAAACGTACTTTTTATAGAGCGCTTGTAGACCCATAGTATTGTATACCATTCGATTCAGCTCGACAAACTGAGCAAATGTCTGTCTGTCCGTGTGTGTGTCCGTGTGTGTGTGCGTATGTGTGTGCACATTGAAACATTAGCCAATTTTTCTAGTACTAAACCTGAATCGATTTTGCTACAACAAGTTGCATTCGATGGGGAATGTTTTCTTCTTGTTCACTATTGAGTTTCATAATGATGGCACTTCTCAAAAAATAGTAAATATTCAAAGAGTTATGAAACATCATTATTTCGTAACAAATAAGCTATCGATTTTCTAGGTTATGTTCTCCCAAGACACAATTTATTCGAAACCGGCACACTGACATCATAGAATACACAGCTTACACGGAAGAAAAAACTTCACAAAGAAACATAGAAACCCATTAATGAGTTAAAAAGTACCTATTTTAAGATTTCATGTATACACTGAAAATTCTCGTTTATTTTTTCAAAATGACCTAAGAAACATATTTTCATGAATGAATTTTAATATTGCGATCAACAGACCAATATGATAGCTTTTGATTGCAGTACACAAATTAATTCATGAATAAAAGGTGACATATGTTCTTTTTAAAAGTTAAGCGTCATTTCTGCCATTTCTTTCCCCTATGGGCCGATGTGAGCAGTGAGAAGTGAAAACCCGGATAAAAATTACTGTACATTTAATGGTACAACTCATTGCGTTACTGTTAGTTTTATTGTTACCATTTGATCCTATAGTACATTTATTGTTCAATATCTACAATAGAATTTTAAAACCAATTGTACGTACGTAACAAACACAATAAACTCAATTATATCTTATAGATTTAATGGTTTTTGCATTGTTCCTTATTGTTCTCAACGTAATTTGAAAAAATCTTAAAAACGAGTTCGTGCTTTTTAATTTTATTATCGTTTTCATAATTATCTGTTCAAGTATATTTTGATACAATGCGGCGAATGGTACTTGGAAAATTTAATTGTTATCGTATTGTTTCATTATAGAATTGGACTGTAATTGAATTGGAACTTTTATATGATTTACAGCTATTAGGAAAAATGATTTGCTCCAAACATATAATATTATGAGTATATTTAAATTAATTTACATCAAGATTTACATCAAGATACACTTTGTACACAAGATACACTTTGCAAATAGTTTGAATACATCATTACAAAGTTCTTTTTTTATTTGTATCTACATTATAATCTTAATCTATCCATGGAACATGTGTTATCTTTCGCAAGAAAAGTTTTTCTTTTGTTTCAATTTTGACACATTTCGCTAAAGAATTGTTAACCTTCACAATTTTTTCTACTTCCGTTTCTATAGCAGCTATCAATCCGTAACAATCAGTGTTAATATCATATAGTTTGCATAGCAAATAATATTCCGAATCATGAAACAGAATGTGTTGTATAGTTCCATAAATAATTTGTTCATCTACTAGTATTGTAAAAATAGAATTACACGATTTTTGCCCTTCGTATGTTGTTGGTTTATCAGATTTAAACATATATCTATTTTTGAGTAAAATATTTCTTTCTTCGAACGATTGCGTACTGTAATTATTTATCACATTATCATTAATTGTAAAATTATTGTTTAGGCATCTTATCTTATATCTGTGCTTCAAGTTAAGTGATTCACAAAAGCTCCGAACATGTTCATTATGAAAAGAGTTGTGATTGGTGTTATCTTTCTGCGAATCCATAACACAACGATTTGCCATTTGTATAATTGGATTATTCGGACCTTTAATATATTTTTTTAATACACCGTTCATATCCTCAAAGCAAAATAAAGAGAAAGCCCACAATGGGCCAAAATTACGAACACATGAACAAATATGCGTTAATAGATGAACGTTATATTTCATCTCGTCAATTCCATAAAGACTCAGTCAGACTTGTCGTTTGTGATCTAGAAGTAGATGCTTGAGGTTGTTCTCCAGCATTACTTGTTCCCACCTTATGTAATTTTGGGTTTTGTTGTTCCTGTTCTAGCTCCACGTATTCACCAGTGGAACGGTTTTTCGATATTGGCTAAAAGAGCATTTATTGTAGAACAAAAAATATTATCCTATATTATTTATCATACCTTGCGATATTTTCGAGCATACGGAATATTTTTATTTCCGGAGAACAATGTATTCATTCTTGAGTTTCGCATTTTGAATTAGAAATACCGTCAATATTATAATAAAATTGAAATTTAATGCGACTACAAACGATATAAATACAATACAAAGACAAAAGGCAGTGATACTATTTACAATAGAAGTACGTTTGACATTTTCCAATTTCTGTTAAGGGGCGTGCGGATGGTAGTCATGGATGTCTGTACCAATTTTCCAAAACGACTTATCTGTTTTTGAATTTCATTAGCGCGCATATCGATTTTGTTCAAGTTCGAGTTATGCTCACTAGCGACACCTGGTTTGTGAAAGTCAGAGTGAACAATATGCCATTGTTTGTCTCGTAAAGCCCCAAACGAAAAACAACGGAACGGCGACGGAAACGGCAAATTTGACAGAAAATATATGGGCTAACTGTCAAATTTCCGTTTCCGTCGCCGTTCCGTTGTATTGCGTTTGGGGCTTAACGATGAATTTGATTGCTAAATGCTCCATGTATTATTTCTGTTTATCTGTGATAATAGTTTCAACATTTTGATAAGAATTTCAAAATTGATGTCCTGTATATGCCTTGTCGGGTGAAATAAAAAAACACCACGCAGCCAATTTTCACGCTGCCGTCCCAGGCCAAATGGTTTGCATGCATTTGATGACTTTTCTTTTGATTATTCCTGCAAGAGTATGATTTTGTTTTGTATTTACTTTTTGTCGCCTTATGAAATAATTGAAGAACCCCTCGGTGGGGCAACGGGCAAGAACCTTTATATGAATGTTTGCAGCGTCACGTCATTTCTTCAGTTCATAACATTTCACAGGGCAATGTTAATATTTTCCTGACCCGTGTTTAGATTTACAAGTGAAATCTCTGGAGGGCAATGTTTACAGCCGGATACAAGACGTCACTCGTACACTCCTCTGTCGGAACGATCGGAGTAATTAGAATTAAAGTGGATAGTGGATGCACGCCATTTGTAAAAAATCTTATTACATCTGCAAGTCGGACGAAAATTAAGAACATGCCTCCGAAATCGAGATCAAATAAAATACGAGAAAGGCAGAACGTGTTAAAAAAGGTAATTTTAAGGAATACTTATTTCATTACATTCAGCTGAATAAATAAAGCTTCTGTTTTAGGTGCGTCACCTGGAATCACGGCGGAAAACCGCAAAGCGGTTCGAGAGCATATGCAATCAAGAGCTAGAGCACAAGCCGAAAACAAAATGTTTCTAAAAACTGTGGTAAGTTGGTTTATATTTTTTTAAATGTCCCTAAATTCTGTATTCTTTATATATAGTCTTATTCGATGTTAACGTTTGTAAAATGCCATACACAAACGTCCATGAATGAATGACAAACAAACACAGAATGACTTATCAAGAAGGCCTATTCCGGAGAAAAAAATGAAAATAGATTAAAGTTTCTGTTTTAGCGATTTTGACTCTTTTTTTATATATTTTCGATGCAATGAAGGTTATGGATGGATATACAGTGTTGATTATGTTTTCCGAGAGGTTTTGCTAATTTAAATATCATAAACCTGCGAAGAGGAAACTGAAATTTTGCTGCATTTTTTTTTATGTAGGATGTAGGCCCTTTTCAAATGTTAAGCGAGAAATCAGAATTAATTATTTTGTAAACATACATTGACGAAGGAAAGTTTATTTAGTCTATTTTGACGGATACATAAAGTGATTTTCTCAGGAAATAAATACTTGCTTTAGCAGGAGTTTGCTAAGTAGTCCCGAACAACGTTTATTGCTTGATTCGAAAAGGTGTATTGCGCATTCTCACGTAAGGTAATAACTTAACATTCATGAGTTAAACCACGCAAGAATAGATTATCAAATTTTATTACAATTAATTCACAGCTCACTACTGCTCTTCAAGAAAAAAACATCCAGAACCACAGCAGCTCCGGTCATTTATTTGTATCTGTTGATGCAATCAATACATCACAGTCACTAATGACTGATGATTCATGTGACCCACTGAATCTGTCGATGTCAAAAACCGTCCGAAGTGTTACATCAAAAGTTAACGTAACGCCAAGTCGCACAATTTCGAATCTCTCGATACCAACATCGTCGCCAAAATCTACCCAGTCATCTTCCAAATCGGATTCTCCTCTAATTTCGAAATCAAGAAAGCGAGGGAAGATCATCAATTCTTCACCAGATGTCGAACACCAGCCATTGAAACAAATACATGTGGAACCTCTCCGAAAAAAAAATGCTGAAACGAATCCTAAATCCCCTCTAGCATCAACTTCAAAAGTACAGAAGTACCATCGAAAAAAGACAAATCCGACATCACCGGTAAGAGAGCCAGATTCCCAACTATTCGCGAGTTACAAAAAACGAAAAAGGATTGTAACCAGTATCGCATCACCTGATCACGAAAACCTACCGTTGAAACAAGTGGATTTCGGAACGCCTCTACGTACGGTTGCTCTAAGAGCTAGAGAGAATAGAAATCCTCAATCACCCTTGCCATCATTCTCGAAAGGACAAAAGTACTATCGGAATTATACAATTGAAGATTCCCTTGACCACTTAAAACCGATCTCGTCGACATCGGAAACGAATTCTCCACTTCCCGCTATAATTTCCTCGCCACCGGTTGCAGGAACAACTGATCGAAGCAACCGAAAGGACCCAGAATCACCCGTACCGTCAACCTCGGGATTACAAAGGAATCCAATCAACTATTCACTCTCAGATATCTCAAATTTGATTTCACCATTGAGTTCTGGACCTCAACGGTGTGATACACTGCCCGTTCAACAGTTCCAATCACCAAATGTATCAATATCCGCTCCGCCAAGCCCCACTTTATCACAAAATGCTGAAGAAAATCTGAAAAATGACAATAATCTGCAAAAAAATATTCTAAACAATCTGAAAGTATGAAACAAATCAAGGAAAAAAATAGAAGACTAACACTTGAGAATGCAGAATTAAAGGATTTGTTGGTACATACGCTTGCAGAGACTAAGAAAGCACGTGAAGGTGGAGATGCGAAATTGGTAAGTATATTTTGTAAATTTTTTTTTGCAATTGTTGTAATCACTGTTGTCAACAACTAAATACAACTAAACATTCTGTAATATGTTAAAACAAAACAAACATTTATCTGATGAACAAGTGAATTGAAACAGTTATTTGAACTGAACATTGATTGAGCGTCTAAGCATGAATACTAGATTAATCACTAAAAGAAAGCTTCACATGTTCATATATATATATATATATATATATATATATATTCATATATATATATATATATATATATATATATCTATATATACTTTATTATTTTACTATAATCATGTTATTCTTTAAACAGACATTTACTGCTGATCCAGACATACCTGTTACTGTAGAAGACCTGGAGCGAATTAGCGGAATATCTAAAAATACAGGATCATTTGCTCAGAATTTGGCAATGCACCTATACGGCGCTGAAGAGTTGAGGAAGCTGTCGGTCAAAGGGAAAAAATGTAACCGTTTAAAAGATGGACGACCAGCACGACCAGCAATTTCTCCCAAAAAAATGGAGTTCATATACGGTAATCAATTATTATTTCTATATGTATAATTTATATTTCAAAATCTTGAGTAATAACCTTATCGTGCACGCCGCGTTCACGCAAGGTACCCAGCATCAAATGTAGTCATGCACACATATACGTGTACATTGCTCCATTTGATGCTGGGTATCTTTCGTGGACGCGGCGTGCACGCAGCTTAAAAAACCGCTACGTGGACATCGACCCTAACACGTCTTTCTTCAGGAAGATATTTACGCAATATTTCAATTTCCCCACTTTTAAAGTTAGTGTGCGCTCTATGCATATCATAAATCTGCTATAAATGACCCACTATGATCGAATTTTAGTTAGTATTTCAACTTCTTTTTCTTTTTCCTAATCAATAATTTGTAACCGTATCACCCCCATAGATACACGGATAGCTTCGTATCTTAACTTCCTTAATTTCATTTTTAAAATAATGTTTTCATGTATGGGGCCGTTCAAAAATTACGTCCAAGGTTTTAGGGGGGGAGGGGGGTTAGAGTTTTGTGACAGTTTGTGACAGGGGGAGGGAGGGGGGTTCGTCTTATGTGACGTCCATCCACTAGAAAAAATACTGAAAGCATTTTAGGAACAACTTGCATTTTAAAAACATATTCAAACTGTTATAGTAAGGGACATAACTCATAATGTTATTGTAAAAATATTGTGGATTTACTTGACCAATGGATTCGAAGGTCGGTTCACTTGCCTATTTTAAACGTTCCTGTTTTCCAGCAAGGTTTGCCAAACTCAACAAATGTTTGGTAGATTACTTGTTTTTTTGCTCCTTGTCTATCAAAACAGATGTCAAAACATCGGAAAAAGAAAGAGAAGTCCGAGGGAAACAGCAAAAAGCACGTGGCAGACTTGTCAGTTTTGACAGATTTTACTATGAAAACCGGTGTGAAGGTAAAAACGGCGATTCCAACGACCGTTCAAGGAGCGACTATTTCGAACGGTCGGGTCCAATAGGGAAATCCACGTACAATAGTGTACGAAAAAGAAAAACCAAAATAATCGCCAAAATAAAAATGACACACGTACGTACAGGGGAGGGGGGGAGTCACTGATTTGTGACAGTTTGTGACAGGAGGGGGGGAGGGGGGTTGAAAATGGCGAAAAACGATGGACGTAATTTTTGAACGATCCCTATGTGTCTCATACGTCACCATTCACCAGTGTTCTTTATGTTTTCTTTCACAGATAAATCTCGAGAAAGGGTGGCGATGCATGTAGGAGCCACCAATGTAAAGCAAATAACGCTATTAGCAAATCCAGCTCTCATTAATAGGGCTATTTCCGAAAAAATTGCGAACCTTAACAAAGCAGTAAAATATGCACAGATTCGAGCCTCATCGAGAATAAATTAATTATTATTTTTTAGTTTTTCGTTTTATGGTTCTAGTTATACTAAAATGTTATGATTGATTCTCAGAATAAACATAGTCTGAAATAAATTCAGACTGATCAATATTAACCACATTGTTTTTTGCAAAGTTGCACCGAAAAGCTCATTTCACTCCCAAACTAAATTTTGTATGAGAATCGTGAATAGTGTTGTATACCAATAGATTCAGCATGACGAACTGATCGTATGCCTGTCTGTACGCTTGTATTTGAGAGCACATCGCAATTTTTTATATAGTATAGTATAGACAAAGTTTAGTTGATCACTATTAATTTGATCTTGATCGACCTTTACATTTAAAATGAATTGAAAGAGTCAAAATCCACTGTTGTTACTGCAGATGATTATAACATTCCATAATTCAAAACATCTAAAGTTGGTTTTATTACTATGGAAATGGAAAAAAAATATCATAGGAATACATTTGATGCAACTATAATGTGGAAATAATACCAGAGGTAATTTGAGCTTTGTTATAAGACGAGTTAGTACTTAATATTCTATTCGATTCCACTATTTGATTGTGAATTTATAGATACGTATTTCGGCTTTGACAGTAAGGTCGTCATCGGCGTCTTATACTTGACTCAACTTAGCCAATTATGAAACAGTGAAGACAACCTTACTGATGAGAGCGAAATATGTGTATATAAAAACACAATCAAGTGGTGGAATTAAATAGAATAGTACTAACTCGTCTTATAATACTATAAATTTATTGTTTTTCTATTGTTATATAATACGGCATTTTTAACCGTAGCATGTATTATCATTCTATTGCAAAACAGTATGAGGGAAAACAACTCGTTAACTGGTGTTTCTATTGTATTACAGTAAATAACATCACATGTAGTTCATTGTTTCGATATTGTAAAACAATAAAAAATGTATTGAAAAACTTGTTAGAAAACAATATATTGTAATGTTTGAGCAGGAATATTACTTGAAAATTATGTCATAGAAGTACAGAAAAATCTATGGTTTTGCTCTAAAATTTGTATGAAAAAAAGTTCATTTTTTTATTGTAAAGATACATAACAACCCCTATTTTCTTTTGTAAAAGTCCTATTTACAATTCATTTTATAGTGCAAAACAATAAATAAGATGGTGTCTCAGTGGTTAAATTTACAAAACAATTTGTAGTATTTTTTCTGTTTTAAGTGGTGTTGTAACACTAAAATTTATTATTTTTCTATGATATTTTTTATCCGGGAAGTGAGACGTGAGAAGTGCGAAGTGAGGAGTGAAAAGTAAGAAGTAAGAAATGAAAAATGAGAAATGAAAAATCACCAGATGATCCGAAATGAAAACAAAAATGTTTTTCCAAATTTAATCTAGACTATCCTTTGAAAAGAGCTGAAATTTTTTTGCTAATATTTTCAAATGGATATAATAGAAAAACGACCCATCCCACAAAAAAGTGTTGTATGGGTGACCATCGCAAAATCAGTCAAAATTTCTAGTGAAAATATCGGAAACAATCTAAATTGAACCCTACACTGAAAAAAATCAGTTTAAAAATTTTAAAGTCGATTTGCTAAAAAACGCCATTTTTTATTCAAATGAAATATTGTCTCAATATAGGTGATTATGTTCCCTACCAACCGTCCATACATCGCAAGCTGGGCACTCTTAAGGAAAAAAAGTTTTTCTAACAAAAACTTTTTCTTGTCGGAATTATTTTCAGTGTATTTTCATCTGAAATTAAACCAATGAAAGCCATCGTTATAGAACCCCAAGCAAATCTATTTTTATGATACATTGTCTAATTTAGTCACTAAATATAGTTTGTTTTTAAATTAAGAGTAATATTAAGAAGGGGTTTATATCTTCAAAAAAAATATTATATTCCATTATTAGCTTCTTTAGTTGCGACCAGTTACGACCAAAACATTGTACTCTGCCTGACTGTACAGGAATACTTAATATGAGTATATTATGTATACATATGTTAAATCCAATTCTTAAAGACACTGAAAAATCAATTCCGTCAAGAAAAAGTTTTTTAGAAAATTTTTTTTCCTTCAAAGTGCCCAGCTTGCGATGTATGGACGGTTGGTAGGGAACATAATCACCTATCTTGAGACAAAATTTCATTTAAATAAAAAAAGGGCGTTTTTTCGCAAATCGACTTTTAATTTTTTAAATCGATTTTTTTAGTGTAGGGTTCAATTTTGAGTTTATTAGAAAGTTTGACTGATTTTGCGATAGTCACCCATACAACACTTTTTTGTAGGAAGGGTCGTTTTTCGATTATATCCATTTGAAAAAATCAGTAAAAACAAGTTTGACCCTTTTCAAAAGATAGTCTGAATCAAATTTGATTAAACTAAGTATGCACTTTTCTTTTAACTGCACTTCTTAAATATTGACCAATAAATTTACAAAAAGTCAACTTAAACAATCAGAACACTTGCAAGTTCCCAAAAAGTTCTATTTTGGCTTTACGCATTTTATTACATTTGCCGCATAACTTTTCAAAAGGACCTAAGTAAATTTTTTCATGAATTCTCGCTTAACTTTTCAAAAGGACGTAAGTAACATTTTTTTTCATGAATTAATTTGAATACTGCAATCAATATTGTGATTCTCGAGATATTATAGCATTTTGCTCATTCACCTCTGCCTCGCTTAGTTGTGCGCCGCTAAGGTATTGTGTCATATTATGGTACTTTACTCAATTTAAGTGTAGAATATTACATCACAAATTAAACATAATTGCACTACTAATATCCACTTAAACAATATCCCGAACGCAACACAGCCGAAAGAAAAGCAAAAAACTACTAAACCTCGAACAATTTCACTTAAAAATATCTTTTCGTAAAGGGACGACAATATGCTACATACCTTACAAGCGAATGTGGAAAAGCTTACCGAAAGCTCACATCTATTTGACATTGGTTTATTTACTTTTTGCATGGCGCACAACTCGGCGCATGGGACCCGGCGCGTAACTGGTGAGCCAGTATGCTAATTTTAGAAAAGAATCGCAATAGCTTTCATGTTGTTCTGTTGATTGCAGTACTCAAATTAATTCATGAAAAAATGTTACTTAGGTCCTTTTGATAAATTATGCGAGATCTATAGTACAGCAGAAAGTCCATTGCTGATAAACGTTCATTTCGAACAATACACCGCAGATTGCTGGTTAATTTTTTTTTGACATATACTCTGTCTCGCTCAAACCAACAGCGAATAATCTAGCGACTACTTTAACGAACTATTTAAGGATCAGCTACTTTAACCGACCGTGTCCATTTAGCAAGTACGGTGTTGAACATAATCTGGAGATTAAAATAACACTTAATAAAGTTTAAAAAAAAACGTAGCAAGTAACCGCACAATATTGAGTAAAACAAATTAAGGGTGTAGCATTTCTGCATGCGGTGAATAAATTTCGCACCGTGTATATAACTGACAGCATGAATGTTTGTGTTGCTTCTTTCGTGCTTTATTGATGATGCTAACCTCTCAAGCAAAGTTTTCCAAAGCTTCAAATGTGGAACACGAAAACTAATGGACGAACACACACGCGCTAGAGACCCGAAGCCGATGACTTCATCCGCCTCAACACAGCATCCGTTTCGTCGTTGGAAATAAAAAATCGCATACCTACGAACATGCTTTCTCGTGCGCTCGTTACGTTTGCTGCCATTTTGTTTCATGCTTTGGAAGGAAAGAAGAGGCGTGTCATTAAGGCTAACTGCTTTTTGGTTTGGGTGGTTTGGTTGGTTTGGGTGGAATGATGGTGTAGTTTGGGCATATGGGTGATTTGAACATAACGTTCGTTTTCATACACCTCCTTATTTCCATATTATGCGTTTTTTTTTTCATTTATATTTTTGTGAATTGTTGGTTTCATTTTCACAAATGTATTTGTACAATTATTACACAAAGGGATGCAAAATCAATGTATGACATACAACTATGTAGTATTATTGAACTTTAATATTACATTGGTGAAAAAACACTACGTGGGAATCAGGAAAGTTGGAAACATATCGAATTTTAATCCATATGTATTTTTCAAAACGCGCCGTTGCGCTAATCATTGTATTTACTACCTATCGCTAATCATTGTACTACCGCACGATCGCATATTTGTAACATATGCATTTTTTCCTTTCTCGTACAACAAAGTTGTACCGAAAGGCTATATGATTGCTAAAAAAACTTGATAGAAGGCCCGGAGACCCATAGTGTTATATACCGATCGACTCAGCTCGACAAACTGAGGTGACGTCTGTTTTTTTTTTGTGTATGTGTGTGTATGTGTACAAGTTTTGTAAGCACACTTTTTAGAACTTAGAATTATCCGATTTACTCGCAACAAGTTGCATTCGACGGGGAATTGTTTGCTATTGGAAATGGGCCCGATCATTGCTTTTCGGAATTATTGAAAAAACATTGTTTTTCCCCAAAGGTCCCCCTTGAAAATTCAAAGAGCAAGGCAAAAATATTAAAAATGATCGAAAAAATGTGATCTATTCCCCCAAAGAGCTTTTTTGACCTTTCTAATGTGATTTTTTCAATATATTTTATAATGCACGAGAAAGGCATCATCACTGCTAGGTGGATTAATCTGGGTTTTTTATTATACTGTTAATGACGCTTCCCCATCAAGCGCATGTTTAAAGAAAACCTACATAGCTAAAAGGAATACTCAACAGCTTTCACTCTGTGATTATTTTGAGCGCAAGCATACTGCAAAGAGGTAGTGCTTGGATTCAATAATCGCAATTTAGCAATTACCACAGTGAAGAAAGAATTAAGAAGAAATAAGAGAAGAGAAAATAGAAAGAAATGAGGGAAAGGGTAAAGGAAAAGGAAGAAGGATTTTTTTACTTCTCACTGAGCACTCAGCACTTCACACTTCTTATTTCTCAATTCTTACGCGTCTCTTCTCACATTTTATTTCTCACTATTCACTGGTCACGTTCCACTCTCATTTCGCACTTTTTTTTATTTCTTGCTAATTAACTTATCACTTCCAATTTATCGCTTATCACTTCTCACTCATTACGCTTTTCACAACTAGTAACATAAGTTTTTATTTTAACTGTTCGGCCAAACGGTATTCGGCTAAATGGCCTATTGCCCTCTGTCAGGAAAATGGATCGAACTGTCAAAAAACAGCAGCCAATCGAGCAAGAGACCTGTCAAGCAGCCAATCGAGCAAGAGACCTGTCGAGCAGCCAAAACTTCGGCTCAAATACTGAAAACGGCTGTAGTGGATTTAATACCATTTATGGATGCACAAATTTTGAATGCATTTTACATTCATTTTCAATAATATACACCCGATTCTGTTTTCACACGGTTTTTTTTTATTACACGGCCGTTTAAAACAAATCCCATACAAATTTTTTGCAAAGTTGCTCCATTTTGCATGATTCGTCGAGAAATCATAAAACTTTTTGCCTTTCTCGTATACTAAGTATACGGTAAAGGCTATATGATCGCTCCAAAAACAAACTTTTTATAGAAGGCACGGAGACCCATAGTGTTATATACCGATCGACTCAGCTCGACGAATTGAGGTGATGTCTGTGTGTATGTGTGTGTGTGTGTGTGTGTGTATGTGTGTGTGTCTGTGCGCACCCGCCCACAAAAAAATGTCACTCATTTTTCAGGTACTTATCCTCAACCGATTCACTCGCAACAAGTTGCATTCGACGCAGGATACTCTACCATTGTTTCCTATTGAAAATTGGTCAGATCGGACTATGGGCTTGGAAGTTATAGCCAAAATACCACTTTTTTTATAAAAAAAATTGAGTAAAAAAAATGTCACTCGTTTTTCAGGCACTTATCTTCAACCGATTTACTCGCAACAAGTTGCATTCGACGCAGGTTACTCTACCATTGTTTCCTATTGAAAATTCTGATCGGACTATGGGCTCGGAAGTTATGGCCAAAATACCACTTTTTTTTATAGAAAAATTGAGTAAAAAAATTTCACTCATTTTTCAGGCACTTATCCTTAACCGCCTCAAGAGTAATGGCCAAAATACTATTTTTATAATGCACGAGAAAGACACCATCACCGCTAGGTGGATTAATCAGGGTTTTACATGGATTTTCAAATTTTGAACTGAAAACTTTTTTTTACACGGAACGCATCTCCCGTGTAAAAAAAAGAATCGGGTGTATACGAATCAATGATGGATTATGAAATCCAATTGCTTTGTTGATTGGATTCTGTTCTCATGTGATGTGAATATATTAAATAGCAGTATGGGATCGTTCAAAAATTACGTCCATCGTTTTTCGCCATTTTCAACCCCCCTCCCCCCCTCCTGTCACAAACTGTCACAAATCAGTGACTCCCCCCCTCCCCTGTACGTACGTGTGTCATTTTTATTTTGGCGATTATTTTGGTTTTTCTTTTTCGTACACTATTGTACGTGGATTTCCCTATTGGACCCGACCGTTCGAAATAGTCGCTCCTTGAACGGTCGTTGGAATCGCCGTTTTTACCTTCACACCGGTTTTCATAGTAAAATCTGTCAAAACTGACAAGTCTGCCACGTGCTTTTTGCTGTTTCCCTCGGACTTCTCTTTCTTTTTCCGATGTTTTGACATCTGTTTTGATAGACAAGGAGCAAAAAACAAGGTAATCTACCAAACATTTATTGAGTTTGGCGAACCTTGCTGCAAAAGGGAACGTTTGAAATAGGCAAGTGAACCGACCTTCGAATCCATTGGTCAAGTAAATCCACAATATTTTTACAATAACATTATGAGTTATGTCCCTTACTATAACAGTTTGAATATGTTTTTAAAATGCAAGTTGTTCCTAAAATGCTTTCAGTATTTTTTCTAGTGGATGGACGTCACATAAGACGAACCCCCCTCCCTCCCCCTGTCACAAACTGTCACAAAACTCTAACCCCCCTCCCCCCCTAAAACCTTGGACGTAATTTTTGAACGGCCCCTATGTGATACTTTGCTTATATAAACCATTTCTTCATTTTCATGTGTTGTTCTTTAATGAAGAAGATTATTGCAGTGTTGGCAAACACAGTCAACAGTCTACACAAGATCGTATATGAAGCTTTACAATATGTTAAAGTGGAGGCGATATAGGCACTTTCCCATGTAAATGAGATAAAGGCGACAATAATAATAAACTATTGAACATATTTTGCATTTTTTTCGAAATTGGTGATTACAGTTGCGCATAATAATGCACGCCAATTTGAACACTACAAGAAGAAGATAAATATCTTTATTTAACTTGAGCAACCCTATGCGATTAAAATAGCTGCTCAAAGGTAGAGCGCAGAATAGATCAACAGAACCAGAAATGAATTGTGATAGTGAGGAGGTGCACGCATTGGAAGAAATCAATAATGAATTTCTTACAAATCGTCACCGAATTAGTACACTAAATTAATGATTTCGTGTGTGTTACTTCTACGTGAAGTTAAACGATTTACAATGATATGGAAATGCTAATATCATCTTCCAAACTTGGACGTACATGTTCATCAGTGTTGTCCTACACTCAAGGCAAAAAATTCTGCTTTTTGATTTTACTCCATCTAAACGATTTTACAGCCTCAACTAAGTAAGTTCAGTCTCAACTAAGTAAGTGAAAACACTCCGGTGTATTTTCAGCGCGCGTGCTCCTGTGGCTCTGGAGTGCATTTTTTTGACAGTTTGCCATGACATTTAGAAAATTCAAATATCCTTCTATTAGTTGAACTTACTTAGTTGAGACTATAAAATCGTTTAGATGGAGTAAAATCAAAGAGCAGAATTTTTTGCCCTGAGTGTAGGACAACACTGATGTTCATGATAGCATTAGAGGCGAAAGTATAGAATTGATAGTTCCGTTAGGATACGGCAGGCATGAAGAATGTTTTTATAGAAGTCGATTTTGTCGACGGTACAGCAGCAGTGCCTTTCTCTGAGTTCAGTGCATGATCTCTCATGTTTCGGACAGCAGAACAATCGCTTGGTCGGACGAAATATTGTGTTCTGCATTGCGCGGCCGGTAATAAAATCAATCAGTTCAGTGCGTGATCTCTCATGTTTCGGACAGCAGAACGATCGCTTGGTCGGACGAAATATTGTGTTCTGCATTGCGCGGCCGGTAATAAAATTAATCAGTTCAGTGCATGATCTCTCATGTTTCGGACAGCAGAACGATCGCGCGGTCGGACGAAATATTGTGTTCTGCATTGCGCGGCCGGCCGCAGGAGGTCGTGGGTTCAATCCCAGGTCCGTTCCATTCTCCTACTTTGTATCTTTCTCTTTATTTCTCATGTTCTAGCAATCGCTAGAACTGGAAATGGACTTCCATACCGTTTCCATTACTATCCCTATTCCTTCAACTTGAGTATTCTAACAGTAATCTGCTAGAATTGGAAATGAACTATAGACCTCGTTTCCTACATCCAATTAGATAATTCCATCAGTTACCTTCTCCTACCTACCACATTGGCAGCTCGTTAACCAAGACGGATCTCTGCCTCTCCAACCTAACCCAGAAATTCCAACAAATTCCGCATGAACTCGTGGCAAGTGCAGAGGTATATTCGGCTTGCAGTGGGTGAGTGATTGCATCATCATTTCCTCCCCCTTCCCTACATTGACTTTGAGCATTCTGACGTGGCAGGCGCCAGTATGACCTTACAAATGAGATCACCAGTACTTGTACATTGAAGATGTGTGCTTGTCCCAAGCAAGCATCTATTGGTTCCCTGTGCAAGAACAGCTGATCTGGTCATAATGGAGTAGCAACTACGAGCAGTCAATCAAGCTCAAGCTCAAGCTCAAGGTACAGCAGCAGTGCCTTTCTCTGCTTTGTTCTCTCCGAGGCAGCCAAGTTGGTTGCGACGAGACGGACGCAATGAGAAAACAGAACTGTGCAATAAAAATCCTATTCGACTAAATGCTGATGTCATATTAGAAATTTGGAGACAGTACTCGTCGATAGCAAATCCTTCCGCACGCGATGGCATACGAGCAAGTCAAACCACCTTCCTTTTGCCAGTGGAGATATATCAGCTTCCACACTGATATTCTTCCCTCCCCATTCATACGGGAGCTTGGCAGAAGGAAGGTCGTGTGATATGTGCCATCACAAATATTGCCCTCCGCTCGCTTTCAAAATCGACTTATATAAAAACATTCTTCATGCCTGCCGTATCCTAACGGAACTATCAATTCTATACTTTCGCCTCCAATGCTATCATGAACATGTACGTCCAAGTTTGGAAGATGATATTAGCATTTCCATATCACGGAATTAGTAAGTAGTATTGTTTTATTGTATTTTATTCATGTTATAAATGTGTATTTTAAGGCTCGGTAGCTGACCTCATGGCAAAAATGTGTCTACTTGTCTGCAAAAAGAATCGGGATCCATCAGCACCACACGGTGCCCCCAGACGCGAATATTATCGCACTTTCATGAACTTCCGTGGTTTTCTCACGAAAAGAAAGCTTAGAGCACCAGGAAAAGGATACGCGGTGTTTTAAAATCTTTCATCGATGAAATTTTGATATATATACATGTTAGCTGCAAAATATAGTGTTTGCATATGAGTGGACCAATATACGACTGTACAAGCGGTGCTACAATTTGGTTCAACAACGCAGACTAATCGCAGACCACGTGCCACCACCAACACGACGTAAACAGGCAGTATGAACCTACGATAGTATGTATAGCCATTCGGATGACCGGTGGAGAGCAATATACGATGGGGCGACGCGATGGAGCAGTGATGCTAATAGAGAGCGGGAGAACCAACGATTCGGCAGCAGTTCAACGGTACGAAAACAGCGTCGTCTACCTATGGATTGCTAGATAGACCGATAGAATATCACCGAAGATCAGTTGCCACTATCTACCTCGCCGGGATCGGTCTAATTTGCCTCGCCTGAATATTTGATTTCACGAGAACGTATCGATATGTGTTTTTTTGCATGAAGTGTTAGAATTTAAGCAGAAAAGTAAATTAAGTTCAAACAATAAATAATAAGTTTTAATTAGTTCAATAAACGCTGTGTGTGTTAGACTTGAATGTGATAAGTAATGTGTTGAATGTGTTCAAAAATATTATGTTTAAAACTGGAAGCAAATACCCACATGTGTTCTCCTTTATGCTGCTGATTGATTGATGGCCCCGGTTTTGGAATAAGTACCTTTCTTACCCTGATCGTACATATGAATATATAGTGCTTACCTTTTCATTTATTATTATTTATTTATTTATTTATTATTTATTCAGACTAAGGCCGAAGTGGCCTGTGCGGTATAAAAGAGTCTTCTCCATTCGGCTCGGTCCATGGCTACACCCAATAATGAATAAACGAATTTCTCCGTGTATTTAAATTGGCCATATTTAAAAAATCAAGTAATTAATAATAATTAAATAATAATTAATAATTAAATCAAATAATGGTGATGTCTTTTCCCTATTGTTCGCTTTAGGTTTAGTTTAGTTTTAGAATTATTGACATGCGATATTTTCAGTGTTAAACATCTTTTATTAGGATCTGCTTCCCAAACACAGAACGCAAGTTGCGACGCTTTTCGTGATCGATCCTCATGACTATTGGGAACATATCACTTACTCAATAGTATAACATGTCTTGACATATGGGTTTATTTCCATGAAAACAATGAATTGTCTAATCTAGAGAGTAAACTGTGCAGTTAAGAGCAAAAAGGGGCCATCCACAAAGTACGCCACACTCTTAGGGGGGAGGTTTGGAGGTGGGGAGGGGGGTCGAAAATCGCCAATTTTTGCGTGACGTACTTTATGGATCTTCCCAAACTTACGCGTTCAGCACTGTTGTTCCATCAGATTCTTAGTTCGACCAATCTTAATGTATGACAGACCTACGTGGGCTGGACACATTACCCGAGTGTCGAAGAACATTCATTTATTTGAAAGATTTCGTATTGCTTCTGGCAGTTCAATAAAACTTGATTTAATTACTATTGAAAAGGAAAGCACTATCTTCTTCTTCTTATATATAAAAATGAAATGGTCTGTGTTCGTATCCGCATAACTCGGAAACGGCTGGATGGATTTTTTTCATTTCTTCAGCAGAAACATTCGTTATCGTTTCCGACGGGTTTATATGATATTTCCTTATGCGAAAATCACGGGTAAGATGGAGTAAATCGTGAAAAACTAAAATTAAGAATCGTATGAAAATTTCGCATGGGAAGTTCACAACGCGCGTTTTCGCCTACTATGCAGGACAACGTCTGCCGGGTCGACTAGTATATTTATATTTTGCACCTAACATGTATGTGTATGGGAAAACCATAAAATTTTAATATAGGGCGATGAAAGATTTTAAAACACCCCGTATCCTTTTCCTGGTACTCTAAGCTTTCTTTTCGTGAGAAAACCACGGAGGTTCATGAAAGTGCGATAATATTCGCGTCTGGGGGCACCGTGCACCATATACGATCGCAACAACTATTATGCCAAATGACTATTGTGCCAAACGGCTGTTATACCAAGCGACATTATGCTAAACGAAATTTATGTCAAAAGGCATTAGCATAGCATAGCATAGCATAGTTACGGTGTACTTTGTAGATTGGACACTAGTGATACTCATGTTTTTCTTTTGAAATCCTTATTCAGATTGCTATCAGGAATCAAGGTGGGTCCTTGATTTTAATCTAGGATAAAAATCACAAAAGCATGAGGATTACTACTCCCGGCCACGCCCATCTTCACCGTAACTTGGGAGGGGAAGGATGTGTTGATGTAGTACTTACTTAACGAGAGGCCCCCGACTCAGCGACACCCTCATAAGTACTACGTAGTTGGATATTGGGGAAGGTATTCGTTGGGTTAGGATTTGCCTGTAGCTGACAATGTGACCGTGGTAGATCTTACACTGTAACACACCACGCAAAGGTGTCTACCCAGCGTTATGGGGACGAAATTTATGTCAAAAGGCATTATGCCAAAAGGGGTAATGCCTAACGACTTTATGCCGAATGACCTACGACCGTGATAGCGTCGGGTACTTTGGCTTAGGAACTATCGATTAAGTGAGGTATCGACTTACGGCGGGAACGCAGTTAAGTTAGATTCATCGAATTTTATCGAGTTAGAGATCATAGCAGGCATCATTTGCGCACGGATGTATTTTTTCTGCTCTGACAGCAATTTTTGAGCTTCCGCGATATCCGTGATTAAATATGGTTCGGCTCGATGCTCTACACGTACATTCTTATTCGAGCTTGTCCTGTTTTCCAATACGCACTACTTACGGACAGGAATAAGTGTTGGACAAATCATATCAGCAGTGAAAATCATACGTATTTTGTGGTAAGGCCTCTTCAGCCTCCTGATCAAGAACAGGCCTCCAAATCAGTAACTGGCAGACAATTAATGCTGCTGATGGATTTTTTGAGACCATGAACATATGGTAGGTGGTCGTCCTCTGGAGTAAGCTGGAGTTTGTACATACTTCATTTCCGATTACCGGATTGCATCCAAAAGATTGTACAAGTGGTATGTATACGGCTGGCAATTAATTACAGAAGTTTCAACAAGGTAAGTTCACACTTTCTCAAAAATCTTCAACTATTATCTTTAATTATTTTAGTTTTTAATGCGTAATCACTGTTTTAAATGTCACGTTTTGTGGATATTTCATTTACCAAAAAACATTAGAATTTTTTAATCGTCATATTCATATTGAATTTATTGAATTTTGAAATATTGTCTCTCGTTAACTTTAATAAATATAGCTTCCATTTTTATGTGTGTACAATTCCAACATTCATACTGGGATACAATTATACTTTTTTCAATTTTGAAGTTTTAGAACACATAGCACTAGACATGTCAAGTAAAAGAGTTTAAGCTGGATAATCGTTTCATGGAAGAATCGGTTGATTATAGTGTTTTGTAAGTTTGAGTGGCTTACGAGATAATACACTAATTAGGACAAGATTTTCCCGATTCTACCTGGACTAGCCTTATAGATTCAGACCTGAAACATTTCGTGTAAAAGTTTAGACTTAGACTTTAGACTTATTCCAACATGTAGTAGTTACACTAATAGATATTAATTATTATTAAATTTTTAGAGCTACGGAAAACGCCATTATGCAGTTAGTGTTCAACTTCCAAGCCGAACAGTCGTTAGCTTACTGGAAGACACGGGCTTTTTGATTCGAACGAGCGTTAATAATTACCAGTGTCGCGAAGTGCTACCGTCGAAGACGGTCAGTGTTTTCCGCCATGGCACGTCGCGAAAACACATTTCGCATAGATTTTGCGAACATCCCGAAAAAACCTAGCTATGAAGAGGTACACGATTTTGTGGCCACCGAGCTTGGCCTCCAACTTCAACAAGTGCAACGTATACAGTGCAGCCGAAGTGCGAATTGTGTTTTCGTTAAAGTTAGCGACTTCGAACTAGCACAAAAAGTGTGCGAAGAACATGACGCAAAACACGAGGTCGAAATTGACGGCAAAAGGTATGCGCTGAAAATTCGTATGGAAGATGGAGCAGTGGAAGTCAAATTGTTCGACCTTTCCGAAGACATCTCCGAACAGTGCATCATCGACTTTTGAGTGACTTCGGAGAAGTGCTTTCGATCCGAGAACAAATGTGGACCGACCAATACACCTTCAAAGGTACATCTACCGGCGTGTGGATAGCACGAATGATCGTAAAGCGCAACATTCCTTCCTATGTCACTATCGACGGGGAGACAACGTATCTGTCCTATTACGGGCAGCTTCAATCCTGCAAACACTGCGGGGAATATGTGCATAATGGAGTTTCCTGCGTGCAAAACAAAAAACTTCTAATCCAGAAGATGTCAGCCGAACAAACATCGAAGCAATCGTATGCCAATGTAGCTAAAAAATCGGTCAAACCAAGTTCAGCCAAATCGTATGACAAATCCAAAACATCCACGATACACGAACTTCTATCACCTACGAACAGCCCCACCGGCAACTACTCCAGCGAGCAGCACGAATACGACCTCAACAACGACCAAGCTTCCGATGGCGTCCCTCGCATCGACAACCTCGTCGATTTTCAAGAAACCGACGCAGAACCAACACCAGCAACAGAAAGACAAACTCCAACAGTCATGTAAAACTAATCGAACCAACGATGGCGGCGAAACAGATGATTCTACATCATCAAACACCACCAGACGATCACGACGCCACACAGAGAAAAAACCGAGATACGACGAAGGAGAGATCTCGCCGGACGATGTAATGCTGCACTAATGGATTATACGAGTTACAACATCATTACAATCAACATCAACAACATAACTAACACGACCAAAATAAATGCTCTCCGAACGCTCCTACGAACTATGGAATCCGATATCGTATTTCTACAGGAGGTCGAAAATGACCAGATATCATTGCCTGGTTACAACATCATTTTCAACATCGACCAAAATCGGAGAGGAACTGCGATCGCACTACGAGATTATATCACATTCTCCCATGTAGAAAGAAGTCTGGATGGTCGACTAACTTCTGTACGAGTCCAAAACACAACTCTTGTTTGTATCTACGCACACAGTGGTTCTGCTATGCGAACCGAACGCGAACGATTCTTCAACCACACACTAGCATATTATCTGCGTCACGGCACACCCCATACTGTGTTAGCTGGGGATTTTAATTCAGTAATTCGCCCATGTGATGCCTCCGGGCGCAACGACAGTCCCTCGCTCAGAACAACCACCCAGCAGCTCCAACTTTCTGACGCTTGGATAAAACTCCACTCTCGTTCACCTGGACATACATACATTTCCGTAAACTCTACATCCCGACTTGATCGATACTACGTCAGCTCCAATCTGTGTAGCCAACTCCGTTCTATTGAAACGCACGTCTGTTCATTCTCCGATCACAAAGCGGTTACTCTGCGGATGTGTCTCCCTAACCTTGGCAGAGAAACAGGTCGCGGCTTCTGGTCCCTCCGCCCTCATCTGCTTACTCACGAAAACATAGCAGAATTCCAATATCGGTGGCAGTTCTGGACTCGAGAAAAGAGAAACTACCCTTCGTGGATGCAATGGTGGCTATTATATGCCAAACGGAAAATAAAATCTTTTTTTCGCTGGAAATCCAAGCAAGCATATGACACCTTCCATCAAGAGTACCAACGGCTATATTGCTTGCTCCGGCAAGCTTATGACAACCTACCGGGACGCCCAAACCTTCTCGCCCAGATCAATGAACTAAAAGCAAGAATGTTAACACTGCAACGGAACAGCACGCACATGTTTACTCGGATGAATGAGACGTATGTGGCCGGCGAAGAAATGTCAATTTTCCAACTTGGGGAAAGAAAGCGTAAGAGAACGACGATTACGAAACTGAAGAACGAGGATGGGGAAATAGTGGAGCAATCTGAAGAAATCGAGCGACAACTACTGCAATACTTCACTGAACTCTATTCGGAACAACAACACGGTGTGGAGCCAGATAACGAATTCACCTGCGAACGAGTAATTCCTGAGAATGACGCAACAAACGAAGCTTGCGTTGACGAGATCACCACCGACGAAATCCTAAGCAATACGAACAAGTGCATCACGAAAATCTCCAGGGTCTGATGGAATTCCAAAAGAATTCTATCACAAAACTTTCCACATTATCCACCGTGAGCTAAATCTTGTCATGAACGAGGCACTGGCTGGTCGTTTTTCCTCTGAGTTCGTGGACGGTATAGTTGTTCTCGTAAAAAAGAAAAACGGTGACGGGACAGCTCGATCCTACCGACCTATCTCTCTGCTAAATGTAGATTTCAAAATACTCTCCAGAATTCTAAAAGCAAGGCTAGAGCAAGTAATGACAACTCACTGTTTAATTAGCCCTGCACAAAAATGCGCTAACTCTCGACGCAACATTTTTCAAGCTACGCTCTCGCTAAAAGACCGTCTGGCACAATTAATACAGAGAAAACAGAGAGGAAAGCTTATTACGTGGGATCTGGATCATGCATTTGATCGTGTGAGACAATCATTTCTGCACAACACCATGCGATCACTCGGAATACATCCTGGCTTTATTGATCTGCTAACTCGGATAGACAGTCTCTCTTCCTCTCGACTTCTTATCAACGGACATCTTTCCACACCCTTCGCTATACAACGATCCGTTCGACAAGGTTCACCTCTAAGCATGCATCTGTTTGTATTATACATGCATCCACTGCTGACTAGGCTGGAGAGACTCTCCCGCGACGATCTAGTGGTGGCGTACGCTGACGACATCACGGTAATATCTACATCGATACAGCGAATCGAAGCTATGAGAGGAATGTTTTCTCGTTTCGAACGATTTTCCGGTGCTAAGGTAAACTGGAACAAAACAATGTCTCTCGACGTCGGTTTCATTGATGGGAATCCACTACACATGCCATGGCTACAGACTGCCAATACTGTGAAAGTGCTTGGTATTATTTTCAGCAACTCTATAAGACTGATGACGAAACTGAATTGGGACGGAATGGTGGCCAGATTTTCCCAAATAATGTGGCTGAACTCAATGAGATCGCTAACTCTCCTACAGAAAATTATTCTCCTGAACACTTTTGCGACATCTAAGGTATGGTACCTTGCATCAATACTTTCTCCTTTCAATGTCCACACGGCGAAAATTACGTCTACAATAGGTAGATTCTTATGGAACAATATTACTACGAGGATTCCATTACAACAATTGGCACGAGACCGAGCACGTGGTGGTCTTAAATTGCATTTACCAGCATTCAAATGCAAAGCATTGCTGATAAATCGTCATTTTCAAGAGATAGACTTTCTACCATACTACAAATCAGTAATATTTCAAAATAATCCCAACCGAAATCCTGTGCCTGCCGACCTTCCTGATATGAAAATGATCTGCCAACACTATCGACAGCTGCCTCAACGCATAGCACAAAGTCCCACATCTGATTCGATACACCGATACTACGTTGACCAAGGCGAAGAACTAAGAGTAGAGAGACGAAACCCCGCAGAGAATTGGCAACGTATCTGGCTGTGTTTGCAATGGCGATCGTTCTCCTCAGAAGAGAAGAGCAACTTATATCTCATAATCAATGAGAAAGGTAAATATCGGGAGCTACTGCACACCATTGGACGTGCTGATAACAAAACATGTCATCACTGCAACACTACAGTAGAAACCCTTCAACACAAGTACACAAGTTGTCCAAGAATACAGGCAGCCTTGAATTACCCGCAACTACGAATTAGAAACGTGCTTGGGGGTTGGCAAAGCTTGTCATTCAATAAAATCCTCAGACCATCAATGAGCAATATTTCCAAAAACTAGAGAATAATAATTTTAAAATTGTTCATACACTACGTTTGCTTTATCGATAATGTTAATGATAGAATTAATATTAATGCTCTGGATTTTCATTTGAATTGCCATTTACAAAACTATGTATAGATTTTTATAATTCTTGACCTAAATAAATCAACAAAAAAAAAAAAAATTATGCTGACAAACCCGAATAATTCAGTAAATGGATTATAATTATACATACACGCAAATTTAATTACAGCCTTATTATCCAAACTAGTATGCATCATAAACGGATGCTACACAACAAACGACAACGGAGTATTTCTGTTAAACATGTTTTCAAGTATTTTTTGTGTTACTTTATCACGTATTCCAATCCTTTTAGACAACAGGAGCAAGACATTCTTAAGGAATTACGACACCAAAAGGGATGGATGGACGACGATTATAATCTAACAAGCCCTAGTTTTAATGATGATGATTTTTTTGCTTAGTTTAAAATTTGAAAAATGGTTTCTTTCCCTTCTCAGTAAGCTTTTTATATCCTCGCGTTAAAGCAATAACGATGGCGTTGACGTTTTAGTCCACATTCAAATGAACAATCGCTCCCTCACGATGGATGAACAAATAAGCAAGGAGTGCTTAAAAGATCGTGTTAAAGTGCACGTCGGTTCGGCTCAAGTTACGCATTTCTCGGTATGCAAAAGTTACCAAGCTTACATTATGCGAGATTTTCCCTTAATTGCGGGACAATCCAAATAACAAATGAAAGTTGATACAGTTCTTGAGCGTGCGTCGGTTCGGTGGTAGAAGCGCGATCCTCAGTATGTAGTTTTTCTTTGTCGCGATACCATGAAGGTGAAAGAGTTTTTAAAATAGTGTTCACTTAAAAAAGTAGAACGGTCTCGAGGCCACAGATTTTTGTTCTGCTTTGTGCGGTAAGTTATTCAAATAATTAAGTGCGCGATCGGACGTGTTTGTTTAAAACAGAACGGTCTCGAGATCACGGAATTTTTGTTCTACTTAGTGTGGTCATTAATTGAACTAATTAATGCGCGATAGTCAAACTACACGTTTTACACAGCATGCCGTTTACCAAGACGAACCCCGCTACATGCCCTACCCCATATTTTCCAACAACATCGGCTTCCATCAAAGCGAGTATCGCGTCAATATTTTCCTGCCCATTCCTTAATTGACCTGCATTCGGACTCGGCCGGCGCTGGTATTGCTTTATATTGGGTCACCAGTTTTTACACATTGAGGATGATGTTAGTCCCAAACATCGTCTGTTGGTTCTCTGTGTAATTACAGCTGGCCTGGCAATAACGGAGTAGCAACCGTGGGCGGTCAATCATGCTCATGCTCATGCTCATGCTCATTCATCGAATTTTATCGAGTTACAAAGAATGGAGTTAGGGAGAGTTCACTGTAACTTATATTCCCAAAGGACACTCAGAACATAAGACGAAATTAAATAATACTTTCAAAGTTTTATTTTGGGTACTCTCAACCAACTTTCAACTAAAGGTGTTGTTTCGTAAGCCAGATGGACTAAGCTGCTATTTTTATGAGTTTTTTTAATCGTATTGCATTTATTATGATGGTTTTTGATTTATTGATATCTTGTTTTTATAAAGTCTGATTAAATTGAACATTTAATAAAAATTAAAACCAACAACCATTTGAAACCGGTAGCAAAACATTTCAGTAATATTTCTGGCAATGATGGTGACTTCATCACATACAAGCAGACATGAAGAGATACCGTCACACAAACGTGCCATGTTCGCCTATCATCCGGTTAGCAGCTCATACAGGATCGGTAACGACTACACAGTGGAGGGCCACAAGCATGACCCTCTAATAGTCTCAACTTAAGACGAAAATTTATGTACATAAACTTCAGCGGTGTACTGATGCAAGTGGAGGTATTTCGGTCCTCGAATGCCATAACCGGGAGGAACCGGTGCCTGTTTGTGCCAGGAACTGGATCTCTTTCGAGCAGAGTCAAGTCAAATGAGTCCGGGTCGCTGCACTCTCTCTGCCTGCGATGTATTCCTTGGTGCAGGACCAGTTCATCTATCTAACGTATACATTTCCAAAACATTTACCAGACAAAGAGTTTCCTCTGAACGAACTGCACACGGTTGGTAGAACTTGTGCATATGCAAAATCAACGTCGGACGATGATACGGCGACGAAAACTGCCGAGCAGAATGTGTTTATGCGATAGACTGGCCTAAGCCATCTGCAGCAAATATGAAGAGATAAACAATCGTTATGGTAATCAGCGGTGGTATGTAGGAACTTCCGGTTTCGGTGCCGCCGGATCAGCTTGGAGAGGTTTCCGTAGGCAGCAGCACAGTGTCCCTTGCTTCGTAAAGTGAGGTAGTGCAACGGATCAGATTAACTGAAGCTAAAGTGATGAGTTGTGTTCTGATTTGGCACATTTAACTTTCAAATTTGGCAAGTCGACAATGTTGTTTCAAAATGGGGTCACGTCACTTCTGATTAATGAATTCTCAGCTATTTAAATTTTCCCAAATGAAATACAATAAACAAATCCGGGGATTTCGGGAATTCTTGCTTGCAAAAAAAATAGGGAGAAAATTGTAAATTTTACAATTTTTAGAACAATGCAATTAGTTAACTTTTTCTTAAACCAGTAAAAAAAAATTAAAGAAAAAGGATTTGACGGAATGAAATACTAAGATGGAAACCGTGCTAAAGCGATATGATTGTTACAACTTTCAACAAGGAAGGAAAATGATAACTTCAGGGCTAAAGTAGCTCGCCGTAAAACATATATCCAACCACAAGATGTGCATCATCGCCCATCAACAACAATTGAAAAGATATTGGCAAAGTGTCCTACCTTGGCACAAAGTTTTTATGGACTCCCTTAAACCAGCTCGTAAAACGGAATTGTCCCATATCCTGCAAGATATATTTCATGCCCAGCAAACATTCCGGCAGCAGCGACTGTGGCTGATCTCGCCCATTCAGGTGAGTGATGGCAAACAATTGCTGGCGCCATAAAACTTCCATCGGACTCCCCTTTCTGCTGGATGACGCCGAAAAGCGAAAGTTTTTCCTCTGTGACAGCTGTCTGCATCGTGTCCTCTACCCGAAGTCCCTCACTAGATCCGTGCTGATTGAGAGGGCAGTTCTTTTTTTATCTGGAAACTGAAAACGATTTTTCGGGCGATGAGCAGCAGCCTCCCAGGAGTAAAATATCGATTGATTGACTTTACCGAGAACTCTTCTGGCTGGGCTGCGTTGCTGGATGGTTTGGGAAAGTAACAAGCAGTCATGGTCGCATAGATAGCGGACGAGTTGCAATCGCTTCGATGTCGCTGGGGCCCACTGGAAACTTGTGATCCAGATGGTTTCCGATCAGTTTAGAAGCAGTCGTTTGAATTTTTATTACCGTCGTTAGGTGGTGCAGCACATGTCCTCCGTTCACCGCACGTTCGATGATTTTGAGTTCGATCAACCATGGAGAGCTGTCGTTGCAGCTGAATAAGATAGGAGTTCCCATATCATGACTTGTCAAATGATGGAGCTCTAATTTGAAAATTCATTTCGAAGAATTTTTTTTTTTCACTGAAGTATATCAATGTCAGTCTGGAGATAATGAGCTTGTTCTATCCAGTTTAAGATTTTTTTGGTTTCTCGTATATTACAACAAATTTATTCCTTACAGACTAACTTCTAAAAATCAAGGCTTTTTTCATGACTTCGATGTCTCTAAAAACTTCCGAAATTTAAAATTTTAGTTACTGTTTCAATGCTTAAGTAGATAGTTAAAAATATTATCTGGCCTCGGAGTCCTAGTAGTTGGACAAGTAGAAATGCATTAGGATTGATTGGTTAAAAAGAATCGTTATCAATGTGCTAATTTGCTTGGCCACTCAAAAGCTCTTCTAGTGTCTGTTGGCGTGCATTTTTACCACTTATAATTGTACCTCCTGAATGCAATGGAAACCGAATAAGGTCTGATCGCTATGAGCTTGGTAATTACAGAATCCAAACTGATGCCAACCTTTTTAATTTCCACGAACAGAGAATCACATCATCGATAACTCCCATTCTGTGGAGCAATTCCATCACATGCAATTCATTAAGCAAATATGCAGAATGTGTTTTAAATCCATTGAATCGTTTGCGTTGCATTATGTAAATGAATTATTCAGTTAAGCTCTTCTACCAGGAACATGTTCTCTTTCTGTCGAGCTTCCAGTCGTAATTAATAGAGTCTGTTCGGCTCTTATGGGAAAACTGAATCCAGGAGTGCAGTCTATAGCCAGGCAAATGTCACAACGGAGAAAGTGCCATAACTTGCTGCATATCTACTTGAACTTGCCTTCAGAACTCACTCAACTGGAAACTCATATTCAAGGGTTTCATTCAAAATTCCAACCGACTTCAAGACATTTGGTCCGTCATCACCCACGCACACTATCAAATAGAACCCAGGAGTACGATGGAAGACCCAACCTAGGAAGACGGATTCACCGAGCTATGCAAAGCATTTGATTAAAAATGCAAGCAGCAAAATTCAATTTCATTACCTTTTCTCAATCTTGTTACAAAATTTCCTTCCCACACAGTTGAAATGCTTCCTCCGTAGAGTACGATTTTACTAGGCTTACCGCCACTCACTACCAAAGTGCGCCCTACTGACTACTATTCCTATACCGAGCCAAGCTTTCAAAATGATGAAATATTCATCTGTCATTGCTGGGTAGCTCCACACTGTTTGGCACTTCAACTTTTGCTCTTTCCGGACTGAATAACTAGGCAGATGGAGTCTCGGCTCGGGCCACCAGCAGCCTGGTGCGGAAACGTGATACAATGATGCTCACTGAATGACCTGTGCGATGGAGTAGGATTTCTGAGGAATCTCCATTATTACCTTTATTGGAATTCATGAGGCACTGGATTTCGGCAACAGCAGCGGTCGACTGTCACTTTTTGGTTTCGATAGAAGTGTGCCAATTAGGACACTGATAACTGCAGTCAGTGGTAGGAAATGAGGGCAGTAGGAAGATTGGCGTAGTTGAAGGTACCGTAATAGGAACTTTGATCGGATAAGTGATTGATTATAGAAGTGAAGATAGTAATCAGCGGATAACGTAATTGATTTCATATTGGCATGAGTTAGAGCAAGATTACTGTCGGTTTGTATAAGGAATACGAATGCATTCTGCCCCCTTTTATATACATTCGAACTGATTCTCTCAACTACTTAGTCTAATCTTCTATTTTATACACATAAAAATGAATTTCTGTCTGTCTGGCTATTGATGTTGGTATTGGTAAATCGTACATAACTTTTGATAGGAAAAAACATACACCTGAGATTTTCGGACACAATATAAGCTAAGCTTTCCATCGATGTATTAATATTCAAAATCGGTGGTTGCCAACCAGGTGGAAAAATAGTTTCTAAAAGAAATCCAAGATGGCGATCAAATTCAATATGGCTGCCTCTATTTTCCAACGATATGTTGATTTCTATGATCGATTGAGAAGTGTTGGAGTTGTGACAGTTTTGGTGAGTCAAGAATTGACAAAAATCGAGGGGTTCATTAAAATGATTTCATGTATAACTAACGGAAGGTTCATCTTTCTGAAGATTTTACCTCGGATCCTTGATATACTCACCGAAAGCTTTCGAATGAATATAAATTTAGGAATTTTCAAGAGCCTCGTGCAAATAATGGTCCGGTCTCAGCGAGAATTACTCAAATATGTATGGGAAAATGAAATTTTGCTAAACTTTTTTTAGAAAGATTCGAAAAGATCTGGTAATATGTACTAACTATTTTTTTGTCTACTTTCCGGTGGTTGGTGTGGTGAATTGCGCATAGCTGCACCAAAGCGGGAAATTGACTGGTTAATTTCCACAATGTTAGAATGAGGACACTGTCTTTGTTCTAGATCCTAGGGCCTGGGCTTGCGGAAGCCCTAGGATAACATAAAGTATGTCGGATAACCATTTTAACCTCAAAATGAATTCAACGTTTCAAAATTACTCTGTGGTGAGGTTTTGAACGCAATCTCAGGTTTTGTCCGGGATTTGTATGAGGGCCCGTCACTGTGCAATGGGCTAATATCTCAGCCGTCTACCAACCGATTTTGGAGATTTTGGTATCAATCGATCGACGAACTCTAACTATATATACGAACTATAAAAAAACAATTGATTCAATGTGCTAATCTATTGAAAAAATTAAGTTAACCAGGCACTGTTTAAAATCTGAAAATCAGCCAATGCCGTATGTGCATCGCAAGCACTGACATCAAAATTCGTGCATCTTCCGGGTTGGGTTCTTATCCTCAGTTCATTCAAGATTTCATGGGGAGCGAAAACGAGAGCCGCCCTCTACTGTCACAACGATGACGCTGGTAGCAGCAGTCCCAGCAGAAAACGGATCATCGAGTGACCGTCACCAACAGCAGCAGCAGCACTCAAAAGAAATTTCCCCGTAATGTTCGGACCATCGTTTGGTTATTGTAGGTGATTAGAAAGGCTGATTGTGGTAAGAAAATCTGTTCTTTTGTAACGATATTCATATTTTTGGCCAATAATTTAGTTTATTTTGGTCGGTTTGGCACAGTAAAAAAAGTAATTTAAAAAAAAAACAAACAACAAACAAATACAAGCAGTATTCCCGGAAAAAACATTCCACGTCGGACGGAATGGTTAAATAAGCTTCACCCTATATTATGTTGCAGGTTTCAAATTATGGATGGCACTTGATTTAAGCTAAAGCCATGTCATGTAATAATACCTACGGGCGAAACTTCGTTAACATTGCCTTTTGGCATACAAAAGAAGGATCGAGACTCTGATCCCTGCAGGCTTGGAGATAATCGGCCATTTCGTTTGCGGAGCGGTCGGTGAACAGAACGTATCGATAGTAGTGTCACGGTTTTTTAGAAAGTGGTGAGAAATAATGATGAAGTTATGTAAAGTTTCTTCATAGTTACATATTTATTATACTCTCTAATTAGGAAACCTTCGAAGGTACTGAAAGTGCCAATTCGTTAAATTAGAATAGTTAATCGGTCTGCCTGAATTAAGTGGAAAGTTTGGATAAGGTATGTTTGAAAAGAAATTGAATCGTGATAATCGTTAATATGGTTTCCAATGAACAGTAAGCCTGTTCAACAGGCGGCGAGTCTGGGACGACAGCTTGGTACCTCCAGCCACGACGTGTTACTGGTACCCGAATGCCGGGACCGCAGTTAAGTACGAGCGACCGAAACCGAAAATGGAATTCTATTACCAGACACCAATTTCGAAATTTTATTCTTTACTGCCTCGAGATTCATGCTCGGCACTACGTCGTACCTCAATGTTCGTTTCCCATTCGTCTCGTAGAAATCAGTGTCATTGAAGTGAAGCGAGCATATCCTAGAGTTTTTGCTAACGTTGGAAATTCCTCTGGATAAAACATCCATCCAACGTTTGTTTTGCGCTACATTTGTCGGAAGTCTGCATGATTATGAAAGTGGTTGTCATACGCAATCACGGGCAATAATGAAATATATAAAAACCTACAGTACCTGTGGGCGAAAATTCCGGGAAACTCTTCTTTATAGTTGAAATCCGTTGGGCACCATACTTAATCAGGCACCGCATCTTCTAACTAATTTATTTAGATACTAATTAAACTTGGTTTAAACTCGAAATTTTCCATATTTTCTGGTTTTTTAATTTGATTTAATATGCACTTTGTTATTGTCTTTATGGATGACAAATGAGAATGAAAACAAAAGCAAACAAAGAAAGACCGTCTATATCATTTTTTCGCAATGGCGAAACTACATTTGTGAAACTCTATAGTTATTGAAAGTTTGACGGAAAAGATGAATAATTGGAGGAATTTCGAAAGATAGACACTTAATATTTCTTTTTGTATTGAAAACAATAATGTTAAGCTCAAAAATGCATAAATAACGAAAGAATAATTTTGGAGATCGGCCGGCTGAAAAACAACAAAGCCCCTGGAGTTGACCAACTACCAGGAGAGCTGTTTAAACACGGTGGTGAGGCACTGGCTAAAGCGCTGCACTGGGTGATTACCAAGGTTTGGGAGGATGAGGTTCTGCCGCAGGAGTGGATGGAAGGTGTCGTGTGTCCGATCTACAAAAAGGGCGATAAGCTGGATTGTAGCAACTACCGCGCAATCACATTGCTGAACACCGCCTACAAGGTACTCTCCCAAATTTTATGCCGCCGACTAACACCAATTGCAAGAGAGTTCGTGGGGCAGTACCAGACGGGATTTATGGGTGAACGCTCTACCACAGACCAGGTGTTCGCCGTACGTCAGGTATTGCAGAAATGCAACGTGCCAACGTGCCCACACATCATCTATTTATCGACTTCAAAGCCGCATATGATACAATCGATCGGGACCAGCTATGGCAGCTAATGCACGAAAACGGATTTCCGGATAAACTGATACGGTTGATCAAGGCGACGATGGATCGGGTGATGTGCGTAGTTCGAGTTTCAGGGGCATTCTCGAGTCCCTTAGAAACGCGTAGAGGGTTACGGCAAGGTGATGGTCTTTCGTGTCTGCTATTCAACATCGTTTTGGAGGGAGTAATACGAAGGGCAGGGATTGACATGAGTGGTACGATTTTCACGAAGTCCGTTCGGTTATTTGGTTTCGCCGACGACATTGATATCATGGCACGTAACTTTGAGAGGATGGAGGAAGCCTACATCAGACTGAAAAGCGAAGCTAAACGGATTGGACTAGTCATCAACACGTCGAAGACGAAGTACATAATAGGAAGAGAGGTCAACATAAGCCACCCACCACGAGTTTCTATCGGTGGTGACGAAATCGAGGTGGTTAAAGCATTCGTGTACTTGGGCTCACCGGTGACCGCCCATAACGATACAAGCAGAAAAATTCGGAGACGCATGGTGGCTGGAAATCACACGTACTTTGGACTCCGCAAAACGCTCCGATCGAATAGAGTCCGCCGCCATACCAAACTGACTATCTACAAAACGCTCATAAGACCGGTAGTCCTCTACGGACACGAGACCTGGACGATGCTCGTGGAGGACCAACGCGCACTTGGAGTTTTCGAAATGAAAGTGCTGCGTACCATCTATGGTGGGGTGCAGATGGCGGACGGTACGTGGAGGAGGCGAATGAACCACGAGTTGCATCAGCTGTTGGGAGAACCATCCATCGTTCACACCGCGAAAATCGGAAGACTGCGGTGGGCCGGGCACGTAGCCAGAATGTCGGACAGTAACCCGGTGAAAATGGTTCTCGACAACGATCCGACGGGCACAAGAAGGCGAGGTGCGCAGCAAAGATGACTTGCGGACCCTCCGTAGACTGCATGGTTGGCGACGTGTAGCCATGGACCGAGCCGAATGGAGAAGACTCTTATATACCGCACAGGCCACTTCGGCCTTAGTCTGAATAAATAAAATAAATAATATTTCAAGTAATTCAATGTGATATTCTAAACCTTTTTCATTTACTAACTTCACCATAACAAGCATCTTGCAATCCACTATTTCTCGTCGAAACTAATTTTAGATCTCAGCCAGGTTTATCTGTAAACGTTCTCATTGAACTTCGTTTGTTGGATTTTTTATATAGTACTGAATTCGACTCCGTAAAGCATGATAATGACTGAGCCTACCAAATAAATAAAAAATAGGGTTTTCAACCCAAAATATACTAAAAGTTTATGACCGCCCTCCTATTGAAATGGAACCACTGTGCGTTGGTTTGATGCCAGTGATGCCGTGCAAAACCTGAGTCAAGGCATTTTCTCTATACTACAAATCATAATCGCATGGCGTTGATAACAGCGCAAGCCCTCGTCAGAGACTTACTTACTTACTTATGGGTCCTGTAAACCTTCGTTGATTCTCGTTGTTTGAGATCCAGTTGTGAGGCCGCCAGGACCGAATCATATACCGCAGGCATCTTTTGATGGGGGAAGGGTCGTTTGCCCGAAACCCATTCGGCCAAAAGCCATTTGGCCGAATGCCACTAGGCCAAAATCCATCTAGCCGAAAGTGATTTGGCTGAAAGGGTCATTTAACCGAAAGGGTTATTTGGTCGAAAGGGTCATTTGAAAAGTGAGAAATTAGGAATGAGAAGACAGATGTCTCACTTCTCACTCTTAATATTTTTCTTCTCACTGTAAAAAGTGAGAAGCGCGAAATGAGTAGGGAGACGTCTCACTACCCACTTTCCACAGTGAGAAGTGATAAATGGAGAGTGACAAGTGAGATGATTCACTTCTCACTCTTCATTTCTCATTTCTCGTTGTAAAAAGTGAGTAATGCGACGTGAGTAGTGAGACGTCTCACTACCCACTTCGCACTACTCACTTTACACAGTGAGAAGTGAGAAATAAGGAGTGAGAAGTGAGACGTCTGACTTCTCACTCCTCATTTCCAACTTCACGCTTCTCACTTTTCACTATGAGAAGGGAAAAATGAAGAGTGAGAAGTGAGACGTCTCACTTCTCACTCCTCATTTATCACTTCTCGCTGTAAAAAGTGAGAAGCGCAAAGAGAGTGATGAGACGTTCCACTACTCACTTCGCGCTCCTCTTTTTTTACAGACGTCTCATTTCTCGCTGTAAGTGAGAAGTGCGAGGTGAGTAGATGGTAATCGCTAAGGTGACGGAAGTCAGTTCAATTTGATATGCGCTGTTTGATAACAAATTTCGTGCAAAATCGTTCGAGTCATCATACTTACCTATACCTATGATGGTCGTACTCCGTGTTGTCCGGAGCAATACAGACTGTAATGTTCTTACAGTTTCTAGGGCGCACACCGGGGGCAGCAGGGACCATGTCCAAGGGCTTGACGACCCCTCCCCAGCTGTCTGCGAGTCAGGGAGAACTGCCTAGGGCGTGGTGGGACTTAGCAGTGGGCTCTGCTAAAATCCCTCCCAAAAAACCACAAGTGCCCGTAAGCGGACTCTATCAAAGCGACTGTGTGCCGCTTCAAAAGCACAAGCCCAGGGAGGGAGTGCCAACTGGCATGTGGAGTGTCCCTATTTCGGTAGGGTAGTGCGTGAGCTGCTTTGGCAGGGAGTGAGTGATCTGTTTGTGCTGAGGCAGGAGTGTCATAGCGAGTCGCCGCCGCTATGGCAGCCTCGAAGCGCAGCAGAAGTCTGAGTATGGACTGCACATGCTAAGGTAAGAGTGTCGTAGCGTTGCTACCGCTATCGACACCTCGAGGCATGGCAGTGGAGTGTTAGAATAAGTTGTGGAGTGTACCTACTTCGGTAGGGTAGCGCGTGAGCTGCTTCGGCAGGGAGTGAGTGATCTGGTTGTGCTGAGGCAGGAGTGTCATAGCGTGTCTCCGCCGCTATTGTCACCTCAAAGCGCAGCAGAAGTCTGAGTATGGACTGCACATGCTGAGGCAGGAGTCGAGGTATCCCATCGACACCTCGAGGCATTGCAGTGGAGTGTTAGAGTGAGCACCTGAAAAGGGTCACATGGAGCGAATGGTCTTTGGAGAAGCTGCTTCGGCGGCAGGGTAGCAGTGGGTTGTACCCACACACCTACAGTTGTGCACATGTGGTGCATGGGGAGTGTCCCTGCTTCGGCAGGGTAGCGTATGGTCTGCTTCGGCAGTGGTGTGATTGATCTGCTCGTGCTGAGGCAGAGTGTCGTAGCGCAATATCTGTAGGCCCAGGCAGTTACCGCTATTGACACCTCGAGGCATGGCAGCGGAGCGTCCGGGAGAGCATCCAAGTAAGACTCAAATGGAGTGAATGGGGTGCGAGTCAGTCTCGCGTGGGACGAGTGCCTGTGTGAGCGATAATGAGTGAGTACGCTTAGTACTGCCGTCCCCACAGAAGTAGTACTGCGAGGTAGTTCCTGGGGGAAACGATGGTGGAGCCCAAGGGAGTTTAGTCGGTATTACCGGTATGGTCGAGTCCGACACTCCAGTACACTTCCGTGTGGTAGTTTGGCAACTACAATGCACGTGTACTGGGTTAGTGTGTAAATGCATTCTCCCTTGTAAAAAAAAAAAAAAAAAAAAAAAAAAACACCGGTCGCACGCACATCTTGCTCGATTGTACACAGCCAGCGAGTGCGGGTTAGGGTAGTCGTTATTGGTCATTTCAGAAAAATACTGGCATTCGGCATTTGGTGGAGTCAATACATAATACCGATATTTGTGAAACTTCCAGAATCACAAAACTTTTGTTGAAAAACTATATTTATAGACAAACTTCAAATGTTAAAATCATTAATTGTGAAATCAACACCATGCTCCGCCTTCTCGCCGTCACTGTAGTAGATGTGATGTGATGTGTTCTCCTGTTCATCGACATTGGACCTCCTGAAATGCTGCAACCTCCACCTTCGCCTTTTGCAGCTTTCGAGCAAGGGTGGCTCGTGCAGGTTTCAACAGGGTCCTAACGTTCCAAGTACCGAGTTTCCAATCAGTTTACATTAAATATTGCCGTGTCCTTTGCGGATTGTTCAATTCTGAATTTTCGATTTTTTTGGGTTGTTCGTTGGTTTTTGAGCTGCGATACCTAGCCACGTGATGGAATTGCTATCTTAGGAATAGCTGACGTGACACCGCATTTCTTATTCAGTCGCCCGATACGAATCAGATACCAGAAGGACAACCGTGCACAATCTACACCACCAGGTAAGTACGCAACCTTTAATAGGCGATCTATTGTCATCGGCAGACCCGTGGGAACTTGAGAATTTGAACTTTTGAGCACCAGAGTTATGTTTGTCGTCCCTTCCAAGACGTCAACTCACTATTTCGTAGCCCGATGGTTCTGAATTCACGTTTTGCGGATCTCGGCAATCGGACTTCTTGGATATCAGCCACGTTCACTCCAACCTTCCAGGTACCGAGTTTCCAATCGTAGTCCTTATTCCGTTGTCGGGTCGGTTGCCAAAAATACCGTTCTCTATTTTCTTATTTCTTCATTTTTTCATACCGGGATCTCGTTACCTACATCGCGCTGGTGGGGCTGCCACCTTAGGTATAGCTGACGGGATACACCATTTCGTTATTCAGCCGCTGGATACCAGGCAGACGCTGTTTGAGGTGGCTGCTCACGCTAGCTGATGTCAGAAAGTCAACAGTGGTCAGGCTACAGGCTATGTTCGCAACCCTTACCTGGTGGTCGTATATCATCGGTCGACCCGTGGAAGCGAGAGATAGGAACTTGTGGGGATCAGAGCTATATCGGACGCTCCTTCCTTGATATTAACTCACAAATTTTCAGCCCCTTAATTATCTATACTGGGAACTAATTCTTATTCGAGCTTTCAAGGCTCATATTCTCAACTAGTATGTCCCAGCAATACTGTTTAACTAATATATTCAATTCAAATGAGTCATTAAATAAATTGGTATCATCCTGTTCGCATAATTAATAAGAAATCTCGCCAAAAAAGTGCTCGGATGTATGTAACATGTAACTGTCATCAACAATGAAACAATAAACATTTTAAGTAATCATTTTTATTTCATCACCTCTGTTTCTGTTTTGTATATATTTATAATCATATTATTATATTTACACAACGCATCTATCTCCCAAGCTTCCATTTACACATTCTCTGATTTTCATCCACAAGCATTTTTCTCCATTATTTGATTTACTTTATTTTTAATTTATGTGTTTATTTGTTTTCGGTCACTTTGCACCAACTGGTTAACGGTTCGATAATTTCCCTCACAAAAGAGCCTTCCGCTCCATCGCTACTCGTATTATTGACATTACTCTGCTGTGCGCTACCTGATAAATCTCTTGAATTGAATAAAAAAAAATTAACCACTCAAAGCTGATGTTGCCTGATTGTGTCGTTATTTCACCGGCCTTCCCACAATAATGCCGGGAGTGGTTGGTTATGCTGTTGCGAAATCCAGAGTCCGATCCGCATCGGTCAAATTTCAATTAACTTGTTATTACCTTTTCACAGCTTTATTTACACCCTTTGACTTTAATTATCTCGTTGGCGTCCCGAATCTGATTTGCAAATAGCAGCAGGTAATTACCTTCCTTTACCTTAGGGTGGGTCTTATCTGCTGTGACCAAATTTTTCGGCTTGAATGGTGCTAACTGAGGTTTTGGTAGTAATCATTGTTCAGTTACTTTTCAATTCATATAATACCAATTTCGTATTTTAATATTCCAATGTTGTAAGTAATAATCCAAATTTGAATATGCAACAATCAGGTGAAAAATAATTATTTGTTTCCAATATCTTAGTACAATTGATTACTAATTAAGAACTTCTTATTGATCAATAGACACTAGACAGCTGACACGAACTTCAGCTTGCACTTGCATCTAATGGAAACAATTTTCTCTTATTGAAACTGGAAAGAAGTATGAAAATGTATTGAGAAATATTTATTGTAACAGTTAAAAATCAATATAAAAGTCTTTGCACCATTTTTAGCCCCGAATCTTGAAATTAGAAGCAGCTACTTTTAATTACGGTTAATAAGCCGCACCCTATTTATCCATTCCACCCATTCAATGCACTCAGCTGAAATAATTTCCTTTTTCTGGCATTCTGCAATTATTTAATCGATTTTCTGCTTCACCTACCGAACGACTTTTTCGTCCACTCGTGGACTCGTATATATATTTACATTACGACACACTCAACAGTTTATTAAAAAGAAATAAGATTCTTCTCTGCTAAGCTTCTGCTTGGTTTGCAACTTCTATGCCACAGCGTTCTTCCTGGCGCTTGTCTCCCCTTCAGTGGGACACGGAAAATTAGTTTTTCAATTTTGAAACATCCACTCACCCGGTGTCGGGAAACGAAAACACATCACAATTTCCCTTCGATCAGCGATTCCAGCTTAGGTATGCAAAGTAAAACCGAGCCGGTTGTTCAAATCGTGGGGAACCGTTCTCAAGCACATAAGCTTTTCTTTGCTGCTCTAAGTTTCGTAGCTTATTTCTGATTTCCTTCCATTTTGAGAGGGTAGAATGATGTTTTCTCTAGTAGGTATATTCGATATGTACAGAATTGATATAGGGGAACAGACGGCTTTGGCAGGTTTTGTTCTATTATTGGCAGGGGGGTTTTTGTCTACCGAATTTTATGAAATTTGGCCACAATATTCTTTGATATGCAAAGAATGTTTAGGCCAAATTTGAGCAAAATCATTCATAAAAAACCCCCCTGCCAATAATAGAACAAAACCTGCCAAAGCCGTCATTCCCCCTATGTGTGTTTGTTTTGTGCTTGGCGTTTTTCTTTTCGTGGGATGATGATTGTTTCGGCTTATATTTGTTTGTGAAACTGAATTTATGGGGCATGTCATCGCTTTCGAAGTTCGGTTTCATATGAACATAATTCTTTTCTGGAAACGACTCGTCACAGCTTTAAATGTTATGTGAAAGAACTGTTCCATTTTCAATTCCACGGTCACAAGTTAATCTAATTTTGAATGAAAAAAACAAATGAATGTTAGATATAGAATATTTAAATTTAAACATCATCGCTGGAAGATCACCCGCAATGCAATGGATTTTGGTGTGGAGTTCTTGAGACCCAAAAAATTTTCTCAGATCCTCTCTTTTATACATTTAATTGTCTAATGTCTATAAAAAATGAGCCCCAGCCCGGCCATCGTAGACTTTTACAAACGATCATTTCGGATACACTTTCTGTGAATCTGGTTCCAATAACAATTTATGTCAATTCATCTGTTTTGAAGCAAACCTATCAGTAAACCAAAATCACTCAATTCATCTCTATTCATGTTAATCGTTGATACTTGAGTGTATGAGACAGCAATGTATTGAAAACATTGACAACCATCAAATTGAAACGCAAAGTTTGCAAGCAACTCTTTCCTCCAAGCGCTGTTCCACCGATTCATTCAAACTCATTATATCTCGCACCCAAATCACCATCTTCCAGAAGCAGCTCATTAGAGCCTCGCAGAAGAAGCAACAAAAAAAAAGCGAAGCATCAATTCTCGTCATTCGCCAAATCACGTTCGCCGCTTTTGAGCACGCTCCACCTCAATGTCGCGTCATCGTGATTCCCACAGCATTTGCAAATCCTTCGTTCCAGCAAGAGCAAACCCAGCGCGCTGGCACACAAATATTATTCCTCGATTTCAATCATAACGATTACGATGCCGACAACGAAGAGGATGACATCATTCATTACGATTCCGGTTGAAATCATTTCCGTCATCCTTCCCGCGTCGTTTCATTGGGTCGTGGGCGTCGCACACTCGGACGGAACGTACTAAAAATGTCAAAGAATCCTGAGAGTTGCAACACTAAGGTTCGTGTCGAATCTTTGATACAATTTAGAGGACAGAAAGGACTTCATTCACCTTACCACCCTTGCCCAACAATGTCTGCCTATCTATTGTGTCTCCTACTATCTAAACATTCGATTTTTAGCCTGTTTAGCCTACTTAGACGATAAATTTCTGTTTCTTCGTTTATTCCACGCTTCTGCCAGGTCTATCCCATTGTGAATCATTGGGTCGCTGCTACTGTCGTTGGCTCTCATAGGAAAACGATTCACACGCGAAAAGCCGCTCTCATTATTTCCGTTTTTTGCGTGACAGGTAGGGGGTGGGGATAGGCGGATAAGAATCACGCTCGAAAGATGATGAGCACTCTCATCGTTTTCAATTTTTCATTTTGATTTTCGATCTGAATCGAGCCTCGAGCACGGGGTGAATGAATCAGGAAGTGCGCTGCCAAAGTGCCCAATTAGGGATCCGAAATGGAATCTGTTTGCCACTCGGTGGTACTCGATTTCAGTATGTTCACGTTCATGTTCGCTCTATAATTGATTGAGGATTATACAAGCTTTATTCGTTTTCTGTACGATGCCATCGTAGATGCATTACTACATACATTACATACGGTTTATTTCGACATGTATCGTTCTTTTTTTTTCAAAAATATCATTTTTTTATGGATCGATAGTCAAGAATTTTCATGACATTGCATTATCATTACTAATATATAAACGCAATTAAACACTCAACATCTAAAAAGTGCTAGGCACGTCTGCACTATTTATACAAAACCCAACCAAATTCAATAACCGAAATCCCACTTCATCAGAATCCCATCAATCATTTCGGAAACTGGATCATAATTTCGTGTTCCCTCCTAGCCACATCCACACATCCGAGTGCCAATAATCATCAGCACGGTGCCGTACGAGTCTCGATAGAAAATCTGGCAGCAAACGTCTCGAAATTATGCTTTTTCATCAGCACCATCTCAGGCGTCTGGTACCTAAATCGTGTTCGTCATCCCTCCATCATCATCATCATCATCAAGATGCAAATCTGAACGATGAATAGAATAAGAGCAAGATCCATCCGATCCCGATTGCTCGCTACATTCCGCTGATTATGAAAGCAAATCCGAAGGGTTGTTCTAACCAATTCATCTGGAGGGGGATATGAGGTCTAGTCATAGCCGCAATTTTCATTCCATGTGTTTCGAATCGACGGCGACGACGACGACGCTGATGATAATGATGAATTGATGGGAATATAATCAGATCATAGAGGTTCTTTTGGTTTGGATTAGGTTGGCCCTTTCATGCAAGTTCAGTTCTAGGAATGACGACTGAAATCGAAGATCTTTTCAATTAGGAATCCGATTGAATGATATTAGTTTAAAAGTGTTTGACTCTCTTGGATATTTCAAATTACATTAATTTCTTCTTCTTCTTCTTCTTCTTATTGGCATTACATCCCCACACTGGGACAGAGCCGCCTCGCAGCTTAGTGTTCATTAAGCACTTCCACAGTTATTAACTGCGAGGTTTCTAAGCCAGGTTACCATTTTTGCATTCGTATATCATGAGGCTAGCACGATGATACTTTTATGCCCAGGGAAGTCGAGACAATTTCCAATCCAAAAATTACCTAGACCGGCACCGGGAATCGAACCCAGCCACCCTCAGCATGGTCTTGCTTTGTAGCCGCGCGTCTTACCGCACGGCTAAGGAGGGCCCCTAATTTAATTTAATATGTTTAAATTACTTTACGTTTATCAGGATGTCGAATTCACAGGAAAAATATCAGAGGTCAAGTTTGAGTATACACTGAATACCCAGATATCCAAAACCTCGGGAAGATTTCGCTTCTGAGAGCATGCAGATGAATCTGAAATATTTGGATCCTATACCACATTATTTGATAAATTATAAACACTCAATCAAGTTTAATCATCTTGATCGATGAGACAGTGATCAATTTTTAGGAAAACGAGATGCTCAAGGATCTCCAAAACGTTCTCGAATTCACCCCACAATATCTACCAGATTAACTAAGGCTTTTTTTTCCTGTTCAGGTGTGCCACTGCGACCTGTTATTAGATCTATTGTAGCGTTACCCGTATCCTTAGTGTTTAAGTGCATGTCGAATTACATACTCTATTACTGTTGATAAGCAATGCAGTATCGGTTTCGATACAGTTGTTGTTTTGTTTTCTCAAGAACACCATGACAAGGTCTCGCTTTTAGACCCTTCACAGAGAGCAATCCCATTGAAGGCGCGCCCCTTATCAATAGGAAATCAATCCTGTCTTGAGAAAACAGAACAGTAATACTGTTTTTGGCCATGCATCGGAGCCCAAGCCACGTCCTTGTCTTGCTTCTAGAATATCACCAGTAAAATTCTTAAAACCCGGGATTCAGCTCTGTCTACAAGACCATTTCAAGCAAGAGAATGTGTTCAGCAATAAGAACTTCCGTGTGTTCCTCTCACTACCATTGTTCACCAGTTCAAGAAGAGTTAGTACGTATTTAAACCCCTAATTCGATTTTTCCAGCAGTCGGTTCAGCCTAGGACCGGGTACCAAGGTTTTTTTAAACTAATTGCTTGAAAATTGTTTCCGCTGCATACAGTTTAGCCTCAAACCAGAGGAATTCGAGTCTTTCAACTGTCTGCAAGGTAAACATTAATTATGGTTTATTTCTGAGACTGCTTTTGGTACCGAGTACTAAATACGATGAATCCTTAATTACCACAACTTATTGCCCTAGCTAGGAAAATGGATTAAGCTAGGGCTCTGCTTGGTAGATCTAACACCGCAACACACTACGTCAAAGTGATCTACCGTGTTACGGGAAAACTAAGGCTTAGTCATCCAGGCTTAAAGCTATGTCCATTAAGAACCCGGAATCATTTATTGTATTGCGGCGGCACGGAAAGTGACCGCTGCAAGAATTCTTTTACAGCGGTTTGTCTACCTAGGCGCCCACTTGGTATAAATTTCGCGCTGTGGTATAAATTTCACGATGTTTCGTGCAGCGAGTCAAAAATTATTCCAGATGGAAGTCGAAAGGAGAGAAAAAAATCTGCACACCCACGTTGATAATCCTGCTCATCGACGATGAAACCTACGTCAAAATGGATTTCAGACAGCTTCCTAGCCAAAAATTCTACATGGCGATCGCACGAGCAGTAGTTCCTGCGAAGTTTAAGTTTGATTTTTGGACAAACTTGCAAAAAAAAACAAATGATTTTGGCAAAGGATATGCAGCTGAGGAGTAAAGACGATGGACTCAAAGCTGTACAAGGAGGAATGGCTCAAAAACCGCGGTCTACCTTCCATAAAGCTCATAAAGGTCCCATGAAGTTTTGGCCAGATTTGACGAGTTGCCACAGCCGGGAAGTCATCCAGTGGTACCGCGATAATTTCATCGATAAAAACATAAATCCACGCTACTTCCCACAGCTCCGGCCCATCGAGACATTTTGAGCAGTAATGAAGCGGAAGCTTAAGAAAAGTGGAAAAACATGTGGAACAAATGTGCCAAGGAAGTTGACTTCGGAGGTGTGCAACTTTTGATGAGAGGAATAAAGGAGAAGGTGCGAATTTTTCACTAGAAACAAGAAGAAATTTATTATTCTGGATTCTAAATGGACATAGCTTTAGGCAATGTTTTTATTGTCGGTATACACCCAATCTGGTCCACTAGACACATACGCATCATGCAATTATCTTGAATACGAGATGTTCAGGGTACTCCAAAACGTTTTCAAGATCATATACTTTCTACCGGATCAACCAAGGCTTTTTGCAATGTCCTCAGCATCAATATGAACCCAAACTGATTCCATAAGCATATGCGCATCATGCAAACCCAATTTTCTAGAATACAAGATGTTCAAGGTACTCCAAAACGTTCTCAAGTTCAACCAAAGTTATCTACCAGATCAACCAAGACTTTTGCAATGTTTTCATTGTTGACGTGTACCCAATCCGGTCCAATAGGCACATGTCTATCAAGCAAACCCAATTTTCTAGGATACGAGATGTGCAGGGTACTCCAAAACGTTCTCTAGTTCTGCCCAAAGTATCTACCGGATCAACCAAGGCTTTTTTCAATGTCCTCAACATCGATATGAACCCAAACTGATTCTGTCCTTGAGTCCGGAATTTGCGATCTACAGTTAGAATGCGAGATTTTTTCGTCCCTCTAAGCTTGGATATGTATTCAACCATGTCCATAACATATTCCTAAAGATCAAAAGAAAGGTCAGATGGTTTTGAAATATCCTGGGTCATCCAAACTGTTCTTGAGTACAGAACCTGCAATCTACAGCCACGAAACTTGATTTTTTCACCACTAGAAGCTTGGATATGTATTCCACGGCGTCCAATAACATACTCCAGAAGAGCATGAGGCATGGTCTTGTTCTTCATTTGCATTACATCCCCCACTGGGACATTGCCGCCTCGGAGCTTAGTACTTAGCACTTCCACAGTTATTAACTGCGAGGTTTCTAAGCCAGGTTACCATTTCTGCGTTCGTATATCATGGGGCTACACGATGATTCTTTTATGCTCAGGGAAGTCTAGACAATTTCCAAACCGAAAATTGTCTAGACCGGCACCGGGATTCGAGCCCAGCCGCCCTCAGCATGTTCTTGCTTTGTAGCCGCGCATCTTACCACACGGCTAAGGATGGCCATGGTAAGCTAGTTTTGAGATATCCCGGGACATCGAAACCGTTTTCGAAGTTTAGAACTTGTGATATACAGCCACCACTCTAGCTTATTCCGACGCTTCAAGCTTGGATATGCATTCAAATATGTCCATAACATATTGCAGAAGACCAGAAGACAAGGTAATATGGTTTTGGGACATCCTGGGTTATCCAAACCGTCCTTGAGTTCAGAATTTGCGATCTACAGCCCACACTATAGTTTTTTCCAATGCTTCAAGCTTGGATATGTATTTTTTTCGACGCTTCAACCATATTCATAACATATTCATGAAGATCAGGAGACATGGTTAGATGGTTTTGGGATATCCTGGGTCATCCAAACTGTCCTTCAGCTCCGAACTAGCAATCTTCAGCTTCTAAGCAGCTGTAGATCTCATGTCCCGAAGTCAATGACATTTTGGATTGCCCAGAATATCTCATAACTATCTTACCATATCCGTTGACCTCCCTGGAGGTGTAATGGGTATAATTGAACAAATATTGAAGCTTTGAGTACCGAAAAGAACTTCTAAGCAGCTGTAGATCTCAAGTCCGGAACTCTGGGACAGTTTGGATAGCCCAGAATATCTTTAAACCATCCTACGATACCCTTTGTCCTCCCGGGAGGTGTAATGGATATAATTGAATGCTTATTGAACTTTCAGTACTGAAAAACGATGTTCTTGCGGCTGTAGATTTCAAGTCTCAAACTCAAGGAATGTTTGGATGGTCTAGGACGTCCAAGGAACTTGAACAATAGTTTATTGTACATTACAGTAACTCTACGAGTACGTTTGAATAAAAGTCTTATTTTGAAACAATACAATCCGCTGCCAATACACCTAAAAATTTCTTTTTCGTAACTTCACCGTGTTCACGACGTTCAATGTTGTCATAGTGCCTTGATCGCAAATACTTGATATTTTTCCCAGATAGAGGAGTTAATTTGAAGCAATTTTGCTGAAGATAGTGTTCACTTTTATCCAATGTGCGATTTTATACATCCATTCTCTTCTCACTGTAAAAAGTGAGAAGCGCGAAATGAGTAGTGAGACGTCCCACTACCCACTGCGCACTACTCATTTTTTACAGTTTGAAATGAGAAATGCAGAGTGAGACGTCTCACTTCTCGTTTATCTTGCTGTATGAAGTGAGAAGTGCGAAGTTAGTAGTAAGACTTTTCACTACTCACTTCGCGCTTCTTACTTTTTAGAGCGAGAAAGAAAAATTAAAAGTGGGTAGTGAGACGTCTCACTTCTTGTTTATAACTTCTTGCTGTATAAAGTGAAAAGTGCGAAGTGAGTAGTGAGACGTCTCACTCGCGTTTCTAACTTTTTACAGTGATAAGAGAAAAATGAAGAGTGAGAAGTGAGACGTCTCACTCCTCATTTATCACTTCTCACTTCGCGCTCTTCTATTTTTACATTGAGAAGTGAGAAGCGCGAAGAAAGTAGTGAGATGTCTCACTACACACTTCGCGCTGCTCATTTTTTTACAGTGAAAATGAGAAATGAGGAATGAGAATTGAGACGTCTTTTTTCTTACTCCTAATTTCTCTCTTTTCAAATAACCTATTCGGCTAAATATCTTATTCGGTCAAATGTCCTATTCGGTTAAATGACTCTTTCGGCCTAATGACCCTTTCGGCCAAATGACCATTTCGGTAAAACAACCCTTTCGGCCTACTGACGCTTTCGGCCAAATGAATCTATCGACTTAATGACCCTTGCGGCATAATGACCTTTTCGGCCAAATGAATCTCTCGACCAAACGACCTTTTCGGCCTATGACCCTTTCGGCCAAATAAATCTTTCGGCCTAACGACCCTTTCGGCCTAATGGCCTTTTCAACCAAATGAATCTTTCGGCCAAATGAATCTTTCGACCAAATGACTTTTTCCAATGCCAATTGTCCGGCCAATGACCCTTTTGGCCAAATCAATCTTTCCGCCTAATGACCCTTTCGGCCAAATGACCTTTTCGGCCAAATGACCCTTTCGGGCAGATTACCCTTTTGGTAAAATTACCCTTTCGGCTAAATGACACCTTTGGCCAATGACCCTTTCAGCCAAACAACCCTTTCGGCCGACTGACCCTGATTAATCTTTCGGCCTAATGACTCTTTCGGCCTAATGACCTTTTCGGCCAAATGAATCTTTCGACCAAAGGACCTTTTCGGCCTAATGACCCTTTCGGCCGAATGACGCTTTCGGCCAAATGACCATTTCAGTCAAACAATCCTTTCGGCCAAATGACCCTTTGGGCCTAATGACCCTTTCGGCCTAATGACCCTTTCGGCCTAATGACCCTTCCGGCCAAATTATCCTTTTGGTAAAATGACCCTTTCGGCTATATAAGCCAAATGGCTTTCGGCCGAATGGGTTTCGGCCAAACGACCCTTCTAGGGCAGTTTAAATTTCAAAAATGTTCGAAAATTCCAACTCCCATATGTCTATTAGCATTATTTTGATAATATAGGTGTCCTGGCGAAATTTCAGGCAATTCGGTGGTCATTTAGGGGTGGCGCGAAGTCAATTTATGTTTATATGGAAATTTGTATGGGAAAAACTTTTAAAAAAATGCAAGTCTCCCTACAACTGTCAAATCGTGATGAATTCAAGTAAACATCCCCAACCTCCCTTTTTGGAATCTATATAAATGAAACCTGCGGATAACACATTAGTTATGAGTAGATTGAACGATTTTATTGACAGTGTGAATATGAGCATTGGAGTAACTACAGGGGGGCGAGGGGGGGCTATAGCCCCACCTAGAATCAAGTTAGCCCCCCTAGAATTTTTACGACTTTGCATGAGTACTGTACATATCTAGTGCTCTGATCATATCTGGGCGTAACTGCAAATAATGAATTGTTATCATCTCTCTCTACAGTGAGTTTGATATATTTTATCATGTTTTCTAACTTCGAAAAATTGATATATCTTGGGTTAGGAATGCTAAACACGAAGGATATTACGCTCCCTTGATTCTCAGCCACACATATAATTGGTTAAGGTGAATTGCGTACGCATCTAATATCTAAAGTAAATTACACTTTCGGAGGATAATAACTCCAAAACACAACTTGTTTTCAGTACGCACAAAATTGTTTTTAGATGTGCTTATCACCTATTGACATTTGTGCTGCCAAAATGAGAGATGAGCCAATGTGAGAGATAGGACGGGTATGGTTACAATCATTTTGGGACTTTGTCGAGAGAAATGTTGGAGTTGGAACAGTATTTTCATGCTGATTCAATACTAATTGAATAAATAATAGAAGTAACAGACTAACAGAACAAATACAATGGCTGATATTGGTTGAATAAAGAATATTCAAGTAAAATAATAAACTGCCCGTAATATTTATACAACGTGAAAAAGACAATTGCTTAACTTGAGCAGGAGACGCAAGATATTTAGGTTACCGAAGAATTTCTAACAAATCTTGACTTTTATTTATCAGCAAATCATTAATTTTTCAAGATTTTTATGTTTACATTGCGATGCATTGCGAGTATTTTTTTAAGTATGCATATGACCTCTACACAAAAGAAAAAAAGTACCCAAAATTGAGTATTTTTAAACTTACCTTTGAGTTATTTTTTCTCTTCTCTTTCATCCACTCTTTCTTTTGTTGTCAAAAACAAAAGAGCCAAACAATCCAACGACACCAGTTCAATACGGGAAGCCAATTTTGAGTTTTATTACCTGAGGTCGAAATTGAGTGAATTAAACTTACATTTGGGTAAATGAATTTTCCGTTGGGTACTTTTTTAACATGGGAGTAAAGGCAAACTACTTCGACCCTACTTACTCAATTTTGGCTTCCCGTACGGATGTTCGAGGTTGGGTGAATTAAACTCACTATTGGGTAGTTTATTTCTTCCGTGTAGCTTTCCAACATAACCCTTAAAATGCATGGCATTTCTGAAAGGATTGTCAAGAGAAACCTTTCGATAATGTGATAGCCAAGTACAACGTATCATATGCCTGTAATAGCAGACATTTCTTTTTGCTAAAGTATTCAAACGATGTTGCTGCTATTTCCCTAAAACTTTGAATTTCCAATACTCATACTAGTTTTCTTGAAATCCTAAAAAAGGTCAGTAAACCCTGAAATTTCAAGGAGAGGTAACTAAAATGTAAATGAGAAATATCTTGAAATTATTTCTAATCTATACACATAAAAATTAATTTCTGTCTGTCTGAATCTTATAGACTCGGAAACTACTGAACCGATCGGCGTGTTTATAGAGGTTTTTAGGGCCGCGGAAGGTTCTTAAGTTGGCTCGAGACCCCTGCCCTCTTTGGAAAGTAGTGCTTCCATACAAATAAAACACCAATTTCATCATAATTCAAGAATTACTCAAGCAAATGGAACTAAATCTAGCATGTGAAGGTTTTCGAAGGGAAGATATGTTTCTGTTGTGGTTTGAAACCTATCCCCTTCTGGAATAGGGACAAATGAACCAAAAAATTCTGCATAAGAACTAATCAGAGGATATTTTTTTTAGTCGAAACGAAGTTTGTCGGGTCTGCTAATGGATATATAAAACTTGAAAGTCTTATGTATCTGAAACTTTTACGTTTTCAATGTACCACGACATTTCTAGATTTTTATGTCAGAGCTTTTCAAGTCGTCACTGGATGTATTGAAATAGCTGTTTGGTAGGCCAACTTGCGGAAGTTGACCAAATACAACAACTTTTTTTGTGTTTGACTGTAAGAATAGAACAAAGTTAGCCCCCCCTAGAATTTTTCTTTAGTTACGCCAATGTAATATGAGATGAATGACTAAAATGGTGTGATTAGCCTCAACGTAGCAGTGGAAATATAAATTAAAATTAATGAGTTACCCTCTGGTTGAGCTCAAATAGATTTAAAAAATTGAGGTTGGGGATGTTTATTTGAATTCATTACGTTTTAAGAGTTGTAGGGGGATTTGAATAAATTTTAAGTTTTTCCCATACAAATTTCCATATAAACATAAATTGACTTCGCGCCACCCCTAAATGGCCACCGAATTGCCTGAAATTTTGCCAGGACTCCTAAATTATCAAAATGATGCTAATAGACATATGGGAGTTGGAATTTTTGAACATTTTTGAAATGTGAACTGCCCTCTTCCCCCATGCAGTGTCTTGTAAAAGTAATGAGTGAAAACCTGTTGGGATGTTCAACGATATTCGATTTTAAAGAATCCAGTGAAAAAAAAACAAATTTGTACGTTAAATCTTCGTAAAAAAAGTCGTCCTGAAAGGGTTAAGATACGACCGAGAGACGACCAGTAGCTCGACGGAAAATTATGGCCTTATTAACTCTGGCCTCGATAAAGGCTGTTTGCTGGCTTTCTCCGATGAATTGAAAGGCTGGTTTCTGCTTCAATCTTTATAATCCGCTTCGTGTCGACTGTATAAAGGTCGGAAGCTGAATGAAGGAAATTTCTCAGACGAGACAAGATTATGACAGCAAGTGCTTTTCTTGTTCGTTCGCTGTCTTTACGTTTTCACTTCGTTGCGTTGGCATTATTTTTTCCCGGATCCGTCATGGGGGACTCAGTGGCCGGTTCGGTCGCGGGAAAGGTGCCTAAGCGCACAGCTTTTGGAGACGCGGGTAGCCCCTCCAAGCAGCTTTTGCAGAGCAACGTATATTCGTCGTTACCAATCGACGATGACAGCAACCCGCAGAAGAGCAATCACAGCTGCCGCAAGTGCAACTAGAGCGGAAAAAGAAGTGCCCGCCTGTGTTTGTAAAGGGTGATCAGCTAGATTTGCACCAGAAAATTCGCCGGCTGATCGCTAAGGGGCTAAAATGTACATTTCGGCTCTGCAGCGAGGGCGTGAAAGTGATGCCGGTTGATAAGGATCACCATCAATCCGTCGTGGAGTTCCTCGATGTCCATAAGTCCGATACGAAGCCGTTCAAAAATTTGCTACAAGGACTCCACGACATGAAGGAAGAGGAGCTGAGCTCGAAAGTTGCAGCCAGAAGGCAGTGGCAGTACACAAGATCGCTCGTCACGACAAAGCGAGGAGGTACCGTGACCAGACTTGCCTGATCCATCTGGAGGAAGGCTCAACCATCTGGAAGGACCTGAAGCTGACCAGTGTTATTAATTACACCGTCGTTGACTGGGATCGATAATGACCAGTGCACTGCGACGTCACGCACTTCACGAACTGCTTTAATGTCGGGCACGGCACCAGGAACTTCCGTATCAAGCTGCGCTGCAACAAGTGTGGTGAACCCCATCCAACCGACGAGTGTGACAAGATGGATGTGGCCGATCTCAAGTGCGCCAACTGTGGCGACAAATATCGGGCCAAAACCAAGGACTGTCCAAAGCGGGTGGAGTTCCTGGAAATACCACCAGGACCCTACCGAAGAAGAACCGTGTTCTTGTATTCAACGAGGTGAACTATCCGGCCATCGCGGCTTCCCGTCGAGCGATTCCAATCCTTCCACCGTTACAACCGCACAAGCGACTGGCAGCAGCAGCTGCGTCGGTTCAAGCTCCAGAACCGCCGGACCCATCCTCCAGCGAACGGCCCCGGCAGCCGGAGAACAAAAATGACCCACCGGAAGAATCTGCTCCGCTCTACACCCCGAAGCAACTTTTGTCGATATTTGCGCAACCCGCCACTCGGCTGCGCGGATGTAAAACCCGTTTCGACCTGGTCTTGCTCGCTCAAGAGCAAAACCATCGAGCTGAAGGATTTCCTTGAGGAGAAGAAAATAGACCGAAACGCAATTGAAACCGAAGGTGATCGTCAACATCCCAGACTTTCGCATCATGAGACTCGATCGACCGATCAGGGCAGGTGATGTGGCCATCGCTTTTCGCTACAACATCAGTTGTCGCCTGTCCTGTCAAGCTTCCAGCTAAGTGTCATCGAAACCATCATTGTCTTAGCTACTACTTCTGTCGGCATAATCAAGCGGAAGCCGGCGATTGATCGTCGGTTGCCCTGCGAAGGGACATCATCAAGCTATCGCGGACATCAGCATATCATTGCCAGAGACCTGAACGTTATAGGCGCGTTCTGAACAGAACATGAGCCAAAAGCGTGCCTTGGTGTTAATAGTTTTGGACTTCCAACACTGTTCAGTGTGCCAGTGGCGTAGCCACGGGGGTGGTTTTGGACATAACACCCTCTCCAGAGACAACATTTTTAGAAGAATTTTTTTCGAGCCCTCTCAATTATTTTTTTTTTTTTTCGGAAAACCTATAGCCCCTCCCTCCCAGACAACTTTCCTGGCAAGGCAACTGCAGTGTGCACTTGGGTGGTACGCAAGCAAAAACGATCATGGTAACTAAGGTTTCCTAGATAGGGAAATATACAAAAACATATGAGCATGCTTGATTTCTATTCCTTCAATGTCCACGTGTTTTTTTACTAGGCGAAAAATAAATAGCATGCCATCAATTGACTTTGTCTGGAGATACGATATGGCGGAAGACCAGTGTGACCAGTGAGTGTGTTCGGAGTCAATGCAGTAATCGACTCGTACATAGCAAACATGAACAACCTGATTTCGCGACCGGTCGTCTACCAAGGAGCTACCCGGTAATGGCGGAAGTAGGCGCTTCAGTAAATCGGCATCGGCAGTCCCGGCGAAACTAACATCACGTCGACTGGGGTCGGTTGCAACATGGACCACCAGCGTCATCCGGGAATCGAAGATAATCGACGAGCAGCTGCACGCCATCCAAGAGAGGCTGTTCCAGACCCATGAACAACACGTTCGAACGGCTGTTTAACGGCAGGTAAGCAACACCCTAACCATTGATACACTTACCAAATATTTAATCCGTTTAAGAAAATCCACCCGCAGGCCTTACCAACGCTGGTTTCGCTTAAGATACGTTGCAATCGCTTGACAAAAATCATCCTGGTCAGAATGGTGAACCTCAGAAATAGTGATTTCTCCAGTAAGATACGCGCTCTCCCAGACTGTGCTAAGCCGCTTGGAAGTCGACAAAAATTCTAAAATCCAAGCCTACCCGACCAGTTAGTCATAACAAAATTTTATCACAATTATATCAATATGTGTTACAAATAACAAAACTTGCAATAATTTTGTTATAAATTCTCTGCCAAAGATGGAGAAAAGAAAGTTTCACGATCGTCATAACATGATTATAACATAATGTGTTATGTTTGTTTCTACCGAAAAAAAATTGCCTACATTTTTGGTAGATAGAAATTGGAAAAAAACGAAGGTACCACCTACAGTATAACTCGAACCTATATTCAATGTTGAGTCAGCTGGACAAAGTTAATTGCCTACATTATGGATAATCAGAATCTTTTCAAGAACATAATTTGTTATAGTTCAAGCTATTTTCACCACTTTTCATGTAACACAACGAGTTATATTTTTGTACAATAAATAACATATTTAGTAATGTTTTTGTTAAAACTAGAAGAGATTTTGTTACATTTTTTGTTATTTTAACTACTAATGGTACATGTTTTATAACAACCGCTGTTATAAAAAACTACTGTAACAGAATAACAAGGTCTGATATAAATCTGTTACTATCTACTGGTCGGGTAGGCTCATTCCACCTTTGATCTTTCGGGATTGCTTGATAACTCCGGCAGTGAAGGTTGCCGAAAAAGGTGTTCACATCGTTAGCTCGCTCTCTTGGACATCAACAGTCCATTTGAAGGAGACGTTAGGCTTGCATTCATTGAGTATGCATGCAGTCAACATTCATCTGACTTTCAACGACTTCTCAGATGGGAAAACACAGCTGGCAAATTAACGGCCTATATCGAATCATTGAAAAACTTGGAGGCCGAGCTCGAGCTCGAGCTCAAACACATGATTGCTCAGCTTCTCGAGCACCTCTCGCTGATTTTTAATCTGTGTCTTCGTCTCAGCTACTTGCAATCCTCTGGAAAACAGCAAACGTCATCCCCACCCGGAAGCCGGGGAAGGATCTTTCCTCTACCATTAGCTGTCTCTAAGGGTTATTCAAGCTGTATGAAAAGGCGATTCACCGTCGGTTACTTGAATCTGCCAAACATCACAACATCTTGCTGGAACAGGAACAGTTTGATTTCCGACGCGGTTGACCAATCGTGCACCAAATAACCCGAGTAACGAACGTTCTCAGACGGAACAAGTTTGGAAATTCAACAATGGCATTCAACATTCAACGGGAAGGCATTCAACAATGTATGGTCTGTTGTACAAGCTACAACGCTACAATCTTCCCGGCAACCTGGTGAAAATCATTAACAATAATCTGTCAACGAGAGCATTCTTGGAATCAATCAGCGTAGCGAGTTACAATACACACGACGTCATCGCAGGCATCCCCTACGTCCCATTGAACCCTTGCTATTTCATCTGTTCACCTCCGACATGCCAGAACCTTCAGAAGGCTGCGTTCTGTCTCTGTTCGCAGATGACTCTTCTCTCGGCTACAAAAATAGAGCGATCAGAGCGCTAGTGACAAATATCCATCAAAGTACTTTACCAGCTAGAAGATTTGTATCAACGCAACGTGCTGAAAACCCAGGTCATCATTTTCCCCCATTTTCAATCCCCTAAATACGTTCCGCCTGTGGATTATAAAATCACCCCCAATGGTACGACAGTGGAATGGGTTAATTAACAGGCAACAGGTTGACATAACATTGGCACGGCAAATGCTGGGTAAAGCATACCATTGGTACTTCGCGTACCTGAAGGAATAAAATAGACCCCATCTCGCGGTCCTTAGCCTCTTACCCAGCAACTCCTATCCCTACCTCCCCGCGGTGCTGGCCGGGATACGAGCAACCTTAGGGAAGATCGGGTAACCAACCCCGGTGGGAACTATGGTCGTATGCTGACAGGGAAGGGGGGGTTTGCTCCTCTCCGGAGGTGCAAATCTTATTGAGCGTCTGTTCTCCATGTCAGGATCGGCTCACAACAGCGTCTGTTCTCCATGTTAGGGCGGCTGATCATCGTCCGAGTGCCAGCGAGGGACTCTAAATGAAACTGTGCACCATGGTCCACCAGAAATAAGGAGGAATGGTCCTCCGGAAATTTAGGGGTTTGGTGTCAGGCCCTGCAAGCCAGCCTTTAAAAATCATAAGCAACGAACAATCAACAAGAGAGTACGGACCGGAACCATCGGCGAAGACCACTGCGACGAAAAGGGACTAGCGATTGGAAACTCGGTTCGTGGAACTGCAAATCTCTCAACTTCATCAGGAGCACACGCATACTCGCCGATGTGCTCAAGGACCGTGGATTCGGCATCGTAGCGCTGCAGGAGGTTTGTTGGAAGGGATCAATGGTGCGAACGTTTAGAGGTAATCATACCATCTACCAGAGCTGCGGCAACACACATGAGCTAGGAACAGCTTTCATAGTGATGGGCGATATGCAAAGGCGCGTGATCGGGTGGTGGCCGATCAATGAAAGAATGTGCAGGTTGAGGATCAAAGGCCGGTTCTTCAACTTCAGCATAATCAACGTCCATAGCCCACACTCCGGAAGCACTGATGATGATAAGGACGCGTTCTACGCGCAGCTGGAACGTGAGTACGACAACTGCCCAAGCCACGACGTCAAAATCATCATAGGAGATTTGAACGCTCAGGTTGGCCAAGAGGAGGAGTTTAGACCGACTATTGAAAAGTTCAGCGCTCACCGGCTGACGAACGAATACGGCCTACGACTAATTGATTTCGCCGCCTCCAAGAATATGGGAACATCCACAAATTACGTAACGCTTAGAGGGGGGAGGGGGGGTTGAAGGAAGTGTGACGATCCATACAAAATTTTCGGAAGCTTCATACAAAAAGTGTGACATAGGGGGGAGGGGGGTTGAAAAAGTCCAATTTTAGCGTTACGTAATTAATGGATCTTCCCTATGGCCATTCGTAGCACCTACTTCCAACACAGCCTCCCGTATCGGTACACCTGGAGATCACCACTGCAGACAGAATCACAAATCGACCACGTTCTAATTGATGGACGGCACTTATCCGACATTATCGACGTCAGGACATATCGTGGCGCTAACATCGACTCTGATCACTATCTGGTGATGGTTAAAAACTATCCGTCATCAACAATGTTCGGTACCGACGACCGCCGCGGTACGACCTAGAGCGACTGAAGCAACCTGATGTCGCCACTGCATACGCGCAGCATCTCGAGGCAGCGTTGCCGGAAGAGGGTGAGCTCGATGGGGCCCCTCTTGAGGACTGCTGGAGTACAGTTAAAGCAGCCATTAACGACGCAGCGGAGAACAACGTCGGGTATATGCGTCGAAGTCGACGGAACGATTGGTTTGACGAAGAGTGCAGACAGATTCTGGAGGAGAAGGACGCAGCGCGGGCGGTCGCGCTGCAGCAAGGTACCCGGCAGAACGTGGAACGTTATAGACGGAAGCGGAGACAGCAGACCCGCCTTTTTCAGGAGAAGAAACGCCGCCTGGAAGAAGCGGAGTGCGAGGAGATGGAACAGCTGTGCCGTTCTCGAAAAACACGCAAGTTCTATCAGAAGTTCAGCGAATCCCGCAAAGGCTTCGTGCCGCGAGCCGAAATGTGCCGGGATAAGGATGGGAGCATCTTGACGGACGAACGTGTGGTGATCGAAAGGTGGAAGCAGCACTACGAGGAACATCTGATTGGCGCTGAGAGTACAGGCAGTGAAAGTCAAGGCAGCGGAGGAGATGACTACGTCAGTTCAGCGGACGATGGAAGCCAACCAGCCCCCACCTTGAGGGAAGTTAAGGATGCCATTCAACAGCTAAAGACCAATAAAGCAGCTGGTAAGGATGGTATTGGAGCTGAGCTCATCAAGATGGGCCCGGAAAAGCTGGCCACTTGCCTGCACAAACTGATAGTCAGAATCTGGGAAACCGAACAGCTACCGGAGGAGTGGAAGGAAGGGGTTATATGCCCCATCTACAAGAAAGGCCCTCCTTAGCCGTGCGGTAAGACGCGCGGCTACAAAGCAAGACCATGCTGAGGGTGGCTGGGTTCGATTCCCGGTGCCGGTCTAGGCAATTTTCGGATTGGAAATTGTCTCGACTTCCCTGGGCATAAAAGTACCATCGTGCTAGCCTCATGATATACGAATGCAAAAATGGTAACCTGGCTTAGAAACCTCGCGGTTAATAACTGTGGAAGTGCTTAATGAACACTAAGCGGCGAGGCGGCTCTGTCCCATTGTGGGGATGTAATGCCAAGAAGAAGAAGAAGACAAGAAAGGCGACAAACTGGAGTGTGAGAACTTTCGAGCGATCACCATCCTTAATGCCGCCTACAAAGTGATATCCCAGATCATCTTCCGTCGTCTGTCACCATTAGTGAACGAGTTCGTGGGAAGTTATCAAGCCGGCTTCGTTGACGGCCGCTCGACAACGGACCAGATCTTTACTGTACGGCAAATCCTTCAAAAATGCCGTGAATACCAGGTCCCAACGCACCATCTGTTCGTTGATTTCAAGGCGGCATACGACAGTATAGACCGCGTAGAGCTATGGAAAATTATGGACGAGAACAGCTTCCTGGAAAGCTCACCAGACTGATCAAAGCAACGGTGGATGGTGTGCAAAACTGTGTGAAGATCTCGGGCGAACACTCCAGTTCGTTCGAATCGCGCCGGGGACTAAGACAAGGTGATGGACTTTCGTGCCTGTTGTTCAACATTGCGCTAGAAGGTGTCATGCGGAGAGCCGGGTGTAACAGCCGAGGTACGATTTTCAACAGATCCAGTCAATTTATTTGTTTCGCGGATGACATGGACATTGTCGGCCGAACATTTGCAAAGGTGGCAGAACTGTACACCCGCCTGAAACGTGAAGCAACAAAAGTTGGACTGGTGGTGAATGCGTCAAAGACAAAGTACATGCTTGTGGGCGGAACCGAGCGCGACAGGGCCCGTCTGGGAAGCAGTGTTACGATAGACGGGGATACCTTCGAGGTGGTCGAGGAATTCGTCTACCTCGGATCCTTGCTAACGGCTGACAACAACGTTAGTCGTGAAATACGAAGGCGCATCATCTGTGGAAGTCGGGCCTACTACGGGCTCCAGAAGAAACTGCGATCGAAAAAGATTCGCCGCCGCACCAAATGTGTCATGTACAAGACGTTAATAAGACCGGTAGTCCTCTACGGACATGAAACATGGACAATGCTCGAGGAGGACTTGCAAGCACTCGGAGTATTCGAGAGACGGGTGCTTAGGACCATCTTTGGCGGTGTGCAAGAAGACGGTGTGTGGCGGCGAAGAATGAACCATGAGCTCGCCCAACTCTACGGCGAACCCAGTATCCAGAAGGTAGCTAAAGCCGGAAGGGTACGATGGGCAGGACATGTTGCAAGAATGCCGTACAGCAACCCTGCAAAGATGGTGTTCGCTTCCGATCCGGCAGGTACGAGACGGCGTGGAGCGCAGCGAGCGAGATGGGCAGACCAGGTGCAGAACGACTTGGCGAGCGTGGGGCGTATCCGAGGATGGAGAGATGCGGCCTCAAACCGTGCATTGTGGCGTCAAATTGTTGATTCAGTGTTATCTGTTTAGATGTTAACTAAATAAATGGATGAAGGTTGACATAACAGTGACAAAGTGTAACGTGTTGTTAAAACTACTGTACCCTTTGATCAATCGACGGTCGTCATAGTCCCTGAAAAATAATCTTGCTGTCCACAAGAAAATCATCCTCCCTGTGATCGAAAACGGCATGCCGCTCTGGCAAAGCTGCGCAAAAACACTGGGGTCACTTTTTACTTTGTTCGATTCTATCAATTTTCCAGTGTACATCAGTTTCCACAGAATCTTTAACACCTCCGGATTCATCTTCGATTTTTCGTGGACTTTTTTAGGGTTAACATTTTAACAAATCTTAAGGCCAGAAACTGCCCAAAACAAATCGGGAAAAAGCGACCACAATGTACTCTAAAACCACCATGAACGTCAATTGATTTTTATTATGAAATGTAAGTTGAAGTAAGCCTGAAGTGACTTCGATAATGAATACATTTTGTGAATGATGTTTCCATTGCCACACTTTTTTAATGTATTTATTTAACAGCCCCTTTATCATTGAATTTAAAAAGAGAAAATGTTTCCGAACCGACTCCATCGCTTTTTTCATGTTTTCAGTTGATTGAAGTATCCTTCATTGCTAATTTCGCTCGTTAAAACAGTCGACGCCTCTAATATACATTTGCAGATAATATCATGTTCATATGACCGCCCGTTCTGCAGTCGCCGATAGATAACGCGACGATACACTGCGCTGGCAATGTCTATGGCTCGAATGAATTTGAATTGCTTATTCGCTGAAACAAATTGAAGCTTCATTACGGGGGGAATGGTTATGCATTTCAAGTAGGTACCACCATTGCGAATGCGTTTTGAATTAACCAATTATCGCATTTGCAATTTGCCGGTAATTTGTGATGAGTCGTTTCCAGGAAGAATTGGCTTCTCCCACCAGGCTGGTACTATCGTTGCCCTATGTTTGTGTGTGTGTCGTTCTGTTAGGTTCTGATACGGGGTAAAACAAGTTTATAAGCTTCTCTAAGGTTTATTTACAGCCAACATATTCGATGTTCCTAACCGATAGTGTTTCACTAATCTTGATTTCAGTTTTACATGGTATCACTACAAACAATCTAACTTAATATATTCTGTAGCTCGCTTTCAGCTAGCCTATTTGTATATAATATGCGCATATTTGCTCTTTGTCACTCTGCATTTGTTCTATTCTTTGTATAGAAATTGTCCTAATTTCCCACTCTACAACTAATCCCGATTGTATACAAACAATGTGTGCTTCACTTAAACGCAGGGCTAATAAACTTACCTTTCCCATGGGTCATGTACTCACTATTTATACGTTCGCTTGCGTATGATTTGCAGCAGATTGTGTTGGATCAGCGCGACTGGAATTGTGGCGCAGTTAACTGGCCAAGACAGGGAACCCTTGGGGGTCCTTTCCACCGGGTCGAGAGCTGCCGCTGACGTTAATGGTTCATCGAACGAAACATGGGCTGATATGATGATGATGGCGGCGATTTGCACGTGGGATTACTGCTGGTTGCTGGCGACGAAGGGAAGGGGGAACGTTGGCTTTCCTCAGTTTCATCTGTTGATGCGAAAAGCGGGCCCTCGTAACGTCGTTACCGTCTGGAGCAGCACCAGCAGTAATAGAAGCAACATTTCGCTGCTGGAACGGCTGGCAATGATGTATCGAATGCTTCCTGCCGCGTTGTGGAATGCCCCCGGGGGATGCCGTATCTGATGGCCTGTGGATTGGAAATGGATAGAGAAAGCGGTTCAATTGATTTGGCTTCGACAGGTAATTGAATGATTAAATCTAGATGGTAAATGTTTAATACCGTGAACATAAGATTACTTTTAGTAGGATACTTTTTCTAGAAACACTTTCCAAAAGGTTTTTGAAGTTCTAATGTTTTCTGTTGAGAACTGATCATTATAAAAAACTGCGGAAATATTGTCTCAATGCAGAGGTGGTGATGAACAAAATTAATGCGTTGATGCCTAATTTCCGACTGAGTTCAACTCGTTACTGTTCTATGTGTTCGTTTAATGTACTTTAGTGGCTCTTGTTTTGTATAACCACGAGAAAATTGCAATTTTATTGTTCAATAGCTTCTCACCTACAAATTAAAACTGAAATCAATCTATGATTGTTCAGCACAAATACATTCATGTATTGGAAAAATGCTGCACACTGTACAAAAACAAATATCTTTGAAATAATCCTTAATATTAATTCTGACCCCACTTCAAATATTACTGAGAAAGTTGAAACCCTTGAGCCACCTAAAGCCAAAACCAGAAATTCAATCCATCGCACCCGGAAGCGCCAATTAGTGATTATGCTGAAATCCTCAAACAATCCTTCGCCAAATCGTTTCTAATTAGCCCTTCGAGTGATTCACCTTATCTCCAACTTAGGGTAATTTAAATCCAGTCAGCCATCTCATCGGCTGTCCACCCTCCCGCAGTGACCAACGCGGGGGATCCGTCGCGGAAGGATTTCTGATGGATGAGAAATTAATTGAGGTAAATAGGCGTAATTAATAGCGAACGCACATCGCCAACAGTCGGAAGATGAGCAGCATAAATGAGCTGTTTCAGCATTTGTTACCTCAGTTATAATATCCTGTGTCCTGGCAGCAGCATCGCCAACCGACGAGAACATGGCAGCTGTCCAGTATCCATTATTGTTGGGGTGGAAATTTTCGGACTTGATGGCGGTTGGAAACGAGAAATACGATATCGCTCAGGTCTTGATGCCCACGCCGCGCGGTTCAGCTGCGATACGGCCGTGGTGCAACGGCGGTAGATCACACTCTCGATGGAAGTGCGCCTCCGAGAGTGCCCAGTTGGCCGACTGGAGCAATTAATTAGTAATTTTAAGTAATTTATGAGCTGCAAATCCCGCATCAACATTCCGGCGATACCGCAGACCGGCAAACAAGGTTGTTAACAATGACCGATGAATATTATGGGATGTGCGGATGCTGCGTGCATTCCGGTGCGGCTCTAAATGGGCCCTTCACGCGTTAATGGGGAACAATTGCCTGGCATATGGGCCGAAAACGTTTCTCGGAAGGCGCGGGCCGCGGGATCAGATTTATAGGATAGCGAAGGGGAATCATGACTTGAGTGATAGAGTCGAACGGATTAATGCGTAATCTTGTTACTGGTGTCATATATTCCGTGGGAGGCTAACTTCGGTTTTATAATTTGTCAACGGTACGTGAATCGTTCTATAAATCAATGATTTCGCCAATATGTTGAAAAAAATACAATAATGACAGGAAGGATCTGAAAGACTGATTCTGAACGATGCTCATATCAGTACTATAAAAGGTCGTGATCATCATAATACAGCGCGCAACGCGCCTTTTGAGGTAAACTTCGTCCAAAAGGAAAACTCGGATACAAGGTGTTAAACAGGAATGTCCAAATTCAAGACAGTCACGAAGTTAGGAAAGATTTCAAACGCTAATAGCGTCTTTATCTTTCAATAAATTTTCGAGATTTTCTTATCAATCGATTCAGAAACTCTCCAGCAATTTGCCAAATCCATCGATACTATTGATTATCAACGTTAAACTTTTGAAAATATAATTTCTTTCCAAACCCGGCGAAAAAATCAGAAATAATCAATCCCCTTCATGCATCCCAAACACGGACATCAGATTGATGTGATGTACAACCTTTTGGCCCACTGCTTCGTTTTCCCTGTGTATATATCAAAGGATCCGTGTTTCGCGTACGCACATCAGTAGGGATGAATGACCTTCTGGGTAAATATCCCTCAAAAAACAAACCAGCAACCAGTAGTGCGTGCGTTATTTCAATTTGGGATTTCACAGAGAGTGGATCAGGAGGGAGTAGCGCCGAATCATCGGATGGCAGTCGCGCGGTCGAGTGGTTGCTGTTAGTGAGGCACATAAGTGGAAATAAATCGATTCTTCTCAGGATCACCTCAGATATTTGGGAAGAAAGTCCAGTAGAGAAAGATTATTATCCAATGAGCAACCGCTAGGACTGGAAAAATCTTCAGTGAAAATTAAGTATGATTCTGAGTTCGGTTATGTGCTGTTAGTGATTCAAAATGCGTATTGTTGAGAAAAGTAACAAAAGAAAGTTAATCTTAGACGATCTTTCTTCATAGGACAAAGCATAAGCGTTTGGCGTCGGTAGTGGAACCATGTCGTCAATGTCGGTTCAAGCATCGGCTGTCGGCGGGTAGTTGTTGTAGAAATTTATTCACTAATGTGGCGTCTACAACGATTTTGATGTCATCATCACAAAGTGAAATATTCCCGCAAGACGCTAACTTTGGTTTTGTTTCTGTTAGTTATTTAAAATGAAATCGGTTCCGAGGCAAACTTTATTGACCATACAAAGTTGCCGTTGGCAGTAGAAGTAGGCAGTAGATTGGTTTGGATTGGTTTGGATTGATTTGGATTGGATTTGGATTGGATTTGGATTGGATTTGGATTGGTTTGGTTGGTTTGGATTGGTTTGGATTGGTTTGGATTGGTTTGGATTGGTTTGGTTGGTTTGGATTGGATTTGATTGGTTTGGATTGGTTTGGATTGGTTTGGATTGGTTTGGATTGGTTTGGATTGGTTTGCGTTGGTTGGATTGGTTTGGACTGGTTTGGATTGGTTTGGATTGGTTTGGTTGGTTTGGATTGGTTTGGATTGGTTTGGATTGGTTTGGATTGGTTTGGATTGGTTTGGATTGGTTTGGATTGGTTTGGATTGGTTTGGATTGGTTTGGTTGGTTTGGTTGGTTTGGATTGGTTTGGATTGGTTTGGATTGGTTTGGATTGGTTTGGATTGGTTTGGATTGGTTTGGATTGGTTTGGATTGGTTTGGATTGGTTTGGATTGGTTTGGTTGGTTTGGATTGGTTTGGTTGGTTTGGATTGGTTTGGATTGGTTTTGGATTGGTTTGGATTGGTTTGGATTGGTTTGGATTGGTTTGGTTGGTTTGGATTGGTTTGGATTGGTTTGGATTGGTTTGGATTGGTTTGGTTGGTTTGGATTGGTTTGGATTGGTTTGGATTGGTTTGGATTGGTTTGGATTGGTTTGGATTGGTTTGGTTGGTTTGGATTGGTTTGGTTGGTTTGGATTGGTTTGGATTGGTTTGGTTGGTTTGGTTGGTTTGGATTGGTTTGGATTGGTTTGGATTGGTTTGGATTGGTTTGGATTGGTTTGGATTGGTTTGGATTGGTTTGGATTGGTTTGGTTGGTTTGGATTGGTTTGGATTGGTTTGGATTGGTTTGGTTGGTTTGGATTGGTTTGGATTGGTTTGGATTGGTTTGGATTGGTTTGGTTGGTTTGGATTGGTTTGGATTGGTTTGGATTGGTTTGGATTGGTTTGGATTGGTTTGGATTGGTTTGGATTGGTTTGGTTGGATTTGGATTGGTTTGGATTGGTTTGGATTGGTTTGGATTGGTTTGGATTGGTTTGGATTGGTTTGGATTGGTTTGGATTGGTTTGGTTGGTTTGGATTGGTTTGGATTGGTTTGGATTGGTTTGGGTTGGTTTGGTTGGTTTGGATTGGTTTGGTTGGTTTGGTTTGGATTGGTTTGGTTGGTTTGGATTGGTTTGGATTGGTTTGGATTGGTTTGGATTGGTTTGGATTGGTTTGATTGGTTTGGATTGGTTTGGATTGGTTTGGGTTGGTTTGGATTGGTTTGGATTGGTTTGGATTGGTTTGGTTGGTTTGGTTGGTTTGGATTGGTTTGGATTGGTTTGGTTGGTTTGGTTGGTTTGGATTGGTTTGGATTGGTTTGGTTGGTTTGGATTGGTTTGGTTGGTTTGGATTGGTTTGGATTGGTTTGGATTGGTTTGGATTGGTTTGGTTGGTTTGGATTGGTTTGGATTGGTTTGGATTGGTTTGGATTGGTTTGGATTGGTTGGTTTGGATTGGTTTGGATTGGTTTGGATTGGTTTGGATTGGTTTGGATTGGTTTGGATTGGTTGGTTTGGATTGGTTTGGATTGGTTTGGTTGGTTTGGATTGGTTTGGGTTGGTTTGGATTGGTTTGGATTGGTTTGGATTGGTTTGGATTGGTTTGGATTGGTTTGGATTGGTTTGGACTGGTTTGGATTGGTTTGGATTGGTTTGGATTGGTTTGGTTGGTTTGGATTGGTTTGGATTGGTTTGGATTGGTTTTGGATTGGTTTGGGTTGGTTTGGATTGGTTTGGATTGGTTTGGATTGGTTTGGATTGGTTTGGATTGGTTTGGATTGGTTTGGTTGGTTTGGATTGGTTTGGATTGGTTTGGATTGGTTTGGATTGGTTTGGATTGGTTTGGATTGGTTTGGATTGGTTTGGATTGGTTTGGATTGGTTTGGATTGGTTTGGATTGGTTTGGATTGGTTTGGATTGGTTTGGATTGGTTTGGTTGGTTTGGATTGGTTTGGATTGGTTTGGATTGGTTTGGATTGGTTTGGATTGGTTGGATTGGTTTGGATTGGTTTGGATTGGTTGGTTGGTTTGGTTGGTTTGGATTGGTTTGGATTGGTTTGGTTGGTTTGGTTGGTTTGGATTGGTTTGGTTGGATTGGTTTGGATTGGTTTGGATTGGTTTGGATTGGTTTGGGTTGGTTTGGATTGGTTTGGATTGGTTTGGATTGGTTTGGTTGGTTTGGATTGGTTTGGATTGGTTTGGATTGGTTTGGTTGGTTTGGATTGGTTTGGATTGGTTTGGATTGGTTTGGTTGGTTTGGATTGGTTTGGATTGGTTTGGATTGGTTTGGTTGGTTTGGTTGGTTTGGTTGGTTTGGATTGGTTTGGATTGGTTTGGATTGGTTTGGATTGGTTTGGATTGGTTTGGTTGGTTTGGTTGGTTTGGATTGGTTTGGATTGGTTTGGTTGGTTTGGATTGGTTTGGATTGGTTTGGTTGGTTTGGATTGGTTTGGTTGGTTTGGTGGATTGGTTGGATTGGTTTGGTTGGTTTGGATTGGTTTGGATTGGTTTGGTTGGTTTGGATTGGTTTGGATTGGTTTGGATTGGTTTGGATTGGTTTGGTTGGTTTGGATTGGTTTGGTTGGTTTGGATTGGTTTGGATTGGTTTGGTTGGTTTGGATTGGTTTGGATTGGTTTGGATTGGTTTGGTTGGTTTGGTTGGTTTGGATTGGTTTGGTTGGTTTGGATTGGTTTGGATTGGTTTGGTTGGTTTGGATTGGTTTGGATTGGTTTGGATTGGTTTGGATTGGTTTGGATTGGTTTGGATTGGTTTGGATTGGTTTGGATTGGTTGGATTGGTTTGGATTGGTTTGGATTGGTTTGGTTGGTTTGGGATTGGTTTGGATTGGTTTGGATTGGTTTGGATTGGTTTGGATTGGTTTGGATTGGTTTGGTTGGTTTGGATTGGTTTGGATTGGTTTGGATTGGTTTGGATTGGTTGGATTGGTTTGGATTGGTTTGGTTGGTTTGGATTGGTTTGGATTGGTTTGGATTGGTTTGGTTGGTTTGGATTGGTTTGGGTTGGTTTGGATTGGTTTGGATTGGTTTGGTTGGTTTGGATTGGTTTGGATTGGTTTGGATTGGTTTGGATTGGTTTGGATTGGTTTGGATTGGTTTGGATTGGTTTGGATTGGTTTGGATTGGTTTGGTTGGTTTGGATTGGTTTGGATTGGTTTGGTTGGTTTGGATTGGTTTGGATTGGTTTGGATTGGTTTGGATTGGTTTGGTTGGTTTGGATTGGTTTGGATTGGTTTGGATTGGTTTGGATTGGTTTGGATTGGTTTGGATTGGTTTGGATTGGTTTGGATTGGTTTGGATTGGTTTGGATTGGTTTGGATTGGTTTGGATTGGTTTGGTTGGTTTGGATTGGTTTGGATTGGTTTGGATTGGTTTGGATTGGTTTGGATTGGTTTGGTTGGTTTGGATTGGTTTGGTTGGTTTGGATTGGTTTGGATTGGTTTGGATTGGTTTGGATTGGTTTGGATTGGTTTGGATTGGTTTGGATTGGTTTGGTTGGTTTGGTTGGTTTGGATTGGTTTGGTTGGTTTGGATTGGTTTGGATTGGTTTGGATTGGTTTGGTTGGTTTGGATTGGTTTGGATTGGTTTGGTTGGTTTGGTTTGGTTTGGATTGGTTTGGATTGGTTTGGATTGGTTTGGTTGGTTTGGATTGGTTTGGATTGGTTTGGATTGGTTTGGATTGGTTTGGATTGGTTTGGATTGGTTTGGATTGGTTTGGATTGGTTTGGATTGGTTTGGTTGGTTTGGATTGGTTTGGATTGGTTTGGTTGGTTTGGTTGGTTTGGATTGGTTTGGATTGGTTTGGATTGGTTTGGTTGGTTTGGATTGGTTTGGATTGGTTTGGATTGGTTTGGTTGTTGGTTTGGATTGGTTTGGATTGGTTTGGATTGGTTTGGATTGGATTGGTTTGGATTGGTTTGGATTGGTTTGGATTGGTTTGGATTGGTTTGGATTGGTTTGGATTGGTTTGGTTGGTTTGGATTGGTTTGGTTGGTTTGGATTGGTTTGGATTGGTTTGGATTGGTTTGGTTGGATTGGTTGGATTGGTTTGGTTTGGTTTGGGTTGGTTTGGATTGGTTTGGATTGGTTTGGATTGGTTTGGATTGGTTTGGGATGGTTTGGATTGGTTTGGATTGGATTTGGATTGGATTTGGATTGGATTTGGATTGGATTTGGATTGGATTTGGATTGGATTTGGATTGGATTTGGATTGGATTTGGATTGGATTTGGATTGGATTTGGATTGTGTTACCGGCGGGTAACATTTGTTACTTTTGTTCATTCGAGCGTAAAGATGTTAGTTAGCGTTAGTTACATTGTGCGTAGGAAAGCTTTGTAAACGGTGATTTCAAACCATGCGGTGGGTGGCTGAAACGCAAGCCGCAAAATGAGCTACATCGCCCAGTGAGCGATAATATAGATAAAAGAGGGAAAGGCGGATACATAAAACGCGTCTTTTCTGTGAAGAGATGAGTGCCCTAGCAAGAGGCTGGAGAGACAGCGAAAAAAGAAGGGATAGTAGTCAGCGTTGTGGAATCAACGGGGAGAGTGCTTTCCTTCTCGGAAAATTGGAAGACGTGGCATAGTGAGTTGGTGCAAAGGATTCCCGCAATAAGGACGCCGGAGATTTTCGAGGCCAACCGACCCGCATCATTGTTCGGCCATCCCGTCGCATAGCAGTTCGTAGACTGCCTCCGTGCTCGGCCTCCCACCGGTGGCTCTATAGTCGCTTGCTACCCGTATCACCAGCTGACTTTCCGTCAGACACCTCACCATCCAAGCCACTGCCGACCGAAACGTCGCCCAGTCGTCTGTCGGCGGCATCTTCGCCCGTCTGCATCGCCGCCTAGTGGGCGTATCATTGTCCGGCCGCGTGTCAGCCGCTTTTTCGTTAGGCCGTCCGTCAGCACCATCATTTAGCCTCCAGCCGACCGCCCGTGGCCGTATCATCGTCCAGCCGCGTGCCAGCCGCTGTTTCGTTAGGCCGACCGTTAGCACCATTATTCGGCCTCCAGCCGACCGCCCGTGGCCGTATCATCGTCCAGCCACGTGCCAGCCGCTGTTTCGTTAGACCGTCCGGTAGCACCATTATTCGGCCTCCAGCCGACTGCCAGTGGCCGTATTATCACGCGGCCGCGTGTCAGCCACTTTTCCATCCAGCCGACTTCCAACCGACCGCCTTGGACTGAACCACTGTCTTGCCACCATTGAACGACACCGAAGTCCGCTTCCCTACGAGGCCTGCAGGGGTCATAACCGTCTGATACTGTCGACTGCATCATTGGCCGGATTCCTTCTGGCATCATTTTCGTTCGGCAGCCCGCCGACTACCTCACCGCGTGCTCTATGTTGGGCAGCACAATCGCCCGACCAACCCAGTCGTCACCTTATCGCCACCCACCTGTAAGTTTTTTTTTTGTTGTGTAATAAAAGCCTCCAAATATATTTTTCAGTTTTCTGGATAGGTCCTTTGCGTTCTCGAAAACCTCCCCACACCGGTGACCCTGAGACCCGGAACAAAAGAGGCCTTTTGAGTCCACCCTAGACGGCTGCCGTGGCTAGACCAGCAGCTAGGGGTTTAGGCCAGTTCCCTTCTGGAACTGAGCGGTTCCGGGGCCACAAAATTAGAGTCTTACAATTGGATTTGGATTGGATTTGGATTGGATTTGGATTGGATTTGGATTGGATTTGGATTGGATTTGGATTGGATTTGGATTGGATTTGGATTGGATTTGGATTGGATTTGGATTGGATTTGGATTGGATTTGGATTGGATTTGGATTGGATTTGGATTGGATTTTGATTGGATTTGGATTTACGACCCCTTCTCCGTGTAGCGAAGCTCATGGATTCTAAACTCGATGTTTAGCTACTTGGCGACCGATCTGCGAAGAGTTTCCGTGTTTTCCCCTTTTTAAAGCGCCTTACATTGGAGCTGTTTATGTTAGCTGTAGAGGAGTGCCAGTTGACCCTAGCCTCCGGGGAGAGACGATGGAGAAACGAGAGGACACCTGCTTCGGCGCAGGCAGCCTAAGCGGATGTGGAAGGAAGAAGTTTGGAAGCTATGCGTAGATTTTGGTTGAAGACTGCGAGAGTATGTTGACAAGCTCACAACGTGCTACACAGGTCAGTTCCAGTCCACACAGCAGTCTGCTATCAATCAGCGTTTGACCGAAACGATACCGAGTGGCCCTGTTCGTACTATGCGGTCTTGATACAGTTGTAACAAGGTTGATCCTTGATTTGCTGCCGTCTTTCACCGGTTGAAAATGAGGAACGAAGGTTAGGTGATGGAGACTCCGAGGATCTTGCCGAGTTTCCGCTTTGGGATCGGCTGCACATTAATTTTGAGACTAGGGCCGGAGAGACGATGCCGCCCATTGCAGACATATTCACGGACACTTTTTCCAGCCGACCAACGAGGTCTCACGATAAGCTGCACTAACCTCTGCTTGGGTTCAGATATTCGTTTCCGCCGGAGTGTCTCTGACTACCACAAGTCGGATGTCGTCGTCAGCGTAGACGAAGATGTAGATGTTCTTGAGGATACCATTGAAGACCCCATTTATGACAATCAGAAACAGGGTTACTGCCAGAACAGACCCCTGCGGGACCCTAATCTCCTCTCGGAAGGTCCTGGAGCCGGAATGGCCGATAAAGACCCGGAAGGACCGGCGGGTGAGCAAGTTGTGCACAAAAGCTAGGATGTTGGCCAAAGGCGCTTTGGAATAGGTCTCCTAATCCGGAAAAGTATGAACTAGCCCCATAGCCAGGGCGAAAGGCGTGTTGGTGGAAACCAAGTCTTCTGTCAGACTCAAGTTTTTTACACAGCCTACGGTTAACCAACCACTCGACAACCTTTGATACACAGGGAATCGTCGAGATAGGCTGGTTATCAGCGGCGTCACGGGAAGAGGCGCCACTCGTCGAGAAAAGTTTTATTGGTCCAGGCTTGGTTTACCAGATTGAGGAATACTATTTTGGCGGAAGGGGAAAGGTTTATCAGCATTGGGTTCCCTATTCCATCGGGACCAGAAGACTTACCCTTCATTCTGGCAAGAGCGAAGGAAAGCTCTTCGAACGAAAAGGGCTGGTTTATTGGGGAACCTGGCAAGTCCGGGGGAAGTAGCCATTCACAATGCTAAAAAGAATGCTACCTCGGAGACGGACTCCATTGACTGGGAGGTCTTCACGAAACGGAACAACATCAAAGGGGATCTCCCGGAGGATACCCTATCGCCACGGAATGCCGGACATTTGTACCTACCTTGCAAACCCATTTGTATTTGCGTCCAAGAGAGCGATCCATGGAGGCTGTTGAGATACGGTTGACTTCCTGGAGGGCTTTAATCCAGGGTGTACCATCATTTGTCAACAGTTCCAGGTTGGGCAGGTTGTCCCAAAAGCCGTTAATACACCACTGACCACAAAGTATGACCTCTAATGGGTCGGGGTTGGAAAAGAGGCAGAAATGTTTCCTAGATCCGTACCCGATGCAGGTAGGAGTAGTGATGACGCGCCCCTATTATTCTAATCATGGGGGTTATTAAACTTTTCATGCGAGCTGCAGAGTAAGTTTTCTGATGAGATAATGTTTGGACGCGATTCGGTGCATTCTTATATCAAGAAGGATGCAACTTTCAGCTAAATAGCATTCATAAAACTATTTGTAGCAATTATTTATAAGCCAATCATGGAACTTTGGACCAATTTCTGACGCTGAAAATTCCCATAGCTGACAGAAGATGACAATTGTATAATTTAAACAATGATTGAACATTCCATGGGAAATTCCCCATGGCTTACAGCATAATTGTTAAAAGATCATCTCAATTGCAGCGTTGAGCTTGATTGGCATGATGAAGCTAGTCGAAGCTTAACCCTTCCAGCGTTAGACCTGGCCCGGATTGATTAAACATTCCACCGTTGTGACAAGGCTGCTGCTGCAGCGGACACTGCCCAACCGTATTGACAGCTGTATGACACTTTGAATCGGTCAGAGGGGATGTTGAGCAGGATTAGGGTCATTCGCCAATTCGAGCAGTCCGCGCCCGTCCAGTATGTTGATGTGTTGAAAGCTATATCTCCGTTTTCCTGCCGTTTGCCCAGGAGCCGGTAGAATGTGTCAATCTATGGCGGATTTGTACGAAGCGAAATAAAAATGAAACTTCACAAACGCACATTCTATGGTGATGTGACATCCGACCAGTTGAAAGGTCGAGTGCGGTTGCAACCGGAATGGATCCGTGATGACATGCAAAACTATTTGCGCGCACACACAGACACGTGCAGGTGAGGTTATCCGTGGACAAGCGGCGGCGGCGATATGGCGGCAGCGGTTTTAGCCGGATGATGGTCGGCGTAACCAGCGAAAATCCTGCCCCTCGATGCACTGTGGCCAATTGTGAAATGGATCGCTGGATGGTTGCGGTAGGTATGGGTATTTATTTGCTTGTTTGTTTTATTCAAGTCATCGCATGGAACCGTACGATTATTGTTCAGTTTTCACTTCGACGAGCAACTGAAATGTGTCACTGCCATTGACAGATATGACTGACGACCGCAGAACTCTTGTACGTGTGGCGGTTGCAGAGCTCTTCAAAACTGCACAAAATGGCTTTTGATTGTGGGAGGATTGCTGTTGCCACTCGGCAGCAATTTAATAAAAAAAATACAACCAAACAATTTACCCTTTCTTTTTTTACAGAGCATTTTTTATCTACCTGAAAAAAGAAATTGGGTAGGCACAAAAATCGTCATTGAAGTGCCGCCCACCAGGAATACTGATCTGATATTAAACAGGGTAAGTGCTCCCATATTAGTAACAGTTTGTATACTAATTACAACCGTCGAGAAACCAAATTGAAATTAAATTTAATTACAATATCTCACATCGTATGTACACAGCAATAAATGGAACACGTTTTTAAAACGTTTGAAATTTTAATTAAAACTAAGACTCAAATTGATAAAAACAAAATCATTAAACATATTTATTTTCATTTGCTACTTCTGAACTGTTCATTAGATGCTTACTAGCAGATATATCTGTTTTCTCGACATTGTTTTCCACTCAATTTTTAGCTAAAACAGATGTATCCTTTGAAATTCATTTCACAGCACATAAATTGCATCACATTTTCACTATAATATATTTATATTTAAACAAAACAACTTTCCTATAGTTTGATCCAAAAACGTCTCAAATACCCTTCTCCGTATTTCAAAATACATGGCTTGCAGTATCCCCACGGGTTTACTCGGCAATTGTTAGACCCAGAAATACCTATGCTTCATTGGTATGGTGGCCAAAAACAAATAAGAACGATTAGCAACTATCTCAACAACTGGTGCGATGAGAAGTACACAATCGAAGGCGTTGGATTGCTTACTTTTTGTACTCCTTTTTGATCAATTCATACATTTAGAAGCCGAAAAGAGAGCTCTAAATATCCGACAATGAACGAACCTCTTGGAAGGTGACCGTACAGGTCATCTGAGTATTCTAAATATGATTAGAATAACCCCACTAGTAATAAACAATGAAAACTGGATGGGTAAAAAATATAACTTTGAACTTTTATCCCAGGTAATAAATCCTGGGCATAGTTTTAGGGAAAACGACGGTCCAGATCTAAGATGATACGTTTTCTATACAGACTTCGAGACTGAGCAACCAAGCAGGAGCCGGGGCAGCAATATCAATCTCCATGGGTAAATGGCCTACGTATTTCAAGCTGAAATACAATCTATTTTGGAATGCTCTGCGACGCAAATACAGGCATTCAAATATCTGCATTATGTCGGACAGTCAATGCCTTGAAGTCAGCGATATGCACTTCAAAACACGTCTGGGAATGTATAAATTCTTTGTATTGTTGTAACCAAGTCATTTTATATTGGCTTCCTGGCCACTGTGGAATTGATGGGAGCGAGAGAGCCTATGGATTGGCGAGACTCGGATCATCAAGCAATTTCTGTGGACCAGAACCTTTTGTTGCATTATCCGCGTGTGTTCTGGAAATGACGCTAAAAGCGTGGATAACTTCGAGAATTGAAACAAATTGGAAGTACACTCTTAATGTGAGGTAGTCCAAAAGGTTCATCACACCTTATATTTCTGTAACCCATAAAATCTTAGAGCTTTCCAAAAACGATTTTAGAACATATTCAGGCCTAATAACAGGTCATTGTCAACCTTGTCAGGTCAGTGGCAACCTTCCCACTAAAGAACTGCCTGAAATAAACCACAAGTTGGCTCAGCTGGGGATGTAGACTGTATCTCAGCCCTTCCACTAAATAGCCTTCTAATCCGTGCGATAGCGACTGAAGAACATTATGTTTAACTCTTAGAGCCTTGAAAAAGGCTGTTTGCTTCGGCTAAGTGCAAAAAGTAAAAACGATCTTTTCAAATAACCGCGAATTTCTAGTGATGGTATAAAAAAGACTGAATGCTCTGCGAGCGAATGCACTTTTCTTTTATACTTTATTTTGAATCTTCTCTGCTTCCCAATTGGTGGGCCAATCAGCTAGTGTCTTGTATCCCGCTTCTTTGTCAGCCAAAGCGTCATCATCAACAACGCGTTCGAGAAGGGCTTCTTCTTTTTTACGCTTGTTGCTTGCTGCTGGTGTCTATTTCCTAACGATTATGTGAGAGATTTGGACATCTTATGAATCTTTAAAGGCATGGTCAAGCGAAGTCCTTCGTCCACTTCGCGGTTAAATCAGAAAAATTATCCACTGTTAGTTTTGACGCTATTTATGAAAATCATGCATAAAATTTTATCTCTAGAATATTGGATTTGGCACCCAAGTACATTTTCTATCCCGAAGGATATTGAAAGCATTGATATTGGTCTCTATTATTGGCTCTCTGAAGAACCGTTTGTTTTTTGGACATACATGCTGCATCATGTGGCTTTTCTTCAGCCTGTCTCGTTTCAGCACCGATGCCGGCCGGTCTCGGCTCGACTCTGCTGCTGCTGCCGGTATCTGCTCAGCATTGCTGCTTTGTCGGGTCTGTAGGTGGACTGCTGATGTACTGGCTAGGTTTCGGCTGATGATGGTCGCTTCGATGGTGTCGAGCCGAAAAAGCGGTCGGTGCAGACTTCATTCCCTGCTAAAAGGTGTGAGTGCTGTTCAATCGATGATGCGGTTGCTTCGCTTGTCCCGGTCAGAATGAAAGGAAAAAATCGCGTTGCGCTATTTTATGGCTTCTCGGCAGACCCAGCGGCTGCTCATTCGCTGGTGTCTGCACCAATCAGAACGTGGTAATGGAATGATGCAAGAATTATGCGGTACCCGTATTTATACACAGAGAAAAAACAAATTGGGATTCCAACATTTTCTAATTTCATTTCAAAAGGAAGGAAAAATTGGTATTTTTGAGTGTCAAACCTTTCTATTCAAATACTAAATCAAATGATAGGTTTTTCTCAAATCAAAGTTGTGATTTTTACAGTCAAAACTCTCAGAATAAAAATTGTGAAATTATTAAACAGAATTCAAAATTTTACATTTTCGGCAACACTGACAAAAATAAATATTGAAACTGGCAGCCCGCGACTACCTGTCAGTTACAGAAACAGTTGTAAATAAAACAAATAGAAAATATTCTCATCGTCAATCGATGACCGCCTTTCTGGTGGCGTTTCGCGATTCCCGTGAATTGCTAGAACCAACCAATCCTTTTCCAGGGTGACCTGAAGAAGTGTTCGTTCCGCGCGTGTGTGCTGTCTCAATCCAAAAAGAAGATTACCAGGAGCGCCTGTTTCAGAGCCGTTTTAGGCTGTGAACCATTCCAGCAATTCGTTTAACTTTTAGTTAAAATTTGACAGTTCGATGGTTATTTTCCCATCGTGGTTAAAATTTTACTCCGAAGTCGACCCATTTGAGTTTTGACAGATTCATAGTTATTTGGAACAAAATGGATTTGGCGCCAATTTTCTCGCGAACAAAGTTTAACTATCGAACTGTCAAATCTAACCATGCTCCGGAGCAGGGTTATTTTTAACCACAGAAAAATAACCATCGAACTGTCAAATTTTAACTAAAATTTAAACGAATTGCTGGAATGGTTCACAGCCTTAGTGAGTTCATGTTTTGTGTTGAGTATGAAAGGCCCAGTTTTCTCCGGACCATGGATTTTCATGCTATTCTTCCCGAAACTGCCGTTAGGATTAATCGCTCAACAACATCAAACCATACGAATCGATCCTCAAGAAGCCACCGAAAGCCTCATTCCGCCGTCATCCAGACGTTTACCTTGTGAGCATTCCAGCTACAATTAAATAAATGGCAGTTCTTTCGTCTGTTTTGGGTTTAGAGTACATATTCTATATTGCAGGTTTGTAGTTTATAATTTGCTATTTGTTAAGGGGTCGTACACTTATTACGTAAGCAATTTTTCTGGGGTTTTCGAACCCCCCTCCCCCCATGTAAGATTTTTCTCATACAAATGATTTTTTATTTATATGAAGCGTAAGATATTGACCGACCCCCCCTCCCCCCATAAGTGCTTACGTAATATGTGTACGGCCCCTAAGCCCCAAACGCAATACAACGGAACGGCGACGGAAACGGAAAATTTGACAGTTAGTCCATATATTTTCTGTCAAATTTTCCGTTTCCGTCGCCGTTCCGTTGTTTTGCGTTTGGGGCTTTAGTGATAACGAAACTAAGGATTATGATTATTTTTCAGTACCAAGACGGAACGAAAGTGCACAATTTGGCCTCCACGGATTGAGGCAACGACGGCGGTATGAATGATTTGGCACTGAAATTTAAACGCAACATTATGACACCCCGGAACCCATTGAGGAATCTGCAGATGCTACCGGCTGATGTATACAACTATAGTTAACTTCGTGTCCCGATGGTAACTGAAATCAGCATTGGTGTGTGCACGATTTGGTCGATTGGGATAAGTAACAATGACACAAAAATAATCTGGTAAGTTAGTAAAACTTTGTGTTTGTGATGAACCGTTCGAATGACTTGAATGAATGACGAATGATTTTTTTCTTTCTATCAGGTGCGTCAATAGGAATGATAAAAGACGAGAACCAGAAGAGTATCTTGTTGAGCAAAATTTAACCAGATGCCGGAAAATGTGTAACATCGTGGCTTTATCAACACAAAGAGCAGCAGCAACGATATAAACGCCTCCGGAATAAGACGCCAAATCAAAACATAACCGTTGAAATATCCGCTAATTTGATATGTAAGGAATTAAATTCTGAAAAAAAATAAATAAACAACGAAACAAAATAATAAATTTCGACAATATTTGAAATTTTATTTTGACAATTTTAACTGAAATTGAAAATACAACGACTTGTTATTTTGAAAGAATCACTAGTTGATTAGAATGGAAAAAAACACAGCTCCTGTCAAAGTTCTACATGAAACAACATTTTGCACATTGTAGATTTAACAATCCTAAACTTTCTACTGAAAATCACTAACTCATTTTCTTAATTTTACCAACGTTTCTTTTACTTTTACCAACGATTTTTTTTTGTGTGTAGGTTCCCTTGATCTCAATGTTTTTCATTGAAAACAGTTTCATGCCTATTGAAACAAGTTTTTCGTGTCTTATCAAGCATGGACATGGAAGGCATACTTGAAATCTGTCGATTGAGGGGCTTACCGCAGAAATTCGTTCACTGAGACGAACGCTATTAAAGTTTAAAATCTTTCAACACAGCGTAACGCGGTCGATTTGAATATTTTGAAATGACACCCAGTATAGTAAAGAGACGTAAGTCCTACGTCAAAACTGATCGCAGTGATAATAATACCCAACACGGAAAAAAAACAAAAAATCCTCAAGGGTTGCCGGCTATTTAAAAAATGCTTGAATGTGAAATTCAACATTTATGTTTGCAAAATACGAGGTATCAAAGAGATACATATATTATGACAAACATAAAATTGAACTAATAAGTTGGGAAACTGCAACAAAAGCTGTAATTTGTGTTTCTAATAATATTTAAATTGTTCTTACACAAATTCAAAACATTGAAGAACTCGTCATCACTGCAAACCATATCCCTACGTATGCACACGAGTAATGGTGTGCGTATTTTATGTTGGAAATAGTATTATTGAAATAGGTACAGGCGTAGGATTAACATGCTTTGAATGTTATTGTAATGGGTGGATGGTGGTGATTATGTTTTTCAGTGTAATACTTCAAAAATGTGATATTAATTTCATATCTGATGCCACCAAATTGTTTTCAATTAAAATTTATGTGAGCTGAGCATAATTATTCTCATGGTTCTTGACTATTGGGCAGTGGTGGAAATCTGTGAACCTTGCTCACAAAACGAGAAGTAGGCAATTCAAAATACTCGCGAACACTTGTTTTCCCTTTTCTTGCCTACATACTACTCGCAGAGAAAACAGAAAAAACGAACCCCGAAAAATGCTCATGAAGCTTCGCGAGTCATTCGGATTAATTTGCAAAATGTCATGTCACGGAACATGTTTATCACGGATGTTCGAGGTGTTCGAGCAAGAACACCTTTGTTTATAGTTATTGTGTTTATCATAAGTAAAATTTATCCATTGTATTCGAAATAACCACAAATACTCGCGACCGTGATTTTTACTCCCGAACAAAATACTGCCCTTCACGCTAACTTTCACTTATTCAGTGACTGAGTAAAATTGTATTGCCTCTCTTTTCTTCTCACGGAAATTTTACTCAGTTTCCGCCAAAAGCAGGACAATTCATAGCTATGAGTAGTCCCGCTTTTGACGGAAACTGAGTAAAATTTCCATGAGAAAAAAAGAGATAGCAATACAATTTTACTCAGTCTCTGAGTAAGTGAAAGTTAGAGTGTTCTTTTTTACATTGATCTGCCCGTACTCGCGAACAAAGCAAGGACCAGAAAAATGCAGGCAGTAGGTTCGCGCGAGTGTGGCATTTTTGTAGGCCCAATTACACTCTTTTCTTACTCGTGAAGCGAGTATTTCCACCACTGCTATTGGGTAAGAAATCAATGTATTTCATGTGCACATTGCCTTATTGCTATTGCTATAGGAACAGATACCCTATAAAAGAACTAAATTATTTTAACATACTGTAGCGATCCTTTTGAAGCTTCACTAGTTTGTTTTCACTAATTATGTCAGACTCTGAAAATTACGCTAGTCTAAGTTGAACCGAAAGGCTATCGTATCACTCCGAAAACGGACATTTGATAAGAAATAAGAGTCCCGGAGAACTATGGTGTTATATACCAATCGACTCATCTTGGCGAGCGAGCGTTTTTTTGAACCGGTTCGTAAGAAAAAGTGTTCCAACCACGGCTCTCTAAATTTGAGCCGCGGCTCTCAAATGAACCGCGGCTCAAATAACAAAAACTGTGTTACTCAATTAGCTGCTTAATTTTTACATTTTCAGTTTGTTTGTTCAGGAGCCAGAATATATTACCTCAATTTTTTACATACTCCTTAGCATTTTCTGGCCTTGAAATGAATGAGCTGGTAGCGCAGTCGGTATTTCTAGATCCTCGGTTTAAAAACAGGGATTTGGAGATGACAAGCATATCAATCAATAATTGGCCTTTCCCGTCAAAATTGTATCTTGTATTTTTGTTTCAGTCAGTTCTATGACTCTTTTCCGGTCAACTTCCCCAACGAACCCATTTTTTTAAGTCTCTAGTTATTCCAAAAATCGAAAACAAAAACTGAAAACTCAAAGGTGCAGCCCAATCGGGTTGTACGCAAAGGTGACGTAGGACTACGTAGCTATACGAAATGGATAGTATTTGCCATAATAATTTGTGTCATGAAGTCGAATAGTTGCCCCCATTTGGATGGACTTTGAGTCTCTAACTCTAACCATGGAATTAACATGACTCATCGGCCGCATCTACGCTGAAGCCACTCGACTGGCTTTCAGTGGAGGATATCACAACCTTAGAAGACACCATCCTCAAAAATGTCCGAAATAAAAGAGAAATAAGCAGAATCAGAAGTGGCACGAAACCACACGCAAATATATTGTTTTTGCAACGTTTGGTTTTCGCCCGCGATGGGAACGTACGTGGCAAAGTGAAGAGAACTTCAAGAATTAATTACACATAGTTCTTTTCAGGAAACTATTTATCCAAGAAGAGGTATTGGCGTCTTCATCGATTTGGCTGTCATTGGCGGAAAGTGAAATTTTCTGGCAAGATTATTTGGTTATGTTTCTGTTAGTCATTAGAATTGAAATCACTTTTCTCCGAGCCATCATTTTATACAAAAGAAGGTTAATCCGATCAAATCGAGATAAACTTTCCCCAAAGTGCAAAACTTAATCGTTTTGCGCCGTCAGAAAGCTTCTCTTTGGTAGCAGAATCACAAGCGCTTGATTGAAAGGATGATGCAATAAATTTGTTGAATGGATGTAATCACTAACAGCACCTAAGCCACCACGCCAAACCCGATGTCACGGAAACAGTCCATTTTCGCAATTAACTCTTTCTTTCCATAAAATGCTGGTCCTGAGAAGAACCAATTTTCTTTTCCCAATAACTAAATGCATCCAAACTAACTGCGTTGAAACTGTCCGACCACCACTTGATGATTTTTCGCTAAGCCTCCAAAATTTGGAATAAATTTTCAGCATTGCCACACTGCCACCCACTCTTTCATGCTGCTGTGTCCGCTCCGCTGCATCGAATGTCGAACCGCTCTCTGTGGAATCCCGATTAAAATGGCTCGCGCGCGCCGAACAGCAGCTTTCTTGTATTTAATAAATTAAGCCCGTTAACCCCGCCCCTTTGTGACTGATATGGGTGTAATGCTAATGGATGCTAATGGAATTACTTCATTAGATATAAGAAAACTGTTTTTCGGCGCGCGCGAGCCATTTCGATCGGGATTCCGCAGACAACGGACCGTTCGGAGAATGACAAATTCTTAGAATTCTATGCAGTTTTCTCGCAAGCTTCTAAATTTGGTTATGAGATGTTGGTTATCTAAGATGCGTATTGTTGCGAAGAATAACAACAGAAATTTGACTCAAGACGAAGTTTCTTCATATTACCAAACATTATCTCTTGGCATCTGTCTGTCCGAGCGACTTTCACCGATGGGTGGTTGCTGTAGAAAGTTTCCACTGAGGCGGCGTCTTCATTGATTTTATATAAAAGCCACCATTTTATACAAAAGAAGTTTGTTTCGACTATCCGAAATAACATTTTTTCCAAGTGCAAAACTCAATCGTAAATAGCGAATTTGATAGCGCGTCGGAGGGAGATGATGTAGTGAATTTTAATGGACGGAATCACTAACAGCAGCCAAACTACCACGACAAACCCGATGCCACCGAAACAGTCCATTTTCGCAATAAACTCTTTCTTTTTATAAAATGTTGGTCCTGAGAAGAACCAATTTTCTTTTCCCAATGTTTTTTTCCAACTAACTGACACCACAATTTGTAATAAATTTTCAGCATCGGCACTGGCGGTGCGGGATCGCCACAGTGCTATTTTTATGGTAAACCTTTTCTTCATATGAAATCCTGGTTCGTTGAGGTTGAATGATCTGCAGCAACACATCGAGCACCACCACCAATGCGATGGATTTTCTTTGAAAATGTTATTGGCGCCTCCGTGATGCTGTGTCCGCTCCGCTGCGATCGCTTTGATGCGTCTGCTCTGCGTAAAATCTTGTTCAAACTGAGGATTAGATCCAAACCCGCAAGTGATTGATTTTTGATGTTTTGATGTCTATGTACGTGACTAGTTAGTTTACCTATTTCTAAACTTTTTTTAAATAACCAGTAATTTCAAATAAATACAAAGAAGCGTTGACTCATCCTTGATCGAATGGTCCAAAAAAATTGAAAATCCATTGAGAAACGGCTTAGATATTAAAGTTTAAAGTCTATCATATTTTCGTGACGGTCACCGATTTTCGCAATCGTAAAGTGTACCCCAATATAGAAAACACAGACGTAGTCCTACGTCAAAAAGTGCTGCACTTGTGAACCTAGGATAGGATGTGCCAACAAGTCATAAAAAATCGTACTGATTTTCTGTCATTATCGTACCGGGTGAAAATGACAATCGATTACTTGGATTGGCGATGGCATATTTTCAGAAGGCTAGTTTATTGTTAACTTGGCCGTGTTGCTAGTGCATAAAATTGATGTTCTTAAAAACATGCAAAAATTTTTTTATTTATTTTTGTGTAAAATTAAGTTATGCTGGACTGTAAATGATATATACATGATTCTCAAAGGTTATGCTAAATCAAAATACTCTATTTGAAGTATCATTGACTACATTTTAACCATTTTCACTTTGAAACTTAATTCCACGTAAAAGCCCTTTTACGACGAATGATGGAGAAATGAACTAAAAAGCATCAAATTTAATAACAAATTACTTGGCGGATTTTGCATAAAAATTATTTGGAAGCACTGGCCACCACATCGTCGAATCAACCGACTGAAGAAACAACAAGGCAGTCAAAATTGAATTGTCACATCCTATCCTAGGTGTGAACCGGCCTGATGTTGGTTTAAAATCGGGCGCATGTTAGGCACTTTTTTTATTTTTTGTTTCAAATTTTATAGTTAGTTAAAGTTAAAGAGAAAGATATAGGTTCTTTGGGAAAGTTGACCTTAAAAAAATGAAGAATCGATTGAGTAAAAACATTTTTTTAACGATAAAGGTCAATTCAAAAACAGGTTCTGTCAAAGCTCAGTTGCCCTTATGAGTTTGACGAGCACATCAGTATGCTTCGAGATCATATGATCCATCCAGTGGCGTAGCCACGGGGGTGGTTTTGGACATAAAATCCCCCAGAGACAAAATTTTTAAAAGAAACTTTTTAAAAGAAAAGAAACTAGAACTAATATGCTGAATTGCTGACCAATGCTGGCTGCAGATCGAAAATCCGTTGGGTATACGCAGAGATATGGCCATGTTCGTAAACTTGGTACGGGATTGGCCATACACCCTGAAAAATGTCACTTTTACTTTCTCAACTTCGTCGTACATAAAAGAAGGAAAGGCAAAAACTGTAAGCAGTACTCCATAATTGCTCTTCAAAGTGCGTGGACATATGTAGTTTCTCAAACAAACGAAAAAAAATCATACATTCCTGAACATTTATGTCTCGTATTTTTTGCCAGAATACGTATTTTTGGAAAAGGATTCAGAATATATAAAAATTTCATTTTGCCCAAAAATGTTACATATGCACAGGGCCGGATTTATTGAGGGGCCGGGGGGGCGTGGCCCCGGGCCCCCACAAATCTTATGTACCACAACCAACCTTTTTTGTACATTTTGGGGCCCCCACATACCGTCGGCCCCGGGGCCCCCTTCCGGCTAAATCCGGCCCTGCATATGCAGTTTCTCAAACAAACGGTTCAATTGACACAGAACACTCTTCTTCTTTTTCTTCTTCTGTAGCTCTATATTTCAACTGGAACTTGGCCTGTTTGTTAATTACGATGATTTAGATCACACAAATGAGGTCTCCAGTTAGCATTGCGAGCAAAGGCTTAGGATTTCCAATCCGGGGATTGATTCTTATTCAAAATTGTTAGAAAATCTAACAACCGTTGGTTTGGTGTACATACTCATGCAGTGGTGGGCATAGAAAAGCTCCCAATTAATGACTGACGAAATGTTAATAGAGTACTTAGTTAAAAAGCATAGAAGAAGATCACAGTATACCTCAACTAAAATAATGCCCTAGTCTCATCGATTCTTCGAGCTATCCTTTGATGCTATCATGCGTGTGAATTTCTGAACAAAATCACAAGATAATCGAAAGCCACCTCAATAAAAATATATAAAAAATGCCACAAAAATAAAAGCGAGTCGGTTTTACTTTGGTATAGAAAACTTTACTGTTTCATTGAATAGTTAAATATTTTATAAAAACATTAATCATCAGGAAAATAGATTCGACCATCATTGAAAGACTTGGGGCTTTCCGTGCCGAGATCTTGTCGTAGCTGCAACCATTCCGACGGCCAAACTGTCTCTTCGATCCAGTCCAGATAGCTCGCTACCTTTGTGTAAACCGATTCACTCGTTCCCGTTCCACAGGCACCCCCAAAAGAGGTTATTCCAACGATGTAGTAAGCACATGTGTTCACATCTGTTGCCACCTGAATGGGACCACCGGAATCTCCGTTGCAGGTATCTTTTCCGCCCTCCTGACTTCCGACGCACAACTGTTCCTCTTTGATGCCATCGCTGAATTTTCTGTTCCATTCGAATCGGTTCTCACATTTCTCTCGATCCATCACGTTCAGACGCACCTTCATCAGTACCGGCGAATTGTGACCTACAATGTGACCGTTTGATTAATTTATCAATTTTAGACACCGCTAACTAACCTCCATTTTCAGTCGCTCCATAACCGGTTGCCACCACAGAGCTCATGTTGAATGGATCACTCGTCCACAGGCAGGAAGGCCGCACCAAACTGTGGAACTCAATCTTTGTTGCCAACTGCACCAGCGCAATGTCGTAGTAGGACTTACTAATTTTATACATCGGATGCTTGATGTAATCCGATATTTCGTAGTCCTCCTCGTCGAAGCTTTGTTCGCGCAGATCGTGTTCCCCTAAGCGGACAATCATCGGACGCTGGCAGTGCGCAGCCGTGAGAACGAACCACTCACTAATCAACGACCCCCCGCAGTAGAAGTCCAGTTCGCTGGTGGAGTTTTCTTTCGGTTTGCCTAACAGGGCTTGGTGCGGAAACTCTCCGATCAGTGCTTCAACACCATTGATGATCAAATCAACCGATGTGGAGCAGTTTGTTCGTTCGTAGACAACAAGCTCCGGGTCCAGGCTTAGAGTTCCTCCGATGGATTGTTCGGTGTTTTGTGCGATGTATTCTTTGCATTCTTGAATGTAAAAGAGACTTAGTACTGTAGCTTTGGAGAAACTATTGAAATCTTACTTCGTTCGGAAATGCGATGTCCTATGGTCGGGGGAGAATTTGTGTCAGTTGGAGTGATCACGCACCTCATAATTATACTAACCTTGAACCAACGCGATCTGCCACAGTTGGAGGCCAAACCATAGCATCGATGTGAACCGATAGTATTTAATTACACTCATCGCGATACGATAGTTCGTAGTCAACTGAACGAGCGCTGAAAACTGGTTCCTTAGCTGCGATGTGACGCAGTAGATTGACTGGAAGAGGTTAATGGGATCATGACGAAGGAAGTATCTAACGAATGAGTAGAGTGGGTTGCTTTTGTTAGGCAACAGATAATTCTGATTATAAATAAAATATCTAAGCTGTGTAATTTGGTGCAACATGGTACAAAACTGCTTAATAAAAATGTATATGAAACAACTTGCTCCGATTATTAACAAACATCACATAATTATTGAAATTAATATTAGCCAAAGTAATTTGACTTTAATTACCTGAAATAGGCTAATCATAGGTCTTTTTGCCTTTCTCGTATACCAAGTATACGTAAAGGCCTGGTAAAGACTATATATTTTTAAATACAAAGAACATTCCCTTACTTGATATTGAAGGCAACGTCGAGTAAAGGACAATACCGAATTGAAGAGGTGAAATATTAAAATGTACAGAATATCGTCATTGTGGAAAAAGTGTGGTCCTACGTCAAATAATTTCAAATTCATATTATTCATACACTACGTTCTATGAGACTTATCAACCACAACACTACAAACCAAAAGGCTACTCACCATTTTCCTTCCACTCTTCAACACCGTAGTCTCCAACCATCAGCGGATCCAGCTTTTTGTTTGCTTTCCGACCTATAATTGTCGTCATCATCATTATCATCACCACGGCCGCCATCGATATCGTTGTTCCATCCGGTTGAGTTAGTTTCGTTAAATGAGGGATAGAAGCGAGAGAAAGCACAGAACAATGATAAATGAATTGATACCCAATAATGTGTCTTTCCTGTTCAAAGGATCGGCACGGAACCCCTCCCCCAGGAAGGGAAACGGGGATTGCGAGTGGGTGGGGAGCAGATTCATTGGATTTTGATCGGGTTCCGTCGTGGCTTGCTATCCTTCTTCGATGATTGCTCGGAAAAGGGGTATTTAAGCGAGAATGACGCTATCAGCTCCTGCTATCGGTTTCCACCTCCCGACCCCTGTCAGGAAAAGCCAATATTGATTGTCATCGACACTTCACTGGTGTCAACCTCAAGTCTCGGGGAAAATTAGGTGGATCGGTTCGACTGACGGTAGGAAAGCTTTCTCGGAAGAAGGAAACTCTTTGTTTGATTTTTCTCAGTGAATGACATCGGGACGGGATAATCAAGATAAGTTGTTTGAACAGAGATTTGTTTAAAATTGCAACTGTCATCATATTGGCAATGATTGTGTGAATTTCAATTTGAACGCAGACCAATTTAAATCAAACGATTTGCAGGGGTGTGAATAAATTGAATTTATCAAAGAAATCAATAACTTGAAGATCCAAAATTGAGAAACAGATCCACCTTTAAACAGTCATAATGAGATGGCTTCTAACCATCCAATGCGTTTCAATCACTTGGAAATAGAACCACCGGAGGAGCCACTGTTCGGCACTGAAATGGATTTCAATGTAGGATGCTTTACGATTGGAATAGAGTAACCGCAGATGGAAAGGAGGTACACAGATGAGGGTTGAGAACGATGGAAATTTATTTTGAAATTTACATTTAAATTACCTTTTGATCGATTGTTATAGAGCGATTCGGTTGTCAATATTGTCGTAGGCGCCGGTATTTCTGCATCGAAATTAAATAGAAAAATATGGAGACCGCGTCAGAAATGCAGATTATGAGGAAATTTGAAATAGTGAGATATCGATTGTCTCTGTTGAAATATATTGAACTTTGGATAAAAAGCAGGTCCAACATACAAATCAAACTTAAAATAGACGAAAAGAAATTCTCAATGTGGAAAAGATGGAGTAAAAAAAAGAAATATGAATGGAAATGGAAATTTGGAATTGGAATAGGAATTGGAATAGGAATTGGAAAAGAAATTGGAATTAGAATAGGAATTGGAATAGGAATTGGAATAGGAATTGGAATAGGAATTGGAATAGGAATTGGAATAGGAATTGGAATAGGAATTGGAATAGGAATTGGAATAGGAATTGGAATAGGAATTGGAATAGGAATTGGAATAGGAATTGGAATAGGAATTGGAATAGGAATTGGAATAGGAATTGGAATAGGAATTGGAATAGGAATTGGAATAGGAACTGGAATAGGAATTGGAATAGGAATTGGAATAGGAATTGGAATAGGAACTGAATAGGAATTGGAATAGGAATTGGAATAGGAATTGGAATAGGAATTGGAATAGGAATTGGAATAGGAACTGAACAGGAACTGGAACAGAATTGGAATAGGAATTGGAATAGGAATTGGAATAGGAACTGAACAGGAACTGGAACAGGAACTGAATAGGAACTGGAACAGGAACTGGAACAGGAACTGGAATAGAACTGAACAGGAACTGGAACAGAATTGGAATAGGAATTGGAATAGGAATTGGAATAGGAATTGGAATAGGAACTGAATAGGAACTGAACAGGAACTGAACAGGAACTGGAATAGGAATTGGAATAGGAACTGGAATAGGAACTGGAATAGGAACTGAACAGGAATTGAATAGGAACTGAATAGGAATTGGAATAGGAACTGGAATAGGAACTGGAATAGGAACTGAACAGGAACTGGAACAGGAACTGAATAGGAACTGAATAGGAATTGGAATAGGAACTGGAATAGGAACTGAACAGAACTGAATAGGAATTGGAACAGGAACTGAATAGGAACTGGAATAGGAACTGGAATAGGAATTGGAATAGGAATTGGAATAGGAATTGGAATAGGAACTGAACAGGAATTGGAATAGGAATTGGAATAGGAACTGGAATAGAATTGGAATAGGAATTGGAATAGGAACTGGAATAGGAATTGGAATAGGAATTGGAATAGGATTTGGAATAGGAATTGGAATAGGAATTGGAACAGGAATTGGACTAGGAATTGGAACAGGAATTGGACTAGGAATTGGAATAGGAACAGGAATTGGAATAAGAATTGGAATAGGAATTGGAAAAGGAATTGGAATAGGAATTGGAATAGGAATTGGAATAGGAATTGGAATAGGAATTGGAATAGGAATTGGAATAGGAATTGGAATAGGAATTGGAATAGGAATTGAATAGGAATTGGAATAGGAACTGGAATAGGAATTGGAATAGGAATTGGAACAGGAACTGAACAGGAATTGGAATAGGAATTGGAATAGGAATTGGAATAGGAATTGGAATAGGAATTGGAATAGGAATAGAATTGGAATAGGAATTGGAATAGGAATTGGAATAGGAATTGGAATAGAACTGGAATAGGAATTGGAATAGGAATTGGAATAGGAATTGGAATAGGAATTGGAATAGGAATTGGAATAGGAATTGGAATAGGAATTGGAATAGGAATTGGAATAGGAATTGGAATAGGAATTGGAATAGGAATTGGAATAGGAATTGGAATAGGAATTGGAATAGGAATTGGAATAGGAATTTTAATAGGAATTGGAATAGGAATTGGAATAGGAATTGGAATAGGAATTGAATTGGAATAAGAACTAGTCATATGCGCCGATTGAAAATTCATCAGTGGCGTGGTGATAATCGTCACGCCAACACCACGCCGTTGGTAATCGGCAGTGGGAGCAACTTTCCGAAATACATCCACAAATCCCTCCGAAAATTTCACCAGGAAGTGCTCTCAAAGCTGCTCCAGGAATTGCTCCAGAAGATCCTTTAAGAGTTTCTCCAGGGTTTCTTCAGGAGTTCCTTAAGGAATTCTTCTGGAAGTTCCTTCAGGAATTCCTCCGGAAGCTTCTTCAAAAATTACTCCGGAAGTTCTATCAGGAATTCCTCCGGACGTTCTTCTAGGAATTCTTCCGGACGTTCGTCTAGGATTTCCTCCGGAAGTTCCTCCAGGAATTCCTCCGGAAGTACCTCCAGGAATTCCTCCGGAAGTACATCCAAGAATGGAAGTACCTTCAGGAATTCCTCCGGAAGTTCCTCCAGGAATTCCTCCGAGAATCTTCTCACAAACTCCTCCAAGAATCTCTCCAGCTATTCCCGCGGAAGCTGTTCATGAATTTCTTCAAGTATTGGGCCAGAAAACCTTATTGGATGTTTCCATGAAATTCACTTGAAAACTCCCCGAAATATCATAAGGAAAATACTCCGAAAATTCTCCCGCTTTTTCTTCAGAGACTTCTTTAGAAATTCTCCAAGAATTCTTCCAAAAATGCCAACAAGAATTTCCGCGAAAATTCCTTCAAAAACTCTACCAGAAATCTGGAAAATTCCTCAAGGAACTGCTCCGGGAAATTACTTTTTCATGAAGAATTCACGACGGAGTTTGCAAATAATTTTGAAATGATACTCTGAAGTATTTTCAGACCGAATTGTTCTAGTACGTACTGCCAAAGAAAGAAATTTCTGAAGAACAATTCCCTTATTTTCTGAATAATTAAATATCAGGTGCATGTTGATTGAACAAACATTGTTTGTTTGACCGAGGAATCTTTTGGTTCCCAACAAACAATTCAGGTTTAAAAAGCTACTTTTTATTGAATTAGCCTATTTTTAATGAAAATCTGTAAAATTATTTGCTGAACAGCTCTCCTGTTGAGATTTCGGTGAAACTCCACAGAACCTAATTGAGTGTGTTGCAAAATCTGTAAAAAAAATCAACGGATTGCAATACAGTCATTGTATTTCTTCTGGCAAATTTGTTTTATTTTCGTACCGCGTCTGTATGAAAAGGCTTACAATTCTTTTATTAAAACCATGCAGGAATGTTAATGACAAGATTTTATACAAATGTAGTCAGATTTGTGTGGAAATGGTATCGGAAAGAAAAATAATCAGTAGGAAATGGAATCGTTTTGGAATGCAATCGTTTGGAAAATGCACTGGTTTGAGATGGAATTGGTTGTAAAAGAAATCGGTTGAATATGGATAGGAAAAGGAACTGGTTGGAAATGGAATTCGTCGAAGATTGAGTTGGTCAGAAGTGGAGTCAGACCAGAATGGCATAGTCTGGAAATGGGATCGGCTGGAAATGAAATCGGATGTCAATGAAATCGGCTGGAAAAGGGATTATCGGAAAATGGAATCAACTTGAAATAAAATCGGTTCGAAATTAAATTATTTTTAAATGTAATCGGCTGGAAATGTAATCAGCTAGAAATCAAAACCGTGTCTGAAAAAAAATCGGTTCGAAATTGACTCATTTTTAAATGGATTGGCTGGAAATGGAATCGACTGGGAATGGAATCGGCTGGACCTGATATTGGAAATGGAATGGGGACGGAATCGGCTTGTAATTGGATCGGTTGAAAATGGAATCACCTGGAATTAAAATAGGCCAAAATCGTTGGCAAATGAAGTCGGCTTAAAATAGAATCATCTGGAAATTGAATCGACTGGAAATGCAGTTGCAGTCAGCTGGAAAAGATCGACTGAAAACAAAATTTTCTAGAAATGGAATCGGTTGATAATGGAAATAGAAACGTTTGGCTGAACTGATTGGATATGGAATCGATCCGAAATGGAATTGAACGGAAACGGAAGTGAATGGAAATGAAATCGATTAGAAATTGAATCGATCGGATGTCAAATCGATTAGAAAATAAGGCGGTTAAAATTTAAATCAATTGGAAATGGAATTGATTGAAAATAGATGTGATTGGAAGTGGAAGCGGTTGGGACCTGGTTTGGACCGGAATCGATCAACAATTAAATGGGTTGAATGAAAGTTGGTTGAAATTAGAATCAATTGGGGATAGATTTGATCAAAAATGGAAACCATCAGAAAATGAATCGAATGGGAATGGAGGCAATTTTTCATTAAATCGGTTTGAAATGGAATCGGTTGGAAATGAAAGTGATTGAAAATATAGTCAGTTGGAAATTTAATCGATTGGAAACTAATTCGGCTGGAAATGGAAACCAATGGAAATTAAATCGGCTAAGAAAGGTTGGAAACAAATTCGAACGAAGTTAGAATCGGTTGAAAATAAAAGGCGATTGCTCGGAGATGGCAGCGGTTGGAAATGGTAAGAAATCGGTAAGAAATTAAATCGACTGGAAATCGAATCAGTTAGAAATTGGTAGAATAGAAATGGAGGTGGCTAAAAATGGAATCGAAAGAAAATGAAATTGGTTGAAATGAAGGCGGTTGGAAATGGGATTCGATTGAACGTGGAATGATCAGATATGGAACCGGTTGGAAACAGAATTGTTTAGAAATAAAATAGGTTGCAAATAGACGTGGTTGAAAATGGAATCGGCTTGCAAAGAATTCTGTTGGAAATGGAATTATGTGAAAGTGAAACGAAACAGTTGGAAATGAAATCGATTGGAAATGGAATCGGTTGGAAGTGGAATTGGCTTTAGAAAAATTTGTGAGATTTAAAATTTGTTGGAAATTGACCGATTGGAAATGAAATTGTTTAGAAATGGAATCGACCGAAAGTGTAATCGGTGGGACGTGGTTGAGATTGAGAATGGAATAGGTTGGAAGTAGAATCGAAATGAAATATATTCGGCTAGAAAAGAAATATATTGGAAATGGATTCGGTCGGAATTTGAATCGGCTGGAAATGGGATCGGTTAAAAATGGATTCCATCGGAAAAAATCGGTTGAAAATGGAAGCGGTTGAGTATTGAGGTGGTTGAAAATGGAATCAGTCAGAGATAGAATTGATGGGAAATGGATTCGGTCCGAAATGGTATTGATTGGACATGGAATCGGCTCGAAATGGAATCGATTGAAAATGGAATCGATCCGATGTTAAATCGATTAGAAATAAAAGCAGTCGAAGGTAGAATCAGTTGGAAATGCAACCGATTGGAAATAGAAGCGGTTTTCAATGAAATCGGTTGGAAATGGAAATGATCGAAAATTAAACCAGTTGAAAAATTAATCGATCGGAATTGAATTTGGTCGAGAATGTGAAGAATGGTAAAGAATGGAAATCAATTCGGCTTAGAAGGGAATCGGTTGGAATAGATCGAAATTGAAATAGGTTGAAAATAAAAGAAAGTTGAAACTGTAATCAGTTGGAAATGGGAACGCTCAGATAGTGAATCGGTTGAAAATGGAAACGGTTGGAAATAGAATTGGATGGGAATGAAATTGATTGGAAATGGAATCCATCGAAAATGTTAGAGTAGTAGTAGAAAAGAAGTAGAAAGTAGAAGAGAAATGAAGGTGACTAAAAATAGAATCGATCGGAAATGTAAGCGGTTGAAAATGGAATTGTTTGGAAATGGAATACTTCTGTAATGGATTGGAAATGAGATTGGTTCTGTAACCGACAAATAGTTACAAAATTGTATAATTCAGTAGAGAGAAAAACAATATAAATATTTAGCGATTTTCACCGCCTTGTTGTGCTTTTTGGAGCGGGTGAAGGTATTTGAACCCTACTACTCGGTACGGTGCCACCAAGGTGGGCGATATGACAGAACCAGGTTACTTAATGGTGGTGTGACAGAACGTCAGCCGAAAGAAAAGCGGATATGCCTTTCCAAGGTCCACCCGGAAAGTGGGGCAGAATGAAAGGAAGCGAACCTCGGGATCTAAAGTATTAAAACTAATCTTGATCGGAATTTCGAGTGATTGTTATAATTAGGCACGTCGACAAGTTGCTAGCCGTAGGGATTGATTCCCGCAAGAAGGCCAAAAGTGGATTTTTGTGAGATTTAGAGATCCGGGACCCTCGGACCTAACGCAACCACGCCGAGGTGTCGTGAGCTACGTTAGTCGGTATAGTGCTTTTCTCGTGCCTCTCTCTATCGCGGAGTTGCCGCCGCACAGACGCCACCACCGAGGCGAAGCCATCTTGGAGTAAATTCTACTCCGCCGCTCTACCTTGTGCAATAATAAGGACGAAACAAAACCTATTCCATATGTTCACAATTTCTAGCAATAAAATAAAGTTTTCCTAAGCACTGCGGTGAGGCGGCTGGAATCGGTAATTAAATACCTGTGGAAATGCTCATACAAAGAGAACTCTACATTGGCGGCGCCAGCCATTGATATTCGATGGACACCACTTGGTGCAAGCATGATGTCTTAGAGAACTATAGCGTGCTTGCGACGACTGGTGCCCCACCTCTCGCTGTGATAGTTGTACTTTAGCTTACGGATCGTTGATGCCGAGAAGAGGATCTATTCAATGAAAAATCACAATATGTGGCCTGCTAGACCATTTTATTCACTTCTAACATTTATGACCGTCTTTTTTGGGATTGGTCCCACTGTGCGGCGCCAGCAGTTCGATCGCCCGATACTGGTAAGCTCTACCGTCTTCATCACCTGTTCGCTGTGCACCGTGCCGTCGTTCTTCTTCGTCAAATTGATCGGAATAACTTTCTTTGCTTTAAACAATGGATACAAATCCATACGTAAACATAAAATACGCTTCTGTTGAGTATTGACACTTTTTGGAGTGAAATAATTTTTCGAAAAATGAGTGAAACGATGCGATTCTGCGTGAAAAACTCATGCGCGATGCTCTCTATGCAGAATCGCAAGCGAGTCAGCTCACGCATGAGGCTTCGGTGATTTGAGCATGATGATGAGCAATGGATTCGATTGGAGAAGGAATCTGTTGAAATAAAATCGACTAAATAATAAAATAAATTCGACCTTGAATGAAATGTGTAGAAAATGAAATCCGAAAAGGAATAGATTAGAAATGTAAGGGGTTGCAAGAAATCAATTAGAAATGCATTCGGTTGGAATTGAAATCAGCAGCAAAAGAATTGGTAAGATATGAAATTTGTTGTAAATTGAATCAGTTGGGAATAAAATCGGCTGGAAGTACAATCGGTTGGGAATAGAAGCAGCTAAAGTGGAATCGAACGGAAATGGAAATTATTTGGAAATTGAATCGGCTGGAAATGGAATAGGTTAGAAAAGGGAATCAGCTGGAAATGGAGTCGGCTAGAAATGATATCGCTAGGAATTTCATGGTTGGAAAAGAGAATAAATGGAAAGGGAAACGATCCGAAATGGAATTGGATGAAAACAAAATCGATTGGAAATCGGTTAGAAATAAAATCGGTTGAAAGTGGAACCGTTTTTTTTTATTAAACCGGTTGGAAATGGAAGCACTTGGAAATGAAACTGGGGGAATAGAATTGTTAAAAAATGGATTCGACTGGAAATTCAGAATGGAATTTGAAATGCAAGTTGAAATAAAATTCTTTATTGAATTTGAAAAAGATTTTGAACTTAAGTTGGAAATGTATTTTGTGGTGGAGTTCCTACAGGAATTAAAAATGAATTGCGGGATGGAATTTAAAATAAAGTTCGAAATGGAATATGAAAATAAAATTAGAACGAAAGAAAAGGCATTTGGTAAGGAATCCAAAAAAGTATTCATTTTGGATTCAAATCAAAATTGAAAAAGGTTTTGAATTGTTCAGAAGTTCAGAATAGAAATCGAACAGGGTTTCGACTTTGATTTAGAATGTGAAAAGGCATTCAAAATGGAATTTCTAATGGAATGCGAAACGAAATCTTTCAAAATTCGAAATAGAGTTCGTAGAAATCAAAATGAGGTTAAAATGGAACTAAAAATGGGTTTTGAGGTGGGATTCAAAATGGAATTCTAAAAGAATTTGAAATGGAATCCGAAACAAAATCGGATTTGAAATGAGATTCAAAACGGGCTTCAAAATGGATATTGCGACGGAATTCGAAATTCAATTCGATTTGCAATTCAAAATGGAGTTCGAAATAGAATAGGACAAATTGAACATATGATTAAGAACGAGGAAATATGAGCGGAAATAAACTTGAGGTGCGGCCAGAGTAGACGCGAAGTGCGAAGCGAAGCGTCTTCACGATTTAACAGCTCCTAATTTTTGATTTGCACCCTAAAGTGATCTACATATGTTGACATGAAGCCACGCCACTTGAAATGCATTCTGTATGTGTGTGCTCGTTCCCGCCATTAATCCGATAATCAATCAACGATAAAAGTTTGAAAATTTTCCAATCTAGTTCCAGTGCACTCATAATTACCATCCAGCTTGATTAGCCCGTCGGTTTCGCCTAACGAGTTTTTCGCCACACATCGATAGGAGCCGAAATCCGATGGACCCACGGATCGAATTTTCAGCTGCATATACTTGGTGTAGCCGGTGTTGCGAGACAGGGTTTCGAACTTATCGCCCGTTCGGGAAGTATCTGTGAATAAAAGAAAATTGGGAAAAATGAGTAATTTTTGTGAGAAAAAAAGGGCAACCCCTGCGTTGATGTTAATTAATTACATTGATCTAAACCCGCTCGATGAAGGTCCAGTTGCCATGCAGAAAGGACGCACGAGGAGGGTGTCTTTCCCGGTTCAATAAATCTAGAGCAAAACAAGCCAATTACGGTTGCGGTGCGATGTAGGAGATTGATTTACTGTAAATTACCTGTCCGGTTCCGTTTGCAGGGACCCCTCAAGTGAAAATACAACGAGGAAGAGGCTGCACCGAGGGCGAGTGCGGTTCGAACAAGGCCGTCAATTACTGTCCCTATTGGACGATGAGAGTGATTCTTCAACCAGGGCAGGGCTATTAATTGCAGGACATGATTGCTGGGCTGGATTGATGCCAAAAGTCTGCAGCACGGCGGCTCTCTGTGAACCGATTTGTGTTGTGTTGAGCTCGTTGAGTTCGTGAGTTTGCAATCAGTGGTGATGGCTTGAATTGGCCGTTAAGGGGTTATGGGGGCCGGAATTCGAACTTTAAAGCCATTAATTTCCAAGATCGTTTGCTCGTATGCACTCAGAAATTATTGCATTTCAAAATTTCAAAATCAATTCCCTCGACTAATTGTGTTCCTGAGTGTGCTGCTGCACATCAAATGCAATGCCTCCTATCGAAAATGGCTTTGAGCTGCCAAATTCCCCTAAAATTATCACAACATTGTTTACAGTACGGAAACATCCTTCCCAATCAATGTAACTGCAAATGAAGCCATCGTCGTCATGTTTTGCTTTCGTGCGTGCTGCCTTCCACACCCAGACCGACCAAAAATGGTCTTTTACTATGTGTCGTACACAGCCCACAGAACGTCGAGGTCAGCTATTGCCCGCATTTGGAATGGACGACGGGCAGGGGTTCTTCCGGTTCGAATCACGGCCTACGACGCCACCGTCAGACCGTAAAATGTTGATCCGTTTTAGTCGGAGATCAATCCCCATCCCGCGTCGACTACAATAACCGCGTGGAAAACGTTGTCCCATTGATGGTGGCACCCCGGCACACACTTTTTAGCGGCTGGAAAGCTCTGCTCGCCGAACACACGCGGCAGCGTTAAATGCACGAGTCTGAACCGGACAAGTGGGTGTGTTTTGTATGAAGAGGCATCGTACAATAAATAATTCTCGCGTGCATCTGCTTTCCGAGGAATTAATGTGGCACGGCATCCGGTGGTGGTGGGAATCGGGAAAATTGCCAGAAACAGATATTGAATCTGGAATTTGAATGCACGGCGCCAAGCGCACTGACCGCAACCAGCAACCAAGGTGTCGCGTTCACGTTTGCAGCGTGTCCTGTCAAACGCATGTGTTAACATTTGATTTTGCCGACTGGTGATGGTGTTTGATGCGCACATGACTGCAGTTGGTGTGGAAGCAACTCCGAAGGCTGCAGATTGAATTATCGCAGTTCCAGGATTTAAGTGAATTATGACAATCTGATTTACAGTGGAGTTGATATATTTCAGCTGAACTGATAATTGTTTTTGTTTTACTTCAGGAAATGTAAACCAATTTTACTGTATTATAATTTATATACATATTATAATAAATCTCTGTTTGATAAAGCAGCATAGAAAACAATTAATTGATGTAGGAAACGATTTAAATAGAAGCGTATAAAACATCGAATATCATTCCTTGTCGTGTTTCTGGACGAGCCGGACGTATTTTACTCCCGTGTCTCATCACGTGACGCGCTTTATACCGCTAGAGTTTTTTTCCCCCGTTTAGTATTCGGCGGGTTGTTTTTATATCGTTAAGTTGCCTACGCGAGTGTAAAGCTAGTTACAAGGTGATTTATCCAGCCGACTAGTTAAGGAAGCGAGCTGTTCTAGCGATGCTATTGCAGTCTCGTTAGTTTGGTTTTTTTTTTTTCATCAAGTGCTGCGACGACGATCAGTATCAATCAGCATCAGGTCGTCATCGACAACGCTACCTACTCGGGTAGGCAGCAAACAGGCTAAGTAAAAAGATTGTATCCCATTGTCTCTTTGCATTCGTTTAACTTTCATCCACGCACCAGTGGTGAAGCTTTTGTGTGCTCTGCCTGTCGTTAGGCAAGGGTGGCACCGTTGCATTAGAGTGGGACGAAACGCAAAAAGGTTGCCTGAATTATTATTAAAAACTTTGAATTTTTTTTTCTTCTTTTTTTTTGTGTGTGTGTTTGTTTTGTTATTATTATAATTAAAACCTATTAGTATTATTTTTTTTTCTCTTCTATTTTTTTTTGGGGGGGGATTTTGTATTACATTTCATGGACGAAGAAAACGGAGGCGAGACGCCTCCCAAAGACAATGTCGTTCGCACGCGATTCTACCAGGCTTCTTCGCCTGGGCCTTGGGTTGTTTACTTTCGGCAGAAAGTGAAAAGTATTGATTTCCTAGGAATCAAACGTGATTTGACGCGTCGTTTTCCGAAAACTGATTTTCATCAAATCAATCGGAACAAACTACGTGTAACCGCACCTACATACCAGGATGCAAATGCTATCGCAAAAGACCAGAACTATAATGTGGAATATTTGGTTTATGTGCCCTCGCGGGAGGTCGAGATTGAAGGCGTAATTAACGCAGCGAGCCTGACTTGTAAGGATGTGCTTGCAGGAAAAGGCCGTTTAAAGAATGCCCTGCAATCTACCGTGGATATTCTGGACTGCAAGGAATTGCATTCAGCAGCCATGGTAGATGGTAAAAAAGTATATTCGAAGTCAGGTTCGCTACGGGTAACGTTTGCCGGTTCGCTACTCCCAAAATATGTTTCCGGTGCGTCTTTTTGTACCCAGAGTTTTCAATTGTACCAACTGCAAACAGTTGGGGCACACTGCCGAGTTTTGCGACAACAAGCCCCGTTGTGGCAAATGTTTTGAAAGGCATAGGGAGGAGTCCTGCCAACAACAAGTTACAAAGTGCGCTTATTGTGGCATGGACCCTCCCCATGGTTTGCAAGAATGTCCGGTGTACAAAAAGCGCACCCAAAAAGTTAAGCGTTCATTAGTACAGCGCTCTAAGCAGTCGTATGCAGAAATGGTGAAGTCGCAAGACACATCCGCAACTGCCAACGCAACGGCTGCTATTTCAGCTGCCGTTCAAGTAAGTGATTTTATGATGTCATTTCCATAGACGAATCGGACTCTGACGTAGCCGATATGGATGATTCTGCGGAGGTACACGTACCCGAAAAGAGGAAGAAACTGTCTTCCCGGGATTGCGCCGTAAGAAAACAAAATCATCCCTAGAAGCTTGCCGAAATCTGATGGTAATGGGGGATTATTTAAAATTCCGAAGCAGCCTGTCTATACTGCTCCTTTTGACCCATGTTGCAGTAAAACATTCCCGCCATTGCCTAAAACTGATGTTACAAAGAAACATCAGGCAAGGAATATCTCTGAGCAGAAAACTGCTACTCACACTTCTAAGAAAAGAATCTCGTCCAAGCGAGGATTGATATCCTTTAAGGATCTTGTGGATCGTATTTTGAACTTGTTCAATATTCCGAATTCATTGAGGCCAATCATTGACCTCTTTATTCCAACAGTTGAAAGTTATCTGAAGCAATTGACTGTTTCATGGCCCCTTCTTGCAGGACTTGTATCTTTCGATGGATAATACGGCCATACAAGATACAATCACTGTGCTGCAGTGGAACTGTCATAGTCTGAAACATAAATTGGACGTGTTTAAATTTTTAATTCGCAACTCCGATTGCGATATATTTGCACTCTGTGAAACATGGCTTTCTTCTGAAGATGAAATCAACTTCCACGATTTTAACATTATTCGCCAAGATCGGAATGATCATTATGGTGGCGTTCTTTTGGGAATCAAAAATGTCACACTTTCTACAAAATTCCCATTCCGACTGTTAATGGTTTAGAAATCGTCGCTTGCCAAGTAAATGTAAAGAATAAAGACCTTTGCATAGCTTCAGTGTATATTCACCCAAATGCCTCACTTAATCGTCGGCATCTTTGGAGCGCAGTCTCTCTTTTATCATCCCCAGTTTTAATACTGGGTGATATGAATGCACATGGTATTGCATGGGGCGAAGCTAGAGACGATAACAGAGCGCCTATTTTCTATGATTTGTGCGACGATTTCAACTTGAATATTTTGAACACAGGCGAAGTAACTCGAATAGGACCTCAAGGTCAGGAAAGTCGAATAGATCTGTCTTTATGCTCTAATTCACTATCATTAGATTCCACGTGGAAGGTAATCCAAGATCCCCATGGTAGTGACCACATGCCGATAGTCACCACAATCAAAAGCGGCTATCAACGATCAGTGCCAGTTAATGTTCCTTTCGACCTCACGAAAAACATTGACTGGCAAAAATTTGCATCGGCGGTAAACATTGGTATTGAATCAACTGATATTCTTCCTCCACTGGATGAGTATCGATTCCTTACCGAATTGATTCATAAAAGCGCACTAGAAGCTCAGAAACGACGCGTTCCAAGTACATCTGTCATCAGAAGACCAGCCACTCCTGGATGGGATGATGAATGTACTAAGTTGTATTCCGAGAAATCTGATGCCTTCAAGGCTTTCCGTAAACACGGAAGGTCTGAGCTTTTCGAAGAGTATTTGAGGCTTGAAAGAAAGCTCAAAAATCTTCTCAAGGCTAAAAAACGTGGCTACTGGCGACTTTTTGTCGAGGGACTATCACGAGAAACCTCAATGTCAACACTTTGGAAAACGGCCCGCAACATGCGGAACCGCATATCCACCAGCGAGATTAAAGAATACTCCAATCGATGGATATTCAACTTCGCAAAAAAGGTCTGTCCAGATTCCGTACCAGCTGAACCGCTATTTCGAGAATCAACGCTTGATCCCGGTTCTTTGGGTGGACCATTCTCAATGTTGGAGCTATCTATATCTTTTCTTTCATTAAACAATTCTTCTCCGGGATGCGATAATATCAAATTCCAGATATCGCTAAAAGACGATTACTTGACCTGTACAACTGTTTCATGGAGTACAACTTCGTACCACCAGAATGGCGCCAGGTCAAAGTAATAGCTATTCAAAAGCCTGGGAAACCAGCGTCTAATCACAATTCATACCGACCGATTGCCATGCTATCATGCATGAGAAAATTATTGGAGAAAATGATCCTTTCAAGAGTCGACCATTGGGTCGAAGAAAATGCATTGCTTTCAAATACTCAGTTTGGATTTAGAAAAGGGAAAGGAACAAACGATTGTCTAGCGTTGCTTTCTTCAGATATACAACTAGCCTTTGCGCACAAGGAGCAGTTGGCTTCAGTATTCTTGGACATTAAGGGCGCTTTTGATTCAGTTTCCATAGAAGTATTGTCAGACAATCTGCACAAGTAATGGATTACCCGTTATTTTGAATAATTTCTTGTACAATTTGTTGTCAGAAAAACAAATGAACTTCACACTCGGCACTCTGACAACTTCCAGAAATAGCTACATGGGCCTTCCCCAAGGTTCATGTTTAAGTCCCTTGCTTTACAATTTCTATGTTAAAGATATTGACAATTGTTTGGAAGGACAATGCACGCTTAGACAACTTGCAGATGATGCCGTGATCTCCCTAAGAGGTTCATGTGCAGAAGTCCTGCAAAGACCATTGCAAAATTCCTAAATAACCTGACTGTTTGGGCCAGACATTCAGGGATCGAGTTTTCTCCGCAAAAATCTCAATTGGTTGTGTTTACTAAGAAGCGGTACCCTGCTCAACTGAAACTAAAGCTGTTGAAAGATGACATAAACCAATCTTTATCTTCTAAATACCTTGGGGTCTGGTTTGATTCTAAGTGTACCTGGAAGACCCATATTGATTATTTGTTAGAGAAATGCCGAAAAGGATCCATTTTCTCCGTTCTATCTCCGGAACATGGTGGGGCGCTCACCCGGAAGACCTCATCAAACTATATAAAACGACTATTCTCTCTGTTTTAGAGTATGGCTCTTTCTGCTTCCTCTCAGCAGCTGAGTGCCACCTAATCAAATTGGAACGAATTCAATATCGTTGTTTGCGTATTGCCCTTGGCTGCATGCATTCAACGCATAACATGAGCCTGGAGGTGCTTGCTGGAGTCACTTCTTTAAAGCACCGTTACTGGGAGCTCTCACTTAGAATACTGATCAAATGTGGAACAAGTAACACACTTGTATTAGAAAACTTCGATAATATGCTTGAACTGGCTCATCATTCAAGATACCTGCGAGTCTATCTCAACTACATATCGACAGATCTCTGTCTTCCATGTTATAATCCACCTCGAGTTCACTTCGTCAACGACAGTTCCTCAATTGAATACGATCTGTCCATGAAACATGCTATTCAAGGAATACCAGATCATCTTCGACAAATATCTATCCCTTCCATTTTTTCTGAAAAATATGAACATGTCAATTGCAATAACAGATATTTCACTGATGGTTCTCGCATTAACGGATCCACTGGCTTCGGTGTTTTCAACGTAAATTCAACCACCTTCCGAAAACTTCAAGAACCGTGTTCGGTTTATGTTGCTGAGCTGGCAGCAATTAATTTCGCTTTGGGGATAATTTCCGATCAGCCCGTAGACCATTATTTCATCTTCTCGGATAGTCTTAGTTCTATCGAGGCACTCCGGTCGATGAAACCTGTTAAGCACGCATCTTACTTTCTTACAACTGTAAGAGGGCAGATGCGTGATTTGGTCGAAAGATCATTTAAGATTACCTTTGTATGGGTCCCATCCCATTGCCTAATCTATGGCAATGAGAAGGCGGACTCGCTAGCAAAGGTGGGCGCACAGGAAGGTGAAGTTTATGATAGACAAATCTCGAACAACGAGTTTTTCCCATTAGTCCGTCAGAGTACTCTTCAAAATTGGCAAATGATTTGGTCACACAATGAACTTGGACGGTGGCTCTTTTCCATAGTTCCTAAAGTTTCTGCGCGAGCGTGGTTCAGAGGTGAGGACTTAAGCCGAGGCTTCATTCGCACGATGTCGAGACTTATGTCCAATCACTATTCACTAAACGCACACCTCTATAGAATAAACCTGGTTGATAGCAACCTATGTAGGTGTGGAGCCGGTTACGATGACATCGATCACGTAGTTTGGTATTGCTCGGAAAACGACGCCTCCAGAGAGCAACTATTGGATACCCTTGTGGCCTGAGGTAAACAACCCTACAGGGAAGTAAGAGGTGTTTTGGGGGATCGCGATGTGGTTTATATGCAGGCCATCTATGCCTTTCTTTGCTCGTCTGACATAAAAGTCTAATTCCCCTATCTTTTTTTTCTTTCTCGTTTTGTTTTTGTCTTATTGTTCTGTGTAATACGAAGCTATGGCCATCCGGAAGATGCTCCCTGACGAACCACAACTCGAGCCCGACGCTACGCCATACCGTTATTGACGTCAAATACCCGGATGAGCAGCTGCAATACCTCAAACCTAAATCCCAACCTAGTCCGTCCTGAAATTACGCAATCTAACCTTGAGTCGCCACGAGTATCTTGGTCTATACCCTTTTCCCTTACTAACTGTTGATAATAAGATGATATCGATTGTAAATATCATAAAGTCTCGGCTCCGTTAAGTGTTATACACGCCTGAGCCTGTCAAATAAACACAATAGATAAAAAAAAAAAAAAACATCGAATAATTATTTTTTATCAAATTGACTCACATTTGCTTCAATAAATCATTTTCTTTGATTTTTTTTTTAATTATTGGCATTGGATCTTATACTGGGACATTGCCGCCTCGTAACTAGGTTATTTATTGCAAGATTTCTAAGCCAAGTTACCATTTTTACATCCGTATATCATGAGGCTCACACGATGGCACTTTTATTCCCAGGATAGTCAAACAAATTTCCATCCACCGTCAGTCCAAACTTTGTAGCCGCGCATCTTACCGCACGACTAAGGAAGGCTCCGATTCCTTGATTTTACCAAGAACTGAAAACTAAACCTCAGTAGCTGGTGGGTATTAACCCATCAAGGCTCGTTGAACTCATGCTAGAAAATAATCTTCGTTTGCAACTACATAGTTGTATAAATATATATTTTCCATCAATTAACTATCTCATAACTTGCTTTAGAAACAAGAAAGTAGGAACAATTTAAATCCGCTGTTCTTGGAGATTCTCATCGACACTTGACATGCGATAAATCAACTTTCAATAGAACTGTTCCCAGTCGTAACCAAAACCACTTATTAAGTCCCATTTCAAACCAAATCTGTCAATATTGTGTCAGCGAAACTTCTTCGACCGAAATTATGCCCGATAGCTGCTGACCTCCAAAAAATGACAGAATTTTGCTTTCTTTCGTTTGATTTTTCTCAACTTTTCCTTCGTCACATTTCACAAGAAACTCACTGACCACGAAAAATGACAATTGTTTTCCATTAAACGACGATACTGTCACGGACGACTAAATTCGCTCGGCTGGAAAGCGACGCACACCAAATTTATTTAACTTTCACTTTAGCGCTCTTCCCGAGCATAGCCTCGGAACATAATGCTATCAAATCGTAATCCAATTTAGGATTTTTTATGGACTTATATCATGATCAGATATTCTTTTGTGCATAATAAAAAAAACATCAATTCAAATACACATTCTTGAGAAAATCGACATCAAAATGTGTTCATGGACTTAAAGAATTAGTTAACAACGTGTGCTTCGCAAAGTTCTTGCAGCTTTAATTTTTTACAGATGTAACTCTACACCCTCTACACAGTCTGAACGTTGCCTCGCAAAAAAAAGTGCAAGTTTTCTGCAACGAATTAAGTTTTCAATTTGCTAGCAAGCTTCGCTCGGGTCAGCCGCATTGAGACTCTGGAGCCCGCAGTTCATCGTTTATCATTTTTCTTTTCTTGTCGTTGTCTGTCGTCCATCTTGGCCGGAGTGACAAAACAACAATGGCCGGGAGAAGGAAAAAAAAAGTCACGAGGGACGACAACACCGGCGACGACGACGACGACGGTCTGTTTTGCAACCCTGTAAATCTGTATCCATGTCAGAGCGAAAACGTGACGAAATGGAAAACTTTTCCTTTGTCCACCACCGGTGAGTCGTCTTTTGATTTGGGGAGGGACGATCGCGGAGACGACGGCTTTTTGTTACACTCATTTGACTGCGTTTTGCGTATTATTATAGCACTTAGGAAGTTTTTTTGTGGTTCTGGTTGGCGAAATAAAAACGGTTTGATGTCAGCGAATTGTTATTGAAAACTTGAAGTGATTTTTTATGTTCTTTTGAGCAATTGTAAACCGATTCTTGAATTCTAATTAGATAATTATAATCCGGAGGCTAATTTAGTAACAACGGAATTGAAATTTGAGATTTATACAGTAGGGTATCGGCAGGTATTCCCGGCAGGCTGTTGCGATTCGGCACACCTCTCTAAAGCCGAAATTGCATCTTTAAGTGCAATTCCAATGGGATGCAACGTAAATTCTCGACTGAGCAAGCACGATAACGGACGCGTTTTGGTATAATAATGTTTCTATCTTTGCCTTGAATAGGGTTAAGGATGGACCCTACCGGCAATACCATCCGTAACCCTATTTAATACCCTAAATTGTTTTCAAATTTGTAAGTCTAAAGAAATAAGCTCTTTATGAAAAGAAGCTCGAAAGCCTCCTTTCAAAAGGTTCGGAAGCCTTCTTTCAAGGGGCTCAGAAGCCTCCTTTCAAGAGGCTCAGAATCCTCCTTTCAAGAGGCTCGGAAGCCTCCTTTCAAGAGGCTCGGAAGCCTCCTTTCAAGAGGCTCGGAAGCCTCCTTTCAAGAGGCTCAGGCCTCCTTTCAAGAGGCTCAGAAGCCTCCTTTCAAGAGGCTCAGAAGCCTCCTTTCAAGAGGCTCAGGCCTCCTTTCAAGAGGCCTGGAAGCCTCCTTTCAAGAGGCTCAGAAGCCTCCTTTCAAGAGGCCTCGAAGCCTCCTTTCAAGAGGCTCGGAGCCTCCTTTCAAGAGGCTCAGAAGCCTCCTTTCAAGAGGCTCAGAAGCCTCCTTTCAAGAGGCTCAGAAGCCTCCTTTCAAGAGGCTCAGAAGCCTCCTTTCAAGAGGCTCAGAAGCCTCCTTTCAAGAGGCCTCAGAAGCCTCCTTTCAAGAGGCTCAGAAGCCTCCTTTCAAGAGGCTCAGAAGCCTCCTTTCCAAGAGGCTCAGAAGCCTCCTTTCAAGAGGCCTGGAAGCCTCCTTTCAAGAGGCCTGGAAGCCTCCTTTCAAGAGGCTCAGAAGCCTCCTTTCAAGAGGCTCAGAAGCCTCCTTTCAAGAGGCCTCAAGCCTCCTTTCAAGAGGCCTGGAAGCCTCCTTTCAAGAGGCTCAGAAGCCTCCTTTTAAGAGGCCTCAGAGCCTCCTTTCAAGAGGCTCAGAGCCTTCTTTCAAGAGGCCTGGAAGCCTCCTTTCAAGAGGCTCAGAAGCCTCCTTTCAAGAGGCCTGGAAGCCTCCTTTCAAGAGGCTCAAGCCTCCTTTCAAGAGGCTCAGAAGCCTCCTTTCAAGAGGCTCAGAAGCCTCCTTTCAAGAGGCCTGGAAGCCTCCTTTCAAGAGGCCTGGAAGCCTCCTTTCAAGAGGCTCAGAAGCCTCCTTTCAAGAGGCTCAGAAGCCTCCTTTCAAGAGGCTCAGAAGCCTCCTTTAAGAGGCTCAGAAGCCTCCTTTCAAGAGGCCTCAAGCCTTCTTTCAAGAGGCTCAGGAAGCATCCTTTCAAGAGGCTCAAGCCTCCTTTCAAGAGGCCTCAGAAGCCTCCTTTCAAGAGGCCTCAGCCTCCTTTCAAGAGGCCTCGGAAGCCTCCTTTCAAGAGGCTCAGAAGCCTCCTTTCAAGAGGCTCCAGCCTCCTTTCAAGAGGCTCAAGCCTCCTTTCAAGAGGTTCGGAAGCCTCCTTTTAAGAGGCTCGGAAGCCTCCTTTCAAGAGGCTCGGAAGCCTTCTTTCAAGAGGCTCGGAAGCCTCCTTTCAAGAGGCTCGGAAGCCTCCTTTCAAGAGGCTCGGAAGCCTCCTTTCAAGAGGCTCGGAAGCCTCCTTTCAAGAAGCCCAGAAGCCTCCTTTCAAAAAGCCTAGAAGTCTCCTTTTGACCATTCGGACTGTACTGAATATGGCACATGCCCTTTGTGACACAAAGAACAAAAGATGTGTTTAGTCATCCGAGAATTCTCTGATGTAAGGCTTTAAAGTCTGCACGCGTGATCAAAGACCAGACACAGAGATTAGAATTCATGGACAATAAATAATAATTGTTTTCCGAGAAACCCCTGAAGTAGGTAAAGATATAGGTCAAAAGTCTAGCTTCGAATTAGACGTGAGAAATTCAGTACTAAAAATTATTTTTATTAAGAATAAACAGTTATATAACCAAAACAAGTAATGAGACAACTGGAGAAAGACACAGTAGAATAATTACACTTAATTTTATTTCGTTACATTATTCTTTCAAAGGGGGAAGGTGTAGTGGGCGCTTGTGAACCACTGTAAATTTTAAAACATAAACAAATCAAAACAACAAAACAAACCGAAAGGCCATCAGCCTCGACCCAGCCAATGTACAACAGAATTTAGTGTACACAATTAATCGTGTTTTTTGTTATTCATATAAATGTACAAAGGACTCTGACGGTCACACCACTTATGAGTGTTCAGTCCCAACAATACCTACAATATCTAACAAATGTTCCTTCCCGTGATTTTTGTGGAGACGCAGAGGTAAACATGGTCACTCAATAGCAAAAATCACCTAATATTGTTCCTTCATTGTGAAAATTAAACTAGTTCAGAAGTAGATGTTTTTCATTGTCACATCACGATTGGTTATTGGCTAAAAAAGGACAGTTGTCCAAAAAACCATTTTATCAATTATTTATTCAGACTTCATCTTACTAAGCGAACATTCGCAACATCATATTATTAAAGTCTCCAAACGATTTTTGAAGCAAGCAACACTCTAAAAAGTTAACGGACCTTGTACCGGTATGTACGGCTGTGTGTTTGCATATTAAATGTAGCATATTAATTATATCAGATCGGAATTTTAAAACTGATACCTGAAATTGCATCAAACAGATTTTCGATCCCCAAGTGGCTTTCAGCCGGCAGGTAACCATCGCAGTTGGAGAGCGACAGCGAAAGCGGTTGAATATTTTTCACTAATAAATTATTCCCTTTTTTTTTTGGACGCAGGCCTTTTTCGCATCCACTCGACGACGCGGAAATCTAACGGAGTGGATTTTGAGTTGTTGAAAAATAATTAAAAATAAATAACTTCATCAACACTCGAATCGTGGCGGTTGGTTGCCGCTGATCACGCTGCTATGGCAAATTGATGAATGTTGAATGTGCAGAAATTTTATGTCCACGCGTTTATTGGCGAGTCATCAATGCAATGGCAGGTGGGGCGACATGTCGGTGGAAAAAGCAGGTGAAATTCAATATGAAATAATAAACTACTTTTCGCTAAATTATTAACAGCCCAACCGACGACTATTTTTCTTGCATAATTCATTGTTCAGATAAAATTCTGACAGGTTCAATATCCAATTTAATTGCGATGGTCGTTCCCTTGGGTGATAAAATTCATGTCGATGTATTATTTCCAGATTAAATCATTAGATACATATCGAACAATCAAAACAAATAATAGACGAAGAAATATTCTTTTGGAATCCAACACCAAAATTATTCGAAAATCTTAAAAATAATGCACGATCGTATTCGTATTTATTCATTTTTTTTTGTTATTGATAAGATTAGAAGCACAACAGTTCCCCTTAAACCATTCCATGTGCTAAAATTGTACATTTTGAGCCAAATACAAGTTTTAAAGTTTCCGAATTTCCCTTGGAATAATGTCTCTACGACTGACTATAATGCGTTATTCGGGAGCTTATCGGATTTTATAGAACAGATAATCTGAACGGAAAGCGGGGAAATGCTATCTCTGCGTCTTGATTACCGGACAACAAAGGTAGAAACTCATCTGTTCCACTACTCGGCAAGCATCTGCCCTCCTGTACTGACTGGCTTTTTGGTAGAGAGCGTGCGTCATGTCAGCCACGCGACAATCCCGGTTCCACTTATTAGGCTTGGCAGCCAACAAGCAGAGCATTTATCGGATTACTACATTCTGTCATGTTCCTTGGCATCTACACACCGTTGCTATTCGTCGTTCCTATCCGCCACTAAATTCCTATTCCTACTGAATGCATCATCGCTTACCGGACGTTCAGCAGCGCCATGTGATCCCACTATCTTCGCGGTTGCTCATCCTGCTGTTGTTGACGGAGTGGATCTGATACGTTTTATGCCACACGTGGAATGGTTTTTGGGGGTGGGGTTGGGCAACGATTTCCGCTTTTGATGTCGTATATCAACATATTTCCCGTGTTCCGTGTGTTGGCGGTATTTATGCCAGAGATCGGAAACGCACAGCTGTGACGTGGGTTATGTATCCCCGCTATAAATGTGCAATGCATATATTTGTAGCTAGCAGAGGTAACAATCCGAAACGACAGCAAGAGAAACGCAAGATGAAAGAGAGAGATTTCAACGCGATGATATGTGAAGTGCACTTTGTTCTAAGCCTTTGTCGCCATTGTAGCATAGTGTCATTGAAACTGTCGTGAGAATGATATGATCGATGCCTCATCAGATTGCATAAGTGCCTATTTCTTATAGATCTCAATTGGATACTTGTTCAAGCTCTATTTAATAACTTTAGAATCTGTTGATTTCTTCCATTAATTTTGCTGATTTTTCGAAAATAATTAGTCATAGCTAGAAAATGAATTAACCATTTATTGTACCAACTGCCTCAACTTAAGAAGATTCGCTCCCTAAGTTCGTTTCATTTCTCATAATCATTATTAAATATTCCTCAACAAGTTTTTCATGAGGTGTTTCCAAATGGCAAATATTTCTTCAATTATTATCTCCGAATATTTTCATGTAACGTTTCATAAAATGGGTTTACACGGCAGGATCCATTAAACACATACAGTTTGTAAAAAAAGTTTATCCAATCTTTTTTCGATATTTTTGCGGACAACCATATATGGCTTCTTAGGTACTACTCAGCCGTTGAAATCTTTCTTATGAAGACAATTTAGTACGGATTGTGATGTCAGTTGATTGGAAAACTCGCTTTCAATCTGTTTCGTAATTTCCGCAGCTGATAGTCCCCGATCCAGCTCCGCCTTCTTCACGATAATTCTGTCATTTCGGCTAGCGTCTTTGAAGGACGGCCTCGATCACTTAGCCGGTGAGATAGAATCTTGATTTTTGTACATCTGCACAATCCGAGCGACCGTATCTTTGTGAAGCTGGACAATTTGGCAATATCACGGTATCTTTTGCCAGTTTTATGATGTTCAAATAGCAAATTTAGGATGCTGATCGAAATTTGGGTTTTTTTTGGCATTTTGCAACAAAGAAAAAAGTTGCAGAATACACACTAAAACACTGTAAAACACACTTAAATGGTAATATCCGTTTGGGGGTGGATAATCATTTTTTGCGTATTTTTCTACCCTTTTTAATAATTCGTCACAAAGGTCACTCCTGACGGAATCCAAGATTAAAAGTGCTCGCGTTTTCGGGGGCACACCACTCGATTCAGAGGCGGCGCACAACTGTCATTTTTGTTGATTTAGCTTTGCTGCGTCGCAGCATGCGTGAAATAATAAAAATGACAGTTGTGCATTGCTTCCGTATCGAGTGATGTGCCCCCGAAAACGCTAGCACTTTTAATCTTGGATTCCGTCAGGAGTGACCTTAAATCTCAAGCGAAGATGTAAACGCCGCATTTTCAATGGCAATTTTAAAAATAAACATAAATTGATAAACCATAGAGAATAGAGAAAAAATATTTAAATTTGTAGGGGGGTGGATAAACTTTTTTACATACTGTATACTCAGCATTGTTCAAAACTCGAGCTGCAACTGTTTTGAACGTCTTCCACTAGCCCTTGGGAAGCGTATTCGAGCCATTCATCGCAGTCAATTTTTTCCCGCAAGCGATCTGCAGTCATTCTGGTCCGGCTATTAAGGTGGGAAAGGTAACTCCCGTTACCGGCAAGTACAACAGTCAGAAGTCCATTTTATCGTCAAAAAGTTTTTCAGTTTTTTCAGCAAACATTACACCGTTTGCAAAATATACGTTGCGACAGGGCTGACAATAGTCATTCTCGTCGTAAAAAAAGGGAAAAAATATAGTCTTCGTCATAACATTACACGACGCAACGCCCATTCGTTTTCTTAGCAACACACGCCTACCACGAAGATAGGTACCCGAGTAGGAGCAACGACCTCAATAACAGAAATTGGTATGAAGTAGCCTTGCATAAGAGATAAAATACCAAAAAAATAATACCAAAAACTGATATTCATAATACCATTGGCGTAGCTAACAAAAAAATCTAGGGGGGGCTAACTAACATAATTTTATTTTTTAACAGTCAAAACACAGACAGTTATCGTTTTCGCCCGACGCTCAACTAAATTAATGTATATTTTTCAAAAGTTGGTCTACCAGTTTGCTATTTCAACTCATCTTCCGACGACTTGGATATAACAAACGATATTTATCATTAGCCCTGACCTCATAAGAAGTCATAGGAGTTGTATGAATTCGTTGAAGTTTTATTTACCTCCCTTGAAATCTGAAACTTTTGACGAACTTTACCAGATAAATAAGAAGAAAGAAATAGATACGATATGGCCATACTGTACTCTGTATTTGGTAATAACATTCTCGAATGGATTCTAATCATAATCCTTTCAGGAATGCGACGCATCTTTCAGGATTATGTTAGAAAGCCAGATATTATTTGTATATGGTCGGGGTTCTGCCAAATCGCACCAAGCGGCTTTTTGACTGACTTGTGATATTTTTTGTTCGTAAAAGGAAAACGTAAATAATTTCATATCAATTCATTCGTACAATTGTTGTAGGATACTCTCAGTTATGGGGTTGATGGACCGGAGACCTCTCTTTTTGACATTCGATGTTTTCAAAAATCAGGCGAGAATTATTCCAAGTTCAGAAACTTAATAAAGTGTAATAAACTTGCTGTAGTGTTTCGTACAGATACAATGAAAAAAATTCACTCTCTGTAGCAAAAATTCTAATCGGATTCTTGGTGGGGCTAAAGCCCCCCTAGCCCCCCTGTAGTTACGCCAATGCGATAATACTTGAGGCATAACATACATGGGTATTTCAATACCAAACGAATAATAAATGGTTATGCCTTTGGTATTTAAATGGAATTTAATGACAGAGTATGTTATGGCTCAAGTATTGTGCATATTAATTTTTGGTATTATCATTTTGGCATTTTACCTCTTATGCAGGGCTAGTTCATAACAGAGTATGGTATCAAAGACAGAATTAGATATTATTTAGCCAATTTCTCCTGCTCGGGTAGTCGTGCTGCCAAAAGTTATGACGATTTCCGTCGTCACTTCTTCACATAATTCATTGCGCATCACTATAGACTAGACTGGCCCAGTTTAGTATACGGAGAAAAAATGTTGTCGAATTCCACGGAGCACCCAGGATTGTGTCTTTGGGTGGGAAAATCAATCTCTCAAAATTTCAGCTCAATCACTTGTTGCATAAGCTGGCGCAATTGATTTGAAGTTTGTATGGGGATTTAAGCTAAAATATATAGGAAAATACACCGCCGTCACTCATTCGATCTGGAAATAGATTCTGACTGCTCGATTGAGCTCAGAATTGCAAAAACGGTAGTTGGTATGTTACAGAATAATTTCACAGAACGTTGCACGATGATTAAATGAAGTTTTACTTAGCTTTCGGCTGATTTATTAGGAGCTGAATTGTGTATTTTTGGATTTATTGGTCAAATCGTTTCAGCCAAAAACTATATAACAGTTCATTTAATCATCATACAATGTTCTGTGAGTTGTGGCGCCTGCCTAGGATATGGTGGGGTTTGACAGTAGGCCCTGTTAAACCTCTATAAAAAGCAGCATGTATCCGCAAGTAGGCTCCGCCATACACGGTTAGATGACTTTACCCATTAATGGGTAAAGTCATCTAACCGTGTAGCGACCGTGTGCCGCTCAAAGCGCACAAGCCCAAGTCCTGGTGTTAGGTGGGACGCTAAACAGCCCTGACACGACGGCCCTCCGACGAGACAGGAGGTTTGCGCAGGCCCAATAAGCCGCCTGGAAAACCAATAACTACGAACAATATAAGAGAAAATGCGACTCGATATAATCGGCAAAGACCTAGGCGACGAATAAAGGATCACGATTGGAAGCTTGGAACATGGAACTGCAAGTCGCTAGGCTTCGCAGGTTGCGACAGGATAATCTACGATGAATTACATCCCCGCAACTTCGACGTCGTGGCGCTGCAGGAGATTTGCTGGACAGGACAGAAAGTGTAGAAAAGCGGGCATCGGGCGGCTACCTTCTACCAAAGCTGAGGCACCACCAACGAGCTGGGAACCGGCTTCATAGTGCTGGGTAAGATGCGCCAACGCGAGATTGGGTGGCAGCCAATCAACGCAAGGATGTGCAAGCTGAGGATTAAAGGCCGTTTCTTCAACTATAGCATCATCAACGTGCACTGCCCACACGAAGGGAGACCCGACGACGAGAAAGAAGCGTTCTACGCACAGCTGGAGCAGACATACGATGGATGCCCACTGCGGGACGTCAAAATCGTCATCGATGACATGAACGCGCAGGTAGGAAGGGAGGAAATGTATAGACCGGTCATCGGACCGGATAGTCTGCACAACGTATTGAATGACAACGGCCAACGATGCATAAACTTCGCAGCCTCCCGCGGAATGGTAGTCCGAAGCACCTTCTTTCCCCGCAAAACTATCCACAAGGCCACATGGAGATCACCTAACCAAGAAACGGAAAATCAAATCGACCACGTTCTAATCGACGGTTAATTCTTCTCCGACATCACGAACGTACGCACTTACCGCAGTGCGAATATTGAATCCGACCACTACCTCGTTGCAGTATGCCTGCGCTCAAAACTCTCGTATTTAAAATGGTCTATCTGACAAACAGTCTAAGAACAACACGCGTCGAAGTCGGACGCCGCGGCTTAACATTGGGCGGCTAAAAAACGGTAGACTAGCCCAAGAATACGCGCAGCAGCTGGAAGTGGCACTCCCAACGGAAGAGCAGCTAGGCGCAGCGTCTCTTGAAGATGGCTGGAGAGATATTCGATCCGCCATTGGTAGCACCGCAACCGCTGCACTTGGCACGGTGCCCCCGGATCAGAGAAACGATTGGTATGACGGCGAATGTGAGCAGTTAGTAGAAGAGAAGAATGCAGCATGGGCGAGATTGCTGCAACACCGCACGAAGGCGAACGAGGCACAATATTAACAGGCGCGGAACAGACAAAACTCGATTTTCCGGAGGAAAAAGCGTCAGCAGGAAGATCGAGACCGTGAAGAGACGAAGCGACTGTACCGCGCTAATAAATAACACACGAAAGTTCTATGAGAAGTTGAACCGTTCACGTAAGGGCCACGTGCCACAGCCTGATATGTGTAAGGACATAAACGGGAACCTTCTTACGAACGAGCGTGAGGTGATCCAAAGAAGGCGGCAGCACTACGAAGAACACCTGAATGGCGATGTGGCAGACGAAGATGGCGGTATGGTGATGGACCTGGGAGAACGAGCGCAGGACATAATTCTACCGGCTCCGAATCTCCAGGAAATCCAGGAGGAGATTGGCCGGCTGAAGAACAACAAAGCCTCTGGGGTTGACCAACTACCAGGAGAGCTATTTCAACACGGTGGTGAGGCACTGGCTAGAGCGCTGCACTGGGTCATTACTAAGATTTGGGAGGAGGAAGTTTTGCCGCAGGAGTGGATGGAAGCCCGACTAGAAGAGCATAACAGAAACTGAACACAATTTTAACATATTGAGATATTTATAACTTATTTTGATACAATTTTGTTCTTAGCAGCATTATCTTTCAAATGTTGTAACAGGATTTCATCATAATATGATTTTAAAAAAAAATGCTTAACACTGAATTGCCCATCAGTAGGCAATTAAAATAGATGTAGCAAAGTCCTCCAGCCACACCCGACTAGAAGGTCATATTAAAATTATATCATCATATGTTATTATGTTATACAAAATTTTTATAACAAAATTTGTTAGAAATATGGTGCAGGATGTTGTTAAAATATCTAAATTTCTATCAAAAATTACACTACTCGAAACAAAAAACTATCAAATTTTGTTACAATTTTATCATAAAATAACATATTTTATTAGAAATTTATAACAAAATCAGATACAAAATATGTTTTTTACTGTGTTACAGGTAGTGATAGATCTCCAGATTGTGATCAACATTCAGAAATATTAGTTTTTTTCTGAACAAGAATATTTTTCATGAACATGAAACTAAGAACATTTCAAATTAGACAACTTTTTCAAATTATATCAGCGTTTGTGATATCTATTAAAGGAGTTTTTGCTACATCTATTTGATTGCCTACTGTTGGGCAATTCGGTATTAAGCATTTTTTAAATCTTATTATGTTAAAATCCTGTTACAACATTTGAAATATAATGGCTACTAAGAACAAAATTGTATCAAAATAAGTTATAAAGATCACAATATGTTAAATTTGTGTTAAGTTTTAGTTAGGCTCTTCTAGTCTAGTTATCACAATGCTGATATAATTTGAAAAGGTTGCCTTTATTGCAATGTTGTTAGTTTCATGTTCTCGAAAAATATTCTTGTACATATAAAAATAAAAATTTCTGATTGTTGATCACACTCTGGAGACCTATCACGACCTGTAAAAAATTCCAACTGCACATAAACAATATATTTTGTATCTGATTCTGTTATAAATGTTTATCAAAATTTGTTATTTTTATGATAAAATTGTAACAAAATTTGATAGTTTTTTGTTTCCAGTAGTGTGATTTTTGATAGAAATTTAGATATTTTAACAACATCCTGCACCATGTTTCTAACAAATTTTGTTATTAAAATTTAGCATAACATAATAACATAGGTTGATATAATTTTGATATGACCTTCTAGTCGGGAGGTGTCGTGTGTTCTATCTACAAAAAGGGCGATAAGCTGAATTGTAGCAACTACCGCGCAATCACATTGCTGAACGCCGCCTATAAGGTACTCTCCCAAATTTTATGCCGTCGACTAGCACCAATTGCAAGAGAGTTCGTGAGGCAGTACCAGGCGGGTTTTATGGGCGAACGCTGCACCACGGACCAGGTGTTCGCCATTCACAAAGTACTGCTGAAATGCCTTTGAAGTTTATGAAAGTGCCCACAAATCATTTATTCATAAACTTCAAAGTCGCATAAGATACAATCGATCGGGACCAGCTATGGCAGGTTATGCACGAACATGGATTTCCGGATAAACTGACACGGTTGATCAAAGCGACGATGGATCGGGTGATGTGCGTAGTTCGAGTTTCAGGGGCATTATCGAGTCCCTTCGAAACCCGCAGAGGGTTACAGCAAGGTGATGGTCTTTCGTGTCTGCTATTCAAAATCGCTTTGGAAGGGGAAATACGAAGAGCAGGGATTAACAAGAGTGGTACAATTTTCAATAAGTCCGTCCAGCTATTTGGCTTCGCCGACGACATAGATCTTATGGCACGTAACTTTGAGAAGATGGAGGAAGCCTACATCATACTGAAGAGGGAAGCCAAGCGGATCGGACTAGTCATCAACACGTCGAAGACGAAGTACATGATAGGAAGAGGTTCAAGAGAAGACAATGTGAGCCACCCACCGCGAGTTTGCATCGGTGGTGACGAAATCGAGGTGGTAGAAGAATTTGTGTACTTGGGCTCACTGGTAACTGAGGAAAATGATACCAGCAGAGAAATTCGGAGACGCATAGTGGCTGGAAATCGTACGTACTTTGGACTCCGCAAGACTCTCCGATCGAATAGAGTTCGCCGCCGTACCAAACTGACAATCTACAAAACGCTCATTAGACCGGTAGTCCTCTACGGGCACGAGACCTGGACGATGCTCGTGGAGGACCAACGCGCACTCGGAGTTTTCGAAAAGAAAGTGTTGCGTACCATCTATGGTGGGGTGCAGATGGCGGACGGTACGTGGAGGAGGCGAATGAACCACGAGTTCCATCAGCTGTTGGGAGAACCATCCATCGTTCACACCGCGAAAATCGGACGACTGCGGTGGGCCGAGCACGTAGCCAGAATGTCGGACAATAAACCGGAGAAACTGGTTCTCGACAACGATCCGACGGGCACAAGAAGGCGAGGTGCGCAGCGGGCAAGGTGGATCGATCAGGTGGAAGATGACTTGCGGACCCTCCGTAGACTGCGTGGTTGGCGAAGTGTAGCCATGGACCGAGCCGAATGGAGAAGACTCTCATATACCGCACAGGCCACTTCGGCCTTAGTCTGAATAAATAAATAATAAATAATGTTCTGTGAAATTGTTCTATCGCATACCAACTGCCGTTTTTGCAATTCTGAGCTCAATCGATCAGAATCTATATTCAGATCGAATGAGTGACGGAGGTGTATTTTCTTATATATTTTAGCTGAAATCCCCATACAAACTTAAAATTAATTGCGCCAGCTTATGCAACAAGTGATTGAGCTGAAATTTTAAGAGATTGACTTTCTCACCCAAAGACACAATCCTGGGGGGTGGCCCGTGGAATTCGACAACTTTTTGTTTCCTGGGCCGGTCTACTATAGACGGATTGATTAAAAACATAATGACGTCTTAAATAAACAAACAGTAGGACCTTTGGTAACGTAACTGTATCGATAACATTTATAATGCCTTCATACGTTATTTCAAATTCGTTATGACAAAGGATTAATAAAAATCTTCGCAGGGCAGCTGTTGTTTGAAGAATAATCGTATGAAGTCTTCGTTCTTCGATGTCGTCATGACGCACGACGAAAGCGCGTCATCGACGATGCGTCGAGTAGCAATGAAGACACTACAACTCGTCGCTACATTGGCATTTCGTGCAGCGACGATGACTATTGTCAGCCCTACATTGAGGAAGTTTTTAAAGGAGAGTCCAAGCTTTTTCATGCTCGGGACCTGTTGATATTCGGATGTTCAACCAGATCTTGGAAAATCCAAACACTATCGGGTCGATCACTGGCGCGGTACCAAAGGTGGTAAGGAATCCAACACCGTATGAAAAATGTCACTTTGAAACCGAAAACCTTCGGAAGTACAAAGAGTTGGGGACGGAGCATAAAAAGGAGAACGACCTAAGACGAAGACGAGAATCGAAATTGGCAAACGAACTGAAACAGTTGGAAATTCAGAAGCGAGAGGATCAGCAAAGTCAGCGAGTACGAGAAGCTGATTTGAAAGCACAGCTGCAGCAGCGGAAATGCGATCAAGTGCATATCGAGGAACAGAAGCTACGAGAGTTTGCCAAGATGCAGGACGAACTGCAGCGGCTGCGAGAAATCGAGCAACAGTTCCTGAAGCAGATATCCTTCAATTCCCAGCAACAACAAACTAAAGAACACGTTGGTGTAGGGGAGAACGGTCCATCATTGAGCTCCATTCGAAAAATTTAGCAAAATCCCTTCATATTCACGCAAATTTAACTATTTGCTATTCTTCCACCACATCCGTAAGATTGTAGTTCAATCCATTAAGAAATAACAAACAACCATGCGTTCACCATCATTTTACATGCAATTGAGTCATTTTAGACCACCATTCGGGCGTTTTGCCCCAGGCATATTTTTAAAACATTTTTTAAATGCCTTAGAAAGTCATGAAAACCTTATTGTTTTGAATAGAAGATCATTGTGAAATGTAGCTGGGTTTGTAAATTTTGCATCTATACGTTAAAATGGTTGGATATTTTTGTTTATATTGGCGAAAACATCGAAAAAGCTTAAGGGGTGCATTTTGGACCGTTCTCCCCTACTTGAATCCATCCCAGATGGGCTCCCTCAAGGAATTCACCAGCACCCCGCCCCGATGGTCAGCGAACAGCCACCGGCAAGACATGGAATAAAATGAGTACCGACTCTATGCCGTTTTGTACCGTTTTGTGCCTGTGTGAGTTTGGAGACTATATGGGCAAGATTGTGTCCGCAACCAGCAGCGTGACTTACTTCAACACATTCCAACAGGAGCCATTGAAGGAAACCAGAATTAAAGAAAAGGCAGCATACGTGAACGCACATACAACTTCACACGAAGGCGTAGGCGAATACGGTGGAAACACATCCAGTGAATGGAGAACTTCATCCAAACGTGCAAAGCGCTTCGACAAGCAGGTCGTCATCAGCAAGGTGTGTCCTGCATGTGAAACGAGAAATCATCAGGCAACAGGATGTACAACCGTTAAGAGATTTTCGATGGATGATCGCTGGAAAGTAGTAGGGTAAAACGGTATAATGCGCCCCATCTGGCCAAAACGCCCCACTTTGATTTCTAGAAAACTATAACTAACTAAGGGTCAAAATCTGTTGGTACCTATACATATTTGTAAAACCATCATCCTATGTGAAGATGGGAGTATTTTTTTATTACGTTATAAAAATAATAGAAAAATACAAAAAGTTACAGTTTTGATGTAACTTTCAGTGTTTGTTTGTTCAACATTCTGTAGCGACGCTAGCATACTGTCCGCAAAACTTGCACTGGAACACTCAGTTGGGCAACCAAATAACTTTTCTCAGTGGTTAATATGATATAAAATTGCTTCCATCTTCAAAAATGTAACGTTTTTCAAAAATATATTTCACTGGTCAAAACGCCTCAGTGTAGGCAGGACGATATGCTCTTACCAACTGGACACAAGCGCGGCGAGCTTGCAGCAGTTGTTACAACATTATATGGAAACTATTGAAATGTAATTCCAACCTGCTTTAATGGACTTTCGTTGGTTTTTTAATGTCAAGCACATAAGGATTTGTAACCTTTTTATTATGGGATTGATAAAATACTAATGAAGGGATGTGCTATGAAACGTCTTTGGTTAAGGTGGGACGTATTGCACAGGAACTTTTTGAAATCCATTTTCTCACGACTTTTCAAAAAAACTTTGCAGGTAAATTTCGATATAACGTACATATAGATTTCAAGTTTGTACGTTATATCGAATTGTACGTTATATCGAAGCATGAGTAATCATCCTTATTTTACAGTACTTAAATGTTGTACTATCATGTACTTTATGGGCGAATATTATTTTTTTATAATATCAGCTAGCAGTGTGAAACAGCTTTTCTTGTGAACAATTCCTACAAACTTGTTCGTTGCTCTGAAAAATGACCCGAAGAATTGTATTCGTCATTTTATTTCCATATAAAGTACATGAAATAAAATGCTAAGAGGCACTGGAAACATTAGGCTTTCCTTTCGTTGCACCGTTTATTTCATTTATTGAGTATCCGCGATCTTTAGTGGATTTAAACTAGGACAAGGACACGGTGTAGCACGTGGCTCGCCAAATTGAATATTGTCATAGATATTTAATTATACACGCCAACAATATTCAGAAAAAAATCTGATATCAGGGTTATTTTGATCAATTTTATTCGAAAGCCCCCCTTTCTAAAGAAGGGAGGGGTCTCAAACCATCTTAAAAACCGTCCCTGGCCCCAAAAACCTACGCATACAAATTTTCACGCCGATCGGTTCAGTAGTTTCCGAGTCTATAAGGTTCAGACAGACAGAAATTCATTTTTATGTATATAGATTTCCGATGGAATTTCTAGAGAAGTTCCTGAATAAAAGTCTGGAGAATTTTATGATCTTTTCATCGGGAATTCCTTTGATAATTTTTTCAGAGATTCCTTTAGGAATTCTTTTCTTCAATTAAACCATACAAAATACCTGAATTCTATCCGATATTTTGTTGGATGTATTCTTCCAGAAATTTTAATACTTCCTTGAAGGTATTTTCAACAGAATGTTTGAAGGAATTTTTGATGGAATTTTCAACGAAAAAGTCAAAGATTTCCTAAAGGGATTTTTCAAGAAATTCCAAACGGCATTTCCAAACTATTTCTCAAAGGAATGCCTAGAAAATCAAAAGAATTCTCCGAAGGATTTTCCGCTGGTATTACCAAAAAACATCCTAAAGGAATTTCCTCAGAAATGTTTAAAGAAATTTTGGAAATTCTGAAGAAAACTCCAGAGGAATTACCGAAAAAAATTCTGAAAGAGTTAATTTCCTGCAGAAAGATCTGAAAGATTTGCTGGAGTACGTTCTAAATGAATTTCTGGAGGACTTTTTAGAAAATCTCGATTTTTTATTTTATTTTTATTAACGTCTTTTTTTAATTTAGAAATTAAGTTCGACGCTAACAGGAATTTCTGAAGAAATTTCTTAAGGTATTTGCGAAAGAATCTCCTTAGGTATTTCCGGTGGATTCCTGGAGGAACTCTTAAACAAATTCCTAAAAAAAATCTAATGCAACTTCCCAAGAAATTCCTAAGCAAATTTTCAAAACCTTAATAATTTTCCGAAGAAATTTGTAAAGTAATTCCAGAACGAATCCCCACATACATTTTTGAAGAAATATCTGAAAGAATTTTCAAAATATTTTCCGTTAATCTTTCTAATGGAGCTTCGGTATTTCCGGATAATGCTTAAAAGGAATTCGTGAATATATTTCTAAATGAATGATTCGAAAAATTTCCTAAAGAATTCCAGGAAGAAGTTTTGAATTCCGAATGGACTCATGAGGTAGATTCTGAAGTAATTCTAAAAATTCATTCTTTTCGAAGAAACATTGAGGAGGAATTTGAAAATAATTTTTAGATTTATTTCCGAAGTTGTTTCCGGAGGATTTTTCAAAGAAATCCCAGCTAGTTAACCTGTATTTAGAGCCTTCCTCACAACGCTGGACCACCATTTGCTTCCTCTTCTTTCTTCCTTCCTTCTGTGGCTGTGCAGGCTTACCGGTGGTATCGCCGGGGTGGCTTGGAGATCTTCCTTGCTTCTTGCTTCATTGCAACTCTACGAAGGGCGATCGACTATCAGCGGAAACAATGCCGGATTAGGCCGACTACGGAACCAGGGAATTACGGCGGTTCTTGCTGGGGGGTTAACTTCCAACTTTGTAACTTTGTAACATCCGTTTGCTTCAAAATACTTTGGAATAGTGACCGCATCCCAGGGAACTCCTTTTCAGGTCATTGCCCTCGTCTCATAGTGTGATAGCTTTCTTCTACATTGATAAAACAGGTTCGCGTAACAGTCCTCGTCTGGTCAAGAGGTTCCGAAAGAATGAATTTATTTCAATCATCTTACATCTAGGAAACTTAAACTCTACACAGTTAATTAATGGGTGGTAACCTAACTGGCTATTCTGTAAATTGCAGTCAACCAATCGCGTAGCTTTGTTAAGTGTATTAGTGTAAAGTGTATTGCCGAAAAGATAAACGAAAGAATTCAGGCCATCTGTTTTGTGTGTCAATATCGTTTGACTGTTTTGTTTCTTTGCTGCTTTACGGAAATGAAGCATGTGGTAAACATAAATTATACTGTTAGCATTTTTGGTGGTCCGTGTTTGGAAAACGTTTTTACTTGTGAGTTTCTGCTTTACTAGTGGATATGCATACAATGTGTTGCTTAATGCTTGGGTGTTCTGGAAGGTTTTATTTTACAGGTCATAAATTAGAAAACTGAGATTTAAGGATGACATTTGAATTAGGTTGACAATTGCTAAAGATTTTATATTACAATAGTATCGACTTGTCATAAGACGAGTTAATACAATCCCATTGAATTCCACCACTTAATTGTATCTTGACAGATACGTATTTCGACCTCAACAGTAAGGCCGTCTTCAGTGTCTCGTACTTGACTTGACTAGTATCGACCCAATTACGCCACCCTTTAATGGCTACTTAACGAAGGTACTTCTGGCTCTCTGGTGTTGGGTTGGAGGACTATGGTGAGTGGTTGGATGATGTCTTATAGGGTGGTGGAGGCTAATCATGCCCTGCTCTACTACAGTTGCTAAAGTTTTACCTGCCATTCACAAACCATTAACGCATTAGACTACATTTTCAAGAATTTCTCGGAAACACTCATCACATAACATAACCAAAACTTACAAATTCGTTTATAAATTTCCCAGGAGTTTCTTTTATTCTAGAATGTTTTGTGAAATTCCTGGGAGAATTTCTAAAAGTGTTGCTCAAGGAGTTTCCGAAAGAATTCTTGCAGGAATTTCCGGAGGTCTTAGGATTTTCTTGAAAGAAATTAAAGAAAGAATTCGATGTGAAAGTATTGACCTAATGGCTAAGGGAAATTCCGAAGGAATTCCTGGAAGAATTTTCGAAGGAATTATTGGATTTATTTCTGGATGATGTTTTGAAAAAATCCCTCCGGGAATCGCCGAATACATTCCTGGGGTAATTTTCAAAGGAATTTTTGGAGCCATTTGAGAATAAATTACAATTCCAGAAGGTATTCTGGAAGGAGTTCCTGAAGGAACTTCCAAAGGAGTTCCTGTAGAAATCTAGGAATTTATTCGCAAATTCTATTTCGAGTTCCTTCCTTAATACCTTCAGGCTTGAAAATATATTCAGGAAACTCCTTCGGAGATTCTTTTAGGAATTCCTTCAAAAATACCATTGAATATTCTTTGAAATTTTCGAATTCGTTTCTAAAATTTATTCAGTTTTTTTAATCTCTTCATGAATTCAGATTTTTTTAAAGAATTAATTCGGAGATTCTTTTTGAAACTCTTTTAGAATTTCCTACGGGAATTGCTCTACAAAATTCGCCAGAAACTATTTTGGGAGCTCCTTCAGGAATTTCCTCTAAGATTAATTTGAAATAATCTGGTACACATTTCAAGCCTGGATCTACAATATCATTACTTTACTCAAGATAAGCTGGATAAGACCTGAAAACAACCCGCCATCAATTCTGACTTTGACTAATATCAACTAGACATTTGTCCATAGAATATGCCTAAAACCTCATTAACTCAATATCATCCAATACCTCGGGAGAATTCTGAGGATAGTGCAAAGCGGGGAAAACAGTAATTAATGCCTCTAGTTGATAAAATTAGAATCCATACAACAATGCCATCCCTACATTAATGATCATAACAATTTAGTAAATTATTTTGTAATAACTACCCAAATAAAAATTATTTTTCAAAAGTGTACGTTATAACGGGAAAAAATGTACGCTATATCGAGTGACGTTATATCGAGTGTACGTTATATCGGGGGTACGTTATATCAAAGATTACCTGTATTACGTGTTATTTGTAATATATTTATATGACTCAAGGGTAAAAATCCGTTCCCGGAAATGAGAAAATAATTCATGATTTAATGAATCCAACGTGTTTTCATTTTATGAAAATACACCATGAATATAAATCATGATTTCATGATTTATTTTCGCGTAACGCAACCAATGCGTTACGATTTGGTTGTTGAGATCGAAAAATAAAAAAAAAGTTCAACAGGAGGTTTGAACTCGAGTACCCCGATTGAGAGTCCGGCGTGCTACCTTTCAGACGTTCTCACTTCTTGGGAAGGGAGTGTTCGAACTGGTTATGCGTTTTGTCGACTGTTGAAAGGGCATAGTACCATGAATAGAGGTGTGCGCCGCCGCACCACGCCGCCGCCGCCGACAGTTTTTGGCACGCCGCCGCCGCCGGCATTTTTGCATCGGCGCGCCGCCGTTTAAAATTTTGTCACGCCGCTGATCTATATTTTTCCACGCCGATTCAAATTTGAAGAAGTCCGCAGAATTTTCCGTGGAAATTTCGAAGATTCAGTCGAATTATTGGATCCATCACGTTGGAGCCCCAGAAAATTTTTCGTGAAAATACCAATGATTTCCTTGAGAATTACCGTTGAAATTCCAAAAACCTCTCCGTAAAAACTCCGAAAAACTGTGAGTGGAAATTCCGAAGAATTTCTCGCCGAAATAGAATTTTTGTCGTATGGCAGAAAGTAATTTGGCCGAAAGCCACAAGGCCGAATATGTAGTTTGACCAAGCACATCATTTGACCGAAGTCCATCTAGCCCAAAGTTATTTGGTCGAAAATGTTATTTGGTCGACGACCCTTTCCTGTTTTAAATGTTTTCCAATGGAACTTTCGAAAAATTTCTTATGGACAACACAAAGAACCTCCCGTAGAAATCCAAAATCCTTCCGGAAATTTCGAAATTGAAACTTCGAAAATTTCACCTGCAAATTCTGAATTTTAGTGGAACAAGGTGTCTACTTAATTTTTTCCAAATTTTTCCAGTTTTTTTTTTCAGGCTTACTCTACATTAATTTTGAGGTAAAAACAAACGTGCCATATACAGATTTTTGCAGCAAGATAATCAATTCAAACAAGTCAAACGAAACACGTTTTCAAAAGAAATTATTCGTGGCCTTCACTACATTTTTGCTCGTCATCTTTTTCTTCTTATTGGCAGAGGTTGCATACTCCACTAGCACATTGCCGCCTAGCAGTTAAGTGTTAATTGAGCACTTCCACTGTTGTTGAATGTGCGGTTTATCTAAGCCGGGTTACCATTTTTTATTCATATATCGTGAGGCCAACACGATGATACATTTATATGCCCAGGGAGGAAAAAAATCCAACCCGAAAATTTCCTAGACCTGATCGGAAATCGAACCCAGCCACCTTCTGCATGGTTTTGCTTTATGGCCCTGATTCGTAAATTAGTTCATCCAGAAATTGCTTCAATCATTCACTCAAAAATTCCTTCAGGTATTCCTTCGAAAATTGCTCCAGGAAATGAAATTGGAAATTCCTTCAAAGAGACATTCTAAGAATTGTTTCGAAATAATTTCCCTCAGGCGTTCCTTCGGAACTTCCTCTAGAATTCCATAAAAAAAATTCCTTTAAGTATCCTTCGTAAAATACTTTGGAGATTTTTGCAGATATTCTTTTAAAATTTCTTCGAAAATTCGATCGATTTTAATTAGTAATTTCCTTAGAGGAACTTTAGTAAACTTCTTCAAGAATCGTTCCGGAAATTTGTTTGGGACTTTCTTCGGGAATTGCTTCAGAACTTCGTACGGATATTCCTTCAGAAAATCATTTGACGATTCCCTTGTAAATTCTTTTAGGAGTAGCTTTTAGCACATTCCTCGGAAATTTTAGTGTCTTTATTAATGAAATTTTCAGCCCACGGCTAGCTCATATCAGATTCCTCGGAAATGTTTTAAGGAATTCTTTTAGAATTTCGTTCGGAAATACAGATGATGAAAAAGTATAAAACTGCTAATACAAATTCTTCTTCTACAATTTCCTTTGAACATTCGGAAATTCTTTTAAATTTTCAATAGAAATTGGTTTCTAAATTCCTTCGGGAATCTATTCATATTTGAGAATTAGTTCGAGAATACCTTTAGAAATCCTTTTGAAAATTCTTCTGGGAATTCCTTGGAAAATCCATTCGATATTCCACCGGAAATTCCTTCAGCAGAAATCCTTCACAATTTCCTTTAGATTTTTTTTCTTGAAAATCTCTTCATGTTATATCGCGGGAATTCTTTGAAGAATCCTTTCGGAAATTCCTCCTGAATTACCTTTAGAAATTCCTCCAGGAATTCATTCGGGGACTCATCTTGGAAATTCCCCCAAAAATAATTTAGAAAATTACGTTTATAATTCCTAGGACATGTGATTCCTTTGTAAAACCATCTAAAAATTGATCCAGAAATTCCTCCGATAGATCTTCCAGGAACTGCCTTGAAATCCTTAATTATTACATATTTTTTAATACATTCATGAAGAATTTCCGAGCGAATTCTCAGAAGATTTTACAAGCAAAACCTAATTGATTTCCCGAATTAATGCTTAGCTCTCTTTAGGTATTGCTTCGGGAATTATTCAGAAGATCCTTTGAAGTTGCATAGACATTTTTTTTGTCCATAGATCGGAACAACGATCCATACGTGTTCAATTCTTAAATTTGTTATTTTTTCATGTTTGAAAGTTCTCTGATTGTGTTAGAAATTCTCTGATAATTCCAACATTTTTCCAGGTAGTAGTCACCTTGTGGAAATTCTTGAAAATTCCGAAAAACCTTTCATGGCAATTTAAAAATAATCTCGTGCCAATAAGAATAAATTTCCTATGAAAACTCCTAACAATTTCTATTGAAATTGATTTTTTTCCTCATTTCGAAAAATTTTCTTTAATAAAAAATTTCTGGTGAAAACTCCAGCGAGTTTGCCGTAAAAACTCCTTAGAGTCTCCCTTGGATGTTCCGAAAAATGTTCAGTGTAAATTTGATAAAATATTTTGTTGAGTATTCTGGAGTACAAAATTTAGAACAATTCTGAAAAGTTTCTCATGCAAATTTTGAATTGTTTTCCCCTGAAATTCCAAACAATTTTCCTTGGGAATGACAAAGAGCTGCAAAGTAGTTCCTGTGGAAAATTCGAAAATAATTTCCAATAATGAACATTTTGGAATTTTTTTTTGAAAAAGATGCTCACGTTGATGTCTTGAAAATATCCCGAAAAAATGAAAAAAAAATCTTCGAGAACGTTATAAAAAAATCACCACGCCGATTCACGCCGCCGCCGCCGCCGGTTAAAATAGCTTTCGGCGTGACGCCGAAAACGCCGCCGCCGCCGACCAAAATTCTGACAAACGCCGCCACCGACGATTTTAGGACCGGCGCACACCTCTAACCATGAATAATGTTCCTGAAATCATGAATTATAATCATGATTTCATGAACTGGCATGATTCATGATTCCATGATTTTTTATTCATAATTGTGGGTATGCATTTGTTTCCGTGTACTCATGGGCAATACATTTGCGACTTCCTGAACTAGCAAATAACACAAAGTTTGCATAAATTGCGTTGAAAAGTAAAAAGTTATCAAGGAGTTGCCTTAGGGGGGCATATTGTACCGTCTTACCCTAAAGGAAAATAAACTTTGTCGTCGCTGTCTTACCCCGCACACGCGGTGGCCCTGCAAAGGAGAAATTTGTGGGATCGGAGGCTGTCAAAGGAAGCACAATCGTCTGTTACATTCCAACAATTCGGTGGAGCATCAACCCACCCACATTCAAACCAATGCAACCAATCGCGGTTCATCGTCAAATCGGTACATCTACGTTATTCCGAGTACTTCCGGTGACTCTATACGGGAAGAACGGTCAAGTGGATACATTAGCCTTTCTGGATAACAGTTCGTCAGTCACAATTGTCAAACAATCGTTGATTAGCGGGCTAGGATTGAATGGCCGAATGCTTTATGCATTCATTGGACAGGAGGCATGAAAAATCAGATTACGAATACAATTGTTTTAAATCTAGTGCAACTTAAGATATCGGCAGTTGGGATTGACCAGCGTTTCAAACTCAACGAAGTCTACACTGTTGAAAATTTTGGGCTACCTGAACAATCGTTAGAAATCAACGAGATGATGACGCGGTTTAGACACTTGGAAGGCTTGCCAGTAAAAAGCTTTGACGCTGCAGTGCCAGGTGTGCCAAGGAATCTAATAAACACTTCCCACCCATATCCCCACTGATCGTAAAGGACCTGGCCAGGTGTTGAACAAAGGGATCGTTGAATGAAAAACATGCCAAGCCCCAGGCTGTTTTTCTGGCGCATCTAACGTCCCTATCGACAGCCAACCGAGGATAGTATGCGGTCAGATATTCTATGCTATGCGATGCTATTATTCTCTCTACATGACTAATAATTTAACCACCTAAGGACGTGAGTATCGACCAATGATACTATAAGCCCATCATCAAATGAAAGTTCACGAAATGTTTTTAAGCCATAACCTAAAAAATCTTGTTTGGAGGTGATGCCGATGGTGCAGTGAATTGCCGCCATAGGTCCATAAAGATAGTATTCGACGTTTTCATTAAACAAGCTTCCAGTTTTTGGTTGTAGGTTGAACATTTTTGATGATTGTTTGTTGTTTGGCCCATTTTACCCATTTGATTAAGTTTCGACTGCTTTTACTAGATAATTTTCAGTAATTTGTTCATCAAAAGCTAATTCAAGTTTCATTCTGATGTCCGTGTTAGGAATGCACGAATGGGATTGGTTACATCTGAAATTTTTACTAGCTTTGACAAGAATTGATTTTTTAAATAGCTTATTGGTAATCATTTTTAGTTTCAAGAAATTTGCAAATTACTGGAGAGTGTCCGAGTCGATTGATATATAAATCTGCAAAATCCATCGCAAGATAAAAGCGCTAGTAACGTTCAAAATCTTCCTTTTTAGCGTAAGGTTCTTGATTTCCAAAAAAATAATTGACACCCAGTATAGTAAAGAAAGACATAAGTCCTACGTCAAAAGCGGATACATTTCAGTGTCGACAATGCCATAAGGCTCCTAAGATGCTTCCACTGTTTGGAGCTCGGGCATGTTTGAAGAGAGTGCAAAGTCAAAAAATTATGCAGAAAGTGCGCAGATGTGTACCACGGTGAAACATGTGAAGCAGACGAAAATTGTGATAACAGGGATTTCAAATATAACACCCTGAACATTGAATGCGAAAAGTACAAAGAGCATATGAAGATTACGAAAATTAAAGTAGATAAAGGCACTAGTTTTTGGGAGGCCAAGAAGCTGTTCGAATCCGACCAAAAGAAAAAAAAAACTACGCTGAACAAGTGAAGAATGCGACAGCTTCTCTAAATGGATCAAAAGAAAGAAAGAAGCACAACTGACAAAACAAAACAAAGGGAACGTCCACAATGTTCCTTCCATACCCATTTCAATGTTCCTTCCATTCTTTGATCTTATCTGATCCTACCTCGATGGTTCCTTCGATATGGAAATGCAGAAAATCGACTATACAATCAATAAGTTGAAGACACTTATATCAAATAACATAACATAATAAATAACATAACTTGATCTTGATCAGCACATGTTTCAAAATTGACAAATTGATATGAGATTAATGAAAAAGATTCCAGGTGTCTTGGAGGGACTATCTTGCCGTCTGATATTTTATGTCCTATATCAATTATGTCCATATCTCATTTTGCTATCTAACCAATCTTCGACATTATTGAGCTGTTTTCGTCTACTCGGGCACTCGTCTACTCAAGAGGAAGAGTAATTGAAGAGCTTGTTTAATGACAGATATGTGATTTTGCTAAATAATGGATACCTAACACTTTTCAATCACAACAATGAGCATGGGCATGAGCATGATTGACCGCCCACGGTTGCTCCTCCGTTATTGCCAGGTCAGCTGTAATTACACAGAGAACCAACAGATGATGTTTGGGACTAACTTCATCTTCAATGTGTAAGAACTGGTGACCCCAAATTAAGCAATACCAGCGCCGGCCGTGTCCGAATGCAGGTCAATTAGGGAATGGGTAGGAAAATGTTGACGTGATACTCGCTTTGGTAGAAGCCGACGAGTCATCTGCACTTCCACGAGAAATCACTGGGATATTGGATATATTGGGAAGGAAGTGTGGCGGGGTTCGTTTTGGTAAACGGTATGCCGGGTGTAGCGTGTAGTTTTATCGAGGTGGAACAAAATCACAATCGAACGCGCACTAATTAATTGACTTATCGACCGCACAAAGCAGAACACAATAGTACGATAATCGCGCGATCGTTCTGCGAATCGGACGCGCACTAAACTTGCTAATTAATTTACTCATTCGCACAACGCAGAACAAAATATTTCGATGATCGCGCGACCGTTCTGCATGCAAAAGGAAACAAGATTATACGCGCATTCCAAAACATGTAATTTTTACTGACATAGACTACAAACCGAATACCTAATGATTGTCTAATGTCCCATTCATGCTACTGCATTGATAGTTAACAAAACACTGCATATGACCAAGCATCGAAAGATTTAGAATTTTGGTATTAAAAACTCACTAATTCTCGTTCGGTTAACTCCTACCAATCCACCCAGCGGCGACGGTGTCCCTCTCGTGCATTACAAAATAGATAATAAACCCATTAGAATGGTTTCAAATAGTACAGAAAGGTGAATAGGTTATAAGTGCCGAAATGACGCTTTTATATATTATAATATTATAATGCCACATCCGTTCCTTTACGTTCAGTTCCTAAAGATAGATGAGGATTCTGATAGCCGATACATTGAACTGACAGAGTATCGATTTATGGCGTTGTAAAGATGGTTATGAATTGTATACCCTACACACCTAAAATAAATCGCCGAATTCGGTAAAATTTTACCGAAATCTCAACAGCAGAACTGTTCGGTAAATAATTTAACTGAGTTTCGGTGATTTTGACAGTTGAGCAATGGAAAAAATTACAAAAAATCTGTAAAATAAATTACCGAACAGTTCTGCTGTTGAGACTTCGGTAAAATTCACCGAATACGGTGAAATGAGTTAAGTGTGTATGTATACAATGTGCATAGCTATTATACAGTGCATTTAATAGATTTAATTAACATTGATGCGCCATCTTCCGTAGGATAAGATTGTTTTAAAGATATTTCACTAGTTTGAACTTAAACAGGGGACGATGCCATATTGTTTGAGTTTCATGAAATAATAGAATGTTCTAGTTTGCTGCTGAAAACTATCTGAATAATATGATGGTTATTGGTTGGTATGAAATTCAGCCTATAACTTGCACGATCGTTACAATAGCTTGGACAGTAGCTAGTAGCTACTAGCTACAGTCCAACCGTGATATAGTGTCAATTTGTTTGGGAACACAATATGTGGCCGAGGTTCATGATGTTTAGTGTTATAAAAGTGGGATGAGGTTGGTTTATTTGTGTGCTAGACCTATTGAATTAGCGCCAGTATTCAATGACAGCTTTGAACGTGTCGAGCAACCTACTCCAAGAGTTTATTTTGTTCTAAACTCCTTCCCAATAAACATAATGATAAACAATATATTAAATATATCCCGTGCGCCAATAAGAGACTTCCCACCTCCCAGTCTGGAGACGGCTAGTTTAAATCATGGTCCGGCCCAGGATGGTACGGATATTACTAAAAGATCTCACCAAATTTTCGCGTGCTCGTTGCTCGTTGTCCACGAAAGCAGAAGACAACACCTGCTACCACTGGTATTCCAGGGAGCCGTCGTTTCGCTATTGTGTGCGTTTGAAATCTTCACTAAACACGATTCACTTTAGAAAAAAAAAATAACACTTATTCTTCCACTAAACTTTTTTTTTCTAAACAGGCATTTTCCCAGCCGAATAAAAAAAGAGACAGAAAAATCAGACAGCCAGAAACGAAAACACGATCGCATTCGTTCAATGCTTGCTGCGATCTCCTGGATAGCTAACACTTTTCAATCACAACAATCACAATGGTCCGATTCAGTTATTTAGCAGGAAAAAACTATTTTCCTCCGTTTTCGTTCTATTTAGACACTTGGTGTCTTCAGTGAAGTTGTTTATAATAAAATATTGCTTCTTCGGACAAAAAGTTCGATAGGGTGGTCCTTATCGTTTCTCAAAACTGAAATTAAACTTTTTTATTTCGGTTTTTTTGTGGATGACCTCTTCAGCAAACTTGCAGTAAACATTATTTGATGCAACTTTGTCGAAGACACCTTGTGTCTAGCACATAAATTGAGTTCAGTAAATGAAATTTTCGATTTTAACCTAGGGTGGCCCCAAAAAAATCAGTTTTTCTATTCTAACTTTTTTGTTTTGAGTTTTACGAGAATGCAGTCTTCAGAAGAAATGAAGAGCAAGTGATGGTGCTATTTTTTCTGAACACATCATGTTTATAAGTCTTACCATTTAAAAGTTATGTGTAATTTATACCAAAAAACTATGCAATCTCAAAATGCCTATATCTCATGGAGATGGTTCGATTAATTTTTTTTGAAGGTGTTATCTGAAAGTGCACATATACAGTAACTTTTGCTGCAAAAATTACGGGAACGTATTTTTTTTAAATTGAATAAATCGACTTTAAAAATTTCTTCGAAAAAAATTAAATTTACTAGTATTTCACTATATATTAAAATTATGAGTAAATTACCTTCGGCAAAAGTTCAAATTTAAACTAAAAATACATATCCGATTATTATTATTCAATCAGAATAAGGCCGAAGTGGCCTGTGCAGTATACAAGAGTCTTCTCCATTCGGCTCGATCCATGGCTACACGTCGCCAGCCACGCAGTCTACGGGGTCATCTTCCACCTGATCGATCCACCTTGCCCGCTGCGCACCTCGCCTTCTTGTGTCCGTCGGATCGTTGTCGAGAACCATTTTCACCGGGTTACTGTCTGACATTCTGGCTACGTGCCCGGCCCACCGCAGTCGTCCGATTTTCGCGGTGTGAACGATGGATGGTTCTACCAGCAGCTCACCCGAGCAAAGTCGGCTATCAAAATATTATCAAAGTGATAACAAATTGAGTTTTTGATATCATAACTATAACATATTTTGATATAGAATTACAGAGTACTCTAGCAAATATAATATTTTGATATTATTTTGATAACTGAAAATAATAGGTCACGGAGTCTCTATGGGGAAATATTATTTTTCAAAAATCAGTATCTCTGAAACACCCAACACGCGAAAGTATACGCTCTCCTCCTCCATATAGTGGGTAAACTAAAATGTTCGATCGGGGGATCTATAACAATATTTATTTTTTTCACTATTTTTGGTGCAAACTTCATAGAAATCTCATCGGCTATCAGGTTTAATTCCTCAAAAATGTGTGGAAAAATGACTCCCGATAGAACGTGAAACAGGAAAACCTATACTTTCGTGTAGTGATTGTTTTAGAGATACTGATTTTTTGATAATAAGCCTCTTCGGACAAGGACACCGTGAGAGACCGTATTCTATAAACCGCATGAAAACTTATTTGAGGCTGTATACTTATTAACTGAAATTAAACTCAAAAGTGACATTTCTATAATTATCGAAAACCCCTGCTCGCAGAGCAATATTACCTTTGACAGATATCGAATAATTTTGCATCGATGTCTTACTGGAATTGCTGGGTAGCACCAGCCATTTTTATGGCCGGGAGATTTTCTAATTTTCGAACTGTCACTTTTAATTTTAATTCTCCAAATGAGAGAGACCTTAAAGAGGGAGGAGGGGTCTGTCATTTTTACGTTCTTATGAATGAAAAGTTATTTGCAAAAAAGGTTATTGAAGGAAATCTAACATTGGGAAAGGGCGATTGGAAAATCCAAAAAAATATCATACATAATAAAAGTACGATCCCTAACTTCTATATGAATAGAAATTATTTTCCGTCAAACGGTATATGAAGATTTTTCTTACGGATTGAAAAGATAAATTATAATATCTCCTGCACGACGATCATTCTGCAGTCATCAAAGTGGCTTCGAACTACAAGAAGCTTATTCATTACGTCATAAGCAATAAATCGAGATAGAATTATTTTCTATTATCAGTTATCGAATAAGACTGAATAATAATGAAATAAAATGATTCAACACCAAAAGTTAAACTAATCCTTAAATTTTTATTTTGATATCATCTCAAATAAATTAAAACCAAACAGGAACTAAGTTAGATATTTTTCTGATATCAAGACTTATAGCAAATAACTAAATGATAACTAATCTAGTTTGTAAATCTTGATATCGCATAATATGTGTTCAATCAAACGAGTAACTGAATAAGATATCAGTATTTTGATATCACTATATGATTCATGAATCAAAATAATATCAAATTGAGATTTTTTTTGTTTTTGCTCGATATAGCCATTATCATAATGAAAACTCATTATGTGAACCGTAGAAAATATGCCCAATATCAAAATAAGTTTTGTTTTGTTTTCCGTGATACCAAAAATTGTTATCATTTTGTTTATTTGGATACAACATTAAGTTCTCAACTTTTAATGTGATTACTATTAACTCGACCACAGGGTCACCAAAATTTGATATTGCAAATGAAAGTATCAAAATATCAAAATAAGTTTTCAGTTTGTTTTCATTCTCTGCTCTGACATGCAACTCGTGGTTCATTCGCCTCCTCCACGTACCGTCCGCCATCTGCACCACACCATAGATGGTACGCAGTACTTTCCTTTCGAAAAATCCGATAAAAAACTTCGCGATACTTCGATACAAAGTCGCGAAAATCGGACGACTGCGGTGGGCCGGGCACGTAGCCAGAATGTCAGACAGTAACCCGGTGAAAATGGTTCTCGACAACGATCATACGGGCACAAGAAGGCGAGGTGCGCAGCGGGCAAGGTGGATCGACCAGGTGGAAGATGACTCCGTAAACTGCGTGGCTGGCGACGTGTAGCCATGGACCGAGCCGAATGGAGAAGACTCTTGTATACTGCACAGGCCACTTCGGCCTTATTCTGATTAAATAATAATAATCGGATATGTATTTTTAGTTTAAATTTGAACTTTTGTCGAAGGTAATTTACTCATAATTTCAATATATAGTGAAATACTAGTAAATTTAATTTTTTTCGAAGAAATTTTCAAAGTCGATTTATTCAATTTAAAAAAAATACGTTCCCGTAATTTTTGCAGTAAAAGTTACTATATATGTGCCCTTTCAGATAACACCTTCAAAAAAAATTAATCGAACCATCTCCATGAGATATAGGCATTTTGAGATTGCATAGTATTTTGGTATAAATTGCATATAACTTTTAAATGGTAAGACTTATAAACATGATGTGTTCAGCAAAAATATGCACCATCACTTGCTCTTCATTTCTTCTGAAGACCGCATTCTCGTAAAACTTAAAACAAAAAAGTTAGAATAGAAAAACTGATTTTTTGGGGCCACCCTAGGTTAAAATCGAAAATTTCATTTACTGAACTCAATTTATGTGCTAGACACAAGGTGTCTTCGGCAAAGTTGCATCAAATAATGTTTACTGCAAGTTTGCCGAAGAGGTCATCCACAAAAAAACCGAAATAAAAAAGTTTAATTTCAGTTTTGAGAAACGATAAGGACCACCCTATCGAACTTTTTGTCCGAAGAAGCAATATTTTATTATAAACAACTTCACTGAAGACACCAAGTGACTAAATAGAACGAAAACGGAGGAAAATAGTTTTTTCCTGCTAAATAACTGAATCGGACCATTGTGCAATGGAAGAGAAACATGAATTGATGTCATAACCTACTCAACTAAACTAGCTGGTACATTAGAGTTTGGGACAAAATCAGACACAAATGGAATCGATCACTATCCCTAGTTAATTTCCTCAAAACACGCAGCACAAGGTTTTCCACAGCAAATTGAAAATTAAAGAGGCAGATTGGGAGCAATTCCAAAACATAGTACACTTCAGCATAGCATGAACAAAGCAGCAGATCAAACAATCGCGTCGGAAGACCCTGGTAAGAAATATTCGGCTGCGGTGAGAAGAACTGGAGCTTCCTTCAAGATTGTGGCAAGTGTGCACCCGGTTTAGTCTATGCCGAATGGAGTTATGCACAACCGAATCAGGAGCGGACCTGAAAATTTTATCAAACGGTGGTGGCGGGTGGTATCAATGGATGCAAATCTAATGAACTTCTCTTCATATAACGTTCCACTGAATAATTTCAGTCACTTTTAAATACGTATTTTAATTTGTGCATTTATAACAATCCTGGAAATGCAAAGTATGCAGAAGCGAGGAATAGGTGCTTTTGCAGCCGCTGCAGAAGCAAAAGCTCATCCTATTAACCTTTATATTTCAATACAAGAGTCAATAATCAATATGATAGCAATCAATTCGATTTCCGCGCCTCATGCAAACAACGCAAAAATCATTCCGAAGAGGAAAATTAAATCTCTCACAAAGCACTTCAAAATGCTAATCTGCGGTTTGCGGATCGTATGATAACCCGGGAATTGCAATTTGTTTATTTGAGAAAAAAAAGTCGGCAATCATGGTTCACCTAGTCATTTAATTCCCTGTCACGATCAGACTACACCATGCATCTATATTAAAATCAACTGGCAAAGGACCCAGAGCTATATATCATGCTGCTCAGATGCTTTTGTGGCATTACTTCCCAACTGGAACATGGTCGGTTTTTCTAAATATCTTCGTTTATAACTCAGCTGTTATTTGATTGACATTTGTGCCTATTCTCGAATGGGCAACAATAGTTGGAACGCTAAGGGGAAACAATTTTGGTTATCCTACTTCAAAAGATCCCATAACAGCAACCGCGTATAATCTGTATCCGTTTTCCGTTCAAACTAGAAACTAGAGACCCCCGGTTTCCAGATACAGTTTTTTTTTCTATCTCCAATGGCGAACTTCCATCGTTAATAATAATATGCAAGTCTACGAACACGGAACATGAACCTCGGCTTATCTCTGCAACTGATACTTGACGGTCGATACTCTGTCGTTAGTCAAAGCGGATCGGGAAGTCATCTATTTCTCGATGAGCATGCACGGCACGGACACTGAACGGCCTCCGCGCCCGTCTCACCGCCCGCGACGATTGGAATCAAACGATAGAGGTTATGGAAAATTTTCCCGATTGGCACGCAAAAGCACATTTCTCGCTTAACTTTTCAAAAGGACCTAAGTAACATTTTTTTCATGAATTAATTTGAATAGCGCAATCAACAGAACAACATGAAAGCTTTTGATTGTAGTACTCAAATTAATTCATGAAAAAAATGTTACTTAGGTCCTTTTGAAAAGTTAAGCGAGATTTCTATGCATTTATGCATTAAAGCGAATGATGACTAGGGTAGATGAGTTAGTTTTTCAATTGAATTCCCTATAGTTGTTTTCAAATTGCGTCTACTTTGGTATGTCCTGAATTAGGTGGAAAGAAGAATCACAAAACATCCAATTAGGCCTTTTTCAAAAGTATCGTCTCGTGAATTGCAAATGTGCTTTCATACTTGTCGGCATCGATGGCTGCAGAGCTAGGACCCTGCTCGTTCACCTAACCGCCAGCATCTATACCGACTTGCGCAATTTAGATTTGAACGCGTTCGATAGGCGGTCAAACGACCGCGCGCGCTTCCCGTCGTCGTTGGACCCGACAGAACGTGGGCAAACCGAGACGGAGAGACACGTATCTACTACAGATGGGAAAGTTTCCGTCGAAGCTGGAGCGGACGACAACGTCGGTAATAGACAACCGATAACCGATGATAATGTGTGGCAATGCGAGAGACGATGACGACGGTGCGTTGGAATGGCACCAGGGAAACATGACTCCAGTACAAGCTGCTACACGAGATATTAAATTGATTTAATTACGGCAAATGAAATGTTAACATAGATAATTCTGTTCATCGATGCCAACGGGCTCTGCTGCCCTCGCTAATATGGAGTGACTGTGGTGAGTGCGGATTAGCGAAGAGGATTGAATTGAAATGTTGACGAGGAAGAACAACGCTCGGAATGACTAGAATTGACTTCAATTGGTTGCTCGTAGCTAAACAAAGCGGAGTGATGGGTTGCACATGATGTACGTACGTATGATTTTCGAACAACAGAAATCAAACGTAATTGTGAGGAACAACCTTTTTATGGTGTTCATCTCATTATGTCTCTTTTCAATGGATACGAATTTCGGAAACATTTTCGACCTTACTTTTGCTATGGAATGTTATGGAAAGCCATGTTCCTGAACACTAACCTTCTTTATGAGCGTTCCTATAATACATTACGAGATAGTATTGGCCTTTACATCGTCATGACACGCAGTCATGCTGCAATTTTGGGCACTGCACCCGGAATTCGTCGTATGAAGCCGCGCTGCAACAAGTGTGGTGACCCCCACTCTAGTGGGCCAACTATGGCGATATAAATAGGGCCACTACCAAGAGCTGTCCGAAGCAGGCGAAGTTCCTGCAAATCCGGAAAAAGGCTTCCAACCAGAACCCAGTCGAGAAAGAGCCATGTACCTGCACCCAACGAGGTGATCTCTGCGGCCCTCCCGACTCCCCGTCGAGCGAGTTCAATCCACCCTCTGTTCCCGCTCTACATCCTGGGTCAACTGGTTCTGATCGCAGCTTGCCACTAGACCTGTGCGCCGATTATAATTTTACAGGCGGCGGCGTGATAGGTTATTTTCAGCCAGAGGCGGCGGCGTGGCTCGGCGTGAACATGTTTTAAGTGCCAAAGTTTCTCCGGAATTTCTTCAGAAGTTCCTCAGAAGAATCCTCCACAAGTTCGTTGGGAGGAAAATCCTCTGGACATTCTTTCGAAAGTACCTATGGAAAATTCTATCACAAAAACCTCCGGAAGTTTCTCCAGGAATTCCTCTGGAAGTTCCTCCAGGAATTCCTCTGGAAGTTCCTCCAGGAATTCCTCTGGAAGTTCCTCCAGGAATTCCTCTGGAAGTTCCTCCAGGAATTCCTCTGGAAGTTCCTCAAGGAATTCCTCCGGAAGTTCCTCAAGGAATTCCTCCGGAAGTTCCTCAAGGAATTCCTCCGGAAGTTCCTCCAGGAATTCCTCCGGAAGTTCCTCCAGGAATTCCTCCGGAAGTTCCTCCAGGAATTCCTCCGGAAGTTCCTCCAGGAATTCCTCCGGAAGTTCCTCCAGGAATTCCTCCGAAGTTCCTCCAGGAATTCCTCCGGAAGTTCCTCCAGGAATTCCTCCGGAAGTTCCTCCAGGAATTCCTCCGGAAGTTCCTCCAGGAATTCCTCCGGAAGTTCCTCCAGGAATTCCTCCGGAAGTTCCTCCAGGAATTCCTCCGGAAGTTCCTCCAGGAATTCCTCCGGAAGCTCCTCCAGGAATTCCTCCGAAAGCTCCTCCAGGAATTCCTCCGGAAGCTCCTCCAGGAATCATTCCCGAAGTTCCTCCAGGAATTCCTCCGAAAGCTCCTCCAGGAATTCCTCCGGAAGCTCCTCCAGGAATTCCTCCGGAAGCTCCTCCAGGAATTCCTCTGAAAGTTCCAGGAATTTCCTCCAAGAATTCCTCCGGAAGTTCTTCCAAGAATTCTTCCGGAGGCTCCTCCAGGAATTCATCCGGAAGTTCCTCCTGGAATTCATCCGGAAGTACCTCCAGGAATTAGTTCGAAATTTCCTCCAGGATTTCCTCCGGAAGTTCCTCCAGGAATTACTTAGGAAGTTCCTCCAGGAATTCCTCCGGAGGTTTATCCAGGAGTTTTTCCGAAAGTTCTTCCAGGAATTCATTCAAAAGTTCCTCCAGGTATTCCTCTGAAAGTTTTTCCAAGATTTAGTTTGTAACATATTCCAGGAGGGGCCCTCCTTGGTCAAGCGGTAAGACGCGCGGCTATAAAGCAAGGCCATGCTAAGTGTGGCTGGGTTCGATTCCCGGTGCCGGTCTAGGCAATTTTCGGATTGGGAATTGTCTCGATTTTCCTGAGCATTAAAGTATCATCGTGTTTGCCTCATGATATACGAATGCAAAAAAAGTACCTTGGCTTAGAAACCTCGCAGTTAATAACTGTGGACCTGTGTGTGCTGAATGAACAGGTATAATGCCAGTAAGATGAAGAAGAAGAAAATAATCCTGGAATCCCTCTTAAAGTTCCTCTAGGAATTTGTTTGGAAATTTCTCCTGGAATAAATGTGAAGGTGGTCTAGATTTTTTTCCCGGGAATCCAAACTATATCCAAATACTCGAAAGTTCCTCTAAGAATTCCTCCGAAAGTTCCTCCAGCAATTCCCCAGGAAGTTTCCCCAGAGAAATCCTCCGGAATGATTTAAATGGATTGTACGACAATTCCCCGAAAACCAATTCCCCGAATGCAATTTCCCCGAATGAAATTTCCCCGAATAACAATTCCCCGAACGTAACATTTCCCCGAATGTAACAATTCCCCGAATGCAACATTTCCCCGAATGCAACATTTCCCCGAATTGTTTCCATACTGCAGATAAAACTAAACTGAAAAAGAAATCTGCGTCGTTTTACGTAAAGTCCCATAATTGGCGTTTGACATAATTTTGAGCTGCAACAAAAGTGAGGATCGCGAGACATTTTGCTTAAAAATTGTAAAAAAATAAGATTGTTGGTCATTGGGCCGAAGACCATTATGCCGAACCGTCATTAGGCCGAATGAGGAGTAAGAAGTGAGAAATTAATAAAAAGTGAGATGTGAAAAGTGAGATGTGAGAAGTGAGAAGTGAGAAGTGAGTAGTGAGCAGTGAGTTGGGAGTAGTGAGTAGTGGGAAGTGAGAAGTGAGACATGAGAAGTGAGAAGTGAAAAGTAAGAAATGAGAAGGAAGTACATAGTAAGAAGTGAAAAGTGTGGAGTAAGAAGTGAGAAGTGAAAAATATGATGCGAGAAGTGTGAGTGAGGAGCGAGAGAAGGCGAAATACGAAGTGAGATGTAGGAAGAGAGAATGGAATAATGAGGAAGGAGAATAGAGATAAAGGAAGAAAATTAATCCGTTTTCCGGTATAAGGCGAAGGAAAGGTATAAAGCGCTTTTTTATTGATAATAGCTTCGCCCGGTTTTAGGGAAGACGAGTTATAATGCCTTCTTAAAATGAACACATTTGCCCAATATAAGACAATGAGGGTAGATGGACCCTTCTTCAATTAAACACGTTTGCCCGGAGTAAAGCGAAAAAGGAGATAATGCCTTTCTTAAATGATCACGTCTAGGCAGTATAAGGACAATGGAGGGATATTGTCTTCTTTAAATGAACACGTCGATTAATTCGATTTTTTTGGTCTATATAATTGATATTTATTGCTAGATGCGATCTCATATATCATATCTATTCCGGCCAAACTCGTCTACATCAAAAGAAGAGACTACGTTTATCATTACCTTATTGCAGGCAAATTCCTTCTCCTAAAAAGGTAATTTCATTCTATCATTCTATCATTCTATTCTTGGGAAACACCTACTTCCAAAGTAGAGATCAAAGTAATCCGTTGCGTTATTCCGAGTAGATGCATTATTTTTAAAGAAGGGATCACATTCACCATTGTCTTATTCCGGGCATACGCATTTTAATTTTTTGAGGATTCACATCCAAGATTACATCCCAGCAGCACACATGTTCCACGTAGGTGACTGCAACTCACATGTAACCAGACTTGGTTACAATCAAGTTGCTGCAACCAGTTTTGCCTGACTTGTGCTGCTCGGGCAGTAACTTCTTAAGAAGGGATAGACCTTACGTATGACAGGAGTTTGATTTCACAAATTTTGACCATGATGTTTTCAATCGGAATTTCTGTTCGCGATTCTACTCCATCAAAGAAATTCAGCCTTTGTTCGACTATTTTAGAAAAATAAAATTAATGGGAAAACACTCTATTCTAATATCTTTATAACTTAACAATAAGGAAGATCAAGGACATACAATACTATCGGAAGATTTGATCATGTTCGGTATTTCCAAAGAGACACTCTAGAACAAATCTTTGAACGCTGCTCTGTTCGGACGCTTATAGTCGATGACAATTATGTGTTTGCAAAAAGTAATTTATTTTCGGGGATTTGTTACATTCGGGGAAATGTTACATTCGGGGAATTGTTACATTCGGGGAAATTGCATTCGGGGAATTGTTACATTCGGGGAAATTGCATTCGGGAAAATTGCATTCGGGGAATTGGTTTTCGGGGAATTGTCGTACAATCTTTAAATGATTTCCTATAGAAGTTCTTCTTGACATTTTTCCGAAAGTTTCTTCAAAAATTAAATGGGATGTTTTTCCAGGAATTTCTTGGAAAGATCCTCCAAGATTTTTTCCTGGGACTTCTATAAAAGTTAACTGGATGCTCTCGATTGCTTGGATTTAGAACCGGGAATATTTTGTCTTTGCAGTCACTTTCGCAATGAAAACGAAAGTTCGTTGCTTTGCCCGACATTTCGATGGGCTATGCCAACTTTTTCAAGCAGAAATAGTCTAATGCAGAAAGACTAGAATAGTGACCCATCACCCAATGTTAACGACGCTTTTAGATAGATTGATAAAAAACTGTATTGTTTTGACGATTCTGAATGTTAAAAACAAACCATGAGATGAAAAACCCTTGAAGAAGATGGCATAGCTCATTGAAACGTCGGGCGGGCCAAAATAAATTGCTTGCTAAAGTGACTGCCAAGCCGAAAATTTCTGATGCTAAATCCAAACAATCGTGAACATCCAGTCAACTTTTATAGGAGTTGCAGAAAAAAATCTTGGAGGAACTTTTCAAGGAATCCCTGGAGAAGCTTCCCGAAGAATTCCTGGAGGAACATCCCAACTAATTTCTGATGGAAGCCTCGGAAGAATTCCTTATTATCATAACAAGCCATGATAACAAATTGATCAAACTTGTATACAAGTGTAAAAAAACAGAATCGGATAGGCAGCTCCACAGAAAAGTGATGATTCTTGCTTTGTTCTCGCTTATTTAGTGTTCGGAGCCCGCACAGCTGTGCAGAACAAGTTGAAATACATCATCAGAACCAGTGTTCCCCGCGATTGGAGCTTTTTGAAAGAAATCAATCAATGGGTATAACCCCTGAATCAGCTCATTTTCGTAACAGTTTCCGAAAAAGGCGTCTCACGGTATGCTACCTATCGAAAGTATATACAGACAAGATAAATGAGAGATTTTTTCAATCTCCTTTGGATTCAAACCCTGGCTGTTAGTGATTGGAAATGCGCATTATTGGAAATAATTTCGTTCTTTTTAAGATCCATTTTATACAACAGAAAGCTGATCCAAGTAAAAATATTTTCAAAGTACAAAACACAATCGCTTGGCGAAGGGCAGAAAGATAAATCGTAATGATGACCCTACGTCGTTAAACCTTCTGATTTTAAGAGTTGACTTAATGTTTATATACTATGAATCAAACTTTTTTTTCTAGAAAATTAAGCGTAAGTATTTTCCCATTCTTACCCTTGCGCCAAAATCAAGCCAAAAATATGAGGTTTATTCTGTATATTTAAATATACATACATACAATGAATAACATGTTTTGAAATAGTATTCTGAGGCATGTCCAAAATATGATTGTTTTTAGAAAAATGGCTAAAATGTTTGGGCTCCACAGGTATGGTTGCCATTTAACCAGAATGCCGTGTCGGTGATGCACACGAATGAAATTTACTCCCTGACGCTGTGGAAGCTTAATTGTCCTTTGATACCTTTTCACTCGGGTTGGTCCTCCCGTTGTCGTTCGTTTCTCGTAATCATTAATCAGACAAAAAGCACTTTTTTCTTGCGGTTCCTGTTTTTATCATTGGTGTTGTCATTGTTGCTCTGACTTATTTTTTTCTTATTTCGCCGGTAGCCGGAATCACCACAGTAAATGACCTTTTGGCAGAGATTTACATCTCGACTCAAACCAGCCCATCCGTACAACATCAGCGGAACCCCCTGAAGGTGTTCGAGTTTTTATGCGGTTTGACACAAAAGTGATAGAGCAGTTTCCGCCGCACACTGACTGGGTCAACCGATGGTGACGGGGGAAGGGGAAGAAAAATGACTGTGAATTTAGAAGGAAAAGCATTTCCACAAAGCGTGATGCTGCTGGGAAGAAAAACACCCGGAAAAGTTCTGACTTTTTTTTCAACCATCAAAGTACGTGGAAAGGGGTTGGGAAACCAACCAAATGAAAGAGTGAATATCAGAAGGTAAGCTTCTTTACGACTGCCGCTCCATCATCGACTGTCTGACGCACGGTGCAGGGCGCTCGGTGCAAGTGGGTTTATGGAGTGTAGCACCAAAGTCGGTGAAAAGTTATGGCAAGTAATTAAAATTTATGAATTAAAGTGAGAAACAAACTTTCGGTTGCAATTTCGGTAAATTATCTCTCCTTTTGCGTTGCGCAAGGAATGGAAAATATTTTATGGAATTTCTAGCGAACATTTTTCTTTCAATTTCATTTACGCAGCAAGATGGGTTCATAGGAACGAAAGCGGAAATTATTTTGTGTGGTTTCCAAATTATACTTTTTTACCATTGAGCGGAAAGTTTTGTTGAGCATTGCTGTATTGAAGGAATGCTTTTTTTTAGAAAAGTCACGTAAGAAAGGAAAAAATATTGAAACCACTTTCAGAGATCCATATTTAGACATCCTATATTTAGTCGGCAGAGGTATAGTTGCACCAAGTTGGAAGCTGCGAGGTGGATTTTTGTTGAAATTCAAAGGAATGCTCTAATTAACATTGGAAAAACAAAACAAAAACCTTTAAAGGAAGAAGGAAATCGTTAGTATTGCACTCATCAATACAATATGAATGAATTCAAATTTTCTTTTGTAATGCCGTAGCAATTACTTTGCAAGTTTATTTTTAAAATATCCCTGAAAAGTTCTTACTGTTGCAGAGTAACAATTAAACTCAGCATGATGTAAAAGCAGAAAAGACTTAATCGTTTGAAGATCCATGCAAAGCTATCCGAGGACTACATTCCATCCTAGAATTACTCTCCAAATCATATATTGAATCCTCCTTCAAAGAGATTAATTGTCCAACATCTAGATCTAACACACCCTTTCATCGCATCAACAATTTGCGTCATATGTATTCTCTCCCCCCGCACTATAACTCCCAAATCGTTCATCCTAAGCAAACGTCAATTCAATTAAATGGGGCGTGATGTCGATTTCCGGATACGACCTTCCGATCCGAAACCCTACGACAGCCCACTTTCTCGTTCAGACGCCCATAGATTTCCCGAAGAGGGGTGGACCCGCACTTCAGTTGCTTATATTCGGGCCCGAGGAAATCCGCCCGTCGCCAGCGAGACACTTCAAAGCAAAACGCTTGCTACCACCCGCGCGCCCGCCCAGCATCGGGCCAAGCTTCGATATGATTTATTTCCGATGTCCTTTTTGGTGCCGTCTCGTCGTCCCAACCGGCAGCATGCCTTACGTCCGTCACTGAAAGGAAACGGTAACTCGGACGATTTGATACACGAATCAATTTCCAAGGAAGAGCCAATGAAGGACCAGATTTCTATCGGCTTTCCCGGGGATCTGTCTGTTCACTTGTAACTAATTTGCCAAATTGAGTTGAGTTTTATTGATTGTCGGGGGGATCCATTTGGTGCTAAATGAGAGGCACCTTATCATCATCATTTTCGGCTTCTCCGGTCGGACGGAGGTTGATTCCGGCGGTGGCTGGAATCAGCGGCAGAGTGTCGCTCTGATTTATTGAACCCGGGCCGGATATTGGGCGATTAGATTGGTCGAATCGATGGTTTGTAATGGACCACTCTCGGGGATGGAAGTGACTTACCGGAAATTATCATATCACCCCGTTCCGTCGTCCAGTAGTTTATCGAGGCCGGATATGCCTCCGTGTGGCACTCGAGGATAACGTCCTGTCCGAGGTAGGCACCTTCCAGTTGGCTCGGGATGGACAGCATCGGGGGAACTGTAGGAGGAAATGACATTTATTAAGAAGTGGAATTTGTTTGAAAATGTGAAAAAAAGCTTAAAAAGATCAAGAAAAGAAATCTATTTCAACTTGTGGCGTGAGTTAGGGACACGCTATGCTGTTGCAAATATGTGGGCTCTAAAACTTAGAAGACAGAAGACATTACTTCAATAAGAATTAAAACAAAAAAGTTACAATCAAAATATTGATTTTTTTAGAGTCACCCCAACATTATAATAACAAATGATAACAAATGACACACAACAATGGTTCTTTCAGCAATGTGCCTCAAAATTAAATAAAGAACAACTTTCTGGAACATCGCACATACCATGCTAAAATTAGAAACACAGAAGTAAAAATACAAAAGAATTACCTACGACTGGAAGATTTGGTGTTTTATTGTAAGCATACGCGGTATTTCGAAAAATTTCGTTTCAGGTGGTTCGAAACGAAATTCCACGGAATTTTAGCATGGCGAAATCTGATTTCTTGATTTAACGGAAATTTAACGGAGTTCCGCGGAATTTCGAAACACATTTAAACTTTAACCATACTGCCTCATACGATCGTGTATTATCGTGCTGGATTGAATAAAAACTTAATGTTATACAATTTTTTTTATTAACGCATACTACATAATCCCATTCTGAGTCGACAAATACGTATTAAGTTTTCTTCTAACGTTTTCTTCTAAAGTGTTTTGTTAGAAATATCTATCAGAAAATGAAAAGTATCTTTAACTATTCCATCCTATTTTTTCAAAAGTGATCCGATTCAATATTTGAGACGTCAGACGTCAAATATGATTCAGTTCTTTATGACTTTGTCAAAGAGGTAAATCCGTGGCGCGGATTTCTGGGGCCCTTGTGAAGCCTTTTCAGTACTACTTAAGTAGGTATTATTAAGGAAGCCCTAAGGAAAACAAAATGCAACATTTTACGTGCAAACAAGAAATTGAATCTTACCTAAGGTAAGAATAAAAAGGTATACTTATTTCACCAATATTCGGCAGATCATTAGAATATACATACAGCCTTCAAAATTAAATTTAAATTTTGTAATAGTTTTTGAGTATTGCAACAATATCGATCCTGATGTTGCTACTAGTGACGCTCGTGCGGGAAACGATTTGCCCGGAAAAACGCAATTCTGCGGGAGAATACGAAGTGAAAAAAATAATGTCTGCTTCGAAGAGCATCAAATTATTTAGTGCAGAATCGATTGTGCTGTAGGAGCTTATTAAACGAAGCACATTGATTTTGCGTTAGATTGATTTGAAACACGGTTTCGTCTTCGAGTTTTCAAAATAACTTCGTTTACAATAATTATTTAGTCGCTTACCAAGGTGGCTTCACTTGAGTTACCTTTTCAACTAACCAACGATTCCTTTCCGTGGCGCTCGCGGAGAGGCAGAGCATTCCTCGGTCTCTTATAACAATGAGTGTCAAACTAATTTTTCTCTCCTAATAGCAGGTCGTCAAGTTGATTGTATAGAACAGCGGTTCTCAACCTGGGGTACATGTACCCCTGGGGGTACCTTCGCTGGCCCTAGCGGATACCTCGGACAAAAATGCGTAATGGCGGACATATTACAATTTCAATCAAAATTCATTGAGGCTCGGAAGCCTCCTTTCAAGTGGTTAGGCTACCTTCTTTCAAGAGGCTCGGAAGCCTCCTTTCAAAAGGTTCGGAAGCCTCCTTTCAAGAGGTTCGGAAGCCTCCTTTCAAGAGGTTTGAAAGTCTCCTCTCAAGAGGCTCGGAAGCCTCCTTTCAAAAAGCTCGGATGCCTCCTTTCAAGAGGCTCGCAAGCCTTCTCTCCAGAGGCTCGGAAGCCTCCTTTCAAGTGGTTCGGAAGCCTCCTTTCAAGTGGTTCGGAAGCCTCCTTTCAAGAGGTTCGGAAGCCTCCTTTTAAGAGGTTCGGAAGCCTCCTTTCAAGAGGCTCGAAAGCCTCCTTTCAAGAGGTTCGAAAGCCTCCTTTCAAGAGGCTCGAAATCCTACTTTCAAGAGGCTCGGAAGCCTCCTTTCAAGAGGCTCGGAAGCCTCCTTTCAAGAGGCTCGGAAGCCTCCTTTCAAGAGGCTCGGAAGCCTCTTTCAAGAGGCTCAGAAGCCTCCTTTCAAGAGGCTCAGAAGCCTCATTTAAAAGAGGCTCGGGAGCCTCCTTTAAAGAGGCTCAGAAGCCTCCTTTCAAGAGGCTCAGAAGCCTCCTTTCAAGAGGCCTCAGAAGCCTCCTTTCAAGAGGCTCAGAGCCTCCTTTCAAGAGGCTCAGGAAGCCTCCTTGCAAGAGGCTCAGAAGCCTCCTTGCAAGAGGCTCGAGCCTCCTTGCAAGAGGCTCAGGAAGCCTCCTTGCAAGAGGCTCAGGAAGCCTCCTTGCAAGAGGCTCAGGAAGCCTCCTTGCAAGAGGCTCAGGAAGCCTCCTTGCAAGAGGCTCAGGAAGCCTCCTTGCAAGAGGCTCAGGAAGCCTCCTTGCAAGAGGCTCAGGAAGCCTCCTTGCAAGAGGCTCAGGCCTCCTTGCAAGAGGCTCAGGAAGCCTCCTTGCAAGAGGCTCAGGCCTCCTTGCAAGAGGCTCAAGCCTCCTTGCAAGAGGCTCAGAAGCCTCCTTGCAAGAGGCTCGAAGCCTCCTTGCAAGAGGCTCAGAAGCCTCCTTTCAAGAGGCTCAGAAGCCTCCTTTCAAGAGGCCTGGAAGCCTCCTTTCAAGAGGCTCAAGCCTCCTTTCAAGAGGCTCAGGCCTCCTTTCAAGAGGCTCAGGCCTCCTTTCAAGAGGCTCAGAAGCCTCCTTTCAAGAGGCTCAGAAGCCTCCTCTCAAGAGGCTCAGAAGCCTCCTCTCAAGAGGCTCAGGCCTCCTTTCAAGAGGCTCAGGAAGCCTCCTTTCAAGAGGCTCAGAAGCCTCCTTCAAGAGGCTCAGAAGCCTCCTTTCAAGAGGCTCAGAGCCTCCTTTCAAGAGGCTCAAGCCTCCTTTCAAGAGGCTCAGAGCCTCCTTTCAAGAGGCTCAGAGCCTCCTTTCAAGAGGCCTCAGAAGCCTCCTTTCAAGAGGCTCAGGCCTCCTTTCAAGAGGCTCAGAAGCCTCCTTTCAAGAGGCTCAGAGCCTCCTTTCAAGAGGCTCAAGCCTCCTTTCAAGAGGCTCAGAGCCTCCTTTCAAGAGGCTCAGAAGCCTCCTTTCAAGAGGCTCAGAGCCTCCTTTCAAGAGGCCTGGAAGCCTCCTTTCAAGAGGCCTCAGAAGCCTCCTTTCAAGAGGCTCAGAGCCTCCTTTCAAGAGGCTCAGAAGCCTCCTTTCAAGAGGCTCAGAGCCTCCTTTCAAGAGGCTCAGAGCCTCCTTTCAAGAGGCTCAGAAGCCTCCTTTCAAGAGGCTCAGAAGCCTCCTTTCAAGAGGCTCAGAGCCTCCTTTCAAGAGGCTCAGAAGCCTCCTTTCAAGAGGCTCAGAAGCCTCCTTTCAAGAGGCTCAGAAGCCTCCTTTCAAGAGGCTCAGGCCTCCTTTCAAGAGGCTCAGAAGCCTCCTTTCAAGAGGCTCAGAAGCCTCCTTTCAAGAGGCTCAGAGCCTCCTTTCAAGAGGCTCAGAAGCCTCCTTTCAAGAGGCCTCAAGCCTCCTTTCAAGAGGCTCAGAGCCTCCTTTCAAGAGGCTCAGAAGCCTCCTTTCAAGAGGCTCAAGCCTCCTTTCAAGAGGCTCAAGCCTCCTTTCAAGAGGCCTCAGAAGCCTCCTTTCAAGAGGCTCAGCCTCCTTTCAAGAGGCTCAGAAGCCTCCTTTCAAGAGGCTCAGAAGCCTCCTCTCAAGAGGCTCACCAAGCCTTCTCTCAAGAGGCTCAGGAAGCCTCCTCTCAAGAGAGCTCAGGCCTTCTCTCAAGAGGCTCAGAAGCCTCCTCTTAAGAGGCTCAGAAGCCTCCTCTCAAGAGGCTCAGGAAGCCTCCTCTCAAGAGGCTCAGAAGCCTCCTCTCAAGAGGCCTCAGGCCTCCTCTCCAAGAGGCCTCAGAAGCCTCCTCTCCAAGAGGCCTCAAGCCTCCTCTCAAGAGGCTCAGAAGCCTCCTCTCAAGAGGCTCAGAAGCCTCCTCTCAAGAGGCCTGGAAGCCTCCTCTCAAGAGGCTCAGAGCCTCCTCTCAAGAGGCTCAGGCCTCCTCTCAAGAGGCTCAGGCCTCCTCTCAAGAGGCTCAGGAAGCCTCCTCTCAAGAGGCCTGGAAGCCTCCTCTCCAAGAGGCTCAGGCCTCCTCTCAAGAGGCTCAGGCCTCCTCAAGAGGCCTCAAGCCTCCTCTCAAGAGGCCTCGAAGCCTCCTCTCAAGAGGCCTGGAAGCCTCCTCTCAAGAGGCCTCAGAAGCCTCCTCTCAAGAGGCCTGGAAGCCTCCTCTCAAGAGGCTCAGAGCCTCCTCTCAAGAGGCTCTCAAGCCTCCTCTCAAGAGGCCTGGAAGCCTCCTCTCAAGAGGCTCAGAGCCTCCTCTCAAGAGGCCTGGAAGCCTCCTCTCAAGAGGCCTCAAGCCTCCTCTCAAGAGGCCTCAAGCCTCCTTTCAAGAGGCTCAGAGCCTCCTCTCAAGAGGCTCAGAAGCCTCCTCTCAAGAGGCTCAGGAAGCCTCCTCTTAAGAGGCCTCAAGCCTCCTCTCAAGAGGCCTCAAGCCTCCTCTCAAGAGGCTCAGGCCTCCTCTCAAGAGGCCTCAAGCCTCCTCTCAAGAGGCTCAGAAGCCTCCTCTCAAGAGGCTCAGGCCTCCTCTCAAGAGGCTCAGAAGCCTCCTCTCAAGAGGCCTCAAGCCTCCTCTCAAGAGGCCTCAGGCCTCTCTCAAGAGGCTCGGAAGCCTCCTCTCAAGAGGCTCAGAAGCCTCCTTTCAAGAGGCTCGGAAGCCTCCTCTCAAGAGGCTCAGAGCCTCCTCTCAAGAGGCTCAAGCCTCCTCGCAAGAGGCTCAAGAGGCTCCTCTCAAGAGGCTCGGAAGCCTCCTCTCAAGAGGCTCGGAAGCCTCCTCTCAAGAGGCTCAAAAGCCTCCTTTCAAGAGCCTTTCTAGAGGCTCGGAAGCCTCCTTTCAAGAGCCTTTCTAGAGGCTCGGAAGCCTCCTTTCAAGAGCCTTTCTAGAGGCTTGGAAGCCTCCTTTCAAGAGTCTCAAAAGCCTCCTTTCAAGAGGTTCTGAAGCCTCTTTCCAAGAGGCTTGGAAGGATCCTCTAAAGAGGCTTGGAAAGCTCCTTCCAAGAGGCTCGGAAGCCTTCTTTCAAGAGGTTTGGAAACCTCCTTTCAAGAGGCTCAAAAGCCTTCTTTTCTAGAGGCTCAAAAGCATCCTTTTTTAGAGACTCAAAACCTCCTTTCAAGAGGCTCTGAAGCCTTTTTCCAAGAGGATCGGCAGCCTCCTTTCAAGAGACTCGGAAGCCTCTTTTCAAGCGGTTCGGAAGCCTTATTTCAAGTGGTTAGGTTGCCTTCTTTCAAGAGGCTTGGAAGTCTACTTTCAAATGGTTCGGAATTCTTCTTTCAAGAGGATCGGCAGCCTCCTTTCAAGAGGCTCGGAAGCCTCGCTTCAAGAATCTCAGAATTCTTCTTTCAATAGGCTTGGGAGCATACTACCAAGAGGCTCATAAGCGTTCATTCAAGATGCAACGGAAGCTTCGTTTTAAGTGGCTCGAAACCCGCCTTCAAGAGGCTCGGAAGCCTCTCTAAAAGAGGCTCAGAAGCCTCTTATAAAGAGGCGTGGAAGCCTACTCTAAAGGGACTCAAAAGCTTAAAGGAGCTTCCCTTCAAAGGGCTCGGAATTATGTTTTCAAGAGGATTGGAAGCCTTCTTTCGAGAGGTGGTACCTCAAATCATGTAAAAGTTCGAAAGGGTATCTCTCAAAAAGGTTGAGAACCGCTGGATCACCAAGCCACCTATAAAATGTCGAATTTGGAAGCAAATGTAAGCCCTTTGCAGAATTTTTTTGTATCAGGAAAGAAAAATTATTTCTTCATACCTGGCAAGCTACTGCCGCAAAAACTTTGCGTTCACATTTGTGAAATACAATCTGAGATACATATGAAACTGAGATGCATTTTAGAAACATGCAGAGGATTTTTGTAGTGAGCAAATATTCTTCTTCTTCTTCTTCTTCTTCTTCTTAAACCAATGCATTCATTTTCTAAATTTGAGTTAGCTCAATACCATAAAACCACGCTGATAAGACAATATGAAGTATGATTCAGAATAATTACATAATTGTTAAGATTTTGTAACAGAATTTGAATCCACAATTTCTATATTTTCTTAATTCTTACTGATATAAAACTGAACTGATATAAAATTGATCAGATTCGGGAGGACACACTCCACGATGAATTCATTTGAAATTGGCACAAATGCTGGTGTATTACCACCTTATTACCAATGGTATGTAAACGGGAATGCGGCAATTTATCACATACTGCTTCTTCTGTCACTATAACTGTATTGGTCGCAAAGCAGTCATTCGACTTCGAAAAAATGAAATCAAAATTGCGTACATAATGTGAAACCAATTCAATAAAAAATCCGCGAAAATATTTAAATTTCGTTTTGTTTCGTAAATTTTCGAATTAAATGGACCTTGATTTCGTATTGTTTCGAAATATCGAAAGTAAATCTATATTTTGTTTCGTTTCGTTTCGAATCAACATAGGCATTTAAAATTTCGTTTCGTTTCGTTAGGAAAAAGTGTGATATCGCATACCCTTATTTTATTGTGTGGCTTTCACAGTCTAATTTAGTCAAAACGATTAGTTTTGTTTTGCCCGACGTTTCGGCCTGTAGTTTTGGCCTTTTTCAAGTGTGACTGCTTCACCCAGGCCGAACAGGCCGAAACGTCGGGCACATTGGGCCAAAATGTGGTATGCTCCAAGTAAATGTTACAAAGCTCTAGTAGTTAACATTGGAATCAAGTTTTAATTAGTTTGGTACAAGCTTGAACAATGAATTTACCACTGTGTGGGGAAAAATAATAAATGAGGGAAATTCTTCAAAGTTATATGTTGTTTAAAATTGGCCCATTCTCACCCCTCACAGGGGGTGACATTGGGCCAAGTACAATAAAGTTCAGCGGTGACGATGCAACGATTCAATCGTTCATTAAAATAATTGCCTACATTACGGCTCTTACCAACTATGTATGGCAAATCAACGAAAGGCTTGGCCCAATTTACCCCTTTTCAGCGGGCATTGCTCGTTGCTCAGAAAAGCCAGAACCGCTATATAAATATTCATAAAATTCGATAAAACAACAACAGATTATCGTAACATGAGGTATCCATCGATCTAAAAACTAGTTATGTAATAGATTTGTGGGGCATTACTGACACTATTTTAATACGGGTTCATTCGATCAAAAGTTTTACATTCAAATTCCAAGCATTATGGTACGAGCACAATTAGTTCTTGGAATTTGTTTTGTGGTTTCCTAGACGTGAATTTTAATATAATTTCGAACCGTTTGAAGTTTTCATCAAAATTCGTAACAGTTTCTGAGATATAAGGAGTTGAAACATTTTTCGTTTTTGGCCCTATCTCACCCCTAAGCCCAATGTCACCCCGAACGACGGTAATCGTTTTGACTAAATTAGACTGAGAAGGCCACACAATAAAACAGAAGTAAAAAATTTATCTCAAAATGTAGTGGGACCACTCTATTGCAACAAGCATCATAATAACGAAATAAGCTTTGACTTTGCTCAAGACAATTTGTTGCTAAAATGTCATCTTCAAGGTTGAAATATTTTTTAGCATGACTAAATAATCAAATTGGGAAAGAATAATATTTCATCACCATTTGATTCCATACCTCGTTTGTGACACAAAACAGCACAATTAGCATATATGCATATTCACAAATGATCAGTTGTGCATCCCAAACTGTAAAGAGACTTAAAACTAGATACAGTTAGCTACTCACATTGCACCCTCAGCTGCACCCGTTTGCTAATGGACGGCGGCACTCCGTTGGATGCCACGCACAGATATGCTGCCATATGCAATCGGCTTACTCGAGTTATGTGCAACACCTCTCCGTCCACCACATTGACTGCAAAAAAAAGAGATTGATCAAACAGTTGCTTTAAATGAGTTGTTCGTACTCGCAAATCGGGGATCGGAGACAGGGAAAGGGAAATAGTTGAACTACGGCTGAACTGATGACAAAAATGTGAAATCAATATATTTGTTGGAAGAAACTGATTGCACATTATTTTAATACTTTAAAACTAATCACATTCTTTTTCAACCCTATTGTGAACTCTTCTAGAACTATCCAATTTATGATTAACCAAGTCCAACTGATTCGCACATGAAGCTAATCGCTCACAGTCTTCCATTGTGCCGCTATTTTACTATCTCCTGTCCCAGTCATCTTGACACTAATTAATTAGTGCCCGCCAGCCAGTACTGGAAGGGGGAGCTCTGCAAAAAAAAAGATGAAACCAACTCACCATTCTCGCCCCCGATGGCCATCTCGTCGCCGTCCTCCCGGCGCCACATCACGTACGGTTCCGGGAATCCCTTCGCCTTGCACGTCAACGTCACGTTGGTGCCCTCCCGGACGACCATGTCGTTGCTCGTCAGCGACTCCACAATCGACGGTGGCACTGTAATTGAAAATTAAATTATGTACAACCACTTAATTAGATTATAATCGACGCCCGAATGTACTACGGGCGGCTTTCGGATGGATGCTTGACCATTGGATGGGTGGTGGTTTCGGTGTAAATAAGGAAGCTGGTCGGATGAAAGTTGCCCTGCGAAGCGAAGGCGATAATGATCTAAACTGTTCCCCGAGATCAAAAGTTTTCCAATTTGTTGAAAGGGGAAGTGTAACTTGGGTCGCTTGATTTTCTGAGAAATGCCAGTGGCTTGTTAGAAGCAGTTGGCGATGGGACCTTTCCGCTTCGAGATTCGTAACCGAAGCAACAAGCGATTTCTAATTGCTTTCAATTACATATTTGAAGTAGGTATCAGTGTTTTTCTTATCACACGAATGCAACATGTAAACAATTAGCCAAAGTTTTTCAATTCACAAAAAACTAAAATAATAATAAATAATTTTAAGTTATTTATTAGACGTACTTTTTGATATTACGAGTACTGGCAAACGAGTACTGACAAAGCCAAATAAATCAAGGCTACTGAAACTTTTATATGCGCATACGCTCTTCCTAATTCCAAGAAGCTAACTGTTCGTGTCCCTGGCAGATATGTTCTACACAGTTGGCAAAAAATCTGCTCTTTCCACAATTTTTAACAATAAAAAAATCAGTAGAAAAAATAATAGATTGATAATTGGGCTTCCACTTTACTTCGATCAGACAAAAAGTCAAAAACCCAAACATTTGGCCGAACAGGATGTTTGACCGAATAGAATGTTTGGCCGCAAAGGACATTTGGCCGAAAAGGACATTTGACCGAATAGGACACTTGGCCGAATAGAACATTTGGCCTCAAAGGACATTTGGCCGAATAGGACATTTGGCCGAATAGGACATTTGGTCGAATAGGACATTTGGCCGAATAGGACATTGGCCGAATAGGACATTTGGCCGAATAGGACATTTGGCCGAATAGGACATTGGGCCGAATAGGACATTTGGCCGAATAGGACATTTGGTCGAATAGGACATTTGGCCGAATATGACATTTGACCGAATAGGACATTTGGTCGAAAAGGTTATTTGGCCGAAAAGGTTTTTTGACAAATAAGACGTTTGGCCGAATAGAACATTTGGCCGAAAAAGACATTTGGTCGAATAAGACATTTTACCGAATAGGACATTTGGCCGAATAGGACATTTGGTAATGAAGGACATTTGGCCGAATAATACATTTGGCCGAGCAGAATAGGACATTTGGCAGAATAGGATTTTTGGCCGGAAAAGACATTTGGTGGAATAGGTCATTTGAAAATTGAGATCAGCCAATCGGTCCTTCCTCCATTTTGATAGATCGAAGTGACATTTAGAAACTCAAATAGGAACACGGCAGGTGTTTCCTTCCATCGTCGTAGGGGCGAAAGCAACGTCCATTTTCTAGAACTCAACTATGGCAGAATGTTCCTACTGAGCTTACGATTTGGTACGGACGAGTTTGACAAAATAGTGTCTGTTTTATTGGTTTCCGAGACTATGACGAAAAGACGAAAATGCCTGCCTTAAGCCTATCAATCTATGAGTTACAATCACTGAATGAATTTTATTCAATTGTTGAAAATTTTGAAAAATAAAGTGCAGATTTTTTGCCAACTGTGTAGGATAACCCGAGTACCGTCGTCGGGGGTGACAATGGGTCAAATGGGGGTGAGAATGGGTCACTGTTTCAACGACTCAAAATGCTTGTGGAATAGATTGAATGTGACGGCAAGAAGACTAAAATATAAGAGACCTTTTTGAACTCTACGACCTCCTGACTGCCGGAGAGAGCGATGACCCATTTTTACCCCCCAGACCCATTGTCACCCCAGATGGCGGTAGCACTCTTGTCACATACCAGTCACTGTGACTCATATGCGACCAGATCCAGTCACATTGGAGTTACAGCATCCGAACTGTGCCACTAGGGAACTTTGGTCCCGAGAAGGATTTTCGTCAGGAATGTCTGCTCCGGTAAAATCCGTGGTCCGAAAATGAATTATAAGCGTGCCTAAGAGCAATGCTCTAGTTCCGAAATGCAAATTGTTCGAGTTCCGTAATGCACCTTCCGGTAAGCAGTTTGTACTTGTTTTAAAAATGAAATCTCTGAGTTGGGATAAGAAACTGTCGGTGTTCCGTTAAGGAATTCTTCCAATCCCGAGCAATAAATTGCCTGAGCTCCGAAAAAGTATTTCCTTCGCGTTCAGGAATGAGGAATTCTTCGCATTCCGAGAACTAATTATCTTCTGATAAAGAATTATCCGCGTTCCGAGAAGCAAATTGTCCGAGCTTTGGAAAGGAATTTTCTAAGGTCTGATAAGAAACTATCCGTCTTTCGATATAGAACTCTTCGTGTTCCAAGAAGCATTTTGTCCGCGTTCAAACATTTCCTTCCGTTACTTTTGGCACATTTTCAAGAAAAAAATAAAAAGTAAAAAAATCGAGAAAAAATCTTCACTATCCGAGAAGAATTAATCGAGTCATGAAAACATGTATTTGCTCAACATGACTTCTATAAAACCAGTGAGTTCCAACAGGCAAATTGTCTGTGTTCTGAAAAGTAAAATATCCGAATACGAGAAGTAATATGCCGAGCTACGGGGACTAGAACATGTACTAAATTATTACAACCAATCAGCAGATGGCAGTGTGAGCTGGAGTGTGAGAACTTTCGAGCGATCACCATCCTTAATGCTGCCTCAAAAGTGATATCCCAGATCATCTTCCGTCGTCTGTCACCATTAGTGAATGAGTTCGTTGGAAGTTATCAAGCCGGCTTCGTTGACGGCCGCTCGACAACGGACCAGATCTTTACGGTACGGCAAATCCTTCAAAAATGCCGTGAATACCAGGTCCCAACGCACCATCTGTTCGTTGATTTCAAGGCGGCATACGACAGTATAGACCGCGTAGAGCTATGGAAAATTATGGACGAGAACAGCTTCCCTGGGAAGCTTACCAGACTGATCAAAGCAACGGTGGATGGTGTGCAAAACTGTGTGAAGATTTCGGGCAAACACTCCAATTCGTTCGAATCGCGCCGGAGACTAAGACAAGGTAATGGACTTTCGTGCCTGTTGTTCAACATTGCGCTAGGAGATGTCATGCGGAGAGCCGGGTGTAACAGCCGGGGTACGATTTTCAACAGATCCAGTGAATTTATTTGTTTCGCGGATGACATGGACATTGTCGGCCGAACATTTGCAAAGGTGGCAGAACTGTACACCCGCCTGAAACGTGAAACAGCAAAAATTGGACTGGTGGTGAATGCGTCAAAGATAAAGTACATGCTTGTGGGCGGAACCGAGCGCGACAGGGCCTGCCTGGGATACGATAGACGGGGATACCTTCGAGGTGGTCGAGGAATTCGTCTACCTCGGATCCTTGCTAACGGCTGATAACAATGTCAGTCGTGGAATACGAAGGCGCATTATCTGTGGAAGTAAGACCTAATACGGTCTCCAGAAGAAACTGCGGTCAATAAAGATTCGCCACCGCACCAAATGTGTCATGTACAAGACGTTGATAAAACCGGTAGTCCTCTACAGACATGACACATGGACAATGCTCGAGGATGCAAGCACTCTGACTATTCGAGAGACGGGTGCTTAGGACCAACTTTGGCGATGTGCAAGAAGACAGTGTGTGGCGGCGAAGAATGAACCACGTTCTCGCCCAGCTCTACGGCGAACCCAGTATCCAGAAGGTAGCTAAAGCCGGAAGGGTACGATGGACAGGACATGTTGCAAGAATGCCGGACAAGATGGTGTTCACTTCCGATCCGGCAGAGACGAGACGACGTGGAGCGCAGCGAGCGAGATGGGCAGACCAGGTGCAAAACGACTTGGCGAGCGTGGGGCGTATTCGAGGATGGAGAGATGCGGCCTCGAACTGTGTATTGTGGCGTCAAATTGTTGATTCAGTGTTATCTGTTTAGATGTAGACGAAATAAATGAAATGAATAGCAACTACCGAGTAATCACTTTGCTGAACGCCGCCTACAAGGTACTCTCCCAAATTTCATGCCGTCGACAAACACCAATTGCAAGGGAGTTCGTGGGGCAGTACCAGGCGGGTTTCATGGGTGAACGCTCCACCACGGACCAGGTGTTCGCCATTTGCCAAGTACTGCAGAAATGCCCCGAATATAACGTGCTCACACATCATCTATTCATCGACTTCAAAGCCGCATATGATATAATCGATCGGGACCAGCTATGGCAGCTAATGCACGAACACGGATTTCCGGATAAACTGACACGGTTGATCAAAGCGACGATGGATCGGGTGATGTGCGTAGTTCGAGTTTCAGGGGCATTCTCGAGTCCCTTCGTAACCCGCAGAGGGTTTGGCTTCGCCGACGACATAGATATTATGACACGTAACTTTGAGAAGATGGAGGAAGCCTACATCAGACTGAAGAGGGAAGCCAAGCGGATCGGACTAATCATCAACACGTCGAAGACAAAGTACATGATAGGAAGAGGTTTAAGAAAAGACAATGTGAGCCACCCACCGCGAGTTGGCATCGGTGGTGACGAAATCGAGGTGGTAGAAGAATTTCTGTACTTGGGCTCACTGGTGACTGCCGAAAATTATGAAGAGAAATGATGCAGAGAATGCGGAGACGCATAGTGGCTGGAAGTCGTACGTACTTTGGACTCCGCAAGACACTCCGATCGAATAGAGTTCGCTGCCGTACCAAACTGACAATCTACAAAACGCTCATTAGACCGGTAGTCCTCTACGGACACGAGACCTGGACGATGCTCGTGGAGGACCAACGCGCACTTGGAGTTTTTGAAAGGAAAGTGCTGCGTACCATCTATGGTGGGGTGCAGATGGCGGACGGTACGTGGAGGAGGCGAATGAACCACGAGTTGCATCAGCTGTTGGGAGAGCCATCCATCGTTCACACCGCGAAAATCGGACGACTGCGGTGAGCCGGGCACGTAGCCAGAATGTCGGACAATAACCCGGTGAAAATGGTTCTCGACAACGATCCGACGGGCACAAGAAGGCGAGGTGCGCAGCGGGCAAGGTGGATCGATCAGGTGGAAGATGATTTGCGGAGCCTCCTTAGACTGCGTGGTTGGCGACGTGTAGCCATGGACCGAGCCGAATGGAGAAGACTCTTATATACCGCACAGGCCACTTCGGCCTTAGTCTGAATATATGAAAATAACTCAATAACGATTAGATTAAGAGCATATTTTGCACCCCAACTGCGAATGACCTGATTTTTCAATAAATGATTATTATTTGTATGCATGTTTACTGGAAAGGCATGTTTTAGTTTGAAATAATTATAAAACCACTCCATTTGTTATTTCCAACAATCAGCCAAGATGCTTAAAGCTGACCCCAGGAAATTCGCTTAACAACATCGATAATTTCGTAATATCTGGGATATCACAACTTTCCCTGTCAACTGAATGCAAGGGATCTTAGAGAAAAAAAAATCCATTCAAAGTTATACTAGCCTGGATTCAGGATAATTAATAGTACAATTCGTGCCTGGTGGCCTCACAATTGGATTTCAAACAACGAGCCCATCGTCTTTGCCACCAGAGTCCGATTGCAACTGAAATTCGGGAACGGATGTGGAGTGGGTCATACCTTACGTAGAAGCGGAAACGAAATCTGTAAACAAACATTAGACTGGAACCTATTAAGGCGAAAGCTGTAGATCGCTAAGGATGGAGATCTTTCAAGCGGTCCTATTCATCATACTCGATGTGTGCAGGACCCATAAGTAAGTGAAAAGAAAAACGCGCTGTGAGGTGTGTTGTGCTCCACAAAACAAGAATCTCACTACCGTCGTGGACATTTGGATATCGTAAATTACTACCAAACTGCAATTATCATCATTTGGGTGACTTATCGATAGTTAGATGGCAACTTTCTGTTTCAAATTTGGTACTTTTTTTCGTTATTTATTTTATAAAATCGAAAATCCAAAGTACCGTGGGGCGTCGAAATTCGTACACTTAAACCTTTCCTTCCCATGGTAGCTGTAGAGCTCCATCAAATGTTGCACCTTCCCACATTCATTGATTTATTTCAACAACAAAAAGCAGTATTTGGCGAAACTTTATGGTTTTATTAGACTGAAAATATAATCAATTTTGAGTAAAAATAGTGAAACTATTGAAAACAATCAAGTAACTATTGATCTACAATCAAAAACTTTTTTGTTTTCGTTTTCCACTAATTTAAATTTTAACTTTATATAACTTTTGTTCTAGCATTTTTTTCATAGATGATTCCTTCCTATTGAAATCTTTGAAAGCAGTCGTGGGAAAGAGAGGATTAAGCACCTTAGTATATGAAAATGTCATAAGAAAATAGAAATCGATTGTAAATAAAACGTTTGTCATTGACACAGGAGCATACTTTTGAAGAATTTCACATTTACTCATTAAAAACTACGAAAAACATGATAAAATAATGAATAAAATCAACTACTCCTGACTCAAAATCCGTCCACCGTGGACGGATTTCAAATCGAAGGATCAAAATCCGTACAGCTATTTTTTAACTAAATATTTAAATTGTAGCAGTCTGATTGACTAAACAACCACTATAAATAGTTTGATACGCACCTTGAGAAGCGACTCCTTCGATTTGTATTTTGGTTAACTTATGTAATGATTCGCAATTAGCAATTAAAACACAGTTACTTTTGGTTCAGTTATGCTCTAATCGAAAACAAAATGGCGGCAAAAACTCCGCGTTTGGTGGGTGGAGATTTGTTTTTGATTTTTGTTGTTTTAATTTCAAAGCCATCTTTCCATTTCTATGCCCTAAAAGCTTACTGCCAAGTATCTGAACAGGATAAGATCAATTATTTCTACATTAATTACCTTTAACCCCCTTTAATTAATTGATATCTTATGAGGTGGACGGATTTCGGTGCTGTACGGATTTCGGTCCCGCACGGTAGCCCCCAGCATCAAAAGAAGTCCCGCACGATGGTAACTCTACATCGATACTTTTCACGATAAAGATCAGAATCAAAGCCTTGATAACTGATACTGTTGATATTATCAAAATGTTTTTACAATAACCGGTCTTTAGCGATATTTCTTTTTCATTTCTAACTCTTCAGTATTAGAGATTGAAAATCTGACGGGAAATGACAGTCGAATAAATATTATTAAACAAAACACAAATAATGTTACATATAGATAAAATCCTATCAATGATCCTGGAATTATGATCCTGTTATAAAATCATAATCAACTATGTTTTCGCATCGTTACGAAGTTGTTGTAACACCTCCCGCGCCTCCTGCTGGGTGCGCTGATATCCAAAAGTAAAGCAAAATTTATATCTAACTGGAGTCATTAGGAAACACCACTCGAACAAGCGTGATGGATTATTGGTAGCACGCAAACCGCGTGCAGCACTCGTCGGAAAATGGCCGGGGATAAACGGTTCCATGAAATCCCTTTTAATGATGGCAATGGCCCGGTTTGGATTTGATGGAAATTGGATTCAATCAAATAGGCTCCGCCACCGCCCACTGCCTTCGTTATGGGCGGATTTCAGCGGCTCTGGAAAGGGTTGCACGTGGGTGGGGCTCCCCTTCACGCTTCAGGGTGGTTTATTACCGATGAATGATTTCCGGTGAACTGTAATAATTGTTTGATTTTCCAATATCGGGGAAAAACATTCGATAGTTGTGGTGGAGGGGTAATCTACTGTGTTTCACTCAGTCAATTGATTTGGCTAAATTGGGCCAAACACACTTGCTGTCAGGTGGGGCTTCTTCCACTCCATGGCAATCATCGATAAATAATACTCTCGATTCTGGTTAAAATATTGGCATATACAAAGAGCTGCAAAAACTTCTAGCAAAAAAAATAATATTTTTTGCAAAATTGATATAGAGTTGTGAGGTTTTATTGGAATCTGACAAATTTGTATTTGCCAAAATTTCAGACGGATTTACAGAGCGGTATTAAATACTGACAATCACTATTTGGGTATTCTAATTACTGATTCACAAGAGAATATTCGATATATTGAGAAAAAAAAAATTGATATTTATTAGCTGCACAGATATCGAAATTTCCGCAAATATCACCGACAGCATTTTTATCAGCAGGCATGCCGCTCAAGTTCACCATCCAATGCGGCAACGATAGTTAATGATAGTTTGTCTACACATAAATTGTTGCTGATAGTGGCTTTCCGGCAGCAAGAGTAGTGTCTAACTATTTTTCTCTCTACGCCGCACCGCTTGCATACAGAAAGACTTCAGATTCTGCTCCAAGCTACAATGTAGGGAAAATGGAACTACACATACCGCGATGTATACGAGCAGCAACAACCAAGCGGGCCGCAAAAAGCAAGAACAGACTACAATTTCCTACCGCCAACAGTCACGGTAAGCCCCGGAGGGAATTTATGCAAATTTCGGAATTCAAATGAGCATAACAATTTAAAGTATATTAAATATATTGGAGTCACGGGAGGCCCGCCCCTCCGACCGCCCCGTCAGTGCCAAATTCGTACGCCATAGTGCCATAAACGAGGATGGTACGGCGAAGCGAAAAATATGATAATATTCCAATGATAACAAACTTGGATGGCTTGGGATCGTTTTCTGCCATTTGCTGGGTGTGATTTTGGTGTGGAAAAAGTTTGCGGTCCTGTTTTGCGACGGCATTGTGGGGGGAAATAAAAATCTATGCGGATACTGTTGCGGTTGCTGTAAATGTTCTTGCGTACGAATTTGAGAGGCCATGAAAGAATCGAGCCAGCTCCGATGAGTTTCCTGTTCAATGGAGGAAAAGATGAGATGCATCCTTTATTGTCGTGTCGTGTTATAAGTTGGCTTACTTTTCCGATCTCTTGTAATCTGAAAGTTGATTGAATTATTCCATCATTCAATGACGTGAAGCAAAGGAACAAAGCCCACAGCACCTGCATCCAATGGAGTTTTCTTCCATCTGCTCCCAAAAACCCATCGGAAATGGTGATTGACTTCTGATTCCCAAATTAAGTTGCTCACTCACCGACGACCTGCAGGTAGCCCTTCCGTGACCGCATCGGGTCGGTGTTGACCTGACACATGTACCAGCCCCGGTCGCTCTCCTCCACGTCCCGAATGTGCAGATACCAGGACCGGTGGTCGTTGTACGTCAGGCTGATCCGAGGGTTCTGTGTTATCACGTTGTGATGGATGGATAATATGGTCTGGGTGTCGACCCGAACCCAGGCGACCTGCAACGATGGGAGAAGAAGAAGAAGAAGGTTCATGATTGAATGACATCGCATCAAGATGGGATTGGATGTTTTGCTGACGGTGCGGGGGAGTGTGTGAGAAATGAATTTCATGAATATCAATCGCAAAGAATCCGAAGATGTTTTGTTCCTCCCGGAAGAATGCGCTTGATTGGTTTAACAGCTCTGGAAATAATTCTTCTGTAGGAAAATGGAACATAAATGCAGCATAGACTTTAATAGAAGAAATAAATGCTATTCCTGCAGTAAGAATATCAGCAAAAGTTTTCTGACGAATATTTTATACACATTTGAACACAATCATACCAATTGCATGTTTGTTTTATTCGAGATGTTAAATTGCTTGAAATTAACCTTTTTACCAATCACTTATTATAAGACGAGTTCGTACTCCTATCGCATTTAATTCTGCAGCTTGATTGTAACTTTAACAGATATTTATTTTGACCTCAAAAGTGAGGCCGTTAAATACGAGACACTTGATTCTAGTCAAGTACGAGACACTGAAGGCGGCCTTACTGTTGAGGTCAAAATACGTATCTGTTAAAATTACAATCAAGTGGTGGAATTAAACGGGATGGTACGAACTCGTCTTATAACAAGTGAAGACATTCCACTAAAAGCTCTAAATTGTTTTATTATGTTCTTTATATTCAGACCTTTGTATTTACACCTCCTCCCATTAAATGATTAAATCTTAGATTCGTGTTAGAAAATTAGATCCAATTTATATTTCCTTTTAATGACTAATTAGGAATTAAACTCTATCTGATAGAATGATTCAAATCCATAGCATTTTTCATTAACTTACACGAGTTCAACATCTATCTAATTCTCAAGAGCAATTCTCAGACCGTCGTAAGACATTGTTTGTAGGATGGGTTTTCTTTGTTTGCCCGGTATTAAATTAACAGCAAACAAGATTCGATTTTCTTTCTTTCGATTCCAATCACATACTTTCAGACTTGTGAGCAAGAATGCAGCGTCGGACGTCGCGGAGGGAAGCACCAGACCGCACCGTGAAGGCAAGCACCAGCCAGTGCACAATACCCCACAAACAAATCGAATGAGAACTCTCTTGTATAAAGTGCTCATTACTTGCTTCGTTATCAAACGAGAAAAGCATCTTCTTCGCCGTTTTTTATTCCCGTAGATCTCTATCATAACACCCGCCGTAGTGCCAAACAGAGGGCAACCAGTCGATTCTGCTCGCACGACCCTGACTTCATGTCCGTTGTTCGTGCCGGAGCTCAAGTACTAAATTTGCAGTAACAAGCATAAAATGTGAGAAAATGTACGATTCACCCACTACTACTGGCCCTCGACCTCGACCCGACCGATAATGCAACATGGTGGGGCAAACTAACTTATCCACCGACAAACAGGAGACCATTCTCGGTGGCCGATTCCAACTTAACGTACATTTCCTGGAAGTCTCAGTGCCGTAGTAAGGATCATCGTGAAATTATTTGCAGCTGAATCTTTTTTTCACATCTTTAATCACGGCAGGTATTTTCGTCCATTAATTGTTGGGCTAAAACCAACGGAAACAACGTCTATTTGCTAGACCTCCATTATAGCAGAACGTTTCTCGTGAGCTCACGATTTGTTACGGATGAATTTGGCAAAAAAGTGCAATTGCCGGTCTAGCCGACCGGGAGCATTTCCGAGACTCCCCGAATCAACTGTCTCAGGGTCGGCACAGTCTCGTAAGTTTACTGCGGGACAGGGAATCTTCACACTCGAAATTAAGGAAAACCTAACCAGCTTTGTCAATTTGTACACTTTTATTAGGCTTCACTCCTTCCTCACTTCACTTTCCTCCCACTTTCTTACGAACTAGCTGACCTCAATTGATGGGGCCCCTTCTTCTTTCCCAACCACCTCTCTCCTCTTCGCTGCGTCCTTCCTCGTCTGATGCGTCTCTGACCGCAAGCTTCAGCCACGTCTGGCTACGTTCCGCGCCTTGGGTTGAGCCGAGGGCTCGTCGGCGGATAGCTGATGATCCAGTTGCGCGTCCTAGGCTACCGATGTGTTGACGGATCGGTCTTCGGCCAATAACGGTGCCGGAATCCTCCCGGCGAGGGGGCTCTAGGATGGCGCAGGGCTTCACGGAAAACTGGGCACAAGCACGGCGTTGAAATTCACGAGAAAACAACGATGAAATCAACGGTAGAACAACGGGGTATTATGACTTTCAATATTGGTTTCCGAAAACTCCACACTCTACTTAACTTGTTTTTTTAGGCTTCTTAACTCGTTCACGATTGCCGGGTAAGTGAACGAGCTATTGAATGATTTTCAGGCCGAAGGTTCAGGACCCCATCTCCGGTCATCGACTTTTTCAGCCTTCATCCCTGTTTCGTACCACCCATTTGTACAACCCATCATGGCCGCTCCCAACTTCATATCCTGCGGCTCCTGGTGGTGGGTTAAAGAAGCTTGGTGGGTGGTTGCTCCTAATGGCTATCTACTTGTATGCCAAGTGGGCCTACTGGGGGAAAAACCTTCGCTCCTCATTCAAAAACTACCTTTCATACATTTTTACGCGTATTTACAAAGAAAAATCTCAGTAACACACACGCACAAAATCCGAACACTTTGCTCTTTTATTGGTTTTCGAGACTTTACGAAAAGGCGAAAAGGCATGCCTTAACCCTAGAGGAGTCAAAATCTCTTAGAACAATCAGGAACAGTCTATTGATTTTTTTTTTAAAAGATTAGCGTTTTGTAGCTTTGTATCGAAAAATTTCAAACAAAAATAGCATTGAGGGTTTCTTTTCTTAAAATCTTAAACAGTGTCTGCGGAAAAGGCTTGAGAAGAAGGAGGGAGAAACCCATTTGGCCGAAAGCCGTTCGGCCGAATGCCACTAGGCCGAACAAGCCATTAGGCCGAAACTCATCTGGCCGAAAGGGTCGTTTGGACGAATAAGTCATTTGGCCGAATAGGACATTTGGTCGAAAGGGTCGATTGGCCGAAAGGGTCATTTAGCCGAATAGTTTATTGAAAAGTAAAAATTAGGAATAAGAAGAGAGACGTTTCACTTCTCACTCCTCATTTATCACTTCTCGCTGTCAAAAGTGAGAAGCGCGAAGTGAGTAGTGAGACGTCTCTCTTCTCATTTCTGATTTCTCACTGTTCAATAAACTATTCGGCTAAATGACATATTTATTTATTTATTTATTTATTTATTTATTTATTCATTTATTTATTTATTTATTTAGGAGCAGGGAAAAGCTCTCTTGGGTTGAAAATTGCAAACTATTACTCAAGAGAGCGCAAAACCTTCTCATCTTTTCTACCAACAGAATAATACATTCCTAATGACAGATTTACCTTATATCTAAATACACCGAGATATACTTAACAAAACATAATAATCAACCACGAGACAGTAAACGCAAAACATTTTTCTTGATAGTATCCCTAAACAAATTAAAATCAAAGACATTGAAACGCTTATTAAAAATTCGACACATGCTCAATAAAGGAGAGTTATAAAGCCATAGTTAGTCCTTGTAGCCGGTATGCGCAGAAATTCGTTTTTCCTAAATATTCTTCGTCGGATGTTGATGTTGATCTGCCTCAGTACCCCCACACAGTCTATTCGGCTAGCCAGAAGATTAGAAACAAACATTGCTTTAGATACGTTCCTGCGCACTCCAAGTAGATCCAGGTTGATTAACTGGTTGATTATTCCTCGTAGGGCGGCAGATTGTCTGGGTCGTTCCAAGGCAATAATCGCAAGGCATACCTTACATTTTTTTTCTGCACAGCTTCGACCCTCATACAACCATTCTGGTAAAATGGAGATCATACAACCGACCCATATTCGAGTATTGATCGAACCAATGAACAATATAACGCCTTCAGGCAATAAACATCTTTGAATGACTTTGCAATTGGGAAGATGAAACCGAGATTGGCCGATGCTTTAGAGGTCGCATATGAAATATGATCTTTGAACGTGAGCTTTGAATCCAGTACCAGTATGATTCCCAGATCTGTTACCACCGTTTCTCTTTTCAATGATGCTTCATGTAGAAAGTAATTGCGAAGTATCGGACTTCGACTGCGTGCAAATCACTGAACATTTTGACGGGTTCAGTATCATACGATTAGCATCGCACCATTCAGCAAAAATGTTTAATTGATTTTGAAGAAAATCAGCATCGGCTGCGAGTTTTATGGTGAAATATAGTTTAAAGTCATCAGCAAACGACAGTTTATAATAAACCTTTTGGGCCAAATGACCCTTTCGAACAATTGACCCTTTCGGCCAAACAACCCTTTCGGCCAAATGTCTTTCGGCCTAGTGGCATTCGGCCAGATGGCTTTCGGCCGAATAGGTTTCGGACAAATGACCCTTCCCCCTTTTGTCTATCAGTGTACACAAATGAACACACATACACACTCATATACACACATACTCAGGGTGCAGAAAGGACTATGACCAAGGGCTTTACGACCCCTCCCCTCCTGTTAAACCTCTACAAAAAGCTGCATGGTCCGCAAGCAGACCCTACCAAAACGACCATATGCCGCTCAAAGCGCACAGGAGCCCAAGGAGTGCCAATTGGCACATCAGGATCAATGCTAGTGAGATCCTGATTATGGCATTCTGGCCGCGTGTTAACGGACCTTGTCTTGGATATCGAAATATTGTGAAAGCGAGGGCTGGCAGTCAGACATTCTACTCTCTCTAGTAGAACCGGATGACACTGAATCGAAACGGCAAGTGGGCTAATGGCAAGGCTGTCTTCCTTCCCCTAAAACCGGGTCTTGTAGCACGTGCTGTCCAATCCTCCCTTCAAGCTTTGCCTGCCGGGTGGGCTCAGATGCCCTTTCCTGACTTGCGCTGATCGGGCCCTACCAGCACGCTCGGCGATGCCACTACCCGAGATGCGGATGGTCACCGAGCAACTCGATGATATCAGTAAGGAACTGAAACAGAACCTTCGGATTCTCCGCCTGGCTATTCGAGTCGCAAGACACGAACAGGAAGCGTTTATCAGGCGCCCTAGAGAAGGCCGGTGGAATGATCTTGGTTCAAGAAACGCATAGCGCAAACTAGTGGGACGGACTACATGAAGCTGGCACAAGAGGTCTTGGGTGACGGCGCCGAGGTGAGATCATTGGGGGCGGAAGTGACCATCCAGTGCAAGCAACTTGACGAGGTCACGAACGCGGACGGCGTTGTCTCTGCCTTCAGAGACCAGTGCGATACAGGGGTCGATAAGACCTCTGTACGCCTAAGAGGCGGTCCCTTTGGCTCGCAGATAACCTACCTTAGGTTACCGGTTGCGGAAGCCAAAAAGGTAACGGAGCGAGGAAAGTTGAAAATCGGTTGGTCGGTATGCCCAGTGAGCAAACTCCAGCCACCTTCAGTCGACAGGTGCTATCGGTGCTTAGAGTCGGGGCCTACAAAGGTAAGGGCCCAGACAGTAGCAACCTGTATCGTCGTTGTGGCGAGGAAGGTCACAAGGCGCAGGAATACGATAAGGCACCAAAGCGGCGCCAGAAAAAAACAAGCCTGTAATCACCTGTATGGGTGGATCTTCGTCTTCCTTCGAAGAGACAAACAAGAAGAAGCCGTGCAAATAACACAGCTGAATCTTAACCACTGTGCAACTACCCAGCAGCTGCTGTGGCAGTCTCGGAGTCGAGGACCGATGTCGTCCTCCTGTCCGATAACGGCTATTGGGTGGCGGACGGGTCTAGGATGGAGACTATTTGCACGACGGTGCGGTGCCCGATCCAAGAGGTGGTATACTCCTCTGCTAAGGGTGTCGCGATAGCCAAGCTCAATGGTGTGTTCTATTGTAGCTGCTATGTCCCACAAGGTGGCCATTAGAACAGCTTAACCATATCGTCTGATCTAGTGGCTCGTAAGCCGGTCGTCATAGTAGGAGATTTTAACACTTGAACAATGGAGTGGGGCAGCCGCTGCACCGTTACTTAGGCGTTACTAGAGGCGCTAGCGAAGCTCGACGCAGTGCTAGTTAATGATGGTTCCGCTAGCACGTTCAGAAGTAATGGGGTCGAGTCATGGATTGACGTAATGTTTGTCAGTCCCGATCTGACACCAGACTTGGACTGCAGGGTGGACGAGGGTTACACCCATAGTGATCATCTGGCAATTCGCTTTAAGATCAACTATGGCGTGCAACATCCGAGGTCCGGGGATCCCTGTCAGGTCCATGGGTGGAGAATCAATCACTTCGACAGCGAAGTTTTTACCGTGGCCCTGGGACTGGAAGCCAACACTGAAGGTCTAAGCGGGGATGCGTTGGTAGCTGTCCTATCACGCGCGTGCAACGCCACCATGCCGAGGAAAGTCCTGTCGAGAAATGGCAGATGCCCGGTATACTGGTGGACTGCCCAGATTGCGACCCTTCGGTCAACCTGCCTCAAGGCTAGACAAAGTATGCAACGTGCCCGCACCGAGGATGAAAGAGCGGACCGCCGTGAAGTGTTTCGAGCTGCGAAACTGGCATGTCTTGTCTTGTCTTGTCTTAGCACATGCACAGCCAGTATTGGTAAGCATCCTGGAAATGTCGGTTGTGTTCCCGAGCATTTTCTTGTCTGCATTAATATTTGCAGCATATCATAAATATGACACAAGTATTAAAACGGCCAGGCCCACCGTGCAGGCTTGAATTTGGGAGACAATCCATAACTCCCCGGTAATCAGATTATTTAGAAATAAATAACATGATCAACGAAGAGTTTTGAATCTACGAAAGGAAGAAACGGGGACAGCCGTACCAACCGTTTCACATTCAGGGGAAAATATGATTGACGAAATCGTTGGGAGTGACTTTGCTAAGAAGATTAATGTACGCTCCTTGGGTCCTCGACGTGTTGGGATGGGACACAGTTTTTAGTCTAGTGCCCTGGCTTATACATTGATGGGCAAAAGTATTCGCATAAATTAAGATAGATTACTATGAAAACATGACGAATACTTATGTACATCAGTGTACATATAGGCCTAGGTTTAAGCGCCATTACTCGCTCTCTGGAACGAGAAAAAGAAACAAAAGCGATGAAAATCAAGCGAAAACTCATTGACGATAAAATTATACCATATTTTTACTTACACTCCATATTTTCCGTCCTTGGAATCGTTTTTTTAACTACTCCCGTCGAAACACAATTTATTGAAATTGCTTACCACAAATTTTCGCGAAAAAAGAGTGAGGAGTAAAAATTAAGAAACGAAAAAAATATCATCAAGAAAGCCGATTTTCGTTCATTCTAGGTTCCGTTCTCCCAGGTTCATTCTAAAGAAAAGAGGAGTTAGTCAAAGATGTTTTTCACCACAAACAGAAATCATAATATTTATAAATATCAAAAAACAATGCAAACAAATCCTATCCTTAGTATGCGTTTGGAAAAGAAAGATGATTAAACGACAGCAAGGTCTATGATACGCTTGAACCTACGGAACAAACCATCTGGATTATTGGAATAATTTGCCCAACTTGGAACTGACCAACGACAGCTCGCCCTAGATTGTAGCTATCCAGGAGATCAACTGTATCTCACTAGCTTCCATAAATCGTTGCATTGGGGCAAGAAACCAAATGAGCGTTACTAAAAACATGTTTTAAAATAAACCGAAACAAAAGATTCACTCCGAATCTTCTTGTTGTATCATTGTTGTATAAAACAATTGTTGAATTACCTAGCCCACATTTTATAAGTGTTTCCGAGATCTAGTGTATCCCGTAGAAAAAGTACAATTGTAATAAAACAATTACGAATTTTGTTTGAGATTGTAGATGATGGATTGTACAATGTTGTGAATAAGAATATAATTGGAAACGGCTCACCGGATATAACTGTCGAATCAACTTCAAATTCATGTCCTTCTAGTAAATGTTCCGTACATAAGTTGGTACAAACATCGAGTTCTTCTCCTCCGGTTGTCCGATGCGTCGAAGTCAACTCACAGCTTTGTTCGACTTGTAGATCAGCCGCCAGTCGTTGATGCGCTCCACATTTCTAGTCCCGTTCAGCGTTAGCACTGTGTTCCGCCATAGTTTGCGTCTCACAATCAAATTTCTTCGTTTAAAATACGCTTTCCTTTTCTATATTTTCTTATTTTTTTTTTTGACAACGGAACATTTTCACGACTTGTTCGTATCCTCGGCACACTTCGATTTCTTTTCGAGCTGCGAAACTGGCATTTAACAAAACCATCAAGAGTAGTAAGAGAGCGTGTTCCGACAACCTATGCGAAGGAGCCAACGCGAATCCATGGGGTGACGCCTACAGATAATGATGGCCAGTTCCGAACAGCGCTCTCAAGGCAGCAATCATAGCGAACCCATAGACCAATCTGTCTCATGGACACGACGGCCAAGTTGGGCTTTGTGCACAAATTACGTATCGTTTGAAGGGGCTAGGCAGGGCCGAATTTATGGGGGGCCGGGGGTGCCTTGGCCCCGGGCCCCCGCAAATGTTATGTACCAAAACCAACCTGTTTTATACATTTTGGGGCCCCCACAAGCTGTCGGTCCCGGGCCCCCCTTCCGGCTAAATCCGGCCCTGGGGCTAGGAGTCATCTCTGCGGTACATACTGCGTAGTTGGCCTGGCAGTATGTAAAAAAACCCAGATTGATCCACCTAGCAGTGATGGTACGAATAAAAAATTGTATTTTGGCCATAACTTCCAAGCCCATTGTACGATCCGGCCAATTTTCAATAGGAAACAATGGGGGAGAATACAGCGTCGAATGCAACCTGTTGCGAAGAAATCGATCAAGAAAGAAATATCAAAGAATTCCCCAAAACTAAAGTGACCAGATTTGTCTTAGTCCAATCCGGGACACTTTATGAAATATTTCAGATATTTTTGATTTTGTAGATTGTACACATGCATATTATTCTCACATTCGCTCACTCACATGCTTCAGATTCCTAAGATTTCTACATTATCCAGAGCCTAACAAATAATCATAACTTTTAATTGCATATTATTCGGCAACTCGGTATAACTCATAACTTTTGTTGATCCTTTAGAATGCTCAGATTTTTTTAATACTTACGGAAATTGTCTAGATTTTCAATATTATTCAAATCTTCATCCAAGCTCCCTCTTTCTTCTGATTATTTGAAGATTTTGAAGATTTTCTAGACATTCTATTTACAGATTCATTTACTATTTACAGATTCATCATCGAATGCAGGACGATTTCCGGGACAGCTGGTATTGCGGGACATGTGGGCTGAATCTGTGACTGTCCCGCATAATCCGGGACGTCTGGTTACTTTGCCCAAAACTCTTCACGATACAGTTTTTGGAATAAGAAGACTGGTTGAATTTTTATTTGTTTTCTGGCGTACTGAGTTGGCATAATATTTTAAATATATGATAACAGGTTTCGCCACTTTTGCTTTGGTTCAACCAAATAACAGAATTCTTAGCACTTAGGTATGTTTCAAACTATTATGATCATGACTATAATATTCCCCTAACCCAATACGTCATTGTCAAACCCAAGACCTCTGACCAGGCGAATCGATTGCTTTATTTTTTTTCTTCAACTTCTTCACAATTCCACCGAACATTGCTCACCACGCTTGCACGGCTCTGTAATTGACATTTATTTATATTTTTCTTCCAATCAATTTACAACCAATGAACTTCTCAATTCGAGTTTTCTTCGCCAGCGGAAAACGGCGGGGAAAGTAAAAAAAGTGCATCGAAGAACGACCGACCGGGTGGAAATCTCATTTGAGAAATTCTTCTAACAACATTGGCTATTCCGGCGCTCCTCTCGGCCCTCACCACACCATCGGAAGCTGAGATTGATGGCGGATGAGACGGGGCTTCACCCCTTGGCTTTGGTTGCAGAAGAGGAAAAAGTGCATCATCCACTCTAGAAGTGCTGCTCCGTTGTTGTTGTTATCGTTGTTGGTTTGCCATCGGTTTTGCGTTTTATTTTATTTGCTCCTCGTTGGATTCCCAACTTGCGCATCCGTTTCCGCACTATGGTCCTGGCCACGACGAAGCGAAGGGAAGTGACGAATGTGGAATCTCTCGTTGAACATGTGCAACCGTAGCTCACTGCAATCAGTCAGTCAGTCGCTCGGTCCGTTAGCAAGTTTGGTCTGGTTGGGGAGTTGAAGAGTTGTTGCACGGTTCAGATTGAGCAAACATAAATAAATTGAAGCACCTTGTCACGGGGCGGGAGAAGTGCACGCCGAGTCGAGGGATATGAGGAACGCTTGAAAAATCGATGTACCGTTTCGGTAAGGGAATCGAATTGATATTAATTCTCACACAGACGGATGACGGAGAATAATTTTAGTTTGATTAGTTCGAATAGTAATCTTGCTCTACAAACAGTTGAATAACTCTCCAAAACCATTCTTATGGTGCTTGGTATGTAACAAAGAGTATACAATTTGAATTTGTGTTGATTGGATAGTAATTTAGATGTGTGGGACTAAAAATAAGATATGAAGGCTGCTCCGTAATACATAATTTGAACTCCTTTGCTTTCGAATGAAGTTTTGGTGATATCCAAAATGAACGAAGCTTTTAGTGCTGTCCAATGAGCAGCTCGAAGTAGCTCGAAGTTGTTCCCGTCCTGCTCGTTCTTTTTTGTCAACAAATGGGCATGAGCAGGACAGGGAGAAACTTCGAGCTACTTCAAGCTCTCATTGGACAGCACTTTTGTTCGTGACTTCCAACTGCTGCGACGTTCAAAACATTATTTCAGCTACAGGTGGGATAAATATATACTCAATTATTGGACCTTTTCGATCTCATAGACTATACATTTCGGAGGATGTTTGAGAAATAGTTAGCTGATGTATCCTGTCCCCGGATCGATTGGATATTCCAATGGACCATTGTTGTTACGATGGTTATTGTATCATGTTAGAGCGATCCGAGTCTGACCCAACCTTCTTCTTTTTCTATGGCTCTAAATTTTCGCACATTGACAGTGATTGCAAAGGCGCACTCAATCGGTCCTTTTTCAGGACCATCATTTTAAGAAGAAGAAGGTTTTGTTTCGTTCAATAAAAGTTAAGGCCCAAATTACCGTAATCCAGTCATTGACAAGAAAACAGCCACGTGCTTGTACCACCCCAGGAAAAAATCCGCCCACTGAGGAGAAAATGCATTCCCCAGCTGAATCGGGGAAGCACTCTTGTTTTAAAACTACATCAACATATAGTGGTGACTTCAATACATCCGTGGGATGCTTCATTTGGATGAATTTCGTAATATTATTTGAAAAAACTGCCTTTTGCAGAAAATATTGCAAAGTTGAAAAAATATTTTTCCAGGAGGGGAAGCCGTCGATTTACTCTCACGCTCTCTTATACTTTGCAGATACTCGAAAATCATCGTTCAGTGTTGCGTGTTGATTTGTTCTATATGTTATTATAGCCTATTCAGATTACGCCATTAATGACATAATAATTGGCGTTTCAGGGTAAATACGCTTTATAGCCTATTCAGATTGGGCTATTTATGACTTTGTTAAGTGAGAGGGTATCCAATTATTACGAGGTGTTCAGACTGCAGCAAGATAATATATCTTGACGTTTCCATGTTTCCTCATTTGCACGCTAATACAGGGTTGAATTCAAGGAGAGTTTTAAAATTTAATTTGCGAAATCAAGCATTTGTGTGGCGACAATCAAACATTTTTTTCTGAACAAAGTTTCTACGAAAAAAAATAAAAAAAAAATATGAAAAGGGATTTTTGAAGAATATTTGAAGCTCTCATTAAGGATAATGAGCGAAGCTACATTCATTAGTTGGGTGCGCCGTTCTTCGGGGAATCAGACTATTCCTCAATTTATTTTTAAGTTTAAAAAGTATTTTGATTCTGTACTATGATCGAACGGAGATTTAATAGAAAAATTTAGATACTTTTGGGAATTCTCACAAATAAATAAAAAAAGGACGATTGGACCAATTTTCAAGAAATATTATCGAACTAAAATGTATTTCCACCAGTATCTCCATGTATGAAGGGCAACTCAGCAATTTAATTTTTTCAAAATGGAAACTGAACCATTGCGTTCTACTCGACAATCAATGATACAGCTTCTAACAAAATCGAATCGTGTGAATGTGATATAATTTAAACTGGATTTTGGATGAATTAATGCATTACCAATCCATGTTTTATTTAAGGTTAATCTACTTTATATATACATCCCATTCAAATCGTACAGTTGTCCCACGTGAAAAATGTTGAAATCCAAAGTATATTAAGCCATTCAAGGAGCAGAATTGAAACAATTTATGAAATCATGTTTATTCATCAAATATATTCGTTTTACAACCATTCCTACGTTTTAAATTGTCTTCCGCATTGGCCCTTGAACTTTGAAAATTTAATCGATTTGTACTATTAAATCTAGGTTTAAGTTAACCCTTAAGGCGCAAGACGATTTTTTTAGAATTCGTCGGAAATATTTTTAACGTAAATAACCATTGAAATCATTAACATAAAACGTATTTTCGCTTGTCATAAGACGAGTTTATACCATCCCATTGAATTCCACCACTTAATTGTATCTTGACAGATACGTATTTCGACCTCAACAGTAAGGCCGTCTTCAGTGTCTCGTACTTGACTCGACTTAGTCGGGTCAGCGTATTTACCCTGAAACGCCAATTATTATGTCATTAATGGCGTAATCTGAATAGGCTATTATGATGTCATTATTTACGTAATATTCCATACATTTTGCGCTGTCAAAAGATACCCGCTAAAAAGAGTCATGAAGAATTTATTACGAACAATTATTACGAGAGAGCTTTCGTTCTAACTGGAATGCAGGGAGAAATTCAACAAAACAAAACTGACAAGCGTCACGCTCTCTTTGCCAGAGAGAAAATTCTCTCTGTTTTCATTTCGTTTCGTAGTTGACAGTCATGCTCTTTCTGTCGCAGCAGGGTCGAATGCATGTTAGATGGAAATCTTCTGAGCGCTGAAGAATAACTCGGATTGTGATGGTTTTGTGGAAAGCATTTTATATGATGAAAAATAATGATGATAATTATTTATTCTCCACATATTCAACATGAATTGTTTAAAAAACAGATGCTCTCTAGAATTAACATGAAGTATTTAACTTAAACCTAGATTTAATAGAACAAATCGAATAAATTTTCAAAGTTCAAGGGCCAATGCGGAAGACAATTTAAAACATAGGAATGGTTGTAAAACGAATATATTTGATGAATAGACATGATATCATAAATTGTTTCAATTCTGCTCCTTGAATGGCTTAATATACTTTGAATTTCAACATTTTTCACGTGGGACAACTGTACGATTTGAATGGGATCACATTCACACGATTCGATTTTGTTAGAAGCTGTATCATTGATTGTCGAGTAAAACGCAATGGTTCAGTTTCAATTTTTGAAAAAAAAAATAAATTGCTTCATACATGGAGATACTGGTGGAAATACATTTTAGTTCGATAATATTTCTTGAAAATTGGTCCAATCGTCCTTTTTGCCTTTCTCGTACAACTAAGTTGTACCGAAAGGCTATCATTTCACTCCAAATTCGAACTTTTGATAAAAGTCCCGGAGACCCATAGTGTTATATACCATTCGACTCAGCTCGATGAGCTGAACAAATGTCTGTCTGTCCGTGTGTGTGTGTGTGTGTGTATGTGTGCGTGTGTGTGCACAAAATGCCATAAAAACATTAGCCAAATTTTCACATAGAAACTCTTAACTGATTTTCTTGCAACAAGTTGCATCCGACAGAGACTAAAACGCTGTTGATCACTATTGAATTTCATAATAATTGCAAATTGCAAAAATAGATAATATTAAAATAGTGATGAGACATAGTCACGTAGAACAATAATGTGTTATGAAAATGCCTTGCATCTATGAATATTTTATCCGTGGCTTCCCATTAAGAGTTTCATCGCACTATGAAGATGCTCGTGTTGCACGCATTTAGGCGTAAGTATGCTCTTCGTTCAGTTTCACAGTACTATCAAATTGTCCGAAAGTCAAAATTCGAACATAGGAAATTCGAGAAACTTTTGGCAGCGCCATCTGTCGTCTACTAGTGTAAATTTTCTATCATAACATTAGACGGTGTAACTGTTTTGCCTTTCTTGTACATCATCGAGGTGTAAGCGTAAAGGCTACATTTATTACCTTTTTGCGCGAGAAAGGCACCATCACCGTTAGGTGGATTAATCTGGGTTTTTTATTTAATTGTGAGAATTCCCAAAAGTATCTAATTTTTTCTATCAAATCTCCGTTCGATCATAGTACAGAATCAAAATACTTTTTAAACTTAAAAATAAATTGAGGAATAGTCTGATTCCCCGAAGAACGGCGCACCCAACTAATGAATGTATAGCTTCGCTCATTATCCCTTATGAGAGCTTCAAATATTCTTCGAAAATCCCTTTTCACATTTTTTTTTTTTTTTTTTTTTTTTCGTAGAAACTTTGTTCAGAAAAAAATGTTCGATTGTCGCCACACAAATGCTTGATTTCGCAAATTAAATTTTAAAACTCTCCTGGAATTCAACCCTGTATTAGCGTGCAAATGAGGAAACATGGAAACGTCAAGATATATTATCTTGCTGCAGTCTGAACACCTCGTAATAATTGGATACCCTCTCACTTAACAAAGTCATAAATAGCCCAATCTGAATAGGCTATTATGCTTGTTTTCTCGAATATGTACGTAAACATCAAGCAATAACCTATGAAAATGATGCTTTTCATGCTTTATATTGACACTAAATATTAGATGTGAGCTAGAACTGTAAAAACGCAAGCATTCATAAGCAACGCAGGTTATTTATTTTTTCATAATTCAAGTGTTGATAATGTAATGTAATACTAAAATAATAATGTAATGCAGTTTATACTCGGACGCCGAAGAGTGAACACGTACTCGAGAGTGTATACCAAGTGATAAACGGTTGCTCACACTTAGTGTGATTTTTTTTTTGTTTTGCGGAATCTATTCATCGAATAGATCTAACATGGAAACCAGAAAGAACACTTTGAAACTGGCTTTTGCTCAATCTGCAAAAATTCCTCTACATCTGGATGTTTTACGGTTCATGATGCGCGTTTTGAAAGTTCCTGCTACCGATGTTCATTCGGTATACAAAGATGAAAACGATCAGCGATTTTATGTCAAATTCCTGGACGATAACAGTTTCAACCGTTTCACTGCAACAATGGAGGATCGATATTGGTTTGAATACGCTGATGGAGAAAAAATCCGGATTCACCTCGAGATGGCAAGCAGGCAATTCAAATACGTTAGGATTTTTAATCTGCCACCGGAAACAGAAGACAAGGACATTTCGGCAGGATACGGCAACACGTGCGTGAGAGGTATCCTATGGAGTATGGATATCAGGTTTTCAGTGGCGTTCGAGGAATCCACATTGAAATTGACAAGGAAATTCCAGCGAATTTGTACATTGGGCATTTCAGAGCGCGATGCTATTACGAAGGGTTGAAGAACAAGTGCTTTTTTTGCAAGGCAGAGGGACACAACAAAGCTAACTGTCCCAAGTTAGCGGATATGAAAGGTCAAGCGGTCTCTGTGATGACAGGCAATCGGTTGTACAGTCAGGTGGCGGCGAGTATACGGATCGCTACGAGCCTCAATGAAAACGAAAACGTACCTGTATCGTCCATGACGGTGTTCAAAGTTCCGCAGCAATCAAGCTCTAAGACCTTGAGCCAAGGAGAATCAGAAAAACAATCAATCAGTCAGGAGGTGGCAACGGGTAAAGGGAGTTCTCATCCAGAAAGTGTGGTTAACTTTGGGTCAAACAGTGATGTCGCGGTGAAACGGAATGAGCTTGATGTGCAAATGACACACACTACTAACAGTTCGATGGAGATGGATGATACATCACGTGCGAGCAAGGAGGAGAACAATTTGAAACGACCACCAGCATCGGTTTCTACATCGGAAAACGATAGTTCTGACAAGGAGAAGGAAAAAGGTAGAGGACGAGGAAAGAAAAAGAAACCGCACATTGAAAATTCATCCGGTGATAGTGTAAGTAGAAGTCGCTCTAGGGGAGTCTCTCGTGGTAGCTTACGGGGAACTCATCGTGAGTGTGTATAAGTAGCCCTCTGACGTGAATCTGATGTCATACATTCGAAAAATTGCTACGATCAATCTGAACTCTATTAGATGTTGCGTTAAGCAGAATTTGCTGAAGGACTTTGTGTGGAATAACGATCTTGATGTTATCAACTTGCAAGAAGTTGCTTTTGTGAACTTCTCTTTCTTGCCGACACATACATCAATAGTGAACAGTGATGATGGGAAAGGGACAGGTGTTTTAGTACGCACTAATATTGAATACTCAAATCTGGTATTGAACACTAACGGTCGGATTACATCGGTTGTGATTGAGGGAGTGAACTTTGTTAACGTCTATGCGCATTCAGGCTCGAAGTATAAACGAGAAAGAGACATACTGTTCACTGAGAATATGATGATACACATTGGTGAGTTCAGAGAGAATGTTTTTCTTGGGGACTTCAACTGTATACTTGATAGACAAGATTCAACAGGAACAACTAAAAATATATGTGCTGGACTAAAAAAACTGGTTAGTGGACTTGAGCTATCGGATGTAGAGCTTTCGAAAAACTCGAATCGATGTTTTACTTTTGTGAGAGGTGATTCAAAATCAAGACTTGATAGAATTTACGGGTCGAAAGCTTTCATTGAACAGGTTAAGAAAGTCGAAACTATTGCTGTTCCTTTTCCTGACCACCATAGTGCGGTTATGACCGAGGAGGTAAAAAAGGGTGAACAAATAAGTTTATACGGGAGAGGATACTGGAAACTAAACCCCAGTTTGATTTATGAAATTCAGGATAAATTTGAATCGGTGTACATCCAGTTCAAAAATAGACACTCATTTCAAAACATCAGTTTTTGGTGGAACAATGATCTGAAAAAAGGAGTTAGGAGATTTTTTAAAACAGAATCGTTTCATTTGAATCAACAGATAACACGAGAAAAAAGTTTCTACTATAAATGTTTTTGTGATGCAATCAAGTTCTAATCGTTGAATATCGATGTAACTGATGAACTGAATTTAGCAAAATCCAAATTAATGAATTTGGAGCAGAAACGGCTTAATAGGTTCAAAAATAAGTTGAAATCACATTCCTTGCATTCCGACGAAAAACTTTCATTTTTTCATGTTACTTCTTTCATTAATCGTTCATCTTACTCAAAAATGCTAAAATTGAAGTTGACCAACGGAATCACGTCTGATCCCTCGCGTTTGAAAAATGAAATATTCAATTACTTCAAAGAAAAATTTAAAAACAACAACGATTCTTGTCCAAGTGATTTCAATAACGTTCTAGATCCTCTTGATAAACATCTGACGGAAATTGATAAGCAACAATTGGCCAAACCAATTGAGATTGGGAAAATTGAACAAGCGATTAAAGAGGCTTCCAAAAATAGTTCTCCGGGTCCGGATGGTGTTAATTACGGATTTTACGTAACGTTTTTTGACTTGCTTAAAAATGAAATGGTGGCATTATTCAACGCTTATTATATCGAAGGCGAATACGCTCCCGGTCTGTTCTCTTCTGGTATAATAGTACTAATTCCGAAAAAAAGCGATAGTTTTAGTCTAGATAACAAACGACCTATAAGTATGCTTAACAGTGACTATAAAATTTTTACAAAGATTCTATGTAACAGAATGAAACCTATAATGGATAAAATATTGGGACCTGGACAAGCTGCAAGCATTGAAAATAGGTCTACTGTCAACAATCTTACACTGCTTAGAAACATCATTATTAAAGCAAACAAATGTAGAAACTTCAAGGGTGTTATACTGTCGATAGACTTAGAAAAAGCTTTCGATCGCGTTGACCACAATTTTCTCTGGGCGATTTTGAAGAAATTTGAGTTTCCTGAAATATTTATAAACTGCCTTCAAAAGTTGTACAGAAATGCAACCTCAAAAGTATTATTCAATGTTTTTAACAAGCTCGTTTCCAGTTGAATGCTCTGTGAGGCAAGGATGCCCATTGAGTATGGCTCTGTTCGCTTTGTATATCGAACCTTTGCTTAGAATGATAGATAAAAACATTAGAGGTGTATTAGTCAATGATGTTTTCATAAGAACTATTGCATATGCGGATGATTTGAATATTTTTATAAGAAATGATGCGGAATTTAGTGTTGCATTGGAATTGATAAATTACTTCAGTATATTCTCCAGAATCAAAATAAATTTCCAAAAATCAAAATATTTGAGACTTAACAATTGCCTTCTCGGTCCGCAGTTGATAACTGAAGCAAAAAACATGAAGATTTTAGGAGTTAAATTCTCAGAAAAATTTGCAGATATGGTAGATTTGAATTACGAAGACTTGATACAAAACATTACTTATAGCTTAGCACTACAATTCAGCAGAAAACTCAACATCGTTCAAAAAATATGGATTCTAAATACTTATGTGCTTTCAAAATTGTGGTATGTGGCACAAATTATACCGCCTGATAACAAACACATCGCCATACTTAGAAAAAAGTGTGGAAATTTTATATGGAAAGGATTTTTCTATAAGGTGGAGCGGAATGAGCTGTACGCTCCAGTAGTCAAAGGTGGTCTCTCATTAACAGACGTCGAATCTAAATCTAAAGCTCTTTTCATCAAAAGCTTGCTTTGTTCGAGTAAAAATGGTACAACTGATGATTTCATGATAAGACAAGCTTTGAACAAAGATTTGACCAGAAACACACGTGCATGGATTGAACAAGCATCAACATTTAACGAGATGAATCTCAAAACTAGCAAACAAATTTATGATGAATTAATAACTAATCTAAATATTAAAATAAAACAGCAGGAGAAAAATCCAAATTACCATTGGGAAGCGATTTATGAAAACGTAAACCAAAATTTTCTAACTAGTGAATCCAGATCAACATTATTTTTGTATTTAGGGATATCATTCCGTGTAAAGAAAAGTTATATAGGCACAAAGTACGAGGGACTGATTCGCCAACTTGTGATTCTTGTGGAAGAATCGACACTGTTGAACATAGAATCAAAGCTTGTTCGGCATCTAAAAATATTTGGAACTGGTTGAATCGTAGGATTAGTAACAAATTCCACATTAGGGTAAATGACGCGTTAGATTTACTTCAATGTGGCATTGCAAATAAAAACTGTAAATATAAAGCAGCTCTATGGTTGACAGTAGAGACGATAACATATTGTATCAAAAGCCATACAGATGGAAGTATAGACAATCTGAAAAGCCAAATTAGTGTCAAAAGATGGAATAACAAAGAAATGTTTTTAAAACAATTTAAACAATATATGTATTTATTGTAAAATAAATAGTTTTTAGTTAGTTGTAAGGTTCTTTGTAGCAAATTGGTACTTAATAAAAAAAAAAAAAGCGGCATCACTTTTCACTTTGTTTACTTTATTGGAAAATGTCGCACAAGTGAAATTTTCTCGCAAAATTCTTACTTTCGTTTTGCTGCTGTTAGTGTCTGGAAAGGGGCATTGAGAAGGATTTTTGCCAGTGGCGGCCGTCAACGGTTAGTTGCTGCAGAAAATTATTCACAAAGATGGCGTCTGTAGCAAATAAGCGACAAATCATTGAGTGACTGTCGGTGACAGCAGAATTGTGCAAGTACAATTTTCTTTTTTCACTTACTTACTGTCGACAAACCTGCTTTACAAAGATTTTTATACAAATTTTATTCAATACCAAATTTTCATAACGACTTATCTGCTTTTCTAAACAAAAATTCAAGCGTAGATTTGATGAATCTGAGAGCACTCCCACACGCAAGCCAACGACATCATCAGATAGCAGAAGCCTTTACCTACGTGTTGACTTATAGTTTAATATATTGACCTCGCAATAGGTGAGATAAGTGAACATTCTTAGTTTCTAACAATATTTATTAGTTTCTTTATCATTCCGCAATCAATTCAACATCGAAAACGCGGCCGCATAATCATGTCCTGCTTGATATTTATTCACACAATCGGCACGCCAGGACAATCAATTTATCGACTGGGTAAACACGTTTAGCACGTTCGAACGAAGCAAAAGGAGTGCTCGTTGAGTGACAAAAAGCGCACACAAAAAAGAACAGTGAAAACGTTCATGTCTCATCGACCCCCGCTAGGGGGAAGGAAAAATGAAATTACCAGAAATAATTTGCTGTCCCGAGACCCCATTTCCTATCTTTGCCACCAACTGTGTCCAGCCCAAGAAATCCACCCCGATAGCAATAATGCTCCGGAGTGAGTGAGAAATGCTGCTCGGTAAGTTCGTCCGAACCACCCAGATTCGAAACCAGCACCAGCAAGTGGGCACAATGAGTATCAAAGTGGTATTGCGATCGGGAAAACAAAACAACGGCAGCAGTTAGTGGAAAAACGAAAACAACAGAATAAAATACGTGACCGGACTATGAATTTTAATAATTTTTCGCCTTCCACAACACGACTGGCGGTTGTACAGAAGTTGTAGAACTTGTGTTTCTGTCTTTTTCGTATGATGAGGCGAACTGAAAGGCTGTGTGCTCGCTTCAAAAAACTTGATTATACAGAAAGCCAATAGCATCATCCATTAATAAAACACAATAAATTTTGATTTTGTACATATTTACGTGCATAATTGGATTAAAGCTCATCCTATGTTAGAAACCGCAATGGCTTATCAGAACATTGTCTTGAAATACGATACTCTTTTTTTTTCTAGAGAAGAATAGTTCACTCTATCAAGATTAAACTGGATACCAAGCCCTTTGAAAAATGATTTAATCATTCCTCAGCTTTAGCTTTAAAACCACGAACAAACCGAACGTTTTCCCTTTTCATCATCAAATAATTCAGATCATCAGATTTCCTGCAAACTATTTCTACCGGCAAAAAAATTCCAACTTGGCCACATCACTGATAAAAAAAACTGCTCTCCACTTACAGTATTCTATCTATGGATATGCAATGCATGTGTGCTGTGGTAGGTGGCAGAGCTGGTGGCATCCGTGTCGCCCAAGTAGTGCCAAGCCACGTTCCAGTTCAAACGAGCTGGAACGGACAGTTGCGCTTGGAGTTCCGATCCCAGCTCTTCTCGCCATCCCCGTGCCTAAGCATTGCGACTGACACGGATTTTGTGTCTGCTTTTTTTTATGGATTCGATAAAGAGAAGACATTTTTCCTGATTGCATTCTCGATTGCAATTGTTTTTGGTGTACCAGCGGAACGGTTCTCGGTCCGGCCAAGGCGCGCCTGGCAATCAGGAAGCTCTGTGGAGCGGGACGAGGTCCTCTTGAAGCACTACTGCTTCAATCACACAACCAATTGGGACCGATTGGAGAGCGAAGGAAAAAAACGAAAGCTGCGCTGCTCCTTCGATGGGGTGTACCTGATGCATTTAGTGATTTGGAATATTTTTACCTTCCTATAGTATCGACTCCTCATTGTCCGATCGTGCTAAGGCACACAGTGGAGGGATTCCCAGCAAATGATGGACAAGGCAAACTGTTTGAAGCTCTAAGGTGAGCTTAATTTCAAGAAATAGAGAGTGCGTTTCCTAAAAATGCCCACCACGAGTATACCGCATCACTACTCAGAGGTCCCCATTAAAACAAAATCTCGTAAAAATTATGAAGAAATCCTCGGGAGATTTCCACGAAGAAATTCCTAAAAATTTCGACTTGAAACTGTTCTCGCGTAAGACGTGATTACGGCTCATAAACCTAGGATGGACAAAGCCTTCTCTCACTGATTCTGAGCTCATTATCTTCGTTTAAGGAAACTACCACGACGATCATGTAGTCGAAGCCTTCATCTTTCTGCTAGTGACGTTGGTTTGCATAAACGAGCTATCACTGTTCCTAGGACAAAAATGTCTTTCATTCCAGCCAACTTTTAAAAAAATTACCAGAGGTTCCCATGCCGTGTCCCTAGCTGTATGTTCTCGGCCTAGCCCGGAATTGCCAGTTTGATTTCGCAGCTGCTGTTACAATCGAAAAATAATACAACCAGTTGGTCAACGGGCAGATTTCAATTTTGAACACATTAGTTTCTCTGAAATGCTCTCAAAATACTAAAACGTTTCCGCAATGAAATAACAGGCAGGCTGTGTTAGAATTTTTCTTTTGCCCAATTAAGTCGTTTCTTCGAAAATAAAACTTACCTATTTAATACATTAAAGTAGCACTACATGGCTGATCTGGCGAATTGTAGGGCTTATTCGCTAATTGGGGCGAAACCCAATTAAAAAGCAGCTAAACGTCAAAATGTGATGTCAAAAACGCGTTGACGTTTTGTTTCCGTGTTTGGCAGTATCGATATTTTCTGGCGCGTAAAATTTTCCTTTGTTCAATGCAAAAAGTAAACAACATTGACGCTTGTCAAAACGCCCCAATTTGCGAACTGCATTCGCTAGTTGGGGTGAGGTCGTGCCCCAGTTAGCGAACGATCACTGTACTTGGGAATATAAATAGCACTCGTTGCAAAATTACAGCTTGCGATTTTCATTAAAAGCATCAAATTACAATTGGATATCTTACGGCTTTTACAAACGATTTAAAGTGAATCATGCACCAAACTTTCATGAGATAAAAAATCATCCACCACCAGAGCAAAGACTAGGAAAATTTGACGAACCATAAAGTCCATTCAACTCAAGACTTTTGATGGCTTTAATACAGTGAAATCCCCTCAACTCGATATTTCCCCTTACTCGATTAAATTCAAAGTCCCTTGAAACTAGCATTCTGTGTTCCCTCTGTAAATCAATACAGTAATATCCCGTTTTTATCACTCCTCTGATGAATTTTAAGGAGATAAAATACGGCATGTGACAAAAAAAATATATTAAATTTTTAATACATTTTACAAATATTACCTTGGAAAGATAAAATGCGTTAACGGTACCCGTTATTTCTTGTCAAAAATGCTTACAGAATCCTTAACAGGTGCTAAAAAGGCGTTCATAATAAACCGCAGGCGTTAAAAATTATTTCATGAAAACCATTTTTGTTTGCGATATTATTTACAATAAAAAAAGGAAAGACTAAAATTTTCAAAAAAACAAAAATTTTTGGAGTGATAAATCGGGGGTAGACAAAATATGGGAGTTACAAAATCGTGTCAACACTGTATCTCCCTTGGTCGATATAGGTCATTGTGCGCGGCAAACCTAACCTCACTATTTTGACAGGTGCTGGTCCTGTTGTTTACGTTTCGGACTTAGAATTTTTTTTATCCAAATTAAATCTGCATATTGCACAATGTTGAAGACATTCTGTACATTCCGCATTCAAATATTGGTAATTATCGATAAGTTTAGGTAATTATCGATCAGAAAATCCAAAGAATCATAGAAGAATCTCAAAATTAAAATAAAGTCGTCTGTAAACAACAGGACCACTACCTGTCAAAAGTCGTGCGTGACGTCACTGTGCAATGGAGTATTCCCGATATCCATGATCAATATCTATGTCGAAGTAATTTTCCAATGCATTTTCACCTCGCTAACTCGATGTTGTCAAAACAGTCGCATGCATGATTAGAAGTTGAATGTAAAAAGTGTTAAGCAAGAAGAGAAATAAGAAAAAAGAAGTTTAGAGCAAGAAATAAGAAGTAAGAAGTGAGAGGTGAGAAATGAAAATTTAGAAGGAAGAAGTGAGAAATGAGTAGTGAGAAGTACGAAGTAAAAAGTGAGAATGTAAGTATTAGGAGGTGAGAAATGAGAAGAGAGAAGTTAGAAGTGATAAGTTGGAAGTGCGAAGTAATTAGTGAGAAGTGAAAAGTAAGAAGAGAGGTCAGAAGTGATATATAATGTTATAAATGAGAAGTGAAAAGTGAAAAATGAGAATGTGCGAAGTGAGAAGGAAAAATGTATAGTGAGCCATGAGAAGTGAAAGTTTATAAAAGTGATAAGTGATACATTCGAAGTAAGAAGTTGGGAATGAGAAAGGATAGTGAGAAATTTGAAGTGCAAAGTTGTAGTGAGAAGTGAAAAGTTATAAGTTAGAACTTAGAAGTCACTTTCCACTTCTAACTTATAACTTGAGAAAAAAGTGTGGAGATAAGCAATGAGAAGTGGGAAGTTAGAAGTGAGAAATTCGAAGATTGAAGTAGTAGTTGGGAGTGATAAGTCAGAAGTGAAATGTGATAAGTGATAAATAAGAAGTCTGAAGTGAGATAAGAGTTATAAGTGAAAAGTGGAAAATGAAAAATAAGAAGTGAGAAGTGCGAAATGAGATGGAAGTTGTGTGAAGTTGGAAGTGATAAGAGAATAGTGAGATGTGAGAAGTGCGGAGGTGAGAAGTAGTAGTAGGAAGAGGAGGAGAGGAGCAAGATGTGCAAAGAGAGAAGTGAATAATGAGAAGTGAGAAATGATGAGTAAGTTGTGAGAAGTGAGGACAAAGGAACAAGAAGTAAGAAACGAGATTCTTTTTCTTCCCTTCTTTCTTTTCTCTTCTCCATTTTTCTGTCTTCCTTCTTCTTTCTGTCTTATATCTCGCCTCACACTTTACACCACTCAACATCTCGCTGCTTACTTCCTAATTATTATCTCTCACTTCTCACTTCTTGCTTCTGTTTATCTTACATCCTACTCACATCCTACTTCTCACTTCGCAAGTATCACATCTCACTTTTCACAACTCACTTCTTACGTCTCTTTTTTCACTTTCCACTACTCACATGTCTCTGCACAAATCTCACTAGTCAATACTCACTTCCATTTTTTAGTACTCTTTTCTCACTACTCCGTAGCTCGTTTCGAACATCTCATTTCTCACTTCTCAGTTCTCGTTGTTCACTATTTATTTCGAACATCTCACTTCACTTAATAAGGAAACGAATTATCACTATTAAATGTATTCCCTTTCTCGATACCTCCCTCACTTGATGGTTCCTTCAATATCGAGTAGGGGACAGTTCACTGTAAGAAATTGTGCGCAATTATTGTTTTTTTTTATTGTTTGTGTTAATAACCAAAATTAATGAAAATTAGAATAATTCATAGGATTGTGTTTGCTTGTCATAAGACAAGTAAGTACTATTTTGATTGTTTCCACCATTTGGAGCTCCATATAAATGTGATGCTAACCCGGGCAGAATAAGAAAACATGATATGGACTTGAATGGATTTAAATATCAACATATGCTATGGATAAGAACAAACTAATGGCACTTGATACTGATCACTTACAAATAGCATGACTTGATCTCCTCGTAATAGTTTATCTTTTACACCCAGGTTTTTTTTTACACGGTTGGAATTCATTAATTTCTCGGTTAACCTGAACTTTTACAGTTTTTTAAATACCCCCTGAATTTTCTTTGATTTTTTGTGAATTTTTTGGTGGGGTTAACTCATTGCTTCATTGTCGCTGAAGGTCTTAAACGACCAAAACCAAACCGTGTAAAAAAAACCCAGATTAATCCACCTAGCGACGATGGCGCCTTTCTCGCACAAAAAGGTAATAAATGTAGCCTTTACGCTTACACCTCGATGATGTACAAGAAAGGCAAAACAGTTACACCGTCTAATGTTATGATAGAAAATTTACACTAGTAGACGACAGATGGCGCTGCCAAAAGTTTCTCGAATTTCCTATGTTCGAATTTTAACTTTCGGACAATTTCATAGTACTATGAAACTGAACGAAGAGCATACTTACGCCTAAATGCGTGCAACACGAGTATCTTTATAGTACGATGAAACTCTTAATGGGAGCAAGCCACGGATAAACTTCAAAAATATTCATAGATGCAAAGCATTTTTCATAACACATTATTGTTCTATGTGAGTATGTCTCATCACTATTTTAATATTATCTATTTTTTGCAATTTGCAATTATTATGAAATTCAATAGTGATCAACAGCGTTTTAGTCTCTGTCGGATGCAACTTGTTGCAAGAAAATCGGTTAAGAGTTTCTATGTGAAAATTTGGCTAATGTTTTTTATGGCATTTTGTGAACACACACACGCACACACATACACACACACACACGCACACACGGACAGACAGACATTTTTTCAGCTCATCGAGCTGAGTTGAATGGTATATAACACTATGGGTCTCCGGGACTTCTATCAAGAGTTCGAATTTGGAGTGAAACGATAGCCTTTCGGTACAACTTAGTTGTACGAGAAAGGCAAAACCTGGGTGTATATCAATCATGTCCATATCTCATTTTGCTATCTTATCAACATTTGATAATATTGAGCTATTTTCGTCTACTCGGAAAGTGAAGTAAAATGAAAAGTGAGAAGTGAGATGTACGAAGTAAATATATAAGAAGTTAGTACTGAGAAATGAGAGGTGAGAAATGAAATGTTTGAAGTAAATAGTGATTAGAGAAAATGAGATATAAGAAGTGAGAGGTGAGTGATCGCAGGGATCGAAGGATCTCACGAGCAGAGAATGCTCCCTCACGCTGATTTTCGCTGAAAAATTGGTTAGCGGGAAAATAAAAAAGGTGTGATGAGAGGTATCCTTTTCTCCCTCACTACCAGTGCCGCGAAAGGTTGATTTGCTCGATTTCTCACTCCTTTCTTCTTTTTTGTGCCACCATCAATTGCAAAAAGTGTAGCTTTTATGGAACAAATAACCTAATCCCGGCTATAGTGACTGCATCCAAATTGCTTAACGAAAATTTTCGCGAAAAGTGAGTGAGGCGTAAAAGTGATGAAACGAAAAAAGAAATTCATCAAGTAGGCACGATTTTCGCTCTAGGGACGATTCAAATATGACGTCCACTACTTTTTGAGATTTCTAGACCCCCCCTCCCCCCTCTGTCACGCTTTTTTGTATACCTAGTATATGCAGTGTCACAAAATCTTAGACCCCCTCCCCCCTAAAGCTGTGACATCATTGTTGAACGACCCCCTAGAGAAAAGAAGGATGGTAGAGAGATGTTTCTCACTACAAATTCTGAAAAAAAGATTCTCCTCCAACCCGAAAATCATTTGATTTCGTCTCATCGAAACGAAAAGTACGAACCCTGATAATGAATGAGTAGAAGGAAAGAAGGTAAAAGAAAGATGGAAGAAGAAAGAAGGAAAAATAATGAAGGAAGAAGAAGGATGGCTAAAGAAAGAAGGTAGAAGGAAAAACGGAAAGGGGAGAAGGAGGAAAGTAGAAGAAAGAAGGAAGAAGTAAGAATGAAGAAGGATAACAGGAAGATGGAAGAAGGTGAAAGAAAATTGTAGAAGGTGGAAAGAAGAAGGAATATTGGAGAATAAAGAAAAAAAATTGGGGAAGAAAGAAGAAAAAAGAAAGAAGAAAGAAAAAGGAGAAAGAAGAAAGAAGAAAGAAAAAAGAAGATAGAAGAAAGAAGAAAAAGAAAGGAAAAAAAGAAAGAAGAAGGGAAGAAGAAAGTAGAAAGATGGAAGAAGAACGAAGAAAAAGAATGAATGAAGAATGAAAAATGAAGACAAAGCAAGAAGAAAAAAGAAATATGAATAAAGGAAAGTAAAAGAAGGAAGAAGGATGCAGGAAGAAGGAAGAATGAAGAAGAAAGAAGGAAGAAGGGAGAAAGATGAAAGAAGAAGGAAGAAGGGAAAGGAAGAAGAAGAATAGATGGTGAATGATGGATGATGGAACAAGAAAGAAGAAAGGAAGAAGAAAAAACAGAAGCACGCAGAAGGACGAAGTGAAATTGCAGAAAGAAGAAGAAATAAGATGGAAGGAAGAATGAGAAGGGAAAATGAATAGGGGGAAGGAAAAATGTTGACAGCAGATAAAGTAGACAGAAAGAAACGGAGAAAAGAAAAAAGGAATGAGGCTGAAGGAAAAACCTAACTTAATTCACCGAGTGATGATACTGCCTTTCTCGCATTTAGCCAAGACACCAACCTTATATGGCGCTTATAAAGTTCGATTCCATTTTCCTAATAACTTTTAAATGCAATGATTGATCGTTATCAATTGCTGCGAGAAAATCGGTTAAGAATTGCTATGTGCAAAAGTGTGTGTGCACACACACACATACACACACACACACACATACACACACAAAGGGGGCAGCAGGGACTTTGTCCAAGGGCTTGACGACCCCTCCCCATGGCCACTGCGAGTTAGACCGGGACCATCGTCCCTAACCCCTAATCCCAAGGCGTCAAGCGACCCGTGCCGAGGGGATGCATGGCCAGGGGGGTGAAATAATAAGCTAGGCCTTTAACGGAGCCTGTGGGGTACCTGGGCACCCTCCACAGTAATTGTCCCTTACCGTGTCATGCTGGGCTCTGGCGTGGTGGACCTCTTTTCCCGAGCAACTCGTGGGACCAAAATGGAAAACCAAGTCAATTCTTCAATTAGTGGTAGTAGTGTAGGCGACAACCCCTTCGCAAGAGGTGGGTTGTTCAGGTCTCCGCCTAGGAGGCCAGAGGCAATAGTCGGCAGCTCAGTGCGCAGCGCCAGCGTGGGTCACTCAACCTTCCTCTCGGCTATAAAAACGCCGGAAGGGGTTATTGACGGCCCATGGCTTGTGAAGGCGATGAACCGCAAACGCGATGGGCTTTCGGCCTTCGAGGCGGCGACGGAACAGCTGGACGCCATCATCGACTTTGCGTCATCGAAGCATAATATCAGCAAGGACCTCAAGAGGAGCTTGCAGAAACTTCGAAAGTCGATGCTGGACGCCAAGCTGGAGAGGGCGGTCGGGACGGCCAAGTGTAAACCCGTGAAATCGGTGGAGTCGAGGTCTACCCAGACTGAGGCCCAAGGATTCGCGGACTCGGGCAAGGTCGAGTCGACCGAAGGCGTGCCAGCTAAGACGGTGGTGCCAAAGTCTACCCAGACTGAGGCTCAAGTATTTGCGGGTACGTCGGGGTGACTACTCCAACGGAGCAGACACAAAACGGGGAGACAGTCTCCAGGTTATGAGCTCCCTGGGGCAGCTCCAAAACGCGGAGGTTACTACCCCGAACAAGGGTAGTGGGGCTGGGAAGCTGAACTCCGGTCAGGTACCTCCAAAACCGGGGAGGAAGGACCTGGAAAGGTCCGTCCACTCAGGCAAGACGGTGGTAAGGGGTTACGGCAGGCTGAAAGTTCTCAGCCGCACCAGACCAGGGAAATAGAGGGGAATGACGCCTCCTGGACCCTGGTCAAGAACAAGCGGAAACCGAAGACGTCAAGGGCCGAAAAGAAGGCCCAGGCGAATGAGGGTAGCAAGAAGTCTAGGGTAGGCGCCAATCGCTCCAGGGGCGATGCCCTAGTCATCGCGGTGGACGATGCTAGGTACTCGGACGTCTTGAAGGCAATGAGGAGTGACGTCAAGCTCGGTGAACTCGGCGCCGACGTACGTCGAATAAGACGTACACGGATGGGCGAGAAGATCCTCGAGCTGAAGCGGGGCGTCTCGCGTCTCTACAAGAAGTTGGCGGAGGAGGCCCTGGGCGAGACGGTCAAGGTGAGGGCACTCACGACGGAGGTGAATCTAAGGGTTAAAGACCTGGACGAGATCACCGAAGTCGAAGAGTTCGTCACGGCACTGCGGCGACAGTGTGAAGTGGAGACGCCCACCGCAGCCGTTCGGCTACGGAAAGATCCGGCAGGGACGCAGGTAGCATTGGTTCGGCTATCTGCAGCGGACGACCCCAAGGTAGTCAAGTTAGGGAGCGTCAAGGTGGGATGGTCGGTATGCCCTGTGCGCATATACGAGCAACCCGAAGTTTGCTTCAAGTGCCTGGAACCGGGGCACAAGCAATGGGACTGCAAAGGCCCTGACAGAAGCAATCTCTGCCGACGCTGCGGATTGGAGGGACATAAGGCACAATGCTGCACGAACCCTCCCAATTGTTTGATTTGTTCCAGCAAAGCTGTGAACAGCAAGCACCCCATGGGGGCTCGATGTGCCCGGCGTTTAAGCGTGCTGCAAAATCAAAGTGCAGGTAAAGCAGCTGGCTTGCTCGGCTTCGCCCGAGTGTTTGGTGTGCGCAGGTTTAGAGGAAACGGCGGAACACGTGTTGTTCGTGTGCTCACGTTTTCGCGCAATGCGTGACCACATGCTTGCCACATGTGGTCTGGACACTACCCCGGACAACCTAGTTCGGAGGATGTGTAAAGACGAAGTTGGCTGGAACGCCGTTTTATTGGCTATCGCCCAAATCGTCTCGGAGCTACACAGAAGGTGGCGCGTGGACTCAAGGATGGCTAGTTCAGGCGCAAATAAGAGGTGGTTCAAGGGATCGGAGTCGGCTTCATGGGTCATACCGGTGGTCATGCTCTGTGGTCGAACTCGATCCTTTTATCGAACAAGTGGCCGCGTGAAAAACAACATGGTATCGTCGCTTTCGCGGCGTCGGTCAACCAGGCGGGTTCCGAGCCCGAGGACGGAAAGGGGTCCTCGCCAAGGCTGGGGCAGGCGTAGGCACCGCGTCGGCAAGTCCCTCTGTGTGCTGGCGAATAGGCCCTATCGCAGAAAGGTCAATTTGGGGTGCACGCGGCATCATCATTCTTGATACCAGTCGTGCAGAGGGAAGCAGGCGCGAAGTCGACCCTGCCCACCTTCCGAGGACATAGGGCGTGGTAAGGCCACCTGGAAAGCCGGCAATGCGCTGGCACGATACCATGGTGTTCTTCTAAAAAGCGAGTCACGATGTTCGATGCTGCAAGGACACGCAGCTAACCTCGAGGGTGCGTTATGCACTGGCCCCCCTTTGAAGCATTACTTTCTGGTTGTACCGAAGGGACGATGGGCTTGGCGGCAATGGAAACGGTTTAGCTGGTCGGGGATGCAGTCCTGCCTCCCTCATTGGAGGTGGCCCCTAACCCAGCACTTCCTGGTCAACCCAGGATGTCTGTTGAGCAGATTCCCCCTCCATTGTTTAGGAAGAAAAAAAAAACACACACACACACACACACACACACACACACATACACACGGACAGACAGACATTTATTCAGTTCTACGAGCTGAGTCAATTAGTATATAACATCATGGGTCTCCGAGGCTTCTATAAAAGTTCGATTTTGGAGTGAAATGATAGCCTTTCGGTAGAAACGAGTTGTACGAGAAAGGCAAAAAGAAGATAAAATAGAAAATAAATAATAAAACAGTATTAAGGGCTTTTCCTAATTTACAAGAATGTTAATCACATTTCACTTCTCACAAAAGATTTCTTATTTACTCACTTCTCACTTAATACCTCACACTCCTCATTTCTCACTTCTTACTACTTATTTCTCATTTCCTCAATTCTCATTTATCATTTCTCACTTCTTATTTCACTATTTGCTCTCAACTTAGCACTTCCCACTTCTCTTTTGTTCATTCTCACTTCTCACTTCACATTACACTTTAAACTTCTTTTATCACATCTCATTTTTACTTTTTAATTCACTTCCTACTATTCACGTCTTATTTCTTATGAAAAGGAAGAAATCTCGCTTAACTTTTCAAAAGGTCCTAAGTAACATTTTTTTCATGATTTAATCTAAATAATGCAATCAACGTATTTCATGTTAATCTGTTGATTGCAATACTCAAATTAAATCATGAAAAAAATGTTACTTAGGACCTTTTGAAAAGTTAAGCGAGAAATGTCTCAATTTATTTATTTATATATTTATTTTTTAGGTATTTATTTATCATTTTATTCGGCAACTCGGTCGTATGAAAACCATTTTTTTTTGTTAATTATCTTGGCTGTGCATTAGCTCAGCACATGTTTCGAAATGGATAAGTTGATATGAAATTTGCGAAAAATAATCCACGTGTCCTGGAGGGACTCGAACCCTCAACCTCCTACTCTCTAGATAGGCGTGATAACCCCTACACAACAAGACCACTTAAAAGTCACGTTTGCGGAAAAGCCATCAGAATCCGAGTACCAACACCCACCGCGCTTGGCTCTTTTTTGCAAATTGAATATCTTTCGGATGCTTGATTTGTCCAATATCCACATGTGCTTTTACTATTGTATATCCACAGCCAAGCGAGTGCACATTGTTTATTAAACGAGAGGATCGCACTCTATAACCCTATGCTATGTTCGAGTCCATCCAAGACACATGGATTCTTTTTCGCAAATTTCATATCAATTTGTTCATTTCGAAACATGTGCTGTGCATATGTACAGAAAAGATATTTAACAAAAAAAATTTTTTTGTTGATTTATTTATATATTTATTTATTTATTTACTTATTTATTTATTTATTTGATTATTTATTTATTTATTTATTTATTTTATTTACTTATTTTTTTATTCATTTACCTATTTATTTATTTGCTTGTTTATTTTTTTATTTATTTATTTAGTTATTCATTTATTTATTTATTTTTGTATTTATTTATTTATTTATTTATTTATTTATTTATTTATTTATTTATTTATTTATTTATTTATTTATTTATTTATTTATTTATTTATTTATTTATTTATTTATTTATTTATTTATTTATTTATTTATTCATTTATTTATTTATTTATTTATTTATTCATCTATTTATTTATTTATTTATTTATTTATTTATTTATTTATTTATTTATTTATTTATTTATTTATTTATTTATTTATTTATTTATTTATTTATTTATTTATTTATTTATTTATTTATTTATTTATTTATTTATTTATTTATTTATTTATTTATTTATTTATTTATTTATTTATTTATTTATTTATTTATTTATTTATTTATTTATTTATTTATTTATTTATTTATTTATTTATTTATTTATTTATTTTATTTATTTATTTATTTATTTATTTATTTATTTATTTATTTATTTATTTATTTATTTATTTATTCATTTATTTATTTATTTATTTATTTATTTATTTATTTATTTATTTATTTATTTATTTATTTATTTATTTATTTATTTATTTATTTATTTATTTATTTATTTATTTATTTACTTATTTATTTATTAATTATTCATTTATTTATTTATTTATTTATTTATTTATTTATTTATTTATTTATTTATTTATTTATTTATTTATTTATTTATTTATTTATTTATTTATTTATTTATTTATTTATTTATTTATTTATTTATTTATTTATTTATTTATTTATTTATTTATTTATTTATTTATTTATTTATTTATTTATTTATTTATTTATTTATTTATTTATTTATTTATTTATTTATTTATTTATTTATTTATTTATTTATTTATTCATTTATTTATTTATTTATTTATTTATTTATTTATTTATTTATTTATTTATTTATTTATTTATTTGTATTTTTGTACATTGGATAACTCCTTAATATGATCGATCTAGTTGAACATGAATTTTTATTGCGTGTGAATTATAAGTTGGCAATATAGTGAGGGATGTAATGTTAGCAATGATAAAAGAATTCAAAATGTTGTCTTATCACAGTTTTAATACCTTCCATATACCTTTTTTCAACAATTCAGGAAGCCCATTTTGAAATCCAAATGAACTCGTGATAATACGGATATGTATTAAGCTGAATATCTTGTTCTTCTATATATATAAAAACCAATCTATGTATGTATGTTCGCTAACTACTTCTGAACCACTTGGCCGATTTCAACCAAATTTGGTACACACATTCTCTATCTTCTCTAGGGGAAGTTAACAAAGGGGTGGGATGGTCATTTGGAAAAGGGGGAGGGGTGGTGGGAGGGGTTTTGTTTAGAAAATGAACAATTCAAACTTCTAAGTCTGTAGTAGTCGGAAAAATAATGTAAACAACCCAAGTAACACTTTAAGTTTTATAACGCTCTCAAAGACCATAATTTACTCTACAAGAGTGTGATAAAACCAGTATAAAATCAAAATGTTACTGGGGAATGCCACCCACAGTGGGCGGGTGAAGTGAAACGTCACGTCTGTTATAAAAAATGTACTGAGTATGCCAGACGTGACGTCACATTCGGCCGCCTTCGGCCATCTCATCCAGCTGAGAGTTTCTCTCTCTCGAAAGAGCGAATTTTCATTGTACAAATACTACTTGAGGGTTTGGCCCACACCTGTAGTAAAGCACATCGCTGCCAATCCCATTGGGAAAGGGGGGAGGAGTCGGTAGGGAGGGGTATTGTTCAGAAAACGGGCAATTCAGTGTAGCTTTTGAACCCCTGTACCGATTTCAACCTAATTTGGTACACACATTCTCTATCCTATGGAGAAAATAACAAAGGAGGTGGAATGGTCATTGAGAAAAGAGGCAGTGTAACTCCTAACCCCCAGGACCAATTCCAGCCAGATTTGGTACACATATTCTCTATTTTTGAAAGATGTTTATTGGAAAGGTAGAAGGGCCATAGAAATTTATATATCAGAGCGTTAATGAATAAAGCTTTCAACGAATGATTAATTTTGTTATGATTAAATCATGATTAAAGATTATGATTAATGATTTATTCATTTTTGACAATGATGACTGATAATAATTAACGATTAAATTCATTTTTGACAATGATTAACGATTATGAATAATGAAAAAATCGTTGGAGTATGATTAACGATTACCGATCGTGATTAAATGTTGACTTACTATGTGTATGATTAACGATCGATATGATTAATAATTAGATCAAACTGAATGATTTGCATAGTTATAAATAATCAAGTAAGCTGTAGCAATTTCGAATTTGGATTGATTGTGCTGCGATTTCGTTGGAAACGATAGACGACGAGATTTATTGCTCTACTGAATATACGCGACGATATTACAGTACGATGCGTTCGAATTTTTATTTGCGACTGACTCTCTAATTCTACAGCAGGTAATTTATATAATCAAATGGAATGATAGGGACGAAGATTGATATCGATCGGCTTTCCGATCGAATGCTGCTAATGCTAAGAGCTGATAAGAAAGAAGAGTTGAGAGTGAGAGAATCAACACACTATCGTTTTCTAGCAGTTTGTGCTTCCACGGACTACGATACTACTTTAGATTTTGGATTCAACATGCCGGCCACCGTGAAAATGTTAATTTTAACGACTCCGGATTATTTCATAACCGGCGGGCAACACATGTCAAAGTCTATCCTTACTTGCTATCGAATTCACTAGTAAATATTTCTCTATAATTTTAATTTGATCACTTCGTTGGGTTCTCCTTCTGCTTTCAATGCGATTGTTGCGGCTTCGACGACAGGATTCGTTTTCGTTCGGTTATATTCGTATCAGGATCGTGTGTTTGTTTACGCCACCACGTGTTACTTCGGCGACATCTCGGGACTGAATGGGTCAAAGCCATGTGACTTCTCGGCTGACATGGTCGATCTTTCAGTTTTCTCCAGTTCACGGTAACCTGGATGCTGACAGGGTTTCTATTACTCGTCCGTCTCCTTCGTCGGCTGCGTCGTCCTCGCCTAGACTCCTCATTCTGTAATCAAACATAGACGGCTTTTTCAAACAGTAAATGAAGAAAATAAGAAACACTTAACTGGGACGGAGGCAACCGGCCTCCACGGGTCCGTTTCCGGACGATGATCGTTGGCAGCGAAGTACTGAGCGTACTTGTGCGGAATGGAGAATCGAGTTACCGAGCGACGGCATCCTTCGAGCGACGATGTAACGAGCGATACTTCCTTCGAGCGACGACTTGGCAAGCTAGACATCCTTCGGTTGGCGGTTAGGCGAGCGAGGCTTCCTTCTAGGTTGATTTTGATTTCGATGCCAATACCTGGCAGCAAGCTTCCTCAGGTATAGGCATTTCACCTAGCAAATTCACAAGTCTATCGGACATACAGTGAATGCATTGGATCAGATGCAGAGAAGCCGTCAACTAGAACCTCTCGTTGAGCAGGTTGATGCAAACGATACCATCGCAGACGCAGGGAGACAAAGCATTCCATTATTTTTTTTTAAACACGATTGAAACAAAACGACATACGTTTCGACCCCCCGGTGGTGCGCAGTAGAGGACTGCGATTGGTGGAAAGATTTCAGTTTCCTTCAGGTGGGTCGACTACGCCGCTATCATCGAGTTGATAGGCAACGCACAGATTTTGGATATTCCTCAGCGGTATTCGCCGTTTTCGTTGGCACATCGACGACTCGAATGCAATTATCATCTTTCATGAAGATCTTCGTGATCCGCCCTATTCTCCACTTCAGTGGAGGAAGGTTCTCCCCCTTGACCAGAACCAAAGTTCCGACCTTTATGATGTTACGCCGCTGAGTCCAACGCGTACGGGGTTGTAGCCCGGACAAGTATTCGGACAGCCATTGGTTCCAAATTCTTCGGACGTACTCCTGAGTCTGTTGGTATCGGTCTAGTCGGTTTGTCAGGATGCTGTTTAGACTGGGCTCCGGTATAGCAGTAAGGGACCTATGCACCAAGAAATGCCCCGGTGTGAGCACCTCCAGATCATTTGGATCGGATGTTAGCTGTGTCAACGGACGAGAGTTTAGGCAGCTCTCGACTTGGGCTAAAACAGTCTGAAATTCGTCCTGGTAGAGGATCACATTGCCCACAGTTCTGCGTAGATGGCTCTTCATAGACTTTACTGCGGCTTCCCAGAGTCCTCCGAAATTCGGGGACCTGGGAGGTATGAATTTAAAAGTTATTCCGTCTTCCGAACAGCTGCGAGAAACTTGGTCCTGGTGCTGTTGCGACCGAAACAAGCGAGCTAGCTCTTTTAGCTCTCGCTTAGCACCTTGAAAGTTGAGGCGTTGTCGCACTCGATCATTTCGGGTTTGCCCCGACGTGCCACGAATCGTTTGAGTGCCGCAATGAATGCATTGGTGGTCAAATCGGATACACATTCCAGATGCACTGCCTTTGTTACGAGGCAGACAAACACAGAGACATAGCACTTGATGGCAGTAGCACGGCGGGTTGGGCGATATGAAAATGGACCACAATAGTCCACTCCAGTATGAGCGAAAGGGAAGGTGGGTGTAACACGTTCTACCGGTAGTTCTCCCATTAGCTGCTCTAAGACCTTGGGTTTGCACCGGAAGCATTTGGTACACGCGTGAACTATTCGACGAGAGAGATTCCGTATACGAAGCGGCCAAAACCGTTCCCGTACTACAGCTGCCAGAAGCTGCGGTCCGGCGTGTAGGAGTTTCCGGTGGTAGTGCACCATTATCATTTCCGTGAGACGATGCTTGTCCGGCAGGATTATAGGGTGGCGTTGGTCATACGGAACAGGGGCGTGACGTAACCGGCCACCTACACGGATCACACCATCTACGAGGATTGGGAACAGTGCCTTCAAGCGAGAATTGGACTTAACTTGTCCATTTCGAGAGATCTCCGCCAAGTCTTGGGCGAAGTGTTCCTGTTGAGCGATTTTGACGAGTAGCAGCGTAGCATAATTGATTTCCGCGGTCGAGAGAAATCCAATGCGACGGTTTATTCTATCTTTGGCTCTTGAGTTGTGAGCAAATCTTTGTAGCCAAGCTACAGTTCGAACGAGTTTAGAGTACGTGGAATACAACAAAAATAACTCGTTTGGTACTTGTATTTGCATAGGAAGCGATACCGTTCGTTCTTCAAGCTCTTCGGGATCGGGACTGAAGTTTCGGTTTGTCAGCCGCCCCAGTGGCGGCTAAAGCGTGATGGTTGCGATAACCAATCTGGTCCATGCCACCAGACTGTGTAGTTTTGCAGCTGTTCTGGACACATTCCTCGGGAGATTATGTCTGCCGGGTTTTCCGAGCCAGGAACATGCGACCACATGCCATCCGCCGTGATACGCTGGATTTCGGAACACCTGTTTGCGACAAACGTTTTCCAACGTGAGGGACTGGCTGTAATTTGGTAAAGCGTGATTTCCGAATCCGTCCAGAAGAAGTTCTGGGCCTTAAGTTTCAGACTGAACTCGACCTTCTCGAATAAGTGGCTTAACAGTTAGGCTCCACAGAGTTCCAGACGTGGTAGACTGACGACACTTCCTTGTTTACCTATGCCGTTTGGTACTATTTTGGTAAGCAGGTTGACATGGATGCTGGCTGTCGACGACACAACACGAAAGTATATGGAGGCTCCGTACGCTCTCTCCGATGCAACGGAAAATCTATGGATTTCTAAACTCACGGCTCCGGTAGTTGAAACGACTCATCGAGGGATTCTGAGGGCCGCCAGGTGCTGAAAGCTATCCCGAAGTTCCAGCCACTGATGTTGACGATTTTCGTTTAGCGGTTCCTTCAATCACAGCCATCTCGCCATAGATCTTGGAGAAACAACTTTGCTTGTACCAGCACTGGCCCAGCTAGACCCAATGGATCAAACAGGCGGGCGATATCCGAAAGTACTATCTGCTTGGTCACTGGCAGCTGTGTGTTGTAATTTGGAACATTAAACTGCAACTCATCCGAAATAGTATCCCATTGTAATCCTAACGCCTTTATGGGAGCAGCAGCAGAGTCGAGTTCGAAAAGGGTGCGCTCATCTCTCAGGTGTGGTGGAATGACTGCTAAAACAGCCGCGCTGTTCGACGCCCATTTCCGCAGGGGTAGACCAGCGGAATTAGTCAGGTCGATTAGCTGTTGACAGAGCTCCTGACCTTCTTCGATGCTATCTGTTCCAGTAAGCATGTCATCCATATAAAAGTCACGCCCAAGAACCAATGCTGCCTCTGGATGACTACCGGATCCATCTTCAGCTAATTTCTGAAGACATTTAGTCGCGAGGTACGGAGCCGAAGATGTTCCGTACGTAACCGTTGTAAGTTGAAACGTTTGCAGCGGTTGGGTTGCGGAATCTCTCCATCGAATCCGTTGTAATTGATGATCACACTTCCTCACCCTGATTTGCCGGTACATTTTTTCAATGTCGGCGATGATTTGCAAACTGCGGCATCCGGAATCTCAGAACGATAGACAACAAATCATCTTGGATGACAGGACCAACCAGAAGCGCGTCGTTGGTGAGACACCGCTGTCGCTTGAGCATGACGCATCGAAAACCACACGTAATTTCGTGGTGATACTGTCAGGTCTGACGATGCAGTGGTGAGGCAGATAGTACGATGGAAGTGTATGGGTTTCCGCATCCGATATAGGCTGCATATGTCCGAGTTGCACGTACTCGTGTATGAAAGCAGTGTATGCTTCCTTTAGCGCAGGAGTAGCGTTCAACCGACGCTCAAGCGAGTAGAAACGACGATCTGCAATATCTTTAGAACTCCCAAGCATGGAAATCACTGAAGACTTCGTCGGTAGAGCGACGATGAAACGACCAGACGGATCCCTTTCGACTGTTTTTCAAAAAACTTTTCACATTCATCCTCTTCTACAGAGTGAGTGCTAAACGTGCGACACGATTCAATTTCCCAGAACCGTGATAGTTGATCTTCAATCGTTGGGCTAGGTGCCACGTGTGCAAAATTCGATACCGAGGCAGAAGGTATCTTTGCTTGAACCTTCCCGGATACTACCCATCCTAAGGCAGTATTCTGCAACACAGGATCTCCGCCTCCATGCTTAATTTGACCATCTCGTAGAAGGTCGTAGAAAATGTCAACGCCGAGAATCAGATCGATTGTGCCAGGTTGATCGAATGTGGGATCTGCTAATACGACGTCTGACGGCCATCTCGATCGGCAAATATCAACAGCTTGATTTGGCAGTTCTAATGTCAACTTTGGAAGTACATGGAACTTCCAATTATCCTCGAAATCAGCACAGTGAGACTGAATGCGAATGATGGTTGTGTGTTTGGAAGAAGTAGACGAAAGGCCTACACCGCTGATTGGGACGAACTCCTTTGTGCGACGAAGCTTCAGTTTTTGTACAATATTCTCCGAAACGAAATTGAGCTGCGATCCGGAATCCAACAATGCGCGGGCCCACAATGAGAAGCCAGATGAAGAGAATACTTTCACCAGAGCCGTCGACAAAAGAACAGTTGCAGGAACGATATGCTCGGCTTCGGTGACAGGTATCGAAAAGTGGCTGGTTTGTGGGGCAGGGACCGCGGAGGCTGGGGGTTGGCTTTCCGGTTGCAGAGGCTGTTTGCTCGATGAAGCAGACTGCTGACGGTTGGTCTGAGTGTACGAGAACGAAGTCTGTGGATCTGTTGGTTTGGTAGGTGGAATCGATTGGCTATTTGGGACGATGGGTCTTTGATGCAGCATTGTGTGGTGTCTTTGCTGACAAACACGACAAGTTCCACTCATACAGGCTTTGACGAGATGCGAAGGTGACAAACAGTTAATGCACAGAGCGTTTTTCTTAGTGGCTTCAAACCGTTGAACAGGAGTCATTTTTCGAAACACTTCGCATTGATAGGGTGAGTGGGCCAACTGTTTACAGAAGGGCATGATTTCTGAGGGTTACGGTTGCGTGAGCGACGTTCAGCTTAGTGGGATGTGAGGGGGAGCGGTGTGTGGATGAGCGAGAAGAATCGGTCGGTCGACCTTTGGACGCGTCAAGGGATTGCAGTACCAGACTATGATTGCGCAGGAAATTCACGAGATCGGTGTAACTAGGAACCAGTGTAGATTTCCGGTGGGTTTCCCAATGGCGGAGAGTTGCAGGATCCAAACGAGAACTCAGCATAAACACCAACAATGTACTCCAGTTGACTGTTCGTTCTCCTGTCTTCTCGAGCATTTTCAAATTGCGCTCGAACATATCGATCAAGCGATTCAAAGACTCGTGACACTCTTTTTTGACGGGATCGGTCGTGAAAGGTATTTATTTTCAAAGCGCTTCTCAAGAAGTTCCCACGCCACAGCATAATTATCGGAGGTCACTTCTATCACCTCAACTACGCGCTTCGCCTCCTTCGAGAGGGACGAAAGAAGGTAAGAAAATTTGTCCACGTCGCTAAGATGGGTATTTGACGCAATCAGCGACTGGAACGAGTCTCGAAAAGAAGGCCACTCCCTAATAGTGCCATCAAAAATGGGCAGTTTGATCTCCGGCAGCTTAACCCGAATTTGCTGCGCCGGAATAGGTACGACTCCTCTGGATGCGTTACCCTTAAGTTGAATTTTGGACAGAATGAATCCCTTAAGTCTCAAATAAGTGGACTCGAATGAGGCTCTTGCCTCTCTATTCGCTTGTTCAATTGATTGAGGTTCAACTGAAGTCCCCTTTTGCGATTGTTGTAGTGCGTCTGCCTCCAGCTTTTGCTTAAGATCATTTTGGAATTCATCTGAAACCTCTAGCAGCAACCTAGTGTCTTCATAATCCTCAAAAATCTCCTCGAAACGCTCTTTCCACCCCTCGAGCATGACACTGTCCCTTTTATCTTGGTAATCGTTGACCAGATGAGCCAGATTACGCAAAGAATCCCGACAGAAACGTTTTCCCTTTGCCAACCTTCTTAAATTCGAGATCATAGCGCGCACTAAAACAATCGCAGACGAGGTGTGTATGCAGGTTTTCGCTAAGTCCCACCCAAAATGACAAAATTCCGTGATTTGTATCCAATCAGATCATGCAAAATTCTCGAAAACTTCAGCGATACGGGAAATCTTTCGCTGTGATTATTTCCTCGCGATCGGATTACATACAGCATGCAGTACTTACAATCGTCGATGATGTACCCAAGCCAACCCACGCGGTAATGCCCAAGCCACGTCTGCTCACTGTTGCTATAGAACGCCACCGTCAAAGGTGATCGGAAACAATGCAGCAATAGACCAGCTTCACAATCGAGAGATGGCTTCGATGATTGCACACTATCAGCGACCGTTAGCACCAACAACTATGGTTTCGCAATAACTACACTGTACGCGGAGGTAATTGTTCGAGATACGTTCATTTATTCACAGTTCGCATATGCTTGATCTTTAGTTCTTATCACTTAATTCCACTTTGCCAATCCGAACCGACGTAGACAAAATCGCGAACACAATATCCAACAGCAAACAATCCGGTTCAAAGGACCATTTTTTATGTAGCAATTTCGAATTTGGATTGATTGTGCTGCGATTTCGTTGGAAACGATAGACGACGAGATTTATTGCTCTACTGAATATACGCGACGATATTACAGTACGATGCGTTCGAATTTTTATTTGCGACTGACTCTCTAATTCTACAGCAGGTAATTTATATAATCAAATGGAATGATAGGGACGAAGATTGATATCGATCGGCTTTCCGATCGAATGCTGCTAATGCTAAGAGCTGATAAGAAAGAAGAGTTGAGAGTGAGAGAATCAACACACTATCGTTTTCTAGCAGTTTGTGCTTCCACGGACTACGATACTACTTTAGATTTTGGATTCAACATAAGCTTTATTTCAAGTCAAGCCAAATGATGAAGTATCAATAAGAAAACAAAATTATCCTGTTGACCGATTGGTTCATTAATTTTATTCCGGTTGTGAAAAAACTGCGAATCAATCTAGCAACTCCGAGCAAAGCCGGGTACATACAGCTAGTTACTAATATATATGTTGCTTTAAGCTGTTATTTTGTATTGTTCAGACAACACTGTAATTAAGATATTTTAATAATGTAATCATAATAAAATTATAAATATATAGGAGTCATAAAGATTCTAACTTTTGATTAACAAGTTTTTCACTATTCTACAGAAGATTCCTTGCCCTCAGCTCACGTTTGTCGTTTTCCCAGACTGATATTAATAAAGAGTAAATATTTTGATTTACCGCCATCGGAGGTGACAACGGGTCTGGGGGGTGAGAATGGGTCATCGCTCTCACTGGCAATCTGGAGGTCATAGAACAAAATCGTTCAAAAAGGTCTCTTAGATTTTAGTCTTCTTGCCCTCAGATACATTCAATCTATTCTACATGCACTCTAAGTAGTTGAAACAGTGACCCATTCTCACCCCCATTTGACCCATTGTCACCCCCGATGACGGTAATAAAAAAGCATTGAGGAAAGGAACGCCGAAATTGCAGCAAATAGAGCATTTCACTTTTTATTTTTTTTCTTGAAGTCATGTTGACCACATTTTTTTTGGTTACAGCCGCTCTCGATTTTGCGACATAAATTGGATTATTAACCCTTATGTGCGAATATAATATCGATCAGGTAAAGCATGTTGGATTAATTTTTGATTCCATGCCTTCCTGGACACTTACCATTGACTTCCCAAGCAGCACACATATTCCGCATAAGTTTCCGCAACTCATATGTGACCAGATTAGGTCACAGTGAAGTTGCTGCAACTATTTTTGTCTGAATTGTGTTGCTCGGGTTCAGTGTTACAAAAACGTGTTTGGCTCTCGGATAGTTACACCCAGCCGGTGATTATTAGATTTTTTAGCAATTCTGTATAACATCCTACCAAACCCTTTATAAGAACTGGGCATTTGCGAAATACTCCTTACAATTTTGCAAGCTTTTCTTACAATATTTTTTGTGAGCTTATATTTTTGCCTTTCTCTTTGCCTTTGCCTATCATTTCATTTGTATAAGATTCTAATAATTTTGCATATGCCCAGCTGGACATCATTGTTTGTTACACTGACGGCCTTCTTCTCGAAGGTAAAGCTTGTTCATGCGTCTATTCGCGTTAGCTGAGATTGGAACAGTCCCACTCACTGGGTGGACACTGCATTGTATTTTAAACGAAAATATTTGCCATCATATGTGCAATCTGCACTGCAGCAACATACTATGCGCAAAGTAATATACTTCTGTTCAGATAGCCAAGAAGCTATTGAAGCTCTGGCTTTGGCCAACGCAAGACCAAAGCTAGTAATCGCATGTCAAACCTAAATGTCGGGTGAAAATTTTGATCAACTGTTGGGCTGACGTTCAGCACACATTGGAGTAGTTTGGATCCATGTCGTCAAACTAAATTGTATATCCGAGAGCTTTCTACGGTAGTAGTAAACTATTTAGCTAATCTGTCTAAATAGAACTACACTGTCGTAGTCAAGGCTGACGACAGGCTACTGCCGATTGAATCTTGACTATCGAAGAATCGCACATTTGTAAAAAGTGGAACACTATCGAAAATAGGTAGCTTTTATACATAACATGGGCAAAACTGCATGCTAGGAGCAAAACATTACGAGTCCAGGAAGATTAGTTCTTGGAAAGCTCTGGAATAATCAAAAATAGATTTTGTCCAATTTTCGGCCCCTTTGCGGCTTCAGAACCATAACATAGGAGAATCTATGTGACTGGGACTGCTTTCTCGCCAGCAGAGTGCTTGTCTCAGGTTTCCAAGCTCACACTCGAACGAGAATGAACCCGTCGAACAACGAGCGAACGTATACAGTCCAAGCTAAGAAAATAGTGCAACAGCTCTAAATCCATAATTGAATGAAAATATTTTCGCTGTGTGATTTCATCTGAGCTAAAACGAATCAACCAACGAGCGAATGAACGAACGAACGAATGGGATCGTGATAAGAAATCAATATGTGTGTGTCGAAAAGGTTGAAAGAACGAATGCGGAGTTTCAATTGAGCTCGTCAGGTTCTGTCGAGGACTTGAATTTTCGAATCGAACAAAGACCCACTTGGTGCAGAAGTGCAGTGCCATTTTAAGGTACTGAATGAGTGACAATGATTATTAAGAAATTGATTTTAGAAAATATATCTTATTTCAAGGATTTTAAGCTTAAATTGTGAGAAGATGATAAACACGTGTTTTTAAATATTGAAATAACGGCTGTTCATTTCGATGTCAATTTTGGAGATTCGTTTAAATACACATTCAAACATGCACTATTTCCTTTCCAACTACACAGTTGTATAAAATCTATCCACGCTGCTCGTAGTGCATATTTATATTCACCCCATTAGTGCGAGCAGACTATCTCGTACGGGCAGTGTAATAAATATCAAATTGAATAATAATATAAACAGCTTAATTCAAACTTTGCCACTGTATGAATAATGAATTTTAGAAATTGAATAAAATTGTACGTTACGGGAAGAGGTGCAAACGGGAAAAAAACATCAACCGCAAACCCAAACACCATCCAGTAGTCAACGTGGAAGGAGACAGAATAATGTGTCTCAACAGAGGTACGAGTTCAATGGGTTGCGTGTACCGGGCAACCCTTTTCCTGCACAGCACTGCGGGTAGCCAATAAATGAAATGGAGGAAGGTCAACCTGACCAAGGAGGACCGAGGTCACAGGAAACATTTTCACCATCGAACAACCCGCACGGACTCAGGGGTGGCACCGAACAAGGACATACCACCTACCACTGCGGTACGGCTGGAATGGTTATGTTGGGCCATGTAGAACGACCTCATGCCTCGTGACAGTTACAACCCGGTTATTTCCACTAGGATGCTCCTTTCGATACATTCAGCGCAGTACCATTACGATGATATATTATTTGGTTGATGCTGAAATTTATTTAAAATCCAGCACTTGAATAGAAGGTCGTCCATACATTCGATAACCCTCGATGGCAGCAACACCGTCTCCCTGAATTGATGAACTTCACTTCATCTCGGGTCGAAAATATGCAAAATATGCATACTCCCTCGTCGGATGATTGATAACTTCTGCATCAATTTCTCGATGGACCGACTCCAAGCGTCGAAGAAAAGGAATCAACTGGAACCCCGGACAGAATGGAACGGTTTTTACCACACGTAATCCGTCCCCCATTTTTCGCACGCTCACTTAAACATCTTGTACAGTCTGCCTCAAACAAACCTGGTAACTTGGTAAACGACCAACTGTAAAGTCCAAATGTTTAATTTCTTCATATTGTGAACTAATTTTGACACGCGGAATCAGACACTTTTTTTCGATGCATTGTTTACGCCCTATTTATGAGAAATCTCAATCCGATAATTTCGGATGATTTTATGAACTACATATTTTGTACTACGGAACGTATAAAGTTCTTCTATTCAGAGCCGCCGACTTCCAGAATCACCGCCCCAACGCGCTTGCTACTTGCCAGAAGTTCTTGTTTCCATTTTTCGAACATGATGCAAAACAACTCAAGTGAGAAGTGGTTCCGAGAACAACGCCAACATCAGTCGTGATTGAGCCCTGGCCCAGACTGGATGAAAGCGGACTGCGGAGACGGACGACGTTGTAAGCTCATTTTATTTAGGCAATCAATTTCCCTCTAAATCATTGTTCTCAGCTACTTTATTCTGTTCGGTGTTGTTGTGCTGTTGTTGGTTGGATGGGACGGACTAACCAGCAACCGAGACCGTATATCCATCTTGGTGGGGCCGCTGGAGGTCTACCATTTGGGAGAAAAGTTGGTAGCGCTTTCCATCTTATTTTACTTTTCATGATTGTAAACTGTCCGCAGAAAACACACACTCATGGTGCACTGTGAAAATATTTAATAAGAGTATCACGATTTTGAAGTGAAGTAACGTGAATGTCGTATTACGGGGACATGATTGTTTGACTGATATTCACCAAAACGCTCTAAATTCATTATAGAGTTTATGGAAATGTTTGCAAATAAAACGATATAACCTCTTCTTAAAGATCCACTTCTTTTCTTCACAGGCTTGCTTGTGAAATTAAGTGGATCTTTGAGAAGAGGTTATATCGTTTTATTTGCAAACATTTCCATAAACTACTCGGGCGGGTTTTTATGGCACAGTTGATAGTTAACCCGGAGAACAGGGGAAGAATAAATTGTGGTACGATTCAGAAGGAAATGATTCTACAGGAATTCGAGGGAATCAGTATACTTTTCGACAATAAGAAGCTTACGGAACCCAACGATACAGTACTTTTTCGCGTGTTCTCTGTGGAGCAGATCGTCTACTGCGGATATATTATCAACAAGGTCAGAGCCTGCCGCTGGTGAGATGCCTGCCATATTGTGGAAATGATTTTTATTTGTATAGTGCCAACCGATTGGATCTGATCCTGTGAGAACCAGATCAGGTTCATCAATTTCTCAGTCTTCATCAGCTTCCATAATGCTCTGAATTATAGTTCAGCAAACTTTAAAAAACATATTTTATATTTTGGCCGCATCTCGCCATCCTCGAGTCCGCCCCACGCTCGCCAAGTCGTTTTGCACCTGGTATGCCCACCTCGCTCGCTGCTCTCCACGTCGTCTCGTACCTGCCGGATCGGAAGCAAACACCATCTTTGCAGGGTTGCTGTCCGGCATTTTTGCAACATGCCCTGCCCATCGTACCCTTCTGGCTTTAGCTACCTTCTGGATACTGGGTTCGCCGTAGATCTGGGCGAGCTCATGGTTCATTCTTCGCCGCCACACACCGTCTTCTTGCACATTGCCAAAGATGGTCCTAAGTACCCGTTTCTCGAATACTTCGAGTGTTTGCAAGTCCTCCTCGAACATTGTCCATGTTTCATGTCCGTAGAGGACAACCGGTCTTATAAGCGTCTTGTACATGACACATTTGGTGCGGTGGCGAATCTTTTTCGACCGCAGTTTCTTCTGGAGCCCGTAGTAGGCCCGACTTCCACAGATGATGCACCTTCGTATTTCACGACTAACGTTGTTGTCAGCCGTTAGCAAGGATCCGAGGTAGACGAATTCCTCGACCACCTCGAAGGTATCCCCGTCTATCGTAACACTGCTTCCCAGGCGAGCCCTGTCGCGCTCGGTTCCGCCCACAAGCATGTACTTTGTCTTTGACGCATTCACCACCAGTCCAACTTTTGTTGCTTCACGTTTCAGGCTGGTGTACAGTTCTGCCACCTTTGCAAATGTTCGGCCGACAATGTCCATGTCATCCGCGAAACAAATAAATTGACTGGATCTGTTGAAAATCGTACCCCGGCTGTTACACCCGGCTCTCCGCATGACACCTTCTAGCGCAATGTTGAACAACAGGCACGAAAGTCCATCACCTTGTCTTAGTCCCCGGCGCGATTCGAACGAACTGGAGTGATCGCCCGGAATCTTCACACAGTTTTGCACACCATCCCCCGTTGCTTTGATCAGTCTGGTAAGCTTCCCAGGGAAGCTGTTCTCGTCCATAACTTTCCATAGCTCTACGCGGTCTATACTGTCGTATGCCGCCTTGAAATCAACGAACAGATGGTGCGTTGGGACCTGGTATTCACGGCATTTTTGCAGGATTTGCCGTACAGTAAAGATCTGGTCCGTTGTCGAGCGGCCGTCAACGAAGCCGGCTTGATAACTTCCCACGAACTCGTTCACTAATGGTGACAGACGACGGAAGATGATATGGTATATCACTTTGTAGGCGGCATTAAGGATGGTGATCGCTCGAATGTTCTCACACTCCAGTTTGTCGCCTTTTTTGTAGATGGGGCATATAACCCCTTCCTTCCACTCCTCCGGTAGCTGTTCGGTTTCCCAGATTCTGACTATCAGTTTGTGCAGGCAAGTGGCCAGCTTTTCCGGGACCATCTTGATGAGCTCAGCTCCGATACCATCCTTACCAGCTGCTTTAATGGTCTTTAGCTGTTGAATGGCATCCTTAACTTCCCTCAAGGTGGGGGTTGGTTGGCTTCTATCGTCCGCTGAACTGACGTAGTCATCTCCTCCGCTGCCTTGACTTTCACTGCCTGTACTCTCAGCGCCATTCAGATGTTCCTCGTAGTGCTGCTTCCACCTTTCGATCACCACACGTTCGTCCGTCAAGATGCTCCCATCCTTATCCCAGCACATTTCGGCTCGCGGAACGAAGCCTTTGCGGGATGCGTTGAGCTTCTGATAGAACTTGCGTGTATCTTGAGAACGGCACAGCTGTTCCATCTCCTCGCACTCCGCTTCTTCCAGGCGGCGTTTCTTCTCCTGAAAAAGGCGGGTCTACTGTCTCCACTTCCGTCTATAACGTTCCACGTTCTGCCGGGTACCTTGCTGCAGCGCGATCGCCCGCGCTGCGTTCTTCTCCTCCAGAATGTGTATGCACTCTTCGTCGAACCAATCGTTCCGTCGACTTCGACCCATATACCCGACGTTGTTCTCCGCTGCGTCGTTAATGGCTGCTTTGACTGCATTCCAGCAGTCCTCAAGAGGGGCCCCATCGAGCTCACCCTCTTCCGGCAACGCTGCCTCGAGATGCTGCGCGTATGCAGTGGCGACATCAGGTTGCTTCAGTCGCTCTTATACATCATAAGGAAAATACTCCGGAAATACTCATGGTTTTTCTTCAGAGACTTATTTAGGAACTCTCCAAGAATTCTCTCCAAAAACTCTTCAAGAATATCCGCGAGAATTCCTCAATTGGTACTGCTCCGGGAAACTCCTCTCTAATGAAGAATTCACGATGGAGTTTTTGAGGGAATATCCGAGGGGTTAATAAAAGATTTTGATGGTCAATACATGAAGTATTTCTTGAAGAAATTCGCGAAGGAGTTCCTGGTGTAAAACTCAGAAGAAATTTTTGAATGAATTTCGTGTGGAATTCCCGATAGACTTATAGGAGAAATTTTCGAAGGAATTCCATAAAGAGTTTTTGTAGAAATGCTAGAAGTAGACAACTAAGAAGCTTTGTCCAAATGCCATTTTTTCGTCTATTTAGGCGATATGTGTCGATGTGTGCGTGTATGTGTAAAAAAAATAGTGTGCCATAAGGCTGAAGACCTTTACCTTAGTAGTAGACGTAGTTCATAAATAACTTAAAAAAAAGATGTCGAGTTTCCAAACAAATTTTAAATTAAATTCTGAAACATTTCCAGACAGAATGATTCTAGTACGTACTAGAAGAAGTTCTAGGAGTAGTTCTTTGAATTCGTGAAGAACCATTCCCTTATTTAATGAATAATTAAAAGTCAGGTGCATTTTGTTTGAACAAACATTGTTATACAACGCTATACAACAAAGGATCTAGTGGTTCCCCAACAAACAATTCAGGTTGAATAAGCTACTTGCTTAGCTGAAAAAGCCTGTTTTTAATTAAATTAGCCCTTCGTCAGCCTTTATTTTTGTTGGATGTATATTTTATTGGAAATGAGAATTATAACTGCATAATTATAAAGAAGATAATTGTCATATGAACGTGGCTGAAAATAAACATTTCTCGCTTAACTTTTCAAAAGGACCTAAGTAACAATTTAAGGAAAATCGAGTGAATCATTGCACATAATAACATATTTATTATTCTACATGCTACATGAACACTCATGCTTATAATATACCTATAGCCTGAGAAAATTGAAAAACAACAAAGGGACCAATGTATCAAATCGATAAAATTAAATTTCTTTGTTACATTGGACATTTTTTTAACCGGGCATGCAAAACGTCCAATGTAACCGAAAAAATGCAAATGAAACAAAACTGTACATAGGTCTTTCTAATTATGTTCAAAAATACTATAATATTAAGTATCAATGTGATGTACATGGTGCAACGATATACATATACACCCAGGTTTTTTTTTACACGGTTTGGTTTTAGTCGTGTAAGACCTTCAGCGTCAATGAAACAATAACCCCACGAAAAAATTCACAAAAAATCAAAGAAAATTCAGGGGGTATTTAAAAAGCTGTAAAAATTCAGGTTACCCGAGAAATTAATAAATTCCAACCGTGTAAAAAAAACCTGGGTGTACATAAAGTCAACTTCTTATGTGCTGCTGTGAGCACTCTCAAAGCACGTAGTTCATTAAAATTTAGCACTTTAAAAACTGGGCGATATTATTGTGCTTCATATTTTCTCTTCATGGGTCTAAAGTTGGCTTTGCGAGCGAAGGCGTAGCATTGCTTTGATTGTACTTTTAGTAAGATTTGTACCAACTGAATAAACATAACAGTAGAAACTCTTTGAAGAGACAATCAATATAAAAGCAAAGCAAGATCTCAGATATATTGGTATTGAATGGGATTTAATTAGTATAGGTGGATTTATCTCCATGAAGCAAAAAATCTGGTTGAAACTACTATTTCCAAGTAAATATAAACATTCATTTTGTTTTAAAAATAGCTATTAGTTACCGATACCAGGAATAAAAGAAGTTTTCCAACAAGCTATTTAGTTAATGCAAAAGTATTTATTTCCTGCACGATGTACATTTTTGTCAAAATACAAAATACAATTTACCACCCATTTAAAAATGATTCTTCATCATCTTCATTGGCATTACATCCCCACACTGGGACAGAGCCGCCTCGCAACTTAGTGTTCATTAAGCACTTCCACAGTTATTAACTGCAAGGTTTCTAAGCCAGGTTATCATTTTTGCATTCGTATATCATGAGGCTAACACGATGATACTTTTATGCCTAGGGAAGTCGAGACAATTCCCAATCCGAAAATTGCCTAGACCGGCACCGGGAATCGAACCCAGCCACCCTCAGAATGGTCTTGCTTTGTAGCCGCACGTCTTAGGATCATTCTTCATCAGTATAAAGTAATAACCGATTGTAACGTAATAGCCCACATGTGTAAATCTCTCTTTACTCAAATCTCTGTGAAAATTTACAGAGATATTTGAGAAAAGTGCATTTATTCAGTTTTCATTTTCTATTCATATGGGCTACTATAATACAAATGGACACTATGCATATCATAATACAAATGCAAAAATGGTAACTTGGATTAGAATCCTCACAGTGGATAACTGTGGAAATGCTCGTTGCTCGTTGAGTCAATTGGTACATAAATCTATGCAAGAATCTATGGATCTCCGAGCCTCATATTAAAAGTTCATTTTTGGATTCAGTATGCAGCCTTTACGCACACGCAAATGCCAAGAATATATAAATAACAATTTTTGAACACTTACCTGTTTAATAATCTATATATTTTTGTAGTGGTATTATAATAAATACTATTTTTCTTTTAATTAAGTACATTTTCTATGGTACCGCAGTTCACAATTCTCACCAGAAAGAAACAGATATCCTATCAATAGAATATACATACTAAAATATTGAATTTAAGCTAATTTCTGAGTAAAATGCCTTTGAATACAATAAAACAAAAAAAGACCGAAGTAACATTTTTGTTTTGTTTTGCTCCTTTCGTACATTAGACGTTCATTTATGAGAACAGATGAGAACGTCTGAAGTAACACGAGGGCCTGCGTAATCCGGAAAATGTACTTTGGACATTTGGAATTTCTTTTCTGTAATAATGAATCAATGATTAAATAATGTTTTGGTAAATCTTTTAATTTTCAAAAATTGTTTTTTTCATAATGTACTACTCATTAATTTATTCAAAAGTCGTTTCAATATTGTATTTGTGACTAGGGTAAAACGTCCTATCGTTGTGGTATGTCCTAATGTTGCGGTAGTGTTTAAATAGCCCATCCTGGATATAATAGCATCAAAAACAATTATGGATCCGCTAAAACTCTTCGAATCAACCTCTAGAACACCTTTTGTTTGACAAAATTTCGTTCAAAATGATGTAAAATCAACGTATTCCATCAAAAAATTGCTTCCTTTGAGCCTATTATTGCTACTAAGGTCCTATTGTTGTGGTATCGCTCTCCATAAGAAATACAGGCAATACCGCAACAATAGGCAACTGCGTCCTATTATCGTGGTATTTTGTTTTTATTGCGATAAAATAAAACAACATAAGTTTAGCACAATTGACGTAATATTTACGAAACTAGAGTTAACCAGCATCATATTCGACTACTGCAATATGAAAAAAGATAAACAGTTAATTTTTTAAGAATTTTCGAAATTAATTTTGTTTCGATGTGGCGCTTAAGCCCTCCATAATAGGTCGTTTTACCCTACTAGAAAATAAAATGAAAAATGACCAAAGTTCATTTCCGGATTAATAATGCTTGAATGTTAGTTCATACGTTTGGATGAATGATCGTCTGAAGTACGAAAAAACCAGGAAAAAACAAAACAAACTAAAGACGTCACTTTGGTCATTGCTTTGCATTGTATTTACCATCCATAAAAAATTAAATTCCATCCATAAAAAGTAAATTCGGAGAAAAAAATAATTTGGTGAGATATTTTAAGTGGACAGTGGAATAAAGGTGCTACAAAGCTAGGAACGGGATATGGCATTGGATCGTACAAGTGAGTACATAAAATGGAGTACATATTTGTATATAGTGAAAATATTGGAAGCCTCATGACGCGATGACCATGTATGGCGCATTTTCAAAAGCGTAAACTTAAAATAACGCAGGTGTGCATCGGCATGGCGGCTTCTTCCTGGTGCACATCTGTGTCATTAAAACGCTACGTGGACATCGAGCCTCACTTCAAAGCTTGGTAGGAATCCATATTCCGTGTACAGTAGAAAATCGAAAATTTGTTTTCAATAAAATGAAATATCTGCAGTTATCAGACGTCGCAACTCATTTCTGATTAGTGCGCATGATAGTACATCCACAGACAAACAGACGTAACAGCTAGAACAATTTGTTTTAAAATCCATCGACCAGCTATTTTACCACCACCTAACGTGCATGTTGTACGAAACAAAGTTTAATACGACAATGTCAACAGAAGGCGCTAGTGTCAGGTGTCAAATACAAGGGTATACGATGCGCGCGCCCCTGGATGTGAAACTCGAAAGTAGTAGAATTTAAAACGACCGTTGAGCTCATGGTCGATGGGAATTTCCCCAGTGTTACGTCTGTTTGTCTGTGGTACATCCATGCGTGCATGATGCGCACTACTAATGAAATATTTCAAATTGCAGCGCAAGTGCTCAATCGCGCGGTCCGGTTTGGTGGCGGCCCGACAATACCATCGATGATGATCATCTGGGTTGATTAATTTTCGTCTGCTCTGGGCATAACATATTATTGTGCCTACTGGTCAATGCATCACATATTTATTAGTATTATTAAGTGGTGTTGATATTAGTATAAAATAAAATGACCAATGTAACAATGACATATAACAAAACGTCCTATGTAACATATCCAATGTACATTATAGACTATAAAATGTCCAATCTGCCTTTTTTAAATTTTTCACTATGAAATTGAACACAAACGGACAATGCTTAAATATTGCATAGAAATTTGAAAAGAACTGTTTCTTATAGATGGAACAGAGCTCGCGTAAGTTGTTTGGATTTGAAACATTTTCAAAAAATATATGATCAATCTTCTAATTCATTTTTCTCGAATAGAGCAAAATGTTACTTAGGTCCTTTTGAAAAGTTAAGCGAGATTTCCTACAGGAGCCACATATATCTAGACTTAACGGTAAAAATGCCATCGGCCGGCGGCGTGGTGAAAAAATATTTGGTGGTCAATTTTCATACGGCGGCGCGCCGAGTCATTTTTGACGGCGGCGGCGTGGCGCAGCGTCGCACAGGTCTATCTCAGATTCGCCAAATCAACGTTTGAATCTTTGTTTACGAAAGCAGATAAGTCGTTTTGAAAAATTTGTATTGATATAATAGATACGGTCCTTCGATTTTTTTTTGTAAATCAATCAATTAATATCCATACTTGCTGTTCTTAACCATGTGATTTCTATTGTAGCCCACAGTATCGAAATGTGTTTGTTTGGTGGCTGATGATGTTTTCGGTCTTGAGTATTATTTTCTGCAAAGTAAGAATAAAACGAGAGTCGATAAACTTCAAGCTGAAAATACCCGATCATCAATGCATAACAAAATTATAACAAAGGGAGTTATTTATTTCAGAGAAATATTGTAACAAAATGTGTTATAAATTTGGCTGGTGTAGGGAATAATATAATAATAGAATAATATAAATTGACACAAATTCATTCGGATAGTACAATACTATTGAAAATATTAGATTACTAATTTAGCCGTTTCAAGAAAACACATATCATGTTGCTTGTAAATATTGTTAGCCAAATTATTAGAGTGTCAGCGAGAGATACTCAAGTGCGACGAGCTACGTGAGAGCGGAGGGTTGTAATTGAGCGTAAATCGAAAAGTGTCGCTCACTGCAACACGAACATGAGCATCAAACGGGACAGGTCAGTTTTGTGACGATCGATGTTGATGATGGACGCACGTCCCAAAAAAAGAAAAGAAAAAATGAATAAAAAAAAACTTGTGAGAAAATTAATGATGTTAATTTGTGTGTTTAATTATTGATTATAAACAAAGGAAACCCGACAATGGCATGGTCGGTAACGATTGTGCTCCCTGAAATTTAATCGCTCGGCGCGACGATAAGTTTAGAGGAAGAGTGCTTGTGAAAGTGATTGTTTCCTGGCAGATGCTACGGCTTCAAATAGCGGATTCGATCTTGTTGGATCATGCACGTAAGTTGTTCCATTTTCCGTTTAATTTTGTTCAACGAACTTGTGTGAGTGGCGTTTATGACATGTTTATTATTAGTTCAATTTGCTAGCCCATTTGCGAGCGTGTAATATTGTGAAAATATAGGTAAATATAAGTGCAATACAGGGCTAGTTACGGTTTTTGATGATTTTGCCAACATCAAAGGGCTGTTTCAGACCGATATAGTTTCATATTGTAATACTGTTAAAATATATTGATAACAATAAAAGCAAACAGTTATTTTTCTGTATTGATTCAAGCCACTTGGCGGCACTAGTGTGTATAAAAAATTTCGTATAAAGATATTTCAAGATTTATGAGATCTTGAAAGTTGATATCTGTAACAAAGTTGTTCGGAAGGTCGAAAACGTAGTATTAGAGATTATATCGGCTTGGAATTCACTAGTGTGTATGAAAACACCGTTTGGGTATAAGATATTTTGAAATTTATGAAATTTGGAAAGTCGATATCTTTAATTAAATTGTTCGGAAGGTCGAAAACGTAGTATTGGAGATTAGATCGGTTTGGAATTCAGTTATTTGACGGCACTAGTGTGTATGAAAATACCGTTTGTGTAAGATACATATTTTGAAATTTATGAAATTAACCGAATAACAAAGTTGTTCGGAATGTCGAAAATGTATTATTGAAGATTAGATCGGTTTGGAATTCAGTAATTTAACGGCACAAGGATGTATGAAAACACCTTTTGGGTAAGATATTTCGAAATTTATGAATTTTATAAAGTCGATATCTATGATGAAATTGTTCGGAAGGTCTAAAAACGTAGTATTGGAGATTAGATCGGTTTGGCATTCAGACATTTGACGGTACTAGTGTGTATGAAAACACCGTTTGAGTAAGTTATTTCGAAAATTATGAGATTTGGAAAGTCGATATCTATAACGAAATGGTTCGGAAGGTCGAAAACATACTATTGGAGATTAGATCGGATTGGAATTCAGTCATTTGACTGCACTAGTGTGTATGGAAACACTGTTTGGGTAAGATATTTTGAAATTTATAAAATTTGGATAGTCGATATTTATAACAAAGTTGTTCGGAATGTCGATAATGTAGTATGAGAAATTAGATCGGTTTGGAATTCAGCAATTTAACGGCATAAGGATGTATGAAAACACCGTTTGGGTAAGATATTTCGAAATTTTTTATAATGAAATTGTTCGGAAGGTCAAAAACGTAGTATTGGAGATTAGATCGGTTTGGAATTCAGACATTTGACGGCACTAGTGTGTATGAAAACACCGTTTGAGTAAGTTATTTCGAAATTTATGAAATTTAGAAAGTCGATATCTATAACTAAATTGGTCGGAAAGACGAAAACGTGGTATTGGAGATTACATCGATTAGGGATTCAGCCACTTGTTGGCGCTAATGTGAATGAAAACACCATTTGAGTGAGATATTTTGAAATATATTATACTATGAAAGTTGATATCTGTAACAAAGGTGTTCGGAAGGTTGAAATCGTGGTATTGGAGATAAGTTTTGGGTTGAATTAAACTCGTTGTCGGTGCTAGTGTATGCGGAAACAATAGTGAAAATTTTGATTCAGGTGAATCAGTGCAGCAGAGCAATTGCAATTATCGACAAGGTTGATATGATTGAATCTAATCTTTGAGTGGGTTGGTACGTCTCCGTTCAGACGTTCAGACGCAGACGTTAGATCCGGGTGGATCAGTTGAAAGTAAATCCAATCTTCGAGTGGGTTGGTACGTCTCCGATGTCTTCTACATGCGAGCAGACGTTCGATCCGGGTGGATCAGTTGAAAGTAAATCCAATCTTCGATTGGGTTGGTACGTCTCCGATATCTTCTACATGCGAGCAGACGTTCGATCCGGGTGGATCAGTTGAAAGCAAATCCAATCTTCGAGTGGGTTGGTACGTCTCCGATGTCTTCTACACGCGAGCAGACGTTCGATCCGGGTGGATCAGTTGAAAGTAAATCCAATCTTCGATTGGGTTGGTACGTCTCCGATATCTTCTACATGCGAGCAGACGTTCGATCCGGGTGGATCAGTTGAAAGCAAATCCAATCTTCGAGTGGGTTGGTACGTCTCCGATGTCTTCTACACGCGAGCAGACGTTCGATCCGGGTGGATCAGTTGAAAGCAAATCCAATCTTCGAGTGGGTTGGTACGTCTCCGATGTCTTCTACATGCGAGCAGACGTTCGATCCGGGTGGATCAGTTGAAAGTAAATCCAATCTTCGAGTGGGTTGATACGTCTCCGATGTCTTTTACATGCGAGCAGACGTTAGATCCGGGTGGATCAGTTAAAAGTAAATCCAATCTTCGAGTGGGTTGGTACGTCTCCAATGTCTTTTATATGTGAGCAGACGTTCGATCCGGGTGGATCAGTTGAAAGTAAATCCAATCTTCGAGTGGGTTGGTACGTAGCCGATGTCTTCTCCGAGGTAACTCCAATTCTCGAGCGGGTTGATGCAAGAGCCTGGTAAGCTCTATTCATGACTGCATGAACAAGATCAGTGTTTGAGTAGCGAGTAAAATTAGAAAATTTAATTAAACATGTGCAAAGAAGGCGAATGATATTTTCTGATTTTGATGCAAGACTGACATTCCAGAGCCTGGAAAGCTCTATCCATAACTGCATGAACAATATCAGTGTTTGAGTAGTGAATAAAGTTAGAAAATGTAAACGAAGATGTACAAAGAAGGAGACTGACATTTTTCTGATTTTGATGCAAGACTGGCATTCCAGAGCGTGGTGAACTCTATCCATGACTGCATAAACAAGATCAGTGTTTGAGTAGCGAGTAAAGTTAGAAAATGTAAACGAAGATGTGCAAAGAAGGCGAATGATATTTCTCTGATTTTGATGCAAGACTGGCATTCCAGAGCCTGGTAAGCTCTATCCATGACTGCATGAACAAGATCAGTGTTTGAGTAGCGAGTACAGTAAGAAAATGTAAACGAAGATGTGCAAAGAAGGCGAATGATTTTTTTTTTCTGATTTTGATGCAAGACTGACATTCCAGAGCTTGGTAAGGTCTATCCATGACTGCATGAACAAGATCAGTGTTTAACCTTTTGTCTGTGCTCTGGGGTCAATATGACCCCAGGCCACTTTGAGTGGCTGCCATTTTTTTAGTTTCCAACCGATTCTCCTAATTTTTGGTAGTTTGGTAAAACTCGCCGAGATCTGTCTCCTAGGTGCAAATTCGCTTGAAAAATCTTAAAAATATGCGCTACAGTGTCCTTTTTTCAAAAAACTTACGTTGTCTGTGCTCTGGGGTCAAATTGACCCCAAATTGAAATTGCTATAACTTTTTTAATGTTTGGCCAATTTTGGATTTTTTGGGCTGTTTCGAAAGATAATTTAATCATCTTTCAGGTCGTTACCAAAGATTGACTATAGGTGGGTGGGTACATCGCGGGGAGGGGTTTTCGTAAAAAAGGGTACAAAACAGTGATTTTCCATGCTTATTTCACTTATATTTGAAAATCCTACCCATTTTGAACTGCACCTTTTCAAAAAGGTTATGCAGGAAGGCGTCTGCTTTGGCATGAGGAAAAGATTAGTTTAGCGCTTGGTCGCTAGGTGGCGGTATATTTGAATTCATTATTTTAGACTACTCAAGTAACTCCGATGTATGGAATTTTCTTCATTGTAAATATTCTTATCGCACAATTTTGAAATTTGTAAAGATGACGTCTGTAACAAACTTCGTCTGGTGGGAACAGACTGTCATGTGACGAAATAAATAATAAGGAAATTTACAAATAGGCGGCGCTAGTGTACTTGCAATATTCTTGCATATATGCAATATTGCTTTAGCTTGAGATCCCTCATACCTACACCCAAGTTGCATTCAGCAACATTGTTCAGGATGTCTAGCACTACAAAGCGGTGCTCAATATAATGAGCACTTTTTCCAATTTTTAAGTTTGTGCGATAAGAATATTTACACTGAGGAGAATTTTATATATCGGAATATCTTGAGTAGTCTAAAATAATGAATTCAAATATACCAAAACCTGGCGGCCGAGTTCTAAACTTATCAATGCCTCATGCCAAAGCACATGCCTTCCTGCATAACCTTTTTGAAAAGGTGCAGTTCAAAATGGGTAGGATTTTCGGATATAAGTAAAATAAACATGAAAAATCACTGTTTTTGTACCCTTGTTCACTAAAACCCCTCCCCGCGATGTACCCGCCCACCTATAGTCAATATTTGGCAACTACCTGAAAGATGATTAAATTATCTTTCGAAACAGCTCAAAAAATCCAAAATTGGCCAAACATTAAAAAAGTTATAGCAATTTCAATTTGGGGTCAATTTGACCCCAGAGCACAGACAACGTAAGTTTTTTTGAGCACAGACAGAAGGTTAAGTAGCGAGTAAAGTTAGAAAATGTAAACGAAGGTGTGCAAAGAAGGCGAATGATATTTTTCTGATTTTGGTGCAAGACTGGCATTCTAGAGCCTGGTGAACTCTATCCATGACTGCATGAACAAGATCAGTGTTTGAGTAGCGAGTAAAGTTAGAAAATGTAAACGAAGGTGTGCAAAGAAGGCGAATGATATTTTTTTCTGGTTTTGATGCAAGACTGGCATTCAAGAGCCTGGTAAGGTCTATCTATGACTGCATGAACAAGATCAGTGTTTGAGTAGCGAGTGAAGTTGGAAAATGTAAACGAAGATGTGCAAAGAAGGCGAATGATATTTTTCTGATTTTGATGCAAGACTGGCATTCCAGAGCCTGGTAAGGTCTATCCATGACTGCATGAACAAGATCAGTGTTTGAGTAGCGAGTAAAGATAGAAAATGTAATAAAACATGTGCAAAGAAGGCAAATGATATTTTTCTGATTTTGATGCAAGACTGGCATTCCAGAGCCTGGAAAGCTCTATCCATGACTGCATGAACAAGATCAGTGTTTGAGTAGTGAGTAAAGTTAGAAAAGGTAATTAAACATGTGCAAAGAAGGCGAATGACATTTTTCTGATTTTGATGCAAGACTGATATTTCAGAGCCTGGTAAGGTCTATCCATGACTGCATGAACAAGATCAGTGTTTGAGTAGCGAGTAAAGATAGAAAATGTAATAAAACATGTGCAAAGGAGGCGAAAGATATTTTTTTCTGATTTTGATGCAAGACTGGCATACCAGAGCCTGGTGAGCTCTATCAATGACTGCATAAAAGAACAGTATCTGAGTAGCGAGTAAAGTTAGAAAATGTAATTAAACATGTGCAAAGAAGGCGAATGATATTTTTCTGATTTTGATGCAAGACTGACATTCCAGAGCCTGGTAAGCTCTATCCATGACTGCATGAACAAGATCAGTGTTTGAGTAGCGAGTAAAGTTAGAAAATGTAAACGAGGGTGTGCAAAGAAGGCGAATGATATTTTTCTGATTTTGATGCAAGACTGGCATTCCAGAGCCTGGAAAGCTCTATCCATGACTGCATGAACAAGATCAGTGTTTGAGTAGTGAGTAAAGTTAGAAAATGTAAACGAAGATGTGCAAAGAAGGCGAATGACATTTTTCTGATTTTGATGCAAGACTGATATTCCAGAGCCTAGTAAGCTCTATCCATGACTGCATGAACAAGATCAGTGTTTAAGTAGCGAGTAAAGTTAGAAAATGTAAACGAAGGTGTGCAAAGGAGGCGAAAGATATTTTTTTCTGGTTTTGATGCAAGACCGGCATTCCAGAGCCTGGTAAGCTCTATCAATGACTGCATAAAAGAACAGTGTTTGAGTAGCGAGTAAAGTTAGAAAATGTAATTAAACATGTGCAAAGAAGGCGAATGATATTTTTCTGATTTTGATGCAAGACTGACATTCCAGAGCCTGGTAAGGTCTATCCATGACTGCATGAACAAGATCAGTGTTTGAGTAGCGAGTAAAGTTAGAAAATGTAAACGAGGGTGTGCAAAGAAGGCGAATGATATTTTTCTGATTTTGATGCAAGACTGGCATTCCAGAGCCTGGTAAGGTCTATCAATGACTGCATGAACAAGATCAGTGTTTGAGTAGCGAGTAAAGATAGAAAATGTAATAAAACATGTGCAAAGAAGGCGAATGATTTCTGATTTTGATGCAAGACTGACATTCCAGAGCCTGGTAAGCTCTATCCATGACTGCATGAACCAGATTAGTGTTTGAGTAACGAGTAAAGTTAGAAATTGTAAACGAAGATGTGCAAAGAAGGCGAATGATTTTTTTCTGATTTTGATGCAAGACTGGCATTCCAGAGCTTGGTAAGGTCTATCCATGACTGCATGAACAAGATCAGTGCTTGAGTAGCGAGTAAAGTTAGAAAATGTAAACGAGGGTGTGCAAAGAAGGCGAATGATATTTTTCTGATTTTGATGCAAGACTGGCATTCCAGAGCCTGGTAAGGTCTATCCATTGGCGTAACTAATGAAAAATTCTAGGGGGGGCTAACTTTTATCACCTTTTCTATACCACAAAAAAAATATCATTTTCGCTCGTATATTGTTCGTAAGTCGGCCTACCAGATATCCATGGAAGACTGAAACATTTCAAATGATATTCATCGACGCTCAGCCCTGAAATAGAAAATCTCGTAGCATTTCCAAAAACCTTGATTGGTTTGTTCGTCGCAAATGGAATGAAAACACGACACTGATCTTTGAATGCTTTATTGATTTGCATTATACCTAGAATCCCTTATATATTAAATATTGAATAAATTAGTTAGTTAAACTGTTTTCTTCGGCTTACAATTTAGTGGCCCGACGAATCCTACGAGCTTTCAAACGGTGTTCTGACCACAAAAAACTCACTTCATGTTAGAATAAATTCGTGGATGATTTAAAAAAAAACACCTACTAAAAACTTTTTACTGTTTATATTGCTGCGGCGATAATAAGAGCTTAGAAAAGCAAAACAAGTTCAAATTTAAATTTTAGTTACCATTCCTCTAAATCTGAATGTTTTATTGAACCGTTATCCAATCTTAAGAAGCCTAGCGTGATAATCGGAAATTCAATGCAATTTAGGATTAGTTTTAGTTAGAAAGCTAAAGATCATACGCTCGATTTAGTTAACAATTACTCACAAAACTTTAAACAACTTTAAAACCTTAGAGGATTGATCAATTGCTGATTAACTCCATTGCAAAATCCGGAATTGTTAAAAATTGTACGGTAATCTAAGCAATAGTAAGCATCCTATGCCGTTTGAAACTAAAACAATTTGTCCAAAATTCCAAGTTTACTCAATATCAAGACAATACAGATTTTTCAGTATTTAACTTGAATTTTCTTCATTCAATTAAAATTTTGAAAATAAAAAAAAATCTTGCATTGATGCAATATCATCGTGTTTAGCATTCCTATGGCAAAATATAACAATTGCTCGTAGTGCAAAAACTTCATCAAATAGATGCGACAAGAGGGCTAGATATGTGCAATTCTTATGCAAAGCATCAAAGCCCCCCCTAGCCCCCCTGTAGTTACGCCAATGGGTCTATCCATGACTGCATGAACAAGATCAGTGTTTGAGTAGCGAGTAAAGTTAGAAAATGTAAACGAAGATGTGCAAAGAAGGCGAATGATATTTTTCTGATTTTGATGCAAGACTGACATTCCAGAGCCTGGTAAGCTCTATCAATGACTGCATGAACAAGATCAGTGTTTGAGTAGCGAGTAAAGATAGAAAATGTAATAAAACATGTGCAAAGAAGGCGAATGATTTCTGATTTTGATGCAAGACTGACATTCCAGAGCCTGGTAAGCTCTATCCATGACTGCATGAACAAGATCAGTGTTTGAGTAGCGAGTAAAATTAGAAAATGTAATTAAACATGTGCAAAGAAGGCGAATGATATTTTTCTGATTTTGATGCAAGACTGGCATTCTAGAGCCTGGTAAGTTCTATCCGAAATTCTATCCATGACTGCATGAACAAAGCCTGGTAAGCTCTATCCATGACTGCATGAACCAGATTAGTGTTTGAGTAACGAGTAAAGTTAGAAAATGTAAACGAAGATGTGTAAAGAAGGCGAATGATATTTTTCTGATTTTGATGCAAGACTGATATTCCAGAGCCTGGTAAGCTCTATCCATGACTGCATGAACAAGATCAGTGTTTGAGTAGCGAGTAAAGTTAGAAAATGTAAACGAAGATGTGCAAAGAAGGCGAATGATATTTTTCTGATTTTGATGCAAGACTGGCATTCCAGAGCTTGGTAAGGTCTATCCATGACTGCATGAACAAAATCAGTGTTCAAGTAGCGAGTAAAGTTAGAAAATGTAAACGAGGGTGTGCAAAGAAGGCGAATGATATTTTTCTGATTTTGATGCAAGACTGGCATTCCAGAGCCTGGTAAGCTCTATCCATGACTGCATGAACAAGATCAGTGTTTGAGTAGCGAGTAAAGTTAGAAAATGTAAACGGAGGTGTGCAAAGAAGGCGAATGATTTTTTTCTGATTTTGATGCAAGACTGGCATTCCAGAGCTTGGTAAGGTCTATCCATGACTGCATGAACAAGATCAGTGTTTAAGTAGCGAGTAAAGTTAGAAAATGTAAACGAAGGTGTGCAAAGAAGGCGAATGATATTTTTCTGATTTTGGTGCAAGACTGGCATTCTAGAGCCTGGTTAGCTCTATCCATGACTGCATGAACAAGATCAGTGTTTGAGTAGCAAGTAAAGTTAGAAAATGTAATTAAACATGTGCAAAGAAGGCAAATGATATTTTTCTGATTTTGATGCAAGACTGGCATTCCAGAGCCTGGTAAGCTCTATCCATGACTGCATGAACAAGATCAGTGTTTAAGTAGCGAGTAAAGTTAGAAAATGTAAACGAAGGTGTGCAAAGGAGGCGAAAGATATTTTTTTCTGGTTTTGATGCAAGACTGGCATTCCAGAGCCTGGTAAGGTCTATCCATGACTGCATGAACAAGATCAGTGTTTGAGTAGCGAGTAAAGATAGAAAATGTAATAAAACATGTGCAAAGAAGGCGAATGATTTCTGATTTTGATGCAAGACTGACATTCCAGAGCCTGGTAAGCTCTATCCATGACTGCATGAACAAGATCAGTGTTTAAGTAGCGAGTAAAGTTAGAAAATGTTATTGAAGATGTGCAAAGCAGGTGGATGATATTTTTCTGATTTTGATGCAAGACTGACATTCCAGAGCTTGGTAAGCTCCATCCATGACTGCATGAACAAGAATACGTTTACGTTTTCGAAATGTATAATAAAATAGAAAATCAATAAATATGAATGCAATCGGAAGGTACAAAAATATTGAACATTGTTGCAGTAAAGAGATAGAAACTGTTTAACAGAATTAAAAGAAACAATTATAAACAAAAATTTGATTTTAATGCTTGACTGATGTCCTTTGGCCTTATAGGATGAAAAGAAACGATTTTTGAAGATGTTCTGTTTTTAATGGTTGGCTGATGTTCGTGAGCCTGGAAAACTCAATCAATGATAGCAAGAACAAGAGCATTATTTTCTGCAAAAAGGTGAAAGGTGCTACTTCGTGTTAATCTAATATTGATGAACTAAATATTCAAAGTATATCCATATTTTTTACTGTACCTTACAAAGCAAGACCATGCTGAAGATGGCTGGGCTCGATTCCAGATTCGGTCTAGGAAATTTTCGGGCTGGGAATTTTCTCGGCTTCCCTGGGCATAAAGTATCATCGTGTTAGCCTCATGATATACGAATGCAAAAATGGTAACTTGGCTTAGAAACCTCGCAGTTAATAACTGTGGAAGTGGTAAATGAACACTAAGCTGCGAGGCGGCAGTGTCCTAGTTGGGGATGTTATGCTATTGACAGAAGATATCCATATTTTTATTTTTAAATCTATCCAAACCAGGTGTCAGTAAGTATCGTTTTATATAACTTGTTCAACTATTTTTAAACTAATTACATATTTCTTTCCAGAATTATTCTTCAACGGCTGTTTTATCCGGCTTATAGATAATAGAGTAGGGGTGGAGAAGGATGTAGGGAATAATATAATAATAGAATAATATAAATTGACACAAATTCATTCGGATAGTACAATACTATTGAAAATATTAGATTACTAATTTAGCCGTTTCAAGAAAACACATATCATGTTGCTTGTAAATATTGTTAGCCAAATTATTAGAGTGTCAGCGAGAGATACTCAAGTGCGACGAGCTACGTGAGAGCGGAGGGTTGTAATTGAGCGTAAATCGAAAAGTGTCGCTCACTGCAACACGAACATGAGCATCAAACGGGACAGGTCAGTTTTGTGACGATCGATGTTGATGATGAACGCACGTCCCAAAAAAAGAAAAGAAAAAATGAATAAAAGAAAACTTGCGAGAAAATTAATGATGTTAATTTGTGTGTTTAATTATTGATTGTTAAAAAAAGGAAACCCGACAGCTGGTTAGTTGTTTAAATAACAAAAATTATATCAAAAATCCCTCTAACCGTAACACAATTAAATCAGAGGTTGATACCTTCATATCAACATTATAACAAATGTTGATATAATTATCTTGTAAAAAAATCTACTTTCAAGATAGTTGCCTACATTACGTATAGAAATTTGGCACGCTACAACGACGCTTTTTACAATATCTACACAGATAAAAATATTTTGTGATTTTAAATGTATTTTCATGCACATATTTGGAACATGCAAATAAACGTAACATTCAATCGATCTCACTGTTCTCTTAAATCGAAATAAATTTAAACTGCCGTTGCTTGTAAAATTCAATCAAATTTAATAGAATATTGAATGATCATTCGTTTGAAAGGGTTAGCTGCAATTTTACACGTCGTTGAATTTTCAAAACTATTTGCTGTGTACAAAAGATTATTTTGGCAATTATTTTGTGTAAATATACATAACTAATGTTGTTATAATTTTGATATGAAATAAAACTGGCCGAAGACACATTTTTATCTAATTATAACACACGTTGTTTGATAGAATCAAGTTATAATTTTGTTATGCATTGCTAATCGGGTATGCTCTAGGATTAATTGTGAAAAACAGAATGGGAAGAAGTATTAAACATAACAAGAAAAATGCATTACGCAAATTAAAATTAGGCCGTTACAAGTATTTAATTTAAATTATGTCCTACTGGTCTCCGAAAGGTCAAGGTTTTGTTTCCCCCACAAAATATTTTTTTTTGGGCAAAAAAAAACCGAGGGGGGAGACATAATTGTTTTTAAATATTTGTATCGGCCTTAGTACTGAAAACTTAACAAATATTTAATTTCTGCGCCCCCTGACATCCTTGTGATTTCATATGATGTAATTGATCTGTGCTTCATTGAATTCTTCTAGCAATGGGGAATGCGATTCAGATCTGTTCAGTTTGGCTTTCCTTTTTGGACAAATCCAACTTGAATTTGGGAAAGTCTCCCAACTGGAACAGTCGCAGTCCTGAATCACTCAGGCTGTTGCATTTTTCACTAATGTGCATGAGCTGGTTCACGACTGTTGACCTGTACGCAGATTTGAACGAAAACATATCAGGACGATTATTTGTATACAGTTATTATCATTCTTATGATGCCAAAAAAGTTTTCGATACAGTCTTGATCTAGCATTCTGGCTTGCAGTTCTTCAATATCATATTGGTCCGTCAACTCTCTAAAAAGAAGTTTCAAGCAGTTGATGTCCATCAACAAACCAGGGCTTCCGACTTTGCTTGGGCAGTGGTTTGAGACGACGGAAAAGATGTTACTGAAAAAACTAGTTTGCATATAATTCATTACTTATGTACATAACTAAGATTTTCACATTGCGATCATTTCAGCGAATAGAGGATTCAGCATTCACCGCTTCTTTGTGAAGAAGTTATTAACGGAAAAAAAGGATGCGATTTCGGGAAGTAACGGTACAACGAATCTGAATGGAGAATAGCTACCGAGGTGACGACCACTCATATGTAGTGGAAACGACAATCAATTCCAAAAGGGTAAGCACTGTCAGCACTTCAGAACCGTTGAGCAACGAGCGTGCGGCATAATGCTCCAAAATAGGTAGAAGTACCATAATCCAGGGAAATATTGATTTTTTTTTTCAATTGTTTTGTAATTTCTCCGTAAGTAAAATCATGGCTTTTGTCCATATTTTCAAAACGAGTACTGCTACATGTAGAACATATAAGGCTGTTGTTCTTGATTATTTGATAATTTTAAATGTGATTTTAAAAATCTTTTTTTGTCGATTTATTTATTTTCATTTTTCAATTTGGGGTAACTTTGATCATCAAACGTTTCGATCATGTATTTATGAAGCGAGCGTCTGTAAACGCCTTAAGATAGGCAATTATATTTGGGATCCCTTACACTGAGTCGATTTGTGTCGATTGTTTCGAGAAAGGCATCATTACCGCTAGTAGAATTATTTGGGTTTTTAACAATAAAAATCAAAAGTTTGAAACAAGGTTTGAAACAAAAAATATGAATCAACTAAAAAAATAGGATTACTTATCACACAATTATACTGCCGCTAACCGCAAGTCGAGCACATCCGAGAAAAATGCAAATGAGAAAACGGCTCGCAAAGATTTTTCATTGTTTTTCATTTATTACTGTGTTTACATGATTTTTTTCCCAAATTACTGCCCTAACACATTGAAAACATGTATGTTCAATGAGTCTATATGAAGAAAGAATTTAATCCTACCTAGCCGCATTGAAAAACTCAATATGACTGACTTGCGATTACAATCTTCATAAATTAGCAAAGTAACCGCAAGTCAGTCACATTGCCATGACGATTTCCATTCTGTTATCAACATCCATTTGACCTGAGTGGCAGTATTTCGCAGTTCGTTAAATCAATTACAAAATGTCGGTATTGGAATATCTTGCCAATATCTTGCCAATATCTTTTTGGCATCATTCTATAATAGACGTAGGGTTACCGGAGGTAATGTTGGCATAGGATAAAATGTTGGCTCATCACGCACATAAATCAATCATTTAGCGATGACATATCGTTTTGCTGGGAAATATTTATCATCGCTGCTTTAGAAAAGTGTATCGAGCACATTTTAGTTACACTACACTAGATTCCTGCACTTTTTCTGCTGATAAACGCAATAAACTTGCGTGAAAAATCACTTTGACATGGTTTTTAGCAGCCATGTTTGATCGACTTAAGCAGGCAGGCTGTTCAAGATTTTTTTATTCTGCCCAATAAAGGAATTTTCTGAATGAACTTACCTATTTTCGCACATCAGATGAACGGATAACAATAACACTATGTTAGCTAACGTATTTATTTCACAATTTCCATTAGCATAGCGACACGATTAACCAAAACTTTTTTGGACAATGTTGGGGGCACCCGTTGCCGAATAGCGGCATGCGATTTTGATTCATAGCAGCAGGAGAAAATCGAAAATCAAAACATTCCTAACGATAACCCGACGAAAATAACTCGAATATATTGACATTTGCTCATATAATAATCCGATGATATAATGGGCCAGGATCACTTATTCTATTCGAAGAGCTTTAAAGATCGTTTCATGCGGATAGTTTTTAGTCTAATTATTTCATCATAATTCAGATAATTCGCTTGCAAAAAGTATTTGATCTGAAATATGGTATGGGAAAAGCGTTTTTGTTTTACTCGGGAAGTTGCAACACGTGAGAGTGTTGAGAGGATTCACAACAGCTGATCGATATAGAGAGGAGTGGTGTTAGACGCGCTTACTAAACTAAAAACATCAATGTATGCCGGGTCGAAAATAAGCATCCAATCATTGTAATTATGTATCTGGACGTAATAATATCAGAAAGGAGGCAGAGTTCTAGCTGTTCATGCAAAATAATAAGCAAGTAATTGTCTAAAATAAAGTTTACAATTGAATTTCTCCGTTGGTGCGTTTTTTGCGGCATTCCCACCTAACGCATTGTTTACGTTTTGGGAACAAAAATCTCTCGAGAGCATCGCTCCACGAGAGCAGGTATTTTGATTTTCTGCTTTTGTTTGCATGCTGCCTTTGTCCAACGTAAGTAAAATTGCAACCAACCAAATTGCAACCCATCTTTATCTTTCGTATGTTCCTGTATGTTCGAAATCAGCAGCCGCTTATCCCAAGTGGGCTGAAAACAGCATCCACTAATAGAGCCAATATTGGGAAAATTAGCCAAAGTTTTATCCATTTCGCTTGACACTTTTGATGGCTTAAATAAGAAATTGTGGGCAATTATCGTTGTTTTTAACTACTTGGCGCAACAACCAAAAGTAGGCAAGTCGCTTGATGGCATAATATTGGTTAGAGCTCCAATGTATGCTGATGTACAACAATAAATATGCTCAACCACAGCATAATATGCTAAGGTTTGAGCCATATACCCTATGACTGGGATACTTTAAAAGCTCACTCACTATAAAAAGGTAAACAAATATAGTAAAAAATATCAGCAGAAATTGAACATATGATTAATACTCAATTTAATTACTTGAGTTTTTCGTATCGTGCTCTACCAAGCGATAGTAAATACTGACTTCTCATTAATGTTAAGGCCAATCCAATTTCTTTTTACGTTGCACAGACCGGAACTGACGCTATCTGTTTTGATTATTCTCCAATCTCTTTAGTTGATTCCGCAAATATATTTTCGACTTCATGGCTTTTCTCAATATTATTGCACGCTCCGTTGTGATCATATTATTATCTTCGCGCACTACAAGACCAGCGATCACGGCATCGATAACTTGCAGCTTTATTCGTACCGTACCTAGTCCGGGGGAACTTTGATCGCCGGAAAACATTAATCAGTTAAACCATTTCCTAGAAATAAATCATTAATTATTTCCTGTTATTACAGATACTTATTGTGAGTTAGGTATCCTAATCTTGACTAAATTTGCTACTGAATGAAATAACCTTCGAATTCATTTTTGCCAAAATTTAAAAAATAAAATCAACATTAATTTTTGAACGCACAGAAAGCTCAACAAAATTAATTGCTCTTTTTTAGTGAAATGTTTTTACTGTCATAATACGAGTTTAGCACAATTCCATTTAATTCCACTACCTTGAATACTTTTACATATACGTATTTCGACCTCAACTGTAAGGTCGTCATCAGTGTCGCGTACGTCGAGTCAAGTCAAATTAAGCTCGTACCTATACTGCCGCTAACCGCAAGTCGAGCACATCTGACTTTTTGGCAATTTTCAGTTATTACCATATTTCACTTTATTTTCACATGTACTATGTGTTATGCTGTTCTTTACGAAAAGTTTGTTCTAGAAAAGTGTGGAAAAATATCATGTCAAATTGTCCCATATGGAAAAGTAACCGCAAGCCAGTCACATCGAGTAAAACTATACTCCCTTCGCAAAATATCATTCAAATTGTTGTTTCTGTGCAATTTCTTATTCCATTAGTTCAATACTAGTGCTTAGAATGCATATCGAAAACATATCCAAAATGTTCTATTAAATATGCTTAGGCTAGGTTTCGAATTATAATGATAATTATTTGCCAACAGCACTGAGAACCTGTTAAGTAAAATCAATTACAATGAAATAATTACAACTCATATTCTCTGAAATTTTCTCCACTTTCCACTTCGCACTTTCCTCCTTCGCAAAAACCAATGACAATTATCCTTACAGGAACTTCCACATTCCGAAATATGGGTAGGACAAAAACATGTAACAAAAAGATGAAATAAAGAATTTAGCTGAAATAACTTTTTAAAATTAAATTAAAATAGAAAAAAAAACAAGTCAAATTGGCTCTTCAGTTAGCCTCGTGAGGAAAGGCATAAGATTGGTAATCCGGAGATAGCGAGTTTGATTCTCGGTCCGATCTAGGGTGTTTTGGGTAATAAACATTCTCGACTCCCTGGGCATAGTGTACCAATATTATACTTGCCATACAAGGTACATACTCATGCAATCGCGGGCACAGAAAGCTTTCAATTTATTAATAATTGAGGAAATGCTAATAGAATATCAAATTGAAAAGCAGGCCAAGTTCCAGTTGGAATGTAGAGGAGAGACATAGAATAAGAATAAGAAGACAAAGTCAAATTGTGATCATGAGATATAAATTGCATGTTTGTTAGTCCCAGTCGATGAAAAACATTAAATTTTGAAAAAAAGTTTACAAAAACCATACAATTTTTAATTTATATTATATTTATTAAACAAATTATCTAATAGTTTGAAGATACAGCCTTTTCAAAGCATTTAGTTAAGTGGTAGATGAGTCCAATACAACTTATTTTCGGTCTTGACGAGTGGTAGAATAACTTTCAGTAAAGCTGCCGTTCTTTCTGTCGTTATACCTTTGGGTGTAACCTGCCTTTTCAATGTGTCATCCAAAACGAATCCATCAGTTTGAATCTTTTTTAATTGCCTTTTAGTAAATAGGGTGTATCGATCCATCGGTTGACTTCCGTCTACATTATTGCTGTAAAAAAGTTCATAACTTCCTTTCTTGAAAGTTATGTGTTTCATTTTTTCGATATACGGTCGAGGATTGCAACGATTAAGGGTATACTGACTGGTATTCAAAGTGGTGCAAAAAAAGTCGCTGTAATTCATATCTATAACCTCCATATTGGTTTTCGCTTTTCCGACTAAAACGGAAAAATCTTGAAATGTTTCTGCTGGTTTACCATTTCGCATGCTTTTCTCAATTGCGGCATGTACACTATCTGCTGCCATGAAAGTATGACCTGTTTCAAAAAATTTCAATGAAATTTTTCGAAGATTCCCGACATTTGAGTTTAGCGCTACAGTTGTCCAGCCAAAATATGATTTCCGTTGCATCTTTGAACCTTTCTACAACTCGGTGGAAACAGCTTACAATATCATTAGCTTCTCTTGCATCGTCTTTTAAACGCAAATGATCCGCATATTTGCGACAGACAAAACACGATTCAGTTTCATCAGATGATCCAGTGAGGTGATCAGTTTGATGTTGGATAGAGGAAGTGCACAACTCACATTCTTCATGTCCCAGTTTTACAATGGAAATATTCATTTCCTTGAAAATGCGGCAGTAAAACTGATCCATCGATTTCGCACTACAGACGAGAGCACGCTCCCAACAGACTCTATTTGCCATCGGATTTGACGGAAAAATCCATGTATGACCACTATATGCAGGATAACCATGTCCCAAAAGTCAGTTATCAGTTTTACTGCCGCATTTTCAAGGAAATGAATATTTCCATTGTAAAACTGGGACATGAAGAATGTGAGTTGTGCACTTCCTCTATCCAACATCAAACTGATCACCTCACTGGATCATCTGATGAAACTGAATCGTGTTTTGTCTGTCGCAAATATGCGGATCATTTGCGTTTAAAAGACGATGCAAGAGAAGCTAATGATATTGTAAGCTGTTTCCACCGAGTTGTAGAAAGGTTCAAAGATGCAACGGAAATCATATTTTGGCTGGACAACTGTAGCGCTAAACTCAAATGTCGGGAATCTTCGAAAAATTTCATTGAAATTTTTTGAAACAGGTCATACTTTCATGGCAGCAGATAGTGTACATGCCGCAATTGAGAAAAGCATGCGAAATGGTAAACCAGCAGAAACATTTCAAGATTTTTCCGTTTTAGTCGGAAAAGCGAAAACCAATATGGAGGTTATAGATATGAATTACAGCGACTTTTTTTGCACCACTTTGAATACCAGTCAGTATACCCTTAATCGTTGCAATCCTCGACCGTATATCGAAAAAATGAAACACATAACTTTCAAGAAAGGAAGTTATGAACTTTTTTACAGCAATAATGTAGACGGAAGTCAACCGATGGATCGATGCACCCTATTTACTAAAAGGCAACTAAAAAAGATTCAAACTGATGGATTCGTTTTGGATGACACATTGAAAAGGCAGGTTACACCCAAAGGTATAACGACAGAAAGAAAGGCAGCTTTACTGAAAGTTATTCTACCACTCGTCAAGACCGAAAATAAGTTGTATTGGACTGATCTACCACTTAACTAAATGCTTTGAAAAGGCTGTACCTTCAAACTATTAGATAATTTGTTTAATAAATATAATATAAATTAAAAATTTGATGGTTTTTGTGAACTTTTTTCTAAATTTAATGTTTTTCATCGACTGGGACTAACGTGCAATTATATTTCATGATCACAATTTGACTTTGTCTTCTTATTCTTCTATGTCTCTCCTCTACATTCCAACTGGAACTTGGCCTGCTTTTCAATTTGATATTCTATTAGCATTTCCTCAATTATTAATAAATTGAAAGCTTTCTGTGCCCGCGATTGCATGAGTATGTACCTTGTATGGCAAGTATAATATTGGTACACTATGCCCAGGGAGTCGAGAATGTTTATTACCCAAAACACCCTAGATCGGACCGAGAATCAAACTCGCTATCTCCGGATTACCAATCTTATGCCTTTCCTCACGAGGCTAACTGAAGAGCCAATTTTACTTGTTTTTTTATTTTTATTTAATTTTAAAAAGTTATTTCAGCTAAATTCCTTATTTCCCCTTTTTGTTATATGTTTTTGTCCTACCCATATTTCGGAATGTGGAAGTTCCTGTAAGGATAATTATCATTGGTTTTTGCGAAGGAGGAAAGTGCGAAGTGGAAAGTGGAGAAAATTTCAGAGAATATGAGTTGTAGTTATTTCATTGTAATTGATTTTACTTAACAGGTTCTCAGTGCTGTTGGCAAATAATTATCATTATAATTCGAAACCTAGCCTAAGCATATTTAATAGAACATTTTGGATATGTTTTCGATATGCATTCTAAGCACTAGTATTGAACTAATGGAATAAGAAATTGCACAGAAACAACAATTTGAATGTATATATAGTATAGTTTTACTCGATGTGACTGGCTTACGGTTACTTTTCCATATGGGACAATTTGACTTGATATTTTTTCACACTTTTCTAGAACAAACTTCTCGTAAAGAATAGCATAACACATAGTACATGTGAAAATAAAGTGAAATATGGTAATAACTGAAAATAGCCAAAATGTCAGATGTGCTCGACTTGCGGTTAGCGGCAGTATAGGTACGAGCTTAATTTGACTTGACTCGACGTACGCGACACTGAAGACACTTACAGTTGAAGTCGAAATAGGTATATGTAAAAGTATTACAAGGTGGTTAAATGAAATTGTGCTGAACTCGTCTTATGACAGTAAAAACATTTCACTAAAAAAGAGCAATTAATTTTCTTGAGCTTTCTGTGAGTTCAAAAATTAATGTGGATTTTATTTTTTTAATTTTGGCAAAAATGTATTCGAAGGTTATTTCATTCAGCAGCAAATTAAGTCAAGATTAAGATACCTAACTCACAAAAAGTACCTGTAATAACAGGAAATAATTATTGATTTATTTCTTGGAAATGGTTAAACTGATTAATGTTTTCCGGCGATCAAAGTTCCCCCGGACTACGGTACGAAGAAAACTGCAAGTTGCCAATGCCATGATCGCTGGTCCTGTAGTGCGCGAAGATAGTAATATGATAACATCAGAGCGGTAAATAATATTGAGAAAAGCCAAGAATTTGAAAATATATTTGCGGAATCAACTAAAGAGATTGGAGAATAATCAAAATAGACAGCGTCAGTTCCGGTCTGTGCAACGTAAAAAGAAATTGGAATGGCCTTAACATTAATGAGAAGTCAGTATTTATTATCGCTTGGTAGAGCACGATACGAAAAACTCAAGTAATTAAATTGAGTATTAATCATATGTTCAATTTCTGCTGATATTTTTTACTATATTTGTTTACCTTTTTATAGTGAGTGAGCTTTTAAAGTATCCCAGTCATACGTCTATTATAGAATGATGCCAAAAAGAGCGCGTAGTTTGGATGGGGTGCAACACGTAAAACTAGTCTCCGTTCGTTTGGTCCGCGCTGCCAATGATTATCATAAATTCTATAAAGATGAGCTCACTAGCATCCTTGTCAGTGTTGGGAAATGTACATTAAAACACTCTGATTATGCGAATATTTACGTTTTTTTTTTCAAATTTCATGTACCAAACAAGCCGAAACAGTTTACCAAAAAAAATGTACGCGACATCGTGACATTTATTTTCCCGATGAAGCAAACTGGTTGTTTGCTGCTACGTTAGAGTCGTGCCGGCGCGCAGTCAGCATTTGCATGAGATTTTTTGTTTCGGCTCGTGCGCAGCGCAAACAGCACAGAATCGAGTTTAATTACCTGTGGCGCGAAGCCTAGAAGGAGTGCTATCCGTAGGTAATGAATTATTCGTTCTTGTCTCTAAATCAAGCAAGTAGTAATGAAATGAATATTTTCCCACCAAAAACGGTTATACGTTGTGTAATTATTGCACGAAAACATTAATTGTGAGGAGAGAAAATGATAAAGGCATGTGCTGACTGTCATCTGCTTGGCGTGGCTGCTGCTGCGGCTGTCGTAGTTTTGTTTTTCTGTTATTGCATGGAAGACCGAATGGTAGAAAGAAATGTCAACCATTCCCGTCCCTGCCTTGGTCCCGCCGAAGTGAAGCCTTAGCCAGGAAGATAAAGCGCGTGTTCCTAGCTACTACGGCACGGCAGCCCCTCGCCAAGGACCACTTCCTATGCACCTTGACTACCGTGCTAATAGACACAAGCTTATACCATCAGTTTATGCAGGTATTTTATTTTTAAAATATTCTATTAATCTTATATGTAACGTAGACAATTCAGACTCAGAAGGGTGAAACAACTTAATTACTTTCTTGCGTCAGTATGTTGTCTATTGTAGACCTGTGTGGCGCCGCCGCCGTTAAAAATGAATCGAGGCGCCGCCATATGAAAATTTACCACGCTGTCGAATATTTTTTTCCACAGCGATGTATATAACATGCAGTAGGTGAAGGTTAAAGATCATTATTCCTGTGAAGCTCAGTCTCAGCCAAGGTACTTTGTACCTCTTTTAATTGTTTGTCACTATTCTGAATGGTATTTTCTGTCGTCAATTACATATTTTCAGCCATGTTCATATCACAATTATCTAATCACCACAGTTTTGCAGCATGTATTCCCATTTCTGATAATGTCTATTAATCAAAATCATTAGATGGTGACCTAATCACTAATGCAACTAATATGGTGCTATGGGAACTTTCGGGGGAATTTTCTATGGTATTCCTGAAGAAAAACTTGGAGGGAGAACTTCCTGAGGTGGCGGAACTTCCGAGCTTCCGAACTTCCTACTGGCGGAACTTCCGAAAAAAAAATCCTGGAATTACTTCTGGACGTATACCTGAAGGAACTTCTGTAGAAATTCCTGGAGGACCTGCCAGAGGAGTTCCTTGAGAAACTTCCGGATGAATTTCTGGAGGATTTCCTGAAGGAACTGTCTGAGAAACTTCTGGAGGAATTCCTTTCGGAGAAAGTCCTTGAGAAACTTCACGGAGGATAAACTATTGAAAATTTCAATTCTTGTCCTATCCCGCAAACATATCAGAACCCATTAACCCCGCTCATGCATTACCAACACGGACATCAGAATGATGTAAGTTACGGGTCTTGTGACCCACCGTTCCATTTTCTCCGGGTATAAAAAGGCCCATGATTTGCGCTCGTGCGTCATTTGGGTAGGATGATCCACGGTTTGTGGTCACGGACAACGAGAATGGAGAGCGCACAGCGGTCTTAGCATGGATGGCGGTGGTTTATGCATCTGTTGCGGTTTAGCGGCAGCTATCATCGGCGTCAGCGGTACTCAAGTGAAATTTTCTTGCATGGTTCAAAATCTGGTTTTGTTACTGGATCAATAAATTGTTTTTTTCAGGACCACCAATTTATACAAGGCGCGAATGTTGTTGTGTGAAGAACTTTTTTTAAAGCGTAAATTAACCGCATTTCGACGCCAGAAAGTTGCCGTCCGTAGCAGAATCATGAGGAAGAGGCGCGTCGAAGATGCTACAAATATTTATTCGCATTCAGTGGCAGCCAAAGTCAAATTTTCTCAAGATTATTATTTGTGTTTGTTGCAGTTTGTGATTGGGTATAATAAATCGGTTCTCAGGATCACAATTTTGTGGAAAGGAGGGTTTAGTCGAGTCGAATTTTGTTAAAAGTGCAAATTATAATCGCTTGTATAAGAATGTTGCCGTCGATAGTAGAATCACGATCGCGTGTCAGAAGGAGAAGCTGCAAAAATGTATTCGCATTGATGGAAATAAAACCTGAAACAAGTAGCAGACTCCCTACTAAAATTATAAACTTGAGGAGAAATTTCACTTGACTGCTACTGCTGCCATCCATTCGAATAATTTTCTGCAGCGTGTGCTCGTGATTCTGCTACCGACGGAAACTATCTGCCATCACCAAGCGATTTATTTGTACTTTGATCAAAATTCGTCTAGCCTCAAGTTGTGGCTTAAGAGCTGCTTTCACTGATGGTAGCCAATAGTTAGTACATACTTCAGACAAGAAAATTCAATCTGAGCGCTGCTGATGCTGACGACGACGACGATGACCGCATGACCCGCACCATCGGTGTGAATAAAATTTCCGGTAGGAAAAGCTTCTTTCTTGTAATCAATAAAGTTAACCCTGTAGCCACGCCCCTTTGGTAGGTGTTGCGGTTACACAATATTTGCACCCATAAAGATCAACACAATTTTTATGCAAAGAAAGGTTGTTGTGTGAAGAATTTTGTTCAAAGTGAAATTTAACCGCTTTGCGACGCCAGAAAGTTGCCGTCCGTAGCAGAATCACGAGGGAGAGGAGCGTCGGAGGGAGATGCTACAAACATTTATTCGCATGGATGGCGTCTGTGCCAGCTAAGTGAAATTTTCTCTCAAAATTCTGGTTTTGGTTCTGTTCCTTTTGTGATTGTAAAGGCGCATTGCGGACATTGATTCGGTTCTTTTCATAACCACAATTCTATGGAAAAGAAGGTTGACCCTTAGGAATTTTCTTCAAAGTTCAAATTAAATCATGGCGACAGCAGAAACAATATCACAAACGCACATCGCGCTACAAAAAATTATTCGCATGGAAAGCGTTTATAGCGTTTCTTCGGCAAATTTTCGAGTGGAAGATGTTGGCATCAATAGCAACTAATTGCTCAATTAAATCGAGTTTGTTAGTCTATTTGATTGTACTTGGTTGCTTAACCAACACACATGTTCTGATAAGAAAATCTCTCTCAATTTCGATTGCGATATCCCTAATTGCTGACGGAGAAAGTCATTTCACGTGGAGCTTTCTGGTTCAGTGTTACGGTAGTTAATTGTATTACTGTGCAACAACGTCAGAGCAGTTATCCGAATGCGATATCGAGGAAGTGCCTTCCACTCAAGATAAGGTTTTTCAAGACGAAATGGATTTGCAGTACAACAATCGATCGAAATCGAAATCGAAACAAATTTCGCTGAAGAAAAGGAATTTCTGAAGGAAGATAACGATTTTTTTTTCTATGTCTATATTAGTCTTAGTTTCCGAGCGAAGATAAAGATCTACATACATGTGACGTGAATATTCCACAATCTACAACATGTTTGATCAAAATGTGTCTCAGATACTCATACTTTAACCATACTCATATTTTAACCAACAAAACAATAATACTTTAGTTAACACTAAAATTTTGTGCTAAAACCATAACCATAATAAACAACGATGCGTTTTATGTTACAACAATATTCTTACGTTGTTCAACGTCCACCTTGCGGTCGTGTCTTGTACACAACCCTTTTGATTGTTTTTTAATTGCTCTGAACAGCAATCCATGATGTGATCGTTCGCGATATTCAAGAAATCTCTCCTGCACTCAAAGCACAAGGTTTGAGGAGTCTCTTGGACGATATTTGATATACAGTTCACGCTCCTCCTTTCAGTTTCAAACATATCCTGAGCCAGTGTTGTAAAATGTCATTTGCATTCGTTTGTATAATTTTCCCAGAACTTTTTCCAGAAGGTAGCTATCAAATCATGATGTATGACGAACTTATAGCGCTTAAATGTGCCTACAACTTTGTCTAACAAGACATTGCTGTAAATTTGTAATCTGGGGCGTGGGAGGCAAAATGTCATTCAAATGACATTATGTCAAATGACACGTGACATTTTGGAGAGTTTTCACTCTCCAGCCTCAGATGTTATATTTAGAGCATTGTACCCTTGGACAAAAATATAGCCCTACTCAAACGTTATGAGTACATGTAAAATTATGGAATAAATTTGGCTTCTAAAGAAAGTTATGAACAAATTAGTCAAATGACATGCAGATGACATTTTACAAGCCTGTCCTGAGCATTCAACCATCTTCGAATGTGTCAGAATAATTTATATGTAATATAAATCTGTGTCTTGTATGGAATAGGTTACCTTCCATTTATGGCGATTGCAAAAACAAAATGAAGTATAGGCAACAATATATAGGCAAGTATAGGCAAAATAATATTCTAACAGAAGTGAAATTTTTGAACTGAGGCTTGTGGTAAGATATCACTGCCGCAATCTATTGTTTCTATTTGAAAGTTTTCAATCTCAAATTCCCCGTAATTAAACGGGTCAACCTTATTTTTAACTGTGCACACACAAAAAAACAGCTTCATGTAAATTGGCTTCTTTGCCGTAAACGGAAGCCCCCCGGGGTGTTCTTCACACCAAACACACAACCAAGGGCATGTGCCCCCCAAGCCTTGTTCCTTCTCGGTAGGAAAGCTTGCAACAGTTCACACACAAAAAACCCACTCCAAGCCAAGCTCGGTTCGTATGAAGATGTTTGTAGCCCTGGCTCGTTCATCACTGCGAGCTGATGTACTGTGGATATGTGTTTATGCAGATTCTCGTTTCCCAAACAGCACGAGAAAAACTTCACTCCGTTCGCTGGCACAAAGCCCCTGGCATTACATATTCATCCATTCATCAGACAAGGGCCACTCGATTTTTTTGCCTTCTTTCAGGAATCTCGGAGCGTTGCTGGTTGTGACGAAAAACGTGTTCGGGGAGGGAAGTGATTGGGCAAAAGTGGTCGATTTCTTCCCTGATGGAGCTCATATATTTTGGTCCAACATCATCATGTTTGCGGAGCCGTATTACAACAAGAGATCGTCCCGGCCCGGTGGAGTGTTCCGAAGACCAGCCGAACGGAACCAAAGGACCGCACGGTTGCCAGGACGAAATAAGAGAAATGAAATTGAGCGAACGTAAGCTTACCTCCGGGAAAGATTCGGCCGAATGTTGGTCGGTTGGGTGGGCGACAGCGTCAGTGTGCCGGTCGAGACTGTTCCTTGGAAGAGATTCCGGCCAAACCAACGATGTCGAACGTTGAAGTCGTTTGTCCTGGAACCAGCAAGATTGCCCTCTGCCGGTGCGTCGTGGTGGGTGGACTACAGCCAACCAGCCAGCCAGCAAGCGATGGAAATGAAATATGCGGCGAGATTGAGAGGTACATGCTTGGAATCCTGTTCGCTTTATTCTATTTATATTCAAATTTTATCAATTTATTCTGCAAACTACGTGTGTGGATGATTTTGACTGTGTGTGCGCTTCTCTGGGTGCTGGGAAGGAAATATCTTCCGAAATGTGTAACGTGTAAGTAGATTTGCAAAACAGGGCATTTTTTGTACGAGAAGTATTCCGTTTCCAGATTCCAGGAAGTGGCTCTCAATTTTAAGGGGGTTTGTTGAACAAGTGCTTTGTTTGCGTTCGGATTAGATTTTGGAGCGCAATTTATCAGGGAAATAAATGTTTCTAAATGTGGAAATAGTTATCACACGACAGGTGATTTTTTTACAATTCTACACAAAAAGGGATAAGAAGTTATTTAACAATAAGTTTTATTTTAGAAATGGGGAAAACCCATACGATAACGATCGAACTGCAACACGGTCATCTTTCAACCAATTTAGCATTTGCTTAGTACCAGATTCGACAGTATACTTTTCTGCAAAGTATTCAGAAGGTGACATTTGTTGCTGCAAGGATACGATAGGCAGGACATGTTGCAATAGTATCGGACAGTAACCCTGCAAAGATAATGTTTGCTTTAGGTGGATATGTCAGTTGTTGAAATGTGATAATCATAACATTCCGATTAGTTTCGAATTGATTATACTCAAGCATGATAGTTGAGTTAATAACGCAGTGATTCCCTTCCATAGGTAGAAGACAATCGAGACAATAAATTAAAGAACACCAGTCACAAAGACGTAAACTATATCTTGTCGAATATTATTTTAATTTGATTCAACATTCTAAGTTTTTATTCTATGTCAGTAAGTTCCTATTATTTAAATAAGAGAAATAAATAATGCTCGTAATAAATTTGATCTTCCCATGAACAATGGTACATTGTAAACCCGACTATCTGTCTCCAGAAAAGAAGCCAAATAAATTGCACATCAAGTTTACCCCGTAATTATGTTACATCCAATTATGAAACTACAACACAAAACACGTAACCCCTTTGCCTCCTACTTTTACTTTTTCGTACCTGTGTCAGCGCAAGTTAATGAGAAAATTGTCGCTAGTTGCTCAGGATATAGTCAGGTCTAAAGCTAGTGCTCTCTTCTCGGTGGCGGCGGCAGCGGCATCGGAATACACAAAAAAGATAACAACCGAGACAAAATTATGTCAAACATGTGAACTCTTACAACAGTTGCACAACAGAATGAGGGGAATCATACACTCGGCACAACAGCATCCATTCTCTAGGGGGAGATTAGTGAAAAATGCGCCTCTCAGATGTTTTGAACTTCAAGAGGATCTAAATACTTATGACTGTCACTTGGTAGAATGATGGTAGGCAAGGATTTTTTATACCACTTTCCCTAAACAGGTACAACCAAGAGGAGTATTTCGTTGGTTCGTAAAATTTTCCTCAAACTGTGGAGCTCGAATAACGTACCCGTCTGTGTGCATTGTTCGTGTGCAGGTGCTGTGACGATGGCGGCGGAGTAAAGTTCCCGTTTCGAAATTTAATTTATCTTGCAAGAACTGCACCGCGAAACTTTATCAAATGTGATGATAAAATAAGATGGGACCAATTTGTCCCGTTTTAAAGATGCTTCACGGCTTGTAAGCCAGCTTCGCTCGATATTTCATGGAAGTGCTCAAATTTTCAGCAAACCTGCTGTAACTTTGTCGGATTATAAATTCATCCTCGTGCTCTAATCTGTTTATGGACAAGTGTCGCCTCGTTCGGAAAGTTCAACAACAACGGTTTCATTTTATCCCTTCATTAAACATTCAAACGCAAATAAGTGGAACATGGGGCAAAGACACGTCACCGATTCGTTTATTGGAAAGAAGGCTAACGGTCCGGCCCCGGCTTGGGAAATCTCAGCTTAGAGATGTTAATCTCGCACCTTGTTGTGCTTTAATTTTGAATTTAAAATCTGGATCAAGCAGTTTCCGGGAGACTCGTACTCAGTGTACAAAAGCTATTTTTTCCGCTTGAAGCAGAACGTGACCATCCAGTTGGAATAAAGCGGAAAACACAAACAGCAAACAAAAATTAAGTTTGAATTACAATGGAAAATGTATTTTCCACTCCGACAGAGAAAAGTATTACGTTTCAACTTTCCAGATGTAGTCGTTGTCGGGAGGCGGTGTTTTGTCTCACGTATCTAATTGAAATGTGTGCCAGTTATAAATTAAACCCAACAAAGAGCAAATTGTTTCCCCCGAAGAATACAATGAATCACACTAAGAGCGACGGATAAGTTATGCTTGCGTGAGCTTGACTTAGAGGTAGGTATATCATATGAATGAAAGCATTTATCCTTTGTTCAGTTAGATAATGTTAAATAATAAGCTCTTGATTTCTGATTTGTAGAGAAAAAAAAATACGATTGCTCAAATCCCAACAAATGAGATTTGAAAGAATCAATACTCCCTATTCTGGTATTGATTCTTGACCGAAATACATATTTTCCGGTTTCTTAAAGTGCCCTAATCGATGCACTGCAGAAGATGTTGGTCCTTCAGTCACAGTCTCCAAAAGTCCGAAGAGGGATGCTACCAACACCTCACCTGACTCAAAAGAGCCAAAAAATGCCCCAACGGATCGACCGAGTGGACCCCAGCGCCCAGTGGACGAAGAGTTGCCAAACTCGAACACCCTGTTTGGATTCCCCGTTAGCCAGGGCCACTCCTATGCGGACGTCTTTCTCACACCGGACCTTCGGAACATCTCCCGGCACTCGGGATATACGGAAGAGGAATGCACCAAATCACTGCAAATTACCAGTCAAGCGTAAAGTACAAAGCTGCTATATCTCCGTAGGTCTCCGAGGGAGGCATACAATTCCTGTTTGGTGACATCGGGACGTTTTGTTTCGCCCTAACAGATGACGTGGGATGCAAGTATATAGGGAGCAGCAACCGAACAAAGCAGATCAACCCGCATCAAGCAATTATAAGAATAACAGCTGCTGTGAGTATAACAAGCCCCTCCGAGCAACCCGAACCATCAATTCTGGGTGGTAAGTTCATCTCCTTCAGACACTTTCCGAGCACCGCTTACGCACCCTCAGTACTTAAACCAGGGTGGTTAGAGCTGCTTCTTCTACCAATCCACCGAACATCCGAAGTTCATTATCTACGATTCTCGTTCGCCCGTCAACCATCTTCTGGCTCCACTGGCAGCAGCATCCCCACGGAATTCTTCGGGGCCCTTACTAGACGAACCAGTCTTGGGCTGAAAGTCTCGTTATAAAACAAACTTCGGGGCTTATATCAAGTAGAACCATAAGTATAAGAACGCTAGAGGCGCTGTTATCCCATACAGCATTTGTGACCAACGAATCTATGACAAAAGGTCGAAAGACAAAAGGTCGAAAAGACAAAAGGTCGAAAGACAAAATGTCGAAAAGACAAAAGGTCGAAAGTACAAAAAGTCGAAAAGACAAAACGTCGAAAGGGACAGAAGGTCGAAATGACAAAAGGTCGAAAGGCATAGAAGGTCGAAAGGGACGAAAGGTCGAAAAGGTCGAAAGGGATAAAAGTCGAACAGGACAAAAGGTCGAAAAGGACAAAAGGTCGAAAGGGACAAAAGGTCTATCCAGAACAAGTTGATAACAAAATGAGTGTATTTCAGAACAATTTATGAAATGTATTTAACTTCAAGCAGAAATAATTCACTCATCTAATCAATCAAAATTGAAGAATGAGCAATTTTCAAAGAAGGAGTAATAACTGTAAAACAATATTATGAATATCTAGATAGTTCTGATAGAGATAAAAAAGATTGTTGATAAGAAATGAATAAACTTGTATTTCGTGAGACAGAGTTGTCCTATACAGTTGGCAAAAAATGCTCTTTTATTTTTCACTATTTTTAACAATTAAATAAAATTCATCCAATGAGTGCAAATAATACATGAATATCTAGGTTTTCTGAATGTCACTTCGATCTGTCAAAATAGTGCACGCCGCAGCCACGCAGACGCACGCATTGAAAATACACCGCGTATAATACACGCTGGAGCAAGATTGATTCTCTCCGTTTCAGTTTCTTGTCTACTTCAAGCTTTTGTCCCTTTCGACCTTTTGTCCCGTTCGACGTTTTGTCCTTTTGACCTTTGGTCCTGTTCGACGTTTTGTCCTTTCGACCTTTTGTCCTTTTCGACCATTTGTCCCTTCGACCTTTTGTCTTTCGACGTTTTGTCTTTCGACCTTTTGTCCTTTCGACTTTTTGTTCCTAACCAGTGACCAACATGATTCACATAGTAACCTGGGATTCCCATAAAGGGTTCGATCGGTACCTTAACTCAAGTATGAAAATTGGGCACTGTGATGAAAAACATGGACACATAAAGTACCGTCTTGAACAAAACATGTTGATCACAAGATTTTAAACACCATTGGTAATCTAATACCTATGCTTTTACTTTACTACGTGGGTTACGCCGCCCCACAGGCTTCGAGACAGTTTTTCAAATGGCATTTCATCGAATGACAAGTAGTCGAATGGCATGTTTTCGGAAGTACATTTCTCGCTTAACTTTCAAAAGGACCTAAGTAACTTATTTTCCATGAATAAATTTGAATAGAGAAATCAACAGAACTACATGAAAGCTATTGATTGCAGTATTCAAATTAATTCATGATAAAAATGTTACTTAGGTCCTTCTGAAAAGTTAAGCGAGATTCAATCTAATGAAAATTTGGTCGAATGGGCATTTATTCGGGGAAGGGTCATTTGGCCGAAAGCCATTTGGCCGACTGCCACTAGGCCGAAAGTTGTTTGGTCGAATATACCATTTGGCATTAAGCCGAAATTCATTTGGCCGAATGGGTCATATGGCCGAAAAGGTCGTTTGGCCGAAAGGGTCGTTTGGCCGAAAGGCTCATTTGGCCGAAAGGGTCGTTTGGCCGAATAGGTCGTTTGGCCGCAAGGGTCGTTTGGCCGTTTGGTCATTCGGCTGAAAGGGTAATTAGGCCGAAAGGGTCATTAGGCCAAAAGTGTCATTTAGCAGAAAGGGTTATTTGACCGAGAGGGTTATTTGGCTGAAAGGGTCTTTTGGCCATTTGGCCGAATGCCACTAGGCCGAAAGTTGTTTAGCCGAAACGGTCATTTGGCCGAACAGACTATTAGGCCGAAAGTCATTGCCCCGAAGGGGGAAGGGTCATTTGGCCGAAAGCCATTTGGCCGAATGGGTCATTTGGCCTAAAAGGTCGGTTGGCCGAAACGGTCATTTTGCCGAATAGGTCGTTTGGCCCTTTCGGCCTAATGACCCTTTCGGCCAAATGACCCATTCCGCCAAACGACCTTTTCGGCCAAACGGCCCTTTCGGCCAAACGACTCATTCGGCAAAACGACCCTTTCGGCCACATGACCGTCTCGGCCAAATGAACTTTTCGGCTAAACGACAATTTCGGCCAAACGACCCTTTCAGCCAAACGACCCTCTCTGCCAAACAACCCTTTCGACTCGACCAGATGGGTTTTGTCCTAATGGTCTGTTCGACCTAGTGGCATTCGGCCAAATGGGTTTCGGCCAAATGACCCTTCCCCCTTCTTCTTATTGGCATTACATCCCCACACTGGGACAGAGCCGCCTCGAAGCTTAATGTTCATTAAGCACTTCCACAGTTATTAACTGCGAGATTTCTAAGCCATGATATCATTTTTGCATTCGTATATCATGAGGCTAACACGATGATACTTTTATGCCCAGGGAAGTGGAGACAATTTCCAATCCGAAAATTGCCTAGACCGGCACCGGGAATCGAACCCAGCCACCCTCAGCATGGTCTTGCTTTGTAGCCGCGCGTCTAAGGAGGGTCGAATGAACATTTAGTCGAATAAATATTTAGTCAAATGGACAAATGGGCGTTTAGTCGAATGGATGTTAAGTTTCGAAAGGACATTTAGTCTCGAAAGAGAGTCTGTGTCAAAAAGGGGAATATCGAAAGGTGGAAAGGACGAAAGGTCGAAAGGGTAAAAGGTCGAAAGAAAAAAAAGTCGGAAAAACAAAAGGACGAAATGACAAAAGGTGGCAGGACAAACCGTCGAAAGCTCAAACGTTCGAAAGGACAAAAGGTCGAAATGACAAAAGGTCGAATGGACCAAAATTTTCGATTTGAATTTTTTTTCCAAAGGGGGACTTTTGGGAAAAATGGGGAAAAAACAATGTTTTTTCAATAACTCCGGAACGCAATGGCTGATTGGGCCAATTTTCAATAGCGAAAAATAAGGAAGGATTACGCATCGAATGCAACCTGTTGCAAGCATATCGGATAACGTTAAGTACAAAAAAGTTTGTCTCACATGTTTTTGTGCACATACACACCTACATACATACATACACACATACAGACATCACCTCAATTCGTCGAGCTGAGTCGATTAGTATATAACACTATGGAGTGAGCCTATAGCCTTATACTTATATGAACAGACTTCGGGATCAGTGTAATATTTTCTCTGCCAAAGCAATTGCTGTTTTTGTTGCTGCCACGTACGCTGCAGAATGGGCACCTCTGGATCCAGAGTATCCTCCCAAATAAGCGAAAGTCAGCATGGATCTCGAGGCAGTGCAGGGTACCGGGGAACGCTGCCGACGATCTTCTTGCTAGAGTCGGGTACCAAGGCAAGCGCTTCATAACGTCTGTCATCTTGGCTGATATCTGAGTTAGTAAGCAAGTCAATCAGGTTTTGGGCAACTAATCGATGGCATCCAAATCTTCCTAGTTGCAGAAGATCAAGAAAACTACCACTTCCTGAATCGACCTACCCAATTTGAAGACCAGTGAATAATCCACCGGATACGAATTGTACATGCCCGTCTCCCACATCACTTCAGTGGGTATCCTTTTCGGATTTCTTGCGAAGTTCTCGATACGTAGGAATACTTTTAGTGTCAGTGCCCTTCAGTGACTGGGCATTAGAGTGATTCATATTTTAATTTTTTTGCTCCCCTATGCTTAGACAATGGCATTTGCTATTTTAAAAATCATCCTAAATTTTTAGCTAATTTGAATGTAATTTTACTGAGCACAAGCAGTTTGAATCTTGTATGAAAATTACTATGAAAACAGTAACTTTTGTGAAAACCCGTTCCGCATTATTGCCAATTTAGCTCTAAAAATGTATGAATACGTTAGCAAAACAGGAAATTTAACAAGGAAAAATATCGTCGTTGATGCTAAACGATTTGATCCTAGCAATAAAAGTTATTAGGGAAATACTGAATTGTGGAAAATTCAATTTAACACGTAAAAGAATAACATCAATATCAATAATGAGCATTTTTGTTTTCTTTACAAGGCCGATACAAATATTTAAAAGCTATTTTGTCTCCCCCCCTAGGATTTTATTTGCCAAAAAATAATAAATTGAGGGGGCAACAAAATAAAATTCGGATAATTTTGAAGATTTTCAAAACATTATTTAGCAATTCCGAGGAGTTTTTTGATTTTTTTTTATTTTAATATTTATTTTTTATTATCCCCCCCCTTCACCTTTCGGAGACTAGTGGGACAAAAAGTTAATTAAATATTTGTAACGGCCTAATTTTGCTCACAAAATTCAAATTGTTTCGCAACAACAACAACAACAACACATTCAGTTTAGGATCTATTATGTGATGGCAATGCGTTAAATATATTCAAATACTTGTAAAAAAAAATAGATTCTGGGCTGCTTCACGAAATGGTCCTTTACATAAGTGGCAATTCAAATCAGCTAAAAATTTAGGAGGACTATTAAAATAGCAAACCCAGATTAATCCACCTAGCGGTGATGGTGCCTTTCTCGACCTTCGTAAAATGTGTTTGCTTGAAAGTAGATGAGCTAGTAGCTAAGAGTAAAAAAGAAAAACTTCTAGGCCGGAAAAACTTGAAAATCGGATTATTTCAAGCAAAGATATTGTAGATCCAGTTGAGAACGCGAGATCTCGGTTCGGTTTTCAACTTGATCAACAATATGCTAATAAGAATTTCGACTATTTTTTTCCTTTTCCAATCTTTTTGATGTACATTCCCCTGTTTTATTTTACCCAGTTATATATTTTAAGTATATCACATTTGGATGTTTGTTAAACTGAAGCTCTGACTACACAAAAAGAAAACGGAAATGTCATTCCCATCGAGCGAGCGGAGGGCAATATTTGTTATGATATAAATCTCATGACCGTCCTTCTGCCAAACTCCCGTATGAAGAGGGAGGGAAGTGTATCAGTGTGGAAGCATCCGATGGTTCGTTTCGGAGAGAAATAATAGCCTTTCGGTACAACTTTGTAGCACAAGAAAGGCAAAAAGTATTTTGGCCATATTTTCTAAGGTCCAAGCTGGCCAATTTTCAATAGAAAATAATAGAATAGGATTCCGCGTCCAATGCAATTTTGTTGTGAGTAAATCGATTGAGGGTAAGTGCATTAAAAATGAGCTTTTAACGCGCTTTTTTATAACACAAAGCATTTTGGCCATAATTTTTGTGCCCATAGTCCGATCTTCCAAATTTTCAATAGAAAACAAAACGACAGGATCCCGCGTCGAATGGAATTTGTTGCAAGTGGATAAGTACCAAAAAAGTGAGCTAAACTTTTCGCACTTTTGGTGCGCGCACACACATACATACACACACGGAGACATCATCTCAGTTCATCGAGCTGAGTCGATTGGTATATAACACTATGGGTCTCCAGGTCTTCTGTAAAAGTTTGGTTTTGGAGCGAACATTTAGCCTTTTCGTATACTTTGTAAACAAAAGGCAACCCAAGCAGCACAACTTGTTTCACTACTGGACATTTCACTGTGTTGCAACATTCGGAAAGAAACAATCTTTGCGTATGTGCCATCAAATATAACTCTCTTGCAATCTAAAAAGCGCAAGAGGTGGAGCCTACGGAAACATCCTTCGATTGCAGTAAAATTGCAATAATGTTGCAAAATACTACAGCGGAAAAAAATAAAATAAAAATATAAAACTGGATTCGATTTAAGGATCTTGTGATTGACAGTCCTTTACTCTACCACTGCACCATTCAACACTTCGAAGGGACTGCATGTCGACTCACCATAAAAACCATACGATTATGAAGTTTTGTACTCGAGTTTTCTGTTACTTGATTGCACCATCACCGGAAAAAATTGTAAGTTGTCAAAACGTTGAACGATGCTAAATTAAACATGAAGACACACTCAACATATCTGCAACTTAATTTAAACAAACAAATAAATTTTGAAAGACGCATTGAAGTTACATGGTAAAAAATATGCAACTTGTTGATTTTGTTTCGTGTTTGCAACATAAAGTACAGTTTTCTTTGGTTGTTTGTTTTCAAATGTCAAACACGTACTGCATTGCAATGTTAATGAAACATTGATCACAACTCGAAGGTTTTTGACATCTTGATGCAACTTTTTCGTGCTTTGATGTTTTTTAATACCTTTAATGAAACTGTATAGAAACAAGATGCTTTTTGGAAGATGTTGCGTGTGCTACTTGGGAAAAATGGTGTTTCGTCCGACCTGGTCAATTTTCAATAGGAAACAATGGGAAAGGATTCTGCGTCGAATGCAATTTGTTGCGAACAAATCGGTTGAGGATAAGTGCCCGAAAAATGAGTGACATTTTTTACGCGATTTTTTTGTATGAACTTGTATTTTGGCCATAACTTCTGATTCCATAGTCCAATCTGACCAATTTTAAATAGGAAATAATGACACAGGAATCTGCGTCGAATGCAACTTGTTGCGAGCAAATGGGTTGAGGATAAGTGCCCGATAAATGAGTGACATTTTTTACGCGATTTTTTCGTATGGATTTGTATTTTGGCCATAACTTTCGATCCCATAGTTCGATCTGGCCAATTTCAAATAGGAAACAATGGGACAGGATTCTGCGTCGAATGCAATTTGTTGCGAGCAAATCGGTTGAGGATAAGTGCCCGAAAAATGAGTGACATTTTTTCAGTAGTTTTACACACACACACACACACACACACACACACACACACACACACACACACACACACACACACACACACACACACACACACACACACACACACACACACACACACACACACACAGACATCACCTCGATTCGTCGAACTGAGTCGATTGGTATATAACACTATGGGTCTCCAGGCCTTCTATAAAAAGTTTGTTTTTGGAGCGATCATATAGCCTTTACCGTATACTTAGTATACGAGAAAGGCAAAAATGGTAAAATTTTCGATCCCATAGTCCGATATGGCCAATTTTCAATAGGAAACAACTGTACAGGATTCTACGTCGAATGCAACTTGTTGTGAGCAAATCGGTTGAGGATAAGTGCCCGAAAATGAGTGACATTTCTTACGCGATTTTTTCGTATGAATTTGTATTTTGGCCATAACTTTCGATCCCATAGTCCGATCTGGCCAATTTCAAATAGGAAACAATGGGACAGGATTTTGCGTCGAATGCAACTTGTTGCAAGTAAATCGGTTGAGGATAAGTGCCCGAAAAATGAGTGACATTTTTTACGCGATTTTTTCGTATGAATTTGTATTTTGGCCATAACTTTCGATCCCATAGTCCGATCTGGCCAATTTCAAATAGGAAACAATGGGACAGAATTCTGCGTCGAATGCAACTTGTTGCGAGCAAATTTTAAGGATAAGTACCCGAAAAATGAGTGACATTTTTCACGCGATTTTTTCGTATGAATTTGTATTTTGGCCATAACTTTCGATCCCATAGTCCGATCTGGCCAATTTCAAATAGGAAACAATGGCACAGGATTCTGCGTCGAATTCAACTTGTTGCGAGCAAATCGGTTAAGGATAAGTGCCCGAAAAATGAGTGACATTTTTTACGCGATTTTTTCGTATGAATTTGTATTTTGGCCATAACTTTCGATCCCATAGTCCGATCTGACCAATTTCAAATAGGAAACAATGGGACAGAATTCTGCGTCGAATGCAATTTGTTGCAAGCAAATCGGTTGAGGGTAAGTGCCCGAAAAATGAGTGACATTTTTTGAGTAGTTTTGCGCACACACACACACACACACACACACACACACACACACACACACACACACACACACACACACACACACACACACACACACACACACACACACACACACACACACACACACACACACACACACACACACACACACACAGACATCACCTCAATTCGTCGAACTGAGTCGATTGGTATATAGCATTATGGGTCTCCGGGCCTTCTATAAAAAGTTTGTTTTTGGAGCGATCATATAGCCATTACCGTATACTTAGTATACGAGAAAGGCAAAACGAATCGTTTAAGCACAGGAGAGCGAAAAAGTCAAAATTTGAATCACTCTACTGGGCATCCTGGATACTACAAACCGGGTTATAAGTCCTATTTCTTATTTTCAACTGCTTTTTAACGACAAGGTCAGCCTCATGCTTGATCCACCCCTTTCAGTTAATACGACCGATTTTTTCCACGAACTCTTCTTCAAATGTATACTCTACGACATCTACTTTAGCGTTCTGAAACTTTTTCTTGTGTGACACTACACTAAATCTAAGTTTGTGTTTTGATCTTCCAACAAGTGCTATGCTCACTCGTTCAGAGCCCATAATTCGATCTATGAAAGCAGGTCTAAAACAGTAATATATCGCAGGGATAATTTGTGCCCAAGGCAGTTCTTTAAGTTAATATCTTCGGAGATCAGCGTACTTCATATCAATTCGTTGTAGTTATAAAGCCAGAAGTGACAAAAACAGAAGTGAGACGCAACTCGCCGTTAGCACACCATTATCAAGTCGTCAATATTTGAACACAAAAAATCCAACTGCTGATTTTTTTCAGTTTTGCTTTTGAAATATACAAATATTGCAGTCTGAAAAGTTCACAAAAAATCACCACATTTGTTACAGATAAAAATGCATGCAACATTGGGCTTGTTCTATCCAAATACGAACAAATATATTATAGCTAGTCTCTTTTGTTGCTTATTTTTTGCGTTTTTCGGCGACAATTACACTCTTCGCTATTTCATGTATCATTTGCCTATTGGCTCCTAATCAAACGCACAGGCAGCAAGATTTATTCGATTTGAAGTTTCTTCAAAAATACTGGTTCTGACTGAGGGGCTAGGCTGGTCTTTTTTTTGTATCTTATTAAGGAGACTTTTAGCTCAAGGCTGGCTCGTCTCCGAGGGGGGTCTTAGCCCTCCCAAGAGAAAAATTAGCCCCTCCCCCCTAGAATTTGAAAAGTTTGTTAGCAGTGGGATCAATTTTCAACATATAGACAACAGTCAACACAATATCGTAAATGATGTTACATAAGATGCTAAAGTGGAGGCGATAAAAGTACTTCCCCACCCCATACAACATCTATAACCCGCCAGCTTGTCGCGCTTCCCGTTCGTAGTTGGGTGGCTTAATGCGCCACTCCTAAAAGGAGACCACCCAACAGTTTGCAGGTTTGCCCGGCCTGAGACCCTTCAGGGAAGGGGTTTAATTTTCCTGAACTTGGGATGAAAGCTGACTGGCTGCCTAAAAAGGTGGAGTAAAGGACCAACGCATCAACCCCTTTAAAGATTCGGATACCCGCCTTCGAAAACCGTCCATGCAATCTTAGATCTAGTAGGGGGATTTATCATCACCGGACCCTGCCTGAAAATCCAAACCAAATTTGTTGCTTCCAATTCGAGAACGGTCAAATTTCGATTTAGGGCCGAAATACCCAGTACAATCTTGACAAACTACAAACGAACACGAACTCCATGGAAATCCTTCACAAATAAAAACTAATCATCATTCTGGTACGCCACCGTAACACAAATGGTTTGGGAAACACTGCTAAGTTCTAACTTTATTTTACATAAACACGAGTTGCCTATACAACGGCGGGGGTTTTAAACATAAAGCTTTCTGGGTGGGTACAAGTTTATTCCAAGATTTTTTTTATGTACAGGTTATCCGACTTGTCAATATCCCCAACTCAGCCATCTTGGATTTTTGTTTGGAATTTATGCTCGTTTGTTTACGTTTTGCACTGAAAATGTATGTTTTCCCCCCGCGCTGGTTATTCCCATCTACTGACGAAGTCGGATAACCTGTACATAAAAAAATCTTGGTTTATTCATCGATCGATCTCTTTTCAATTCATGCTTGCGCCTAGGTCTTTCTGTTCTTCCCTTTTCTCTCTTTCGCTCTGCGAAAGCTCTCTATTACCACTACTCTACTATGGCTATTGGTTTAGTGCAAACGAGTCTCTACCTGTTCACTACACATGCTTTCCTGGTTAGCGGTATACTCTTGCGGTGACTTATAAGCTTCGATGGCTCACGGAATTCACTAACGGCCGGGCTGCTTTCGGATCACTCGACACAACAGATTACGTAACCACATTCATTGATCAAAGTGACGAGACGACAATCTATTGTGCCGGTTCGTTCACATGCGCATGGACGACACAACGATTACAAAGCATGCTTTCTTGGTACTTACTCGTCACCACCTAGGATTTACGTGCGGTTTTAGGGGGTGTGGGTGGACTCGCGACTGCACCGAAGCACTACTTCGACCGAGAAACAACCACCGGGGTGATTCGATGTTGGGATTTAGTCGCACTCCCCAAGATTCGCAGATTTTCGCTCAAACGCGGTACGTGCGTTTAGTCTTCCTCTCGAACAATAGAGATGGCGGTGGATTCAATGGTGTCGGCCTGCCTGTCTAGGGTGCAAATCTAACGGGGGCAACCCTCTTCCGGAAAAGCGTGCCCCAGGAAACCTTCGAAGTCGTAAGGTAGGGTTAAGAGCGATCTCGAGCTGGTATGGTGTGACGGCAATAGCCTCGCTGCCTCGAATCTAGGAAAAATTCACAAACATTCCATTACGACCCCAGCCACATGGTCGAATCGCACTAGCTTACCGATCTAATCTTTCGCCGAAACACAAATTTGCCGCAAACTACTTACTAGCCTTTTAGTTGGAACTAGCAACTAAGGGAAAGGACACATTAATTAGCTAAACGTGATTAGAATTTCCTCGGAATCACTACCTCACAAATCACACCACGACGCGGAACAAGTTATCGACCACTCTTGCCTCTTCCACAATCCGATTCGAAGTGGATGATCGAGGCTAGGAATTCTCCGCAGATACCGCTAATTTACGACCTTCGGTTGCGAAATCGCAAAACTAGACGAAGTCCAGATTCGCGAGCGACAAAATTTCTAATTTGCGTAACCGAATCATTAAAAGTATGATGACCTCTCTTTTTAGCATCTGTACAAATAACCCAGTCAGCTCTTTCCCCAAGTTCGGAAGGAGTGGACCAAGCCGAACGGAAAAGGTCATTGCATCCTGAATGGATACCTCATCAGGTCGATGCCCGCTAATTGGCATCGCAAAATTGCGCTTGACCGGGATCTAGCGTTGTTTTGATTTCGGCGCTTGCAACTGAGTTGGGGACAAATTTACGCTGACGTATGTCAGTTGCAACATCTTGATGCACGTGGTTCCCGTACGGTGTATCAACTTTTGAAATAAATTAGAAAAACGAAAGGACATGCAGACAATTTAAATGACGAACATTGATTCGAATTTCCACAAAAAAATATAAATAGAAAAGCGTACTGTTATGTCACTTTTCGTTGGGTAGTGATATTCACTGTTAAAATAATTTACCATCCTCTTAGAAGGTTGGAATCTTAATGCTTTATTGAAATGTAAAGAAATAAAATTTAACCTACGGGAGATACTTGAAGCACCAATACTTGAACCTAGCTATGTACATCGATCACCAATCAGTGATCGTTGTTAACGCAAAAGAGCGAGGGACAGACACCCTCGAAAAATACATGACTGTACACTTGATAACAGCATGTCTCGATACATTTGTAATGGGACACTTTCTGCTTGTCGCCAACGGTGCTATAGTTGCTAGGCATTGAACTGAAGGTTCAATGCCGGATGAAATTGACCTTCTCAGCATGTTCCCACTGAGTCTGCTGGAAGTGTGTTAAAGAAGAAATATGAATAACATGTGTGATGCACATGTTACAGTACTTCTTACACATCTACGTATATAGCCTCCACTTAGCATCTTATGTTGCATCATATACAATCTCTCGTTGATATGTTTCAGATTTCCTCCGGAATTCTTTCAAGATTTGTTTCGGAGATTTGCTTCGGATTTCCTTGACGATTTGTTTCAAAACCCTTCGATGATTTGCTTCCGAATCCCTTGAAGATTTATTTCAGAGTCTCTCGACGTTTTACCTAGAAATCGCTCAATAATTTACTCTGGAATCCCTCGACGATCGGGCTCCTTCTGATGATTTGCTTTAGAATCCCTTGACGAATCGCTTCGGAATAGATCAGCGTTTTGCTTCGGAATTCCTCAAAGATTTAGTTCGGAGTCCCTCGACGAATTGCTTCGGAATCATTCAATGATTTGCTTCGGAATTCCTCGAAGATTAGCTTCGGAATCCCTCAAAGATTTGCTTCGGAATCCCTCAACCTTTTCCTTCAACATCCCTTGAGGTTTCCCTTCGGAATTGCTGGACGATTCTTTTCGGAATCCATGGAAGATCAATTCGGAGTCGCTCGACGATTTGCTTTGGGATCCCTCGACATATTGCATCGGAATCCTTCGACGATATGCTTCTACATCCCTGGAACATTCATATTGGAATTCCTAGAGGACTTCAGATAGAATTCGTGAAACATTTCCGTCGGAAGGTTTGATGGATTCCCGTCGACATCCGGGAAGGACTTGGAATCCCTTGAATATTACCTTCAGATTCCCTTCAGTAACCCAGTAGATTCTTCGGTATGTTCGGTATAGTTGCAGGATTCCCGTAGAAATCTCTGGGGATTTCCGTCGGAAGCCCTGGAACATTCCAGTCGGAATCAGTAAAAGATTCTCATCGGAACCATTGGATGATTCCCGTCAGATTTCATTGAGAAATTTTCCATTATTTTTTTTTCATTTGAGGTAGATAAAATAATTATTAAATATGCAAAAATATCCACTACTTACCGGTGGGAAATTGACGGCGATCGGCGTCACATATTGTCCTTTGAGTGTGCAGCACATAGTTGAGCGCTACTACACTTAGACGCAATAGTTGGTTGAACCATACATGCTACATAACCAGTAAGATAACTTAATGAGGTGGTAAAATGTTCTAGATTTTTTTAAAAGAAGCTCAAAAAAGAAAAAAATAGATGAAGGGGTTAAGCCCCCCATAGATATCGGAGCTAGTTATAACAAAATGATTTTTTTTTTCAATTAACAATGCTGTTCCGTGATTCGCCATAACTAGCGAAGATGAACCGAAACCAGCGAATGTTATTCGGTCCTAGTATTTCATTTTTCAATGTGCATATTTCAGTACAAACCTGATGGTTAACGGACAAGAACAAAATGTAGATTCATTGTTGCTAGGTAGAAGCCCAACATTCCTTCACTTCCACGTTAATAAAAAGATAAGATCCTCCACAAGGAAAATTATCATTCCTCAAAGTGTACAATCTAAGTAAATTGTTACGGAAAAGTATTTAACGAGCATCACAAATATTTTGATTTGACTATTTTTCGTTTTGTGTTTACTCACTAAACTCCATCTCTGCCAACAGTAAGGTTAGATCCTTTCTGGGGCAGCAGGAACATCGGAGTAAAAGCAAATTAATTTCTCAGAAGTATTTTGAGTGTCCAGCTATGTCTTGGTGAATCAAATAGGTCTATCTAACAAAAATGTCCTACATTACAATGAAACTCGAATCCAACCACCTTCGGTATGTTCTGTTTGTATTGACGCGTCTTATCGCTGAGCTACGGAAAGCTCTGCTGTGTTCCAAATAATTGAATCCCAATGATCGAACAAAACATAATTCAATTTTTCCACCAGGAATGTGATTCACCTCCTATTTGTAGACTTAATTTCCGGCTCAACGCCATCCTTCGGCACCTGCACTCTGGCACAATTGCACTTCGAGACGATTGCTCCTGTGTACACGATCACAATGACATTTCGCCGCCCACAATGACACAATCGATAGATAATCAACCCTTTATTAGAACCCGGCAAACGATTCCCATTTACATTCCAAATGGTAATCCCCTGTCCCGTGTTCAATGGATATAGATTTATCTAACCCTGTTCTAAAGTGAAATCAATATCCTTCCCGTTGTTGTTCGAGCCCACAAGCAATTGAACCGCCAGCACCAGCACCCCAAACAACCCATGTCAATGCATGATAAAGTCATTCAACAAAATAATCAAACGTCGTCCCTCGCTCGGATGACCGGCCCCGAGTGCATACCCACCGGAGAGCAGGAAGACAAACCGGAAACCCGCAAATCGATTGCCGAGGCCGGACCCACTCCTCATTCACCGACCGCTTGGCATCAAGATTACAGACGGGCTACATATGTTTGCCACCCCTTGCTCTGGACCTTTTGGTCCACATCGACCCTCTCTCTCTCGGATGAATATAATAATATTAGGTAAATATCGGGAAGAGCTTCTGCAGGGAACCGGAGATCGTCCTCTTGGTCAAACAGGAACCATCTGCATTTCCTCTTCCCAAAGACAAGTCCATCCATCGAATGTGCTGCACACCCAGCGTAAAGGGTGTGCTGGTGGTCGGATGCTTCCTTGTTGCAGCTTCAGTCACTTTTGCTATTTGCTTTCACCACTAACCAATCGACCTCCACCCTAGGTTTGAAATACATCCCTACACAGTCAACCACGACCGACCGAGAGGGACCAACCGGCACCGGAAGTTCAAGGCGACGACCAGCTGCGACTCCCGGTGGCGACGATGGTGCCAATGGTTGTCGTTAACACTTGAATGCCAACCCCACATAGCCGAGATAGGGAATGCCTGGGTGCTGCACAATCACTCCCACTGTATATGTACTGTGCTGCAAAAATAAAGGAAATTGTCTATGCAAATATTTGCTCGTTGAATTCGAGTACAGAGTGCACGGCGATGAGTGGGGTCGTTCGGGGTCCAGTTCATGAAAGAAGAGAGAGAGAGAATGTTATCAAAGGTCATTTGGGGATAAACTAATGCTTTAATTAGGATAGTTACAGGAAGTGCAAATGGTCCCGATGGAAGTTCGATGGTCTTGTTTGCGGAGCAAATTTGTGTTCTGCAGCAAACGTAAACTTGTGCAACAATTTGGTTTATTGAATCCATCCAACCATGGAATGAGCGACTACGCTTTCCATTGTAATAGTTTGAGTTTGTTGTTGATTGAGTATGATCATGTCATGATAGGATTCTTTCATTTTACAGATACGGGAGCCTTTCAATGGCTTTTGTCTCGATTTTTTTGTGTGCTTTATTTGAGTGATTTTTCAACATATTGAAGTTCATCACTATCTTTTGTCTCGATGGATAATCCAAATAATAGATCTGGTTTCTCCATTCATTGAAATTATTTAATTATCTTTTTGTTTCAGTAAATATTTCTCCCTTAATGGTATGTTCAACATCTCCCACAGATAAATTGTCCAACAATTTCCTTCGAAATCAAAGACTAAAATAAGAAATCTAATATGTCTACCTAAAATGTTCTTAGTTTAAACTTTTTGTCCTCTGGGCTTTTTTTCAAAATTGAAGGTTCATAAATATTGTCGCGTGGGCAGCAGGGACTATGCCCAAGGGCTTGACGATCCCTCCCCAGGCCATCTGCGAGTTGTGGGGCTTGCTAAGAATGTGGTGGGGTTTGATAGTGGGCCTTGTTAAATTCCTATGAAAAGCTGCATATATTCGCAAGTAGGCCCCACCAAAGCGACCGTGTGCCGCTCAAAGCGCATAAGCCCAAGTCCTGGTGTTAGGTGGGACGCTAAACAGCCCTGACTCGACGATTCCCGGTGCCAGTCTAGGCAATTTTCGGATTGGAAATTGTCTCGACTTCCCTGGGCATAAAAGTATCATCGTGTTAGCCTCATGATATACGAATGCAAAAATGGTAACCTGGCTTAGAAACCTCGCAGTTAATAACTGTGGAAGTGCTTAATGAACACTAAGCTGCGAGGCGGCTCTGTCCCAGTGTGGGGATGTAATGCCAATAAGAGATAATGCGACTCGATATAATCGGCAAAGACCTAGGCGACGAATAAAGGCTCACGATTGGAAGCTTGGAACATGGAACTGCAAGTCGCTAGGTTTCGCAGGTTGCGACAGCATGATCTACGATGAATTACATCCCCGCAACTTCGACGTTGTGGCGCTGCCGGAGATTTGCTGGACAGGACAGAAAGTGTGGAAAAGCGGGCATCGTGTGGCTACCTTCTATCAAAGCTGTGGCACCACCAACGAGCTGGGAATCGGCTTCATAGTGTGGGGCAAGATGCGCCAACGCGTGATTGGGTGGCAGCCAATCAACGCAAGGATGTGTAAGCTGAAGATAAAACGCCGTTCCTTCAAATACAGCATCATCACCGGGAACTTCCCACACGAAGAGAGAGCCGACGACGAGAAAGAAGCGTTCAATGCAGAGCTTGAGCAGACATACGATGGATGCCTACTGCGGGACGTCAAAATCGTCATCGATGACATGTACGCACAGGTGGGAAGGGAGGAAATGTATAGACGAGTCATCGGACCGGATAGTCTGCACACCGTATCGAATGACAACGGCCAACGACGCATAAACTTCGCAGCCTCCCGCGGAATGCACGCAAAATTATCCACAAAGCCACATGGAGATCACCTAACCAAGAAACGGAAAACCAAATCGACCACATTCTAATCGACGGTAAATTCTTCTCCCACATCACGAACGTTCGCACTTACCGCAGTGCGAATATTGAATCCGACCACTACCTCGTTGCAGTATGCCTGCGCTCAAAACTCTCGATGGTGTATAACACGCGTCGAAGTCGGACGCCGAGGCTTAACATTGGGCGGCTACAAGACGGTAGACTAGCCGAAGGATACGCGCAGCAGCTGGAAGTGGCACTCTCAACTGAAGAGCAGCTAGGCGCAGCGTCTCTGGAAGATGGCAGGAGAGATATTCTATCCGCCATTGATAGCACCGCAACCGCTGCACTTGAAACGGTACCCCCGGATGAGGGAAACGACTGGTATGACGGCGAATGTGAGCAGTTAGTAGAAGAGAAGAATGCAGCATGGGCGAGATTGTTGCAACACCCCACGAGAGCGAACGAGGCACGATATAAACAGGCGCAAAACAGACAAAACTCGATTTTCCGGAGGAAAAGCGCCAGCAGAAAGATCGAGACCGTGAAGAGACGGAGCGTGATGTGATCCAAAGGTAGCGGCAGCACTACGAAGAACTGGATTGTAGCAACTACCGCGCAATCACATTGCTGAACGCTGCCTACAAGGTACTCTCCCAAATTTTATATCGCCGACTAGCACCAATTGCAAGGGAGTTCGTGGGGCAGTACCAGACGGGGTTTTATGGGCGATCGCTCCACCACGGACCAGGTGTTCGCCATTCGCCAAGTACTGCAGAAATGCCGCGAATACAACGTGCCCACACATCATCTATTCATCGACTTCAAAGCCGCATATGATACAATCGATCGGGACCAGCTATGGCAGCTAATGCACGAACACGGATTTCCGGATAAACTGACACGGTTTATCAAAGCGACGATGGATCGGGTGATGTGCGTAATTCGAGTTTCATGGGCATTCTCGAGTCCCTTCGAAACCCGCAGAGGGTTACCGGCAAGGTGATGGTCTTTCGTGTCTGCTATTCAACATCGCTTTGGAAGGGGTAATACGAAGAGCAGGGATTAACACGAGTTGTACAATTTTCAATAAGTCCGTCCAGCTATTTGGTTTCGCCGACGACATAGATATTATGGCACGTAACTTTGAGAAGCTGGAGGAAGCCTACATCAGACTGAAGAGGAAAGCCAAGCGGATCGGACTATAGTCATCAACACGTCGAAGACGAAGTACATGACAGGAAGGGGTTCAAGAGAAAACAATGTGAGTCACCCACCACAAGTTTGCATCGGTGGTGACGAAATCGAGGTGGTAGAAGAATTTGTGTACTTGGGCTCACTGGTGACTGCCGAAAATGATACCAGCAGAGAAATTTGGAGACGCATAGTGGCTGAAAATCGTACGTACTTTGGACTCCGCAAGACGCTCCGATCGAATAGAGTTCGCCGCCGTACCAAACTGACAATCTACAAAACACTCATTAGACCGGTAGTCCTCTACGGACACGAGACCTGGACGATGCTCGTGGAGGACCAACGCGCACTTGGAGTTTTCGAAAGGCAAGTGCTGCGTACCATCTATGGTGAGGTGCAGATGGCGGCCGGTACGTGGAGGAGGCGAATGAACCACAAGTTGCATGAGCTGCTGGGAGAACCGGGTCGGGCACGTAGCCAGAATGTCGGACAGTAACCCGGTGAAAATGGTTCTCGACAACGATCCGACGGGCACAAGAAGGCGAGGTGCGCAGCGGGCAAGATGGGTCGATCAGGTGGAAGATGACTTGCGGCCCCTCCGTAGACTGCGTGGTTGGCGACGTGTAGCCATGGACCGAGCCGAATGGAGAAGACTCTTATATGCCGCACAGGCCACTTCGGCCTTAGTCTTAATAAATAAATAAATAAATGAAAATTGTTTTTATTATTTGCTGAGAATTGGCTTTGAATATTTCAAAAACATTTACGTTATTCCTTGCAATTTGGAGACATTCAACATTTTTTTCTTGAAAGATCAAATGTTGAACGATTTTATTGTCATTACCCATCAAACATCAAAGTCATATTTACATCAAACGACAATCTGAAGCTCTTGGGTTCATAGACCAGCTTGACATCAGTATCTAAAACCTGATTCCTGTAATGCAGGATATTATTCGGAGCATTTGGAAGTTAAAAATTGTATAGGTTTGATTGGCTGACCAGTAGAAAATATCAGACGGTATACAATGCTGGTTATTGATGCTATCAAAATCTTACATTTTCAGTATCAAGTAGTTTCAGTTTGGTGATCAGCTTTTTCAAACCAAGGAAGCAGAAAACTAATAGATTTGAAATTGAGCATCTCATTATCAATCCGATTATAAGCATGAAGATTCGTATGGTGAAGTCATTTTATCATTATTCACAACCTAGATTTTCTATTTTGTGTTTTTTTTGGTGATAAAAATATCACATGATCCAGACCAGAAAAATATGTGTTTGGATCGGCAATGTGAAGTTTTTGATTAGTATCATAATTATTCATATCCAACAGAAAAGCCGGTAAACGAGCATGTATGTGACTCAAAAGACTTATCATAGCTCTCCTCATTATTAGCCATCATGGCGGCGCAGTTCTACGTATTGCACGCCATCGTTTCTCTTGATAATAAAACCACCATCAGTGCTAACAACGCGACGATTCAACCTTTTTTTTATGCTCCGCTCTTTGCTCACTTTTATGAATGCATAAAACATTCCGCACATGAAAGACAAATTTCCTCCTTCAGTTTTTGCCGTCTCTGTTTGTGGCACAAATCAGGCTAATTCTTCAGCACATTGAAAACCGCAAGAAAAGCGTCACTCCTCACATTCATGTATAGTGTGGTTAGCCTTTATTCCGCTTTTTCCGAGAGGTGTGTTTGTATAAAAGAATTTGCGACCGACTCGGCACGGACAGACTGTCCGGAATGAAATGTGAATTTCCACTTGAGGAACAAATAAAAATTCTAATGCAGAGCAACTATTCGTCTGGTTGTTCTGTCACAGCCTTTGTTGTTCACTTCTTTGGCAATCTCAATGAAGTATATCCGATTTTCAATCAATTATTTTTTGCCATGCAAATGTTCAAAGGATGGCAATTTAACAGACGATTTCATTTCAATTTACAAGTATTACGACTCATTGACTCGTTTTTTCTATCATTTAACAAACTGAACCCCACAAATTGATCCACTTGAAAGCCAATCAAAAGAGTTGAACCTTCGTCTTCCACAGCCTATCCACTCTGCACTGCACACGCAACATAAAAAAGGGATCAGAAAGACAGGCTCACAACGATGACGAGCCAAAAATTGATATCGCACCCAATCGTGAACCCTTTCAGGTCCACATGTTACGGAAGACAGCGACAGCCTGCTCCATCCATGTCAGACTTAAACTTTTCTTACACTGTAGATAGGCTAGAAAATCGGAAGATTGTAACCCGTTTATCAGCATAGAATATCCAACATTTAGTCATTTTGGAAGAAATTCAACTCCATGGAATAAAAAGCTTGCTGTTTCTCCTAGGTTGATTGGTGTTTGGCCACCTTCATTGGAAGTGTCAGAACATTCCGGTCTGCTCCTAGATGAATCAGTCCAAAGCTCACCCTCAAAGAACCAACGCCACAAAGCCTCTATTAAAAGCCGTCGGCATCCTGCCATCGCAGAATGATGACTTTCTCCTGCCCTCGGCAAAGAAACCATCCCTATTATGAATCACCTACTTTCAGTGGCATCTGACGAAAGCTTCTGGCTGGATTCCAACCTCCGGACGAGACGCACGCTGCAAGCCTCTGTGAGATTAGGGGCGTCAATTTTCGCGTAGACATTCCTCCCCGCTCGCAAACCAGAATTCTTGGAAGAAAAATCGCATCGACAAATCAAGGAACGGAAATTCCGATCACGTATACGGATAACTTTTATGCTCCCTCACTCTCACCATACCGTCCCACGAAGGCAGACCACCAAGTTTCGTTTCGAATTTCTATGTGCAAGATGCGGCTTCGGCCGGCTTCATCATGTCTGAAGATGGTGCGTTTGCTTCAGCGTAAAGACTGATACCAATAGCAAGATGAGGAGCAGCTGAAACCAGCCAATTTCAGCTCTTGCGAGCTCGTTCTCGACATGACGTTGATATCGGACGCCGACGTCTTCGTTTGTGTGCGACAGGAGAAACACTTTTCCCATGGCATTCCGACGAAAGGAATTTCTGCGACACGAGACGATGAAGCCGCCTGAATCCACCTACACGGGAAAAGGAAATACTTTCGAAAGCGATGCGAAATATATGCGGTAGGTGAAGAGATTTTTGTGGATCGTCGGTTGTTACTTACAGTGAATTTAATTTCGAATCGATTGAATCCAGGACAACTCAGTGTCGTAATCATGTTCAGTAATTTTACTTATTAGCACCCATGAAGGAATCAAACAAATTATCGCTTCCATTCCGTTTGAACAATTTTGAAGGGTCTTGAATGATAGACAGCTTGATTAATAAATTTGGTGTTTATGCTTAGTGTTCTATCCCTTGCCTATACACTTAGTGTACGAGAAACGCTTTAGGACCAACAACGAGTTTTTGATGGAGACCCCGTGCGCCTGTTGAACGGTTAATGTCTAAACAGAATCCAGAAGCAATGAAAAACACAAGTATTTTTGTGGTTTGTGCAAACGTAATAACGACATGACACGCATAAGAAACGCAACGCGAGACAAGACATAACACTTATAATTCTTACAATCGTCAACAATTTAAAAAAATTACCTTTTTTGATGCTATTCTAAACGACAAAAATAAAAAGAGTGCCAAATCGCAGACTGTTGGTAAGCGGGAGCCACACCGTATGACACGGATTGTTCATTCCATGTGGTTTCCGATACATTGCCCGCTGAGACGAGACCTGCAAAGACGGCTTTCTTTTTCCTTGTTTTGACACTTGTTCTTCTTTTCATCACAGTTGATCATCAATTCTCAACTGTTTCCTTGAGTGTTTCACCTAAATCCCGGGTAGAATCTTCTGAGCACAATAAACGTGTTTGCAATTTACGAATTTGTAAACTTATTTTTATAAAGATTTTCCTATCGGAAATAAAACATGTATTTATAACTGTTCAATAATAATCTGTCCGGCTATTGTAGAATACTTTTCAAAGGGAAAAGTACTCGTAAAATAAAATCATTCGAATACTTTTCGAGGGATACCAATACTTTCACACAAAAGGTGCTGGTTGCATCTGACAATTCGTGACAGCGCTTGCTGGTTGCAGATGAAGTTACATTTTTCCTCTTTGCAAGTCCCGTCCCAGATTGCCCGATTGCTTTGATTGCAAATAATGCGACTGTTACAGAGATGAGATAAGACATCTAGTTGTCCTTTTTTGCAACCACTTTGCTGTCAGAAAAGACCACTTCTAATTCGCCGATTTGACAAACGCCGGCAAGCACAGCGTCGCGTTCATTTCCAGACGGGTATTTTGTTTTTGCTTTCGCCGTGTGGCTAGTAGTCGGGCATTTTTCATCATCGGTATTGTCATAAACTAATAAAATCGGTCAAACTAATTATTTCCCTTTTGTGAACGTGAATCATACATAAAAAAATGCCTGATTAAATTATGCAAACAATTGCAATCATGAACTACCGTTCAAAGAGTAAGTATTTGATAGTTAATAAGTGAGGTTTATTCGTTTTGTTCTCTACTATTCATTCAAAAATAGATGGTCACACTGCATTGCTCGTTACAAGAATCGCGGTGAAAATTGTGTGAGGGCATTCAGCCTCGAGTTGTCTTATCTCAGGACTGTTAGTACTCAGTTGTGGTTCGCATTCGGCCTACTTCGATGGTTTCGAAGCAACTGAATGTTTGTGTTACACAGAAAAAAAGGTACCTAAAAAGTTCAAAGAACTTAACTTTTTGAGTACGAAGCTCAAAATTTTAAGTTAACAGTAGGTACACAGATAAAAATATGTTGTGATTTTAAATGTATTTTCATGCACATATTTGGAGCATGCAAATAAACGTAACATTAAATCGATCTCACTATTCTTTTACATCGAAATAAATTTAATCGGTGCTTGCTTGTAAAATTCAAAAGATGTTTGGTTGAATATAACATTAGACCGAATAAAAAAACGATTGAGTTGAAATTCATTTGGCCGAACAGGTCATTTGAATGAAAAGGTCATTTGGTCGATTGGGTTTTATAGCTATGAGCAGCTATGGTTATATTATGCCATTTTTGCTATTCGGCATATAAGAACAGTTCTAGCGATCACTGGTTTGTTCGGAGATTCATACGGAAGTTACGCAGCCTACGGTTAATCAACCTCTCGACGACTTTTGAAACACAGGAGATCAGCGAGATAGTACGGCTGTCAGCGGTGTCGCAGGAGGAGAAATTGTTTTCAAGGATCGGAATGAAATGACTGATTTGCCACTCGTTAGAAAAAGCTTCACTGGTAGAATATTTATTTATTAGATCGAGGAATACTATTATTTCCGTATGGGAAAGGTTTTTCATAATCCAATACACTATTTCATCCGGGCCAGTGAGTTTCCGTTGCTTCTGGCAACGGCGAAGGAAAGCTGACAATCCTGTATCGCCAGGCTCGGTACAACACTGAAGTTGACAATATGACGTCCCTAACCCCGAATCCCAAGATGTCAGGCGACCCGTGCCGAGGGGATGAATGCCATTGGGGAGGGGGAACAATTAGCCAGGCAGTAAACGAAGCCTATAATGAAGGGTAGACACCTTTTTGGTGGTGCATTACGGAGTAAGATCTACTACACTGTGCTCTAGTTCTTACTATTCTTGTTAATACTTATGAGTGATGATCGGAAGAGTATGGAACGACTATAATTTGCTTTTAGATGACCCACTTTTTGCACCTTTTGGATGGAGTCAATGGAATAATTTATAAAAACGTAACTCAATCTTAGGCTGGTTTCGGAGCCGACGATGAATTTCCAAGTTCCAGAGCACTTATTAATTATGAAAGAAGCGGATACGAATTTGGTGGATCTGCTGAATCCTCTGACATATTAGAGCTTTGTGTAAAGGTGAGCGGCAATGTCCCAATGGGGGATGAATACCAATGAAGAAGAATAAGAAGAAGAACGAAATGGACGCAGTGGTTCATCCCGAACAAAAAAATAGTCTGGTGGGACTGGAAAGTTCTGCAGTGCTTCCTTTTGGCGTCGTAGATGGCCTTTCGGCACTTATAGTGCTTCTGTTTGTAGTTTTCTAATGCACTTACCTCTCTCTGGTGGCCAGGAGGAAGCCTCCTGACCTTGCTTCTGACCTTAACAGCACGACGCGCTTCGCCTGACCACCAACGAAGGGCTTTTCGTCCTGGCCGAGAACTGGTCTGAGGGATAGATAGAACTATACCAGCGGCGTCAAGAGCGATCTTGACAAAGCCGGGAAGTCGAGGTGGGATGCCTGGGAAGCGTAGGACGCTGGATCTGTTGGGAATTATAACCCGGGTTGATATGTAAGGAATGCCAGGGAAGTGGCCGAAGGGATTTACCTCCCAGAATAAAGAGCCCCAGGTGGCCATGAAGCTCATTATACTCGGCCGTACTAACTGATCGGAGTTCATGGTTGATCAGCTGGCTGCTACTCGGTGGTTTGCGTAACCCGTCATCCGTCCGTGCAGGGGGATAATGCGTTACTTTTATGATTATGTTCCGGTATGGGAAAGATGTCCGAAGGAGCGCTTGTCAGGAATTACATCAGAGGTTCGCACAGCAATCATCTGGAATTCCTTTAGAAATATCTCTTCAATCGAGAAATTCCATTAGAGCAGCGGTTCTCAACCTGGGGTACATGTAACCCTAGGGGTATATTCGCCGGTCTCTGGGGGTACCTGAGACAAAGATGCATAATGGCGGATGTTGTATTATAATTGCAAAAAAAAAAAATTATGGTTGACCTCGAAATTTAAAACGACTAGTAGCTACTCCTTGATTCAGTCTATTTTGTTCATTTGACTACCAGATAGAACGGAATCGTTTTGTTCTATTAAGGAAATTTGTCGTCCCGAATGAGGAGCACAATCCTAGGGCTTGAGTTTTGGAGAGATTCTAAAATCGCTGTTCAAAAGCCTATGGTTGATATCTATTACGCCCATTTGGAAAAGGTCCAGCAATTGATATAAGTATTGAAAATTTATTTTCAAACATAATAAGCATATTTACTAAATCATAATTTCTATTTTGTAGTTGGCAAAAACTAGTTGTTGTCAGTAGAGTTTGTGACAGATTCTATAACATGCATCACGTCCTTATGGCCAAAAGGAACTAGCTACGAATACCATTAGAAAGAAAAACAGCGCGAGTTTTTTTTTTTTCAAAATTGAAACATCGTCACATTTGGCCACATAGATGACGGTTTTCCAAAAATCCATAGTGGCCCAAGAGTTCCTCAGAGACTGCACACTAATTACGAATTCTACTTGTCACATAAGTTTTTGAAGGCAAAACAATAAGCAATCGATGTACAGTAATAAGACAAAAAGACTGGCCTAACAATGTATGACTGGCCTAACAAAATGCTTGTAGAATTCTAAGGGGCACCACCCAGGATTGTGCCTTTGGGTGAGAAAATCAATCTCTGAAATTTTCAGCTCAATCGCTTGTTGCAGAAGCTGGCGCATTTGATTTGAAGTTTGTATGGGAGTTTCAGCCAAAATACATAGGAGAATACACCTCCGTCACTTCTTCTTTCAGAAAATTAGTTCGGTATGCTCGATTGAGCTCAGAATTGCAAAAAAGACAGTTGATATGTTGAAGATCAATTCCACAGAACATTATACAATGATTAAATTAACTTTTATGAAGTTTTAAACTGATTAATTGGGAGTTGGGTTGTATAATTTGGAATTCATTGATTACCATGAAGAACGTGCGTATGTTATCAAAGGTACCTGTGATGTGTGATTTGACACGCGCTCAAACGTATGTAAATGCATGCGCGTAAAAATACATATCTCAGCCGCCATTGATAACATACGCACGTTTTTCAGCCGGAAACTATATAAAAGTTTATTTAATCATTCGACAACTTTTCCAATCCTGGGCTAGTCTACTGTACATACATTCTTGACTGCAGAGCTTCTCATGCACATCACAGCATTATAATATCAAATTCCAAGATCCTCAATGCTCAATGTTCTATACAAAACTATCATATTTCTGGGAACAGGAAATCAAATTTCTCAGAAGCTGACCCCTAGTAATATCCTTTGATGTCCTGCAATTTCAATCAGAATTGCAATGTTTTATTCAGAATCCCATATTTTTAAAATAATACAAAATATTCAAATCTTGAACTTATAAAAAGGTCGTAATTTCAAAATCGTTCTAGAATTTATTTGTTTTTCATCTTTTGGGCATTACATTACTAATTGAGTTATTATTTTTGGAATGCTAGCACAATAAAACTCTTATGCCCAGGTAAATCGAAACAAAAATATAGTCTGGACCGGGAATCGAACCCAGCCTCCTTCACTGTGGTATTGCATCAGAAGACTAAAAGTTTCGGGAGCTTTTTTATTTCAAACATCTCCATTGTTAACCCTTTCATTGGTAGTGTCTAAAATTTCGTTTTGTATTCGTACACAGATAGAAAAATTCACTGAAATTTACACTAAAAATCATGCACATAAATGGAACATCATTATTAGCGTAATTCCGCGCGTGATATAGCCTAAATGTATACAATATTTAACGTGAATCATCAATATTGCTTGCAAGTTGTGCGCAAACTTGTTAGGAAAAGAACCGTTTCAGCGTAGAATAGCGTAGATTTCCGCATCTCAAGTTTTACGCGCTGTTTACTTTTCACAATTTTTTTCTGTGTAATGCATTCGTGTTATAATTAAACCCAAACAGTTTGAAGTTTCTTCAATGTAATATGACAATTATTAGTGTTACAAAAGTTTAAAATAGCGAAGTGGAAGTGTGTTAATTCTTTGGAAGCCCAAAATTATTTTTTGAAAATTCAATTGGTTTGATAGAAGCCACATGAGAATCGAATAAGAAATTATTACTTCACCATGCCTTCTAGACAAATTTTCAAAAAAAAAATCAGGGGTACCCCAAGCTATGCAAACGTCTGAAGGGGTACCTATGAAGGAAAAGGTTGAGAACCGCTGCACTAGAGGTTATTCCAGAAATTTCCCCGCGAATTTCTCCGAAAGCTCTCCCAATTATTCCTCCCAAATTATTGACAAACATTCCTCTGGGAATTGTTTCAAAAATCGTCGTGTAAAAGTATAGTAACATGAGAAAAAAGAAATAGCGGATGCCACAAGTGCACGTCATTTTTTGACGTAAACTACGTCTAAGGGGAAGACTCAGATACAGGGTGTAAAACCGAAATTTACAAATTCGAGACCGTCACGAAATTAGGATAGATTTCAAACGCTAATATCTCTTTTATCTTTCAATGGATTTTCGAGATTTTATTATCAATCGAATCGGTAACTCTCCAGCAATTTTTTAAGCCCATTGGAACTATTGATTATCAACGTAAAAACATTAAAAACTCCAAATCTTTAAAAACCCAGTAAAATTTCACAGTTTCGTTACGACCGCCGTCTGCAGTTGGTTCTTGCGCTCTACTTTTGTGCGGTGATTCGCAAAAAAAGTTCAACAATAGAACCAGAGCAGTGAGCAAAAAAGTAGTGTTTATGAAAAAGTGCTACAGATGCTGGACATGTTCATGTAAGCAAGAGGTGAATATTAAAATTGATTATCAACTTTAAACAAGGTTACACTCTAACTTTTTTGACGGATATTGAGTAAAATTTCTGTGGGATAGAAAGAGAGAGCAATGCAATTTTACTCAGTTACTGAGTAGGTGAAAGTTAGCGTGTATCCTACTATTTAGGCAGCATCCCTTTAAAATAGCAGTTCAAAAACATTTAATCGCCATTTAATAGGCAATTAACTATGAGATGCATTGATCACTCTAAGTCGAATAACAATCGGAGAAGGCATCATCACCACTGCGGAATAATAAATTTTGGGTTTTTAAATGAAAATTTTAAATTGTCATATCCAACCATTTTCATATATAGTGAGTTACGCCAATTTTCTTCGAAACATAAATGAATTGGTGTGCGATCGAACATGATTTGCGGAAAAACTACACATTACATACAGTGACTATAATAACAGTGTCGTCAAGTGTCAGAATTGGAACAGAGTCGTCTGTCAGTTCCATAAAAATGCGCGTTCCAAACGAGCAGGAGACCTGTCAAACGTGGCACATGACGTTACTCTTCTTATAGGACTCTAACATTACACGCGGCAAAACGTTTAACAAAACAAACCTCGCTACCTCCCGACCCCATATATCCAACATCCCAATGGTTGTAATTTAACTAAGCACGCACGCGCGGTTCGAAGTTTGTATGAGAATTACTATGAAAACAGTAAATTTTTCGGAAAACCGTTTCGCAACGTTGGTCATTAATATCTAAAAATATATGAGTACGTCGGCAACATAGGAAACTTAGCAAGTGAATAAATCGTCTTTATTGCAAAACAATTCGCTGCTTGCAAGAAAAATTATTAAGGAAATACTAAATCGTGGGAAATTCAATTGAGCACGTAAAAGAATAACATATTAATTTCCTTTTTATTTTATTTTTAACTTTGCTTACGAAAATCCGATCGGTTTGCAACAACAATTGTCTTACAGATTTAGAAATATTCTACGAAATCTTCGGGTTGATTATATTTAGGGGGAAATCCTCCAGTGCCGGACACATAAGCCATTTAACAAAAAAACTTTAACTATCCGGATTATGTTTCCTTTTATACCATACTAGCAGAACGTACGCTGCGTTGCTCGTGTTTTTACGTTTAACGTTCGAAATGTCATTTTCTGCGTTGATTGCGACGCCGCACTCTAGATCATTTTTCGATCGATCGCATTAGGTTTTCTCCAAACTCGCTATTGTATTTTGACAATTTCCCCAACTTTTCCTATAAAATTTACTAACCTTTTACAGCTGATCCCAATACGAATCGATTAGTGAGGAAATCTCGCAAATCGGTCATCCTCTTCGTGAGTTATAATGCCTCAAAGGAAGAATAGATAGAAGAAAGAAACACAAAATATGACCATTGACCATTGATGATTCATACAAACTTTGAATTTGATCATTTGAACACGTTTTTCGACGATGAATTTTGGTGAAAAATTTTACAATTTAGAAAAATGTCTTCTAGTACCGGACGCTATTGCATCATGTTCAAATGTGACTAAGTTCCTGTTACATGAATAAAGACATCATTCAGAATAGTAATATTATTCACGTGCTTTAAATTGTAAATATTAAAAATTGTTAGTGGAGCTTATTTGACTCTTCAGCTAAATTTTTTAAATCCTAATCCAAACTCCCATATTTTTCAAAGTCCTCTTCAATTTTTGTTTCTGCTAATTTCTGTGGCTTTCTCAGCAAGAAGAAACAATTGAATTGAAGTAAATGTAACAAAACAGGTGTGAAGAATTTTTATTCAACTTAAAATTTTGTACAAAGTTTATCACATGAAGATCTGATTTTCCTTGCCGGGACCTCGGGGGACCTTGGACGGACCTTTGCAAGTAGTGTTGTTTTAAGAAGTGTCCGGTATTGGGAGGTGTCCGGCGCTGAGAGATTTCTCCTTAAATAGTTAATGATCCGCCTCACGAAACGATCTCTCACATACAGGGCGATTTCTATAGTAATTTCCATACAAACTTCCAAATGTTATCGTTCATAAGGGGCGCAAAAGTCAAAATTTCAATCACTCTAGGCTCTAACCAAAATAATTATCTTATGATCTGTTTTACGTAGTTTACGTCGGGCGGTCGTATCTTGTATATAACCCTTCTGATTTTTTCATTCGGTGAGAGGTGGTACATTTTATTTGTGCAGACAGGATTAGCTGCAAGTTTGAAACGATGAAAATATATACGCGCGTCTACAATTTCCAAAAGTGTTTCAAATGTGCAATGTGTGGATTTTTCTCGTACACAGTGCAAATTCTTCGAGTCGTATAAAATGCATCTGCGTTAGCGACACTTTAATTCGAAGTCGAGTCGTATTTTTCGCTGCTCGATCGCAGCAAGCATGCGCGCGGATTTTTTCTTTTAAATCTACTGTCACGTTTTTGTACGTTTTCGCAAGAAATAGATTCGGCTGATGTAGGGACACGGCAGGTATTTCCGTCCATCGTCGTAGGGGCTAAAACCAACGAAAGCAACGTACATTTGCTAGAACTCCACTGTAGCAGAACGTTTCTCCTGAGCTTACGAGCTTACGGATCAATAACGAATTGCTCGGAATAGCGCTGGAAGAGTAATGATTTTATCGTGGACACTAATTGTGGTCTTCTCTTCTTCAGTTCATTTATCCGGAATTTGATTTGATCAATTTGGTGAGATTGTTTCAATATGTTTTTATATGATTCCAGAACTAAATACGCGCTGGATTTAAAATCCGGAAGTTTGTTTATGGATCAATTATCCAATTGATAATGGTAGCATAAACAGGCATGACTTATTGCAAGTAAAAGTGACCTCGGACTGGACGTGAGTTACCAGGCAGTCTGAAATGGATCACTGGAGCTGCAGTAGAGCTAACACCTGCTAACTCCCGGGCTAAAGCTGGCTTTATTAAAGACAGCATTCTTCCATAATACCACTGCCGGACAGTGGCGGTTAGATTGAAGATACACACACATAATCGTATTTTTCGCTGCTCAATATTGTCTCGCGATTCGTTGGATTGCGTTGAATCAAAATGTTAAGTCGATGGCAAACCATATGACCAAACACTTGCATTCCGGACAGCCAGTATTCTGCATATTCTGCGTTGACGACCTTTGAAGTATACACTGAATTCTGTTTTTACACGATTTACATTTGCTCAATTTTGCACTCATCCTAAATGTTTAACACCTTTCAATTACCATGTGGTTTTTATTTGATTTATTTAGATTTAAAAAAAAAAATGTTTGAAGTTTGAAGTCACCCGATCAAAAACACGAGCGAAAAAAATATCGTGTAAAAACAAGATCCTGTGTATTGGCTGATACAACTGCTAATATTAGGTATTATTAGGATTATGTATCGCATTCCTGAATAAGTGAATAAATAAATTCTATGAAACTCGCCATTTTATTTAAATAACACTATAACAAATATTTTAATTAAATTAAAATTAAATTGTAATTCCTCCGTAAATTCCAGAATTTCTCTCTGAATTTCTTCCAAAATTCACATGGAATTACTTATTGGGAAATATTTGGCTTCGCAGTCTTGGAAGGTATTGAAAACTATGTTTTTAATATTTTCCCGACGTTTCGCTCCATTTAGGGCCTTTTTCAAGAGGTCGATTTGTTAAAGTTTCTTCGTCAAATGTGTTCAGCACTCGCACCTTTTACCAAGGAAGCATCGTCCGCACCATCCGCTTTTCGCCCCGACAGCATCGAGGCCACCATCAGCCGAAGCATAACCAGTACAGCAGCAGAAGAAGTTACAGAAGCAGCCCACCCTACAGACCCGACAAAGCAGCAATGCCGAGCAGATACGGCAGCAGCAGCAGATTCGAGCCAGGATAGACCAGCTTTGTTATCGGGCCGGGACAGGCTAAAAAAAGCAATATGACGTGACAGATGGAGATAGAAAACGTGTGTCTACAAAACAAACGGTTCTTCTGAGAGCCACTGATAGAATTACTAAAGAGTTCAATATCAAAGTTTTCAATATCCGTCGCGTCAAAAAACGTGCTTGAGTGCCAAATCCAATAATTTAGAGATAAAATGTTCTACATGAATAGCAGATTTCCGAAATAGTGTCAAAACGAACAGTGGATAATGTTTGTGACATAACCGCGAAGTGGTGGAAGGACTTGACTAATAGAGGTAATAAACTACAGAGGAAGATTGTCGCTGTCGTCACTGGCAAACCATCTTTTGCTGGCGAGGATAGGGCGCTTAATGCCAACGAAGGAAAAATCAGTAGCAGTTCCAGCGTACTGGACTGCCTGAACTTAAGACACGCTGCAATCGAATCACAAAAATTATCCAGGCCAGAATGGTGGACCTCAAAAATAACGATTTCTCAAATAAGATCCGCACTCTCCCAGATTATGCTAAGCCGTTCTGGAAAATGACCAAAATTCTAAAATCCAAGCATCGGCTCACTCCACCTTTGATCCCACAAGACAATAATGGCTCTAAGGATCGCTTGATAACTCCTGCAGAGAAGGTCGCTGAAATAGGTCGTCACTTCGTCAGCTCACACAATCTTGGGCAGAACATCGTCAGTCCACACGAAGCAGCCGTCAACGAGCATGCTAACAACATCCATTTGATTCCCAACGACTTCTCGAAGGAGTTGGAGATCTCAGCTGACGAATTGACGGCCTATATCAAATCGTCGAAGAACATGAAGGCCCCAGGCTTCGATAGCATCCTAAATCTCGAGCTCAAACACATGAGTGCTCCGTTCTTTGAGCACCTCTCGCTGATCTTTAATCAGTGTCTCCGGCTCAGCCCATCGTCCTGGAAGTCAGTGAAAGTCATCCCCATCCGGAAGCCTGGGAAGGATCCATCCTCCCCCAGAAGTTATCGTCCCATCAGCCTTCTCTCGGGGTTATCCAAGCTATTCGAAAAAGCTATTCATCACCGGTTACTTGAGTCTGCCGAAAACCTCAACATCTTGCTGACCACGGATTCAGTGCCCTGCATCTGGCGCAGGAGGACCATCAGCTGAATTGCGATATCAAATCTGTCGACGAGATGATCGTATCGTGGAAGAAGAAGGAGTTGCATGGGACGCTCCCCCATCAACTGGAGCTGGAATACATCGACAAAGCGGCGTCGAATACGTGGCTGGTGCGGGGTGCACTCTTCTCGGAAACAGAAGGATTCATGGTAGCCATCCAGGACCGGGTAATTGCGACGAAAAACTATCGGCACTATATATTGCACGAAAACGTTGAGGACCGCTGCAGGAAGTGCAATTCAGTAGGAGAGACGATCGAACATATCGTGTCCGGGTGTTCAGCCTTAGCTGATTCAGCCTATCTCGGTCGTCATAACGAAGTAGCCAAGATTGTGCACCAACAGCTTGCTTTAAAGCACAACTTGGTTAACCAGTTTGTCGCCTACTACAAATATGTGCCTGTCCCGGTTCTGGAAAATAGTTTCGTGAAGCTGTACTGGGATCGCGAGATCATAACGGATGTCATCATACGTGCCAATCGGTCCGATATTGTGGTCTACGACAAAAGGATGAAGCGGGTAACCCTCATCGACATTGCTGTACCGCTAGACCATAATGTCCAAACAACATTCTCCAAAAAGATAACGAAGTACCACGACTTGGCGGAGGAGTTGAAGCAGATGTAGCACCTGGAGGACGTGCGTATAATTCCGGTTGTTATCTCAGCAACCGGAATCGTCCCGAAATCTCTTCTGAAATCCTTAGGAGAGCTGGAACTCATAACCTCCATAGCATCCAAAAGACAGTGATTCTTGGAACTTGCAGCATCGTAAGAAGATTCCTGAACCACCATAACTAATACATCCGGTGCAAACGTTTATTATAGGATTTTAAGTCAACCGGCGAATGAGATCCACAGAGCCTAATCTCCTTTGGCATTCAGATTGCCCGGGGTAGGTGAAAATTCCCAGCACGCTTGCTGAGGAAGTGCCAAAACTCTATAATAATAATAATTAAAATCGAAGTTGGAGGGCCAAGCCAGCCGATCACTGTACATGTTAAAAATAATTGTAGAACAAAAAATAAATGTTTAAATAAAGAAGAATTTTACTACTACTGCTCGCAGAGCATTCGGTCTTTACCATCTCGCGAAATTCATATTAATTAAAAAAGATCGTTTTCTTCTTATTCGAAACAAACAGCTTTTTTCAAGGCTATAAGAGTTAAATAATTCTCGGATACTTATTCAAAAGGACGTATGAATCTTTGTTTACAAAATCACATACGTCCTTTTGAATAAGTACCCGAGAATTGTTTCCTTCAGTCACTATCGAACGGACTCGGAGGACCTTAAGTCGAGGGGCGGAAATACAGTCCACATCCCCTGCTGAGCTAACTAGTGGCTCATTCCAGGCAGTCCGAAGTCAGCGGAGAGATTGCTGCTATCGAGGCCTATATTCCGACAGCTCCACCGTTACCCGTCCGTGTCCGGACAGATACAGTCCGTGTCCGGACTCTAATACCGAACATGGCTCATATGCTGAGAACTGGCGTTTTAGCGCCCAAAATCTGAAACTCTGAGTGTCTAGATTACAAATTAATTCTAATGAAGAAAATTAAACGAATAAAGCCAAAATGGCTATTTAAAGCGAGTGTTCGGATTATGAGTCATGTTCGGAATTTGAATCGAAACGGTACTTCCTGAAAAGTTTTTGATTATTTTAGTTGGCCGTATTTTTCGGTGTCGGTTGATGAAATGGTGTTGCTAAAGAATGTTACACAACGCCGATTTTTTATCCAAATTAGTTGATGTGAGAAATTTGGACATATATCCAATATTTTTTTTACACGGTTGGGGTTCTTTAATTTCACGGTTAACCTGATCTTTTAAAGCTTTTCAAATACCACCTGATTTTTTTGTGATTTTTTTCATGGGGTTAACTTATAATTTCATTAACGCTGAAGGTCTTAATCGACTAAAACCCACCCGTGTAGAAAAAGAACTGGGTGTATTGTATTATGTATCTTTAAAGGCATGGTCAAATCAAGTCCTACGTCCACTTCGCTGAGTTATGTCACATACATTACCCACTGTTCGTTTTTTTTAAAACTTAATTATTTTGAGGTTGTTATCTGATTTTACACTGTAAGGTGGATAGATTGCAGGCAAATTGCTTTTCACCTATAATTTACAATTACTACTTTATCCAGGGCCGGATTTAGCCGGAAGGGGGTCCCGGGGCCGACAGCTTGTGGGGGCCTCAAAATATTCAAAACAGGTTGGTTTTGGTACATAAGAATTGTGGGGGCCCGGGGCCACCTTGGAACCTTGGATTTCGTGAGTAGTAACGATTGTGGATGAAATATGGGTCATGTCCATCGTATATAATTCTTATTTTCGAGCAATTAGTCTCTTAAAGTCTTCTTTATCGTAGAATTAAAGCTCATAGTTCCGCGAAACAACTTACTTCCCATCAAAATACGATATACGTTTGACATCCGCATTCCGCCAACGGAGAGCTTTCTACCGAGATCATCTGAGCGGTTCGGAACTGCCACCATCTGGTGGAATTAGCGACGTGGCAACTGCTGCAATGCTTAGCGTTGTACATGCTGTTGTCGCTGTCACCCCTTCCCTTCCACAAAACTAATATCTCGGATAACATATCATGTTCACATTTGGTTCCCGTTTTCCCACCACCGCGGCCCGGCTGCTTCATCATCAATGTATCAAACTAAACCAAAACCTGACAGGATGTGGGCAGTCAGTCGGTGGAAAACACACCACCTCGCTTCATCGCCTTCCCATTGCGACGACGCTGGCAGTGGCTAAATATTTGATGCTATTTATTTATGTCTATTACACATTCGGCTCCCCCAAAACGCGGCGATGTTTGTGGCGGCTTGAGCCGACATCATCAGAAATCAGAAGCCATAAGCCATAATCTTTACCGGTTTCGGAAATGGCGCGCGCGATAGTCGTGGAAGGTGAATGGGCAATGTTTCCGGTCATGTAAGTTTATGGAAATTGCGCGTCTTTTTTCGTACATCTAGACATAAAAATCATTTTTATTAAACTATTTGAAATATTATTTTCTACCATCAGATACAGATAAATATTTCGTGTGCTACTTGAAAAATTGACTTCTTGATTCAAAGAGAGATATGGAGATAGCATATGTAAATGATCGGATTAAATATTTTATTCCACTAATGACCATGTATTTATGATGGACACGTTCGTGGGTGGAATAGACCCACACCTACCCTATTGAGGAGAGTCACGTTCGAAATGCGATTATGGATTTCAACCATCACATCGCAAAGCGTTTGCCGGCAAAAAAACGAATAAACTTTTCCTCCTGATATAAGGAACACCACACCGAAAGCGCGCATATGACTGTTAACTTTTATGTTTGTGTTCGCTTGTAGGGAAGTATGGAGCGATTCGAATATTTCGGTCGAAAATGAAGTGCTTGGAACTAATGTGTCCATTGCACTAAAACAAAATGGCATTGCTGAATAACACATCTGGATTTATGGAAATGTCATCACCACCCGCTTTGGAAGTTAGCTTTTTTAGCACTTTCTCGGAGTTGTGATCTGCGACATTTCCAACGCAAGCATGTAAAAGGTTTCTATTTTTGGATCTCTTATTCAAATCCTTTTTATGTCTCCTAAGATCGCTAGGACAAAACCTGTTATGGATCATAAACGCCATCAACGTGGGATGAAAAACCCCAAATCACCCTAAATACCAAGAATCTAAGCTGCTGTGCGGTGAAGTTCTTTCCCCAAATCCACCTCAAATCGTGCACGGAACGGATCTGGAAAGCTCCACACGAACAGCAGCCACCACGTCGCGTTGCCGAGCTCCGAGCGCGTATGTGCTCAGCTTGCAAAATTGATTTTAAATCAATAATAAAATTATACTTTATTGATATTAAATCCAACGCCGGCCCTCCTCTTCTGTCCCAACCCGAGCAGAAATCATCTCACAGCAGCGAGAACTGGGAAGCACACACACGCTCGACAGCACCACACACCGGCACACAGTGGGACCAATTCCAAAAAAGACGGTCAAAAATGTTAGAAGTGAATAAAATGGTCTAGCAGGCCACATATTATGATATTTCATTGAATGGATGGTTCATCTTCTTGGCATCACCGACCCGTAAGCTAGAGATCCACTACCGGAACGAGAGGAGGGGCACCAGTCGTCGCAAGCACGCTGACGTTCTCAAAGACAACGTGCTTGCACCAAGTGGTGCCTCATCAAATATCAATGACTGGCGCCGCCAGTGTAGAGTTCTATTTCTATGAGCACTTTTACAGATATTAACTGCTACCTTTAATTACCAATTTCAGCCGACTCACTGCAGTGCTAACGGAAAAATGTATTCCATTATTAGAAATTGTAAACATATAGAATGGATTTTGTTTCGTCCTTACACAAAGTAAAGCTGTAGAGGCGCGAATCGTTTCCTGATATTACGGTTCATGTGAAAAACTCATGATCTTTTTACAGAGTAAGTATGGAAAATTAGATGTAGATGTCAAATAAGATACTCTCCCTGAATTGCGACTAAACATGACATGACTTGATAGTTTGTCCTACTTTCTTTAACAACAATACTTTCAAGTGCCTGTAATGAGTGCGCAAGTGTTTGTAAAAACTCATGATCACGTAGAATTTCCTTAATTAAAGTATGCGTGAGACAAGAACAAATGGTACTAGGGGGCCGTACACATGGTGGTAGGTCATTTGGCATAAAGTCATTTGGCATAACGCCGTTTGGCATAAGGCCGTTTGGCATAAAGGTTGTTTGGCATATTGTCGTTTGGCATAAGTCCGTTTGGCATAATGGCCGTTTGGCATAATGGTCATTTGGCATAATAGTTGTGTAATCATCAATTTTGCATAATATGCATAATATGTTCAAAATGCATATTGCATAATGCATAATATGTTCAATTATTTATAATGATTGTCACTTTAGCATTATAAAAGAGATGTTCTAAATTGACTCAAAGTTCAGATTCTATCAAATCACTGTTTGAAGGTACTTTATTTAGACTTATTATCATCTGTCTATTTCACTTAAAATCTTTTTACCTCTGGGTCAGCAGCAAGATCGTCGTTGACTAAAACAAACTACAATATACGGAAAGTCAAACAGCAAAATTGTAAGTGCAATAAAATGCAAATGAAGTTATTTCTGCATGACATATATTCATCTCTTTAAAAGCATACTTTGGCGTTCATAAGTCTAAAAAGTATAAGCTTCTTTTTTCAAGTAATGCATTTTTTATGCATAACACAAGGGAGAATATGTATGGTTTCTATTATCAATGTATGCAATATTCAGTTCTAGGAAAGGGAAGATATAGATCCTTCTTTCGAAGGATGCATTTCTTGGCGAAGGCAAAGGATGCATCTTTCCGACAGTTACATCAGAGAAGATATGGTTCCATTTTTTAAAGGATACATTTGCCCGGTAGATGGCGAAATACGATATGCTTCCTCTTCCAAGTCCGGGCATTTGCTCGGTTTAATGCGGGGGAAGATATGATCGCTTCTTTCAGCGGATGGCAGAAGGTCCAGAGAAGGTAAAAGATGATATGGTTTTTCTTTCAATTCAAGCATTTACTCGGTTAGAGGCAAGGGAAGATGAGATTCCTTCACTCAGAGGATGCATTTGCTCGGCAAAAGGTAAAAGACGACATAGTTCCTTTATTCAAGGCGTTTGCTCGGTTTAAGGAAAGGAATATATGATCCATTAATTCAGAAAATGCATACGCCCAGGAGAAGTCCAGAGAGGAAATGGTGACTCCACCCCTGTACCCTGAATGCCATTACCCCGGATGGGACAGTACCCCGCGATCCATTACTCCGAAAGTTCATTAGCCCGAATACATTTCGAATCTGTAGTTTTCTACTATTTCTATTTTTAACACCCGCAGATACCGATGAATAGTAAAATGACAATCTTTGAAAAGAATTTGTTTAAAATAAAAGTATATACTACTTAGAGTTACTCAGAGAAACGCAATAAAGATTATGTTTAATAAACATTTTTGACTTAAATTATCATTCTAGGCCATTATCATCCTTTTCCAGAAATCATCCTTTTTCTAAAGAAATGGTGTAAGTGAAGAGATAACACCTTCTTTCTATTAATATAGGTGTGCAGTGGAAAAAATACCTTTTTTAAATGAACGGTAACGGTTTATGGCAAACACAGGAGGTAATGCCTTCTTGAAATGAATGCATTTGTTCAATACAAGGCAGAAAGAGGAGGTAATGCCTTTTTCAAATTAACGCATTTGCCCGGTTTAAGGCGAACGGAGATGATAATGCCTTCTTTTAATAAACGCATTTGTCTAATATAATGCAAACTATAATAAGGTGATAATGCCTTCTGCAGATGAACGCATTTGCCCGATACAAGGCGAACAGAGTTGATAATGCTTTCTTTTAATGAACTCATTTGCCCGGTATATGGCGAACATAAAAGATAGCACCTTCTTTAAATAAATGCGTTGGGCCGGTTTAAGGCGGACAGAGTTGATAATGCCTTCTTTAGATAAACAGATTTGCCAGATATAAGGCGAACAGAGTTGGTAATACCTTCTTTTAATAAACGCATTTGTCGGTTTAATGTGTACAGAGATGATAATGCCTTGTTTAGATGAATCTCTTTTAAATGATTGCGTTTGAAAGGTATAAGGAAATATTCCTGCCATGCCATAAGAGGAACAAGCATATTTGAAGAACAGAAGAGATTTTCTCATTCTAGGGTCTTGTCGTCATGCCCTTCTTGTCACAGTAAGGTTTATCTCCGGCAAATTTCAGAAGCAACTTTTTATACCCCTTTACATTGTTTAAATACATGTTCGCGTGCCGGCTCAAGTCCAGTCGACGTGGGCTGAAATTTTCTCGTAATTCTCACATCAGCTTAAACAATCTTCAAAGGTAGCACATGATATGAAATGGGAGTTTTTGGACCAAGAACTAATCGTTCTATACTGTTTTCAAACAGTTCGAGTTCGATGAAACGAATCGCGAGTCCAACACGGTGAACCTTGTAAAAGGATCAAAAAATAAGTAAGGATCCACGATAAAAATTCTCGTAAAAATTGTGTAATTTACTCAACTGGAGTCGCCTGCTATTGAATAAGTCGTAAAACAAGTAATAATCATTCACATGAATTATAAATAAATTTCTATTGATTAATTTTTTTTCACTGAAATAAACTATTAACTTGAAATCAGGACTACTGGGGGTACTGGCTCATTCGGGGTAGTGACCCACTCGGGGTGATGGGTGATGACATTCATTCGGGTAATGGCGTTCGTGGTAGTGGTCTTTGGGGTAATGGCATTATATGGGTAATGTCATAGAGTCGAAATGGTTCCTTCTTTCTATTCAGGAATTTGTTTGGTTTAAGACACGGGAAGATATTTCCCTTCTTTCAAAAGGTGCATTTGCCCGGCAGACGGCAAGAGACGATATGATTTCTTCCTTCAATTCAGGCATTTGCTCGGCTTAAGGAAACGGAAACAATTATCCCTTCTTTTAAAGGAGGCATTTGCCCAGCAGAGAGAAAGAAAGAGAAATATGACCCTTTCTTTCAATTCAAGAATTTGATACGCTCGGTTCAATGCAAGGGGAAATATGATCCTTTCTTAGAAACCGTTTGCTCATAAAAGGGAGAAATGGGCAAGTTTTCTTGCTTGCCCTTACATGAAAGACAAAACAAGCCACAAATGTCAATTTAATTTAATACTGATCTATCTTGCTGGTAGGTGCGTCAACATTTCAAATAGTCCCGTTTTGACAGGTTCTTTATTCTTAACTTGTCACGTCGTACAATTCCGTTCCCAATTATCGTGTATTGCCCAAATGAAGGAAACCACGTAACTGAATGGCTCAACAAATCTTACTTATCCATTACACAACTCAAATAACAATTATGCCAAATGACCTTATGCCAAACGACCATTATGCCAAACGGCCTTATGCCAAACGGCCATTATGCCAAATGACTTTATGCCAAACGACATTATGCCAAACGGCATTATGCCAAATGACTTTATGCCAAACGGGGTACAATCCGTACACATATTAAGCATGGGGGAGGGGGATCTGTTGTTTTACCTATAAATAAAAAATCATTTGTATGTAAGAAATCTTACATGAAGGGAGGGATGTTGAAAACCCGAAAATAACGCTTACGTAATAAGTGCACAACCCTTTTCAGCTGATATCGCACAATTGTATTGGAGCAAATAAGAAGTAGAAGGAGAAGAGAAAACATATTGTGCGTTGCTTTTTATCAAAATTGATTGGCAAGACCGAAACGACCACTGTCAGTAAAAACGAAATAACTGTGCGGGCGGAGGGTGGCGGAACCTGTTTTTTGCAGGATTGGATTCCTGACAAAAAAAATGAAACTACAGTGTGAATTTCATTGATGGGTACCGATGGGTACCTTTTTGAATTTCACAATGAATACAGCAAGAAGATAATACAATAATAATTTTATACATAATAAAGACCGAGTACTTACTGCGCAACCAAAAATAATTTACGAACGTATATGCGTGGCTTTATTAGTTTTTGGACTACAATTTGTAATGGTGCCAAATATAATAGGTTTGGTTGATGTATACGTTGTGGCCAACATAATGAAGCAGTAAGATAAATGTTACAAGATTTAACAGAATTAAAAATCGACAACTTGCTCAACTTGTATTGACTGTAAAGGTAAGATCCATCCGAATAAAATGACTCAAAACTATGTTTACATCATCGTCAAGTATTCTACTAACAACCCATGACTCAAGTTATCAATTTGGATCATTTTAAAAAAATGGTTTTTGACCGTCTTTTTGAAGATTGGTCCTTCTGTGCGGCAGCGAGACAGTTTATGATCGTTACTCGCCCCAACCCATCGCGTGCGACGAGTGAGTATGATATCTCCGGCAGCAGAAGGCCAACTGCAACCTCGAAAGGTTGAGCTCTTGTCACATTGCGAAAACGAGAAGGATTTTTCACCGGAATCCTTCACGAGTCCAATATCTGTCTGTATCAGAGCGTCGTCGGTTGACAGGAGCTGTTGGCTTTGCAGTTTGGTTCGTTGACTGCGCCCGTTGGTTGCTCCTCCGCTTGATGGGCTCGGTTCTCGGTCTTGAGAAGTGTATGAACAGCTGGCGATGATGAACTCGTTCTTATGATATGATAACGACTTTGGTGGTGATGGTAATGATGACAGCTTGTGGAAAGGTGAATCAATTTGCTGTAATAACATGGGGAAGCTTACCGTAAGCCTAGTGAAAAGGATAAATATTTTCTGAGTTCAAAAATCTCTACCAAAGTTATTACAACAGAAATTTTAAATTGAATCAATGTTATCAACATAGATAAACGAACGTCACACTCGATAAATCTTCAACTGTTCAAGTTTTCCAACGGTAAATTGTTTGTAAATGGTCGATTGGAAACCGGTGATGTTGTTAATGTTAGTCTTTTTCGTACTACCACAGAGAACAAACATACAGGTTACATTTTTTTTCTCAAAACAAGTGATAGAAGCAGCGGTTGTAATGTAACAGACGTAACATGGAGTACTTAACATTTTTGTTTGGTCTCTTAAAAATGAAAAAAAAAACTTCTTTAGTGTTTTCCCAACAAACAATTTCAACTGAATATGCTAGTTTTCTAACTGAATAAGACTATTTTTAGTTGAATAAGCGCTTTATTAGCTTCAAATGTTTGTTGGGTTGTAATCTCCGTTATTATTTGTGAATTTTGAATTCAGTTCATGTTTATGTTTGAATCACAAATAATATTTTACCACTGGTGATTCTGAGGCACCTCCGAAACTAATTAGTTTCAAACATTGACCTCAACATGTGGAATAATTGGTAATCTTTAGTGAGAATCGTATTGAAATCTAAAACACATTCAATTCAAAACACTCACCCTATATCCTTTGAGGTTTTCCACCACGCAAGCCAGCAGTGCGTCCCGTCCGATGGTTACCGTGATGTTGGGAATGGGTTCCGCGAATCGTGGAAAATTTGCTTCTGGAATTAGAAAGTTAAAAAAACGAGAATACAATAAATGTACAAACAAACCAAAAAAATACGCAACCGAACATGTTTCTTGGTTTTCCGCTGATGCCGTTATAAAAACAGGATTCGGTAGCTCGGACATCGACAGGTGAGAAGCGGAACGAAAAGTTGTTGATGGAAAAGGGCTGAGCGATGATGGTGGAAAAGCGGATTATTTAATTTGGAAATGGTGGCCACTAGCCACGTGCGTCGGCAATCTCCATCAGCAGATTTCGAAATACCCCGCTACGGGATTAAATAATGTGAAAATTGGTAGCCTACAATGTGTGTGTGCCTCCGTCCATGAATAAAGTGGGAAAGCTGTGTTCCCCATCACAGGTTGTATGCAATGTGTACGTGTGTGTTATGCTACGTACACACCAGTCAAGCAGTTCGACGAACATTGACTCCACCCCCAAGAAAACGCTTCGGTTGCTGCTTTGTTGGAACGTGTGTGAAGTTGTTCGAACAACCATTTGACAGTTGGCGGCTCGGTTGGAAAAAATTAAAACGGTTTGATTTTGGTTTGAGTTGTCGGGGGTGGAGTCAAGGTTCGCCGAACATGTTTGAGCATTTGTAGTGAAGCTGCACAAACCCCCATATATTTTTTGATGGTTGGTGCTCGAGTTGGCGCTTCGGTCGTTCGTGTGTGATATTGTTGGTCGAATAAATTGATTGTTCGTGTCGGTGTTGATAAAAATTGATGAATGTTTGAATAAACGGGAGGTGGAGTCAATGTTGGTCGAACTGCTTGACCGTGTGTACGTTCCATTATATTTGTTTTCATTTAGGAAATGGAATTTCTCTGACGGACGAATTGACAGTGTTAAAATGCATAAAAAACCGTACGATAGGAAAAAATATAAACTTTCATATCTGCTGCCGTGTACGTACCGTTATTGAGCTCGGGTTGATTCTCGTGAGTGCTCGTGTGTTTGGCTGAAACGAGATGAAAGGGAAGCAAAATATGAGATGAAATTAATTACCAGTCTGGGACGCAGCTCTTCATAGCGGGTGACAGGAGCTGAATGTGAGATTAATCATTCCCGGAAAAGGCAAATTAAATTTCATAGCGAAAACATTGTGTTGAAATTTTAAAATCGAAACATTTGATACAGGTTTGAAGCAAAAAAACGAAGTTGTGAACCCCTCGAAGACCGATAGATCAATTCCAATGGCTTCGTTGGCTCGGTGGAGTGGAATCCCAAGAGTGGAACTCAAAGTCGAAAAGCCCATAATTCAATTCGTTTGCCAAAAAAGTGGGGAAGTCTTGCGGAATATTTCCACCTGAATGTTGCAGTTTGCTCCAAGTGGCAAGCGGAAAAAAAGCGGTGCCTCCAGAGAGACAACTTTGTTTCGAAATCTGGCTGTGAATTGAGCTTCAGGTTCAGTGGCGCTACACACACTTCCATGGATAGATCCAGATTTGTGGAATAAAAGGGACATCTAAAATTTATCAGTTTGAAATCAGTTTACCTACACTTTACTAGTGGATGTGAGACTTTCCTATAATTCGATATACAAACTAACAATTTCGCATATGCCTAGTTCTTAAACAGATTTTGGTAGGTTTTAATAAAGAATAATAAAAAAAAACTAACACTCGCTGGTTGGGTGTACCATTTTTCATTCCATTTATAACACAAAAAAAAACGATCTGAATTTAAAATTTCTCATGGAAATTCTAAATAAGCGTAATAATCGTCAGATAAGGCCGTTACAAATATTAAATTAACATTTTGTCCTACTGGTCTCCGAAAGGTCAAGGGGGAGGGGATAATAAAAAATAAATATTAAAATGAAAAGAAAATCAAAAAAAACCTAGAATGTTTTGAAAATCCTAAAAATTATCCGAATTTTATTTTGTTGCTCCCTCAAAATATTATTTTTTTGCAAAAAAAATCCGAGGGGGAGGGAGACAAAATAGTTTTTAAGTATTTGTATAGGCCTAAGTAGTTATTTTCTAACAATTCTGCTGTAGCAGCATTGACATGTCTGCCATTTTGAGATAAATTAAAAGATTAAAATTGAGAATATGAATCGAGATTATTATATGTACATAGTGGAGTGATAACTTTTTATTTGATACAACAATTCTTCCACCTTGCGGGATTGGTGTCTTTCTCTTCCTTCGGTTTTGAGGACATTTTCGGTAATTTTTTTAGAGTATTTACTACAGCGCATGTAGTTCGGATCTTGAACTACGAATATAGAAGTAATCATTCTTGGAAATATGTTTGAAACACCGCCAAAAATGCCAAAAGATCGTTTTGCCCCGGGGGTGCATTTTACCCCAGTTTACCCTACAAAAAAATATGTGTTAGTATTGTTTAGCTTGTTTTGCGTATAAAAATAGTATTTTGGCCATAACTTTTAAGTTCATAGTCCGATCTACCCAATTTTTATAGCAAACAATGGGACCAGATTCCCCATCGAATGGAATCTGTTGTGAGGAAATCAAACAATAATAATTTCCAAAACGTGTGTTTAAATAATGTTGTACACTTACACATACACACATACAGATCGTTGGCCATCAACCGTCCAGCTCTGAAACAGTATCGTCAAAGAAATCAAGGATCAACGTTTCAACTCTTGCTCCCGCTACCAACACTGTCATTAGCTCTCATTCGAACTGGGGGAGAAGGCGGAGCACTGAAGCCCTACCCCGACATGTGCGACATCGGGAATTGGTTCTAAAATGTGAACAACATTGTTGATTCTCTACCACCTTTTTGTTATGGCGAGGTAATTTTTATGCACACTTTTGTTTTCGATATTTTATCAAAATCAAACACTCAATCACAGACAAACAGACATAACAAATTGGATATTCACTCACCAAATTCATCGTCGTACAAACACTAACGACACCTATTATTTTCACTAAGTTAGGCAAATCACGAAACAGATGGCGGTAGTGGGCAAACGTCAAACTGGAGCAAATCCGATGCGTGCGCCACGAGTGAGCAATTGGCCAACTAATTATTCACTTGTCATAAGACGAGTTTGTACAATCCCATTTAATTCCATTACATAATTGTATCTTGACAGATACGTATTTCGACCTCAACAGTAAGGCCGTCTCCAGTGTCTCGTACTTGACTCGACTTCGAGTGTCGAGTCGAGGCAAGGAGAAGACACTTGAGACGGCATTTTACTGTTGAGGTCGAAATACGTATGTGTCAAGATACAATTAAGTGGTGGAATTCAATGGGATTGTACAAACTCGTCTTATGACAAGTGAAGACATTCCACTAAAAAGCTCAAAATAATTTTCTTAACAACTAATTATTATTTAAATTAACGAGTAAATCAGTGAGCGATGGGAATTTCACGAGTGTTATGTCTGTTTGTCTGTGACTCAATCATGCAGCAATATAACGATGTGGTATGCTTGAGTTACATATTTGATTATATGGACTCGAAAAAGGACTAATTTGCAGTAACTAACCGAATATAAATATGTTCGCATTAACGATTGCGCCCTAACCAGGGTTGTAAATATTCGGCAGCACTGGAGGAAGGTGATGTTTTTTTATATCATTTTTTTATTTTCTTCCTGCTTTGAAATCAACCTCACATTCCCGGAGAGGCAGAAAAGTAAACAACAGAACTCACATCACCCACAGCGCCGCGAAGATGAAATTTACCACAACAAAATGTACACATTCACCCAGCAAATTGAAAAAATTCACCACGCGTTTAAATGGGCCACTCACAGTCATACGGTAAGGCGCGAACTGAGCAGCATGTCAGAGCGACTTGTGAGTGGCTGAATGCGAAATTGAATAGTCGGTGTTGGAAATGATTTTCGGCTGCACCCAGTCGCACTCACCACGGCCATGATGAAGGCGACAGCAGATTTTACTGAGATCCATGTTTTTCACTGCATTGACTGTGAAATATTTCTACCCTGGCCCTAACACCGGTTCTAAGCTTCGATGCAGAGTACACGGGCTTTGTTCGCCAGTGACAGGGGTACGGGGCCCTTGCATTCGAACCCTGGTTGCCGATCTGCTCCGTTGGTTAAGAGTGACATGAGTGCTGGCGAAGCATTATTATTTATTATATATTCAGACTAAGGCCGAAGTGGCCTGTGCCGTATATAAGAGTCTTCTCCATTCGGCTCGGTCCATGGCTACACGTCGCCAACCACGCAGTCTACGGAGGGTCCGCAAGTCATCTTCCACCTGATCGATCCACCTTGCCCGCTGCGCACTTCGCCTTCTTGTGCCCGTCGGATCGTTGTCGAGAACCATTTTTACCGGGTTATTGTCCGACATTCTGGCTACGTGCCCAGCCAACCGCAGTCGTCCAATTTTCTCGGTGTGAACGATGGATGGTTCTCCCAACAGCTGATGCAACTCGTGGTTCATTCGCCTCCTCCACGTACCGTCCGCCATCTGCACCCCACCATAGATGGTACGCAGCACTTTCCTTTCGAAAACTCTGAGTGCGCGTTGGTCCTCCACGAGCATCGTCCAGGTCTCGTGTCCGTAGAGGACTACCGGTCTAATGAGCGTTTTGTAGATTGTCAGTTTGGTACGGCGGCGAACTCTATTCGATCGGAGCGTCTTGTGGAGTCCAAAGTATGTACGATTTCCAGCCAGTATGCGTCTCCGAATTTCTCTGCTGGTATCATTTTCGGCAGTCACCAGTGAGCCCAAGTACACAAATTCTTCTACCACCTCGATTTCGTCACCACCGATGCCAACTCGCGGTGGGTGGCTCTCATTGTCTTCTCTTGAACCTCTTCCTATCATGTACTTCGCCTTCGACGTATTGATACGTGCCATAATATCTATGTCGTCGGCGAAACCAAATAACTGGACGGACTTATTGAAAATTGTACCACTCGTGTTAATCCTTGCTCTTCGTATTACCCCTTCCAAAGCGATGTTGAATAGCAGACACGAAAGACCATCACCTTGCCGTAACCCTCTGCGGGTTTCGAAGGGAATCGAGAATGCCCCTGAGACTCGAACTACGCACATCACCCGATCCATCGTCGCTTTGATCAACCGTGTCAGTTTATCCGGAAATCCGTTTTCGTGCATTAGCTGCCATAGCTGGTCCCGATCGATTGTATCATATGTGGCTTTGAAGTCGATGAATAGATGATGTGTGGGCACGTTGTATTCGCGGCACTTCTGCAGTACTTGGCGAATGGCGAACACCTGGTTCGTGGTGGACCGTTCGCCAATAAAACCAGCCTGGTACTGCCCCACGAACTCCCTTGCAATTGGTGCTAGTCGACGGCATAAAATTTGGGAGAGTACCTTGTAGGCGGCGTTCAGCAATGTGATTGCGCGGTAGTTGCTACAATCCAGCTTATCGCCCTTTTTGTAGATGGGACACACGACACCTTCCATCCACTCCTGCGGCAAAATTTCCTCCTCCCAAATCTTGGTACCCTAGCAGCACACATGTTCCACATAGAGTACTGCAACTTATATGTGACCAGATTCAGTCACAATCAAGTTGCTGCAACCATTTCTGTCCAATTTGTGCTGCTCGGGTAATTACCCCGTGCAGCGCTCTAGCCAGTGCCTCACCACCGTGTTTGAATAGCTCTCCTGGTAGTTGGTCAACCCCTGGGCTTTTTTGGTTTTGCAGCCGGCCAATCTCCTCCTGGATTTCCTGGAGATCCGGATTCGGTAGAATGGTGCGCGCGTTCCCCCAGGTCCATCACCATACCGCCATCTTCGACTGCCACATCGCCTTTCTGGTGCTCTTCGTAGTGCTGCCGCCATCTTTGGATCACCTCACGCTCGTTCGTAAGAAGGTTCCCATTTATGTCCTTACACATATCAGGCTGTGGCACGTGGCCCTTACGTGAACGGTTCAACTAATCATAGAACTTTCGTGTGTTATTAGCGCGGTACAGTTGCTCCATCTCTTCACGGTCTCGATCTTCCTGCTGACGCTTTTTCCTCCGGAAAATCGAGTTTTATCTGTTCCGCGACTGTTTATATTGTGCCTCGTTCGCTCTCGTGCGGTGTTGCAGCAATCTCGCCCACGCTGCATTCCCCTCTTCTTCTTCTCTACTAACTGCTCACATTCGCCGTCATACCAGTCGTTTCTCTGATCCGGGGGCACCGTGCCAAGTGCAGCGGTTGCGGTGCTACCAATAATGGCGGATCGAATATCTCTCCAGCCATCTTCAAGAGACGCTGCGCCTAGCTGCTCTTCCGTTGGGAGTGCCACTTCCAGCTGCTGCGCGTATTCTTGGGCTAATCTACAGTCTTGTAGCCGCCCAATGTTATACCGCGGCGTCCGACTTCGCCGCGTGTTGTACACCGTCGAGAGTTTTGAGCGCAGGCATACTGCAACGAGGTAGTGGTCGGATTCAATATTCGCACTGTGGTAAGTGCGGACGTTCGTGATGTCGGAGAAGAATTTACCGTCGATTAGAACGTGGTCGATTTGGTTTTCCGTTTCTTGGTTAGGTGATCTCCATGTGGCCTTGTGGATATTTTTGCGGGGAAAGAAGGTGCTTCGGACTAGCATTCCGCGGTAGGCTGCGAAGTTTATGCATTGTTGGCCGTTGTCATTCGATACGGTGCGCAGACCGATGACCGGTCTATATATTTCCTCCATTCCACTATGGTCCAGGATTCAGATTTACGCGGAAAGATGCATTTTACGCCAAAACTATATTTTTTAGAAAAACTGTTGTTCTACAAAATTGTTCGAAATAATGAGGCCATCATTATGGTTCTACCAAAATAGGGTGGCCCATCATATAAAAAAATGGGAAATGCTTTTTATTTCTCAGAATATTGGACATGATATGTTCTACAAAGTTGTAGCGCAGCTTATTCCAATCAATTTTGCTAAAAAATCTTTTCTGTAGCTCTTAAGTTGGCTGATTTAGAGCAATTTTACTTAATTGCATTAGGGTGTACCTAAAAAAACGGTATTTTGATCTACTTTTTTGTTTTACATTTTTCGGAAAAGTCGTCTTCGGGTGAGTTTTAGAGCTTAAAACATGTAACTTCTGATGGGTAAATATGTTCAATATCTTTTGTTGATCAAAAGTTGTAATCGTTTTTCTGTCAAAATTACATTTTTTCATAAGTTGATATCTCCAGTTAGGGGCAGACCAAAAAATATGTTCACACGGCATCTGAAAGAGAAATTAATATTCTTTATTATGTCAAAAATTTAGGATATGTTATTTTATATCCAAGTTTCACCAATTTTACTAAAATCATGTTTTTTTAAATAAATTGATATAACTCGAAAACGGAAGAAGATACAGATTATATTCTTATAGCAAAACACGCGTTTTAAAAAGCCTCAAAAGTTTTCAGAAGGTGACATCCGTGAAAAATAAAAAATGAAATGAGCAGATTATAAATATTCTTTTTTGAGGAGCACCCTAATCCTGGTAAGCAAAATTACTCTAAACAAGTGAGCTTAAGAGCTACATAAAAAGTTTATATAGCAAAGTTGATGGGAAAAAGCTGCGCTACAACTTTGTAGAACATTTTATGTCAATTTTCCGCAAAATAAAAAAAAAATAAAATTTCACATTTTTATAAAATGGCCCACCCTATTTTTCAGTAACTCTATAATAAGGGCCCAAGTAATCAGAACAACTTTGTAGAACAAATTTTGTTTCTTAAAAGTATGCTTCAGACCGAAAATGCATCTTTTCTCGCAAATCTTGCAATACGATGATAATGATAAAATTTATAAAAAGTATTTAAGCTGTAGATTTTTCATTTTTCATTTCTCACGAATGTCACTTTTGGGGCGTTTTAAAACGCGTGTTTTGCTATAAGAATATCGTCTGTATCTTCTTCCGTTGTCGAGTTATATCAATTTATTTGAAAAAAACATGATTTTAGTAAAATTGATATAACTTGAGATAAAAAAATAACATATCCCCAATTTTTTGACATAATAAAGAATATTAATTTCTCTTTCAAATGCTGTGTAAATATATTTTTTTGGTCTGCCCTAACCGGAGATATCAACTTATGAAAAAAATGTAATTTTGACAGAAAAACGATTATAACTTTTGATCGGAAAAAGATATTGAGCATATTCACCCATCAAAAGTTGCATTTTTTTGAGCTCTAAAAGTCACCTGAAGACGACTTTTTCGAGAAATGTAAAACAAAAAAAGTAGATCAAAAATACAGTTTTTTTTAGGTACACCCTAATCCAATTAGGTAAAATTGCTCTAAATCAGCCAACTTAAGAGCTACAGAAAAAGTTTTTTTAGCAAAATTGATTGGAATAAGCTACGCTACAACATTGTAGAACATAACATGTCAATATTCTGAGAAATAAAAAAAATATTTTCCAATTTTTTTTTATAGAATGGCCAACCCTATTTTTTGGTAGAACCATAATGATGGCTCTCATTATTTCGAACAATTTGTAGAACAACAGTTTTTTCTAAAAAATATAGTTTTGGCGTAAAATGCATCTTTCCGCGTAAATCAGAATCCTGGACCATAGTGCATTCCTACCTACCGCAGTGGGCATCCATCGTATGTCTGCTCCAGCTGTGCTTCTTTCTCGTCGTCGGGTCTCCCTTCGTGTGGGCAGTGCACGTTGATGAAGCTATAGTTGAAGAAACGGCCTTTAATCCTCAGCTTGCACATCCTTGAGTTGATTGGCTGCCACCCAATCACACGATGGCGCATCTTACCCAGCACTATGAGGCCGGTTCCAAGCTCGTTGGTGGTGCCACAGCTTTGGTAGAAGGTAGCCGCTCGATGCCCGCTTTTCCACACTTTCTGTCCTGTCCAGCAAATCTCCTGCAGCGCCACGACGTCGAAGTTGCAAGGATGTAATTCATCGTAGATCATCCTGTCGCAACCTGCGAAACCTAGCGACTTGCAGTTCCATGTTCCAAGCATCCAATCGTGATCCTTTATTCGTCGCCTAGGTCTTTGCAGATTATATCGAGTTGCATTATCTCTTATATTGTTCGTAATAATTGGTTTTCCAGGCGGCTTATTGGGCCTGCGCAAACTTCCTGTCTCGTCGGAGGGCCATCGTGTCAGGGCTGTTTAGCGTCTCACCTAACACCAGGGACTGGGCTTTAGAGGCTTTGAGCGGCACACGGTCGCTTTGGTGGGGCCTACTTGCGGATACATGCAGCTTTTTATAGGAATTTTACAGGGCCCACTGTCAAACCCCACCAAACTCGCAGATGGCCTGGGGAGGGATCGTCAAGCCCTTGGACATAGCCCTGTCCCCAGACACATACCGGCTGCGAATTACAAAATAGTTATAAACGGCACATCAGTTGAATGTAACAATGAGGCTGACTACCTCTGCTTAACACTAGACAGCAAGCTGATCTTCAGACAGCCGATCGACAAAACTGTAGCCAAGTGAAATGTTTTACTAAAACTGTTGTATTAACTTATCAGGAATACCGAGGTTAACCGTCTAGCCGAAGTGAAAATATTGAGCGATCGCTTTGGTAAATCAATGTCAAAGTACAGGGCTCGTTGCCAAACTTCTGAACAACAGGTAGTGAAACACCAAGTTACCAAGATCTTCAACTTGATTAGGTTAAGATTAGGTTATGTTAGGTAGGAATTTCAATTGTTTTAGAATTAAAAATTAATCAACGTTTTATAGCGTTAGCGTTAAGCTTAGTGTTAGCGTTAGCAAGAAGGCGTTAGCGTTATGAAGTGTTACGGGTATACTTCTGTAGATTGGACACTAGTGATACTCATGTTTCTTATGGAATCCATATCCAGATTGCTATCGGAAATCAAGGTGGGAGTTACCCTTGATTCCAATCTAAGATAAAATGGCATAAGCATGAGGATTACTACCCGGCCACGCCCATCTTTACCGTAACTAGGGATAGGAAAGGAATGTTGATGTAGAACTTACTTAAAGAGAGGCCCCGACTTGGCGACGCCCTCATAAGTTCTACGGAGTTGGTGGTTTAGTAGGGTAAGGTAGGTCATGGAGGTTTGCCTCAAGCTGGCAATTGACCCACAGACTATGCTGTTTACCTGTTTTATTTAAACTCTTGCCAGCCGGCTGTCGAAAGAGTATGCTAATATTTTTCAATTTTATTTACAGTTTATTCTTTAAATAATTTACAGACGATTTCTTAACTCAATCTATCAACAACTATCCGGTGAACAAAACTAATATTACCAAATTTGTAATTACTGCTCGGTGAGCAAAACGATTCTTCTAGATTCATCGAGTACAAAAAGCAAACCAAGCCTTTTAAAGATAATTATACTAAACATTTTATATAGTTTTATTTCAAGTATTTTCGCGATTTCTGATATAAAATTCAATAGCAAATAATCAAACAAAATTAAAATATTCTAGCTAAATTTTACTATTTTGGTCGAGCATGGGTCAGCTGCCTGACACCCGCGTTGAAAAATATGTTCCATGCTTGCCCCCCACATAAAATAATAACGTGTGCTAATCACTAATGATACTAAAAGATTTAAATGAAATTAGGCATTGTTCCTGCTTATCATTTTAGCACCGCCAGGGGGAACTTGGCCAGTACCCACTGCACTTTTCTTTCCCTTTCCACAAACAATTACCATCATTTGTGATATTTCAACGGAATTTTATTGGGAATTCTGAAAGGCAGACAATCAATGCAGTTAGATTGCCAGGTAATACGTGCACATCGTAGACTGGTGATGCATCACAATCGTATATATACAGGAGTATATGCACTATATGATGACATTGACCGGAAGATTAGATAAGCATTTCCCCAATTAAAAATTAATCAACGTTTTATGAAGCCAAAATCATATTCTTTTTTTAAACAAAACTAGAGTGAGTGTACCAATTGTCGCCATACATAAGAACAACTATTTTTTTAAAAATAAGTAAAAGACATGTGGGTAAACTTTATATATCAAGCGAAAGGTTTTACTTCCTGCTCTTTAGAACAGCTGTGAAAACCACAATAAAATTTGTTATAATCATCAAAATTGATTAATCCATAATAGAAACGCATGCACCAGTTGTGGCACTATTCTTAATGTTGGTTCCTTATTTGGAAAATCCCATTGTCTTCTTATGGGATTGGCCAAATAGGGACCACTAGTGCGACAACTGGTGCAAAGGACGTCAAAAATTAAGCAAAATCATTTTTTTTTCAATTATGCTTTGCTTGTTTTGGAGGAGATCAAAGGTTTTATCGTATCATATGAATATGCTTTATCGATATGAACTTGGTTTTCAGTGATTTGATTGGCCATTTGTCATATAAAGCACTAGTGCGACAACTGGTGCTATAGCCACGACTGCCCAGTAAACATTTTGATACGTATAATTATTGATATAGGTAATCATATATAAACAAACTTATTTGTATATAGTGTACAGAATCGCCATATACATACTAAAGTGGAGGCCATATACATACTGAATAACGAGTTTCACGAGTTTCTATATGCATTATTACGATCCAGTGCAAATAATAAAAAAAATAAATGTAAACAACACTGTCTCGAACATTCGATCACTGGATCTAAAGGCAGATACTCTACCCTTGTACTACTCAGCCACCCTTGTAAAGCAGTAGAATTTTGACAATCATAATCATACAGTATACGATACATACTACATTGATACGATTTGAATACCTTGTTATTGTATGTACACAAGTGCCATGAATCGTATATGGAACCAGCTTTTGATTATTATGATGACGTGCATACATAATAACGATAATGCAGCATCACAAACGACTCTGTGAACAAACAAACGATTATGAAATGTCAATCACAGTAGTGTTTTGCATCTCCGTGTTTACACCCGACTATTTCATTTAGTTGTTTTGATTATTGTTGAGGAGTGATTATTGGTAGCATAACAAAGTTTCAGTAAAGACAGAAATTCAGGAATCTATCTGATATGAAGCAGGTAAGTGGAAATGAAATTATTTTCAACAGTAAAGTGCAGTGAAGCGGTCTCCGATCCGATGACGCTTCAAAGTAGTTTTCTTATACGTACAGCGCATATCAACATACGATTTACATGACAACATGCGTATGCATAAACGATATTTGCGATTAAATCACATTACACTGATATTTTTCATATTGATTTACGACATTTTTGAAAACAGTCGTAAATATTACATTCCCAGGAATCATATAAGATATTAACCATGTTTTGGTCACCTTTGTAAGTAGTCATATACGAGTGTGATATAAAATAGTAATATGTATATGCGATAAAATTTCTCTTTTAATATACGATCTGTGGTTGACTGGGTGGTACATCTAGCCTAATTGTTACCAATAATACCAGAACTATCTACAAAACGCTTATAAGACCAGTAGTTCTCTATGGACACGAGACCTGGACGATGTTCGTGGAGCGCACTGGGAGTTTTCGAAAGGAAAGTGTTGCGTACGTTGGAGGAGGCGAATGAACCACGAGTTGGATCAGCTGTTGGGAGAACCACCCATCGTTCACACCGCGAAAATCGGAAGACTGCGGTGGGCCGGGCATGTAGCCAGAATGTCGGACAGTAATCCGGTGAAAATGCTTCTCGACAACGATTCGACGGGAACAAGAAGGCGAGGTGCACAGCGGGTAAGGTGGATCGATCAGGTGGAGGACGATTTGCGGACCCTTCGCAGACTGCGTGGTTGGCGAAGTACAGCCATGGACCGAGCTGAATGGAGAGGCTTTTTATGTGCAGCACAGGCCATTCCGGCCTTAGTCTGGTAATAAATGAAAAATACCAGAACTAAAATAACAAAGTTGAAGAGCCAATATTGGCTGACCACTTATTATGTAAAATAATTGTATAGCAAAAACAACATGGAATAAAAAAAATATTTAAAAAAAGCCTTCTATAAAAAAAATGTTTTGGAGGGATCCTGTAACCTTTACGTTACTTATTATACGAGAAAGACGAAAAAGCAACCTTATATAGAATATTTTGTATGCCCAGTTGCAGGTGATTGGGTTTGAACGGTTGAAAAGCAAGTTTTAAAATATGGCGAGCGAGAGGAAATATGTCCGACAAATTAGGAATCGATAGATTACTTAACCTGTGTATTCAGGTGAAATTGAAAATTTGGAAAAAATGTCTTAAAAATTTGGAGGGATTTCCCAAGCTGTGTGATACTAGATGGTGAAATTTTTAAAGACCACCGAAAATGTTTAGGTTCTTGTGTTATCTAATCGTTTTTTGTATTCCTGTTCGAAATACGCATGTCCTCTTCCAATAGTCACGCAACAATTCATATGTGAATTAAGGACTCCACGTTAGTTAAAGTGGGACTTTTGAATTGCAAACAAATTCTTCCAAATATAATTACTAGGGTGGTTCAAAAAATCGATTTTGCTCCACAGTGCTCATCTGATTCTTTACCATGTTCTGAGTGTCCTCTGAAAATTTTAGCTCATTTGGATTAAAATTGATTTAGCACAAGCCGTTTCAAGTTTGCATGCAAATTAGTATGGGGAAATTATTTTTTTCATTATATTATTAATGACGCTTCCCCATTAAGCGCAGGTTAAAAGAAAACCTACACAGCTAAAAGGAATACTCAACAGCTTTCACCCAACGAAAATCGCATGTTGATTAACCGCCCCAATAATTAGTAATCGAATTTAATCTATACCGTAGTTTTCTGGAGCTAATTGCATAACTCATCAACAGGCAACATTGCTGCTCGTGGCGCGAAAGATAGCACAACCAAATTCAGGCTACTATGTTGCACTGCACATTTCAGTGATGCCCTCAAAGAAGTTTAACGATCATGACTAAAGATTCGCAACCCGTCTTAAAATCGATTACTAATTATTGGGACGATTAATCAACATGCGGTTTTCGTTGGGTGAAAGCTGTTGAGTATCCCTTTGAGCTATGTAGGTTGATAAGAAGAATAATACAAAAACCAACACTGCTTCAGCTGCCATTTTTCATTCCATTATAACACACAAAAAAAACGATCTGAATTTAAATTTCATGAAATTCTAAATAAGCGTAATAATCGTAGGTCGTTAAAATATTAAATTAACTTTAATACTGGTTCCGAAAGGTCAAGGGGGGATAATAAAAATAAATATTAAAATGAAAAGAAAATCAAAAACTTAGGATTTGTTAGAAGTTTTGAAAATCTAAACATGAATTTATTTGTTTCTCAAAATATTATTTTTTAAAAAAAATCCGTGGGGAGGAGACAAATAGTTTTAAATTTGTATAGGCTCTAAGTAGCTATTTTTAACAATTCTGCTGTAACAGCATTGACATATCGCCATTTTGAGATAAATTAAAGATGAAAATTGAGAATAGAATCGAGATTATATATGTACATAGTGGAGTGATAACTTTTATTTGATACAACAATTCTTCCACCTTGCGGGATTTGTCTTTCTCTTCCTTCGGTTTTGAGGACATTTTCGGTTATTTTGAGTATTTACTAAGCGCATGTAGTTCGGATCTTGAACTACGAATATAGAAGTAATCATTCTTGGAAATATGTTTGAAACACCGCCAAAAATGCCAAAAGATCGTTTGCCCGGGGTGCATTTCTCACCCAGTTTACCCTAAAAATATGTGTTAGTATTGTTTGCTTGTTTTTGCGTATAAAAATAGTATTTGGCCAACTTTTGTTCATAGGTCCGATCTACCCAATTTTTATAGCAAAATGGGACCAGATTCCCCATCAAATGGAATCTGGAGGAAATCAAATGATAATTTCCAAAACGTGTGTTTAGAAAATGTTGTACTTACACATGCACACATACAGATCGTTGGCCATCAACCGTCAGCTCTGAAACAGAAGCGTCAAAGAAATCACGGATCAACTTCCTTGCTCCTCGCTACCAACACTGTCATTAGCTCTCATTCGAACAGGGGAGAAGGCGGAGCATGAAGCCCTACCCGACATGTGCGAATCGGAATTGGTTCTAAAATGAACAACATTGTTGATTCTCTACCACCTTTTGTTATGGCGAGTAATTTTGATACACTTTGTTTACGATATTTATCAAAATCAAACACTCAATCACAGACAAACAGACATAACAAATTGGATATTTACTCACCAAATTCATCGTCGTCAAACACTAACGACATTCTATTATTTCACTCAAGTTAGGAAATCAGAAACAGATGGCGGTAGGGCAAACGTCAAACTGGAGCAAATCCGATGCGCTCCACGAGTGAGCTGAGTTCAATAATTATTCACTTGCTTAAGACGAGTTTGTATATCCATTGAATTCCATCACATAATTGTATCTTGACAGATACTTGACCTCAACAGTAAGCTCTCAGTGTCTGTACTTGACCTCGACTGAGTGTCGAGTCGAGTCAAGTAAGACACTTGAGAGGCCTTACTGTGAGTCGATACGTATGCAGATACAATAAGTGGTGAATCAATGGATTGTAAACTGTCTTATATCAGTGAAGACATCTACAAAAGCTCAAAATAATTTCTTAATAACCATATTAAAATTAACGAGTAAATCAGTGAGCGATAGGAATTTACGAGTGTTGTCTGTTTGTCTGTGACCAATCATGCAGCAATATAACGATGTGGTATGCTTGAGTACATACTTGATTATATGGACTGAAAAGAACTAATTTGAGTAACAACCGAATATAAAGTTCGCATTAACGACGTTCTAACCAGGTTGAAATATTGGCAGCACTGGAGGAAGGTGAGTTTTTTATATCATTTTTATTCTTCCTGCTTTGAAATCAACTCTACATTCGGAGGCAGAAAAGTAAACAACAGAACTCACATCACCCACAGCGCCGCGAAGATGAAATTTACCACAGCAAAATGATACATTCCCCAGCAAATTGAAAATTCACCACGGTTTAAATGGGCCACTCACAGTCACGGTAAGGCGAACTGAGCAGCATGTCAGAGCGACTTGTGAGTGGCTGAACGGAAATGAATAGTCGGTGTTGGAAATGATTTTCGGTGACCCAGTCGCACTCACCACGGCGGTGATGAAGGCGACAGAGATTTTACTGAGATCCATGTTTTCTGCATTGACTGTGAAATATTTCTACCTGGCCCCTAACACCGGTTCTAAGCTTCGATGCAGAGTCACGGGCTTTGTTCCAGTGACAGTTAGGGTAGGGCCCTTGCATTCGAACCCTGTTGCCGATCTGCTCCGTTGGTTAGAGTGACATGAGTGCTGGCGGAAATATTATTTATTATATATTCAGACTAAGGCCAAGGGCCTGGCCGTATATAAGAGTCTTCTCCATTGGCTCGGTCCCGGCAACACGTCGCCACCACGCAGTCTCGGAGGGTCCGCAAGTCATCTTCCACCTGATCGATCCACCTGCCCGCTGCACTCGCCTTCTTGTGCCCGTCGGATCGTCGAGAACCATTTTCTGATTGTCCGACATTCTGGCTACGCCCAGCCAACCGCAGTCGTCAATTTCGGTGGAACGATGGATGGTTCTCCCAACATCTGGTGCAATCCGTGGTTCATTCACCTCCATGTACCGTCTTCCATCTGCACCCCACCATAGATGTACGCGCACTTCTCTTTCGAAACCCAGTGCGCGTTGGTCCTCCACGAGCATCGTCCAGGTCTCGTGTCCGTAGAGGACTACCGGTCTAATAGCGTTTGTAGATTGTCAGTTTGCGGCGGCGAACTCTATTCGATCGCGTCTGTGGAGTCCAAGTATGTACGATTTCAGCGTATGCGTCTCCGAATTTCTGCTGGTATCATTTCAGCGTCACCAGTGAGCCTAGTAATAAATTTCTCACCACCCGATTTCGTCACCACCGATGCCAACTCGCGGTGGGTGGCTTTCCTCTCTTGAACCTCTTCCTATCATGTACTTCGCCTTCGACGTATTGATAGCTGCCATAATATCTATGTCGTCGAGCGAAACCAAATAACCTGGACGGACTTATTGAAAATTGTACCACTCGTGTTAATCCTTGCTTCGTATTACCTTCCAAAGCGATGTTGAATAGCAGAACTGAAAGACCATCACCTTGCCGTAACCCTCTGGGTTTCAAGAGAATGCCCCGAGACTCGAACTACGCACATCACCGATCCATCGTCCTTTGATCAACTGTGCAGCTTTATCGGAAATCCTTCGTGCATTAGCTGCCATAGCTGGTCCCGATCGAGTTGATCATATGTGGCTTTGAAGTCGATGAATATGATGATGTGTGGGCACGTTGTATTCGCAGTATTCTGGCGAATGGCGAACACCTGGTTCGTGGTGGACCGTTCGCCAATAAAACCAACCTGGTATCGCCCCACGAACCCCTTGCAATTGGTGCTAGTCGACGGCATAAAATTTGGGAGAGTACCTTGTAGGCGGGCGTTCAGCAATGTGATTGCGCGGTAGTTCACAATCCAGCTTATCGCTTTGTAGATGGGCACACGACACCTTCCATCCACCCCGCGGCAAAATTCCTCCTCCCAAATCTTGGTACCTAGCAGCACACATGACATAGAGTACTGCAATTATATGGACCAGATTCAGTCACAATCGTTGCTGCAACCATTTCTGACAATTAGTCTGCTCGGTAATTACCGCAGCGCTCTAGCCGCGCTCATCACCACCGTGTTTGAATAGCTCTCCGGGTTGGTCAACCCCTGGGCTTTTTTTTTTGCAGCCGGCCAATCTCCTCCTGGATTTCCTGGAGATCCGGATGTAGAATGGTGCGCGTTCCCCAGGTCCATCACCATACCGCCATCTTCGACTGCCACATCGCCTTTCTGGTGCTCTTCGAGTGCTGCCGCCATCTTTGGATCACCTCACGCTCTCGTTCGTGTGGTTCCCATTTATGTCCTTACATATGGCTGTGGCACGTGGCCTTACGTGAACGGTTCACTAATCATAGAACTTTCGTTATTAGCGCGGTACAGTTGCTCCATCTCTTCACGGTCTCGATCTTCCTGCTGACGCTTTTCTCGGAAAATGAGTTTTATCTGTTCCGCGACTGTTTATATTGTGCCTCGTCTGCTCGTGCGGTGTCAGTAATCTCGCCCACGCTGCATCCCTCTTCTTCTTTCTTCTAACTGCTCACATTCGCCGTCATGCCAGTCGTTTCTCTGATCCGGGGCACCGTGCAAGTGCAGCGGTTGCGGCGCTTAACAATGGCGGATCGAATATCTCTCCAGCCATCTTCAAGAGACGCCGCCCAGCTGCTCTTCCGTTGGGAGTGCACTTCCAGCTGCTGCGCGTATTCTTGGGCTAATCTACAGTCTTAGCCGCCCAATGTTACTCAGCGGCGTCCGACTTCGCCGCGTGTTGTACACCGTCGAGTTTGAGGCAACTGCAACGAGGATGTGGTCGGATTCAATATTCGCACTGTGGTGCGCGGACGTTCGTGATGTCGGAGAAGAATTTACCGTCGATTAGAACGTGGTCGATTTGAGTTTTTCGTTTCTGTTAGGTGGATCTCCATGGGCTTGTGGATATTTTTGGGGAAAGAAGGTCTTCGGACTAGCATTCCGCAGTAGGCTGCGAAGTTTATACTGTTGGTCCGTTGTCATTCGATACGTGTGCAGACCGATGACCGTCTATCTTTCCTCCATTCCACTATGGTCCAGGATTCAGATTTCGCGGAATGCATTTTACAAACTATTTTTAGAAAAAACTGTTCTACAAAATTGTTTGAAATAGTAAGGCCATCATTATGGTTCTACAAAATAGGTGGCCCATCATATAAAAAAAAATATTTTTTATTTCAGAATATTGACATGATATGTTCTACAAGTAGCAGCTTATTCCAATCAATTTTGTAAAAACTTTTCTGTAGCTCTTAAGTTCTGATTTAGAGCAATTTTACTTAATTGCATTAGGGTGTACCTCAAAAAACTGTATTTTGATCTACTTTTTTGTTTTACATTTCTCGAAAAAGTCGTCTTCAGGTGACTTTTAGAGCTCAAAAATGCAACTTTTGATGGGTGAATACGTCAATATCTTTTCGATCAAAAGTAATCGTTTTTCTGTCAAAATTACATTTTTTCATAAGTTGATATCTCAGTTAGGGCAGACCAAAAATATGTTCTTACGGCATCTGAAAGAGAAATTAATATTTTATTCGTCAAAAATTTAGGATATGTTATTTTTATACTCAAGTTTCACCAATTTTACTAAACATCATGTTTTTTAAATAAATTGATATAACTCGAAAACGGAAGAAGATAGATTTTCTATAGCAAAACACGTTTAAAAGCTAAAGTTTTCAGAAGGTGACATCCGTAAAAATAAAAATGAAATGAGCATTATAAATATTCTTTTGAGGACACCTAATCCTGGTAAGCAAAATTACTCTAAACAAGTGAGTTAAGAGCTACATAAAAGTTTATATAGCAAAGTTGATGGGAAAAGCGCTACAACTTTGTAGAACATTTTATGTCAATTTTCCGCAAAATAAAAAAATAAATTTCACATTTTATAAAATGGCCACCCTATTTTCTAGTAACTCTATAATAAGGCCAAGTAATCAGAACAACTTTAGAACAAATTTTGTTTTCAAGTATGTTTCAGACCGAAAATGCATCTTTTCTCGCAAATCATAATAGATGATAATGATAAAATTTATAAAAGTGTTTAAGCTGTAGATTTTTCATTTTTCATTTCTCAATAAGTCATCTTCTAAGACTTTTGGGCGTTTTAAAACGCTGTTTTGCCATAAGAATATCGTTTGTATCTTTCTTCGTTGTCGAGTTATATCAATTTATTTGAAAAAACATGATTTTAGTAAAATTGATATAACTTGAGATAAAAAATAAATATCCCAATTTTTGACATAATAAAGAATATTAATTTTCTTTCAAATGCTGTAAATATATTTTTTGCGTTGCCTAACGGAGATATCAACTATGAAAAATGTAATTTGACAGAAAACGATTATAACTTTGATCGGAAATAGATATTGAATATTCACCCATCAAAAGTTGCATTTTTGAGCTCTAAAAGTCACCTGAAGACGACTTTTTCAGAAATGTAAACAAAAAAAGTAGATCAAAAATAAGTTTTTTAGGTACACCCTAATCCAATTAGGTAAAATTGATCTAAATCAGCCAACTTAAGAGCTACAGAAAAGTTGTTTTAGCAAAATTGATTGGAATAAGCTACGCACAACATTGTAGAACATAACATGTCAATATTCTGAGAAATAAAAAAATATTTTCCAATTTTTTTATATGATGGCCACCCTATTTTTTGGAGAACCATAATGATGCCTACTTATTTCGAACAATTTTGTAGAACAACAGTTTTTTCTAAAAAATATAGTTTTACAAATGCATCTTTCGCGTAAATCAGAACCTGGACCATAGTGCATCTTTACTCACCGCAGGGCATCCATCAGTGTCTGCTCCAGCGTGTGTAACGCTTCTTTCTCGTGTCGGTCTCCCTTCTGTGGGAGTGCACGTTGATGATACTGTTGGAAGAAACGGTTTAATCCTCAGCCATTATCCTTGCTGATTGGCTGCACCCAATCACAGATGGCGCATCTTACCCAGCACTATGAGCCGGTTCCAGCTCTGGTGGTGCCACACTCTCTGGTAGAAGGTGCTCGATGCCCGCTTTTCCACACTTCTCTGTCCTGTCCAGCAACTCTCCGCAGCGCCACGACGTCGAAGTGTGGGATGTAACATCGAGATCATCCTGTCGAACCTGCGAAACCTAGCGACTTGCAGTTCCATGTCCAAGCTTCCAATCGTGATCCTTTATTCGTCGCCTAGGTCTTGCGATTTATCGAGTTCATTATCTTTATGTCGTTCGTAATTTGTTTTAGAGCGGCTTATTGGGCCTGAAACTCCTGTCTCGTCGGAGGGCCTCGTTCAGGGCTGTTTAGCGTCTCACCAGCACCAGGACTTGGCTTGTGTGCTTTGAGGGCACACGGTCACTGTCTATTTGCGGATACATGCAGCTTTTATAGGAATTTTACAGGCACCACTGTCAAACTCCCATCTACCAACTCGTAGATGGCCTGGGAGGGATCGTCAAGCCCTTGACATAGCCCTGCCCCCAGACACATCCGGCTGGAATTAAAATAGTTATAAACGGACATCAGTTGTAAAATAATGAGGCTGATACCCGCTTAACACTAGACAGCAAGCTGATCTCTGAGCCGATCGACAAACTGAGCCAAGTGAAATGTTATCAAAACTGTGTATTAACTTATCAGGAATACCGAGGTTAACGTCCAGCGAAGAGAAAATATTGAGCGATCGCTGGTAAATCAATGTCAAAGTACAGGGTCTGCAAACTTCTGAACAACAGGTAGTGAAAAAGTTACCAAGATCTTCAACTTGATTAGGTTAAGATTAGGTTATGTTAGTAGGAATTTCAATTGTTTAGAATTAAAAATTAATCAACGTTTTATAGCGTTAGCGAAGAAGCGTTAAGCTGTTAGCGTTAGCGTTAGCGTTGTTAGGTATACTTCGTAGATTGGACACAGTGATACTCGTTTTCGGAATCCTTATCCAGATTGCTATCGGAAATCAGGTGAGTTACCCTTGATTCCAATCTAAGATAAAATGGCAAGCATGAGGATTACTACCCGCCACGCCCATCTTTACCGTAACTAGGGATAGGAAGGAATGTTGATGTAGAACTTATTAAGAGAGGCCCGACTTGGCGACGCCTCATAAGTTCTACGAGTTGGTGGTTTGGTAGGGTAAGGTAGGTCATGGAGGTTTGCCTCAAGCTGGCAATTGACCCACAGACTATGTTGTTTACCTGTTTTATAAACTCTTGCAGCTGGCTGTCGAAAGAGTATGCTAATATCAATTTTATTTACAGTTTATTCTTTAAATAATTTAGACGATTTCTAACCTCAATCTATCAACAAATATCCGTTGAACAAATCTAAATTTACCAAATTTGTACTTTCTGCTCAGTGAGCAAAACGATTCTTCTAGGTTCATCGACATAAAAATCAAACCATGCCTTTGTAATAATTATATCAAACATTTTACATAGTTTTATTTCAAGATTTTTGCGATTTCTGATATAAAATCTAATAGCAAACAATCAAACAAAATTAAAATATTCTAGCTAAATTTTACTATTTTGGTCGAGCATATGTGCTGCCCGACAACGCGTTGAAAAATATGTTCCATGCTTGCCCTCACATAAAATAATAACGTGTGCTAATCATCAATGACATAAAAGATTTAAATGAAATTAGGCATTGTTCCCGCTTATCATTTTAGCACCGCCAGGGAACTGGCTACCACTGCACTTTTCTTTCCTTTCCACAAACAATTACCATCATTTGTGATATTTCAACGGAATTTTATTGGAATTTGAAAGGCAGACAATCAATGCAGTTAGATTGCACATGTGCACATCGTAACACTTGATGCATCACAATCGTATATATAAGGAGTATCTACATATGATGATACATTGACGGAAGATTAGATAAGCATTTCCCCAATTAAAATTAATCAACGTTTTATGAAGCCAAAATTAATTTTATTTAAACAAAACTAGAGTGAGGTACCAATTCGCCATACATAAGAAATTTTTTAAAATAAGAAAGATGGGTAAACTTTATATATCAAGCGAAAGGTTTTACTTCCTGCTCCCTAGAACAGCTGTGAAAACCAACTAAATTTGTATAATCATCAAAATTGATTAATCCATAATAGAACATGCAAAAATTGTATATTCAATGTTGGTCTTTATTTGGAAAATCCATTGTCTTCTTATGGGATTGGCCAAATAGGGACCACTAGTGACAACTCGCAAAGGAGTCAAAAATTACAAAAATCATTTTTTTTCAATGCTTTGCTTGTTTTGAGGAGATCAAAGGTTTTATCGTATCATGAATATGCTTATCGATATGAACTTGGTTTTGCGATTTGATTGGCCATTTGTCATATAAAGCACTATGTAACTGTGAAGCAGCTACGACTGCTCAGTGTAAACATTTTAATCATAATTATTGATATAGGTAACCATATATAAACAAACTATATTTGTATATAGACAGAATCGCCATATACCTATTGAGACTTTCCTACAATTCGGTATACAAACTAACAATCTCGCATATGCCTAATGTTTATACAGATTTTGATAGGTTTTAATAAATAATTAAAAGAAAATCTAAAATTCGCTTCATTTATTCTGCCAGCACTGCCGAACTACGTGGAACAATAATTTAACTGAGTGTTATTTCAAAATTATTGATTTTATAGGACTTTGGAGCTAATGTGAGATATTCGGAATGATTTCACAAAGTCAAAATTCCGACTAGAAGAAAAATTGGTTTTGCTCTCTGACAATTACAGGTTGTCAGGTAGTGCTGGCAGAAACATTGATTTCTTGTATATGGTTTAAACAATATATTTTCGAAACGTAAAAAACATTTTTTGTAGACCTTCCAGCTGCGTACCTTCTTCGGCAAAGTCTTTCGGCATCTTCCAGGCTATATGCTAACGTATTGAGTCAAGTGATTGATGGTAAATTGAAGCCGCTAAGAGCAAAACTGTAAAAAAGTACGTTTTCCCATACTAATCTCCATGTAAATTTAAAACGCAATGCGGCATGCCAATCGAGCCCATATTTTGCACAGTTGATTACGGTCCCAAAACGATGTAATTGACGGTCTAGCCAACCGGGAGCATTTCCGAGAATCCTCGAATCAACTGCCTCAGGGTCGGCACTCTCTCGTTAGTATACCTCGGGGCTGGGAAACTTCGCACTCGAATTAGGGAAAACCCACCATCACTTTTACGATTTTCACAATTTTGATAGCTTCCCTCCTTCTTCTCTCCCCCACTTTCTTATACTATCTAACCTCACTCTGGAACTTCTTCTGCCTTCCGCAACCTCATTCTCTCTTTCTCTGCGTCCTTCCTCGTATGATGTGACTTTTACTGTAGCTTCAGCCACGTCTGGCCATGCTCCGCGCCTTGGGTGGCACTGAGGGTTCGTCGATTGGCACTGACGATTCGTCTGCGCTTCCTACTCACTCAGTTTTTATTTCTGCAGCTCGGCAAAATCCGCACAGCCGTGTGCCCAGCAAAATTTAAACTGATATCCCGGCAAAAATATTGTTTGTGTGCTGGATTTCGGCTAATTATTCGCTGATTTTCAGTAACTTTGACAAAAATCTCAGCAAAAAACATGTTTGCTGGGGCTCGGCTGTGCGAACCTCGTTAAAAGTTCAACAAATTGTTGAAATCCCGGTAAAAAAACTCAAAGGTGCAGCCCAATCGGGTTGTACGCAAAGGTGACATAGGACTACGTAGCTATTCGAAATTGATGGTATTTGCCATAACAATTTGTGTCGTTTTATTAACATTGAGCAAACTGCTCGGAGGCCAACTGAATCAAGAAGACGAATAGTTGTTCCCAGTTCGATGGACTTTGATTCTCTAACCGTGGAATTAACATGACTCATCGGCCGCTAAAGCCACTCGACTGGCTTTCAGTCGGGGACATCATAATCCTTAATTTGCCACGTACGCTTACATCGCGGGCTAAAACCAAACGTTGCAAATAAATATATTTGCGTTTGGTTTCACGCCACGTCTGATTTTGCTTATTTCTTCTTTATTTCGGCCATTTTTGAAGGATGGTGTCGTCCAAAAAGGTCTTTATGCAAAAGAAAGTTGATCCGACAATCCGATATGAACTTTCTTCAAAGTGCAAAACTCAATCGTAACTAGCAAATTTGATAGCGCGGCGGAGGGAGATGATGCAATTAATTTGAACGGATGGAATCATTAACAGCAACCAAGCTACCATGCTAAACCCGATGCCGCCGAAACAATCCATTTTCGCAATTAACTCTTTCTTTCCATAAAATGCTGGTCCTGAGAAGAAACAATTTTCTTTTCGTAATGTGTCTTTCCAATAACTAACTGCATCCAAACGCTTGTCAGCACCTTGCGTTGAAATTGTCCGACCGCCACTAGATGATTTTTCGCCTAACCTCCACCATTTGGAATTTTTTTGGCATTGCCACTGTTACCCACGCCTTCGTGCTGCTGTGTCCGCTCCGCTGCATCAAATTTTGTCGAGCCGCTCATTCCGCGGAATCCCGATCAAAATGGCTCGCGCGTGCCGGAAAGCAGCTTTCTTGTATTCAATAAATTAAGCCCGTTAGTCCCGCCCCTTTGTGATCCGTATGGGTGTAAATAAAAGTGCACTCATAACGATTAATAAAGGGGCGGGGCTTATGGAATTTCTTCATTAGATATAAGAAAGCTGCTTTTCGACGCGTGCGAGCCATTTTGATCGGGATTCCGCAGCAGACAACGGACCGTTCGGAGAATGACAAATTCTAAGAATCTTATGAAATTTTCTCGCAGGATTCTCAATTTGGTTATGAGATGTTGTTTATCTAAGAGGCGTATTGTTGCGAAAAATAACAACAAAAATTTGACTCAAGACGAAGTTTCTTCATATTACCAAACATTATCTCTTGGCATCTGTCTGTCCACGCGATGTTCACTAATGGGTAGTTGCTGTAAATAGTTTTCACAAAGGTGGCATCTTCATTGATTTTATACAAAAAAAAGTTGATCCGACTATCGGAAATAAACTTTCTTCAACGTGCAAAACTCAATCGTAAATAGCGAATTAGATAGCACGTCGGAGGGAGATGATGCAGTCAATTTTAATGGATGGAATCACTAACAGCAACCCAGCTACCATACCCAACCCGATGCCTCCGAAACAGTCCATTTTCGCAATTAACTCTTTCTTCCCATAAATAGTTGGTCCTGAGAAGAACCAATTTTCTTTTCCCAATGCGCCTTTCCAATAACTAACTGCATCCAATCGCTTGTCTACACGTTGCGTTACAACTGTCCGCTCCGCTGAATCGAAAGTCAAACCGCTCTCTGTGGAATCCTGATCAAAATGACTCGCGCGCGCCGAATAGCAGCTTTCTTGTATTTAATAAATTAATCCCGTAAGCCCCGCCTCTTTGTGAGCTGATATGGGTGTAAATATAATGTGCACTCATAACGATTAATGAAGGGGTGGGGCTAATGGAATTACTTCATTAAATATAAGAAAGCTGCTTTCCGGCACGCGTGAGCCATTTCGATCGGGATTCCACAGACAACGGATCGTTCGGAGAATGACAAATTCTAAGAATTCAATGAAACTCTCTCGCAAGATTCTGAATTTGGTTATGAGATGTTGTTTAACTAAGATGCGTATTGTTGCGAGGAATGACAACATAAATTTGACTCAAGACGAAGTTTCTTCATATTACAAAACATTATCTTTCGGCATCTGTCTGTCCGAGCGACGTTCACCGATGGGTGGTTGCTGTAAATAGTTTCCACTGAGGTGGCGTCTTCATTGATTGTATACAAAAGAACGTTGATCCGACTATCCGAAATAAACTTTCTTCAAAGTGCAAAACTCAATCGTAAATAGCGAATTTGATAGCGCGTCGGAGGGAGATGATGTAGCGAATTTTAATGGATGGAATCACTAACAGCAACCAAACTACCACGCCAAACCCGATGCCACCGAAACAGTCCATTTTTGCATTAACTCTTTCTTTTCATAAAATGTTGGTCCTGAGAAGAACCAATTTTCTTTTCCCAATGTTCCTTTCCAACTAACTGACACCACAATCTTATATATAAAAATGAAATGGTCTGTGTTCGTATCCGCATAACTCGAAAACGGCTGGATGGATTTTTTTCATTTCTTCAGCAGAAACATTCGTTATAGTTTCCGTTGGGTTTATATTATATTTCCTAATGCGAAAATTACGAGTAAAGTTGAGCAAACCGTGAAAAACTAAAATTGTGATTCCTATGTGAACTTTGCATGGGCAGTTCGGAACGCACATTCTCGCCTACTATGCAGGACAACGTCTGCCGGGTCAACTAGTTTGTAATAAATTTTCAACATCGGCACTGGCGGGATCGCCACAGTGCTATTTTTATGGTCAACCTTTTCTTCATATGAAATTCTGGTTCGTTGAGGTTGAATGATCTGCAGCAACACAGCGAGCAACACCACCAATGCGATGGATTTTCTTTGAAAATGTTATTAGCGCCTCCATGATGCTGTGTCCGCTTCGCTGCGATCGCTTTGATGCGTTTGCTCTGCGTAAAATCTTGTTCAAACTGAGAATGAGGTCAAAACCCGCAAGTTATCGATTTTTGATGTCTGTGCTAGTGATGCATGTATGTGATTGGTTAGTTTACCTATTTCTAAACTTTTAATCAATTATCGATAATAAATAGTTGGAAATCAGTATTTTCAAATAAATACAAAGAAGCGTTGACTCATCCTTGATCGAATGGTCCAAAAAAATTGAAAACCCATCGAAAAACGCCTTAGATATTAAAGTTTAAAGTCTATCATATTTTCATGACGGTCCCCGATTTTCGCAATCGTAAAGTGTACCCCAATATAGAAAACACAGACGTAGTCCTACGTCAAAAATAAGTGTGTAGGCTACCGATGAGTTGATGGATCGGTCTTCGGCAAACAACGATGTGGGCATCTAGCCGCTCTGCATCAATGCTACGACATGTGAAGTGAATGTAAAGTGTAATATTGCTTGCGGATTTTGCTTGAACACCGATTCATAGTGGTTTCCTCTGTCCAGATTATGCGCTCACTACTTTTCATCCTGGAGGCATCACGTTTCTTGACAGTTATAGTTCTGCAGATGTTCCAGATCAACAACGTGATTAATGGAATCAATTACTTTTTGGATCTTTGCTTTGTGAGCGGCTTTGATGCTACCTTTTCATTTCGACTTCACCCGCACTATTGGTAAAGTTCGTTCAAGGATTATGGGTCTTTTGAATTCTCCATAGCTTCAACGAAAGGCTCGTACGATTTTCGGAAGGCAGACCATCGTAGTATCGAAGCTATATGGTCTAATTTGGATTGTGAGTATTCTCTGGATCCAGACGACGTCAATCTCGCTGCATAAACTTTCTCGCACGTTTTAGCTTATGTTATACATAAATGGAGATGTCCCGAAGATGGCACCAAAACACTGAGCAGCGTGGATGTTTCTGACACGATGATTTCCAATGCCGCATCAAGACTGAAACCCTCATTCCATCCAGGCTCCGATGGGATTCCGTCCTCAATACTCAAAAAACATATCGTGATCCTACTTTCTCTGCTTCGAAGAATTTTTCAGCTTTCTCTGTCAATCGTTTTTTCCCATAATAATGGAAAGAGGCGCAAATGTTCCCAGTCTACAAAAATGCCAGCAAGCGTAACGTCAATAACTACCGGGGCATTACTTCATTGGCGCCGTTTCAAAACTATTTGAACTGGTTGTCATGGCTCTGATGCTATTCCATTGTAAGCAGTACCTGAGCGGTGATCAACACGGGTTCATATCGGTCGACAAATCGGCTGTGACTAATTTTGTCTGTTATCGACAGCTTATATTATAACGAAATCATACGGATGTTATTTACACCGATCTCTCTGCTGCTTTCTATAAGGTGAACAAGGATTGTAATCACTAAGCTTAATAGGATTGGAATAATCGGCGATCTTCTTGGATGGTTACGGTCCTATCTTACGGATCGCAACTAACGGTTGCTTTAGAAGACTGTTATTCACCCAGGTTCAAAGCCATTTCTGGCATTTCGCAGGGCAGTCACTTGGGACCGTTGATTTTCCTGCGCTATTTCAATGATGTGATTTCTGTTATCGATGGTCCACGGTTGTCCTATGCAAGCCACCTCAAAATTTATCTGATTATCTGCTCATACACAGATAACGTTTAGCTGCAACGCCAACTCGACACCGTCGCCAATTGCTGTTCATTGAATCGGATTTATTCACCATTTGGCAAAGTATTCCGCTATTACTTTTTCCCGGAACAAAGATACGATTGTGTTCAACTATGAATTGCGAGGAACGACAAACGAGCGCGTGAACTACGTGAAGGATCTCAGGGGAATCCTGGATTCAGAACTGACTTACAAGCAGCACATGTCATATTTCGTTGGTAGGGCTTCGACAGCACTTGCAGTTGCTTATCGAATCACGAAAACATTCTCCGATGTATATTGCTTGAAATTGTTATATCACTCTTTACTAGAATCTATGACAAAAGGTCGAAAGACAAAAAGTCGAAAGACAAAAGGGCGAAAAGACAAAACGTCGAAATTGATATAAGGTCGAAAAGACAAAAAGCCGAACAGGACAAAAGGCCTAAAGAAACAGAAGGTCGATCAAGAACAAGTTGATAACAAGTTGAGTCCCTTCAACCTTTTGTCTTCCGACATTTTGTTACTAACCCCTCTTTAGTGCTCCCCACTCTAGTGTACTGCTCAGTCCTTTGCGTTGGAGCCTACACTACAACAACGGTGTGGAACGACTGGAATCCGTTCAGCATCGTTTTCTTTGGTTCGCTCTTCGGAGGCTGCCCTGGAATGACCCTTTTCGGGTAATAAGCTATGAGAGCCGCTGTCGCCTGATCAACCTTGACACTTTGCGAGTTAGAAGGGACGTCACCTGCTCTGACAGGTTCTTCTTGGGCCTATTAACCTGAACGCCCTTCCGAGAGCATTTCGTAACAGAGTAATTCTCGCTGAGGCCGGGCCACTATTTGCACGAGGTTCTTAAAAATGCCTAAATTTATATTCTTTCGAAAGCTTTCGGCGAGTATATAAAGGATCCGAGTTAAATTCTTCAGAAATATGAACCCCTCGTTAGTTATACACGGCAGCGAGAATTACCCAACAATGCCATCGATGTCAGATACCATCGTACGAATTACGGTCGGGTTTGTAGCGGATATTCAATCGAGTTTCCCCAGTGTTCAATTTCCATTTGTCCCGAGAGGTTCTCCGGCGGAAATTTTTATTGTTTTTCCAATGAACAAAACTTATTAGCAACATTAATTTGTGTTACCTTAACTTGACAATCTGAATTTTTTTTAACTATTGTATTTTTCTCCACCCATACATTGGGGCAGTAACAAGCCTGTTGATGTATAATAATAATATATAAGTTGATACACACATACAGACATCTCATCAATTCGTCGATTAGTATATGACACCATTAGTCTCCGAGCCTTCTATAAAATTCGAGTAAGGACAAGCGACAAAGCCGATCGTGTTTTACGATCGCGCTGTTGATTGTTAAATCTTCTCTTTCGTTTTTTTCTCTCTCGCAATTTCGCGACTCCGCGATTTGTCGCCCGCACTTGCGCACCTACGGCGTATTTGGAGATTCGAAAACAGGCGTCCACGAAAATCATTAGTTGAACTCAAAGACGTCCTTTCCTCCGAGAACAGAGAAACACTATCCATCGCTCTGGTACCGAACCTGGTTCCACTTCAGCCACATCGTCAAGCATTCCGAATGCCTGCTCCATCCGTGCAAGAACGCATAGCGGCTGCCACCGCAGATCCTCTGGTCTTCAACGGCTCCCCTCCAGGATGGGGCAATGTTGGACCTAGTACCCGCACCAAACAAACGTCGGCTGATTCCCTCTACTCCTCAGAGGGGATCACTGAGTTCACGTTGGGCTTGTACAGTTACGCACATGTCGTTCCAAGAAACAGCAAATTCAGGCCGCTCCGATTATGGAGTTTCTTTCTAAAAATGGGCCCCGAAAACTCCATTAGTATTCTGAACTGGAGCACTTGTTCTCAGTGTTGCATTTTGAACTGAACGAGTTCTAAGAGCACTCTGTTCGTTCTTGAAAACAGAACTTGATCATAGCAATCTTAGATCATCGTTCAAAATTCTCATATAGCTCTTGAACTCTGCGTTCAGTTCTACAATTTGAACGCGTTCAAAATTATGCTGAAGTAAATTGTTCTACGAAGAGAAAGAATTTCAGGCTGAACGTCTTGTATTAATGAAAATATTGTTTCATGAGATGTATCACGAGTTGTACACAAATGTTTTTTTTTATTTGCACATAAATATATAATAGTTAAGTCAAACTTTTTATATACGCTTGCATTCAGATGAGATGTTTTTAATTTAATGAATATTAAACATGAACAATGAATCCCTATAAAACCAAAATTAGTAGATTTTGGTGCAATATATATTAAGGTGGTACCGCTACCCCATCCTGGATCTTTATTTCTCAGCAGCGGTCGAATAAAAAAACGTAAAATATTTTCAAGTAATGGAATTGATTGGAAGAGTTTGATATACAGGTCAAATCATTCGATATCTTTTACATCCTGGGTGAACAACAAGAATATTTCATGTTTTTTAGCTTTTAAAATGAAACTATTTTGAAACTCACCACATATCAATCATTTCATTATCAATTTAATATCCAGCATCTACCTACCTACCTGATATTTCTAGTCTAATACAATAATATTTTGGCAGGTTAGTATCATGGGTATATTTGAAAAACATAACGTTTAAAATTGGAAGTTTTAAATGAAAACACGTCATGTGATACAATCAAGAATAGGAAAATTTAAAAAATAGTTTTTTTTTGCGATTCTTGAATATAATACTAAATGACGTTCATCATCCGTTGTTGTTCGTATCTTTTCTTTTAAATCTTATGAAAATACATATTGGATACTATAGTAGGGTCTTCGGTTGATTTCTCGAATTCGGATTTTTCATGTAAAGCTCCAACAACTGTAAACCACCAACTGATAAAAACGGTAATATTATTATTTACATTATCAATAGACATTTAAAGCGAATGAATACTTAATGTTATGGATTTAACTTGAACACCTAATCGGGTTTTCTCGGAAGAAAGTCTGAGTGGAAAACCGAGGACAGCTTCCAACAGCTTTTTCCTTGGCAAAATGCTGAGCCAATGACAGAGTTCATATTTGTTTGAGCAAAGCCTCCTTTGAGTTCATTATTGTGATCAGAACGCGTGTGCTGTTCGTTAGCTCTCAAGTTCAGTGCAATATTTTTGAACGCAAACTGATCGCGTTCAATTTCAACACTGCTTGTTCTACAAGAACAAAAATTACGAACTCAGCGATTTTCTAAACGACCACAACATGGATATCGCCGTCACCACGGAGACGCATCTCAAGCCAGAGATAAATATTTTCACGCCAGATTTTCCTCTTACCAGGCTAGATAGGATCAGCTCCGGAAGAGGGGGCGTGGCCATTGCTCTGCGACGACATATCAACTGCAGACTGCTGCGAAGCTTCCAGCTAAAAGCCAAGCTCATCGAAGCCATGAGAGTTGAGATAGCTACTCCCGTTGGTCCTATCATCATCATTGCGGCTTACTGCCCAAAACAAGCTAACAAAGGAGTTGGATCAGCGATTGTACTGCAAAAAGACATTCATCAAGCTGACTATCCTGCATTACATTATCGAAGGCGTTGTACATGCAAAGCACCAAGCTTGGAGAAATACAAGAAACAATCAAAACGACGTCATTTTCCAACGAGATCTTGACGAGGGACACTACACCATCTTGGAACCGGATTCTTCCATCCGGTTGAGTCGTACCGGTGTCCATGCAGTGCTCAACATCTTTCTTACCAACATGGACAATCATATTCCCCAGCCGGTGACTTATCAGGAGCTCAGCTCTGACCACTATCCGGTGGTGGTGAAAGTTGGTTCCTCAGTAAATCGGCACATACTAACCAGTCGAATCATCGGTACCATCGTACCAGCTGGAATCAATTTCGGCAGTGTGTCGATGACAACGTAGACTACGAAGCACTTCCCGAGACGTCCGAGGACATCGATTGCCAACTGCGTTCCATGGAAGAGGCGATTTCACTGGCAAGAGAACAACACGTACCGGGGGTCCGGCAGGTAAGCAACATCCTATCCATTGACAAGCTCACCAAGGATTTGATTCGTCTACGTAACGTTAAACGACTACAATATCAGCGTACTGGCCTGCCTTCTTTGGAAACCGATTACAATCGTTTAACGAAAATCTTCAGGTCTAGAATGGTGGATCTCAGAAATAGCGATTTTTTCAAAAAGATCAATGCACTCCCAGTCTGTGCTAAGCCGTTCTGGAATCTGACTAAATTTTTGAAAACTAAACCTCGGCCTATCCGTTGATCGCACTTGGCAACAATGGATCTACAGATTCCTTGGTAACTCCAGCTGAGAAGGCTGCTGAAATAGGACGACTCTTTGTTAGCTTTTACTGTCTTGGACAAAATATCATCAGTCCGCATGAAGTTGCTGTCAGCGACCATATAAATAATCTCCATTTATCACGCAATGACTTTTCAATGGAGATGGTTATAAGAGCTTAAAAACTGTCGTCATATGCCAAATCATCTAAAAATATGAAGGCCCCAGGATTCGATAACATATTCAACCTGGAACTGAAACACATGAGTGTACAGTTCTTTGGTCAACTTGCCGCGATTTTCAACCAGTGCCTCCGGATCAGCTACTTCCCATCTGTCTGGAAGTCAGCTAAAGTGATTCCAATCAAGAAACCCGGCAAGGACCCTACCTCCTCTAAAAGCTATCGGCCCATCAGCCTTCTCTCATCGTTATCCAAGCTTTCTGAAAAGGCGATCCACAGTCGACTGCTTGAATCTGTCGAACAAAGCAACATCCTGCTTGAGTAACAGTTTGGTTTTTGCCGCGGTCGTTCCACCGTTCACCAACTGACCAGAGTTAAAAATATCCTCAGTCGGAACAAGTCTGTATCTAAAACATCTGCCATGGCCCTGCTAGATGTCAAAAAGGCCTTCGACAACGTCTGGCACGATGGTCTGGTGTACAAGCTGCAAAGGTCCAATATTCCCAGCTACCTGGTGAAAATCATCCACAATTATCTGTCGGCGAGGACATTTCGAGTCTATATCAACCGAGTTACTTCTAACGCGCATGGCTCCATCGCAGGCATGCCCCACGCCCCAGGGCCCCACTGTTTAATTTATTCACCTTCGACATGCCGGACCTCCCTGAAGGTGGCACACTGTCTCTGTTCGCAGTTCACACCTCCATCATCTACAAAGGTAGAGTAATCAGAGCTCTCACATCAATGCTCCAACGTGGCCTGGATGTCCTGACAGAATATTTCACTAGCAAGCAGGAAGATCTGTATCAACGCCGCAAAGACCCAGACCATCCTCTTTTCCCATTCCAAATCCCCCAGACACATACCGGCTGCGAATTACAAAATAGTTATAAACGGCACATCAGTTGAATGTAACAATGAGGCTGATTACCTCTGCTTAACACTAGACAGCAAGCTGATCTTCAGACAGCCGATCGACAAAACTGTAGCCAAGTGCAATGTTTTACTAAAACTGTTGTATCCACTTATCAGGAATACCGAGGTTAACCGTCTAGCCGAAGTGAAAATATTGAGCGATCGCTTTGGTAATTCAATGGCAAAGTACAGGGATCGTTGCCAGACTTCTGAACAACAGGTAGTGAGACACCAAGTTACCAAGATCTTCAACTTGATTAGGTTAAGATTAGGTTATGTTAGGTAGGAATTTCAATTATTTTAAAATTAAAAAGTAATCAACGTTTTATGAAGCCAAAATCTAGGGTGAGTGAACCAGTTGTCGCCATACATAAGAACAACTTTTTTTTTTAAATAAGTAAAAGGCACGTGGGTGGACTTTATATATCAAACGAAAGGTTTTACTTCCTGCTCCTTAGAACAGCTGTGAAACCACAATAAAATTTGTTATAATCATCAAAATTGATTAATCCATAATAGGAACGCATGCACCAATAAAGGCACTACTCTTAATTTTGGTTCATTATTTGGCAAATCCCATTGTTTTCTTATGGGATAGGCCAAATAGGGGCCACTAGTGCGACAACTGGTGCAAAGGACGTCAAAAATTAAGCAAAATTTTTTTTTTTTTTTTTATTATCTTTATTAAGGAGACTTGCAGCCCCAGGCTGGCTCGCCTCCGAAGCAAAATAAATTTTTACAATTATGCTTTGCTTGTTTTGGAGCAGATCAAAGGTTTTTATCGTATCATATGAATATGCTTTATCGATATGAACTTGGTTTGCGGTGATTTGATTGGCCATTTGACATATAAAGCACTAGTGTGACAACTGGTACATCTAACCTAATAATTGTTACCAATAATACCAGAACTAAAATAACAAAGTTGAAGAGCCAATATTGGCTGACCGCTTATCATGTAAAAAAATTCTATACTAAAACCAACATGAAATAAAATAGTAGTTTGTGCAACAAGTTACAAAAAGATGATTTTTTCAGCACGAGGAAAAAAACGAGTTTTGCAACGAGTTGGACACGCTATTTTTTTGCAATGACGAAAAATGAACTTTAATTTGATAAATCTGTACCAAAATTGTACAGTCTAATTTACTCCACATAATCATTCTTGCCAATAAATTATGTTGCTGTGGAAAACAATCAGATTCCATGTTACCATGCCACATTGCATAGTTCGACAAGCCGTAAAGCGATAGATGTAGTTGCCTTTGGAAATTTTTGATTTCTTGTCCACCACACTATTTAACTTCTTACGGGCGCATCGAATACACTACTTGAGCACTTACCGAAGCTAATTCAGCATAATGTAGTCATGTAACTACTGTTTTGATGTTGGTTTTTCATTATAGCACCCAAATGAGTGTTATAATGAATATTATGCAACCCATTTGAGTTGCATAATGTTCATTAAAGCACCCATTTCGTTGGTAAGGAAAAGTAGGCCGATATATCACTTAAAGACGAACTGTAAACCAGATATTATGATCAGGAATTGCAAAAAAAATATTAAAAAACCCTTCTATAAAAAAAAGTTTTAGAGGGATCCTGTCACCTTTACGTTACTTATTATACGAGAAAGACGAAAAAGCAACCTTATATAGAATATTTTGTATGCCCAGTTGCAGGTGATTGGGTTTGAATGGTCGAAAAGCAAGTTTTATATGGCGAGCGAAATATGTCCGACAAATTAGGAATCGGAAAATTTGGAAAAAAATTCTTAAAAATTTGGAGGGATTTCCCAAGTTGTGTGACACTAGATGGTGAAATTTTTAAAGACCACCGAAAATGTTTAGGTTCTTGTGTTATCTAATCGTTTTTTTGTATTCCTATTCGAAATACGCATGTCCTCTTCCGATAGCAACAATTCATATGTGAATTAAGGACTCCACGTTAGTTAAAGTGGGACTTAATGAATTGCAAACAAATTCTTCCAAACATAATTACTTATGCGTTGCTGAATTTTCCATATATTTTATTAAGGCTAGTTTGCTTTATTCCCTGACTACAATAAATGATTTATTAATGTTATTGAACCGTCTAAGACGAATTAAGTACTCTCCATTTAATTCCACTATTTAATTTTCGATATCTTTTCAGATACGTATTTCGGCCACAACTTTGTGGTCGTCTTCAGTGTCTCGTACTTGACTCGACAAGTACGAGACACTGAAGACGACCACACAGATATCGAAAATTAAATAGTGGAATTAAATGGAGAGTATTTAATTCGTCTTAGGGCCTTAGGGCGTTTTCTTCACCTCCGCTTAACTCTTAAGCGATGCTTACCCATACGTTTAAACCTGGTTTAAGCACTAAGCGGAGGTGAAGAAATTGGCCCTTAGACGGTTGAATACATTCCACTAAAAAAGCTTTATATATTTTTCTGATAATGTTATTGATTTTTTTTACGTATGTTGACATATTAGTGATTTTGATTATGATATTCATCCCCGAAAACGTCTCTGTAAAATATGCAAACGAAAGCTCAGATCCTCCCTGCCCTATCACTTTGGTACACACTGCCGAGCAAAAAAGGGAACATCTGTAGTCACATCCCTGGAGATAGAACCGTAACAGCGCCGAACGCGTTGAGAAGATGCATGGCCAAACTATTCATGAGCATCGATGGAAGTGATAGAGGATTTTTTTAGTCCCTGCACATTTCGAGTTCTCAGTAAACCCAACGGCCGCTGGCGGCAGCGCTGGTTGTTTGTGTTGAGGAATTTGCACAGGAAGTGGTTTGTTTTCGGAAGGTTGTCTATTTGCAAATTTATCGAGGGTGGAAATTTTCAGGATTGCCCGTTTCCAGAAGGGGATGATGAGAAAGTCAGTTGGCAGTGGTTTCAGAATGGTGCCATTTCAAAGGAATTGGTTGATGATTTTGAAATATAGCTTCTTCATCATGATATATTATTTGAATAAAATCCCTGAATGATGACCTCTTTTCCCCTCGACTTGAATAATCGTTTTAAATTTAACGACATATTTTCCAACAACTTCAGTCTTGCACAGAATAAACACGAAGAAACTCAACAAATCCTTTTGAAGGCCAGCAACATCTCATTTAATTGCCCAGTTCAAGAAGCTCGTACTAAAAACAAGCCCCGCATAAGCTCGGTAGCAACGCGCAAATTGCCCATCTGTTGTCCGCCTTGGCTGCGTTTAAAAATCATTTCACCAAAGAACCTTCTTGAAATTTATGAGGAAACCAACACCATTGTACGGAAGACTTCCGTCAATTACGCTGCAGCGCCAACCAAGGCTGGACGCGGTGGACTGTGACGCGATGGTCATTGGGTGAGGGCCCTCCTGGTGAGAGCAAGTAATCTTTTATTCAACAGATCCCCACTGGCTTGGCTGTGTGTCTCGAGAGCTGGCGCGATTTCCAACGTGCCTGGCCGCCATGATGAGTGCCACACAGTGTGGACCGACCGGGGGCAAATCTGACAGCCAACAGTGCAGTTCGTTGATGAAGTGATACCCCAACTGCCGATGATGGAGCGCCATCTGTCTTCTGGATTCTTCGTTTTCTTTTCATGCTTCATTGTGCGCTGTCCTGTCCGGCACGGGTGGTCCTGCGGAGTTGCAGCACCGTCAGCACGGTTGACTGATGGACGTTGGCTCTGGCTTCCAGCTGAACAATCTGACTAACTACTGGTGGCTGACTGACGAAGCGACTGCAGTGAAGCGACAGTTATGATACTCTGAGACCACACCGTCTGTCGCGTGTGAATATCTGTCGAGACTGTAATCTTCTGATTTATAGATGAAACGGTGGACGGGAGTGATGGACTATGATATATTGAACGTCTGCACCGAAATGGGAACGGACTTATTCTTACGAATAAGTCACACCGGCTTTTTCGTATTTTTCATCTGGAGAGATGCAATTAAATTTTTCATATTTTTCATTTTGAATTAAGTATTTAGTGCAAAACAAACAAACAAATCAGGATTATTTCAGTGACTAAAGATAATGTTTAGTAGACCCAGCAAAAGTGTTGATGTAAGTAGGAATAGCGTAAGAAATTGGACACCAGCAATTCCATATGCATTGGGCAGCTTAGGTTGCAGTTCACGGGAATAACATCCGTGGAGGAAATGTCGTGTTTGTTCTACTATCAGCGACGGTTTCCCAAGACCCATTGTGCGACCAACAGCCATTCCTCTGTTTGTCCACCCATGTACAGAATCAACACCTATCAGTGCAACCGCATTCATCAGCCCACGGAGGGGGCATTGATATCATCATGATATCAATCTCCTTTCGACCGTCTCGCAGCAATGAAAGTCCATCACATCAGCAGTCAAGTCAATTAAAAATAATTTCCTGCCGGGCAGTGTTTACACGATCCGGCACTACACCGAAACACATCGGAAGCCCACAACGAAAAGCGTTCATTTCCTCCCTCAACCCACCGCGTGGCGGGCCGGTTCGGTTTCGGTTTGAAAGGACGACCGAGAAAAGGAAAGCCTATGTTTAATTTAGTCGATAAATTGATTGATGAAAATATTGCGCTCGACACGAGAGGTGCCACTGGGCAGCGAGGGTTGTGTGTGCGCACTTCGAAAGGCGGTTAGCCAGTCAGCAGCAGGGCATCATATTTGCATAACATCTACCAATGAGTGTTGGGTTGGGAAATGAATTCCCTATTTTTGTTTACTTTTCATTCGTTAGCAATTGTATTTGCGGTTTGTTTATTGTCGGTGTTGGTTTTTTTCTCTTGCAAAGTTAGTCGTATTCTTGTTGTATTTCGTATTGTGCAGAATGTTCGTTGATGAACATCCAGTTGAAGCCGCTATTTGAATTGAATTAAAACCAGCTTGTTCGCTTTGATGTACTTTTAATTTTAATTTACACTGAAAAAAATGAATTTCCATGAGAATAATCCACTTAGGGCAACTCGAGTCTAGCACGAGACACTGAAGACGACCTTACTGTTGAGGTCGAAATACGCATCTGTTAAAGGTACAATAAAGTAGTAATAGTAGAAAGTAGAAAGTAGAAATAAATGGAATAGTACAAACTTCTCTTATGACAAGTGAATACATTCCACTAAAAGCCTAAAATAATTTAAATTTATATATTTTTTTGTTTTTTTGCCTTTCTCGTATACTAAGTATACGGTAAAGGCTATATGATCGCTCCAAAAACAAACTTTTTATAGAAGCCTCGGAGACCCATAGTGTTATATACCAATCGACTCAGTTCGACGAATTGAGGTGATGTCTGTGTGTGTGTATGTGTGTGTGTATGTGTGTGTGTATGTGTGTGTGTATGTGTGTGTGTGTGTGTGTGCAAAACTACTCAAAAAATGTCACTCATTTTTTGGGCACTTATCCTCAACCGACTTGCTCGCAACAAGTTGCATTCGACGCAGAATCCTGTCCCATTGTTTCCTATTTGAAATTGGCCAGATCGGACTATGGGATCAGAAGTTATGGCCAAAATACAAATTCATACAAAAAAATCGCGTGAAAAATGTCACTCATTTTTCGGGCACTTATCCTCAACCGATTTGCTCGCAACAAGTTGCATTCGACGCAGAATCCTTTCCCATTGTTTCCTTTTTGAAATTGGCCCGATCGAACAATGGGATCGAAAGTTATGACCAAAATACAAATTCATACGAAAAAATCGCGTGAAAAATGTCACTCATTATTCGGGCACACATCCTTAACCGATTTGCTCACAACAAGTTGCATTCGACGCAGAATCCTGTTCCATTGTTTCCTATTTGAAATTGGCCAGATCGGACTATGGGATCGAAAATTATACCATTTTGCCTTTCTCGTATACTAAGTATACGGTAAAGGCTATATGATCGCTCCAAAAACAAACTTTTTATAGAAGGCCCGGAGACCCATAGTGTTCTATACCAATCGACTCAGTTCGACGAATTGAGGTGATGTCTGTGTGTGTGTATGTGTGTGTGTGCGCGCAAAACTATTCAAAAAATGTCACTCATTTTTCAGGCACTTATCCTCAACCGATTTGCTTGCAACAAGTTGCATTCGACGCAGAATCCTGTCCCATTGTTTCCTATTTGAAATTCGGACTATGGGATCGAAAGTTATGGCCAAAATACAAATTCGTACGAAAAAATCGCGTAAAAAATGTCACTCATTTTTCGGACACTTATCCTCAACCGATTTGCTTGCAACAAGTTGCATTCGACGCAGGATCCTGTCCCATTATTTCCTATTTGAAATTGGCTAGATCGGACTATGGGATCGAATGTTATGGCCAAAATACAAATTCGTACGAAAAAATCGCGTAAAAAATGTCACTCATTTTTCGGGCACTTATCCTTAACCGATTTGCTCACAACAAGTTGCATTCGACGCAGAATGTCTCATTGATTCTTATTGAAAATTGGCCAGATCGGACTATGGGCTTAGAAGTTATGGTAAAATTACTTTTCATTGTGAAAAAGAGTTCAAAAAAGTCTAGCACACTTTTTTAGCACTTAGACTTCATCTATTCCCCAAGCAACACAAGTTCAACAAATCTGGTTGCAGTAACCATATTATGACTGAATCGGGTCATATATAAGTTATTGTGATTGATGTGCAATATGTGTGCTTTTCAGGTCTCTCGCATCAGATTGCATTCGACGCAGAATCTTGTCCCATTCCCAAGTAACATTTTAAGTTTTATTCCGCTCTAAGAATGGTTTTCAAGATCAATTTATAAGATCTAACAATAAAACCGAATAATACACGGCAACCTTCTGATGACCACTATAAGAGTAAGATATTGCCAAGTGGCCCTCTCCAGATAACCACTATAAACCTAAGAGCATTTAGAAACCCTTTTAAACCACCCGCAAAAAAGGGAATTTGGCTGCGGCAGCTGTCAAAATGTTGCTTTTGAAAAAAAAGAAACAAATCTTTGCCGAAAAATAATAACAAAATGGATTGTTTATGAAAATTATTATGATAACAACAAAATAATATTTTATTTCAGTTTTTTTTTTCATTCAGAACCAGTGAAAGATGTGCGCTTCCGATTTTATGGTCAAAGGTTGTGAACCAATAAGGTTGACCACCAAGCGACGGCCATATAACGTAGTACAGGGCATTAAATAGAAAAGATTGATTACCACAACATCTAGGATGTCCACTAAATCGATTAGTATTTTTGCCAAAACTATTAATTAATCAAATTATTTATCGGTAAATGTATGATAAGAGGTAAAAATTTCGATAAACCATGCATTTCAGTGATATATTTCACTGACTGCGAAATGTTTTTCTTTTTCCAATATGGCCATCATGGAATTTGATCAGAAAAAACACCGTCATAAACTCTTCCCAATACAAACATTCTTATGGGGGTAATTCATTTGACCACATTATGACCAAAAATTGTAGCTTTATTCGAGCATTGAAAATTGGATTTATTACGCTCTTCATCACTACCATAGATCTGTTCATATGGTCAATAGGCATTTGACGTTTGAAGCTTTTTTCAGCAGATTTATGGGAGGTTTATTGATAGCAATAAGAGCGCCAATAAAACTGAGCAATCAGCTTGGTGATTGCTGTCATAAGTCCGCAATAAGAATTAGATAAATCCAAGAAGCATGGAAATTGTTACTTGGGTTTTCATGTAGACAACACAGTCAGATGAAATAAGCAAAATAAATAAAAAAATAAATTTGTCTTATTTGTCTTATTTGTCTTATTTGCTTCATTTTTCAATCGATTCTGAAATCTTAGAATTCTAAATTCTGTGATTCTAATGTTCTCATCTTTGAAATTCCATTATTCGAAATTCTGAAATTTTCAAAATGTATCATGCTGGAACTGTTCCAAACAACCGTTGCTCAAGCTGTGTGCAGAACGACTAACGGACTAATCCTTCCTAATCAAACAATTTCATGCAACGCAAAATTAAAATTCCGAACTGTGGATAGCACGATCGTCGGTATCTACATACAAAGGATAAAATACTGGACATATTTTTGAACATATTTTTTGCGATCATTGTGTTACCCGTTACCCATATGAACTAAGTCTCCTTTCCAAATGTATTTTCTTTAATGTTTGCATTCCGGTGGATATGGACTTACTTTTAAAACTTTATATAGAGGGCAGTAATATTAATTACATGAAAAAAATGTATGTTTCACGATCGTATTTTGCCCTATTGAAAATATGTTGAGGTTTGCTAGATTGTTACATGGATGTTGCGGTGACAAGATCGTATGGCCAGTGATTCGTACAGTACATTTTTGTTGCTATTATCATGTCACATTGTTTGTACCGGACATAATGTTGCACAACATTCTCTTGTGACAATTATAGTGTTGTAGACACATGCCATTCATGGCAATGAATGTATTACCCGCGAGTCGTTCTTATCATGTGACAATATTCGTGCCGCCTGTGAATGTATCGCTATCTATTATGATGGTAGTGCAAAATGAATGTTCTGAGCAGTCATAAAAGCTATGATGCTTATAGAAAAAGAATATTAATAAACAATTTGTTTCGTTTGGCTGCTTTTGGGCCGCACTCTTATTACGTAAAGGCTTATAGCGGGTGCGGTAAGAACAAAAAATAATTTATAATGAAACAATTTTTCATAGGGGAGGGGGTTCAAACCTCGGAGAATTCACTTTCGTACTGAGTGTATCGTCATTTTGTATCCCGAGTAAGATTTCTCAAAACAATAAATCTTCACTTCTTATATATTTACACTTTATATACTTTAAAGAACGTTTTTACAGGCCCAAAAATCTTTTAAATAATTCAATATTTCAACTATTCGAGCCAGATTTATTTTTAACCTGTTTTTGATTATCTAATCTAAATAAAATATGATATTTCTAGATAGGTATATTTAAAAAAAGCACTAAAAACCAATATAATAACAAAAAAATTAGGTACGTACCTATAATTGTGTGATAAGTAATCTTATTTTCTTGGTTAAACCACTTTTTTTATTTCAAAATTTTGATTTTTATTGCTGAAAACGCAGGTTGGGGAAACTGGGGTAATACCGTGGAGCATCGAAATCCGTACACTTAAGCACCTTCGTATATGAAAAAGTCATTAGAAAATAGGAATAGAATGTAAATGAAACGCTTGTCATTGACACAGGCGCATGAAGACTTCTACTTTTGAAGTATTTCACATTTACTCATTAAAAACTACGAAAAACATGATAAAATAATGAATTAAATCTCAACTACTCCTGACTCGAAATCCGTCCACCGTGGACGGATTTCGAATCAAAGGATCAAAATCCGTTCAGCTATTTCTTAACTAAATATCTAAATTGAAACTACCTAATTGACTAAACGACCACTGTAAATAGTTCGATATGCACCTTGAGAAGCGATCCCGTCGATTTGTATTCCGCTTATCTTATGTAATGATTTGCAATTATCAATTAAAACACAGTTACTTTTGGTGCAATTATGCTTTACCCGAAAACAAGATGGCGGCACAAACTCCGCGTTTGGTGGGTGGAGATTTGTTTTTGATTTTTGTTGTTTTAATTTCAAAGCCTTCTTTCCCATTCTATGCCCTAAAAGCGTACTGTCAAGTATCTGAACAGAATAAGATTAATTATTCCTACATTAATTACCTTTAACCTCTCTTAATTTATTGATATCTCATGAGGTGGACGGATTTCGGTGCTGTACGGATTTCGGTCCCGCACGGTATGCACCCTCGGGGCAAAACGACCTATTTGCATTTTTGAATACATTTTCAGCAGTTTTTCCAGAGTATTTACTACAGCGCATGTAGTTCGGATCTCTAACTAGTGATCCAGTAGTAAACATTAATAAAAATATTCCTGGAACATCGCCGAATATGCTAAAAAGTTTGCCCCGGGGGTGCATATTACCCCAGTTACCCCTAATTCCACTAGCGGTGATGATGAGTCCCAACAATCGATGCATTCTAACTATAATTGCCTACCTTAAGGCATTTAGCGACGCTTGCTTCATACATAGATAAATGATTGAAACGTTTGATGATCAAAGTTACCCCAAATTGAAGAGTCAAAAAACTCCACCAAAAAAGATTTTTAAAACAAGTTTAAAATTATCAAATAATCAAGAACAATTGCCTAATAAGTTACACATGTAGCAGTACTCGTTTTAAAAATATGACAAAAGCCACTTACGGAGGAAATATGTACAAAACAATTAAAAAACTTATCAATTTTCCCCCGGATCACGGCACTATAGATCGTGGTAACCTGGGTGCTGCGGATAGAGTCAAAACGATTGTCAAAAAATCTCCAAAGCAAGCTGTCAAAAAGTATCCATCGCATCGAGAGAGTTTGTGAGCCTTTTGAGCGCAGTCGAGAGAGTACCCGTGTAAATCAACTCATACTAATTGTAGTTTATTTCTAACCAAACACAATTATTTAGTGTCGTTTCAAACCTATCGAGGATTTTTTATACGTGAACAGCAAGATTTAATTTTACGATCGGCACATTATTTTATGCAATGCATTAAATCAACGAAATCTTTAAAATTAATTTTTAAAAGATACACATAATGATAATTCAATGTGAGAAAATCGTAGCGTGTACATTTAACACTGAGAGGAAATTTGCGGGTTTCAAGCAAAATATCTTGAAAATTAGAATCGATCGAGTCCGCAGCTCCCAGGTGGTAACGAAATGATTGATAGAGGTATAATGGAACGTACACACGGTCAAGCAGTTTGACCAACATTGACTCCACCTCTCGTTTATTCAAACATCCATCAAGTTTTACCAACAGCGGCACGAACAATCAATTTATTCGACCAACAATATCACACACGAACGACCGAAGCGACAGCTTGAGCACCAACCTTCAAAAAATATATGGGGGTTTGTGCATCTTCACTACAAATGCTCGAATATGTTCGGCGAACCTTGACTCCACCCCCGACAACTCAAACCAAAATCGAAACGTTTTAATTTTATCCAACCGAGCCGCCAACTGTCAAATGGTTGTTCGAACAACTTCACACACGTTCAAACAAAGAAGCAACCGAAGCGTTTTCTTGGGGGCGGAGTCAATGTTCGTCAAACTGCTTGACTGGTGTGTACGTTGCATAATTCGTAACCTGATTGCAGTTTAGGATAGCGATCCGTTTATTGATAATATGGTAGTCACATATGCTGAAGTCGTAGTCAACGCTAGATGTTAGCTTAGAATTTTAAATGTGAGAACGAACGTCGTCAGCACAAACAGCATACTTCTTGAAAAAATATCAGAATCAACACTTTCAAGGACACATGTTATGGTCATATTTCTGATTTTTTTTTTTTTCAAATAATCCTAATTGATTTTGAAAAAGACGCACGCCGAAAAAAGCTAATAAATCAATATCGATAATCCGCGAACGGGAATTTTAAAACAAACGTAAGAAACGGCTCAGCGAAATCGATTTCTAGTGGTTTTTACTCGCGGGAAAGAAAAAAATATTTTGTATAAATTAGCGTAAACCGTTCATCTTTCTTAAATCTTTCACTTGCTGTGAATATGCAAATTGAGTTCTCATAATATTGTAATTATTGTTCATTTCGGGTGGCCAATACCCGGAAAATAGGAAATTAAACTTACGAATCCCAAAATCCGTAAAGAAAGCACAAAAAGCGAGCACAGCGTATAATTAACTGTATTATTTTCAAATATTTAGCTCCATTAGTGATGCATTCATCACCTTCAAAAATATATTCCATTCGATTCTTTTGTGACACATATTATGTCGCATAGAAAAATGTCACGGTAGCTCATGACTTTTTTTCTGTCATGCTACAATAATTTGTGTTACATGACCGTCACACATGCAACACGTGACCATCAACAGATTTACAGTTCAAGACAGTACATTTTAATCCACTGCGTATGGCTGAGGGGGCAGCTTATGCTACATTGCAGCTGATAATGTTTATAATATTCATATTCCCGGTATGAGAATTCAGCATGACTCGATCGAAATAGCAATGTAGGTCTCTGTAACATAATTTTCATGCAGAATTCAGAATTATGCAATGTCTTTTGGTGAATATAACAAATTAAAAACTATGTATTATTCGTTTGAGTAACAATAGTACTACTCCACATGACAAAATTGCTTATAAAGCTTTCTCCTGTTAATTTTCGCTCACATACTCACATAAATCATTATGATGATACGGAAAACATTCAAATACGCAGCTTGCTCACATTATCGAAGATCCCCTCGTATACGTGGATAGATCGCGCCGACAGAGGTCCTTGTATCATACTGGTCGTCAAAGATCGGAACGTTACGTTTATATTTCCTTCGCTTCCCTCTTTCGCTCTTCCTTACGCATCACCAATTCATGTAAGATCCGGGAAAACCAGGGAAATCTTATGAGATATTGAAATTATGCTGAAAGATTTTTATTGATTTCATTATTATACACTTCGAGATGATTTTTTTAATTTTTTGAATATTTTTTATTCCTTCTCCGGAGTTAGAATAAATTCCGTCTCACTCTCACTCACTCGTCTTGCAAAATGCTGATGTTTGATACCAATATTGCCAAAGTTTGTGATATCTTGAAAATGGCCGATTTTGGTGCCCCTGGAGGTTTCCCCAAGGGCCTCGGAACTGGCCCCAGTGTGGCCAATATCCCCAAAATCATATCAGGATGTCATAATTCCACTAGTCTTCCAAAATGCTGAAGATTGATACCCATATTGCTAGTGTGGAGCAAAATTTTTAATTTTTAAACTGTCCATTTTGAGCCGGTTCCTGAAGGGTCAGTTCGAAGAAAACCGCGTTGTTGGCAATTTCTGGAACAGGTGTCACCATTAGTTTTGGTTCTGACATAATCCCTACATATAAATCTACCGAAATTATATGAATTGAGACTAAAAAAGTAACATTTTGTTGGACTTATAGAGCCAGAAAAGGAAGTTGTGGTCAAATTTACTGCATCTGACCCAGTGACCTACCGGCATAACTCCGGATAGGAGGACCACATCACAAGTCCCAACATGTATTCTGTATTCTGGGATCCGTACGAACAGATCAGTGATAAAACCAGGCCAATACGACAAAAAATGACGAAATAGCAGTGATTTGATTTTTTTTCTTTCACTCAGGCCGATACGGGTTAAACTTTTGATTGACCTGACTTGGGAAATTCGTAGTTTTTCCCAGGAAATTGAATTTATTTGCACAAGTAATGGAACATACACATCCTATTGACTTTTGTCAACAGCTTACAACATAAAAATACATATGTCATCACTTTGAATTTTGCGAAATTCGCGGGAAAAACCGTTGGGTGGTAAAATTGTATCCTGTAAAATCCCGGAAAAACTTTCACATTGTTTTTCACGCATTTCAAATATGTAATATCAAATGTCTGATGTAGTGATTGTTTCGGTGGTCGAATATGTCAATCAGTTTAGTCAAAATAGTTGCTCTAAAATCAGCATTACGATACTCTCCCATATACACTGTTCCAAGCGCAAACCCACGAGATGGTGGCCTTAACCACCAGAAATTTGTATGGCGAAAGGCATCTAAGGCGGGATTTCTCAAAAGCAGGAACTTTTCACGAGAAACTATTTGGTACCAGTTGTGTAGGAAGGTGTCCGCTACTACGCCTACCAAATATTTTTTCAATGAAGGTGCTTAATTTTGAGAAATCGAACCTTAGATGCCTTTCGCCTTACTGATTTCAGAAAGTTATCTCCTAGTGTGCCACTGTATGCACGCTCAAAGTGGGTGATTCATTTTGCAATTAACCCTTTCTTCTTATAACATGTTGGTCCTGAAAATAACCTAATTTCCTTTCACAATGCGCCTTTCTAGTCACTAAGAGCAACCAAACGGTGGTCCGAACATTGCATGGATTTTTTTCTTGAGTGCTGCTGCTGTTGGCGACGGCCTCTCGATGATCCGCTTTCTGCTGAGACTGCTGCTACCGACATCCTCGTTGCGACAATACGACGCAGCCCTCGTGTCTTGCAACAAAAAGACAACATTCGTGATCATTTTCCAAGGCTCTCATAGATGTGAAAAATTTATCCGCACTCATGTTTTGTTGCGATTAAAAATAAGCGGAGGAGTAGATTTTTTTATGAGCGGTACAATATTTATTTCAGAAATAGTTTACAAGATAGGCAACAAAATAATTTACTGTTCGGGACCATGTAGCAAAAAAATCAAATCAATTCTCATTACGTTTAATTGGAACTACGCTTTGGTCTGGCTATACACCATCGAGGAAACCGCCATTTTTCCTCCCACTTCGGAAGAATAATTGGATACTTCATCTTGACCAAATTGGTGAGCGTTGGGTTGGATCGAGCTGGGATATCTCCTACGCTCGGAGTCATTTTTCCGCCCAGTAGCCATGGCCATGGTCCAACTAGTGACTGGTTCAAAAGGACCGACGGTAGACATGGACACCACCGCCCGGTACTGTGGTGTTCAGTTCGCTGCTGTCCCGCCAGATGAGAGCAGGTAGGTATCGAGCGAAGTGCGGTGAGCTTCAAAGCCACAACAATGATGATGATAAATGGCAATTTCGTGCACCGGGTGCCTAATTGAGTCCTTCTTCTGGGCGAATCGGCAGTCAAAGTGTGAAAGGGAGCTAAACGGCAGTCGTAGAGAATGAATTGTGCCGAATTATTCACCTTGCGAGTTGTGACGTTGCTTCAGATGGGTTTGATCCCTGAAGCTGCATTTTTGAGATAAAATATGAGAGAGTGCTCTACGGTGTGACCTTTTTGAGCAGTTCAATTTTGATGATTTTGTAGGCACCTCCCGAAAATTGATGGCATCATGTAGGCACGTCACCGAGATCTAATTTAGTTTGGGTTGATTGATTCTCGTAAGGGTGCAATTCCTCCACCTGCGGCCAACACCTAGTACTCATACGTTTTTACATCCTGAAATTTGGTTTCCTGCTAACGGTGCTTAAAAAGACTCGACTATATCTGGTTTGATGCCTTAGCAAAAGTGATAAAATCAACCCAAAACTTTTAAAATGCGCACCATATCAACTACATCGCTGTAAATATTTACCGAGATAAATAATGGTTCTAATATTACAAACCTAATCACGAACAAAATCTGAACCAATTTCCGCAACCATCAACACGCACTTACAATCCCCTTACAACCCACGCTCACATTTGTGCTTAGGCGAGCGAGGGCGAGACTAAATCATGGCACTTAATTTTCATAATTTGCCGTTCGCTATTTCGTGATAGGAGATCATTTTATCTCGACCATCACCGGTACTCGCTCACTTGAGGCCTTTCACGAGCACACTTGTGACTTGAGTGGCCTCTTCTGAATCTACTTTAATGCTTATGAGGCAGCAACACACTTCCCCACACCCTCCGGCAAAGCTGCTTTCACTGGCACTCATTCCGCTCTTCAAGATTGAACGGATAGTGGTTCCGTTCCTACAAGTTGTTTCGCATTTATTTCACTCCCAGCGCCCCGGTCCGCATCCTCAACCTCAACCACTAAACCAACGATTTGACCAGGAAAAAGGGGTTGAGCACCGAGCAGAAACGGAACCAACCCGTAAGCAGAATGCGTTCAGGAATTCCAGTCATGTATTTCCCGGAACTCAACCATTTGAGAGGAGAAAAATTGCTCCAGCTCTAGTCGTGGCACACCCTTGGAAATAAGCATAAAGACAGACGTGATGTTTGTGTCAAATGGGCTAATTTCGGGCTAGGATTTCGGATTCTGCGGATTCAATCATTTACAATTGGGTATGAGCTCAACTTTTGTTTCAATTTAAGTGATCCGCAGGTAAATCTTTAATATGGTCGTTCATAGGTGTTAATACATTTTGTCTTATATAGGTTTCAGAAACTGCATTCTGTTAATTGTTACATTAACGTTCATCAGTTTAGTTATCAAAACTATGAACATTGAAATATCAATTTATGATAAACATCACGTCTACTGACTGTCTTTAATATTATTTCCAGTGGTGTTGTCGTTCTTGCGAGTTGCAAGAAGGACACTAGCCCTTGAGGGGCGTGCGATAAGGAAAAGTGCGCTCCATTGCTCGTTCGAATTTGCTTACTGTTTCTCGATAGTTGTAAAACACACCAAATTCGGAATGCAGAACAGCGCAGACGAATCCACGAGTGGGAGCTTTCCAGGGCATCTGCCTGTGGAATCGGGAGCAGGGGTGGAATAAAGTATTCCAATAAGCTGTTGCCGAGCTGTTTTACTCGAGCGGAAACATGACTCAGCAGCAACAAGATTTGTTTGACCAAATTGGTTGGATTGTTTTGCCGGATTTCATTTTGGGTTGCTGCATCAGCAGAGCAAACATATTTTCGGAACAATGAAGTTTGCACTGGAAGGAATGCACCTCTATCTGGAGTATGTTTATACGGAATTGATCTGATTTGATCTGAGTATTTGTATATTTGAATAAGAAGTATTATATCATGCTTATGAAGTATGTATATTAGCTGGAATGCATTGATTACACTTCCATTTTACCTTCCTCTATACACACCTCCATCTCCAGATCAGACTCATCACCCCGAGTCAATAAATTCATTTCACCACGGTTCACCATCAGATAGTCCATTCCTTCGCTCAAAAACGTCTTCGGCAGCAGCCATTTCTGAAATTCGCGAACCAGCATTCGACAACCTCGCACAACGTTACGTTCCGCATCGCTTATGGTCAGGTCCCCGTATACAGGCCTGGTCGTACTCGGAGCAATCAACCACAGCACAAATATGTCCTGCTCCGGATCTGATCCATCCTGGGCCGCTTCCCGCTCTTGACAAATGTCATTGAACATTTCTGGTGGTATGTCGTCGTCTTCCAGCATATCTGTTAGGTGAGTTTTGCATCCCATGACCATTACCGGGAGGTGCTTTTCGAAGGCTGCACAACTGGCCGACAGAATCGAATTGCGATGAGCAAGTCCAGTTTGGACGGGACGCAAATGGGTTCCTTTTCCACCGTACAGCAACAATCCCATACAAACTGGTTGGCCATACGGGAAGATGGACTCGCGGAAAGATAGCTGCGCTTTTTCGCCATCGTTCACAGACTTGATGTCGATGTTCTTGTGCTCACTTACTAAGTGATCGAGGAGGGTTGTTTCCGTCAGAACCGTAGGGCATAAAATGATGGGACATTTTGAGGAATTTCGAATTGATGAGTGCGACGCAGAAGTGTTTTGCATGACGCGTTTGATATGGCGACTTTGGTGCGATAGTTTAACACAGAAAGGCTACTAGATTGCGAAAGACTCAACATTTAGGAAGTATCGCGGTATCTGGATCCTATAGATTGGATCGTTGGTGAAGCAAGCTGATCGTAGAACGATTGCTAAACCCAAGATGAATACACCACTAGGTGTTCCAATCTGCCAAATTCACGATTCAGCCATCTTGGATTTTAGTATGGGAGAGCCAGCCGGTTTGTTTATGTTTTGCACCGAAAATGAATTTTTCACCCCCGCCTTCTTCTCGTCCATAAACTGAGCACATTGAAACACCTAGCTGTGTATTCATCTTGGCTAAACCCTACAATGGCATATGAAGTCATAAGAATCATGTTAGGTATGTTGATTCGACGGAAATGGACTGTAAATTCCTATATCGTTTGTTACTGCAAACGTTGGTGCTTTGTTAAAGAACTCGGTAAATTATCTAAATCCGTAAAACAGTAGTTTGTGCAACTAGCAGCAAAAAGATGAATTTTTCAGCACGATTCATTAATTTATATAGCTTACATCTAAACAGATAACACTGAATCAACAATTTGATGCCTCGAATGCGCCTCACGCTCGCCAAGTCGTTCTGTACCTGGTCAGCCCACCTCGCTCGCTACGCTCCACGCCACTTCGTACCTGCCGGATAGGAAATGAACACCTTCTTTGCAGGGTTGTTGTCCGTCATTCTTGCAACATGCCCTGCCCATCGCACCCTTCCGGCTTTAGATGCTGGGTTCGTCATGGAGTTGGGCGAGCTCGTGGTTCATCCCTCGCCGCCACACACCGTCTTCTGGCACACCACCAAAGATGGTCCTAAGTATCCGTCTCTCGAATACTCTGAGTTTTTCAGCACGAATTGTACGTTATTATCTTGGATCCTAGGCTAGGCTATTATGTTGAACGTCAAACTTAAAGGAAATGTCAAAGATGCGGTTCCTTTTTTTATTCAAATAAACAATCTTTCGAATTCTGTATTGGAAAAAAATATGACAAGTTCAGGCAAACTAGCTTTATCGTTTGATGAAATAAAATCGAATATCAATTCTTCATTTTAGGAGCCAATTGTACAGTCTCAAAGAATCGTGTATGACTTACGTCCTTTAGGTAAAAACGTTATGTCTACCCGAGTAGACGAAAATAGCTCAATAATATCAAATGTTGATAAGATAGCAAAATGAGATATGGACATGATTGATATAAGAGATAAAAGATCAGACGATAATATCAAAATTTTGCACTAAAATATCATCAGAAGATCAAGTTATGCTATTTGTAATAAGTGATCAATATCATGTGCCATTGGTTTGTTCTTATCCATAGCATATCGTGATATTTAAATGATATTTCGGTGCAAATTTTTGATATTGTTGCCTGTTCTTTTATCTCTTATATCAATCAAGTCCATATCATGTTTTGTTATTCTGTTCATGGCTTCTGCCCGGGTAATGTTTGTCATGCTTAATGTTGTACATTTTACCAAGTTAGTTAGAGTTAGTTAGAGTTTCTGCTAACAAATTTGACTTGCTTTAACGCGCAACGCTAATTTGGGTAATGAACCTATAACATCTTATTTATACCTCGCATCAGTCATGAAAATATTGGAGATAAGAGAACACAATACTTGACACAGAGAATACGCTGCTTCAATAGGTCTTGATTGACAGTCGACTATGCCCAGAACAGCTGGATAGCACCATATATCCAGTTTTCAACAACTATATCTTCATATAGCCTCCAAACTTCACCCATCAACATCCGCTAGAGCTATCTCCGCTGAAGCAAACATCTTACCATTTCACCACGTTCGCGCCGCCCTCCTTTCCTGGCTGAACTCTACTGCCATGGATCTAGGAGCAAAGGAGATTCATTTTTTTTTCTATTTTGATTGGCTACAGCTCTTCGGTGAACCTACGCCGAATGGAGTATCCGTCTCCACTGGACTCGATCCTGGGCCAATCGCTTCCAGTCGCCGTGAACATTGAGCGCCCTCAGGTCCTCTTCAACTGCAAAAAGCCATCGTGTACGCGGCCACTTCCGGGATCTCTACTAAATATTATCTTCGCTTGACGTGCTTCCGGCATATAAACAACGTGACCAGCCCACCGTAGTCTGCCGTGTTGAATGAGCTTAATAATATCCAGCCCTTTAAATTCCGACGTTGCAGCCATCCAAAAGTTTCATTATTTGAGAGCAGCTCTGAAAGGTGAAGCGGCTCAGCTCATTGAGTCCATTGCGATTTGCTCAGCGAATTACAACCTGGCTTGGCAAACATTGGTGGACTGGTACGCCAATGAATACCTGTTAAAGAAACGGCATCTCCAAGCACTGCTCGAAATCAACTCGGTTAAAAGGGAAACTGCTGCATCTCTACATGCACTGGTGGATGAATTCCAGCGTCACACCAAGATCCTGTGTCAACTAGGCGAACCAACGGAATCCTGGAGCACCATCCTGGAACATCTATTGTGCACAAAACTCCCTGACGACACGCTTAAAGCCTGGGAAGAGCACGCATCAACCTCTAGCAACCCGAACTACCACTGCTTGATCGAGTTTCTTCAGCGTCGTATGCGCGTTTTGGAGTCCATTCTGGTGAATCATCATCATCCCGCATCCGTTCCAAACGTGTCATCTCATTCTTCCAAAAGGGCTTCCAATTTCCGTGTATCATGTGCTTCTACTTTCAATTCCGCCTGCAAATGTCCAGCTTGCAATCAAGATCATCCGCTTATGAAATGTGCAAGGTTCAACCAATAGTCTCATTCCGAACGGCTGCGTTTCGTATCGAGCAAGCACCTGTGTCACAATTGCCTTAAAAGTGACCACATTGCTCGTAATTGCTCATCAACTTACAGCTGCAAGCATTGCCGTAAACGTCATCATACGATGCTGCATTCCGGTGACGTCTCTCGATCAGTAAACGATTCGCCTTCCACTCGCACGTCTATGTCGACGCAAGCCTTCCAGTCTGCTGCTTCTTCCGTCGCGGAATCAATTCCCCGATCATCCGTCGTAGATGTTGAAGAATTTCCTAGAGTCGTTGTCAGTGCCTCTGCTCCACAATCTCGAGAAGACGTTTTTCTGCTGACGGTACTGGTGAAGGTAGTCGATGCATACGGACAAGACCACATAGCGCGTGTACTGCTCGACAGTGCCTCCCAACCAAATCTCATTACGGATCGTCTGGCACGACGATTGCACTTGAAACGGACTCCTGTGAACGTGACAATTCAGGGAGCTGGAAATATCTCAAAGAAAGTGAAGGAATCGATCTTTGCTCGAATCAAATCGCGAAACGACAGCTTTGAATGCGGTGCGGACCTACTATTAATGGACACATTGACTTTAGATCGTCCAGCACAAGATGTATGCATCGAAGACTGGCAGATTCCTCAAAATTTGTCATTGGCCGATTCCATGTTCAATAAGAGCCAACAGATTGACATGATTCTGGGCGCAAAACACTACCACTCGTTCTTTCCAAGTACTGCTCGTTTTCAGTTGTCCGACAATCTTCCGACACTGGTAGACAGCGTTTTCGGTTGGGTAGTAACGGGATCAGCAAGCACGGGTCACCCTATTCAACGGCAATCTATTACTCCCAGTATCGTCGCTGTTTCTATGCCGACACTTGAGGAATGTATCGAACGTTTTTGGAAAACTGAAGAATTGACCGTTGTCAACAACTATTCGGTAGAGGAGCGCCACTGTGAGGATTTCTTCCAATCCACAACGTCTCGTGACGAGACAGGCCGCTACATTGTCCGGCTACCACGGAAACCCGATTTCGACGCGATGCTAAGTGAATCCAAAATCAGCGCTCTTCGTCGCTTCGAGCAACTCGAGCGGCGACTAGAACGGGACCAAAAGCTGAAGGAAGAATATCACGATTTCATGAGGCAGTACCTCTCCCTCGGCCATATGCGATTGGTCGAGTCGGACGATGGAAACCACTCCCACACATACTATCTTCCTCACCACCCCGTTATCAAGGAGGCAAGTACAACCACCAAAGTAAGGGTCGTATTCGACGGCTCTGCTCGTACTTCAACCGGCTTCTCCCTGAATGAAGCTCTCTGCGTGGGTCCGGTGGTCCAAGATGATCTTCTTGCCATCATTCTCCGGTTTCTGACTCATCCCGTAGCTCTGGTTGGTGACATAGCGAAGATGTACCGGCAGGTTGGCCTACACCCAGATGATTGTCCTTTGCAACGCATTCTCTTCCGGTTCACAAAAAACTCCCCAGTTCAAACCTATGTATCGCAAACCGTCACCTACGGTCTATCCCTTGGTCTATCCCCTTCCTCTTTTCTGGCGACGCGAGCACTCCAGCAAGTTGCATCGGATGAAGGTAATGACTATCCAGTTGCCGGCCAAGCACTTCGGAAAAACTTTTATGTAGATGATTTTATTGGAGGGGCGAAAACCATCGAGGAAGCTATCCACCTACGAGAAGAATTGGCGAACTTACTCTTGAAAGGTGGATTCATGCTGAGAAAGTGGACTAGCGCTTGGAATTCGATGGGAACCAGAGTTCGATACACTTCGTTTCGATTCCCCAATACAGCAACGTAATGAGCCTCCAACAAAGCGATCAATCCTCTCCGACATCTCTAGACCCTTCGATCCGCTCGGCTTAATTGCACCCATCGTAGTCAGAGCCAAAATCCTGATGCAGGAGCTATGGTCCCTCTCTTGCGACTGGGATGACCCACTGCCTCACATTATTCGACTAAAATGGGAAAAATTTCGACTTGAGCTTCCAAGAATTGCAACCTATCGAATTGATCGCTACGCCTTTCTCCCAGATGCGCAAATCGAGCTGCATACTTTTGCTGATGCGTCAACGTCTCAATACGGAGCATGCACATACGTCCGTTGCGAAAATACTCTGGGTACCGTATTTTCGGTAGCTCCACTAAAGAGACTGACAATAGCTCGCCTGGAACTGTGTGCTTGTGTTCTGGCAGCTCATCTACATCATCGCATCAAACAAGCAATCCACATCAATGTATCTCCATCGTATTTCTGGTCCGACTCTGCCGTTTGTTTGTATTGGATTCGAGCACCACTTGCAACACTTCACCCATGGAAGCAAATGGAACCATATATCCGGCTCCGAGAACCCTGCGGATCTAGTTTCACGCGGAATGTCAGTGGAAGATTTCCTGCAAAGTGAAGATTGGAAGCATGGCCCTTCATGGCTAGCACACCAATAGTCATCCTGGCCAATTTCAAACCTACCTGCCGTATCGGAGGACATTCTGGAAACCAAAAGCGTTGTTGCATCCATTCAAACAATGACCAGCATCAACCCATGGTTTCTTCGGTGGTCGTCCTATACTCGACTACTCCACACTGTAGGATATTGCCTCCGTTTCGTAACAAGAACACGTTCAAAGGCCAGAACCCAGTCAATTGCACCCCTCACGGGAATCGAACTCGACGCGCAGTCACTCACCGTCCAGGAGCTTGTCAACGCTAATGCCCTTCTAACCAGGCTTGCCCAGCAAGATGTCTTCGGGGATGAGATCAAGGACCTGCAGCGAGGAAATACCGTAATGAAGAAATCGCCAATACGTCGAATGTGTCCATTCATCGATCCGGAAGGAATACTACCAGTAGGAGGCCGATTGAACCTGTCTCAGCTTCCATACCAGTCCAAACACCCTGCCCTCCTCCCAAAAAATCATCCATTCACCAGGCTAATCGGAGAACACTATCATCGGAAGCTACTTCACGGCGGCGGGCGTCTTCTGTTGTCGTCGATTCGTGAGGAATACTGGCCACTGAACGGTCGTCGTTTGATCCATAGTATCGTACGTAATTGTTTCCGGTGTATACGCCATCGCCCGCAGCCCGCTCACCAGCAGATAGGTCAGCTACCAGCAGCGAGGGTTTTACCAAGTCATCCCTTCTCCAACACAGGCGTGGATTATGCTGGTCCTCTATACATGAATCACATCCATAAACGAGCAGCCCCGGCATATTTATATGTTTCGCAACAAAGGCTGTCCACCTAGAGTTAGTTGGGGACCTCTCCACCCAGGGGTTCATTGCAGCTTTACGCCGATTCATTGCAAGACGTGGAATCCCAGCCCACATTTATTCGGACAACGGAAAAAACTTTGAGGGAGCAAAACGAGAGCTAAACGTAGCATAGAATCCAACTCAACCTATAACACTCGTCAGTCGAAGTTCAACCTGCATGTGCAAAGCCCGTGGAAGTTTAAATAAAGATTTCATTGCATCCCAGTGTGTTAAGCTAAACCACATAGTCCTAGTTAATATTCTAAGAAGAAAAATAAACGTAGTGTAGTGCTGAACAATCTTTTGTGTGCTTTGATTGCCTAGTCCGTGCCTCGTTGCCGTCGTTGCCCCCGTTGTCGCTGTTGATGTTGCTGCTGCTGGTGTAGTGAAGCTTATTATCCGTTGCTGGTACCGTACACGGTGGAGCTGCGTGGAAGAAAACTCAAACATAATTAGAAAGATCGAAGACACAACGTAGGACGCATTATTGGTAAGCGCCAACACTTCGTTTTGCTGGTATTGATCGTGAGTCCAATCCTCGCTGTCTCCCTCTTAAAAGGCACAAAAGCCTCTTCCACGGCACGGCGATCAATCCCGATAATATCGATATTGTCCGCAAATCCCATCACCCTGCTTTAATCCATCTAAGGTAACAAATGACGTCGATATTTCATCCGCAACCCTTACACTTGATTTTGATCAGTCCAACGTTATACTGGGTCAGCAGGGACAGCAGGGACAGCATGGACCATGTCCAAGGGCTTGACGACCCCTCCCCAGCTGTCTGCGAGTCAGGGAGAACTGCCTAGGGCGTGGTGGGATTTAGCAGTGGGCTCTGCTAAAATCCCTCCCAAAAAACCACAAGTGCCCGTAAGCGGACTCTATCAAAGCGACTGTGTGCCGCTTCAAAAGCACAAGCCCAGGGAGTGCCAATTGGCATGTGGAGTGTCCCTACTTCGGTAGGGTAGTGCGTGAGCTGCTTCGGCAGGGAGTGAGTGATCTGTTTGTGCTGAGGCAGGAGTGTCATAGCGCGTCACCGCTATTGTCACCTCGAAGCGCAGCAGAAGTCTGAGTATGGACTGCACATGCTGAGGTAGGAGTCGAGGTATCGACACCTCGAGGCATTGCAGTGGAGTGTTAGAGTGAGCACCCGAAAAAGGGTCACATGGAGCGAATGGTCTTTGGAGAAGCTGCTTCGGCGGCAGGGTAGCAGTGGGTTGTACCCACACACCTACAGTTGTGCACATGTGGTGCATGGGGAGTGTCCCTGCTTCGGCAGGGTAGCGTGTGGTCTGCTTCGGCAGTGGTGTGATTGATCTGCTCGTGCTGAGGCAGGAGTGTCGTAGCGTAATATATGTAGGCCCAGGCAGTTACCGCTATCGACACCTCGAAGCGCAGCAGAAGTCTGAGTATGGACTGCACATGCTGAGGTAGGAGTCGAGGTACCTTCTCGACACCTCGAGGCATGGCAGTGGAGTGTTAGAGTGAGCACCCGAAAAAGGGTCACATGGAGCGAATGGTCTTTGGAGAAGCTGCTTCGGCGGCAGGGTAGCAGTGGGTTGTACCCACACACCTACAGTTGTGCACATGTGGTGCATGGGGAGTGTCCCTGCTTCGGCAGGGTAGCGTGTGGTCTGCTTCGGCAGTGGTGTGATTGATCTGCTCGTGCTGAGGCAGGAGTGTCGTAGCGTAATATCTGTAGGCCCAGGCAGTTACCGCTATTGACACCTCGAGGCATGGCAGCGGAGCGCCCGGGAGAGCATCCAAGTTAGACTCAAATGGAGTGAATGGTGTGCGAGCACCCAAGTCAGTCTCGCGTGGGACGAGTGCCTGTGTGAGCGATAATGAGCGAGTACGCTTAGTACTGCCGTCCCCCCAGAAGTAGTACTGCGAGGTAGTTCCTGGGGGAAACGATGATGGAGCCCAAGGGAGTTTAGTCGGTATTACCGGTATGGTCGAGTCCGACACTCCAGTACACTTCCGTGTGGTAGTTTGGCAACTACAATGGCAAGTCCAACGTTATACGAATCAGCCGTATCAGTTTCGCCGGAAAACCATGTTCAAGCATAATTTGCCATAATTCATTCCGTTTCACTGAATCATACGCCGCCTTGGAATCAATAAACAGATGATGTGTCTGCAAGTTGTACTCCCGGGATGTATCAAGGATTTGTCTCAGGGTAAACATTTGATCCGTCGTTGATCGGCCCTCACGAAAACCTGCTTGGTATTCGCAGACGAAGGACTCTTCAAGCGGTCTCAATCTGTTGAACAGAATACGGGACATAATTTTGTACACCGAATTAAGGAGGGTTATTCCTCGGTAATTGGCGCACTCCAAACTCCACCCAGCAAAAACAAGATCGTATATAATAGCGAATAAGTGTACAAAGTGGAGGCCATATACGTACACTTTGCATGCAGTCAAATGGAGAAATGCGCCTATATCGCCTCCACCTTATACACTTATTCGCTAGAATATGCGAGTTTGTGTTGGCTAGGCAGTTGCTTTCTTAAAGATAGGGGAATAGAGGCCGCCCTCGTCTTCCCATATTTTCTAATAAAGCTGCTCACTGCCATGTTTGAGAAGTTCAGCCGGGAGCTGGTCCTTCCCCGCAGCCTTATTGTTTTTCAGCTCTTTAACAGCTTTTTTAACCTCATCTAGTGTAGGTGACTCCACAGCTTGTCCATCGTCGCTAATATTTATTATGTTCATCGATGCACCGTCACTTTCACTATTCAAAAAAGTCTCGAAGTGTTGCTTCCACCTGGCAGTCACTTCGGTTTTATCACCAAATTCCCTTCTTGGTCGTTGCACATGACGGGAGATGGCGCTGTCTTTCTCCGCACGCCATTGACAGACTCATAGAACCTCCGCATATCATTATGTTCCCTTTTTTCCTGCGCCTCACTAATAACTTGTTCTTCATACTCTTTTTTCTTCCTGCGGTGGGTTCGTTTTTCGGCTGCTCTTGCTTCCTTGTACCGATCTCTATTCGTTCGCAACGTTCTTCTCGTCCGTCACTCTCTGACACTCCTCATCGAACCAACCCGTCCTGGGTCCGTACATCGATAACATCCGAGAAATGGCGCCCATCCACCAAAACATGGTCTATCTGGTTGCAAGTTTCACCATTTGGGTGTCTCCAGGTGTGCTTTCGGATATTCTTTCGTGCAAAGTAGGTGCTACTGATGGCCATCCCTCTGGCAGCAGCGAAATTTACTAGCCGTAGGCCGTTGTCATTGGTAGCGGAGTGAAGGCTCTCCCTACCAATTATGGGACGGAAAAGTCCTCTCTACCGACCTGAGCGTTAGCATCTCCGATAACAATTTTCACGTCATGCTTTGGGCACTCTCCATAGGCTTTATCAAGACATTCATAAAACGTGTCCTTCACGTCGTCGGATTTATCGTTTGTCGGTGCGTAAACGTTGATTAGGCAGTAATTGAAGAATTTGCCCCGTATCCTCAACACACAGATTCGTTCGCTAATGGGTTTCCACCGGTTATACTTGAATGCAGTGTTGGTCGTGGGGTCCACGGCTCGGAATTCACGTTCTCCGGATCTGGGCCATCGGACTTCTTAAATAGCGGCCACGTTCACTCCAACCTTCTGTAGTTCACGAGCAAGAAGGCTCACTCGTCCAGGTTCATTTAGGGTCCTGACATTCCAGGTACCGAGTTTCCAATCATAGTCCTTATTTCGTTGCCGGGTCGGTTCCAAAATAATGTTCTCGTTTTCTTCTATCTTCATTTTTCGTGGTATTTGAGAGACTTCAATAAACTACCTTACCGGGGTCGCGTTACCTACATCGCGCTGGTGGGGCTGCCACCTTAGGTATAGCTGACGCGATACAGCATTTCGTTAATCAACCGCTGGGTACCAGGTAGACGGTTTTTGAACCGCACTAGAAGGAAGATCCAAAGACAGTGTCTAGACAATTCATTTCAGTGACATGGACTTATTTGCTAAAAACTTTTTACAAAAGTTTTTTGCGATTAAGGGTTCTGATGAACATGAAACGATTGCATGATTCGATAACAGATCACTGCTCTACAAACAAAGGGTAGGACATGAAAGCAAAATTACAAAAATGTCATGAAATTTTATTTATATACATTTTATTTACTTACATACATGTCACGCTAGCTCCCACGCCGCCGAATTTAGATTAGTGTCTTATTAAACAATGTTGTAAGATCATTCAAACATTTCAGGTTTATCAAAAATCACGAATTGTAAATAACTTTTGGAAAAAGGTACAGTTCTTTGCATTGGAACTAATTTCCCATAGCACCGAAATGACATTAATCAACTCTTCCTGAAAATGAGTAAAAAAAATCCGGTCACGAGAGATAAAAGTGTCATGTTTAAACAATTTAGTGGTCGTAGAGCGTCTGACTCTGTGCAACTGATAATGGCGATGTCACGAGGCACTACATTTTAGATATTGGGATTGCTTCTCAATTCGATTCAACGTATCTTTTATCCATTGGAAATTGCAAATCTTTCTCGAAAACCAACTTGATTACCGACCAAATCCAATTGGAGACCTGGACACTTCAGCTAGTAGAAATTTATTTTTATTGGCTTTCGATCACCGATAAAAACCCGACCCAACACTTTACTGCGAAGGAGGAGAAGCTCCTCAGTCAAGTGTTTTCTTTTTATTTTATTTTTTCTTAGGGTTAAACGAACCAGCTTCCAATTCCATCTCAAGGTTTCAAAAGCACAAATCTCAACTCAATAACAATATCGAATCTTCGGTAGGAGTATTTTAGCTTTACCTTGTCGCAGCTCGCATGTAATAAAAACATTTACCATGTTTCACCCCCCCGATTGATTTAGATGTGCACCCTTGACAACGTGACGCGTGGGTCCACAAATCCATTTTGAGACCGTTGTTAGATTTCGTAACAACGGCCTTAAAACGGATTCTTATACACCTACGTCCTACACACACAAGAGAAGCCGAACCCCCGCACTTTGTGCCAAATTGCAACTCCTTCACCAGAGGGAAAACGCTGGCTTGTGGGGGTGGAATGGCTGTAAATTTTCCCTTTGTTTGTTTTCCGGATCCGAATGCGAGTGTCGTCGGTCCATTTTGCCGGCTGGTGTGACTTTTCGGAATCTTAAGAAACGATATCGCAACGCGGTCGGCTGCTCCAAAGCTGTTTGTTATTGGGCCACACATGCTGGCTGGGTGGTGCCAAGAAATTTTAGTGGCAACCAACGAGCACAGCAGCGGTGAACGGAGAGAAGAAAAAAATCGAAATCGTTTGATGGCCGTTTTTCAGTCATTTCGGGCGAAGCCAGAGGGAAGTACTTTTTAACGATTGAATTCCCTTAAGAGGCTCGTAAATTTTTTAATGCTTCCACCGAAGGGACATGGGGACGCGATGGGTGGAAAACAGACGGAGATAAAATATACTGTCCTCGGCTGGTTAAATTGGCAGCTGATGGTCAATTTTTAGCCGGGGACCGTTTTTACTGGGTTTTATATTTATGGGCCCTCTGTTGAGAGGGGACTTTAATGGTTCGGTACAATTGATCTCAAGCTTTCTCCTGTTTTCAGTGCTACTCTGTACCATTCTTAAGCATTTATATAGTGCTTGAAAAAAATAGTTTTCGTTTGGATTAAATTATGTTTGGAAGTAGAGTTAAAACCTAACAATAATTTTAAAAAGATATAACGTTTGTATGCGGAAATCCATTTTTCCGGGTTTTGCCAAACATATATTAACTCTTAAACTCTTATGAAGTTTTTGGAATCCTAGAATCACGGATTGCAGAAGAATTTCATTTTGAAGTTCAGAAAAATGTCTAATGTTAACTCTAATCTCAAGAAAACAAGAAATTATTTCTCTCTGATGTTTGGAAAAACTTTCCAAGAATTTTCGGAAGAATTTCCCTTTGAAAGTGATTGAAATTTCAAAGACATTTCTCTATAGGAGTTAAGGAATTCTAAGGAACTTTCCGAAGGAATTTCCCTTTAAGAAATTCGAAGGAATTTCCTTTTCGGAAACATAAAGAAATTTCTTTTTCGGAAATTTGAAGGAATTTCCCTTCGGAAATTTGAAGGAATTTCCCTTCGGAAATTCAAAGGAATTTCCCTTCGGAAGTTCAAAAGAATTTCCCTTCGGAAATTCGAACGAATTTCCCTTCAGAAATTCAAAGGAATTTCCCTTCGGAAATTCAAAGGAATTTCCCTTCGGAAATTGAAAGGAATTTCGGAAATTTGAAGGAATTTCCCTTCGGAAATTCGAAGGAATTTCCTTTCAGAAATTCAAAAGAATTTCCCTTCGGAAATTCGAAGGAATTTCCCTTCGGAATTTCCTTTTCGAAAATTCGAAAGAATTTTCTTTTCGGAAAATTTGAAGAATTTCCTTTTCGGAAATTCGAAAGAATTTCCTTTTCGGAAATTCGAAAGAATTTCCTTTTCGGAAATTCGAAAGAATTTCCTTTTCGGAAATTCGAAAGAATTTCCTTTTCGGAAATTCGAAAGAATTTCCTTTTCGGAAATTCGAAAGAATTTTCGAAAGGTTTTCGAAAGGTTTTTTTCAAATTCGAATAAAAATCGTTATAAGAAATTCGAAAGAATTTCTCTTTTAGAAATTCGAAAAAAAAATCCCTTGGAAATTTAAAAAAATCTCCTTTGAAATTTTGAAAGAATTTCCCTTTTGAAAATTCGATACAATTTCCCTTTTGGAAATTCGAAAAAAAAATCCTTTTGGAAATATCCTTCTGGAAATACGAAGGAATTTACTTTTTGGAAATATGAAAGGAAATACCTTTTGGATATTTGAGAGAATTCCCGTTTTGGAATTTTGAAAGAATTTCTCTTTTTTAAATTCGAAAGAGACAAGAGTTTGGATCGAATATCGGTATCACGAACTAGAGCGCGTTTTTACGATCAAAGTTACGGTTTGTTTTTAGAGTACATGCACTACAGTGTAAAAACCACTAGTTGTGCAACTGATAGAGAAGAGACTTTAAAGCATTGGAATAGTGGAGTTTTTATGAGTTGTGCCGTTAAGAGCTGGAAATACCGGGGTTGAGTTCGTGCTTTGAGACTGACAACAACGTCAACAGCGAAGCTTACCCATTCGTGTATCTTGTACCGTAATTCGGCTAGCATAGCAGCAAGATTGCATACAACTTCGCTTGCAAGCTAAGCTTGCCGTAGCTAGCTGAGATCTAAGCTCTGCAGACAAACAAAACTGCTCTAAAGTTTCGAGCAGTACATACTGTTAGGCGTGCGGAGGGAGTAGAGTGAAGATAGTATAATCTCACAAAAAATTGTCTGGACCTTTGAACGTGTTGGGCAATTAAAGTATAAAGGTTAAAACGTTCCTATCACAGCTGGACCTTTAACGCTTGGTTGTGTTAGTATTAGGGAAAAGCGTAGTCGTCAACCACTTCGGTGGAGACGCAGGGCTGATCAACTGGACCTTTGCCACCTGGAGTGTCAGCAACGATCTGTTGACCATCCATGTCGATAGGGGATAATACATAACAAACCGTGTATCGTGACCGTATGGCCACAGTTTCTCCAGGAACAGGGTACCCCCCAGTGGGAGACCCTCCGTACGATAATGACTCACAGCAACAAAGTCAAAATGCGCGTACAGTGCCAATCTGGATGGACCGCCGAGACATACATGGACAGCGGAGCTACTTACAACTGTCGACCCGCGAAGAGGGAAGAATTCTTCCCACCCCATTTATCGTAGGAAAATCCATCGAACAAGCGTGTGGCTGTGCAATTGAATCTGCAAGGACGGAAGAAAGAGGAACAAAGTACGTGCTGACGGTTAGGAGTATGCAACAGACGAAACGCCTGCTAAAGATGGATAAGTTAGTTGATGGAACCGAAGTAATCGTAGTACCGCACCCTAGTCTAAATAAAAGTCGATGTGTAGTAAGCTGCCGGGAAGTTATTCAAATGACCGAACCGGAGCTGCTAGTGGAACTGAAAGAGCAAGGTGTCGTAGAAGTTAGACGAATTACAAGACAGGATGAACGTGATAGACAAAACAGAGTGAACACTCCAACACTCATTCTTACCATAGGAGGATCCGTAGCGCCCAAACATATTATGTTTGGCCCTTAAGGGTTCCAACAAGATTGTACTATCCGAGTCCGATGTTATGCTACAATTGCTGCACGTATGGACACACCAAAGCAAAATGTTCGAAACCAACTGCCTGTAGAAATTATTCTGGGACGCGTCAAGGAGAACTGGAGAATTGTGATCAGGAACAATTTAGTAGAAATTGCAAAGGACGGCATCAGCCTGTTAGCCGCAAATGTGCTGAATATGTCAAGGAGGAAAAATCATCAAAATAAAGGTGGACACAGGAATCTCGTTCGCCGAAGCCAGGAAAGAATACGAAAAGCAACACAGTCAAAGAACATATGCAGCTGTTTGCGGAGTACAAGAAAGGTTGGAACGTACAAGAAAAGACGCAGAAGTGGAAATGTTAAGAGCGGAAATAAGCCAATTGAGAGAAGCAGCGAAGGAGGACGAGAAAACCAAAGAAATACTACGACTACGACGTGAAGTAGAACAAATGAAAACCATGCTATTGGAGTTTCAAAAAATGAAAAGTGAACTACTAGAAATTAAAAAGAAGAAAGCAGCAGCAAAACAACAAATCGAAATATCTGAATCTGAAGAAGATGCCCTCATGAATGACCCGGAACCAGAAAACCCAATTGGAGAAATAAGCGAAACACAAACCCTTGACAGCAGAGGGAACATGGAGGAAGAAAACGCACTAAGGAAACGACGGAAGCAAGAAAAAACCAAACAAATATCAACGGTAACAGCTATACGATCTCGGAGTTCGTCCAGGATCAGGAGCATTGGATCACAACAGGACAATGACGAAGTTGCCATCGGAGGAGACCCAAGAGTGAGAAGAGGAAGATCTTCCAAGCAACAACATGTCTAGGTACTTAGAAGCAACCAGCAGAGGAAACACAGGATTTGAACTAGGCAACGATAATGGACAAGATTACCGGATACAACCTGATCAAGCAAGGGAAGAAATAGTTATTAATGATGTGAATTCAACTCTAAATGAATCCAACCAGATGCCAACAACAAACTCCAACGCCGAAGGTTGGTCGAGGCAGCGCGAAGAGAAAGTAGCCTCCTCACTTTTCTTAGGAGAAGAGAACGCTTCTAGGGACGAGGGCGAGGAAGTTACAGTCCAACCTGTGCTCTGTCAGTCGCCTAGACGTTCTGCCAACCACACGGTAAACATAAACAAGCAGGCCCTATTGATATCATGGAACATACAAGGCCTAAACACCAGTAGAGCTGAATTAAACTTGCTCATAACAGACAAAGAACCAGCGATCATATGCCTCCAGGAGACAATGTGCTCCAGCCAACACCCACCTAATATAAGAGGATATAACATTTATCACCGTCAACGAGAAGGAGGACGTCGAGCAGCCGGAGGTGTACTGACAGCGGTAAGAATGAGTATCGACTCTGAGATGATCGAAACGGAAACCAGTATGGAAGCAATAATAGTAAAGGTAGGCCCTCCACTCAATGTCTGTATTGTCAATGTATATTTGCCACCCAGAGAAGAAATTACCAGAGATAAGCTTTTGGACCTGGTCGCCCTTTCCCAAGCACAATGCTTTTTGTAGGAGATTTGAACGCACATCATAGCCTTTGGGGTTCCAAGGACACATCACCTCGCGGAAGAACCATTGTAGAATTCATAGAACATGGTGGCTTGGAAGTCTTGAACACAGGAGAAGCCACACATATAAATCGCTCCAATGGAACACTCTCATGTATAGATGTTGCTTGCTGTACTACAGATCTGGCGGGACAGTTAGAGTGGGTAGTAGAAGAAGATTCACATGGAAGTGATCATTTCCCTACAATGATAGCTTTTCCCGGTGAGATGAGACAATCAAAAACAAGGCCAAAATGGAAAATAGAGGATGCTGACTGGGAGGCTTACAACGCTACGGTGAGATTTGCATACATAAGTGATCCTCAAGATCAAATTCGAGAGATTACACAGGCTATATTGAAAGCAGCAGACGTAAGCATACCTAAAACGAAAGGATACAAGGGGAAACGACGCACTCCTTGGTGGAACAACGAAGTTGCCGCAGCCATAAAGAGTCGAAGGAAAGCACTACGTAAGCTGAAGTCGCAGAGCACCGATTGTAGTAATAAAGAAGAAAGGGCTAGGGTGTTTAGAGAAACCAGTGAAGTGTCTCGTAATATAGTGAATAGCGCGAAGAAGAAAAGTTGGGAAGCATTTGCAGGAAGCTTCACATCTCAGACCCCAGTTAAAGAAATGTGGAAGAAATATCGTCTTATTGAGGGAAAAAGAAAAAGTGGAGTTATTAGTGCTATAGTGTATAAAGGTGAAACAGCTAAGGCTGATAAGGACATCGCCAATTGCCTAGCAGACTCTTTTGAAGAAATCTCTAGCAACGAATCCTACAATGTGGACTTCGCGTCGTGGAAGGAAACTCTAGAGGCGGAAAAATTAACATTCAATGAAAATACAAACGCAGCATACAACCAGGACTATACGTACTACGAACTTGAAGAAGCCCTTGAAGGCCTAAAGGGTTCTTCACCAGGAATGGACGGAATACACTACGCGATGATCACCAACCTGCCAACAGACTGTAAAATCCAGCTTCTAGAAGCATACAATCGCATATGGAGACAGGGTATCTTCCCATCTGAGTGGACACGTTCTATGGTAGTGCCAATCTATAAAGGAAAAGGCCTGAACTCAAACCCCCAGAACTATCGTCCAATATATCTAAATTCATGCATATGCAAAGTGATGGAACGCATGATTAATAATCGATTGACCCATGTACTAGAGACGGAAGAACTTATCGGCGAGAATCAATACGCATTCAGGAAGGGAAAAACGACAGCAGACCACCTTGCTTCCCTAGAGGAGACCATCGATGAGGCGTTGAGTAAGCACCATTACGCGCAAGTAGTTTTCATGGATGTTACCAAAGCATATGATACAACGTGGAGACGCCTTATACTTCAACGGCTTAAGGAATGGAATGTTGATGGCGCTATGCTGAGATTTTTAACAAAGATGCTAGAAAAAAGGACATTCCGAGTTCTGAAAAATGGGACGTTATTCGACGAAAAACAATGGAGACAGGATTATGCCAGGGGTCTGTGCTTAGTGTGACTTTGTTCCTTATAGCCATCGATACAATATCACAGTTCCTGCCACGTAACGTAAAGTGTTTAATCTACGCAGATGATGTTATCCTCATTGCCACAGGAGAAAATATAGGAATTACGCAAGCATGCTTACAGGCAGCTCTAACAGAAATTGAGGAGTGGCAGAGAAAGACTGGCTATAAAGTATCTGCTGAGAAAAGTGCAACAGTAATTTTTCGACGCGCTCGATCCCGCAAACCCAAGATACCCAACCCACTTCAGCTGAACGAGAACAGTATTCCACTGAAAACAAGTCATAAATGCTTGGGAGTGACATTCGACTGCTACATGAAGTTTCGGAAACACGCAGAAGAAGTGAAAGCTGTATGCCAGCAACGAATCAATTTCATTAGAAGCATAACTTCAAGAACATGGGGAGGAGACAGAAATACCCTAATTAAAATCTACCGGGCAACAGTATTGGAAAAAATTTTGTATGCTGCTCCAATATTATCTAGAATGGACAACGAGGGAATTAAGTTATTGGAAACAACTCACAATGCGGGATTAAGAGCATTAGTGGGCGCTTTTCGAACCAGCCCAGTTACCAGCCTACAAGTGGAAACCGGAATTCCAAGCTTGAAAACACTCCTAGCACAACGAACGGCGATCTATGTAGCACGCAAACGAGGAATCAGTAGGCCAATCGATGGTGAAGTTGATGAATCATGCAGAAATCTCATTAGTGACGAGGAAGATAGTTCTGGCGAAGAATGGGGAATAGTACCTAGCAGGAAGGATACTGCGACAATAAGAGGAACTAAGGTCATCGAAGAATTGCAGTTAACATTGCCACCCATAATGACCTTTATTCACCCACACATTGCACCTTGGGAAAGAAAGTCTGTCAAAACGGACAGGTGCCTGTACACCTTAAGTAAAAAAAGGAGCGCAACCAATAGAACTGCGGCGAAAATTCTGCAAAATGAAAAATACAAAATACAGAATACACTCAGCAATATATACAGACGGCTCGAAGAAAGACGAAAGATGTGGTTTCAGTGTAGTAAGCAAGGATCTGATAATACGCAAACGCATAAACGATAGAAGTATCATTTTTACTGCGGAAAGCTTGGCTGCCAAAGAAACGTTATCCTGGGTGGCAAGTCAAGAGCGTGTTGGGGCCTACATTATTTGTACTGACTCCATGAGTGTGCTGACTACGTTAGAGAAGAGACGAATCAACAGTAAGTGGAAGGATGATGTGATTAACATAAGTAACAAAATCAAACTCAAAGGAACCGAAGTTGTACTCTGCTGGGTACCAAGTCACATTGGAATAGCAGGAAACGAGAAGGCAGATGAGGAAGCAAAGAGAGCACTCGAGATTGAACGGATAGGAAGCAACGTGATGGATATTAATGAAGCTAGAACAATAATAAAAACCAGTGCAACTATAAGTGGCAAGCAGAATGAACATTTACCAGGGACAACAAGCTAAGGGAAGTCAAGCAAGGAGTCGTACAGGCAAAAGTGAAAACCAGATAATAAAGAGTGATTTTAGCTAGGCTTAAAATAGGACACACGTTACTAACGCATAAATATTTGTTGGACAAAGAGGATCCACCTTTATGTAGAATTTGCAACAACTTGTTAACGGTGAAGCATATTTTTGTGAACTGTTTGGAATTAGGCCGTAAACGACAGGAAATTGGTTTACCAGATAATTTAAAAGAAGCACTAGCCGATGATGAAGAAGCAGCAGGAAAAGTTATAGAATTTTTGAAGGAGATAAACTTACTAAACGAAATATGAATGATACATAATGAAAGTTCCAATGGACCTGAATAACAAGTTAAAAGGTCCTAAAAAAAAAAAAAAAAAAAAAAAATCGATAGAATTTCCCTTTTCGGAAAATTCGTCTGTAGAGTTGAAAAAAAAATTTGTGGAAATTCTAAAGAATTTCCATTTCGAAATTGGAAAAAAAGAAATCTTAAAAAAATCGAAAATTTTTCTCTGGAAATGCGAAAGAATTACCTTCTGCACCGTTGTCTAAAAAATAGCGCGCGTGTACAACGTAGGCGTTACCCCGTTATGAATGACCCAGTGCCATGCTGATCTTAACCTCCTTCTCGTACGCTAAGCTAGTTTAATGCAGCGTCGATTGATAAAAAAATACCTTCATAATTTATACACTTCGCGTATAGAATCGTCATTAAAACCTCAAGTGCAGCAGCAAATAGCTGCAGCGCACATTTCATATTTCCAATTAGCTGCAATTGAAACAACTCCATAAAGAAATAAGTAACCCATTTTTCTTTATCCTGCTGCCGGTGAACAACTGATGCAACACGGTCGGGAAGAAAGCATATTGTCCTTAATGTGCTTTGAAGTGTGCCCCGGCAAATGAACTCCTCCCCGATTTAGTCGTTTGCCACGTCGAGGACGCCACGCCACAATCCGGTGGAATTAAAATGCTTCTTTTGCTTATTGCCTCTCGTGCCAGTCGCTCCGGCACCTAAAGGTACTGGTTCCATAGAATCCCATCATTTGCTCGGTTGAGTCGGTTTTACCTTTCGCAGCGAACGAGCATCCACCCTGGAAAAAGGGCCTTCATACTCGGGCAAAACTTTCTCCTTAATGAATTCTTTTAATGGATTTATATTCATGTACTTTTTATGCTTATGAATTTGGCTGCCGCTTGCATCTCATCCCATCCCGCAGGCACCGTTATCTTCATATTTTCCAGAAAAGTGAATGAAAAAGGCATTCGTTAGCCGTCATACCTTTTTTCCAGACAACGAGCAAAGTTTGGTGCAGTAAAACTGTGTCTGCTTCCGTGACAGTCGACGGCTGCTAGCTGCGTCTCGCCAACCCACTACCGCACCGGTATGAAGATGCTCGAGCTGCTACCCCGCTGTCAGTGACGACGAGTCGAGTTCAGCTGAAATGTTCATTAATTTCCACCATCCAGCAGCAACGCCCGAGCAGTGCGAAATAACTGACCGCCTAACAATTTTCCCATAAATTATGATAAGTACGCAAAGCCCAAAAATAAATGGAACGTTTTATTGCCAATATTCTGAACCAATCGCATTACAACAACGCAAGGGAAGAGCTGCTTCTTTATCCAGCATTAGTGGATGAATTGGTTCAGATCAGAGTTTGACTAACATTGGACAGTTCCCTTCGGATCGGGCCACAGCGAAGCACTCGTTGCAGCAGGAAACGCAGAGTGTGTTGTTGGTTGGTCAAAAGTTGGAGCAGTTTTCCTAATGAAAACTGAGAGCGCGTTCCCTCCAGCAGGTTTTCCACTATCGCACTGACGTTGCTCGCTGGACGGACGATTCTGCGGGAGAGGTGGATGTGGTCTGTCTCAAATGCCAAGATGTTACCCGGGCTAGAATAAGATGAAACTTAGTTTACAGTTCAGCAGCATGGGTAGGTGGGTCCAGAAGTGGGGAGGCGAAGAGGATTTTAATTTATTCAGTAGCACAATTTAACGTAAATAATGAATTACGGTTTCTGCGTTTTATCTTCTCTGAGGGCGGGTGGACGAGGTTTGTGGGATAGTGTTATAGAGTAAGCAGTGACTTGGGAGTAGACCTGTGCGCCGAAGTATTTGTGAACGGCGGCGGCGTAAGGCCATTTTAACACCGGCGGCGGCGGCGTCGTCGGCGTCACGCCGTGAGCAATGTTCGGCGGCGGCGGCGGCGGCGTGATACGGCGTGAAGAATTTTGAGCTGAGATAAAAATCACAAAAATTCTTTCGGGAATCTCTTCAGAAATTCTATTGGAAAATCTTCGGAAATTTTGTTTGTAAATTCCTTCATTTTTCTAATCATTGTTCAAGTGTTTTTTTTAATTGAAAATATGTTTAATACTAAAATAGCTTTAGAATTTTTTTCAAAAATTAGATTAGAAATTTTTTTTTCGAAAATTAGATTAGAAAATTCTCCAAATTCGAATTCTTTCCGAAACTATTCCTGCAGTAATTTTGTATGGTTCACTGAAGGAATTTTCTAAAGACTCCCTAGAATAATTTCTGAAAATACTATAAATGCCTTTCCGGAGAGTTTTCTGAAGAAATCCCTGGATGAATGTCCAAATTAATTTACTGGTGGCTTTTCTAAAGAGATTTTCGAAGAAGTTGGATGAATTGCCGACCCAATTGGAATAACCGAAAAAGAGCCTGAAAGGATTTTCGAACAGGATTTTTAAATGAGTGTCTGAAAGAATATTCGAATTACAAAGGAATTTTAAATGGATTTTCCAAACAGCTATTGGAATTTACATAGAAATTTTTATTTTCTCCAGGAATTTCTTAAACATTCGGACAGTAGTAAAACAAATTCAGTTTTGACTCTAGAAGCAAAACTACATGCCAAGAAAAATTCTCAAAATATCGTGATTGAGGATATTCGAATATTCCTTGGGAACTTACTGAAGGAGTTCCTTCGAAAATTTATGTTTTTTTTAAATACCTTAAATAATTCTTTAAGAAATTCATTCAGGAATTTATTCGGTAAGTCATCAAGAAACCCCTTTTAGTATACCTTCAAAAATTCCATCAGGAATTCGATCGGGAATTTCTCCAGAAATTCCTTTAAAAAACATCCACAAATGAAACCAATTTTTCTGGAGATTCTTCAAAAACTCTCGTAATATTATTTCTGACAATTCCATCACGAATTCCTTCAGAAATTCTTTTTGGAATACCTTTAAAAATTTCTACCCATGTAGATGGGTACACTTCCCCACAGCTGTAATGGATGTGACGCGCCCTTCCTCAAAAAAGCCATCTCTTCAAAAGCACAAAAAAGATTGCGAATCTATTTATTAGTCTGTTGGATTTCACTGTTGAAAGAAGATTCTCTCTATCCCGCGGGCTTCGCGCAAGTGTCTCTGCTTATGGGCCCACCACCTCCGTTTTTTTACCTTCATACAGCATTGCATTGTACAAGTAGGACATGTCCCACGCATGAAAATACCTGGGTAGGACAGTCGAAGCATTGTCCTACCCATGATTATGGTAAGAACATACCATATGGATAAATAAAAGATCTAATACTGTCAATACTATTTCAATTTCTAGATTTATATAAATATCATTTAAACGTTTCAAAGTTAATCAGAGGTTTGAGAGTTTTTCAGAGGTTGAACTGACAACCGTAGAGGTTTCCAGAGATTGTAAAGGAAAAATCTTTTCCCAAAGGCTTCTCAGAGTCTATGAGGAATCTTTCCGGTACAAAAAATGCTCAATGATGCATTGAAATTTTCCAAGATGTCTAATAGTATCTAATATCTGAAACTCAGAAACTCAGTTTCAGACATAGTAATTAATTTCCACTCCGGGTGGCTTAATACCCGGCATATAGGCAATTAACTTTGAATGTACTGAGTATCTAATAGTTTCTAATAGTATCTGCACTCCCATAACATAGTTGAAAACTTGCTGGAAGTACGTAATAATTCCTGCAAATTCAGGGAGATACATACAATTTCTGAAATTTTATAAGAACTGTCAGGTGGACTGTGAATTAACCCTCTAATGCCCAAGACCGCCTTTAGACGGGGTATTTTGATTATTTTTAGTAATTTTCCATTGACTAAATTTCGAAAAGTGTTTGATATTGATCAATAATATAAACTTCAACGCATGTTAAAATGTGGTTTAAAGGCATTGGTCAAAGTTCTACACATTTATAAAAAATATTGAAAATTGATTAATATTTTGTTCGAAGTGTGAAATTGATAGAATCGCGAATTATTTTTTTTAATGCCCAAACCGTGTTTAGATCCATTTTAGAAAGCAAAATAGTGATTTTGAGCGAAAACAAAAATTTGGGTTGTAGAGGGTTAATTAAAAGTTCAATATCTAAACAGGAATATAGCTTAGCTTATCTTGGCTAAGACTGACTGTACCTTCTCTATGGTTGTTTCTCCGTGACTGGTTAGAACTGGTGTAAATTTCGTTACGATCCAAATGAATAAAGGTTGATATTTACTACCTACGGATTCATTGTTGCTATTAGAGACCGAGAAAACTTCTACATCCCTACAATACCAAGGGCTCCTTTCTATAAGGATCAGATCTACAAGGATATGACAAAATAAGTGAAGAAATATGCGAATATGTAGCAGTTTATGATGATTGTAGCACATCTCGATGTCTGTTAGCAGGCCTATGAGAAGAAGAATTTTGAAAGTTTATTGGAATCCGGATTGGAATAGGATTTACACAAATATACCTACGTTTGTAAGAAATCTTAGAAGTTAGAAAGACAAAAATCTAAAATTCAGAGTAACATTGTTCTTGAGATTTCTGAAAACCCGAAAATAGTACTAAACGCCCTTAAACGCCCTACGCCCTAAAACGCCCTAAATTTTAGTGAAATTTCTGAAGATTTCTAAAGGTTCGAATTCCTAGAGGTTAATGATAATTGCTTGAACTTATCCAATATGTTACAAAATTTAAAGCCATCATAGTGAGTTTTATAACTTATCTGCAGATGTCCGAAAAAAAAACTATTGAAATCCGAGAGCATCTTCAGAAAGTCGCTGAAATTCCATAAAAGTATTCTATAGATTTGATGATCCAATTTTTGTCCTACCCACGTCTAGGAACGTGGCCGCGCCTCTGATTGTACTTAATTGAATTCGACTGTAATATTGATGGAGCCGTATGCAGAGCAAGACTCAAGTCAGGATGGTGGATAACTACATACATACATACACACCAACTTTTAAAAATTTCTACAAAATTCCTTCTAACATTATTTTAACAATTCCACTGGAATTTTTCCAGGTAAGACATTCCATTACCTTGGAAATTCATCTAGTAGTTCTTTAGGAATTTCCTCCGCCATTTCCTTCCAAAATTCTAGGATGAATTTTCGGATATCTCCGTACGAGTTCTTATAGAGATTTCCAAAAGAACTCCTGAAGGAATTACCGATAGCTTAAATTTCTTAAAGAATTTCTTAGGACATTCCTCCAAGAATTCCTTCGGAATTTTCTTCAGGGATTACTTCAGAAAATCTTCCAGACGGACATAAATTCAGAAATTCCTCAATACTCTAAGAATTTTCTTCAGGTATTCCTTCAAAACTTCCTCCAGGACTTCCTTTGGACATTATTTCAGGAAAACCAAGAAATTTCTTTGGGAATTGTTTATCGAAATAAATCGAAACCGTTATTTTAAGAACAATTCTGGCTATTTAAGTACAAGGAGAGTGAAGAAAATGTTCAATTTGGTGGGTGACGTACCACATCGTGCTCCAGCTTCAGAAGCCATGTTACCATTATTGCATCTGTAGCCAAGAAAGAGCCCTCCTTAGCCGTGCGGTAAGACGAGCGGCTACAAAGCAAGACCATGCTGAGGGTGGCTGGGTTCGATTCCCGGTGCCGGTTTAGGCAATTTTCGGATTGGAAATTGTCTCGAATTCCCTGGGCATAAAAGTATCATCGTGTTAGCCCAATGATATACGAATGCAGAAATGGTAACTTGGCTTAGAAACCTCACAGTTAATAACTGTGGAAGTGATTAATGAACACTGGGTCGTATGAATAAAGTGGTAAGTTTGGGTTTACTACATTTTGAGTAGTAAACGTCACTTGTGGGACATGATCGTATCAATAAAGTACATGCAGTACTATAGAAAGTACTTTAGTACACTACGCATTTCGAACATACTACAAACAACTGTTTCGGTATGAATAAAAGAAGAGTTTACTACTGATTTCTTGTAGTCTGCTCAAGACGTTGCTACTCATGTTTAAAATGCAAATTATTCATCAGAATCGAAGCATATCGGTTTTGTTCTTGAAAGTAGAAGTCTAATTTTAGAAAATCTGGTAATCTGGTAATCTGGTAATATCAACGCACTCTCTGACCATAGCCTATCTGCGTTGTATTTAAATACCGCTGAGCGATACGTCTACTGGGCAACACGTCCGGTGTGCACTGCACTAAGATCTCCTTAGATGCAACCGGACCGAGATCTTACTTAAGGCTCCGAAGGGTCCCGTTTCGCTGTGATATGTTGCCATAAAATAGTAATTTATGCACTTGCTTTTCTAATCTACGGGAATATTTAAATTTACTAATGATATTGATTATTCACGATGTATCTAAATATGTGGCAAGTCAATTCATTCGCCGATCAGATTAGAACGAGCTCAGTGCAATTAAAATATAAACGCAATACTTATCTGCAATCCACAGAGGATGTTGGGATTGTCCTTGAAGTAATCTCGTTGTGAACACAGACTTCCTGGATTGACGGTGGTTGTAGGTAGTATTAGTTATGAATACCACTGCTGATACCGGAACTATGTGATTTTCTTGAAGTCTTGAAGTCTTCTTCATCATTGGTCGTCTGGAAAGAGGTAGATAAAAGAGTTGGGCCGCTTTCACTCGCCAGCCCGCAAAACATTAGTAAGTAATTAATCTTACTACAAAGACAAAAATACAGTTCTTATAACTCTACCTTATTAATGGTTATCACACATGCATATCTGCTATTTAACCTAACTAAAAACGTATCCTCAATACTTAATAAAATAAAACGATAACTGTATATTGTTTCTATTATTGTCCATATATACCTACTATTCAATCTAGGATTCCAAATCGGATAATTAATTCATTTCTCAACCAAAAGATAATCCTCAACGCTTTGGCTGTCAATAGTCCTCACAATATGAACCCTGAAGTTTATAACTTGTTCAATCCTACATCCGTCTATATTAAAACTCAATCCTAACTGCCCCGAAACCGCCCTCAACACATAGCCGCCCCGAGCACAGCCACTACATGCGACCCACAGGACCCCAATCAAGGACGGCCCACACTATATACCATTACAACGCAGAGCCTACACCCTCTCCTGGGCTGTGTGACGCTGAAAACATGCTCCTAACATTTGATGCCTAAAAAAACCAAAATAATTAAAATAATTACACTAAATCTTACATTCTGAGCGATCCCGGCTGACATCCGCGTTAAACAATGTGTTCCATGAGTGCTGATCACTCATAATAATGCACCGAATCGGGGAAAAATGCAATGTAACGCAGAGTTTAAAGCCTCTCTTGCGCTAAGTAATGCTGAAAACCTAACTTTTAGAAATTTGATTCGTAGAAACAAATTACCTATACTGAAATTGTTGCGTGGCAAAATAAATTATACTATTAGCTAATTTAGTTAAACCCTGACTACCCCACATTATACTGGCCCGTTTGGAGTCATCCAGTGGCACTTGGTCTTAACATTCGTTTTCTTTTTAAATTCTACAACATTTCATCACGCGCTTACCCCCCATATTAGTCATATGTACAACGAATGCTTGACTATTACTATACTAAGTATAGTAAAAGACCGGAAGTAATCATGGGGCCAGCCACCACCAAGTAGAAGTCTAATTTTAGAAAAACAAACAAAATAGACATGTCTTTTGTTGATTAGCTGCATAAAAATGATGAAATCATCATCGTCATCATGGGGTCTCTTTTGTTTTGACCTGAGGTCTCAGGTTTTGACGTTTCTGCATGTAGTAAATGGTAGTAAACTGTAGCAAAGGCTAAGTTCGAATGTAGCATATGCCATAAGTTCGAATTTTTTTCATTCATATCAAACATGTAGTTTTCTCTGTGGACTTTATTTTTGAGTAGATACTACAAGCGTTGAGTTTTGCTACTTTTTATTCATACGACCCACTAAGCTGCGGGCGGCTCTGTCCCAGTGTGGGGATATAATGCCAATCAGAAGAAGAAGCCAAGAAGATATTGCATGATCTAACAATTAACGCGCCAATGCGGGTTAAAGTGGCAGAAATAAAAGCAAACAAATCTGCTAAAGGTATAATAGCTATTTATTTAATGCCTGATAGGTTGCCTTGGTTCGGCAGACGCAAACGCTCTGCATACTGTGATTTTTGTGTTGGCCAATCATCAGCGTGAAGTACGAAATTCGGCGGCGTGGAGCCAACCGGCGTACGGCGCGCCGCCGACACCTTGACCGGCGTCGGCGTACGTCAATAAGGATCGGCGGCGGCGGCGTGGCGCGGCGGCGCACAGGTCTACTTGGGAGGTATAAGGAAAAACTGACAAAACTAAAGTTGAAGTGTTTTTCTATTGATGGAACATATATCTTCTCGTATTGTCTATTTTTTTTGAAAAAAAATATAAAATATCACAATTATTTATCGACTATCATACTCATAAAAGCAGTTTCTAATCTGAATTCATATATTTTATGAGGGGGTGGCTGGATTTTGAACAGATAAATCACCTTTTTGCCTTTCTCGTATACTAAGTATACGGTAAAGGCTATATGATCGCTCCAAAAACAAACTTTTTATAGAAGGCCCGGAGACCCATAGTGTTATATACCAATCGACTCAGTTCGACGAATTGAGGTGATGTCTGTGTGTGTGTGTGTGTGTGTGTGTGTGTGTGTGTGTGTGTGTGTGTGTGTGTGTGTGTGTGTGTGTGTGTGTGCGTGTGCGCAAAACTACTCCAAACATGTCACTCATTTTCGGGCACTTATCCTCAACCGATTTGCTCGCAACAAGTAGCATTCGACGCAGAATCCTGTCCCATTGTTTCCTATTTGAAATTGGCCAGATCGAACTATGGGATCGAGAGTTATGGCCAAAATACAAATTCATACGAAAAAATCGCATAAAAAATGTCACTCATTTTTCGGACACTTATCCTCAACCGATTTGCTCGCAACAAGTTGCATTCGACGCAGAATCCTATCCCATTGTTTCCTATTTGAAATTGGCCAGATCGGACTATGGGATCAAAAGTTATGGCCAAAACACAAAATCATACGAAAAAATCGTGTAAAAAATATCACTCATTTTTCGGGCACTTATCCTCAACCGATTTGCTCACAACAAGTTGCATTCGACGTAGAATCCTGTCCCGTTGTTTTCTATTGAAAATTGGCCATATCGGACTATGGGATCGGAAATTATGGCCAAAATACAAATTCATACAAAAAAATCGCGTAAAAAATGTCACTCATTTTTCGGACATTTATCCTCAACCGATTTGCTCGCAACAAGTTGCATTCGACGCAGAATCCTGTCCCATTATTTCCTATTTGAAATTGGCCAGATCGGACTATGGGATCGAGAGTTATGGCCAAAATACAAATTCATACGAAAATATTGCGTAAGAAATGTCACTCATTTTTCAGGCACTTATTCTCAACCGATTTGCTCGCAACAAATTGCATTCGACGCAGAATCCTTTCCCATTGTTTCCTATTGAAAATTGGACAGGTCGGACTATAAGATCGGAAGTTATGACCAAAATACCTTTTTTTCATAAAAATCACAAAAAATGTCACCTATTTTTCGGACACCTAACCTTAATCGATTCACACGCAACAAGTTGCATGCGACGCAGAATCCCGTTCCCATTGTTTCCTATTGAAAATTGGCTAGATCGGACTATGCAATCGGAAGTTATGGCCGAAACACCATTTTAGCCTCTTTATACGAAAAGGCTGTATGTTCGCTCCAAAAACCAAACTTTTACAGAAGGCCTGAGACCCCCATAGTGTTATATATCAATCGATTCAGCTCGACGAACTGAGATGATGTCTCTGTCTCTCCCACTTCATACGGGAGTTTGGCAAAAAGACGGTCATGAGATTTATATCATAACAAATATTGCCCTCCGCTCGCGTGATGGGAATGATATTTACGTTTTCTTTTTGTGTAGTCGGAGCTTCAGTTCAACTCACATCCAAAAGTGATATCCTTAAAATATATGACTGGGTGAAATAAAACAGGGTTATGTACGTCAAAAAGATTGGAAAAGGAAACAAAAATGTCGAAATTCTTATTAGCATATTGTAGATCAAGCTGAAAACCGAACCGCGAAATCGCATTTTCTCGCATTTCCGGATGTTGCAACTGCATCGCGAGTAGTGCGCAACTGTGCCATAGTCGGGCACCACTCGCGATACAGTTGCGACATCCGGAAATGGGACAAAATATGATTTTCGGTTTTCAACTGGATCTACAATATCTTTGCCATAAATAATCTGATTTTCATAGAACGGACAAAGAAATTTGTCTTTTTTACTCCTAGCCACTAGCTCATCTTTTTTCAAGCACACACATTTTACGAAGGTCGAGAAAGGCACCATCACCGCTAGGTGGATTAATCTGGGTTTTTTTTATTAAAATATTAATTTCCTTCGATGTAGTGATGTTCAAAAAAATAGAAATAAAATAGTAAACGAAAGATGAATTAAAAAATCATAACAAACTCTTCGGAAAATTATCGAAAGTTCGTATGATTACTGCGATTCTTTAGTACTGTCATCAATCGTTTTGCCATACTCTCTACACAGTTTCCTTAGGAATCAATAGTTACAAGCTGTTTGAACCATAAATCTTCCCACTTATTTTGCGGGAAATTATGTGAATTTTGTTTTCTAGAATAGCCCAGGGATGTTCAAAAGTGTTTAAACTAGACTTGTGCGCCGTCGCGCCACGCCGAGGCCGCCGACGAATTTCATAAAATTTGGTCAACAAAAACCCCCCTGCCAATAGAACAAAACCTGCCAAAGCCGTCATTCCACCTACTTCTTCTTCTCTGCTTCATTGACATCACATGACAATAATTAGAATTTATTCTCATTTCCGATAAAGTTTACAAATCGAAATCATTGGATGACAACTTTGTTGATTTCTAGCTAAATTAGTGTGAAAAACGTTGTAAGAAAATGCCTTTGCAAGGCCATCTTGGCCACCAAATCGTTTGCTATACAACAGCCAAACACAAACCAATTTCTTTCTTAAAAATCCAACTGACTTTTAATGTTTTAGAAAATGTGGAAATGGTTCTTCAGGAATTTAAGGATTTGATTAAGAACACCTCCGGAATTTTTGCAAAAACTCCTTACGCTCTGAAATTGTTTCAGAATTACTTGAAAAATTTATTGAGATATTCAGCAAAACTATTTTTTAAATTCCACATAAACTTTTTTTGAAAATACTTTAAATTCCAGAATTTCTTCAACAGCTTTTTCAGGATATTTTTCGAGAATTCAATACCAAATTTTCAAAACGACTGATCTGCTTTTATAAACAAAGATTCAAACGTCGATTTGACGAGCCTGGTAACACTCACACGTAAACCACGAACACTAACAGAAAGTAGAAGCCTTCACCTACGTGTTGATGGTGTTGGTTTGAGTGGGAGTGCCATCAGATTCGTCGAATCGACGTCTGAATCTTTGTTTACAAAAGCAGATAAGTCGTTTGGAAAATTTGGTATTGAATTACTTCAGTACGTTCATTCGGATATCCACAAATTACATCAAAAATTCATTCAAGAATCCAAATCATTCCTTAAAAATGTGATATAATTAATACGAATAGCAATATTTGTAACCAGTGATAACTTTGCACTTTCAATAATATGCTCTATCTATATATAAGTTAAATAGAATGCGGCACGCATTCATAAAAAAATATAATTTATTCCGAAATTGAATTACACTTCACACTACAGACTAACGATTACAGACTAACTTGATTTTCCCTAGCTGCACTGATTTTATTAACTATTTCTGATATGTCAGCAATAAGCTCTCCACCTGGTTATTGTCCTCCTCGATCGGATGATCGGTTCGATCGATGATGTGTGTCAGCAGTTTGTGCGTTGGCCAAAGTGCACTTCATCGCTGCGTATGCTCGTTCGTCCTATGTACTATGTTGTTGCCGGGTCGCTGTTGCTACCCGCGTGTTGGCATCGGTGTTGTTGCAGAGTTCTGATGCTTAACTCCTCCTAACGTCTCCCCCCTTAAGTGTCGGACGTCCTCGTTCGACTTCTCCTGAACTTCTAGATCCTGAAGCCTTGGGAATGGGATGAACTTTAAAGGTATTGGCTTTCCTTCTTTTGGTAACGTTTCTTGACTGGAAGCCTCGATCGTAACATCTTCTGCCTCAAACTTTGCTTTTTTGCTGTGCCACCGCTTGCTGTATCTGTGGAGATAAACTACGATCAAAAGAAAAATGGTTATGGAGGCAATCGTGACTCCTCCGATCACTTGTGATTTGGATAGTTGCATTCGGATCCTTGCGATTTCTTCCAGGTTTTCTAGGTTTACTTGATGAATATCTTCCATATCGGGGAGTTGTTTGTTCAACTCTATGTTTTGTCCAAAAATTGGTGTAGAAAACTCTGCACTCGCTAAGGTTTGGAAATTTTGTAAAAATGTTTGGTTGAGGATTTTTACAGTACAATTTTCCGTTTCGATAATTGTAGGGGCTGCTATGATTCGGTTGTCTCCGCAAGAGTCTGATACGTGAACTCTCGCTCTGCTATCTAGTAGAATTGTGCCTGGGATAATTTCTTTGACCATTATTTGGTTGGTATCTTTGGACATGTTGCACTTTGCTGCTTGATTAGTTAGTATGTTGAAGACGCATCCGTCTTTCAATTTTTGGCTGTTATCGCATAACACACACTTCTCGTTCTGTTTGTAGATGGAATTCTTGAACTTGGCTACGTATTGGGTTTCCAAGTTGATTCTGCTTCCGTTGATGTTGGTCGCCTCTAGTTGGATGAGCTCATATTCCTGACTTTCTACTACTGGCAATTTGATTATGAAAATGATATGGTCGTCTTTAAGAGTTGAAATGCACCTAACAAATTCAAAGATTTCATCATCGAAATGTAGTTCTATTCCCTGATTTTTGAAAAAAGTTATTATGTACTCTTTGTCTGAAGGTGTTAAAATGTTTTTGTTCAGTAGATTTGATCTGGAAAATATTATTTGCTCTTCTATGTCCTCTAGTATTTTAATAAGTATGTCTAAGTTTAAAATCAAGTTAATTTCTTCTACGTGTTTACCAAAGTTTTTACTATCCTTACTAATTTGTTTAGTTATTTTAGCAATTATAATTGACACTTTGTTAATTGTTTTCTGTAAGGAATTATTAATTTTTATCTGCCTATCCTGATTGTTCATTATGCGGTTTTCGGTTGACTCAATTTTTCCAAGGTTATGTTCAGGTCGAGATCATCGTGGTCTGGATTTCCAGCTACGAATTTAATGACGGTTCCTAATGCATTTACTAATCCTCTCCTATGTCGTTTAGGGTACAAGCTGCTCAATTTATTTTTCGCGATTTTCAGTTTATATAAAAAAGTCTCAGTTAAATGATCTGTAAGGTTTAATTCAGTACTAACATTTTCTATGTATGCTAAGTTTGCTCCTATCTCATCGAGATCTACCTTATGAATGACTCTATGGTAACCTGTTCTGATTCTAACTTTTTGCAGTTTTACCGTGATTAGACCATTGTGGTTGCTTATATCTTGGTATATTGTTGCATGGACGATTGATATTAACCTGGAATAAGAAATTTATCGTTTTAGTGATTTATTGTTTTACTCGGTTTTTATGAATTTTAATGTCGTTTGTATCCTTGAAAGTTAAATCGTTATTGCTTTGGATTGTTACCAGTTTGAAAGGGTCTTTATCTTTGGTTAACCTTTGGGAGATTTTAACGTATTGCTGTTCGCCGGGCTCTAAAGTTTTAGGGTTTTCGTTATTTTTATGTTGTTCTTCGTATTTAGCTTTCCTTTTGAGTAATTCAACTTTAACTGCCGAGTGCAGGTTCTTAAATTTTTCCGAAATTTCCTCCATGTTTATCAATCGCGATTCGTTGAAAATCAAATTACGTGGTTGTTTTTAGTAGCTTGGTGAAAAGAATTATTATAAATGTCTACGGCGATGTTGATTAATTCTGTTGTGTTTAAATTTTGGAATTTATTCTTGTTTGTCCGAAAATTTCGATGAGAGTCGAATGGAATCGTTCAACTATTCCGTTAGAGTTAGAACTACTTGCAAAATGAATTTCGATCCCGAGATCGTTCAAAATCCAATAAAATCGATTGACCTGAAAGCTGGCTCCTGGTCACTTACTATGGTTTTGGTCTTCCGAAATGTCGGATGTGTTCCGTTATGGCTTTTGATATCTACTATTGTTCTGGACTGTAGTGGGATTGCATTCGCAAATTTGGAAAATGAATCAACTATAGTAAGCCACATGTGCCTTTTGAGAAAAAATATGTCAACGTGAATTCGATCGAAAGGGTTATCTCCAAAAGTGCTTTTTCGAATTAATTTAGGTGGTCTTCTGTCATATTTGGCTTTTTTACAAGTTTCGCAAGTTTCGCAAAAAATTTTGATCTTTCGATCGAGCTGTGGAAAAAAGTATTTTTGTAAGATTTGATTTTTGTTCTCCTTCTGTCCTCGGTGTCCATAGTTGTGAGTTTCTCTCACTATCTCGTCCTGTTCGGTTTCCATTCTTACATCTTCGAGTAGGTTTTCTGAAATGAATATCTTGTAAACTTTGCTGGATGAAAAATGTTTTTTATAAGTTTCCTGAATCAATTGAGCTATAGAAATAGGGACTTTCAGACAACTGATCCCTCTAGGGTTAAGCACTTTTTTAAGAACTTCCACTATGTCTTCTTCGGTATACTGGTTGCGAACAATCGTATGTCTATGATATTTCGGAAATACTTCCTCGTGAGCAGTAATATCAGTATTTCCTATCTTAAATATCACTTGAGTTCGGAAAGTGTTCAGTGGTTTCTCTGTGTAACGAATGTAATAATCGTCGCTAGAGTCCGCTGAGTGTACAGTCATTCCATCGCTCTCTGTATCGTTGTCATTACCAGATTCCGAAGGTTCGGCTTCCATTGATGATTGTGAGTTAGCGTTTACTTCGTCGATTTTAATCCTTGATAAAGCGTCTGCCACCACATTCTGGATTCCGGGTTTGTATATCATTTCATAGTCAAATTCCTCTAATGCAAGTTTCCCTTTGATAATCCGTTGGTTTGCGTTAGTCATCGAAAAAGTTAACGGCTGATGATCAGTAAACAATTTAAATTTTCGCCCGTACAGATGCGGTCTGAAATGCTTAACCGCCCAGATGATTGCAAGGAATTCTTTCTCCGTTGTGGAGTATCTTTCCTCAGTTTGATTCAATGTTCTGGAAGCGTATGCAATGGGTCTATCTTTACCTGCTGGCCCTTGCGATAGTACTGCGCCTATTGCAAAATTGCTCGCATCAGTGGTCAATGTAAATTCTTTGTTGAAATCTGGATATGCTAACACAGGATCCAACGTTAAAATTTGTTTGCATTTTTCGAAACAGTCTTCAATTTCCTGTGAAATGTGAAAATCGGCATCTTTCCTGAGGAGTGCTGTAAGTGGCTTCACCAGTTTAGCGAAATCTTTTATAAATCGCCTATAGTAGCCAAGCGTTCCTAAGAATTGCCTCACCTCCTTTTCATTACAAGGTATTGGCCATTTTTTAATGATTTCAATTTTGTCATTATTTGGTTTCACACCCTCTTCCGAGACTGTATGACCAAGAAATTGCGTTTCTTTACGAAAGAACTCGCATTTGTCTAGTTGAATTTTAAGGCTAGCTTCTCTAAGCTTTTGCAATACTTGGGCCAAATGGTTCTTGTGCTCTTGAAGAGAACTCGAGAAGATTATTATATCGTCCATATAGACGAAGCAGCATTTCCCGATAAGGTCCCTTAGTATGCAATCCATGACACGTTGGAAGGTTGCCGGGGCGTTTTTCAACCCAAATGGCATGCGAGTAAACTCGTACTTTCCTCCGTTCACTGAAAATGCTGTTTTTTCAGTATCTTCTTCCGCCAGTTGAATTTGGTGGAAGCCTGAAACTAAATCAACAGTAGAAAAATAAGTAGCTCTCCCCAATTTATCCAAAATATCAGTTATTTCAGGAATAGGGTACTTATCGTTTATAGTTTTCTCATTGAGCTTCCGGTAGTCAATGACTAACCGAAACTTTTTCTGACCAGTTGCATCTGATTTTTTCGGAACTACCCACACGGGTGATGTGTAAGGTGAGATAGACTCTTTAACTATTCCGTCTCTAAGCATTTTCCTCACTTGGTTCTGAACTTCTTCCTCAAAAGCGTAAGGGTATTTGTAAGACTTTGTGTGCACTGGGATGCAATCGGTAGTGCGTATTTTATGTTTAATCTTATGCGTAAATGTCAACTTGTCTGATTCTGCATATAAAACTTCTTTGTATCGATCAATCACCATTTTTAAGGCCTTTTTCTCTTCCTCATTCATGTGATCATCACGAAAAGTGTAGTCGGTGGTATTAATTTGCTTTGGCAGCTCCAACAAATCAAAAGGGTCATTCTCTATTTCAGCACTGTTCACATTAATTTCGTGAGCACTCTGTGAGTTGTTTTGGATTGCCACGATAGCTTCATTTCCAACACTTCGATATAAGCCAGGTAGGATAGTGAACGAATTGCGGTTCAATTCATTTTCTATCAGAAAATCACCATCTCTTTTTGTTCGCAATGTAATATATTGAAACTCCTGTTCATTAATGTTAACCGTTTGATTGTCTGGGAACCTTTTCGACATTTGAAAAGTTTTCCTTCCAATTTTCAAAGTATTTTTGCGGATATCGATCTGGGCATTTAAATCCCTTAGTGATTCGTAACCGATCAATCCGTTAAAATATTTATGGAATTTAAAAACATAAAATTTTAATCTTTTATTGATCTGAAATGGGTCAAAGGAAGCGGATTTGTGTATAGTAGTATCACTGATGTTCGTTACTCGGATTCCTTTATCGCTTTTACAATTTTCAATGTTCATATGGTCAGGTAATTTTTGTTCGCACCAAAAATTTCATTTCCCCTTTGGATGTTTTTATTGAAATATAAGGAACGAAATTGTTATTCTTTACGTTTTTACCTCTGGCGGCTCTTCCACCAGAAAATTTAGCTCATCCACGAAGTACTCGTCGTCGTCAGAGTCGAGCACTGAACTATCTAGTTGCGGTGGGGTATCATGTTCCTTTTCGCGAGAATTGCTGTGTTGATATTCGTCAAGGGCATTGTCATGGTTATTGATCTCTGTCCTAGATTTCGCCGTTCTCATAGAGACGTCGTCATCTAGTGCAGCTTTGGGGTTTCTAAATTTTCCCGAGGAGTTAGATTTATTTGGATTGCTGTGCTTATTATGGAAATTCTGTGGGTTCGAAGGCATAGTTAGGGGTTGAGCTTGTTGGGATGGGCGTTTACCTTGCGGGTGCAGTGGACGCTCATGTGGTTTCCTATCAAATTTCTGCCGGTAGGCGGCATTTGAATACTCCCTTGTTATAGAATATGCTTCTTCCAGAGTCTCTGGACGATAGCTTCTAACATGCATTGAGAGTTGATCGCTCAGACCATCAATGTATCTTGTTAGGGTAATTAAACTTATCAGTTTATTAATGGCTCTGCCGGAATGTTTATATTCGTCGATAGAGGAAGCCGTTGCTTTTATAGAAGTATCAATTGCTTTGATAGAATTATAATATTCTACTATGGATTTACTGCCTTGTCGAATGTAAAAGAGTGATTGAATATGAGATGTTAAATCTCTTCTATCCCCGTAAGAATTCTGTAATATTTCCTTAATTTCCTCCCAACTGTTCGGATTGCCTGCTGCGATCAGCACTTCTTTGGCTTCTCCGACAATTTTACTTTTTACCGCACGTATGATCTGATCGTAAATCGGATCATTCTCATACTTCTCAAATAATTCGATTGTTTTTTCGGTGTCTTGGATCCAGGCTTGGGTTTCGCGTCTGTTTCCACTGAATGGAGAAAGGTTTTTAATAGGGTCGGGTGTTCTGAAAGCTAGAAATGGGTCGTCTGATTTTTGCTTTAGTTGATTAAATTGGGAAATAAGGAGGTTTTGATTCTCCGTTAGATTCTTAATGTGCTCCAGCAAACCTTGCGGATCGAGTTGTGTAGACGGAACGTTTTGTTCCTCTGCCATGACAATAAGTAATGATTGGAAAAAGTTCACTTGGAATACGATATTCGAGTGGTCGTATGTCTTCCACTTTTAAGATAGCTTTGCTTTTTCTTTAAATTCGTATGTACGGGTCGGCGTTTACTGCCTGCGTCCGTTTAGGTGAAATTAGATAAAATAAATTTGCTGAGCTCGATGTCCGCTCTCACTCAGAATTCAATCGCACTAATTTGTCACTTGTTTGAGTTATGCCCCGTTAGGCGTTGGGTACTATGCGTGAAATAACAAACAATTACACGAGGTTGATATGCGCTCACTCTCCGTAAATTACAATGTTGATAACACTTGAGACACTGTTTTGATATGCCGCGCTGGGCGTTTTATGATAATGATTTTAAACTTGTACTTACCAGATGATTCCTTTCATCGGGGAGCCTGTTAATCGTGTGTAGCGTCGGTGGGGTAGATTCCAAGGGCGGGAGTCGTCCTCCTGATGATCTCAAATTTCTGATGTGCGCTCAGAAATAGCTAACGCTGGGTCATCGGCGTCTTTCGTATACTCCGTTGGACTTAGGGCTTCTCCTCCGTTGTAGATTTGATGAACTGTAGTTATCCGATATTCGTTCTTCAAACACTTTTCACTAATCTAACCACTTGATTCCTTAAGACTGCGCCAGTTAAATAGAATGCGGCACGCATTCATAAAAAAATATAATTTATTCCGAAATTGAATTACACTTCACACTACAGACTAACGATTACAGACTAACTTGATTTTCCCTAGCTGCACTGATTTTATTAACTATTTCTGATATGTCAGCAATAAGCTCTCCACCTGGTTATTGTCCTCCTCGATCGGATGATCGGTTCGATCGATGATGTGTGTCAGCAGTTTGTGCGTTGGCCAAAGTGCACTTCATCGCTGCGTATGCTCGTTCGTCCTATGTACCATGTTGTTGCCGGGTCGCTGTTGCTACCCGCGTGTTGGCATCGGTGTTGTTGCAGAGTTCTGATGCTTAACTCCTCCTAACGTATATATAAAAATGAATTTCTGTCTGTCTGAACCTTATACACTCGGAAACTAATGAACCGATCGGCGTTTGTAAAATTATCAATTTTGTTGGGCAAGATGAAGTTGACGGGACAGCTAGTTTGTGAAAATTCTAGATATTCTTATCATTTTTCATGTAATATTTTTGTTCCATTGAAAACACATCAAGTAACGTTTTTGTTAGAACTAGAAGAATTTATGGTACAATTTTTGTTATTTTTACTATAAATGTAACATGTTTTATAACAACCCCTAATGTAAAAAATTAGTGTAGCAGAATAACAAGTTCTGATATAAATCTGTTATCATCTACTGGTCGGGTACTTAATAATGAATTGAATTGTTTCTGGAAAAGTTCCGTTGATATTTCATTAAATAATTTCTATAGAAATTTCCGGGTCGATTTTCATACGAATTTTCGGAGAGAAGTATACTGGAGGAACGTCGGGAAGAATTCCTGGAGGTACTTCCGGAGGAATTCCTGGAGGAACTTCCGGAGGAATTCCTGGAGGAACTTCCGGAGGAATTCCTGGAGGAACTTCCGGAGGAATTCCTGGAGGAACTTCCGGAGGAATTCCTGGAGGAACTTCCGGAGGAATTCCTGGAGGAACTTCGGAGGAATTCCTGGAGGAACTTCCGGAGGAATTCCTGGAGGAACTTCCGGAGGAATTCCTGGAGGAACTTCCGGAGGAATTCCTGGAGGAACTTCCGGAGGAATTCCTGGAGGAACTTCCGGAGGAATTCCTGGAGGAACTTCCGGAGGAATTCCTGGAGGAATTTCCGGAGGAATTCCTGGAGGAACTTCCGGAGGAATTCCTGGAGGAATTCGCAATTTTTTTTATGAATAAAATTAGCTGTCGCCGATCCACGCCGCCGCCGCTGGCTGAGAATGATCTTTTACGCCGCCGCCGATAATATTTCAATCGGCACAGTGGTCTAGGTGAGATTGGAGAAAATTTAGAATTTGTACAGAAAAAAAAACATATGAAATTGCACAGCACTTAATGTTTGTGGAACTGTAAGTGAGATAAGATGACAAACTGAGTCTTCGCCGCTTTGTTGCAGATCTTCCACCTGGTGAGGTACTCTGTCAGGACATCAAAACTTCGTTGGAATTTTGCAACTAGTGCTCCAACTACTGTACCCTTGCAGACGAGACAGCTTTTATCTGCGAGCAAGGATAGATCGCCACCTTTTGCAGGCTCTGTCATGTTGGAGTTGATCAGCAGGGGCCCAAGGGGGACGGCTGCGATGTTGTCGTGCGCATTGGAAGTCTCTTCGCTAATTGAGACCCGAAATATACACTCAAACTGATTGTTTAAGATTTTCACCAGGTAGCCTGGAAGCTTGTAAAGTGATAGTTTGCACACCAGATCTTGCCAAACATTGTTGAATGATTTTTCGCCATCGAGTAAGGTTTTAACGGAGATTTCAGAGAGTTATTCGTTCTGGCTGACGACGTTGGTACATCGGGTCAGTTAACGGTAGATCGACCACGTTGGAAACCAAACTGTTCCTCGAGAAACATATTGTCTGAACCGTAAAAATTTTCACTAAAGTTGGCCGTCGGAAAAGCCTTAACTTGGATAATCGTTAGAGAATGTTGATAGGTTGATAACTTTTGGGAGAGAAAGTATCCTTCCCAGGTTTCAGGATAGGGATGATTTCCACTGACTTCCAGGACGATGGGTAGTAGCGGAGACGAAGAGCTTGATTAAAGATCAGCGAATGGTCCTTGAAAAACTTAGCACTCATGTGTTGAATTTCGATTTTCAGATAGGCTGTCGAAGACTGGGGCCTCCATGTTTCCGATGTTTTATACAGGCCGTCAACAACTGAAATATTCAATTTCCTTCGAAAAATCTTCCAAACTCCTTCGAATCTGATGGATATTGTTCGCATACCCCTTAACAGCTGTTTCATGTAAACTGACGATGTGCTGCCCAAGATTGGGCAAACTGACAAAGTAACGACCTATTTCAGCAACAATCAGGATTTTCAGCTTTCAGTCACACGAAAAAGTTGATAATTGTAAATCATTGCCAACGTTTCGCTAATAATGCTAATGCCAACGTTTCGATCCGGAAGTTTGGATCTCCATCAGGGCTCGGAATTAATCAACTTGTCTAGACAGGCGGATCTGTGTGTTGACTTCCTCAGGTATGGTCGAATGTCGCTGGTAGTCGATGTTGTCGTTCACGCACCTGTGGAACCGACCCCAGTCGACTCGTTGATAGATTCGCTAGAATGCCGATGCCAAATTTCCGAGGAGCCTGCTTCCACTATCGCCGGATAGTGATCCGAGCTGAGCATCTGATAGACGACCCGCTACGACATGAGATCCTTCATGATGGTAGTAACAATTGACAATTGTAACATGGATACCGACCGACTCAGCCTAGCAGCTGTTTCGACTGCCACGACTGTTGCCCCAGGCTTGACGTTTGGCATTCAGGTCACCGGCAATGATGTACTGACTTTGCCTTTGCCACACCTTCCGACAAGCCAAGAGCTAGGACAGAATGTGACAACTCAATTGAGACTGCCTTGTTGCCAAGAGTAAAATCCTGGTCAAAATGAGTTTCATGATTCAACCATAGTAATCCGGATTTCGCATGAAGAGGTTGAATAGGGCACTGCACGGACTGCTTTATCTCTTTTTCGCTGCAAAGAAATTAGAAAACAACAAGGCCAGTAAACGTCAAATTTCATGAAGAAAGAAAGAGAAAGAGATTTTTCTGTGCAGTGCCCTATATCGATTTTGTTTTGTTTTTATCTCCTCGTTCTCCAGTGTAAAAATATGGCTACTATGGTGAAAAACGGCAAATTAGTCCGTCCAGAAAAACGACAAATTAGTCCGTCCACCTCATGAGATATAAATAAATTAAAGGGGTTAAGGGTAATTCATGTAGAAATAATTTATCTTGTCCTGTTCAGATACTTGGCAGTAACCTTTTAGGACATAGAAATGGAAATAAAGCTTTAAGATTAAAACAACAAAAATCCAAAACAAATCGCCACCCACCAAACGCGGAGTTTTTGCCGCCTTTTTGTTTTCGGCTGCCTTTTGTTGCACCAAAAGAAAATGTGTTTCTTTGCTAATTGTGGATCATTACATAAGATAAGCGGAATACAAATCGAAGGGATCGCTTCTCAAGGTGCATATCGAACTATTTACTGTGGTAGTTTAGTCAATCAGACTGTTCAAATTATTTATTTAATTTTTATTTAATTTAATTTATTTAAAAAATAGCTGTACGGATTTTAATCCTTTGATTCGAAATCCGTTCACGGTGGACGAATTTAGAGTCAGGAGTAGTTGATTTTATTCATTATTTTATTATGTTTTTCGTAGTTTTTAATGAGTAAATGTGAAACACTTCCAAAGTAGAAGCCTTCATGCTCCTATATCAATAAAAAACGTTTTATTTACATTCGATTCATATTTTCTAATGACTTTTTCATATACTAAGGTACTTAAGTGTACGGATTTCGATGCCCCACGGTAATTACAAAATTTACGCGCAATTAGCAATGTCAGCGTCATCGACTGGCAACAACGAAATCGGCTCAGGAGGAACGTTCTAATGTTATGGAAATTAAGCAAATGGTGTTTGCTTTCATTCGTTTTATAGTCTATGACAGGAATTAGACACGGACGGAAAAACCTGCTGTAACCCCACTCGAAGTGCGATTTGTACCTCATTATTTTCGAATAAACTCAGAGAGCAAATGTTTATGGGGTCCGCCTCATCAGCGATAAGGCGCTAGTTATCGAAACTCACCATACGGATAGTGGCTAGGTTCAAATTCCAATTGATCTAAAGAAAATGCAGACGGAAAGCTTTCGCAGCTTTTTCAAAACACAAAAATGCTAGCCACATTATGAAGAAATGCATAAAAGGTTATTTGGCTTAGGAACCACCCAGTATCTGTGGAAATGTGTTTCCTGTGTGTAGTTCCTTCGGGTTTGACAAATTTTTGTCCGTCTTTTTTTAACCGGCTTAGGTATATGTAACTTTCGATATATCAAAGTAAACACTTCAGTTTTTGTTTTTTCCCGCACACACAAGCTAAAAACTTACTTTAAGTATTAACTATGCACTGACCTCTTTTCTCGAATAAAATAAAACTACTAAGTAAAAGAAAAGCCAAAAACTTTGAACCGATACCCCACAAAGTCACCCACAATTGCCCTGCTATGTACCCTTCAAAGCTGTTCTGTGGTTTTTCACCGTAAACAAAATACAAAACTTTTCCTTTCAGCAAGCGCCTTCGGGCGTCCGATTTTACTCAATCCTCTACCCACCCGTACAACACGGTCGACGTACTGAACCGCACTGGAATGAATTTCCATTTCAATTCCCATCGCCAAACCGGCGTCCTCCTCTAAATCGAGCAAACTCAACAGAAATTGTTGCTCTGATGCACCTTTTTTCCGTTCTCTCCGCTAGCAACTTTCCTATTCAAACATTGTGGCGAAGGCGACGGGAGGGGCTAGGTCCATCGGAGGGGCCCACATTGAAGAAATTTTCCGAAACAAACTCCTATCGTCGTCGTCGTCATCGTCCTAGGAAGGCTGACCTCAACGAGTACAATCGATGAAAATTTCATATTTTCCAGCACCATTCATTGAATGTGGTCGCCCCAGAATCGAGAAGCAATTGATAAATACAAAAGTTTCTGCAATAATTCGAATTCATATTTATATTTGAAATGTTGTTTGCCTGGAAACTTGCTCCGAGGGTTCACTGGCCTAACCGTTTGTTCAGGGGGGTCATCAGCAGCAGGGCTTGCGATGTTTGGTATAAAAACTTGTTTCTACGAAGACGTTTGAACAACTCATATAAAAGTTTAGACAGAATGATTTATAAGAAATGTCTCTTCTGTAGGGCATAATCTTCATTATGAGAAACATCTGTATGCGAAGTGTTTGAAATCCCCATCAAGCAGGAAGCAGAATACCCACTTCGTGCTCCGTTTACTTGGACCTGGAAAAAGGTCAAACGAATAGGAAGAAGCAACTTTGGAAGGGATCTATCGAACACCAGTTGTAAAGCTCTCCCTCTTCGGGTTGAAGTGGATCAAAACATGAATTATGAGCTGGGAAATGGCCTTAACTTTACGAATGTATGTGAGTATGTCATTCTTTGGGCCGGTCGGCCGTACCAATTTTACACTTGACGAAATAAACCGGCTGCCATCAGGCAATAAATTCCAGAGGGTGAAGCGGGAAGACCGTCAGCAGCGTATAGGAATTCGACTGGCCTGGGCACATAGTAACTATGGGGGCAAGAATCGCTGCAAGGGCTGAGTCGGCAGCAGAGGGTTCCACTCGGGCAGGAAGGATGTTTTCCAGTCGATTTGCAAAAAGGGTACAAGGGCATTCAATTTCGGCATTTGCTGCCCGATTATTGGCGTTTTGGCAGTCTTGTTTCCCCGTTGGGGGTTTGCTTTATTAGGTGCACAATTAGGGTATTAGGGTGATGGATGTAGCTGCTAACAAGAGGGTTTTGATACGATTTGTAGGGAAGCTTCATGAATGGTGTCTTCTCTTTTTGACTATTCGATTGACTGGAAAAATGACACTCGTAGAGAATTTATTATCCTTAGAGTTAATATAAATAATCGTATTCCACAAGTTTTTTGTAAGTACAGTTCCAGTGATCTGTAGACTTATGCTTGTATGTTTAAAACACTTCAAGCTTTAGAAATTTATTTAATGGTTATAAAGCCGTAATACCCGTAATACAGACAATGCAGAAAATACAATAAGACCGTTGCCAAATTCTTGAACTCACGCTTCCCTCGATTTGTACAATATTTATGATTGTCGAATGAAACATAAACTTTTTTCGATAGTTAGCCTGGTGATTACTAATTCATGAGTACATCAAAAGGTGTACGTACATGATCCATAAAAGGATGCCCAATAATACATAATATTAGATAAATGTGCAATAGTCTCATGTTTCAGAAATAATGATTTAATTTTACCAAACGCTTCATGGTGCTTAACTTTTCAGACATATTTACATTCTTTCTATGTAAGGCTACTCAATTAGAATGTAAGCGTAGCCACGTCAGTAAGAAATGATCGAAATTTACTAAGCCTAGATAACTTCGTGTTTCAGCACATGAATGTGGAGGCAATTTCGGTTTAGCCTCAAGTTTCTTGGGAGGAACAAGCTCACCACGATCAGGGATTAGGTAACCCAGAAAATTGATTTCCTTAACGTTTGAGACAATTTTATCGTTGTGTAATAGCACATTGTTATGAAGCAAGATTTGTTAACTTGGAAAGTTCATTGCTATCTTTGGCTGATATTAATATTACATCGATAAAAATTATCATGTCAGCATACTAGGAGCAGCGGATAGTCCAAACATTAATCGCTTGTATCGAATCAGACCAAGTGGTAAAACGAATGTAGTTACCCAAGCAGCACAGTTAATCACACATAAGTTTCTATGACCTAACTCCAACAAATTAGCTCACCTGGTTTTTGGTTCAGGTACTTATTTATAACTTATTTAAAACGGAAAAAGCGCAAGAGGTGGAGTCAATATAAAACATATCTCGCACTTAGTTTCATAGGGGCGTAACTGTATTGATCGATTTCTCTTCGTCGATGTTTGCTTTTTATTATTGTGGCTAATTGTGCTAGATCATCGATGATTTTATGGTTTGGTGTGATAAAGGATGATTGTATCTTGCACCAGAATCAATAATCACGGTTGTAGCTTTGGAAACAATTGTGTTATTAACAAAATATAAAATCGATTAAGAGAAATCGATCAATACAGTTACGCCCCTATGAAACTAAGCTCGAGATATTCAAGTTCCATTTGTTATATTTCTGAAACATATTTATAACCGACATAGAACATTTATAGAAATGTAAATAAATGTCATAAATATGATGCAAGAGATGATTTTCAGAAACATATTCATCAAAATTAATTATCAACCGTCATACATATAAATGCATGAAAAAAGTCGAATAATGCTTAAGAATAACAAAATTTTGATCTGCGACTTCGAATTTATGGTTAACATATATATTTTGGTTTTGTATTTTTAAAGCGCCTCGATAAAACTCAGATACTATGGCCTAAAATTATTAAAAATGTGTCTGATTGCATAGCCATATTGATTTATCAATCTTTATGTTTTAGGGTTACCAAATGTATTTCCAGAGGAAAAGCTTTAATTATGTAACGTTAAAACTCACGTGTCAAAAGTGAACTTCAAATGAAATATGTTGCCCCGTTGATCAAAACTTTCATCCTGTCAAAACTATTATCCAGGACATCGAATAGACGCTATCATAAGAGAAAAAGTAGAATCCTAATCTTTATTATAGAGGTTTTTCAGCCACATAATAAATTGACACAGCAAGGCAATACCAAAGTGATATAAAATTATTTTTAAATTTATAAACTGAGATTTCAATCAAAACCATCCTGTTCATTATAAATAGGTTGGACCTCGTGCTCTGAACCTTTTTCGAATATGGTATAGAATGAGAATGTTTAGAATTATTTTAATATACGGATAACAAATAATTTTAATTTTAGTGAATGTCAGATAGCCTGAGCCTACCAAATAAACGAAATTGGAATGTCAGATACAATGCATTGTTGAATGATAGTATTTTTACCATTAAGGACTGTTCAGTTTATGAAGAGGACACTTTGTATTGTATGTATACATATATGTACCGACAATTCTTATGTAGCGAAACTTGATGGAAAGTCTGTTTCACATCGTTTTGAATGTAATTTTTTCTATAAACTAGCCTTCCTCAGGTCCAATTTTGGGACCTTCAACTGGCGAAATTTATTTTTACTGAATCTTTATACTAATTATTGAACTTTTGGATATGATTCAAATTAACTGCTCGTAAGCATCCGCGGATCCGTTGCACAGTGACCACTTTTAGGGGGATTGATCATAAGGCTGAATATCTCCAAAGAAGCTCGTCGACTTACTGATAAAATGTCTCGAAGACGCCATTACGCTAAATCACATAAAAAAGGTACTATTAAATAAACGCGCTAAAAACACGAATTTAGCCACTGTGCGTTGGTGGCCTTGATGTAGGTTCCGATGACGAAGAATGCGCTTCTCTTCGGAGATGTTAGGGGTGACTTGAGGGAAAACTTGACCCCAAGAGTCACAATTCATTTATTTATTTCTCAGATTAAGGCCGGAGTGGGTTGTGCAGTAAATAAAAGTCTTCTCCATTCAGCTCGGTCCAAGGTGCACGTCGCCAGCTACGCATTTTGCAGAGGGTCCGCAAATCGTCTTCCACATGATCGATCCATCTTGCTCGCTGCGCACCTTGCCTTCTTGTGCCCGTCGGATCGTTGTCGAGAACTATTTTCAAAAGGGTATTGTCCGACATTATGGCTACGTGTGCAGCCCACGATAGTTTTTCGATTTTCGCGGTGTAAGCGATGGATGGTTCTCCCAACAGCTGTTACAACTCGTGGTTCATTCGCCTCCTCCATGTACCGTTTTCCATCGGCACCCTTCCGTAGATAATATGCAACACTTTCCTCTTGAAAACTCCAAGTTGGTCCTCCACGAGCATTGCGGACTACCGGTCTACCGGTCCAATGAGCGTTTTGTAGATAGTCTGTTTGGTACGGTGGCGATCCATAGTATGTACGTTCTCCAGCCAAGATGGATCTCCGAATTTCACTGTGGGTATAATTTTCGGCAGTCACCAGTGTGCTCAAGCACATGAATTTCTTCGACCACCTCGATTTCATCACCACCGATACAAACTCGTGGTGGGTGGCTAACATGGTCCTCTTTTAAGCCTCATCCCCCTGATAAATCCATTTTAACGTTCAAAAGTACCCCTAAATAAGCCTACGCAAATTAACACCCAAAAGGCCAAGCTCTTTGAGAAAGCGATTTTTGATTTTGAAAAAATCATAACTTTTTTGTTTTTTGTCCAATCTTGATGAAATTTTGACACAAGGTCCAATTTTTATTCTAGTTTTGGCTGCACACTGAGTTTTTCGGAATTTCTGGATGGTTCCGGAATTATTCCAGATTCCCTTGGGGTACCAGCAAACTGGTGTTTGGGGTATTTCGCCAGTTACTCAATATTTCTCCATGGAACCCATACCAAACAGTATAAAACAATATTGCCACACTAATAACGAGTCTCATAGCGATTTTTCCTAAAGTTGGTTTTCCATACGAACATCCCCAGGAAGCTTCCAAATGTCCCCAGGGAACCTGTAAAGGGGACAATTTCGATTTTGCTCCGAAACATGTCGTGCGACGGCTCTTTCTTCACAATTTTTTATGAATATACTCGCTGTTGTTATAAAAGTGGTCTATGGTCAGTTTGCCCCCCTTGGTACACCCGGAATGCCCCCAGGGAACCTGTAAAGGGGACGATTTCGATTTTACTCCGAAACATGTCGTGCGACGGCTCTTTCTTCACAATTTTTCATGAATATACTCGCTGTTGTTATAAAAATGGTCTATTGTCAGTTTGGCCACTCTTGTGACACCCGGAATGCCCCCAGGGAACCTGTAAAGGGGACAATTTCGATTTTGCTCCGAAACATGTCGTGTGACGGCTCTTTCTTCACAATTTTTCATGAATATACTCGCTGTTGTTATAAAAATGGTCTATTGTCAGTTTGGCCACTCTTGTGACACCCGGAATGCCCCCAGGGAACCTGTAAAGGGGACAATTTCGATTTTGCTCCGAAACATGTCGTGCGACGGCTCTTTCTTCACAATTTTTCATGAATATACTCGCTGTTGTTATAAAAGTGGTCTATGGTCAGTTTGCCCCTCTTGGTACACCCGGAATGCCCCCAGGGAACCTGTAAAGGGGACAATTTCGATTTTACTCCGAAACATGTCGTGCGACGTCTCTTTCTTTACAATCTTTCATGAGTATACTCGCTGTTGTTATAAAAGTTACCATTGGTCAGTTTGGCCGCTCTTGTGACGCCCGGAATGCCCCCAAGAAACCTGTAAAGGGGACAATTTCGATTTTGCTCCGAAACATGTCACGCTACGGTTCTTTCTTCACAATTTGTTATGAATAAACTCGCTGTTCTTACAAAAATGGTTTGGCCACTTTTGGGACACCCGGAATGCTCCCAAGGAACAATTAAATGGGACAATTTCGATCTTGCTCCGAAATATGTCGTGTGATGGCTCTTTCTTCACAATTTATTATGAATAGATTCGAAATTCTTATAAATGTGGTCATTGGTCTGTTTGGCCACTTTGTTAAGAATTGCTAACGTATTTTTTTCAGAATCCTAAATAAATTCTGTTCAAAAAACCATTCGATTTTTCTTTCAGAATCGCAAACAGATTCTGTTAGGAACCTTCAACGGGTTCTATTCAGAATCTCAAACGGATTTGGATCCGAATTCGGATTCCGAGGTTTTTTTAACTAATTGCTTGAAAAGGTGCTTCCGTTGCATGCAGTTTATTCTCCAACGGGATTCGAAATTCGAGTCTTTCAATTATCTGCAAGGTAACTTTAATTATATTTTTTTTTCTGAGACTGCTGTTGGTAGCGAGGACTAAATACGATATATCGTAAACCGTAGCACACTACGTCAAAGTGATTACCGTGTTAAGGGAAAAAATATATATGTATGTATGAATGCCATCATTATTTTCAATAAACTTTCACACAGTTCTGTTTTGTCTTCTTGAATATCTGAAACATCATAATTCTGCTCCTCAGATTCCCCAGTTAGTCCTGGTTGAAAGTTTACTTTTCCTCCGACTTCAAGACAGCATCATTAGTTCTTTAAATTATTTCTATGTGTGCACATTTAGATTACTCCGAGGATACTGCAAGCAGCGTAGGGCTAGTAGGATATCGCAAGAGATAATATACGGAATATCAGGTAGAAATGACCGAATGCTTCATTACTTATTCAAAACTCCCATCACTTGTAACTATGAAACAATCAGCCATTGGCTGTGATTTACTCTAAACATTCTAACGAGTTCCGTAATTCTACTTGCTTTCATATATGTTCACGATGTCAAGCGTGAATTATAGCGAAGCCTGTTTCTATTTATTCCTCTTTTGACTGTTTTTGTTTATTATTATTGTCAACCTGTTTGTATGGTTTGTATAATTTTTTACCAGGAGAAGGAAGCAATTACTTTGCAGTTACAAAACTCAAAAGCGTATAATGGTATAACCAATGGGCAACGTAAGCACCATTCTCAAAGATAAAGCAACACAGTAGACACTCAAACGAAACCAAGAAAGAGTTCCGGTATTCAAGGTAGCACAAACTATATGCCACAAGCCATCCAGAAATTCCGAAAAGCTCAGTGTGCAGCGAAAACTAGAATAAAAATTGGACCTTGTGTCAAAATTTCATCAAGATTGGACAAAAAACAAAAAAGTTATGATTTTTTCAAAATCAAAAATCGCTTTCTCAAAGAGCTTGGCCTTTTGGGTGTTAAGAAACATAGCGTTTAATTTACATTTCTTATTTATTAGATCTGGTCCATTTGATATTACAACACATTATCCAGGGACTTTAACATAATTCGATGACAAATATATATTGTTGAAGTAAGCAAACAAATTACACCTTTTCGGAAAATTTAGTAAGTAATAATTAAATAATGAAGATTAACATAAGGACGATAACTGATGGAGCCAGATGTGCCCATAAATTCTTGATTCCAAAAGCTGGATCGAAAAGTACGGAACGGAGATATGTGGTATGTCGCCCAATTGAACTTTGTTGCAAGGGACGATGAATCAAAAGATGCGTTTTTTATGCCACTAAGACCATTTTTACTTCTTTACTTTAATCTGTTGTATATATTGTAGGGAAGGTCACGGATTAAAACAAATAAATACATAAGACTAGTTGTGGATCTTCGTGGTCCTAATAAATGTATCATACGAACACCTTTCAAAATGCCATCATTAAAATCAATTATATCTGGACTGGACACGGAGCGGCTTTCTTCTCAACGATTGATCTTTCGAGTGCCTTTTTTCATGTTGAATTGCATGAGAATTCAAGACACCTCACGAATTTCTTTGCTGGAAATTGTACATACCGGTATAAGAGGTTGCCTTTCGGGTTGTGTAACGCTCCCGATATCTTTCAAGAGATTCTTTAAACTGTGGTACTGGCTGAGTGCCCCGGAACATTGAACTACTTGGACTCAGAAGCCAATCAGCTTATTTTTGGAAGAAATCATTGAGCCAGCATCGTATCAGGTCATAGTTAAAAGAGTACCAGGCCATTCGAATATTGCTGATGCGTAAATTATAAGAATAAACGTGTTTCCAAACAAGTGCAAGAAAAGTAAATTATAAGTAAAAATCCGATTAACCAAAAACTACGAGTCATGAGATATATGATATATATCGCTTGTCGAATCAAATTACGTTTTGTTTGTCAAAAGATATTGGGTTTTCATGCCTCTTCCAGCCCATCGCTATGTAAAAGAAGATTTTCCTCATCTCTAATTTATAACGACGTTCTTATCAGATGAAATGGAATAAAATACATAAATTCATAAATAAATACATATTTACCATAATCGTTATTGGTGTGTGCAGCTACCATACCTGTAAGACAAGAAAACATAGAATACACTTTATTTATTATGAATAACGCATGCTTTAAACAAAATGGACTCAAATTCACCCTCTTTTACTTTCGCATAGTCAATCTTAACAGGTTGCTAATATCAACCCTATTATAGGTGCTAGAAAAAAAATCAGTGATATCAATTAATTTAATTTGCAACATCTATGGCGAAAACAGCCAATTAATTAATTTTAATGGTTTGGATGGAGACACTTCATGTCCACTGGATGTAACCAATCCAGCATTTACAATATCCTCTCCCTTCAGGAGTAAGGCGGCAGCATCAAGCGGTAGCTTGGCTATAGCAAGAGCTAAGCAGCAATACCGAGTGTAAGGAACTCTCATTGTTCCGCGCCATGAGCCGGAAGGTTGTTGCAACCGGCATTATTATGAGGAAGTGTAATTGTGTAAAAGGGCAGCAAAATAAAATTTCGATAAAGACCAATTAAATTACCAATAAATAAATCAGGGGGTGAGCAATAAATAAATATAAAATTTTCCTAAATAATGCAAAATTTTCATGAACAATTAGGCCGTTACAAATATTTAATTAACGATGAAGATTGAATTTCTTTCGGCGATAGCAGTCTTAATAAGTAGCAAATACTTTGTTGCTCCTACATCCGACGTTTCGGTTAATTTATTTAACCTTCTTCAAGGGGTTAGGAGTATGTACCCCTTGAAGAAGGTTAAATAAATTAACCGAAACGTCGGATGTAGGAGCAACAAAGTATTTGCTACTTATTAAGACTGCTATCGCCGAAAGAAATTCAATCTTCATAGCAAAACTTTAGTCGTCAATTCCCAGATATTTAATTAACTTTTTGTCCTACTGGTCTCTGAGAGGTGAAGGGGGGGGGGGATAATAAAAAATAAATATTAAAATGAGAAAAAAATCAAAAAACTCCTCGGTTTTGTTAAAGAATGTTTTTAAAAACCTCAAAATTTTCCGAATTTCATTTTGTTGCCCCCTCAAAATATATTTTTTTGGCAAAAAAATCCGAGGAGGGGGGAGACAAAATAGATTTTAAATATTTGTATCGGCCTTAAGAGTTTTTAACAAAACAAAAATCAATAAGCACTTTCAAAAGCCAAAATAAAAAAAAATAAATAAATAAATCAAAATGTTCCCTTGAAAGAAACACATAGTTGCCATAAATAAATCAATATTAGCAATAAACAATTCGGCGCCAACATTTCAAAAGGGCGTAACTGATTTTGTAAACAATCAATCCAACACCACTGATGAAAGCAGCGAATCGTCTTTTTTCGTTAAATGGCACTGGAATGCGTGGGTGGGCACATATTAGCCCACCAGCGCTGTGAGAAGCTCTTGTTAACAAAAACAGTTTCACCCTTTTGAAATGTAGGAGCCAAATTTAAAAAAATTCCATAAAATATATATTTCTTATATTCAACCTAAACTATATTTTTTTTTATTGATCTTTATTGATTTTTTTTTTGTGGAAAAAATATTTATACTGTGAAAATTTTTAAATTGTTTATCTATTGCTAGTATTGATTTATTTATGGAATTTTGTGGAAAATTCTTTTATAATTGCAACTTTTGCTTTTAAAAGCACTGATTTATTTTTGTTTTGTGGATAATTTTGAATTTTTTAGGGAAATTTATATTTATTTACTGCTTGTGCCCCGATTTATTTATTGACAATTTCCTAATTTTCTAGTTTTCTTGGGGAAGTTTTTATTTTAGTCCATTAGAAGCCGGTTGGGTCTGAGAAGCAATCATTTGACGGAACATGCTGAACATTTTAAATTTAACCTTGTAACGAGAAATCCTCCAAACGCAATGCCGTTTTTTTTTTTTGATAAACCACAACTGGAGGATCTACTCCAATTGCTTCGTGGCCGAAACGAAGAAACTTCTGGCAACAACAAAGTCAAGGCCAAAGCTGCGAAAGGACTGTCTATGCTTAGTTTATGAGACCTAAAAATACTGAAGAATTGCCTGTTATCGTATTTTGCCTGGTCAGATTTTTATTGGCTTCTTTTGTTTCTATGGGGAGGCAATATTGCCCTGAGCGTCTGGATCTGTCTCTGCAGCGATTTCCTGTTGGAATAAGTGACGGTAAATGTAATTTCTATGTCATGGGACTAATTTGTTTATGACTTTTTCACAAGATATTTACAGATTCTTAAGAAAAAGATCCAACAGGTAATTGCTCTAAATTTGAAATTGGCGGCGTGAGAGTCGATTTAGTGACAAATGACATTAATGTCATGACATTACGTAATATTTTTTTAATTTTCTTCTCATGCCTTCTCACACTTTGCATTTAGATATGTTTGACAAACTTTTAGGATCCTTTAAGAGACTAATCCTAAACTAACTAATCCGTACCAAATCGTAAGCTCAGGAGAAACTTTCTGCTATAGTGTAGTTCTAGTAAATGGACGTTGCTTTTAGCCTCTATGACCGTGGACGGCAATACCTGTGGTGTCCCAACATGTTAATGAAACAATCCAAATTGTAAATAATTTTTGAAAACAGTTAGGCTGACACAAATATTAAAAAAAATTGTCTCCCCCCTCCTCGGATTTTTTGCCCAAAATAATATTTTGAGGGAGCAACAAAAAAAAATCGGAAAATTTTGGTGATTTTCAAAACATGCTTAAACAAATCCGAGTTTTTGATTTTCTTCATCTTAATATTTATTTTTGATTATACCCCCACTTTGACGTTTCGGAGACCAGTAGGACATAATTTTTATTAAATCTTGCGCTTAGAATCATATTCCTATATGAGGCCCCCCTATAGGGTTATAACTACATTGATCGATGTTTTCTTTTTACCACTGTAGCGAATTCCGGTATATTGATGAGGAATGAGGATCTTGTAGCAGAAGTAACAATCACGGTTATAGCTTTTGTTATAGCTAGTTGATTCCTTAACGAAGTATTAAATCGATGAAGAGTAATCGACAATTGCAGTTACGCCCCTATGATTCTAAGCGCGAGAAGTATTTGTAATGGTCTTGTTAGAAAATAAGTATTCTCATGACATTTTTTTTACATTTCCCGTCACTGGTTGGGATCCAACCTCACGCTCGTTTGCAGATTTCATATACAGCACATAGCTTCATTGAACTGAAGATTAATTTCAAACTGCTTCAAATGTGTACAAATTTATCAAAAGCTATCTCAAGTAATCAGCACTTTAAATCAGAATGATGCATTTTATTCCTTTGCTAAATTACCTTGCCTCATCTAGAATTAATAATTCTTCAGAGTGTGCACAATTTCCGGCCAGCCCTCGTGCAGATTTCAATTCTATTTAGAAACGAATTTTACATTCTCGTCTTTTGAAATATTTCTGCGCCACAGAAACTCCGCTACGATACTCCCACAAGATTCCATAGAATTACTTTCAACAACAAAAAAACTACTTCCGATTGCAGTCGCAGCTCAATAAAGAGACCACGTTGCACCATAATTGCTTCGCAATGTGGTTCACCGAGTAGCAGCGCTCGTTTTAGCCCACTGCACCAGATGCTGTAAACCTTGTAGCGTTCCAAACCGCAAGTGTTTTAATTCCATTTCGACCTCTTTGCCGCAACCACAACGATTGCTAAACTACAGTAAACCTTTTCTCCGCTGCTCGCCGCATAACCAACACCGGTACCAACGTTCGAGATCTGGCCGGATGCCACCAAAGTGCTTTCCATCCCTCTGTTCCTTCTCGGACTGCAGCTGCAGTCAGTAACACCAATCTCCAAATCCCCAAACATAGCCCCGTTAGAAAAAAACGCAACAGAAAATCCCTGAAATAGAATTCAAATGTTTCCCACCGCGTTGCTGTAGAGCTGTTGGTTGATTTGAATCCGGCTCCATTATTCACGGCTCGAATCTCGAGTGGAGTATGCGGTGTAAAGCTCGGAGCCCGTTGGAAAACCGTAGCGAATATGCATGGAAATGCATTCCGTCGATTAGTGAGCTTCGAGGCAAATGAGTCCTATGCCCCAAAAGGTGGTTTTTAGTGGAAAAGTGCCAATTGCGCCGTTCATGCCAATTATCCTCCCATTCAGGAAAATAGAAATCTTTTCCCTGCCATTTGATAGCAATCCTCCGCAAGCTCATGGGAAGCCCACTTCAATGAGGTTGGCTTATTTTCCGCCCGGGTGCACATGAATTGCACTTTTCCCGCAGATTACGCCTGGCCATTTTGCTGGTTCACTTTTTCCTGTCTGCCACGTTCGGAAAATTGCAGCTCGCACCTTCCTCTCTCCGGATGGGTCGAGGCTTACATCCGCAAAAGGTAATAATATCCCCTACCGAAAATGTATAATTTTCTCACCGATAGCATCAACGAGTGGACGTGTGGGGCGCTGAGCTTCACACACCCGCCCGGGAGCATGACCTGCTTCCTGATCCTGGAACGGGGGCCAAAATAATAAGTCTTGTTGGCGAGTTTTCTGCACTTCTGCCTCCCATCCGGTCCCGGGGTCAGTGCAGCTAGTTTTCGTTTTCGTTTGCGTCTGCCATGAAATGTGGTCCCGGTGTTGGTCAATCGTTGCGGCGACCGCCGAACTCTGGCAGCACCTGCTCAAAGACTGTTCGTTCACTGTGCAGTCAGTGGTCAACTTCGAATCGAGGTTGCCAGAGCCGAGCCGATGATAACGTTTTGTTAGTTCGGAACCGCAAATAGAACGAAGGCCTGCGGTCGCCTCAACTACGGCAGTTGGTTCAGTTGGTGGACGGAAGCGGCATTTGCCGTCTGCCAAGTTCGGAATGTACGAATGAATGGCTGAAAAGCGATTTGCGCAATCTTGATAGGATGCCCGGTGGGTGGACCCGCTGGCCGCTAAAATGAGAGCGCGTTGAAAGGTGAGCAACTGCCAGAGTGAAAAATTATACTACGGAAAGGTTCAATTAAATGGAATACCTGTATGATTTTCCACACATGAGATTTACATTTTGTGGTGCGGTGTTTAAAATGCGGAAATGAAGCAATGAGGGGAGCATAGTTGGGTGTTCGATCAATGAAGGCTTTGGATCAAACTACAGTCTTAAAAGTATATTCTTATTTCATTAAATTGAACGTACTAACTAAGTTTCGTGTAAACTGAATTCAATTGCAAAATATTACATTATATTTTGCTTTCAAACTGACTATTATCATACACAGAATTTTGTTTTCGTACAATTTTTTGCTCGTGTTCTCGATCGTATTTAATATAAGCATATGCGGTATTTCGAAAAATTTCGTTTCAGGTGGTTCGAAACGAAATTCCGCGGAATTTCGCGGAATTTTAGCATGGCGAAATCTGATTTCTTGATATCGTTTCGTTTCGTAAAATAACAAAAACTTCGATTAAAAAAACTAGCTTCTAACGAAATTTAACGGAATTCCGCGGAATTTCGAAACAAATTTAAACTTAAACCATACTTTATATTATCAAAATTTTTGGCTGCGCCGCTGAACTAAATCGTTAAGTTGTTTTCAAAAATTTAGGTTATAGTATGGCAGCATCGAAGACCACAACATTATTTAGCGTGGAGTCGATCATATTGTAGAAGCTTATTAAACGAAGCACATTGATCTTGCATTGGATTGATTTGAAACACAGTTTTCGTCTTCTTGTTTTTTAAATATCTTTGTTTACAATAAATATTTAGTCGCTTACCAAAGGGCTTCACATGAATTACCTTCTCTACTAACCAACGATTCCTTTCCCGTAGCGCTCACGGAGATGCAGAGCATTCCTCGGTCTTCTATAACAATGAGTGTCAAACTAATTTTCCTCTCCTAATCCTAAATTGACTGTAAGGACGTGACCAGCATCGTTATTGGCCATGAATTGGAAACTCCGAAGCAAGTATACAATAAGAATAACTTTGTTTGTAGCCCAAGAATATTATTTAATTGATGAGCTGTGCATATTTACTGTTTCTCGGCCAATCAAGAATAGCAACTACGATGTATACAGTTAATCAAGCTAAGCTCTTCTTTGACTATTTGCATAATATGTAAGGAACATTGAAGATTTGTGGGCATTTCTAGATCTTCCATGGAATTTGCAAAAAAAATCCAGAACGGGTTTAAAAATCATTAAAATTGCTGAAAGCTTTTCTTATGATTGTTTTGAGCTCATACTGACCATAACAGCTGTTCTCATATGCCAAGGACACACAGACAATAGCTCAGTTCGTTGAGCTGATTGTATATAAGACTATGGGTCTGTGAAATTTAATCTAAAATACATATCTTTGTGCATTTTAGAAAGGTGCACAGGATTCTTCTAAGCATTCATTTTCTAATTTTGACTTAGCTCAATACTATAAAATCACGCTGACAAGACAATATGGAGTTTGCTTCAGCATAATCACATTATTCTTAAGTGAACTAAGTTTTTAAATGAAATTTGAATCCATACCGTCAACGGGCATGGGCGTAGCCAGGATTTCGAGAAGGGGGGGGGGGACTTTTTTGGTCTTCTTAATCGTAGTTTTATAAAAACACATGAATACCAAACCAAATCCAAACCAAATCGAAACAATAATGATTAAAACAATATGGATTTGAAAAATGCGTGATTTATTGCTCATCAGATATTTTTAGATAAAGATTCTTCCATAAGTTTAAGGAAACTAGAACCATACATCTGAATTTCTAAACAAATCCTCTCTGAAATAATATTTATTATAAAATAGGCAGAAAAATCAATATGCAAGCTTTCTCCAGGAATTGCTTCGACAATTGCTCCTGGCATTCTATCCGAAATTCTATCAGGGATTATTTAGGAATGCCTCTAGCAACTTCTTCGGCAGTGTCTTCAGGAATTCCACCATACATTTTGCCTATAAGTTCTGCAGAATTCCCTGCAATAATTCAAATAATTTCGTGCTGTTTCCCATAATTCTTAAGAATAAGAATATTCCGTGGACATAACACATTCTGTAAACACAGTAAACATTCCTGAGAATTTCACGAAAAATCTTCGAATTTCTTGTGTAAATTCCTTCACTTCGTAAAAGTGAAATCAGAATTGCGTTCATAATAAAAAACCAATTTAATAAAAATTCCGCGGAAAAAAAAATTAAAATTTCGTTTCGTTTCGAAAAATTTTGAATTAAACGAACCTTGATTTCGTATCGTTTCGAAGTCTCGAAAGTAAATTTATATTTCGTTTCGTTTCGATCCGAATCAACATAGATATTTTAAATTTCGTTTCGTTTTGTTTCGTTAGGAAAAAGTGTGTTATCGCATAACGCAATTTAATACGATAATTTATAACTAAACAATTTGCAACATGTTTAAAAAATCCTCAATATTAAAAAAAAATCAGATGGTAATTAATATGTTGAAAACATTTTGGGAAAATGATAAACTGAGAAAATGTGAATCGTGTAAAAACAGAATACAGTGTACTTCGACCACCAGTAGTGAACTTAACTTTAACTCTTTAAAAAGCGTTTGATGTGTTGAAATGTCTTTCAAACCTAATAAGTACATTCCAAATATGGTTTATCAAATCCGTTATTCAAATAAACATGTTATTTTTATTTAAATTTTATACGATGCAACATGTTCTGTTTTCCATTTCCACAAAATATTATCATCTTACCACATATTTCCATAATCTTCACTAAAATGGTCCTAAAAAGCAAATCCAATATCCTAATATACATGATTGCGAATAACAGAATCATGAATGACCAATGACATCCCTTCTTCACCTCATTTCGGCCCAATTTTTCGTCGATGGTTATTTTCCGTCGTCATTTTCCACTGACTGACGTACGCCTATCCCCAACGGCATTCCAAGGGTACACACAGGCCGTACCTTAGGTTATTTGGCTAAGCCAACGACGACACATCGCCCCGCTCGCTCGTCGGATCGTCTTCATCGTTTCTTTGATTGTGTCCCCATTGTCAACGTCTCGATTTTTCCGCAGACAGTCTGATGTTGGCAGCAAAAATTGGAATTGAATAACTCTCCTTTTCACAGTGTATCTTTGTTCGGTCGGGGAAGCATGCTTCTTTGGTCGTCTTCCGCAACAATATCCTTCTTCTGCGGTGACGACGCCATATCTTGCCGGGAAAATATCGAAACGAAAACCATCCTCAGAAAAGAAACACCGTGCCAGATGCTACTCAGATTTGCGGAAGGATAATGGCGACATGCTTCGCTCAATGTTTCGTTCCATGTCCCGGTTCATCGTTTTTTTGGTGATGTGCATGTTTTTCACTGTTATTGTTGAATTTTATGTATTTATTATATGTCGAGAGCAGCTTTGGAACGAAAATCCACCCACTCGCCGGAATGGCACATATAATAGAGCCATCGAAGGCATTCAGGAATTGCCCTTTACATACACTTTTGGTGAGCAGGAAGGATGTTTCGTTTATTGTTCGCCGGGAGCTGGTTCGATTCCTTTCCCTGCACACGGGCACCCACTCACGTGGGGTGCCAGCGACGAGCAGACGACGGACGGTGGATTTCTGTTCGGTTATTTTGTTTGCAGACCAGCAGCTACGGAAAGGAAATCTTTGGCAAAAAAGCTTTCCCACCGTCGCTGCCGGCAGGGCGTTTGTATAGAGCGGCGGATCGGGCGAAGACAAATTGTGTTATCCTGGCTGAGCAGCGTTGGTTGCTTGCTCCTTTGGTCTAGCGTGGAAGTGTGGAAGCGCCTCAACCGACTAGACGTAGCGGGATATGGAGCGCGGTGGGAAGTGAGCGATTGGATAGATTGAAAGGTTACGGCTAATGGCTTCAAGAGGAACGGGATGTGCCGGCTCTTGGAACGTATCTTGTCTTGTGCTTAGTGTGAAAAGAATCCTCTTTCGCACGTACATGTTTTTTTTTCTTCTCCGCACAGGGTTTCGGCACGGCTGTGTTGCCTTTACCGAGAAGTGCCGGCGGATTTTACACTTAATTCAATCTTGTTTACAGCACATTAGAAGCTAAGTGTCAATAGCTTAAAGCCTATCAAGCGATACGATGATGTGAGAATCTGTTTACCATGAGCGTAATATCGCGGGTTTCCACTGGAGCTAACAAGTGCTTTGAGTAAATCAGTCATCTCTGATTGCCTTGTATTGAGTTAAAGCAATTTCTAAACCAATATTGCACTCGTCTTAATATTATTGAATATTGATATTGATGTTAGAGATGTCCGCCGGTACGAAAATCGTCGGCAGCGGCGTTTGTCAAACACAGTTCGAACGAAACGTATGAATTAATTAGAGAAAACATTTTAAGGGAAGATCCATAAAGTACGTCACGCAAATTTGATGATTTTTAACCCCCTTGCTCCCTTTCGCCACGCATTTTTGTAACAAACCCCGGGAATTTTTATACAGATCGTCACGCTGATACCCCCCCCCCCTCCTTAGACGCGTGACGTACTTTGTGGGCGTCCCCTAATGTACATGAGCAGTAAGTATTAGGGTGGTTCAACAAATCGATTTTGCTCCACAGTGCTCATCTGATTCTTTACCATGTTCTGAGTGTCCTCTGAAAATTTGAGCTCATTTGGATTAACACTGATTTAGCACAAGCCGTTTCAAGTTTGCATACCAAATTAGTATGGGGAAATTTATTTTTTCATTATACTGTTAATGACGTTTCCCCATAAAGCGCAGGTTAAATGAAAACCAACATAGCTAAAAGGGATACTCAACAGCTTTCACCCAACGAAAACCGCATGTTGATTAATCGTCCCAATAATTAGTAATAATTAATAATCTTGAAGCAATGCCCAAATAAATTCTTGGAGAAATCTAAGAATGTCGGAATTTCCTTCAGGAGCTCAATTTAAAAATCCTTCAGGAATTTGTAATTATCGGGTAAGTATGCCCAGCGCTATGCTGAGACTCCCTGAACCAATGGCCTCGGGGTCGGCACGCTCACCTCAAGCAACTCGGGGACAGAAAACTCTCGCAATCAAATGCAGGGAAAACCACAGAGCTTCACTTTGCGACACTTTATTCACTTCTGTCTTCACTCTCTCTTAAAGCTAGTTAACCTGTCTTTAGAGCCCCTCTTCCTTGCAGCACTGCACCACTTCATTTCTTTACTGCCTCTTCTTCCTTCCTTCCTTCTGGGGCCGACGACCCGGCAGCAAGCAACTCTGTTCTGCCGGATTAGGCCGACTACGGAACCAGGGAATGACGGCGGTTCTTGCTGGGGGTTTCAACCCAAAAACTGTGGGTTTAAATTTTATAAGTCTTCTTTTTGACCCCGGAGCTCTGTGACTCGGATTCAAAAGGAAACCAGCAGCAAACGCCAGACAGCTGGTCTAGAGCCAACGATTGCCTCTTCCGGGGTGGGTGCGAAAGACCTCTTTTGGTTTCGGGTCTCAGGGCGTACGACGAGGGAGAGTTTTCGGGATCGGCGTATGACGGAATGGAAGTACTAATCGCTCGATTAACCCGTTCGACAGGGTTAGTCTGTGAATGGTATTTCGATGTGAACTTGCTTGAATGCGAATGCTTGATATTGAAGCGAGCTAACAAGGAAACAAAATCCTTTGACGTAAATGTCGATGCATTATCCGACAGAATAACTGAAGGGACAGAATTTCTAAAGAACCAGTGTCGAGTTAGCTATGTGCGCAGAGTTTTGGCACTTATTTTAGTGAATGGGTGCAGCTGTACCCATTGGCTAAATAAGCCCATAGTCACTAATACGAATTTATTACCAGTTTTGGAACGCGGTAAGGGACCTTGGTAATTCAGCGCGATTACTTCCCACGGTCTCGAGGGCACGCGCATGTCGCCCATTGGAGGTGTGGTTGTCGAATTGGCTGGCTTGATTTCCTTGCAAACCGATCAATTTCGTATGTAGGAACGAATCTGGCTAATCATTTTTGGTCAATAGTTTTGTTGGCGTTTTTTGACATGGCACATGGAACGACATGAGGATTGAATTATGGGATTTGGGACTGGGAATCACTTTCCAATCATAACGGTGATGATCGGACAAATCATCGCTGAAAACATATTTCCACAGTTGTCCCTGACTAACGCGGAAGTCAGGATAGTCCTCTGGTCTGTTCTCGACCGCGATTCTCATGTTGTGATACCATGACGAAGCAGTGTTTGCTGATACAGCCATCACACTACGTAACAGCGCGTCTGGAACGACGTTTTCCCTGCCCCACATATGCACTATAGTCATGTCATATATATGAAAGGGAAAGACTCCAATGGTGAAGAAGTTTTCCACTTTGTCCGCACGATATACGTTACTGCAGAGGAATCAGTTACAAGGACAAAGTGGCTGCCCTTAACGTATCCTCAAAAATGATCTATGGAGAGCAACGCAGTAAGGCCTTCTTTTTCCGTCGCATGATATGCGCGTTCTTGCGAGGTGAGCTTTTTCGAAAAGTATTCGATCACTCGCTGTTGACCCTCGAACTTCTGCGTAAGCATACAGGCGATGGCATGGTCGCTTGCGTCGGTGTGGATCAGTGAGCTTGACAAAATAGAAGCTGTGATCAGCTTTTCTTTAATGACGGCGGTCCATCGCACGGTCTTCGATTCCGATTTAAGAAGCCCCGTGAGAGGCGCGGTAGTTCTGCTAAAATCGACGGTAAAGCGTCGAAAATAGTTCACCGTACCAATGAAACGGCGAAGTTTTGTTTACCATCAATGGGCGTTCATTTTCTACTACGGGCCTTATCTTTTCAGGGTCTATTCTCAGATCCTGAGAAGAAAGAATGTAGCCCAGAAAAGAGTTCTCACTCAGGCAGAAATGCAATTTCTCCAATTTAATCGAGAGGTTCGCTTCTCGTAATCGTCTCGCAACTTCCATTAGAAGCCGTGCGTGTTCCGCGAATGTCTCCGATACTATGACGATGTTAGCTAAGTATACGACGACATTCGGTACCAGTGCACCCTGGCCTAGCCCTCGGTTCATCAACCGAGATGGCGTTGCTGAGTCGATGATTAAACCGAATGGTAGGCGGGTAAACTGGAACATCCCTTTCCCTTGCTCACTGAATGAACATAATCTACGCGACTGCCAAGCCAACGGGATTTGAAGGAAGGCCTTAGTAAGGTCTATGGTGGACAGCTAACTGGCTTGCGGTAGACGTCCGAGAATTCGTCCAGTGTGCGGAAGGGGATTGGCGTCACGGATGGTCCCCTCATTTAACTTGCGAGCGTCGAGACACAATCGTATCGCCTCCGAAGCTTCATTGATAGGTACGTTATTCAACGACCAATCAGAGTACGATTCCTCCATAATTTCTCGATCGAGTAGTAGGTCAATATCCGCAAATAAACCTTGCTGAAGTTTGGGGCAATCGGGTAGGGATACAGTCTAATAGGTTTGCTATTTCTGCACTCATCCTTGAGCACAATTTTGTGTTCACAAAGTGAAGTGGTCTCGAGGGTTGATATCGGACAGCTTCTTTAACTGTTCTTCTGTTAAGGTAAGCTCCGTTGGGATGGGATCGCATTTGGTCTCCCCGCTCTCTTCTGATATCGTTGCTAGGGATGGGTTTATTCGGAAGAGTTGTCAAAAATCCATCCCGGAAATGCAATCTTTTGTCTAGAGTTGGCAAAACTCTTGTTTTTTCAGTTAAGGTGAACGGTATCATGATGTCCCCTAAAATTTCTAGGGGCGATCCGTTTGCCGTTTGCAGTTCCATTTTATGGAACGGCTCTCGGAGACAGACGTTCCTCAGTTTTTGAAAGATATGCAAATTTATAAACGATAAATTACTCCCGCAGTCGAGGAGCGCAATTACCGAAATATCAAAATTTTGAGTTTAGCATGTGGTCGATTATCGCTACTGTGGTTCAAGGTAATCTTGTGGATTTGGGGAAATATCTCTCCTTCGTTCATGTCGTCCGACCTACACTCGTATAAACGATAAAAATCGGGTAAGCACGTATTTGGTGAGACTTCCACTGGCGCATGTGGAAGTTCGTGGAACCGGGCATTTTGATAGCTAATGCTAATGCTAATGCAGTTGAAACACTCGAATTCATTTGGTGGTGTATATTCGGCCACAAGACGAGCCATAAAACCACAAGACGAGACACAAGACGAGCCATAAATTCTTAGCTGAATCTCACTTGATATTCCGATTATAGATTATTAATCGCACACGTAGCTCGTTTAGGCGTCTCAAATACCTTAGAGAATGCTGAGAAATCGGTGGCGTCGAGAAACTTTCCGACGGACATCAAACCTTGGAGTGTGGTGATTCGCTTTCCTATCAAAGCTTTTCGACCATCGTAGCGTAGGTTTGTCTTCAAGACCTCTACCTTTTCGAAGTCGCAAATTGGAGTGCTCATTGCTTGGAAAAGCTTACTCATTTGAAGGTAATATTATTGAAAGGACTCTCCTTTTTGTTGGCGAGTCTGGTATATTTTCGTTCTGAGATACCTACCTGTATACCTGGCTGGCTACAGCGTCGATACACCTATGCCTGGCGTGTTGTAGAGCTCAATAATCGTCGGTCTTGGGCGATGTTCCTCCAGTTTCTCCGAACGTTCAGGGTCCGCAGGTCCGATTCCACCGCGTGCAGCCAGCGTGTTGCCGGTCCCTATCTTGCTCTCTGTTAAATATTGTTTTCGCTATTCTTTCTTCCGACATTTGCACTAAGTAACCAGCCTTCTGAAGTCTGCCGTAGTTAATACGTTTCACAATATTTTCTTCTTTGTATATTTGATACAGCTCATGATTCATGCGTCTGCGCCACACACCATTTTCTAGTTTCCCTCCGAGTATTGTAAGTAGCACTTTTCGCTCGAAAACCCTGGAAGCTCTACGGTCCGCCTCTTTCAACGTCCATGCTTCATGTCCATAAAGGGCCACTTGTAGAATCAGAGTTTTGTTTAGAGCAAATTTCGTTTCCGTCTGCATGTTGCGGGACCTAAGCTGGTTACGTAATGGGTAAAAGGCCCTATTCGCAGCAGCAATACGTCTTTACACTTCACGGGAAACGTCGTTGTCGCATGTCACAAGCATTCCAAGGTAAACAAATTCTTCAACAACTTCAAATACATCCCCATCAAGCACTACCTCTGCACCAACACCACTAGGTCTTCCCCTATATCTACCTGCCACCATGTACTTTGTCTTAGCAGAGTTGGCAGGAGCATATGCGACCGTATGATGATAGTGCCGTTCCTCTGCACACCAGATTTCCTTATAGCGCCTTCGAGTGCAATGTTAAACAATAAATTCGAAGTGCATCACCCTGCTTCAATCCGTCTAAGGTCACAAACGAGGTTGACACTTCGTTTGCAATCCCAATACATGATCCAGCGTTGCACGTATCAGTTTAATCAATTTCGCCGGAAAACCATGTTCGGACATTATCTGCTACAGCTCATTTCTATTCACTGAATCGTAATCTGCTTTGAAATCAATGAACAGATGGTGAGTCTGCAAGTTGTATTCCCGGAATTTATCAAGGATCATCCGAAGGATAAACATCTGATCCGTCGTTGATCGGTCCTCACGAAAACCTGCCTGGTATTCGCCTAAGAAGGACTCCTCAAGCGGTTTCAGTCTGTTAAACAGGATACGTGACAGGATTTTGTACGCCGAGCTCAGAAGAATGATCCCTCTTTAATTGGCACACTCTAGTCTGTGCCCTTTCTTATAGATTGGACATATGAGGCCATCCAACCAGCCGGCAGGCAGTTCTTCATCCTTCCATATTTTCTGAATAATGTGGTGGATGCAGCTGCTCATGCTATGCTATGCTAATGTGGTGGATGCTGCTACTCACTTCTGTATTTGAGAAGCTCGACCGGGATCTCGTCCTTCCCAGCAGCTTTACTGTTTTTCAGCTCGTTTAAAGCCTCCTTAACCTCATCCACCGTTGTTGGTTCCACAGCTTGACCGTCGCCGACTATGCCCATCCTTTATGGATTCCTCTGGAAATTCCTTAAGGAATTCTTTAGGGAAGCTTTTTACCTTCAAAAACTCTCTTAGAAGTTTCTTTAGGAATTATTTTCGAAAATCCATTCAGGTTTTCTTTTAGGAATGACTTCAAAAATTAATTTGGATATTTCTTCTTGTGCAGACAAAACCCATCCCAAATTTCTTCAAAAAACGTCTCCAAAAATTTATTTGAGAACTCCTCCAGAACATTATTCTATAAATAATCAAAAAACATCGCCCGGAATTTCTTCGGATATACCTCCAGGGACTTCTTAAAAGATTCTTCGAAAAACATCCGAGATTTCCATCGGAGATTTCTCCAGAATTTTATTTCGGATCTTCCAGGAAATCCTGGAATTTTCAACCCGAAAATTTCGTGGCTACAAAGCAAGACCATGCTGAACGTGATTGGGTTTGATTCCTTGTTTGGGGTTAACGAAACCCGTTACTTGTGGCAAGGTCTTACTTTACTATCACGTTTCTCACCGCTAGCCAAAAAAAGATTCCTATCCTATCTTGAAACCGATGAAAAGCGCTTTTATACAATGTGAAAATAAATTTCAGAAAGCTATTTGGACCAATCAGAAATAAATATATAATAAAACAGATTTTAATTTTTTTGTTTAATATCTTGGCTGTGCTCTCTAGATAAGCGTAGGAAGTAGAGGGTTCGAGTCCCTCCAAGACACGTGGATTCTTTTTCACAAATATTATATCAATTTGTCCATTTCGAAACATGTGCTGTGCATATGCACAGCCAAGATATTTAACAAAAAAAAAAAGATTTTCGTACGGCCAAAGTTGCCGAATAATATGCAATTAATTATATTCTGATTTGTTTCCATTTATTTGTAATTCACATTTGGTTCATCAGTTAATGGATTATGACAATCATTATGAAGTAATTCCAGATCAGGAGGGAATGAATTGATGGTTTTCCACTGCTGGTCACTTATCCCGCTTTAGTCGTTCCAAATTCCTGAAAAAGCACAATGCAAGCAAAATGTGTACACTTTGCTTATCATGCGAACGCTTTGTTTGCCGCTCGTTTCACAACGTATGCTTTTTTTTAATCTCCGCTCCAATGAAATTCACAACTCGCAAAACCCCACTCTGTGAGTACTTCGTCATACGCACAATCATAAGCCCACTTCATCATACACGCTTGTTTATTGCTGTCGTCAATGTTGGTGAATGTGAATTTTTTGGTCCTTTACGACTCCGTCAAACAGTCAACGGCCGTTGAAAACAGCAGCTCAGCGCGATGAAGAGTAAACCTCCCACAGGGACGCTTTCCCACGCTGCTGCTTCCACCGGCGATGGATGCAACGTGCTTCGTCATCTAGCCGTCGAGGTGACTTGTAAAGATCAAAAATTACAATACAAGCGAAATTGGATGGCAGTCCACACGGTCCACAGGTCTTACGTCAACATGGACAAAAATACGAAATTACAGTTTTGAAGAATCTACCTAGCAACTATCTAACTTGTGTTAGATTTCCGATTCGCGATCAGTGAATAATTCATACAGAGCGTACACTATAATTAGGTGGCTAAAATACAAATTTTTGTCAGTTGGCAACGTAACATCCCATTGCGTGCGAATATTTTTTTCTCTATAATTTCTTGTATCAGATCAAGATGTTTGCTGAGTACCCATCCGTTCAAATGTTTTAAAGTTTCTTTTTTAAATCATTTCATAACCTTTCTAAACCGCACGTATCCATACGCATACAGAACGCACATGAAAGAAAAGCAAATCCCGACAATCTGCAGCGGAAAATCCCATTCTAACGGTGCTTTTTCCATCGCGTTGAGTCAACAAAGAAAGCTCCCGCAGGCAATTTTCTCGCTCGTCTCCGCACATTCTTTAGCTTCTCGACGGCCGACGACGATTAGCACCGGATCAAAACATGTCAATCAGTGCGTGCTACTCCGGGCTACTTTGGGCCACAAAGCTGCTCTCGAGAGGGGCCGTGAAGTGAAGAAGCGTAAGTCAAGAAAGAAAGGAAGTCTAGGCTAGGCAACTGCCAACTGCTGCTGGTCTGGTTCCGGTCATCGCCAAACGGGGATGGGTTGGGATGTCGAAAGCCAGACGTGCTCTCGACACTGCGATTAGTCAGCAAATTAGGCGTTGAAGTGAATTGAAAGGGAAGTGACTTTCAGCTAATCGGTGGATGGCTTTTCATGTGGCGTGAGATTTTCTCGTTGTTGTCTTCAAGTGTTGGGTCAACAGCAGTCTGTTCCGCTTCGTGCTGGATAAAATACACAATTAATGAACTTGACGAAGATTGTAGAAGCCAATATAAATTCATTACTTTGGGTGCTTTGGATGTTTGTTGAATTTCAACGATCAAAGGGAAATTATTGCAATTATTGTTGTCGGTTGGGATTCTCCGCTCGTCAATCAAATCCAACTTCAAGTATCCAACAAGCAAACATCACTCAGATTAAACAAAAGACTGGTACATATTCAAACATGTATGTCAAAGGTATTAGCGGGTATTTACCGGGAAATTCAAAGCATCCTCCAACAAGCTGGCGTGCAAACAGGCTTCATCATCATCATAATCAAAGTGATTCCGAAAACTTTAATCAACGCACACGGAAAATCGCTCCAGCAAATAGCTGAGTAAACTCGACGAGCGCTGCCAGCCTCCGATTGCGCTCCACGATCTGCCAGGTAATTAGTATTATGGAGTTTCATCTCCGCTGAGGTGGGAAGTGTGGAACGGCGCTCGTTGTCCCCAGGCGATTCCTGTGACGATGACGTCGGCGTCGGCGAGCATTGAGTGCCGAAAGCGCGTGTGTACATACACCAACGCAAACGCCACGCTAACCGAAAACAAACAACATGTTCATAAGCGCAAATCCTCTGCCGAAATTGAATTGATAACTGCCTACTGGCTGCTTTGTCTGGGTAAAGTCAGGCTCGCTTCCACTCTTCCCGGAACCATATTGCCCCGAATAGTTTGTGCTGCGTTCCTACTCCCCACGTGGAGGAGATGCTCGTTGACGTGTGCCAGGGAGTTACATTTTTGAAGCTGTGAAAACATATTCGGTACAAAATAGTTCTGAAAGATGTCATCGCTGGTTACTGTAAAGACTTGGTATAATGAGACTGTTTATAATCAAAGCAACGATTTTTTTTCTGTGTGAAAACAATAGAGGTAATAAACTATAGAGGAAGATTGTCGCTGTCGTCACTGGAAAAACATCTTTTGATGGCGAAGATAGGGCGCCAACATTTTTGGGATCGAGAACAAAGGAAACTCAGCGACATTCGTCCTCTATAGTGTATTACTTCTATTGTGAAAACCGATCAACATTATGTTTCACAGGTCAAATAACCGCATGCTTTGTAACCCTGGATGATACTGAATTTAGAAGATTTGCGAGAAAGGCTCTACCAGCGTTTAGTTGGTTTATACATCCGAATATGGAATATTCTTTTCTCGGAAGATTACGAAAATTTGTTTTCCAATCTCAGCAAATAGGGATTCTCATAATACCACAGCCAAACAGACGTAACTTTTAGTGGAAATCAGTTTCAATTTTCTCGTCATCGAAAACTCTAACGCCATCTGCTGCACAATCCACTCGAATCAATGGTAATTATGATGAATTTGCATTTGACGTTCCGATTCTAAAAGCTACGCTTTGATCATTTGATCACTTTTTTCTAATGCAGCGCTGTTCCTCAACGCTAAACACACAAGCCATCATCACTGCTACTATGGTGATACGTTGATCATGTTTATTTCGTGGCAGTCATAATAATGTTGGGATTGATGAAAATTTCAATAAATAAGGAAATTGTTGAATTGAATAATATTCATTAGGGAGTCAGCCCTCGAGTTAGGCAGTGGAAAATTAAATTTTATCCGAATCTGAGGCAGATGTTGCAGGTAATGCACCGAGGGTGGCTAATATCGGTGATTAAAGACAATAGATTGGGTCAAAGGTGGTTTAAGTATACACAGATAGAAATAGTTGTTGAAATTTACACGATAGTAATGCACATGAAAGGAATGCCAAAAAAAAGCGCAATTTTAAACGATATTTTCACTTGAATGTATGCAATTTGCATTGCATTGTGTCACTATTTATTCGATTATGTTGCACAATGCTATTTAAGATTTATGTATGCTCAGAATAGTGTAATTTTCCGCGTCTGTATATTTTGCACACTGATTAGTTTTCATTATTTTTTCTGTGTAGTTTCACATCACAACATGGAAAGCAATATGGCACTGCACGGACTGCTTTGTCCCTTTCTCGCTGCAAAGAAATTAGAAAACAACAAGGCCAGTAAACGTCAAAATTTATGAGGAACGAAAGAGAAAGAGATTCACTAAATTAATGATTTTGTGTGTGTTACTTCTACTTGAAGTTAAACGATTTACAATGATATGGAAATGCTAATATAATCTTCCAATCTTAGACGTTATAGAATAAGAAGCGAAAGAACAGATTTGATAGTTCCGTTAGGATACGGCAGGCATGAAGAATGTTTTATAGAATTTGAAAGCGAGCGGAGGGCAATATTTGTGATGGCACACGACCTTCCTTGAGATGTTTCCGTGCAGTGCCCTATTCTGCGGAATGTTGTTCCCATTAGTTAGAAATGCAAAGTATATTTAGTTTTTCATGTCAACATATTTTTTCTCACCCAAATATACATTTGTTCTCAATCCGCGGAAAGTTTTTCGAAAGAGTTATCATATAACTCACATAATGCAATACAAATTGCATACAATCAAACGAAAATATCGTTCTAAATTACGCTCTTTTTGGCATTCCCTTTATGTTTACTTTGGTGTAAATTTCAACAACTTTTTTTATCTGTGTTGTAAATTTTACCCCTTTAGTTAGCGCATGCTGCGATGCGTAATAAAGTGTCGCTGTGGGGTGGGCGTTTGATTTTTCACGCGTATAATGCTTAAGGCTGATGCCATACTGGGAGAGAAGAGGGGCGATTAGAAGAGTTGAGAGAGAAGCGAAGCGTCGCGTAGCTACCTCAATGAACGATGTATGGAAATCGCTTATACCTGGCATAGTGGAAGCGATGAGAAGAGGCGAAGCGGTAGCCAAAGAGGTGAAGCAGTTCGTAGAGTGCTTTGCCGCGCGAGATCGCAAAGGATCTCTTCTGTATGTTTGTTGATTTGAGTTTACTCTCGTTCGCTCTTGTGTAAAATGGCTGTGGGTGAAAAGTATTGCGGGAGAGACAAGCAACATTGTTATTTGTTAATGAAAACATTTAAATATGTGTATGGTTTTAGCTACATGTACGGAGCAAATCTGATGTATTTCATAGTAGCGGTACTCATTAAAATTGGGAATATTCTGGCGCAGTCCATAAATTTAGAAACAGTTTGAAACAAAAATCGCATATTTTGCTGTTACCACAGACAAACGGATGTAATACTTGTTATTTTAACATCGTTCTCGTATCTGTAATGCACGTTTGACCCGAAAGAAATTGATGTGTTCATTCGCTTTGATATTTGATTTTACACTGAAGTCGGTTTTTACGCGGGAGATACGTACCGTGTATCTTGAAATGCCCGTAAAACTGAGTAAATCTCGATAACCGCAAAAAAACAACTTCAACAAATTTTTGGGATTTTCGGGATTTGCGTTTGTTTACGCCGTTCTTCAAAAAGGTTGGGAGCCGAGACAAAACGATTTTTGTGGAAGTTGTTTTTTTAAGTTAGGTATCTCCCGAGTACAAATCAACTTCAGTGTACAGAAATGTCGTAAGAAGAACATTCATAAATTACGCTTGAATGGGGAGGGGCGTTGTCGGAGAAGTGTGACGTGACGATCCATACAAAATTTTCAGATGTTTTATACAAAAAGTGTGACGTAGGGGGAAGGGGGGTTGAACATTTCCCGTTACGTAATTAATGGATCTTCCATAGGAGCAAACGTAAAATAGGAATAAAACATGGCCCAAAAAGTTTTACCATAGCTACGCCCTGCGTCTGTTTGTATGTGGTGATAATCTACCGCTCACATCATAAAATCGGTTTTCAATTGCGACATTCAATAAATCTCCCCAACACTCTTCTTCTTTGTGATAAATGTGCTTCGAGAAGCAAAATATTGTCCATCTGACGAAGTCCAGTTTTTACACTTGTATTTGTTGCGAGATCAACACTCTGAAAAACGCTTTCAGTATGTCATGGCTCGCTTTGATCGCCGCTTCACTTCGCTTTGCTTTTCTCCTACCTCTTCGCTTCGCTTCTCTTCGCTCCCAGTATGTCATCAGCCTAAGTGGCTGACTGCTAGCCAGGGTTTGTAGAAATCGCTCTCAATAGATAATGAACAACGATAAAAGAGAGGCAAAAACTGTTCCGAATCATAACAAGCCATGACAACAAATTTATCAAACTTGTATACAAATTCGAAAAAACAAAATCGGATAGGCAGCCCTCACAGAAAAATGGGGATTCTCGCATTGTTTTCGCTCATTTCGTGTTGGTTACTGTACAGCTGTGTAGAATAAGTTGAAATGCATCATCAGAGCCAGTGCTCCCCGCATTTGGAGCTTTCTAAAAGAAATTTATCACGGGGTATAGGTCATTGCACGCGGCAAACCTAACCTCACTATTTTGACAGGTACTGGTCCTGTTGTTTACGTTTCGGACTAAGAATTTTTGACGTAGAACTACGTCTGTCTTTTCTATATTGGGGTACACTTTACGATTTCGAAAAATCAAAAAACGTCACGAAAATTTGATAGACTTTGATCGTAAACATCTCAGCCGTTTCTCGATTGATTTTCAGTTTTTTTTGGACCATTCGATCAAGGAAAGGTCAACGCTTCATAACCGATGTACATTGAATTTTTTACGCGGTTTTTTGTACACGATTCGCTTTTATGCGATTTTGTTTTCACTAAATTTCAGGATTTCCATGGCCAGACACATTTTGGGATTTACGCGGTTTTTTACGTTGTTTTAATTCACGCGGCCCACATCCTCCGCGTAAAAACCGACTCCAGTGTGTTACAATATTTAGGTATGATAATATTTTGTATTGAAAACTTGCTAACAATTTAGCAATAATAATAATATTTAGCAGTTTAGGTTTCGGTGAATCAGTCAATCTCGTAAGTGTATCGCAAGCTTCTTCTTCCATAGCACTACATTCCAACTGGAACTTGGCCTGCTTTTCAAAGTAATCTATTAGCATTGTTTTAGTTATTGATTGAAAGCTTTATATGCCCGATATTGCATGAGTATTCAATATGTATCTTGTGTGACAAATACAATGGATACACTATGCTCGGGGTGTCGAGAATGTTTCCCGCGAAAATATCCTAGATTGAATCGAGAATCGAACTCGCCATCTCCGGTTTCTGAACCTTTGTTCGCAAGGCTAACTGGAGACCTCAAGCATAGAAGTCAAATTAATGCAACTTACAGGGCTGCACCCGCTGGTACAGTTCGTTTCTGCTAGCTTACACGTGCGTTTTCTCTCAAAACCTTGGGGTGTTTGACGGCAGCTTCTCGCTTACGTCTATTGATGCCAGTAGAAGCTCGGAATCTTCTTCACTGCTGCAGTGGATGTGTTCTGGGAAACTTTCTTCGGTTCGTTTTGCAGATTTCTATGTGTCCAAAGTCCCACGCAACTCACATGAAGGAATAATAATTATTATCAAACTTATTTATCGCGTCAAATCTGACTTCTTCCATAGGAAGTCCACCAAACGCCATTATCAGCCCAGCTTTCACGATGTGATTTTCTATAACGAGCCACCGGGGTTTTAGACTGAGAAATCATAAAATGAGTACTAATTTGCTCTGACCCCAACATCTTGATAATTATATCTATGACCAGAGTGCGTAATGCTCACTCCAATCTCAGGAGCGCAAGATAAATCTAGACCATCATTCGAAAAGGGCGTAACTGTTACGCCCTTTTCAAATATTGATCTAGAATTAACGAAAACAGATTCGACCTGGGCTTGAAAAACGCTTGCTTTGGTTTCTCTCATCGAACAGAAAAGTCGAAAACCTGTACATTATATAAAGCCACGTAGTTCAACGTCACCTTTGCGTACAACCCGATTGGGCTGCACCTTTGAGATTTTTTTATCCAAATTAAATCTGCATATTGCACGATGTTGAAGACATTCTGTACATTCCGCATTCAAATATTGGTAATTATCGATAAGTTTAGGTAATTATCGATCAGAAAATTCAAAGAATCATAGAAGAATCTCAAAATTAAAATAAAGTCGTCTGTAAACAACAGGACCAGTACCTGTCAAAAGTCGTGCGTGACGTCACTGTGCAATGGAGTATAGCCTCCCGAATCAGTTCTCTATCATGACAACTTGCGAAGTTTCTCGCGGTATGCTGCATATCGAATATGTATACAGAGATGATAAGTGAGAGACTTGTTCATTCTCTTTAGGATTCAATCCCTGCTGCTAGCGCCTCTGCAGAGGCGGAATCGTACAAAAAAGAAATCATGAGCGATGGATTTATTTGAAGTGTTACGTTTGCTTGCCTGTGATAATACCATGAAATGCTGCAGATAAGTTCACTCGCTGACGTCGTTGGGTGCAGACGGAAGAGTTGTGCTCTGTGCAGCCTTTGTGGCTTCGTAGCCTTCAGTATAGCAAACAATCACGCGTGTTTGCTTCCCTTTGTTCGGTCGTACGCATTCTTTTCGCTTGTCGGTGGTGCACAGGCATTAAATCAACGTAATGGGTGACAAAATGTTTGTTAATACTGTACAGTTCCGTTTCCCAGTGGGCAGTCCCCGGCCATCGTGGGCTGAAATCGCTAGTTTTTTGAAGCAGCTGGATACAGATGTATTGCTGATGGATACCGTGTACAAAACAGCACACGATCGTTCGCTGTACGTTAAATTCGTTTCCCGCGATGCACTGGAAGAGTCAATGAATAAGAACACGGAGCCGAGGAAGTTTTTCTATTCAAGTGGGACGTCGGTTGAACTTCGGATGCAAATCGCAGGAATCAATATGCAATACGACCGTGTATTTGATCTGCCGCCGGAAGTTACAGACGAAAGTTTATCCCAGGCTCTCGGATTGATTGGGAAAGTTGATCACCTTGTCCGAGAAAAGTTCCCCTTGGAATCGGGTCTGGGGCACCTCAGCACAGGAATCCGTGGTGTATTCATGGAAGTCGGAAAAAGTATTCCGCCGTCAATAGATGTAGCAGGTCTGAAAGGAAGAATATTTTACGATGGACTCAAGGATACATGCTTCCTTTGTCAAGCAGTAGATCATCGGAAGGATTCTTGTTCTCAGCAAGAGCGGAAAAAGCCCGAAAAACAAGTACAGTGTACTTCATACGCTGCCTTTGTTTCTGGGGATGAAAATAAGCAAGATCAAAAAATAATGAAGATCAAGTCAATTATCAATCATGTCGAAAGCAGGATTGGAAACAGGTGGCCAACCTAAAAAGGATATTCCAGTTGAACAGGAGCGCAAAGAGAGAGGTGCTCTCGAAGGACAATCTCCGTACATTGTTACGCCGGTTCGAGATCGTACGCATACCTTCGAAGGATGCGACGAGAAGTTTGCGGCATGGAAATGGCGTATGGAGCATCATCTGACGAAGAGAATCTCATCCACCCTCTTCTTCGAACGCCGATGAAAGAAGACTACGCCAACCCGGTGGCGGGAGATTCAGAAGCGCAGGAGACAATTAGGAAAACGAAGTTCGGAAGCGGATTACTGACGACACGGATGTTCTGGACGAAATAGTATTGCTAGTGTACAATGATGTTCTGAACAAACCAATCGGCGTCACTTACGCGAAGGAAGCAATGGGCCTGCTAATCGATCAAATCGTACCAACGGGTGATTTAGATGTGAGATCGTTTGTTGCATCATTGAATCACCGAATTTTTGGCTGCACGTAGTTTGGACATTATAAAAACAAGTGCCCGGCCTTGAAGGACAGAAGAAGAAGAACAAGAAGGCGTAGTTTCCTCGTTCACAATGACACGCTTTGCTTGCGTGAAAAATGCACGGAAAGTCTCGTTTGCTGTGGGCTCTGGAGCATCGAGTCATATGGTAAATGACGAAACGTTGTTGCAGAATGCTGTGAATCTGGTAACACCAGTCCCCATCAACACGGCAAAGTCGGGATATACCCTAAAGGCCGTGAAGAAGGTAACGTTTTGAATTGTATGACGTTTTTTTCATTCCAAATCTAGAACAAAATCATCTTTCAGTTAAAAAAATTTAAGTTCCATGGGGAAAAGGATTACTTTTCAGGATGTCATGGTTCGGATTGAAAAAGAAGGCGAATATCGTAGAAGGAATAGAAATAGCATCAACTCACCGTGGCTTCTCGAACAGAAATGACGCGCGAGCGCAAAACACAGACCTTTTTATATCCAGAGGAAATGAAGTGGTTGGCCAAAAGGTCCGTAACTTACATCATTCTGATGTCCGTGTTGGGAATGCTTGAACGGGATTGCTTGGTTCTGATTTTTTTTATTATGTATGACATGAATTGAAATTTAAAATAAATAGTTTATCTTAAATAATCTTAATTTTCATTTAAATTAGCAAAATGAGAGTTTTGAGTCGATTCATATTAAGGGTATACGATAACATACTTTTTCCAATCGAAACGAAACGAAATTGTCTAAATGATTCTGTATTGACTCGAAACGGAACGAAATGAAATGTAGATTTACTTTCGAGACTGCGAAACAATGCAAAATTAAGGTGCATTCTTAATACAATAGTCTTATATACAATTATCTCGACGAACTGAGCTATTGTCTGATTGTCCTTCTTTATGTGTTTGTGTATACGAGACATGCAAAAATTGATGCCAAATTTTTATCATCAACCGACTTCAATTAAGTGCAAGAAATAACTGTTATGGTCAGTACGAGCTGAAAACAATCATGAGTAAAGAACCTTCAGCAATTTTCAAATTCGCAAATTCCATGCGAAGATCTAGAAATGCTCATTCTCTGCAATGTTGCTTACATATTGTGTAGTCAAAGGATAGCTTAGATTGATTAACTGTACACATCGTAGTTGTTCATCATGATTGGTCGAGAAACAGCAAGTATGCATGTAACAGGCCCCACGTTACAATTATTTTATAACAACATAAAGATTAACTATCAACATAAAACAAATAACAAATTAAAATAATGCACGTTCTCTCCTGGTGCCCTGAGAGACGGCTTGGTGGTGCCAACTATAGGAAATGACGAGATTTCATATGAGATCTTGGTAAATAAGCCAAATCCCGCAAATATATTTTATTGCGTATTGCGCATTTTGTCTATACAGCAATTAGTTTGCTGTATTCATAGCTGAGCCTTTGTATAGGATTCTTATCCTATTTGGGCCCCTCGAATCAATTAATGCCACTTGGCATCAACGATTCGATGTCTGTGTCTGGAACGAACTTGGGACAAATCTCAACTGAACATTATATTGCCTACTTTCAGGCTTTCCTCTTGAGTCCAGACACAGAATCAAGAAATAAAACATACATAAAATAGCACAAATGATATAGACTGGATCGAATATTTACAACTAAACGAGCACAATAAAACCAACCGTAACATGCAGCTTACCAATTAAAAAAATTTCTTGGGATAAATAAGAATAATTCTCATTGTATTTGCTTCGGAATTTCCAAGTCGTGACCATTAACGATGCCGGTTACGTCCTTACAGTCAATTTAGCAATAGAAAAGGAAAATTAGTTTGACACTCATTGTCATAAGAGACCGAGGAATGATCTGCATCTCCGTGAGCGCCACGGGAAGGAAATCGTTGGTTAGTTGAAAAGTTAATTTATGCGAAGCCACCTTGGTAAGCGACTAAATATTTATTGTGAACGAAGTTCGCGAAGAACCATGATCGATTTCGCACTCATATTGTGCAAATAGTCATATAGTATCACAAAATGTAAATTCAAATCTTGGGGGCTGTATGCATATTTCGATGATTCGCGAATATTGACTGGCCGGTATCTGGAGTATCTTCAATCCTCTAAAGATTTGAAAACAGCTTTATGATTTTGTTCAGCGGAGCAGCAGAAATTTTTGATAATATAAAGTATGACTTAAGTTTCAATTAGTTCCGAAATACCGCAGTGCGAATATTGAATCCGACCACTACCTCGTTGCAGTATGCCTGCGCTCAAAACTCTCGACGGTGTACAACACGCGTCGAAGTCGGACATAAATGGCTTAACATTGGGCGGCTACAAGACGGTAGACTATCCCAAGAATACGCACAGCAGCTGGAAGTGGCACTCCCAAAGGAAGAGCAGCTAGGTGCAGTTTCCCTTGAAGGTGGCTGAGGAGATATTTGATACGCCATTAGTAGCACCGCAACAGCTGCGCTTGGCACAGTGCCCCGGATCAGAAAAAACGACTGGTATGACGGCGAATGTGAGCAGTTAGTAGAAGAGATTGCTGCAACACCGCACGAGGGCGAACGAGGCAAAGATATAAACGGGCGCGGAACAGGCAAAACTAGATTTTCGGAGGAAAAAGCGCCAGTAGGAAGAAGAGACGTGAAGAGGCGGAGCAACTGTACCGCGCTAATAACACACGAAAGTTCTATGAGAAGTTAAACCGTTCACGTAAGGGCCACGTGCCACAGCCTGATATGTGTAAGGATCAGGGTATGCGATAACACACTTTTCCTAACGAAACGAAACAGAAACGAAATTTAAAATGTCTATGTTGATTCAGATCGAAGCGCAACGAAATATGGATTTACTTTCGACACTTCCAAAAGAAACGAAATCAAGGTTCATTTGATTCGAAATTTCGCGAAACGAAACGAAATTTCAATTTTTTTCCGCGGAATTTTTATTTAATTGGTTTCACATTATGTACTCAATTCGGAATTCAGTTTTTGAAGTCTATACTGCCGTCATACGCATATTTGTCCCATGTTTGCTGGGATTCCCTATATACATAGGACAATTATGCGTATAACGGCAGTATAAATCTAATATAATAACAGAAGAGGCAGTCTGTGATAAATCACCGCATTCTCGCCGCATATACCATTAGCGATAAGGCAATGGCCCAGTATTTATGCCACTTTCATATCAGGAAGTATAAAAAATATAGAAATTGTGGGATTTTTCATATATGGATTCAAATTTCGTTCAAAACCTTAGTTCACTTAAGAATAATGTAATTATGCTGAAGCATACTTCATACTGTCTTGTCAGCGTGGTTTTATAGCATTGATCTAATTCAAAATTAGAAAATTAATGCTTAAATTTATTTTTATTTAGTGGGATACTCAATTATGTATCCACATCTGTCAGGCGCATACACAGATAGAGAATTGATATTTGAAAAGTGCGTAACAGCCAAAACATATTCCTTCTTATTATTCGTCTACAAATATATAGCTTACATTTGCTCACTAGAAGAATGCTGTGCACCTTTCTAAAATGCACAAAGATATGTACTTCAGATTGAATTTCACAGACCCATAGTCTTATATACAATCAGCTCGGCGAACTGAGCTATTGTCTGTGTGTCCTTGGCATATGAGAACAGCTGTTTTAGTCAGTATGAGCTAAAGCAATCATAAGTAAAGAACTTTCAGCAATTTTAATGATATTTCAACCCGTCCTGGATTTTTTTTGCAAATTCCATGTGAAAATCTAGAAATGTCCACATATCTTCAATGTTCCTTACATATTGTGGAAATAGTCAAACAAGAGCTTAGCTTGATTAACTGTACTGTAATCATGATTGTCCGAGAAACAGCAAATATGCAGCTCACCAATTAAATAATATTCTTGGGATACAAAAAAGTTATTCTTATTGTATACTTGCTTCGGAGTTTCCAAATCATGACCAATAACGATGCTGGTCACGTCCATATAGTCAATTTAGGATTAGGAGAGGAAGTTAGTTGAACACTCATTGTTATAAAACAGCGGTTCTCAACCTGAGAGGTACCCTTCGAACTTTTGCATTAATTGAGGTACCCCCTATGCTTTTTTTTTGCTGTAAATGAAAATAGTCGTAGCTCTTCAAGTATATCAAAAATGGACCTGAAATCTAACGGAATATATGGCTCTCCATAAATGTTTCTGAAATTTTCATTTTTTTAAACTTCCCGATTAAAATTAAGTTCTTACATCAGGGGACTGACTGTAGGAAATGTTTCGACTATTGAAGGCTTCCGAGCCTCTTGAAAGGAGGCTTCCGAGCCTCTTGAAAGGAGGCTTCCGAGCCTCTTGAAAGGAGGCTTCCGAGCCTCTTGAAAGGAGGCTTCCGAGCCTCTTGAAAGGAGGCTTCCGAGCCTCTTGAAAGGAGGCTTCCGAGCCTCTTGAAAGGAGGCTTCCGAGCCTCTTGAAAGGAGGCTACGAGCCTCTTGAAAGGAGGCTTCTGATGCTTTCGAGACTACGGTTCCAAGCATCTTGAAGAAGAATTCCGACCCTTTTAAAGGAGGGCTTCGATGCTCTAGAAAGAAGCCTAGCGAGCCTTTTGAAAAGAGCTTTCCGTGCCTTTTAAAAGAAGGAGAAAAGAAAAAAAAGAAAGTTTAAAGAAAAAAGCCTTAAAGAAGATTTCCGGGCCTCTATAAAGGAGGCTTACAACCCTCTTGAGTAGGCTTCCGAGCCTTTTAAAATGAGGCAGTCGATTCTGTTCAAAAATCTCTTCCGAGCGCCTTGAAAAGATCCGAGGCTTTTAAAAGAAGCAGAAATAAAGGAAATTTCTAGAAAAAAAGCTTGGCTTCCGGGTCTCTTAAAAGAAAGTTTTGAACATCTTAAAATGAAAGGAGGCTTCAAGCTGCTTGCAAGGAGGCTTCGAGAAGCGAAGAAGGATGCTTCCAATTCTCTTGCAACGAAGCAACTGGGCTTTTCGGGAAAAAGTCTTCATGTCTTTCAAATGGAGTCTTTCGAATCTGTAGAGTCTAGAATCATATTCTTAACATATTATTCAACATTCTGTTTTGACCCGGTAGATTGCATAGAAGATTTTTAAAATTTGTTTATTCGAGGTTTTGCCCTTTTGATCTTTTATCCCACATCTCTTCATCCATTGTACTGGTTGTGAAGTACAGGATTCAATAGGCCATGATTTACTGATCGCCATGCATAGGATAAGGGTGGTATTTTGGACCAACAGTTCGAAGGACCACTAAGTGCAAATTCCTCTTGGTGGTCCAAAATAAGAGCCCCCGTAAGGGTGGTCCAAAATACATCTTTTACCCTATTATGTACAAGACAAAGTTTAGAAATAAAAAATACAAAACTTTATCAATAAGTTTGGATTAAAATTGTTATTCATCCGTATTAAGCATTTCGTCCGAGGGACCCCTGGGCCCGGCGAAAGTACTCTCAGGGGTACATGTACTCCAGGTTGAAACCGCTGTTATGAAAGACCGAGGAATGCTCTGCATCTCCGTGAGCGCTACGGGAAAGGAATCGTTGGTTTGTAGAAGGTAATTCATGTGAAGCCCCTAGGTAAGCGACTAAATATTTATTTTAAACAAAGTTATTTTGAAAACAGGAAGACGAAAACTGTGTTTCAAATCAATCCAACACAATTCAATGTGCTTCGTTTGATAAGCTTCTACAATACAATCGATTCCGCACTAAATAATTCTGTGCTCTTCGCTGCAGGCATTAGTTTTATCACTTCGCGTTCTCCCACACTAGCTGGCGTGATCAGCATCTACAAGATGCCGTCCCATGACCAGCAGCAACACGATCGATTCCGCATTCATATTGTACAAATAGTAGGGTTTTTAGTACCGACCCTTTTTGGCGAATCCCGGTACTACGGTACTGAACCCCTCAGTACCGGGAGTACCGGGAAAATACCGGTACTGGAAGATTTTTTCGAAAATCATTAAAATCAATAAAATACAGGATTTAAAGGTAACGATTCAAACTTTATTCATTGCTTTGTATGTATTCAACACTTGTCTTGGAGCTTGTCCTTATCCTTGAAATATGCTTTCAAAACGCACAGCATATTTAATGTTTCGTCAGACATACAGGATCGTATTTTAAGCTTCCAGAAACAGAAAGCTTTTTCTGGGTCTACAGAAGTAGGGCGAACTGTTGCTAGTTAATCATGAAGCATTGACAAGTATTTTCCTTTCAGCTTTTTCTGAGTCGTTGTAAGTTAACTCTTGTCTTACAATCTTTACGAATCCTGGTGCAGTAATCGAACTTACAGGAACACTCTTGCCTCAAGCGGGGACGATTTGGAAAAATACTGATGAAGTGTGACGATTTTTTTTGGATGTGACGATGTCGTTGCGGTTTGATTGTCTTGAGGTACGTCATCGGACGCCTGACGTTTGTCCGGCGAAACATCTTTTGCTGGTAAGGATAGGGCACTAAATGTCAACGAAGGAATAATGAGTACGTTTTGACAGATAGGTAGCCAACATGTTTGGGGACGATAACAAAAGGAACCGCAGCGACAATCGTCCTCTATAGTTTATTGCCTCTATTGTCAGGTGTTTGAAATTATAGAAAGAAAAAAATTCTTACTAGCTGCTGCATTCAAATAACCATCGGAAGTTTTAACCAAAACTTTTTCCTTAGTACCGAAAATACCGGTACTTTCATTAAGCCAGTATCGGTATTTCGGTACCGAAAATTGGTCGGTATTCCCGGGAATTCCGGTACCGGTACTCCCGGTACTAAAACCCTAACAAATAGTAAAAAATATCACAAAATATAAATTTGAAACTTGGAAACACTGAAGACGTTTTATAGAAGAAAACTGCATACGTATTTGTCGACTAATAATGGGGTTATGTAGTAAGCGTTGTAGCAGCGCAGCCAAATTTTTGATAATATAAATAATGGTTTAAGTTTAAATTTGTTTCGAAATTCCGCGGAATTCCGTTAAATTTCGTTAGAAGCTAGTTTTTCTAGCGAATTTTTGTAATTTTACGAAACGAAACGAAATCATGAAATGCGATTTCGCCATGCTAAAATTCCGCGAAATTCCGCGGAATTTCGTTTCGAACCACCTGAAACGAAATTTTTCGAAATACCGCATATGCTTATGTAAGGACATAACCAGGAACCTTCTTACGAACGAGCGTGAGGTGATCCAAAGGTGGCGGCAGCACTACGAAGAACACCTGAATGGCGATGTGGCAGACAAAGATGGCGGTATGGTGATGGACCTGGGAAAACGCGCGCAGGGCATAATTTTACCGGCTCCGGATCTCCAGGAAATCCAGGAGGAGATTGGCCGGCTGAAGAACAACAAAGCCCCTGGGATTGGCCAACCATCAGGAGAGCTATTTAAACATGGTGGTGAGGCACTGGCTAGAGCACTGGGTCATTACCAAGTTTTGGGGGGAAGAAGTTTTGCCGCAGGAGTGGATGGAAGGTGTCGTGTGTCCCAGCTACAAAAAAGGGCGATAAGCTGAATTGTAGCAACTACCACATTGCTGAACATCTTCTACAAGGTACTCTCCCAAATTTTATGCCGTCGACTAGCACCGATTGCAAGGGAGTTCGTGGGGCAGTACCAGGCGGGTTTTATGGGCGAACACTCCACCACGAACCAGGTGTTCGCCATTCGCCAAGTACTGCAGAGATGCCCCGAATACAACGTGCCCACACATCATCTGTTTATCGACTTCAAAGCCACATATGATACAATCGATCAGGACCAGCTATGGCAGCTAATGCACGAACACGGATTTCCGGATGAACTGACACGGTTGATCAAAGCGACGATGGATCGGGTGATGTGCGTAGTTCGAGTTTCAAGGGCATTTTCGAGTCCCTTCAGAAACCCCCAGAGAGTTACGGCAAGGTGATGGTTTTTCGTGTCTGCTATTCAACATCGCTTTGGAAGGGGTAATACGAAGAGCAGGGATTAACACGAGTGATACAATTATCAATAAGTCCGTCCAGTTATTTGGCTTCGCCGACGACATAGATATTATGGCACGTAACTTTGAGAAGATGGAGGAAGCCTACATCAGACTGAAGAGGGAAGCTAAGAGGATCGGACTAGTTATTAACACGTCGAAGAAAAAGTACATGATATGAAGAGTTTCAAGAGAAGATTAATGTGAGCCACCCACCGCGAGTTGGCATCGGTGGTGACAAAATCGAGGTGGTAGAAGAATTGGTGTGCTTGGGCTCACTAGTGACTGCCGAAAATGATACCAGCAGAGAAATTCGGAGACGTATAGTGGCTGGAATTCGTACGTACTTTGGACTCCGCAAGACGCTCCGATCGAATAGAGTTCGCCGTCGTACCAAACTGACAATCTACAAAACGCTCATTAGACTGGTAGTCCTCTACGGACACGAGACCTGGACGATGTTCGTAGAGGACCGACGCTACCTGGAGGTTTTCGAAAGGAAAGTGCTGCGTACCATCTATGGTGGGGTGCAGATGGCGGACGGTACGTGGAGGAGGCGAATGAACCACGAGTTGCATCAGCTGCTGGGAGAACCATCCATTGTTCATACCGCGAAAATCGGACGACTGCGTAGGGCCGGGCACGTAGCCAGAATGTTGGACAGTGGCCCGGTGAAAATGGTTTTTGACAACGATCCGACGGGCACAAGAAGGCGAGGTGCGCAGCGGGCAAGGTGGATAGATCAGGTGGAAGATGACTTGCGGACCCTCCGTAGACTGCGTGCTTGGCGACGTGTAGCCGTGGACCGAGCCGAATGGAGAAGACTCTTATTGACCGCACAGGCCACTACGGCCTTAGTCTGAATAAATAAACAATAATCTGAGTGTATTTATGCCAGGCTTATTTTGCTGAAAATTACCTCAAGATATTGTCTGTAGCTTCTTTTTAAAGGATCTTTGGATGCAAATCTATCTCCAGGGTTAACAATGTTTTCATCTTTCTTTTTTCATTTTCAAAAATGTGCATCAGTGAATATGAAAGTCATCAACAAATAGGAGAAGACATGCTTATTCTTTAAAAACACTCTTGAACAGTGGCAGATAGAATGGAAACAGGGAAGAATCGTCTGGTCGAAACCCATTTGGCCGAATACCACTAGATCAAACATACCATTAGGTCAGAAACCCATCTGGCCGAACGGGTAATTCGGCCGAATAGGACATTTGGTCGAATAGGTCATAACGCTGAAGTGGACATTTGGCCGAATTTTGGCCAAACGGCCCTTCCCCCATTACCAAGATATCGAAAAAATCTCCATTTTACCTAATAAAATGAATTATGTACATCTGCAATCATCAGAAAATAATATCTAATTTGATTATCTCTATAAATAATGAAAATTGATTTCCCTCATCAACTTGAGTAACGTCGTAACACCAGTGAGCTCCCTTCAAAAATGTTCATCAACAGTGAGCCCCTTTTTTACGGAAGCCTCCAACGTACACCCATTCAAACTGCGGAGGATGAAACTGTAGCCAAGTCCCATCGGTGTGAACGTGTCTATGTCTGACTTGTTCTGCGCTCGTACATCCCGAATACACACGTTAATTAGTTCCTGACGTTGACTAATCGTATCACACCGGGTAACAGCGATGTAGCAGTGTGGTGGGATCTCTGTTCTCTGTGCTGTGGATGTGTGATGCCGATGAGCAGGACTGTAGAAGGATGCAGGAACGGATCAGAGCGATAAAAGGGAAAGCGTGCTCTGCTGCTATTCTCAACGGGGGGCTGGCTTGTGGAGCGCGGTGTAGAACCAGGTGCCATAATCTGAAATAGCATGGAAAGTTTATTTATAATCAGCCACCGTTAATTTAGTTTCGCGCCTCATTCGACCGTAAATGGAACATATTTGGACTGTCGGGTCGGGCGATTGGGTGGGCTTAGAACATACATTGTGAGAATAAGATTCTCTGATTAGCGGGGTGTAGAAAATCAGAACAATTGGATTGAAGTTGAAATAAGTATTTTTCATGAACTCTAATCAAATTTTATCCAGTTTGTATTTCGTTTACTTGCTTATTAGGACAACATTTTTGCACAGTTGTAATGGCAACAATGTTTTTTTCAATCAATCTAAACAAAGTACACTCATGCTATATATTTAGTCAATCCTGCCTGGATCAAATTATCCAGGAAAATTAAAAAGAAAAAATAAACAATATGATCCAAGAAAATTAATTTTGGGAATCACAAAATGTGCCTCAGTATGAAAAACATAGACGTAGTCCTACGTCAAAACGTAAAATTTTAACACTTACAAAAAAACTATTTAACTAGAACCATTTCTATTTCACAGAAGCTGATTAACAAAAAAAAAAAATAACTACCATCCGGAATCATATTTTAACAGCATGCTCCCATCAGCAACTCTGAAGGCATACATTTTCCAGGTCTTTCTATTGTGTGCACGTTTGCGCTCGGCCTAATCAAATAAGGATTACCTCAAAAGGAACGCACTCTTATTACGTATTTGGCAACTGCAGATAGTATTCTTCTATAGCTATAGCGTCTGCTGGATTTTTGCCCACCCCGTCCAAACCCATGCTTCCTGGAACAGATTGGCGCAAACTCTGGTTGACTCTATTTGCTTTGTATTATGTCGCTAGCGCACGTGGCAGTAATTAAATTAATTTTTCTCTCGTCAACTTAGAGACGCATGTATATCATCTGATGGACCATTAAAATGTTTTGTTCAAAATAGGCAAAAACAGTTATAAAGTATATTTGATATATGCACAATTCTTAACATTTTAAAGCTCGGTTAAAGGAAAAATAGGCACTATGGTTAATATTTCTGTACACAGTGGCACATTAGAATCTCAATAATGAAAATAATAAATAACAATTAGGTGAACCAAAATCCATATGAATTCATGTTTTAAACAAAATCTGAAGGACTCCTCATCCTATGATATATGACTATTTTATTTTATTTTATTAAAAGTTCTGATAAATCTCTATTCTGTATGAAAACAACCAAAGCCTTAAGCCATCAGGAATCTTCGAAAGTTAAAGCAATTGAAAGACCCTTTTCTATACCCATCCAAAAATATTTATTTCACCTTAGTAATAATAAATCTGCAAGCTGTTTTTTCAGGACCATTTCATACGTCCTGATGAATCTTTGAACATTTTGTTCCACAAAATGACACCCATGCCATGTCAACAGTCGTCTCACAGACATTCAGTTTTTGTTTTTCCAGCTCGGCAAAATCGGGCAACGCGGTATCTCAGTAAATAATAAAACTGAGCTTCAACACAACAAATAGTTTATTGCTGATTATCAGCAAAATATTTTCCGAACCTCAGTAACACAAACATTACTTTTGCAGAAATCTCGGCAAAAATGATGTTTGCTGAAATTCGGCGTTGCCCACCTCGGAAAAATAGACGGAGATCTCGACGAAAAAAATTAAGTTCGTTCGGTTGCAGAGTGAAGGGACTGCATTTGCAGTCAAGGCATGTGTCACGTTTCTCACATGGATCAACGCGCTGCTGGTGCTGTTGCTGTGACTCGCCATTTATTATCCGGTAATGAGCTGCAGGGGTCCACCTCGTTAGCAATTCTTGACAAAATGTGCATACGTAAATCAGGTGAAATAACAGATTCGTGCGAAATGGAAGCCACTGATATGTCCTCCACGCGAGTGGAAAATTCACTCAATAATTATTTCATAACTGTGGAAACAAGTTTTGGCGGAAAAAGTATTCACCGAGGCGTGCGAGTTTAACATAATTAATTAAGGTGGTTTAATTTATGATCGCACTTCTTTCGCCGCTGCCAGCGAATCACACTAACTGCCACCCCGCCACGAGCCGACAAATTTCGCCCCAGCATGTATCTCATTTGCTCAAGTTCTTTCGCGAATCTTACTTCCTCCAAAGTAGATTCCTCGAAGAATCAGCACCTCATCATCATCATCATCAAGTTGTTTGTTTATTAAAAGTTTTTCATTCCTCTCCTTCCGTCTGGCTGCTCGCGCAGACATCTCAACCACGAAGGCCGTATGCCGCACCAAAGTGATTCTCCAGCTCCGACGAGTGGAAAGCTTCGCACTAATTTGAAGCAAAATGCCGCCGCAGCCGATGATGCCTCAACTATTGCTGGTGGCGTGGGTGTGGGGGTAAGAAAAGGAAGCCGAGCTCCCAACAAGTGGAAAGATTAAATATAATTTATACCGATTTTCTCACAGAAGCCTCTGGCGAGGACTGCGCTTCGTTCCATTATGGAGTCGGGTGCGTATAGCAGCGGCTTAAAACTTTCAAGGTGTGGGCGATACTTAACAAGCGCACTTGTTCGATGAAGAGAGCATCGTTGCGAATCAAGAGGTGGAAAATCGTGGAAGTAGGATTTGGGAAACAATGTTTCAGAATGTCTGGGGAAAATCGCGTAAGGATGATAAAAGCAATATGGTCCGCACAAGCCATTTCTGTCGTTATCTATTTTAGGTCATGTACTTATAAATATCCTTTTCTACAATTAAGAAATGTAGCGCTCATTGTTTTATTTCTAAGATGTAAACACTGGAAAAGACACAAATAAAAAAGCATGTAATTAAAGAGTAGCAAAATAATAATTTTTTTTTTTTTTTTTTTTTTTTTTTTTTTTTTTAACTAATTTTATTTGCTAATTATCTAATACATGCATTCATCTCTTAGACTAGGTGTTCCGTGTTTTCTTAACACTATCATCCTTATTTGCTATGTTACGCTTTTAGTTATTATTAATACATTTCAATTGCCTCTGGCAGTTAGGATTTTTCCTCTGGTTGAATTGAACCATGTAGAAATTACAATGTTTTTAACTTAAACTAAACTTGACCTAATTTATTCTAAGGGTACAAGGGTTAATCGTTGCAATAGAAGATTGCAACGATTTTTATCTAAAATTGGAAATTATTTTGTTGGACATTTGTTGCAATGTCTCAATATTAGAAATTCTATGAAGTTCATTGGTACTATACCACGGAGCAACTTCAGAATCATTTTCAAAAATTTATTTTGAATCATCTGGAGTGCCTTCTTTCTGGTATTGCAACAACTAGCCCATATTGGCACAGCATACAACATGGCAGGTCTAAAAATTTGTTTGTAAATCAAAAGTTTGTTCTTAAGACAAAGTTTTGATTTTCTGTTATAAGTGGATATAGGCACTTAATATATTTGTTACATTTGGCTTGAAGGCCTTCAATGTGATTTTTAAAAGTTAATTTTGATCTAGCAGAAGTCCTAAATATTTAGCTTCGCTAGACCAATTAATGGAACCCCATTCATAGTGACAATATGTCTGCTAGAAGGTTTCAAATAAGAAGCTCTCGGCTTATGTGGGAAAATTATAAGCTGAGTTTTGGAAGCATTCAGGGAAATTTTCCATTTTGCAAGTAAGTGGAAAATATCCAAACTTTTTTGCAATCTACTACAAATGACACGAAGGCTACGCCCTTTGGCTGAGAGACCTGTGTCATCTGCAAACAAAGATTTTTGACACCCTGGTGGTAAATCAGGTAAGTCAGAAGCAAAATAATAATAATAATTATGAACAGCCCTGTATTACAAATACGCATATTCCAGTTTTATCCACATCGTAGATAGTTGTAAAAAATTACGGCATCCAACATTGCTCGATTAGATTTGGATTGGATTTGGATTGGATTTGGATTGGATTCGGATTAGATTTGGATTGGTTGGATTGGATTTGGATTGAATTTGGATTAGATTTGGATTGGGTTGGATTTGGATTGGGTTGGATTTGGATTGGTTTGGATTGGTTTGGATTGGTTTGGATTGAATTTGGATTGGTTGGATTGGACTTGGATTGGTTTGGATTGGTTTGGATTGGTTTGGATTGGTTTGGATTGGTTTGGATTGGTTTGGATTGGTTTGGATTGGTTTGGATTGGTTTGGTTGGTTTGGATTGGTTTGGATTGGTTTGGATTGGTTTGGATTGGTTTGGATTGGTTTGGATTGGTTTGGTTGGTTTGGATTGGTTTGGATTGGTTTGGTTGGTTTGGATTGGTTTGGATTGGTTTGGATTGGTTTGGATTGGTTTGGATTGGTTTGGATTGGTTTGGATTGGTTTGGATTGGTTTGGATTGGTTTGGATTGGTTTGGATTGGTTTGGATTGGTTTGGATTGGTTTGGATTGGTTTGGATTGGTTTGGATTGGATTGGGATTGGTTTGGATTGGTTTGGATTGGTTTGGATTGGTTTGGATTGGTTTGGATTGGTTTGGATTGGTTTGGATTGGTTTGGATTGGTTTGGATTGGTTTGGTTGGTTTGGATTGGTTTGGTTGGTTTGGATTGGTTTGGTTTGGATTGGTTTGGATTGGTTTGGATTGGTTTGGATTGGTTTGGATTGGTTTGGATTGGTTTGGATTGGTTTGGTTGGTTCGGATTGGTTTGGTTTGGATTGGTTTGGATTGGTTTGGATTGGTTTGGATTGGTTTGGATTGGTTTGGATTGGTTTGGATTGGTTTGGATTGGTTTGGATTGGTTTGGATTGGTTTGGATTGGTTTGGATTGGTTTGGATTGGTTTGGATTGGTTTGGATTGGATTTGGATTGGATTTGGATTGGTTTGGATTGGTTTGGATTGGTTTGGTTGGTTTGGTTGGTTTGGATTGGTTTGGTTGGTTTGGTTTGGATTGGTTTGGATTGGTTTGGATTGGTTTGGATTGGTTTGGATTGGTTTGGATTGGTTTGGATTGGTTTGGTTGGTTTGGATTGGTTTGGATTGGTTTGGATTGGTTTGGATTGGTTTGGATTGGTTTGGTTGGTTTGGATTGGTTTGGATTGGTTTGGATTGGTTTGGTTGGTTTGGATTGGTTTGGATTGGTTTGGATTGGTTTGGATTGGTTTGGATTGGTTTGGATTGGTTTGGATTGGTTTGGATTGGTTTGGATTGGTTTGGATTGGTTTGGATTGGTTTGGATTGGTTTGGTTGGTTTGGTTGGTTTGGATTGGTTTGGATTGGTTTGGTTGGTTTGGATTGGTTTGGATTGGTTTGGATTGGTTTGGATTGGTTTGGATTGGTTTGGATTGGTTTGGATTGGTTTGGATTGGTTTGGATTGGTTTGGATTGGTTTGGTTGGTTTGGATTGGTTTGGATTGGTTTGGATTGGTTTGGTTGGTTTGGATTGGTTTGGATTGGTTTGGATTGGTTTGGTTGGTTTGGATTGGTTTGGATTGGTTTGGATTGGTTTGGATTGGTTTGGTTGGTTTGGATTGGTTTGGATTGGTTTGGATTGGTTTGGATTGGTTTGGTTGGTTTGGATTGGTTTGGTTGGTTTGGATTGGTTTGGATTGGTTTGGATTGGTTTGGATTGGTTTGGATTGGTTTGGATTGGGTTGGATTGGATTGGTTTGGTTGGTTTGGATTGGTTTGGATTGGTTGGTTGGTTTGGATTGGTTTGGATTGGTTTGGTTGGTTTGGATTGGTTTGGATTGGTTTGGATTGGTTTGGATTGGTTTGGATTGGTTTGGATTGGTTTGGATTGGTTTGGATTGGTTTGGATTGGTTTGGATTGGTTTGGATTGGTTTGGATTGGTTTGGATTGGTTTGGATTGGATTTGGATTGGATTTGGATTGGATTTGGATTGGATTTGGACTAGACTTGGATTGGATTCGACCATCGGGTTAGGGACGTATCGAGATAAGGAACACATTTATATTTGGCCGAATGCCGTTTAACCGAACAGTTAAAATTTGTTTCCTTATTAAGGGAAGTGAGAAGAGAGATGTTCGAAGTGAATGTTGAACAGCGAGAACTGAGAAGTGAGAAATGAGATTTTCAAAAGAGTACAGAGTAATGAGAAGAGAGTACTGAGAAACGGAAGTATTGTGTATTGTAGAGTTTTGTGTAGTAAAATGTGTGCAGTAACATGTGAGTAGTGGAAAGTGAGAAATGAGGAAAGAGAAGAAAGTGATGAGAAGTGAGTTGTGATAGTTGCAAAGTGAGAAGAAGGATGTGAGTAGTGAGATAAACAGAAGCAAGGGGTGAGAAGGAGGAAGGATAATTATGAGGTGAGAAGCGAGATGTTAAGTAGTGATAAGTGGGTGGAGAGATATAACGCAGGAGAAGGAAGGCAGAAGGAAGATAAAAAAGAAAGAAGGAAAAAGAAAGAATGTCGTTTCTCACTTAATGTTCCTCGGTCCTCACTTCTCACTTCTTATTACTCCTTTTTCACAATTTACTTCTCACTCCTAATTTCTCACTTTTCACTTCTCGCTACTTACTTCTTACTCCTCACTTTGCATATCTCGCTTCTCATCTCCCTTTTTTTCCACTACTCACTGCTCATTAATAATTTCTCACCTCTCACTTTGCACATCTAATTTCTCACATCTCATTATTCACTTCTTACTTCTCACTTATAACTTCTTATATCACACTTCTCATTTCTCACTCATTACTTCTCCCTTCTATCTTTTTACTTCTCACTATTCGCTTCGATTTTCGTTCTTTTAACTTTTTACTGCTCAGCTCTCATTTCTTACTTCTCACTACTCACCTTTCACTTTTTACTTCTCATTTCTCACTTTACACTTCTCACTTCAAATTTCTCACTTCTCACTTTTAACTTTTCATTTCTCACTTTTCACTTCGCACATCTCACTTCGCAAATATCACTTTTCATTTTTCACTTTGCACTTCTCACATATAACTTCTTATATCTCACTTCTGACTTTTCATTTCTCACTTATCACATTTCACTTCTAACTTCTAATTTTCTACTCCTCATTCCTCCCTGCGTTCTTTTCACTTCTCATAACTCTCTTCTCATCTCAAATCTCTCAACTTCATCGGGGGCACACGCATACTCGCCGATGTGCTCAAGGACCGTGGATTCGGCATCGTAGCGCTGCAGGAGGTTTGTTGGAAGGGATCAATGGTGCGAACGTTTAGAGGTAATCATACCATCTACCAGGTAGAGGTAATCATACCATCTACAGCTTTCATAGTGACGGGCGATATGCAAAGGCGCGTGATCGGGTGGTGGCCGATCAATGAAAGAATGTGCAGGTTGAGGATCAAAGGCCGGTTCTTCAACTTCAGCATAATCAACGTCCATAGCCCACACTCCGGAAGCACTGATGATGATAAGGACGCATTCTACGCGCAGCTGGAACGTGAGTACGACAGCTGCCCAAGCCACGACGTCAAAATTATCATAGGAGATTTGAACGCTCAGGTTGGCCAAGAGGAGGAGTTTAGACCGATTATTGGAAAGTTCAGCGCTCACCGGCTAACGAACGAAAACGGCCAACGACTAATTGATTTCGCCGCCTCCAAAAATTTGGCCATTCGCAGCACCTACTTCCAACACAGCCTCCCCTATCGGTACACCTGGAGATCACCACTGCAGACAGAATCACAAATCGACCACGTTCTGATTGATGGACGGCACTTCTCCGACATTATCGACGTCAGGACATATCGTGGCGCTAACATCGACTCTGACCACTATCTGGTGATGGTTAAACTGCGCCCAAAACTATCCGTCATCAACAATGTTCGGTACCGACGACCGCCGCGGTACGACCTAGAGCGACTGAAGCAACCTGATGTCGCCACTGCATACGCGCAGCATCTCGAGGCAGCGTTGCCGGAAGAGGGTGAGCTCGATGGGGCCCCTCTTGAGGACTGCTGGAATACAGTCAAAGCAGCCATTAACGACGCAGCGGAGAACAACGTCGGGTATATGGGTCGAAGTCGACGGAACGATTGGTTCGACGAAGAGTGCAGACAGATTCTGGAGGAGAAGGACGCAGCGCAGGCGGTCGCGCTGCAGCAAGGTACCTGGCAGAACGTGGAACGTTATAGACGGAAGCGGAGACAGCAGACCCGCCTTTTTCAGGAGAAGAAACGCCGCCTGGAAGAAGCGGAGTGCGAGGAGATGGAACAGCTGTGCCGTTCTCAAGAAACACGCAAGTTCTACCAGAAGCTCAACGCATCCCGCAAAGGCTTCGTGCCGCGAGCCGAAATGTGCCGGGATAAGGATGGGAGCATCTTGACGGACGAACGTGTGGTGATCGAAAGGTGGAAGCAGCACTACGAGGAACATCTGAATGGCGCTGAGAGTACAGGCAGTGAAAGTCCAGGCAGCGGAGGAGATGACTACGTCAGTTCAGCGGACGATGGAGCCAACCAGCCCCCACCTTGAGGGAAGTTAAGGATGCCATTCAACAGCTAAAGACCAACAAAGCCGCTGGTAAGGATGGTATCGGAGCTGAGCTCATCAAGATGGGCCCGGAAAAGCTGGCCACTTGCCTGCACAAACTGATAGTCAGAATCTGGGAAACCGAACAGCTACCGGAGGAGTGGAAGGAAGGGGTTATATGCCCATCTACAAGAAAGGCGACAAACTGGAGTGTGAGAACTTTCGAGCGATCACCATCCTTAATGCCGCCTACAAAGTGATATCCCAGATCATCTTCCGTCGTCTGTCACCATTAGTGAACGAGTTCGTGGGAAGTTATCAAGCCGGCTTCGTTGACGGCCGCTCGACAACGGACCAGATCTTTACTGTACGGCAAATCCTTCAAAAATGCCGTGAATACCAGGTCCCAACGCACCATCTGTTTGTTGATTTCAAGGCGGCATACGACAGTATAGACCGCATAGAGCTTTGGAAAATTGTGGACGAGTACAGCTTCCCTAGAAAGCTTTACCAGACTGATCAAAGCAACGGTGGATGGTGTGCAAAACTGTGTGAAGATTTCGGGCGAACACTCCAGTTCGTACGAATCGCGCCGAGGACTGAGACAAGGTGATGGACTCTCGTGCCTGTTGTTCAACATTGCGCTAGAAGGTGTCATGCGGAGAGCCGGGTGTAACAGCCGTGGTACAATTTTCAACAGATCCAGTCAATTTATTTGTTTCGCGGATGACATGGACATTGTCGGCCGAACATTTGCAAAAGGTGGTCGAACTGTACAACTGCCTGAAACGTGAAGTAACAAAAGTTGGACTGGTGGTGAATGCATCGCAGATAAAGTACATGCTTATGGGCGGAACCGAGCACGACAGGGCCCGCCTGGGAAGCAGTGTTACGATAGACGGGGATACCTTCGAAGTGGTCGAGGAATTCGTCTACCTCGGATCCTTGCTAACGGCTGACAACAACGTTAGTCGTGAAATACGAAGGCGCATCATCTGTGGAAGTCGGGCCTACTACGGGCTCCAGAAGATACTGCGGTCGAAAAAGATTCGCCACCGCACCAAATGTGTCATGTACAAGACGCTCATAAGAACGGTTGTCCTCTACGGACATGAAACATGGACAATGCTCGAGGAGGACTGGGTGCTTAGGACCATCTTTGGCGGTGTGCAAGAAGACGGTGTGTGGCGGCGAAGAATGAACCATGAGCTCGCCCAACTCTACGGCGAACCCAGTATCCAGAAGGTAGCTAAAGCCGGAAGGGTACGATGGGCAGGACATGTTGCAAGAATGCCGGACAGCAACCCTGCAAAGATGGTGTTCGCTTCCGATCCGGCAGGTACGAGACGGCGTGGAGCGCAGCGAGCGAGATGGGCAGACCAGGTGCAGAACGACTTGGCGAGCGTGGGGCGTATCCGAGGATGGAGAGATGTGGCCTCGAACCGTGCATTGTGGCGTCAAATTGTTGATTCAGTGTTATCTGTTTAGATGTTAACTAAATAAATGAAAAATGAACTCTCTTCGCACTCCGAATTTCTCACTTCTCACTTTGTATTTTCCATTTCCCACTAATTATTTCTCACTTCTTACTTCAAACTTCTAACTTTTCATATCTCACTTCTCATTTCTCATTTCTCACTTTCCATCTCTCTCTTTTAATTTTTCACTTCTAACTTTTCCTCTCTCACTTCTCATATCTTACGTCTCATATTTCACTTCTCATTCTTCACTTCTAATTTCTAACTTCTACTTCTCATATCTCATTTCTCACTTCTCACTTATCACTTTTCACTTCTAACTTCTAACTATGTCGTGCATGTACCTACCAGTGCTGTAGTTGCGGGGGGTCGGGGTTAGTCGGCGACTAACAAGCTTTATATTTTGCTTCGAGTTAATTTTTATTTTCAACATTATAATTCAAATTTTCTTAAAATGCTAGAGCAGTGTAACATTTATATTGTAACATTAGCTTACTTAATTTATGCAAGACGATGTGAAGCACTTTCCGTTGCCGGATATGATGTGATCCACAGAGAGGAATATTAAAATTATAGATGATTCCAAATGAATGAATTGTTTACATGCAGAATGTGATGAAAAAATCATATTTGAATACCAATCTGCGCATCAAAAAAGCGTTCATAGTGCACATTTGAGCTCGAACATGACCTGTCGAGACGTTTATACAAGTATTTATCAATCAGCACGAAGGCGCCTGCAGTGAAAATATGAGTTCAAACGTGACCTGTCGAGGCGTTCATAGTGGATCAAGTACTTATCAAACAGCATTGATGCGTCTGAAGTGCAATTTGGAGTCCAAACGTGACCAGTATGGAGGCGCCTGCAGTAAAAATTTGAGTTCAAACATGACCTGACGCGATGAAAAAAATTCTTTGAATCTCCAACGCAGCGTCTGATAAGACAAGTTGAAGTTGAAGATTGTTAATACCGTAATAAATAACCGCAGTAATCCTTCAATACTACCGTTCATACTGTAGTTAGTGCGACGAAATGGCCTTCTTAGCATAGCGTTATTTGGAAGTGCCCTCGGCTGTACGTTGATATATTTTGCTCCAAATATCGCTACAACTATTCGGCCTTGCGAAACAACTGTAACCAATACGGCCCAAGCAATGTTACGGCGATTCCTTAGCAGCTCCAGATCGATAAGCCGATAGCAGATATTATAACTTGACTGGCGTAATGGACATCTCCACGGTAGTCTACGCAGAGCAAATCGTAGGAAACGTCGTTGCACGGACTCAATTTGTTCTGCACCGTTCATTGGGATTCCGAACGTGGCGCAGCAATAGTCCAGTATAGACCGCACCAGTGAGCAAAACAGATGCTTCGGACAGTAAATGTCAGAAAATTCTTTGGCCAAAGAAAGATAAAGCCAGGGTTTTGGAAGCCTTGCCCACAACGTACGAGATGTGCAACATGTACGTTAGTTGGAAATCAAAATTACGCCCAAGTTTTTGACATGAGTTAGTCGTTCTATTCTAGTATTCGGGTGCGTGTAGGCCAAAATGGTGGCTCAGGGCCTTATGGAGTTCGAACACCCTTCTCAAGGCAGGAATCATTGCGAACATCTATGCAGAGATGTCTCCATGACTGTAGTAGTTTCCCCGATAGATGGAAACGGCAGAAGTTGGTTCTGTTACCGAAAGCCGGGAAACCATCTAATTAACATGACGGGCAAGTTGCTGGAGAGGATCATCCTCAAAGGCTGACCCTGTACTCAGAGGGTACGGGCGGCCTCGCAAGCAATCAGTTCGGGTTTCGTAAGGATAAGTCCACGTTTGACGTTGACAGCGTGGTAAAGACCGCTGAGATAGCGATCCAATGTAAAAGGCGAGGTATTATATATATTCTAAGCTTTCAGAACCGTATACTATTATACGACACCGATGCCAGTCAGTCAAGTGTTCCAATTAATGCAGTAGTACCGCAAGGCTCATTATTGGACCCGGTATTATGGAATATTATGTACGGCGGACTTCTGAAACTAAAGTTCCCTTCTGATGTCAAGATCGTCGACTTCGCCTATGACCTTAGAAGTCTACGGGGATTCAATTCTTGTTTCAGCATACGCGATCAACACAGTGGCGGATTGGAAACTTTTCTAGTATTTTGTCTCCATCCAAAACCTCAGATTGGTCCTTGGCCACCGGAGATGTTCCGGGTTTTTCGAGGGCATGTTAATGCATTTTTTCTTCTGCTTGTCATTTTAAGTGACGTTTACTTCCATCATGTTTTATCCTTTCCCCAGAAACTAGAACTAGTATGATAACCAATGCTGGCTGATCGAAAATCCGTAAGGTATACGCAGAAATATGGCCATTTCCAAACGGTCTGGGATTGGTCCTAAACAGATGTAACTTTCGCAGATCACCCAGAAACTATTACAAATTGGCCAATGAGTCTTAGGGCCGATTTCTTCCCCTCCGCTTAGTGCTTAAACCAGGTTTAAGCGTATGGGTAAGCACCGTTGATCTTGGCCATTACGACACCCTCAGTGGAAGAATGTACCATCTCTTGGAGCAGATACCGTCCCGTTGTGCAAATAGCCGCCATCCTAGATCCGTTCGTCACCTAATTGACGACAGGAACGTTGTACGGGTCGAACAGGAGGACGACTGCCACAGCAGCTGCTAAACAGATGTACAGTGGTTAAAATTCAATTGAGTTACTAGCACGGCTTCTTCTTGTTTGTCTCTCCGATAGGACACGAAGGTCCACCCAAAACGTGGGTACATGCTTGCTTTTTGTTGGCGCAGATGAGGCACTTTGATGCCTTATCGCATTCCTGCGCCTTGTGCTCTTCCTCACCACAACGCACGATGACACAGCTTACTACGGTCTGGGTCCATACAGTCGTAGGACTTGTGCCCCGACTCTAAGCACGAATAGCACTTGTTCACTGATGGCGACTGGAGTTTGCTTACTGGGCATACTGACCAGCTGATCTTCAACTTCCATTCTCTATGACTTTTTTAGCTTCCGTGAGTGATCTAAGGTAGGCTACCTGCGTGCCAAAGGTACCGCCTCTTAGGCGTATAGAGGTCTTCTCAACATCTGTGCCGCACTGCTCTCTGATGGCAGAGACGACGTCATCCGCGTTCGTAACCTCATCCAGTTACTTGAACTGGAGGGTCACTTCTGCCCCCAACGACCTCACATTGACGTCGTCACCCAAGATCTCTTGGGCCTAGCTTGCGCTCCGCGTTTCAGAATCAAGATCATTTCACCGATCTTGGTGCGTCTGACGCTTCACACGTCCTGACCCTAGCACCAGCTTTTCTGCCGCCCGCATCGATTTAAGGACTTCGGTGTACTTTTCCTTATCTGTTTTCACCAACAAGGCCTCGTCTTTATCCTTTGCTTTCTTGCAGGTCGTGATACGCTCGACTTTCGCTTTGCCCTACTGACCAGCTGCCATGGATTTTCGGTCTCTTGTACCGATGGCACCGGCCGGCTGGTACCCTCTTCTGGCCCGGTGACTTGCGTCTGGTAGGCGCCTTTCGCCTTTTTGGGCCGAGAAGTCGCCTTCTTGGGTCGATGCCCAATCTGTTTCGTCCAGACAACGTTTTGCCTTTATGGTCGCACGTCGATTGGCTTTGCTCTGCGCGCCTTCGCCGGATTGCGGCCAATGAGGCCGTCAGGGCGAAATCAATCGCCTTTTGGGCCATAGTCGCTCTTCCTAGGAAGCAGAAAGCATCAGTTTGGTCACCTTTGTCGGCCTTCTCTCTTCCAACCACCCTGATAAACGCGTCCTGTTCTTGTCTTGCAACTCGGGCGAAGCATCCGAAGGTTCTGTTGCAGTTCCTTACTAATGTTCTGCCTTGCACTCGCGAACTCGATGATATTATCGAGATGCTCGGCGTCCCGTAGTCACTTGCGGAGCGTGCCGGCAAACTCTGGGGCTATTAATTAATTATTAATTTTTGAATAACTCATTATCGTTAGGTAGAATTAATTTTTGAATCACTCATTATTGTTAGGCCCCCAATGTGGCTGTCGTCGAATCCTACTGGAGTAGTCGCCCTCAAAGATCGGTATGCAAGGTATTCATGCATTGGTTTACACTTACATGTTCAGATTCAGATCAACGCAATTTTGGAAACGGCATCTCAGCCTACTCCCATCCCGCAGGAAAAGCTTGGTGCCAGCATTAGACAGCGTGCTACAAGGCTCGCCACGGTCGGGCGGAAGACAGGCTAGTCATTAGCCCACTCGCCGATTCAAGTCAGGGTCACCCGGCTCTACTAAAAGAGTAGAATGTCCGACTGCCAGCCTTCGCTTTCACAATATTACAAAATCCAATTATTATTACTGCGATATCTTGTCGTTAACTCGCGGCCAGAATGCCATAATCAGGACTTCACTGGTTTTGATACTGATGTGCCAATTGACACTCCATGGGCCCCTGCACCTAGGAGTATGGCAACTTCTAAAACATCCCCAACCCACCCTCTGATGTATTGCTCAATCTTTCAGTACCTGGGTCTTTATTTATGATTTGTGGTTGTAGATTTCATTTTGGTCATGGAAGGCGCTTTATGACGTTCTCACTTTCTGCAGGTCCGAAAACCATTTTCAATTTTCCTGTATTGGAGTTATTTTTTAGTGTGCGCCCCCTTTATTGCCTATGTGTGGTAACGCCCATAATTTTTGCCGACTAACTAGCTTTTAGTTCACAACTACAGCACTGGTACCTACTGTTTCTGACAACAACGAGTTAGCGAGGTGAAAATGCTTTGAAAAATTACTTCGACTTAGAGAATATTGATTAAGAGAGATATCGACTTACGGAGAGAGCGCAATATGCTAGATTCAAGGGACTTTGAATTTCATCGAGTTAGAGAAAATATCGAGTTAGGGAGAGTTCACTGTACACAGTTTTTTTCAACTGCAACATGGCTACATGCTTGTTCGTTGCTCCACCACGATATCATGTCTGAATCCTTATAAATCCCCTCTCAATATGTTAAAGCCATTTAATCGGAAAATTCAATTAGGAAGCCTTCATCATCAGATTGACGACCCTTTCTATTTTCCCATAACGAGCAACCATAAGGATCTGAAAAAAATGAGTAGAATTTAAATCAGACTGTTGCCAAAATGATACTCCTCATCATTCTCCGGTTGAAGAATTTCATCCGGTCTCCAAACAGCTCACAGGGGTCCTAATCAAATTAGATGAGATACAAACTCCCCATGGGGGCGAACACGACCGAGCAGCCGAACGGCCACACACAAACGCACTCCACCTACCGGAACAGAAGGCAGCAGGGACAGCAAAAATTCAAGAACGGTTCCGACCTTTAGCTCCGTTTGTTGGCCCCCGTTCTGCCTCATCAATTCAAGAAACAATGTATAATTTCCTGATTTGTGAATGGAAACAGAAACAACATGGTAGGGAACGCACATGGCGCTATTTCTCTGCAGAGGAAACGCTGTTTCCTAAAGGGTTTTCCGCCGCCCACCTCCAGCCGGGGCAACCAAACGACAAAAAAGTTGCTCATTTTTGGGGGCAAGCAGGAAGGCGTCATGTGTAGGACTGTTCAATGTTTGGCTCGGTTTGGTTTGTGCAGCTCGAAGCCGTTTCCACGCCTGGGGAGCCAGAATAAATAAATACATAAATAAACTGACATACAATCAGCCCTGGTGTACGACTCTTTGACTCTTTTGGCTCGGTGTAGAAAGAAAAAATAACTGAATAAATTATCATATCAAAGTGATACCTTTAGTGTGTTTACCTAGATTTCGGATTTTTCTGCTTTCCGCCTTTTGCAACGCCTTGGCCATGTCCAGGTAGTTTTCGTCATTTCAGTCCTCGATGATGGAGCTACGAACGAGTGTGGGTGTTTGTTTGCTCAATGCCTCTTGATTCGTTCCTAGCTGCTCCTCGATCCGGGCTGAGCTACTGGCTTTGTCGGGACTTCAATGGAGTTGGCTGCCACTAAAGAGTTTTCCGCCACTCTGTGACCCCCCACGCGGTGACTCCAGGTGGGACTTTTCGTTGATTGTCGTCTCGTTTCGCGGCACCTTTTGTCTGCAGATTTATTGTGCTCACTTGGTTGGATGGCGATACGACGATGGACTTGGCATGCCGTTTCTTTAGAATTCGAGGGATTGCTTGCTTTGCAGCTGCCTCCGGGGAAAACGGAAAAGTGTTGCCAGTTTGAACTGTTCATTCAACCTTGTGTATTTTTATTCGCCACGCGCCTTTATTGTCGTACTAATTAAACTAATCAATAATTCAGCGCTATTGAATCATTGATCCAGAGTATCTGCCAACATTGTCCACCATGAATTGTCTTCAATGCCATCTGGGGTGGATACGATTCAGTCACAGCGAAGCTAGACAATAAAGAATTCAATGCCTTGAAGGCACGCTAACCGCAGCTTAGTAAAACCTCCCTCTCCGGATCCCATGAAGCACCGACCGTGTTGACATCGATAAGCCTTGGCTTTCCCCCACGTGATACACCAATATAGGTATGTGGAGCGAAACTTGAGTGTTTATTCCTTCGCTTGAGGATACGGTTGTTAGCTTTAAAAGGACAATCGAGTGGTTTCATGACGTTGTTGAAGGATTTTCAGCATTTAAATATTTTTCGTACTTCTCATATGATTTAGTATGTTTCCGTATTTCATATGTTTGTGAAAATTATCAAAAGATTGAATTTCATTCTACACATTTTTAGTGAAGCCAAAACCAAACCATTTATCTACACGAAACCATCAGTTCACCGATGTCATATTTGTGCACAATTTAGTCGTGGCCGAGAAAAAATCATCGCATATCACTCTGTTTGCTGACTGGTTCAACAATCACAAATCGTTTCAATTATTTTGCCTACTGGTCCAATTGCAGCCATAAAAAATCCAAACCCAACAATAAATGCATACTGTTCCACGAAAAACCGCAAATACGTATTCGGTTTCGAAAACCAAACGAATCGAATCCACCCGAAGCACTATCACACTTCTATGCAGAGAATGCGGCAAAGAGCGAGTTGCAGCCCGCAAAACAGTGGGAAAATGGTTTCGGTTGGAAATTGTGGCACATTTTGGGCTGAACGTGGAATCTCGAACTGCAGCTCCCACTCCGATACAGAGTGCCAACTTTTGCAACCCGATTGTCTGCCCTTCCGATTCAGTTGCTCGATTAAAACCGTTAAAACACAAAGTTCGGTTCCAACCACATTTGCAATGATGGGACAGTTTTTTTTTGTGTTTTGCCCATGGGGTATTGGAAATCGTAGATCGCATCACTTTTTCCCCGGTTTTGTGATCAGGGAAATTGAAAGGTCAACTGTGCCTCAGAGCCGCATATAAATATACTTCCGGTGACCACCCACAGTCTGGGCTTTGATTGATTTTCCACTGCCTGGAGGTGACACAGAAGAGTTTCGCGTGGCTCTCTTTGAAGTTTTGTGTTCAAAATGGAACCGAAACGGCAGCCTCAATTCATCAATTGTGGTTCAATTTCGAGCGATTTGGATACATTTCTGGATCAACGGAGGACCAATTGGGAATCTACATCGACGATTTGACACTCTTGACAGCAAACTTGAAATGGAATTGTTACTTGATGGTGAGTTTCGTTGCTGGGTCATTAGGCCGAAGGTGTGTGGAAACAATTTCGATTTCGAATAAGTATGTACGACTATTGGATTTGAAAACTGGATTTGATTAATTGATTCAAACATTTTATTTGGAGAATAGATTCATTCATTTATTTAGTTAACATCTAAACAGATAACACTGAATCAACAATTTGACGCCACAATGCACGGTTCGAGGCCGCATCTCTCCATCCTCGAATACGCCCCACGCTCGCCAAGTCGTTCTGCACCTGGTCTGCCCATCTCGCTCGCTGCGCTCCACGTCGTCTCGTACCTGCCGGATCGGAAGCGAACACCATCTTTGCAGGGTTGCTGTCCGGCATTCTTGCAACATGTCCTGCCCATCGTACCCTTCCGGCTTTAGCTACCTTCTGGATACTGGGTTCGCCGTAGAGTTGGGCGAGCTCATGGTTCATTCTTCGCCGCCACACACCGTCTTCTTGCACACCGCCAAAGATGGTCCTAAGCACCCGTCTCTCGAATACTCCGAGTGCTTGCAAGTCCATGTTTCATGTCCGTAGAGGACAACCGGTCTTATAAGCGTCTTGTACATGACACATTTGGTGCGGTGGCGAATCTTTTTCGACCGCAGTTTCTTCTGGAGCCCGTAGTAGGCCCGACTTCCACAGATGATACGCCTTCGTATTTCGCGACTAACGTTGTTGTCAGCCGTTAGCAAGGATCCGAGGTAGACGAATTCCTCGACCACCTCGAAGGTATCCCCGTCTATCGTAACACTGCTTCCCAGGCGGGCCCTGTCGCGCTCTGTTCCGCCCACAAGCATGTACTTTGTCTTTGACGCATTCACCACCAGTCCAACTTTTGTTGCTTCACGTTTCAGGCGGGTGTACAGTTCTGCCACCTTTGCAAATGTTCGGCCGACAATGTCCATGTCATCCGCGAAGCATATAAATTGACTGGATCTGTTAAAAATAGTACCCCTGCTGTTACACCCGGCTCTCAGCATGACACCTTCTGGCGCAATGTTGAACAATAGGCACGAAGTCCATCACCTTGTCTTAGTCCCCGGCGCGATTCGAACGAACTGGGTGTTCGCCCGAAATCTTCACACAGTTTTGCACACCATCCACCGTTGCTTTGATCAGTCTGGTAAGCTTCCCAGGAAGCTGTTCTCGTCCATAATTTTCCATAGCTCTACGTGGTCTATACTGTCGTATGCCGCCTTGAAATCAACGAACAGATGGTGCGTTGGGACTTGGTATTCACGGCATTTTTGAAGGATTTGCCGTACAGTAAAGATCTGGTCCGTTGTCGAGCGGCCGTCAACGAAGCCGGCTTGATAACTTCCACGAACTCGTTCACTAATGGTGACAGACGACGGAAGATGATCTGGGATATCACTTTGTAGGCGGCATTAAGGATGGTGATCGCTCGAAAGTTCTCACACTCCAGTTTGTCGCCTTTCTTGTAGATGGGGCATATAACCCCTTCCTTCCACTCCTCCGGTAGCTGTTCGGTTTCCCAGATTCTGACTATCAGTTTGTGCAGGCAAGTGGCCAGCTTTTCCGGGCCCATCTTGATGAGCTCAGCTCCGATACCATCCTTACCAGCTGCTTTATTGGTCTTTAGCTGTTGAATGGCATCCTTAACTTCCCTCAAGGTGGGGGCTGGTTGGATTCCATCGTCCGCTGAACTGACGTAGTCATCTCCTCCGCTGCCTTGACTTTCACTGCCTGTACTCTCAGCGCCATTCAGATGTTCCTCGTAGTGCTGCTTCCACCTTTCGATGGAGAATAGATATTGGATTCAGAAATTTGTTCCAAATATTGTGGAAAGTGGATTCACAATATCAGAAGTAAAGGAGCACACTTGCGTAACACGTTTTCTTGATTATCAACCCAAATTTTTTCTCAAAATCATTAGCGTCTGAAACCAATAAACATTTGCAAGCCGTTACACAAAAAATAAAATTTGTATTTGGCCCTTTCCGATGCATTTTCTGTGTTTTCGTCAACAATGCATTTTCTTAAGATACAAAAACCATTTTCTTCTTATTACAATCAGTATAAAACATTGACTACCTTAAAGTATAAGACTGACACTAATCTTATGCAAAAGAGTGACTATTTCAGTGAAAAATATTGGAATATTTTAAATATCATTTTTGGGTGGCGCATTTTGCCCAGCGTCGTTCATTTACATGGAAATACTCCCTGGAGTATAGGCCTTAAGGTCCACATGCGTATAACAAGGGACTATTTTGAAAAATTGGCCATGCCCTTTTTTATTTATTAAACAAAATAGCATACGCCTTCAATATCTGCTCTGTTTCGAGACATCCAAGAGCTCCCTGCAGTATGGGCCTTAGGTTCTACACGCGTAACCACTGTTTTGAAAAATAATTCTTGCCCTATTTGATCTATTAAATCAGATAAGATATGCCTTCAATAGCTGTTCGTTTCCAGGTCGTGCAAAAGCTCCCTGGACTGTAGGCCTTGATATCTCGTTTTACAAATGGTTCATAAACTTTCAAGAGGCTCGGAAGCCTCCTTTCAAGAGGCTCGGAAGCCTCCTTTCAAGAGGCTCGGAAGCCTCCTTTCAAGAGGCTCGGAAGCCTCCTTTCAAGAGGCTTTGAAGCAGGCATTGCAATATCATCTGAGCACAGGATATTATCTTTTCTTATGCAAAGATATTATCCCTAATCAAAGAGCACTCTGGAAAGATATTATCATTTGAGCATTCAATGATGATCCAGATAGCCAGCGTGTTTCGGGGTTTGTTCACGTTACGAGGGCGTTGCTACAACAAAAACAGTAAAAAAATGTTTCTCCATGGCGAACATTGCACTTTGTTTACTGAGCAGATAGATAACTAAGATCGATATCCCTGGATATCATCAGTATCTTTGCTCAGAAGATCGGATGATGGGATAAAATGTAATGCCTGCTTGGAAGCCTCCTTTTAAGAGGCTCGGAAGCCTCCTTTTAAGAGGCTCGGAAGCCTCCTTTCAAGAGGCTCGGAAGCCTCCTTTCAAGAGGCTCGGAAGCCTCCTTTCAAGAGGCTCGGAAGCCTCCTTTCAAGAGGCTCGGAAGCCTCCTTTCAAGAGGCTCAGAGCCTCCTTTCAAGAGGCTCAGAGCCTCCTTTCAAGAGGCTCAGAATCCTCCTTTCAAGAGGCTCAGAAGCCTCCTTTCAAGAGGCTCAGAAGCCTCCTTTCAAGAGGCTCAGAAGCCTCCTTTCAAGAGGCTCAGAGCCTCCTTTCAAAGGCTCAGGAAGCCTCCTTTCAAGAAGCTCAGAAGCCTCCTTTCAAGAGGCTCCAGGCCTCCTTTCAAGAGGCTCAGAAGCCTCCTTTCAAGAGGCTCAGAAGCCTCCTTTCAAGAGGCTCAGAAGCCTCCTTTCAAGAGGCTCCAGAAGCCTCCTTTCAAGAGGCTCAGAAGCCTCCTTTCAAGAGGCTCAGAAGCCTCCTTTCAAGAGGCTCAGGAAGCCTCCTTTCAAGAGGCTCAGAAGCCTCCTTTCAAGAGGCTCAGAAGCCTCCTTTCAAGAGGCTCAGGAAGCCTCCTTTCAAGAGGCTCAGAAGCCTCCTTTCAAGAGCTCAGGAAGCCTCCTTTCAAGAGGCTCAGAAGCCTCCTTTCAAGAGGCTCAAGCCTCCTTTCAAGAGGCTCAGAAGCCTCCTTTCAAGAGGCTCAGAAGCCTCCTTTCAAGAGGCTCAGAAGCCTCCTTTCAAGAGAGCTCAGAGCCTCCTTTCAAGAGGCTCCAGAAGCCTCCTTTCAAGAGGCTCAGGAAGCCTCCTTTCAAGAGGCTCAGAAGCCTCCTTTCAAGAGAGCTCAGAAGCCTCCTTTCAAGAGGCTCGGAAGCCTCCTTTCAAGAGGCTCGGAAGCCTCCTTTCAAGAGGCTCGGAAGCCTCCTTTCAAGAGGCTCGGAAGCCTCCTTTCAAGAGGCTCGGAAGCCTCCTTTTAAGAGGCTCGGAAGCCTCCTTTCAAGAGGCTCGGAAGCCTTCTTTCAAGAGGTTTGAAAGCCTCCTTTCAAGAGGCTCGGGAGTCTTCTTTCAAGAGGCTCGGGAGCCTCCTTGCAAGAGGCTCGGATTTTCAAAGCCGTATTCGTCACCTTTTCAGATTACGGCAGCACATATCCCGTTAGTTTTCAGGACCGTTTTTCATCTATATCATTAGTTATGCTTATTTTCATTAGGGTGTTCAAAATAGGGGGTACCTCGAAGAATGTAAAAGTTTGAAGGAGTACCACTTAAGACAAAGGCTGAGAACCGCTGATTTAATGTATGTTTCATTTCTAAACGGAGGAAATAAGTCTTTCGTTAAGCGTGTTGACCTTAAGGCATCTACTTCAATTCTTGGATGCCCTGGAATAGAACAACCATTTAAATTATATCCTGTTTGGTTCAAATAATCACTAAGAGCATGTTGCATTTCTAGACGGAATAAATTAATCTTTGGTTACGCGTAATGACCTTAAAGCATGTACTCCTATTTTTGGAATTCTTGGATAACCTGGAATGAAACCACAATTTCCTTTATTTTTATTTTTATTCAAGAATCGTCAGGATGATAAAACCATATCCAATCTGGGTCTTTGAATTGCTATGATTATGCATCGTATTTAAAGTATCCAAAGTAGTAGTTATTTAAGTAAAAAAAATTTTTTTAAGTCCCCCAAAGAGTGACGTAAAAAGAGAGCTCAGTGTAAGTATACTATTTTGGAATAAAATCACTTTCTAGTAATATTGTTGGTTTTTCTGGAAAATTCTTGGACCATACAATGACTGATATGTTAGATTATTGATAAATGCTTCAAAAATACATTGTTTCGGATGAAATCACCTTTTAATTAAAGATTTCGTCAAGATCGTTACTGGCAAAGCTTTGTGTACAATTCCAGATAAACCGACATCCAGGTCCGTTTATTGGAAATTTGCCGGTCGACTTGTGACGACTTGCTAAAGATTAGTTTTTTTTTGTTCAATGCAGTGAGGAAAAACATCTAAATAAGAGGAATAAGATAATGTCGGTGAATAAGTGTGCTCGAACGGATCGGCGGTGCTCGCATCGGCCAGTTGTAGAGCTTCTTTCGCTGTATGCTATCGTGGAGAAAAGGCAGCGCTGAGCAGATGAAAGGAATGGCCAAGTTGGAATTGATTGCCGTCGAACACATCACTCGAATTCAAGTTGGAAACCCGGTGAATACTCCGATCATTATTCTTACACTCAATGAAATGTCAGTGACATCAAGGTCGGACCGCTGCCGGTGAGAACAAGGATTCTGGATCCCGTGATTTGCTACAAGTGCTACGAACATTCCAAACTCCGTGAAAAGAGTACCAATTAATATAGAACTGGGGCCCACGAAGATGTTTATAAATGTGGGAAACGGCCGTTTGGCCGAAACTCATTCGGCCGAAAGCCATATGGCCAAATGCCGCTAGGCCGAAACCCATCTGGCCAAACGAGTCATACTGCCGAAAAGGTCATTTGGCCGAATATGTCACTTGATGTCTCACTTCTCAATCATCATTTCTCACATCTCACTACGAAATGAGACTCGGAAGCCGCCTTTCAAGAGGCTCGGAAGCCTCCTTTCAAGAGGCTCGGAAGCCTCCTTTCAAGAGGCTCGGAAGCCTCCTTTCAAGAGGCTCGGAAGCCTCCTTTCAAGAGGCTCGGAAGCCTCCTTTCAAGAGGCTCGGAAGCCTCCTTTCAAGAGGCTCAGAAGCCTCCTTTCAAGAGGCTCAGAGCCTCCTTTCAAGAGGCTCAGAGCCTCCTTTCAAGAGGCTCAGAAGCCTCCTTTCAAGAGGCTCAGAAGCCTCCTTTCAAGAGGCTCAGAAGCCTCCTTTCAAGAGTCTCAGAAGCCTCCTTTCAAGAGGCTCAGAGCCTCCTTTCAAGAGGCTCAGAGCCTCCTTTCAAGAGGCTCAGAAGCCTCCTTTCAAGACGCTCAGAAGCCTCCTTTCAAGACGCTCAGGAAGCCTCCTTTCAAGACGCTCCAGAAGCCTCCTTTCAAGACGCTCAGGAAGCCTCCTTTCAAGACGCTCAGAAGCCTCCTTTCAAGAGGCTCAGGCCTCCTTTCAAGAGGCTCAGGCCTCCTTTCAAGAGGCTCAGAGCCTCCTTTCAAGAGGCTCAGAGCCTCCTTTCAAGAGGCTCAGAAGCCTCCTTTCAAGAGGCTCAGAGCCTCCTTTCAAGAGGCTCAGAAGCCTCCTTTCAAGAGGCTCAGAGCCTCCTTTCAAGAGGCTCAGGAAGCCTCCTTTCAAGAGGCTCAGAAGCCTCCTTTCAAGAGGCTCAGAGCCTCCTTTCAAGAGGCTCAGAAGCCTCCTTTTAAGAGGCTCAGAAGCCTCCTTTCAAGAGCTCAGAGCCTTCTTTCAAGAGGTTTGAAAGCCTCCTTTCAAGAGGCTCCAGGAGTCTTCTTTCAAGAGGCTCAGGAGCCTCCTTGCAAGAGGCTCAGAAGCCTCCTTTCAAGAGGCTCAGAGCCTCCTTTCAAGAGGCTCAGAAGCCTCCTTTCAAGAGGCTCAGAAGCCTCCTTTCAAGAGGCTCAGAGCCTCCTTTCAAGAGGCTCAGGAAGCCTCCCTTTCAAGAGGCTCAGAGCCTCCTTTCAAGAGGCTCAGAAGCCTCCTTTCAAGAGGCTCAGAGCCTCCTTTCAAGAGGCTCAGGAAGCCTCCTTTCAAGAGAGCTCAGAAGCCTCCTTTCAAGAGCTCAGAAGCCTCCTTTCAAGAAGGCTCAGAAGCCTCCTTTCAAGAGGCTCAGAAGCCTCCTTTCAAGAGAGCTCAGAAGCCTCCTTTCAAGAGCTCAGAAGCCTCCTTTCAAGAGGCTCAGAGCCTCCTTTCAAGAGCTCAGAAGCCTCCTTTCAAGAGGCTCAGAAGCCTCCTTTCAAGAGGCTCAGAGCCTCCTTTCAAGAGGCTCAGAAGCCTCCTTTCAAGAGGCTCAGAGCCTCCTTTCAAGAGCTCAGAAGCCTCCTTTCAAGAGTCTCAGAAGCCTCCTTTCAAGAGGCTCAGAGCCTCCTTTCAAGAGGCTCAGGAAGCCTCCTTTCAAGAGGCTCAGAAGCCTCCTTTCAAGACGCTCAGAGCCTCCTTTCAAAAGGCTCGGGAGCCTCCTTTCAAGAGGCTCGAGAGCCTCCTTTCAAGACGCTCGAGAGCCTCCTTTCAAGACGCTCGAGAGCCTCCTTTCAAGAGGCTCGAGAGCATCCTTTCAAGAGGCTCGAGAGCATCCTTTCAAGAGGCTCGAGAGCATCTTTTCAAGAGGCTCGAGAGCATCTTTTCAAGAGGCTCGGGAGCCTCCTATCAAGAGGCTCGGGAGCCTCCTATCAAGAGGCTCGGAAGCCTCTTTTCAAGAGGCTCGGAAGCCTCCTTTCAAGAGGCTCGGAAGCCTCCTTTCAGGAGGCTCGGAAGCTTCCTTTCAAGAGGCTCAGAAGCCTCCTTTTAAGAGGCTCAGAGCCTCCTTTCAAGAGACTCAGAAGCCTTCTTTCAATAGGTTTGAAAGCCTCCTTTCAAGAGGCTCAGGAGTCTTCTTTCAAGAGGCTCAGGGCCTCCTTGCAAGAGGCTCAGGAAGCCTCCTTTCAAGAGGCTCAGAGCCTCCTTTCAAGAGGCTCAGGAAGCCTCCTTTCAAGAGGCTCAGGCCTCCTTTCAAGAGGCTCAGAGCCTCCTTTCAAGAGGCTCAGAAGCCTCCTTTCAAGAAGGCTCAGAGCCTCCTTTCAAGAGGCTCAGAGCCTCCTTTCAAGAGGCTCAGAGCCTCCTTTCAAGAGGCTCAGAAGCCTCCTTTCAAGAGGCTCAGAAGCCTCCTTTCAAGAGGCTCAGAAGCCTCCTTTCAAGAGGCTCAGAGCCTCCTTTCAAGAGGCTCAGAAGCCTCCTTTCAAGAGGCTCAGAAGCCTCCTTTCAAGAAGAGCTCAGAAGCCTCCTTTCAAGAGGCTCAGAAGCCTCCTTTCAAGAGAGCTCAGAAGCCTCCTTTCAAGAGAGCTCAGAAGCCTCCTTTCAAGAGGCTCAGAAGCCTCCTTTCAAGAGGCTCAGAAGCCTCCTTTCAAGAGGCTCAGAAGCCTCCTTTCAAGAGGCTCAGAAGCCTCCTTTCAAGAGGCTCAGAAGCCTCCTTTCAAGAGGCTCAGAAGCCTCCTTTCAAGAGAGCTCAGAAGCCTCCTTTCAAGAGGCTCAGAAGCCTCCTTTCAAGAGGCTCAAGCCTCCTTTCAAGAGAGCTCAGAAGCCTCCTTTCAAGAGGCTCAGAGCCTCCTTTCAAGAGGCTCAGAAGCCTCCTTTCAAGAGGCTCAGAAGCCTCCTTTCAAGAGCTCCAGAAGCCTCCTTTCAAGAGCTCAGGCCTCCTTTCAAGAGGCTCAGAAGCCTCCTTTCAAGAGCTCAGAAGCCTCCTTTCAAGAAGCTCAGAGCCTCCTTTCAAGAGGCTCAAGCCTCCTTTCAAGAGAGCTCAGAAGCCTCCTTTCAAGAGGCTCAGAAGCCTCCTTTCAAGAGGCTCAGAAGCCTCCTTTCAAGAGGCTCAGAAGCCTCCTTTCAAGAGAGCTCAGAAGCCTCCTTTCAAGAGCTCAGAGCCTCCTTTCAAGAGGCTCAGGCCTCCTTTCAAGAGGCTCAGAGCCTCATTTCAAGAGGCTCAGAAGCCTCCTTTCAAGAGGCTCAGAAGCCTCCTTTCAAGAGGCTCCAGGCCTCCTTTCAAGAGGCTCAGAAGCCTCCTTTCAAGAGGCTCAGAGCTTCCTTTCAAGAGGCTCAGAAGCCTCCTTTCAAGAGGCTCAGAGCCTCCTTTCAAGAGGCTCAGGCCTCCTTTCAAGAGGCTCAGAAGCCTCCTTTCAAGAGGCTCAGAAGCCTCCTTTCAAGAGGCTCAGAAGCCTCCTTTCAAGAGCTCAGAAGCCTCCTTTCAAGAGGCTCAGGCCTCCTTTCAAGAGGCTCAGAAGCCTCCTTTCAAGAGGCTCAGAAGCCTCCTTTCAAGAGCTCAGAAGCCTCCTTTCAAGAGCTCAAGCCTCCTTTCAAGAGGCTCAGAGCCTCCTTTCAAGAGGCTCAGAAGCCTCCTTTCAAGAGCTCAGAAGCCTTCTTTCAAGAGGTTTGAAAGCCTCCTTTCAAGAGGCTCAGAGTCTTCTTTCAAGAGGCTCAGGAGCCTCCTTGCAAGAGCTCAGATTTTCAAAGCCGTATTCGTCACCTTTTCAGATTACGGCAGCACATATCCCGTTAGTTTTCAGGACCGTTTTCATCTATATTATTAGTTATGCTTATTTTCATTAGGGTGTTCAAAATAGGGGTACCTCGCAGAATGTAAAAGTTTGAAGGAGTCCCACTTAAGACAAAGGTTGAGAACCGCTGATTTAATGTATGTTTCATTTCTCCACGGAGGAAATAAGTCTTTCGTTAAGCGTGTTGACCTTAAGGCATCTACTTCAATTCTTGGATGCCCTGGAATAGATCAACCATTTAAATTATATCCTGTTTGGTTCAAATAATCACTAAGAGCATGTTGCATTTCTAGACGGAATAAATTAATCTTTGGTTACGCGGAATGACCTTAAAGCATGTACTCCTATTTTGGAATTCTTGGATAACCTGGAATGAAACCACAATTTCCTTTATTTTTATTTTTATTCAAGACTCGTCAGGATGATAAAACCATATCAATCTGGGTCTTTGAATTGCTATGATTATACATCGTATTTAAAAGTATCCAAAGTAGTAGTTATTTAAGTAAAAAAATTTTTTAAGTCCCCCAAAGAGTGACGTAAAAGAGGCTCAGTGTAAGTATACTATTTTGGAATAAAATCACTTTCTAGTAATATTGTTGGTTTTCTGGAAAATTCTTGGACCATACAATGACTGATGTATTAGATTATTGATAAATACTTCAAAAATACATTGTTTCGGATGAAATCACCTTTTAATTAAAGATTTCGTCAAGATCGTTACTGGCAAAGCTTTGTGTACAATTCCAGATAAACCGACATCCAGGTCCGTTTATTGGAAATTTGCCGGTCGACTTGTGACGACTTGCTAAAGATTAGTTTTTTTTTTGTTCAATGCAGTGAGGAAAAACATCTAAATAAGAGGAATAAGATAATGTCGGTGAATAAGTGTGCTCGAACGGATCGGCGGTGCTCGCATCGGCCAGTTGTAGAGCTTCTTTCGCTGTATGCTATCGTGGAGAAAAGGCAGCGCTGAGCAGATGAAAGGAATGGCCAAGTTGGAATTGATTGCCGTCGAACACATCACTCGAATTCAAGTTGGAAACCCGGTGAATACACTGGATTTTGTTTTTACGCGATTTACATTTTCTCAATTTTCCACTCATCCTAAATATTTAACGTATATTAATTATCATGTGATTTTTCTTTGATTTATTCTGGATTTTTTGAAACATGTTGCGAAGAGTTTGGTGGCAAATTGAAGTCACACGATCAAAAATACGAGCGAAAAAAAATCGTGTAGAAACAAAATCCTGTGTACTCCGATCATTATTCTTACACTCAATGAAATGTCAGTGACATCAAGGTCGGACCGCTGCCGGTGAGAACAAGGATTCTGGATCCCGTGATTTGCTACAAGTGCTACGAACATTCCAAACTCCGTGAAAAGGGTACCAATTGATGTAGAACTGGCCTGGGACCCACGAAGATGTTGATAAATGTGGGAAACGGCCGTTTGGCCGAAACTCATCTGGCCGAAAGCCATATGGCCAAATGCCTCTTGGTCGAAACTCATCTGGCCAAACGAATCATACTGCCGAGTAGGACATTTAGTCGAATATGCCAATTGACGTCTCACTTCACAATCATCATTTCTCACATCTTACTACGAAATGTGATAAATTAGAAGTAAGAAATGATGGATGAGAAAAGAGGCGTCTCACTTCTCACTTTTCGCAGTAAGAAGTGAGAAATGAGAAGTGTATGCCTTATGAATACTATAAAATTTTTGTTTTTAACGCATTGGGCGCCATTTCCGGGGTTACAACACTTCTAGAACTGATCGTTTTGATTTCTTCGTACAAAAAGCTATTTTTCAAAATAAAGCAAAAATCTCAAATTTCCTTCAGTTCTCCAGTTTTTATGGTATGCAGAGCAATCCATAACCCTTGTCCTGTATCCGAACGATTGTGTACCAAGACACGACCGCCCGGCGTGAACCTTTTGGTGCAATTAGGGATCCTACATTCAGAGATATGCGAAAGCGGCCATCTTGAGCCAATCAAGCATTGAGAGCTGTCAGAATCTGAGCCAAATGAACATTGTTATTGTTGCGGATTGAAAGGTATTGCGATTGTAATGAAAAAGATTTTACGAAAAGTTTTGTCGAATAAACAATATGTTTTACATTGGCAAGTTGAAGTAGTCCAGTTTATGCATGGTACTTTGTTCATTTGTATTGCACTTTTATTTTAGTGATAATGCACTGTTGGACGTTGAATAATGAAATCTGAAAATGCCATTATACGCAAAGCCGTATACCGTCTGGAAAAGTATTCGCACATCTCTTAATATAGGATCCCTAGGTGCAATGATATATCTAGCATCATGTAAATATTAGGTTGTTAAACGTCACAGACACCATCCATGCGAATAAATTTATTGCAGCGTCTCTCTCCGACGCACGCTTGTGATTCCGTTACTGAGGCAAATTTTCTGCCGTAAACGGTTTTATGCGTGCATTCTTATGCGATGTGAGGTTGTCTGGGTGTGCTTTGACGTCGTCCATTGCGATTCAACTTTCTCCTGTATAAAATTATGGTTCTGAAAAGAATAATATGCATGTCCAATTACTAAGCTCTAGAGCAACAAAATCAAAGTCTTGCGGGCCAATTTCACTTTTCACGGAGGACATTCAAATCGATAAATATGCTATCATATTCAATACATTTTCTTGTCAACCACGAGTTTGTATAATCCCATTTAACTCCACCACTTAAAGTGGTGGAAGAATTGGTGGTGGAATTAAATGGGATTGTACAAACTCGTCTTATGACAAGGGAAAATAGGACCAACCAAACTCCGAATTGTTAGAAAATTTTGCTGGCCTTTAATTTGCTACAGTCACAGTAAAGTCTTTTACTCATTCAAATGTGATGTTTGTACTGACAGGAACCAATTTCTTCCTTTAATCACTCTCATCAACCTCTCAATGGTTCGAGTCTTTCTATTTAGAAAGACTGGTACGTACGCCATCCGATGATTGGCCGCTCCACCATCGATGGCTTCGAGTGATTTCGCTGTTAGATAGAACCACTACCGAACGCCGTCGACCGGCCTCTTTAAAACCTCGCACGCGAAAAATGGCGCTTCTTATACACGGATAAAAAGATAGCGATCTGTCATTACCCCCGCCCTAACAATGAATGTGGAAATGCGTAATGAAAATGTTCACCCATATCGTTTGTCCACGGGCGGGGCCTGTGGTGTTACTTTATTTAATACAAGAAAACTACTGTCTCGTGCGCGCACCATTTTTTCTAAAGAAAAAAAGGCATCCAGCTACATCTATTGGAAACGTATGTAACATGTAGTATATAAAAGTTTTTGTTTGGGTTTTGTCATTGGTTCCTTCGGAGAGCAGTTCCATCGGTGTGGCGTCGTGTGGTGGTCGTCGACGCGGTTGCTACAGAAAATTCTCCGTGACGATGACGTGGGTTCTGCTATCAATATCATCAGTGGAGGTCATTGATGATGGAGCTGCGAATCACGTTTGCAGAAGTGAGTGGTAGAGAAGCAGCTCTCAAGTCGGATTTGCCGTAGGGTAGGGTAGGGTTTTCTTAGAAATATTATTGAAAATAAATCTGTTCTTATCAGGACCACCATTGTGTTCGGAAGAAGGTAAAAGACTGTACTATGACTTATCAAGTGCATGTCCAGTGGAGTTTTCTCACTAGATTCTGAGTTTGGTTATGTACTGTCAATGGCTGTACACATATGACAGAAGCACTTAAGGGGGATGGTGGGGTCTGTTTTTTTTACAAATCTTACACGGTGGGAAAGGGGTAGAAAAACTCAGAAAAATTGCTTACGTAATAAGTGTACGACCCTTTAGTGGTTTAAAATGCGTAATATTAAAGCAAGTAACAAGAGAATTGATCCAAGACGAACTACAAAAAATCGCTTAGCGTGTGTCACGGAATTATGGCCACAGTGTCGGTTAGAGCAGGAGCACTTAGCTAGTGATTGCTGCAGAAATACATTGGCGTCTCCATCAATTTGGTTATTGTCAGCAAAAATAAACATTTTCTTTGAAAGTTCTGACTTTGTTACTCAGGGCCATGATTTGTTGAAAAGACGGTTGATCTGAGACGAATGTTCGTCACGATACGGAGCACAATTGCTTGGCGACGACAGACAGTTCGTTGGATGCTGCAATAAAATTTTCCACAGACACACATGAAATTTTTTTTAACGTCTTCAACGGTTTGGTTACTTTCGGGGAAAACTGAAATTTTATCGCAAGTTTCTGAGTTTTATTTAGTTGCTATTAGTGATTGAAAATGCGCATTATTGAGAATAATTCGATTTATCAGGACCACCATGTCCTCCGACAACAAATGTCTGCAGCAAATCAGCTGCATTTTTATCAATCACCGTACGAATTAATTCATTGAAGCGTCTTTTTCCGCCACGTACTTGAGATTCTTCTATCAACGGCAACATTATGCTACGTTTTGTACTTTGTAGAAAATAATTTTGGATCAACCTTCTCTTATGAATATATTAGTAATATAAAGTAAATACATACACGTAAAAAAAATAACCTTATATGTTATGGCAAAAAACCATTCGAAAATACTTATACTCTTCATTAAGCCACCTAATGAATGATCCCATATCAAAAAGCTAATAACATTCATAAGTTAATGAAAAGTATAAGTTTCGGAATGTATGTGACTAATGTGATGTATAAGTATTTTCTTATACATATGATTAAGCGCATGCTTTGGCAAAAAAGTATTAGAAATATTAATAACAAATAACATTAAATTTTTTTACGTGTAGTAAATACATTTTTGAGGGCAAACACCTGACGATTACGCTTTGCACTTTGAAAAAAAATTATCTCGGATTGCATTTCTAATCACTGCAGCAACCACCCATCGTTGGCCGCTGCCAAGCGATTATGTGCGATTATGAAAGCCCGTTAAGAATCAACTTTCACTCGTTACTATTTTCACCAATACGCATTTTAAATCACTGACAGCACATAACCGAACACACAATCATGCGAAAATATTTCACTGCAGAATTTGCAAATTACTAGCGGTTGCACTTTGCAAAAGTCATGTCAACTTAAATTATGTGCCTCACTAACAGCATCCAGACGATCGCGTGACCGCCATCTGATGGTTCGTCACTACAGACGCCGTCGATTGCCAGATCCGCCGACGATCACCTCCGATGCTGATTGGTACACGGACGTGAATGGTAGCGTTCACGCCAGCAGCAGCGTGTAGCGAAAAACTTTCTGCGCAGCCGTTGTCGCTGGCACCGCTTCTGCACGTCCTGGTCCACTCTCCGTGAAATCCTGAATGAAAATGACGCGTGCACGCAGAACACGTCTTTTTATACACAGGGCACAAAAAGACCCGTACCTCACATAAATTTGATGTCCATGTTGGGGATGCATGAACGGGATTGATTATTTTTGATTTTTTTACCGGGTTTGAAAAAAAAATATCATTTGCAAAACTTTAACGTTGATAATCAGTAGTATCGATGGAATTGTCAAATTGCTGGAGAACTTACGAATCGATTGATAAGAAAATCTCGAAGATCCATCTCTCCTAATTTTGTGACGGTCTCGAATTTGTAAATTTCCGTTTTACACCCTGCATCCGAGTCTTCCCCTTCAGACGTAGTTTACGTCAAAAACATATTTATTCCAATTTTATCATGCAATTTATATCAATATCCATGTAGTTTGGTAAACAGCAATATCCACTTCATTTTGCGTACGATAAACGTTTGATTTAGTGGTGCTTCATCCATGTAACATTTCAAAAATCTTAAAGTGAACTTCTTGCCCGGGTTCGCCTAATCATCAAATGTTCAAGGTTTTGTTTTGAATCATAGTTTCTTAGCTTACTTAGGATCAGATCCACAAACGTGTTCGATGTTTCGTTTCCACCTTATCAAACTAGATTGTCCTCTGAAGTTAACATTAAGTCATTTCGCGCTTGGTTCTGAATCGTTCATGCAGGCTCGTTCGTGCTGTGTACCGCAACCGATTATTTGCGTAACTGTTGTACAAAATACAACAGCACACCTGCTCGAGTATTAACAATCAAAGGATGCAAGCATCAGTAGATGCGTTTCTGCTTGGTATTTTCGACACAGTGCTAATGTTCTTCAATTTCTACACTTTCTGACAACATCTGAAACCAAAAAATATGCTTACAATCAGCAAAACTCATAACACAATTGTACTTAGCTCGCATTCAACACAAAAGAATGTCTGTACACAAACGTATCAATGCAATGTTTGGTTCCCTCGATTCGCGGAAAAAGTGGTAAATTGAATTTCAATGAGATTTTCGCGGCCCACTTTTCCTGGCTATTTAAGGATGTCTAGTGAATTCTGGTGCGGTAGGATCCGCCACGGAAATCCAGTTCAGATTGTGTGCGTAACTTGAAGGTCATGCATCGACGAAACGAGTGGGTTGATTGATGCTTCGCTAAGGGAGTATAGGTGTTTTGTTCTGGAAACGCGAACCCAATTTTGTTTGTTATATTTACCCTGATCGTTGCCATTCTGTGAATCCGATTCAGTACCTGTAAATAAAGAAATGAAAGTGAATGTGAGTGCGAATTCCGAATAGTAAGTAATTCTTCATAACTCCATGAAAAATATAAATGTTATCTTTCTGGCTTCCAATGCAAACCATTTTCAGAATGTTCAAAGGGAAACACTTTTTAGTTGTCCTAGTATCTGAAAATGAAATGCGAATAAAATAATATTCTGGTGAAGTTTTGTTTCTCACTGTAGACTAATTGTCTTAACCATCTTTAGATAAAATAAATGAAATCTAAAACCTGATTCGTCATATGTTACCACAAAGATTTTCCAGAATTTATGCCTAACGATTTTATTTATTAACCCTACGTTACGGCTTGAAATGAAAAACCATCCCCAATTCACCAAAGCTCTGTTCGTAAAACTCCAAAACAACCATCATGCGGACGAACGATTCTCGCTTTATTCATTTTTCATGTGTTGTAACATTATTTCCGCACTGTTACTTCCCCAAATGTACAGCATCCCATTCTGTCTAGCCGTAATCATCACCAGAAGAGCAAAGTGTAGATAGAGATTACGAGAGCAAGCCGTTCCTCCGGTCGGTTTGCCGTGGCCGGGCGTACTAACAAACCCCGCAGGGGCTGCCCTTTTCACGTACTGCTAGGTTTTGCTGCCCGGTCTGGCTCCAATTAGGACGTGGTACCGTACCATGTCCGAAAAAAAATAGTCCATACAAGCAGGAGTGTGTTTGCTCATGTCCGAGACAGCAAATAAACGCACTTCGTAAAACAGGCTACACCGCGCGCACCGCACCTCAACCAGGAACCAGAGCAAAGAGTCAAAGTCATGTGCACAGGATCAACATGTGTTTGGAGCGGGGGAGAACTCTGAAAAGCAACGTGTACACTTTTTTGTACGATTGCCAGCATTTTTCTCCTCGTGGGCCTGAGATCCTCGGGAGGTTACTAAGATGGATTCGTTTGTGATAGGACAGCAGTAGGTGCCATGTGCAAAGGCGTTAACAGTAAGATTCTTCAAAATGGGGGAAAATCAAATATCAATGCTTCCATAAGTGACGTGTACGGTATTTTCCAAAAAATGATGTTAACAAGTAGGTACGCATCGATAGAAAAATGGGAAACCTTCATATTGTAATTTGACGTATAAGTCACTGTTTCAAATTACAACACGATGATAATTTTGGAGGAAATTAAAATTTCCTCGAAAATAAAAATGATAAGTAAAAATATATAAAATATTTCGTCAATCATTTATTTAGGTAAAGCAAAGGCGTAGGATTTATCCAGTCCGGTCCAGGATGTATTCGGGTGAAAAACATTTTATGCTCCCTGGACATAGTGTGTCAATAACTTTTTTTTTCCACTACTTTATTGTACTTTTGGCAGATCCGTATTTTGACCTCAACATTAAAGTGTCTCGTACTTGACTCGAGTGTCTCAGGTCAAGTGTCTCTTCAATTATCTCGCATTGTGAACTGCTTTTTATTTTTTTATTTGAAATTTTCATTCCTCATGTCGCAAAACGATTGAAACTTGCATAAAGGAGCTCCGCAGCAACCCTTCTCGCTGAGACACCATTGGACGCTTCTTTCGTGCTTCGGGAGGATTATCTTTCGCAATGTTTGTGGTTTGTGGGCATTTATTTTGCTTCATTTGTTACGTTGTTTGAGAAGCGTGTATGTTTCCTTTTTTCCTGTTTTACATCCAATTATCCTAACATACAAGCTTCCATTAGCATCATAAACGAGCTGGTAAAGGAGAAGAAAATCCGGATACAGGATGTGCGGTCACTGGGAATAATCTTGTTATGATTGAGCCTGGAGATTTAGATAAGAATCGCCATTCAAAAAAACAGAAGTTGGCAAATGTCAGTTAATGCAAAAAGTTTTCTATGTTGTATGAAGAGAGAAAAAAGATATATTTCTGAGTGACGTAACTAATTGAGATTTATTCAAGTGCCGAGTCCACAGAGATACAATGATGTGATATTCAATGAAAAGTATGAACTAACTAATTTATTAATCTCTTGATCGCCTTTTTGCAGACAGATAGTAAAGTTCCATTGTGAATAGAAAATTCTTTAGAGCTGACAATTTATTGTTTTTAAGAGTCGTTAAATTTTAGATATTCTGACGGTTGGAAGTTGTCGGTGCTGCTTATATTATTAACTTTAACATGGTAATATCAAAGTCTTATTCAGTCTGAACGAAATTGGCTTTCAAATGACAGGAACCGATATTCTGCTTCATTTAAATTCGGCATTCGCCAATAATTGCACCGGGGCAATCGAAAATCGTGTTTGCAAATGACACTCTAATTGAAATAGTTCCCGTGCAAGTTTCGATCGGCAATAGAATTCCATTGGTTTTCCACCCTCCCTGCAGCGAAACGACAACACCCCAGCCCTGTCGATAGATCGCAAAATTAACAAAGTTATAATCTACAACCCGAAATCAGACCATTAATTTGATAACTTTGTCGACAAGTTATGACTTCTAACCAACCAACCAACCAACCACCCACTCGCAAACCGAATCAGCATTTCCATCCCGCTCGTTAAGGGCAGGGAAATTGGAGAAAACACATTCGCCGCATCGACCGAGTTGAATACGGATATCGGTTTCCGCATTAATTGGCTGGAAAAGCTCTCGTTTCTGTTTGTTTGCCTCTTGCGGGTTTTCCTCGTTTTCTGATGCTTCTGCCCCCCGTGATTCAGCCGGTATTAAGATAGCGCCTAGAAGCGTTATCAAAGGCGAAAAGGCGGAAGGAAATTTCACACAAGGAACATCGAGACTGGGTAAACAGTTTCAATGTTGCGAGGGAAAAAAAACTTGCAGATTGTGGGAAACTGATAGTATTGGACCGATCCGACATTCAACAACTGTTTAGTGATAGGATATTTGATATAAATCTCGTCTTATTGGGAAAGATCAAATAAATTTTGTTTTGTAGATTTGGCATTTATTTACACATCTAAGTCTAGTGACACCAGATGACACCAAGTAGCTGTTTATTTGTAAATATACAACGAGCATATCCGTAAATTCGAAACTACCGATAAAATCTCATGGTGGCTAACATTGATGACTAGTCCGACCCGCTCTGCTTCCGTCTTTAGTCTGATGTGGGCTTCCTCCACCTTCTTATGATAGTCGTACCACTCGATGTTAAACAATAAGCATAAACAACTATCGTCTTGCGGAACGTTTTACAAACACGAACCACGCCCATTACCCAATTTATTCTCGCCTTAATGAATCGTGTCAGTTTAGTTAGAAATCCGTATTCGTGCGTTAACTGTCATATATATGTCATATACCGCACCAAGCGCCATTTAGACTAACTTGTGACCTTTTCTTTGTCATAAGACGAGTTCGTACAATTCCATTTAATTCCACCACTTGATTGTACCTTTGACAGGCTCAGATGTCACAAAAACAACTTTACGGAGCCAGAATCATCTAATATACAATCATTTGAAATTCATGTAACTAATAATAGTTTTTTCTAGGCAACTTTAAAGAAGAGCTTTTTTGCCCGGAAAAGAAGAAACTTTTGCTGTAGCTGTTCCTCCGCCTCACAATCTTTCCACATCTCAATGAATTCTTTCTCCCGGATCGGTTATTTATTTTCATTCTCCACGTTCCCCATTTTCATTCTCCACGGCTCGTCCATTTTGATCTCGTCATCTGCATGTATCTCCCCATTCTCAACACCGCTGCAATTTTGCTATTCACATAAGAAAAAGTCCGTTTCCAACGACTTCCAACAAAATGCACAATTCCACCCATGTTCGGCTTCTCGCTCCCATTGGGGAAACTGAACTCGATGGTGTTTTTGGAATGTGGTATCTTTCGAAGCTTGAACGCTTGAGTCGTTTTTTACGCTTTTTTATGCCGATTGTCTTTTTTTGTTCACAATTTTGGCATTTACGCGATTACACGGATTTTGTTGAAGTTTTTTTCGCTGTTGATCGAGAGATACGTAACAATCTCTCACAATAGTCGAGATCTGTCCTGGCCACGTCCTTGTGAATGCTGAGGAAGGGGAAGAATGGTTAGTTGGACACCTACTTAAGAAAGATGCAGAGAACTCTACGACCTCTCATAGGTGCCACGGGAGGTTTTGGGATTGTGTGGAAGGTTATAACAGTAGGAATCGTTTTGGTAGAACGTGAAACACAGAAAGAACTAATATAGAAATACAAAGTAGGAAAGGGACGAGCCTGGAATTGAACCCACGACCTCCTGCGACCAGGCAGAAGCGGTAGCAATCATTTGTTTAAGAAACTGCATTACACAATTCCGAGAAAACAAAAAAAAAACTGTTTTTGAACAAATTGGCACCGAATCTTTCGATTTCTTCGATACAGATCAATAGTTTATGGCAAAACTCAGCACCTAAGGGCACTTCCATGTCAAAATTGCCAGCAGTACCCCATAATTTTTCTTCAATGTAGTTTCTAAAACAAATGAAAAAAAAACTTTTATGAACAAAAACAATTTTTTTTTTTCGTATTTTTGGACGAGAATTCAGATTACACATTATTATTTATATTATTTATTCAGCCTAAGGCCGAAGTGGCCTGTGCGGTATATAAGAGTCTTCTCCATTCGGCTCGGTCCATGGCTACACGTCGCCAACCACGCAGTCTACGGAGGGTCCGCAAGTCATCTTCCACCTGATCGATCCACCTTGCCCGCTGCGCACCTCGCCTTCTTGTGCCCGTCGAATCGTTGTCGAGAACCATTTTCACCGGGTTACTGTCCGACATTCTGGCTACGTGCCCGGCCCACCGCAGTCGTCCGATTTTCGCAGTGTGAACGATGGATGGTTTTCCCAGCAGCTCGTGCAACTCGTGGTTCATTCGCCTCCTCCACGTACCGTCCGCCATCTGCACCCCACCATAGATGGCACGCAGCACTTTCCTTTCGAAAACTCCAAGTGCGCGTTGGTCCTCCACGAGCATCGTCCAGGTCTCGTGTCCGTAGAGGACTAATGGTCTAATGAGCGTTTTGTAGATTGTCAGTTTGGTACGGCGGCGAACTCTACGTACGATTTCCAGCCACTATGCGTCTCCGAATTTCTCTGCTGGTGTCATTTTCGGCAGTCACCAGTGAGCCCAAGTACAAAAATTCTTCTACCACCTCGATTTCGTCACCACCGATGCAAACTCGCGGTGGGTGGCTCACATTGTCTTCTCTTGAACCTCTTCCTACCATGTACTTCGTCTTCGACGTGTTGATGACTAGTCCCATCCGTTTAGCTTCCCTCTTCAGTCTGATGTAGGCTTCCTCCATCTTCTCAAAGTTACGTGCCACAATATCTATGTCGTCGGCGAAGCCAAAAAAATCGGGCGGACTTATTGAAAATCGTACCACTCGTGTTAATCCCTGCTCTTCGTATTACCCCCTGTATTACCCAGAATACACACAAATCTCAATTTTGGGCAAAAATGACACATATGCAGATTTTCAAACAAACGGTTCAATTATTTCCGAGTCAATCGACGCAGAGCATGAGTGGGCCTGATTCATTTTCTCTGCTGGGAATAGATGTGCACTAGACTGGCCCAGCTTAGTGTGGAGAGAAAAAATGTTGTCGGCACCCCCCCCAGGATTGTGTCTTTTTGTGAGAAAATTAATCTTTCAAAATTTCAGCTCAATCGCTTGTTGCATTAGCTGGCGCATTTGATTTGAAGTTTGTATGGGGATTTCATCCAAAATATAAAGGAAAATACACTTCCGACACTCATTCGATCTGGAAATTGGTTCTGATTGCTCAATTGAGTTCAGAATTGCAAAAAGGCAACAGAACACAGAACATTGCACGATGATACGAAAATTATTTTAAGCTTTTAGTGGAATGTATTTACTTGTCATAAGTTTTTTGCCGTCCCCGAAGACTCTCGATAGACAAATTGAACGAAGTGAAAGCTGAATTCAAATTCTTGATAGAGCAAGGAGTACCATCCAAAAGTTGCTGGGCCAGCCAATTGCATATGGTGCGCAAGGCGAATGGAAATTGGAGACCGTGCGGGGATTATCGGGCTCTGAACGCAATAACGGTACCCGACCGTTATCCTATTCCGCACATCCAGGACTTTTCCACCATTCTGCACGGAAAGAAGATATTTTCATGCATTGACCTTCGACGCGCCTAACATCAGATTCCTGTCGCGCCAGAGGACATCTCGAAGACAGTCCTTTAGGACTCTTTGACTTCAAATTCAGGACATTTGGCCTACGGAATGCTGGACAAACTCCACAGAGGCACCTTCATGAAATCCTTGGTGACCTAGGATTTGTATTTCCGTATGTGGACGACTTCATCATCGCTTCAGCAGACGAACAAGAACACAAAGTACATCTCCGCACAGTATTCCAACGTTTGCCTGAAAAAGGATTAACAATCAATCCCAGCAAGTGCCAGATCGGATTACCAAACGTCGAATTTGTGGGACACCTGATAAGTGCCGACGGCCTCCGATCTACCTCTAAAAAAAGTTGGAGCCGTGCTGAACTTTCCTCGGCCGACCAAAGCGATATAACTAAAACACTTTCTCGGCACCATAAATTCCTACAGAAGATTTATCCCGCAAGCAGCAGAACCAAACCTTTCAATAATGTAAACACGATCTAGGAACTGCAGCTCTCCTGGCACATCCATCTCCTGATGTTAAACTGGCCCTCGAAGTAGATGCCTCTGGCACTGCAATAAGTGCTGTACTCCATCAACTCGACGAAAGCAGCTTGCAACCAATGGCATTTTTCTCACGTAAACTGAGCGATGCCAAACAAAAAGCAAGCACCTACGATCGAGAACTTCTTGCTGTGTATGAAGCGGTTAAATACTAGAAATATCTGATAACTGCTCGTGAATTATGTATCTACACGGATCACAAACTTCTCGTTGCTGCATTTCAACGTCATCCCAGTTTCGTCAGTAAGTATACAATCGACATTCGACACGTGCCTGGAGAGGCGAACAAGGTTGCTGATATGTTAAGCCGCATTTCTTCAATCCCAACCTCTCTCGATTACGACATCATGCCAAAGCGACAAAACGACGATCCAGAGTTACAGCAGTATATAAAATCACCACCACAGAGATGCGGTTTGATACTGAAGGCACTGCAATCACCGTTTTCTTCCTCGCCTATGTATTGCGATATCTCAACAGCATTCGTTCCGAAAGAATTCCGGGCCTCTATCGTCGCAAACCTACACAACCCCTTCCACCAACTGACAAGAATTTTGGGAATAACGAATCTTAATACGACGCCCTACCATCATCGGCAAGTGAACGGACACATCAAGAGAATGCATCGATAGTTAAAAGCCGCGATCATGTGCCACCCCACCCGAAGCTACGTACGGAACTACACTCCATTTACCGGGAGAATTCTTCTCCGACGTTCCCACTATGCCACTAACAACAGAGTTGGTTATGAATCTCAAGACGATCAAGACTAAACTTCGGCTGACACCCATGAGTAACCACTCTAAACACCAACCGTACATCCAAAAAGAGCTCACCGTCTGCTCACACGTTTTCGTCAGAGTTGGTGCAATCAAACCTCCACTAACACCACCATATGGTGGGCCCTACAGAGTAGGGGATAACGGTCCAAAATGCACCCCTAAGGCAAAATGGCCTCACTCATAAAATCACTCATGTAATCTGTTGTAGTACATTTATGAACGAATATTACCATTATAATTCATCATTAGTTATCCATCATTGAGCTCCATTGGAAAAACTTAGCAAAATCCCTTCATATTCACTCAAATTTAACGATTTGCTATTCTTCCACCACATCCGTAAGATTGTAGTTCAATCCATTAAGAAAAAACAAACAACCATGCGTTCACCATCATTTTACATGCAATTGAGTCATTTTAGACCACCATTCGGGCGTTTTACCCCAGGCCTATTTTTAAAACATTTTTAAATGCGTTAGAAAGTAATGAAAACCTTATTGTTTTGAATAGAAGATCATTGTGAACTGTAGCTGATCGTAGTGTGCCGCGTGCGACGGGCAGATGTGAAAATTTTTGACAGCTCGATTTTTTTCTCGTTTTGGCTGATGGTACTATACCAGAAAAATAATGTTTCTCCTGATTGTTCGCTTAGTGTTAGTGTATCAGTGATGTTGAAGCATATGCTGTCTCGACTTATACGAGCCTAGAAAAATGAGGCACGCCAATAATGCAGATAACACCATACCACCGATGACCTTTGCCACGTCGACCTGGTGCAGCTAGAAGATATAGCGGAAGAAACCCTCAGAGCGCTGATTTAAATGCTAGAATATCCCAACATGGACACTAACAAAATGTTTAAACTTTTGAAGCTGGTAAAAAAGGCAACAATGCAACATGTGGAACAATCGATCGACGGAAGATCCGATGAAGCTCCACCACTTCAGGAAGGCTTCATGGCATAGTTGCACGGACAAGAAATGAAGGGTTTAACTGGAAGTAACTGAGGATGGTGGACGGTGAGGATGAGGATGGTGAGCACGTTCCAATTATTTACTTTTGCCATAAAAAAATTAAACTCCTGAAATTTATCACTAAATACGTACAGGGCATCGTTTGCTTCTATTACTGCGGATATTGTGGGAGTCCCAGGTATCCGGTTCACGCTTTAGTAAGCAACGGTGGCTCTTCTCTACCTTCTATTCCCTGAGTAGTTAGTACGAATAAGGGCGTCCTTGTGAAGTTTTGCTGTACCTGTTATGAACGACTAGTACATCCATTCCCGCACTACCTGAAGGAACCTTTCTTGCTTCAGAAGTGAATCCCTTTGTAGTACTAGTCTTCGTAACAAAAGGGCACCATTACGGAGCATGAGATCTGATCAAATTATTCGTAGTACTACTTGACCAACACCCCCAGCTGGGTGAGGGGTAGAGGATGACTCACACACACACACACAAGATCATTGTGAACTGTAGCTAGGTTTGTAAATTTTGCACCTACACGTTGAACTGGTTGGGTATTTTTGTTTATATGGGCGAAAACATCGAAAAAGCTTAAGGGGTGCATTTTGGACCGTTCTCCCCTACTACGACGCAAGAAGAAACTGTTTATCGTCGAGATCAAGGGTTGAAAGCAAGCTATCTCTGTCGACCGCCTCAAAGCAGCACACATCCTCTCAACCGAATCACAAGGCCAGCCTGAAACTGTGTTCAACCAAGCGTCTCCATCAAGTGGCCAAAATGACGTGGAACCAAAGCCATACCAAACTAAATCAGGACGTCATGTCAGGATATCTCAAAGGTTTTGGTGAGGGAAACCTGAGGAACACCCCATGGATTTAGGATAACGCAGAAATGATAGTAATCTGAACCGATTGAATTAACTTGGAGGATCTAGAGAATGTGGAGGTATTAAGGATATGTATGTCGTTGGTCATGAGCATGACCTCTAAGGCACTGTATGGACTACAGAATGATTTAGGGAACTTAAGGACATAGTTGGAAGAGTACCACGATGGCAGTCAATACGGCACCGGACATTCTACGGGTCAACCCCACACCTCCCGCACTCCTCTCCCACCAACATTCGAATTCATCGAACAGCTTCGAACAAAAGTTTAATATTCAAATTACTAACTTGTTCACAGCATATTTATTCACTTCCCGTGATAATGAACATGTTTATCCAATGAGTCCTATATATTTCGGCTCGAATAATATTCTAAATCAGCAGTTTTGTGCCAATTTCTTAGCCGTTCGCGATTTGGTGGGTTTATCACTGCACTTCACTTCTTCGCAAAGGGCACTGAAAATATCAAGTTTTTACTCACTTCTCCGCACATGAGCAGCCCAAAATGTTGATGGAATGCAAATTAAACATCACTTTTCGAAATCAGTCACTTGTTCAAACCGAAAACTTAATATAAACTGCTATTTTTGCCCGAAAAAAACGATTAAAAACTGATCGCGGGACGAATGTCAACAACGGCAGCAGCAAACTAATAACTAGGGTGGTTCATATTGAATGGTCGTTCCAATAGTTGAGAGTCGATTTTAATCGAGGTTGCGAATCTTTAGTATGATAATTGGGCTTCTCAGAAGGCATCAGTGAAACGTGCAATTCAACAAAATATGCACCCAGAATTTGTCTGTGATATCTATCGCACCAGGGGCAGATGCTTCAAACAAAAAGTGTGACATGGGGGTGAGTGGGTTATAAAATGCTATTTTTGCGTTACCAAATCAATGGATCTTTCCTGCAATGCGGTCTTCGTTCAGTGAAGTCTCTGGAATGTTGCTTTCAGCTATGCGAGTTCTCTTTCGCCAGCGTTTGGAGGGGAGGCACTTTAGCCTGCGTAATAAAAGGTTCAGTTTCCCATACTAGTTTTCATATAAACTTGAACTGGCTTGCGCTCAACCAGTTTTGTTCAAATCGGTTTTGGAGGACACCCGGAGCATGGGGCGGAATCGAGTGAGCGTGGTGCAGCTGGGTCGGTTTTTGAACCACCCTACTAATATTATTTGTTTTTATAAATACGACACCAATACTACTACAGTATATGACAGTTTTTATTGTACCAATACTTTCAAAGCTTTGTTTTGGTACTCAACCCACCTTCACCTTAAGACATACGGTTTGGAAATATCTAAATCTTATGGACACCATGGGTTGCTATTGACTTTGTCTCGAGGCCAGTTGTCTCAGTAGACCAACTCATCTGAACTCCAGAAAGGTTTGAAGAACTTAGCACATCCGGTTTGAGCATATCTAGCTCGTAAATCATTGAACCTGGTAGACCAAATGGTCCAAACTCTTGAATAATGTGGAAAAATAGATCATTCGGTTTGGACATATCTAGATCGTAAATGATGCACATGGCCTCTAAAGGCCTGTATGGGTTATTATTGGCTTGATATCGAGCACAGTTTCTTGGTAGATCAATTCGTCTATACTCCCATGGGCGTAGCCAGGATTTCGAGAAGGGGGGGGGGGGGCAACTTTTTTCTAAATCGTAGTTTTGTAGTAGTTTTATAAAAACACATGAATATTAACACATGAAACCAAATCCAAACCAAATCGAAACAATAAAGATTAAAACAATAATGGATTTAAAAATGCGTGATTTATTGCTCATCAGATATTTTTAAATAAAGTGAGAAAAATATTAACGAACTTAGTATTCAGAAAGAATATAAAATCGGCTATAACAATAATTATAAAAATCCTGCATTCTTCCATAAGTCTTTTCTTATGCATTCTTCTATAAGTTTAAGAAAACTAGAACAATACATCTGAATTTCTAAACAAATCCTCTCTGAAATAATATTTATTATAAAATTGGAATTGAAATTTATTTAGGCTTCTTCAGGAATTTATATAGATTTTCCACCAGAAGCTCCTCTGAGAATTTCTCTGCGAGCTCCTCAGGGAATTCTCCGGGAGGTCCTCTGATGATGATGATGGTTAAAAACCCCAACAAAGGTTACAGCTAGACGAGATTTGTCTATAAGATGAATTCTCTTGTTTCCGAGAATGCTTCAGGTAGTTTCCCCGGGGTTCCTTTGAAAATTCTCCCGGGAGTTTCTTCAGAAATTCTTCCAGAAAATTCCTTCGAGAGTTCCTCCGGGAATTCCACCAGCAATTCATCCGGGAGTTTCTCCGGAAATTCATCCGGGAGTTCCACCAGAAGCTATTCCAGGAAATTATTCAGGCTTTTTTCAGGAAATCATTTAGGCTTTCTTCAGAAATTAAACTGGAAATTCCTCCTGAAGTTCCTCCGATAGGTCTTCCGGGAGGTCCTATAGGAATTCTTCTAGGAGTTCCTCCTGAAATTCCTCCGGGAGTTCTTAAGGGAGATCTTACGGGAAATCCTCCGGAAGTTCCTTCGGGAATTCCTCCGGGAGATCCACCAGTAGTTTCTACGAGAATCCCTCCGGGAGTTTCACCTGCAGTTTCTCCGGGTGTTTCTCTGAAAAGGAACTCCCGGAGGAACTCCCCGAGTAATTTCCGGAGGAACTCCCGGGGGATTTTCTATAGGAATTTCCGGAGAAATTATCAGAGGAATTCTCGGAGGAACTGCCGGTGGAACTTCTGGAGGAATTTATTGAAGAACTACAGGAAGAATTTCCGGAGAAAATCCTGGAGGAACTCTCGTAAGAATTCTAGGATGAACTCCCAAAGGAACTTCCGTAAGAATTCCAGGAGGAACTCCTGGAAGAATTCTTAAAAGAACCTCGGAGGAATTCCCGTAAGAACTCCCAGAGAATTTCTCCGAGGAACTTCTGGAGGAATTTGTAGATAAGTGCCTAAAGAAATGCTAAATGAATTCCTGGAAGAAAGCCTGATTGAATTCCCGAAGGAACTACTGGTGGAACTCCAGAGGAACATCCGGTGGAATACCCTAGAGGAAGAGAAAACATATTTCTGAAGGAACTTCCGAATTCCCATTTCCCGTGAAATTCCTGCCAAATATCGTCCAGGAATTCCCTGTGAAGTTCCTGGAGGTATTACCGGAGAATTTGTTGGAAAAACTCCTGGAAGTACTCCCGGAGGAACTCCCACAAGCACTTCCGGAGAAATTACCACATGAAAGTCCTGAAATAATTCTTAAAGAAGTTCCTAGAGGAATTTCCGAAAAAATATCTGAAGGAATTCCCAGAAAAATACCAGGAGGAATTAATGCAGAAATTCCCAGATGAAATCGTGAAAGTATTCCCAGATGAATTGCTGAAGAAAATCCCTGCGGATTGTTCCGAAGAAATTTCTGGAAGAACTCTTGGCAGATATCCGAGTAAATTCCGAATGAAGTACGGAAGGAATTCTAGAACACTTCCGCGGAAAATCCCTGAAGGAATTCCTGGAGAAGAACCTGAAGAAACTCCCGAAAAAATACCTGTAAGAATTTGTGGGGAAATACTTGGACGAATTCCAGGAGAAATTCATGAAGATATTTCTAGACGATTTCTTGAAGGATATTCTGAAGTAATCGCAAAAAATATTTCCAGATTGGAATGCTAGATGATTTCGCTATTGAATGTTTGGAGGTATTTCCGGAAAATTTCCTGGAAGTAATCCCGGAGGAATTAAAGGAAGAGATCCGAGAGGAATGCCCGGAGAAGTTCCTAGAAGAATTTCGAAGAAATTTCTTATAGATTTACAAGTGAAATTATGGAGCTAAATCGGAGGATTTCCGTCATAAATTTTTGAAGAAACTTCTGGTAGAATTTTGGGAAGAAATTCCGTATGTATTCTTGACGGAACTCTCGAATGCATGCTTTAAGGAAGTGCCGGATTTTTCCTGAAGAGAGAATAACCGAAGAAATATCTAGAAGTAAATCTTGGAGAGAAGAAAAGAAATCTTCAAGGAATTTCCTCGTGAATTTCCTAAAAAAAAATTAGTGGGGAGTTTCTAGATAAGGAGGAATTACAATTACATGAGAAGGATTTTCGAACGATTTTTAGAGGAATTTGTGGATAACTTTCCGGAGGAATTCAGAAGTTCCCAGGAAAGCTTCTAGAAGGATTTCAAAAAGAATTTTTGAGTCCGAAATGTTTCGAGTTGTTTTGAACTTTCATATATTATGGATCCTGGATGCCCTAATAAGTTTTGGGAATCTTTTGAATTTCAACCACCTATTTTTGTATATGATTGGATCGTGAAGTGCACAAGTTGAAGGGAATTCATTTCAGTACCCGTGCAATCTTTCCACAATTTAGGAGGGGCGACGGACCACCCTGCCCCCCCTTGGATACGCCCATGTATACTCCGGAATAGTTTAGAGAACTTAGAACATCTGGTTTGAGCATATTTAGCTCGTAAATCATGCGCATGGACTCTATGGGCGTGTATAACCGAGTAGACGAAAATAGCTCAATAATATCAAATGTTGATAAGATAGCAAAATAAGATATGGATATGATTGATATAAGACAGCGGTTCTCAACCTTTTTCTTGGGAGGTACCCCTTCGAACTTTTGCATGATTTGAGGTACCCCCTCTCGAAAGTAGGCTTCCGATCCTCTTGAAAACATAATTCCGAGCCCTTTTGAAGGGAAGTTCCTTTAAGCTTTTAAGTCCCTTTAGAGCAGGCTTCCGCGCCTCTTTATTAGAGGCTTCTGAGCCCCTTGTAGAGAGGCTTCCGAGCCTCTTCAAGGCGGTTTTCGAACCACTCAAAAGGAAGCTTCCTTTGCATCTTGAAAGAACGCTTATGAGCCTCTTGATAGTATGCTTCCAAGCCTATTGAAAGAAGAATTCTGAGCTTCTTGAAGCAGAGGCTTTGAAACCTCTTGAAAGGAGGCTGCCGAGCCTATTGAAGAAGGCTTCAGAACCACTTTAAAGTAGACTTCGAGCCTCTTGAAAGCAGGCTTACGAGCCTCTTGAAAGAAGGCAACCTAACCACTTGAAAGGAGGCTTCCAGACCTCTTGAAAGAGGCTTCCGAGCCTCTCGAAGGAGCCTTCCGATCCTCTTGGAAAAGGCTTCAGAGCCTCTTGAAGGACCCTTCAAGCCTCTTGAAATGAGGCTTTTGAGCCTCTAGAAAGCTCTTGAAGGAGGCTTCCAGGCCTCTTGAGAGGAGGCTTCGAGGCCTCTTGAGAGGAGGCTTCCGAGCCTCTTGAGGAGGAGCCTTCCGAGGCCTCTTGAGAGGAGGCTTCCAGGCCTCTTGAGAGGAGGCTTCCGAGCCTCTTGAGAGAAGGCTTCCGAGCCTCTTGAGAGAAGGCTTCCGAGCCTCTTGAGAGGAGGCTTCCGAGCCTCTTGAGAGGAGGCTTCCGAGCCTCTTGAGAATCTCTTGAAAGGAGGCTCCGAACCTCTTAAAAAGAGGCTTCCGAACCTCTTGAAAGGAGGCTTCCGAGCCTCTTGAAAAAAGACAGCCTAACCACTTGAAAGGAAGCCTTCGAGCTGCTTGGAAGAAGGCTTCCGAGAGGCGTAAAATTCATTCGATGTTTTGTTCGTTTGATCTTTTGTTCCGCAGCCCTTCATACATTGTGCTGGTTGTGTCAATTGGGATTTATTGATCGCATTACATATTATGTACAAAATATTTTTTTTAAATAAAAAATACACAATTATCAAAACTTTATCAATGAATTTTGATTGAAATTGTAATATGTCCGCCATTACGCATTTTTGTCCGAGGTACCCCCTAGGGCCAGCGAAGGTACCCCCAGGGGTACATGTACCCCAGGTTGAGAACCGCTGATATAGGAGATAAAAGATCAGACGACAATATAATTTTTTTTTAACTAAAATATCATCATGAGATCAAGTTATGCTATTTGTAATAAGTGATCAATATCATGTGCCATTGGTTTGTTGTTATCCATAGCATATCTTGATATTTAAATGATATTCCGGTGCAAATTTTTGATATTGTTGCCTGTTCTTTTATCTCTTATATCAATCAAGTCCATATCATGTTTTGTTATTCTGTTCATGGCTTCTGCCCGGGAAGCACCATGGATTGCTATTGGTTTCGTACCACGTTTAATTGACCTGGTAGACCAAGGCTTTGAAATCCAGAATGTTTTGGAGAACCTAGAACATCTGTAGACATATTGTATACATTAATGATTCGTCATCTCTTAATCTAAAATTTAAAAAAACACCTTAATAAAGCTTAAGAAAAATCTCTGAAATAGTATTAGGTACATTTCTGAGAAGCAATAAAATTGTTCATGCGCGATATTCATGTGCAATTTTCGTCTATATAAAAGTGGTTAACTGACGATCCATCCTCCATTGATTACAGGGCCAATCATCAATATCAGGTTAGTTTCGGAAAATTTATGAGCTGACGATTATTTTGGGTATATAAACATGTGAATTTAGCTGAGAAATGCCTGAAATATTGCTAAGTCAATTCCGGGTCAATATGGGGGAAGGGTCATTTGGCCGAATCCCATTTGGCAGAAAGCCATTTGGCCGAAAGGATCATTTGGCTGAAAGGTTTGTTTGGCCGAAAGGGTCGTTTGGCCGAAAGGGTCATTTGGCCTAAAGGGTCATTTAGCCGAAAGGATCTTTTGGCTGAAAGGGTCGTTTGGCCGAAAAGTTTGTTTGGCCGAAAGGGTTGTTTGGCTGAATGGGTCATTAGGCCGAAAGGGCCATTTGGCCGAAAGGGACAATTGGACGAAAGGGACATTTGGCCGAATATGTCATTTAGCCGAATAGTTTGGAAAGTGAGAAATTAGAAATGAGAAGAAAGACGTATCACTTCTCACTCTTTATTTTTCCCTTCTCATTGTAAAAAGTGAGTTTTTTTTTGAGTTTTTCACAGTGAGTAGTGAGAAATGGAGAGTGAGAATAGAGACGCCTCTCTTCTCACACCTCATTTCTCACTTCTCGCTGTCGAAAGTGAGAAGAGAAAAATAAATAGTGAGAAGTGAAACGTCTCTCTTCTTATTCCTAATTTTCACCTTTCAAATGAACTATTCGGCCAGATGACCCTTTCGGCCAAATGTCCTATTCGGCCAAATGACCCTTTTGGCCAAATGACCCTTTCGGCCAAATGACCCTTTCGGCCAAATAACGCTTTCGGCCAAATGACTCTTTCGGCCAAATTACCCTCTCGGCCAAATGACGCTTTCGGACTAATGACCTTTTCGGCAAAAAAAAAACCTTTTCGGTCAAACGACCCTTTCGGTTAAATGATCCTTTCGGCCAAACGACCCTTGGACAAATGACCCATTCGGCCAAATGACTTTCGGCCTAATGGTCTGTTTGGCCAAATGGCTTTCGGTCGAATAGGTTTCGGCCCCACTAATATGACACCGTAAGTGTGAGATTTTTGGCGACAAAAGAGAACCAACGACAAAGCTTTGTTTTTGTCGGAGATAATAATGACAAAGATCCGAAAAAAATTGTCAGCAACAAAAAATAAGACAATCTTGTTGCTAACTTTTCATCCCGTTATTTTGCATTATTTCTAAAGCGAATTTCAGTTTTATGCTATCATAGTTTCTGCTTTTATAGAAATATTTGAGAATCGAACAATTATTACAAAATTAGCATCGTATTCTCGGAAATATCAGAGCATGCCCGGCAAATGGTTCTTGTCATATTGTGTTCGGGTTCTGATAAAGGTTTGTCGCTAGGTGCGTTTGTCAGTAACAAACTCTGTTGAAGACAAAGGGTAGGGTAAACTGGGGTAAAATGCACCCCCGGGGCAAAACGATCTTTTGGCATTTCTGGCAATGTTTCAGACATATTTTCAAAAACGTTAACTGCTGGACTGGTAGTTCGAGATCCGAACTACATGCGCTGCAGCAAATACTCTCGAAAAATTGCCGAAAATGTCCTCAAAAACGTCAAAGGGTCGTTTTGCCCTGGGGGTGCATATTACCCCAGTTTCCCCTATATTGTTAGGCGTTGCTCGAATATTGATTCCCTGGTCATTTTGTTTCACAGAAAAAAAGAGAAAAAAGTAGAGGGTTGTATCAAAGATACGACCGCAAAATGAACGTAGAATTACGTATAGTGCGATAAAGGATACGAAATTTGATCATCATTTTATGCATGTTTATGCCGAATGGCTAATAGCCGAAATGTAGGCAATTTACTGTTGAAGTGCAATTTCAACATTGGCTGGCGAAATTGAATTTTTCAATTGTTAAATGCATTGAATCAATTGTTTACAACAGTTGTACAGAATCTTAGAGAGTTTACTGATCGATGCATACTAAAATCTCCGGAATCCGTTGAAAAACGGCTGAGTTATTGGCTCGTACTTCCTGACCTCTTTTCGTGACGGTCACAAATTTGAAACTTTGGAATGACCCCCCTATCTTACCGAAAGACGTAATTCCACGTCAAAAGTTGTTGTTCGATTATAATAGAGACTGAAAACCGTTTAAATAAATTGTGATTCTTTTTATGTACTGGAAAAGTGTTGGCTGCACTCATAAAATCCCAAAAATATTTTTTAAATTTTAAGATTCAATCGATTCTGAAATTAGTTGAACAAATTGACTCGAGTTTGGATTTTTTTTCATCAAAGCTAACATGGGACAATTATGCGTGGAACAGCAGTATAGCCTTTCGGTACAACTTTGTTGTACGAAAGGCAAAAACAATATAAATAAGAATTCGGAATCATTTCAACGTACAGCTGCAAAGTATTCAAAACAATGATCTCCTGTTCAAAGCAACAAGGTTTTTATGAATTTCTAACGCATTCGAAATAGGGGAACTGTTCCGTTCATCTCTTTTGAATTTTGTAAAAAATGTGGGATCATACGTGCTTGTGTCATAAAGTTTAATATTGAACGGGAAATGCTGGGTGGATTGGTTTGGGTACAGTATCAGCTCGCATCATCTCAAACTATCAGCGTTTTCTTCTGATCAAATTGATATTTTTAAGCCAGTTGGTTGCATATTATCACATTATTATTTACAATCCGTAGCTTGTGTACTATGTATGAAATAGCCCACATCGAACGCTAAGTATACCAATCTTGATGTACAGATTACGTCTTGACGAGCATAATCTGAATCATGTTCAAGCAAGCAAGAAACATTTCTGAATAGCAGCAAGACCACCCACGAGTCAGTATCGCCTCTATGCCTTAAATCTGTTTGTACGTTGTCAAATTGTCACTCCAGTGAATACCCGTTCATGTCCAATGGGCAACATGCAGCTGTTCGTATTTGTGTTTGTCCTTTAACACTCTTCGGTCCACAACACTGTTGTTGTAACTCGCAGAGGACGGACTCGATACATGCCATGAGAAGCAATAAACAAGCTGGAGGGTGTGGGTGGAGGAAATCCCTTTTGTTTGCCGGTCGACTCAGAATGATACATGATTTTCACTAATGCTTGCTTGCTATGGTTCCTCCATATCCCGACAGGAGTGCTCAGAGCTCCCGGTGGGGGTTCCATGGGGAAGGCAAGAATCTACAGCACTGAATATCAACCACTTTGACAACGAAAATACAGTCTACATGGTTGCTTGCTCCCGCTGCTGCTTCAAGTGCTGCCCTTCAGAGCCCTCCAAGCGTTGCTCTTCCGATCACTTGCGGTGTTAGGCTGGATGGCGTCGTCTGAGACCCATGTGATGAACGCCTCCAACATTGTTGTAGCACGAGAGCTAGTTGGATGAGACAACTCTGTCCTCTGCCGTAGTCGAGGATTATGTTTTGTTAATGGTGCAAGATGCGTACTTGAAGCGTACTCGAACTCTGAATTGCTTTCATCGCCGGCAGATTAAACCCATTGTCAAGGACGATTAAAGCGCAATGCCGTTGTTTGCGCTGTGTTGAAAACAGATGTGGGTTGGACAGGGATGGATCTTAATTTTACGCAGAATTGAGTGCAAGTGAAGGAAACATGAGTATTCATTGAGACTTAGTAACCAAATGTTTAGCTAAACCTCCATTGTTTCCCAGCCGACTCTGAATCTTATAAAAGAATATGCTACACCGATTCAAAACTGAGCTTTTAATTTCCGTTTACCCCACTAACGAAGACCTCACCCATGCGTTCGCTAATTTTCGCACCATGCCTGCTTGAATCAGCCACCCATTAAAGGATTCCAATTTCCGACCGAGGAATGTGCAGCAATCTCACACCAAAAAGAAAGCCACCTTTTCCATTTGAGCAGCGTCTGTTGAATTCGTTGCCACATTCCACAAAGCTGGTGTTTTCGGGGAAGCACGTGGCGCAAAAGTAAGCCCCCAGACCATCTGCCCGAAAGCCGAGCATTCTCTCAAGAGTCTTATTACACTTTTCTCGCCCACCGCCGGATCCGGCAGCTCTTACGCACAAGCCGTTAAGGATTTTCCGCCGTATTCAAGTTCGGCTTCGTTTTCCCCGGCTCAGACAAAGTCGCTTTCACTTTTGCTCTCTAACTTATTTTAACTTAATTTCCCCAAAGATTGTGCGTGTTCGTAGCCGTAAATGTTGTTTGCTTTTGGTTGGAAGCTGCTTAGCCTTCATTATTGGTCGATAATGGGCGTGTAAGTGAGAAGGAAAGAGGAAACGCTTTGTTCCCACGAGGCAGGGAAAACTTTCCTAGGCGGTTGGTGGGTTGGTGAACCGAAAATTAGCCTGATTAAACCGGAGAGGAAAAAGAGCAAACAGATCGACAAAAGTCACCGCGCCGAGACACAACTGTCGGAATCGATTTCCGCTAGTGCGGACCCTCCGGCGAAAGGGTCGTTGGGGCGATGGAAAATCGATACTTTGGGCGTTTTGTGTTGTTTGTTATAGCACTAAATCGACCTCCGCCTGCCAGCCCGCCCACCCGATCCGGTATCAGATTATAGACATCTGGGTTTCCTTTGTCCTGCTCTGTTGTTTTAACGGCTGGTGGCGGTGTCGGATTCGGAGGAAGTTCATGATATTGCTATTTACAGGAGCCTGCCAGCAGCAATATCACGAGCCCATGTGATCCGGTGGAACGGTGTGCCCGCCGGGATTGTTAACTTAATCAAATAAAGGTGAACCGAATCTGAGCCGATACGCAAACGGGAGGGGGCCAGTTGGTTGGTTTCATTTCATCAATTTTCAATGGGGCTTTGCGTCGAGAGTGGCACCTCTGTGAGGTTTCACCGCCCCATGCCAGCAGCAGCGGTGTTCGATTTCGATTTTGGAGTTGCTGATTTTCTGTTCGGGCTGTTGATAACTGGACTGATGTAATCTGAATCAATTTCAGAAAATTGTTTGAAATTTGCCTGGATTGAAATGAGTTTTGGTTTGGTAATTCAATTCTTTTGGGAATGATTTTATCTTCAAAATTCCTGAAATGGATTTTTGATGGTGGAACTTATCTTTCTACTTACGGAGAATTATGACAAGCACTCTCCTCCAAAACATCAAAACCACCACAGAGTTCGATTGTTGAATTGTTATTCAACCTACTATAGCGTAGGCGACTTATATGTATGTGGTTGCTATTCCGTTTTAGACCAGAACAAGTTCAATTACACAATGAATCATTCTGAGTGTGGAACGTTGAAGACCACCTCTTCGTAATCGATTAGGGAGATGGAAGGAATGTTAGTAGCTAAGGTTAGCTATTTGAAACCCGTGTTCATCTCTGCGTCTCCAGAAAAACTAGAGGAAAGAATTAAGAACCAATTTATTGGTGGACATCGTTGGATCAGAATTCGATATGATCAGGGATGTCACCGCGCCATATTTTTAAACATTGGTTTTAACTAAATTTTAGGTCTTGATAACCAGAAATGACACAAAGCTTTGTCCGACAGCTTCTACTAACTGTAGAGAATCACGCTTTTCTTCACTAAAGCGAGACATACCTACATAAGTGTACGATGCACCCAGCTCAGATTTTTGTTGTTGTTCCATTGTTCCGCGACAAGGAAAAAAACACAGAATTCTAAGTTGATGACTTTTACAACCTGTCAATTCGGTTGACCCATCTCGAAAAATAACATTTCCGCGAAGATGATGTTGATCGGTTTGCGACACATTTTACTAGAAGCGGGAACCCTCCTTATTTGATACATTGCGTCATTCGGTCGGAAACCGTTTGGCCGGGAATCATTCGGCTGAGAGCCATTTGACCGAGTATTGACCGACCGTTAGGACGAATATCGTTTAGTAGGGGAAGGCTCGTTTGGCTGAAACACATTCGACCGAAAGTCATTTGGCGGAATGACACGTTTGGTCGAAAAATATCTGGCCGAATTGGTCGATTGACCTAAACGGTTGTTAGACTGAAAACCGATTTGGTCGAAAACGACACATAACGGAAAGGGACATTTCGTCGCAAAAGCCGTTTGACTGATGTAAAGTCGTTTGGCCAAAAGGACCATTTAGCCGTATGACTCACTGAGATGTTATCAGACACCTCTGAGCTAAATGACTCCACATAATTTTTACATGCTTCACGCGACTGGCAGTTCCAGAACGAAAATCATTTTTGAACTAACTGAAAATTAACAATACGAAAAAAATATATCAATTATCTCTATGTATAAAAATGTACCATTTGGCCGAACAAACCATTAGGCCGAAACCCATCTGGCCGAAAATGTCATTTGGTCGATAAAGTCATTTGGCCGAAATGATCGTCCGATCGAAAGGGCAATTTGGCCGAAAATGCCATAAATACGAAAAATGATTTGCCCGAAAAAGTTGTTTGGCCGAATACGTCACTTGAGCGGAATTGCCGTTTGACGTCTCACTTTTCGATCAAATAACTCTTAGGCTAAAAGGCATATGCGACCAAATTACTTATTCGGTCAAATGATTTCTTCGGCCAAATCACTTCTTCGGCCAAATGATTTCTTCGGCCAAATGACTTCTTCGATCAAATGACTACTTCGGCCAAATGGCTTCTTCGGCTTAATGAATTCTTCAGCCAAATTTCTTATTCGACCAAGTGACTTTTTCGGCCAAATTACTTTTTCGGCCAAATGACTTCTTTGGATAAATAAATTCTTTGGACAAATTACTTCTTCGGCCAAATTATTTCTTCAAACAAATTACATCTTCGGCAAACAAAAATTTCCTCTCTTTCATTACTTCTTCGGTCAAATGATTTCTTCGGCCAAATTACTTCTTCGTCAAAATTTCTTCTTTGATAAAATTTCTTCTTCAGCCCAATTACTTCTTCGGCCAAATAACTTCTTCAGCCAAAAGATTTCTTTGGTCAAATGACTTTTTCGGCCAAACTGCTTCTTCGGCCATATGACTTATTGCGCCAAATAACTTTTTCCGCCAAATGACTTCTACGGCCAAATGACTTCATCGAACAAATGACTTCTTCAACCAATTACGTCTACGGCCAAACTACTTTTCGAACAAATTACATGTTCGGCAAATAAAAATTTCCTCTGCAAATCACTTCTGCGGCCAAATGACTTCTTTAGCCAAATGACATCTCGGCCAAATGATTTCATCGGCCAATCTACTTCGTCAGAAAAAAATACTTCTTTGTTCAAATTTCTTCTTCGGCCAAATGACTTCTCAGACCAAATAATTTCTTCGGCCACACGACTTCTCCGGCCAATTGACTTATTTGACCAAATGACTTCTATGACCAAATGACTTTTTCGGCCAAATGACTTCTCATGCCAAATGACTTCTTCGGCTAAAAGACTTCGGTCAAATGATTTATTCGCTTCTTCGGCCAAATGATTTATTCGCCCAAACTAATTCGACCAAATGATTTATCAGAACAATTGACTTCTTCAACCAAAAGAATTCTTCAGCTAATTGACTGCTATGCCATATGACTTCTTCGGCCACACGACTTCTTCGGCTAAATGACTTTTTCGGACAGTTGACTTCTTCAGCCAAATGATCTCTTCGGCCAAATGACTTCTTTGGCAAACTGACTGTTTCGGCAAACTGACTATTTCGGCAAAACTGCTTCTTCGGCTAAATGACTTATTCGGCCAAAAGACTTCTTCGGCCAAATGACTTCTACAGACAAATTACTTCTTCGGCCAAATGACTTCTCAGGCCAAATAATTTCTTCGGCCACACGACTTCTTCGGTAAAACGACTTCTTCGGCCAAATGACTATTTCGGCAAAATAACTTCTTCGGCCACACGACTTCTCCGGCCAAATGACTTATTCGAGCAAATGATCTCTTCAGCAAAATGACTTCTACGACCAAATGACTTCTGCGGCCGAATAATCGCTTCAGCAAAAAAACTTTATCTGCAAAATGACTTCTTCGGTCAAACGACTTTTTCGGCCGAATAACTTCTTCGGCCAAACGAATTCTTTGGTCAAACGACTTCTTCGGCCAAATTACTTTTTCGGCCAAACTTATTCGACCAAATGACTTCTTTAGCCAAATGACTTCTAAGGCCAAATGACTCATTGAACGGAAGTGAGGAAATTCAAGTAGGAAGTGTGAAATGAGACATGCGAAGTGAAACGTCAAATATCATGTCTAATCACTTATTTCTCACTTACTACTCAATTTTTACAGCGAGTTGCATAGTGAGAAATGAGAAGTGAAATAAGAGTTGTGCGCCACCGCCAACAGTTTTGATGTCACACCGCCGACATTTTTGCATCAACGCGCCGCTGTTGAAAATCTGTCACGCCGCTGTTTTTTTAATTTCTCATGCCGGTTCAATTTTACGAAGAATATCCTCAGGAAATTCCAAAAAGTTTCTGGAGGATTTTTCGTTTATTTTCCTATTTTCCTTATTTTTTTACGCCGAGATCTCAGCATTTTTGGTTGTGCCATCAGGATTTTTGCCGAGATTTCAGTAAAAGCTACGTTTCTGTTGGTGAGCTTCGGAAAATGTTTTGCTGATAATCAGCAATAAACGATTTTTTGGGCCGATGTCCAGTTTTCAAAATTGACTGAGATACAGCGGTGCTCGATTTTGCCGACCTGGAAAAACAAAAACTTAGTGTGCAGTGACCTTTGGCCGAAAGAATTTCTACCGATTATGATTTTCGGCCAAACTGCCTTTTTCCCTTTTCTACAGTTCTTAAATCATCATAAAGCATTAACTTCATAAACGATATTTTATTGGGAAAAAGGTTTGGCTCAAGAATCGTGACGAGAAGTAAGAATTGAGAAGTGAAGAAATGAGATATGACAAGAAAAAAGCCGTAAATAAGAAATTGAGAGGGAGAAAAGAAGCGCGAGAAGTGTTAAATAAGAAGTGATAAGCAAAAAGTGAGGAATAAGATGTGAGAAGGGAGACATACGGAAGGCGATAAAAAAAGCCAAAAGGGTTATGAAAGTGTAAAGTAGATATATTTTTTAATATTTTGCCTTTCTCGTATACTAAGTATACGGTAAAGGCTATATGATCGCTCCAAAAACAAACTTTTTATAGAAGGCCCGGAGACCCATAGTGTTATATACCAATCGACTCAGTTCGACGAATTGAGGTGATGTCTGTGTGTGTGTGTGTGTGTGTGTGTGTGTGTGTGTGTGTGTGTGTGTGTGTGTGTGTGTGTGTGCAAAACTACGCAAAAATGTCACTCATTTTTCGGGCACTTATCCTTAACCGATTTGCTCGCAACAAGTTGCATTCGACGCAGAATCCTGTCCCATTGTTTCCTATTTGAAATTGGCCAAATCGGACTATGGGATCGGAAGATATGGCCAAAATACAAATTCATACGAAAAAATCACGTAAAAAATGTCACTCATTTTCAGGCACTAATCCTTAACCGATTTGCTTGCAACAATTCCACGTAGAATCCTGTCCCATTGTTTCATATCGAAAATTGGGCAGATCGGACTATGGGCTCGGAAATTATGGACAAAATACAAATTCATACGAAAAAATCGCGTAGAAATGTCACTCATTTTCGGGCACTTATCCTCAACCGATTTGCTTGCAACAAGTTGCATTCGACGTAGAATCCTGTCCCATTATTTCCTATTTGAAATTGGCCAGATCGGACTATGGGATCGAAAGTTATGGCCAAAATACAAATTCATACGAAAAAATCGCGTAAAAAATGTCACTCATTTTTCGGGCACTTATCCTCAACCGATTTGCTCGCAACAAGTTGCATTCGACGTAGAATCCTGTCCCATTGTTTCCTATTTGAAATTGGCCAGATCGGACTATGGGATCGAAAGTTATGGCCAAAATACAAATTCATACGAAAAAATCGCGTAAAAATGTCACTCATTTTTCGGGCTTTTATCTTCAACCGATTTGCTCGCAACAAGTTGCTTTCGACGTTGAATCCTGTCCCATTGTTTCCTATTTGAAGTTGGCCAGATCGGACTATGGGATCGAAACCCAAGCAGCACAACTTGTTTCACTACTGAACATTCCACTGTGTTGCAACTATTTGGAAAGAAACAATCTTTGCGTATGTGCCATCAAACATAGCTCTCTTGCAATATAAAAAGCGCAAGAGGTGGAGCTTACGTAAACATCCTTCGATTGCAGTAAAATTGCAATAATGTTGCAGAATACTACAGCGGATAAAATTAAATAAAAATATAAAACTGGATTCGATTTGCGGATCTTGTGATTGATAGTCCTTCACTGTAACACAGCACCATTCAACACTTCGAAGGGACTGCATGTTGACTCATCATAAAAACCATACGATTATGAAGTTTTGTACTCGGGTTTTCTGTTACTTGATTGCACCATCACCGGAAAAAAATGTGAGTTGTCAAAACGTTGAACGATGCTAAATTAAACACGAAGATACACTCAACTTATCTGCAACTTAATTTAAACAAACAAATAGATTTTGAAAGACGGATTGAAGTTACATGGTAAAAAAATGCAACTTGATAATTTTTGTTTTGGTATTTGCAACATAAAGTGCAGTATTTTTTGGTTGTTGTTCCCAAATGTCAAACACGTACTGCATTGCAATGTCAATGAAACATTGATCAAAACTCAAACGTTTTAACATCTTAATGCAACTTTTTCGTGCTTTGATGTTTTTCCAATGTCTTTAATGAAACTGAATAGAAACAATATGCTTTTTGGAAGATGTTGCGTGTGCTACTTGGGAAGTTATGGCCAAAATACAAATTCATACGAAAAAATCGCGTAAAAAATGTCACTCATTTTTCGGGCACTTATCCTAAACCGATTTGCTCGCAACAAGCTGCATTCGACGCAGAATCCTGTCCCGTTGTTTCCTATTGAAAATTGGCCATATCGGACTATGGGATCGAAAATTATACCATTTTTTTATGAAAATTGGCCAGATCGGACTATGGGCTTAGAAGTTATGGTAAAATTACTATTTATTGTGAAAAAGAGTTCAAAAAAGTCTAGCTCACTTTTTTAGCACTTAGACTTCATCTATTCCCCAAGCAACACAAGTTCAACAAATCTGGTTGCAGTAACCATATTGTGACTGAATCCGGTCATATATAAGTTACTGTGATAGATGTGCAATATGTGTGCTTCTCATATCGATCGCGACAGATTGCATTCTACGCAGAATCTTGTCCCATTGTTTCCTATAGAAACTTGGCCGGATCGTACAATTGGGTCAAAAGTTTGGCGAAAATACTAATTTTAAAACTACAAAATAAAATGCCATTTTTTGCTCTTATGCTCATCCAATTTGTTTGCAACAAATTGCGATTGGCGAGAATTTTTTTTATGCATATAAACAAATATGAAAAATGAGACCAATCAACATATTAGTGTTATTTTAGATTTTCCCAAACCTTTTGAACGAGCGGGAAAGGCACCATCACCGCTAGGTGGATTAATCTGGGTTTTTGACTAATAGCATCATATAAACATCAGATTAAATGCGCCAACTTATTGATCAACGGATTGAGCTGAAATTTACAGAGAATTAATTTCTTAACCAACTTCTCAAGAGTGCCTTGTAGCATTCTACAGCTTTATGTATCCAGAGTAAGTTTTGTGCAGATGCATAACCTTTTGTTTTAATGTTTTAAAAAAATAGGTCTTACAAAAATGTTATCTTGTATCAAAATAATATAATCAGCTAGTGTTTATTAATTTATCCTCTGTCACGTCAACAAAAAAGTTGATATGCAAAAAAAAATAAATAATGAACTATCACCAGGAAAAATATTTCCCACTGAAACACATTCCAATCGACAGCCTGCCAACCAGGAGTTCCAACAAATACGCCACATACTTTTTTGCATCACTCGATAACACAATCAAGCCGCAATTTTCGACCAAGAATGGGCACGAACAAAAAAAAAAGAAAAACTGAATTCGAAACAGCAAGCGCAACTTCGACGGCGACGTTCTGCTGATGTGGCGCCGACCGATGCGCGATGGTTGCGGTGATGAAAATCTACCTCTCACGTGTGACCTCATCCACGGAACCGCACCTGGCGGTCGCTCGCTCGTCCGGATAGGTACAGGACCGTGTCGAACCGAGTGTCCAGTTTTTAGTGGTCGCATTTTCCTTCCAGTTGGATTGAGTTCGCTATTTGCTCGCCGCGTGTGAATATTTCATTCACTTCGACACACTCACTCCGACCTCAGACCTGACGGACGGACGGACGGGACGAATTGAGCCAATGACCGCTGCCGGTCCACTTCCACCTCACCGTCCGTTCGTTCACGATCTTCACCAGAGAGCAATTGTAAACTAATTTGCACAGTGCAGAATTCCAGGGCTCGTGTCCTGATGAATAAAAAAATACACCGACGGTAGAGAACGATATAAAAATAGGCTTGAAGTGTATCGTTAGTTGGTTTGGTTGACGTTGAAGAGGTTGGAACGTGAAATGGCTGCGCACACAAGGCATGGTATGGTATTGGCATCGATTCTTGTGGTAGCAGCAATGATCGGAAGTTTATAGCAACTTGTTGCGATTTAATATGCATAGCTGCGACCACATAATCGGATATCATGGCTCTACCTAGAGCTGTCAGTCTATCGCCACAAGATAATGGACATTTGTGTTTTTAAGTGCTGGTGCCAGAAAATCATCATTAGACGATTAGTCACTATGTGGACATGGGTTTGACCGCAGGACCATTGGTGTTACCAAAGATGTCACGCCTACCTTCGGATGGGAAGGAAAACCCAAGTGTTGATGGTTACGATAAGTAGAGTCTAGGTGTGGCAGTTCTTCTTCCTGGCATCGATGGTTGTCACTCGTGAGGCCGGGGAGCAAATGAAAAAACGAGCGACGTATAATGTCTGAAGGGCCCCATACACGCTCCTACATGTTGTGCTTACGGCGACTTTGGCTCCGTTGCCAGGGGAAGACCGTCGGGTGAAGATATTCCCTGTGGGCAAGTGAAGTACGGACTGCTGTGGGCAAATGCGTACAACTTACGCCTACAGACGCTAATCCGATTTAGCTCACCTGACCGAAGACGGTCCGACTTCCTCCGACCAAATAAACTCCTTCCCTTGGAGGCGGAGCAGATAATCAAAGTTGTACCATGTCGAGATTGTCATGAGGAGCACCTAAGACCCTGCGACATTGGCACAATAGTCTGCAGGACTTACAAATATAATATTTACGCTGAAACCGGTTTTTATGTGGGTGATACGTTCCTCGGGGAAAACTGCGTACAAATGTCTTATTTGTAAAAACAGATACTCAACTGCATGATTCCAGCATGAAATTCATAACTTTAGAATTACTCTTCATTCCTCCAACATTCTTGTGCTGTTGAAAACAACATCATAGCACCAGGTTATTGGTTACCTCCAATACATTTTCCAAATCAATATCTTCCACACAACGTACATATTCACATATGAGTTTTCATAACATTGTAAATTAACGTCCAAGTCGGGTGGTTTAATCCCCGGAAATAGGCAATTAACTTTGATTGAACTGAACAACATCATTGTTGAGTATGCGAGCTTTAGTGCGTTCGAAACACCTGTTGATAGCAGCTTTTTATGTGCAGCTTCAGCTTCAATGCTTTTTGAAAATAAGTTAAATAATAGGGACACGGCAGGTATTTCCGTCCATCGTCGTAGGGTCTAAAACCAATGAAAGCAACGTCCATTTGCCATAATTTCACTATAGCTGAACGTTTCTCCTGAGCTTACGATTTGGTACGAATGAGTTTAGCAAAAAAGTGTCTTCTGTTATGGTTTTGAGACTACAATGACGAAAAGATTTGAAATGCTCAGCTTTTAACCCTATGCTCTAAACTTATATTATTTTACCTTATACTTTTTACATTGTAGCGATCGAATCCCGGATAATAAAAGAACAAGTTTATTTCACGTGAACTTCAATTCCATACGGAGAAATATGAATAAGTTTATTAGATGATAATATTGTTGGATGATGTTCTTAGTTATTATTAGGGCGTTATGGCATTTGACAAAATTACTTTCTGCCAATTGTCTCCTCTCCGTTCAAAAATTCCTATTTAAGAATATGCATCTCCTTATTCTAAATAACCTTGAAATGGCAAACTTTATTTTTTTCTTTACTAAAGAGGCTTTAAGCCCTTGGCTGGTTCACCTCTGTCCAAACTTAACTATTTGTATCAATATTAAACACCTTTTTCAAAAAAGAAAAAATCTGAGGGATTTTTTTTTATTTCAAAGAGAAATCCTTCGAAATTTACACTCGAAGTTTCCTCGGTAGGATTTTTGAAACTTCATTGTATGGAATTTGTAAGAATATCAACAGGAAAAATCTAAGGAAATTCCATAGAAATCGTCGGAATTTCCACGAAAAATTCTGCGAACTTCCTCAATTTTGAATCGGCGGGGAAAATTATAGACCACCGACGTAACAAATAAAAAACGGCGGCGCGACGATGCAAAAATTTCGACGGTGACGGCGCGTGCCCAAAAACTGGTGCGCGGCGGCGACACCTAAAATTTATCAGGAAAGCTTCGAAAGCTGCTCCACGATTTGCTTTGGAAGTTCCTCCAAGAATTCCTGAGGAAGTTTTTCTAAGATTTCCCTCTGAAGTAACTCCAGGAATTCCTCCGGAAGATCCTCTAGGACTTCCTTCGGAAGCTTCTCGGGAAATTCCTCCGAAAGTTCCTTCAGGGATTCCTCCGGAAGTTCTTCGTGGACTTTCTCCGGAAGTTCCTCCAGGAATTCTTACAGAAGTTCCTTCAGGAATTCCTCAGTAAGTTTCTCCGGAAGTTCCTCCAAGATTTCCTCCGGAAATTCCTCCGCAAGTTCCTCTAGGTATTACTCCCGAAGTTCCTCCTGAAAAGCCCCCAGAAATATCACCAGAAATTTCTCAGAAAGTTCTTCCAGGAATTTCTCCAGCCGTTTCTCAAGGGCTTACACCTGAAGTTCCTCCAGGAATTCCTCCGTAAGTTCCTACACAAGTTCCTCCAGGAGTTCTTCCGGAAGTTCCTACGGAAGTTCCTACGAAAGCTCTTATGGAAGTTCCTCCAGGAATTCCTCCGGAAGTTCCTCCAGGAATTCCTCCGGAAGTTCCTCCAGGAATTCCTCCGAAAGTTCCTCCAGGAATTCCTCCGGAAGTTCCTCCAGGAATTCCTCCGGAAGTTCCTCCAGGAATTCCTCCGGAAGTTCCTCCAGGAATTCCTCCGAAGTTCCTCCAGGAATTCCTCGGAAGTTCCTCCAGGAATTCCTCCGGAAGTTCCTCCAGGAATTCCTCCGAAGTTCCTCCAGGAATTCCTCCGGAAGTTCCTCCAGGAATTCTCAGGAAGTTCCTCCAGGAATTCCTCCGGAAGTCTCCTCCAGGAATTCCTCCGGAAGTTCCTCCCAGGAATTCTTCGGAAGTTCCTCCAGAAATTCCTCCGGAAGTTCCAGGAATTCCTGAAGTCTTCCTCCAGGAATTCCTCCGAAGTTCCTCCAGGAATTCCTCCCGAAGTTCCTCCCAGGAATTCCTCCGAAGTTCCTCTCAGGAATTCTCTCCGGAAGTTCCTCCAGAATTACTCCGGAGTCTGGAAGTTCCTCTCCAGGAATTCCTCCGGAAGTTCCTCCAGGAATTCCTCTGGAAGTTCCTCCAGGAATTCCTCGGAAGTTCTCCAGGAATTCCTCAAGTTCCTCCAGGAATTCCTCCGGAAGTTCCTCCAGGAATTCCTCCGGAAGTTCCTCCAGGAATTCACTCCAGGAGTTCCTCCAGGAATTCCTCCGGAAGTTCCCTCCAGGAATTCCTCCAGGAAGTTCCTCCAGGTTCCCCTCCGGAAGTTCCTCCAGGAATTCCTCCCGGAGTTCCTCCAGGAATTCCTCCGGAAGTTCCCTCCAGGAGTTCCTCCGGAAGTTCCTCCAGGAGTTCCCTCCGGAAGTTCCTCCAGGAATTCCTCCGGAAGTTCCTCCAGGAATTCCTCTGGAAGTTCCCTCCAGGAAACCTTTCCGGAAGTTCCTTCCAGGAATTCCTCTCCGAGTTCCTCCAGGAATTCCCTCGGAAGTTCCTCCAGGAATTCCTCCGGAAGTTCCTCCAGGAATTCCTCCGAAGTTCCTCCAGGAATTCCTCCAGGAAGTTCCTCCAGGAATTCCTCCGGAAGTTCACTCCAGGAATTCCCTCCGGAAGTCTCCTTCCAGGAATTCCTCCGGAAGTTCCTCCAGGAATTCATCCAGGAAGTCTTCTCCAGGAATTCCTCCGGAAGTTCCTCCAGGAATTCCTCCGGAAGTTCCTTTCCAGGAATTCCTCCAGGAAGTTCACTCCAGGAATTCCTCCGAAAGTTCCTCCAGGAATTCCTCCTGGAAGTTCCTCCAGGGAATTCCTACGGAAGTTCCCTCCAGGAATTCCTACGGAAGTTCCTCCAGGAATTCCTACGGAAGTTGCTCCAGGAATTCACTCCGGAAGTTCCTCCAGGAATTCCTCCGGAAGTTCCTCCCAGGAATTCCTCCGGAAGTTCCTTCTCCAAGAATTCTCTCTGAAGTTCCTCCAGAATTCCTCCAGTTCCTTCCAGGAGTTCGGTGTCTTCCAGTAATTCCTCAGGAAGTTCCTCCAGGAATTCCTCCGGAAGTTCCTCCAGGAATTCCTCCGGAAGTTCTTCCAGGAATTCCTCCGGAAGTTCCTCCAGGAATTCCTCCGGAAGTTCCTCCAGGAATTCCTCCGGAAGTTCCTCCAGGAATTCCTCCGGAAGCTCCTCCAGAAATTCCTCCAGAAGCTCCTCCAGGAATTCCTCCGGAAATTCCTCCAGCAATTCTTCGGAAGTTGCTCCAGAAATTCCTCCGGAATCTCATTCATGGATTTCTCCGGAAGCTCCTCCTGGAATTTCAGTGGAAGTTGCTCCAGGAATTCCTCCGGAAGTTGCTCCAGGAATTCCTCCAGAAATAAAAAGTTTTTCCAGGAACTTTCTCGAAAGTTTCTAAGGCAATTTTTTTATCAAGTGCCTCCAGAAATTCCTCCGGAAGTTCCTTCAAGAATTTCTTTGAAAGTTTCTTCAGGAATCTCTCCACAAGTTCCTTCCTTCCTTGCGAAATTCTCATAGAAATTCACAAAACTCATTTCCCGTGAATTCTTTCTGAAAATTGTCCAGAAATTCTTGATGGAAATTAAATTGCGAAATCCAGATCTAGAAAAACTTACGCACATTCCTCTAGGAATTCTTATAGAATCTAAACCGGAAATTCCTATCCCAAAATTCTTCCACGGATTCTCCCAGAAAGTCGTTCACATTTTGAAAATTAATGTTCATGATTCTGGAAATTAATTCTTCTGAAAATTTCTCCAAGAACTCCTATACAAATTCCTTAAAGAATCTTCCCGGAAATTCCTCTCGAAAACTTCTCCAGAATTTCTCCAAGAATTGGTCCAGAAAAACATTACCGGGTTTTTCCAGGAAATTCCTTTGAAATCTCCTCGGACATATTATAAGGAAATTACTCCGGGAATTAATCCGCTTTTTCTTCAGAGACTTCTTTAGAAATTCCACAAGAATTATCATGAAATATACCTACAACATCCGCCAAAATTCGTTGAAAAACTCTTGAAAGAAATTTTTCTAAATTTTGAAAAAGATTGTTGAGCTTCCAAACAAATCTTGAATGAAATTCTGAAATATTTTCAGACCGAAATATTCTAGTTCCAACTGCCGAATAAATTCCTTGAGCCTCTGAGGTTAATTCCCACATTTTCTTAAGAATTAAATGTCACGTTGATTTTGTTTGAATAAATATTGTTTTGTTCGACCGAGCATACGTTGTACAACAAGGGATCTAGTGGTTATCTACACTTCATCGAAAATAATAATAAATGCTGCATAATTGTTAATAAGATAATTGTCATATGAACTTGGCGGAAAGGGATTTTGCTGGGTGAAAGAAACTATTTTGAGCTTTTTAGTACAAGGAATGTCTTTCAGTTATCAGTAAGACCGAGTTTGTACAATCCTCGCCATTTAAATTCCACCACTTAATTGTAAATTGACAGATACGTATTTCGACCTCAACAGTAAAGTCGACCTCAGTGTCTCGTACTTGACTTGACTTATGTAAAATATGTATTTCCAACAGGAGCTGCAAAATTGTGAAAAATATTCGGCAGCGTGGTCAATTTTCACACGGTGACGCGCTGATTCACTTTTGGTGGCGGCGGCGGCGCACAAATTTTCTTAAAATATAATCTATTGCAATGTTTATTGTCAGAAAAATTATTTAAACGCAATTTTCTATTTTAAAACGTTTATGCTGCAGGGTCAAAATGTTTTACATTTTTATTTGAGCTTCATCTTATTTGAGCTTCATCTGCTATTTTTTTACAATTGGCAAGTCCTCGTTCATACATTTTTTTGCAATTCCCGTAAATTTAAAACTTTTTTCTTCATCCATTTCAGTTTAATTTTCGTCTAAAGATTCAGAACTTCTCCTCTTGAGCAAAGGGTGCCATTTCATATCACTTATAATTTGCGGTGAATCCTTTTAATAAATTCAATTAGGTTCAGTTCGTTTCCCACACACTCAGTCTCAATTTGCGGTAACATTAGCCAACCGCTTGGGTGGCCAGTCGATTAGTTGGCTCAACGGCAAGGTGAGAAACCAGAACCCACCCCAAGCAGAATCTAATGATTCTATATGGATCCTGTCGCCCGTGATTATCGAGCCAAGACTTTTGCCCCCCAAAATCGACTAAATGGTAATTCAATTTATTAGCTTAGTTCGTTTTCATTTTTTCCCCAGATCTTCCGAAACCCGGACCTCGAGAGCGATAAACGATACCACTGATGGCGAAATGCGTCCAAAGGTTGAAGCGTTTGGTCGACCGAGCGGGCATAGAGAGGAAACTTGGCCCATTTTGGAAGTCGATCCGGGAAAACTTTCGCAAGGTACAAGGCCAACAAGGATTCTGCCAAAAGGATGATAATTTTGTGGAAAGAAAAGTTACCCCTGCGACTGACCCAGACCGGGCCGGGAAGTTAGGTGTACATAGTCTTTCTGACTTGTTTCTGAAATCTGCTATCCCGCCGTCGTTGCCGTCGTCATCGTAGAGACTTTTGTTGGTTCAAGCTTCAATGCACTTGGAAGTTTCTAGGAGATTATATGAGGTAAGTTTTGGTCGTCTTGCCAAAACTTCTACTGGGACGTGATAATAAAAGTGGATAGTTTCTGCACTTGCTCCGGCTGGGGATGACTTTGAGATCGTTCGTGCTAGTTTGGGAGAGGGCATTGGGGTGTATTATGATATGATTTGACGCAGAAGGTGACTTGCAGTGGTACAATTTGGGCCAGATGAAAGGAGGTCATCGGGGAATTTAGAATGTGTGCGGCGTTTTATGACTTTTCATTTAATTACAATTAGCAGAGGTTTAAAATTTAGCCAAGGCAAAGCATCAAATAACGGTTGATAGAATCCTATGACTAAGGGACTCGACTCGAATGGAATAGCCCAATGAAAAACTAATCTTTATTCGTTTTACTTATTCAAAAACTGAAAATACAATCATGTTTATTAATGATCAAACAAGTTATTATTATACATATTACGTTATGCGGTATTATAATCGATAGATGGATTCCCGAAATAGGTAACCTCAGGCATGCCTGAAAGACCGAAGCGAAAACAAATTCAACGAAATAAACATTCTTCTCGCAGGCATGAATCAAAACGTCAGTGACTACAGAAGTAAAGACAGGACATTTCTCAGCCAAGTAAAAATAGCAAAACAAAACAAATGGCATATCGATACAAATGAAGCCAGCACGGACATCCAGCAGTCAATCCGATTCCAACCGGTTTGAAAAATGAAGTGCACACTCGAACTGTTGAAGCGCAAAACTTGGGCACCGACCGAATCGTTGCTCAAATCCAAAGAAAGTAGTCGAAGAAAATGTGACTAGACTCTCCAAGTGAACACTTGCTTTCCCTACCGGCAGCGTAGTGCTGCTGACTTTCCAGCTCAGCTCTGCCACTGCCTGTGGAGGAAATGCGCCGAAAGAGGACGATTGTGTGACCTGATCGAAAATGGATAGCGTGATGGTGTGCTCCGCTCGGGCAAATCTTCATTCGATGGGCGGCTAATAAATTATCGATAAACATTCAAGCCCGAAAATGTAAACTAGAGAACGAGAGGACCCTTCTTGTCGAACGATGTATGGGTGGGATAGTTCGGGCGGTGTGGTGGGCAGAATCAAGAGGCGGAACCATTCCGGGAAATAAATAGAATATTGAGACGGAGAAAAATTGCTCCCAAAGTGATTGGTATTCATCAGAATGTTGTTTTGCCTTTTCGATAAGTTTTCTGTTCTCTGCCACGTATACATATTTCATTTGATTTCATGCGATTGGTTATTTGGTCTTATTTTTTGCATTAGGTAAGGTACAACACGAATCGGTTTTCAATCGTAGTCAAGAAAAGATTTAACATCAGGATTTAACTAATCGTGAACAATTTTTCCCTCGAAGGTTTATTATGCTGAAAGTTTTCAACTGTTGATTGATTAACAAAAAATTGCAGGTACTGCTAGGCGAATGATTGACCACTATGAAATGTCTTAATCCTGCTATGTTGATCACGAGGAGAGCGGTCAGGGAAAAATTCTTTCAATTACTGGAGTAAAATTGACAACTGCTCAAAATATGGTCACTTTTCGCTGCGGAATGATGGGAACGAATATTTTTTTCCAAAGAAAAGTGACTGCTTTTTTTGCTTTGCGTAGTAGTTGTTATAAGCGTTAGGATAATTGAACTACTTGCCTTTGGAGTACTGCTTACGGAATTTCAGTAACCGAATCATTACTTGAACATTTACTTAGCCTATCTATTTGAGCAATTCTCTCGAAGTCCATACCACCTATAAGGCCGATACAAATATTTTAAAACTATTTTGTCTCCCCTCGGATTTTTTTTTGCCAATAAATAATATTTTGAGGGGGCAATAAAATAAGCTAATTCAGATAATTTTAAAAGGTCTTTTCAAAACTTTTTTTCTTTAACAAATCCGAGGAGTTTCTTGATTTTTTTCATTTTAATATTGGTATTTTTATTATCCCCCCTTGACCTTTCGGAGATCACTAGGACAAAATGTCAATTTAATATTTGTAATGGTCTAAGTTGTAAAAAACCAAAAATTGATTAAGAAAATTATTTTAATCTTTTTATAGAGGTGGAATAATGTTTCACTTGATAGTCGTAAAGACGAAGTTTGTACAATCCCATTTAATTCCACCACTTAATTATTTCACATTGACAGATACGTAGTTCAATCTCGCAGTACAGGTAAGGTCGTCAAAGTACGAGATATACTGAAGATTACCTTGCACTGTTGAGGTCAAATACTACGTATCTGTCAGAGGTACCCTGATAAATGGAATAAGTTAAATGATTGTGCTAAACTCGTTTTATGAAAAGCAAAAATTGATTCATGGGACACGATTGCGATCGATAACCAGCAAGCATACGAAGATGGATTGCTTGGCCGATCGGATCGGTCGAAAATGTTGTTTGACCAAACAGTTTAATTTTCCGAAAAAAGTTCGACCGAATAGGTCATCTCTAGGGGTCCCGTAGCGTAGTTGGCTACACGTTCACCTAACAAGAGAATGGTCATGGGTTCAATTCCCAGTCCATCACACCAAAGTTCCTCGTCAATAAACGGATTACACATTCCATACGGTGGCGTTTTAATGCGCCTCATCGTCCACAACATCCTGATGGACGACTGACCCAACCCGGTTGTTCTTCTCGAAGGCATTCCTCGTTACCCGTATAAATGGCAACCGAACAATGCAACGATCATTGGATACACGACATGGATAAACGTGCAGAATGAGCTCACGATGAGATGAACTGGCAATGACCACAATAATGATAATAGAAATCTAAAAATAGATTCTGTGTGGATTTTGTATAGTAGAACACCACAGTAGATCTCGACACAGTAGCGGTCAAGTAACACGAAGCAATGGTGCCTAATAAAAAATGGTTTTCGTACGGCCGAGTTGCCGAATAATATGCAATTAAATAAAGACTGCTGTTTGGTCAAAATGGGTGGTTGGTAGAAACTGGCCAAAACTTTATTGAGTGCTCCAAAAGGATTTATTCTTTTTTGCAGGGATTGGTCTCAAATCATCAATTAGGTGGCTAACGTTGGCGTCGGTATGCAGTCAAATGGTGAAATGCTTCTGATTTAGGGTTTTTGTTGCTTTGTTGCTGTTTGATCGTTCTGGTCGTTCTGCCGATCGGTAGTGAAAACCGGACTTACTTAAATTCAATTTATTTTCATTTCTTGTGTTCATACAGCAGTGTTTCAGTTTAAGTGTTTTGCCACCTGGCCCTTCATATTTGAGTTATTTTCTTGTTTCTTTGTTAATAATTAATTTGTGTTCCAATTTAAACATTTCCAACCTTGAAGAGGCATTAGTTTATTTTAAAATTTGACTAATCTAACTACTATGTACACTAATATTTACAATAAAAATTTGATAACCTAAATTGGAACTAGCGCCTTAATAGCATCCTGATCTGAGTGCACGCAACAGACCCTAAATCCTTTCTCTTTACACTCACCAAAGCGTTCAAAGTGAGGTTTTTTGTCCCGGCCATGAACGGTGGACCTCGGATAATGTTCTAGTCCTGGGAAGGGTAGTTGAGGGGATCATCCTCAGGAAATTGTTTTGGACCCGTTGAAGTTTGAGGTGGTGGGGTTTTAGCAAGCAGCTCTCCCAGACCAACATGCCATATTCGATCACAGAAAGCATGATTTGCTTGACAGCAAGCTTATTTTTCAGGGACAATAACGACCGACGGGTGATCGAAGGGTACAGTAGTTTCAACAGAACGTTACACTTCGTCACCGTCTTGTCAACCTGTTGTGGCGGAAAAATAAGCTTGCATGCAAAATGTAGTCGGCCCCATTGGCCCATTCCATGCTGGAAGTCAAAGCGCCATTGAGGATTCGATTTTACAGTCCCAGGCGGAAACATGTTTAAGCCGGGGATTTAGAGTGGGGAAAATGGATGACCCTAGGTCTTCGTCGCGTTGATACAGATCTTCCAGCTGGTGAGATATCCTGTCAGGGCATCCAGGCCTCGTTGGAGTTTCTTCTGCTAATAGCGCTCTGACCCACTCTACCGTTGTAGACGATGGAGGTGTCATCTGCGAACAGGGAGACAGAATGCCGCCTTCCTGGAGGTCTCTGGCATGTCGGAGGTGAACAGATTGAAAAGCAGGGCCCGAGGATACTGCCCTGGGGACGCCTGTGGAGCGGTGTTGTGCGTATTTGGAACTCCGCTCCGCTGATTGAGACCCGGAATGTCACCTTGCCAACAGGTAATTATGATGATTTTCACCCAGGTAAGCTGGGAAGATTGTTGGCGTTGTAGTTTGTACAGGCCAGGCCATTAAGGTGTACATACATTTGGTCAAATGCCTTCTCGACATCAAGAGGTACTCATGGCGGAATGTTTTGAGACAAACTTTGTTCCGTCTGAGGACGTTGACCAACCTTCGAGTCAGTTGGTGTACAGTTGACCAACCGCGTCGGAAACCAAACTGTTTCTCGAGCAAAGATGTTGCTGAGATTTTTCGGCAGACTCAAAGTAAACCGGTGGTGAAATAGCTTTGTTCAGGAATAGCTTGAAGATAAAACCTTGAGAGAAGACTGATGGGACGATAGTGTCTCTTTTGGGGGAGTGAAGGATCCTTCCCAGGCTTTCATTGATGGGGATGACTTTCGCTGACTTCCAGGCCGATGGGAAGTAGCTGAGCCGGAGACACTGGTTAAAGATCAGCGAAAGGTGCTCAAAGAATGGAGCACTCATGGTGGTCGAAGCGAGTTTTGCAACCGCGTAGTCGCGTTGCCAGTTGGGGTGAAAATCGGAACTAGCAAGTTGCTCGGAGGGTCGCCCCACTTCCGGCCAAGAGCGGTGGGTCGCCCCTTGGCCGGAAGAGGCTCATTATCCCGATCGACGGAATCCAGAGGAAGGAAGCGGGGAGCCATTCGCTGCCAGGTGGATGTGGTGGTATTTGGAGCTCGAACTGATGCTGCAGCAGCCTTGCCAGCCGTTTTGTGTGGCTGCAAAGGTAGAAGAATTGGTATCGCTCGCCGGGGAGCCGGGATGGCCTGAAAGTTCACCTCGTTGAGCAGGAACTGGGTTTCTTTTCCAGCAGGGACCTGGATGAGGCCTTCTTCCTGATTTCCAAAAACGCCGAACGCTTTGGGTAAAGTCTTTGGTTGTAGCCTGATGTTTGTCGCCACAGTTGGCGCATATTGGGACTCAGCAACCTCCATCTTGTTGCAGCTCTTCTGGTCGGATGGAGCTTTGTCGGTACATTTGGCTTGCGGCGCGGCTTCATGAAGGGCAGTTCCTGGTGCCGCTGCCCGAAATTGGGGCGAGTTGGTGCATTGCAGTGACGTCTCGGTGCACTGGCCGATATCGCTCCCAGTCAACGATGGGTGTAATTTACTGCGCCGATCAACTTCAGGTCCTTCCACGTGGTGGACCCGTGCTCTGGGTGATAGACCAGGTAAAGCTGGTCGCGATATCTCTCGCCTTGTCGTGACAAGCGATCTCGGCAATGCTGGTCACTGGCTTCAATCCTTAACTCTTCGATTTCATCTTTTTAGGGGCTCCTCTTCCCTTCATGTCGTGGAGTCCTTCCAGTAAAGCCTTGAGCGGCTTCATTGCCGGGGTGGTTGCCTGGAGTGTAAGTACTCATACTTGTAGGAACTCGAGGAACTCCAACGATCGGATTAGAAGATGGTCCTTGTTTGCCGGCATTGAGCTTTCACGCCCTCGCTGCAGAGCTCGAAAAGTACATTTCTGGAAATTCCTTTAGCAATCAGCTGGTAGAATTTTTGGGCGTAGATCCGGTAGAATTCGTCCTTCACACAGAAACACGTTCAAGCACTTCTCTTCCCGCTCTGGTTGCACATGACGATTGCTGATTCTTCCTCTTTTCGGCGGATTGCCAGCATCATCAAGTGGCAATGGAGAGGAACACGTTGCTCTGCAAAAGAAGCTGCTTGGAGGGGTTACCCACGCCTCCAAGAGCAGTGCGCTATGCGCTTTTCCAGCTTGACCGAATCAGCCACCTGAAGTCTCCCGGCAATGATGGGTCCGGAAGAAAATAACGCCAACGCGACGAAGCGAAAACGTAAACAGCGAACGAACGAGAAAAGACACTTGAAAAAAATGCGCGAGCAAAAAAAACACGTCCGTACGTGCTGCTGTCTCGAACTGGAATGCTAGCCGTGAAAACCGGACCTCGGCTTGCTAGATATTAATTGATATTAATTGAGACCGAGGCCTCGCCCCTTCGGTAGCTGGTATCGTTGTTGCCAGCTCGTTGGCTCCGCCTTTCGTTCGTTCGATGCTTACAGTGCATCCTCAAAACCAAGGTCAAGGAATCTTCTTCTATAAGTGCAAATCATAATCGCTATGGCGTCGGTGGCAGCAGGAGGGATGCGCTGTGAAAATTCATTCGCATGGATGGAGTCTACAACGTTTCTGTGGCAAATCATCGGGTGGCTGACGTTGGTGTCAGTAGCAATAGAATGAAATTTTGCATGTGATTATTGAAAACAAATTGAATCTTTTTAGAACCATCATTTTGCACAAGACAAGATAAGGCTGAGTCGAGACAAATATTTTTCAAAGTGCAATTCATAATCACTTGGCGATATCAGATATTGCCCGTTGTTAGCAACGCAAACATTCGTCGTTGGGAGACGCTGCTAAATGGCGTCCATCGCGTTCTAGCTACAAATCATCGAGTGGCAGATGTTGGCATCAGTAACAGTAAGGTGAAATTTTCTCTCTATATTCAGATTTTGGTTTTGTTGCTGTTAGTAATTGAGAAAAAAACACAAAAACCTTATTGAAAACGAATCGATTCTATACGAAGCCAACTTTTAAACAATAGAAAGTTGATTCGAGAAGAATTTTCTTCAAAATAAAAACCGTAATTTACCTAATGAGTGTAGTTTATCACAACGATGGCATCGGTAACGGTGGGACCTGGTCTTCAGGTTTAGTAAACATATTGGAATTTTCAAAATTGATTACACTACATTTTACCTAATCCTACGTCCAATCGGCGGTTGTGTCTCGGATACAACCTCCTACTTTTTTCTTGTCTTTGTCTTATTGTTCCGTGTACGACAAAGCTATGGCCATCCGAAAGATGTTCCCTGATGAACTGAATCATACAAACCATAATTCGAGCACGATGCTAATCCCCATCAGTCACGACGTCATTAACCCGGATGTGCCGTTGAAATAACCTAAAGCTAAATCCCTACCCCGTCCGTCCGTGTTGTATGGTGGACTTTTAGTGCGAAGGTTTTTCTACAACTTTCCAGGTCGATGTTCGAATTCCACTGCTAAAGGAGTTTCGGTGCTAGTTGCTATACTTATACTAAATGATAACAAAATATGCAATCATTTAGTCTAAGTTACTGCTATTAGCGCTATAGCTCCGTTACTAGTGAAATTCAAACAACGAACTGTTAGGCAGAGTTGTAGATAAATCTTTGAACTAGAAGTCCACCATACAACACATTATGGAATTTAGAGTTATTGAAAAACTACTAAATGATCGAATGCAGATTACTAAATGATTAAACAGAATATTGTTCAGAAAAATATGTAAAGCTCTTTTAGACATTCCACTAATGGTGGGTGGGTCGACTTGTCGAGTCGAGTCAAGTACGAGACACTGAAGACGACCACACAGTTGTGGTCGAAATACGTATCTGCAAAGATATCGAAAATTAATTGGTGGAATTAAATGGAGAGTACTTAATTCGTCTTAGACGGTAGAATATTGTTAAAAAATCCTATACCAATATTACTCTGAAAACGATGTTCAAATCCTCCATAATAACTATTTTTCTCTTAGGGGTTCCAACCGGCAATGATTCAGATGATTTTTCGAGTGGGCCAATGTATACTATTATCAATTTTATTTCTGGTTACACGCTTGGCGTTTGTATCAACCAGATTTTATGAAAATAAGTAAAATGTCCCATGGAAAAGGTGATTTTCTTTTTCATAAAGCTGCTCTTTTGAAGTGGTTTAAGTGCTTCATGGTTATTAATTGGTATAGACTGCAATAGCAGCCCGCTGTTTGGTTCACAGTCAAGAATACCAGAATCTACCAGAATCTCGTCGATTACGATAAGGAACAGTTGCGGTGAAAGAATAAATTGTTGCTTTGCTGCAACTACCACCCGGATGGGGTCCAGCAATACTTCACCCGAGAAGGCGTCGTACTGTTCCCTGATGAGGTCGATGATTGCCTCAGAAATCCCCTTGTGTCTCAGGGCATCCAACATATTCCTAACGTCTTCAGAATCCATTTGTGTGGATGTCACAGCTAAACAAATGATTGGCTATCTTTTGAGTGGATTACCAATTAACTTGAAATTGATCTTTGAACAAAAACTTATTCGAATGACATGAATTGCTCAAGTTTAAATACGATTTTCGTAGAACCTGCTTCATCTCAAAAAACCCAGATTTTTCCACCCAGCGGTGATGGTGCCTTTCTCGTTCGTTCAAAAGGTTTGGAAAAATCTAAAATAACACCAATATGTGGATTGGTCTTATTTTTCATGTTTGTTCATAGGCATAACAAAATTTCTCGCCGAATGCAACTTTTGGCAAACAAATCGGATGAGCGTAAGTGAAAAAATGATTTTTTCGTATAAATTTGTATTTTGGCCATAACTTTCGATCCCATAGTCCGTTCTTGCCAATTTCAAATAGGAAACAATGGGACAAGATTCTGCGTCGAATGCAACTTGTACACTGGACTGGGACTAGGCTTGGACTGGGACTGGACTGGGATTGAACTGGGACTGGACTGAGACTGGACTGGGACTGGACTGGGATTGCAGTGAGACTAGACTTGGACTGAACTGAAACTGGACTGGCACCGGACTTGAACTGGTATGGGACTGAATTGGGGCTGGACTGGCACTGCACTGATACTGGACTGGAATGGGACTGGACTGCGGCTGAATTGTGACTAAATTGAAACTGGACTGGGATTGAACTGGGACTGGACTGGGACTGGACTGGGACTGGACTTGGACTGGACTGGCACTGGACTAGTACTGGGCTGGGACTGGACTGGGACTGAACTGGGACTGGACTGGGATTGCAGTGAGACTGGACTTGGACTGAACTGAACTGTGACTAAATTGAAACTGGACTGGGACTGGACTGGCATTGGACTGGGACTGGACTTGTACTGGGCTGGGAGTTGGCTGGGACTGAACTGGCACTAAACTTGGACTGGACTGGCACTGAACTGGGACTAGACTTGGACTAGACTTGGGACTAGACTCATTTACTGCCTTAATTGCGAGCTTCACGTGGAGTATGATGCACAACAGCGAATAATGTATTTTCTTATTTACTCAGAAATCATAAGGATATCAAATAGACTTCTGCAAAAGTTTTAGAGTATGGTGCTGATTGGCAATGGCTGATTGGCTGATGGAGAAAAATCTGTACAAGAATCGTATACGTTTGTTTCGAACAGTTTTTTTAAGTTTACCATTTTTAAACTTTTGTATAGAATTCTATTCATTCTGCTTTCAAGAAAAATCTGGTATTCGCTGGTTTGATCGAAAAGTCTCTACACAAAGCAAGCAATCCCAAAGTCCAGTGGTCGCCCCAGCCGTCAAGCCCCCAGATGGTGGACCGAGGAGACTCGGTGTGAGGACATAAGGCATTACGTGCACAAAGATGGTTTTAGCATGGCCGATTAATGCAATAAGCAGCAGATCAAGTAATCCGGGCTGAGTGATCATTAATCAACCACACATTTCCTGATGAATGGAGAAACAGCTTGTGGTTCCCATCCCGAAAAACAGCCTCGGGGATCGGGATGTCACTGAGTATCTTTTTAATTTCCTGTGCCTCGAAAACTATCGAGAGAATGGTTAACTGCCGTCTTAGAGAGAAGCTGAAAACCAGTGGAAGGTTCAGCCACCTTTCGTTTAGGATATGGCACCAGCATGTACTTGCTAACCTGGGCAACGTGTTACAAAACCGCGTACCAAGATGGCAAGTATGTTGACTTAGTCTTACTCGACATCGCCAAAGCCTTCAGTACGACCTGGATCCCACTGGTCCTCTGTAAACTCCAGGAATGAGAGGCATCACCGAAAACATACTTCCCTTCATCAGAGGCTTTCTTACCAGGTGCTGTACCATCCGACGAATTAGCTGAAGAAACTGCAGTGACCGAAGGGTAATTTCTGGCAGTGACCTTCTGTCTTATTGCCATTAAAGGGGTCTTCGGCGTGCTATCGGCATATGTAATCCTGTTTGTTTACACGGACGATATTCTCCTTGGCCCTTGCTTGCGAGCAAATCGGTTGAGGATAAGTGCCCGAAAAATGAGTGACATTTTTTACGTGATTTTTTTCGTATAAATTTGTATTTTGGCCATAGCTTCCGAGCCCAGAGTCCGATTTGGCCAATTTTCAATAGAAAACAATGGTACAGCACTATGCGTCGAATACAACTTGTTGCGAGCAAATCGGTAAAGAATAAGTGCCTGAAAAATGAGTGACATTAGTTTTGCACACACACACACATACATACACACATACACACACATACACACACATAGGGGGGCAGCAGGGACTTTGGTCCAAGGGCTTGACGACTCTCCCCATGGCCATCTGCGAGTTAGACTGGGACCATCGTCCCTAGCCCCTAATCCCAAGGCGTCAAGCGACCCGTGCCGAGGGGATGCATGGCCAGGGGGGTGAAATAATAAGCTAGGCCTTTAACGGAGCCTGTGGGTACCTGGGCACCCTCCACAGTAATTGTCCCTTACCGCGTTATGCTGGGCTCTGGCGTGGTGGATCTCTTTTCCTGAGCAACTCGTGGGACCAAAATGGAAAACCAAGTCAATTCTTCAATTAGTGGTAGTAGTGTAGGCGACAACCCTTCGCAAGAGGTGGGTTGTTCAGGTCTCCGCCTAGGAGGCCAGAGGCAATAGTCGGCAGCTCAGTGCGCAGCGCCAGCGTGGGTCACTCAACCTTCCTCTCGGCTATAAAAACGCCGGAAGAGGTTATTGACGGACCATGGCTTGTGAAGGCGATGAACCGCAAACGCGATGGGCTTTCGGCCTTCGAGGTGGCGACGGAACAGCTGGACGCCATCATCGACTTTGCGTCATCGAAGCATAATATCAGCAAGGACCTCAAGAGGAGCTTGCAGAAACTTCGAAAGTCGATGCTGGACGCCAAGCTGGAGAGGGCGGTCGGGACGGCCAAGTGTAAACCCGTGAAATCGATGGAGTCGAGGTTCTACCCAGACTGAGGCCCAAGGATTCGCGGACTCGGGCAAGGTCGAGTCGACTGAAGGCGTGCCAGCCAAGACGCAGTGGTGCCAAAGTCTACCCAGACTGAGGCTCAAGTATTTGCGGGCACGTCGGGGGTGACTTCTCCAACAGAGCAGACACAAAACGGGGGAGACAGTCTCCAGGGGATGAGCTCCTTGGGGCCGCTCCAATACGCGGAGGGTTACTACCCCGAACCAGGGAAGTGGGGCGGGTAAGCTGAACCCCGGCCAGGTACCTCCAAAACCGCGGGAGGAAGGACCGGGAAAGGTCCGTCCACTCAGGCAAGACGGTGGTGGGGTTACGGCAGGCTGAAAGTTCTCAGCCGCACCAGACCAGGGAAATAGAGGGAATGACGCCTCCTGGACCCTGGTCAAGAACAAGAGGAAACTGAAGACGTCAAGGGCCGAAAAGAAGGCCCAGGCGAATGAGGGTAGCAAGAAGTTCAGGTAGGCGCCAATCGCTCCAGGGGCGATGCCCTAGTCATCACGGCGGACGAGGCTAAGTACTCGGATGTTTTGAAGGCGATGAGGAGTGACGTCAAGCTCGGTGAACTTCGGCGCCGACGTACGTCGAATAAGACGTACCCGGATGGGCGAGATGATACCGAGCTGAAGCGGGGCGTCTCTGCAAAGGGCGCCGCCTACAAGAAGTTGGCGGAGGAGGTCCTAGGCGAGACGGTCAAGGTGAGGGCACTCACGACGGAGGTGAATCTAAGGGTTAAAGACCTGGACGAGATCACTGAAGTCGAAGAGCTCGTCACGGCACTGCGGCGACAGTGTGAAGTGGAGACGCCCACCGCAGCCGTTCGGCTACGGAAAGGTCCGGCAGGACGCAGGTAGCATTGGTTCGGCTATCTGCAGCGGACGCCTCCAAGGTAGCCGGGTTAGGGAGCGTCAAGGTGGGATGGTCGGTATGCCCTGTGCGCATATACGAGCAACCTGAAGTTTGCTTCAAGTGCCTGGAACCGGGGCACAAGCAATGGGACCGCAAAGGCCCCTGACAGAAGCAATCTCTGCCGACGCTGCGGATTGAGGGACATAAGGCACAATGCTGCACGAATCCTCCCAATTGTTTGATTTGTTCCAGCAAAGCTGTGAACAGCAAGCACCCCATGGGGGCCTGATGTGCCCGGCGTTTAAGCGTGCTGCAAAATCAAAGTGCAGGTAAAGCAGCTGGCTTGCTCGGCTTCGCCCGAGTGTTTGGTGTGCGCAGGTTTAGAGGAAACGGCGGAACACGTGTTGTTCGTGTGCTCACGTTTTCGCGCAATGCGTGACCACATGCTTGCCACATGTGGTCTTTACACTACCCCGGACAACCTAGTTCGGAGGATGTGTAAAGACGAAGTTGGCTGGAACGCCGTTTTATCGGCTATCGCCCAAATCGTCTCGGAGCTACACAGAAGGTGGCGCGTGGACTCAAGGATGGCTAGTTCAGGCGCAAATAAGAGGTGGTCCAAGGGATCGGAGTCGGCTTCATGGGTCATACCGGTGGTCATGCTCTGTGGTCGAACTCGATCCTTTTATCGAACAAGTGGCCGCGCGAAGAACAACATGGTATCGTCGCTTTCGCGGCGTCGGTCAACCGGGCGGGTTCTGGAGCCCGAGGACGGAAAGGGGTCCTCGTCAAGGCTGGGGCAGGCGTAGGCCCCGCGTCGGCAAGTCCCTCTGTGTGCTGGGCGAATAGGTCCTATCGCAGAAAGGTCAATTTGGGGTGCACGCGGCATCATCATTCTTGATACCAGTCGTGCAGAGGGAAGCAGGCGCGAAGTCGACCCCTCCCACCTTCCGAGGACATAGGGCGTGGTAAGGCCACCTGGAAAGCCGGCAATGCGCTGGCACGATACCATGGTGTTCTTCTAAAAAGCGAATCATGATGTTCGATGCTGCAAGGACACGCAGCTAACCTCGAGGGTGCGTCATGCACTGGCCCCCTTTGAAGCATTACTTTCTGGTTGTACCGAAGGGACGATGGGCTTGGCGGCAATGGAAACGGTTTAGCTGGTCGGGATGCAGCCCTGCCTTCTCATTGGAGGTGGCCCCTAACCCAGCACTTCCTGGTCAACCCAGGATGTCTGTTGAGCAGATTCCCCCTCCATTGTTTAGGGAGGGAAAAAAAAAACACATACACACACATACACACACATACATACACACATACACGCACACACAGACAGGGGCTGCGAAATGGTGAGTTGACATCTGGGTAGGAGCGACCTACACAGCTCTGGTCCTCACAAGTTTCAATCTCACGCTTCCACGGGTCTTCCGATGACAATCGACCGCCAGCTAAGGGTTTTGTACTTAGCTGGTAGTGCAGCCTGGGCACTGTTGTCCTTCTGACATCAGCTAGAGTGAGGGGGTGCGACCAAAGGAACCATCGTCCCTAACCCCTAATCCCAAGGCGTTAAGCGACCCGTGCCGAGGGGATGCATGGCCAGGGGGGTGAAATAATGAGCTAAGCCTATAACGGAGCCTGTGAGGTACCTGGGCACCCTCCACAGTAATTGTCCCTTACCGCGTCATGCTGGGCTCTGGCGTGGTGGACCTCTTTTCCCGAGCAACTCGTGGGACCAAAATGGAAAACCAAGTCAATTCTTCAATTAGTGATAGTAGTGTAGGCGCCAACCCCTTCGCAAGAGGTGAGTTGTTCAGGTCTCCACCTAGGAGCCCAGAGGCAATAGTCGGCAGCTACGCCGGTAGAGGTTATGGACGGCCCATGGCTTGTGGGGGCGATGAACTGCAAACGCAATGGGCTTTCGGCCTTTGAAGTCTTTGAAGGCCTTTGAAGGACGCCATCATCGACTTTGCGTCATCGAAGCATAATATCAGTAAGGACCTCAAGAGGAGCTTGCTGAAAGTTGATGTTGGACGCCAAGCTGGAGAGGGCGGTCGGGACGGCCAAGTGTAAACCCGTGAAATTCGTGGAGTCGAGGTCTACCCAGACTGAGGCCCAAGGATTCGCGGACTCAGGCAAGGTCGAATCGACCGAGGGCGTGCCAGCGAAGACGGTGGCGCCAAAGTCTACCCAGACTGAGGCTCAAATATTCGCGGGCACGTCGGGGGTGACTGCTCCAACGGAGCAGATACAAAAACGAGAGAGACAGTCTCCAGGGGATGAGCTCCCTGGGGGCCGCTCCAAAACGCGGAAGGTTACTACCCCGAGCAATAGTAGTGGGGCCTGGGAAGCTTAACCCCGGCCAGGTACCTCCAAAACCGGGGGAGGAAGGACCTGGAAAGGTCCGTCCACCCAGGAAAGACGGTGGTAAGGGGTAACGACAGGCTGAGAGCTCTCAGCCTCACCAGACCAGGGAAATAGAGAGGGATGACGCCTCCTGGACCCTGGTCAAGAACAAGAGGAAACCGAAGACGTCAAAGGCCGAAAAGAAGGTCAAGGTGAGGGCACTTACGACGGAGGTGAATCTAAGGGTTAAATACCTGGACGAGATCACCGAAGTCGAAGAGCTCGTCACGGCACTGCGGCGACAGTGTGAAGTGCAGCCGCCCACCGCAGCCGTTCGGCTACGGAAAGGTCCGGCAGGGACGCAGGTAGCATTGGTTCGGCTATCTGCAGCGGACGCCTCCAAGGTAGTCAAGTAAGGGAGCCTGTGCCCTGTGAGCATATACGAACAACCCGAAGTTTGCTTCAAATACCTGGAACCGGGGCACAAGTAATGGGACTGCAAAGGCCCTGACAGAAGCAATCTCTGCCGACGCTGCGGATTGGAGGGACATAAGGCACAATGCAGACATCACCTCAATTCGTCGATCTGAATCAGTCGGTATATAACACTATGGGTCTCCGGGCCTCCTATAAAAAGTTCATGTTCAGCGAACATATAGCCTTTATGTATACTTTGTGTACGAGAAAGGCAAAAAAACAATATCATATCAGAAATAGATGGCTGCGAATAAAACGCTTAATAACATTCAGATACGTAGAAGATCACCAACAAGCTGAAAATAGCAACATTTTTTCCTAAACTGATAAAATTGCAAATTGAAAATACGGAAACGGTTTTCCTCCGTCCATGGATGTAGCAAACAAAGCCATGCAAAGAATGGACGGAGTAACCGTCAAAATATTTCAACGAATCAAACGAAGGTCGCACGGTTCGCTCTAATGCGCCTAATACGAATCCTCATCAGAACACTAATTTAATTTCCGTCCCACCAGAGAAGAACGGTCGCTGGGCAGCATCAGGCAGTCATCACACGCGGTCAGTGTTATCGTTTGTGATCCCCTTTGTTGTAGATCTCTGCGCTTGCTTTGCCGTAGACTGCCTCGAGAATGACACCCCGACCAAGCCAACTGTCAGGATGCGACTTTGTTGGCAAGAGCAGAGCTAAAAAAAACACACAAAGCTTCCCATGTCCATTCACACACTGCACTGGGCGGTTCGGCCGAGGAATCACCCTAAGGACCAGTGCCGTGACACGTACATGCCACCTCTGGGAAATTGACAATCTGACAATTCTCTGGCACCCTCCGGTCGGTTGGTCGGGAAGTAGACAACGACGCCGGCGACGATGCGTATCTCGTTGGATTTTTGTACCGCCAGCCAGCCTCGTCGTGTCGCATCGGAATCATCCAATTTGGACCTGGTTATATCAACGCTGCTGTGCTGGCGCAGTGTACGCGTACGCGAATTTGCGACTGTGATGGGCGAAAAAATAGCCACCGGGAGCTAAATGTGTAGGTAGGAGGTTTACTTTTTATCCTCTTCTGGTCCGAAGAGATTCGAGAAGGGCGCTCCGTGCGAGGTAATTTAGATGCAAACGAGGTTAGTTTGGCTTCGTTCTGTTGATGATTATGTAATACTGATTACGCAAGGAAAACTAATTTGAATGTTTCCTTTGATGAAAATGCTTTGTCCAATACGATCAGAGAGAAATATTTTCTTGTACTTATGAAAACAGTCTAAATTTAAACACAAAATTTAATTCAAACACCAGGTGACGAAAAATCATTTTAAAAATAGAAATGCACAGAGATTTCGTTTTTTGGCGGAGTAGCGGAGTGGCGCTCGAAATTCTGAGAAATGAAATAAAGTCCATTTAGCAGGTATCAGTATATCACCTTTTAGCTACAATTTTATAGACACAACAAAGTGTAATGATAATCAAGTAATTTTTAAGCCACAACATTTCACATTTAACAAAGCTTCTAAAAATCAATCAATTCTTTGAAAAAACACTGTTTTTTTTTTCAAAAATTCCCCAGAAAACTTCGATTGACAAAACAGTACCATTTCTTGTTACGAGTTCGTACAATTCCATTTAATTCCACAACTTGACATTCCAAAGACATGCCACTAAAAGCTCAAAAGACATTCCACTAAAAATAATTTTCTTATTAGCACCAACTCAAAAAATTTTGAAAATAAAAAAATAAATTAGTATGGCGTCCTTAAAAATATTTCCTCAAAACAATAGGGATTACATATCCCAATCCTCCAATTTATGCTCGGAACGTGCAACCATGAACGCAACATTCTCCAGTAATAAATTTCGTCCAACTTTCACTCAAAGTGCAGACGCGCTGAGTCCATTAAATACGCTCGTGGGAGGCAGAAACAAAGCCATTTCTCTCCCTGACATGATTGCACAACAACAGCGGCAAGAGCACCCAATCGCGGCGACTACGTTGGCAGCATCGACAAAAGGTTCCTCGTCCGCACGCCGCCGACCTCCGACTCAACGGAACGGTCGTAAGAATGGAACGAAAGTTCATCAAATTGTTCACTTCCCGAGCTTTCCACGAACGGGCAGCCGCCCGCCGACAACGGCCCCAATTGACGATCATTAATCATGCATTCAGAGCAGTTTTCTATTTATCAAACTCGATATAAAAATTGGGCGCTTGGTCGGTCGTAGCGAGCAGCAGCTTTCCTCCGTCTTTTCCCTTCGCCGGTGCAGAGGAAGCTGTTTGGCGTGGGTTGGAGGGTTGCATTGCCAGCCGGTCGCGGATGAAATCCACTCAACTTTTGTGTATACAACATTCACCGTCATTCTGGTGGTAGGCACTGGTCCCCATCCTTCCAGCAGCCGGCATTTCTTTAGCAACAACTGCTCCATTCACAGTCCTACGGTGAATTTGACGAATTTATAAATGACTTGCAAGGATGTAAATCCCTTTGCAGATTTTTCAGCCATTGAACAGTCATCGAATTCTTGTCAACCATGTTCGAAATTCGACATTGATTTATCCACCAGTCGGTGATGTTATCTCGTAGTAAGCAAATTGCTTGAAATGAACCATATCTGATGCTTCATATTTCTACAAAAAGTTTTTCAACTATTCAACTAACTTCTTTCTAAAATGTGACAATAAATGTCTTTCCGAACGTTTCGATGAGTCTTGAATTTTAACAATCATCAATTTGTTCAGATGCATTCTGCCCATTATCTATTTCAAAGTTATCCCACCATGCACTTCCAGTGCCGGTTTTGGCAGTTTTGCACAAGGAGACTTTCCATCGAAAGCGCTTTGTTCCGCTTGCCAAAACCAAGCGCGTCGAAACTTTGTTGCCGTTTTGCCCACCCGCTCCGTTTCTCTCCCACTGGGAGTAAGAAAAGAAAACGCAACCAGCTGAGTCCACGTCGTCATCCTCGTCTTGAAAAATGATGATGGAAAACTGCAACTAAATGGATGGAAGCATGCTTTAACGTGGCGCGGACGACGGTGCTGTAGTTTTGATAAAGTAGCGTCTTCGTTACGGTCTTGATACAACGACAACTTTTTTGCGCGAGTGAATGAGTTTGGCATGATTGAGACGATAACGATGGGATGAACACGGCGTTTGATTGACGGACGTTTATTTTGCGGAGAAAGATTCCATGACTGATACGATTCTTAGCAAAGGAATCAAAATTCCCACACATCAAAACGGTCGCACGAAAAGTTGTTTCACTGTAGCAAGCAACTATCCTTCTTTGATGCAGTTAATGCGCCGAAATGTTCTCGGAAAGAAAGTTGCTCCTTTGGTGGCGCACATTCCTCCCGCGGCGCTACGGCTGTCGAGTGACTCAGTGGCGAAACATAGAATAAAAAGACTCTCGTGCGCTTTCGACTGACTGCCTGCCCTTCTCATTGACTTGCTCCACGTTCCATCGACCGGGCGACGGATGGGACAGGAGCACGAACACAAAAGTTGAGAAAGCAAAAGTAAGCCAACAGAGCCACATGACTGCACTACTAAAATGTAGAGTTGATTGGTTCTCGGATCTCTGGGCTTTCGGAACACGGAAACCGCTGCTGGACGAAGAGAATGGAGCTCTGTTCTGGTTGGTCAGCAGCATCGATTTCAGCGCCAGCAATTGAGCTCTCCTTCTTTCACGGTCAGCAGTCCCTTTATTGAATTGAAGTGGAATTCGGAATCAAGAATAAAGTTGTATTGAATTGGCATTTTATGACAGGAATGCAATCAAGTTTTCCATTGAAACTGGGAAGCGAATGAGAGGATTTATCGAAATCGAAAAATAAAATATGGTAAATTGGAGGGCATGTTTCTTGTTATTACTGGAATCAACATAAGACCATTGGAAATGAAGAATTTCAAACTAAAGGATCATACCCATCTACGTCATTATTTCCATTAATCCAACACGGCTACAATTTTTCAACAACACTCAACCCTTTTTACGGCACTTTTTAAACGTCACTTTTAACGTATTACGGCACGAGACGTAAAAAGAATTTTAAGTAATCCAAAAGTAAACCTAATAGAATAAACTCTTAGAAACCCAAAGAACTAAGTAGCTGTTTTGCATCTTCAACATTTACCTTCAACAAGTGTTCCATTCCACTCCAAGAATTCCCTGGAGTCTACACGCGTAGCCAAGACTTTAAGATCAGCACACATAATTAAAGGGCTGATATCTCTTTTAGAAACTGATTCATGCCCTATTTGATCTAGAACACCAAATTGGATACACCTTTTAATAATTGTTCCGTTCCAGACCAGCCAAAATTCTCAGGAGTATAGGCCTTAAGGTCTACAATGGTAACCAAAGGGCTGTTATCTCTTTTTAAAATGGCTCTTGTCCTATTCGATCTAGAGGACCAAAGTGGATACCCTTTCAATAGCTGTTCCTTTCTAGTTTATTCAAGAATTCCGTGTAGAATAGGACTTGACGTCTACACGCGTAATCAAAGGGTAATTCTCTATATTTGAAACGGGTCCATGCCCTTTTCAATCCATAGGAAAAAAATGGCGGATCCATAACTGTTCCGCCCTAGGTTATCCAATAATAGCATTGAGTATAGGCTTTAAAGTCTACACACGTAACCAACGGGCTGATATCTCTTTTCGAAAATGGTTCATCCCCTATTGGATCTATTTGACCAAGTTGGCTGCATATAAGCCCAAAGATCTATATACACCACCAAAAATGGTTCATGCCCTTTTCAATCCATATACGCCTTTAATAACTGTTTCGCCCTAGATACTCCAAGAATTCCCTGTAGTCTAGGTCTTAAGGTCTACACGCGCAACCAAAGGGTTGTTACCCCTTTTTTAAAATGATCCATGACCTTTTCAATCCGTAGAATCAAATTGGATATGCCAATTTCCAGGTCATGCAAGAATTTCCTTGAGTTTTGGCCTTGAGGTCTACATGATCTTTATGACCCCAACAGAAAAATGGATATATAAAATCGCACGATGGATAAAAGTGAACACTTGCTTCAACAAAATTGCATGAAATGACTCCCCTATCAGGGAAAAATATCAGGCATGGATGATCAAGGACCTACGACAACCTAGAACGTCATGAACTCGGTGAAGTTACGAAAGCGAAAAATTCAGCTGTATTGGCAGCGGATTGTATTGTTTCAAAAAAAAAATCAAACGTATCCGTAGAGTTACTGTGATGTACAATAATTTTTTTTAAAGTTCTTTGGACGTCCTAGGCCATCCAAACATTCCTTGAGTTTAGGACATGAAATCTACAGCTGCAAGAAAATCCTTTTTCAGTACTGAAAGCTTCAATATCCGTTCAATTATAGCCATTACATCTCCCGGGAGGTCAACGGATTTTAAGATATTTCGGGCAATCCAAACTATCCTTGAGTTCGGGACTTGAGTTCTACAGCTGCAAAAAATCTTTTGAAATGTTGTTGCTGGTACATTCTACCGTAATAATCAAATACATATATGTAGTAACTTTGTGAAAATTTGAAATGTTGGTGGCGGATACCCAAAGTAACCATTAGCACTATATTTTGCCTGTTTGGCAATATAAAGCTAAATAAGCCAGGCTCTATAAGCCAGTAGGAAGCATGTTTGCACTGTGACAGCGTTAAAGTCGCATGTACGAATTTTTTAAATGATTACGGTTAGTTGGAAAATGTACCGCTGTGCCTGTAGATCGCATGTTCTGAACTCAAAGACTTTTTTGATAACCCAGGATATCCCAAAATCAACTTAACATGTGCCTTGGTTTTGATGAATGTATAATGGATATGGATGAATACATATCTAAACTTAAAGCGGCGAAAAAAGCTAGAGTGGTGGCTGTAGATCACAAGTTCTGAACTCAAGAACGGTTGGGATAACCCAGGATGTCCCAAAACCAACTAATCATGTCTCCAAGTCTCCTGGAATATGTTATGGACATGCTTGAATACATATCCAAGTTTCAAGTAACAATAAAAGCTAGTCTTTAAAAACACACAAATAAAGACATAATAATAATAATAAGCTAGTGTCGTAGCTGTAGATCGCAAGTTTGGAACTCAAGGACAGTTTGAATGACCCAGGATATCCCGAAACCATCTAACCATGCCTCCTGATCTTCATGAATATGTTATAAATATGGTTGAATACATATCCAAGCTTGGAGCGACGAAAAAATACATATCCAAGCTTGAAGCAACGAAAAAAGCTAAAGTGGGGGCTGTAGATCGCAAGTTCTGAACTCAAGGATGGTTTGAATAACCCAGGAAGTCCCAAAATCATCTTTCCTTATCTTCTGGTCTTCTGGAACATGTTATGGGTATAGTTGAATACATTACCAAGCTTGGAGCGACGAGTGGTGGTTGTAGATAGCAGGTTCTGACTTCAAGGATAGTTTGGATGACCCAGGATATCCCAAAACCATCCAACCATGTCTCTTGATCTTCACAAATATAGTAGTATATAGTTCACAGTATAGTGTGGTGGCTGTAGATCGCAAGTTCTGAACTCAAGAACGGTTTGGATAACTAGGATACCCCGAAACCATCTTACTATGTCTCATGGTCTTCTGGAGTATGTTATGGACATGGTTGAATACATACTTAAGCTTCTAGTGGCGAAAAAATATAGTTTCGTGGCTGTAGATCGTTTTGTACTCAAGGACAGTTTGGATGACCCAGGATATCCCAAAACCATCTGACCATGTCTTTTGATCTTTGGGAATATGTTATGGACATGGTACATGGAATACATATTCAAGCTTAAAGTGACGAAAAAGCTCACATTGTAACTGTAGATCGCAAGTTCCGGACTCAAGGACAGTTTGGATGATCAAGTACCTCCCGAAAAAATATTTTACAACTTGTTTTATCAGTTCTACATTATAAATCACGAAAACAAATGTAACATATCAAATTTACTGTGTAATACTGCTTAGAAAAATTTGGGCCTGAAAGGGTTGAATAAATGTTTTGTTTCATGTCATCTATGAATTCCTCGGAGTATAAGTCTTAAGATCTACACGCGTTACTAGATGGTTTATATATTTTTAAATGGCTCCTGCTCTTTTCGATCCTTGAAATAACGCCTCTAATGACCTTGAGTTTCAGGTCATCCAAGAATTCCCTGGATACTCACCTGGATACATGGTTGGCTACAGCGTCGATACATTTATGCCTGGCGTATTGTGGAGCTCCATAATCGTCGTCCTCCAGTTTCCCCGAACGCTTAGGGTTCCCAGTTCCGATTCCACCGCGTGCAGCCAGCGTGTTTGTGGCCACGAAGTCGCCGGCCTCTATCCAATTCTCTGTTGAATATTTATTTCGTTATTTTGTTTTCCGACATTCCGAGAGTCTGTCCATATGCGCTGCCTATCAAGCGTTAAACTAGATGAGTGGAAGGTATTGAAAGGCATCAAGAATGCAATGTATGTTTGCGATACGTGCTTGGCTTTGCACGGGTATGATGATAGAGTTGATGTTGGTAAGAAAATTGACATGATGTTCACTAAAATCGAGGGATTACAAAAAATGTTGTGTTGTATGAATGACTTCGACAGTAAAATTCGACAGTTATTCAGAGAAGAATTTGCCAAGGTATGTCCAATGATAAATGAGTGCCGATACATTTCTCAATGATACGCCACGGTACAATTTGCGATCAAACAAAAACAGATCTGCAAAGGAGAATACGGGGCAAAGTGTTGATAAAACGCCGTGTGGTGTAAATGGCTATGATCGTGGAGTGTCGTACTCTGATGTTCTTAAGGAGAATGTTGATCAAACTGCACGTGCAACACCTAGTCTGGCAAATGATTGGAGAACTGTACGCAAGAAACGAGTGATCCAATCGTATGACAAGACAACAGGGCCAGTTAATGAAAAAGAATCGGGTCAATCGAGTGCTTTGGAAGTAAATAATAGGCCGTTTCGCGCAGTGTCATCCCCGGATCATTCAGCGCGGAAACAGTAGAAAAGCGTGATATTAGTTCTAGCCAGTCGAAAAAAGAGTGTGAATCCAAGAGTAATTATTAGATCTCGTTGTCCTGAAGATGTAAGAAATACGAAACAAGTATAGAGAGAAAATGAAAAGGCCAAACCGGTCAAAAAAACCGCGGTAATTACACGGCGTGAAGGTGAAAAAATAGTCGAATCAACCGATCAGGCATCCGGAAAGAAATTTAAACAAACAGTACAAAATGCTATGGGAGAAAAAGTACGTGGTAGAAATGTCGGAACCAATTAAACCACTTGTCAAAGTGTTAGGTATTAGTAAAGACATGAATGAAGCTGAACTGAAGAAGTCGCTCGAAGAGAACAATGAATTTTTGGAGAATGCTAAACATTTGAAGGTTGTGAAAGTTTATTCAAGTAATAATGTTTTCAATGCAATTATCGAAGTCGATGCAATTACATATGGCAAGCTCATGGAGTACGGCAAAGTAATTTGCGAGTGGGACTGTTGTCGTGTTGTTGAAGGAGTTGAGGTGCTTAGATGTTACAAATGTTGTGGCTTCAACCATAAGGGCGTTAGTTGTACTGCAAGGTAGGTAACGTGCCCACGATGTGCGGGTACGCATTCAATTAAGGAGTGTAATTCTACAGAGCATAAGTGTGCTAATTGTTTGAGAATGTTGATTAAGGGTAGGCATGTTAGTAATGTAAATCATGCTGCCTGGAGTGAGAAGTGTCCAGTATATCGAGAGCTGAAAGAGAGGAAGAAAGAAAAAATGGATTTCGATACGTAGCAATTAAAGTGTGACATAATGTATGCGAACTGTGCTATCTGTAGCCATGTGAATGAAATTAGATTGATAATCCAAGAGCATAATCCAAATATTTTTGTGATAACTGAGACCCATCTAACTGATAAACATAATGTTGGCTTATACGACGTTAGTGGTTACGATATGATTAATTGTCTATCTAATTCGAGTCACACTGGTGGAGTGTCTTTCTATGTTAAGAAAAATGTCAAGTGGGTTTTGAATTCCAACGAATCAATAGGCGGAAACTGGTTTTTAAGTATCAACGTATCATCTGGAGCTATGAAAGGTATGTACGCTGGTCTTTATCATTCGCCAAATGCTAGTGATTCAACATTTCTGAGGTATTTGGAAGAGGAATGGTTGCCTACTGTCTTAGATAAAAATGAAGTAACGTTAGTTCTAGGAGATTTCAATATGAATTGGTTAGTGGATTCAGACAAACGAGAACTGAAAAATGTGATGGATTCCGTGGCTTTGCGGCAAGCAGTGCACTTTCCAACCAGAATAAATGACAGAAGTAGCACCATGATTGATCTTTTGTTTAGTAACAATGAGGCATTAACAGTGTTTGAATTACCATCAGATAGGATATCCGACCATGCGACCATAGGAATTTTGATGAGTGGTACGTACGTCGCACCGATGCCAGTTACATCAAAAATAAAAATTTGGAAAAACTATTCTAAAGTTCGTCTACATTCGGAACTTCGTTCGAGATTGCGGGATTATTTTGAGTATAATAATACAGATGAAGCAGCTAATTTGTTAGCTGCAGCATTAGAGAATAGTGTAAACAGCATGGTGGAAGAGAAAGAAATTGTTATTTCAGAAAGAACCCCATGGTATACGAGTTCTCTGTTGTCGGTGAAGAGGCAAAGAGACCAAGCCCATTCAATATTTAGAAGGAATAATTATGTCCATGCGTTGCGGGATGCCAAAAGAAGGGCCATTCATCAAGAATTGCAAGTATGCCAAGGTGATTCAAAAAAGTTATGGAAATCATTAAAAAAACTTATTAATCCAACTAAACATTCAGATAGAGGAATTCAATTTGGTGATGTAACTGATGGCTTGGACAAAGCTAAAGCTGATAGACTTAATGAATACTTCGTTGATAGTGTGAAACAGATTCATGATAGCATCCCTGACCCCAGTAATACATCGATACCGAAGATACTCAAACTGTGGATAGTAGATGGACCTCTTTCAAAAGCGTGGATATGACCCGATTAAGAAAAACAATAATGGAATTGAAGAATTATGGAGGAATTAATAACGTCAATACTTCGGTAATGATTGACCCTTTTGAGTCTATAAAATAAGAATTTCCTACCCTTACAAACATGTCCCTGAATAGAGAAGAATTTCCTTCAGGGTGGAAAAGATCTTTGGTGATACCGCTTCCAAAAGTTCCCAATTCTAGGAAAATTGGCGATGGCCTATAAATATATCACTATTCTTTGAGAATTTTTTAGAGATAATCGTTAAAGAAGAGCTGATAGATTTTATGCATAGTTATGACCTTTTATTGGACGAGCAATCGGGATTTCGGAAACAACATTCATGTGAAACTGCGTTAAATTTGTTATTGTTAAAGTGGAAAAATGCTCTAGAAGACAAAAAAGTGATCATCGCTATATTTTTGGATTTAAAAAGAGCGTTTGAAACTATTGACAGAGGAAAGTTAATCGGTGTGCTGAACAAGATAGGTATTTGTGGAAAAGTCATTGAGTGGTTCAAAAGTTATTTGTCTAAGAGATCACAGGCCACTCTATTTGAAGGGCAGGAATCGGAGTGTAAGTGGATTGATATAGGAGTCCCTCAAGGAAGTGTGTTGGGCCCGCTTCTTTTCATATTATACATAAATGATGTTAAAGATATTGTTACACGTGGAGATATCAATTTATTCGCTGACGATACGGTCTTGTTCATAATAGCAGACAGTTTGAAATCAGCGTATGCTATGATGAAGCTAGAGCTAAATAAGTTAACAGACTGGTTGAAAATGAAAAAACTCAAACTTAATATTAGCGAAACAAAATACATGGTAATCACGTACAAGATAAGATGAGTATTTACTGATACGCTAGAAATCGATAATGAGCCCGTAGAACAAGTAAAAGTTGTTAAGTACCTTGGAGTGATGGTCGATGAGAAACTAAATTTTAATGAACATGTTGATTACACAATACGCAAAGCAGCTTCGAAATATGGAATGATATTCAAAATAAGAAAATGTCTTTCTTTTGAGAACAAAATGTTGGTGTATAAAGCATTAATTGCCCCACATTTTGAATACTGTCCATCGCTTCTATTTTTAGCTTCGAAAAGGCAAAAAAGGAGAATGCAAACAGTTCAAAACAGGATGATGCGACTGATCCTGGGATGTGACAGAATGACATCAGGCAGAATTATGAGAGATGTACTACAGTGGATGTCAATAGAGGAGCGAATCACACTTCAAACACTGATTCTAGTTTTTAAAATTAGAAATGGACTGACACCGAAATACTTGACAAATAATGTACAGTATGGATCAGATGTACATCAGTATGCAACAAGGAGAGCAAACGATTTGAGACTACCAAACATGACGATGACGTGAACACAAAACTCATTATTTTACAAAGGATTTAGACTTTTCAATATGCTGCCAGACGAAATAAAATTCGAAACTAATCAGACAAGTTTTAAACGGAAATGTATAGAATTCATAAGAAGCACGACGCAAATATAAAAGAAGATGGACATACGCGGGAGCCAAACATAAATAAAGACAACTAACGAAATGGGAAGAACTGTAGATAATGGTAGTGATGAACTTGTAAAACATAAAAATCACTGTAATAAAGTATTAAAAATGTAGATAATGGATGATAAACAACATAAATATCAAATTGATAAACAGTCTTGTAAGCCTCCCATCTTCAAATGAAGCTTATGGGTGGTTGTGGAGTTTAAAAACTCCAATGGGAACAAGAAAAAAAAAATTTGCACTAAGTGGCCAGCCCACCGAAGTCTGCCGTATTTTATACCATTCAAAATATTTTTTTTGTATACTTGATACCAGGGTTTGCAGAAATCGCTCTCAATACATAACGAACAACGATTAAAAGAGAGGCAGAAACCACTTCGAATCATAACAAGCCATGAAAGCAAAACTATCGCACTTGTATACAAGTTGGAAAAAAAAGAAGCCTATACGAGCCTGTAAATGTAAATCCGTCAAATATTGGATAAGCAATGGCATTTTTAATTTGACTTTCTTCACTTGGGGTTGTACGGAATAGAACATTAAAAAAATCATTAAAATTCGAAAGAATTTTTCAGTTGAAGCCAATTCCAAAGAATTTGTCGTAAAAGTCGGAGGAAATTTTCAAGAAATTTATGAAAATTTCTTATGAAAATTTTGAAGAATTTTCTGTGCGGATATTTCGTAAGAAAACGTGAATATTTTTTTGTTGAAATTAACAAGCGTTCTCCGTTGAAATCAAAAGATTTTTTTCTGTGGAAATTTTGATGATTGATTGTTGAACATTGTTGGAACGTCGCATATTTCCACTTGAATTTACTTTGGTATGGTACGCTGGAGGAAGTTATTTTCAAGGTGAAAATGCGTATTTTATATATATATATACGTATGAAGTTACTATGAAGAGTTGGAATTCAATCATCCCTCCCGAATGCGCGTTTCTTCCTCTTCACTCCAGCCATCAAATTTTGTACAATCGATTTTCCCAATGTTTGTGTTGTTTTTACCCAAATTTTCGCACCTGTTGAAAGATCGATCCTTTCAACCGCAATATTGCACACTACCGATGATGCTGAGATTGTCGATCGAGAAATAACTAGAAGGCACTAGGAGACTCGCTGATTTGCTTCATATTCACTGCTTCCCCATCCCGCCGGTTAACCGGGTCGCTCAAGACAGTCCGTAATGGCAATGACATCCTTCACTGTAGAATATTACGTCGTCGAAGTTTTCGTTACGGCTCACTCGAACGTCGATCAGATTGTGTAGAGGTTCACCTCAAAGTAATCAGGTTGGGCATACTCAATGGTAACCCATCGTAGCGGCCGTCGAAGCGCTGCACATGCCGGAGTACAAACATTCCATTATTTTTTTTTGAAAATTCATTATAAATTAATATTTACAGGGTGTTGCACAGTACTTGGAGTACACCCGATTCTTTTTTTACACAGGGGATGCGTTCCGTGTAGAGAAAGTTTTCAGTTCAAAATTTGAAAATCCGTGTAAAAAAGTTTTATGATTTCTCGACGAATCATGCAAAATGGAGCAACTTTACAAAAATGTTGTATGGGATTTTTTTACACGGCCGTGTAAAAAAAATCCGTGTAAAAACAGAATCGGGTGCACTGCGATGGAAGAACCAACCGGGTTGTGGCTAGGCCTTCTCGGTTGATTGTTGACTTACTGGGAGTACGCAAATCTTGGTGGTAGCGCGCCGATATTCTCCGCCTACTGTTCGGACGTCTACGACCCAGATGTTGCCATCGTCTCCGCTATGTTCGAGAACCTTCCGTACTTCCACTTAAGAGGTGGAAGACCATCTTCCTATAGAAGCACCATCGTTCCAATGTTAACGTTGTCCCGAATGCGTGTCTGCTTGGTTCGTGGATGGAGGCCAGACGGGTAATCTGCTGCCCACCGTTTCCAGATTCACCGGAGAAGTTCTTGATTCTGCTGGTAGCGATCCAATCGATTTCGTGGGACATCCGAGAGGTCTGGCTCGGGGAAGCAAGTGAGCGGATGGTGAACGAGGGAGTGTCCCGGAGTGAGCACTTCCCAAGCAGCACAAGTCAGACAAAAATGGTTGCAGCAACTTGAATGTGACTAAATCTGGTCATATATAAGTTGCAATAACCTATGTGAAACATGTGTGCTGCTAGGGTTCGAGGTCGTTCGGGTCGGAAAAGAGCGGCGTCAGCGGCCGCGAGTTTAAGCAGGCTACGATGCGAGCTAGCAGAGTGATGAATTCGTCCTGAGAGAGAATCGAGGTTCCGACGGTTCGACGGAAGTGATTCTTATAGGACTTGACTGCCGTCTCCCACAGACCACCGAAGTTTGGACTGCGGGGCGGTATGGACTTGAAGTTTATGCCTTCGTCCGCACATTGGTGGACTATTCCATCCTGATGCTGTTGCGAACGCAACTATTTGCCCAATTCCTTTAATTCCCTTGCGGCTCCTCGGAAGCTTGTAGCGTTATCACACTCTATGAGACTTGGCTTTCCTCTTCGAGCGATGAACCGACGCAACGCTGCCTTGAACACCGAAGTGGGGAGGTCATAGACCAGCTCAATATATACTGCCTTGGTGACAAGCCAAACGAAAATGGCTACGAAACATTTTATTGGAGGTGTCTTCTTAGCTTTGCGGTACTGGAACGGTCCACAGAGATCTACTCCTGTGTTGAGGAACGGCAATATCAGCGTGCCTCTTTCAAGAGGCAAGTGCGCCATCAGCTGATCGAGATTACGAGAACGGCAACGGAAGCAGCTTACGCAGGAGTGCACAACACTTCGTGCCAAATCCCGAAGACGTAGAGACCAACATTTTTCCCGGACGCATGCCGCAAGAAGTTGAGGTCCAGCGTGCAGGTTCTTCAGATGGTAGTACGAAACAATCGAAACCGTTAGAGGGTGTCGAGCGGGCAGAACAATTGGATGTTTTCTGTCGTTGGTGATGGCTTACTCGATGTCGTAGAATCCCATCAACGAGAATCGGGTAATTTCTTCATCGACAACTTCTCGCATATGGTTCAATTGATGATATTCTTGGATAAAAGCCGAGTATGCTCCCATCAGCTTGGGGTTGGCTTTCAGGCGACATTCGAGAGCGAGGAATCTTCGAGTAGCAATCTCCTTCAAACTTCCTAATAAGTTTAGCATCGACGAACGTTTGGGAAGAGTGACCACGAAGCGACCTGATTTATCACGAGAGGCGTTACTGGAAAAATGTTCTTCGCATGCGGTTTCCTCTAACGAAAAGGTGCTTTTGTTCCAGCAAGATTCAATTTCCCAAAAGTGAGCAAGCTGGGCGTCGAGAGATTCTGCACTGGTTACATGAGCAAGTTTCGGAGTGTGCTCAGTTGTTCGGTTGGAGCCTGCTCTACCGAAGGCTACCCATCCAAGCACGGTGTTCTGCAGGACAGGTTTTTTCGGTCCGTGTTTCAAGAATCCTTCGCGAAGCAGGTCATAGTTCATTTCCATACCGATTAGAAGATCGATGAATCCAGGCTCATGGAACTGAGGTTCAGCTAAAGCAAGATTCGACGGGATTTTCCACGCTGAAGTGTCGATGCACTCCCTTTTGAGGGGCTCAATCGAAAATAGAGCATTAATTAACGTTCTGACGACTAACTTTTTGTTGTCGAATCGCTTCTCTAGTAGGTTCCAGGCGACTGGATAATTTGCGACAGCCCGACGGATTCGACCACCTTCCTAGCATCTTTCGACAGAGAAACCACGAGATACGACCGATTATCGATAGGCGAAAGTTTTGAATTGGAGTCAGTTAGGGACTTAAACGTGTCACGGAACGTTATCTACTCTGCAGGCCTGGTAGCGGGTCACTTTTTAGAGACTTGGTCGCTTTTTTCGGGTCAGTCATTAAAAATTCTTTTTTTTTCGACCTCATGTCACTAAAGTCACTTTTTCTCGGAAAAAGTCACTATTTTCAACTATTTTCAAACTATTGACTAGGTTTCGTTAATAGCATCGTCGCGGAATTAAAATTCATGACGGATTTAGAAAAAAAAATGCCGCTTTGTAATTTTTGGCCCGAAAGCTGTTTGCAAATTCTTAGTGACTTCAAAATCGCTTTGAATCTCTAATTAGATTTTTAACAGCGATTAATTTAAGGGTTTTGTGTCACAGTGATGCAATTGGGTATGCAAGCAGGATGGGCACAGGGAAATGAGAATATAAATATATTCACAAGGCTAATATTTAATTCAAAACCTCTGTTCAAAACGATTGAACTCTACATCTTATCAATTGAACTGTTGAGATTCAGATTTATTTTTTCCAATATTTCTGATATCTTCATCTCAATCCGACACAGGTTCAGATTTAGATACAATTCCTGTTGTTTCGGGGAAACATTGTAAAATTGTGAAACTTCTTCGAATTCTATTGATATGTCCATGAAACACCTTTATGATGCTTTTAGTATCACCTTTAGTACCATTAAACATTTCTCGATTAATTTTCAAAAGGACCTAAGTAACATTTTTTTCATGAATTAATTTGAATACTGCAATCAATAGCTTTCATGTTGTTCTGTTGATTGCGCTATTCAAATTAATTCATGAAAAATATGTTACTTAGGTCCTTTTGAAAAGTTAAGCGAGATTTAGTATAGAGCTTGCTGACGTTTGATCATCTTTCTCTTGTACGCGCACAGAATGGATAGGATTTGTTTTCATCGGGAAACGCTTCGGAAGCGTTTTCCGATGAAAACAAATCCTATCCCCTCCGTGCGCGTGCAAGAGAAAGATGATTAACGTCAGCAAGCCTTATTTAATAAAGTATCAATATCCTTTTAAAAAGATGACGAGACGAGCAAAGACCAAATATTATATAAAAATTCATTTAGAATTTATTTAGAATTTAGAACGGGTTTAATTAGAATTTATCTGAATTTATTTAGAACGGGTGACAAATTTCTTGCACTTCTATGGATTATGTACAAATGATGTTTTATTTAAAAGTGTCATATTCCACGTTGATTATTGGCCTCATGCTCTACAAAAATATCTGAATTGGCCTAAAGTTAATTTTCATGATTAAAATCATCCCTGATTCAGGTAAAAACTATTTTGATGATTTTGTAAATGAATATGAGGGCTAGGAGATTCTTAATTTTGGAGGTGGATATTAATATTAATAATACACCCAGGATTTTTTACACGGTTTGGTTTTGGTCGATAAGACCTTCAGCGTCAATGAAGCAATAAGTTAACCCCACCAAAAAATCAAAAAAAAAATCACAGAGAATTCAGGGGTATTTGAAAAGCTGTAAAAGTTCAGGTTACCCGAGAAATTAATGAAATCAAACCGCGTAAAAAAAAAACCTGGGTGTAAAAATAATATCAATTTGTGCTGAAAAACGAAAAATTTAGGCTCCAAACCTTAAATTATGCCATCACGAAATTATATAAAAACTCGAATTTCAACTTAACCTAATCCTACTAATCCAACTATCCTAAAATCAATATTTTTTCCAAGAGCGAGTAAAATTGACAGAGTGCGTTTTTATTTGTATAACCCTTTTACATTATTGTTAACCATCTCTCGTGATAATAATGTAAAAATAATGCTCACTTAAGTCATAACCAACGTTGGCGACCTTGCCCCACTTTTACCTACCCAAAACTAACAAACTTTTTTTTATAACAAATATGTTTTACTCACAAACATATATATTTTGAAACATAAAAATATTTATTTTTGAATCAAAATGGAAAAAATAGAATCTCTTGCATTTACTACGTAGATATTTTACATGTTTTTTCCACAAGGAGCAAAATGCAAGAAGCAAAATCTCTCGACATCTGCTCCGATAAATACTTAACAATTTTTCAAAATATATTCTGACGACAATTGGTACAGTCGAAACTGCATAAACTTTGGATATTATATCAAGAAAAATCGTGAATTTTTTAGGATTTTTATTATTTTGAGATTGTCTTGCCAGTTGGTAGCTCGAACTTCTTGTTTGGGCTTTTTGAAATTCTGAACAAAATCCTTTAGGTTTCGTATTGATTCTTGGGTTTCAGATTTCTAAACTTTGTGAGTCAAATTAAATCTATGTCTAAACATTATTTAAATATATTTCAATCATAAAAAAGTGCCATTTTCACACAGTCAAAGATTTTCCGAATAAGTTCAAACCAATATTAAACATTATTGCACTTTATTTTATATGACTTGCCTGAAATTGTGTTTTCCAGTAGTTAAAGGGGCGGAAAATACAAAAATAAATATAGAAAATAATAAAATAAAACAAATTCATCAAATATTCCATTTAATTCCATCAGTGGCTCATACTTGACTCAACTTTTAAGAGGGATTAAAGACGCCATTACCGTCATTACTGCTGAGGTCGAAATACGTATACTTGTAAAAAATGCAAAGTAATGGAATTGAATAGTTCATTACAAGTGAAAACATTCACTAAATAAGCACACATTTTTCTTTTCATCGGATTTGTTGAATAATGTTTTGGCAATTCATAATTTTTGTGGAATTCATTGCCCCTTCAAATTGGAATTTTCGGCCAAAACATATTAGATGAAGACATAATTTTATTCCTAACGTAATTAAAAGTCACTATTTGGTCACTTTTTCTGCAAATGAAAGTCACTATTTGGTCTCTTTTTTGACAGTGTTGGTCACTAAAGTTACTATTTTGAGCGGCATCGAGCGCTACCAGCCCTGACTCCGACACGCACCCAGAAAATGTGGGGAGTTTGACTACAGGGAGCTTTATACGGGAATGAGGATGATTGAAGGTTTCCTCCATCACTGGTAGTAGCAGGTACCATTGATTGTGGTGTAGTAAATTTACGATATTCACTGGTGAGAAAACTATGAACCCGTAAAAAATCATTTTCGAACCACTGACGAATGAGACGATTAGCTTCTTCTGCAATCTTTGCATCCTTTTCATCTGTATCTTTCTTATCGGTATCTTCGCCGAACAATTCAATCTGTAAGCAATTTGCCCGGAAATCGGCATACAATACTTCCGCTTGTTGCTTCCATCCCTCAAGCTGTACTACATCGCGCTCGACATTATAATTCTCCAAGAAAAGCTTTATGTTGGTCTGCCCAAATGAAACCGCTCTTGGCGGTAAAGTGTCCTCAAACTAGGCGACATCTTCCACAAACGCAGCTAGAAATTTATCAATAATCGTGTTGACCGTTGTCCTATTCTACCTATAGACAGCACAAAGCAAACCCAAGCCAAGCCAAACCAGCGTGCCTAGCTCTCACGATGAGCACGGCGCTATCGTACATGTACCTACGAACCACAGGAACAGCGGCAACTTTGATCACTAACGAGATCGAAATATCAAAAGAATATTGTTGCAATTGCACTACCAGTCCCTGCATTTGATTACTTATCACTGTTAAACGTCACGGCAGTGCTTGGGAAGTTTGTCACTTTATGCACTTGTAGTCCCAGTCCGTAAATCACTAGTTGCGTCACTTAACCCTGGGACGAATGTTCACTTCTCGACGTACACCAAACCGCGAATAAAATTGTCCGAACAATCACCGTTTTTTAATCACTAAACGGTTAATCCGGTTCGAAGGACTAAAATGTTATTGCGGCGGAATTTGGGGGACCGTTCTAGTGATAGGGTTCATTCTTCCACTGCACTGATTCAAAAGACACGGATTTAAGGTAACTACGAAACGAGACAAAGTTTATGTAGACGTGAGAAAATACAGCTAAGTGCACTTGATTGTTCTTTACAAATGTTGACAACTTCTTCGTTCGGACGTCCTCCGGAACATCGAACTTATACTTGGCAACGAAATATTCTTGCCCAGGAAGTTCACGGAAGTCACCCTTGGCTTGATCCATGCCGATGCAACACGATTTGGTGAACAACTTCGTCTAAAGTTTCCGGGCGCGGGTTTTTGCAGTGGTGTTTTACTTTTCAATCCGGTTTGGAGCTTTTTGCAGCTTGTAAACATGAAACCTAGCACGCTTCATGGTTTTCTGCACAAAACTAACCGACACCTTGAACTTGTTAGCGACAGCTCGAATGGGCATGTTTTGAAACTTCCTAAGCTGTTGTACCACTCCTGGTCATTTTACTGTCCTTTGAACCACTCCCTTCCTTCCGTTGAACACTCAGATGCTCCTTGAAGGTTCTTATTACACAAGACCCAGTTGAATTTGCAATACCAAGCTTTTCGATCGATCGGTGGGACACCTCCGCATTTTAATTGTAGATGCACAAAAAAATTTCCCTGGAAATTTCTTGTTCTGCTGACATGATTGGAGCCAATAGAGGTAATAAACTATAGAGGAAGATTGTCGCTGTCGTCACTGGCGAAACATCTTTTGCTGGCGAGGATAGGGCACTAAATGTCAACAAAGGAAAAAACAGTACGTTTTGACAGATAGGTACCCAACATGGGACGATAACAATGGGAACCGCAGCGACAATAGTCCTCTATAGTTTATTACCTCTATTTTGGAACCACTTTATGAATAACTATGAAACTCTGCAGATATAAACAATACACTATAAATAAAATTTGCTCAAATTTTCAGCCTTTTAACTCATACGGTTCAAAAGTTACAGAAGATTTTCGGTGTGATATTTATATCGAATAACCCTTTATAGGTTCTACATAATCCAACGCGAAATAACTAAGTCTGACTCTAATCAAATTGGGACCGCGGAAACAATCCAGTGGTGCTGTTAAAGAATCGTTATTCTCAACTCGACCGGCTTCCAGCAAGCCACTGACAAAACTTTGCCTACGTTCCGGCAGTGTTCTCGTCCGTTCAAAACCGCACTCCGAGGTATTCTTTCTGTACTTTTCAGCGGTGGTTGCTAACCGCAGTTCCCTGCAACGCCAACCAGTTGGCGGATGCGCCCCATTTGCGCCAACATATTTTCCACTCAACGTTCCTTTGTTTCTGGCTGGATCGCAACATAACTGCTTCCTACCCTGCAACTCCTTGGCGATGGGATACAGCTGAAGGGTACTCCATTCCGGAAGAGAAAATCTGCTGTTTGTTATGGTGGTTGGCGAACGGGGCGGGGCGTCCGAACGCGGAGAGCGAAAGTTCCCTTGGGCGAAAAATCCGTCGGATGGAAAAACGATGCATATAATTTGTCTGCGGTTTTGATACTGCGAAGTTGCGGTACATTCCGGTGAGCTGGCGGGATTTTTCCTCTCGCTCGAAATGTGGTTAGGAATGCATTTGCATTTTCTTGCCCCGACATCAGTTCCAGCACCAACAACAGTCGTGATTCGTCAACCGGTCTCCGTGGCAATAGAACTGATTTTCTAAATCATGCATGAACTTTGCAAAAATGGAAAATTATACAGTCATTGTTTATTCATAATTCGACGCTAGTTTAACTTCTGCAGAGTGCACATGATTTGCCTGAATAAACGCAATTCCACGTTTAAATCATCGCAATCTCAACCATCCGGAAACCGTTGTGCCTCAATAGAACATTTGGAAATAATACCAAATTTGCAAAAAAAAAATCGAGTTGGTTTCGAACACAACTCACAAACCAACATCACTCCAACCAACCGGGGAAAGTCTGTTTCCAGCTCACATAATTACATCGGAAATCCCAAACTCCCCAGCCCCAACTGAAGTGCTCTGCCCAGCCAGAGACCGAACGGAAAAACAGGAAATCCCTCAAACGAATAAACCAAACAACACGAATAAAACTTTCATGAAACAAAATCCATTTCATTACACTTTTTTCCCATCTCCGCTGGAGGTGTGATGCTGTGATATAAATCTTGTGTCCTATCGTAGTCTCTGTGCAATCTGCATTTCCCTCCTACGTCCATTGCATCGGGCTGGCTGCTGTGCTGTCTGCTGACTTGGTTGCTGTTTTGTTTTGGTTTTGCAGCGTCGCGACCGCCGCTCTACCATGTTTGTTGCTCAGCCGGATAGACTCTATCCCACCAGGACAGGACTGCCGTAATCCGCCAAAGTGACGTATATGCCATTTTACTAATATCGGTGCTAACGAGTGGTGCTCATCCAATTCTTCAAAAGAAAAATGAAAAACTTGTGTACAGTAATTTGGCGCATACGTCACTCTTTACATCACGGTAGCAGAGAAGCCAGAATATGGAGAACCTAGACTGGCATTTTCTGCTCTTGCTGTTGAACGTTGCTCATGCTAAGGGTAGACCTGTGCGCCGCGCGCCACGTCGCTGCTGCCTGTGGTTTTACTCGCGCCGCAGCCGCCGCCGACGATTTTGGGTCAGCGCGCCTCCGATCATAATTTTGCCACGCCGATGACTAATCGCAATAAAAAATCAATTAACTTAAGTCGAGTCGCGTCAAGCACGAGACACTGAAAACGGTCTAATAATTGAAGTCGAAATACGTATCTGTGAAGCGTGGTGGAGTTGATTGGAATAGTACTAAACTGCCCCTATTTGCATAAGCGTCCCATGTCAGTTTTCTTCAACTTGAGAAATATGCTGTTGAACTTTTCAAACTAGTTTTACATGGAGAAAATGAAAAAAATCTAATAAATCTATAAAACCAGCAATCTTTCTGAAAATTTGGCATGATATTCTTTATCTGTATACATTGCTATGGAACTATTAAATGGACCATAATTACATTGATGTTTTGTAGAATGTGACTGTTCGAATAAATAGAAAGATGGGACAACACAAGTGGGTTTGATTTTCAAATTTCTAGAGCAAAGTTTTTCTCAAAGATAGGTTTATTTTAAGCTTATTTCTGAAATAAAATCAAAATCGTCAAAAATCGACATGGGACTCTTATGCGAATTGCGGCAGTAAACTACACAGCAAATAATTTTGAAAATTCAACGACGTGTAAAATTAAAGACCATCGCATCAAACGAATTAACATTCGATATTCAATTAAATTTGATTGAATTTTACAAGCAAGCACCGTTTAAATTTATTTCGATTTAAAAGAATAGTTAGATCGATTGAATGTTACGTTTATTTGCATGCTCCAAATATGTGCATGAAAATACATTTAAAATCACAACATATTTTTATCTGTGTAGTCTTATGGCAGTTCATAAATGTTGTTAAGGTGGATCTCGTCGAAATTCAATTTCAAATCTACCTCAAGCGATGGTGTCTCTAAGTTGGTGTAGTGACATACATCATCTTGGTTAATTAATAGGTTGGTTGATTAGTTTGAGAGTTTGAATGAGGCTTTATCTAGTATAATAATACAAAAATTGTTAAAGTGATATTTGGAATGCGTTAAGCCAAGGCCTCATTCAGCCTCCTAAATTTGTAGGTGACTCGCAAAATGGGTTAGTTGTGGTTCAAGCCTGGAAACATGCCCAAATCGTCCCTATTCTTAACCCTTCATAAGTCAGACGAATCTAAACAATAAATTAGCAAAAATAGCAATAGGACACAATGTTGACATGATATTAAACTCGAATGTATGTTCAGAAACATTGAAAAATTTGTGGCAATGGCAACTATTATTGCCCGGCAAGCGGGAAAACAGGCAACAAGAAAAATAAATAAAAGTGTTTTTAGAATTAGGTTCTACGTGGTAAAATACTTCCCTAAAGAATTCCTAAAGGAATTTCCAGAGGAATCCATAAAGGTATTTTTGAAGGATTTTATTATAGAATTCCCGAATGAATTCTCAAAGGAAATTACGAAGAAATTCCTAATAGAATTTCAGAGAAAATGCCTACTGGTATTTCTGATGTAATTCCTAGGTTTCTTCAAGAATTCCTTTGGAATTTCCCCCAGCAATTTATTCGCAATTTCCTCCAGAGATTCCTTTGAAGATTCGTTAAGGAATTCCCTAGGAAATTGCCTCAAAAAGTTCTACAAAAACGAATTCCAGAAAATTCTTCGGAAATTCTTTCGGATATTCTTTAAAATTTACCTCAGGAATTACGTCAGAATTTCCTCCACGTATTCCTTTGTTCAAAGAAACCTTAGGAAATTCGTTACAGTTCGTTCTTTTGGAAATTTCTTAGGAAATTGCTTTAGGATTTGCTTCATAAAATCCTTTAGAAATTCTTTCGTAATTTCCTTAGAAATTCTTCCGGATATACAAGGGTTAGACAAAAAGGTTAAAATAGACAAAATTGTGCTTAAGTTCAAATCAGCATAACTTTGCGTAGAATAATTCGATTTTTATAAAACTGGGACCATTGGACACGGAAACTCTTCTTGTATACTGTTCATATAAAAAACTTTAGATTGGTTCTTGGCCACCGGAGATGTTCGGAGTTTTCCGAGGGTACGTTAAAAATGCATTTTTTTCTACTGCTTGTCATTTTATGTGACGTTTACTTCCATCATGTTTTATGCTTTTCCCAGAAACTAGAACTAATATGCTGGCTGCAGATCAAAAATCCGTATGGTATACACAGAGATATGACCATTTCCGCGAAAACGGTACGGGATTGGCCAAACACCCTGAACAAATGTCACTCTCGCAGAACACCCGAAACCTGTTATAAATTGGTCAGTGAGTCTGGTGGTCCTCAAAATGTATCTTTAATATAGATTTTATATTCATCGTCTTGGGAACATATGAATTTTTGACACCCATATATGCATGGTTCCAGATGGTTTAAAAACCGGCCCCTCCTCGAATTCCCAGGAACCTGCTATAAGGGTGGCAGTGGATTCTATCACCCTGAGAATGTTTCTGCAATCATCATCTCGCAAAGCACTGGAGATAGATAACCATATTTGCATCATTCCAACCTGTTATCATATCATCATATTCCCGGAACAGTTTTTACGGAAATTGCCATATCTCTGTTTAGCTTTTATGGATTCTCGATCTACAGCCAGCATTGGTCGGCATATTAGTCGGCACATATATAAAATATGATGAAAGTAAACGCCACATAAAATGATAAGCAGTACAAAAAAAGCTGTTTGAACATACCCTCGGAAAATCCGGAACATCTCCGGTGCCCAAGGGCCAATCTGAGGTTCTGCATGAGGACAGTATACTAGAAGAGTTTACGCGCCCGATGGTCTCGATTTTATCTAAATCCGGTTTTACTGGGCAAAGTTATGCTGATTGAAATTTCAAAAAAAAAATCCCTGTCTCAACCTTTTTGACTAACCCCTGTACCTTCCAAAAGTCATTCGCAAATTCCTTTTGAAATATCGACGGAAAATATTTTAGAATTCCTCTAAAAATTCCTTCAGAAATTCATTTACAGATTCCTTCGGAAATATGTTTAATCTTTGAAAGTTTGCTTAGGAATTTCTTTGGAAATTAATATGGAGATTTCCAGCAATTTTTCCGAAAATTGTTTTAGGAATTCTTTCGGAAACTATTTCATTCCTTAATAAATTTTCTGAATGAAATCCTAAAAGAATATTGTATGGTTTTACCTGTGGTTTTACTAAAGGAATTTCCCAACGAGAATCTTAATGGTTTTTGAAAAAATGCCTATATGAGTTTCCGCAGTTTCCATAGGGTTTTACAAAGGAATTTCTAATGAAACGTCAAAAAAATCGTAGTTTCCTCCGGAAATCCCTTCAGGAAATCCCACCAAGAACTTTTTTGTCATATTTTACCAACTTTTGAGGAAAATATTCAATTTGGTTGGTCATCGTGCCCCAGCCTTACTCAGCCAGAGCTCATTTTAGTTATGTTGATCATCTATTGAGATTTCTGCATACAAGAATGCAAGGTGGGGAGTAAACTGTCCATTGTGGCTGAAACAATTGGATTCCATCGTGAATGTCCTTCCAGGATCCAAGGGTCACAGCAGGTGAACGAACTGAAAATTCTCTAAATATACTAGATATGCAGCCGCTTAAACATTGCCTAAATGTATATGAAACTCAAAGAATAGTAGTTAGAATTTTTCTGAAATTTAGATATATTGAGAAGGAAATCGACTGGAGTTTATCAAAATCCTGAATTAGGAAAACTTTTGGAAAAATATTAACAAATTAGTCCTTTGACACCGAAGTCTCATTCTCAATACTGCTCAAGGGTTACGAAAAGTGAAGCAGGATTCGTTTTTAAATTTTGATTCATCAAATAATAGAAATATAAAATAGTTTTAATTTAAATAACATTTTGAGATCAGGTACTTGACTTGGTACAATGATTTTTCCATTCACGCCGGTTCACGCCGCCGCCGCCGCCGCCGCCGCCGATAAAAGCCAACGGCGCGCCGCCGTGACGCCGCCGCCGCCGGGGCAAAAGTGACCACCACGCCGCCGCCGCCGCCGATTATATGACCGGCGCACAGGTCTAGCTAAGGGTTGAGTTGGGTGCGATGGTCATGGCACTGAGGTGTGGCAGTGTTGCTGTCTGCAGAGTGGAAGGCAGTTTTACATATTTTGCACAACCACTTCCAGATTTCTATAGCTCTGTTTCTCCCGGAGGAAAACGTTGTATTGAATGGCAATAAATTCACTCCTGAAATGATTTGTAGCTTGAATGTTCCAATAGTTGATTGTCTTATATGGATTTACTCAATCAATTTTCTAATATCAGTCTCTGTGTACGTGTGTGATTGTGTGTAGATGAATTCAAATTGAATACTTTGTGGAACTATGTTGTACTGAAAGGCGATCAATGTTTTTTTGTAGATTGTGTCATAAAATCTGAAGAGCATATTGCCACTCATTTTAGCGGAAGGATTTTCTGGTAAGGTGGAATTTAAAATTAAACTGAATTTCTCATTGAAACTCAGCAGAATTTCATGTGGAAAGTCCATTGAATTACTTGAGGAATTAATGTGAAATTTCACTAAAACTCTGTTGAGAACTCAGTTTCCGTGGCTAGAGCTCTTCTTGATTCGTGCATGGAGTTTTGCTAACCAACTAGTAGCTTCTTCTGAAGGTGGAAATTCCACGAAAAGCATACGTTCTGAAACTGCAAGGATTCGAAAACGGCAGTGTGCTATCACCGAAATCTGTAGCAGCCAACGAAAAAACATGAAACTCATTGATCTCTTCCATTGCCGAGTGCATACAAATCAACATTCTGCTGAAGACCACTTATCCGATTCCCCTTTTGCTCCTATAGATATGATAATTGAAGCGGAGTTTAATTGTGATGTCTTGCTGAATGGGAGAAAAAAGCTATTCGACAGCGACCCTAAGCTATAAGAAACTGTCTTTGGCTGAATCATGTCCGTTAGAGTTCCTCATAGTCAAGCATCATACTTTACGAAAGCCAGCTGATCTACAAATTAAAGACAAGCTATGCGAATCGCATACATTCGGTAAAAGAAGCAGCGTGAGAAGAAACATAAAATAAAAAAGGGTAGTTAGCAAGACGGTGTGGACCGTAGAGATTCCACCATGGAAATTACATTTGAGGAAGGAAAATGCATTAATCCCGCCGGGGGTTGCACCTTAGAAAGTCCTTAATCTGTTGCAGGAGTCGGAACCGGAGAGTTTGTCAGTCTGCTAAGCCATGTCGGCAAATTTTGTTAAACAGATGGCGCAGTTGTTGGTTATACAGGTTAAAGAGAGTTGGTCGAATCGTGTAGCTATTAACTTGTGTGAAAACTCATCGAACCTCAAGCAGAGGCCCGGCAGGTTATACGACAACTCTTCGTGAGTGCTGCAAAATGATGAGTTGGCATCAAGGAAGGAGCGCCCAACAGAGCTCTGGTCCCCACAAGTTCCTATCCCACGCTTCCACTGGTCGTCCGATGACAAAAGACCGCCAACTAAGGGTTGTGTACCTAGCTGGTAGTGCAGCCTGGGAGGTGCGGCTCAAACAGCGTCTGCCTGGTACCCAGCGGCTGATTAACGAAATGCTGTATCGTGCCAGCTATATTTAAGGTGGCAGCCCCACCAGCGTGATGTAGGTAACGCGACCCCGGTAAGGTAGCTCACTGAAGCCTCTCATATACCACGAAAAATGGATATAGAAGAAAAAGAGAACGTTATTTTTGGCAACCGACCCGGCAACGAAATAAGGACTATGATTATAAACTCAGTACCTGGAATGTCAGGACCCTAAATGAACCTGGACGAGTGAGCCTTCTGGCTCGTTAACTGCAGAAGGTTGGAGTGGACGTGGCCGCTATTCAAGAAGTCCGATGGCCTAGATCCGGAGAACGTGAATTCCGAGCCGTGGACCCCACGACCAACGCTGCATTCAAGTATAACATCTATCACAGCGGCGGCGGAAAAGCAGAGCATGGAGTTGGTTTCGTAGTGATGGGCAAGCAGATGAAGCGAGTGATGCGATGAAAACCCATTAGCGAACGAATCTATGTGTTGAGGATACGGGGCAAATTCTTCAATTACAGCCTAATCAATGTTTACGCACCGACAAACGATAAATCCGACGACGTGAAGGACACGTTTCGTGAATTTCTTGATAAAGCCTATGGAGAAAGCCCAAAGCATGACGTGAAAATTGTTATCGGAGACGCTAACGCTCAGGTCGGTAGAGAGGACTTTTTCCGTCCCATAATTGTTAGGGAGAGCCTTCACTCCGCTACCAATGACAACGGCCTACGGCTGGTAAATTTCGCTGCTGCCAGAGGGATGGCCATCAGTAGCACCTACTTTGCACGAAAGACTATCCGAAAGTACATCTGGAGACACCGAATTGGCGAAACTTTCTACCAGGTTGACCACGATCTGGTGAATGGGCGGCATTTCTCCGATGTTATCGATGTGAGGAAATTCCGAATATTGACTGTGATCACTACCTCGTAACAGTAAAATTTGATCACGGTTGTCAACTGTATCGAACGAAAGATCACAGCAAACGATGCGTTACAATATCCAGTGATTGTAGGTGGAAGGAGTATCAGCTGAGTACCGCCAGAAGCTCGACGAACGGATAAGTGCAATCAACGTTATTGACAACATCAACGATCTATGGGAGTCGATTCAAGAAGCGGGGAGCACAACAGCACGAGAAGTGGTAGGCACTGCACAGAGGCGACCCAGGACGGGTTGGTTCGATGTGCAGTGGCAGAGAGTGACAGACAAGAAGAATGTTACCAGAAGCCGGATGTTGGTGTTGGGTACCCGATCGAATAGAGATCGCGGTACAAGGAAGTAAGAGCAGCCGAAAAACGAACCCACCGCAGGAAGAAAAAACAATATGAAGAACAAGTGATTAACGAGGCGCATGAAAAATGGAGCAAAACGTAATGCGTAGGTTCTGTGAGTCTGTTAATGGCGTGCGGAGAAAGACAGCGCCATATCCCGTCATGTGCAACGACCAACAAGGGAATTTGCTGACAGATAAAACCGAAGTGACTGCCAGGTGGAAGCAACACTTCGGGACATTGTTGAATAGTGGAAGTGACGGTGCATCGGTGAACAGAATAAATATTAGCGACGATGGACAAGCTGTGGAATCGCCTACACTAGGTGAGGTTAAAAAAGCTGTTAAAGAGCTGAAAAACAATAAGGCTGCGGGGAAGGACCAGCTCTCGGCTGAACTTCTCAAACATGGCAGTGAGCAGCTTTATGAAGTTCTGCACCATATTATGTCCATAATATGGGAAGACGAGAAAATGCCTGCTAGCTGGTTGGACGGCCTCATTTGCCCTCTCTTTAAGAAAGGGCGCAGACTGGCGTGCGCCAATTACCGAGGAATATCCTCCTTAATTCGGCGTACAAAATTATGTCCCGTATTCTGTTCAACAGATTGAGGCCGCTTGAAGAGTCCTTCGTTGGTGAATACAAGGCAGGTTTTCGCGAGGGCCGATCAACGATGGATCAAATGTTTATCCTGAGACAGATCCTTGATGAATTCCGGGAATATTATTGTAGACACATAATCTGTTTATTGATTTCAAGGCGGCGTACGATTCAGTGAAACGGAATGAATTATGGCAAATCATGCTAGAACATGCTTTTCCGGCGAAACTGATACGGCTGATTCGTATAACGTTGGACGGATCGAAATCAAGTGTAAGGGTTGCGGATGAAATATCGACGTCATTTGTTACCTTAGATGGATTGAAGCAGGGTGATGCACTCTCGAACCTACTGTTCAATATAGCGCTCGAGGGAGCGATTAGGAGAGCTGGTGTGCAAAGAAGCGGTACCATTATCACAAAATCGCATATGCTCCTGGGATTTGCGGACGATATCGATATTATCGGAATTGATCGCCGTGCCGTGGAAGAGGCTTTTGCGCCTTTTAAGAGGGAGACAGCGAGGATTGGACTCACGATCAATACCAGCAAAACGAAGTACATGGTCGCTGGCAATCAACGTGGGTTCATTAGTGGTGCGGTGGTAGCGAAATAGTGCTGGATGGTGAAAAATTTGAAGTGGTAGAAGAATTTGTGTGTCTTGGAACATTAGTGACGTGCGATAATGATGTTACCCGCGAGGTGAAAAGGCGTATTGCAGCTGCAAATAGGGCTTATTACGGACTTCGTAATCAGCTTAAGTCCCGTAGTCTGCAAACGAAAACAAAACTCGCGCTGTATACTACTCTGATTCTTCCGGTGGCTTTATACGGCCATGAGACATGGACGTTAAAGGAGGCTGATCGGAGAGCTCTCGGAGTGTTTGAGCGTAAGGTGCTGTGGACAATACTCGGCAGTAAACAGGAGAACGGTATCTGGCGGCGTCGCACGAATCACGAATTGTACCATGTGTATAAAAGGCTGGATATTATTAAGCTTACATATACAACACGGCAGACTACGGTGGGCTGGTCACGTTGTTCGTATGCCGGAAGAACGTCAAGCGAAGATAATATTTAGTAGAGAACCCGGAAGAGGCCGCAGGCTTCGTGGAAGGCCGCGTACACGATGGCTTTTTGCAGTTGAAGAGGACCTGAGGGCGCTCAGTGTTCAGGGCGACTGGAAGCGATTGGCCCAGGATCGAGTCCAGTGGAGAAGGATACTCCAATCGGCGTAGATTTATCGAAGAGCTGTAGCCCATCAAATATCAAGTATCATATGCTCACTTTGACTTCAGACCCGTTCGTAAACCGAATTCCATATGCATAACACTTGCTCGAAATTTTGTCCTTGAACAGGGCTTGTTATTTGAAATGGATTGGGTTTTTCTCTCTTTTTAAGAAGAAATCCAGTTTTGGGTCTTGCTCACGCCAGCTTCTTGGTACTAAGCATATGCGGTATTTGAAAAATTTCGTTTTAGGGCGCTCGAAACGAAATTCCGCGGAATTTGAGTATGGCAAAATCTGATTTTCTGATTTCGTATTTAAGTATTTTTTCGTATTTAATTTCGTATTTCGTAATTTCGTATTTCTTATCTAAGTATTCAGTTTGAACAACTATTGTTTGAAAGCAATGAAATAGAGATGGTGGTGTTTTAGAAGTTTTCCTGATTTAGTAAATTGTTAGATCTTTGCAGATTTAAGAATGCTCCAGATTTGGGGCATACTCTGATATCTCAATTATTTCGTATTCTGGAACTGATTCGTATCTTTCCGATTGAGATCATTGTCATGACTTGAACTTCTTCAGAACTTGAACCTTCAGATATTTTTGATTCCGAATATCATGGAAATTCATAAGGGAAAGGAATCTTTGGTTTGTTGAAAAGATAATTCATGTGAAGCCACCTTGGTAAGCGACTAAATATTTATTGTAAACGAAGCTATTTTGAAAATTCGAAGACGAAAACCTTGGTTCAAATCAATCCAACACAAAATCATGTGCTTCGTTTAATGTTTTCCTTAGGGCCTTCTGAACTCTTAAACGGTGCTTAGTCATGCGCTTCAATCTGGTTTGAGGCGTTCTAAAATACTCCACAGGGGCCTCAGGAATCTACTCCACGACTTTGCCTCTTAGACAAAGTTGTACTGATCTAATTCATATCTGATTACATTTACACTCTGAGACTGATGTCTCAAATATTGAGTCGGATAACTTTAAAAAAAATGGGATAGAATAGTTGAAGAAAACTGAATATGTAGGGGAAACCGCCAAATATTGAACGGCTAATTTTGTCGCCTATTGTTGAACTCCCATAAGAAATGCACGTGCGTTCAACAACAGGAACATGGAACGTTTTAACCCTAGCCCAGCAGGGTAGATTGGTACAACTTGCTAATGAGGCACGCATGAAGTTTGAGATTCTGGGACTGAGTGAAGTCCGTTGGCCAAAATTTGGAGAACACAGAACGGCGTCGGGACAAGTTCTGCTATACTCTGGTTTACGAGGTGAACACGCTCCCCGGCATCGCGGAGTTGGCTTCCTACTAAGCGCTCAGGCACACTCTGCGCTTATGAAGTGGGAACCTATAAGTGAAAGGATAATCGTTGCCAGATTTAGAACACGGGTCCAAAACCTTACTATAATCCAATGTTATGCGCCAACCGATGCTGCCGATCTGCAAGACAAAGAGAACTTCTACAGTCAACTCAATGCCGTCGTAGATAGAATTCCGAAGGGTGATATCAAGATCTGTTTGGGCGACTTCAATGCGAAGATCGGATCCGACAACTCGAACCATGAGCGCATTATGGGACGCCATGGTTTCGGAGAAATGAGCGAAAACGGTGAGCTGTTCGCAGATTTCTGTGGTAATAACGACATGGTGATCGGGGATCGCTCTTTCCTCATCGACCGGTTCACAAGGGCACGTGGGTCTCCCGTGACAGCTTTACAGAAAATCAAATCAACCACATATGCATCAGCCGAAAATGGAAACGGATCCTTCTTGATGTACGGAATAAACGTAGTGCCGATAACGCGTCTGATCATCACTTCCTCATCGGCGAAATACCCCTGCGCATTGCGCGGATTCGTCGGCAGGAGGAAAGAGTTGGACGACGATTCAACACACACCGACTGGAAGGTGCCACGGTGAAACGGTCCTTCGTTGAAGAACTGGAGACGCGTGCTGCAGATATTCCGGAAGGTGGCAGCGTGGAAGACCAATGGACCGCCATCAAGAATGCCTTCATCGCCACCAGCGAGAACAATCTGGGCGAACTACGCAGCCAGAGAAAACAATGGATCACCGATGAGACCTAGAGAAAGATAGAGGAGCGAAGAGAAGCCAAAGCCGCGATAAAGCGATCGAAAATTAGAGAAGCCAAAGTCTTAGCCCGTCAACGATACTCGGCTCTTGGGAAGGAAGTAAAACGCTCATGTCGACGGGACAAGCGAGCGTGGGCAGACTGAGAGCCGGCAGGAGAGAGAGCCGCCACAACCGGGGACATTCGCCTCCTCTACGATATCTCACGACGCTTAAGCGGGGCGAAGATGAATGCAACGATGCCTGTGAAAGACGCGAATGATCAGTTATTGACCGACCCAACTGACCAGCTGAAACGCTGGTTCGAGCACTACGAACAACTTTTTCAAGTGCCAGCCAGGCCATCACCACCTCGGCATGATCTGCCTAGGATCCGACGTATTACACGCGTCAATACCGAAGCTCCATCACTGCTAGAGATTCAAACGGCCATCCAAAGCATGAAATCAAATAAAGCCCCAGGGGTCGACCGCATATCAGCCGAGATGCTCAAAGCTGACCCCATGACATCCGCTCAACTACTGCATCGTTTATTTCGTAATATCTGGGACACTGCAACTTTCCCGGTCGACTGGATGCAAGGTATCTTAGTGAAGGTGCCCAAAAAGGGTGACCTGACTGTATGCGATAACTGGCGAGGCATTATGTTGCTGTGTACCGTTCTCAAAGTTCTGTGCAAAGTTCGAGGCACAGTACGAGGCCTTCTCGTGTAGAGTGCTGCACAATGGGGTCTTGTCCGACCCTATCCGGGTCGTAGCTGGTGTGAGGCAAGGATGTATTCTATCACCGTTACTGTTCTTCATCGTAATCGACGAGATTCTGGTAGATGCGATTGACCGTGAACCAAACCGCGGGCTGTTATGGCAGCCTATAACCATGGAGCACCTAAACGACTTCGAATTGGCTGATGACGTTGCACTCCTCGCGCAACGGCGAATGTTGAAAGCTTCCAATATCTTGGTAGCCAAATGGCGTCAGACGGCGATACCAAGATCGACATAGGCGCACGGATCAAGAAAGCAAGGGCTGCCTTTGCGAGTTTAAGAAATATCTAGAAAAACAGGCAGATAAGTGAACGCACCAAAATTCGAATTTTCAACTCTAACGTGAAATCTGTGCTGTTATACGCTAGCGAAACATGGTGTGTATCAGTGGAGAACACTCAACGGCTGCAGGTGTTCATTAACAGATGCCTGCGGTATATAATTCGGGCCTGGTAGCCTCACAACTGGATCTCAAACAACGAGCTCCATCGTCGTTGTCACCAGAGGCCGATAGCAACAGAAATTCAGAATCGGATGTGGGGCTGGGTCGGCCACACTCTAAGTAGGGGCGGAAACGAAATCTGTAAACAAGCATTAGACTGGAACCCAGCGGGACATCGCAGCAGAGGCAGACCCAGAGGCTCATGGCGGCGAAGCCTCAATAAAGAAATAAAAGAAGTCGACCGAAATCTAACCTGGCAACAGGTTAAAGCGATAGCCCGGCAACGCTCAGGATGGAGATCTTTCAAGTCGGCCCTTTGCACCACCGGAGGTGTACAGGATCCGTAATTAAGTAAAGTAAGTTCAACAATAGGCGAAGAAATAGCCGTTCAACATTTGGCGAATCATCCTATTTGTCGACTCAGAAGGGGATTTTTTAGTAGAAAAAAATTGTATGACATTAAGTTTGGAAAACAGCTTTATGATTTTGTTCAACGGCGCAGCCAAAATTTTTGATAAAACACGACTGTACAAGACAGTATGGTTTAAGTCAAAATTTGTTACGAAATTCCGCGGAATTCCGTTTGATTTCGTCAAAAGCTAGTTTTTTCAAGCGAAATTTTTATAATTTTACGAAACGAAATCAATAAATCAGATTTTGCCATGCTCAATTCCGCGAAATTCCGCGGAATTTCGTTTCGAACCAGCTGAAACAATTTTTTTGGATATACCGCAAGTTCTTAAATTGAGCCATGTAGGAATTACTTGATTGATGACTTATGAGGGAAGGCAGATTTTCTCTTTTTTTTAAAGATATTTAATTTTGATACACATAGTTAAGTTTGTGATTTCAAGGTGTTTTTATGGGATATTTAAAAAAAAGATTCGGCTGCCGGTGGGATTTGAACCTACACTATTCCATTAAGTACATGGACGTATTACCAATTATACAACAGCTGCCCTTGCAAGAAGTTGTTCCATAACCAGCTAATGACGATGGGATATCAGTCAATTCCCCGTATCCATCGAATCTGCTTTGGCAAAATTTCACACCTTTTCTCTCTACCCAACAGTCGGTTGCGTTTGAAGCACGAACATGCGCTTCTATTTGTCGTAACTTTCATAGGCGGTCTACGCGGTGTTACCAATTCCTTCCAAAATAAGCGTATGCGAAAAATGTGCAAATCCAATGAGCAGCGAAATAATGCTATGTAGTGGCTTCTGTTCGTCAATTGTATGCTTGCGCTGCTCAGGCGTAGGTAAGGATATGTACGCCTCCATTGCAGCCAATTCACATCTCGTTTGGATGTGTACCTGTTGCAAAAATCTGCTGGCTAAAGCTCGTTTTTCCAATTCACTAGTGTCGCTAGACAAAGCTAGTGAATCAATAATTGATTCCATCTAGATTGAAATAAGGGACAGCATTTTGTTGGACGTTAAATCAGAAATACGCCATAGTTTCAAAGCTCTAATTGACTCCATTCCTTCTACGCCTGGAATAACGCGCACACGTCCTCCGATGTCGAACCGCAATAAACGCCGGCGCGAGAACGACGGTGACGTCGATACTGAAACCCGTCGCCCCGTAAAAACTACGTGCAGTATTGGAACTGGAAAAATGGACGCAAATCTGGTTGCTGCTGAAAAATCAGACCACGACCCTGAAAGATTTTGGCTTTACCTATCCGGTATCGTACCTGATGTTCCGGAGGAGAAAGTTGTTGAATTACTGCAGTCGAAGCTAGGGACTACGGTTTTTCGCGCTGTGAAATTGGTTGCTCGAGGTAAAGACGTAAGTTCCTTAAGTTTCGTGTCGTACAAAATCGGGATGCTTCCCTATTTTAAATCGATTGCTCTTGCTGCTGATACATGGCCCCGTGGAATTAGGTTTCGAGAATTTAAAGACCTAGGTGCCAAGAGACAGTTTTTGGAGGCCAACGACGCTGTCAACAACAGCGCTTCTGAACGAGACCCCGAAAACTGTTCACCAGCATTAATTTCTGCTTCCAATGAACAAAACATATCGCCGGCTCCTACTCATCTCAGTCAATGTATCTCTAATCTGACTAGAGCGCAATCATCGACCACTTCGCCAATACTGCTGCCAATATCAACGTCGCCGATACCGGGTGCAGGATCCGTACCACTAACACTTTATTAACAACGTTGGTGGAATGCGCACGAAAACCAACGAATTCTTCCTTGCCGCTGCATCCAGCGATTATGACATTATAGTTATTACTGAAACTTGGCTCAGAAGTGATGTGCAAAACACCGAACTTGCTGATAATTACAACATCTATCGATGCGATCGCAGCAGTTCGACTAGTAGTCTCCAACGAGGTGAAGGAACTCTTATCGCAGTTAAATGCACTTTGAAACTTGCCAACCAACGCTTCTTCCGAGCAGGAGTTAACTCTAACTGGAACTTTGATTGCTAGTGGCTTGAAGCAAATCTGCAATGTATCAAATTCGAACGGAAGACTTCTTGACTTGGCATTTGTAAGCGACTGCCACCATATTCAATTTTAAGCCCTGACCGCCACCACAAACCGTTCGTTCTTCGTCTGGACTTTCGTAACCCGGTTCATCATCTCCAAACTGCAGTGGAAGGAATGGACTTAGATTTTGACTTCTCTCGCTGTGATTACGAGGCTGTGAAGAACGAACTTAATTCACTTGATTGGTTCAAGATACTCAGTGGAGACGATATTAACACCTCGATTACATCATTCTAGAACGTGGTCTTCGACACGATAAGCAGGCATGTTCCTCTTCGTAAATCTTTACCTCGGAAGACGTACAAGCAACTCTGGTGGAACGCTGAACTACAGCATCGACGTAACATACTTCGTAAAATGCGTCGCAGGGTTTTCCGTAACCGGACTCCGACAAACAGAGCTCTTCTGCCGTTGAATCGGAGTACGAAAATCTCGTGTCGTCTACCTTTCGTGAGTATGTTCACCGTGTACAAAATGAAGCTAAATCGAACCCGTCAGCTTTCTGGCGTTTCATCAAAACCAGGAAAAAATCGCATACGATGTTGTCCACTGTGAGTTTTGCTGATGTTACATCAAATGATATCGTTGAATCTGCTGAGCTTTTCGCAAGTTTTTTCAAATCGGTGTACAATACGAATCCTCCTCCAGATTCGGCAGACCTTCTTAACTCTCTTCCATCATACAACATGAACTTTCCGCGCCCCACATTCTCCGTAGCTGAAATTTCAAAAACATTAGGAGCCGTCGATCCATCGAAAGGTCCAGGTCCAGATAGATTACCTCCTGTTTTCATTCAACGATGTGCTGACGTATTAGGATTGCCGGTTTGCGTTTTGTTCAACATGTCGCTTGCGCTAGGAGTCTTCCCAGATGAGTGGAAAATATCAGCAGTTACTCCAATTCATAAGGCGGGTAGCTCCCATAATGTTGAGAACTATCGTCCAATCTCGATTCTTAGTTGTCTGGTCAAAACACTAGAACTGCTGATTCATGAACGTATGTATGTAGCCGCTAAACCTGTTATCTCTGAGTGCCAACATGGCTTTGTACGAAATCGCTCAACTGTAACAAACCTGATGACCTACACTAACATCCTGAATTCTAACCTGAAGAAGAGATGTCGAGTTGACAGCATTTACATCGACTTTTCGAAGGCTTTCGATAAAGTTCCTCACGGATTAACTTTAAAGAAATTAGAACGTTTGCGATTTTCTGACTGGATTGTCACTTGGCTGCGTTCTTACCTGATTGGTAGGTCATTCTTCGTTAAATTAGGCACTGTCTCATCCAATACGTATCCTACGCCATCTGGAGTGCCACAAGGCAGTCACCTAGGGCCGCTGATTTTCAACATCTTCGTGAACGACTTATGCTGTATACTTCGATCACATTTTGCCAAATTGTTTTACCAAATGCAGAACGCAGATAAACTTTCGTTACTCGGCATGCGGAAACGAACTGAAAAGTGTGAGCTCCATAAAAGACCTGGGAGTTACGTTTGGCCGCAAGCTGAATTTTAATGAGCATATTGCAACGACTACTGCCAAGGCTTTCGCCGTACTAGGCTTCATGCGCCGGAACGCTGCTGATTTTGATGACGTTTACTCCCTGAAAATCCTGTATTGCTGTCTCGTGCGTAGCATACTCGAATATGCTGTGCAGGTGTGGGCGCCCTATAACGAAATCCAGATGACGCGAATCGAAAGGGTCCAACGCAGTTTTGTTCGTTTTGCCCTCAGGCGATTGCCGTGGGATAATCCTTTGAGGTTACCGCACTACGAAGAGCGATGCCAACTGATTCGACTGGAAACCCTTCGATAACGACGGGGAGATTTGCAGAGGGTTTTTGCATTTGACATTATAAACAACCACGTGAACTGTACTGAGCTTTGCAGCAAGTTAACTTTCATGTTCCAGCCAGTCACTCCCGCCAACGTCAGCTCTTCCAATCTGTCCGACACTCCACAATGTTTGGGCAAAACCACCCGCTGGAACGTTGCTTCAACCTCCTCAACGACATTGATTGGTTCGATTTTAATTGTAGCAGAACGATATTCAAAACTAGATTAAGGCAAATTTTAAGTTAGCATATAAGTTTTAAACCAGTCTGTACAGTTAACACTGAAGATGAAGATAAATAAATAAAAATAAAATTGTTGGGGAATAACGTAGAGGCAAAAAAGAACGAATCAACCTGTAAATGTAACAGGGCCGTTTTAAACACCTCAAAACAAAAAGCTTATCTACTTGAAAATAATTGCAATGCACACGTTTTGTGCAATAAAACCAAACAACCTTGCGTGGATATCTAATATCTAAGTTCTTGAAATATTCCCTCTCCAGAACTTCGTCATGATCCTATCGCAACCAATTATTTCACTCGTTTGATATTCACCAAAAACTTTATATCTGTTGCCTCTGTGAGTTTTACTTTCCAGCGGTAAACGCCTTCTTCGTCAGCCCTTCTCTCAACCGAATCCGGAGGTGCACACTTTCCACCAAGCGCACCGGGCAAAGGAGCAACGAGTCCTTATAAGCAGATCGCGCGCCATCCGTTCGTGTTGTTGTGCAAATGTTGATGTTGTTGTTTCTTCACCGCCAGCCATCGTCGTCATCGCCGCCACGTCAGTACCACCGAAAAAACAACGAAACATGACCCGAAACTAAACTACTAACATGGATTGCGGTGCGGCGGCAATGGCGACGGTAGTGACGCCCGACACAGAATTTTGCTTGTGGTTCTGTGGAAAAAGTCAGGCCGACAGTCGACTGCGAATGGCGCACTACGCTCGATGTCAGGACTTCATCGTGCCCTCGGAACGTTCAAAGAGATAGGAGTAAAAATTGTACTTTTTGATTTCTGGTTCCAGACCGGATGATGGTGCAATGGAGAGAACCTTTGCCACAGCGGTATCCAGAACACGAACATCATCATCATATCCCACTTCGCCGTACACATAATACAATGGTTATCCTGGACAATCTGGCCCAAGTGCGGTGGGAGATCAGAACTTACAGCCCGACACCGGAGCCAGTGCAGTGTTTCGTTATAGTCAAACAGCAGCGCAACCACTCTACATACATTTTATGGCACTCCGGATCTCGAGCCTTGTGCCCTTGTGTGCAAACCATTTCTCGCTCCAGCACGTGTGTGTAATATTAACATATGATTATTATTATTTATATTTGTTTGGGCAATGAATATCCATTGCCGTGTGTGGCGCTGATGGTTGCACTGCAAACAACAACGTTTGGGAATCGAAATAGGCGCTGACTGGACTATGGGCACGGATGGCGAATCAACATTTACTGAACCTGGAGATTAACTGGGCGGGTAATCTGTTACGCAGAACAAATGTTAGAATTTGCCACGCACTCTCTTAATTGCATAGAGTGGTAATTCAAACCGATTGACTCCAATTGCACTCGATTTCAATTCGATAAATTTGATTTAGCTACTTTGATCTCATAAAGAGGAAGCATGAATGGATGTTGTAAGCTGAGCGGGATATGAGAAATGGACGAGTATGATATTGTGTTGCTTTATGCTGGGTCTGGTAAAAGCAACTTCGAAATGGAAATAATCTTGACAAAGCAATCGTAATGCTATTGCTGCCCACACTAGTTCACATTTAGTATTGTTGTTTAAGCTCACTATTCCAAAATCAACAATAATGAACATCTTGAGTAACGGACTAAATGGGATATTCAGTCAGCCTTGCGATTGCCAATTGTTAAGTGCTTCCGAATTCAGATAAATCCACAACAGTTAATGATAAAAATCGGAAGGGTTGTGTACAAGACACGACCACCCGACGTAATCTACGTGAAATATTGAGAAAATTTTAGTAGGCTGCTTCAGGCGCAAAATGGAAGCCGATGATTAGCTGCTGAAACGCCATAGACGCCATTTATTAGAACAAATTTATTGCATCGTCTTCCTCCAACGATTTTGATTTTGCAAATCGACGGCAACTCTCAGCCGTCGTCGGTAAGTGACTTTGTCTTAAGAAAAGAAAGTCGAGTCAAGTACGAGACACTGAAGACGACCTTACTGTTAAGGTCGAAATACGTATCTGTCAAGGTACAATCAAGTGGTGGAATTAAATGGGATAGTACAAACTCGTCTTATGACAAGGGAACTTTGTCTTGTTTAAAATAATGGTCCTGTAAAAGACTATCAATAATTCGCCTTTCCAATCCCTAACAGCAACAAAATCAGCGAAAAGATTTTATTTGGCTTTTACTGTGCCGTTATCTGAAAAAGTGACGTTTACACCATTTTCCAAAAATGGACTTAACGAGTAGTACTCATCGAGTTGTTTAGCAGAAAAATGCAAAACTCGTAGGTTGTAATTTGGCGCATTCGTCATTTTCCAGATTACGACAGTATTGATGACAAGGACGCCTCGATGGTTTGCCCCTAAATGCTATGGACACGATCCGAACTAATTTCGAACTAATTTGTTGCACCGTTTCCCATCGATGCGCGATTTGGATTTCACTTCCGACGGCAACTTTCTGCCGTCCAAAAACGATTGTGAGAATTTCTCTGCTGACGCCAAGCGATTATGTTTGGTGCTTTGATGAAAGTTCGTCTCGAGTCAATTTCTATTGTTACTCTTCTTCTCAATAGTAACACATTTTAAATGACTAACAGGCTGTAGTAGTTAGTAGTAGTTGAGAAGAAGAGTGTTAGTAACAGCACATACCACACTCAAAATCTTGCTAGAAAATTTTATTGAACGCCAAAAATTAGCCACGGTCTCTAGCGATTGCAGTTTAGAATAATCCTCACAGCTTAACTTTCTTCCTAAAATGAATCAATTTATTTTCAATCTCTCCAATCACTATCAGCAACCATCGCCGCTTCACAATGGGTGACCGTCACCAACAACAACGTAAATGTATATGAAACGCCGAGTTCATTCAAGTTATCTTAGACGCTACCAGAACGGCCATACAGCAAAACTCGCAGTCAATCCGATCGGCGAACCCTCCGATGGTTATCGAAAAAAACTTTTTAAGCTTTGAAAGCTAGGAAAAAAGCCCTTTCGAGCGACCTAAGAAGGCCGCCCTGTTCATCTTCTGCCCAAGATAATCATTAAAGATGCCAAGATATAAAGTCGAGTCAAGTACGAGACACTGAAGACGACCTTACTGTTGAGGTCGAAATACGTATCTGTCAAGGTACAAGTGGTGGAATTAAATGGGATTGTACAAACTCGTCTTATGACAAATGAAGACATTCCACTAAAAAGCTCAAAATAATTTTCTTAAGATAAAACAGTTAGAGGAGTTTCTCAATTCGGTGAATCCATGTCAATCTGCTGCAGAACTGTTGTAGAAAGAGGAGATCTTTCCCCATTCCCCAGTTACAGCCGGTTCAAGAAGGTACATCGCCACAGGAAAGCTTTATTTCTTTTTTTCCAACTCGTTCAATGGAAACTGGAGGAGGATGAAAGATTTAGGATCTGTTCTCACACATTCCGCCCAAAAAACATTGGAAGCAGATAAAGGGCTTATTTCGCTAAAAATAAGCTTATTCAGTCGAAAAAATAGCATTGTTGGAGCGCAGACTTAAAATTTATACATACAATTATTATAGGTATTTGATATGTGCAATTACCACTCTAGATTTAAGAATCCTATTCACAACACTATTCACTCATCATTTATTAAACTCACTTATCGCTAATGAACTCGCCAAACCACACATACACTATCACCTATAGTTAAGGTTGTACCTAATGATAAGCGATGAGAGAAATATACGGGAGTTGAAAACGTACTGTCGAAGAGTGCACATCTATAAGTCCCAAACTCGATAGTTTGACGGTGTTCAAACGAGGATTAGTTTTGACCAGTCGGGGAATCCGGTTCACCTCCACTCCAGGGACTCCGAAGGCTTCATCGACGGAGACACGTCAAGCGAGCATAGGACTCGTAAAAGCATGTTCAGCTAAAATTGTTTGTTGGACTTGGGCGTCCCGGCTATGTACCACCCCTCTCGACACTCAAATAAATCCGATCCCCAACATACATCAAACCTACACCGCACGTGAATCGATATTATGACACAGCACCAAAGTTAAAAGTAAACCAGATCTGCATATGCAAATTTTTCAAAAATATTTATTTGTAATCCTTTTTTCTGATTTTCGACGAAAATTACTTTGAAGTTACAATGATATGGAAATGCCAATATCATCTTCCAAACTTAGGCGCACGTTCAAGTGGCGGAATGGTGGACCCACCGCCAAACCTTAAACACATTTTCAATCCGTACGTACACAATCCGCATGCTGCCGCATCCAACGCTTGAGCTTGACCTTGAGCTTGATTGACTGCTCGTAGTTGCTAATCCATTATGACCAGATCAGCTGTTCTTGAACAGGGAACCAACAGATGTTTGCTTGGGACTAGCACACATCTTCAATGTACAAGTACTGGTGATCTCATTTGTTAGGTCATACTGGCGCCCGCCACGTCAGAATGCAAGTCAATGTAGGGAAGGGGGAGGAAACGATTATGCAATCACTCGCCCACTGCAAACCGAATATACCTCTGCACTTGTCACAAGATCATGCGGAATTTGTTGGAATTTTTGGGTAAGGTTCGAGAGGCAGAGGTCCGTCTTGGTTAACGAGCTGCCAATGCGATAGATAGGAGAAAGCAACTGATTGAATTTCTAATTGAATGTAGGAAACGAGCTTTATAGTTCATTTCCAATTCTATGAGATTACTGTTAGAATACTCAAGTTTTAAGGTATAGGAATAGTAATGGAAACGGTATGGAAGTCCATTTCTAGTTCTAGCGATTGCTAGAACATGAGAAATATAGAGAAAGATACAAAGTAGGAGAATGGAACGGACCTGGGATTGAACCCACGACCTTCTGCGTATGAGGCAGAAGCAGTAGCAATATGACTACGATTGAAAATATCGCATCATTGATTGGAAATATCGCATCATTGATTTAAATCATTTCAGGCGATGACCTACCAAATCGTAAATCGAAGCATCAAATTGCCCTTTGAAAGCATGGAACTCAAAGGTGGCTATGTGGTTATATGGCTAGTGGTGTCATATTCAATTGTGTCAATTTCTTGAGAGAAAGTTTGATTCTCCCGTCGAACTTTTTCTTTTTTTATACTTTATTATATGGATATGATTCAAGTGTTAGGACACACGTCGTGGTAATGCTGTGTTTTTGTGTAACTGTTTATTTTGACGAAAAAAAACTTCTAACTGACAGCAGCAGCGAAAAATGTAGACAACCCAGACAACACAAGATCGTATATGATGTCACATAAGATGTTTAAGTGGAGGCCATATAGGTACATCCCCATACAATATGTACGTATATCGCCTCCACTTTAGCATCTTATATTGTATCATATACGATTTTGTGTTGATTGGGAACCTTCCGAGCACAAAATCTATAGAGCTCATCGTAATGAAATTTCGATTTCGATTTCGGCGATTCTATCTGTTGGATGAAACCTAATGCTATTGTCATATAATATAATGTGCTAAGAGTCATATAATGTAAACAATTAGGGTAATTAATTTCTCAACCCAATTCATTGAAGTTTTGGTTCTCGGACCTCTCATTTTGTTTCAATTGTAATTTCCTATTACAGAAGCAAAATATGACAAAATATCCAGTTGCTAACAACAATCGTCTTCGCGACGTAACAACAAAGTGGAAAGCAAACCGTTTACTAATAATACGCACCACGTGTTTGCCTTTGCCTAGAATCCAATGAAAGGATTCAAATCAATGATGCAGTATTTTACAAAATGATGCAAGTGCATCAAAGCAATGATCACTTGACATATAGGGAGCATTAATGGATGGAATTAAAGAATGGAATTCATTCTCCTGCTCCTTGGATTTTGCATCAATGCAACGAATTGCAAAGGAACTTTTGAAGACTGGTTTTAATTATGATAATATAATGTAGGACAACATTTTTAGCAGTTTTACAGGGCGACAAAAATGAAGAGTGACAAAATTTAGTCAATACTGTACTTGAAATTTTAAGAATGTTAAGTTTTTATTAATTTCATTATAACGTGACCAGACATCCCGGATTGTGCGGGACAGTCCCGGATTCAGCCTACCTGTCCCGCATTGCCAGGTGTCCCGGGAAACGTCGTGCATTCCATAACAAAGTTTGGGAAACGTATGGAATCATTAGGTAATGAGATGTTTAGAAAATCTGTAAGAGACCGAACTATTCAGAAGAAAAAGGAAGAGCTTGAGTAATCTAGAGGGTTTACTGAACTTGGAGAATAAACTTTTGAATGTTTTGAGGATTTAAATAACTTCTGTAATTTTAAATGGGTCCAGCGGGATAATTGATTTTTCGTGTCGAAATCTCTTCACTTCCGCCACTAAAAAATAGACTGGGACAAAATCCGTGGACTAGATGACCAGGCTATCTTAACTATGAAGATCCCCATCATTTGGATAAGGCAGAAATCTCCGGAATCTTAGTCGTTTTATTGAACTAAAAGGAGGAATGTGGGAACATTTAGGATTTTTATGATCTAGATACAATATTTTTGTCTCTTTTTTCAAAGGGATTTTCAGCCCTAGGATGGCCCATCTCTAATTAGGTACAAAATAAAAATGTTTAGTGATATTCTGAGAAGTGAAGGCCAGCACCAGAATCTAGAAAAAATGGGACATCAGAAAATGTGTAAAATTTAGAGTACACTCAGCGAACTGGACTATCGAAATTCATAACTGGCGCCTTATGAATCTTCGACAGATTATTCCACCAACAGTGATTCTTATACGCAGTTACCTTCCCGAGGATTCAAGCTTCGATGGGCGTGTGGTATACATACCGGCCTACCGACCCTGACGTCCATGGTTCGAACCCAGTCTGCCGCACTAAACTTTTTTTCGATGAAAAACCATCGTTCATAAGGCAACATATTCAAATTCAACCGATTCATTGTGGCAAATTTTCATAAGGCGTATAGATTGAAAATCATACGTCCATTTTCCTCAGTGTAGGTATTCATAAATCTGCGAAGATCTAAAAATCTTCATAATCAAAAAAATGCTTGAAATATGCAAAATTTCACCGTCAACCAATGATGGTCGATCAGTTGGACACTTACATAACACTTACTCAAAATTTATAAGGCATATTTATTTGTATTTGTTTTTGTTCACCATCTTCGACTTTGTCGTACAGACTACTGAATTCCTAACTTAATAACTAATTCTCGCACTAAACATTTTTTTGGACAAAGAGAAATCGAATTCATCACAAACATCATTAAAAGAACGTAAGCACATCTTAAAAATACTATTGCAAAGGAAATTCGATGTATGACGGGATAGCTAAAAGCGGGGAATTTCGGAATCTACGAGGAGGAACATTCCATGGGATTATACTTAAAAGGTCTGGACAGTCAACATTACCTACGATAAGGTCAAATATGAAAAGCCTTTGAAGCTTCGAACGCCTGGCAGAAAGAGTTTCGAGATCGATCAATTTGCATCGGTCAGGATACCCTGGGAGGTTGACTGGGTCATTCCATGGTAATTGTCGCAAGGCAAACCTAATTAAATGTTTTTGAATGCGTTCAATTCTTAAGGAGAGCGTGACATAAAAAGAGGACTATACCGGGGAAGCACATTCTAAGATACTAAGCACGAGCGCACAAAACAGTGTCTTAAGACAATAAATATCTGAGAATTCAGCCGCATGTCGTCTAATAAAGCCTAGTACGGTGTATGCTGGAGATCGCAATATTTATGTGTTCGTTAAATGTTAACTTAGAGTCGATAGTAACACCTAGGTCACAAATTGAATTCACACGATCCAGATAATCCGTTCCCAATTGATACTGGTGAACAATAATGTTGCTTGAGCGGGAGAAAGATATCACTTTGCATTTCTTGGCATTTACCCGCATGCCGTTGCGGTTCAAGTCATCCTGTATCACAGCACAATTTTAGATCATCAGCGAAAGACAATTTGAACGACGATAGCAGATCGGCGAGGTCATTCAGATGATGAAGAGAAGAGGACCGAGCACGCTGCCTTGTGGTACACCAGATCAGGCATTGAAAGCGTGAGTGAAGCGGACGAGGATTGATCAAATTCAATCATAGCATCCTATGCCAGTGAGTGAACAGCCTTGCTCAGATGGATACCAAACAACGATTATGAGCGATCGTTGCTGCGTAAACAACGAGCAACAGAGTTCGCCAAGCCAAACTTGGTATGGTATCCAGGGAAGCTACGACTGAAGCATTTGTGTTACGCTTGCTCTACTAGAATAAAACCAAAACACATCAGATGTTCTGCTTTATTCACTCTGTTTTCAAGTTGCTGGGATGGAGGAGAGAAAGTATCAAAGCCTCCCATGCAGTGTATCAGAGTTCCATTCTCATAGCGGACTTAATTTTCCTAATGTCTGAAAAGATTTTTCTAACAGCGTATGGTAACAACACTCATTGTTAGGTTACCAAGTGATTTGCCTCGCTCGTTGTAGTTGCTCTTGGGTAGATTAAGGAATATTGTTATGGATGTATTGTATATACCTATTGTTGAATAAAGAGAACTGCAGCTGCTGGCAGAAGTATCAGTCAGTAGCCTGCCGTGGTGTAGAGAGGGAACTCTAGTATTTGTTGTTCTTCGTGAGAGGGTTCCTTGCTCTTCGGCCAACAGGTTATGGGCCCAGGAACGATTCCCGTTCTCCATCTTAGTGGGATGTTATGGCCGTCGACGTTATCGCAGTGGGATCATGGATCGGCCGCATAAGTCGCGTGGCGCAGTGGGATCATGGATCAGCCACGTAAGTCTTGGGTAGCGGCGGACGGCATTCATCAGGAGGTTGGAACGTTCGGTAGGATGCTGGCTGGTCAGCGTCCAGGAGGAGCGTCGGAACATTCAGGAGCTGGTCAACAGAGGGTGCTGTGCAAACGTCGGATAGAGGCCATTTGTACGGGCAACGGATTGGGCCAGGAGGAATTGTTCGGCGAGAAGGAGCTATGGACGGGAGGCTCGGTGGAGGAGCTAGAAGGGTTGCGAGGCGTGCACACTAAGGAGGAGTGTTGGAATATCAGGTAGTGTGTGACGCTTCGCTGTAGATCGAAGATGGATAGGAGGTAGGCGCCAGTTGGTTGTAGTTGCTCTTGGGTAGATTAAGGAATATTGTTATGGATGTATTGTAGATACCTATTGTTGAATAAAGAGAACTGCAGCTACTGGCAGAAGTATCAGTCAGTAGCCTGCCGTGGTGTAGAGAGGAACTCTAGTATTTTTTGTTCTTCGTGAGGGGGTTCCCTTCTCCGGCCAACAGGAATGACGAATTTCTTGGAGTGCTTAGAACACAACTTCACAAAAGCGCAGCGATTGGAAAGGTACGAGGAAAGCCAATTTAAAATCCATGCAGGAAATCCTAAGTGATTCATTTTTGTTAAGATTAGATTGTGCGGTACCATATCAAACGCTTTAGCAAAGTCCACGTAAACCGAATCAATAACTTCAATTCGCGTGAAATTGTTGCACATAACACATGAGGTTGGATGTTAGAGTCAGCAATAATCAGTGCGGCAGCTCTATACAGCCTAGTATGGATCATCTTCTCGAATACCTTGCTGAGGGCACAGAGAATGGATATACCCCGATAGTTAGCAACAATGCGACGACTTCCGGATTTATGGATGTCAGTGATGTGCAGCTTACGAAGCTTATGATTATTACGAAAAATACGTAGCTCGGGAGTCCACCATGGCCTGTTGAACACAGACGAAGATCGTTGCTTTTTCTGAGGAACATGCTGGTCCACTGTTCCGCTATCTGATATCCAACTGATGCTCGCAAGAATCGAACTATTGTAAAACTATTAATTTGTCTCATATGTTGTCCCGGATTGGCCCAAGAAAAATCTGGTCACTTTAATTTTATTACCTAGTGATCGGCTGACGAGGTTCAAATCTTTATAGAACTGCACACTCACATCCAAAAAACTTTTTCCCATTTTTGACGTGCAGCCGAACTTTACTGAGAGTAACTGGTTGTGCACTTCGGACTCCATGATTTGGATCATTGCACCACTTGTATGCTCAATCATAATGGCGATGTTATGCCGGTTAACCGTTATTTTAAACATTTCAAGGATCGAATCAATGATGTCGCGTAACACCTGCCATTCCATAGACGCGAACGGGCAACTGTGTATGGTAAATAGTTTTATGAGCCCTCCAAATATTTTACGACGGTATAGCTGACTCATCATTTTGGTGCGAGAGTCTCACTTTTTTTTTCTTTACGAGCTGGTCAATCTCTTCGTCCGAAATTCCGTATGGCTCCCATACCAATGAAACAGAAATTTTTGCATAGCTCGAGAACTAATGAGAGAATAAATCAATTTTAGGCGAAACAAAGGTCGTCGGGTCTGCTAGTAACTTATAAAATTGGCTCGAGGAAAGCGAGGAAACAAAATGAGGCCGGGTGATACTTTTTTAATTCACCCGGCAAGAGATAAAGGACTTCAATTTAAAATGCTTATTAAAGCGTCAAAACCCATTTTAACCGAAAATAGTTTGATTTATCGGGTTTAAAATTTAGTTTACTTTTCCATTGACAACACAAAAACTGAATTATTTTGATAAAAAAAAAACATGTGTAGATAAGTAGCCTAACATTTAGTTTATCAATATTCTAACTCTATGTATTTAAAAGTTTTTAACATATCCCTACACAAAACATTTTAGAAGCATTTTCAAATATGCTTCCTATACTTCACCATGTTGAAATACAGTGACTTCACGCACACATCCGTCGCCACTAGATGACAACAGGGCAGCTTCATCAAAGCAGATAAATACCTTAGTCCCCCTTTAATTTATTGATATCTCACGAGGTAAACGGATTTCGGTCTCTCACGGTAGAATAATAAAAAATATCCATGACAGCTATAAGTATGCAATCTACGAAATATTCCGTTACCAAAGCAACGCCTCAACTCGGGCCATAAGACTATTTCTTCTCAACATATCCACAACAAGACAGATCTATTTGGTGTTCGGTGGTTCATGCGCATGTATTGTGCTTTGCTCCGGTCGAAACAATCGCGATCTAAAATGGTTTGCAGTAGCCATCGAGCAAGTAAGGACAGTGCGTGTTTTGGTCGTCGCGAAAATGATAAAATATCTATGTGGTGTTCGGTAAATTAAGTGATAGGGACACGGCAGGTATTTCCGTCCATCGTCGTAGGGCTAAAACCAACGAAAGCAACGTACATTTGCTAGAACTCCACTATAGCAGAACGTTTCTCCTGAGCTTACGATTTGGTACGTATGAGTTTTACAGAAAAGCGTCTCTTTTATTGGTTTTCGAGACTATGACGAACAGACGAAAATACCTGCCGTGTCCCTATGCGTTTGATCGTGTTCCTGCTCGGTGAACCGGTAGTTGTGCGGCCGAATCATGGTTAGTTACAAATAATTGTGTAAAAGAATGGCACTGTCGTATCGCATATCAGAGTGAATCTTGATCCAACGATGCATACCGACTTACTGATAATCCTTCCTGTGGTTTTGTGGAGACGCAGATGTAAACACGGTCTTCAAATAACAGAAAAAACACTTAAGTAATATTCTTTCCCTCTTCCTAACTTACTACAAGGACGTGGGCGGCACCATAATTGATCATTCGAATATATGAGTCACTGAAACTTGCACACTAAGAATGCTTGAACAATCCCGGCCAATCATTCAGTTGAGTCTTTGTTCAATTTCTGTGATTCTGGTCAATTACGATATGTGTAGTCAGTCAAAGCCAAGATAAGCAACATATCTACAACATTACTTCGTTGAACATCGCTCTATTGCGTTTGCCACTTACGGACTATATCCTCTTTGTAAGAACTCGAAAACTACCGCTTTCAGCGCTTTGGGGTAGCTTTCGCGCTCTGCGACGCCCTGTGCTCTTTGATAAACGAACTGAAAAATTTATTTACTGATAATTTGATCCCTTCTGAAAAGGTAATGAAAACTCTTCGGTTTGATCTTTACCCAAGTAACAATCTCAATGCTTCGAAGATTTATGCTAGTTTTATAGAGGTTTTATTACGGCATGCAGAAATGCTTAAAGTTTTATTTTGGTTTTATTCAGTTGTCATTTAAATAGATCCGCAAGAGTACTTGAGAACTACGTGTTGAATTCCAATATAAAACCACAGCTCTTTAGGTTTTATAATGCTCCTGTGTTCCTCCTCAGAGCTAAAAAATGGAACTGACATCAAGCCAACAGTTAAGTTATATGTTGGTTTTGATCAAGACTTATAAAAGCTGCCAAGCTTCGTAGAGTCCTGTATAAAACCCACATATAACCTTTACTCCTGAAGAAGACCTGCATAGGAATACGAAGCTTGAAACTACTACTATGGATAGAAAATAAATTTTCAGCACAAATTGTTAGACCCACGGAAGTTTTTTCATTTTGCTTTCAGTCGAAAATGAAAAAAAAAACATTAGCAAATACCTTTCCATTGCTCTGCTTTCAATGGGATGAACATCGGAGCCATGAGTTGAAATCCAGGAGCAGTTCCCTTATATATTTAAGTCGTTGAAAAAACTGCTCAAACAGCATTTGCTCATGAGGGGTATGAAAATATGTATTTAATCCATACATGCTTTGCCAATTTATCACGAGTAAAACACTTTTATGGTACAAAATATACTATTTAACAATTGCCACTATATGCTTTTTAATTGAAATACTTATTTTTAAAAGTACTTGCATTCGATGCCGAGGGCAGAAAAAGTTTGTTTATGATTTTTTTTATATCTGTCTACATTGTCATGTTGTCATTATATATAAAACTACCAAGCTTTAAGTTTGACCAAGATAAAACTTGCTAGTCGTACCACGGTCTTGAAAAAGGCCAAGATAAAACCTCTAGGTGTTTGAAATGCCCAGATAGGACCAGTTCAGGAGTGATGGTTATATAGAGGCATTTTTTATGCAATAAAAGTTTTATTCGAAAAAATGTCGCCGATATGAGAAAAATAATGAATTTCATAAACGAAATATCATGCAAATTTCTGTTTCACCTTTTAAACGGTAAAAAATGGACATCCTAATAAGTTTTAGGAACAATGCTTTGATTATTTGATCAACCAAAGTGGTTATTCATTGAGATTATTTTTAAAGTAATTAACTAAGGCAATTAATTAAACTTGAAAAATTCTAAATAATAACAAATTAACGAAGCGCATTGTTAAAATACTGATTATTTATCATGGTTTCACCATGAAAAATCCCTGGTATGCCTTCAAACATGCATAGAACACTCAAAGCCAGATATGAACTTTTATTGAACTGGCTGATAATAATTATTTTATTTTTGTTGTTGACATGTAATCCATGTATTGCAGGAAGAAAAGCATATTTTTTTCGAGTGCAAACAATAAACAAATAATCAACCTGAGAGTTGACAACTGTTTCATTATCGGCTTATTTGTTGTTGTATCATAGTCATGAAGAGGTTGTATCATGGTTATATAGTGGTTCTCAAAACCACCAAGTCTAGAGGAGGTTTTATATTGCATGTTTTATGCGAGACTTGAAGTATATTATAAAACCGTTGGTTCTGAACTGGAACGCATATTAGGTTTTAATGATTGCAATAAAACTGGGCCAACTGGCTGTAACATGGTTTTATAGAAATCTACAGGAGGTTGTGGAAACTGCGAGGACTGCATGGAAGGTTTTGAGATTAGGTTTTGAAGAATGCTATAAAACTCTGATACAACCTTAATTGTTACTTGGGTAGTGTTAGTCGGCTATGGAACCTACTTTTAATATCGTCCAGATTTTATCACCCAACAAAATTTTAAAATTTATTTTAATTTGTTTAATTTTGACTGGCTATGTGTTTTATGAATTAAATCTTGCATTTTGTCTGCGAAGGTCCCTGTGAGAATCTGAAATAGGTAGAAAAGGTCTTACCTGTCCGCTGGTACGAAGTCGAAAGTGACAGATGGACTTACCACCAGGGTGAGCCTACTGCGATGGCACTCGAGGAGAGTGTCGAACACGCAGTAGTAAGTAGCTAATATTAAGCTCGTTTTTACACTAGAATGTAAAAGCTTTTTCACACCCACACAGTACCTTGATTGTACCTGATCTATACTTATAGGCAGTTTGGAATGTCGTAAATATTCTGATAAATTGTGAAATTTATTTATAATGATGCAAAAATGTATCATGTTTCATTATCTTTATACATTATTCATTATTCATTATCTTTATTTTTTTATTATCTGTATTCATAGAAATTATCAGGGTATGATGATGTATCATGATGATTATTTGGAACAGCAATAGCACTACTCAAGAATAGTTTGAATGCTCTAGACCATCGTTTCGTGGGGGCAGCAGGGACTATGACCAAGGGCTTTACGACCCCTCCCCACGGCCTTTCCAATTTGGGGGCTTCCTAGGACACGACCTATGGGGTCGACACTTCAGTACATTATCTCTTGTAAAAAATGACCATCGTTTTGCCTATGACCACCATAACTGTTCAATATTTTCCCAGGAATTGCCGAAGGAAATTATAAAGCTCTGAGTGAAATATTGGTATCAAACAGCGCCCAGCGGCATCCAACCAATGAATATAAATTGTTCTTCCCGAAACGAAACCTAAGATATCTACGATTTCTGAAAACTGATATCTCTCACAGAAAGCAAAGAAGATAGTAGCAATCATTAACATATTTTGGTTTTTATAACTTCCTAGAATGCAAAAATGATTTCATATTACAAATTCTTGGGTGAATTTGGAGTTAGCTTGTAACATTTATTAAAATAAAATGTAAACATATTTGAAAATATTCTGCAAATTAAAACTTAAGCAGAATACTGATCGAATGCAATATTTAAGTTATAATCTGCAATTGCTGAATCTCAAACTTCCGTTCAATCCAAACGCTTCCAGTGAAATTTAATCAACGAGTATGGCCGCTCCCACCCTTCAGTGCCAATCAAAAAACCATTAACAGCCATCAGTCAATCCCTGCAATTACTAGTGCAAACCAATTCGAAACCCTAACGAACCAGATCCTCCAGCCCAGAACTAGCCCGCCCCGGCCAATGAATGAATGGAATCCAATTCGTGGCAGCTCATTCATTCCGCTCAAATGGAACGACCAACTAGTAGTGTAACCATACCAACCACCGCTGCCGCGCCGTACCACGTGTTTGGTTACCATCGACCACTTTCCAAGATGAAGCACTGCAAAAGCTTCCATCTTTTTTTTTCTTTCTTCCACAGAGAACGGGAAGCGAAACGAGCAGCAAAAAAAAGTGCAGTTCTTCTACACAGAGACTGCGGGACTGTAAACTTAGTTAACCTCCGGCAATGGATCTGCACTTCAAACTCGTAACTCGCTGCTGGCCGGGGAAAGCCATGATGTGCATTTGATGTGGGGTGAGCAGACGACTTGCTTGATATAAGGGACGGCGGTGGAAAATGCTACAGTTATTTTAGCCGCAAATATTCAAACTAAAGCATTACACTGCTAACAGAGACAAATTGAATTATGTCGTGCAGAGATTTGTATGTTAATGGTGCAGATATCGAAAAAGTACTGAAAACTTCCTGTTCAAAGTCCAAAATTCTACGCGTGTTCCAAACAAAAAACCAAAACCATTTCAAAAGTTATCCCGGATTCACAAACCTCGTAATTACTTTAGAGCATATTGTTGAAAAGTCAGGAGGTTATGAAGTTGCGGTCAATTTATTCATTCGTTGCGTTCTCTCACACTTCTCCCGCACTATAACTGATTCGCCGTAGGCAAAAAGTGCGGAAGCTGAGATTTTCTCCTCCCCAGTTGTATTGCATTTTTTCCCAACTCATCATCGTCGTCGCAATCGGTTGCACGAAGCCACCCAGAGTCGGAAGTGGACTGACTTTCCGAAGAACGTTCCCATGTTTTACAAGTGTTATTTTTCCACTTTTTTCCTTTCACTTTATTTGTACTACGGGCAACGTGGTCGCATAGGAAAGGGAGCGGTCACGTGGCAGTACTCTTCCTCGCCGAATGATTTGCGCGGTTCAATTTTCCATGGCGGAGAATAAAAGTTAAATAAAAGTTGTTTTCCTTCGGGGGCACCAACGATGACGATGCGATGCTGTTGCATTTGATTTCTCTGTTTGAGATGGCATTGAGACTGGGGAACTGGGGCAAGGATCAGGCGGCGGTTTGATTTCGTTTAAGTATGATAAATGGCTCTCGTCGTGGGATGAAATTTCTCACTCAAAATAATAAATGGGTTTTTAAAATTGGAACTAGTAAGCTGGAGAAGATTCCATCAATGAACACCAAAAGTAGCGCAGAAGATTATTCATTTGGAACATCGTGGAAAGAACAAAGAAAGTATCAGAAAAATATATTAAGCTCGTTTAGTGGAATGTATTAAACCGTCTAAGACGAATTAAGTACTGTCCATTTAATTCCACCAGTTAATTTTCGTTATCTTTGCAGATACGTATTTCGACCACAACTGTGTCGTCTTCAGTGTCTTGTACTTGACTCGACTTGGCACTGAACACTGAACACTGAACACTAGACACTGAAGACGACCACACAGTTGTGGTCGAAATACGTATCTGCAAAGATAACGAAAATTAACTGGTGGAATTAAATGGACAGTACTTAATTCGTCTTAGACGGTTTAAAGAAAGTATCTTGATTGGTGGTTCGTAACATGAAACTTCAATTTCCTAGGTTTGGCAGGTTGCGATGAAATATTCCACAACAAAAGTATTGACGTCTTGAGGAGTTTTCTGATTGGTTCATAAACTGCAATTTTACAAAATGAGACCACCTGTGGCGAGAGCCTAGAATCAAAATTGATGAGTTCTGGATGAACTTTTACTTTTACTACAGTAAAAGCAACATCATTTCTACCAAACGACACGACAAAACTACTCTAATATGATGCCATGAAAATGTTTCTTCCCCCTGTAAAAAAAATCTCCGCGAAGCCACAGGAACTTCATCCTAATTCCTTCGAAAATTCATCCGAATTCCTTCGGGAATTCATCCGAATTCCTTCGGGAATTCATCCGAATTCCTTCGGGAATTCATCCGAATTCCTTCGGGAATTCATCCGAATTCCTTCGGGAATTCATCCGAATTCCTTCGGGAATTCATCCGAATTCCTTCGGGAATTCATCCGAATTCCTTCGGGAATTCATCCGAATTCCTTCGTGAATTCATCCGAATTCCTTCGAAATTCATCCGAATTCCTTCGAATTCATCCGAATTCCTTCGGGAATTCATCCGAATTCCTTCGGAATTCATCCGAATTCCTTCGAATTCATCCGAATTCCTTCGGAATTCATCCGAATTCCTTCGAATTCATCCGAATTCCTTCGGGAATTCATCCGAATTCCTTCGAATTCATCCGAATTCCTTCGGGAATTCATCCGAATTCCTTCGGGAATTCATCCGAATTCCTTCGAATTCATCCGAATTCCTTCGGAATTCATCCGAATTCCTTCGAATTCATCCGAATTCCTTCAGAATTCATCCGAATTCCTTCGGGAATTCATCCGAATTCCTTCGGGAATTCATCCGAATTCCTTCGGGAATTCTTCCGAATTCCTTCGGGATTTCTTCCGAATTCCTTCGGGAATTCTTCCGAATTCCATCGGGAATTCATCCGAATTCCTTCGGGAATTCATCCCAATTTCCTTCGGGAATTCATCCCAATTTCCTTCGGGAATTCATCCCAATTTCCTTCGGGAATTCATCCGAATTCCTTCGGGAATTCATCCGAATTCCTTCGGGAATTCAACCGAGTTCTTTCGGAAATTAATTAAAATCATTTTGGGAATTCATCCAAGTCCCTTCGGAAATTCATCTAAATTTCTTCAGAGTTGAGAAATGTTTTGGCAATACTATGAAAAGTAATATGTATTTATATATTGACCTCGGAATTGTATTTAAATAAGAAAAAAAAAAATTTGTAAATATGTATTTATATATTGGCCTTGTATTTATATTGGCCTCGGAAACCAGGTCTGTTTTTTTACATTTTTGCATCAGCTCTCGCGAAAAAATGGATGTTGAATAATATTTTTTTTGTGCTACACATAGGTTAATAGATGCCCCACATTATTTTTCCCTTATGTTGTGTGAGACCCTTTATGGAAGAACGCTAGAAACAGGCTTTAAACAAAATTCGAATAGGAACTTTGCAAGGCGAACTTATGGAATGTCCCCACCCTCCGCTCACAAGCGCAATAGGATCTTCGCATCCTGTTCATCGTGGGATGCTCAGCAGTGTTCTAACGTTGTCTTCAAATTGATTGCCAAACGGAACCCCCACGGGAATCTGTCATTTAATTTTCCCTGAAAAAATAATAATTTTCCAGAAATTTCCTCTGCGGGAAACCCACTCACCACATCTGAACAGCAAGAACAACAAAACGGGCGAAGGACCCCACCCGCACAAGCTACTCACCTTTTGCTAATCCGAGCATTGTGGATGCCACCGAGTAGCAGAGCAGGAAAAATGTTATTTTAATAATCCCCATGTTTGTCGGACGTCGTTGTCCCGGTCGATGCCACCGGCAGCAGCTTCGCTCTTCCCGCAGCTCGTCTCTCACCGAGGTCGTCGTCGTCGTTGTCCTACTCGTCGTCATCGTCCTTGCTGGTCGGCTGAGCTTTTTCGAAGTCTCTGACGACGACGCATTCAGCTCACGGGCTTCGTCAGGACGATGTTGATGATGATGCACTGCAGCAGCCACACCAAAAGGACGATTATTGAAGTTGAAACTACTTCCACATCCACTTCACTCTCTTCTCACTTTGCTCGAATTTTTTGCAACACGTTGCAACCAATGAATGAACAAAAAAACACCAGAAAACACTAACAAACAATGGATGCTCCTCGTCCCACACTCGCGCGCACTTGCACCAAGTGAGTGGATTTCTGCAGCACCCGTGCCTCAGTTCACGCCAGCTACGCTTTCCGAGTGAGAGTGTAGTTTTTATTTATTCACCACTTTGGCTACGTTTCATAATTTTGCCGAAAAAAATCTGCTTCTGCTGTTGGTCCCGAGCGCTTTTTTTGACTATTATTTTCAGAGTCGTTAAACCGAGCCAGCACCGGGAATCCCGGCTTAGCTGCCCCTCCAGAACTGCATAACAACTTTATTTTCTACTCGGTGAGATGATTTTTTTTTGTTGAACAGCGCAAAAAAGCCACAGGAATTTCTTGTCTATGCTACCGGAATAGTTTTCAGTTTCGTCAGGAAGCCTGGTTGCACCTTTCGCGAGTCTGATTTGGCACTATGCAGTCTTTCGAGCCACGACGCTGACGCAATATGCTTTCTGCAAATGAAAAAGACAAGAATGAAATATTAAAAATTTTGAAATGATTGTGGCATAACTATCATCAAACAAAGATCAATATTTTTTGTCTGTTACCCTCGAATCAAGCTATTGAAAAAATCCCTCCCACAGTAATCTTTCGTGAGAATAAAACATGTTCGTTCCCTCCGATGTGAATGGCTCAAAACAACAATCCAATTTACCTCATTGTAATAATTTACCTCAGAATCCTTACCAACCCGAGCACATCCACACGTTCGTCTCTCGCAAATCCGATTTACCTAAATGAGTTTCCAAAAATCGATTTACTTAATCCTGTTCCCGACGAACCTTCGTTCCCACGGAGGATTTTCTCTGGAGAAGTGTGGAAGCGACCACAAAAAAAATCGCTACCCAGAGCGTTTGCCTCAAGTCCCGGTTTGAGTTTCGGAGTAATATTCATCGGAAAGTTCATTCAGCAGATAAGATTTAATGATGGGATTGGATGATATCTTGTTGGAACTGTAATCACTTTCTTGGTAAATTTTTAGGTTTTTTGATTTTGGTAGTTTCTCTTGGTCGATAGGGTTTCAGTGGTTACAGTCTGTAGATCATCTTGCTTGGTTTATTCTCGGAATCATGTCTAAAATAAAAATCAGTGCCAATTGACTGGGCCCGAGTCGTGTTGGTTGGTTCCTACAAATCGAGTAAATTACACGACACTGAGCTCGGTGTTGAATTCTTCGTTTAATACTGGCATCGCAACATTGGCCCTACGCCGCATTGTCTTCATCATTCACAGTTTTTTGCACGATTTCAAACAATGCACATATAATATAATTCTTCTTTTGTAATCAAACTCAATTTATGATTACATTTACATAGAGCAGTTCTATAAACTGTATGATCGAACAGAATTCGAGTCCAGAACATCATAAAAAAGGCGCATGTCACTCTACCCGCACGATCTTACTGCACCTAACTACATTAGTTTCTGAAGGTTATTTGTTTGATACGACTAACGCGTTTTTTTATAATTCTGGACACAGAGTAGTAAATTAACTAAAAACAACCATATTTTGCGTTAAGAATTTTTGTAATACGAACATTTCGAACATATTCGCCATCGACCGATCTCTACTGAAGCAACCACTACCCGAACTCGGTTACTCGGTTACTCGGAAATCCACACCCCACGAAAGCACTACGAGTGTACGGCAATAATTCTCGAGGCAAAGAGGTTTCCTCGAGACAGTTAATCCGGCCAAAACCGTAGGCGAACGCTGCACATAGGAGTACGCAGTGTAAAAGCGTGGCCAAAACTATGTCAATCATTTGTTCTTCTGTAAATGCATGCAATATAAACGGCAAAGTGTATTTTTTTTGTTTTTATGCTATTTGCATTCATAACAGTGAAGTATGACCACTGGCGGCGTCAGTTATTGTTATTTGATAGTGCACCACTTAGTGCAAGAACGCTGTCTTAGAGAACTACAGCGTGCTTGCGACGAGTGGTGCCCACCTCTGGATCCGTCATTGAGTATGATCTTTTTTACGTTATTCTTCATTCTTTGGTTATTATTACTTACTAAATTTTGGTCCTCACTCTTGTTTGCAAGTGAAACATAATTTATGTGAGCATTGTCGCTCAAAACCAAGATAATTTTTTTTGACTAGCTTTTTTAGCAAACTTCACTTTAATAAAAAAAACAAATAAGTCACGATTGCGTGAGGATGCGTGAAATGTTTTATGTGGAGCTTATTAAGAAAACTCCAATCTTTCCAACGCTGACAATTATGTTGCTTGGACGGGTTTGGAACCTAATCAAAAGTTTTATTTTGTAAACCATATTATTGTAAAAAAGGTAGAAAAAAGCTAGCAAATAATATCATCTGAAAACGGTTTCAGATCAAATCATGCTTGAAAACGTTGTACATACCCACATCATTGATACCTTAAGGGGCAGCAGGGACTGTGTCCAAGGGCTTGACGATCCCTCCCCAGGCCTTCTGCGAGTTGTGGCGCCTGTCTAGGATGTGGTGGGGTTTGACAGTGGGCCCTGTTAAACCTCTATAAAAAGCTGCATGTATCCGCAAGTAGGCTCCGCCAAAGCGACCGTGTGCCGCTCAAAGCGCCCAAGCCCAAGTTCTGGTGTTAGATGGGACGCTAAACAGACCTGACACGACGGCCCTCCGGCGAGCCAGGAGGTTTGCGCAGGCCCAATAAGCCGCCTGGAAAACCAAACATTACGCACAATATAAGAGATAATGCGACTCGATATAATCGGCAAAGACCTAGGCGACGAATAAAGGATCACGATTGGAAGCTTGGAACATGGAACTGCAAGTCGCTAGGTTTCGCAGGTTGCGACAGGATGATCTACGATGAATTACATCCCCGCAACTTCGACGTCGTGGCGCTGCAGGAGATTTGCTGGACAGGACAGAAAGTGTGGAAAAGCGGGCATCGGGCGGCTACCTTCTATCAAAGCTGTGGCACCACCAACGAGCTGGGAACCGGCTTCATAGTGCTGGGTAAGATGCACCAACGCGTGATTGAGTGGCAGCCAATCAACGCAAGGATGTGCAAGCTGAGGATTAAAGGCCGTTTCTTCAACTATAGCATCAGAGACCCGACGACGAGAAAGAAGCGTTCTACGTACAGCTGGAGCAGACATACGATGGATGCCCACTGCGGGACGTCAAAATCGTCATCGGTGACATGAACGCGCAAGTAGGAAGGGAGGAAATGTATAGACCGGTCATCGGACCGGATAGTCTGCACACCGTATCGGGGGCAGCAGGGACCATGTCCAAGGGCTTGACGACCCCTCCCCAGCTGTCTGTGAGTCAGGGAGAACTGCCTAGGGCGTGGTGGGATTTAGCAGTGGGCTCTGCTAAAATCCCTCCCAAAAAACCACAAGTGCCCGTAATCAGACTCTATCAAAGCGACTGTGTGCCGCTTCAAAAGCACAAGCCCAGGGAGTGCTACTGGCACATCAGGGTTGATACCAGTAAGACCCTGATTATAGCAGCCCCACCAAGGTGGCCAATAGAACAGTTCAACCAGATGATCGACAGGCTATCGGCCGACCTAGTAGGTCGGAGCCCGTTCATTATAGCGGGAGACTTTAATGCTTGGGCGGTGGAATGGGGCAGCCGCTGCACCAATCAGAGGGGACAAGCGTTACTCGAGGCACTTGCAAAACTCGACGCAGTACTTGTCAATGACGGAGCCAGTAACACATTCGTAGGAATGGGGCCAAGTCATGGATAGATGTAACGTTTGTCAGCCCCAGTCTGGTCCTGGACCTGGACTGGAGGGTAGACGAGGGCTACACCCATAGTGATCACCTAGCAATTCGCTTCAAGATGGTGTGCAGCGTCCGAGGGCGGGTGATCCCTGTCAGGTCCGTGGGTGGAAGACCAATCACTTCGACAGCGAAGTTTTCACCGCGGCCCTGGGACTGGAGGCCAACACCGACAGTCTAAGCAGGGATGCGCTGATAGCTGTCCTATCACGCGCGTGCGACGCTACTATGCCGAGGAAAGCCCTGCCAAGAAATGGCAGACGCCCGGTATACTGGTGGAGTGCCGAAATTGCAGCCCTACGATCAGCCTGCCTCAAGGCTAGACGTAGGACGCAACGAGCCCTCACCGAGGAAGAAAAAGCGGTCCGCCGGGAAGTGTTTCAAGCTGCGAGACTGGCCCTAAACAAGGCCATCAAGAGCAGCAAGAGAGCGTGCTTCGACAACCTGTGCGAGGGTGCCAATGCGAATCCGTGGGGTGACGCCTATAGTATCGTGATGGCCAAGACCAAAGGAGGCTCTTCACCCCCCGGTCACCGGACCGGTTGGCGAGGATTATCGAAGTACTCTTCCCGTCCCGAGCCACAAGTCCCTGGCCTCCTCCTGTGCTGCAAGGCGCTGGGAGTGTGGCCGAAATGGTGGCTCCGGTGACGAACGAAGAGTTACTCGCAGTGGCTAACACCCTTGCGATGAACAAAGCTCCAGGCCCCGATGGAGTTCCAAACAGTGCACTCAAGGCAGCGATCATAGCGAACCCGAACATGTTCAGGCTAGCTATGCAGAGATGCCTGGATGAGTGTTGTTTCCCTGAGAGATGGAAAAGGCAGAAGTTGGTACTGCTGTCGAAGGCCGGGAAGCCTCCGGGTGACCCATCGGCGTACAGACCAATTTGCCTGATCGACACGACGGGTAAACTGCTCGAGAGGATCATCCTCAACAGGCTCACCCCGTACGCAGAGGGTACGGATGGCCTGTCGATCAATTCAGTCCTCAAGACTGCAGAGGTAGCGATCCAACGGAAAAGGCGAGGAATTCGATACTGCGTTGGTGACACTGGACGTGAAGAACGCATTCAATAGTGCAAGCTATGATGCCATCGCGCTCTCGTTACACCGGCTTTGCCTGCCGGTGGGACTGTACCGGATCTTGGAAAGCTACTTCCAGAACCGTGTGCTGCTATACGAGATTGATGCCGGTCAGAAAAGTGTTCCTATTACCGCAGGAGTCCCGCAAGAGTCAATCCTGGGCCCGGTACTATGGAACCTGATGTATCACGGGGTTCTGAAGCTAAAGTTCCCTCCTGGTGTGAAGATCGTCGGCTTTGCTGACGATGTAACCCTAGAGGTCTACGGGGATTCAATCCCCGAAGTAGAGCTAACCGCAGAACACGCGATCAGCACAGTGGCGGACTGGATGAGTGCGAGAGGCCTTGAGCTCGCTAAACATAAGACGGAGGTGGTTATCGTCAGCAACCGTAAGTCGGCACAACATGCAGTTGTTCACGTGGGAGACGTCGTGATCACTTCAAAGCAGAGTCTGAAGATTCTTGGGGTCATCATAGACGACAAGCTTACCTTCGGTAGCCATGTCGAATATGCGTGCAAGAAGGCTTCGACTGCTGTGGCGGCATTATCGAGGATGATGTCCAACAGCTCCAAGGTGTGCGCCAGTAGACGTAGGCTACTGGCAGGCGTTGCCGCATCTATTCTTAGGTACAGCGGCCCGTCCTGGGCAAAAGCACTGGGGGTAACCAGTTACCTGCAGAAACTGGAGAACACCTACCGCTTGATGTGTCTCAGGGTGATATCGGCCTACCGCACGGTATCGCGCGACGCATCCTGCGTGATAGCGAGTATGATGCCAGTCGGGCTGGTCATTCGGGAAGACGAGGAGTGTTTTGACCTACGTGGCACCAGAGGAGCCCGCGAGCGTACCAGGGTGACTTCGGTTGCCAAATGGCAGCGCGAGTGGGATAACTTCTCGAAAGGTAGGTGGACCCACCGGCTGATTCCTAACATATCAAGCTGGGCGCGGAGACCCCATGGGGAGGTTCACTTCCATCTGACACAATTCCTGTCAGACCATGGCTGTTTCCGACAGTACCACCACAGGTTTGGGCACGCGGAGGTCCCCGTCTGCCCTGACTGCCCAGGTGTTGACGAAACTGCAGAGCACATACTGTTCGTATGTCCTCGTTTCGACGTCGAAAGAAGAGCAATGCTAGACGTTTGCGGCCGGGACACAACTCCGGATAATCTTATCCAAAGGATGTGTCAAGCGGTGGAGAAGTGGAACGCAGTCTCGACTGCAACCACTCAGATTGCCTGCAGCTTGCAGAGAATCTGGCGCGCCGAGCAACAATCGACAAGCATGATCAACTTGTGATTGGTAAGTTAGAGCGAAAGTGCCGAACGCGAAGAAGTGTGTGAATGGTCTGCCCATGCAGAGGTATTGGCGCAGTGGGTGGCAACCGAGATCGTCACCTCGAAGCATGGCAGAAGGGTGAATGAATAGGTGTATGTATGGACTGCACACGCCGCGCTGGGAGTAGCGCAGGAATGTTGGTTCCTACGACTACTGATACCCCGCGGCGTGGCAGAGGAGTGTGGGTGAGCATCCAAGTCAGTCTCACATGGTACGAAAGGAATGAGTTGAGTCGAGTTGAGCTAGTCTCATATGGCATGAACGAGGTGAGTCAGACTCACATGGTATGTCAGAAGTGGGAACCTAAGCGAAACGTCCCACAAGGGATGCCAGAGGGAGTGTTAGGTCGAATGACTCGAGTAGTATGTGTCAGCGCGAACTGAATGAATGAAATAGGTGAGCAGTCTCACATGGTACGATAAAGGTGGGCATACAAATTAGACCGACATGGCATGAGAAGGGTGGGCACACAAGTTAGACCCACACGGCATGACAGAGGTGCAACAGAGTATGTAGGGTGTGTTTAAGGGCGCGATAGAGCGAGCACCCAAGTCAGTCTCGCATGGGACGGGTGCCTGTGTGAACGAGAATGAGCGAGTACGTTTAGTACTGCCATCCCCAGAAGTAGTACTGCGAGGTAGTTCCTGGGGGAAACGATGGTGGAGCCCAAGGGAGTTTAGTCGGTATTACCGGTATGGTCGAGTCCGACACTCCAGTACACTTCCGTGTGGTAGTTTGGCAACTACAATGCACGTGTACTGGGTTAGTGTGTAAATGCATTCTCCCTTGTAAAAAAAAAAAAAAAAAAACACCGTATCGAATGACAACGGCCAACGATGCATAAACTTCGCAGCCTCCCGCGGAATGGTAGTCCGAAGCACCTTCTTTCCCCGCAAAAATATCCACAAGGCCACATGGAGATCACCTAACCAAGAAACGGAAAACCAAATCAACCACGTTCTAATCGACGGTAAATTCTTCTCCGACATCACGAACGTCCGCATTTACCGCAGTGCGAATATTGAATCCGACCACTACCTCGTTGCAGTATGCCTGCGCTCAAAACTCTCGACGGTGTACAACACGCGTCGGAGTCGGACGCCGCGGCTTAACATTGGGCGGCTACAAGACGGTAGACTAGCCCAAGAATACGCGCAGCAGCTGGAAGTGGCACTCCCAACGGGAGAGCAGCTAGGCGCAGCGTCTCTTGAAGATGGCTGGAGAGATATTCGATCCGCCATTGGTAGCACCGCAACCGCTGCACTTGGCACGGTGCCCCGGATCAGAGAAACGACTGGTATGACGGCGAATGTGAGCAGTTAGTAGAAAAGAAGAATGCAACATGGGCGAGATTGCTGCAACACCGCACGAGGGCGAACGAGGCACGATATAAACAGGCGCGGAACAGACAAAACTTGATTTTCCGGAGGAAAAAGCGTCAGCAGGAAGATCGAGACCGTGAAGAGACGGAGCAACTGTACCGCGCTAATAACACACGAAAGTTCTATGAGAAGTTGAACCGTTCACGTAAGGGCCACGTGCCACAGCCTGATGTGTGTAAGGACTTCGAGTCGAGTCAAGTACGAGACACTGAAGACGGCCTTACTGTTGAGGTCGAAATACGTATCTGTCAAGATACAATTAAGTGGTGGAATTCAATGGGATTGTATAAACTCGTCTTATGACAAGTGAAGACATTCCACTAAAAGGCTCAAAATAATTTTCTTATCAAAATGGCATCCGTTATTAGTTGAATTCTAATAACGAACCTTTAGGCAAAGTTGTAGAAAAACCTTCGCACTAGAAGTCAACCATACAACATATTTTGAAATTCAGCTTCTGGAATGTGTTATTGACAAACTACTAAATGATCGAACGCAAATTACTGAATGATCGTTAACATCCTTGTTCAAGAGGATTGGAAGCCTACTTTCGAGAGGAGATACCTTAAATCATGCAAAAGTTCGAAGGGGTACCTCTCATGAAAAAGGTTGAGAAATGCTGCTCTAGTGTAATTAATCTTAGTTTGGTGTATGTCTATCAAGCCGGCGGGCAAATAACTGCATAGTTTTGACTTTGGAGAACTTTGGACAGGCCTTGCGGGTTCTTGCTGGGTCTAGCGTGTGAGGCGACTAGCTTTCAATGGTTTTGGATGATCTGTTCAATCAGTCGATAGACACTCGAGGGAACCGACTTCGAGGGTTCGGCTTCACCGGGGCTCGAATAGCTTTCCGATGTCGGGCACCGGACTCATTTTCAGGATGGACTTCACTGCCGTAAACAACCAGGAAGGCTGAATGGTCGAATTATTCAAACTTGACTTGGCGTCCGTTTCAGGCTAGGAATAATGGGTCCTAAACAATAAGAGCATTTCAAACAGGTTAGGGTATTGCTGGGCAATGGGATTGGCTTATGCCTAAACAATCTTTTAGAATACCTGATTTTGATATAGATTTTCCTCGCAGGAAATCCTCTTCCTCTACCATCTTTATTCGTGATATTACTCACAGAAAAGTTGAAGTTCCTGGAAGAATCATCGGCGGAATTTCCAGAGGATTCTACTTCTAATTCTTGATTGACATATTAAGAAAAAATATATGGTTTTATTGTATAATAAAGCCTTTCCGCCCTAAATGTTTGCCACTGAGATAATGTCCAAATCATATTTAGCCATTTTATCAATTGGGACGATAATGAAAACATGCTGAATGTATCACATAAAGCGGAGAGATTCAACTGTGTGAAATTGATCTTCTCAGTGGTTTGTGAAAATTAAAAACAAAAATCGCATTGGAAGATAGGTGTCCGAAGTTTAACGTAGCCGCCGCGGACTTGACTTCGTGTAAATTTCGAAATAATTCGTAGTGGTGATTAGAATGAATTTCTCGCCAAAAGTCAAACGAATTTGTCGAGGAAGTCAAAAAGAATCCTTCTTCTTCTTCTTCTTCTTCTTCTTCTTATTGGCATTTCATCCCCACACTGGGACAGAGCCGCCTTGCAGCTTAGTGTTCATTAAGCACTTCCACAGTTATTAACTGCGAGGTTTCTAAGCCAGGTTACCATTTTTGCATTCGTATATCTGGAGGCTATCATCGTGCTGATAGTTTTATGCCCAGGGAAGTCGAGACAATTTCCAATCCGAAAATTCCCTAGACCGGCACCGGGAATCGAACCCAGCCACCCTCAGCATGGTCTTGCTTTGTAGCCGCGCGTCTTACCGCACGGCTAAAGAGGGCCCCGTCGTCAATGGATGTTTGAACGAATTTACAATGGAGATTCAAACGAGCTCTCATTAATTTTGCATGGAAACTCGAACGACATTCACGAGGAAATTCCATCGATAGTTCAAAGGATAATTCAAATATCGACCCTCTACAACCCCAATTTTTGTTTCCGCTCTAAATCGCTATTTTGCTTTCTAAAATCGATTTAAACACGGTTGCAAATTTTTAATCCGCGGTTTTATCAATTTCACACTTTTATTTTTAAGAATTTTGTTTTTCATGTTTATTATCCAATCATTCATTTATTTTTTTGATCTATTAATCTTTTTTAGCTGACTTTTAGCATTTTTTTAATTTTCAGTGTTATTTTTTTTTCGTGTAACGAGTTAGATAGATATTTTAGAGTTTAACATGTGTCACTATAACCTTCCATCGAATAAAGTTAGTTGTAGAAAAATACAGTCGCCTCTCCACATCTCGATATTGAAGGGACCATCGAGATAGGGAGATATCGAGGAATGGAAGGAAAATTGAAATGGGTACTAGATCCAAAAAAGCTCGTTGCTATGAAAAACGACAACAAAACAAATGTCGTTTCCTGTTGTTGATGTGTTTGTTATTGTCCAAAGATGGTCTAGTAGCCCAAAACCTGACCATATCGACATAAGGAGAGTGAATCCTGAACAAAATATGATCAGAACCCATCGAGGTAGAGAGATATCGAGATAGGGAGGTTATCGAGATGTAGAAAGCTCAAATATATGTAGATTGAAGGGACTGAGGAAACCATCGACATAGGGAGAGATATCGAGATACAGAACATCGAGATGTGGAGAGTCGACTGTACTAAACTACAAATATTTCATTCTTCAAAGATATGCGAGCGAAAAAACGGAGATTGCTCAATTTTCAATATTTTTGTTTATAAATGTATGGAACTTTTAAAATTGCCCGCATTTAAACATGCATTGAAGTTTAAATTATTGATCAACATGAAAAACTTTTCGAAATCTGATCAATTGAAAATTAAAGACTTGGGCATTAGGGTTAATTGCTAAGATTTTCCGTGAAAAAGTCGAACGATTTATTTGTTTCGTCATGGCTGAAAATGCGTGGAGTGAGTACAATTGGACCTCTCAATAAGACTCGTCAAAGTCAATGCGAGCTGCAAAGACTCCGTGTTCCAAGTTCGAAGGTCTCATTCACTTAGCTATTCTTGCAAAAGTCTGGCTTTAAAGCCAAAGAGCCCGAAACGATTTTCTCTTGCAAGCCATGTGCCGTAAATATTAATTTCAACTTTTTTTCCACTGACAATTGCATGCTTCTCTATCTATCAGCACAATTTTTCAACTCTTCTCGTATCATACGACAACAACGACATCGATTTTGTTTGTTTCTCCATTTCGAACAAAAAGATTATCCCTCGTTGGGGGAAGTGGCATTCGAACAGCCAACAACCCAACCGTTCAGGGGTGAATTTTCCAGTCACAACTCGCACTATGAGGATTGCACAAATCCTCTAAATTGGTGTGAGGATGCGACAAAAAAATCGCCATATTCATCCACCTAATGTGCGTTTTTTGTCGGAAATACTTAATTGGCTAAATTATTTCTAATTGTTTATCGATTAGTTGAAAGTTCATTAAAAGTTTCAAATACCTGTTGGCTTTTTTTAAATTTCTGTTTAAAATTCATTATAAGATCATCATCATGTTCTGCGATCGAAATCGATAATTTTGGATAGTCTCTTGATACAAATTTGAATAATTGAACCTCCAAGAAATATAGTTGATAATTATATTATGTCTTTTTTATGCTTACCGGAGACCCCATTGCAAAGAAGATATAGTTTCAATGCACCCTGTTTCGTTAATTACTAAGTCTCCCTTACGATTACAACGGTGCTTTTTAAATGTTGAGCAATATATTACGTTTATTCTTATAAACAATTGAAAAAAAATCATTCGATTATCCGAAGCGATAATAAAGCCATTCGGAGCGAACAACAGGGACAAAAATCAGCTCAACGACAACAATGACCAGACAGCGGAGCATCACCCATCTGGTGTCGGAGTTGGACAGGCATTAAATATACATGACCTCCAGGCCAGTGAGTGTTTTTCAGCAGGACATGTTAGCAGCACACACACACACATGCATTGACACTTTCGCGGGAATTGTTTTTACTTTTTACTGATTTTTTGTTTGTTTGCTGGACAGTTTGCACGAGTTTCCTGTAGCGGGTAGAATCGACCAGATTGAACCAGAAGCATGCAATTTTCCGCCATCTGCTCGGCCTAACTTCCATCCTGCGAGTGAGAAGTCTTCTGTAGCATTACTTCGAATGTCAATACATGGAACGTCATTATCCCGAAGTCAAGAAATATTATATTGGCGAATCACGTCACATATAAATAAGGATTGTTTCAAAATAATAAAAATAGCATATCGAAAAGAAGGGAAAAAGTTCTTATGAAAGAAAAAGAGAGAAGATGAATAAGATTGTAAAACGTGGAAAAATAATAGGCAATAAGTATTCGGGAAAACAGCATTCGAAGTCATGTAACCGCAGTACGGTTGATACCGTTGTTTGCTCCCCGTGTCCACGTGCGATATCACAACGAGAAACATGAACCACTCGGACGGGGAGTTGTCTACCGCCACGACGCGCCACCACCAACATTGCCGCGGGGTTATTGTGCGAGATTGCATCGCCGCGCGGTGAAGGGCGAGATCAAACGGAGCAGGAGACCATCATCATCATCCCACGCTCGCACGTCCATTTGAGGGATTTTCCTGTCTGCCACCAGATGCTTCGATGGACGACCGGGATGAAAATGCAATAATAATAAACAGATAACGCGAGATTTGTGGAAGCAGGCCCATACAATGAGTTTAATCCGATGACGATGGCGAACGGAAGGGTTTAGTGTATTTTGGGTGAATGCTTGTGAGGTTTTGCGTTCGGTTAGGGGATTTTGGACTTTTTCGAAAGTGCTTGACAACCTTATTAATGTGTTGATAGAATGATTTTGTTTTGCATGTGAATTATGTCTGTAGTGCTACAACACTCTCATTTGATTATTGTTTCAGGATTAGCTAAAAAATCCTTCCCCTCGGATATGTTACCTTGCCGCGGTGGGTCGGCTTACGCCATTAGCACTGATATGGCAACCAAAGACATATCCTGTCGTGGTGGTATCACGTGTTGACTATTTTTGTTCGGTGCCGCGTTACATATCTGGCATTGACGCACCAATTTATGGCATATGCATGTGATCCAACAGACATCATGTTTTGGAGCCTTTAATGGTAGTGCAGTCACGCAGAGGCCTTTTCCATCAGTGATAATGATGTGAGTTCTCTTCTTTTCGGCAATACTTTTCTGTTGCGTTCCCTGTTACGATGAGTCGTAGCCACGCTTATACTTAGCTAGCTAGGCATTTATTGAAAAACAAAGTATTCAAGACATTCGTAGGGAATCGACTGCTGGATTCACTGAGTATAAGTTTTTTCAAAACTAGGAACGTGGTGCCAGTTTTATTTTGTTATGCCTCACTTCGAAGAGCAATAATAAAAAATACCACACATTATAATGATGGTATATGAACAATCTTATGACGGCTTCATTCTCGATAATTTTTACTAATAGTAGGGAATAGGCGTGATGAAGCTTTACTTTGCCACCGAAAAGTGAATCCTATAGCTGACTCATAGCTGATCATTAGTACATTATAGATATTGACAGTTTAGAGACTTAGAACATAATAATAGTCTTAGACTACCTGAATAGACCAAATGCACGAACAGTTTCCACTTTTTACAAGACATAACTTACATTGTGTTTGATAGTATTGCAACAGAACAAAAACCATGAAGAACCAATAACTTAGGTAAACTAAGTAATTCGAGGAACCCATACCTTCTGACCATAAAGACAAAAATGACATCGTACACATCAATCTATATAATTAAGAATGAGATAATGGGAGAGAATATCTATTAAAGTTGTAAATAAAATGTCTTTTGAGCCAGTTCAACAGTGTCTTAATGGACGACATGATCCTTGTACGGCTGGAAAACTGCTTCAAAAGCTATTGAACACTTTCTTATATTTGATAAAAAAAAACTTCCGTCTCAGTTTCTACGATGAAGCATTGGGCAGCATGTTCCATGTGAGTCGGATAAACTGCTTCGGTTGATTTTGAACGCGTACAATGACAATAGACGTCTAAATAGCATAAAAACTGGCTAAATAATGTGACTCTGACAAGAAAATGACAAAAATGACTTTAAACGATTACGATGTTAGTTAGCATGAGACCTCTCTGACTAACTATGAACGTAATTCCCTCTGATTTAGTTGCAACAGCGTCTTCTTGGACGACATGTTCCGTGTACGGCTGGCAAACTGCTTCGAACGGAATTATGCAACGGTATCATCAAAGGCCTGGTGCAGAGGTTTCTACTCTATTCAGAGTCCCGCCAGTAAACCTTCACAAAAAAAAGGATTAGCTAAAAAATCAATCTTTGTGGACTTCGCTTTTATTGGAAATGAAAGCGAAGGGTACCGAAGGGTATAGGCGTGTGCCGTGATTCGCCATTTAAATTTTCCTTCCATTCTTCGATCTCTCCTTATCTCGATGGTCCCTTCAATATCGAGATGTGGAGAGGCGACTGTATTTTGAAAATATTGAAAAAGTTATCTATCGAATATTTTCTTGCCCGCCAACAAGTGTGAATATTAAAAAATTACCCGTGGCTTAAAAAGGTTGGACAGGCCTGTCCTAAGAAGAAGTATTTTGTGCAAACTTTTCGTCCCATATCTACACAACAAGGCAGTTGCTTTATTGGGTCACGTCGCGTGTCTTCGGGCAGTGCTGTTCCCATGGGCGTAGCCAAGGGGGGGGGGGGGAGGTGGCAGGGTGGCCGTCGCCCCCCACTAAATTGTGGAAAGATTGAACGGGTACTGAAATGAATTCCCTCAAACATGTGCACTTTACGATCCAATCATATACAGAAATAGGTGGTTGAAATTCAAAAAATTCCCAAAACTTATTAGGGCATCCAGGATCCATAATATATGAAAGTTCAAAACAACTCGAAACATTTCGGGCTCAAAATTCTCCTTGAAATCCTTCTAGAAGCTCCCCTGGGAACTTCTAAATTCCTTCGGAAAGTTATCCACAAATTCCTCTGAAAATCGTTCGAAAATCCTTCTCATGTAATTGTAATTCCACTATTTTTTTTTTAGGAAATTCACGAGGAAATTCCTTGAAGATATCTCTTCTTCTCTCCAAGATTTACTTCTAGATATTTCTTCGGCTATTCTCTCTTCAGGAAGAATCCGGCATTTCCTTCCAGCCACCAGCCAATAGCTCCCGCAACAATACATACGGAATTTCTTCCCAAAATTCCACCAGAAGTTTCTTTAAAAATTTCTGACGGAAATCCTCAGATTTAGCTCCATAATTTTACTTGTAAATCTATAAGAAATTCCTTCGGAAATTCTTCTAGGAACTTCTCCGGGCATTCTTCTCGGAACTCTTCCTTTAATTCCTACGGGATTAGGGTTTCTTACCCCATTCCCAGCCTAACATGCGTACGACTGCATTATTTAATTGATATTTATGACAGGAAGCAGCTTTTCCTGAATTTTGTGGGCTGTATAATACTGCATTGGGGTTCACTTCTAAAAAATAGCTATTCGTGCTAAATATCGTTCAAAAAAGCTTTTATTTGATTTAAATCAACGAGGTGCAGCACTCATTTCAGTCATAGCGATTCCCATTCCGGCATACAAAAAAAACTAATTCCCGGCCTAAGCAAAATTTCACTCAATCTCTCAACATTTTACTCTCATTCTCTCTCGGGACGGTAGAAAATGCGATGTAAACAAAAATATGCACGTTCCACGACAACAAGATGCCAGATGGTATTATTCATAATCATTTTTATTTAGTTGAGAAGATATATTTACTCATCCAAATTTCTTCCAAATACTTAAAAACAATATTTTTTTCACCTTTTAAAATCGAGAGAATTATAAATAACATGATAGCGTCAACGTATTAGACAATTTTCCGATTAACGATGAAGGATTATTTTCATAATCCTGGCCTTTTGGCAGCACGGTGCTGCTAGAAGTTCTTGGGCCGAGGTGAATTTTTGTTCGGTTTGAGAATACATTTTAAAATGTATTCTAATATGTTTAAATAAGTTCTAGTGAAACTAACAAATAAGAATAATTGAAGTGCGTGTGTTTAAAATTATGGTGTGGTGATTAACAGCTTCAAGCAATGGTTGTATCGAGCTCTGTGACGATTTTCAGGTAGGTGTTTATTCGATGATACCGTTTTGTAAAAGTGGAAAGAATCACTCCGGCTCAGTGGTGTGGCATCGGAGAGCGAAATTTTTAATACTACATTTTTATTTTCTACAATTGGATCAATTAGGAGTAAAACAAGTGATAGAAAAATATTGAGTATTTATTGTGAAAAATAAATGGGAGACTTTTTGAAAATTATCAACCATAAACCTACGACTTCCAAACAGTATAAATCATTAGTTTTCTGTGCAGTGAGCCGGGAACCGGGTCCATAGGCCCAAGTAGTGATTTACCCTACTTCCAGGAAATTTTTCTGGGAATACCTTCAAACATTCAATAGCGAAATCATGTAGCATTCCAATCTGGAATTCTTTTGGCAATTACTTCAGAATATCCTTCAAGAAATCCTCTAGAAATATCTTCATGAATTTCTCCTGGAATTCGTCCAAGTATTCAAAAATTATTCCCCAGAAATTCTTACAGGTATTTATTCGGGAGTTCCTTTAGGTACTTCTCCAGGAATTCCTTCAGGAATTTCTCCGGGAGATTTTCCACGGAAGTGTACTGGAATTCCTTCCGGACTTCAATCGGAATTTACTCGGATATCTGCCAAGAGTTCTTCCAGAAATTTCTTCGGAACAATCCGCAGGGATTTTCTTCAGCAATTAATCTGGGAATTTCTGCATTAATTCCTCCTGGTATTTTTCTAGGAATTCCTTCAGATATTTTTTCGGAAATTCCTTTAGGAACTTCTCTAAGAATTATTTCAGGACTTCCATGTGGGAATTCCTCCGGAAGCGCTTATGGGAGTTCCACCGGGAGTTCTTCCAGGAGTTTTTCCAAGAAATTCTCCGGTAACACCTCCAGGAACTTTGCAGGGAATTCCTGGACGATATTTGACAGGAATTGCACGGGAAATGGGATTCTGGAAGTTCCTTCAGAAATATTTTTTCTCTTCCTCTAGGGTATTCCACCGGATGTTCCTCTGAAGTTCCACCAGTAGTTCCTTCGGGAATTCAATCAGGCTTTCTTCCAGGAATTCTTTTAGCAATTCTTTAGGCATTTATCTACAAATTCCTCTAGAAATTCCTCGGAGAATTTCTCTGGGAGTTCTTACGGGAATTCCTCCGGGAGGTTCTTTTAAGAATTCTTCCAGGAGTTCCTCCTGGAATTCTTACGGAAGTTCCTTTGGGAGTTTATCCTAGAATTCTCACGAGAGTTCCTCCAGGATTTCCTACGGAAATTCTTCCTGTTGTTCGTCAAGAAATTCCTCCAAAAGTTCCACCGGCAGTTCCTCCGAGAATTCCTCTGAGAATTTCTCCGGAAATTCCTATAGATAATCCCCCGGGAGTTCCTCCGGAAATTACTCTGGGAGTTTTTTTTTCAGAGAAACACCCGGAGAAACTGCAGGTGAAACTCCCGGAGGGATTCTCGTAGAAACTGCTGGTGGATCTCCCGGAGGAATTCCCGAAGGAACTGCCGGAGGAGCTCCCGTAGGATCTCCTGTAAGAACTCCCGGAGGAATTTCAGGAGGAACTCTTAGAAGAATTCCTAGAGGACCTCCCGGATGAGCTCCCAGAGAAACTATCGGAAGAACTTCGGGAGGAATTTCCAGCTTAATTTCTGAAGAAAGCCTAAATGATTTCCTGAAAAAAGCCTGAATAATTTCCTGGAATAGCTTCTGGTGGAACTCCCGAAGGAATTTCCGGAGAAACTCCCGGATGAATTGCTGGTGGAATTCCCGGAGGAACTCTCGAAGGAATTTTCTGGAAGAATTTCTGAAGAAACTTCCGGGAGAAGCATTCTCGGAAACAAGAGAATTCATCTTATAGACAAATCTCGTCTAGCTGAAACCTTTATTGGGGTTTGTAGCAGGACCATCATCATCATCAGAGGACCTCCTGGAGAATTCCCTGAGGAGCTCGCAGAGAAATTCTCGGAGGAGCTTCTGGTGGAAAATCTATATAAATTCCTGAAGAAGCCTAAATAAATTCCAATTCTGCCGAAATTCCCGGAAGAATTTTCAGAGGAATTGCCGATAGAACTACCGGAATAATTCTCGAAGGAAATCCTAGAGAAATTCTTTGTGGAAATGCTGGAGGAACTCCTGGAAGAATTCCAGGAGGAATTTTCGGAGAAACTCCTGCAGGATCTCCCAGTGGAAATCTTGAAGTTTCCACCGGAGTTCTTTCAGGATTTCATTGCGAACTAATCTAGGAATTCCCCCGAAAATTCCATTGTTCATTTCATTTTCGGTATAATTTCTGTATAAATTTCCGGTGGAATTCCTGGAGAAATTCTTTGAAATTTTTACAAGAAATTATTCGAAACAATTCACGGAAAATTTGATGGAATTTACACAAGAAATTCGAAGATTTTTCGTGAATTTTGCGGAATTTCCACGGAATATTCTTATTCTTAAAAGTTATGAGAAACAGCACGAAATTATTTGAATTATTGCAGGGAATTCTGCAGAACTTATAAAGAAGTTCGTGAAGATTTTCTTGGAGTAAATAATGGTGGAGCCCTCAGGGGCCCTCCTTAGCCGTGCGGTAAGACGCGCGGCTACAAAGCAAGACCATGCTGAGGGTGGCTGGGTTCGATTCCCGGTGCCGGTCTAGGCAATTTTCGGATTGGAAATTGTCTCGACTTCCCTGGACATAAAAGTATCATCGTGCTAGCCTCATGATATACGAATGCAAAAATGGTAACCTGGCTTAGAAACCTCGCAGTTAATAACTGTGGAAGTGCTTAATGAACACTAAGCTGCGAGGCGGCTCTGTCCCAGTGTGGGGATGTAATGCCAATAAGAAGAAGAAATAATGGTGGAATTTTCGGCAAAATTTATGGTGAAATTCCTGAAAACACTGCCGAAGAAGTTGCTGGAGGCATTCCTTAAGAATCCCTGATAGAATTTTGGATAGAATGCCAAGAGCAATTGTCGAAGGAATTCCTGGATAAAGCTTGCATATTGATTTTTCTGCCTATTTTATAATAAATATTATTTTATATTGTTTAGAAATTCAGATGTATGGTTCTAGTTTTCTCAAACTTATGGAAATCAGAAATCAGGATTTTTATAATAATTGTTATAGCCGATTTAATATTCTTTCTGAATACTAAGTTCGTTAATATTTTTCTCACTTTATTTAAAAATATCTGATGAGCAATAAATCACGCATTTTTAAATCCATTATTGTTTTAATCATTATTGTTTAGATTTGGTTTGGATTTGGTTTCATGTGTTAATATTCATGTGTTTTTATATAACTACTATAAAACTACGATTTGGAAGACCAAAAAAGTTGCCCCCCCCCCTTCTCGAAATCCCGGCTACGCCCCTGGCTGTTCCCACTCGATAATTATTTTGAACAGATTTGAACAGAATATTCCATTCCAGATTGGGATACGTTCACAACTTAAAAAGTGATTTTCGGGGTTCTCGACCCCCTCCCCTCATATAACTTTTTTCCATGCAAGTTATTTTTATCGACACAGAAAATGGCGGACTTGGGAATCTCAGTAGCCGCTAAGTTGTAAAGGCCGACGGAGGCCCTTCGTAGCTTAGTTGATTACCAGTCTAACGTACTGAGGACGGTGAATTCGAGTCCCATCGAAGGAAAGTGGATGGAAGCTCTTTTAGTCGGTATTCAATTAAACATCTTTCCTCATTCTAGTGTCCACAAGGACTTGATTAGGATCACTATAATACACCTAGAGCTAAAGAGGAAATAAAATTAGAAACCAACAAACACGTGTTTGGAGTGAGTGTTTGTGCTGCCGCTCGGCGTTGCACTTCCACAGTTATAATTTTGTGGGAGACGGAAACACCGTCGATAATGGTTTGGTCAGAAACCTCTTTCCTTTGTCCAAATTATTTTTCTTACATCTTAAATAAAATTATCATCAATAGGGGGAAAATGCCCCAAAACGCACCCTCCCCCCGGGGCAAAACGCATTTTGAGTATTCCCTCATATTTACCGTATTTTGCATGCCCGTTATAAAACAAGATAAAAAATTATGTAGGTTAGGCAAAAAAGTGTCAAAATGAAATAAAGGAATGCTGGAAAACCCGGAATTTTCCACATTTTGATGCTTCATCTAACATTTCAGCGAAGCAAAACGCCATATGGTGACTAAACAACAATGTACCACGCGTCTCCACGCACTGGCCATTCCAGAATGCTGATTCGCAGACGCGTGGTGTGTTGTTTCCAAGGAGCTACCAGCTAGAAGGCGTTTTTCCTAAAGAGTTTTCCAGCAACGAAATACCTATCATCACTTTTTTTGAATTGTGAATATTATCAATATAATTGAGATTTTCTACAATTTTTAAATGGCATCAGCTAGCAATATTGTTACTTTGTTGCATGAGGTAAAAATACTCATGAAAATCGTTACAGCTAAGACATTAAGGCCGTATTAGTTTAGCTTGGGCATATTGTCCCTCCTTCCCGTGAAATGCTTTGTTCCACGATTAAGTAGAAGTGTAGGGGAGAACGGTCCAAAATGTATTCCTGGGGCAAAATGGCCTCACTCATAAAATCACTCATATAATTTGTTGTAATACATTTATGAACGAATATTACCCTCACAATTCAAAATTAGTTATCCATCAATGAGCTCCATTGGAAAAAAAAATTAGCAAAATCCCTTCATATTCACTGAAATTTAACGATTTGCTATTCTTCCACTACATGCGTAAGATTGTAGTTCAATCCATTAAAAAAAAACAGCCCGTTCACCATCATTTTACATGCCATTGAATCATTTTCGGACCAGACCACCATTCGGCCGTTTTGCTCCAGGCCTATTTTTAAAACATTTTTAAATGAGTTAGAAAATCATGAATAAGAGATCATTTGTTTTGAAAAAGAGATTATTGTGAAATGTAGCTGGGTTTGTAAATTTTGCACCTATACATTGAAATGGTTGGGTATTCTTGTTTATATGGGCGAAAACATCGAAAAATATTAAGGGGTGCAAAGATTAAATAAAGCAGAGAACCAAACAAAGTAAGTGTACTAATTAAAGGCCCAAACGCGATATCAGCGGAACGGCGACGGAAACGGCAAAATTTGACAGAAAATATATGGACAACTGTCAAATTCCGCTGCATTGCGTAAGGGGCTTAAGCCTCCGCTCCGCTCGCTCCGATGCGATGTGACGAAAATCGTGGAGGTTGTTTTGAGTGTGAGTGAGAGTGAACGATAAATTTGCTCTTGTTTTGCGACGCACAAACTGGTGTTTGACGATGCTCATTGTTGTGAGTTTTGATGCTAATACAGTCCCTTCCCGATTTTGGCAATACCACCGGATTTTAATGTTGCCCAAATGGGGATGTTGCCAAAAACGGAAAAAGAAATTTATACGAAATTTCATTTTTTATTTTTGTTTGCATGATTGAAGCTTAATACTTAGAATATGTACTACAAAGTATGTGGAGTGTGTGATGCCCGTGCATCATAATTGGCATTTTTGTGATATTATTCATATCTCGGAGATTGTAGTTCAAACAAAATTGAAACAAACTTCAGATTGCTTATCAAACGATAATGTAACTAATTAGCCAATTTCATAATACAAATTTAATAATAAATAATATTCTAAATTAACAATAGCGTCGACCACGTCCTTACAAAAATTGTAGTGATAAAAAACGTTTCTATTGTAGTTCATTGAAGTGGTGACTTCAACCTGACATTTCATATAAATTTTAGTCCACAAAAATGCTTGTTTTTATCATAATTCATTATGTATCAAATAGCGATCCGACGAATACAAGATGACTGTTGATCCCGCCACGTCCAGTGATCCGACGAGCCCCATCGTGCCCACTCCTGTGAACGCGATCGTCTAAACGTATCCACACCCAAACCGCAGAAAGAGGATTGTCTGCCACACGAAAGGTCAGAAGACGAGTCTGCGGTCAGCGCATTGTATTTCATCGTAAACAAGATAGCCTTTGTGGACAAACTGAACTACGTCCAAGGAATTATTTTCTAAACTTAAGCCAAAATATCTCACAAAAAATCTAGTTAATTGCTATCCCAAAATCAGGTAAAAGCTAATTAAACTCGCAAACTATCATTGTAGTTAGTAAAATTAATGCTGGGATCTGTTGATCTATATATATTTTACAGTGAATTCTAACGCTTATTCGGGATTAGAAAACACAGCTAACTTGCATTCCCAGGCTGTTCTTAACATAAGGTGAGGACATTCAATTTCCTATCATCCAGTATACTAAAACGACCATAATTAATTAGCTGGTGAATAGTTAAGCCCGTGGGACAAAATTTGAATCCATCCATCTATCAGAGTTGAAAGACCAGCGGTGAGATCCTTTTACGATTTACATCTTAAGTTCGATAAAAGAAAACCCCTTCAATATCAGTAGGTAACTAATAACGAGAAATCTCTCGACACGAATTGTTAAAACGATTGCGAATTCGAATCACCAAAATTGAGTTGTAGTATATTTGTGCTAAATTGAATCACCATTAACCTTATTTATAATTCCGCAGGAATTTTGTAACTCCCTTTTATTGGAATAAAGTTAACGAAATCTACTGGTTCGTTTATCGCTCAACAATGACTAAATGTGCTATAAATTCGAATTCTTGTATAATGGATTTTGATGGAGGAACTCTCTTGTCGTTCGTGTGATTAAGAGTAAAGTTCTGTGCACAAATTTCGCTGACATTATGGAAAAAAATTAACGCAAGGCATAAGACGTTCCATTGTTTTAGAAAATGGTAACGAAAACCTGCATTCTACACTCCACTAACTAAAACCAAATCCCTTTGCACTAGTCGGTCTCCTAGCACTCAACCCAGGAGTGCACCTCCTTTTCTGAGTGATAGTGTGGCCAAGAAGCTGGAAGCTGGAAGATCATTTGCGGCATGCCACCTCTGACATTCGACAGCAGTCAACCTGAAATGTGAAAGGACAAATTGGTGCTCGCTGCAGGTCATCGCACTCCAGTTCTTTGAAAAGATGGAAGAATCCTACATCAGACTGAAGAGGGAAGCAAAGCAGATCGGACTAGTCATCAACACAAGGGGTGACCAACTCTAAACTTTTGTTAGTATCCAGAAATACTAACAAATACTAGCAAAAAACTACGTCGTATCAATGTAAGTTGATCGAAGAAGCCTGATTAAAACACAACGCCACCCAGTCAATACAGTCCACCCCGTTTTGGGCAGCACATGATTTCCGTCTCTTTCAAATTCTTTAAAAGCATTGTGCAACTGTTTCTATTACTAATATTTTCTGAACAATCTTTGGGGTTTCCGTTTTGGTTTCATGGCATAAGAAATGTAAAATGCGGTTTGAAAGTTTTCTAGAATTTGTAGGAGTTAGAAATCAAATGTTTCCAAAACAGGGAAGCACTGTGTTTCAACAACTAACTGACAAACGCCATAACAACTGAACTAGCCTTTGTTTGAGGAAAATCATGGATACTAGAAATACCGTCAACTGGGGGGAAGATGATCATTTTTAAGACAAAACATGCAATAACAATGTTTGTTTACATTTTAAATCGAAACAAATATTTTCAAAACATGTACTGCTATACGTTGCAATAATGTTGATTATGTTTTTAATGTTTTCTGAAATGCGTTCGCATTTATTAAAATAAATTAAATTATCACACATTTTTTGAGTAACCTGGTTTGGGGTTAAGTTGATCAAGACAGCTCTACTAAAATCATTATGACCTAGTAGTCAAAATACACTAGGTTATTTGTATGAATGTTGCATTTACTACGTAAAGAAGTCTACGAAGTCAATATTTGAAACAAAAATAGCGTCATTTATGACTATCTCTCTCTTTCTCCAAAAAATACATTTTCATGATTATAATCGAAAACTCAGATTTCTACCTAGGGGTAACATTACTTGAACGGAGAATATTGTTGACTACCGTTTCATAATTTTTTTGGCACTTTTGACTGACACATCAAATATCACTTGTCCTAAGACGAGTTTATACCATCCCATTGAATTCCACCACTTAATTGTATCTTGACAGATACGTATTTCGACCTCAACAGTAAGGCCGTCTTCAGTGTCTCGTACTTGACTCGACTTGAAGAAAATGATCGCAGCTTACACTATTTATACTATGCGTAGGTATAATAATTTATCTAGGTACTTATCTAGTTTCATTTCGTACGGTGCTTACTTCTACTCGCTTGTTGCGCTTAATGCTTAGGTATAAACTTGAAGAGCCAGGAGCTACCATTTCCTTGATCTTTATTCAACAAACGCGTTTGTACCTGTCGGTAGATTTCCAAGCTCTCAGCAACATCAAGTTTCCACGGAGAAGAGACATTTCTTAAAATTTTAATGTTTGATGTCGTAATTGAATGATTTTCTTGATATACATGTTCAGCTACCTTAGACCTAAACTCATAATTCAATCCCTTATCAGTTTCCCTCTTAGCCTTACTTACTTCTGCAATATGTTCTTTGAACCTTACATCTAACGATCTTTTGTTTGACCTACATATACTTTATCACACTGTGAACAATTAATTTGATAAACCCCGGCCTTATTTAACATTTCTACTCTATCCTTTGTAGAGCCCAAAAGTGTCTTCAGTTGATTGCTTCTGCTGGAGAATACTAAATCGATGCCGAATTTCCTCAGTCGGTGGCGTAGCGGGGTGGTGATGTGTCGGTCACAGGGGGACCGATACTCTCTTCAGCGGTTCATCGATCAGTGTCAGTGTTGTCAGTTCGTTTTTCCGTAGGTTCCTCTGCTTCTTGTTGATGATTGCTTGTATTGTTCTTTCCTTGTATCCGTTGATCCTCGCTGTTTCCAAGATGTGTTGTAGCTCCTTCGTTTTCCCTTCTTCGCTCAGGGGAATCGTCTGCATCCTGTGGATCATGTGATGAAAAGCTGCCATTTTATGCTGATACGAATGATTTGATGTGTATGGGATGACTCTCATGGTGTTGGTGGGCTTCCTGTAGATTTCGAAGTCTAATGTTGCATTTGTTCCCTTGATAACCAGTAGATCCAAGAAAGGTAATTTACCTTCCTTTTCCTCCTCGTGGGTGAATTTGATGTCTTTATGCACGTTGTTTATCGCTTCCAAAATCCTGGGTAGATCTTTCCGGTTGATGATGCTGAAAATGTCGTCCACGTATCTCCACCATTTCTCGGGTAGTACTCCTTGTTCCTCTAGGTTGTCCTCCAAATTCGCCATGAATAATTCGCACAAAAACGGTGATAACGGGGTTTCCCTAGGGGCACCCTTCGTTTGTTTGTAGAAGCTTCCACGGAATGTAAAGTAGTTCTCATTCATGCATAATCTTGCAAGCTTGAGATACATTTTTACCTTTCCTCGCCATGCTGTATCCGTCTGTTGTCCTAGTAGCCAATCCTCCAAAAGGTTCAGAGCATCCTTCACTGGAACGCTTGGGAACAATGCCGCTACGTCGAATGATACCATGATGTCCTCTTCTCCGATGTTTCCTGATTCCAATATCCTCTTGGTGAACTCCTGTGTGTTTACAACTGATCTGCTGGGGAACGGCTTCGGCATACTCTGGAACTCCTTGACTAACCACTTGGCCAAGTTTTGTGTAGGGGATCCCACTGATGAAACTATTTCTCGCATCTCTGTACCTGGCTTATGTATCTTTGGTAGTCCTTTGATCCTTGGTAACACAGGGTTCGTCATTTTAACCCGGGCTTCTCCGATGATCGTCTTGCATTCCTTTATCGTTTTATTCGTAAGACGGATTAGTCCGGAAGTGGGTCCACTCTCAAATGCCTGTATGGTCCTCCGTTGATTTTTGTCGTCATCTGTTCATCGTAGTCTTCTTTGTCCATTATCACCACTGTGTTTCCTTTGTCCGCTTTCATGTAGTAAACTCCTTCAACTCCTTTAAAATCCTCTTCTCGTCTTTTGTTCGATGTCCCATGCTGTCCTGCTTTGATGGCGTCTGCTACGATGTTTCTCATACTATTTCCCGTTGATCAACATTTCGTGAAATCGCTGTCTCAGTATCCACGATTATCTGCTCTAGGTCCGCTTTCTGGGTTGTCGCATACCCTAACCCCTTGTTGAGATGTGCTAATTGTTCCTCCGTAAACTGCTGTGTCGAACGGTTAACAACGAATCCCTCGATCATTTGTACTGTGGGGTTAGTCGTTCTACCTTCCGTCGTTGATTTCCCTCGTAGAATGGTCAATTTCTTCTTGTGCAGTCTCCTCTTCCTGTCCGCTTCACACTCTTCGGCCCGCTGTACCTTCTTTAGGAATATGTCAGAAAGAGTCTTGGTTCTCCTTTGCCAGCTTGAGGTGCAGGTTGTAGCACTTCAAGTTCAACCTCTCTAGCTTGGCATAGTGTCCCTTGATTGACAACTTCAATAAATCCGATTCCGCCCTCTTACTAATAGATTTTGGGGTGAGCTCCCATCTTAATTCTATGGCTGACAGGAGTCAGCCTCTCCTTTTGGCACTTCTTAAGGAAGGCCACGTCCTTAAGAATACCTGCGATCCTCCTCTTCAAATCTATAAAAGTACTACGCTCGTTCCGCTTGGATGCCATTTTGATAAGAAAATTATTTTGAGCTTTTTAGTGGAATGTCTTCACTTGTCCTAAGACGAGTTTATACCATCCCATTGAAATCAACGACGGAAGGTAGAACGACTAACCCCACAGTACAAATGATCGAGGGATTCGTTGTTAACCGTTCGACACAGCAGTTTACGGAGGAACAATTAGCACATCTCAACAAGGGGTTAGGGTATGCGACAACCCAGAAAGCGGACCTAGAGCAGATAATCGTGGATACTGAGACAGCGATTTCACGAAATGTTGATCAACGGGATCAGAATAGTGTGAGAAACATCGTAGCAGACGCCATCAAAGCAGGACAGCATGGGGCATCGAACAAAGACGAGAAGAGGATTTTAAAGGAGTTGAAGGAGAAACCAGTTTACTACATGAAGGCGGACAAAGGAAACGCAGTGGTGATAATGGACAAAGAAGACTACGATGAACAGATGACGACAAAAATCAACGGAGGGCCATACAGGCATTTGAGAGTGGATCCACTATTCGGACTTATCAGACTTATGGACAAAACGAAAAAGGAATGCAAGACGATCATCGGAGAAGCCCGGGAAAAAATGACGAACCCTGTGTTACCAAGGATCGAAGGACTACCAAAGATACATAAGCCAGGTACAGAGATGCGAGAAATAGTTTCATCAGTGGTATCCCTACACAAAACATGGCCAAGTGGTTAGTCAAGGAGTTCCAGAGTATGCCGAAGCCGTTCCCCAGCAGATCAGTTGTAAACACACAGGAGTTCACCAAGAGGATATTGGAATCAGGAAACATCGGAGAAGAGGACATCATGGTATCATTCGACGTAGCGGCATTGTTCCCAAGCGTTCCAGTGAAGGATGCTCTGAACCTTTTGGAGGATTGGCTACTAGGACAACAGACGGATACAGCATGGCGAGGAAAGGTGAAAATGTATCTCAAGCTTGCAAGATTATGCATGAATGAGAACTACTTTACATTCCGTGGAAGCTTCTACAAACAAACGAAGGGTGCACCTATGGGAAATCCGTTATCACCGTTTTTGTGCGAATTATTCATGGCGAATTTGGAGGACAACCTAGAGGAACAAGGAGTACTACCCGAGAAATGGTGGAGATACGTGGACGACATTTTCAGCATCATCAACCGGAAAGATCTACCCAGGATTTTGGAAGCGATAAACAACGTGCATAAAGACATCAAATTCACCCACGAGGAGGAAAAGGAAGGTAAATTACCTTTCTTGGATCTACTGGTTATCAAGGGAACAAATGCAACATTAGACTTCGAAATCTACAGGAAGCCCACCAACACCATGAGAGTCATCCCATACACATCAAATCATTCGTATCAGCATAAATGGCAGCTTTTCATCACATGATCCACAGGATGCAGACGATTCCCCTGAGCGAAGAAGGAAAACGAAGGAGCTACCAACACATCTTGGAAACAGCGAGGATCAACGGATACAAGGAAAGAACAATACAAGCAATCATCAACAAAAAACAGAGGACCTACGGAAAACGAACTGACAACACTGACACCGATCGATGAACCGCTGAAGAGAGTATCGGTCCCCTATGACCGACACATCACCCACCAGCTACGCCATCGACTGAGGAAATTCGGCATCGATTTAGTATTCTCCAGCAGAAGCAATCAACTGAAGACACTTTTGGGCTCTACAAAGGATAGAGTAGAAATGTTAAATAAGGCCGGGGTTTATCAAATTAATTGTTCACAGTGTGATAAAGTATATGTAGGTCAAACAAAAAGATCGTTAGATGTAAGGTTAGATGTATTGCAGAAGTAAGTAAGGCTAAGAGGGAAACTGATGAGGGATTAAATTATGAGTTTAAGTCTAAGGTAGCTGGACATGTATATCAGGAAAATAATTCAATTACGACATCAAACATTACAATTTTAAGAAATGTCCCTTCTCCGTGGAAAATTGATGTTGCTGAGAGCTGGAAATCTACCGACAGGTACAAACGCGTTTGTTGAATAAATATCAAGGAAATGGTAGCTCCTGGCTCTTCAAGTTTATACCTAAGCATTAAGCGCAACAAGCGAGTAGAAGTAAGCACCGTACGAAATGAAACTAGATAAGTACCTAGATAAATTATTATACCTACGCATAGTATAAATAGTGTAAGCTGCGATCATTTTCTTCAAGTCGAGTCAAGTACGAGACACTGAAGACGGCCTTACTGTTGAGGTCGAAATACGTATCTGTCAAGATACAATTAAGTGGTGGAATTCAATGGGATGGTATAAACTCGTCTTAGGACAAGTGAAGACATTCCACTAAAAAGCTCAAAATAATTTTCTTATTAACATCAAATGATCATCTTCACCTCAATGATCATCTTCCCCCAGTTGACGGTACCACGAAATACTATTGCGGGACAATGAGTTATACTATCGCAAAGTTTAGAATTTCTTGCCCTTGCATCAACACGTTGAAGACGAAGTAGGCTCAAGAGAAGACAACGGCCATTCACCATGAGATTGTATCAATGGCGACAAAATCAAGGTGGTTGAAGAATTCGTGTACTTGGGCTCACTTGACCTCCTATAACGATACCAGCAGACAAATTCGGAGACGCAACGTGGCAGGAAAACGTACGTACTTTGGACTCCAAAAAACAATCCGATCAAATAGAGTTCGCCGCCGTACCGAAAAGACTCCCTCATTAAACCGGTGATGGCGGTAGTCCTCCTTGGACACGAAATCTGGACAATGCTTGTGGAGGACCAACGCGTACTTGGATTAAAAATGCTTCTCTACAACGATCCGACAGGAACAAGAAGGCGGGGTGTGCAGCGATCAAGGTGGATCGATCAGGGGGAATCTTTATACCACTCTGCACCACAAGTGCTGAACGGCCCAGATCGGACCACTATTTCTGGACTTTTTCCCGGATTATGGGAGAAATGTTATGTTATAAATGTTATATTCCATCCAAAATCCCCACCTAACTGGTCAATCATGAGTTCGGAAATGGACGTTAATATAACGAAAAGACAGCTTGAAAAAAGACGATCAAAACCAAGTAGTGAATGATTTCTGTGGCACTACTTAACAAAAAGACGATTTACGGACCTTCCGTAGACTGCGTGACTGGTAACGTTCAGCAGTGGACGGAGACGACTGTTATGTACCGCAGAGGCCACTCCGGCCTTAAGCTGAATAACTAATAATGAAACCACATGTGACGCATCACTCGCTTATCGAAGCAGCTGGAATTAAACCAGCGATCTCATGGGAACTTCACAGGAGGTACTCCACTTCTGATACTTCGCCATCACAAACAGAACACTCGAGAGCAGGCGTTGGAAGTGTGAGTGAGCATTGTGAGCATGGATCTAATGCAATCGTAACATCCATAGCCAACGAGTGAACTGCCTCGCTCAGATGGATGCCAAACAACGAGTAGGAGCGATCGTTGCTGTGATAAACAATAAGCAACACCGTCTAACAAGCCAAGCCGTGGTGAGGTATCCAGGCAAGCTACGGTTTTTGCATTCGTACCCCGCTTGCTCTAGTACAATGAAACCAAACTATCAAACCACATCATGCGTTCTGCTTTATTCGCTTCCCATTCAGTGTACTTGAGTCCCAGACTCATAGAGGTCTTCATTTCTAGAATGCTTGAATGGCTTCTTCTATCAGCGCACTGTAACGACGTTCAATGTTGTGTTACCAAGTGATTTGCTTCACTCAATAGGCTTCCATTGGTGAGCGTTGAAGATCATTAAACGGTGAATCATCGAACGTTCAATTTCAAAGATCTTGGAAAGCTCATAACTTGCCCCGCGGCAGAGCATCAAGTTGGCTTAGATTAACCCGAATTGTATTTTTCTATGACAAGTACCATTTAAAATCAAATGCGGCTGATTATTTCTATGTTTTTTTATGCTACTTTAGTGAAAAATACGAATGGTATAAATTTCGGCCTTGGAAAATGACTGTAAGTGGCCATTTTGCCCCATTTACCTTCGATTTTTTATTCTGGGAAATTACAATTTAAAATTGATTGTGGGTAATTATTTCTATGTTTTTGCTAATTTCGGTCTTGAATCATGACTGCAAGTGGCCGAGTAGAATCTATTACGACTTTATACCAAGACTGGAAGTTGCATTTACCCCCTGGAATCGTATTTTTCTATGACAACTACAATTTGAATTCGATTCAAGCTAACGATTTCTTTGTTTTCTGATGCCAATTTAGTAGAAAATACAAATGGTATAAATTCCGACCTTGGATCATGACTGGAAGCGGCTATTTTGCCCCATTAAAATTCGATTTTTTTTTACGACTGTTACAATTTCAAGTCGATTGTGGCTAATTATTTCTATGTTTTCTGATGCTTATTTGAAAGAAAATACAATTGTCATATATTTCGGCCTTAAATCATGACTGGAAGTGGCCTCACACCTCAGGAAGATTTTCCGCTCTTCTCAATAATTAAAATGGAAATAGTCAGGCGCAATCGATTTCAAATAGTAGCTGTGCTAGAAAAAATGATTTTTAGAGGCAAATGTGGCAAAACAGCCACTTGTAGTCATGATCCAAGGCTGGAATATGTAACAATCGTATTTTCTTACTAATTTGTAGAAATAGAAATAGAAAACATAGAAATACCTAGCCGCAATTGATATTAAATCATGGCGGTCATACAAAAAATATTTTTTTTTTTTAGATCAGGCGTATTGACCAGTTTTAGTCACGATTCCAGGTTTGTAGTTCCTACTGAATTTGCATTAAGAATCATAGAAATAATTAGCCAAAATCGATTTTAAGTCTTAGCGATCACATGATAAATTGACATTTAGAGGTAAAGGGGGCAAAACAGCCATTGCTAGTGACAGTCTAAGGCCGGATTATATACAAGTTAGGCCATTCGTATTTTCTACTACATACGCATCAGACAACACAGAAATCGCTAGTCGAAATTGATTTTAAATTGAAGCTGTCATAGAAAAACTACGATTTTCGTGGGTGAATGGGGCAAAAAGACCACTTCGAATTATGATCCAAGGCCGGAATTTATACCATTCGTATTTTCTACGATGGAAAAATACGATTCCAGGGGTAAATGGGGCAAAACGGTCACTTCTAGTCATGGTATAAGGTAGGAATAGATATCCTTCGTATTTTCTACTGACTAAGCATCAGAAAACATATAAATAGTTAGCCGAAATCGATTTTAAATTGTAGTTGTCATAGAAAAACTATGATTTTCTTAAGTAAATGGGGCAAAATAGCCACTTCCAGTCATTTTTCAATGCTGGAATTCATACCATTCGTATTTTCTACTGACTAAGCCTCAGAAAACATAGAAATAGACAGCCGCAATTGATTTTATATCGGAGCTGTCATAGAAAAAGATTCCGGGGGTAAATGGGGCAAAACAGCCACTTCCAGTCATGGTTTAAGGTCGGAATAGATACCACTCGTATTTTCTACTTAATTAGCATCAGAAAACATAGAAATAGTTAGCCGCAATCGACTTTAAATTGTAGCTGTCATAGAAAAAATATGATTTTTAAGAGTAAATGGGGCAAAACGGCCAGTTCCCATAATTTCCGGCGCATGAAAATAGCACCATTCGATTTGTCGTGGATTTTCCCTTTAGGAAAGGTATTTTTCCGGTGCAGAAAGTAGCCGCAATAAATAGTAAGCATATGCGGTATTTCGAAAAATTTCGTTTCATGTGGTTCGAAACGAAATTCCGCGGAATTTCGCGGAATTTGAGCATGGCGAAATCTGATTTCTTGATTTCGTTTCGTTTCGTAAAATTACAAAAATTCGCTAGAAAAAACTAGCTTCTAACGAAATTTAACGGAATTCCGCGAAATTCCGAAACAAATTTAAGCTTAAACCACTCTTTATGTTAACGAACATTTTGGCTGCGCCGCTGAACAAAATCGTAAAGTTGTTTTCAAAACTTTATGTAATACAATTTTTTCTATTAATGCTTACTACATAGCCCCATTCTTAGTCGACAAATATGCATGTAGTTTTCTTCTATAAAACGTCTTCGGTGTTCCATGATTAAAATTTAAATTTCGTGATATTTTTTTTACTATTTGCACAATATGAATGCGGAATCGATCGTGTTGCTGGTGGTCATGGGACGGCAGCTAGTCCGGGAGAACGCGAAGTGATACAAATCTACCTCGCGTAGCAGAAATTCGTTTAACTAGTGTGCATTCGATAGTGTTGATGCTGATCACGCCAGGTAGTGTGGGAGAACGCGAAGTGATAAAACTAATGTCTGCATCGAAGAGCACAACATTATTTAGTGCAGAATCGATCGTGTTGTAGAAGCACATTGATCTTGCGTTGGATTGATTTGAAACACAGTTTTCGTCTTCTTGTTTTCAAAATAACTTCGTAATACATATTTTATCGCTTACCAAGGGGTTTCACACGAATTACCTTCTCAACTAACCAACGATTCCTTTCCCGTAGCGCTCACGGAGATGCAGAGCGTTCCTTAGTCACTTATAACAATGAGTGTTAAACTAATTTTTCTCTAAATTGACTATAAGCACGTGACCAGCATCATTATTGGTCATGAATTGGAAACACCGAAGGAAGTATACAATAAGAATAACTTTTTGTATCCCAAGAATATTATTTAATTGGTGAGCTGTGCATATTTGCTGTTTCTCGCCAAACATGATTAGCAACTACGATGTGTACAGTTAATCAAGCTAAGTAGTAAGCTCTTCTTTGACGATTTGCACAATATGTAAGCAGAGCCGTAGCGTGGACTGCTAGCGCCCTTGGAGAAACCATGATTTGGCGCCCCTCTTTTAATTATAAAAATGGGAAAATTTAACAACAATTTGACAATTTGAAATGCATTAACAGTAAAATTAGAAGGTTTAGTGGTTTAAAGATGCTTTAAACATCATTCAATACTGTGAAGAGAACAAGAACTTTTGTTCCTGAAGTTCATTTGAATTGCAGAATGTCCATCTAAGATTTGTTTCCATTTGGTGATACTTTTTTGATTATTTCACAAGTTATTTAAGCGACCTTCCAGAGCCGTGCTGGAAGTTCATTAAAAATGTTAAGGATTTTTTCAAAGACTACGCACTGCTGGGTCTAGTTGGGTCAATAAAATCCAGCTCTGAAATGCGCCGGTCGATTATCGGAATCGTTATCGGACCTATTCGCGTCAAGGAAAATCCAATTCTAGAGTGGGTCTGACGGTGTTTTGAAGCCACTTCTGGACCTAACAGAGTTAATAAAATTTCACTCTGGGGTGAGATGGTTGAAGGTCAGAGTTTCTACCGGATCTAGTCGAATCAGGGAAAAACATTTTTTGGAGCGGGTTTGTAGGTGGCCGGTCATTGAACCTATGTAGCTTTGGACCACTGAACCCAGTTGGAACAAATTAAATAAAAAATAACTGTATGGTGTGTAGATTGGTTGGTGGTCGAAATCGCCAACGTATCTGTTTGGATCAAGGAAAATGCAAGGACTGTGTCTGTCGATAGTTTGAAGTCACTTCCTCTACATATTTGTGTTGATAAAATTCAACTATGCAGTTAGTTGTTCAATGGTCGGAATTTCCGTACACCTCAGGACCAATATACATTTGATTATAATAAGAAGAAATGAAAAAAAAAACCAAAAACGGGAAATTTACCTGAATTATAAATTACACAAAATTTATACCACTGCTTCCGGATATAAGAACAAAAGGCACTTCTAAATTTTGTCAATCAGTTTATTATGAATGTAACCTTTTAAAGATGTCACTTAAAAAAGCTGAATAAATTCAAACCAATGAATTTAAGTGTGAATTGTCCTTTTTTGAGGTAATTAAGTTATTTATTTATTTCATATATTGTATAGTGTCCTACAGGGTTACCCAATAATCGGACCACAATACAATAAAGTTTTAAAGCTTAGCAAAGCTGCTAGTTTCAGATAATCCTTTTGAATTGCGAAAGCTCCATAAAAATGTCCACTTCGTTATAGCCCCCGTTGTAAGTCTGGCATAAACGAGGAAGAGGTGCAGCTTTTCCCAGGTTTGTCCTTGATCTAGGGATGTAGAATAGATCCAATTGACGTAGACCATGCGTGGGAAACCAAAACTGGAGGTCACTAGTAATGCTGCAGTGAATAGAACCATGTACAAGTCGATGAAGCGTAGACACATCAAGGACGCACCGACGATCAGTTAATGATGTGATCTGCATGCGACTTATTCTTCTCTGATATGGTTCATAAGGGTAATGGAATTTTCGCTTGAATGTATGCTGCACTACTTCAATAACTTCTACATTTCGCGAATAGTTACTGCTATCAAACATTATGGCTCTGGAAATCCCTCGGTGGCCCTAATATGTAATAGCTAAAATTTTAAATAATCCGATTCACACAATGTTGATAATCAAAATCCATGATTGTCAAATAACTTGTTAAATATTATATTTTTGTTTTTTTTTTCTACTGACCTCTTGGAACCGGTTTCGGAAGTCCTTGAGAAATCGGATTAGCAGTCAAAACTAAAACATATCCATATAACATGTTGATGTGGAAAAAAGGCAATATTTTTGGCTTGCTCTAGATTATTCCACATATCTCTTACTTGTCATAAGACATATCTCTACCATTGTACCAACCCTAAACTAAATAAATTTGTCTTTCGCTTATAGCGTAATCCTTGATTTCGGCGCCCCCTAAAGACTGGCGCCCTTGGCGGAGGCCAACCTGGCCAACCGCACGCTACGGCGCTATATGTAAGGAACATTGCAGATTTGTGGGCATTTCTAGATCTTCGCATGGAATTTGCAGAAATAAAATCCAGAACGGGTTGAAAGATCATTAAAATTGCTGAAAGTTCTTTACTTAAGATTGCTTTCAGCTTATACTGACCATAACAGCAGTTCTCATATGTCAAGGACACACAGACAATAGCTCAGTTTGTCGAGCTGATTGTATATAAGACTATGTGCCTGTTAAATTCAATCGGAAATACATATCTTCGTACATTTTAGAAAGGTGTACAGGATTCCTCTAGTGAGCAAATGTATGCTATATATGTAGACGAAGAATAAGAAGGAATACATTTTGGCTGATAAGCTCTTTCAAATGTTGGTCTAGTAATATCAATTCTCTATCTGCGTATACGCCTGGCAGATGTGGATACCTAATTGAGTATCCCACTAAATAAAAAATAAATCTAAGCATTCATTTTCTAATTTTGACTAAGTCAGTACTTAGTCCACGCTGACAATATGAAGTATTTTCCACTTATCCTAGTGGGATGGGGTAAGTGGAAAACCCATGTTACCTTGACCTTCAATAGTGATGAGTAGTTACATATAACTAAAATCAATACGATAATTGCTCTGAGTATCTTTTGTGGAATAATTTCATTACCTTAACGGAATAGATCCTCAAGGAATTCTCGTAATAGCTAGGGGAGGGTTGGTTTTGCCCTCTCGAACACTTAGTGTACGTAAAGTCTATATGTTCGCCCCAAAGATGAACTTTTTAAAGGAAAAATGGGACTTACAGGGTTATAAACTAATCAACTTGGTTTAATGAATTGAGATGATGTCTGTATGTGCGTATTTGTATGTATGTGTGTGCGTAAAGCACGTTCAAAATTATCAGCTATTCTTAAGCACTTGTCCTTAACCAATTTTTTCGCAAAAAAAATTCATTCAACGGCGAAACTTGTTATGAATAGAAATTAATTTGAATTATACAATATGTTCACCTATAAGTGCTATTTTTAACTTTCTTATACATTTTTTTAAATATGCAAAACATGTGAAAGGCATCAATGCCGATAGGTGGATTTATCAGGCATTTTCTCATTTATATAAGTCCAATCACCACTGGAATCACAATGATAACAAAGAAGGAACATATTAAGATTTACAGCTATCGAAATAAACCCTGGAGGGAAGAAAAAATTGCGTAATTAGAACATTATCCACTTCCCCCGCAGTGTTTGATATCTGGGGTAAGTGTAAAATCTTTGAATTATTTGCTTTCTTGGTACAAAGCACTACCAATTAAATGGGATTAGTTTAATTGTATTAGAATGGCCACCTGTGATATAAATTCACTTGAAAAAAGAACAATTGGTGCAAATAAGAATTGATTTTATGAATACAAAAATCAACTTTTCGCGAAACCTAAAATTACAGTTCAAGCGTTAACCGTGTTAGTGTATGTATTATACAAATTTCAACATAGTATTAGTGTGTGCATCAAAGTATATTCTTGCATAATGTTATGATGTGGTAAAAACTGTAAAGTATGTACAATTCCAATTTTTCGAGTCGATTTTTACACTTACCCCCTTTTTCCACTTCCCCCAGTGTACCTTACTTACTAATATAAAACTGATATAAAATTGATCAGATTCGGGAGCACACGCTCCACGATGATTTTTTTTAAAGCGGCACAAATGCTGGGGTATTGTCTTATCGCCAATGGTATATGCGGCGAGAATTTGGCAATTTATCACAGATTGCCTTTTCTGTTATTGTAACTCTTTTGGTCGCAAAACTGTTATTCGACCTTGAAAAAGTGAAATCAAAAATAATAAAAATTCCGCGGAAAAAAATTCAAATTTCGTTTCGTTTCGAAAAATTTCGAATTAAATTAACCTTGATTTCGTATCGTTTCGAAGTATCGAAAGAAATCTTTACTTCGTTTCGTTTCGATCCGAATCAACATAGACATTTTAAATTTCGTTTCGTTTCGTTTCGTTAGGAAAAAGTGTGTTATCGCATACCCTTAATAAATAGGTACTTTTTTGGGTCGGATTGTCCCCACTGTGCAGTATTTTGATATTAATCGCTAGACAAATTTGCGTCAATTTTAAACCATAAGACTCTTGAAACAAAATTGTTGCTTATTATCTACACGGGAATGCAACAAAAAGATGGATAAAATGATAAAATGACAAAGCTCTAAAACTAATAAAAAAAATATTGTAGAGGTTGTTGCCAAAATCGGCAAGAAAATGTTGCCAAAAACGGGTGCTGCCAAAAGCGGGGGTAGACAAAAACGGGTGTTGCCAAAATCTGGGGTAGGACTGTATCTGCATCTCAAACTCTGACACTTGACCATTTTCCACTTGACGAGGAGTTAATGGAAAGCCTGCGTTATGAGAAACAGATGTGTCTTCTTATTTCAACGCCTCTGCTTCCAATCCAAAATAAGGTCTTACAGAACGCATGCCATTAATCAATATAATAAATTTTCAAAATCTTATAAGTTCTTGAAGAATGTTTACTAAATTACTGCCATTTTTGAATATTTCTTTTTTTCGCGGAACATTATCTTGAAATAAGTGAAACGCAGGACATTTCGCTGGACACTTTTCAGCGCGGGACAAATGGTGAAAACGTGGGACTGTCCCGCGAAACGTGGGACGTCTGGTCACTTTATGTTCACCAATTCTCAATTGCCATCGAATTTTACAAAAAAAGATTGGAAGCAAATTGAAGTAAAAAAATATGATGAAAAAGTCGTGTAATCGTTTGAATCTTGGTTTACAAAAGCAGTCAAGTCATTTTGAAAATTTGGAATTGATATTGTTCTGGAAAGCCATTTTGGATGTGGTATTTGAATATTGGATTAAACAATTACAAGATTATACAATTCTTCCATTTACTTTATCACTTGTTTGTATCTACAGATACGCGTTTGATTTCCTACTTTAAAATTTTTCCAGTACTTTTTTATCGTTAACAAAAAACATTGAAGAATTTTGGTTTACAAACGAGTGAGTAATAAATAGTTCTAGAAGTAAATGGAAGAATTGTATAATCCACATCCGCTAAGATGCTCAAAAGTAGTTAATAATTTATTTTTTAACTTGAGATAATATTTTGTCAAAATATTACTCGTGAATAAGCGATCAGTGATGATCCGTGAGTTCAATTAATTCTATAAACTGCTAGATTAATCTAAAAGCAATATTTTTACGATCTACATAGGACACTTCTATGAAGCTATTATGCAACCAAAAACTGATTTTACATTCGGTTACAACTGAAAATGAAACTATCCTTCCTATCTGAAAATCCTATCCACTTCAACATTGCACCTGCAGCTCTCCATTTCTATATACTCTAAAAGTATAATTTTAACTCTTTTTATCCATCGTCACCCACCAGCCAATTCCATTTCACAGCTTGAAGTATCCACCCAACCTTTTTCAACCTTCAGAATCACCTGCTACCAAGGTATTTTTCTTTATTTCCTCCCATTTCACGCGTTTCCGCTTTCCGTCTGGGCCATAATCCTCACACTACTATGTAGGTAGCGAAAGCTCGTTGAACTATCCAGCTGTTGCCTCGAACTAAATTCCAGAATAATTATGTAACGTCACTGATGCTCCTCAGAAAAAAAAAGAAAAAACTTAACGAGTAGGTATGTAGCCAAAATTGGGATACTCGCTTCACCGACCGGTGAGAAGGTGAAACAAGATCCTTTATGTCTCTATAGTCCCTATACACTTTGGTTATTTTCCCCCTCTTTAAGCCCTTGTGTGCCTTACACACCCTCATCGTCCTCCACCGAGTAGGAGGCAAACTTGTTTTTCATAGCCGGTAATGCTCAGCCTCTGTATTTTATGATATGCTCCAGTTTTTTTTTCGGTGAAATATATATGTGCCGCCTTTTCGGTGGAAAGCAGCTGAACACCGGGCCCGAACACTTGGGAAATTTTTAATCGTGAGCTTTTTCGCACGAAAAGAAGAGGCTAATTTGGCGTACCTTGAAAATTTTAATTAAATCCATACGAGCCCCACTCAAAGCTGTTTCGAATGGAGTTTGGATGGAGAGAAATTGCTTCTGTCTTTTGATTTGTTTCACCGAATGGTTGTTTTGAAGTCTAGCAGATTGTTGGGGATGGTGATATAGAAGTTTCAATTTAGAACAAGAAATTTTCTGAAATTGTCTTCATTTTTTACATGTCTGATACAACAACGTGTTTGTTTGACAATGTAATCATATGGTGTAAGTGAGAAACGAAAAAAAAACATTGCCAAAGACTCAACCATGTAATCACGCCCAGCGGGTACTCAACTTTTCCCTTATTCAATTATTTGACCGGAACACTAATGTAATCAACCGGAAAGTCAAACTTCCTGTCCCCCCGAGATAAAGCGGAAAAGTAACAGATTCAATCCGCAACAAACGGATACGCAAAACTCTCCCAAAGCTTTGTTGATAGTCCCTCATGGGATACGCTGTGGACAGGACGCAGTACGTAATCACGAGCCATCGTTTTCCGGCAATCAAGCGAAACTTTTTCTCCGCCGCGTTCACCGTTCATTTGGTCGACGGCTTCATTTCATTCCATACAAGTCTCAACTCCCTAACGAGCCGTGTCCACCCTTCTTCGTTCCCCCCGTGGAAGCGAACCATCACTTTTTCTTATCAACAACAGCAGCAGCAGCAGTATGAGCAACAAAAATCACCAACCTTCCGTTCCCCAATTAAGAAGAAACTTCTAGCTCAGCCACCACCGCCACATATCATCAGCAGCCTAATGTCGAACGAGCACCAGACCTACTGTTCTGGAAAGTTCGTTAAACGCTTATCATATTTATGTTTATCGTTCATAAATGCGTTTGGGTTTTTCCGAAGTTTTGGACGTGCGTCGCTCGATCGTCGAGCAAGTCTTGTGCAAGGACGTGCACAGATGTTCAAAGAGGGGGGAAATGTAATCTCGTCAAAATATTTGCACAACTACGGAAATGAACGAAAACACAACAATATGGCACCAAACCATGTCAATCTGTTTTACAAATAAATGTGCACTTTTGAGCATTGAGGTAAGCTCCTCACGGAATGATTTCATTTCAAAGTACATGCTTGTAATTAAAGTAAACGTTCGTGTAATAGTTCCTTCATGGCGATAAAACTGGAAAATGCAAATGAGAATATTAGGATTATGGATCGACTGTACGTTTTAATTATATATATTGAACGGCTACTCAGTCTTACAATTATTGCAACAAGTTTATTATTTACCCGACGTTTCGACACGGGGAAAAAGACACAATCCTCGTGTCGAACGTCGGGTAAATAATATAGTTTATAAACTCGTTGTAATAATTGTAAGACTGAATAGCCGTTAATTAAATATAAATACATGAGAATATTCGTTTTTTATTTTTCTGGGTTGATTAATTTTTATTGAATTGATTTTATATAAAGTAAGCAACTCTGATATCATTTTTCGAAGTCAAATAACTGTTTCTGTTTATATGCTATTAGCGATAAGTCAATACACCAGTATTTGTAGCGCTTTCAAAGGAGTTCGTCGTGGAGCTATACCCGACTTCTTAAGTTTTGAGTCGGATTATTTTAGTTAAAAAAAGGATATCCCAAAAATTGAGTTTCTAGATACTTTTCATTTCTAACAAAACGTAAATAAAGCCCTTCCTAGGATTTAAAATGCAGTTAACATTGATATAAATTTTCAACATATGGCATATTGTAGCTTATGTAGAAAAAATAACTTAACGGTTTCATATAGATAGCGTGGTGGTGTAAGTAAGAGTAAGCGCATCCCACAGCTTTTATTGTTACTATTCTGGGTCCGAATCCCGGCGCGGCCATACAATTTTGTAATTGTTCTGTGATAATTCTCGCGAAAAGTGAGTGAGCGGTAAAAGTGATGAATCGAAAAAGGATTTTCATCTAATAGGCAAGATTTTCGTTTATCTTCTAAGGCTAATTCTAGAGAAAAGATTGAAGGTAATATCTAATTGATTTAAAAGCATCAAAGTAAGCTTGATATGAACAACAGCGGAGAGCCACCAATATAGCAATCAAAGCAATCGTGGTACTTCGCCAGCAGTTGAAGACAACCATCACGGACTGGAGTGACCGTTTTTCAGAAGACTTCCGCTTGCCTAGCAGCACGATAATCTTCACAATTCCCATCAGCATCCGAGAAGGATTCTCATCAGATTCCGAGAAGAATTCTCATTGGAATCTCTAAAAAAATATTTTCAGAATCATCGAAGTATTCCAATCGGAATCCAGAAGAATTCACACTAGATTCCTTTCGGTATCGTTGAGGAATACCCTTGGGAATCTGTGGAAGATACCCTTTATACTCCATGGAGAATTTACTTCAGAATCCCTCGTTAATTTGCTTCGGAATTCCTCCGGAGTAGTTCGAAGATTTGTTTCGGAATCGTTCGGAGATTTACATCGGAGGTCCTTGACGAATTGCTTTGGAATCATTCGGCGATTCGCTTCGGAATACATCGACGATTTACTTCGGAATCCCTCAACGAATTGCTTCGGAATGATTCGACGATTTGCTCCGAATCCTTCGATGATTTACCTCGGAATCCCTCAAAGATTTGTTTCAATGTCATTAGAGTATTCCCTTCAGAATCGCTGGAGGATTCTTTACGGAATCCCTGGAGGATTAATTCGGAATCACTCGACGATTTACTTTGGGATCCCTCGACAGATTGTTTCGGAATCCTTCGATGTTTTGCTTCTATATCCCTAAAAAATTGCCTACGAAATCCCTGGAACATACGCGATGAAATTCCTGGAGAATTATCGACGGTATCGCTGGAACATTCCCGTCGGAATTCCTGGAATATTTCCGTCGGAGTTCCTGGAGGATTCCATTCGGAATCTCTAGAAAATTCTCATTAGAATCCCTGAAACAATTTCTCCTGGAATATTTATGTCGGAATCCCTGGTGGATTGCTTTTAGAATCCCTGGGGGTTCTTCTCGGTATGCTTGGAGGGCTCCCGTCGAAATCTCCGGAAATTCCCTTCGGAATCCCTGGAACATTCTTGTCGGAACCACTAAAGGATTCTCACCGAAATTCTTGGAAGATTCCCGTCTGGTACACATACGCTATCAATTTGATTCGCAATCATCGGCTGGTAAACAAACACACTTAGATACTGTGGGCTGCAACAGAAAGCACGTGCCTAAGAAAAGAGATTATGGATGAGTGTAGGGGAAGGAGCTAGCTAAGCATACACTGCTTTTATGCCTTAGCTATAACGATTTTCATGGGTGTTTCTACCTCACGCAACAGTTAAACAATGTAGCTAGCTGATGCCATATTAAAATTAGAAAAAAAAATCTCAATCATATTGATAATATTCACATTTCAAAAAAGTTGCGATATTTCGTTGCCGGAAAACTCATGAGACAAAACGCCTTACAGCCGGCAGCTCTTAGGGAACAATGTACCACGCGTCGGTGCATCAGCATTTTGGTAGTGCGTGGAGACGCGAGTACATTGTAGGATAGTTCCACTAGGACGTTTTGCCTCGCCGAAATGTTAGATGTTTCATCAAAATGTGGAATATTTCAGTTTTTCCTACATTCCTATCTATTATTTTGACAATTTTTTCGCCTAACCTACATAATTTCACGTCTAGTTTTATTAAGGCTATCTCAAAAAATGGTAAATATAAGTGAATAACCGAAAGTCAATTTGGGCTCTTCCCCTAATTGATCCGCAATGGTCTTAGGTAGTTGGACCGTATTTATCACATTACCACTAATATAGCTTAATTGATGGTAAAATGTTCGAGACTTTTTGGAAAGAAGCTCAAAATAGATGAAATAGATTAAGAAGCTATAGCTACCCTAGGCATCGGGGCTAGTTACGCCAATGATTATACTTCTTACAAATATAGCAATATGAGTATCAAATTTAATGGTTTTTGAATGTAATAACAATGCAAATATTTTTGGTGTAGGGAAGAATGGCCTGAAATACACCCATGGGAGAAAATAGTCCATCGAAATCGTTCAAACTACATTTCGAAGCGAAAGTCTAAAACCTGGGGTGGCATTGTGCATCTCGATTCGAACATAATTCTATCGAGTCGAACATGTTTGGCATTACGGGTTTCGATTCGATCTCGAAAACGACTCAGCGTTCGAGTATGATCGAGGAGGTACAAGAATAACGAGATGTTTTGGCATTATGGATGCTCGATAGCACACTGAAAAACGACTCAAGTCGAATGAAAAACACTCGTCACCTTTTTAGCTTTCGAATGTTGTTCGAGAGTCATTTCTTTCTGAAAGTTTTTAATTATAATTTGTTATAAATGTTTTATTATTGTTTCTTGAGGAAAACAATGTCATAAGTATACCTACTTTTACGGTTCCCTGACAATATGCAATCTCTAATTATCCCGAAATCCGCGTAAAAACGACTTCAACTAAAATCGGTTTTTCGAAGTTTTCACGTATTTCTTGACGATTTCGATAAACCGCGTGAAAAATCCATGAGGAAAATCTGCGTAAAAACGTGTTTATTCCAAAATCTAAAAAAAATAAATGAGCTAAATAAAAAAACGCGCATGAGATGACTCAAGTGCATTTATTTAAAACACATAGAAACATCAAAGTAATTTATTATCGGATCCTTTTTCAGCTTTGAATTATTTAGCTCAAAATTGGATCTGTGGCATAAATTCGAATGAACATAAAACTTATAATTTGTGTCGTAGCGATATCTCAATTTACAAAACATGTCGTATCGGCATAATGTTTTAATCGGTTGCAACTGCTCAATAAATTATATTGCTTTTTAAAGTCATCGAGCACAATTTGCTTGTTTATAAATTAACTGTCAATTCATGCCATGAGGGATGCCTTTCCAACAGGCAACATACTACACGCAGATGAAATTACTCTTATTCTCTCTGTTTACTCACATTCGCCATGCGCTGAAGGTTGTCTCTGTTGTGTTTCGGGATCAGCCGAAATAGTGAAAAACGTGGTTTTACTAATTACAGAATAACTAAATTTATTGCATCTTACTCTTCACTAGATCACGGCTAAATGCAAAAGAGATCGAGTTAGGCTCGGGCAACTCGCAGGTTGCTAATTTTCAAAGTTACGTTGCTATGGTAACCAATTCAAAGTTTAAATTTAGCATGGTATGCTACGATCACACCTAAGGCCCGATGCCCACGTAGCGTCTTTTCAACGCTGCGGGCAAGCGGCGTTAAAAGAACGCAAGTGTGCATCGGGAAAAAGCGGTTACGCAGCGTCGCCGCGCCGATGCACACCTGCGTTCTTTTAACGCTGCGTGCACGTTGCGTTGAAAAGACGCTACGTGGGCATCGGGCCTAACAGTCTCTCCTGCAGGCGGCATACTAAACACGGAGACAGCTATCTCTTATTCTCTCTGTTTACATTCCGTTTGACAGAACATACTCGATTGAACTAGTACAACACCATTAGAAATCTTGTACTGCGACTGAATGAAGTCGAACGAAATACATAATGCCGCAATTTTTTCGAAACGAATCGAAAAACTTACGAATCGAGTGATTCGATTCGAGATGCGCAATGTCACCCCTGGACTCTCCAGCAAAAGAGATACAAATTGTTTTATTTATAGAAATGATCATCTTGACAGTGCCTTTTGAAATGTTGGAAGTTTCTGTTATTTTTTTTACGATTCTCTTTTATGGTTGCCAATGCAATGGAGAAGCGAAAAAAATAGTTTAAAGCTGATTTTTAAATTCTAACTCGCAACAGATCCAAATGTTTCAGTTTGCATTTTGCCGTCGTTGCAATCGGACGGACAAAAACGTTGTCTTCACGTGATAATAGGTACTGTATGTACCGAACACAGGTTTTTTTGCCTTTTGTGTGTGGATCAATACGGTCGTTCGTTCGTTGTGCCTTGCGGTGAGCGATAATGCAAAATAAAAACAATCTCATGACGCTAGTGAATACGGTGCAATTCCGTTTTCCGCTGTCCGCTCCCCGTCCAACATGGGTTGAGATTGCCGGTTTTGTGAAACAGTTATGCTACGTACACACCAGTCAAGCAGTTCGACGAACATTGACTCCACCCCAAGAAAACGCTTCGGTTGCTGCTTTGTTGGAACGTGTGTGAAGTTGTTCGAACAACCATTTGACAGTTGGCGGCTCGGTTGGAAAACATTAAAACGGTTTGATTTTGGTTTGAGTTGTCGGGGGTGGAGTCAAGGTTCGCCGAACATGTTTGAGCATTTGTAGTGAAGTTGCACAAACCCCCATATATTTTTTGATGGTTGGTGCTCGAGTTGGTGCTTCGGTTGTTCGTGTGTGATATTGTTGGTCGAATAAATTGATTGTTCGTGTCGCTGTTGATAAAACTCGATGAATGTTTGAATAAACGGGAGGTGGAGTCAATGTTCGTCGAACTGCTTGACTGGTGTGTACGTAGCATTAGACACCGATGTTAATCGTATGGAAACTGTATACAAAACTACTGAGGACCGATCTTTATTCGTGAAGTTCACCTCTTCGGAAGCCATGCAGGATGCACTTAGGAAGAATCGCGAACCGCAAAAGTTTCGGTATTCGAGTGGAAGGGCTGTGGAAGTTCGGATGATTGTTGCGGGCAGCAACATTCGATATGTCCGGGTGTTTGACCTTCCACCAGAAATACCCGATGAAGATGTATCTTTGTTGCTTGGACAATACGGTACAGTAGAGTGTTCAGTTCGCGAAAAATTTCCAGTGGATTTGGGACTCGATCATTTGTACACGGGTGTACGTGGCGTCTTCATAGATGTGAAACATGAAATACCGTCGTCACTGGGAATCGCGAATCCATAGAGGCAGGATTTTCTACGAGGACTTGAAGAACAAGTGTTTCGAGTGTAGGAAGGAAGGGCATCGCAAAGATGCATGTCCTCTACGAAGTGAACGGAATCAAGAGAAGCCCAAGAGATCGTCAAACACTTATGCTGGAGTATTAAGCGGAATCCAGGAAAATGAAGAATGTGCCGAAGAGGAAGTTATCGAGGAGGAGACAATCGAAGTTTTGGACGAGGAGATGCAGCAATCTACGGAAACAGAAGAAGAACAGGATCCAACGAAAATCGTATTTAAGAATAAAACTGACCAGCTGTGGTATGAACGCAAGGGTATACTGAATTATACAGAGAAAAAAGAAAAAATGATGCGAGAATACGCTGAGGAACAACGGAAGAAGAAAGAGGAGGATCTGCTAGAACAAGAGAAGTATGCGGCTCGCAAAAAAGCGCGAAGAAATGCAATATAGATAAGATAACTTTGTTATTCAATAAGTTTATCGGCTCCGTGGAGTTTTGTACAAAACAAATGAGCCTTAAATAAATCAGTTAGAAAAAAAAAAGATCCAAATGTTTCGAAATCATCCGACTATTAATTTGATTTAAACTGATTCAAGATGGCTGTGTCGCTAATTGGTGACTTTGACTCTGATCATCTTCCTGTGACTTCTGAAATCTCACAAGAAGCCATTCATAATCCAATCAGCTCAACTTTTAATTATCATAGAGCTGATTGGGATTTATATAAAACGGGTAAGAGAACGTTTTGCCGAAACTCACTCGGCCAAAAACCGTTTGGCTAAACAACACTAGACCGAACAAACCATTGGGCCGAAACCCATTCGGCCGAAAGACATTTGGCCGAACGGGTCATACAACGGGGAAAGGGTCGTTTGGCCGAAACCCATTCGGCCGAAAGACATTTGGCCGAATGTCACTAGGCCGAAAGTTGTTTGGCCGAAAGGGTCATTTGACCGAAAGGGTCGTTTGGCCGAAAGGGTCGTTTGGCCCAAAGGATCATTTGGCCGAAAGGGTTTGGCCGAAAGAGTCATTTGGCCGAAAAAGTCATTTGGCCGAAAGAGTCATTTGGTCGAAAGGGTCATTTGGCCGAAAGGGCCGTTTTACCGACATGGTCATTTGGCCGAAAGGGTCATTTGAAAACTGAAAAAAATGGAGTAAGAAAAGAGACATCTCAATTCTCATTCCTCATTTCTCACTTCTCAATGTAAAAAATGAGAAGCGCGAAGTGAGTAGTGAGACGTCTCACCACTGACTTCGCGCTTCTCACGTTTTACAGCGAGAAGTGATGAATGGGTAGTGAGAAGTGATACGTCTCACTTCTCACTGTAAAAAAAGAGGGGCGCGAAGTGAGTAGAGAAACGTCTCACTCCTCACTTTACGCTTCTCATTTTTTACAGCGAGAAGTGGCAAATGAGGAATGAGAAGTAAGACGTCTGACTTCTCACTCTTCATTTTTCTCTTCTCACTGTAAAATTTGAGAAGTGCGAAGAGGGTAGTGAGACGTCTCACTTCTCACACCTCATTTCTCACTGTAAAAAGTGAGTAGTGCAAAGTGGGTAGTGAGACGTCTCACTAGTCATTTCGCGCTTCTCACTTTTTACAGTGAGAAGAGAAGAATAAAGAGTGAGAAGTGAGACGCCTCTCTTCTCATTCCTAATTTCTAATTTTTCAAATGACCTTTTCGGAAAAATGACCTATTTGGCCAAATGTCCTATTCGGAAAAATTTTCCAATTCGGCCAAATTACCCTTTCGGCCAAAATTACCTTTTTGGCCAAATGACTTTCGGCCAGATGGGTTTCAGCCTTATGGTTTGTTCAGCCTAGTGCCATTCGGCCAAATGACTTAAGGCCGAATGGGTTTCGGCCGAACGACCGTTCCCCCATACAACGAAATAGGTCATTTGGCGGAATAGGTCATTTGGCGGAAAAGGTCATTTGGTTGAATAGCTCATTATGCCGAACGGAACCTTTGGCCAAATAGGTCATTTGCGATCATACGAACCGGTCATACAACGGAATAGGTCATTTGGCCGAATATGTCATTTGGCGGAATAGGTCATTTGGCCGTATAGGCATTTGGCCGAACAGGTCATTTGATCGAATAGGTTATAAGGCCGAAAAAGTTATTTGACCGAACGGGTCATTTGGGGTCATACGGCGAAATAGGTCATTCTGCCTTATAGATCAATTGGCCGAGAAGGTCATTTGGCAGAAAAGATTGTTTGGCCGAATATGCCATTTAGCAGAACAGGTCATTTGCAGAATAGCTCATTTGGCCGAACGGGTCATTTGGCCAACCCTAGCAGCGCACAAGTTCCACATAGCTTACCGCAACTCATATGTTACCAAATTTGGTCACAATAAAGTTACTGTAACCATTTTTGTCTTCAATAAGCTGCTCGGGAAATAGGTCATTTGGCGTGGAAGGTCAGACGTTGAATCGTTCACGCAAGGGTCACGTGCCACAGTCTGACATGTGTGGAACATAAACGTTAATCTTCTTACGGACGAACGTAAGGTGATTCAAAGGTGATGGCAGCACTACGGAGAGTACCTGAATGGCAATGTGGCCTGAAACGAGGGCGGTAAAAGGACGAACCTCGGAGTACGCGCGACAAACATACGTTTTCCAGCTCCATATTTAATTGAAGTTATTATTTTTTTGATTATAAAATTTTAGTATATGAAAGCCCCAAGTGATGGTGGTCTTTTCTACAAATCTATCAAAGAACTTCCTGAGAGCTCTTTATTCTTTACGATTACACCCGATTCTTTTTTCACACAGGGAATGCATGCCGTGTGAAAAAAATCGTTTTATTTCGAGAAAACGTGCAAAAAATATTAGTGTAAAAAAGTAAACGGGTCGTTATTAATATGGGGGATGCATTCCATGTAAAAAAATGAGAATGATCCTTATAAAAAAAAGAATCGGGTGTAATTGATTTAACAAATGTTTTCAACTGGCATACAGCTCCCAGGTAAATGGAAAAACGCCAAAGTCATTCTAATTTTGAATCCGGACAAAAATCTAGCTGAAGCTTCCACTTTTCGCCCAATCAGTTTGCTTTCTTCAATAAGCAAACTGTTTGAAAGGATTATTTTGAATAGAATGATGGTTCATATTATTGTCAATTCAATTTTGCTGATGAGCAATTCGGTTTTCGCCATAGGCATTGACCCTTCATCAGTTTTTTAAAAGAGTTACGAATTAAATTCGACTCAACAATTCTGAAGGATATTCGACTGATGTTTGACATGCAATTTTTCTCTGCACATCGTTAAACTGATCCAAAGTTATGTATCAGATCGCTCTCTACAGGTAAGCTATCAGAATTCGAAATCTGATAGGTAAGAGCTGGTGTTCCTCAAGGCAGCATACTGGGGCCCATATTGTATAACATTTTTACTTCTGACTCACTGATTTACCATCAGAGTGTCAGAAATCTTTGTTTGCAGATGACACGGGCCTTTCCGTCAAAGGACGAAGCCTTCATGCAATTCGAAATAGATTGCAAAAAAGTTTGAATATTTTTTTCATATACTTGCAAAAATTTAAAATTTTTGGGGCTTATAATTTTCCCACATAAGCCGAGAGCTTCATATTTAACATATTGTCACTATGAAAGGGGTTCCACTTAACATACTTAAGTATACTGATCAAAAATTAAATTTTCAAAATCACATTGAGAGCATTCAAGTCAAATGTAACAAATACATTCATCCACTTATAGCATATTCAGATTTCGCCATTTATGATAGTAATAATCTTGATAAAGATTAGCTTGATGCCAATCCCCATATATTCAATTTTATTTCTTCACTTCAACACGACTTTTATTAGGGTAAATGGCGTAATCTGAAAAGGCAGGAAATCAAAACTATGTCATAAAAACAAATGTTTGATCATTTGATCAAAAATTTAGATAAGCCATGTTGTATGCAGTGTCAATATGTTGCTGCAATACCAGGAAAAGGCACTTTTAGACAAAAATCGCTGAAGTCTCCTACTGCAACGAATAGATCTTTGTACCCTTAGTATTAATTGGGTTAGGTTTATTTAGAGTTAAAACATTGTAATTCCTACATGTTTCAATTCAACCAGTAAAAAAAACTTAAGTGCCAGAGACAATTGAAATGTAATAATAAATAATAACAGAAAAATGTAATACAGCAAATAAGGAAGATAGTTTTTATCAATCACAGAACACCTAGTCTAAGAAATGTACATATTAAGTAATGTACATATTAAGTATTAAGTAAAAAAAAAATTGTGATACTAATCAACATTAATATCGACAATTCTTCTACCGAAAAATTTCTGGAGCATGGAGCCCTTCCGTGTGTACGTCCTAACGTTTTCATAACCGGAATAAGATGGCTAGCCGATACAAGCTCGGATACTGCGACGGAAGCCAGCGCGTGTTCCACCATCTTCTCAGAGGTTGAGTGTGTATGAAACCTAGATTTTTTTTTACGCAGCTTAGATGGAACATAATGCGAGAACATTTTTTCCCCATTCAATAGCATAAAAAAAGAGGCAACATTTTCATACCCCTGGGAATTGCGCTTCCCATCCTTTGGTAGGTTTGTATGTATAAAAAAAGCGACGTGCTAAGCGGACGAGCAACGAGCGCCAACCAAATTTAGATCTACAAACTGTTTATCAGAAAATGATGTTAAGAGGATTTCTTCCGAAGGCGACGACGACGGCGGGGCGGGAAGACACGATGACGTAGACGACGGTTCCTGTCTACTGGGCTTGTCGTGTGAAACGAGAATGGTGAAAATGTGTCTTTGTCTGATTATTTGTCTATCGGTTGGTGAATTGCGCGGGTTATGAAGGAGGTGGGGAAACCTTCAACACTCCCAAAAGAAGGTTTTGCTTGCGGTTCAGTATGTTGATACGAACGGTTCCGAGCCGGGGAAATGGATTGTGGGTGGGATGGGGAACGTGCTTCCTCTCACGTGGCATTGTTTGCAATCAAATGACAATATTGTGGCAAAGTTGAAATAAAGCGGATTGTAAACAGTGTTTATAGAAAGGATGAATTGTGGATCGGATGGCGGTTGAATTGTGTTTAACTTTGTTTCTGCTTTGTGCCTAACAATGCTTGTCTTCTTTGAATGGCAATTGTTTGAGTTTTGGATTTTATACTGCTCTTGATGTTATGTTAAGTGCTTTTACATGATTTGATTCTTGCGCTGCTTTAAATGTATAAGAAGTAAATATATAAGAGCGCCATTGGTTTAAACTTAAGATAGAGGATATTTTTATATTTAACAATGTTTTTTTGGAATCATTTGTTTTAATTGAAATGAAGAACGTACTTACTTTTAAAATGAAACAATCATAAAATCAATACCGTTATTAAAAAATCGCAAATTGTAATAATTATATTGAATCTATAATTTCATTCTGGGCACTAGACAATGTACATATATGATCCTTTAGGCACATTTGCTCGCGATCCATCAACACTCACACGTGTTAACGCTCATAATAATTAATGTCCTGTGCCACCAAACTCAGAGTTCACGGCGATTCCGCCTAATACCACAATCAATACGACCAATTAGTACGAAAAGTAGGTTCTACCACTGAATAACTGAAACCGTCAATCGCAGCGAATTGCTTTTATTGCCAATCAACGAGGCCGAATGTGGTGGCTTTATTGCTGTTCAGCGGCTCAAATGCAGTTCCAGGAAATTCCACATTTGCATTGCCTATTTCGTATTTATGTACATTTTTGCAGATGCATCTGTTTATGGCTACAAACATAATTCAATCACACCAAGCTTGTTATCGGCATGCAGACAGATTTAAGTGCCCAAGGATTTTTTTTTTCGTTTAGATTTATGACTATTAACTGAGCCAGCGGTTGTAAACACGATAGAAAAATGTTATGTTTCAATGAAATGCTGCGTAGGCTTTCTAACAATAATTGTAAAGCTGATTGTTGTTCACAAGAGAGATATTTTTTATTCACGCTCTGGCGGCAATGATGAGAATTTTCATTTCATATTTGAAATTAATTAAATAAGAGTTAGTGTCAGGTGCCATTGTGTTCACTCGGCCATTTGGATACAGTATTTCCATTAATTAGGATTTTTGCCGTCACCCTTCATGATGAAAATGCTACAAAGCATTGGGAAATTCCTTGGAAAATAAACGTTATTTATCTTTCACCCTGCCATGAGGTTATTGTTTCGCTGCACCTGATGAGGTGTGTTCGTTTATGTGATGAGAAGAGGTATTTTTTCCACGCTCACCATAATGGTGGTTGCTATAAAACATTTCAAGCATGATTTTTGAAAACATCGTATGTCCAAATGAGAGACTCTCTTTTAATACGCTCTCTTTCACTAATATCGAAGCTAGTTTTGAAAAAAAAAAAAACTGGAAAATGTTAGAAAGCAGCTGACCCGCGCGCGTGCATCTACCTCCTGACTGTCGCCACAGAGTTTAAGAACGACGCCATCCAATTTTCGACAGTCACCATGAGAATGTGCTTGGTAATGTGGTGAAAACTTCTCTCAATATTGAACTTGCTCTTGTATATAATAGTGCATTAAGAAAAATCTGATATGAAAAGTGAAATATTCTCGCAAGATTCGGACAATCTATTGATTGCTGTTAGTATTTGTAAATGCTCAACAAGAAGCATAAATCGGTTCTTCTCAGAACCCCCATTTGAAACGGAAGAGTTGATTTGAACTGTATTTTCTGTATTAGATAATAACGGATAATCGTTTGGCTGCTGATATTAATTGTAAAGACGCATAACTGAAAATAAAACAAATATTTTCTGATGAATCTACTTCATTGGATATGAGAAAGTGTGAGTCACTCAGTTAATAATTGAAAGTGTAAGTTTCGGTTCTTCTCTAAACCTCCATTTAAAACGAAAAGGAGCTGGTTTTAGACGAAATTTCTTTAAAGTGAAATAAAATTAAATGGCTATGATTGCCTCGTTAGCGATCATCAATAACAGCCCTCGACGAAGGCTGCTGTAGAAAATTTATTAGCCGCGATAGTTGCTGCATAGTGGGCCCTCCTTAGCCGTGCGGTTTCACGCGCGGCTACAAAGCAAGATCATGCTGAGCGTAGCTGGGTTCGATTCCTGGTGCCGGTCTAGGCAATTTTCGGATTGGAAATTGTCTCGACTTCCCTGGGCATAAAAGTACCATCGTGCTAGCCTCATGATATACGAATGCAAAAATGGAAGCCTGGCTTAGAAACCTCGCAGTTAATAACTGTGGAAGTGCTAAATGAACACTAAGCTGCGAGGCGGCTCTGTCCCAGTATGGGGATGTAATGCCAATAAGAAGAAGAAGTTGCTGCAGTCATGAAGCGGTACGAATTGAAATTTTCTCTTCAGATTGGTATAATCGTTTGGTTGCTGTCAGTGGTTGTAAAGACGCTTCAAAACGCATATATCGTTTCCTTCCATGATCCCATTTTGATCGGAAGATAGTTGATTTGAGGCGAATTATCTTCAAATTGATAGTAGCTATAATGGCATCGGTAGCGGTCCCAGCAGCATCAGAGCTGTACGTCACCGGTGGTTGCTGCAAACAAATATTTGTCACGCTGTCGTCTGCAAGCATTCAGCAGTATAAAGAGAAATCTTTTCGCAAATTCAAGCATCACATTCAAACACGGTAAATAAAATTCTTCTCTTTTTATAGTAATGGTCCTGACAAAGGATCGATTTTTTAAATTGTGCGCCTTTGCAATTACTAGCAGCATGCGAGCAACGTTTTTACTCGAGTTTTCGACGATTTTTCTGCAGCAACCACCACCAATTTTCACTTTTCTGGACATTTTCGGTAAAAACAAATTCTCTTCTGTGTATAATAGTGGTCCTAACAAATGACCGATTGACTTTAATTGTCGCCACAGACCCCACCGAGCCGTTGTTACTAGACCGCTACCAGACGATCCACACTCCAGCGGCGGTCCGCTCGCCGTGGAATCTCAAATGAAAATGACGTGCGCCCAAGACACGGCTCTTTTCATGCAGAGAGAAAATGAAGCGGTAAGCCAAAAGGTGCGTACCTTACTTCAATCTGATGTCCGTGTTGGGGGTGCATGAACGGAATTATTTTGTTCTGAATTTTTTACCAGGCTTGAATAAACAAAAAATAATAATTTGACGTGCATAATCAATAGTTTGAAATGATTGATATATAAATCTTAAAAATCCATCGAAAGATAATGTCGCTATTACCGTTTCAAATCTTACATGGTTTCGTGACGGTCCCTAATTTGGAAATTTTAATTTTGCATTCTGTTTACGAGGCTTCCTATTAGACGTAGCTTACGTCAAAAATATCGAACCAACAATAGAACAACTAGACTAAAAGATGGACAAGCTATTATCGACAGTCAGGGTTCGGATTTCTCACTCACTCACGCGACAACTGATCACTCCACCATGCATTTTATCCGGATAAATTACAGTGCGATAAACTCCGGCACAAGCGATGGTGCGAAAAATTGTTATCCTTCTTCCCATGCTTCGCGAAAATCAAATGCCGCTTGCTTTGCCACTCCAAGCTGATTGAATCTAACGATGCGCCACGATAAGCAAAAGGTTTAATACAGGAGTTTTTCCGTTCGCTTTCAATCAATTCATGTGGTGGTGTGGTTTTAGTGGGCACTCTGAACATTTTAAAATTGTTTTGGGTTCGAATCCCGTTGCGGTCCTAAATTTTTGTAAATATGCTTGTAAAATTTATCCGATGAGGCGACGAGAAGGAAAATTTGTGGATTAAAATTAAATTATCCGGCGATCTGGCGCTCACGAATTTATCACCCGCCATTCTATCCGGATAAAAATGTTGTGTGAGAATACTTCCTCACAGGGGGACCATGAAAAATCACACTCCGCTAAATGGATTAATCGCAGGTTTTATTCATATGAGTGAGAATTCCGAAGCCTGTCGACAGTCGTTTGCTTTATCGTCTCGAGCTAACGTCACTCGCCCGTCTTCAACAACGTCTGGTTATCCTCTGGGCTGCTTCCGTCCATCCCCGCTGAAGCTGCATTCGTAAACGCCGGTATTCTTCCCTTCCGACATCGGGTTCTGATGGCCATCTGTCACAAAGCCACCTCTTTTGCGGCTGCCACTTCTGGAGTATTTAGGATCCTTCTCCTCGACGAGGCTGACCGGATCCTAAGAAATGTTGCCGACACCGGTCGCTGGCTAATGCCTCCTGATAGGATTGACCACACGATTGCCACGTGGTTCAGAGGTGTAGAAAATACTAACGAATTAAGAAGATCTGTTCTAGAACTGTTAAGAACACGGCTCCGGAACAATCCGTCTCTAGCCGCGGGATCGGTCTTGTAGTCTCCGGACCCGGTCTGAATATGTCAGAGACGGTATGACGCGCGGCTACAAAGCAAGACCATGCTGAGGGTGGCTGGGTTCGATTCCCGGTGCCGGTCTAGGCAATTTTCGGATTGGAAATTGTCTCGACTTCCCTGGGCATAAAAGTATCATCGTGTTAGCCTCATGATATACGAATGCAAAAATGGTAACCTGGCTAAGAAACCCCGCAGTTAATAACTGTGGAAGTGCCTCATGAACACTAAGCTGCGAGGCGGCTCTGTCTCAGTGTGGGGATGTAATGCCAATGAGAAGAAGAAGAATGTCAGAGAGTCTAGTCAGTCAGTGCAACTTCTTCTCAGCTGAAGCGATCCTCATGGATCCTAGAAGTAGCTAGAAGTTCCTTTTAGAGTACGTTTTTCGCTTAATCAGCTTCATTGAGCTGCTTAAGCGAAAAACGTACTCTTAAAGGAACTTTTGGATACTTAGGTTAGGACTTTGAAGCCAGAATACAACGGAACAACACGAAGCCGCAGGAGTTTCAAAACGCCGTTTTCCACTGGAAACCTTGATTTTGCACACCGCCGAAAACTTCAATCAGTCGTCCTTTTTTGTGTTTATTTTATTACTGTTTCTTTTTAACAATTATCAGCTTTGATCAATGTTTTTTTCTTATTAAATGTTTAAGTTAAGTTATAATTAAGGACATAGATGGAAGAGTACCACGATGGCAGTCAATATGGCACCGGACCGTCCACGGGTCAACCCCACACCTCCCGCACTCCTCTCCCACCAACATTCGAATGCATCGAACAAAAGATTAATATTCAAATTACTAACCTGTTCACAACATATTTATTCACTTCCCGTGATAATGAACATGTTTCTCCCAAGGGTCCTATGTATTTCGGCTTGAATTATATCATAAATCAGCAGTTTCATGCCAATTTATTAGCCGTTCGCGATTTGGTGGGGTTATCTTCTCAAAGGGCATTGGAAAAATCAAGTTTTTACTCACTTCTCCGCACATGAGCAGCCCGAAATGTTGATGGAATGCAAATTAAACATCACTTTTTGAAATCAGTCACTTGTTTCAACCAAAAACTTTATATAAACTGCTATTTTTGCCCGAAAAAAAAACGATCAAAAACTGATCGCGGAGCGAATGTAAACACCGGTACCGACAGCAGCAAACTAATAACTAGGGTGGCTCAAAAATGATTTTGCTCCGCCAGGCTCAGTCGATTATGTTTCATATTTTGGGTGTGGTCCGATGATTTGGGTTAGTTTGAATAGGGGCTTATCGTGCACAGGTCGTTTCAGGTTTGTATGACAGTTGATATGGCGAGGTTAAATTTTACATTATTCTGATTGTGGCAATCCGTCATTGGGCGATGGCGAGGGGGGAGACCATATGACTGGATGAAATATTCAAGAGCTTTAACTCCATAGACAATGCATATCGAATGGTTGTTCCAATAGTTGGAAGTCGATTTTAATCGAGGTTGCGAGTCTTAAGCATGATAATTAGGTTTCTCAGAAGGCATCAGTGAAACGTGTAATTCAACAAAATAGCCAGAATTTGTCTGTGATATCTATCGCACCAGGGACAGATACTTCATACAAAAAGTGTGACATGGGGGTGAGCGGGGTATAAAATGCTATTTTTTGCGTTACGTAATCAATGGATCTTTCCTGCGGTGCGATTTTCGTCCAGTGAAGTCTCTGGAATGTTGATTTCAGCTATGTGGGTTCTCTTTTCGCCAGCGTTTGGAGAGGAGGCGCTGTAGCCAGTGTAATGAAAGGTTTATTTTCTCATTCTAGTTTTCATACAGACTTGAACCGGCTTGTGCTCTACCAGTTTTTGTTCAATTCGGTTTTTGGAGGACACTCGGAGCATTCGACGGAATCGAGTGAACGTGTTGGACCTGGTTCGTCTTTTGAACCACCCTACTAATATTTTATGTTTTTTTATAAATACGTCACCAATACTACTACAGTATATGACAGTTTTTATTGTACCAATACTTTCAAAGCTTTGTTTTGGTACTCAACCCACCTTCACCTTAATTGGTCATGCCCTTGGTCGGTACGCAAGGCAGCCTTTTTGATCAAAACCCTCCCCTTAACAATGTTGTGCCCACTGAATTAAACGCGACGCGATACTATCTCTTGACAACTGCGATCCTTTCACCCCAAATACGCGCGACGCGATATCATCGTCGGTGTTAATCAAAATCGCGGCGACTAATTAACACCGACGATGAAATCGCTTAGGTTTGGAGGATATAAGCAATAAGCATACATGGTGTCTGCAAACTATCCGTACAACAAAATAGGTCAGCAATTTTTTTTTAGAATCAGGAAACCAACATGCACTGCATGTTATTTTAATAGGTTTGCACGAGAAAAGCTGCATTTGATCATATCCTGAGTTATACGACCCTGAACGTGTCAAAAAATTATCACGATGGACGCACGATTTCATACCGAGACAATTCTGATAATTATAAGATTATTTCGAATATCTCAGTGACGTATTTGGCGTTCAAGATGGAGCGTATCGAATAATAAATTTGCTTCAACCCCGGCGAGTTGGAAGCCGATGTTTTTTTGTTCAAAATCCAGGAAAAAGCATCCAAAAACACTAATAGTCCTTATCGCCTATGAGCTGACACCCAGCCTATGGCTAAAAAATACATTTGTTATAACTTGCTGAGCTGTAGAACCCACAGACCTACTGAGTGAGTCAATTATTATCTTTTCTTTGCTCTGTGGAAGCAAACTGCAAAAATTTTTACGAATGATTTGCAGACATCCTGTACGGGCACATGGAGACGCATGGTGCATTGTTTCATCAACTCGTTGTGGGCTTGTGACTGAACTTTTTGTGCAAAAATTGATGGTTTATGGTTTTCTGCATACCTATGAAAGCCATTTGCATCAAGTTACGATCAAAAACAACCTGACTTGAGGGTACTGCCTACTTGAAGTTTCAGAGAGGTAGAAACAAAATGCGGAAGATTGATTCTGCTATGTGTAGTTGGAAATGGTGTTTGCCCACCTTACATTCGCTTACAACTCGACAGTCCAGGAATTAAATTAATGTTCATGACCATGGCTTTGCTGCGCGTATGAAACTGTCTGCCAAAATTTTCCTCTTTCCATGTTGTAGTTATAGCAAATATAGCTAAAAAATCCATTAATGCTGTTATAACTTTTTTATTTTTTAAGTTTTTAATCGAAATAGCTACCAAACGGAGAATTTTAATATTTTCTAAAACTTTTTTGAACATGCAAAAATATAGAAATAAAAATGAAAAAGATATGATATGCCGGCATAAATCGTAACAAATCTCCAAAAGGAATGGAATTTCGAACTTGTCTTCGACAAAGTTTTTCAGGAGAATTTTGGCTTCAACTTTTTTTGTGAAAACACAAACTTTAAGAACAATTTTTTATCTCACTTTTTGGGGGATTGATCATGTGGCTGATTATCTCAAAAGCATCGTATTAACTGTCTCGAAGACACCATTACGCTGAATGGCATAATAAAGGTAGGCAAGTGTATCCGGTTGTGGGCCTAGTTGCGTATTTCGCTCATAATTTTTTTCAAGTCAATATTATGCAGCGATATTATCATCATTCGAAAGCTAGAGATCTTAGCTAACTATTCTCCGGGAAAAATCTACTGTTTTACAAGAACAAAAAAAAAATGCAGATATTTGTATGAAGTGTTGATATCGGGCCATTTTTTTCTACCCGGTTGTGGGCGTCCCTTTTAACCCTTTCAGACCACAATGTTTCGGTATTATCGAGTGAATTTGATATTTTCCATTTGTTTCGTGATTAATAATGGAGAAATGACAATCATCCAAACAATTCTTGAGTCCAGAACTTGCGATCTACAGTTACCATGCTAGCTTTTTTCGACACTTCGAGCTTGAATATGTATTTAACCGTATTCTTAACAAATTCGTGAAGATCAAGAGACATGTTAAGATGGTTTTTGGATATCCTGGTTCATTCAAACCGTCCTAGAGTTCAGTGCTTGCAATCTACACCCACGACACTTGCTTTTTTTATTACTAGAAGTTTTGATGCGTTTTCCATCATGTTCATAACATATTCCAGAAGACCAAAGGACTTGCCAAGATGGTTTTTGGATATCCTGGGTCATGCAAACCGTCTTCTAGTCCAGAGCTTGTGATCTACAGCTCTAACACAAGCGTTTTTTTGTCATTCCAGGCTTGGATATGTATTCAACTATATTCATAACATATTTGTAAAAATCACAGGATATGGTAATATGGCTTTAGGATATCCTGGGTTATCCAAACCGTTCTTGAGTCCAGATTTTGTGATCTAGAGCCACAGCGGTAGATTTCATAGGTAACCGTAAGCATAACAAAAAGCCGTAGGTGCGACTATAACCCTGTCATGCTTTATACTGGCTCTATAATAGCTTTCTATTACCGAAAAAGCGAAATATAGTGCTAATTTTTATTTGGATTTTCCGTCAGTATATATTGGATTTTCCGTCAATATATATACAGGCATACCTCGATAGTACGTACATTCTACTTACGTACGTAGACCAAATAAAAAAAAATCGTTTCATTTTCTGTTCGATTTTAGTTAAAATTTGAATATGTTTTGATCATGACACATGCGTGGGGTCCTTCATATGCTACGTAATTATTTCACATTTGATTTAATCACCCTCGTGGGCTAATAGCTAAACGTTGAAATTGCAGCGTGTCATAAATGTTTGACAGTCTTAGGTAAAACAAGTTATCCGTTTATTTTAAACAATTCAAGGAACATCTGAATCAACTAATTACATACTATAAGAGTATTATTAGCAATTGAAATTGTATGCGTATCGATGTATAGATGATTTTCTTAGAAAGCCATCCACTTAATAGAACAATTATTATGTTCATGAATTATTGTATCTATCAAGGAAGTTAGTTTCAGTTCTAGAATCCGTCCGCATGCATCAAATCACCTAATAAATCAAAGAATATTCCCCCGAGGAGTAAATTAATTTATTCATGAGAATAGTGATTCTTAAAATTGAATTTGCCACAAGATGTCAAACTGTTTAATTCAGTTAACAGTAATTTTAGTTCTAATCTTGGTTCCAATCTAGTCGATGACATTTTTTTTTCGACAAACAAATTAGCAGCGTTACTAAAATGAGTATAAACAAATTTGGTTGAATAGTAGATTTTAAATTATTATTCAGCTAGTTTTCCAATTACATATTTATTTCATATAATAGTTATCGTCTATTTTAGGAGTTCTTTCAAAAAATCATCTCTGGATTCCACTAGAGATTCAATCAGAAGTTCCTTCTAAGATTCTTCTAAAATTCTCCCAAGGATTTTTCATGGGAGGCTTGTTCGAAAACTCCATACAGAATTTCACTTGATACTGAATCTAGGCCTATGCGTCTTTCTACGCAAGCTCCTCAAGAAATTTCTCTGGAAGTTTCTCCAAGAATTCCTCCAGAAATTACTCCGGATGTTCCTCCAGCGGAAGCTCCTCCAGGAATTCCTCTAGAAGTTCTTTTTTTCGTGAATTCCACGTCTCCTGAAAATTGTCCAGAAATTCCCATTTAAACTCCTTCCGACATTATGTCTAGAGTTACTCAACGAATTCCACCAAAATCTCTTCATTAATCACTTCGAGGTCTTTTCAGAAATTTTCTTTGAATTTCTTCAGAACTTAGCGTGGAAGCCCTCGATAGGCACCTCCTTCTCACGCCCCAAGAATTATTTCGAAAATTACTCCAAGAACTTCATCGGGAATTCCTTGAGAAATTCGTCTGCAAAATAATCTAGCCAAATAATCAGATATTCTTCCGAAAAATTCGCCAAAACTCTTTAGGTAATACTTCCGAAATTTTCCTTTGAAATTTCTCTGAAATTTATTTAAGGAATTCTCTAGAAAGATCCCCCTGGAATTCTGATAATTTCTGCTAGTAAAATTTCTGCCCCTAAAATTTCTACAAAAAAATCATCCATCCCTTCATGATTTTCTAAAAACAAATTCCAGGAATTCGCAGCAATATCTCAAAACAATAATCCCGAAAATACTTTTAGAAGATCTTTTATTTTTTCTTCAAGAAATCCTCCATGGAATCTCCCCTTTATAATTTCCCCCGGAAATTGCTTCAAGAATTCCCCGGGAGTTTCGGAATTCCCACAGAAATTTCTCAAGCTATTCTGAAAAAAAAATCCTTCAATAACTACTCCGGCAAGTTCCTTTATCGACAGACATCACCTCAATTCGTCGAGCTGAGTTGATCCATATATGAAAGTTGCCCCCCCCCAGGTCTGCTATCAAAAAATCGTTGTTGTAGTGCACATATAGCCTTTTCGCTATACCTTAATGTACGAGACAGGCATAAACGATTCTGAAGCCGAGAGAATTAAATTAACTTAGAAAGTTAACTTTTTTTACAAGTTTGAAACCAGTTATCTTGTTATCTTTATTCTCATCTTAGTGTTATGCACTCGTACAATTACGAATTACAATAAATATTATTCCAACCAACGCGAGGCAACTTTTGCTATAGCTGACAGTTTGTCGCTTTGATAAGGAAGCGTCATGGGAACCAACAGGGTCGCAACGAAAGTGACAGTTCAGGGCAACTTTAAAGCTTTTCATTTCCATCAGCGAAATTTATGAAATACGTCACTTAAAATTGTAGGGATTTATCAATCATTTATGTATCTAAATTTTGGCTTTCGAGTGGTTTTATAAACATTCTGCTACTCCTAAAAAAACAAAAAAGTAAAACAAAAATTTGTTTATTCGCATTTTTTTTGCTTCGATAGTACGTACACTAAAAAAACGCAGGTGTACGTACTACTGACGTATGCTTGTATTCACATAAATATAGCAAATTTGAGAAAATATTTCTTAGCAACTGTAGATTTGTAGTCCTGAATAAAAGTATAGTTTTGATGAGACAGAATATCCAAAACTATCTTAGGGACTGTCCGTCCATATACACGTGGAGTCGTGGACAGATTTTGATCATTTTTCGATACCCTCCTCCCCCAGCATAGACAATTACTCGAATAAGTTTTAAAATATTTATATGTACCGTGATTGTCTATGTGGTATACAAACAGCACCTTACGATGTCGGTTTATTACCAGGAGACGCAATTGATATATTTCAGCGATTCTCAACCTGAGGTACACGTACCCCTTGGGGGTACCTTTGGTGGTCTCTTGGGGCACCTGAGACTAAAATGTGCAATGGCGGATGTTTGCATGCGTAATGATGAATGTTGTATAGCGATCTTGAGACTACCAGATAGTTCGGAATCTTTTTCTTCGATTGAGGACATTCTTTTGGTTTGGGTCTCAATGAGATTATTCAAGCGCTGTTCAAAAAAGTCCATCATTTGATATATAGAAATTGTATTTTCAAATATAAGAGCATGTTGACTAAATCATAATTTTATAATTGGCAAAAACTAGTTTTGGACAGATGGTCGTTATGGGCAAAGAGGAGCTACCTATGAACCTTGTTGTGACGAACCGGGCGTCAATCTTGACATACTATTAGAGACTCTCTCATAGAGATGATTACAGCAAAAAAAGGGAGTTGAAAAAATCGAAAAATTCCTGACGCAGTTAGAAGCAAGCATCGGGACAAAAGTAAACCAGATTCTATGATTTTGATTTATTGTTATTTCGTTCTGAAGGTAGGGTGGGTGTACCAATTGTCGCCATACATAAGAACAACTTTTTTTTTAAATAAATAAAAGGCATGTGGGTGGACTTTATATATCAAGCGAAAGGTTTTACTTCCTGCTCCTTAGAACAGCTGTGAAAACCACAATAAAATTTGTTATAATCATCAAAATTGATTATTTCATTATAGGAACGCATGCACCAGTTGTGGCACTATTCTTAATTTTGGTGCCTTATTTGGCAAATCCCATTGTTTTCCTATGGGAACACTAGTGCGACGTCAAAAATTAAGCAAAATCAATTTTTACAATTATGCTTTGCTTGTTTTGGAGGAGATCAAAGGTTTTTATCGTATCATATGAATATGCTTTATCGATATGAACTTGGTTTGCAGTGATTTGATTGGACATTTGGCATATGAAGGACTAGTGCGACAACTGGTGCTATAGCCACCACTGGTACATCTAGACTAGTCATGATCTAACATTACGAATTTACGACTTAGAAAATACCAGCGGCACCGACTGAGATTGAGCCCAGGCGCAATAGAAAGAGAAGCAGGTATGCTTACCACTCAACCAATAGCGCCGAGATCTTTAAACCATTATTTGAAACCATTAGCATCAGTATCAGAATTATCCTTTTGTTTAGAATTACCGGTTTGTGAAAATAATCCGATTTTGAAAAATCCGAAAACATCGGACGTTGAAATTCTTTATCTATACCAAACTTCGTGGCTTTGCGAGAGGGCTATTGCAGAAACATGTTCGAGAAAGGATTTTCTACTTGTAGCCTGCATTAGCCGGAAAATTAAACCTACTAGTTTCTGGGTAAATTATTAACCACGATAAAAGATCACGTCAATTCTCAATTCTCAAAAGTTCTGCCAAAACATATATCATATTTCTGAGAACAGAAAATCAATTTTCTCAGAAACTGACATTTAATAATATCCTTTCATTCCTGGAATCTCGATTCAAATGGCAAATTTTTACTCAGGATCCCATACTTTTAAAATATATTCATATTTTTTAAAATATTTTCATAATTTTGAATAATTTTTTTGAATTAGTTCTTTTTCTTCTTCGTTGATGATGTTTCAAAGCCTAATTGTTATATTTTCATTGCTAAAGCCTAGATAATTAAGAAATGGGACACTTCATTTTAGAGTTAGTGGCGTTCCTAGTGGTCGGATATGCAAGTTTTTCACAGCGTTTCATAATTAGTAAACCATTCTTTTCGGTCTATTTTTTTCACAGTTTGAAACTAATTCAAAATATTCACCATGCAGGAAGAGAAACGATAAATAACTCTGCACAGTCCTACAAAATCCATCTTCGTCAAAAGCCGGATTTTACCCTTCATTCAGTCCCATGATGGCCCATTTACGATTTTGCTAGATTTGGCCAACTACCATTGTAGCAAGTGTTGTGGAGTCCGGTTCATCCCAAAAAATCTGAATCCATAAAATTGTCCTCAGTTCCATACAATAGAGTAATTTTGGGTGATTATTAACCAGAAACTGAAGATGAAGGGAGCCACCACTCACATTGGCCGTCTGAAGAATTGGTGGAATCAGTTAGCCAGAGAAGGTATGCGCCGACTGACTGGACTGACTGACTGGTCTTCAGCACGATGAAACTCTTAGCTCATGGATGACCCAGAACATCTTAACTATCTGACGATGTATGCAAGTCACGAACTCAAGAACAGTTTGGATTACTCAGAATATCTTAAAACTATCTTACGATATCCGTTGACCTCCCAGAAGAAATAATGGATATAATTGAATGCATATGAAAGCTTCTGGAAAACAATTTTTTTGCAGCTGTAGATCTCAAGTCTCGAAGGACAATTAGGATGACCCAGAATATCCCAAAACAATCTTACGATATTTATTGACCTTTCAGGAGATGTAATGGATGTAATTGAATGGTTGGAGTACCGAAAAAAAAGCTTCTAAGCAGATGTAGATCTCAAGTCCATCAAGAATAGTTTGAATAATCCAGAATGTCCCAGAACTATCATGCCCATCTTCTTTCTAGTCTCTTTCATCTTTCTTGCTACTTGCTTCTTCCCTCTTTCCCTTTTCTTTCCCCTTTTTTTCTGTTTCCTTATTCCTTCTTCCTATTTCTTATTTTCCTTCTCCCTTCTTCCTTCCTCTTTCTTTCTTATTTCTCTTTCTTTATTATTATTCTTTCTTTCATCTTCCTCCTGTTTTACATTTTTCTTCTTCTGTATTTCTCCTTTCTCCCTTCTTGATTTTTTCAAGTTCTCACTTCAAACTTCTCATTACGTATTCTTCACTTCTCACTTATCTCTTCTCATTTCTCACTTCTTATATCTCACTTCTCACTTCCTCCTCACTCACTTCTCACATTTTACTTTCCTTTTCTCACTTCTCACTTATCGATTCTCACTTTTCACTTCTCACTTATCACATCGCACTTCTCGCTACATACTTCTTAGTACTCACTTTTTACTTCTCATTTCTCATTTCTCACTTTTCACTCTTCTCATTTCTCACTTCTTATTTATCACATCTCACTTCTCACATTTCACTTCTTATTTCTCTTTTTTTCACTTTTCTATCCTCACTTTTCGCTTCTCACTTATCACTTTAAACTTCTCGACTTCTCGCTACTTACTTCTTAGTTAGTCACATCTTACTTCTCAATCATCTCTTCGCATTGCTCACTTGTAGCTTCTTCCTCGCTCGCTTCTCACATTTTACTCTCACTTCTCACTAACTTTTTGCTTCTTTCTTCACACTTCTCGCGGCTTACTTTTTAGTTCCAACTTCTTACTTCTCACTCATCACACACATACACAAGTACAGACAGGCATTTGAAAAGTTCGTTGAGCTGAGTCGATTTTTATATAATACGATGGGAGTATATAAATGATAGCTCTTCGGTGCAACTTTGTTGTACGACAAAGGCAAAAAATACCATATTGGATGGAGTTCGTAGGCTGCACTTACGAACGAATTGCAACAAAACGCCATCCTCAACGTCCGAAATATCGTCAAATTCTCCTTTGACGCTCTTCACATAGCGTTGCAAACTGCTACGAGGAAGTTTGTATGCCTTGGCGGCGGAATTGATGAACAGCTCGTCGCTTAAACATCGTTTGATGGCATCGCTCAGCGCATTAAAATTGTTTCCCGTTGATTCGGGTGATTTTTTGGCGTTGACATGACTGGAAGTTTACGAAAATTCACAAAAATCAAACTGTTGAAATATGTTACACTATTATTCACAACGATATTTGACCATTTTATGCACGGACACACACTTCAAACACAAAAAAAATGAGGCGGCCCGCAACCAGGTACATTAAGTGACCAATTACCGAGAATGGTAAAGATTTTTCTTATGTTCAGCAAATTTACACAATATAAATATTTCACTATCATTTGATATCAATCGCATCGAAGATGATGTTTCTTTGATGTCGGATCTTATTCAACTCACGGTTGATTGATGAATTCTTTTAACTTTCTTATAGTTTGAAGTGATTTTTATTTTGATAGCAGACCCGACGAAATCCGTTTCACCCAAAATTGATTTATTCTCTGATTAGATCTCGAGTTATAAAGAAATCGGTGTTTCATTTGTATGGGAGCCCCCCTTCCCAAAACAGGGAGGGGTCTCGAACCATTTTAAGAACCTTCCCCGGCCCCAAAAACCCCTGCATACAAATTTTCATGCCGGTTCAGTAGTTTCCGAGTCTATAAGGTTCAGACAGACAGAAATTCATGTTTATGTATTAAGATTTGAGAGCATATTTTAAATGCATTCAAGTGTTTTACAGCATGATTTGGTGCGTACCATAGTCTAGAAAGAAAATTGTTTAAGCCCCGAACGCAATAGAATGAAACGCCGATAATATCAGCAGGACTTGTAGAAAATTTATATGGGCCAAATAACTTTTACTTCAAAATTATTGACCGGATTCATAGACTCTCCAGAAGTTCTGCGCCAGTTCAATATCTACGCACCGGAACGGATAATGAGACCACGAAATTTTCTCTCTCTTGAAACCCGCAAGAGACAATACGGCTCACATGAACCGATCCGTGCAATGGCTGCATCCTTCAACACGGTGTACGCTGACTTCGACTTCAATCTTCCATTGGTAACTTTCATCCGGCGGATTAATTTGAATATGTGTATTAGTTAATAAGATTTTATGCATCAATACAATGTTCTGTCAGATGAATTTAAAAGCAAACAATAAACAATATACTGATAAGAAAATTATTTTGAGCTTTTTAGTGGAATGTTTTCACCTGTCATAAGACGAGTTTGAACAATCCCATTGAATTCCACCACTTAATTGTATCCTGACAGATACGTATTTCGACCTCAACAGTAAGGCCGTCTTCAGTTCAGTCGAGTCAAGTACAAGACACTGAAGACGGCCTTACTGTTGAGGTCGAAATACGTATCTGTCAGGATACAATTAAGTGGTGGAATTCAATGGGATTGTTCAAACTCGTCTTATGACAGGTGAAACAATAAACTATCAAATCCTGCCGTTTCTGTTGGCATTCCGTTCCATTGAGTTCATGGCTTTACTGCTATGAAGAAATCTATCCCAATTGAAACTTTTGTCCTTCCAATTCCTGTAATACATTTTAGAAAAAGGAGCATTCAGAAGCAAGAGTGGTAGAGTAATAATTTAGCCGTTAGTGTTTCATATATACGAAAAACCTATCTACCAATTGGTCGGGAACATATTCGAATTGCGCTGAAGTTAATTAGGCCGTTCACAAATTATGTAATTATGAATGAATCGTAACGTAACGCTGTAGAAGAAGGGTAATTTGTAAACGGTCCTAATCAAGGATGCTCGGGCGTTCCTTAAATTACGGCTTGGACTGAGTTGAGGCAAACCTTCTGTTATCCGATTTATAAACGTTCAGATCACAATCATTCACCGGAAGCCCAGCATTACGAACTCTAAGTTCCAGAGGAATATTACTCACAACTTGTTTTTTGCATGTACCCAATGGAACCCCAAACACAAATCGATCACAAAATGGAAGTTGAGGCCAAAGCTTACATCTAATTAATACATGGCGTAATCTGAAAAGACTAATAAGTGAAATCCAAATTAAAAAGTACTCGCGTTTTCAAGGGCACACCACTCAATACGGAAACAACGCACAACTGTCATTTTTATTATTGCTGTGTTTCAACTTTGCAGCATGCGTGAAATATTAAAAAACTAGTGAAAGAAATCAAGCTTTGCCCGGGTGTTGCAAATGTCACAATGAACTATTTGCAAGAACCGCACTCTAGATCAATTTCCGTGCGTTTGTTTTGTTTTCCTCAAAAGCTGACCCAAAACTGTATTCTAATAAGAAAATTATTTTGAGCTTCTTAGTGGAATGTCTTCACTTGTCATAAGACGAGTTTGACGTATCTGTCAAGATACAATTAAGTGGTGGAATTCAATGAGATTGTACAAACTCGTCCTATGACAAGTGTATTCTAATGATTTTCTACATTTCCCCGTTAAATTCACCAACTTTTTGTATACACAAACCTTGATCCCAAATCGAATCGATAAGGGAAAAAATTATGCAAATCGGTCAACCTGTTCGCGAGTTAAATCGTCAGGAAGGAAATCTCAACTCATTTTTATCATACTTATTATAGATGATAGTTGTGCGTTGTTACCGCATTGAGTAGTGTGCCCTTGAAAACGCGAATATTTTATAATTTGTATTCCGCGAGGATTGCCCTTATCCACGACGGACTGTTCAACAGTTTCAGTTATCAAAAATCATTTTTTCATTATGCCTTATGGGGCTGTTAACAAATTACGTAACGCAATGTGGCTCAGGTACAGCCTTTCGATCCATACACCCGACCAGCGGATGGCAGATTTTAATACAGTTCTGCATAAGAACCTTACAGAAACTGTATAATAATTGGGCATATACAATTTCGGAAGATTTTAATACAATTGTTGTATTAAAATAGGGGGAAAGACGGCTTTGGCAGGTTTTGTTCTATTATTGGCAGGGGGGTTTTTGTCGACCAAATTTTATGAAATTTGGCCACAATATTCTTTGATATGCAAAGAATGTTTAGGCCAAATTTGAGTCTGTCATAAAAACCCCCTGCCAATAATAGAACAAAACCTGCCAAAGCCGTCATTCCCCCTAATACAGATTTGTATTATTTTAATACAATATTTGTATAAAAAGCTTACAGAATTGTATATGCCCAGATTTTATACAATAATTGTTAGTTTTGTTTTTGGGTGTACAAATAATTTAAATAATCCATGCAAAAAGTGTTACGAGGAGCAAGTAGGGAATCTTACATTGCACAGTTTTGCGTTACGTAATTATTATAGATCAGCTCCAATTAGATTCTAGTAAGTAAAGCCCTTTTATGTAACCGTCTAAGACGAATTAAGTACTGTCCATTTAATTCCACCAGTTAATTTTCGTTATCTTTGCAGATACGTATTTCGACCACAACTGTGTGGTCATCTTCAGTGTCTCGTACTTGACTCGACTTACGACTCGTACGAGACACTGAAGACGACCACACAGTTGTGGTCGAAATACGTATCTGAAAAGATAACGAAAATTGACTGGTTGAATTAAATGGACAGTACTTAATTCGTCTTAGACGGTTGAATACATTCCACTAAAAGAGCTTAATATATTTTCCTTTTATGTAGTAAATTCAAAATAACCAAAAATGGTTTATGTACCACTTTTTCTGGCAACGATTCATTTAATACCTTTGTTTTTATTTAACACAATTTACAATACGATATACGTTTATCCAAGCAATTATTCGAATAATTTTGATACAATAGTGGTACATTAATTTTATTACAGTATTAAATAGTTGGAAACTGTTCCGTGCACCACAAACTGATAAATCAAGAATGTGTATAAAGTCAGGTGCACATAAAATACAACAACTCGACATCAACTAAATCGTCAACCTCAACCCACTAGTCTCCTTTGTTTAAGTTTATCCCCTTGGTGTCCAACCGTAAAATTACCTTTTTCGTCTTAAGAGCCACGATGAAAGTGTTATTGCCTCTCACCGGAACCCACGGTTAATCCCTCCCCAGGGCGCCGTCTACCATTTTCACACCAATAATTACGCACCCCATGCCACCAGCAGACACACCGCCAGACCGTCTGCCAGGCCAGATGGCGATAAAGCATTCCCTTATTTTCTCCAACCCCCACTCGAAGCCAGAAAGGTGATGACCAGCATCGTCACCAGAAGCTTCATCGCGTAGAGTCGTAAACGGTTCCGAAAATATTTGTGGGACCCGAAAAAAAGGTAGGTACCGATAGAATGGATCGGTCTGATCCTGATAGGCTTCCGTCTGGGGAAGAAATGTAAATGGGTCATAATAATTGTCTTCCGTTGATATGACTTGATTTGCATAATCCCTGAAATAATAATAAATCGAATCCCCTAACGGCAACAGAACATTCAATGCACAGAAATGTACCTATTTTCGTTGAATTTTAGAATCTTTCTCAGGCTCAATCGTGCCTGCGCCGATGACTGTTGCTCTCTGAGCCCGCAATTCGTCTACCTTTCTACAAGTGTTGTCGCCTCCTTCGTCAAGTGAATCCCAAAATTACTGCCTTCCGGCTCGGCAGACATTTCTACGTGGAAGAAACTTGTCTTTTTGTCAAGCGGGGTTGTTTTGTGAAGCTTTAAAGGAGCAAAACAACAATAATAGGGGTGAAAATGGAAGGAATTTATGAGATAAGGTCTTCAGACCAGGATTTCAACCATTCATGGACTTGTTATCTTTTTTGGTTCAAGCACATTGATTGATACCAAGATTGATACAATTACGGATTGGTAAAAAAACCAATATATACAGATATCTATCAACGCGGCCCTGTATTTTCATCCTAATTATTAAATTAGTTCAATCGAAATTGATCGTCTATATTCTGGGGGGTTTAATCCGATTTGAACATTGATTTTTTATGAAAACTCATACACCTGTGTTCAGAATAATAGCAGCGGAAGCCGTTTTTCATACAAAATGGTCAACTTTGACAAGCTGTAACTTTGTACCCCAATGACCGATTGAGCTAAAATTTTGGCAGGGAACTACAAATATGTTGAAATTTACACATACAAAGTAGCATTTTTTTCGAATGACGCTTTCAAAAATTACCATTTTGTATGAAAAACGGTTTCCGCTGCTCTTATTCTGAACACAGGTGTATGTTAATATGTACATTATGTGGAAGATAATGATTTGAAAAATGTATTGGAGGTAGCCACTTTCCCTTCGGTACATATTCACATATGAGTTTTCATAATATTAAATTAGAATTAATTAAAATACGATATACCTATAGAGCTTTTTCATACGACAAATCATTCATCATTTAGTGATTACATATTTACAATTTGTTAGAGAATTTATTAATCACTTGAGGGTATTTGTTTCAAACTTCCTCATTGTTCAGCATTAATTAAGCATTAAGCTTTCTAATCTTGATCTTAGTTTATTCATGAGATTCTCGTTGATGTAAAACATTTGAAAAAAAAACTTATGTACAACACCGTATACCTAGTACTAAGAACTATTAAAAGTTAATTCACGCATCAATCGAAAACAATTTAGAGAACAGATCTCAGTTAATTGGGGCCCTCCTTGGCCGTGCGGTAAGACGCGCGGCTACAAAGCAAGACCATGCTGAGGGTGGCTGGGTTCGATTCCCGGTGCCGGTCTAGGCAATTTTCGGATTGGAAATTGTCTCGAATTCCCTGGGCATGAAAGTATCATCGTGACAGCCTCATGATATACGAATGTAAAAATGGTAACCTGGCTTAGAAACCTCGAGGTTAATTAAACTGTAGAAGTGCTTAATGAACACTAAGCTGCGAGGCGGCGCTGTCCCAGTGTGGGGATGTAATGCCAATAAAAAGAAGAAGAAGATCTCAGTTAATTATACGATAATTCTCTTAAGACAAAGTCTGCGAAGTACCATTCAAATGATCGAAATACTCATACGATTGTAATTCCTCACACGAGACTTTCTAAGCGGTGTCAGGCCATACGGCCGAATGTCGTTTGGCCGAATGCCGTTAGAGGTGTGCGCCGGTCCGAGATTCGTCGGCGGCGGCGTTTGTCAGAATTTTGGTCGGCGGCGGCGTTTTCGGCGTCAAGCCAAAAATCATTTTAGCCGGCGGCGGCGTGAATCGGCTTAGCATTTTTTTATTACGTTTCTTTAAACAAAATGCATTTTTTCGGGATATTTTCAAGATTTCCATTTTCAAAAAAAATCTTTTGAATTTCGCATGAAAAATTCAACTTCTCCATAAAATTTCAAAGTTTTTTTTCCACGGGAACTACATCTAAGAGAATTCTTTGGAATTACCAAGAGAAGCTTTTTGGAATTCTTAAATAAAATTTGGTTTGGAATTTCAGCGTAAAATTCGTCGCAATTTACACGAGAGTCTTCTGAATTTCTACGAGAAATTGTTCTTAACTTCTACAAGAAAATCTTCGGAAATTCGCAGGAAATTTCGGTAGAGTCTGTTGAGCATTCTACGAAATTTACACAGACAGTTATTCATAATTGTAGGAGAGTGTGGCTGGTAGAATGGGTGTTTTAACGTTGGCTTTCTCAGTCTAGAATAATTAAGATGGCTAGTTTGACATGGCCAACGATAAAACAGTAAGTTCTTAAGAATTCCCATGGAAGAGTCATGGATAATTCTCTGGGATATTCACGATAAATTCTCCGGAACTTTAACAGAAAATTCTTTAGAATTTCCGTAGAGGATTGTTCGAAATGTAGATTTCGATAAATAAAAATCCTTGGATTTCAACGGAAAATTGTTCGGAATTATTGGATTTCTACGTGGAATTCTTTGTACAGTAGACATTCGAAAACTGAAAGTCATTTAACTGCAATAAAAGCATTGCTGCACTGCAATTCAATAGTTACATCAGTTTTGCAATTATCGGAAAGCTGAATTTCAAAACGATGTCGAAGTCGATGATAGCTGTATTACACTTCTATTGCATCTGACGTCGCCTCACTATCGTTTGACGTCTAGAATGCGTCGCAGTTATCGAACGGCATTTGCTAACTGAAACGAAAACATGTTGCAGTTATAAAACGACTAGTGTATTGTCCATAAGAAATTCTTGAGAAATTAAATTGGCCGAAAGCGACATACGGCCGAGCTGGTAATTTGGCCGAAAAAGTCGTTTGCCCTAACAGTTGACCGGAATGATCATTTAGCCGAATAGGTCATCAGCCTGAAAATGTCGTTTGTTCGAAATGGTCGTTTGACTGTCAAACGACTTTTTCAGCCGAACGGCATTTTTAGCCAAATTACCTGTTAGGGCGAACATCTCTTTTTATAAGTTCGGCCAAATGTTCCTGTTTTCTGTACGTCGCTTTCGGCCAAACTACATTTTCGGTCAAACCAGTTTTAAGCACATCAGTTGACGATCAGATCTCGTTAGAAATAGACGTGTTTTGTTAGATCGGAAGCTATACAAAAAGGCTGTGGTTGAAAATTTAAGTGCTTTTGTGCTGTAAAGCAGAATAGGACAAAGACCAGGACAATGATGGAAGGTTTGGTGAAGAACACACTAATGTTCAGGTTCCCTGATGGCGCATCAGGGCCAAGTGTTGTTGAAATTGCGCGGTTTGTCAAAGCTTTCGATGCCGACAAGTTCACTATGGAGAGTGTGTACAAAATCTCGGAAGAACGCTGCATATGCATAAAGTTCATGAATGAACAAACGATGAAGGACGCATTGATGCAGAACCAAGAAAGTCACGTGTTTGAATACTTGAATGGTGATAAACTGGAAGTAAAGATGGCCATCGCGGGTGGTTGCAGTAAGTGCATCAGGATTTTCGATCTGCTACCAGAAGTGCCAGATCAGGAGATTTCGACTGTACTGTCAAAATACGGAGTAGTTCGCCGGATGGTACGGGAGAAGTTCCTGGCCCAATTGGAACTGGACTTGACGACCGGAGTTCGTGGAGTTCATATTGAAAATAAAAAGGGTATCCCAGCCACTCTTGTCTTCCTCAACCGACGAGGAAGAGTGTATTACAAAAGAGTTTAACACAAATGTTTCCTATGCAAAGAGAAAGGGCATCTCAAGGCGGAGTGTCCTCGGAATACGTCCACCCAGAAGCCAACCAGAGCCGGCTGCTGATAGTGCATCGCCAAGAGCTTCAACAGTGGCTGCGTCAACTTCGGGGCGGAATAGCTACTCATCAATGCTGAAAAGCAAAATGCCAGACCCAAATGCAAATGGTTGTAAAATGACAGTGCTAGTACCCGCTGCAAAACTGTCGACAGAGTGTGACAGGGATAAGGAGGCAGTAAACACTACAGAAACGCTAGACTTGAATAGAGGTAATACTATCGACAGACATATGATTTCCGCACAATGATTTTCGTATCACGCTGTACGCGTACAGTGACCAGATGACACACATCTTTTCTTTCCACCGTTGTATCTATTTGTCAGCTTGTTTTGAAACTGATTCTACAGCTTTCCAAAACTATATTTTTCATCAAAATAGGGGAAAAGACGGCTTTGGCAGGTTTTCTTCTATTATTGGCAGGGGGGTTTTTGATGACCAAATTTTATGAAGTTTGGCCACAATATTCTTTGATATGCAAAGAATATTTAGGCCAAATTTGAGCATAATCAGTCATAAAAAACCCCCCTGACAATAATAGAACAAAACCTGCCAAAGCCGTCATTCCCCCTATATAGAAATCATAAACTGTTACTATAGTTTTTATGAGTATTGCACAATATTTATCCATATTTTTTGAATAAATTGTGAATTCGCGTCAGCAGTTCATTCATCGATATGAACACGTCATTGTTTTCCAATTCTTTGTATAGGTATTTTAGCAGAAATATGCGAGTTCTTGCAAATATTCCGCAAGGCAATTATTTCTGCGGACGTTATTCATTCTATTCTATGGTTTGGGGTGACTTCAGTGCAAACGGCACTGATCGTTTAATTCTTTTGAGCATTTTGAAGGATAAAGCCAGCATTGTTTAATTGTGTCATAGATCCTGTAAGGGACCGTATAATAATCACGTAAGCATTTTTTTCTGGGTTTTACAACCTCCCTACCCCCATGTAAGATTTTTCCCATACAAATAACTTTTTATTTATATGGAACGTAAGAAAATGGTAGACCCCCTCCCCCCCAAAGTGCTTACGTAATTAGTATACGACCCCTAACAGGTTTATTCGGACACGGAATTCCGGGATTTTCAAACACTTATTTACTTCGCGCTGACTACCGTTTATTTCTGCACTCCACTTTTACCACCACGAGATCCTCCTCTCCTCTCCTCTCTCCCTCTCCAAACACTACAGATCCAATTTTGAATTTGTCCAAAACAACGGTTCAAAACATTCTTTCCATCTAAAAAGTAGATTCTGACTAATGGCAAATCAAAGAGCCCGCCTCCTTCCGATCCTTAGACATCATTCCAATTAAAACTCATGGGATCCTTGAACAAAATGTCCGAAATCACACGATACAGAACTCAAACCATTGAATATCATGCAAAAGTGACGGTAGATCTTTCCCGGAAACAACCCAAGAACTGGCAAAATCAATAGGAAGACATCTTCAGCGCGTAATTGTAGCAGCCGATACAAATATTTAAAAATAATTATGTCTCCCCCTCGGTTTTTGACCAAAATCGTATTTTGAGGGGCAACAAATTAAAATTTCATAAATTTTGAAGCTTTTCAAAACATTTAACAAATCCGAGCAGTCTTTTGATTTGTTGCATTTTAATATTTATTTTTTATTATCCCCTCTTGACTATTCGGAGACCAGTAGGACATAATTTCAATAAAATATTTATAACGGCCTAATGGGCTTACGAATAATTATTTTGCCGATGTTGTGAAAAATATCATCCGGAATTGCAGAAAAACGAATTTTACTCAATCAGCTTGCAAATGTTTGTTTTTATTTCATATGTCAAACGGCGTATTTGACATTTCAAAACAACAAATTATGTTCTGTTTCGTACAATACAACGGTCGCAGGGCAGGGTACGGAAATCATCGTGCTATCGTGATACCAGCGTGATTCTGGGTGACAGACATATGATTTTATGCTGTACAGTGATATTGGTATCATATATGTGTCACAAGTATAAAACGCAGACGAGCCAGCAGATGAAAGCGTCGGAGAGAACGATGGCGATCACGCTACGAGTTGTACAAGTGAACCGGAGTCTCTCGCTGGTTTGGGTATGGCAGTTGACGAAACCGGTAACGCGGCGAAACGACATCATGACAGTTCTTCGACTGAGGATGAAGGATTCAGTAGGATCACAAGAAGTCGGAAGCAAAAAAAAAAGATGATGATCCACTGGAAATAATAGCAGTTTCTGCTAAGAGCAGCGGTCGTAAGTCCAAAAATTAACTCCTTTGGGTGCGTGAAACGTGTTCATTGGATGCTTTTTCGATGTTCAATAGTCCGAACTAGTTGGATGAAGACAATGGCTGTGAATGGGTTATGAGATTGGAAATTCTATGGTTATATGAAGTGCGAAGTGGACGTTTCATGATGATAATGGCGGGGATTTTGTGGATATGATTTAGAATGCGTTATATTTTTTTGTGTTTTCCTTTGGATCTGAATTTCGATGATGAACAGGGCTATGAGTATTAGATGTGCTTTCGGATTCTCGAGATTATGAACAATGAACGTTATAAGGAAAATTGCTTCGATTAATATCAATGCAATTAAGATTAACGTCAAGAAGGCTTTGTCAAAAGAATTCATTCTAAACAATGATTTGGACGTAGTGTTGTTGCAGGAAGTAGCGTTTGATGACTTTTCATTCATACCGTTTCACAAAGCCTTTGTGAATAGGGATGGTGTTAGCTCTGGCACAGCGATATTGATAAGGCAATCAATTGGTACACGAGACTGCTTGAAGTGTCCTTCCGATAGAATAACATCGATCGTAGCAGACAACATAAATTTTATAAATGTGTATGTGCACGCCGGGTCTCAATACAAGGCAGATCGCGATGAATTTTTTTTTTTTTTTTTTTTTTTTATATCTTTATTAAAGTGATTTTTAAGATGGTACAAAGTTCATCACTTCGCGCGATGAATTGTTTGAACTTAAGACCATTAACCATATGGGTAAACCAGCAGTCTTGGATACCGTGATAGGGGGTGATTTTAATTGTATACTTGAAGATGACGACAGTCGAGGGAACTTCAAAAACATCTGCCGAGGGTTGAAAACCTTTACCAGCTTGTTTGAATTGAAAGATGTTGAGCTCAAACTCAAAGGGCAAAAGAAACAGTATACTTTTTTTCAGAAACGATTCTGCATCTCGAATTGATGCTCGAGGTCAAATATTCAATTTCGAAACAAAAGCTATGGCCGTTCTCAGATCACCATGCAATATGTTTTAGTTATAAAGTTAATTCTGATCAACGGTTGCCTGCTTATGACCGGGGTTAGTGGAAAATAAAAAAAATGAAATTTCTCAAGAATTTTCAGAAGTTTATAGAAGTTTACGGATAGGAAAAAATATGTGAATAATTTCGCGGAGTGGTGGAGTTTTGACGTTAAAAACAAGATTAAACAGTTTTATAACTCGAAACACTATGATTGCTGTCAACGCATCCGTGGACAAAAAGAAGGTTGGTATACAAAACTCAAAGATTTAGAAACGCGACAGGCTAATAACGAAAACGTGCAAGATGAAATGTTAGAATTTAAATCGAATATAGTCGAAGCTGAGAACCAGCGGCTTAAGTCTATTTGTTAAAATTTGCAACCAAATACTATGCTTGAAGCTGAGAAAATGGTTATTTACCAAGTCTCTAGAGTTATCGAAATGCATAACGACTATAACCGTGTGCAATTGAGAAACAGTAATGGTTTATTATGTGATCCAACAGAAACCAAACAAAAAGTGTTTGATTACTACAAAAAAAAATTTGCTGAACATGGAACTGGTGATAATACCTTTTCAATGCTATCTTCTATTCAAAAATCACTATGTGACGAATATAAGGCAGCTCTAATAACTCCGATAAATGAGAAGGAACTTTTCGACATTATCAAAAATAGTGCAACAAAAAAATCCCCTGGACCCGATGGCGTCACCTATGAGTTCTATCATGTCCATTTTCTTCTGCTCAAAGAAGATTTGCTTAAATTGTTCAACGGTATTCTTTCCGGTACTTTTATTCCAATTGAAAATTTCTCTTGTGGAATTGTTACATTGATTCCAAAGGTTGGGGGCAAACATGACCTGAATAACTATAGACCTATCAGTCTTTTAAACACTGACTACAAACTGTTCTGTAAAATTATTGCGAATCGTATTTAAACGTATCTAGGAGACATAATTGAAGAAGGACAAACAGCCGGTATTTAAGATAAGAGTTGCACTGATAGCCTCGATGTTATTCGAACTCTTGTAACTAAAGCACAGCAGTCAAAGAAGTTTATGTTTGCTCTGCTAACCCTAGATCTCGAGAAAGCTTTTGACACAGTCTCTCATAATCGTTTATGGGAAACCTTGAGGAAGTTTCAATTACCTGAACAATTGATTGAGTGTATTAAACAACTATATAGTAAGGCATTTTCACGAATACTCGTTAACGTCTTTTTAACACCGTCGTTGAAAATTGGAAGATCGGTACGACAAGGATGTCCTTTGTCCATGTTACTGTTTACATTACACAGAAAAAAATAATGAAAACTAATCAGCGCGTAAAAAATACAGACGTGGAAAATTAGGGGAAACTGGACACACATGATCCCCGGGGACACATGATCCCCCCTGTTTTCTCGAAAACTAATCATATTTTTATACCACTGGATCCGTTAGATAGATTATTGATCCAAAGGATCCGTTAGATATTGAATCTGAGTAACATTTGATATTAGTTAATTTATGTATATGGGTTTTAGAGAGGTTTTATTATTTAAGCATTCTCAATCCTTTTTTTCTTCAAAGGAGAAAAGTTTAATAACTTTGAATATGTCCAACCAAAACGTACCAAATTTTTACTGGACAAAGTTTTATTATTGTAGAATTGAATAAATTCATTCAAATAACTATTGCTTATTTTCCATTGAATAAAAAAACAAAACAAGATAAATACTCAACATGGACACACTTGATCCCCCACAGTTTGGACACACTTGATCCCGATATTGCATATATTAAGGCGTTTGTTGTATACCGTCGCATACACAGATAGAAAAAGTTGTTGAAATTTACACGAAAGTAATGCACATAAAGGGAATGCCAAAAGGAGCGTAAACTTAAACGAAATTTTTGTTTGAATGTATGCAATTTGTATTGCATTATGCCACTATTTACTCGACTAAGTGGCATAATGCTATACAAATTGCATACATTTAGGACGAAATTGATAATAAAGATTCATGTATGCTCAGAATAGTGTAAGTTTCCGCGTCTGTATTTTTTACGCGCTGATTAGTTATCAACATTTTTTTCTGTGTATTGTTGTATTGTATGTAACTAATTGATCTGCTAAAATATTTTTCTAATTAAAAAGTACAAACAAATTTTATTTCTCTTCAATTTTGTTAATCAGACAACACGCGCAATTTGAATTTTTCAATAGCCTTATTTTATTAACCTCAACAAAGTGTAGTTGAACATACTTAGTTTTGATTAGTTTTATTAAATGCATTTTAACATTATTTTCAATGAAAAAGAGTGTAAATTAAGCTTTGAAAATACTCAACAAATCACAGGGCTTAAAATCAGTATTGTTCGATCTGGTATTAATTTTTTTTCCATTTGAACTAGGAGAAGTTCAAAGCTTACAATCATCATTTATTTGTAAATCTTCTTAAGGAATTTTTAGTAATAGGCTCATTCAACATCTTTTGGTCAGTCGTTTAAGAGAAATCGCATTTGTGTAATAATAACACGCCCTACAAAAATGATGATGCGTGATAGTACCATATTGATGTATGAAGTCATCATCCTGGTATGATCACGGTTGTTGTATTGGTAGTAGCCTGGCGATCTCGATGTAGCGTCGTCGGGGAAGGAATGGGTCAAATAGGGGTGAGAATGTGTCACTTTTTCAGCTACTTAGAATGATTGTAGAATAGATTGAATGCATCTGAGGGCAAGAAGATCAAAATATAAGAGACCTTTTTGAACAATTTAATAGAATAATTAGATCCTAAAATTACAAAGATATATTTATGTATCTATCAACCATTTTTGGTATCATAACTGTATCAATCACAAAGAGAGATCCTCTTGGGAACATCATGGTTGTCGTGATATGACCACTGTCTTTTAGTGGAGTGAATGGTTTGCAGATAAATCATCATCACCATGAAATTTTTGTTGCTATAGCAGACATTCTATCTGTCACTATTACTCTATTCGAGAACTAAAATACTTGCCTTGCCTAATACCAACAATATTTAATTTTCGCACGACTGATATTACGGCAGACTATGAAGAATTATTAGGATTTGAGGCTAGACCGATTCAACCTTTCATTAGACTTGGAAGAACCTAAACATGTTCAGCTCATAAAGGGATCAATTTCCCCCTATATGGGGATCAAGTCTCCCGCAAGTTGAAATGAAAATGCAAAATTTTCTATCTTTCGGCAAAATCGATTTTTGGGTAACTTTCATGAACAAATAATTGCTTCCAATGACGTTTTTGAATAGCTTATTAAATTCTTTATCAAGTCCACCAGGAAGCGTGCAAATCTATGCATGGTACATCGAGAAATATCCTAAACAAAAAGTGGGGATCATGTGTGTCCAGTTTCCCCTACACTATTCTGAGCAAACATGAATATTTTCCATAAATTTTGCCCTAAATGTATGCAATTTGTATAGCATTATACCACTTAGTCAACTAAATAGTTACATAATGCAATACGAATTGCATACATTCAAGCGAAAATATCGTTTAAGATTACGCTCTTTTTAGCATTCCTTTTATGTGCATTACTTTTGTGTAAATTTCAACAACCTTTTCTATCTGTGTATACATTGATCCGCTTATCAGACATTTAAGCAGAAAAATTTCAGGAATTTTAATCTCTAATCGTTTTGCCAGAGTTTTGGCTTTTGCAGACGATCTGACTCTTATAATACGCTCTGATATGGAGTTTGATGCCATAATGGAAGTTATTCAGAATTTTTCAATATTTTCGGACATTTAGCTTAATTTTAAAAAATCTGGCTATCTAAGATTCAATAATTGCAAGTTAGGACCTCAGCTCATCACCGAGAAAAAGGAGTTAAAAATACTTGACGTTTTGATAAGTGTAAATTACAAAGAGATGGTTGAAAATAATTACAAAAAGGTAGTTCAGAATCTAATTGCTAGCATACATGCGCATCAAGCGAGACGACTGAATTTGTTTGAAAAGATAATAGTTCTTAATTCATACATACTATCAAAGTTATGGTATATTGCACAAATTTTCCCATCAAGCAATATACATCTTGCTCAAATAAGGAAAAATACGGGATATTTTTTGTGGGGAAGCAACAGAATTTCTAAAATTGAACGGACCCAACTTTATTTGCACAACCTCAAGGGAGGATTGAACTTGCTTGATCCAAACACTCAATATAAATCACTTTTTATAAGGAGTTTACTTTTCAAAGGTATTGAATCTGTTGACCATTATTTAGTAACTACTAGTATTATAAAAGGACTGAGATTGAATACTTTCAGATTGATACACAAATCAAAAGAAATTAGAAAAAAATCTCATTTAGTAACACACAAACAAATATATAGTTACCTAATCGACAATATGCACATTGATGTTAAAATAGAAAATAAGTATCCACAGATTCTTTGGAGGAATATTTGGGAGAATATCAATCATATTTTTTTAACTATGGCAACTAGGTTTTCATTATATGAGATTTTTAACGATACAGTTCCTAATAATATAAAAATGTATAACAACATTGCCAATGTAGATCAATTTAAATGTGATGTTTGTGGAAAACCGGATAATAACATACATCGAATCAAAGATTGCTCGAAAACTATAGAATTTTGGGTATGGGTATACAACATCTTGAAGAATAGAATGAAAATGGTAGTGATTTCGCCACAAATGTGATTATACCGAGGGATAGCAAAAAAAAAATACTAGACTTAAAGCGGCATTGTTCTTAGTGTGTGAAGTAATAGCCTATAATGTTTATAACCATAAGAATCCAAGTTTATATCAATTCCAGAAAATACACTTTGGAAATTATCTTAACATCTATTGAAAAACAGATTGAATTAATGATAGGCACTTATTTTTAAAAACTCTATGTATGTAAAATAATACATTGATATGTTATGTGAATGTATTAAAAAAAGGTAATAAACAGTGAAAGAAAAAACTGATTACAGTTTCCGTTAAACGTTTAGGGCACCCAATTGAAGCGATTTGGATAGAAAGAGTGGAATTGCCAACTTCCTATTGTTAACATCTCGTGGATAAAGGGCGGGCTCTTCTCCCCATCTATTGGGCCAATATGAGTAACGAGGGCTAGATATAGATATTATTGTATGTACGAACTTTCTTCTGGAAGGAGATTCTCTATTCATCCCGTGGATTCGCATAAGTTTCTTTGCTTACGGAACTACCCCAACCATTTTTGGTCCTTCATACAGGAGTTTGATGAAATACATACAATAGTATAAACAGGATCAAATCGTTTGTCAGATATGGCCAGCGCTATCGGCAGGTGCCTTGCTACAATAGATGGTAGTATCATCGTCATCATCAAATGGCTCTTTCTGCCAAATGACAATTCTTACCGAAAGACATTTTTGGTCAGATGATCTATTCGTTCAAACGACTTTTTTAACCGAACAACTTTTTTACAAGTTCGGAAAAACTACATTTTCGGTCAAACCAGTTTTGACTTGATAAATTTCCGTTAAACGTTTAGTTTTGCCAAATGGTTCTTGGTTGGAGCAAGATTCCCGGTGGTGAGTTTAATCCGTTTGACAGCGCAGTACCATTATTAAGTGACACTTTTCCGGTTGCTACTAAACGCGCTGCTATAACAGTAGCGCGACTGACCAAATTTGGTAGCGTGGTAAGAGCGCTGCTATTTGATAAACTGTCAACTGTCAAACGTCACCGGTACGGAATACGGCAACCAAATTGAAAGCCGAAAATAGTGACCGATACGGAAACGAGTGACGAAACTAAAATGAAAGCGCTGCGCGGGTGATTAAAATGCTCGCGACCGATAATAATAATAATAATAATAATAATAATAATAATAATAATAATAATAATAATAATAATTATAGGTGGGAGCTCAGGTGAAATACCCTGGGCGTCCATGAAAAACCACCATTTCGAGTAGGTGGGAGCTGAAGGCCCAATTCCTAAGCACCAATGAAAAACCACCCTCGGGCGAGCACTGGCGCTTGAACCTAGCTATTTAGCACTGTAAAGAATTAAATAACTTTACAGAACCCGTAGCTTCCGGGAATGAAAGCACACCCAAATATGGAGTTACGCTCAAGAACAATACCACCCATGCGATTGCCCGAGGAGGGAGCCCCTACTGGAGCTGGTCCTGGAACGGGGACAGAGCGAGCGGCCAGCGGCTAGAGGAAGGAGAGGTGCAACAGCGACCCTCTAGTCATCGGGCTCAGCCCGTGCCGACAAGGCAAAACAGAAACGGCAGCAGAAGAAATCACCAAGGCAATGCTGCACCTGCTGATGTTGCTGTGGTTGATCGACGTCAATCACTCACGTTAGCGGGCCGCCGACGGCAACGGATCATGTGGACAAGGGAGATGAATCAGTACGTGATCCGTTGCTACTACGTTTGCACCAGGATGGAGACGGATATGTCCGGCAGACCGGCGATGCTGGAGATGTTCAATGAGAGGTTTCCTCGGTTTTGCACCCCAGCTTGACCAGAACAAGTTGTACACACGCCAGAGAGCTATTATGTCACATAATATGCTGACTCCAGAAGACGTAGAGTACATCAAGCGGGAAGTGCAGAGGGAATTAGGAGAGGAGGAGGAGGCAAGATCGAGCGATACGTCGAGAAGGAGTTCTGTTGGGTTGGATGCATCAATCGCAAGTAACCGTCGCGATTCGATTGCACCCGCCGCTCCAGGACCAACAGTGGAATTGCAACGACAGCAATTGAAGGACGAACTAGCTAATCATATGGGCACAGCAGTTACACAGTTCCGTGGGACAGACCCCATGTCCCGACACCGGATACCCAAGTTGCAGTACTCCTATCGGTTGACGAGTACAGTAAGCATCCTTAACCAGGATATTTTGCCACAGTACTTGGAAACCGTGGAGAACCTTGAGGAGCTGCAATTTATCGTGTATTCGGCTGCAGTGGCTGTTGTAAGAACGTTGGGATTGCGAACGCGCCCACAAGGTGAGAGTGATGGACGCGCACGCCCCAAAGCACGAAAACCCGCGTGGATGCGACGTCTGGAGACCCGCATCGCCACACTGCGGTCAAAGGTTGGTCGATTAACACAGTACAAGCAGGGGAATCGATCAACCAGGCTAGTTCGGAATGTTGCTGAAATTGTGAAACCCACAGAACTCCGTGATCTCACCGAGGCGAACATAACTGAGATCCTCGACACCCATGTACAGCGGTTGAGTGCTCTTGCTAAACGACTGCGACGTTATGGAGAATGTTCGAAGAGGAAGGAGCAAAATCGAATGTTCAACATCAACGAAAGGGAGTTCTACAACCACATCCGAAACGACAAAGCCGACTTTGGCGAGGGCCTTCCGGAGATTGGAGAAGTCACGCAGTTTTGGTCCAATCAATGGGAGAACCCCGTCATACACAACGGCGATGGGGTGTGGATGGCAGAAGAAGAGCAATATTGTGGTGGAATTGGAGACATGACCGCTATCAACGTGACCGCCCAAGACATACGTGAGGCTACTCGGTATACCAGGAATTGGGCTGCACCAGGACCCGATTTTGTGCATAATTTCTGGTATAAAAAACTCACAACGGTCCACGGGCGGATGGCGGAATGCTTCAGCACGGTACTAGATAACCCCGTGCAGCTACCGGAATTCATCACTAGGGGTGTCACTTACCTTCTGCCGAAGGATCGGAACACTTTGAACCCAGCCAAGTACAGACCAATAACGTGCCTTTCGAGTCTGTACAAAGTGCTGTCATCGGTAATAGCGAGGAGGGTGCAGAACCATTGCGACGTCAACAACCTGATGACCGAGGAACAAAAGGTTGTCGACGTAACACACGAGGCTGCAAGGATCAGGTCATCATTGATGCAGTCGTTGTTGGGCAGGCCACCCACAAGCAAAGAAACCTGAGCATGGCGTATATCGACTATAAAAAGGCATACGACTCAGTACCTCACTCGTACCTTCTTAAGGTACTGCAGTTGTATAAGATAGACGGTAACGTCATCAGGCTAATGCAGCACGCTATGGGGATGTGGAGCACATCCCTACACATTACCGACGGAGAAAAGGTGTTACGGTCCAGGACTCTCAGCATCAGGAGGGGCATATTCCAAGGCGATACCTTTAGCCCTCTATGGTTTTGCCTTGCCATGAACCCTCTTAGCAGAGCACTCAACCAACACAACTATGGCTATCATTTGAAGGGTGGGGAAAAGAGTACAAACATCACCCACACCTTCTTCATGGACGATTTGAAGCTGTTCGCGGAATCTGTGGAGAAGCTGCACGAATCACTGCAGCTCAACTTGTAACGGTTTTCAGTAACGACATCCGGATGGAGTTTGGTATCGATAAATGTCGATCCATGCATCTACACCGGGGTCACCTGGTGGATGCCGACAGTTTCCGCGTCAACGAACAGGAGGAGATTCGAAACATGGTTGAAGGCGAAACGTACAAGTTCCTAGGTTTCCTGCAACTGAAAGGAATTCGCCATACGACGATCAAGAAAGAGCTGCAGGAAAAGTTCTTGCATCGTGTCAATGGTATTTTGAAGAGCCTCTTGTCGGCCGGCAACAAGGTGAAGGCGATAAACACGTTTGCTGTGCCCTTGTTGACATACAGTTTCGGGGTGGTGAAGTGGACCAAGACTGACTTGGAGGCGTTAGAACGAGCAGTACGAGTGGCGTTCACTAAGCATCGCATGCGCCATCCAAAATCGTCCATTGAGAGAGTCACCCTGCCACGTACAGTAGGAGGAAGAGGCGTCACCGATATACAAACACTATGTGTTTCCCAGATCCAGCAGTTGCGAAGATACTTCGTGGAAAGCCAGAACCGCCACGAAATCTATCGCGCTGTGTGTGAAGCTGACCACGGATTCAGTGCCCTGCATCTGGCGCAGGAGGACAATCAGCTGAATTGCGACATCAAATCTGTCGACGAGATGATCGCATCGTGGAAGCAGAAGGAGTTACATGGGACGCACCCCATCAACTGGAGCTGGAATATATCGACAAAGCGGCGTCGAATACGTGGCTGGTGCGGGTGAACTCTTCTCGGAAACAGAAGGATTCATGGTAGCCATCCAGGACCGGGTAATTGCGACGAAGAACTATCGGCACTATATATTGCACGAAAACGTGGAGGACCGCTGCAGGAAGTGCAATTCAGTAGGAGAGACGATCGAACATATCGTGTCCGGGTGTTCAGCCTTAGCTGATTCAGCCTATCTCGGTCGTCATAACGAAGTAGCCAAGATTGTGCACCAACAGCTTGCTTTAAAGCACAACTTGGTTAACCAGTTTGTCGCCTACTACAAATATGTGCCTGTCCCGGTTCTGGAAAATAGTTTCGTGAAGCTGTACTGGGATCGCGAGATCATAACGGATGTCCTCATTCGTGCCAATCGGCCCGATATTGTGGTCTACGACAAAAGGATGAAGCGGGTAACCCTCATCGACATTGCTGTACCGCTAGACCATAATGTCCAAACAACATTCTCCAACAAGATAACGAAGTACCACGACTTGGCGGAGGAGTTGAAGCAGATGTGGCACCTGGAGGACGTTGTTATCTCAGCAATCGGAATCGTCCCGAAATCTCTTCTGAGATCCTTAGGAGAGCTGGAACTATCTCATAACCTCCATAGCATCCAAAAGACAGTGGTTCTTGGAACTTGCAGCATCGTAAGAAGATTCCTGAACCACCATAACTAATACATCCGGTGCAAACGTTTATTATAGGATTTTAAGTCAACCGGCGAATGAGATCCACAGAGCCTAATCCCCTTTGGCATTCAGATTGCCCGGGGTAGGTGAAAATTCCCAGCACGCTTGCTGAGGAAGTGCCAAAACTCTATAATAATAATAATAATAAGTAGGTGGGAGCTCAGGTGAAATACCCTGGGCGTCCATGAAAAACCACCATTTCGAGTAGGTGGGAGCTGAAGGCCCAATTCCTAAGCACCAATGAAAAACCACCCTCGGGCGAGCACTGGCGCTTGAACCTAGCTATTTAGCACTGTAAAGAATTAAATAACTTTACAGAACCCGTAGCTTCCGGGAATGAAAGCACACCCAAATATGGAGTTACGCTCAAGAACAATACCACCCATGCGATTGCCCGAGGAGGGAGCCCTACTGGAGCTGGTCCTGGAACGGGGACAGAGCGAGCGGCCAGCGGCTAGAGGAAGGAGAGGTGCAACAGCGACCCTCTAGTCATCGGGCTCAGCCCGTGCCGACAAGGCAAAACAGAAACGGCAGCAGAAGAAATCACCAAGGCAATGCTGCACCTGCTGATGTTGCTGTGGTTGATCGACGTCAATCACTCACGTTAGCGGGCCGCCGACGGCAACGGATCATGTGGACAAGGGAGATGAATCAGTACGTGATCCGTTGCTACTACGTTTGCACCAGGATGGAGACGGATATGTCCGGCAGACCGGCGATGCTGGAGATGTTCAATGAGAGGTTCCCTCGGTTTGCACCCCTGCTTGACCAGAACAAATTGTACACACGCCAGAGAGCTATTATGTCACATAATATGCTGACTCCAGAAGACGTAGAGTACATCAAGCGGGAAGTGCAGAGGGAATTAGGAGAGGAGGAGGAGGCAAGATCGAGCGATACGTCGAGAAGGAGTTCTGTTGGATTGGATGCATCAATCGCAAGTAACCGTCGCGATTCGATTGCACCCGCCGCTCCAGGACCAACAGTGGAATTGCAACGACAGCAATTGAAGGACGAACTAGCTAATCATATGGGCACAGCAGTTACACAGTTCCGTGGGACAGACCCCATGTCCCGACACCGGATACCCAAGTTGCAGTACTCCTATCGGTTGACGAGTACAGTAAGCATCCTTAACCAGGATATTTTGCCACAGTACTTGGAAACCGTGGAGAACCTTGAGGAGCTGCAATTTATCGTGTATTCGGCTGCAGTGGCTGTTGTAAGAACGTTGGGATTGCGAACGCGCCCACAAGGTGAGAGTGATGGACGCGCACGCCCCAAAGCACGAAAACCCGCGTGGATGCGACGTCTGGAGACCCGCATCGCCACACTGCGGTCAAAGGTTGGTCGATTAACACAGTACAAGCAGGGGAATCGATCAACCAGGCTAGTTCGGAATGTTGCTGAAATTGTGAAACCCACAGAACTCCGTGATCTCACCGAGGCGAACATAACTGAGATCCTCGACACCCATGTACAGCGGTTGAGTGCTCTTGCTAAACGACTGCGACGTTATGGAGAATGTTCGAAGAGGAAGGAGCAAAATCGAATGTTCAACATCAACGAAAGGGAGTTCTACAACCACATCCGAAACGACAAAGCCGACTTTGGCGAGGGCCTTCCGGAGATTGGAGAAGTCACGCAGTTTTGGTCCAATCAATGGGAGAACCCCGTCATACACAACGGCGATGGGGTGTGGATGGCAGAAGAAGAGCAATATTGTGGTGGAATTGGAGACATGACCGCTATCAACGTGACCGCCCAAGACATACGTGAGGCTACTCGGTATACCAGGAATTGGGCTGCACCAGGACCCGATTTTGTGCATAATTTCTGGTATAAAAAACTCACAACGGTCCACGGGCGGATGGCGGAATGCTTCAACACGGTACTAGATAACCCCGAGCAGCTACCGGAATTCATCACTAGGGGTGTCACTTACCTTCTGCCGAAGGATCGGAACACTTTGAACCCAGCCAAGTACAGACCAATAACGTGCCTTTCGAGTCTGTACAAAGTGCTGTCATCGGTAATAGCGAGGAGGGTGCAGAACCATTGCGACGTCAACAACCTGATGACCGAGGAACAAAAAGGTTGTCGACGTAACACACGAGGCTGCAAGGATCAGGTCATCATTGATGCAGTCGTTGTTGGGCAGGCCACCCACAAGCAAAGAAACCTGAGCATGGCGTATATCGACTATAAAAAGGCATACGACTCAGTACCTCACTCGTACCTTCTTAAGGTACTGCAGTTGTATAAGATAGACGGTAACGTCATCAGGCTAATGCAGCACGCTATGGGGATGTGGAGCACATCCCTACACATTACCGACGGAGGTACGGTCCAGGACTCTCAGCATCAGGAGGGGCATATTCCAAGGCGATACCTTTAGTCCTCTATGGTTTTGCCTTGCCATGAACCCTCTTAGCAGAGCACTCAACCAACACAACTATGGCTATCATTTGAAGAGTGGGGAAAGGAGTACAAACATTACCCACACCTTCTTTATGGACGACTTGAAGCTGTTTGCGGAATCTGTGGAGAAGCTGCACCAATTTCTGCGGCTTGTAACGGTATTCAGCAACGACATCCGGATGGAGTTTGGTATCGATAAATGTCGATCCATACATCTACACCGGGGTCACCTGGTGGATGCCGACAGTTTCCGCGTCAACGAACAGGAGGAGATTCGAAACATGGTTGAAGGCGAAACATACAAGTTCCTAGGTTTCCTGCAACTGAAAGGAATTCGCCATACGACGATCAAGAAAGAGCTGCAGGAAAAGTTCTTGCATCGTGTCAACGGTATTTTGAAGAGCCTCTTGTCGGCCGGCAACAAGGTGAAGGCGATAAACACGTTTGCTGTGCCCTTGTTGACATACAGTTTCGGGGTGGTGAAGTGGACCAGGACGCACCCCCATCAACTGGAGCTGGAATATATCGACAAAGCGGCGTCGAATACGTGGCTGGTGCGGGGTGAACTCTTCTCGGAAACAGAAGGATTCATGGTAGCCATCCAGGACCGGGTAATTGCGACGAAGAACTATCGGCACTATATATTGCACGAAAACGTGGAGGACCGCTGCAGGAAGTGCAATTCAGTAGGAGAGACGATCGAACATATCGTGTCCGGGTGTTCAGCCTTAGCTGATTCAGCCTATCTCGGTCGTCATAACGAAGTAGCCAAGATTGTGCACCAACAGCTTGCTTTAAAGCACAACCTGGTTAACCAGTTTGTCGCCTACTACAAATATGTGCCTGTCCCGGTTCTGGAAAATAGTTTCGTGAAGCTATACTGGGATCGCGAGATCATAACGGATGTCCTCATTCGTGCCAATGGGCCTGATATTGTGGTCTACGACAAAAGGATGAAGCGGGTAACCCTCATCAACATTGCTGTACCGCTAGACCATAATGTCCAAACAACATTCTCCAACAAGATAACGAAGTACCACGACTTGGCGGAGGAGTTGAAGCAGATGTGGCACCTGGAGGACGTGCGTATAATTCCGGTTGTTATCTCAGCAACCGGAATCGTCCCGAACTGGAGAGGAGAGGAGAACTGGAACTATCTCATAACCTCCATAGCATCCAAAAGACAGTGGTTCTTGGAACTTGCAGCATCGTAAGAAGATTCCTGAACCACCATAGCTAATACATTCGGTGCAAACGTTTATTATAGGATTTTAAGTCAACCGGCGAATGAGATCCACAGAGCCTAATCCCCTTTGGCATTCAGATAGCTCGGGGTAGGTGAAAATTCTCAGCACGCTTGCTGAGGAAGTGCCAAAACTCTATAATAATAATAATTAATGGTTTTATTATTTCCTTAATTCAACGGTAGTATTACAATTTTTACTTTTATAGTTCAGAGATTTGGATTACCTTTCAGCTGAGTGAAATTCTATTTCATTACAAGTGACGTAAAGTAGCATTGAGCAGAATTTCACTAGGTACAATTAGCTTTTTTAGGGAAAAGGGTGCAAAAAAAACCCTAGATCTCAGATTGTCTTAAGGCTAATATCACAGGGGTTAAGGGATGAGTGCTTCGATGAGCGGATTTGCTGACGACTCACAGGAAGTTATGAAGGATCTCGTAGCCCGTTCGATGCTTGTGTCGATAGTATTGACACCGGCCAACTTGTGCAGATCGTCAATCGGATACCAAGGGTTCATGAAGTCGCTTGCGGTGAGATATTGCGCAGCTGCCCCAGATTGCCGATACATAGGTCATTATAGGTTGGATGATACTCTTGACGATCAGTAACTTGTTTTTGATGTGTAGCTTTGACCGACGATTTAGCAGAGAGTAAAGCCGATAATGATGCTCTTAGATGTCTTTTGGTCTAAAGGCCAGTATCGACTTAGAGTGACATTTTCGGCCAAATGGCCCATTCTGTCAAAAATTCATTTCGGCTAAATGGAATTTTCGGCCAACGATCGTTTCGGCCGGACGACCTGTTAGGGCAAATGGCTTTTTCGGCCAAATTACCAGTTCGGCCGTGTGTCGCTTTCGGTCAATGGAATTCCCAAGAATTTCTTATCGAAAATAGAAAGAATTTTCTTAAGAAATCCAAAAGAATCTTTAAACATTCCGAGCATTATTCCGCTGTTTTAAAGTTGGCTATGCCAAATTAGCCATCTAGTGATGAACTTATCTCTGCGAAAAAATCACTCTAATAAATGATAATAAAATCTAGGCATCCCAAATAATCTTCTTCCTTCTTCCTTCTTCATTCTTCTTTCTTCCTTCTTCCTTCTTCATTCTTCTTTCTTCCTTCTTCCTTCTTATTTCTTCCTTCTGCCTTCTTCCTTCTTCTTTCTTCCTTCTTTCTCTTCCTTCTTCTTCCTTCATCTTCTTCTTCCTTCTTCTTTTTCTTCTTCTTCTTCCTTCTTCCTTCTCTTTCTTTCTTCTTCCTTTTTCTGTCTTCCTTCTTTTTGCCTTTCTCGTACAACTAAGTTGTACCGAAAGGCTATCATTTCACTCCAAATTCGTACTTTTGATAGAAGTCCCGGAGACCCATAGTGTTATATACCATTCAACTCAGCTCGATGAGCTGAACAAATGTCTGTCTGTCCGTGTGTGCGTGTGTGTGTGTATGTGTGTGTGTGTGTGTGCACAAAATGCCATAAAAAACATTAGCCAAATTTTCACATAGAAGCTCTTAACCGATTTTCTTGCAACAAGTTGCATCCGGCAGAGACCAAAACGCTGTTGATCACTATTGAATTTCATAATAATTGCGAATTGTAAAAAATAGATAATATTAAAATAGTGATGAGACAAAATCACATAGAACAATAATGTGTTCTGAAAAATGCCTTGCATCTATGAATATTTTCTATCCGTTTCCTTGCTCCGTGTTTATCCGTGGCTTGCCCCCATTACGAGTTTCATCGTACTATAAAGATGCTCGTGTTGCGCGCATTTAGGCGTAAGCATGCTCTTCGTTCAGTTTCATAGTACTATGAAATTGTCCGAAAGTCAAAATTCGAACATAGGAATTCAAGAAACTTTTGGCAGCGCCATCTGTTGTCTACTAGTGTAAATTTTCTATCATAACATTAGACGGTGTAACTGTTTTGCCTTTCTTGTACATCATCGAGGTGTAAGCGTAAAGGATACATTTATTACTTTTTTGCGCGAGAAAGGCGCCATCACCGCTAGGTGGATTAATCTGGGTTTTTTTTATTTCATTTTGCAAATCTCGCCAAATGATTTTCAACGCGGGATCACGAGTTCTTTGATATTGCCTTCGCCTCACATTTTTAAGACGGATCAGTAGCTGAAGATCATCGTCAATAATAATGGAGTTGAATTTAATTTCACATTTAGGAATTGCAATGCCTCTGGCTTCGACAATTAAATTTGTCAAAGATACGAGCGCATTGTCAATATCACTTTTGGTATCGAGAGGAATATCAACATCAAAATTCCTATCGATATATGTTCTATATAAATCCCAATCAGCTCTATGATAATTAAAAGTAGAGCTAATTGGATTATAAATGGCTTCTTCTGAGATTTCAAACGTCACAGGAAGGTGATCAGAGTCAAAGTCAGCATGAGTTACCAATTGGCCACACAGCTGACTTGAATCCGTTAAAACTAAATCAATTGTAGAAGGATTTCGACTGGAAGAAAAACGAGTAGGGCCATTGGGATATTGAATAGTATAATATCCCGCAGAACAATCTTCAAATAAAATTTCGCCGTTGGAATTGCTTTGAGCATTATTCCATGAACGGTGTTTGGCATTGAAGTCACCAATTACGAAGAAGTTTGATTTGTTGCGAGTCAGAATTTGAAGATGAGCTTTCAACAAATTCTTTTGCTGCCCATTGCATTGAAAAGGAAAATTGTACAACATTTGTTTCAACAGAAACTCCCAAGGTTTCAAAAACTTTGGTTTCAAACGAAGAAAATAATTTATGTTTGACGTAATTAATTACGATGGCGACCCCACCACAGGCGCTGTCAAGACGATCATTTCTGTAGATAAAATAGTTTGGATCTCTTTTAATGGAGAGTCCTGGTTTTAAATACGTTTCAGTTATAATGGCAATATGCACATTATGAACTGAAAGGAAGTTGAATAATTCATCTTCCTTACCCTTTAGAGAGCGGGCATTCCAATTTAGAACTTTTACACAATTATTTGGATCCATTAAAACGGAGTCCGATAACAATTTTTTGTGTGTACTTTATACCAACCTGAACAGCTTCAGGAATGGTATTTGCTTTGAACATTGCATCAATCATGTGATGCAATTGTTCAGTTAAAAAATCAAAATCGGAAGCAGTCATGCTACCTGTATCGGCAACATGACCGTTATTTTCCGTTGGGACATGGGTATAAACCTCATTTTGAGAAGAGAAATTTTGTCTACCAGCAGCGATGTTTGCATACGTAGGTATATTGGAAAAATTGGAATTTACTTGACTTTAGTGCTTGCTACCCGTTGACGAGCGGCAAAATTTGTTTGTGAATTGTGGTGGGTATGAATTGCTCGACCGGTAACTGGTTTCGAAACAATTAATTGCATATTATTCGGCAACTCGGCCGTACGAAAACTATTTTTTTGTTAAATATCTTGGCTGTGCATATGCACAGCATATGTTTCGAAATGGACAAATTGATATGAAATTTGCGAAAAAATCCACGTGTCTTGGAGGGACTCAGAACCCTCAACCTCCTACTCTCTAGATAGGCGTGATAACCCCTACACAACAAGACCACTTAAAGGTCACGTTTGCGGAAAAGCCATCAGAATCCGAGTACCAACCTCCACCGCGGTTAGCTCTCTTTTGCAAATTGAATATCTTTCGGATGCTTGATTTGTCCAATCTCCACATGTGCTTTACTATTGTATACCCACAGCCAAGCGAGTGCACATTGTTTATTAAACGAGAGGATCGCACTCCATGCCCCCCAGTAACTGTCTGGGCGGGACGGTATAGAATGCGAATTCAATCGCACTCTGCTGTGCCAAAGGCTTGCTTGGCTAAAGCATTTGATGAGTTTGATTGCCTTAACGTAAGCGGTCGCGTGTACTCAGACGACTAATGACGGTGAAAGACCGACACTTGATTACAATTCTCTGTCTTTCTTCTTCCTTTTTATGTCTTCCTTATTTTTTTCCTTTTCCCTTTTCTTTCTTCTTCCTTGATTCTTCCTTTATTCTTCTTCCACTTACCTTGCTACTCGCTATCTCATTTACCACTTCTCACTTCTTGCTTCCCACTACAAACCCTTTTTACATCTTACTACTGTGTGTGAAGTGCACTTAATAAGGAAACGTTTTTCAACTATTCGGCCAAATGACCCTAAACCTTCTAAGCTTTGCGCAATTTATGGACATTCATTTCGAAGAATGAAGGCTATATATTAAGCATATGCGGTATTTCGAAAAATTTCGTTTTAGGCGGTTCGAAACGAAATTCCGCGGAATTTCGCGGAATTTGAGCATGGCGAAATCTGATTTCTTGATTTCGTTTCGTTTCGTTAAATTCCAAAAAATTCGCTAGAAAAAACTAGCTTCTAACGAAATTTTACGGAATTTCGCGGAATTTCGAAACAAATTTAAAATTATTATATTTAAACCATACTTTATTTTATCAAAAATTTCGGCTGCGCCGCTGAACAAACTAAAAAAACTGTTTTCAAAACTTTATGTTATGCAATTTTTTTTACTTACGCCTACTACATAACCCCATTCTGAGTTGACAAATACATATATAGTTTTCTTCAATAAATCGTCTTCAGTGTTTTGTTACAAATATTTGACAGAAAACAAAAAGTATCTTCTTCTTTGATGGCTTCTTCTTCTTCGTCTTCTTCTTATTATTGGCATTACATCCCCACACTGGGACAGAGCCGCCTCGCAGCTTAGTGTTCATTAAGCACTTCCACAGTTATTAACTGGTTTCTAAGCCAGATTACCATTTTTGCATTCGTGAGGCTAACACGATGATACTTTTATGCCCAGAGAAGTTGAGACAATTTCCAATCCGAAAATTTCCTAGACCGGCACCGGGAATCGAACCCAGCCACCCTCAGCATGGTCTTGCTTTGTAGCCGCGCGTCTTACCGCACGGCTAAGAAGGCCCCTTTGATGGCTCTACATTCTAAATGGGACCTGAACTGATTTTCAACTTAGTATTCTATTAGCATTTCCTCAGATATTAATTGAAAGCTTTTCTATGCCCGCCATTGCATGAGTATGTATCTTGTATGGCAAGTACAATGGATACACTATTCCCAAGGTGTTGAGAATGTTTCCAACTCGGAAGCATCTTAGACCGAACCGAGAATCGAACACGCCATCTCCGGATTGACAATCCTACACCTTTGCTCGCAAGGCTACTGGAGATCCCAAAAAGTATCTTTAACTCAATTTTTGGGATATGGGCCTGATATTTGAGACGTCAGGCTTAGAGTGTAAATGTAATAAGATACGAAGTCTTTTTCTAGCGCCTTTTTCCTTTTAAAGGCCGATTTGTCCACCTCCGTTTAGGCCTCAAACCAGGTTTAAGTTAAGAAGGCTTACAAAACAAAAAGCAACATTGGAGGTTCCCGCACTATTCTACGGATTTATGGCAGTGTTTTATGGAACAATCAGGTTTTTGTTTATGAATCTTTTTTTCATTTTTTCATGGATCATTCTTTATTGTTCATATGCAAAAGTATGTTTTGCCTTCACCTCATACTGTCCATAGCAGCTGTTTCTTGCACTGAACTGAAAGCGTACTTTAAGGCGAAACCCGCTAGAATCCAACTTCAAATCTACCCACGCTTTCGGGGGCACACATCTCAAAATACATGATGCTTGAAACACGGAAGACAATTTTTCATCTTCGCTGCGTTTTAGAATGCATAAAGATTTGTTGGTCAGCTATTTACATAATAAGAGCACAGACGAAATAAAAGTTTGGTCAGCTGGCGCTTCGGCTTTGGTTCTAAGTTTTACAGTTTGGCTTTAAACACAATTTATTAATTTTCTAATATAACATTTTATCCTTAAGGTCACTCCTGACAGAATCCAAGTTTCAAAGTGATCGCGTTTTCGGGGGCACACCACTCGATACGGAGGCGGCGGACAACTGTCATTTTTGTTGATTCAGCTTTGCTGCGTCGTAGCATGCGTGAAAAAATAAAAATGACAGTTGTGCGTTGCTTCCGTATCGAGTGCACTATGGGGAATTCCCATACAAATGGACGGCTAAAAATATTTTTTCAATGAAAACTGTTTCTATGCAACATATATTATGTGAAGGAATATTTAAGAACCCTTTTTAACCCTTTAAGGGCCATCGTTAACCTTTCAAAAATGTCACCCATGAAAAAAAAACTTTTTTTTCTAATTTTTAAACTTTTTTTTCTAATTTTTTTTGTTTGTTTCCAATACAGCATGCATAAAATAGCAAACCATCATATTTCTAGCGTTAATGTTGTTCAATTTCTAATCATTACGAGGTATAGAGAATAAAAACCTCAATTTTTAAGAAAACTTTGGTAGCAGCGTTCTCGTAAAAGCGCAAATATGCGTAAGCAAATCACTCACTTAAACGTGGTACTGAAGTTATATTTCAAACCCCCATCAACAGATGAGGGGACATTTGGGGACATTAGGTTTGCGGGACCATTTATAACAAAGAATTATGAAAATTAAAGTTCTCTTCTACAACTTTTTTATATTAACCTTTGCTTGCAAAACAAATCCAACTATCGAAAAGCTAAGGTTTTAAGCTTTGAAATGGTATATAAAATCTTATATTTGGAGAAAAATTGACCTCATAACATACAAATAAAAGTAAAGAATGATTTTATATTTTCATCAGCTTTTTTCACTTTACCAGCCCATATCTTTTGACTGAAGCACTTTGAAATTTGAATTCTGTCAGGAGTGACCTTAAGGAGGCATTGAGGCATCAAATGATATGATATTTCTTCATGCAAAAATCATTACGAACAATTAAATTTAAGATTAGTATGGATCTTTTACATGGGCAGTTCATAACGCACATTTTCGAATACTATACAGGGCAACACCTGCTGGGTCAACTAGTAAGGTATAGAAAAAATGTCATAAAGCGCTGTAGTATGCCAACAAAATTACAACTATCGTATTCATCTTCCAAGGGTCTCATAGATAATCAGAATTTATCCGCAGTACAAATATCACGTGCTAGTTGTTGGAAACAGTTGGATTTTTTGTTATTATTTGTGGAAAAAATCAAAATAAACTGAGTTTGAGTTGTGTATTATTTGTAACGAGTTGAAAATTAGTAGGAATGCAACTAAAAATCACTCGTTACGAATTTTCACGAGATTCAGCACGAGATTGGAGCAGGAATAGATGTAAACCATCGTAAAATCATGCACATTTGTGCGACCTCATGCAGCATGGAAAGAGAAATTCTGCAAAATAATTTTGCTTATAGGAGTGATTTCAAAATATCCCTCTACTCGCTTGAGAGCAGAAAAGCGGCTCTATTTGCAGCACCCAATATGAAGGTAGATTGAGTATTGTTTTTTGACAAAAATTCGAATTACTTAGCACGATATGCTGCTCAACTCCTCTATAAAAGGTAAAATGTTGTATACAGAGGCTTCTCGGGCCAGGAAAGACTCATAAGATGGTTAAAAACTTTCCCTATTGGGAAAAGGGGGTTTCCATACAAATGAAACACAAATATTTACATAAGTCAGGAACTAATCAAGCAAATGGAACCAAATGTGGCATATGAGAGTTTTTGATGACAAGAAATGTTTCTATGATAGGTTGAGACTCCTGCCCGCTCTAGAAGGAGGGAGGGTCCCATAGAAATTGAACAACAATTTCTGAAGAACTCGAGAACGAATAAAGCAAATGGAACCAAATCCGGCATGTGGAGCTTTTTAAAGATAAGAAATGGTTATATAATGGTTCGATTCTCCTTCCCACTCTAGAAGTTTTGACGATTGCTCTGTCTTTCTAATCATAGAGCAGACATTCAAACCTATATTGTGAAAACAAAATAAAAGTTTGTGCTAACTTTTCCATTGTGGGCAAGACAAAGCTCGTCGGGTCTGCTAGTGATACATAAACGGAAACACGGCGATTTATCACAGCCTGCTTCTTCTGTTCCTATAACACTATTGGTCACAAAACCGTTATTTAACTTCGAAAAAATGAAATCATATAATAAATAACCAATTCAATAAAAATTCCGCGGAAAAAAAATTTAAATTTCGTTTCGTTCCGTAAAATTTCGAATTAAATGGACCTTGGTTTCGTATCGTTTCGAAGTCTCGAAAGTAAATCTATATTTCGTTTCGTTCCGTTTCGAATCAACATAGACATTTTATATTTCGTTTCGTTTCGTTTCGTTAGATAAAAGTGTGTTATCGCATACCCTTACTATATATACAAAGCAAACGACCATGCGCTTCCATATCAGCTGTTTTCATATTGCGTTAGTTTTTGACTGCTGACTGCGGACACTATCGACCTTTACGCACCACTCGGATCCCAGGAAGACTTCCGAGCTTGTCCAATACTACCAAATAGGTACAACATTTCTTCTCATAAAGATAAATCACTAACATAATCATGAAATTTGATTTGTCGCAAATAGGCTAATTAGAAACTGGACAGTTTCCGAGGAGAGGCAAATTAATGTATCCAAAAGTGTAATGTTTTTGACACAACTGTCAGATGAGTTAACCGGTATTTAGGTACACTGGAGTTGGTTTTTGCGCGAATCACAAAATCACTATTTCTTTAAAAAAACTTCTTAAAAAATCGATTTTCTGCGTTTTTTTGTGTTTTTGTCGTATTTTTTTTTAGAATCCGGATAAATCCCAAAAACTGCATAAAAACCGAGTGAATTCAAAAATCCGCGCAAAAAAACTTCCAGATACATTTATAGGTTGGCCCTGGGCTTTCAATTTTCGGTTTCATATTGGTCATTGTATATTTTTATTCCTGTTCGGGTGTGCCACTGTGACCAGTTATTAGATCTATTGTAACGTTACCCGTATCCTTAGAGTATAAGTGCATGTCAAACTACTCCATTACTATCGAGAAGCAATGCTGTATCGATTTCAATACAGTTCCTTTTTCATAATCTTTATTAAAGAGACTTTCAGCCCGAGGCTGGCTCGTCTCTTTTCAATACAGTACTTGTCTTGTTTTCTAAAAAGCATCATGACAAGGTCCCGTTAATTAGATACTTCACAGAGCGAATCTAATTGAAGGCGGGTCCCGTATCAAAAAGAAATCAATCTTTTCTTGAGAAAACAGAATAGTAATACTGTTGTTTGGTCAAGCATCGGAGCCCTTGCCATATTCTTGTCTTGCTTGTATAATATCACCGGTAAAGTACATTGATACTCTCAAATATTTGATTTTCTTTTTATAAGTAAACATGCCATCAGAAATTAAAAAAAAAACGATTGGCTACTATACAAATTTGATAAATATTCGAAAGGTCTAAGTGATCGTTAGTGGATTTTACTATCTTTGCGTTATTAAAACTAAAACTAAAAATGCCCATGCCATATACTTTCGAATACTACCAAGCGGAATAATCCTATTTAGTCAACACTAAACGCTGTTTCTTCTTTCAATTTGAAAAAGTATAAAACATGGCCATTTAAAAACAGATACATCCACTTTAATCTTCAACATTGGCATATTCGACTCCGAACTACGTATCTTCTGCATCCGCCGGAGTAATGTCAATCAAATATAGAAATGAAGCATGAGAAGCGACATCAGTCCCCCTCCCGTCAAATGCTCAATCATCCATAACGTCATCAATTTCGTATACCAACCAGTGCTCGCTCACAGCCTCCGGCCCAGTGACCTCCTTTTGCGCTCCGTCTCGATTCACTATGTACGTATTTTAGACTCAGTTGCACCACTTGCGCTGTTGCACCTCCTAAAAATGGAACCACTTTTCACTGTTGTCGAAATTTCCGTCCACTTTGGCGCATCTATCGACGAATTTGAGTTAGGTGAAGGTGCAGCAAACTGCTTCAAAATTAACAGCTGAGATTTTCTGTTGATGTTTCGGTAATCTGACTTTCCGAACTTCAATCGATACAAAACTTTCTCGTTTTCACTGCCAACCACTCACACACGGCAGACTCTACCAGATATATGGCTATGGGTACGTTTTGCGGAACTAAGCATCTTTCTGTTGCACTACAGACGCACAGTTCCAGCTCCCTCGCACTCCCCACCACAGAACTAGAGCTGCAATAACTCTTCGCCTGAACTGCACTGAATCATGTTCACTGAACTCATAAATCACGGCCAATTTCCTGTTGCACCTCGCTCGCTCTATCCTACCCGGATAGGATTTTAGTTTTGCCGCAGAATTACACAGCATTAGCAACGGCGAAGGCAGCTTTCGGATTTTCGGAAAATCTCGTACTCGTGTTCCGCATCACACCGATTGGCAAATCACCGAATAACCGACGATTGACGATAATGCGTGAGATATGTTTTCGCGCTCTAGTTCTCCGCATCATCCCGTTACACGGTTATTATCATCATTACGGTTACTGGAACAGCCACCCTTAATCATTATTAGAGCTCTCGTGCCTCCCACTTGAACGGTATAATCATATCATCCACGCTCCAGTGGGCCCACCACCGTTGGGAACTCTACTTCGCTGGATTCGCCCACTTCTCTTCTACAGCTTTAATCAGATTATGTTTTCATTATCGAATTAATTATTCACCCGATTCCCCAGACAATGGAAACCAGACGTAACTCCTCGCAGTATCAGTGACAGCAGCTGCAAACTTCTTCAAAGTCCCTCCGGTGGAATGACAACGATCTGTCTGTTATCGCTCTGCACTTCCTCGGCAGTATTTCAGGCGAACTTTAACGACCGAACCACCGGTAAATTAATAATTGACGAATTCCACAGTTGCAGCACTTATCCACCACAAATCACATCACTGAACCAGAACGGAACTTCAGTCAACCGCTGGCCCGAACGTCCATCCAGCTAGCTGCAGTCACTGCAAACAGATCTGGGTTAGGGAAATATCTCCGAGCAGACGAACCGTCCCAAAAGGAAACAAACGCACCATCGACCACCGCGCGCGCGAATGGGCAAACGTCCCGTTTGAAGGCGCCAGAAGAACTAACCTGGCCACTGACGACGACATCGGCCCGAACGCCAGGATAGGTTAAGGATGCCAGTCAGCCAGCCAGCTAGCGCCGGCGGTCGTCGCCGTTCGGCCCCATCGGCAGCATCACATTGCACCAGCAGGCACGCAAACAGCACTCAAAAACCAGCTTCCGAAAGGATGTCAGCATTGTGGGCACGGACCGAGCCGGAGTCTGAAGCTCGGAGATGTTTTTCGATGTCGCGGTTCGGTTGTGGGTGGTGGGTCGCTCACGTGGGGTGTGGTTGGTGCGCATGTCCAACGCGGTACCGAAATCCCACTGCCGAAGCTGGCTGAGGGGAACGCAGCAATGAGAGATGGGGAACTCAGCCTGGAGCTTTGAAAGGGTTGCTTTTGGATGCACTGTTTTGGTAAATGATAAATCAGTTGAATTGAAAACTGTTTATAGGAATAAAGAATGCTGCGAATGTTGCTGGCGTGAAACAGTAGAATGAAATTTAGAAATCCGTACCTAAAGTAGTCATAACATTTTTTGTCATTTCTGGAATAAACGATAATGGATAGTTGAGTGAATAAGCGTGAGATTGAAAATCGGAACATGATATGTTTTTATGATTTCCGTCAGATCTATGCGAATAACATTGTTTACGAGCAGATGACGGGAGTCTCATTTCAAGGACTATAAAAATATATGCATTATGCATTGTCGCGTGTTGTCCTCAGTCTCATACACTTAGGATCGTGGCTCTTTGTTTTTTTTGATCGTATGCATCTGTTGAGATGATTTCAATCATAATGATCACCAGACTTGCGATCATAACTTACCATCATATTTATGAACCATTCGACGACTTTAGTGATACGAACAGTGTACATATTGGAATTGATTGAATATTTATGAATAGCTACCAAAACTTAAGAATGACAAATTCTTTCGCAAATTCCTATCGCCTAAAATATGTTTATGTGGATCTACCGAGTTTTGGAGTTTATTTCTATTTTCCGGAATTCATTTGGCCTTTTTAGGACTGTTCGATCTGCTAGTAACGCGGATTTTTTTTTTAATTTTCCATTTTGCGGATTCCGCAATGTTTTTCCGTAGCTGTCAAAGTTCTAACGCTAGCTTGAGCTTGAGCTTGATTGACTGCCCGTAGTTGCTACTCCATTATGACCAGATCAGCAGTTCTTGCACAGAGAACCAACAGATGTTTGCTTGGGACTAGCACTCATATTCAATGTACAAACACTGTCATTTGTTATGTCATACTGGAGCCTGCCACGTCAGAATACAAGTCAATGTAGGGAAGGGGGAGGAAATGATTATGCTATCACTCGCCCACTGCAAGCCGAATATACCTCTGCATTTGCTACGAGTTCAAACGCAATTTATTGGAATTTTTGGGTAACGTGCTGCCATTGTGATAGACAGGAGAAAGCTGAGACTACACGAACCTCGGTCACCGTGCTCAGACGGTGATGCCTCCCCAGGCAGAAGCCATGAACAGAATAACAAAACATGATATGGTTTTGATTGATATAAGAGATAACAGAACAGGCAACAATATCAAAAATTTGCGCCGAAATATCATTTGAACATCAAGATATGCTATGGATAAGATCAAACTAATCTTACATGATATTGATCACTTCTTACAAATAGCATAACTTGATCTCCTTATGATATTTTAGTGTAAAATTTAGATCTTGTCGTCAGATCTTTTATCTCTTATAACAATCATGTCAATATCTCATTTTGCTATCTTATCAACATTTGATATTAATGAGCTATTTTCGTCTACTCGGGTCATTACTCAAAACATCCAAATCATCATAAGATTATCCGGAGATTTCCCCGTTGTGCTGTATGGCGTCGAATGTTGACAGTATTTTTCAAATTCAGACGTCTCTTCGGCTATGGATTTTTGAACTATTTCTTCTTCTTCGTACCTGCTGTGGTAATTAATTACCACTAGTAGGTAATCACCGGACGTTAATGTCCCAAGGAGGTCTATGGGCATTATCGATCCATGGAGCTTCAGGCAACCTTAGTCTCTTCATAGGGTCAGGCCTGTCTGGTTGACTTACTAAGCGACACCCTTCACAACTGTCCACAACGCGAGAAATAGATTCGTCCATGCCAGGCCACCAGTACGAAAGACGCTATCGTTGTTGCATTTTGGTTCGACTAAACAACAGACGAGACACAAACATCAGACATGGAGAAGCTGAAATGGGTCCACTAACGCCCATTATGCCTGACGTACATTATGCCTAACGTCTTTATGCCTAACGTACTTATGCCTAACGAAGTATACCCAGCTGAAATTGTGGGTTGGAGCAGCTCTGACTATTGAAAAAAGCTATACTATTAGATCGAATAAAATCGAAATTCACCTCAAAATCCATTCAACTCCAACCTGATTTAGTTAGCCAGATGTCGTTGCCGATCAATTTGCTGTCTTTCTGCATTGGTTTGTCGAATGGTTTATTATGTTTCGGAAGGCCATTGAGGATTATTTTACAGTCCCAAAGCGGCACATGGTTAGGGGATTTAGAGTGGGGGAAAATAGTGACTTGGGTCTTCGCCGCGCTGATACAGATCTTCCAGCTGGTGAGGTACTCTGTCAGAACATCCAGACCAGTTGGAGTTTTACCACTAGCAATCTGACCACTATACTACTTATTGTAGAAAATACAGGTGTCATCTGCGAACAGAGACAGAATGCCGGCTTCTGGAGGCCCTGGCATGTCGTTAAACAGAAGGGTCCCGAGTATACTGCTCTGTGAGCCGTCTGCGACGATGTCGTATGCATTTGAAGTCGCTCCGCTGAGACCCGGAATGTACTTGCCGACAGGTAATTGTTGATGTTTCCCAGGTAGCCGGGAAGATTACATAGTTGTAGTTAGTACACCAGGCCATCATGCCTAACATTGTCGAACACCTTCTCGACATCGAGTAAGGCCATGGTGAACATTCAGACTTGTTCCTTGTGTGGCAACTCGGATCGGTTGATGCACAGTGGATCGACCGCGTTGGAATCCAAGCTTTACCTCGAGTAAGACGTTGAGGTTTTCGGCAGACTCGTGTAGCCGGATGTAGATTGCCTTTTCAAATAGCTTGGAAACAACTGCTGCTACATATGGCCGCTTCCGTGAAATCCGTGAAACCGGTTCTACCAATTGCCGCATGCACGCTATTGTTCTTGTAGACAGCGTTCTTGCACCAAGTGGTATCCCATGGCCATATTTATTTTTAATTTATTTTAATTTATGGATCCTGTACACCTCCGGTGGTGCAAAGGGCCGACTTGAAAGATCTCCATCCTGAGCGTTACCCGGCTATCGCTTTAACCTGTTGCCAGGTTAGATTGCGGTCGACTTCTTTTATTTCTTTATTGAGGCTTCGCCGCCAAGAGCCTCTGCTGCGATGTCCCGCTGGGTTCCAGTCTAATGCTTGTTTACAGATTTCGTTTCCGCCCCTACGTAGAGTGTGGCCGACCCAGCCCCACTTCCGATCCCGAATTTCTGTTGCTATCGGCCTCTGGTGACAACGACGATGGAGCTCGTTGTTTGAGATCCAGTTGTGAGGCCACCACGCCCGAATTATATACCGCAGGCATCTGTTAATGAACACCTGCAGCCGTTGAGTGTTCTCCACTGATACACACCATGTTTCGCTGGCGTATAACAGCACAGATCCCACGTTAAAGTTGAAAATTCGTATTTTGGTACGTTCACTTATCTGCCTGTTTTTCCAGATATTTCCTAAACTCGCAAAGGCAGCCCTTGCTTTCTTGATCCGTGCGCCTATGTCGATCTTGGTACCGCCGTCTGAAGCCATTTGGCTACAAAGATATTGGGAGCTTTCAACATTCTCCACTGGTTGTCCGGCTACTGTGAAACTGGAAGGAGTCACCGTGCTTACATCCAAAGATTTGGCTTTGTTGGCGTTGATGGCTAAACCTGCCGAGGAGGAGCGCTCGGCGAGGTCGTTGAGCTTACTCTGCATATCAGAGCGCCGTTGCGCGAGGAGTACAACGTCATCAGCCAATTCGAAGTCGTTTAGGTGCTCCATAATTATAGGCTTCCATAACAGCCCATGGTTTGGTTCACGGTCATCTACTAGAATCTCATCGATTACGATTAGAAACAGTAACGGTGATAGAATACATCCTTGCCTCACACCAGCTACGACCCGAATAGGGTCAGACAAGACCCAATTGTGCAGCACTCTACACGAAAAGGCCTCGTACTGTACCTCGATAAGTACGATGATTTTCTCAGGAACCCCCTTGCGTCTCAGGGCGCCCCACATATTCTCGTGATTGAGACGGTCGAAAGCTTTTTCGTAGTCAATGAATACCAAGTAAAGGGACTCTTCGAATTCGTTGACCTGCTCCAGAATAATGCGGAGCCTGACAATATGGTCCACATAGGATCTTCCGGCACGGAATCCGGCTTGCTGCCGCCGGAGAGTCGCATCGATCTTCTCCTGAATCCGGGCTAGGATAATTTTGCACAGAATTTTGAGAACGGTACACAGCAACATAATGCCTCGCCAGTTATCGCATACAGTCAAGTCACCCTTTTTGGGCACCTTTACTAAGATACCTTGAATCCAGTCGACCGGGAAAGTTGCGGTGTCACAGATATTACGAAATAAACGATGCAGTAGTTGAGCGGATGTCATGGGGTCAGCTCTGAGCATCTCGGCTGATATGCGGTCGACCCCTGGGGCTTTGTTCGATTTCATGCTTTGGATGGCTGTTTGAATTTCTAGTAGTGATGGAGCTTCGGTATTGACGCGTGTTATACGTCGGATCCCAGGCAGATCATGCCGAGGTGGTGATGGCCTGGCTGGCACTTGAAAATCGAACCAGCGTTTCAGCTGGTCGGTCAATAACTGATCATTCGCGTCTTTCACAGGCATCGTTGCATTCATCTTCGCCCAGCTTAAGCGTCGTGAGATATCGTAGAGGAGGCGAATGTCCCCGCTTGCTGCGGCTCTCTCTTTTTCGTCGGCCAGAGAGTCTGCCCACGTTCGCTTGTCCCGTCGACATGAGCGTTTTACTTCCTTCTCAAGAGCCGCGTATCGTTGACGGGCAAAGACTTTGGCTCCTCTGGTTTTTGATCGTTCTATCGCGGCTTTGGCTTCTCTTCGCTCCTCTATCTTCCTCCAGGTCTCATCGGTGATCCATTGTTTTCTCTGGGAGCGTAGTTCGCCCAGATTGTTCTCGCTGGTGGCGATGAAAAGATTCTTGATGGCGGTCCATTGGTCTTCCACGCTACCACCTTCCGGAATATCTGCAGCACGCGTCTCTAGTTCTTCAACGAAGTACCGTTTCACCGTGGCATCTTCCAGTCAGCGTGTGTTGAATCGTTGTCCAACTCTTTCCTCCTGCCAACGAATCCGCGCAATGAGCAGGCGTATTTCGCCGATGAGGAGGTGATGATCAGACGCGATATCGGCACTACGTTTATTCCGTACATCAAGAAGGCTCCGTTTCCATTTTCGGCTAATGCAGATGTGGTCGATTTGATGTTCTGTAAAGCCGTCACGGGAGACCCACGTGACCTTGTGAACCGGTCGATGAGGGAAGAGCGATCCTCCGATCACCATGAAGTCGCCCAAACAGATCTTGATATCACCCTTCGGAATTCTATCTACGACGGCATTGAGTTGACTGTAGAAGTTCTTGCAGATCGGTAGCATCGGATTATAGTAAAGTTTCGGACCCGTGTTCTAAATCTGGCAACGATTATCCTTTCACTTATAGGTTCCCACTTCATAAGCGCAGAGTGTGCCTGAGCGCTTAGTAGGAAGCTAACTCCGCGATGCCGGGGAGCGTGTTAACCTCGAAAACCAGAGTATAGCAGAACTTGTCCCGACGGCGTTCTGTGTTCCTTAAAAGTTGACCAACGGACTTCACTCAGTCCCAGGATCTCAAGCTTCCAGTGTGGATCAAATCTATTTCTGCGTTCTTTTTCCTTTGATGAAAAAAAAAATGAGAATCCGCGAGTTTGTTGATAATTAATAATTTGATAATTATGAATTTGCATTTTGCGTCCTGTTGCTTCTGTCGTTCACGTTTTAGTTGTTTTCGGGACTTAATGTCAGCACTATCTGCCGCATCGTCAGCGGAAAAATCTTCTTCTTCCAATTTCTTCCGGATGAAATGCACTAGACCCAATTCTTCCAGATAGGCTTCCATCCTGTAGCTTCAGCTCGCTGTGCCCTCTCCTCGTCCATTCCGCTTCCGATCGTCCGAATTCTATTCCGAAACCGATACTAACTTCGAACCGAAAAACTTTGCGAACTTTTCACCTCGCGCGGGATTTTTTTTATAAACTACGCCAAACAAAGTACATTGCTATGGGTACGGCGCGCCTGGGCCAATAACCTAATGAGTTAGACAGATGTGCTTATAGCAACGGTTTATTAGCAACAGAATAATCATTACGAAACAGGATCGCTTATATAGCTAAACATCAATTAACAAAGCCTACTATACATTTATTTCTAGTGTTTGTACCTTGTAACAAGGAACTCAAAATCGTGATCTAGTGCACCAAGAAATACAAAAGAGCTCGAAAATAAAATTGTAATCTAGCAGGCGCCAAATAGATTCAGTCGACGGAAGCTCACAGCTTTGCTTCGTGATCGTCAGTTTCCTGTTGATAGCAAATACATTATTAACTAAATTTGGAAATGTTTGAAGTTGAATAACCTATTCTCTTTTGCTACCTAACTTGGGATAGTTTGATAGAAACGACACGAATTTCCAGACATACTAATACGGTTGGTCAAGACGACGATAGTTCATTTTGGAATGGGTAATACGCAGGGCAAGAATTGACACGAGTAGTACAACTTTCATGAAGTCCGTTCAGCTTCTTGGTTTGGCCGACTCCAATGAAATTATGAGACGTAACTTTAAGAAGATGCAGCAAGTTTACATCATACTGAAAAGGAAGGCTAAGCAGATCGGACTACTCTTCAATACGACGAAGACGTAGTACATGACATGACAGGAAGAGGCTCAAGAGCTTGAGCTTGAGCTTGAGCTTGATTGACTGCTCGTAGTTGCTACTTCATTATGACCAGATCAGCTGTTCTTGCACAGGGAACCAACAGATGTTCATTCGTTAGGTCATACTGGCGCCTGCCACGTCAGAATGCAAGTTAATGTAGGGAAGGGGGAGGAAATGATGATGCAATCACTCGCCCACTGCAAGCTGAATATACCTCTGCACTTGCCACGAGTTCATGCGGAATTTGTTGGAATTTTGGGTTAGGTTCGAGAGGTAGAGGTCCGTCTTGGTTAACGAGCTGCCAAATGTGATAGTTAGGAGAAGGAAACTGATGGAATTTCTAATTGGATGTAGGAAACGAGCTCTATAATAGTTCATTTCCAATTCTAGCAGATTACTGTTAGAATACTCAAGTTGAAGGTATAGGAATAGTAATGGAAACGGTATGGAAGTCCATTTCCAGTTCTAGCGATTGCTAGAACATGAGAAATATAGTGAAAGATACAAAGTAGGAGAATGGAACGGACCTGGGATTGAACCCACGACCTCCTGCGTATGAGGCAGAAGCAGTAGCCATATGACTACCAAGCCCGACACATGACAGCAAGAGGCTCAAGAGAAGATAAAGGAATCCACCCATCACGAGTTTGTATCGGTGGTAACAAAATCCAGGTGGGTATAGATTTTTGTGTTTTGGACACACCGATGACCACCAAAAACGATACCATCAGATAAATTCGAAGACGCATCGAGGCTGGAAATCGTACTAACTTTGGACTCCACAAGACGCTCCATCGAACACAAAATTCTTATTACACCGGTTGTCCTATTCGGATACGAGACATGGGCGATGTTCTCGGAGGACCAACGCACACTTGTTTTCGAAAGGAACAATCGATTTCAGTGCATAACGAATTTAAAAATGAGAATTTAGCTACACGATATGGTTGCAAATCATAATATAAAAAAATATATATATTATTAAATAAATTATAAATATATTGTTTGTGGAAATATTGAGCTTGAGTAGCAAAAATAATAAAGCGATGTTGTAAGAATGATGGAAAGGTGAATTATAGTTGTACTCACATTGCTTAGAATTCGATAAAGATAAAGATTGTTAGAAAGAACTCAGATGGCAACAGTTTTGTAATAATAATTATTACTATTGTCTTTATTTAAGAAGCTTTCAGCCCTGGCTGACCTCTGATTGTGATAATTATTGAGGTGAAGTAAATCGATTACTTGGTTATTGTGCTTGTTAATCAATTAATCGATCGATAATCGTACATCTAAAAAACTTGGTTTAAAATTCTCTGAAATCGAACCTGCCTCTTCCATATAGATAAAATCGTTGGTTGATCAACTGAGTCATCTTAGACCCCAAACATGCGTTCCTTTCCCGCCATGTAACATCTCTGACCGGTGCGTATCACGTTTCAGTAGTCCAGGAATCAATGTCCCATAAATCGCACTTTGTGACGGTAATTAACAACATATTTTTGCCATCTCACATTCCAACGGTTTGATGTAAAAGCCAGCAGAATGATCTGCAAGCCGAAACCGAAATTGGTACATGTTCGGCTTCGCCACAGCCACTTGTAGTCACGTATTCTTTCCAAAGTGTGTTTTTATGGTGCGTAAAGCATCACATCGTTTCGGTTGGCAGTCGGTTCACTTGGTGACGCACTTTGGCCCCACTCAACTTCACAATGAAGTTAGAACCGGCAGCCCGGCGATGTTCAAATGGTGGTGAGCGTAAACACGAGACCACAGCCATTATTCTCCTATTAAAAATGTAACTAGCTGAATGACTATCTAATATCTTCTTTATGGTCCTTTTTCCTGCTATCCGGCCGACGACGTGTCAGGCCCGGAACGATTGGCCACCGACGACGAGGAGGAGCGCACGGAACGCTGCATGTGCTGTGATAGGCATTAATATTTTAGACGCGAACCAGCCATCGGTATCATATTTAAGTGCGTCGAATTTGGACTTGGCGGCAGCAGAAGGGATAATTTTCCACGGCAATCCATTGTCATGGCCCGATGCTCAGTTTCGGTGCGAGCACTACTGCGGCGAATGGGGAAAAGTTGAACTAAATGGCATAAAGTGTGAACGTGACACGACAGCTAAACAAGTTACCGTAAGTGATTGCAGAACTAAGAATTAGAATTGTTGCTATCGTTTATCACATTAATTGGTGACTAAAAACCTGGCGTGAAGTCAGAAGAGCTGAAAATGTTGAAAGGGGAAATTTTTCTCGTTGGAATACGAGGAACGAGTTACGAGAATCTTGAGAATTTCCTGTGCAAATTGGTAAGTAATTCAATTTGATTCCAGGAGATTCAGGGAAAATTTCGTTCGAAATTTATGGAATTTTCCGTGAAAATATAAGCATTTGTTCCAGGGGAAATAAAAGGATACCTCCCAAATGAGTAAGAGACCTGGGAGTAATATTGGATTCAAAACTCACTTTCACTGATCATTATAACACTATTGTAAGCAAAGCCAATAACATGTTAAGTTTCATAAAACGATTTTGTTACAATTTCCAGGACCCATACACCATTTTCATTTATTTAGTTAACATCTAAACAGATAACACTGAATCAACAATTTGACGCCACAATGCACGGTTCGAGGCCGCATCTCTCCATCCGTTCTGCACCTGGTCTGCCCATCTCTCGTTGCGCTCCACGCCGTCTCGTACCTGCCGGATCGGAAGCGAACACCATCTTTGCAGGTTTGCTGTCCGGCATTCTTGCAACATGTCCTGCCCGTCGTACCCTTCCGGCTTTAGCTACCTTCTGGATACTGGGTTCGCCGTAGAGTTGGGCGAGCTCATGGTTCATTCTTCGCCGTCACACACCGTCTTCTTGCACACCGCCAAAGATGGTCCTAAGCACCCGTCTCTCGAATACTCCGAGTGCTTGCAAGTCCTCCTCGAGCATTGTCTATGTTTCATGTCCGTAGAGGACTACCGGTCTTATTAACGTCTTGTACATGACACATTTGGTGTGGTGGCGAATCTTTTTCGACCGCAGTTTCTTCTGGAGCCCGTAGTAGGCCCGACTTCCACAGATGATGCGCCTTCGTATTTCACGACTAACGTTGTTGTCAGCCGTTAGCAAGGATCCGAGGTAGACGAATTCCTCGACCACCTCGAAGGTATCCCCGTCTATCGTAACACTGCTTCCCAGGCTGGCCCTGTCGCGCTCGGTTCCGCCCACAAGCATGTACTTTGTCTTTGACGCATTCACCACCAGTCTAACTTTTGTTGCTTCACGTTTCAGGCGGGTGTACAGTTCTGCCACCTTTGCAAATGTTCGGCCGACAATGTCCATGTCATCCGCGAAGCAAATAAATTGACTGGATCTGTTGAAAATCGTACCCCGGCTGTTACACCCGGCTCTCCGCATGACACCTTCTAGCACAATGTTGAACAACAGGCACGAAAGTCCATCACCTTGTCTTAGTCCCCGGCGCGATTCGAACGAACTGGAGTGTTCGCCCGAAATCTTCACACTGTTTTGCACACCATCCACCGTTGCTTTGATCAGTCTGCTAAGCTTCCCAGGGAAGCTGTTCTCGTCCAACGAACAGATGGTGCGTTGGGACCTGGTATTCACGGCATTTTTGAAGGATTTGCCGTACAGTAAAGATCTGGTCCGTTGTCGAGCGGCCGTCAACGAAGCCGGCTTGATAACTTCCCACGAACTCGTTCACTAATGGTGACAGACGACGGAAGATGATCTGGGATATCACTTTGTAGGCCATTAAGGATGGTGATCGCTCGAAAGTTCTCACACTCCAGTTTGTCGCCTTTCTTGTAGATGGGGCATATAACCCCTTCCTTCCACTCCTCCGGTAGCTGTTCGGTTTCCCAGATTCTGACTATCAGTTTGTGCAGTCAAGTGGCCAGCTTTCCGGGCCCATCTTGATGAGCTCAGCTCCGATGCCATTCTTACCAGCTGCTTTATTGGTCGTTAGCTGTTGAATGGCATCCTTAACTTCCCTCAAGGTGGGGACTGGTTGGCTTCCATCGTCCGCTGAACTGACGTAGTCATCTCCTCCGCTGCCTTGACTTTCACTGCCTGTACTCTCAGCGCCATTCAGATGTTCCTCGTAGTGCTGCTTCCACCTTTCGATCACCACACGTTCGTCCGTCAAGATGCTCCCATCCTTATCCCGGCACATTTCGGCTCGCGGCACGAAGCCTTTGCGGGATGCGTTGAGCTTTTGATAGAACTTGCGTGTATCTTGAGAACGGCACAGCTGTTCCATCTCCTCACACTCCGCTTCTTCCAGGCGGCGTTTCTTCTGCTGAAAGCGGGTCTGATGTCTCCGCTTCCGTCTATAACGCTCCACGTTCTGCCGGGTCTCTTGCAGCAGCGCGACCGCCCGCGCTGCGTCTTTCTCCTCCAGAATCTGTCTGCACTCTTCGTCGAACCAATCGTTCCGTCGACTTCGACTCATATACCCGACGTTGTTCTCCGCTGCGTCGTTAATGGCTGCTTTGACTGTATTCCAGCAGTCCTCAAGAGGGGCCCCATCGAGCTCACCCTCTTCCGGCAACGCTGCCTCGAGATGCTGCGCGTATGCAGTGGCGACATCAGGTTGCTTCAGTCGCTCTAAGTCGTACCGCGGCGGTCGTCGGTACCGAACATTGTTGATGACGGATAGTTTTGGGCGCAGTTTAACCATCACCAGATAGTGGTCAGAGTCGATGTTAGCGCCACGATATGTCCTGACGTCGATAATGTCGGAGAAGTGCCGTCCATCAATCAGAACGTGGTCGATTTGTGATTCTGTCTGCAGTGGTGATCTCCAGGTGTACCGATACGGGAGGCTGTGTTGGAAGTAGGTGCTGCGAATGGCCATATTCTTGAGGCGGCGAAATCAATTAGTCGTAGGCCATTTTCGTTCGTCAGCCGGTGAGCGCTGAACTTCCCAATAGTCGGTCTAAACTCCTCCTCTTGGCCAACCTGAGCGTTCAAATCTCCTATGATGATTTTGCCACGACGTCAGATGGGCAGATGTCGTACTCACGTTCCAGCTGCGCGTAGAATGCGTCCTTATCATCATCAGTGCTTCCGGAGTGTTGGCTATGGACGTTGATTATGCTGAAGTTGAAGAACCCTTGATCCTCAACCTGCACATTCTTTCATCGATCGGCCACCACCCGATCACGCGCCTTTGCATATCGCCCATCACTATGAAAGCTGTTCCCAGTTCGTGTGTGTTGCCACAGCTCTGGTTGATGGTATGATTACCTCTAAACGTTCGCACCATTGATCCCTTCCAACAAACCTCCTGCAGCGCTACGATGCCGAATCCACGGTCCTTGAGCACATCGGCGAGTATGCGTGTGCTCCCGATGAAGTTGAGAGATTTGCAGTTCCACGAACCGAGTTTCCAATCGCTAGTCCCTTTTCGTCGCAGTGCACTATGGTCCAGGATACAGATTTACGCGGAAAGATGAATTTTACGCCAAAACTATATTTTTTAGAAAAAACTGTTGTTCTACAAAATTGTTCGAAATAGTAAGGCCATCATTATGGTTCTACCAAAAAATAGGGTGGCCCATCATATAAAAAAAAATAGAATTTTTTTTTTTATTCCTCGGAATATTGACATGTTATGTTCTACAAAGTTGTAGCGTAGCTTATTCCAATTAATTTTGCTAAAAAACTTTTTTTGTAGCTCTTAAGTTGGCTGATTTAGAGCAATTTTACCTTATTGGATTAGGGTGTACCTCAAAAAAACAGTATTTTTGATCTACTTTTTTTGTTTTACATTTCTCGAAAAAGTCGTGTTTAGGTGACTTTTAGAGCTCAAAAAAATTCAACTTTTGATGGGTAAATATGCTCAATATCTTTTTCCGATCAAAAGTTATATTCGTTTTTCTGTCAAAATTACATTTTTTTCATAAGTTGATATCTCCGGTTAGGGCAGACCAAAAAATATATTTACACGGCATTTGAAAGAGAAATTAATATTCTTTATTGTGTCAAAAAATTGGGGATATGTTATTTTTTTATCTCAAGTTTTATCAGTTTTACTAAATGCATGTTTTTTTAAATAAATTGATATAACTCGACAACGGAAGAAGATACAGACGATATTCTTATAACAAAACACGCGTTTTAAAAAGCCCCAAAAGTTTTCAGAAGATGACATCCGTGAAAAATAAAAAATGAAATGAGCAGATCATGAATATTTTTTTTTTTTTGAGGGACACCCTAATCCTGGTAAGTAAAATTACTCTAAACAAGTGAGCTTAAGAGCTACATAAAAAGTTTATATAGCAAAGTTGATGGAAAAAAGCTGCGCTACAACTTTGTGGAACATTTTATGTCAATTTTCCGCAAATAAAAAAAATTTCACATTTTATAAAATGGCCCCCCCTATTTTTCAGTAACTCTAAAATAAGGGCCCAAGTATCCAGAACAACTTTGTAGAACAAGTTTTGTTTCTTAAAAGTATGCTTCAGACCGAAAATGCATCTGTTCTCGTAAATCTTGCAATACGTTAATTATATAAAAATTTATAAAAAGTGTTAAACTGTAGATTTTTTATTTTTCATTTCTCACGAATGTCACCTTCTAAAGGGGCTTTTCAAAACGCGTGTTTTGCTATAAGAATATCGTCTGTATCTTCTTCCGTTGTCGAGTTATATTAATTTTTTTGAAAAAACATGATTTTAGTAAAACTGATAAAACTTGAGATAAAAAAATAACATATCCCCAATTTTTTGACACAATAAAGAATATTAATTTCTCTTTCAAATGCCGTGTAAATATATTTTTTTGGTCTGCCCTAACCGGAGATATCAACTAATAAAAAAATGTAATTTTGACAGAAGTACGAATATAACTTTTGATCGGAAAAAGATATTGAGCATATTTACCCATCAAAAGTTGCATTTTTTGAGCTCTAAAAGTCACCTAAAGACGACTTTTTCGAGAAATGTAAAACAAAAAAAGTAGATCAAAAAAAAATTTTTTTTTGAGGTACACCCTAATCCAATAAGGTAAAATTGCTCTAAATCAGCCAACTTAAGAGCTACAGAAAGTTTTTTTTAGCAAAATTAATTGGAATAAGCTACGCTACAACTTTGTAGAACATAACATGTCAATATTCCGAGAAATAAAAAAAATATTTTCTAATTTTTTTTATATGATGGGCCACCCTATTTTTTGGTAGAACCATCATGATGGCCTTACTATTTCGAACAATTTTGTAGAACAACAGTTTTTTCTAAAAATTATAGTTTTGGCGTAAAATGCATCTTTCCGCGTAAATCTGTATCCTGGACCATAGTGCAGTGGTCTTCGCCGATGGTTCCGGTCCGTAGTCTCTTGTTGATTGTTCGTTGCTTATGATTTTTTAAAGGCTGGCTTGCAGGGCCTGACACCAAACCTCCTAAATTTCCGGAGGACCATTCCTCCTTATTTCCGGTGGACCATGGTGCACAGTTTCATACACCATAAAGACATTATATACTGCTTACGTAAGGCCAATTTTAGAATATTGTAGCATAGTTTGGTCCCCTTTCTCAACTACACATGCAGATAGAATAGAGTCAGTTCAAAAACGATTTTTATTATATGCACTTCGCAAGTTAGGATGGGTCGTATTTCCATTGCCACCATATGTAGCTCGTTGCAAGATTATTGATATTCAAACACTGAAAGTGCGTCGTGACTTTGCCATGGTATCTTTTATAAACAATATTGTCTCCCAAAGAATTGACTTCTACAGCTATTATCAGAACTGAACTTTTATATACCGTCACGACAACTGCGATATCGACAAATATTTTTTTTTAATTTTTCGTTTATTTGGAAGGCTCATTTGCCGTGAAGCGTTACGGAGCCGAAAATCGACAAATATTCTCCGTAAACTATCATCGACCAAACTATGCCAAATATGGACCTTTGAATCAGATGATGCTCACTTTTAATAAATATTGTAATAATATTGATTTAACTATGTCAAAAATGCAACTAAAACACTTCTTTACACATCTTAAGTTAATGGCACTCTATTAGAACATAAGAACATTATATAATATTTCAAAGAACTATTATTAGTTAAGGCTACCAATGTAACTAGGTCCACAAAATTGATTGACGACAATAAATAAATAAATGAGTTCTTAAGATTTTTCGGGGGAAAATACCTAAAAAATGTTGGGTTGTTCCGTGGAAAGTCGGTAAATTAACCTAAACTTTGTAGTTTTTCTATACAAGTAATAAATTGGGCCGTTGTTGTTCAATATTCAATGAACGCTTCATTTGATATTTCGATTTGCATCTGTATAGAAGCATTTTCAATCGTTTTTCAAGCGAACAGATTCTATCTCATTCAGAACCTCAAATTTTCCGCCAAATGTCGCCCCCGTTCCCAAACCTAATGACACAGTCATCAACCAGTAATCTAGACGAATTCTTCTCCCTCCACTTAGCATAAAAAAAATCCTTGCCCCGCTTTATATGCGTTGGGATTACCAAACACCCATAAACTTTTAACGCAGATGTTTATTGAAATTTTTGGTCGTTTACCAAGTTCCCCATAAGCCGAGAAAAAATAGTCCTCTCCCTTTGCTCGAAGTGTCGCTCGTTCCACCAGCAAGCGAAATCCACACAGCCAACACGTCAAGATGTGTATCTTCCATCTGCGTATGTTCGCGAAATATTTCCTTACTAAAAGCACGCACCTCGTAAATACCTGCTCGCATAGCCGCAACCCAGAAAACCCGCGCGACAAGTGAAATGTCTCGTGCTCGGTTACGGTGCGGAGATGGTGCTGGCGGCGGCGGCGACCGGCGAAGGAATCACACCGCGGCATCACGAGCGCCTGGGCGGAAAAGCGTGAACATAACAATCACATTATTACAGCTCTAGTTGTCTGGGAAGTGTTAAAAGTCAAGAAAATTGCGCAAAAGCGGATTGTGGCAGCTATTTTGGGGGATGGAATTTATGGCGTTGTCGTATGAGGGCGCGAAAAATTGGCCCCGCGGATAGCCTGGAAAGAAGCCAATTCCAGATCGGGCTGAGGTGTTTGACTCGTTGGGTGAGAAGTGATGGTTTTAAAATATCTGTGTTGTACCGAGGAGTTCAAGGTTTTGCGGTTATTTATTGCACTTTTTTACTGCAAGAGTTCTTGTGATATGATTTATAACCGGATATATGTTACTTTCATAGCTTTTACGGTTACATACTTTATGTGATGCCATTTGAATGATAATATTTTCAAAATACTGATACATGTCACGGAAGCAGATTAGTGAACTTGCGTAGGGTTTGAACTGCCACTGCATCCAGTCGAACTAGGTAAGGATAGCAACAATAATGAGGCCTGGTCTGGCTGTATTGTATTCTGGAGCACACGTTCAATGTTCAATGTGTTTAGTGTGTTTAAATATCCTTTCAAGTCTAAAAGACGAGCTAGTACCATATCATTGATTTCCTTTAATTTTTTTTAACTTCGATAAATTAAACCAAAAAAGTTCGTCTCTTACTGCTATCACAAACAACGTCAACGTCAAGATGTATTCTTTATGAGGCTTCATATTGGATGTCCTCGTGGCCTAAGCGGTTTGATTACCCACAGTAACCGAATTTATCTAATCAATAAAACGAGTGCTATTTAACCCCATTTTAGTTTTTTCATCTCGTATCGACAAACCACATTTTGCATCAGCTCACGTAACACAATGCATCTCCTCTATCCGCCATCAATCGATGGTCGTTACATCGAATCAACCACATTATTATACCTTCCGATGGTGGAGAGTGAGTGGCACATAATGGAAGAAATGTGCCATCAAATGCACTATCCACCACTCCCGGGGCAGTCATCGTTCGTCAATTCCCCGATAATTGAATAAAGTTTATTATTCGTTATTATCGATGGCCACATTCTGCTTTTATTCTGGCTTCGTGCTGCATGTTCAGTAGCAACAATGGCAACGTTCGGATATTGTGATGGTAAAGGTGTCATTAAGAGATGAGTACTATTTGTGTTCAATTTACTTAGGAATTTTGTAATGGAATAAAATGGAAGGGTACAGGTTTATCAATAACCCTTGCTGTAGAGAAGATTCATAGGTATTTATTTATTTAGAAAAATCACTGGAAACTTTAAATCTCTTTCAGAGCGTGATATGTTTTCCCTACTTTTCTGATCATTTTAGAGCAAGTTCTAGACCGCCAAAGGTAACAAAAGTCAGCAAGTCAGGTCTCTCTAACAAGGCTAATGAGACATAATGCTGTCCACATTCGGAGCAGAAAACAGTATTGTGGCTGCAACCGTAAGTTGTTTCCCTGAGGGCTGTTCAACTTTTTTCCATCATTATCCTAGTTTTCCTGTGTCGTGCTCGTGAGAATCCTCAGGAAATCTCCACTCTGCCGTGCATGACTATCTATATAACCCTACCTTATGGAAGAATACCTGTGCTGTTTGTGTGAACGGTAGACTCGTTTAAAAGTTCGGTTTGTGGAAATAGTTTCTTGACTTGGATGGGAGGGTCCCAGTTTTGGTCTGTGTATTTATAGATCTGCTTCGAGTTTAATTCCTCAGGAGGGAACAAACTGTGTTTACCCAAGTTTGCTCTAACAATGGTCTATCTGAGGCACAATGAGCAGACTTGTGTATGGGTGTTATTTTGTTCAGTACCCAGCCACGCACTGTGCATCCACATCCGTGGGCAGTGGACATAAGCGGAATGGATGGTCCTTTATACATGCTGAGTTCCATTGCAATTCTTGTTGTTACAGTCGATTCCGGGAACAAGGATGGAACCGGACGGATTTCGATTTTGTGGAATCAGCATAGGAGTGTCTTGAGTTGGTTGGATCCTGTGAGCTACGAAGCGCTCAATGATTCATTATTGTGGTTCTCAGTTTATAAAACATGAGTGTCTACAGTGTTGACGATATTGATTTATGTTTTTTTCGCCACTACAAAATTCGAATAATAATCGAACACAATAAAAGGAAGTGCATTTTTTTAAATCTTTATTTGTATAATTCTTCTTAATAATAAGTTTATCGCGTTGTAACGTAAACTTGTCGATTCTCATATTTCGGGACTGATTTGCGATTTGGGCTTAACTTATTTTGTAAACAAACATAGTAAGGGAAGATCCATTAATTACGTAACGCAAAAAATCGCGCATTTTCAATCCTCCCTCCCCCTATGTCACACTGTTTGTATGATACATCTTAGAATTGTGTGCGGACCGTCACACTTCGTTCAACCCCCCTCCCCCCTCTGAGCGTTACGTAATTTGTGGACGTTCCCTAAATAGAATTTTCGCTAAAGCAGCCATTTCATTAGAAAACTACGGTATATGGCCGAAAGAATAACCTTTCCTTTCTGATAAGGGAATTAGTTTTGGAGAAAATCGCTTGTATTCTACGGAATTCATTAAACAATGTTTGTTTACAATATAAGTTACGCCCAAATCGCTAATTGGTTCCGATTTGTGATTTTTTCAGCAGTGTTTCTTATAAAAAACAACCCTGAGTAATCCACCTAGCGATAATACAGTCGACTCTCTACATCTCGATGTTCTGCATCACGATATCTCTCCCTATGTCGATGGTTTCCTCAGTCCCTTCAATCTATATACATTTGAGCTTTCTACATCTCGATAACCTCCCTATCTCGATATCTCTCTATCTCGAAGTGTTCTGATCATCTTCTTATTATTATTGGCATTACATCCCCACACTGGGACAGCCTCGCAGCTTAGTGTTCAATAAGCACTTCCACTTCCAAATTTTCAGGCTACTAGAACATCTTTGGACAATAACAAACACATCAACAACAAGAAACGACATTTGTTTTTCATAGCAACGAGCTTTTTTGGATCTAGTACCCATTTCAATTTTCCTCCCATTCCTCGATCTCTCCCTATCTCAATGGTCTCTTCAATATCGAGATGTGGAGAGGCAAATGTAATACCTTTCTCATGAATTATTCAAAAATAGTATTTTACGCATTACTTTCAAGCAAATAGTTCGATTGGACTAATTTCCTATAAGGGAAGATCTATAAAGAACGTCACGCAAAAATTGTCGATTTTCAACCCATTACTCCCCCTTCGTTACGCTTTTCGTAACAACCCTTTCAAATTTTTGTATTCGACATAAGTGCCAAATGTGAAGGTGACAGATTAGCGAAGTTAGCCTTCAGTTTTGTGATGTATTTCGCGGGAAGTAGTACACTCAAAATAATTTTAACTTAGAAGATACTTGAAAACATATGCAGATATTTTCCATGTAGTAAAGTTAAATGATTTATTAGTAATGGCATTCATTGTTCTTAATTCACTAGAAAATAAAATAAAATGTAAGTGAATTCTCGTTTGGCCATGTACTTAAATTTCAAGTGAAACTTCGATATTTTTTTTTCTATTGTCTCCTTGTAGTTGATATCCCGTCCACTAGAAGCGGACGAGGGCAAAAAAGGAGTAGAAAATAAATTCACACTCAAACATATTTTTTGCAAATCGTTCTCATAATGCTTTTGCAAAATGTTTCATTAGCAATTATTAATAAACATACACGCAAAATAATCTACCCGTTAACTTTACATGAAAAATCACGTAACCAATCAATTTCACCAACACCACTAATTTTATCTGATGCATATAAAATGTAGCGGTGTAGCGTAAAATTTGAATGAAATGGTCATAAAATTCACGAAAATAAACTATACGATGTACGTGAATTTCATGTCATTGAAGCACTGGTTGAGAACTCACTCAGCTGTCAGTTGCAGGTCAGTGTTGTCGTTGTCCCACTTGCTCAGCAATCAATTCCTAATAAGGTTAGTACAATTTATTTCCTATATATTTTTATCTGTTCTACTATAGGGGAAGAGGCCCCAAAACGCCCCCCCGATGCAAAACGCCTTTTGTGGCTTCCCTCATATTTACCGTCATTAATATGTCCGTAACAAAACTAGATCTAAAATTATGTAGGATAGGCGAAGAAAGTTTCAAAATAGTGCATGGGAAGGTCGGAAAAACCGAAAACGTCCACATTTTGAAGAAACATCTAACATTTATTTGGCGAGGCAAAACGCCCTAGTGGTAATAACCTACAAAGTACTTGCGTCTCCACGGACTATCCATACTAGAATGCTGATTCGCCGACGCGTGGTACTTTGTTCCCTAGGAGCCGCCAGCTGAAAGGCGTTTTGCCTCATGAGTTTTCCGGCAACAAAATATCACCACTTTTTTGAAATGTGAATATTATCAATATGATTGAGATTTTTGACAATTTTTGAATGGCATCAACTAGCTATCTTGTTTAACTGATGCATAATGTAAAAATACCTATTAATAGCGTTACAAATAAGACAATAGAGCAGTGTTTGCTTAGCTAGGGCATATTGCCCCCCCCCCCCCCTTCCCCTAATGCATTCATATACGTTTGTAGCAAATTATCGAATCATGGAATCATCGAACTTGAACCCAACCTTCACTTCCCATCCTGAGATACATATAAACAATGCACGTTTTCGCTCACTTTATGCGGCGTTTTCGCTCACTTTAAAGGCTCCTCCAGACCTAAGCGATTTTATCGCCGCGACGGCGACAACTAGTCGCCGCGATTCTATCGTTGGGTCGCTGCTGGCAATGTTCTATTTACGCTTCCATACCAACGGCGACAGAATCGCTGTCGCCAAGCGATAGGATCGCGTCGCGACTGTCGCATCGTGTGTGTTTGGGGGAACCTTAAACCGGAGAAGAGATTTCCGGGCATCAGAAGAAACTTTAACATTGAAGAAAATCTGCCAGACGTAATTATTTATCTATATGTTATTTATATTGTCAATATGTACATTTCCGCTTTTAGTTCTCAAATAAACATTAAGAAAGTCTTTTATTTTTCATTTTTCTTATTTGCTGAAGCAAAAAAATAAATAAAACAAATTACAATCCAAGCGTCAAAGCCATGGAGCAGTAGAGTGCCCCAAGCTTATATGGAAAAAGTGAAAAGTCTGGAATTTCAAACCTTGCACCCTTAAATGACAGTTTGGGGGTCCCAGAAGCTCCCCTGAAAATTTTAGCTCATTCGGTCCAGTGGTTGGCGTGCGCAAATGGCTCAAAGTTGCATGGGAAAAGTGATCCAAATGTATGGGGAAACGCAACCGTTTCAGTTTTTTGCTTCTAGGTGGCGCTGTAGTCGACGGATTCCTGTTGTGGACAAAATGTAGAACCTTTTTTATATAAGGAAGCGACTGGTGAAGACCGGATGTAAATCTCTTTGAAATTGGCCAAGTTATAAGCATCCAAAGTCGATGGTGTCGTGTTCCCCAGGGGTGTTTAAAATGAGAGTAACGTACCACCGACAATTGCGGCGGCGATGCAGGCGTATTCGGTGCCGTGCGAAATTAAATGCAAGATTATCACGCAATCTCGCGAATTTTTATCCGATTGGTAAATACTTTCCGTGCTCTGTACAGTAGTGTAGCTAGAGAGGGAGGGGGTGACTTACCACTGAAGCCAATGAGCTGAAGTTTTTAAGGGGAGACAAAATTCATGAAATATTTGTAACGAGTTGTTTTCGGACATCGTGATTCCATTTCTCTTCCATTTTTCCCGGAAATCAACTTCCCGGGAAACGGGAAATGAAATAATAATTTCCCGGGATTTCCCGGGATTCCGGGAAATATAAAAAAACTCTCGAAACTAATTCAAAATCGTGATTTAAATTTTGTATGTAAAATATGGTTTTGAAAATATACATTCGACATCAGGGAGGCTTGCTATTTTGTCCTCAAATGAGGAAAGAGTTGTTTAAAGTCTGAGAAAGATTTTGTTCAGTTTGAAAAGCGTTTACTCCTTCTACAAAACGTTCGCCATGTCATAAGTATCAGCATCTGCTCTGGATCAAGAGTAAGATCTGCAGTGTCCTGATGAGCTCCACTATGTGATACTTTTCCATATTTTTTTAAAAACTTTTTCAGGTTGTATCCACATTTTTTCCCAGTTTTTGGACAACGCCAAAATATTCCTAACATGAACTATTCTTATACTCAACGACTTTTTTTAGTGCATAGAATCTTCTGGTCAACTTTGAAGGATAAATCACAGACAAACAGACAAAACAAATTGAACATTTACTCATCAAATTCAACATCTGTTGATTTCAGTTAGTTGGGCAAATCACGAACCAGATGGCGGTAGTGAGCAAACGTCAAACTCGGGCAAAAACGATGCGCCACGAGTGATCAATTGGACAACTAATGATTATTTGAATTGACCAGTAAATCAGTAAACGATGGAAATTTGACGAGTGTTATGTCTGTTTGTCTGTGGATAAATCATTTTTATACATGTACGTCCACTTGAACACGTTTTGTATTTAAAGCAGATGAAATATTTGAAATGAGAATTCTTCCATTCGGGCGAGTGCTTGATTGTCGTACTTTAATGATCCCGGCTATAACATTTTTTTCAGTCAAACTTTGCTTGAAATACCGAACAGCACCTAAAATGGTTGTAATGATCGCATACCAAAGACATAAAATCTGTTTTTCCATCAAGATCTGTTAGCCCACCAATATTATAAAATATTCAAATGAAATACTTCAGAAATATCTAAAAAAACGAGTCTGCAGAATATTAGTCTGTTCGGGAATTGAATCAAAAAGGATTGAAGGTCTTAAAAAACCTTTGACAATAATAGGACAAACCTGCCAAAGCGGTCACTGCTATTGCTTCAGTATCTGCGAACATTGATAGCTCTGCTGTTTCACCACAGACACTAAATTTTTAATTCGACTTCACAACGCTTACCGACGTTTGAACCTACTGAATAAACGAACGAAGAATACAAACTGGTTCTTTGTCTCGCCTCTCTTCAACAAGTGTTGGAATGCAAAATCCGTTATCATCAAATTAAAAAAATAAGACAATTATTACAAAATATTTTATAAATAAATCCCGGGAATCGAGAATCCCGATATTATATAAGTTATATATTTTTCAAACAACAGTTTTAATGTTTATGGCATAATTTATTAACTAAATAAAACTACAAAGTTATCAACAAACAACACTTATGCCTATATTAATTATTTATTTCAACTGCTAGGCCTTCCTTTATAACAGAGCGAGTGCAACTTGGAAAATTTTGCCTATGTTGTTGAACAACTTTGAGAAGATATTGATTGTTCTTCATTTTTTGTCAGTTTTCCACAAAAATCTTGAACTTGTTTAACTCCTCTTTCAGCACAGTCATTCACTACCAAAAATGAATTAATTAATTAATGAGCAATGTCAAACAATCGATCCAAATTATTAATGAAACTAGACTCTTGCTCTTTCTGTTTATCTCCCGCGTTAGAAGATTTTTTGATAATTGCTCGCATTTGGTTAAATAATTTCAGGAGCTTAACAACAGCATTGTAGTGTTGCATTAGAGGAATTCTACATGTCTCCCAAAAAGTTTGAAGTTCAGTTACTACAGTCTTAGCAGCTGGTTTTATACTCAAGTGTTGATTTTTCATTATAAAACGCATCCGACCAAACACATCACCGTTTGAAGGCAACTTTACACCTTTAAAACTTTTAATTGGGACATCAAGTTCCATACTTAATTCTTCCTTAGATTTTGAATCAATTTTATGTATTCCACTTGCACGATCAAATATCACTTCACAAAAGCAAGAAGCACATTTGTCTTACAGGACCAGTGGTTTTGGAGATACAACGATTTGAAGAGTGAAAAATTAGTTACCTTATATCGAGGTATACCTGTAGAAATAAAGAGCTTTAATTTGATTTGTAAATACAACAAATAGGCCTAATGATTTGGGAGTTACAAATTTATGAATAATTAAAATTCCTGAAATGATCGATTTTTCTGAATACCCTATATTGAGATTGGTCACCATAAAGGGCAAATAATAAAATGGGTCCAATATTGTTCTATAAGGAACGTTCCTACCAAATATAAGGTAATTTTGAGGGATCATATCAATAATGTTGGATCTGAATGGCTGTATATTTTTATTCGAGGCTAACAAAATAAATGGATTTATTTCGTGTATTTACATTCACGCTTCGAAAATTGTACTCTAAATTATAGCATAAACCAAACTTGACCAGATTTTGAGTTCTTCAATTTATGTCAATTTTGAGTAAATTTTTTAGCGTTTTAGCTCGAAGATAAAACGACGCCAGAAAATTGCGAGATTAAACATCGAACAATATCCCGGATGTGTTTTTCTACTAAAAAAAAGATCCCCCCCCTTGCCCCCTCCCTCTCTAGCTACACTACTACACTACACTACGGAAAGTATTTACCAATCGGATAAAAATCCGCGAGATTGCGTGATAATCATGCATTTAATTTCGCACGGCACCGAATACGCCTGCATCGCCGCCGCAATGGTCGGTGGTACGTTGCTCTCATTTTAAACACCCCTGGGGGACACGCTCGACACCATCGACTTTGGATGCTTATAACTTGGCCAATTTCCAAGGGATTTACATCCGGTCTTCACCAGTCGCTTCCTTATATAAAAAAGGTTCTACATTTTGTCCACAGCAAAAATTCTTTGATTCCTTTCGGAAGCCTAAAAAGATTCCATTCAGAAGCCCAAAATAAATTCATTCGAAGCCGAAAATGATTCCGTTCGTAAGCTCAAGAGAAGTCCGTCTGCATGATTTTTTTTTCCAATTTCGTTTATTTGGTAGGCTCAGGCGTGTATAACACTTTACGGAGCCATGGTTCTTTGGGATATGTATAATCAATATCATTTTATTATGAAGTTAATAAGAGAGGGGAAGAAGCCAACATACTCGTGGTGACTCGAGGTTAGGTTTACAATGTTCAGGGATGGAAGGGGATTAGGATTCGGAAATCAGGGAATCATCATAATCAAAGAATGTCAGCTGCTCATCCGGTTATTTGGCGTCAGTGACGATGTGGCGTGTCGTCGTGCTCGAGGAATGGTTCGACTGGGAGCATCTTCCGGATGGCCAGAGCTACGGAGCTCTACGGAACAGACAGGCAGAGACCTAAAAAAAAACTTTGAAGAAAGAAAAAAAAACAAAGTATTAGATTTTGATGCCAGAAGAACAAAGAAAACCATAAATGACCTGCATATAGATTACATCACGATCTCCCAAACACTTCGAACTTCCCTGAAGGGTTGTTTACCTCGGGCCACAAGGGTATCCAATAGTCGCTCTCTGGAGGCGTCATTTTCCGAGCAGAACCAAACTACGTGATCGATGTCATCATAATCGGCTCCGCACCTACATAAGTTGCTATCGACAAGGTTTATTCTGTACAGATGTGCGTTTAGTGAATAGTGATTGGACATAAGCCTCGACATCGTGCGAATGAAGCATCGACTTAAGTCCACACCTCTGAACCACGCTCGCCCAGAAACTTTAGGAACTATACTGCCGTGAATCGCATATTTGTCCCATATGAATAGGAAACCCAGCAAAGATGGGACAGATATGCGATTCACGGCAGTATAGAAAATAGCCACCGTCCAAGTTCGTTGTGTGTCCAATTCCTTTGCCAACTCTGAAGAGTACTCTGACGGACTAATGGGAAAAACTTGTTGTTCGAGAGTTGTCTATCATAAACCTCACCTTCCTGTGCGCCCAACCTTTGCTAGCGAGTCCGCCTTCTCATTGCCGTAGATTGCGCAGTGAGATAGGACCCAAACAAAGGTAATCTTGAATGATCTTTCGACCAAAACACACATCTGCTCTCTTATGTTTGTAAGAAAGTAAGATGCGTGCTTAACATGTTTCATCGACCGGAGTGCCTCGATAGAACTAAGACTATCCGAGAAGATGAAATAATGGTCTACGGGCTGATTGGAAATTATCCCCAAAGCGAAGTTAATTGCTGCCAGCTCAGCAACATAAACCGAACACGGTTCCTGAAGTTTTTGGAAGGTGGTTGAAGTCACATTGAAAACACCGAAGCCAGTGGATCCGTTAATGCGAGAACCATCAGTGAAGTATCTGTTGTTGCAATTGACATGTTCATATTTTTCGGAAAAAAGTGAGGGAATAGATATTTGTCGAAGATGATCTGGTATTCCTTGAATGGCATTTTTCATGGATAGATAGTATTCAATTGAGCAACTGTCGTTGGTGAAGTGAACTCGAGATGGATTATAACACGGAAGACAAAGATCTGTTGATATGTAGTTGAGATAAACTCTAAGGAATCTTGAACGACAAATCAGTTCAAGCATTTTTTCGAAGTTATCTAGGACAAGTGTGTTACTTGTTCCACATTTGATGAGTATTCTTAGTGAGAGCTCCCAGTAACGGTGCTTTAAAGGAGTGACTCCAGCAAGCACTTCCAGGCACATGTTGTGCGTTGAATGCATACAGCCAAGGGCAATTCGCTAACAACGATATTTAATTCGTTCCAGTTTAATCAGGTGGCACTCAGCTGCTGAGAGGAAGCAGAAAGATCAATAATCTAAAACAGAGAGAATAGTCGTTCTATAGAGTTTGGTGAGGTCTTCCGGGTGAGCACCTCACCATGTTCCGAAGATAGAACGTAGAAAATGAATCCTTTTCCGGCATTTTTGTATCAAATACTCAAAATGGAGTTTCCAGGTACATTAAGAATCAAACATGACCCCAAGGTATTTTATCTTCTAAAATTGGTTGATGTCATCATTCAACAGTTTTAGTTTCAGTTGAGCTGGCACTTCCTAGTAAACACAACCAACTGAGTTTTTTGCGGTGAAAACTCGATCCCTAAATGTCTGGCCCAAACAGTCAGATTATCTAGGGTACTTTGCAATGGTCCTTGCAAGACAGCGGCACATGGACTTCTTTGAGAGACCACGGAATCATCTGCAAATTGTCTGAGCGTGCATTGTTCTTCCAAACAATTGTCAATATCTTTAACATAGAAATTATAAAGCAAGGGACTTAAACACGAACCTTGGGGAAGGCCCATGTAGCTATTTCTGGAAGTTGTCAGAGTGTGAAGTTCATTTGTTTTTCTGACAACAAATTGTACAAGAAATTATTCAAAATAACGGGTAATCCACTACTGTGCCTGACAGTACTTTTATGGAAACTGGAATCAAAAGCCCCTTAATGTCCAAGAATACTGAAGCCAATTGCTCCTTGTGCGCAAAGACCAGTTGTATATCTGAAGAAAGCAACGCCAGACAATCGTTTGTTCCTTTCCCTTTTCTAAATCCAAACTGAGTATTTGAAAGCAATGCATTTTCTTCGACCCAATGGTCGACTCTTGAAAGGATCATTTTCTCCAATAATTTTCTCATGCATGATAGCATGGCAATCGGTCGGTATGAATTGTGATTAGACGCTGGTTTCAGGCCTTTGAATAGCTATTACTTTGACCTGTCGCCATTCAGGTGGCACAATGTTGTACTCCATGAAACAGTTGTACAGGTCAAGTAATCGTCTTTTTGCGATATCTGGGAGGTTTTTAAGAAGATTGAATTTGATGTTATCGCATCCCGGAGCAGAGTTATTCGATGAAAGAAGAGACATGGACAGTTCCAGCATTCAGAATGGTCCACCCAAAGAACCGGGATCAGTGACTGATTCTCGAAATAGCGGTTCTGCTGGTACGGAATCTGAGCAGACCTTTTTTGCGAAGTTGAATATCCATCGATTGGAGTATTCTTCACTCTCATTGGTGGAAATGCGGTTCCGCATGTTGCGGGCCGTTTTCCAAAGTGTTGTCATTGAGGTTTCTCGTGATAGTCCCTCGACAAAACGTCGCCAGTAGCTACGTTTTTTTGCCTTGAGAAGATTTTTGAGTTTTCTTTCGAGCCTCAAATACTCTTCGAAAAGCTCAGACCTTCCGTGTTTACGGAAGGCCTTGAAGGCATCAGATTTCTCAGAATACAACTTTGTACATTCATCATCCCATCCAGGAGTGGCTAGAGATGTCGCAAATTAATCGATTATTTCGATTAATCGATTAATCGTTGAGATAATCGATTAATTTTGAATCGATTATTACCCAACGACTAATCGATTCAATAATCGAGAAGAATCAACAGTAATCGATTAGTTACTAATCGATTAATCGGGATTTTACGACATCATAAGGATGTCGCAAATTAAGCGATTACTTCGATTAATCGATTCATCGTTGTGATAATCGATTAATTTTTAATCGATTACTACCCAACGATTAATCCATTCAATAATCGATAGGAATCGAGAGTAATCGATTAGTTACTAATCGATTAATCGAGTTTTTACGACATCTCTAGGAGTGGCTGGTCTTCTGATGACAGATGCACTTGGAACGCGTCGTTTCTGAGCTTCTAGTACGCTTTTTTGAATCAACTCAATAAGGAATCGATATTCATCCAAAGGTGGAAGAGTATCAGTTGAGTCAATACCAATTTTTACCGCCGATGCAAATTTTTGCCAGTCAATGTTCTTCGTGAGATCGAAAGGAACATTAACTGGCTCAGATTTTTGATAGCCACTCTTAATTGTGGTGACTATCGGCATATGGTCACTACCATGGGGATCTTGAATTACCTTCCACGTGCAATCTAATGATAGTGAATTAGAACATAAAGACAGATCAATACGGCTTTGTTGACCATTTGGTCCTATTCGAGTTACTTCACCAGTGTTCAAAATATTCAAATTGAAATCGTCACACAAATCATAGAAAATAGGCGCTCTATAATCGTCATACGTTTCGCCCCATCCAATACCATGTGCATTCATATCACCCAATATCAATACTGGAGATGATAGGAGGGAGACTGCGCTCCAAAAATGTCGACGATTAAGAGAGGCATTTGGAGGAATGTACACTGAAGCTATGCAAAGATCTTTATTCTTCACATTTACTTGGCATGCGACGATTTCTAAGCCAGGAACAGTCGGAATGGGAATTATGTAGAAGAAGTAGCATTTTTTGATCCCCAAAAGAACGCCACCATAATGATCATCCCGATCAAGGCGAATAATGTTAAAATCGTGGAAGTTGATTTCATCTTCGGAAGAACGCCATGTTTCACAGAGTGCAAATATGTCGCAATCGGAATTGCGAATCAAAAACTTGAACACGTCTAATTTATTTTTTAGACTATGACAGTTCCACTGCAGCACAGTGATTGTATCTTGTATGGCCGTATTATCCATCGAAAGATACAATTCCTGCAAGAAGGGGCCATGAAACAGTCAATTGCTTCAGATAACTTTCCACTGTTGGTATAAAGAGGTCAATGATTGGCCTCAATGAATTCGGAATATTGAATAAATTCAAAAAACGGTCCACAAGGTCCTTAAAGGAGATCAATCCTCGCTTGGACGGAATTCTTTTTCTAGAAGTGCGAGTAACATTCTTTTTTTCGTTGATAGTCCTAATCGGATGTTTCTTTGAAACATCGGTATTTGGCAATGGCGGAATGTCTTGCTGCAACTAGGATCCAAAGGAGCAGTGAAGACAGGTTGCTTCGATTTTAAATAATCCCCATTGCCTTCAGATTTTGGCAAGCTTTTATGGATGACTTTGATTTCTTACGGCGCGATCCTGGGAAGACGGTTGCTTCCTCTTTTCGGGTACGTGTACCTCCGCAGAATCATCCATGTCGGCTACATCAGAGTCCAATTCGTCAATGGAAATGGAATCGTAGTAATCACTTACTTGAACGGTAGCTGAAATAGCAACCTTTGCAGTGGTATCGGCGGATGAGTCTTGCGCTTTAACCATTTCCGCATAAGTCTGCTTGGAGCGCTGTACCAACGAGCGCTTCACTTTTTGGGTGCGCTTTTTGTATACCGGGCATTCTTGCAAACCATGGGCTGGAGCCATACCACTATAAGCACATTTTGTGGCTTGTTGCTGACAGGACTCCTCCCGATGACTTTCGAAGCATTTAGCACAACGTGGTTTGTTGTCACAAAACTCGGCAGTGTGACCAAGTTGTTTGCAATTGGTACAATTAAATACCCTTGGCACAAAAAGACGCACCGGAAGCAACATATTTTCTATATCGACATATTTTGGGAGCATCGAACCGGCGAATGTCACCCGAAGCGAGCCTGACTTAGAATATATTTTTGCCATCTACGGTGGCTGCTGAATGCAATTCCTTGCAGTCCAGAATATCCACGGTAGATTGCAGGGCATTCTTTAGGCGACCTTGCAGCACATCCTTGCAAGTCAGGCTCGCTGCGTTGATTACACCTTCCATCTCGACCTACCGCGAGGGCACATAAACTAAATATTCAATATTGTATGCCTTGTCTTTCGCAGTTTCATTCGCCACCTGGTATGTAGGTGCGGTGATGCGTAGTTTGTTTCTGTTGATTTGATTGAAATCAAGTTTCGTAAAACGACGCGTCAAATCTCGTTTTATGCCCAGGAAATCTAGGCTCTTCACTTTCTGTCGAAAGTAAACAACCCAAGGCCCAGGCGAAGCCGCATGGTACAATCGTGTGCGAGTACTATCTTTTGGAGGCCCATTGCCTCCTACTGTCTCTGCCTCCATTCTCACCTTGCAAGGTGGAAGGATAATTATTCCTTATGCTAACTTATAACTAATAGCTTATTAGAAAAAATAAATATCAAGGAAAAAAAAAACTAATTCAAATTGTTTCTATTAGTTCCGCTCTGTGACGGGAGAACACTAAAGCAATCTCTTCCACTTATCTGCGTCTGCTGATGTAGGTAGCAGCAGTAACAATAGCCTGCTTCACTGGCGTCGCCAGAAGCAGCTACTTCCCTCGCCGACAGCGATCGCCTTGGATCCGTAGGTAGGAATAGCACCACACAATACTCGCACTACCGAACACAATCCGCGATGAGACACAGCACACACGTCTGGCTCGTTCAAGCTATCGGCACGGAATGTCTGCATGATGATGATGATACTTCCATCTATTGTAGCATGGCACATCCCTATATCACTGGCCATATCTAACAAACGATTTAATCCTGGTTGTAATATTGTTATATGTATTTCATCAAACTCCTGTATGGAGGGCCAAAAATGGGTGGGGTGGTTCCATAAGCAAAGACGCTTATGCGAATCCATTGGATGAATAAAGAATCTCCTTCCAGAAGAAAGTTCGTACATACAATAATATAATCTAGCCCTCGTTACCCAGATTGACCCAATAGATGGGGAGAAGAGCCCGCAATTTATCCACGAGATGTTAACAATGGGAAGTTGGCGATTCCACTCTTCCTATCCAAATCGCTTACATCGGGTGCGGGTGATGGTCATATAAACTTTTTTTTTTTAATATTTTATATAAATAATGGGATATAATGTAATTGCATATAATGGAATTCTCTCACCAAGTTTCTGTGGACGTGATCCTTTCTTCACACCAGTGTGTTTTGAGAATGCTTCAGTTTTGAACCATTGTCTTGAAAAGCACAGAAATTAGAAAGTTTTTGATAAAATGAAATGTTTGAGCCTTTGTTTCGTTTTATATCTCCGTTGAATCGTTCAAGGCGTTATGGACATCTAAGACGGGACACGATTGATCACTATCAAAATCATTTTTCTTCGTCGGGATATCTTGATGGCATTCGATTTGTCAGTGATACTTGAATTTCACATTTTCTACATTTCTACTTTCAACCCACCCACATCAACTAGAAGGGGTTCGCAGGCATTGCCGGGTGTGATTCTAGGTCCGAAACCATGGGCATTCATCTGCGATGCGATGCACTCTGGTTGACCAACAGAATGCCGACTTCTTTCACCTTTTGGCACAATGATTCTAGATCGGGCTTTTGTTAGACAAATTCCACAGCAGTCGGCGTCATCATCTCTTTCTTGTTGGCTTGTTGAACTGTTAAGCGATTGTTGTTACCATACTTCAGATATTCGGAACTTATGATCTGCGATGGTACTCGGGCGGGACAACTCAATTGCATCACTTCATAACAGCCTCTACGGACTACAAAGAACATACTATTTAAAAAGCTCAAACGAATTCCGTCTGGATGCCCAAAAGATACCCGTTCCGGGTTTCTGAATGGACTTTTTAATTTCACCACCTGTTTGTTACTTTACAGTAACATCAAGAACACATATTTCGACCTCAACTTGTCTTCAGTATTACGTAAATACTCGACTAAGTATTTCACCAAATTTTTGATTATTGAAACCTCGATTTTCTACGTTGTCAAAAGTACATGGTTTTTGAATAATTTTCTAATTCCTGTATCTTCTAAATTCCATACAGACAAATACAGACATTTTCTTGAGATTGATGCAGACTCATAAATATTGTATCTGGCATCCCTGTGCTGCGGATCGAGAAGCAGTTGGAGATGGCTGATTCGGATGCAGCCGTCTCCCCCTGACACGACAATGGCCAAGTCGGTACGTTGTGATCCGTCGCGCTCCCGAAATTACAAGCTCGGTCGCAAAAAAGTGTGGGATCGGGATCGCGAGGAGCTTGTTTTGTTTGAAAAAAAAAAAAACACGAAAAAAACGAAATTGTGAATGTTTCGTTTGTTACACTGGAAAAAAAAGTTTGCAGAAATAAAATGTGACGCTAAAGTAATTTTTTTTCTTGAAAATGTAAATATATTTTTTTTATTCGAGACAAACAGAAAATTTATTTGAACATAGATACCACAGACAAACAGACATTACACATTGAACATTCACTCATGAAATTCATCGTCGTTCAAACACTAACGTACGTACTTTGGACTCCGCAAGACGCTCCGATCGAATAGAGTTCGCCGCCGTACCAAACTGACTATCTACAAAACGCTTACAAGACCGGTAGTTCTCTACGGACACGAGACCTGGACGATGCTCGTGGAGGACCAACGCGCACTGGGAGTTTTTGAAAGGAAAGTGTTGCGTACCATCTATGGTGGGTTGCAGATAGTGGTGGTACCATCTATGGTGGGTTGCAGACCACGAGTTGCATCAGCTGTTGGGAGAACCATCCATCGTTCACATCGCGAAAATCGGAAGACTGCGCTGGGCCGGGCACGTAGCCAGAATGTCGGATAGTAATCCGGTGAAAATGGTTCTCGACAACGATCCGACGGGAACAAGAAGGCGAGGTGCACAGCGGGCAAGGTGGATCGATCAGGTGGAGGACGACTTGCGGACCCTCCGCAGACTGCGTGGTTGGCGAAGTGCAGCCATGAATCGAGCTGAATGGAGAAGTCTTTTATGTGCAGCACAGGCCACTCCGGCCTTAGTCTGATGATAAATAAATAAATCAAACACTAACGACATCTGTTGATTTCAGTTAGTTGGGCAAATCATGAACCAGATGGAGCTAGTGAGTAAACGTCAAACTAGAGCAAATCCGATGCGCGCGCCACGAGTGATCGATTGGCCAACTAATGGTTATTTGAATTAACCAGTAAATCAGTGAACGATGGAAATTTGACGAGTGTTATGTCTGTTTGTCTGTGTAGATACTATTTGTGGGGAATATTTATGTGTGCACTGATTAACTTAGTTAATTGCATTTATAGATTTCACGCATATCAAAGTGTGGATAATTAGTAGTGTGAACTAGACAGTAGTTTTCCGATATTTATTCCCTGATCATTCCCCCGAGAGGGTATCCCTGATAGGGTAAACAATCATTCCCTCGAGAGGGTACACAATCATTCCCCCGAAAGGGTACATAAGCATTCCCCCGAGAGGGTATCCCTGATAGCGTGAATAATCATTCCCCTGAGAGGGTAAACAATCATTCCCTCGAGCTTTATAAGCTCTTCCCATCACGACATATTTAATTATTAATCACTTGTCATAAGACGAATTTGTACAATCCCATTGAATTCCACCACTTAATTGTATCTTGACAGATACGTATTACAACCTTAACTGTAAGGCCGTCTTCAGTGTCTCGTACTTAACTCGACTTATTAATGTTTTTTTCTAATTTTGATGTAAGATTGATTGCAGTCATTGATAGAGCCTGGTAAGCTCTATCCATGACTGCATTCTAAGATCAGTGTTTGATTTGAGTTCAGTGTTAGAAAATGTAAACAAAGATTAAGAAAAGAAGTGGAGAGTTGCGTAGATTGTTGTTAATGATTTGGATTCGAATTACTTGTTTGGATGCTGTTGATGACACGACATACAATACTCAAGTGGCCCACTAAATCGCCTGACTTGAATAACTTCAATCGTTTAAGTTTTTGCATATTCCTTTCCGATTCTAACTGCACGAATTCATACAATGGGAGTAGATTTAGAATTGCATATAAGGATTTTGAAGGAGTGCTACGTATTGCTTCCTTTATAGCAGGCCTGCCCAACGTACGGCCCGCGGGCCGGATGCGGCCCTTGGCTCAATTTTTTGCGGCCCGCGGGGTGTAAGAAAAAATACTTCATAACCGTCCCGGAAGCTTTTCTTACTGGCTCGAGAAGATCCTTTTTATTATTTATTCATAAATACTGTAGGTTCTTACTAGTTCTATGAAATGCATAGTTATAGGGAATGCATATTTATCGGCTGTTGGTGATATCATGTGCACTAAAAAAGTATTAGTTTCTAGTAAAGCACGGTGAAGAGTTAAAGTTCTCACAGAAGATATAAAAATTACGTTACGTTAAAATTCCACCTGCTTCTGATTCTACCTGTTAGCAATCGAAAAAATTACCTAATTAAAAAAAACAAGACTCATGTACCTGTCTTCATAAGCGGCATTTATGATCATCTTTAAATAGCAGAGGAATTATCAGCTTTGATCCCAATGAAAGAAACGACTACCGGTATTATAGACCTGAGGAAAGCTGTTAAGACCTGTATGAAGGAGCTTGAACTCTTCTTTGAAAGCTTAAGGCCTAACAACTGATGGAGCTCCAACAATGACGGGTAAGAACACGAGCGTTGTGAAACTTGAAGATTAAAGCAATTTGTTTATTTGTTAAACAGCCACAAAAGTTAATTTGTGATATTTCTCAGCAAATTTTTTCACCAAAAAAGATCTATGTGCAAAAACGATCAATATTCGTGATGTAGCGACACTCGTTAATAAGAAAATCAACTTTACCTAAGCGAGGAAACTCAACCACCACTAATTCCAAATTATGTTGACGAAAATGGAAACAGAATACGAAGATTTGTTATGTTAGTTCGTTGGCAAACCCATGGTATCTTGTTTGAGATTTTATTCTCTTCGAAAGGAAATCACACTATTTTTACAAGATAAAGCAAAACCAATGCCCAAGCTGCATGATCCTGAATGGGTGAGTGGCTTGGCCTTTATTAGTACATATCACCAAACATCTCAATGACTTGAACATAAAGCTGCAAGTCAGGGATCAACACGGTGAACTTTTATTATTCAACAAGTAAACTATTGAAACAAAATTAAAACAATGATTGTCGAAAACAGATACATTTCTCTTATCCTGTAGAAAACAGTTCATGCAAATTTGTTAAATATGCTGGTAAACTCGAAGTCTTTCGACAGAAATTTTTAACCTTTTGAACTTATTTTTGAGCACACAGTTCCTAAACACCACTTACTGATGTTAATAATGTACCTGAAATCTTTCAAATGGACATAATTGACCTCGTGCTCAAACCTATGTTTCAGAAAGACACATCTTTTGAAAAATATTTTCTCTCTCTAGATGTACATATCTGTTTGAACAACTCTTATCAACAATGAATTATTCATCTTTATTATTTGATTGCAAAATTTGATCACCGATTGCGAAATCAATATGCGTCGAGTATTGGAAAGAATCCAACAAATCCATGTCCTGTTACGTAAAACGAAAAAAAAAGCAAGCAAAAAAAATGTTCAAATGCAATAATATCGTGTTGAGAAAATTATTTTGAGCTTTTTAGTGGAATGTCTTCCTTTGGTGGAATTAAATGGGATTGTACAAACTCGTCTCATGACAAGTGAATAATATCGTGTTTAGTTTTTCTTTTTAAAAATTAAGGCATTCTGCAAAAATAAACACCATTCTGAAAAAAAAAAGTTATTTTTAAAATAAATAAAAAATATGTACCGAATATTTCCTGGCCCGCCAGCTAGTAGTTATTTTGAAAATTGGCCCTTGACTTAAAAAGGTTGGGCAGGCCTGCCCTAGAACGTTTGGATTTTCTGCACAGTATTCCTCCTAATCCCAAATAAAAGTGTTTAACCGTCATATTACTTGTTTGGCTGATAAGATTAAGCATTTACTATACCACATGATAAATTTATTTTCAAAAGCTCCAAATGCGGTGAGCATTGGTTCTGATTATGCATTTCAACTTGTTCTACACAGCTGTGCGGTCCCCAACACAAAATGAGTGATCATTCTGTTTTTTCGCACTTGTATACAAGTTTGATAAATTTGTTATGATTGTTATGATTCGGAACAGTTTTCGCGTTTCTTTTATCGTTGTTTGTTATCTATTGAGAGCGATTTCTGCATACCCTGCTCGAGGGTGGATGGGGAAGTAGAGATGTCGTAAAATCCCGATTACTCGATTAGTAACTAATCGATTACTCACGATTCCTGTCGATTATTGAATCGATTGATCGTTGGATAATAATCGATTCAAAATTAATCGATTATTACAACGATGAATCGATTAATCGAGGTAATCAATTAATTTGCGACATCCTTATGATGTCGTAAAATCCTGATTAATCGATTAGTAACAAATCGATTACTCTCGATTTCTCTCGATTATTGAATCGATTAATCGTTAGGTAATGATCGATTCAAAATTAATCGATTATTACAACGATTAATCGATTTATCGAAGTAATCGATTAATATACGACATCTCTATGGGGAAGGTCTTTCCCAGAGTGCGGCAGCGGATTGAGCCGGGTTGACCGAATCGAGGAAATCCTCTCACTTTTTCCACTTGGTTTCAGTTATTACTGACCTGCAATACTAATGATAGTGGCTGAGTGTCCATTAAAGATAGCGGGTGAACCGCTGTTGAGCGCTACAAGATCCGCAGTCTCGAACGATTCATGCAGGGCGTTACCTCGGACATCAGTCCTAGAATCACCTCAGGCAGGGTGATGAGCAAGAGAAGAACAGGCGAAGGAGAATCGTCGATTATATTGCTTACTTTTCTTTTCCACAGCGTAGATAGACGATTACACGCTAATTTGGAAACTAAGTACCTCGGAGACGGGCTCCGACAATAAGGAAGTATTCGTTGAACTTGACTCACACGCAACATCCCGAAGGGCTCTCATCACTGCGCATTTCCAGAAGATTTGTTTTCCTTACTAGAACATTCCTCTCAAACCCTGTGCCAAGTCATACCAAGTTAATTGGCCAATGTTTATACATAAAAACCCAGATTAATCCACCTAGCGGTGATGGTGCCTTTCTCGACCTTCGTAAAATGTATGTGCTTGAAAATAGATGAGCTAGTAGCTAGGAGTAAAAAAGGAAAAAAAAATCTTTGTCCGTTCTATGAAAATCGGATTATTTCGGATGTCAAACTGCATCGCGAGTGCTGCACGACTATGGCATAGATGCGCACCACTCGCGATGCAGTTGCAACATCCGGAAATGCCAGAAAATGCGATTGTCGCGAAACATCGGTTCGGTTCTCGACTTGATCTACAATATGCTAATAAGAATTTCGACAATTTTTATCCTTTTCCAATCTTTTTGACGTACATACCTCTGTTTTATTTTACCCAGTCATATATTTTAAGGATATTACTTTTTGATGTTTGTTAAACTGAAGCTCCGACTACACAAAAAGAAAACGAAAATGTCATTCCCATCAAGCGAGCGGAGGGCAATATTTGTTATGATATAAATATCATGACCGTCTTTCTGCCAAATTCTCGTATGAAGAGGGAGGGAAGTGTATCAGTGTGGAAGCATCCGACAGTTCGTTTTCGAAGAGAAATTATAGCCTTTCGGAACAACTTTGTTTCACAAGAAAGGCAAAAATGGTGGCCAATTTCTAAGGCAATAGTCCAATCTGGCCAATTTTCAATAGAAAATAAGTAATAGAACAGGATTCCGCGTCCAATGCAATTTGTTGTGAGTAATTGGATCGAGGGTAAGTGCATTAAAAGTGAACTAGGCTTTTCTACGCGCTTTTTTATAACACAAAGTATTTTGGCTATAATTTCTGTGCCCATAGTCCGATCTTGGAATGGAACTTGTTGCAAGTAAATCGTTTCGGAGGATAAGTACCGAAAAAGTGAGCTAAACTTTTCGCACTTTTGTTGGGCGCATACACACACAGAGACATCATCTCAGTTCGTCGAGCTGAGTCGATTGGTATATAACACTATGGAAGTCAAGGCATTCTGTAAAAGTTTGGTTTTGGAGCGAACATATAGCCTTTTTGTATACTTTTTAGGCAAAAGGCAAAAATTGTGTTTCGACCATAACTTTCGATCCCATATTTCGATCTGGCCAATGATCAATAGGACACATTGGGACAGGATTATGCGTCGAATGCAACTTGTTGCGAGCAAATAATCTGAAGATAAATGCCTAAAAATGAGTGACATTCTTTAAGCGTTTTTTTCGTAAACGTTTGCATTGGAATCTGCGTCGAATGCAACTTGTTGCATGTAAATCGATCAAGGTTAGGTGTCCGAAAAATAGGTGACATTTTTTGTGATTTGTCTATTAAAAAAAAGGTAGTTTGGCCATAACTTCCGATCCCATAGTCCGACCAGGTCAATTTTCAATAAGAAACAATGGGACAGGATCCTGCGTCGAATGCAACTTGTTGCGAGTATATCGGTTGAGGATAAGTGCCTGAAAAATGAGTGACATTTTTTACGCGATTTTTACGTATAAATTTGTATTTTGGCCATAACTTCCGATCCCATAGTCCGACCAGATCAATTTTCAATAGGAAATAATGAGACAGGATCCTGCGTCGAATGCAATTTGTTGCGAGTAAATCGGTTGAGGATAAGTGCCTGAAAAAATGAGTGACATTTTTTACGCGATTTTTACGTATAAATTTGTATTTTGGCCATAACATCCGATCCTATAGTCCGACCAGATCAATTTTCAATAGGAAACAATGGGACAGGATCCTGCGTCGAATGCAATTTGTTGCGAGCAAATCAGTTGAGGATAAGTGCCTGAAAAATGAGTGACATTTTTACGCGATTTTACGTATAAATTTGTATTTTGGCCATAACTTCCGATCCCATAGTCCGACCTGGCCAATTTCAATGAGATATAATGGGAAAGGATCCTGCGTCGAATGCAATTTGTTGCGAGCAAATCAGTTGAGGATAAGTGCCTGAAAAATGAGTGACATTTTACGCGATTTTACGTATAAATTTGTATTTTGGCCATAACTTCCGATCCCATAGTCCGACCTGACCAATTTCCAATAGGAAACAATGGGAAAGGATTCTGCGTCGAATGCAATTTGTTGCGAGCAAATCAGTTGAGAATAAGGGCCTGAAAAATGAGTGACATTTTTTACGCGATTTTTACGTATGAATTTGTATTTTGGCCATAATTTCCGATTCCATAGTCCGACCTGGCCAATTTCCAATAGGAAACAATGGGACAGGATCCTGCGTCGAATGCAATTTGTTGGGAGCAAATCGGTTGAGGATAAGTGCCTGAAAAAATGAGTGACATTTTTTACGCGATTTTTACGTATAAATTTGTATTTTGGCCATAACTACCGATCCCATAGTCTGACCTGGCCAATTTCCAATTGGAAACAATGGGACAGGATCCTGCGTCGAATGCAATTTGTTACGAGCAAATCGGTTGAGGATAAGTGCCTGAAAAATGAGTGACATTTTTACGCGATTTTTACGTATAAATTTATATTCTGGCCCTAACTTACGCTCTTATGGTCTGACCTGGCCAATTTCCAATAGGAAACAATGGGACAGGATCCTGCGTCGAATGCAATTTGTTGTGAGAAAATCGGTTGAGGATAAGTGCCTAAAAATGAGTGACATTTTTACGCGATTTTTACGTATAAATTTGTATTTTGGCCATAACTTCCGATCCCATAGTCCGACCTGGCCAATTTCCAATAGGAAACAATGGAAAAGGATTCTGCGTCGAATGAATTTTGTTGCGAGAAAATCGGTGGAGGATAAGTGCCTAAAAAATGAGTGACATTTTTGCGTCGTTTTGTGCGCACACACACACACACACACACACACACACACACACACACACACACAGACATCACCTCAATTCGTCGAACTGAGTCGATTGGTATATAACACTATGGGTCTCCGGGCCTTCTATAAAAAGTTTGTTTTTGTAGCGATCATATAGCCTTTACGTATACTTAGTATACGAGAAAGGCAAAACCCTGATTAATCCACCTAGCGGTGTTGATGCCTTTCTCGTGCAAAAAAAAAATACTGAAAAATATGGGTTAGTGTTTTTAGCGTATTTTGCGCATGGAAAATAGTATTTTGGCCATAACTTCTGAACTCATAGTCCAATATAGCCAATTTTCAATAGCAAACAATGGGACAGGATTCTCAGTGGAATGGAACTTGTTGCGAGTAATGCGACCAATGCTAAGTTCCAAAAAGTGTGTCTACAAAATTTTGTACACATACACACACACATACATACATACACAGAAACAGACATCACCTCAATTCGTCGAGCTGAGTCGATTGGTATATAACGCAATGGGTCTCCGAGCCTTCTTTCAAAAGTTTGGTTTTGTAGTGATCGACGTATACTTAGTATACGAGAAAGGAAAAAAGCTGTCAGGGAGCAAGTAAACAATCTTCTTCATCGCATGCGCTATGGAGTGTGGGTTCGATTCCCGCCCCGGCAAGGAGGAAACTTTTGGTGATCCAAAAAAAATCTCCATTGGTCCACTGGGTGTTATGTGTCCCTGTTCGTTGACTCATGCTAGATGTTAAGTGTTCAGTCTGTACGACCTCTGGTTGAAGACGGTGTTCCTGTCTTATATATCAACACCTCAGTGTGCCAATCGGTGAGCAGCAAGCCATGTCTCGGCCTCCTTCCGTCAGATCTCTGGGACGAGAGATCCACGGAGAGCTACTGTCATCGCATTTCGCCCCGGCCATTTGGGATCCCACATTTTGGCGATCCTCCCAGGTTAATTATAACTATCATGACGCTGATTTCAAAAAGTTAGTTGAATAAAAGTCAAGATAAAAGTGGTTAATGAGCAAAGTGATTCAAACAAAAAAACACAAGGCAAGTTAGTTTGTATTGCTACAAAGCGCGTCTGGTAGGCCGCTGGAAAATGGTTTGTGGTTTGGAAAATTAAAAATCATGCCTGGAAGACCACTGGAAAATAGTTTGGAAAATCATGAAACGCGTCTGGAAGACCGCTGGAAATGGTGGAGTTGAATGCAAATTGATGGAAAAGAGGGAATTGATGGAGGTTTGGAAAACCAAAAGGCGCAGGCAAACTGTTTGGGGTTTAGAAAGTCATAAAATGCGTCTGAAAGACGGCCGGATAACGGTTTGTGGTTTAGAATAAACCAGGCGCGTTTGAGAGACTGCCGAAAAAAAAGGTAGACGATCTAGAAAATCCCAAGGTGGGTCCTAGAGGCATTGATTTTGGATAAAATAAATTTAGTTTGAAGTTTGTCCACTAGGTGGCTTCAGTGTACATGAGACTAACAGTCAAATTAGTTCTAACGAAATCTTAGAGATATGAAGAACTATCGTTGCCTGGAAGGCAGAATATAGTATATTTCTAGACCAACATTTGAAAAGGGCGTAACAGCCAAAATTTATTCCTTCTGATTCTTCGTCTACATATAAAGCTATATATGTGGAAGAAGAATCAGAAGGAATAAATTTTGGCTGTTACGCCCTTTTCAAATGTTGGTCTAGATTTAATATACTAGCTTAAAATTTATTTTGGAATACACTGACTTAGTAGTCATAGCGGAATTACCCGTTGGATTAGATATCAGGAATTCACGAAGTAAAAAAAACGTTGCCACCCTTCACAAAGCACAAATAAATTTGGAGTTGTTGGCTAATAGTACTCAACATAAGTCTAAAATTTAAGTTTATTATCTCATTCAAGTATGATATCTTTCCCAAATTTTAGATAAATATCATTTTCTAGACAGTTGTTCGGAAGTTCAACATCGACATGTTGAAGGCCAGCTTGATGGTGCTACTATACACGAGGCTAATAGTAAAATTGAATAGACGAAATAAGATATTTAGATTATTGCTGCAACCTATAATGTTTCTTGACAGATGATTGGGCCATCAATAGGTACCAATTCAGTTTAAACATTTGTACGATACAATCTATTGACTTCCATATCGTTGTTCTGTGATTGAAAACTACGATTTTAAGACAAGTTTATTTTGGAGTTCAGTTTTTAAAGGAATTAATCGGTTTCTTAAATGCATCATGTCCAATGTGCATCTTCGTCGAAAATAACTTAGGAAAAAATTATTGCGTCCTATGCTAGAGGATATTTTGTATGAGAGAAGAAGGAGAATGTGGGGTTTGAGTAAGTTACCATCAGCGTGACAATCGGTGAGCAGCTAGGCCTCCTTTCGTCAGCTGCTGTCATCGCATTTCGTTCCGGTCATTTGTGGTCACACAGGAATGACACTTACTTCCCTTAAAAGTTATCGTACCATCAGCCCGGAATATAGACGCCGGAACAATACAGCTATTCTGATGTATGGCAAAGGCAGGTGCTTCGATAGTTATTATTCTCAAACAGCCCATGCATACTTCAACACTTTTAACCTTTCGGAACATTCACCGTTGTAATTAGTACAACACCTTCGAAAAAAGCACGCTTGTCGTTTACAAGAACGATGGGACTGCGTAAGCGATCCAGAACCTTGCGAGTCTCGGAAGAATAAAAACCTATATAGGGAGCGGGACCATTTGGGCAGCACTCCTTATTCCCGTCCACAACTTTAATAACTCGACCGCGTTCCAACCAATTGGCTTGATTTTTTGTACATCACTAGAAATCAACAGAAACTTACCATGTACTAAAAAACAAGTAATTCGGTTGTAATGCACTCGAGTAATGAACGTTACTGACAGGAATAGGGGTGCTGCCCAAATGGTTCTCTACCCTACTTTTGTCACAATTTGTCAACACATTAAAATTCTGTTCTTTCCATCACTTTCATTTACACGCTAGTTCATTCTGCTTTTAGCAGCATCGCGATCGATACCAAAGAATAAAACTGTTGATACACCAATAAAAATAATATGATACAATCATTTCATAAATAATTCATAAAGTATTTTCATTTTAGCCTTGTCCTGGGTGAATGTATAAGTAATTCTTCATTTTCTATTCTCAATTCTCAATTTAATTACAACCAATCGAAAACAACCTAGTTTGACTGGATGGTTGATGCGGGGGTTTGAGAATTGCATTCCATGATTATTGATTATTGGTTTTTCTCTCAAGACTCCCCTTCCCTGGAATTTTTTTTTTAATATAGACAATATTTCGCTCGACAGCCTTTTTCGTGCCTTTTTATAGAGAGAGTTCTATAAAAAAGGCGATCACCCTTACATTAGGGAGATCGTTCTAATCATTTTCATTGATTTACATTTTTACATTCATTTTTTCGAGAATTTGTTTATGCGGTGCAATTGTTTTTCAAAGTCTGGGAAGCGATGTTAGATTGAAATAGCAATTTCAATATCAACATTAATTCTGAATTCCCTGTCGATTGCAACTGGTTGCTAATATTCGGTCAACGCTAAGATTTAAAAAGGGCGTCTCCTAGCCTTCTACAAAATGTTCGTTTTCTATGTGATTCTTGACGTATAAGGCAAATATTATTCATTTACCAATCAAGGCCATCGAATTGTAATTTGTTTAATAAAAATGTTTAGCAGTCTCAATAAATTATCAGTGGAATAAAAACACCTTTTATCCGTTACACGAGTTGAATTCCATGCATTGAACTGGAAAGATGGATGATCAGCAATCAAACAATTAAGGCTCCCTAAGGGTAGGTAATTGCCAAATTTATTGGAAAATTAGTGTCGACAATCAAAACACGATTTATTGCGGGCGCTGGCCACGCCACGCCAATTTACTTCCTCTGTAATCGGCGAAAACGAATCGGGCTGCAAACAAACCAGGCATTGCGTAGCAGCTTTCACCCTCAAAATGGGAGAATCTGCAAAAGTTATTGCCAATAATCGAAAATTACATTCCGATTTTCCGGCCAACAGAATGTTTTGGTTCGGAATCATTATGTAGGAAATGTTGAACCGGCTCTACGACATGAAGTGGTTTCTATTTTGCTTCGTCCACTTACTCAGTTCCATATGAAGGGTTGAAAAAAGGTCAACCTGCATCTGTTGTCGCAGTCATCTTCATGGACCATAGTTCGTTCCGTTAGATTTGTTGAAATGCAATGTTACCCGTTTCTTCTTCTAGCTCAATATCAGCTCGGAAATAGAATCCTACCAATCGATGTTATTTACTACTCCTAGCTAAGGTAGTCGCTGCTAGAGAAGGAACAAAGAAATATTCGACCCGTCCCTGCCCAGCTTGCTGGAACACTGTTGGGTGGCTTATTGAGGAGTTTGGTAAAAACAGATCACTCTCACCGGGAACATTAAGATAAGAGACCTCGATAGATAGGCTTGGACAACGAAAGGAACGTGAATGTTTTTTCTATAGTTTTGCAACCATTATTGCTTCCAGAGCACAATCATATTTAACACATATTTTAGCATTTTAAATTATTTTATGGGACTATTTTATCGTGAAGATTTCGAAGCGTGAACTTTTCGTACATTATATCGTCTCGAAGCAACTTCACAAACTCATATACCGACTGAGCTGCAGGGAAAACAGCACTAAAGGGCTGAAGCACTTCCAAACTAGACCAAGAAAAACAAAAAATAGAAACACAAATCAAACATCTAAAAGCGTCTTCTATTTCATCGTTTGATAATCTCTTAATTGGTTCGAATTTATGCTGGTTCAAGGACTGATCCAGTTCCGGATTGCTTCATCATTTGCCGAGCAGCTCTTTGATGGCCTGCTCCGTAAGCAGAGGCTTGGACGTCCTGCAAAAAGACAGCGAATGAGGGAGAAAAAAATAGCAAATCGATTAAATCAAGCCGGACAGACGAACGACACCCTTTACCTTTTCAATTTGAGAATCTCCTCCCCAACAGCGTTCCCGGCCTGGCTGAGACTGAAGTAGTTTTCCAGCTCCTGGATTGTAGCGTGGGTGGGGGCGTTCACCAATTTACGGGCACTTTCGCGGAACCGTTCGATGCAGTCCTCAATCTCGGCATGCATAGCGTCCAGCTTGTGACGGGAAAGGAGACCCTGGCCGAGGTACCGTTCGGTGGCATCGTTCATCTGCGTGCACAGACACAGAATGATGAAGTCCACATAGCGGGAGCGGATGGAATTGCGGGAACGGATCTGTTTCTTCTCCACCGACTCCAGGTGCAGTGCGTACAGGAGCAGGGACGCTATGAGAAACACTGTGAGGATTCCGAATGTGACACCGAAAGGGAACTCCTGTATGTTTTCGAATAGTTTTACGAAGAATTTCGGCTGGTGTACCGTGATCCAGTGGATTGTTCCGGTGCCGAAGCCGATCACCGCGCTAACGATGAATATTCGAACGTAATTTTGTACGAGACACTCATGGAGCCGGAGAAGCTGGGATATAATGAAACGACCAATGAGCGCCATTTTTGAATGCCAAACAACAGTCAAGGAGTACTGGATTGAGATTTTTAATTAGGAGGAAAATTAGGATATTTAACGCTTCTCATATAAATACCTAAATGGAAAGCCTAAAAATTGTTCTCTTACTTATATGCACTTGACACACACATCAAACTTGAAGACACTCCCACATCTTAATTTTAAGCAAACGGAACCCCCATTGAAATGATGTTTTGTCACCGTCAGTCTATCTGATGAAGAGTTCATTGTTTGACAATCTTGGTTATTTTTCGGAACAAGAATGAAAACGAATAAAAACCGACTGAGCCTGGCTGCTACAGGCCCATAAAGTTGACGGTTGATAAGAGAAAAATAAATATCAGCAAGAAAAAAAGAATCATCGCCCAAGTGAGCAACATGACAACTTGTTGTTCATTGTTAAGAGGCACTTGTGATGATTTTCCAGATTCCGTCGCCGGAGCTCAAGGCGAATAAATTGAGTCACATGTCAAAGGCAGGGAAATTTTTACTGCCACCGCCAGCACCCCGTTCTGGTTCTTTGGTAAGCCCTTGAAAAAAAAGCGAAGAAAAACAACTTACGCCGCGATTTCAAACAATGAGGGAAAGAAACGATATCGCCAAACATTTTCGAGTGGAAACGGTGAGATGAAGGAAAAAGTGTATTTACCCATCCGTGAAATGACGACGGTTAAGATCTGTGCTTGTTTCGGTTGTTTTGTCAGCCCAAAACAACAGATTCAATTAAGTGCTTTGATTTATGTACTCATGCTTGTCGATAATAGGGTTAATATGTTCCAACATTATTTGTATATGATTTGGTACTTTTATGTGTGATACAACGTAATCCACACTCACGTTGCATGATTTAAGCTCGCGCGTTTAAGCCACTCGCGTTCGCCTAAATGTATGTAAGCATGGCAAAAACATCGCATTAAAGCTCCACTCACTGAACAAGACAGACAAAATAACATTTCGGAAAGGATGCACTCTAAAAAAATCGAAGCTGCGTTTCGCCTGGTTGACCTCGGCATCGTATAATGTGCAAGTTATACTCCATAGAAGAATGTTAATACATAGGTTTATAATCCCAAATAAACTATTTTTAAAGTTTTCTTGGTATAGACATTACACAATTTTGAAACTGAGTTTTGCTTATGTGCTATAATAGGTGAGTACTATTTATGAGTGTTATTCAAATTCAGCATGCATTCCTTGTGCTTTTTTGATGTTTCTCCAGTTAACCAGTTAATGTGTATCAGAATAATTAAAAATTATACCTAATTGAATGGTCTTAAGGTCACTCCTGACAGCTCCTGACTCCTGACAGGCGGCGGACAACTGTCATTTTTGTTGATTCAGCTTTGCTGCGTCGCAGCATGCGTGAAAAAATAAAAATGACAGTTGTGCGTTGCTTCCGTATCGAGTGGTGTGCCTCCGAAAACGTGAGCACTTTGAAACTTGGATTCTGTCAGGAGTGACCTTAAGGCCTATTTTCATTGCGGCCGGGTCGGGCCGGTTCCAGGGTGGGAAAGCTTTCGTTTTTATGCTGGGATATTTGCCAATTCACATTACACCGAGTTATCCCGGCTGGGTAAATTGTAAGGGTATGCGATAACACACTTTTTCCTAACGAAACGAAACGAAACGAAATTTAAAATATCTGTGTTGATCCGGATCGAAACGAAACGAAAAATATAGATTTACTTTCGAGACTTCGAAACGATACGAAATCAAGGATCATTAATTTCGAAATTTTTCGAAACGAAACGAAATTTTATTTTTTTTCCGCGGAATTTTTATTAAATTGGTTTAACATCATGTACGCAATTCTGATTTCACTTTTTCGAAGTCAATAACTGTTTGCGACCAATAGAGTTATAATAACAGAAAAGGTAGTCTGTGATAAATCGCCGCATTCTCGCCGCATGTGATAAATCGGCGACAAGGCAAAACCCCAGCATTTGTGCCGCTTTCAAAAGAATTCATCGTAGAGCGTGTGCTCCCGAATCTGATCAATTTTATATCAGTAAGTATGTAAAAATATAGAAATTGTGAGATTTTTCATATACGAATTCAAATAAAACCTTAATTCACTTAAGGATTATGTAATTATGCTGATGCATACTACATATTGTCTTGTCAGCGTGGTTTTATAGTATTGAGCTAAGTCAAAATTATAAAATGAATGCTTAAGTTTATTTTTTCATTTAGTGGGATACTCAATTATGTATCCACATCTGCCAGGCGTATACGCAGTTAGAGAACTGATATTACTAGACCAACATTTGAAAAGAGCGTAACAGCCAAAACTTATTCCTTCCTATTCGTCCTCATATATATAACATACTTTTGCTCATTAGAAGAATCCTGTCCACCTGATTGTACGACAATTCCCCGAATAACAATTCCCCGAATGCAATTTCCCCGAATGCAATTTCCCCGAATAACGATTCCCCGAATGTACCAATTCCCCGAATGTAACATTTCCCCGAATGTAACAAATCCCCGAATGTAACATTTCCCCGAATTCTTTTTGAGTGCGGCACAAGGCGATGGGTATGATTGCCGATCCGGAGGTTGCGAGTTCGATTCTCGGTTCGGCCTAAGATGCTTCAGGGTAGGAAGATACGGGAAAGCTTTCAATAACTGTGTAATTAATAATAGAACACTAAGTTGAAAAACAGGCCAAGTTTCAGATAGAATTTAAAACCATTTACGATGAAGACAATGCACTGAAAGAAGGCAATGCTTTCTATGAATGAACGCATTTGGTCTGTATAAGACGAAGTGAGGAGATAATCCTTTCTATAAATTATTTTTATAATGTATTTTCTATAATATATTTTTAAGCCCGGTTTAAAGCCAAGGAATGTCTTCTTAAATAAACGCGTCTGTGCAGTATAAGACAACGGTAGAAGATAATGCCCTCCTTAGCCGTGCGGTAAGACGCGCGGATACAAAGCAAGACCATGCTGAGGGTGGCTGGGTTTGATTCCCGTGTCGGTCTAGGCAATTTTCGGATTGCCTGGGCATAAAAGTATCATCGTGCTAGCCTCATGATATACGAATGCGAAAATGGTAACCTGGCTTAGAAACCTCGCAGTTAATAACTGTGGAAGTGCTTAATGAACACTAAGCTGCGAGGCGGCTCTGTCCCAGTGTGGGGATGTAATGCCAATAAGAAGAAGAAGAAGATAATGCCTTCTTTAGATGATAGCATCACCCGGTATTAGGGGAAAGGAAGTGATAATGTCTTCCTCAAATGAACACATTTGCCCGGTATAAGGCAAAGAGGATAGATTGCCCCTTCTTTAAATTAATTCGTTTGTCTGGAATAAAGTGAAAGAATGATACAATGCCTTCTTTAAATGATCGCGTCTGTCCGGTGTAATGAGAATGGAGGAGATAATGCCTTCTTTAAATAAACTCGTCTATCCGGTATAAGGCCCTTCGAGACAGAAATTCTGTCTGCGATAAAGCAAGAAGAGTAAATAATTCGTTTTTTAAGCAAGTAGCTCGCTTACCAGGTATAAAAAATGAATGATATGAAGCAATCATATGTTTCAAACCTGCTGCTACCCGAGCAAAGTCTGAAAACATAATGAGAGCATATAGAAAACATATTTTGATATTGATATCAAATCGAAATCATAATTTGTTTTCAAATATGAATCATCATGACTGATTACATATTTTGATCTCATTTTGCTGTTGATTTCTAAATTGTATGATCTGACATCAAACTGTGTACTTATTTTGTTATCGGAACCAATATCAAAATCAGTTTTCGATTTGCTCTCATCGATAGCAGGAATAGTTTTTGATTTGATGTCACAGTAAGATTTTTCTGCTGTAGACCAAAAGGATATCAACCTGAGTTATCAAAATTAGGCGATTTCACAAGAACAAAATTAGTTATCGATTTGCTCTCAAGCTTTGCTCGGGTATACTACACCACACTTATCTAAGAAAATGCCAATTTGTTTAATATACCATTCTGAAAGACAGGATTTTTCCAAAGGTTATTCTGAAAAAGGTATAATCCATCAAAAGTCATACCGCGAAAGTTACAGTACGCCTAACACTATATTGAGAAAATGAATTCGGCAAAATGTTTTTCGGTGATATATAATACATTTAATACCTATGCGTAATAAGGGATCTTATATATTTTTTCCTTATTCTGGCCGAATTCGCCTGCATCCAAATACGAGATCAGATTAGCCCTTATTCTCATTCTCAATTTATTCATCTTTGCATTATTTCGAGCTAACGCCTATTTTTGAAGGACCACATTCACCATTTCCTTACTTCGTAAAAATGCTTTTTTTTAAGAACATCCCCCATTATCATATTCAGGGCAGATATATGTTATTAAATAACGAATAACATTCATTATCTGGTGTAACACCCACTGAAGAAGGGACACATTTACCATTACATTATTCCGAGCACATGCATTTTTTTCAAAGAAGGAATCACATTCTCCATTGCCTCATTCTGGGCAAACGCATTTTTTTTTTGGTTTACGAGGATTTACATCTACCATTACCTTATATCTTTGAAGAAGGTTTATACAGGACAGAAGTTTAATTCCGAGGATAGGAAAAATATTTAACAAAAGGCTTTCAATCGAAATTGCAGTTTGATACTATTTTAGGAAAAAAAAAACTACCCTAGAAAACACTGAACTCTGACATCTTTATAACTCAACAACACATCTTGGAGGATCAAGAACATCAAATACTACCAAAGGCTATTCAGCTGATAATCTCCAATAAAACACTCTTGAACGTATCTTTGAACGCTGCTTTTCTTCGGACGCATACTATGGATTGCGAAGATGTAATTGCAAGAAGTATTTTATTTTCGGGGAATTGTTCCATTCGGGGAAATGTTACATTCGGGGAATTGTTACATTCGGGGAAATTGCATTCGGGGAATTGTTACATTCGGGGAAATTACATTCGGGGAAATTGCATTCGGGGAATTGGTTTTCGGGGAATTGTCGTACAATCGTCCATCTTTCTAAAATGCATAAAGATATGTATTTCAGATTGAATTTCACAGACCCATAGTCTTATGTACAATCAGCTCGACGAAAGCTATTGTATGTGTGTCCTTGGCATATGAGAACATCTGTTATGGTCAGTATGAGCTGTAAGCTTTCAGCTTTCAGCAATTTTAATGATCTTTCAACCCGTTTCGGATTTTTTTTTTTGCAAATTCCATGCGAAGATCTATAAATACCAACAAATCTGCAATATTCCTTACATTTTGTGCAAATAGTCAAAGAAGAGCTTAGCTTGATTAACTGTACACATCGTAATTGCCAATCATGATTGGCCGAAAACAGCAAATATGCACAGCTCTTGAAAGGAGGCTTCCGAGCCTTTTGAAAGGAGGCTTCCGAGCCTCTTGAAAGGAGGCTTCCGAGCCTCTTGAAAGGAGGCTTCCGAGCCTCTTGAAAGGAGGCTTCCGAGCCTCTTGAAATGAGGCTTCAGGCCTCTTGAAAGGAGGCTTCCCAGCCTCTTGAAAGGAGGCCTCCCAGCCTCTTGAAAGGAGGCCTTCCAGCCTCTTGAAAGGAGGCCTCCCAAGTTCTTAAAATGAGGTTTCCGAGCCTTTTGAAAGGAGACTTCCGAGCATCTTGAAAGGAGGCTTCCGAGCCTCTTGAAAGGAGGCCTCCCAAACTCTTAAAATGAGGCTTCCGAGCCTTTTGGAAGAAGACTTCCAGGCATCTTTAAAGGAGGCTTCCGAGCCTCTTGAAAGGAGGCTTCCGAGCCTCTTGAAAGGAGGCCTCCCAGCCTCTTGAAAAAAGGCCTCCCAGCCTCTTGAAAGGAGGCTTCCGAGCCGAGCTCCTTTCAAGAGGAGGCGTGGAAGCTTTTTTCAAGAGGCTCGGAAGCCTCCAAAAGTCCACGAAGTCTTGTGGTAAGCTTGATGTATAAGATAAAATTTAAATGAAAACTTTCTCGGAATAACGAAAATCACAGATAATTTCATAGGGAGCTATATATCCAGTTATTTTCAGGTTCGTTTTCAATATATCTTATGGAATACGTTTATTTTCAAATACATCGAAACAAAAAGGGGGTACCTTAATGAAAGCATAAGGTCGAAGGGGTACCTCTCAAGAAAAAGGTTGAGAACCGCTGTCATATGAGAATGACTCCCGCATTTTTCCGGGAATTCCTCTCAAATTTTCTCTGAGAAAACCTCCCGAAAATTCTCTGAGAATTCCTTAGAGCATTTTGAGAATTCCTCCAGTAATTCAGTTCATATTGGAATTCTTCCCTTTTCTCCGGGAATTTGTCCGAAAATCCTCCTGAGAATTCTTCCGAAAATTCACGAAAATTCTAAGAGAAATTACAGGAGGAATTCGCATTTCCTGAAGAATTCTCAGAAGAATTACCGAAGGAAACCCCAAAGGAATTCCTGAAGAAAATCCCAAAGGAATTCCTGAAGGAAATCCCAAATGAATTCCCGAAGGAAATCCCAAAGGAATTCCCGTAGGAATTCCCAAAGAGAGTCCCGTAGGAATTCCCAAAAGAAATTCCAGTGGAATTTTCAAAGGAAATCCCGGATGAATTCCCAGAGGAATTCCCGAATCATTCCCAGAAGAATTTTCGGAGAAGTTTCCAGGGTATTTCATGGAGGAATTCCCAAAGGAATTCTCAAACGAATTCCCAATCAAATTCAAATTCCTAAAGAATACCCTGACGAATTTCCGGAGGAACTCCCAGAAGAATTATCGGCCTTTGTATGGTTCGTAACCTCTAGACGATTGTCTGTTCTTTCTGCGAAGCCAGTTCAGTAGGTTTAGCGAAAATTCCTTGGATCCATGGATGTTTGGGAGTGGCGACGACTCTGGCTAAATCCACGAGGATCGCAATCGGCTTATTAGCCTGGACCGTAGTGGCGACAAAAATGGCAGTGGCTTCCGCCGAGAAGATGTTGCACTGACTGGTTAGACTCTCTGATCTATTTTAACCCCGTGGCTGGAGACGGATCCGTCAGTGTACCGGATCTCATGGTTCCAAAGCCGTGTTCCTAAAAATTTTAGAACAGATCTTCTTTATTTGTCAGTGTTTTCTCCACTTTTGAACCGGGTGGCAATGGTGTGGTCGATCCTGGCAGACGTAAAAGAGGCGTCTTCACGACAGATGGCCATCAGAACCCGATGTCGGAAAGGAAGATTGCCGGCGTCAACGCATGCAGCTTCAGCGTAGGTGGACGGAAGCAGCGAAGAGGATAACCGGACGTAGTTGTTGAAGACGGGTGAGAGAGTGCTGACGAGATTCCGTTAAGCAGGACACGTTAGCTTGAGACCATAAAGCAAATAATGGCTTGTCCAACTTTAAATCTGATGGCGTTCTATTGTTGTTACGGAGTTTTTTCACAAGGGTTTTCATAAGACTGAAGCGGGACTTGCAAGCTACTTCCACCGCTCGAAAGTACGGCAGAAACGTGAGTTTCTGGTCGATGTCGACTTCAAACACCTGGACAATCTTTCGATTGGGGATGGCTTCCGTGCCGAGTTTTATGGAAGGTCTAACTGATGCCGGCCACTGCAGATGTGCCCTCGGACACACTTATTGGCGTTCATTACGAAACCGACGGATGAAGCCCAGCGATAAATGGTACTTACTGCCGTCTGAGTTTTGATCCTGATGCTTCGAGGTGTCCTGCCGACCACGACCAAGAGAATTGCGTCAGCATATTTGAATACGTACACATTCGCAGGTAGAATGCTGAAAGCCCCGTCTCCGCTGAGGAAGAGCGTTACCGCATTGACCCTTGGGGGACGTCGGTTTCTTCGGGAAACTCGTCTGATGCTGTGTCACCAATGACCACTTAAAAAGTTCGTCAGGTGAAATAATTTTTAAATCAAGCAGGCATATCACCCAACTCATGGAGTTTGCTAAGGACCCGAGCAGCACATGTCAGGAAAAAATGGTTGCAGCAGCTTTATAGTGACTAAATCTGGTCACATATGAGTTGTCGTAGCTCTTGTGGAACACGCGTTCTGCTAGCAGAGTCTCCTAATTCTCGTGTATACATGGATGAGACAGTGTACCATGAGCTACATTAGCTAACGTAGCACCGATTTGGTGCGACGAGAGAAGCCAGCGCGCGCAAAAATAACTGAATGAGCGTGTCTCAATGTACGTCTCATGAGACTCATCTCATGTGCTAGGAATGCATAGCTGGCGTTAATTATAGGCGACGATATTATTGAAAATGTTCCGCCAAACCTTCACAAGTTTCGTGAGACTCTCGTGCGCTAAATTTTATGTGTGCGTAGCAATCTTTGCTCAATCTAATCCTTTTTTGTTACGCGTGCAGGATGTCTGACCAAAGGCGTCCATGTCTTGTTAAAAGCCTTGGAAATGTCAAGTGATACAAGGTCAAAATGCATGTCTTCTTCACAAGATTTTTGGAGCACACTGCCCTGTGCTGAAAATTACCTCAAGATGTGGTCTGAGCTTTTTGTTTTAGGATTTTTGGATGCACAGTAGAGCTATCACCTTTTATCTCCTGGACTAAAAATGTTTTCATGCATGGATAAAAAAAGTATCAACAAATACATGAAGACATATTTCTTCCATAAAAGCACTGCCGGACAGTGGAAGATAGAATGGAAACACACACACACTGCCCATGTCGGCTAAACATGTGCTGGTGCTGTAGCCTGGGTGAAAAGTGGTGAAAAGCTTATTGACGGTGACCGAACCTTTTGTCAGCTTCCAATTTCTCCCTGAATCACCGCACTATGGTCCAGGATACAGTTTTACGCGGAAAGATGCCTTTTTCACCGAAACTATATTTTTTCAGGAAAAAACTGTTGTTCTACAAAATTGTTAGAAATAGTAAGGCCATCATTAAGGTGCTACCAAAAAATAGGGTGGCCCATCATATAGAAAAAAATTGAAAATATTTTTTTTATTTCTCGGAATACTGACATGTTATGTTCTACAAAGTTGTGGCGCAGCTTATTCCAATAAATTTTGCTAAAAAATATTTTTTCTGTAGCTCTTGAGTTGGCTGATTTAGAGCAATTTAACTAATTGGATTAGGGTGCACCTCAAAAAACAGTATTTTTGATCTACTTTTTTTTGTTTTAGATATCTCGAAAAAGTCGTCTTTGGGTGACTTTTAGAGCTCAAAAAAATGCAACTTTTGGTGGGTCAATATGCTCAATATCTTTTTCCGATCAAAAGTTATAATCGTTTTTCTGTCAAAATTACATTTTTTTTTTTCAAAAGTTGATATCTCCGGTTAGGGCAGACCAAAAAAATATGTTTACACGGCATTTGAAAAAGCAATTCATATTCTTCACTATGTCAAAAAAATGGAGATATGTTATTTTTCTGTCTCAAGTTTTATAAATTTTACTGAAATTATGTTTTTTTTTTTCAAATAAATTGATATAACTCGACAAAGAAAGAAGATACAGACGATGTTATTATAGCAAAACACGTGTTTTGAAAAGCTCCAAAAGTGACATTCGTGAAAAATGAAAAATAAAAAATCTACTAACTTTTTAGCTTTTCAAAACGCGTGTTTTGCTATAATAACATCGTCTGTATCTTCTTCCGTTGTCGAGTTATATCAATTTACTTGAAAAAACATGACTTCAGTAAAATTAATAAAACTTGAGACAAAAAAATAACATTTATTTATCATCAGACTAAGGCCGGAGTGGCCTGTGCTGCACATAAAAGACTTCTCCATTCAGCTCGGTTCATGGCTGCACTTCGCCAACCATGCAGTCTGCGGAGGGTCCGCAAGTCGTCCTCCACCTGATCGATCCACCTTGCCCGCTGTGCACCTCGCCTTCTTGTTCCCGTCGGATCGTTGTAGAGAACCATTTTCACCGGATTACTGTCCGACATTCTGGCTACGTGCCCGGCCCACCGCAGTCTTCCGATTTTCGCGGTGTGAACGATGGATGGTTCTCCCAACAGCTGATGCAACTCGTGGTTCATTCGCCTCCTCCACGTACCGTCCGCCATCTGCAACCCACCATAGATGGTACGCAACACTTTCCTTTCGAAAACTCCCAGTGCGCGTTGGTCCTCCACGAGCATCGTCCAGGTCTCGTGTCCGTAGAGAACTACCGGTCTTATAAGCGTTTTGTAGATAGTCAGTTTGGTACGGCGGCGAACTCTATTCGATCGAAGCGTCTTGCGGAGTCCAAAGTACGTACGGTTTCCAGCCACTATGCGTCTCCGAATTTCTCTGCTGGTATCGTTATCGGCGGTCACCAGTGAGCCCAAGTACACGAATTCTTCAACCACCTCGATTTCGTCACCACCGATAGAATCTCGTGGTGGGTGGCTCACATTGACCTCTCTTGAGCCTCTTCCTATCATGTACTTCGTCTTCGACGTGTTGATGACTAGTCCAATCCGTTTAGCTTCGCTTTTCAGTCTGATGTAGGCTTCCTCCATCCTCTCAATGTTACGTGCCATGATATCAATGTCGTCGGCGAAACCAAATAACTGGACGGACTTCGTGAAAATCGTACCACTCGTGTCAATCCCTGCCCTTCGTATTACTCCTTCCAAAGCGATGTTGAATAGCAGACACGAAAGACCATCACCTTGCCGTAACCCTCTACGGGTTTCGAAGGGACTCGAGAATGCCCCTGAAACTCGAACTACGCACATCACCCGATCCATCGTCGCCTTGATCAACCGTATCAGTTTATCCGGAAATCCGTTTTCGTGCATTAGCTGCCATAGCTGGTCCCGATCGATTGTATCATATGCGGCTTTAAAGTCGATAAATAGATGATGTGTGGGCACGTTGTATTCGCGGCATTTCTGCAATACCTGACGTATGGCGAACACCTGGTCTGTGGTAGAGCGTTCACTTATAAATCCCGCCTGGTACTGCCCCACGAACTCTCTTGCAATTGGTGTTAGTCGACGGCATAAAATTTGGGAGAGTACCTTGTAGGCGGCGTTCAGCAATGTGATTGCGCGGTAGTTGCTACAATCCAGCTTATCGCCCTTTTTGTAGATGGGACACACGACACCTTCCATCCACTCCTGCGGCAGAACCTCATCCTTCCAAACCTTGGTAATCACCCAATGCAGCGCTCTAGCCAGTGCTTCACCACCGTGTTTAAACAGCTCTCCTGATAGTTGGTCAACTCCAGAGGCTTTGTTGTTTTTCAGCCGGCCGATCTCCTCCTGGATTTCCTGGAGATTCGGAGCCGGAAGTCGCATGTCCTGCGCGCGTGCTCCTAGGTTCATTACCATACCGCCACCGTTGTCTGCCATATCGCCATTCAGGTGCTCTTCGTAGTGCTGCCGCCACCTTTGGATCACCTCACGCTCGTTCGTAAGAAGGTTCCCGTTTATGTCCTTACACATATCGGGCTGTGGCACGTGGCCCTTACGTGAACGGTTCAACTTCTCATAGAACTTTCGTTCGTTATTAGCGCGGTACAGTTCCTCCGTCTCTTCACGGTCTCGATCTTCCTGCTGGCGCTTTTTCCTCCGGAAAATCGAGTTTTGTCTGTTCCGCGCCCGTTTGTATCGTGCCTCGTTCGCCCTCGTGCGGTGTTGCAGCAATCTCGCCCATGCTGCACTCTTCTCCTCAACTAACTGCTCACATTCGCCGTCATACCAGTCGTTTCTCTGATCCGGAGCCACCGTGCCTAGTGCAGCGGTTGCGGTGCTTCCAATGGCGGATCGAATATCTCTCCAGCCATCTTCAAGAGATGCTGCGCCTAGCTGCTCTTCCGTTGGGAGTGCCACTTCCAGCTGCTGCGCGTAGTCTTGGGCTAGTCTACCGTCTTGTAGCCGCCCAATGTTAAGCCGCGGCGGACGACTCCGACGCGTGTTGATCACCGTCGAGAGTTTTGAGCGCAGACATACTGCGACGAGGTAGTGGTCGGATTCAATATTCGCACTGCGGTAAGTGCGTACGTTCGTGATGTCGGAGAAGAATTTACCGTCGATTAGAACGTGGTCGATTTGGTTTTCCGTTACTTGATTAGGTGATTTCCATGTGACCTTGTGGATATTCTTACGGGGGAAAAAAGTGCTTCGAACTACCATTCCGCGGGAGGCTGCAAAGTTTATGCATCGTTGGCCGTTGTCGTTCGATACGGTATGCAGACTATCCGGTCCGATGACCGGTCTATACATTTCCTCCCTTCCTACCTGAGCGTTCATGTCACCGATGACGATTTTGACGTCCCGCAGTGGGCATCCATCGTATGTCTGCTCCAGCTGCGCATAGAACGCTTCTTTCTCGTCGTCGGATCTCCCTTCGTGTGGGCAGTGCACGTTGATGATGCTATAGTTGAAGAAACGGCCTTTTATCCTCAGCTTGCACATCCTTGCGTTGATTGGCTGCCACCCAATCACGCATTCTTTCCCAGCACTATGAAGCCGGTTCCCAGCTCGTTGGTGGTGCCACAGCTTTGGTAGAAGGTAGCCGCTCGATGCCCGCTTTCCACACTTTCTGTCCTGTCCAGCAGATTTCCTGCAGCGCTACGACATCGAAGTTGCGGGGATGTAATTCATCGTAGGTTATCCTGTCGCAACCTGCGAAGCCTAGCGACTTGCAGTTCCATGTTCCAAGCTTCCAATCGTGATCCTTTGTTCGTCGCCTAGGTCGTTGCCGATTGTATCGAGTCGTATTATCTTCTATGTCGTTCGTAATAGTTGTTTTTACAGGCGGCTTATTGGGCCTGCACAAACCTCCTGTCTCGTCGGAGGGCCGTCGTGTCAGGGCTGTTTAGTGTCCCACCTAACACCAGGACTTGGGCTTGTGCGCTTTGAGCGGCACACGGTCGCTTTGGCGGAGCCTACTTGCGGATACATGCAGCTTTTTATAGAGGTTTAACAGGGCCCACTGTCAAACCCCACCACATCCTAGGCAGGCGCCACAACTCGCAGATGGCCTGGGGAGGGATCGTCAAGCCCTTGGACATAGTCCCTGCTGCCCCCAGAAATAACATATCTCCAATTTTTTGACACAATAAAGAATATGAATTCCTCTTTCAAATGCCGTGTAAACATTATTTTATGGTCTGCCTTTACCGGAGATACCAACTATTGAGAAAAAATGTAATTTTGACAGAAAACCGATTATAACTTTTGATCGGAAAAAGACCCACCAAAAGTTGCATTTTCTTGAGCTCTAAAAGTCACCCGAAGACGACTTTTTCGAGATATCTAAAACAAAAGAAAGTAGATAAAAAATACTGTTTTTTTTAGGTGCACCCTAATTCAATTAGGTGAAATTGCTCTAAATCAGCCAACTTAATAGCTACTGAAAAATCTTTTTTAGCAAAATTTATTGGAATGAGCTGCGCTACAATTTTGTAGAACATAATATGACAGTATTCCGAAAAATAAAAAAAATGGTTTTCATTTTTTTTATATGATGGGCCACCCTATTTTTGGTAGCACCATACTGATAGTCTTACTATTTCGAACAATTTGTAGAACAACAGTTTTTTCTAAAAAATATAGTTTTGGCATAAAATGCATCTTTCCGCGTAAATCTGTATCCTGGACCATAGTGCACCGGTTGACCATCCTCTTGATGGTTTTGGAAGAAGTTAGAGAGATTGATCTATCGTAAATCGTATAGAATTTCAAACGCTTTAAACGGTCCCATCGCAGACTAGTGTGCGTTCAGTATGTAACTGGAAGCCATGTTTATATCAATCGAATTTCCACAATATATACAAAAAGTGCTCTAATGATTTGACAACCTAGTACTCATAAATCATTGCGCATTTCTATCAAAGTTTATGACCATTGTTGTCCTGCACTTTCTGCAAAAAAAAAATCTGCCGTTCGATTTTTCACCATCTAAAAGTTTATAGGTATCTCAACTCAGTAAGTGTAACTAATTGAGTTCTCCAATGCCATGATGTTTTGATAGTTCGGGACCGCTTTGCGATTTGGGCGTAACTTATTTTGTAAAGAAACATTGGAAGGCGAATTCCTGCTAAAACAAGCATTTCATGAGGAAACCACGATATGGATCCGATAGAACAAGCTTTCCTCTACCAGATAAGGGAATTAGTTTAGGATGAAAACGCTTGCATTCTCCGGAATTCATGAAGCAATGTTTGTTTACAAAATAAGTTACGCCCAAATCGCAAATCAGTCCCGAGTTATGTTATAATAATTTCAATGTTAATACTCAATTTCAGCGCTACGTATGTAATGGATCTTCCCTTATTTTCGCCATAACAGTACTGGTTTGGTCAAATGCTTTTACAAATGAGTTTATGTCTGTCATCAGGATAAAAGTAAAGTCATTTTGAGACCATAATTGTACGTTTTTACAGGGCATATGAAATGAACAATTTTTAACCAAATTCCAAATGAACTTGTCAAAAGTTGAACATGTTTCTTTTCGATCAATTAAGTTGAACAAAGTTTAAACGTTCAATTTGCGTTTATTTCATGCGACTTGCTCAAGTCACCGCAGTGTGAATTTGTCTACTTTTGTTTATAGGCCAACATAGATCTAAAAAACAGATTCTCAATAAAATTAAACCTAATTGTTCATCAAGGTACATCAAACTAACTTCGATGCCCTGATGATACCAATGACCAGTGATTTTGCCACGGCGCACAGCATCTTGGTTGCATAATTTCTTCCAAGCCGATGCACTTCACGCAAAGAGCACTTCACCTGCAGACGGTCATACCGCCTTCTCCCCTAACCAATTGCCCGAACTCTTCGAATCTATTTTGCGGGCTCCCTCTCTCTTCACCGAACCAAACGCGTATCCGTCGTCGTTGTCGGCCGCTTAGTTTCCTCCGCGTTACCCACATTTATGGCACGTGACCTTGCCACAAGATTTTCTTTCTCGTTCAATTGCCCCCATCCGTGCCAAACTGCGCAGCGTAGAGTCATATGCAGGTCCATCATCACACACACATGCCGCGTTTACTAATTTGAACTGCTTGGCAGCAGCAGCAGTGGCAGTCAGTCTTCGCGCATGCATTCAATCGATCTTGATAACCAGTTACCTATCAGTTAACGAGCTTAGGTCGGGCAGAACCACCCCACCCACCGCACTCTCGGAATCAGTTTTCCCGCCCACCTCGTTCGTCGTCCCCCACGGTGAGCAGTTTGGGTCTTTGGCTTAGTGAGCCACTGACTGACAGACCGAATTAGCAAGTTTCAGCCAAACCAGCACGAGGCTGACGGCCAGTCGGTGGACGAACGGAATGAAGTTCTGCCATAGTTCGCGCTCATGTCCATCGAGGGTGCCGATTGCCCGATCGCTAATGTGGCTTTTTCCGAATTGGATATGAGTTAAAGGCCGTCGGTCGGATGTTATTCTGCACCAATTGGAGACGGAATAAAAGTGGTGGGAGTAGATTTGCAGCGGAATGATCGGTAAAATTTGAGCCTAGGCTTCAGTTATGATCTGTTCTTAATTTTCAGTTGTTCTGGCATATTAATTATGATCACGCGTAACGAAAATTCACCAAGCGACTTTTCCTTCTATGTCAAACATTGCAATTGTTTCTAACATAAATTTATTTTGTTTGAAGAAGTTGATTTATGGATGAGAAGATGAACACATGTCGTCTAAAACAGTTTAAAGAACATTGTTATTTTTTACTTCTAATACTTTGTTTTATTATTAGGATGGATTTTTACTTGTATTGTCTAATTTATGGCAATGAGAAGTCAGGCTCGCTAGCAACTATTGCTAGCTATGGGCAAACAGGAAAGTGAAGTTTATTATAGACAAATCGCGAACAACGAGTTTTTCCCATTAGTCCGGCAGAGCACTCTTCAAAATTGGCAAATCAATTGGTCACACAATGAACTTAGACAGTGGCTATTTTCCTCAGTTCCTAACGTTTCAGCGTGGTTCAGAGGTGAATACTTGAGTCGAGGCTTCATTCGCGTGATGTCGAGACTTATGTCTAATTACTGTTCGCTAAACGCACATCTCTTCAGGAAAAACCTAGTCGATAGCAATCTTTTAGACAGGGCCGGATTTAACCGAAAAGGCCCAGAGGTCGACAGTTTTCTGGATAAGGTTATGTTCAGTAGTTGATTGCCAATCATCCTTCTTAACGCAAAGAATGTCACAACATTTTGTTTTGAGTGTATCCTATCACTATATTCAGCAGTGATTCTTTTTGCTTACTAAAAACATGGCATAAATGTTGAATATAGGAATATGAAAATCAATAGCATAAGAAAATTAAAGAAACATATAATAACTTACTTAATCGACGAACATGTACTTAAAACTTTCATAGATGTTGGTGGATGGAATATCGAGGATTATTATTTTGCGAAATTTCTGAAAAGTTTATTTTCCTTTTTTTTTGGAAATGTGTTAAATATCTTGGCTGTGCATATGCACACTGCACAGCATGTGTTTCAGTGTTGCATTTTGAACTGAACGCGTGTTAAGAATAACCTGTTCGTCCTTGAAAACAGAACATGATCTCAGCAGTCTTAGATCATCGTTCAGAATTTCCATTTAGCTCTAGAACTTTGCGTTCAGATCTTAAATTTGAAAGCGTTCAAAATTATGCTTTAGTAAAGTAGTATGGAAAGTAAAAATTTCAGTTGTTTGAGATTTCATGAGTGTTTGATAATTTTCAAACCTGTATGAACAGTAACGTGTATAAACATGTAAGATAAGCAAAATGACAAAAAATAACAACCATCGTCATGGATAGTACGAAATACCTCGTTGAATATTCTTTGAAAGAAGTACTGCGGAATCACGTCTGTTATTCTCAAAACATTTAAACGTGAACTTCACGATGTATCAAACTGTTTTCATGGCAATTTGTTCTTCAATATATAATAGTTGATTCATTTTTTTAACACACCATACATTCAGATTAGACGTTTTTAGTTTAATATACATTAAAAATGAACAATCAATCCATTTATGTATTTATTATTATTCATATCAATTATTTATTTTAGTTTTTACAAAACCTTTATTGCAAAATAATGTAATATTGTAGATTTTGATGGAAAATACATTTATGTCGAATTCGTTTTTAAAAAGCTCCAACCTAGGTTGGAACCAGTTCCAAACTAAGTGCTGTCAAAGTGTTTTTATATTCGCTCAGGTTGGAACTAGGTTCGCACTACATAGTTCCAACCCCAAAGCTGTCGGGTTCGCACTGTGTTGTTTCACGGTTTCTCACCAGGTTTACCAATACAACTGCGTACTTCAACTGTCAAAACCATATGGGTGGAATAAACAAGCCGAAGGGAAATACAAACCAGAGTAAAAACGAAGCTGTTTGTGCATTTAATAAAGAATGCGCATCGAAAGCCGTTTTACGGAAATTTTTTATTCCCTGTGATGTTTGTCAACATTTGCATTATTATTATATTTAAATTCCCTAAGGACTTTTTTCAGTAATCCCAGGATAATTTGTTTTAAACGGAAATATTATGAGCCTTCGATAATTCAAATTGCAATTTATTCTAAAATTCCCCATTAATTATTGATTTAAGTAGTTCTTCAAAAAATCATACGGAAATTCTTCAAAGAAATCTTATAATTCTTTCAGGTATTCCTCCTTGAAGTCTTGTATGCATTCCATTGCGAATTCTTCCAAGAATGCATTAGAGCAATATTTCAGGCAGTCCTTCATATTTTTTTTCCAGAAGTTCATCTTGAAATTCCTCCAAGAGTTCCTACACAGTTCCTCCAGGAATTCCTCCGGAAGTTAATCCAGGATTGCCATCAGCTATTCCTCCGAAAGTTCCTCTAGAAATTTCTACGGAAGCTCATCCAGAAATTCCTCCCGATGGATGGATTTCCGGAAGTTCCTTCAGAATTTTCCTCCTGGAGTTCCTCCAGGAATTCCTCCAGAAATTCCTCCGAAAGTCCCTCCAGAAATTTCTTCGGAAGCTCTTCCAGGAATTCCTCCGGGAGTTTCTCCAGGAATTCCTCCAAAAGTTCCTCCAGGGATTCCTCCAAAAGTTCCTCCAGGATTTCCTCCGGAACATCCTTCAGAAGACCCTCCAGAAATTTCTCCGGAAGTTCTTTCAAAAATTCATCCGGAAATTTTTCCCGAAATTCCATCAGGAATTCCTTTGGATGTTCCTCCAATAATTTTCCCGGATGTTCTTTCGGAAGCTCTTCCAGGAATTGCTCCGAAAACTCCTCCACGAATTTCTCCGGAGGTATTTCTGGAGGGACTTCCTGAGAAATTTCGGGAGGGACTTCCGAAGGAATTTCGGGAGGGACTTCCGAAGGAATTTTTGGAGGGACTTCTGGAGGTATTCCTGGAGGAACTTCTAGAGGACCTTTCGGAATGAATTTCTAGAGGAACCACCGGAGGAATTCTTGGAGGAACAGCTGGAGCAATTCTTGGAAGACCTTCCGGAGGAATTCCTGGGAGAACTTCCGAAGGAATTCCTGGAAGAACTACTGGAGGAATTTCTGGAGGAACTTGCGGAGGAATTTCTGGAGAAACTTTCGGAGGAATTCCTCGAGGAACTTCCTGAGAAATTTTTGGAGGAAGTTCTAGAAGAATTTATGGTGGAACTTCCGGATGGATTTCCGGAGGAGCTTCCGTAGGAATTTCTAGAGGAACTTCCGGAGGAATACCTGGAGGAACAGCTGGTGGGATTCTTAGATGAACTTCCGGAGGAATTCCTGGAAGAACTTCCTGAGAAATTCTTGAAGAAAGTTCTAGAGGAATTCCTGGAGGAATCTCTGGAGGAGCTTCCGGAGAAATTCCTGGAGGAACCACCGGAAGAATACCTGGAGGAAATTCTGGAGGATCTTCCGGAGGAATTCCTAACGGTACTTCTGGAGGAATTTCTAAAGGAATTTGAGTAGGATTTCGTGAATGAATTTCCAAATGATTAACTGAAGGAACTTCCCGAAGAAATTTTGTAGGATTTTTTGGAGGAATTCCTGAAGAAATTTTCAAAGGAATTCCTGAAGGAATGTTCCAAATATTTTCTGAAGGAACTTCCGAAGGAAATTTTTGAGGAGCTTCGGAACTTTCCTAACGAACTCCCAAGCTCCGAACGTAACTTCAGGAAGAAGAGGAACTTCTGAATTCCTGAAGAAATTTCCGAATGAATACATGAAGAAACATCCGGTGGAATTCCGGAAAGAAACTCCGAGTAAATGCCTGCAAGAACTTGTGGAGGAATTCCTGAAGAAGCGAAAAGGAATAGAGAATCTGGGGTAGATATGTACATCCAAAAGTAAATTTCGTAATTCGCGAAAATCAGAGCGCGTACTTGATCATTTTTATCATGATATGATCCGTTGTGGCCCACAAACTGCCAGTGCACTGGTAAAGTCCGGTATGGTGTCGAACATATGTTTCGAATCAAAACAAACACGATGCCACGCACGCCACCATATCCAATGACAGATGGAACTGAAAACGTTTTTTTATTCAGGGTTCGGGTTGGTCTGACCCAGGTTTAAAAACGAATTCGACATTAGACAGTACCTCTATTCCATCTGGAATCTTTATTACTCAGCAGCGGTAGGGGCAAATATTACGTCAATGTATTCAAGTAATGGAATTGATTGAAATAGTTTGATAGACAGGTCAAATCATTAATTTCCTTGTATATCCTTGGTAAACAACAGGAACTTGAACATAATTAAAATAAAATTATCTTGATTCTCTCTATAACAATCATTTTATTATCCATTTATATATCCAACGTCTACCTTATTTTTCTATGTTTATTAACAGATTATTTGATTACTCAGCGACATTTTGGCGGATTAGGATTCTACATGTTAAAACCATAACGAGTAATTTTGGAAGCTTGAAATGAAAACACGTCATGTGACATAATGAAGAATAGCAAGAGTTATTTTTATTTTTTAGACAAACTTGTTGGAGATAGGTGCCTTAAACAAATATATTACTCTTCTATATAATATAAATTCAAATTATGTTAATCCGATCGTTGTTTGTCCTTTCCCTCAATCGAACATTTAACTTCTGCTGGAAAAAAAATATAGCACCTAGAACTCTTTCTTCGATTGATTTCTCAAACTCATATAATGTCCACAGGGCCGGATTTAGCCGGAAGGGGGCCCCGGGGCCGACAGTATGTGGGGGCCCCAAAATGTACAAAATAGGTTGGTTTTGGTACATAAGATTTGTGGGGGCCCGGGGCCATGCCCCCACCGCCCCCCCCCCCCTAAATCAGGCCCTGAATGTCCACCAGCTATTAAAAAAAAGTTTATTATTATTATGTTCATTACGAATATATTTAATTTTAATACTGACGGGATCTACCTACTTGAAATCCTGATTAGGTTTTCTTAAAAGAAAGCTTACGTTAGTTAGAAAGTTAGCTCACGGATTCAGTGCAATATTTTTGAACGCTAACTGAACGCGTTAAAATGCAACACTGATGTGTTTCGGAATGGACAAATTGATATTAAATTTGCGAAAAAGAATCCACGTGTTTTGGAGAAACTCGACCCTCCAAAAAAGCTAAACTTTTTATTAGAATCAATGGTACCTAATAGATTATTAATAAATGACGGGGTTAGAAGAAGCAGAAGCAGTTAGTTGTAAGTGACATTTTGGTGAACATTGAGTTGACTATAGCAAAAAATGCTTCGGTACTACAGCTTTGCGTCAATATGCTGGTTTAGTTTGTACGATGTTTACAATAAATGTGAAAATGTATACAATTTGTATGAAACGAAAAAAATGAAAATCTTGGCGCTCATTTTTCGCAAAACTATTTTTTTGTCACTTACACCCCTTTGCACCCATAAATTTTATTCATTACTAGCAGACCCGACGAACTTTGTTTCGCCTAAAATTGATTTATTCTCTGATTATTTCTCGCGTTATGCAGAAATTTCTGTTTCTTTTGTATGGGAGCCCACCTTTCCAAAAGAGGGAGGGGTCTTGAACCATCTTAAGAACCTTCCCCGGCCCCAGAAACCTCTGCATACAAATTTTCACGCCGATCGGTTTAGTAGTTTCGGAGTCTATAAGGTTCAGACAGAAATTCATTTTTATGTATATAGATTTAATCACTTTTTGGAAACATTTCTATGGTGTCTTGATGTTTTGTTCAAGACTAAGCAACCATTAATTCATAACTGGTTCACCTCTATGGCCATAACTGGTACATTTTCACTTGGTTTTGACTTTGGAAACTTGTTTCAAATTTCTGTTTGCAGTTTAGATGAAAACTGAAAAGTTTATCCGTTTTTCGAATCCACAAACTATTATGCAACGTCTAAATATCAGCCATTTGTTCAGAGAATACCATGGAAATCGACTTTATCGTGTTATGACCACTAACTATAGCCAAAAACTGATACACCTGCATTACCAACGTTTCTCACTATGGGGAAACATTATTTTTCAAAAATCAGTATCTCTGAAACACCCACCACGTGAAAGTATACGCTCTCTTCTTTCATATAGTGGGTAGACTAAAATGTTCTATATATCCCGTAACACGGTAGATCACTTTGACGTAGTGTGTTGCGGTGTAAGATCTACCAAACAGAGCCCTAGCCTAATCCATTTTTCTAGCTAGGGCAATAAGTTGTGGTAATTAAGGATTCATCGTATTTAGTCCTCGCTACCAACAGCAGTCTCAGAAATAAAACATAATAAATGTTACCTTGCAGACAGTTGAAAGACTCGAATTCCTCTTGTTTGAGGCTAAACTGTATGCAGCGGAAACAACTTTTCAAGCAATTAGTTAAAAAACCTCGGTACCCGGTCCTAGGCTGAACTGACTGCTGGAAAACTCGAGTTAGGGGTTTAAATACGTACTAACTCTTCTTGAACTGGTGAACAATGCAATGGTAGTGAGAGGAACACACGGAAGTTCTTATTACTGAACAAATTCTCTTGCTTGAAATGGTCTTGTAGACAGAGCTAAATCCCGGGTTTTAAGAGTTTCACTGGTGATATTTTAGAAGCAAGACAAGGATGTGGCTAGGGCTCCGATGCATGGCCAAAAACAGTATTACTGTTCTGTTTTCTCAAGAAAGGATTGATTTCCTATTGATAAGGGGCGCGCCTTCAATGGGATTGCTCTCTATGAAGGGTCTAAATAGCGGGACCTTGTCATGGTGGTCTTGAAAAACAAAACAACAACTGTATCGAAACCGATACTGCATTGCTTCTCAATAGCACTGGAGTAATTCGACATGCACTTAAACACTAAGGATACGGGTAACGCTACAATAGATCTAATAATTGGTCGCAGTGGCACACCCGAACAGGAAAAAAAAAGTTCTATCGGGGGATCTAGAACAATTTTTATTTTTTTCATTATTTTTGGTGCAAACTCCATAGAAATCTCAAATGAGAGCCGATTTAACCCGCCAAAAATGTATGAAAAAATGACCCCCGATAGCTTAGCTTAGACTGACTATACATATCAATGGTTGCTACTCCATGATTGATCAGAACTGGTGTAAATTGAACTACGATCCAAGTGAATAGCGGTTGGGATTTACCATCTATTCCACTTCCACGTTTCAGCAGCTCGAAAATATTGATCAATAACGGCGCCGGTCAAGTCTTTACAGTCAGTTGGGAAAGGAAGGGAATGTTAGTGTGTGGTTATTGTTACTACTAGAGACCGAGAATACCTCTGCATCTCCACAATTACCACGGGAAGGATGTTGTGTTAGTTGCGAGGGGTTATCAGTAACATAAAGCGGGATTCACCATGGAAAGTGATGTGACCTATGAAACTTCTATACAACTGTATTAGCATTTCCTTATCTTGTTCAATTATTCATCTTTGGCGAGGATAAACATTTGAATTTTGGATTAAGCGCCCACGTCATAATTTCTTAGGCAAGGAAAGTAGAAAAGAAGCGGGATTGTACTTCAAAATAAAGAGGCTGTTTAATCACATTGATAGTAATAGGAAAACTAATGACAATCAGCAACCCTTATTTTATTTTAATTTGAGGTTGAATAAGAATGCACAGCCAGATATATTTGATTAATTTACGTTTTTCCTTAATGTCGTTTATTTTTCTTTTTTTATGTGCATATGAGTATGTTTTCATGTAGCTTTTCAATTCAACTTTTGTTCACTCTTATAGATTCCATTATTGCAATTGTCCAAAAAGAATGAGCAAGATTTATTGCCGTTTACATATAAGTGGAAGTGTGTTGAAGCATTAAAAATAACTACAGCATCATTTCTTTTTTCAATCGCTGAATGTGTAAAAATGAATAATATAAAAGTGACAAGGACTAAGATATACTTTTACACTTGTTGTAATTCGTTATAAGAAGTATTAAGAATTATCATCTGATCGTGATGCACGCACTACTCATAGGTCATTTTTAGAATTTAGGTTCACCGTAAAGCATTAAAAGAAACAGAAGACCTCTAGAAGAGAACCTCTATAAATAACAAAACGCTTAACTTTAGAGGAAGGGAGGATTTGATCTAAAAAACATTTAAAAAATACATAAAAGATGAATATGATGAAGGTAATTGGGAAGACGTTTAATATGTTGAGACTACAGAATGCAGGATCTAAATATGTAATAAAATATATTTATGTGTAGGAAACGGTCTCGTTTCGTATGGAAAAATGACCACCGATAGAACATTTTAAAAATGCACCTACGTGAAAGAGGAAAACCTATACTTTCGTGTAGTGCGTGTTTTAGAGATACTGATTTTTTTTAAAAATAAGCCTCTTCGGACAAACACACCGTGTTCTATTATATACTATTTTATAATATTCCACATTTAAGTTAATTCATTATATTGCTGATCAGTACTGTCATATGGAAGGAATCCCAAACATGTAAGGACACGGCAAGTATTTCCGGGAATAAAACCATCGGAAGCAACGTCTATTTGCCAGAACGATACACCTGAGCTTACGATTTGGTACGAATGAGTTTGACAAAAAAGTGTATCTCTTATCGAGACTATGACCTACCTATGGAAGTACTAACAGAAATTATGTACGTCATTACAATAATAATCTTTTTTAAGCTTGCGTTTCGATGTTATGTACATTTACTTTACTGACAACCAACCCTGATCACTCTGTAAATTGATGTATTCGGGTGGATTCGCTCCCCACAGCAAACGACACGCCGCACTTTTTACTGTCAATATACTTGATTCTTATTGGGAGGTAACATTGCAGCGTTTTCTACACCATTAAAAATCTACACATTAGTATTAAAGCCTGTCCACGTTAAATTTCGGACACTTACATAATGTTCAATTGATTGTTCGTCATTATATCAATTTGACAAGAGCTAAGATATGCTGAAAGCAGCGTATTATAATGAGGATACATATATTATACATTGAGATTTTTTCATAATCTTGTGCAAATGCGCATTTGAAAATATGACAACAACCCCGCGGTGTATTGTATTGAGATCACTCTACAATAATAATTGGTATCGCGAAACACGCGAAGAAAGAATTAAAATTCAATTTTCGTAACTGCTGATTTTCATCTTCAATTCCAACCATATTATTTAAAAAATTATAGTGCCACGAGTTGGAATCCTAATAAATAGAGCTGCGAGGCGGAAATTGGCTAGGAGAACCGGATGAATGCTGTCATCGGAGAAAAAGTAGAATCACAAAAGCTTACCACGGCAAGGTAAAGCCAACGGAATTCAAAATAATTTTAAAAATTACGAGCTGAGTTTTTTTTAATGGTTTATTGCACGATATTAGAAATTCAATAAACATCAAAAATACCGCCATCGGAAGTGACAATGGGTCTGGCGGGTGAGAATGGGTCATCGCTCTCACCGGCAGCCTGGAGGTCGGATAGCAAAATTGTTCTAAAAGGTCTCTTATATTTTAGTCTTCTTGCCCTCAGATACATTCAATCTATTCTACAAGCATTCTAAGTACTTGAAACAGTGACCCATTCTCACCCCCATTTGACCCATTGTCACCCCCAACGACGGTAGTACCTTTTCCGGGATCAATCCGAGATAAACATTTGTTATCATGAACAATCAAATAAATATATGTACAATGTCGATAATCGAAAGTCGGTGCTCCAAATTATTTTCAAATACGTATAATTTTGAAATTTTTAAAATTATTTGGAGAATTGCATCCCATATCTCGCTGTGGAATTTTTTTTCGTGATTCTACTTTTTCTTTTTATGACAGAATTCATTCTTCTCCTAGCGTATGGTCCAATTAGGTTCTGCAGCGTCTGTATCTAACCTCAAACTGATGACTGATTAGTAGTACTTCGCGTTGGACTCGGGGGCAGCCAACCAATCACGAACTCGATCCTTGTCGGAGTCAGTGGAAAGTACTACTGAACTGTCAAAAAAGTTCATTCGACGAGGACCGAATTCATTCGTGACGTCATGCTGCAGAACCTAATTAGGTTCTGCAGCGTCTGAACGTAACCTCAATCTGGTGACAGGTCAGTAGTACTTCTTGTTGGACTCAGGGGCAGCCAACCAATCACGAACTCGACCCTTGTCGGAGTCTTCGTCGGAGTCAGTCGAAAGTACTACTGAACTGTCAAAAAAGTTCATTCGACGAGGACCGAATTCATTCGTGACGTCATGCTGCAGAACCTAATGCACCGGATTCATCATTGACGTTTGAGCGGTGCGCTAAGAATGAATACTTTTTCATTCATCGAGTTCATTCAAGAGTTCATTTTAAGTCAGAGCTTCCCAAACCTTTGGGTATGCGACCCACCTAGCTAAATTCTATATGTCTCGCGACCCACCTATGAAAAAATGTATTTTACCAAGTGGTATTAAGCATAAATTAAATCAGAATGTTATCTGTTTCGGCTTCTTCCACATAAAAAATATTCACGTTATCTTACATGTACAAATGCAAAAAATGACAAACATGGTATTGTTTGTCAAAATGTTAGCGTTTTTATTTTACTTCATTAAGGGGACAGCTTTTAGGCATAAATGTTTAAATAAAATAGCGTGGTGATGGATATTTAAAATAAAATGCGGTTTGAACTTGAAATAATGTTCCTGAAAAAAATGATCAAAAGGTTCGGCATTCAAGCTGCAATGAATAATTGGCAGTGGCTGATTTTCTTCCCGGCGCTGTCACATCCAGGCGCTATAGTATATGCGCAAAATAGCAAACATGAGTTAATCGCAAGAAATTGGCGAAAGACATCTAACGCGGGTTTTCTCAAATTTAGAAACGTTTCATGAAAAACTATTTGGTACCGATTATGAAGGATGGTGTCCGCTACTACGCCTACCAAATATTTTTTCGATTAAGGTGCTTAATTTTGAGAAATCGAACCTTAGATGCCTTTCGCCATACTGATTTCAGAAAGTTAACTCCTAGTGTGCCGCTGTAAGCACGCTCAAAGCAGGCGATTCATTAATATTTGTTCTGCGCGACCCACAAACAATCCGCTCGAGACCCCCCTGGGGGTCGGGTCCCACAGTTTGGGAAACCATGTTTTAAGTGAACAGCGCACCACTCAAACGTCATTGTGTTCATTCGGTGCACTGGACCATATCCCATTGGGGATGCAATGTCAACAAGAAGGATAATATAGACTAACGCAAAATGAACTCTCTTAAAAAATTATGACATTTGAGCGGGTCGTAGATGAACGCATCTGCATCAGCCGAAAATGGAAACGGAACCTTCTTGATGTACGGAATAAGCGTAGTGCCGATATCGCATCTGATCATCACCTCCTCATCGGCGAAATACGCCTGCGCATTGCGCGGATTCTTCGGCAGAAGGAAAGGATTGGACGACGATTCAACACACGCCGACTGGAAGATGCCACGGTGAAACGGTTCTTCGTTGAAGAACTGGAGACGCGTGCTGCAGATATTCCGGAAGGTGGCAGCGTGGAAGACGAATGGACAGCAATCAAGAATGCCTTCATCGCCACCAACGAATGGATCATCGATGAGACCTGGCGGAAGATAGAGGAACAAAGAAAAATCAAAGCCGCGATAGAGCGATCGAAAACCAGAGGAGCCAAAATCTTAGCCCGTCAACGATACGCGGCTCTTAAGAAGGAAGTAAAACGCTCATGTCGACGGGACAAGCGAGCGTGGGCAGACTCTCTGGCCGACGAAGGAGAGAGAGCCACCGCAACCGGGGACATTCGCTTCCTCTACGATATCTCACGACGCTTAAGCGGGGCGAAGATGAATGCAACGATGCCTGTGAAAGGCGCGAATGATCAGTTATTGACCGACCCAACTGACCAGCTGGAACGCTGGTTCGAGCACTTTGAACAACTTTTTCAAGTGCCAGCCAAGCAACCACCACCTCGGCATGATCTGCCTAGGATCCGACGTATAGCACGCGTCAATACCGAAGCTCCATCACAGCTAGAAATTCAGCCATCCAAAGCATGAAATCGAATAAAACCCCAGGGGTCGATCGCACATCAGCCGAGATGCTCAAAGCTGACCCCATGACATCCGCTTAACTACTGCATCGTTTTGTTTCATAATTTCTGGGACACCGCAACTTTACCGGTCGACTGGATGCAAGGTATCTTAGTGAAGGTGCCCAAAAAGGGTGACCTGACTGTATGCGATAACTGGCGAGGCATTATGTTGCTGTGTACCGTTCTCAAAGTTCTGTGCAAAATTATCCTAGCCCGGATTCAGGAGAAGATCGATGCGACTCTCCGGCGGCAGCAAGCCGGATTCCGTGCCGGAAGATCCTGTGTGGACCATATTGTCACGCTCCGCATCATTCTGGAGCAGGTCAACGAATTCCAAGAGTCCCTTTACTTGGTATTCATTGACTACGAAAAAGCTTTCAACCGTCTCAATCACGAGAATATGTGAGGCGCCCTGAGACGCAAGGGAGTTCCTGAGAAAATCATCGGCCTCATCGAGGCACAGTACGAGGCCTTCTCGTGTAGAGTGCTGCACAACGGGGTCTTGTCCGACCCTATCCGGGTCGTAGCTGGTGTGAGGCAAGGATGTATTCTATCACCGTTACTGTTCCTCATCGTAATCGACGAGATTCTGGTAGATGCGATTGACCGTGAACCAAACCGCGGGCTGTTATGGCAGCCTATAACCATGGAGCACCTAAACGACTTCGAATTGGCTGATGATGTTGCACTCCTCGCGCAACGGCGCTCTGATATGCAGAGTAAGCTCAACGACCTTGCCGAGCGCTCCTCTTCGGCAGGTTTAGTCATCAACGTCAACAAAACCAAATCAGAAAAATATATTAAGCTCTTTTAGTGGAATGTATTAAACCGTCTAAGACGAATTAAGTACTGTCCATTTAATTCCACTAGTTAATTTCCGTTATCTTTGCAGATACGTATTTCGACCACAACTGTGTGGTCGTCTTCAGTGTCTTGTACTCGACTCGACTTGAAGACGACCACACAGTTGTGGTCGAAATACGTATCTGCAAAGATAACGGAAATTAACTAGTGGAATTAAATGGACAGTACTTAATTCGTCTTAGACGGTTTAAAACCAAATCGTTGGATGTAAACACGGTGACTCCTTCCAGTTTCACAGTAGCCGGGCAACCAGTGGAGAATGTTGAAAGCTTCCAATATCTTGGTAGCCAAATGGCGTCAGACGGCAGCACCAAGATCGACATAGGCGCACGGATCAAGAAAGCAAGGGCTGCCTTTGCGAGTTTAAGAAATATCTGGAAAAACAGGCAGATAAGTGAACGCACCAAAATACGAATTTTCAACTCTAACGTGAAATCTGTGTTGTTATACGCTAGCGAAACATGGTGGAGAACACTCAACGGCTGCAGGTGTTCATTAACAGATGCCTGCGGTACATAATTCGGGCCTGGTGGCCTCACAACTGGATCTCAAACAACGAGCTCCATCGTCGTTGTCACCAGAGGCCGATAGCAACAGAAATTCGAGATCGGAAGTGGGGCTGGGTCGGCCACACTCTCCGTAGGGGCGGAAACGAAATCTGTAAACAAGCATTAGACTGGAACCCAGCAGGACATCGCAGCAGAGGCAGACCCAGAGGCTCATGGCGGCGAAGCCTCAATAAAGAAATAAAAGAAGTTGAACAAAATCTTATCTGACAACAGGTTGGAGCTATAGCTGGACAGGACATCGCACAGGATGGAGATTTTTCAAGTCGGCCCTTTGCACCACCGGAGGTGTACAGGACCCATGAGTAAGTAAGTAAGTAGATGAACGCAATATGAATGTTTGCTAGAGTGAATACCCCGCTCAAGTGTCAAAATCCATTAGGTGAGTGAATTTGATGAACGCCTGCGCAGGTCTATTTGATACCATTTATGGTCCAATGCACCGAATTAGGGATCCTATATTAAGAGATGTGCGAATACTTTTCCAGACGATTTAGTAACGCTGTTACTTTCATAAACAAACGCTGCCACACAGATAGAAAAAAATTTACACGAAAGTAATGCACATAAAGGGAATGCCAAAAAGAGCGTAATTTTAAACGATATTTTCACTTGAATGTAGGCAATTTGTATTGCATTATGTCACTATTCAGTCGGCTAAGTGGCATAATGCTATACATATTGCATACATTTAGGGCGAAATTTATGGAAAAGAATCATGTATGCTCAGAATAGTGTAATTTTCCGCGCCTGGATTGTTTACGCGCTGGTTAGTTTTCATTATTTTTTTCTGTGCAGCACTTGCCGTGGCGCAAAATGTTGGAGCTCGAAAATGACTTTGCGCATAAAGGCATTTTCAGATTTCGTTATCTAGCGTCCAACAGCGCATTATCACTAAAATAAAAGTGCAATACAAATGAACAAAGTACCATGCATGAACTAGACTACTTCAACTTGCCAATGTAAAACAAATTGTTTATTCGACAAAACTTTTCGTAAAATCTTTTTCATTACAATCGCAATACCTTTCAATCCGCAACAATAACAATGTTCATTTAGCTCAGATCCTGACGGCTCTTAATGCTCGATTGGCTCAAGATGGCCGATTTCACATATCTTTGAATGTAGGATCCCTACACCGAATGAACACAATGACGTTTGAGCGGCGCGCTGTTTACTAAAAATGAACACTTGAATGAACTTGATGAATGAAAAAGTATTCATTCTTAGTAAACAGCGCACCGCTCAAACGTAAATGATGAACACGGTGCAGTTGACCATCAATAACGCGTCTCCAGTAGTCTTACGAGCAAAGGCGAAGAGATTGCCAATCCGGAGATGGTGAGTTCGATAGACGAATTCAAGTAAAAATAAGAAGAAAACACACGACGGTGTTAACTTTGACATATCCTACATCACAGCATAGGGAGATCATATTAAAATGCTTATAATAAATTCTAGACAAAATGTAATTAAAATCTGATTAATGTATGATACGGAAAAAGTTCCGAACTGTATGATAGATACATTTTTGAAAAAAAAATCGAGATAAGCTTCCAGATATGTAATTCAGAACTTTTTCCGTACCGTACATCAATCAGATTTTAATTACAATTTGTCTAGAATTTATTATAAGCATTTAAAAATGATCTCCCTATGCTGTGCTGTAGGATCTGTCAAAGTTAACACCGTCGTGTGTCTTCTTCTTATTTTTACTTGGATTCGTCTATTCTCAGTCCGGTATAGGATGTTTTCGGGTTGAAAACATTTTCGACTCCCTGGGCATATTGTATTTAATGTACTTTCCACACAAGATACATACTCATGCAATGGCGGGCATAGAAACGCTTTTAATTAATAATTGAGGAAATGCTAATAGAATACTAAGTTGAAAAGGGCCCTCCTTAGCCGTGCGGTAAGACGCGCGGCTACAAAGCCAGGCCATGCTGAGGGTGGCTGGGTTCGATTCCCGGATTGGAAATTGTCTCGACTTCCCTAGGCATAAAAGTATCATCGTGTTAGCCTCATGATATACGAATGCAAAAATGGTACACGCAAAAAAAAGCGTTCCCGAATTCGTGAACCAGCAGAAATACACCGTGATTTAATTCATGGATTCGGGAGCACCAGTCACGTTTCCAGAACGTTCCAGAAAACGTGAAACGTGTTCCCGAATCCGTGGCTGTTGTTCACGAAAAAATACACCGTGAACTTGTTAGTTCACGAATTCATGAACGATTTTTTTGCGTGTAACTTGGCTTAGAAACCTCGCAGTTAATAACTGTGGATGTGCTTAATGAACACTAAGCTGCGTGGCGGCTCTGTCCCAGTGTGTAATGCCAATAAGAAGAAAAAGTTGAAAAGCAGGCCATGTTCCAGGTGGAATGTATTGCATAAAAAAGGAGAAGAAGAAGAAGTATCAACAACTGCAGAAACACATCTCGTTTCAACATCAACCGCTCCGCGTCGCCGGAGGAAGCATCATTGTTATACAAAGTTGTGAAAAATTCATCTAAACTAGCAACTCTATAACCAGAGCCGCCGGTGAAAGCCTGTCGAAATGGCAACGTATGAAACGTTTGTGATTTTGGCTTGTGACGAAATAATTGATTCAACTAATGAACAAATAAAGCTCTCTTTTCGTCATCACAGCAACAAAGAATGAATTGCACATCAAATGGAAAAAAAACTCGAGCAGCACAAGTCATACAAAAATGGTTGCAGCAACTTGGTTGTGACTCAATCTGGTCACATATGAGGCAGAAACCCATGTGGAACATGTGTTCTGCTAGAGAAAATAGTCTAGTAGCTATTTGAGTCAACCATATGGATAATCTTCAAAAATTTACTTTCTTAGGCAAAATATATAAGGGGCGAAATGATACTTTGCCCCCTTAGATAATTATTGAGGGGGCACAAAGTGCCTTGCCTCCCTAAAGTTGGTGCCTATGATGGTATGCTTCCCAAACAAGAAAATTAGATATTAGCAATAAACAATTACAAAATTTAGCAATAAACTACTACAAAATGAATATTTTTTCTCCATGGAAAAAAACATGGAAACTTTCCACAAAAACATCAATAAAGAGCAATAAAAAATATGAAAATTTACATAATGAAATATAAAAAACCAATGAAACTGAGATGTTGATGATAGATGAAAAATGTTAATATTTTATAGAAAGTTTTATTAATTTTATCGCTTTTTGTATTTTTTTCATGGAAATTTTCTTATTTTTTAATACTTTTTATTGATTATTTTGTGGGAAATTTTCAATTTATTATTTTTTATTTTGTGAAAAATTTTGTTGTTGTTTATTGCTAATATTGATTTATTTATGTATATCTTGTTTTTTTTGGAACATTTTGATTTCTTTATGGAAAAATCTTCTTTTATAATTGGAATGCCCATTTCTTTTATGGAAAATTCTCAATTGTTTATTGGAAATTCTGCATTATTTATGGAAATTTTATATTTATTTATTGTTCATAACATGATTTCTGTATTGACAACTTCCTAAAATTTTACTTTTTGAAAATTTCAAATTATTCTTGGAAAATTTATTTTGCTGCTTTTACAGAAAGACTCAACTGACTCCTTCAACAAATTATGACAAAACGCCCAGGTGGTTCAGATGATTACTGATCTCATCTCTTTATTAACCCCCTGGGCCAACATTTGTCATCACATCGAAACCCGTAGGTACATCTTTCTGCTCGTAGAATAACTCTCCTCGCCCGTTCAGCCTCTTTAAAACAACGGATCCAAACGAGTCGTAATTATAATGTTAATGCTTTGTTTAATAAACCTCAATCACCCCAGCACCTGAGGCATGTGGTATCGGGCGACGGTGCCAATTACGATGCTTAGACGACGCTCGACCCCCACGATGGCTTCCCCGCCTGACCGCACTTTTAAATGGTAGCAGATTTAAATCAACTCCAAGAGCCCTACTGTTGCGTCGCACCGCGCTACCGCGCCAGCATTGTAGCAGAAGAATAACTAATTGTTTGCCGCGTGCCGTTGCCGGTTGTCGTCGTGATTGTGATTATGCTCAACACGCTATTTAACCTCCATCAGCAATCTGCACCTAAGGGTGGCGGCGAGTGAGTGTCAAAGTGCGCACATCAGTGGGTCTCTGTTTTAGTGGCACTTTAACTGGGCTCCAATTTGTTTATTTGGTTTAACATTTCCTATCGACATTAAAAATATGTAACGTTTTTAAAATTTTTCCTCGAAGTAGAAAGTTAATGCAAAATTGTGCCTTAAAATTAAGAGAAAATTGATCCTACTCTGTTATATTTCATGCCACTTCAATTAACCTCATTTTTACTGAATTCAACTTGCATAATTTTCATTTAAATATACCTAAAATGTTATTCTATAATTTTTATTTTTACAAATCTATAAATAGATAACGAGAACAATCATTATTGCTCTACCGCCATCCCACCAGCAGCCTCGTGCGATCATATCTCTATCAAAGCCGGATATAGTAATTGTGGGCTATGCGTTTCCACTTTTCTTGAGAAGGATTACGAAACCAAAACGTGCGCACTCAAAATTACTATTGTTATAAGTAGCGCAGCACCACCGCAGTTAGTCGCTCATTCGCAGAGAACAAATTTGAATTTAATTGGGCAGTGCGATAGTGCGCTGCCGTAGTTTTCCGTGCCACGGAGGTGTCTGAACTTCTGTCCTACAGTGCGTTAATCAGCGGGACAAAGGGCTGTATAGTGACTTACAATTAGTTACAGGTTGGCCCTTTATCAGCAGCTTCGAAGATTGTTTTCAAGGTTTGATAACCTTGACGGAGCGTCTCAAATTCTCACCGCTTATTAGATTTACCCCGGAGATACTCGATGTTGCACAACTGACCCTCGAGTATATTGTTGTCTACGATCTACTTGAACTTCAAATAAATCACTGCCAACCACTATTGCAGCCGGAGGCTGACGGGTAGGGTAGCAGCAGTCGATAGATCCTTCGACCGACTCATTGACATTGTACCATGAATGCTGGCCCGCTGATGATGAAGACCGTTCGTGTGTCCATATGGTAGTCAAATAGACTCATTACATTTTTTTCCTACCGCCACTCAATGCCACTTTCATTATGATGTTTGCGATGCATACACCTTCAAAAGCCTGTTCATGGTGCCGGTTTTGCCGATGGTTATCCGAAATTATTTGGATTTGAATGGATGCTGCTGAGGCCATTGGCGCTGGCTGCTGCCGCAGAACACGAATAATGCTTTGACCTACGCGTTTGACGTAAGAGCGCACATGCCGACTCCGCCGGCACTTGATTGAACACGAGAAAGGAAGGATTTCGGCTGCGGAATGGTGTTTTCAATGAAGGATCATGGCAATCAATCCAGTTGGGTGTCTCGCTTTGAGGGTAATATTTCATTTCGACTTCTAGGTGAATGCATATGACAAGCTGCGGGTCAATAATTTGACACAGAGTGAAACGGAAGGAGACCGGAAAGTTTGCTTTTGTGATTTCATCATGTGATGCTAAAACAGGATAATTGTTCTGCTTTTTCTATTTCTGCTGTAAAATTTTCGTAGGTCTGTATCGCTATTCATGAAACATCACTTTACCCTTAAACGGAAATACCTAGACGGAAACTTGTTGAAAATTATCTTCAAAAAGACATGTTAAGGAGCTTCTCAAGTGTCATTCATATGTACACCCAACCAGTGACTGTTAAATATTCTAACAATTTTGTATAAGAACAAGACCTGTATAAAAACCGGGCATATGCGAAATTGTTAGATTCTTGTACAAAAAATTAACACAAACACAAACCAATATGGTAAGAATAGCTTGCAAAATTGTAAGGTGTCATACAATATTTGTATAAGAATCTAGCATTTTCGCATATGGCCAGTTCTTATACAGGTTTTGGTATATATATTTGGTATATATTTGGTTCTTATACAAAATTGTTAGAAAATCTAACAATCATCGTTTGGGTGTATAACGCAATAAGTCAAAGATGAAAAAACTTCGTCTTCCGGGGTCAATTGGATCAGCGAGTTGAAGCTGATCACATTCATCACCAAAATATGTTTATTTTAAATCAGTGGACAATGACAGAAGTCAATTTAGTGGATCTTTGTTAATGTTAACCAAAATTGTATATACATACCTAATGGAAATGACGACTTTGGCAGGTTTGGTTGTATTATTGCCAAGATTTATTCAATAGCAAACATTCAGAAGATCATGTTTGATTTACAAAGTATCTTCTAGTCCAATTGGAGTTCAGTTGATCTCAGAAAACTCATGCCAATAGAAGAGCAACACCTGCCAAGGACATATAATGATCTCTTTGTTTCGTATAAAGCAACATCGATCATCGCCTGGAATTTAAAAATATAGTGAGTTATAACTTCTTACTCCTAAAAGATACCTTATTCTTATCACAGAAAGCATGCCTACTTGAAATTATTGTAAAGCCATTGCATCACACATTCAAACCAAAAATTTATAGTAAAGAGAAGAATATATATAGATACTAAAACTAAATTAAAACTAAGATAAGAAAACTAAATAAGGTACACTGGGGGAAGTGGAAAAGGAAAAATCGATAGTGCATGTTTGAATTAGTGTAAAACCAGTTTAAATGATTTAAATGCGTTCAATCAAAATGGGCTATCAAAAACAGTCAATTTTGCACCAACTGTGCAGTAATCCGTACCATTTTGGCCGCTTGAAATTTATGGAAATAGATTTTAAAATTGGGAATTCTTTTCCACTTACCCTAGTGGAATGGGGTAAGTGGAAAACCCATGTTACCTTGACCTTCAATAGTGATGAGAAGTTACATAGAACTAAAATAAATACGATAATTGCTCTGAGTATCTTTTGTGGAATAATTTCATTATCTTAACGGAATAGATCTTCAAGGAATTCTCGTAATAGCTAGGGGAGGGCTGGTTTTGCCTTCTCGAACACTAAGTGTACGTAAAATCTTTATGTTCGCCCAAAGATTAACTTTTTAAAGGAAAAATGGGACTTACAGGGTTATACACTAATCAACTTAGTATAACGAATTGAGATTATGTCTGTATGTGCGTATTTGTATGTATGTGTGTGCGCAAAGCACGTACAAAATTATCAGCTATTCTTAAGCACTTGTCCTTAACGAATTTGTTCGCAAAAAATTGCATTCAGCGGCGAAACTTGTAATGAATAAAAATTAATGTGAATTATAGAATATATTTACCTATCAGTGCTATTTTTAACTTTCTTATACATTTTTTTCATATGTAAAACATGTGAAAGGCATCAATACCGATAGGTGGATTAATCAGGCATTTTCTCATTTATATTAGTCCAATCACCACTGGAATCACAATGATAACAAAGAAGGAACATATTAAGATTCACAGCTATCGAAATAAACCCTGAAGGGAAGAAAAAAATTGCGTAATTAGAGCATTATCCACTTCCCCCGCAGTGTTTGATACCAGGGGTAAGTGTAAAATCTTTGAATTATTTGCTTTCATGGTACAAACCACTACAAATTGAATGGGATTAGTTTAATTGTATTGTAATAGTAACCTGTGATATAAATTCACTTGAAAAAGGGACAATTGGTGCAAATAAGAATTGATTTTATCAATGCAAAAATCAACTTTTCGTGGAACCTAAAATTACAGTTCATGCGTTAACCGTGTTAGTGTATGTATTATACAAATTTCAACATAGTATTAATGTGAGCATCAAAGTATATTCTTGCATAATGTTATGATGTGGTAAAAACTGTAAAGTATGTACAATTACAATTTTTCGAGTCGATTTTTACACTAACCCCCTTTTTCCACTTCCCCCAGTGTACCTTACGTACAGGGCATCGTTTGCTGCTATTGCCGCGGTTACTGTGTGAGTCCCAGGTATCCGGTTCAAGCTTTAGTTAGCAACGATGGCTCTTCTCGACGAATAAGGGCGTCCTTGTGAAGTTTTGCTGTACCTGTTATGAACAATTAGTACATCCCATTCCCTACACTTCCTGAAGACACTATTTGCTTCAGAAATGATTCCTTTTTACAGTACTAGTATCCATAACAAAAAGGGCACCATTACGGAGCATGAGATACGATCAAATTATTCGTAGTACTACTTAAACAAAGCGTCAGGTTTAGCGAGGGATAGAAGATGAAGCACACACATACAAGAGAAGAATATATATAGATCAAAATATATAGATCAAGTCGATAGAACGTCTTTTCAACTACTGTTGATCGAGAATTCGTCAGAAATACGCAAAAAACACAAAAACACGAACGAATTGCACCTGATTTGTTTTTTAGTTTTCGTTAAATATTTTAATTTCAAAGCCTACTTTTCATTTCAATGACCGAAAACATATTGTCAAGCATATGAACAGGATGAGATAAATTATTCTCTCCCCAGCTTTCAGTTATTTTCTTCAGTACGGATTATTGGTAGGAATGTTTTGATTTTAAAGTTGCACCTATACCAACGCAGTGCTACAAAACTAAAGCGCATGCCACCATTTGGCTACGGGTGCCCCCAGTATTGTCCCAAAAAGTTTTGGGTAATCGTGTCGCTATACTAATGAAGATGTGAAATAAAAATGATAGCTGACATAGTGTGGTTGTTATCCATTCATCAGATGTTCGAAAGCAGGAATGTCCATTCAGAAAACTCTTTTATTGTGCAAAAGAAAAAAAACTCTTGTACAGCCTGACTGCTTAAGTCAACGCAACATGGCTGCTAAAAATCCGAGTCAAAGTGAATTTTCACGCAAGTTTATTGCTTTTAAAAGTTGAAGAAGTGCACGAAACACTGATACTCTTTCCTCCTTCTTCATACGGGAGTTTGGGAGAACGAAGGTCGTGAGATTTATATTCTCACAAATATTGCCCTACGCTCGCTTTCAAATGCACTTCTATAAAACATTCTTCATGCCTGCCGGAGGGGAACGGAAGGGTCGTTTGGCCGAAACCTATACGGCTGAAAGCCATTTGGCCGAATGCCACTAGGCCGAACAAACCATAAGACTGAAACCCGTTTGACCGAAAGTCATTTGGCCAAACGGGTCATCCGGCCGAATAGTACATTTGGACAAATAGGACATTCCGCTGAATAGGACATTTGGCCGAACAGGACATTTGGCCGAACAGGACATTTGGCCGAATAGGTTATTTGGCCGAACAGATTATTTGCTGTACTGGTTACTTGACCGAATAGATCATTTGGCCAAAATTGTCATTGAGCCGAACAGGACATTTGACGAATAGGTCATTGGAAAGTGTTCTCACTGAGTAGAGCTATGCGCCGCCGCGCCGGTGGATTTTGAGCGAGCCGTTGAAATAATGTCAGTGCCGTAGCCTGGGGGTGGTTTGGGAGTTCATCCTCCTCCCCCAATTTGTTAGAAGAAAAATTCCCTTCAAACACTTTAACATTTGAAAACATTTTTAATGTCACTGGTTGGGAGTCTAAAAAAAGATGATTTGTTCTGATTACTTGTTTTTCACCTTATTAATATTCGAATTCTTTAAAATATGATACATTATTATAACAATCCAAGAACCCAAATTAAATGAAATAAATAAAAAATATGGTTTCGCCACATGTTTCAAGTCTTCCAAGATGCTCTATTTATTCTATCTAGAAGTGAACAAGGCCTACACTCCAGGCAATTCTTGTATAAATTGGTATTATTTATGAATTGGTAATACTTTTTATATACGATATACTCAATACGAAATTTCCTTCCCTCTCCAACAACGAAATTTTCTTACTACGAACAAATGGAAAAAGGACGTAGTTTTGGCCAAAACTATGAATCCTGCAATAAATGGTGGTATGCATCATAAAAACATAGATAGAAAAGAAAAACATTTTTTCTGAGGCTACAATGGGGTATAGGACCAATTTGCGGCATAGTATCGATTTTTGTCATATTAGGTTAGCACCATTAGCTCATGGTGTTGAAAATTCACTGAATAGAACTTATTAAACTAACAAAGAAAGGTAGAACAGATTCAATTACTGTCATATTGTGACATCAACGAAATAGAATTTCATTTATTGGATATTTTATTAAAACTTCTTTCATAATTACAAAAAAATATTGTGGCAAGGAGTTATTCACACCCAATATTCGTCCAACAAGTTATGGTTAAATCTATAATTCGCTTCTATTATGTAGTATTAATGTCAAAATTGGAAATTTTGAAGACCACCCCTTCTTACTGTGTAACGCTTTTCGAATGATAGATGATTTTTTCTTGAATGAGGTGCAACGTTAAGACATAACCCTCCCCCTCAAAATGTTATGGAAATTGTGTTCGTCGCCAAATTCAATTAAAGTGGCATTATTGAGTAACTTTCTTCTGTATTATAAGAAAGTGTATGTTGGTCATAACTTTTGAGACCGATCAGTCCAATTCAGCCTATTTTTAATAGGGAACAATGGAACAACATTCTCTGACGAATGAAACTTGTTGCGAATAAATCGGTTTAGGGTAAGTGCCTAAAAAGAGTTAAGATCATTTTTTTCACAAACATACAGATTTTCACACACACACAGACATCAACTCGATTCGTTGAAGTGAGTCGATCGGTATACAACACTATAAGTGTTCGGGCTTTCTTTATATGCTTTTGGAGCGATCATATAGCTTCTATGCATACTTAATACACGAGAAAGGCAAAAATGAGCAATTTTTCAAATTCATATAACTTACAAAATGGCAAAATTAGGCAGAATTTTATTCATGGTCCTCAAAGCTTAACAACAGTGTAGTGCATGGTGTTTTACTGCGGGGTATTGCGGGGTACCAAACTGTTTTGTTCGTTCAAAATTGCAAAAATAATGCTTTTACTAAAAACTAAATTTTGGACGGAGATATTATTACATTATCAAGACTATTGCATAGATCTGCTTAAAAGCTTTGTAATGATATATAAATATGTTACTTTTGAAACGAAAATATGGCAAAGCTTCCCGTTTTCCTAAAAAACGTAAAAATGTCATTTCTAGGAGGGGTCAGTTGGAACGCTCCCCACCCCTCCCTAAAAAATCTAAAAAATAAAAACCGCCCTGATTATAAAAATATAGGATATAAGCTGTGTATTCATAACATTTTACACGTCCAAATCAAATATTGGCCTTTTGGAAGTTTTGGCCACTCCTTTATATGGGGCTGTCCTATTGTGCTACGCCACTAATTTGCCAAATAAGCTGCCTTTTTTTAAGAAATCTTATTTTGTAACTGATGACAGACATGATGTAATGTGCCATCAGATGATTCGATACGGTGATCAGCATAGCATTTCTGGCAATGACAACCACCATTGAGCCATTTCACACATAAAAGAGCTAGAAATATGAGTGAATACCTTTTTATATTATTGGTATTGTAGTGAATATGATCGACCATCTGATTATTTAAAATTTGTTTACACCATGTATGAATATTTCTCTGAGTGTCAGGATATCAACATCTTAATGTCCACATGTCTACAAAGTTCACTGTGTCGTAGCCAAGCAAATCTGTCTTCCGATTTGCCTTTTTACCAACGAAAACAAGCGCAAAACAGCGAAGGATAACTCACATGTTCACGCCTCAAAAACTGAACACTGAAAAATCATTTTTTTTTTCACCGTTCGAATAATCTAGAATTCCTGTCAGCCTACTGAGATTGAATTTCAAATTTCTTCTCATTAGCTTTTTAGTATGCTGGCATTTCAAATGCCTACTACGATTGAATTTTAAATTCGTTATCATTTTTTTCTGTTACGTCATTTTTAAATATTTAATTTATTTCATTATTTTTATCATGAAATAAGAAATACGTTCCACTTTATCCATCAATGTAACCCCCATACTGGGTTGCAGCGGGCTTGGTAGTCATATGGCTACTGCTTCTGCCTCATACGCAGGAGGTCGTGGGTTCAATCCCAGGTCCGTTCCATTCTCCTACTCTGTATCTTTCTCTTTATTTCTCATGTTCTAGCAATCGCTAGAACTGGAAATGGACTTCCATACCGTTTCCATTACTATTCCTATACCTTCAACTTGAGTATTCTATCAGTAATCTGATAGAATTGGAAATGAACTATAGAGCTCGTTTCCTACATCCAGTTAGAAATTCCATCAGTTACCTTCTCCTATCTATCACATTGGCAGCTCGTTAACCAAGACGGACCTCTGCCTCTCCAACCTAATCCAGAAATTCCAACAAATTCCGCATGAACTCGTGGCAAGTGCAGAGGTATATTCGGCTTGCAGTGGGCGAGTAATTGCATCATCATTTCCTCCCCCTTCCCTATATTGACTTGCATTCTGACGTGGCAGGCGCCAGTATGACCTAATAAATGAGATCACCAGTACTTGTACATTGAAGATGTGTGCTAGTCCCAAGCAAACATCTGTTGGTTCCCTGTGCAAGAACAGCTGATCTGGTCATAATGGAGTAGCAACTACGAGCAGTCAATCAAGCTCAAGCTCAAGCTCAAGCTCAATGTAACCCCCATACTGGGTTGCTAAATTTCTATACAGGGTTGCTATTCTGTGAAACGTCACTTTAGTATTGATCTGGTATTGATAAAAATTTCAGAAAATCTGTTTTTCTTCTTCAGAACAATTTCGGCGTAGGGTAACTGTACCAGTTTTGGCCATGTTCCTAATTTGGCCAATTTCTCTCATAACTTTAAAAGTAAAGCAATTTTCGAGGGTTTCATTAGCTCTATCAGGAGATATATCCCTTATCTTTCTTCGCTGTTGAAACTGATTGATATTTATTTGAAAATATGCATTTTTCAGGGTTGGCCAAATTAGGCACTAAGGTGGCCAAAACTGGTACACTTCCCCTATATAATCAAATAGGAAGGGAAATATAAGTAACTACAGTAGGGGAACTGTACCGGTTTTGGCCATGTTCCTAATTTGGCCAATTTTGCGAATAACTCTAAAAATAAAGCAATTCGCGAGGGTTTTATTAGTTCTATCAAAAGATATATCCCTCACGGTTCAATGCTGCTTTCAACTGATCGATTATTTTGGAAAAATATGTATTTTTCAGGGTTGGCCAAATTAGGCACTAAGTTGGCCAAAACCGGTGCACTTCCCCTAATAGATCAGCTCGATACACACCGGCGCCCGCTAGAGCCGACAATACTCATAGATTTTTCGTGACAGAAAATCCTACTGTTTTTTTTGCACGTTATTCAAGGAGGAGGTTTTTCAGGAATCCCGCAGAAGAGAACTCAGAAGGTTCTTTTAGTAATTGTTTAGTATGTTCTTCAAGGAGTTCCTCCAGAAAATCTCCCGCAAGTTTCGCTTTTCTGTCGTTCATCATAGGGGAACTGTTCCGATCTCCATCTCACTGAATATATATTGATCTCATCACGAAAGAAAGGAATACGGCACCAATTTCGTGGCTTTTTTATGTAAACATGCGTGCTCACTGAAAAAAAAATCACAAATATGAGAAATAAATCAAATACCTTTCCATTGCTTTGTTTTTGATAGGATGAACATCGGAGCCATGAGATGAAATGCACGAGCAGTTCTCCTATATGTTTTGCTTTGGAAATTCAACTAGGATCCCTGGAAGATTTCCCCGGAAGTTCCCCAGCAGTCATTGAGTTCCTTTAAGAATCTTTAGCAGTTCCCCCAGAATAGTTTTAGGATTTCTTCCAGAATCTTTTGGATTTTTTTTATTGGACTTGCCCTATAATCTCTTTTGTGGTTTCAAAACTTTGCAAGAGAATTCGCCGGATTATTTCGGAAGTTGTTTCGCGGTAAATTTCCAGTAGTAAAGAAATCCAGAAGGAATGACTGTAAAAAATTTAAAAGCGCTTGATATAATATATTTAAGTACTATGACGGGTCATCAGTTAGCATTGCGAGCAAAAGCGATGAGGACTCCCGTGGAGGTGCTCTGAGTCGGACGGATGGAAGCTTGAAAAGGCAGTAACGGGTAAGAGAGAGTCAGTCTATTGACTATGTTATAGCCGAACGGTCGTGTTTTTTGATTCGTTTTCGCGGTTTTAATTACTCTTCGGATGAGTCAGGTGCGTATAGGACAGGTATCACACCGGGAAATCCTCTTGGAACCTTCACAGCTATCCTTTACTGGAAAACTCCTTTACTCCTTTAAAGCTAACCTTCACTTCTTCTCCTGGAGCTCTGGAAACTCCGCCGGGATTCAAGACTCCTCCAATAATTCGGGAGAATTCCCATAATAAGAATTTCGAGGAATTGCTCCCTTAAGAATCTTGGATTCCATATTTCTGAGAAAATCCCCTCTCATAAATTTTGCGAAATTCCTTCTTTAGGAAGTCTGGGAAACTCACATTTCATGAAAACATGTTTATATCTTCTCTAGGGATTGAGAATTCCTATTGAGGGATTGAGAATTCCTACCCAGGAGTTGTGATCATTTGTCTTTCAGAAATTATGGATAATTCTTCCTCCAAGGATTTCAGGAAATTAAAACCCCCTGCAGACTGTATTTTTTCTTGAATTGTGAAGAATTTCTCTAGGACTGCTGCATGAATTCTGGGAAATTGATTTTCCAATCATTCTGGGTACTTCCTTCTCGAGAAATTCTAGGGATTTACTTCCTCAGGAGTTCTGAGAACTTGCCGATTCAGGAATTATGGGGAATTATTTTACCAAAAAATCTAAAGAACTGCAGCACACCCCTGCCTCTCAAACCCGTGCTCTTGGATATGCCAAATTTAACGCAGTATTCCATCTCTTTGATTTTAATCCATCACTGCTGCTCTACAATTACTTTTCGCAGTATACTTTAGAGGCACTAATTAACGCATAACCTGAAGATTTTTAGTCCTGTTTTATTGTTTTGATGTTTTTATTATGTATTCTGATTGCTGTATTATTAGTTTTATCCATGTTTGTATAATAATTAGATTTGAGGGACATTTTTATCCTTATAGTTATTGAGACATCAGATGTGAGATGACAATTATTATTTTCTAAATAAAAATAAATTACACCCGATTCTTTTTTACACGGAAGATGCGTTCCGTGTGAAAAAAAAAGTATTCAGTTCAAAATTCGAAAATCCGTGTAAAAAGAATTTTATGATTTCTCGACGAATCGTGCAAAATGGAGCAACTTTGCAAAAAAAATTAATGGGATTTTTTATAAGGCCGTGTAAAGCAGAATCGGGATAAATAAATATTTCTCCTACAAGAATTCCTTCTATAGAAATTCTCCGGAATACTAAATTCTACCATTCTCGGCATGGCCTTGCTTTGTGACCGCAAGGCTGACGAAGGAATTTAGGATTTTTAATAGTTTTTTCCCTAGAAATTCAACCCCCTCTCCCTCCGGACGAACTGTGAAAGAAATTCATGAAGAAATTGCAAGAAAAATTCCTGGAGAAATCACTGGTTGAGATAGTGAAGAAATTTCTGAAGAATATTTGAGGTTATGGCTTTCAGTCTTCTTATGCTTAAAACGGGTTTTACGTTTTTATCCGACGTTTCGGTTACATATATTGTACTTTTATCAAGGAGTTAACTAAGTCCCGTTTTATTGTTACATTGTCTTAGCAAAGAACGTTTTGTCACAACTTTATGTATAATCGCCCCCTCTATTTGTCGGTAGAGGCTGCGGAATTTGAATTTATCCGGATACCAGGAACTATCGTGCAGTACTTTTTTGGCGCCACTTCTATTTTCTTTCTGAAGATTTTTTTTAAAGAAATCTTAAATGATTTTTTTCATTGTTTTCCTGAAGGATTACTCAACAGCGTATAATATAAATTATGCTTATTGCCATTAATGCACGAAACATGCAAATAATACTCCAAAAAGGTATTGTTTGTCACCGGCCGATGAAATGATAATTTTGAATGGCGCAGATCCGAGCCGCCGCCACCGAGAGGAACTAATGCGTGGCGCCGCCGCCGATTGAAAGTGAATCGGTGCACAAGTCTTCCACTGAGGTATGAATAGTGAGACATCTCACTTCTCACCCATCATTTCACATCAAAAGACGTCAAATTTCACATTCGACCGAACGACCTATTCGGCCAAATGTCCTATTCAGACAAATGCCCTATTGTAGTATATTGACCACTACTCTTTATATCCTTAAGTCACAACTCTCACTAACACACATTAACTTGCAATACTGTAACTACCTTATACTGTGGACATCTTGACACAGGCAATAAATGTGGACCTTGAGCTATCGGGTCTTGGTGGCGATAAAGGGGCTTTTTATCGCTGACTGTCGTGAAGACTGGACGCATATACGACAACTGGCGACGAGGAAACCGAACAATATGTAAGTATAAAAAAAAAAGAAACCGCTGAATGTCTGGTTAATTGATTCGAATTCATTGTGGATGATTCGAAAAAAAAAGAGAAAATTACACGGTACACTTAACACATTGGAGATGTAGGCATGATGCGAGAACAAATGTCAGTGTTCTCCTGGAAACTTGATATGAAAAAGTTATATTCAGTGGAGAAGGCAGGAATCAATGGGTTTCTCCGGTAGAAATTGCAAGAATCGAAAGGGTTCTTCAGGTATAAAGTTTATGAGTATCAGTTGGATGCTCCAAGCGGTAGCGAAAATCGTGGATTTTCCAAGATGGTGGCGTACGTATGAAAAAAAAGGGGAATAGGATTATGGTTCGTTTCATCTTTGGAAACTGAGGTACGGTAGTATTAGTGTTGATGGCATCGACGTAAAAAAAACGGTTAGGGCAAATTGATTCATTGAGATAGACCTGTGCAAAATGAATGGAATGAACCCAATTGACAATTGTCAAAACAAAAGCAGGAGGGCTAACTCCTTCCGAAGCAACCATGCATAGCAACAAATGACGAATAAGTGTTTTGAAAGTTTCGTGTTTTCTGATTGGGTCTTCTTTTGGTCAATTGAATTACAGATGGAAGAATCAAGAGCTGTTCCACCTTTCCGGTATGATCGAATTGAAACTGGTAAGCTAGCCAAGGAATGGAAGAAGTGGAAGGAATCCCTCGACTGTTACTTCGAGGCGTATGGGATCATGGACCAAAAGGTAAAACGAGCAAAGCTTTTGCATCTGGGCGACATCTGCAGACAGTTTTCAGAAATCTCGGAGACCACGATCATGTTCCAATCGTTGTGTTGGATCCCAAGTACTACGACATTGCTATCGAAGCGCTCGATGAATTCTTTGAACCGCGACATCAAAACACATCTGAACGTCGAAAGCTTCGCCAGATGAAGCAACAAAGTGGCGAACGATTCCCAGATTTCATTATACGCCTGAAGCAGCAGGCATCGGAATGCGGTTTTGACAGATACGACACAGAAGTGATGTTCGTAAAACGATTCTGCTAAAAGATCTTTCGTTTCCGGAGATAGAAAGACTCGGTGTATCGCAGGAGAGCGTTGACACGCAGGTGGAAGAAATTTCGGAAGCACAACGACCGGGGAAAATTTACAAAGTGGCAGAGCAGAGAGGAGATCGTAGAAGGATTGGTTTTGGAATAGGAGTCGCTGGAAGGTCGCAAGGAAAAAACTGTTACAATTGCGGACGTTTGGGACATATTGCGATTTCAACAGCGTGTCCAGCCCGCGGGAAGCAGTGCCACAATTGTAAAAGCTACGGTCATTTTGAAAAACTCTGTCGCAAACCGAAGCGTGAAATGGGGAAAGTGGCAAATACTAAACAGGTGTGTTGATATGTTCAGTATTCAATGATCAATGCTTATGAGCTTCGTTTCCCCTTGTTACAGATCCACACTATAGAAACTAATGATGCGACAAACGATAACCATAACGATAACCAAACGATAACGATTAAAGATTCCTCCGAGAGCTTGGATCAGGGCAAGGTGTATTACGCATTTTACACGGGGAATGAGCTGAATGTAATACCATGCGTTGTCGGAGGAGTCAATATCGACATGTTGGTGGACTCAGGAGCTGATGCCAATCTAGTTACCGCCAAAGCATGGTTGGAGATGAAGAAACAACGTATTTCCATACAATCTTCCGAAAAGGGAAGCTCTCGAATGCTACGAGGGTAGGGTAGTGACCGACTACTTACAATACTCGGGTCATTCACAGCCGATATCACCACTGGTACAAAAACAGTTCACGCTGAATTTTTGGTGGTCGAAGAAGGTCAGCGATGTCTGCTTGGTGACAAAACGGCAAAGCAGTTGGGTGTTCTACGTGTAGGAATAAACATCTCTCAGGTAGGAGAAGTGCTCAAACCACTAGGTAAAATCAAGGGCATTAAGGTCAGCATTCAAGCAAATCCCGATGTAAAACCCGTCTATCAACCAATGCGCAGAATTCCATTGCCACTGGAGGACGCTGTTGGAAGGAAAATTGACGAACTTTTGAAGCGTGACGTAATCGAAGTAAAAAGTGGCCCAACCAGCTGGGTGTCCCCGCTGGTGGTTGTTGGCAAGGCTAATGGAGAACCACGGTTGTGCATAGACTTGCGCCGAGTAAACGAAGCTGTGCTCAGAGAACATCACCCAATGCCAGTAGTCGAGGACTACATTGCATTGCTCGCCTTGGCCGGGGTAATATTTGGAGTAAGCTTGATGTGAAGGAGGCGTTTCTACAAATAGAATTGGCTGAGGATTCCAGGGACCTTACGACTTTCATCACGAGTCGCGGGCTGTTTCGCTTTAAGCGGCTCCCGTTTGGACTCGTCACAGCACCTGAAGCATTTCAAAAAGCGATGGACGAGATTTTGGCAGGCTGCGATGGTGCGTACTGCTATCTTGATGACATAATCATAGAAGGGAAGGATGTTAACGAACATGACAATCGCCTAGAGAAGGTAGCGTGAATTAATGGGTTTTGCAACTCAATCATGAACTTAAATAAAATGATTAAATCCTATAAAAAAAAAGTATTATTGCAGGTTTTGTCACGTTTGAAAGAACGAGGTGTCGAGCTCAACTGGGAGAAATGCAAGTTAAGGGTGACTGAATTAGAATTTTTAGGCCATGATATTTGTTCACAGGGTGTAAGCCCATCAGAGTCGAAGATTGCTGCCCTACGTACATTTCGTGAGCCTCAAAATGAAGCTGAGGTACGCAGCTTCTTAGGATTAGCGAATTACATGAACAAATACGTTCCTAATCTTGCCACAATTGACGAGCCACTTAGAAATCTGCTACATAAGGATGTCAAGTTCGAGTGGACAGAGAAGCATTCTAAAACGTTTCAAGACATAAAAGACGCGTTATGCAGAGTCCAGAATCTTGGATTCTACAAAGTTGAGGATCATACTGCCGTTTTAGCCGACGCCAGCCCTGTAGGACTTGGGGCTATTTTAATACAGTTCGATGCTGATGGCCAACATAGAGTTATTAGTTTTGCGTCAAAATCGTTGACAGAAACGGAGCGGCGCTACTGCCAAACAGAGAAGGAAGCACTTGCTCTCGTTTGGAGTGTAGAGCGCTTCCAGTACTATCTCTTAGGGAAAAAGTTTGACCTGGTTACTGATTGCAAAGTTCTAGAGCTTCTGTTTTCCAAGAGATCTAAACCATGCGCTCGCATAGAGAGGTGGGTTCTTCGGCTGCAAATGTTCGAATATAGAGTAGTCTACGTGGCTGGCAGAGATAATGTGGCGGATACCCTATCACGTCTTGCAGTGCGTGAGGCAAAACCGTTTGATGTTACTGAAGAGATCATTGTACACGAGGTATCTTTGTATGCGGCTGGATCGGCAGCATTGACATGGCAAGAATTGAGTGAGTCAACGAAAACTGATAACGGAATACAGCAAGTTATGAAAATCTTGGAGACTGGTGAACTGCATAATTTATCCATTGACTTTCGAGTTTGTGCCAATGAGTTGAGCGTTTATCAGAACGTCCTGCTGCGGGGAGATCGGATAGTCATTCCATCTTCTCTTCGGAATAGAGTATTGGTTACCGCCCACGAAGGGCATCCTGGCATCACCATGATGAAGAATCATCTACGAGCCAACGTCTGGTGGCCAAAAATGGACGCTGAAGTAGAGAGGTATGTGAAACAATGTAGAGGGTGTACCCTAGTAGCTGCTCCCGAAGCACCAGAGCCAATGCAACGTAGTCAGCTTCCATCTGCTCCATGGCAAACTGTAGCACTTGACTTTCTGGGTCCTCTTCCAGAAGGACAACATTTACTAGTGGTTGTAGATTATTATACTAGGTTCATGGAAGTTGTTGAAATGGAAAAAACTACAGCTAAAGACGTTATGCGCGAAATTTCGATAATGTTTAGCAGATTTGTGATGCCGACTGTTTTAAAAGCTGACAACGCACCACAGCTACGTTCTGAATGCACGGAATTTCGTGAGTTTTGTGTTACGAATGGTATACGTCTTCTAAACACCATTCCATATTGGCCTCAATCAAACGGGGAAGTGGAGCGCCAAAACCGTTCAATCCTCAAGCGGCTCCGAATAGCACAGGAGGAGGAGCTGGGGCAAGACTGGAGGGCAGAATTGAGACGGTATTTGCTGACCTATCACTCAACAAAACATCCAAGTACTGGAAAATCACCGGGCGAGCTAATGTTTGGACGTCACATCAAAAGTAAACTGCCTAATGTGGTTAATTTCGATGAAGATGCCTTTGTGCGTGATAGGGACGCTGTTGTTAAAGAAAAAGGTAAGGAATATAGCGATAAGAAACGTAATGCAAAGGAGCACGATTTACAGGAAGGTGATACAGTACTTGCAAAACGTATGCGTAAGACTAATAAGCTAGAAAGTGACTACTCCAATGAGGAATTCAGAGTAAAACGGAAATCAGGCACTGATACACTAATTGAATCGATGGATAGTGGTAAACGGTACAGGCGTAGTTCAGCGCATCTGAAAAAGGTTGGTAACAGAGGATCACTTAATGGCAACATGGATTCTGAAAACTCATCTACAGGTAGTGGAAGTAGCAATAATCCACAAAATGACGCATCGAACAATAAGGATACTGATTATTTACATCGTTTGCTTCCCAAAAGGGTGTCCAATCAGCCAGTCCGTTATCATGACTTTGTAACATACTGAACAGCCCTTTAAAACCATTTAAAGATACTTAATATTAGGTTTAACTGCATTATTAAATAAAAACGGGGATTGTAGTATATTGACCACAACTCTTTATATCCTTAAGTCACAACTCTCACTAACACACATTAACTTGCAATACTGTAACTACCTTATACTGTGGACATCTTGACACAGGCAATAAATGTGGACCTTGAGCTATCGGGTCTTGGTGGCGAGAAAGGGGCTTTTTATCGCTGACTGTCGTGAAGACTGGACGCATATACGACACCTATTCAGCCAAATGTCCTATTCGGTCAAATGTCCTATTCGGCCGGATGACCCGTTTGGCTAAATGACTTTCGGCCAAACGGGCCTCGGCCTAATGGTTTGTTCGGCCTAGTGGCATTCGGCCAAATGACTTACGGCCGAATGGGTTACGGCCAAACGACGCTTCCTTATTCGGCCCGATGGTCTATTCGGCCAAACGACTTTCGGCCCTTGACGTTAAACCTTTCGGTCAAATGGCTTTCGGCCAGTATTCGGCCAAACGGCCCTTCCCTAAATAGTAGTTTGTGCAACTAGTTGCAAAACGATTTTTATTTTCAGCACGAGTTGTACGTTTTTCCAAGACGGCTTGCCGAGTGCTGAAAAAATCCAGTTTGCAACGAGTTGCACATGCTATTTTTTGCAAATTTGTACCAAAAGAGTACAATCTAATTCACTTCACATGATCATTCTTGCCAATAAATCATATTGCTGCAGAGAACAATCAGATTTCATGTTATCGTGCTGTATTGCATAGCTCGACATAGCGTGAAGCGATATTTGAACCTGCCTTTGTAGAATTTTGATGTCATGGCCATTAAAAGATTTCATTTATTATGCGACGCATAGAATACACTATTTTTACACTTATCTAAGCTAATTCAGCAATATGTAGTCATGTAACTACTGTTCTGATGTTCATAACAGCACACAAATGAGTGCTATAATGGATTTTATGCAACCTATTTAAGTTGCATAATGGTCATTATAGCACCCATTTCATCGGTCTGGAAAAGTAGGCCGTTTATCACTTAACACTATTGGAACGATAACCGATGAGTCCAAAATAATGCCTACAACTTGTTCGGAGGATGCTCTCTCTCTACGATCGGCTCCAGCTTCATCGTGTGTTTTACTCAATGGGACGAATAATTTTGAACCTTGGTCGAAGCGTACTAGTGGTCAACAACAGCAACAGCAATGGACAACAACTGACGACACATTCGCGGTGCTGTTAACCAATATCGATGTGTGTGTTTCGGAATGCGATGTCAAACAGATGGTTTCACGTGTGATAGGACTGCAAGAACCCGATCAAATCGATGTGAAAAAATTGGTATCGAAATGGAATAAGCGTAAATTGGATTACATTTCATTTAAGGTCGTACTTGAAATAAAATTTAAAAACCGTGCAATGGATCCTACTACATGGCCTCGGAATATAAAGTTCAGAGAGTTTGTCCAGAAAAATTATTCGTGGAAACCTAATTTGTAAATACGAGAAAGGCAAAAAAACTACTATTTAGTTTTCATGTAAAGTGTATTGTAGTAGAGTTTTGTATTTTTTGTTTTTGATGTGATAAGTGCAAATGAATAATGCTTCGTTGTTTGTATTCTATGTTATGATGTTTATATCTTAGATAAATTTGTATTTAGAATAGTAAGATATTCAATAAGACTATAAAAAGTCAGTTGAATCAAACAGTAAATAAATAAATAAATAAATAAATAAAACATTAACTATAAACCTAGTATTATGATCGGGAATTGCATAAACAACCCATTATAGACTGGCCCAGATTAGTATGGGGAGCAAAAAATGTTGTTGAGAGGGATATGGCTATAATGATGAAAGGACGTGTTTCAATTTCAAAAAAACTATCAAGATACCTCGTCTAAAGGTGGTCTTAGGCATTAGAGGTTTAATTTTTTTTATTCGCATATTTAATTGATAGGCACTCTGTGTTTCTTTACCGCTACTGTGCCGAGATCTACTGTGGTATTCTGCTGTACAGAATCCACACAGAATCTATTTTTAGATTTCCATTACCATTATCGTTGTCGTTGCCAGTCCATCTCATCGTGATTCCATTGTATCCGTTTGTCCATGTCGTCTATCCAGTGATCGTTGCATTGTTTGGTTGCCATTTATTCCAGGTAACGTAATTCATCAGGCAGCCGTGACGATAAGGCGCGTCTCCCAATACGCTACCATATAGGCTGCGCATCCGACGACTGACGAGGGTTTGGTGGAGGGGCTGGGAATCGAACTCATGACCATTCGCTTATAAGGTGAACGTGCAGCCAACTACGCTACGGGACCCATTAGAGAGTTGATGAAGATTAACATAACGATGTGTAATGATAATATGGAAATGCTGTTCATACGAGATCTGGGCAGAAGGAAGGTTGTGAGGTTTATACCATGACAAATATTGTTTTCGCTTAATCACTTTCAAATCTACTTCTATAAAAACAGTCTACATGCCTGCCGTATCCTAACGGAGCTATCAAATCTATACGTTCGCTTCTAATTCTATCAAAAAACATGTACGTCTAAGTTTGAAAAATGACATTAGTATTTCCATATAATTATAAATCGTTTGACTTTACGTAGAAGTAACACACTTATATAATTAATAGTGAACATAATGATGATTTAATGTGAGAAAATGAGGGAATTTGCAGGTTTCAAGCGAAATATCTTGATAAATAAATCGAGTTCGCAGCTCCAAGCTTTGAACAGGAACATTTTTGTTTACTTGCATTCTGTAAACGAGTTTGCCAACACTTCCACCATAATTCTGAAGCACTCTTGATTTAAAGGACATATTCTTCGGCCCGAGCGACATGTCAGAAAAATCGAAAAGTTCTAAATGTTTGATTGAACAGTCTTACCATACGCCATGTTTGCCATGAAAAGTATTCCATAGTGTAGGATGATGACATTGAAATTCTTGTCATAATTGTGGGGGAAGTGTCCACCGATTCTATTTTTGCCCGATGATTTGGAAACAGAATGCGCTGCAATTTGAAACTGGTTTCTAACCATGTCAAACACCCATCAACCAGATCACTCAAATGCAACCTTCAGAATATAGTATTGAAACTTCCATCAAAATGCTAGGGGTATGCGATATTTCGTGCAATTTCGTTAGAGTTGATTGACAATGGCAAATTTTGCTTTATGTGCCTTCTTAGAAAATTGTCTGAATTAAATAATATCAATAAAACGCAAAACACTATACGCGAGAAAAAGGACATTGTTTAACCAAAATTAACAACCGCCCATTCAACTACGCAAAAATTGATTGGTTTTAAAACCTTCAAGATGATGTCTGTCGTTTCTGTGGCATACATGTTGAGGAGTCGGAGCATCTTTTATGCCATTGTCCGGCAATTTTCAAAAAGAGATTACAGTTCTTCAAAAGGGGGCTAATGGCATCCTCTGAAGTTTGGAGAACAAATTCCAATACGGTAGTAAAGTTCATTAGAACCATAATACCAAAATGGGACAAAGTTCTAAGTCAGAGCGACAAAGCTCGACTTGACAAAGCTATATCAAATGGGGCATATATCACAATAGATCTAACAAATAGTCGCAGTGATAAAAATACCCACCAAGAAAAATATATTAAGCTCTTTTAGTGGAATGTATTAAACCGTCTAAGACGAATTAAGTACTGTCCATTTAATTCCACCATTTAATTTTCGTTATCTTTGCAGATACGTATTTCGACCACAACTGTGTGGTCGTCTTCAGTGTCTTGTACTTGACTCGAAAATTAACTGGTGGAATTAAATGGACAGTACTTAATTCGTCTTAGACGGTACCCAACAAGGAAAAAAAAGACCCACCTTAGTAAACGCGATGCGAAAAAAATAACAGTTCTTATCAGTGAACTGTCAATTTGCACTGTCGCGTCGCGTCGCGTCTTACTCGCGTTTACTCTGGATTCTCTCTAACTCTCCTCTTACTTCACGATTATAAAAACGTAATATTAACCGTTGTATAGCGTTATAGATAAACCTTCGATATTGAAGGGGCCATCGACGCATGTAAATATCAAGATACGGAACAGAAAATACTTGGAAGTTCTTAGGGACGCATTTCGCGCCAAATCGTATTTGGAGCTGGCAGCATCCTCTCAGATTTCAATGGATTCGTGTTAATCCCTTTCCACGGTTGGAGACTCAAAGTCAATCCAACTAGGAGCTGCTATTCGGTTGGCCTTCGAGCAGTTTGTTAATAAAGAGACCCAAACTATGATGACAAATACCATCCATTTCGTGTAGCTACGTAGTCGTAGTCACCTTTACGGACAACCCGATTGAGCTGCATCTTTGAGTTTTTGTTTCAAATTTATTTTTCTTGTCTCTTATTGTTCCTTATCATGAAGCTTTGGCCATACGGTAGAAGCTCCCTGATGAACCACAATTCGAGCACCACGCTACGCTAGATCGTCAAATGCTCAGATGATTGTACGACAATTCCCCGAATAACAATTCCCCGAATGCAATTTCCCCGAATGTAACATTTCCCCGAATGTAACAATTCCCCGAATGCATCTCCCTTCTTTTTTAGTGCGGCACAAGGCGATGGGTATTACGTAAGTCATGCGAGCAAAGGCCTATGATTGCCGATCCGGAGCTTGCGAGTTCGATTCTCGGTGCAGCCTAAGATGCTTCAGGGTGGGAAGCATTTTCGTTGCCTTGTGCACAGTGTATCTATTGTACTTGCTACACAAGACATTCATGCAACTGGCGGGTACCGGAAAGCTTTCGATAACTGTGGCAATAATAATAGAACACTATGTTGAAAAACAGCCCACGTTTCAGATAGAATGCAAATCCATTGAAGATGAAGACAGTGCGCTGAAAGAAGGCAATGCTTTCTTTAAATAAACGCATTTGATCTGTATAAGACGAAGTGAGGAGATAATGCTTTATTTAAATTAATAAGTTTGCTCGGTATGATGAACGCATCTGCCCGGTTTAAAGCCAAGGGAGTGTCTTCTTAAAATGAACGCGTCTGTCCGATATAAGACGATGGTAAGAGATGATTCCTTATTCAGATGATAGCATCGCCCGGTATTAGGGGAAAGAAAGTGATAATGCCTTCCTCAAATGAACACATTTGCCCGGTATAAGGCAAAGAAGATAGACAGCCCCTTCTTTAAATGAACTCGTTTATCTGGAATAAAGTAAAATAATGAAACAACACCTTCTTTAAATGATCGCGTCTGTCCGGTGTAATGAGAATGGAAGGAAGGCGGAAGAAGGAAGGAAATAGAAATTAAGGCGTTTCGAGACAGAAATTCTGTCAGCAATAAAGCAAGAATGGGGGGATAATTCATTTACTAAGCAAGTAGCACGCTTGCCTGGTATAATAAATGATTGATATGAAGCAATTATATGTTTCAAAACTGCTGTTACATTACACCACACTTATCTGAGAAAATGCTAATTCGTTTAATATAACATTCTAAAAAACGGCATTCTTCCAAAGGTCATTCTGAAAAAGGTAGAATCCATCGAAAATCACACTGCGAAAGTTACAGACCGCCTAATGCTATATTGAGAAAATGAATCCGGGAAAATGTTTCTCGGTTAAATATAATACATTCAATACATATTGCGTAAAAAGGGATCTTATATATTTTTTTCCTTATGCTGGCCAAATTCGCCTGCATCAAAATAAGAGATCAGATTAGTTCTTATTCTCATTCTCAATTCATTCATCTTTGCATTTCGAGACGAGCCAGCCTCGGGCTGAAAGTCTCGGTAATAAAGAATAATAAAAAAAATCTTTGCATTAGTTCGAGCTAACGACTATTTTTGAAGGACCACATCTACCATTTTCTTACTTTGTAAAAATGCCTTCTTATAAAGAATGCATCACATCCCTCATTATCATATTCAGGGCAGATACATGTTATTAAAGAACGAATAATAACATTCAATATCTGGTGAAACATCCACTGAAGAAGGGACACATTTACCATTGCATTATTCCGAGCAGATGCATTCTTTTTAAAGAAGGAATTACATTCACCATTGCCTCTTTCCGGGCAAATGCATTATTTTTGTTTACAAGGATTTACATCCACCATTTCCTCCTTAGAAAACCCTGTACTCTGATATCTTTATAATTCAACAACACATCTTGTAGGATCAAGAACTACAAATACTAACAAAGGCTATTCAGCTGATAATCTCTAATAAGAATGTATTTTTGATCGCTGCTTTTTTCGGACGCATACAGTCGATTGCAAAGATGTGTTGGCAAGAGGTTTTTATTTTCGGAGAATTGTTACATTCGGGGAGATTGCATTCGGGGAATTGTTACATTCGGGAAAATTACATTCGGGGAAATTGCATTCGGGGAATTGATTTTCGGGGAATTGTCGTACAATCGCTCAGATGAGAAGCTGAAATACCTTAAACCTGAATTCAAACCTCGTCCATCCTGAAATTACGCAATCTAACCTTGAGTCGGCACGGGTATCTCGGTCTACGTCGTTTTCTCTTTACTAACTGTTGATAATGATAGAGATTGTAAATATCATAAATAGTCTCGGCTTCGTTAAATGTTATACACGCCAGAGCCTATCAAATAAACGCAATAGATAAAACAATTTCCTATCTTGACCCCACCTAATCCCTGTAAACGTTGGATCTTAACTTGGGTGTAAAACAATTTTGAGCTTTGCGAAATTGTTAAATTATTTCTTTTTTAATTTAGTTAAATGATTTCTTTAATTAAATTCTGGATTTTTTATTCTTTTTAGAAACATCTAATAGAATTCCTCAAAATTTTCGTCAGAAGTTCTCCAGCAGTTTTTTTTTATCAAATCCTCTTTAAGACGTAGTATGAGAAGCAAATGACTAGAAACAAATTTCTGAATGCTTTCTGGAGTCATAAATGGAATTAGTTGATTGCGGTATAGTCGCCATTTCACCGTATGAAGTATTATTAAATTATAGTGAAGCATGACACATGTAGACCTGGTGTTTATCTTTATACTGCAGAATTGAAGGATACAGACTTCAATAGCCTGCCTATCGAACAAGATTTCAAATCATGGCATAAACTACAATTCGGAATACAAAATCTATTACTGTTCAAGCTTAATTATTAAAGCCTTGAAATCGTTTTTGTTTTCAAATTACTTTATTACCTGATTTAAAAAAATATCATTTATTTATGATTAAAATTTGGAAAAACGAACAGAAATCGCGAGCTTATATTGATACAGATTTATATTTTCCAACATCGCATACCTTTACGAAATGCAAAAAAAAATCTTAATTTTTTGATTGAAAGTTTCCTGCCAGCGCCACATGTCAAACCTTTAAAAACAAAAGAACTCAATGCGTACAAGAAGGCATTAGTTAGAGAGCGCATAAAACATAATAATACCGCCTCACGGGCACCTCAATGTAAACAACAATTCACTTTTGGGCAAGCATTCCAATCCTTCCGAATACGATCGCACGATCATAACAGTGTCTAGCCTGCCAATGACGATGACGAAGCCAAAACTCGTGTGTCAACTGTCCCATCAGATCAGATGTTAGCCAGAACAGGTTCGTCGCTTTCCACGTTCTGACCAGTAACGTAGAGTAGTTCCTCCCGAGAACACATAATTTAAGATATTCTGAAGCCAACGAACCGACACCTGCATACACAATGCGGAAAGTTGTGGAGATCCGGCAGCCCCAAAGTTATGCTAATTCATCTCGTTCGAATGGTATCGCGGAACATATCACGCGCATATCTCACGGTCAGGCTCAGAAAGTAACGAATTTGATCAAGGTTGATGGGTCCATGAGGTGGAAATAAATCGTTTGTCGAAAAAAAAACACGTGCAAATAATCTTTCTTCCGAGCGAAAAGTGCCTTTATTTCTCTGACCGACATGCGACCGTTAGCACAGCAGCGGCGACTAAACGAACCGGTTAGTGAACCCGGGTTCTATGGCCTTGGAATTTTTATCTTGCTGAAAGCCGACGGGTGTTGCAGAGAGATCGTTTACTAATATAGTCGCTACTTCTAAGCTACTACCCGATCGGTACTGGATAGTCGTTTAGAACTTGGCTAACATGTACGAAGCAGTACTGCCGAGAAGATTGCGCATGTTGATTGGATGGAAAGGAGATTTCGTTAATCGATAATTTCGATGATATTGATGTAAGTTTTTTTTTGCTTAGCCAGTACTGATAAGGGGTTGGAAATTTGATAAGTTCAATTCGATACAAGAAAAATGAGCACGACTGAGTTTTACATGCAGATGAAAAATGATTTAGCTAATTAATGATAGTCTGTCTATGGTGATTAATTTGTTTCCCTAGAGGTTTATAAGAAGATCTTTTACGAAATGCTCACGAATTAATCCAGGATTTAAGTCAAAATTATTCTTCAAGGAATCAAAAGTTTTATAACAAGTTATTTCATACAGTTTCAGTAAGGTTCTTTTGCAGAACTGAATTAAAAACTACCATCTACTGACTGGTGGGTGTTTTAATTCAGCAGAATAACTTCGATTATCATCAGGCTTCCAAAAATCTCACACATACATTAATGAGATGAAGAGCTATGTGACTACTTGTCACATCTCTCTTTCCCCTGTCATAAGACGAGTTTGTACAATCCCATTGAATTCCACCACTTAATTGTATCTTGACAGATACATATTTCGACCTCAACAGTAAGGCCGTCTTCAGTGTCTTGTACTTGACTCGACTCGAGTCAATTAAGTAATGGAATTCAATGGAATTGTACCAACTCGTCTTATGACAAGTGAAAACATTCCACTAAAAAGCTCAAAATAATTTTCTTATCACATCTCTCTTTGTTTATTGTGAGCTACGTGTGACAATGATACATGATGCAGTTTCTACGTATGAGATTTGTCGCAAGCACATCAATTTTCCATGTATCTCACACGTTCAAGTCTCATCGCATAGCAGTCTCAATGTATACATGTGACAATGACCGATACATTTATACGTGCCAGCGCAATGAGACGTCTCATGTGCTCCACAGCTCTGGCATAATATCTAGAATGATAAAAGAAATTGTCGTATTTTCATGCAACAAGCATTTGTTTTCTCCATAGTGTATGTGTAGCTGTATTTGGACCGAATGAAAAACAAAAAATATCCGACGGATCAGCTATATAATATAAAAAAAGAATAAGAAAACGATTCAAACAAGTTTACTTTTTTCAGTTTATTGATGAAAACTGGCAGTTGACATTTTCGATAGGTCTATTTCAAAATACAAGATCGTTTTCACGTAATCTTTTTTGTGTATAAGTTTTCCATTTTCAAGTATTGCTTAACTTTGTGTAAGATAAATTTGGTTTGATCTGCCTAAGTGTTCTTAATTATGGATAGCACTGTCGTTAAATATGATGATTTGTTTACGGTGGATCAAAACGTAAAGCAAGCTACCTGTAAAATGTGTGGGAGAAAAATTACCGACTTGAGAAAATTCAGCTATTTCCGGCATTATAAACTGATGCACAAGGCTCGGGCGATTGAATTGGGATTATTGGAGGAAGAAGAGGGCCAACCATCAGGTTCAGGGAAAAAAATTCCAAAAATTGAAATTCGTATGAATCAACAGATTTTAACTCAAAGTGTCGTTGAGCTCCTTACAACAAACGGTATGCCTGTGAATCTTCTCCGGTATCCTGCTTTCCAGAATCTCATTCGCCCAATCGAAGAAGCTTTAAAAATCAAGCACCTGGATCCGGTGAGTGTACATGAGCTATTGGGGAAAGTAGCCATTCAGATCAAGGTGCTTATCAAAGAATCTTTGAAGCACAAATTGATATGCTTGAAAGTAGACACAGCCACCCGAATGGACCGTGAGTTCCTGGGAATCAACATACAATATCTCGAAAACAAACACATTCAAGTTCGAACTCTTGACGTTCTTGAACTGAACGACAGACATACGGCTGAATATCTGACAGAACAAATCCTAGGAGTTCTAGAGCCCTATGGAATAAGCCTCCGTCATTTGCTTTGTGTTACTACGGATAACGCCAGCAACATGCGAGCAACGGTCAACCGGCTGAAAATGTTCCAAGACTTGCTTTTGAACGAAGACCTTGACCTACTAAACTGCACTGATGGTAACGCATCTCTTGCCGAAGACGATGATAGTAATCCCGAGGATGACCCTGAAACAGGAGAAAGTGGAGATGAAGAAGTCGCCGCCGACAAATGTGAAGAACTTCCAGCTGGCCGATCCAAAGTGGTTGAAGGAATACTCCAGGGTGTTAGATGTGCTGAACACACACTACAATTGGCTGTTTCTGATACAATGAAGCAACCATCTGTGAAAGCTTCGCTTTCACAGCTTCGCGCTGCCATCAAACTGCTCCGGAAGCAACCATATAAAAATATGTTCAAGTTAAGCAACCGGAAAAAGCCAAAACTCGACTGCCCAACCCGTTGGGGTAGCACCTACGCGATGATGGAATCACTATTTCAAGAACGGCATTTTATCATCACTCTGGCCGACAAGGATGAAAAACCCATAATAACTAACGATGAATGGATTTTCATTGAGAAATATTTACTTATCTTTAAACCGATTAACGAGACAACAACGAGGCTACAGTCCCAGCAAGTGACTTTTGGCGACATGTTCCTACTGTGGGAAAAGTGCACGTTTACGTTGAAATTAATGGACGACGATTTGGCTGCACTGCTGCTGGAGAACCTTAATAAGCGACGTCAACAGCTCATGAGAAACAAAGTATTCCTTGCTGCTATATATGTAGATCAACGCATTAATTTCAAAAACACCCCCTTTATGACCAACGATGAGAGAGAATTGGCTTTGGTAAGTACACGTCATCATCTATATTTTATAAAATTTGAAGTATGTACTTCCTTAATGCCAACATAAGCTATTGATACAAATAGATACTTGATTTGATTTATAACATCGTGAACTATCCACTCAATATAGATTGTTAGAGTTTTCCACACTTATTTTCTTATTTCATTAATGTCTTCTTGCTACAGGAGTTCCTTATGCAAACTTGGACATCGTTGCGCGAAGTTTCCGGTTGTAACCCATCGGCTTCAACATCTCACCAAGCTCAAAATGCCACGGTTGATGAATTTGAAGCTTATTTGCGGTCATTGGACGATGTAAACGAAGCAAATGAAGATCCCGATATTGCGGACGAACTTCTGAATTTGTCTCGACAGCCCAGACTGAAGCTACAACTCATTGACGGCAAAGAAGAATCGATTTTGGAATGGTGGCACAAACTGAAACCAGCGAAGCCCGATTTGTTTAAGTTGGTCGCAACCATGCTAGCTATACCTTGTACTCAAGTTAGCGTTGAGCGAACGTTTAGCGCTTTGCCAATTATTTTAACAAAATTCAGAGCGCAACTTAAGAATGATACGTTAAATAACATTTTGGTAATTCGTCTGAACTCCGATTTACTGAAAAAAGTGGATTTTAACAACCTTTAAGGCAAGTTTCTTTTCGTGCTTAAAAGCTAATTTTTTAATTTGTGTTAAAACATAAAGCGGTAATAAAAAAATCGTATTGAATTTTTTTTTTCAATGTTTTGAAAATGGATATTTTTGGGGGGGAAACATTCTCGAAACCCTGGACATAGTGTTTTCATCTTGGTTTTCATTGTACTACGTAAGATGCATACTCAATCATTGGCGGGCATAGAAAGGTTTTCAATTAATAAATTAGGGAAAGTCGAAAAGCAAGCAAGGTTCCAGATGGAATGTAGAGTCATTGAAGAAGAAGATGCGGTGAGGCGAGAGACATATGTTTACGAGGCGAGCCAGCCTTGGACTGAAAGTCTCTTTAATAAAGATATATAGAAAAACATATGTATATTCGCACATTTAATGCACTCTTAAGTCCTGTTTTAGTGTTTTTTTTGTTATTTTGTGCCATACGAACACCACATGTCTGTCTCTAGTATGCCATGCCTTTGAGCTAACAGATCACTCTACAATATTTCCAATATTAGGTAAAAATTAATAGGGCATTAAATATGTATACCTCAAACGTAATGTAATAGCCTAATCAGATTACAAGAAAATTGAATGTATGATCATTGGCATCAAGTTACTCTTTTTTCATATCATAAATAGCGAAATCTGAATAGGCTATGAGGAAACGGCAAAGGCAAATTATAAGCACCAACTCAAATACGTCACCATCTCCTTTCATTGTTTCAGGGCTTAATACATATTGGCAGACTATTCTCAATAACAATAAAACCACCGTCTACATATTTTTTTATTGATCATTTAAAATGTCACAGGTAGCTAATGATCTATGGTTTTGTGCAACGTTATTACACTATTATCCGGCTATCATCCAATTTATCGAATTATCATCCTTCTCTACCTCTTCCAGTTACGTTCATTTTTATCTCATTTGTGGATCGGTGTGATCTTACTTAGCGAAAGTGTTGGCACGCGAGCATGGATGTTTTTCTTGGAACGACACGACTAACATTTCCGCCGACAATACTTGGTTGTCTAAATCTGACACGCACTGGAATTTGAATAAATGGATAAGCACTCAAGATAGTTTTTTTTACGGAATTTCATACCTACATACATAAAGATAGTTCTTGATCCTCCATCGCTGTATTCTTGGTATCTTCATATAAAAATTCGATGCCGATTTTCAGTCGTTGTTGGTAGTCGGAAGCACACATTTTGATTAGGTTTAGCATCTCGAGTCTCGATGCGCCTGTAATTTTGAGAAAAATGGTTTAACAGTTCCCACCATATCAATATTCTGAATAGTACAAAAACTTACCTCAAGTTTAGAATCTGCACCGTCTCAAATAAAGTATTGGATACAAGATACTTTTTTTAGGATCTGACGATATTTTTCTTCCGTGAAAATAATAAACAGCGATGACGTACGCTTTGTTTATTTTCGTCTCTAGCGTTACATTTGTGAATGACCTAGCATGAAATGTGAATGTAATAATGTTCGTCCTATTGATTTTGATCGTTTTCTTGAATAATTGTTTTGTGTAGGATATATAAAAAATGTGGTAACCCAATTTCAGCAGTGGTATCATAAACACTAAGTGAAAGACAGCAGCATCATGCCAACTTTCGTTCACCTGGAGGGTTCAAAACTTTTTATTCCGATTCTTGATAGCAACAGTTTTGGGAGCTTAATTTTTTTTCTCATTTTTATTTTTTTTCTGCGAAATCTGCACAAAAAAATTAGGTTATCTTAGTTTTAGGACTTCTATTGGTCAAAATCAAAATTAATGTGAATACCAAAGTTATTCAGGGTTTTAGACAAGTGTTCAGCAAACCAATCGATAGTAATTAAACAACATAATTTAATGACAAAATTATGTTCACGTTACGTTATACATCTTGCTCACTTTTCTTGACGTCGTAACGGGAATGGGAGAAAATTTCAAATTCGCTCCAGTTTTCAACTGAACTAAATAACATGCAATAAGAGCTTTTCGAGTGTTAAGCTATTGCAAAATATTTCACAAAATTAATGCATCATCACGCTCTCACACAAGCATACAATGAGCAAAGCACATGAAATAAGTCTCATGAGACGTATCATGTGCATTAGTAACATGAAACGCGCACATTCAAGAATGTGATGAGCGTTGTTGTCACACAAAACACGGTACTACCGTGTACGTGAGATGCGACAAACATGACAAGTGCGTGCAGCAGAAAATCTCAACACAGATATTTGTTGCGTTGATGTACGTGAAACGTTTTTATACAGTATCACAAGCATAAGCACGTGCACATGAAGCCTGAATCATAAGACGAATAAGTACTGCTCCGTTTATGATTAATACTTGATTGTTTTACATAAACGTATTTTAACGTCAACAGTAAAAATACAGACAGAATGATTAATATAAAGCACAATCAAGAGGTAAAACTGTATGGGATAGATCCCATCATTTCCATCAATTCACATTTGTTAACATTTATTAACACGACTCGTGAAAAAAATGATCGACATCAGAGGATCATTGTAAATCAATAATGTTTTGTAGATAACTCGAAATACAATGATAAATTGGATCAATTTTAATAGCAAAAAAACTCGTCGAATGCAGCTTGTTAGTATGTACCAAAAACTGTTCAACACGTTTTTATTCTCACTCAAACAAACATCACCACAATTTGTCGAACTGAATTCGAAAAAGTTCGATTCTGGAGTGATTCGGTAATTTACAAGAAAGTCAAAAACTTTTAACACCTGAGTGCCAAACCAGTTCATATCTTCCAGGATGTAACATAAGAAAACACCTGATGTAAAATCCGGCTCTAGTTTTCCAGAATTCATACATTGACGAATGCCGAAAAACCCACCAACAGCTACTGTAACAGGTGTGAGACAAAAAGGTTGAGATAGGCGAAATTTCGTCGAAATTCAAATTAGATTATCTTTTCTTAAAATTATGCCATTTTGATAAAACTAGAACCATCAGAGGCAGAAAACCTTTTAGCTTTCAGTCCTCATCCTAAATCTTATGAGATTTATAAATCTAGATCCACTAGTCATTATTTGTGACGTAAACTCTTACTTTCTATGCCTTCAAAAACTAGAATAAAGGAGAATGGGCAAAAGTGTATGGACTGTGGGCCATTGGTGTACACAGATGGCCCACTCCTTAGTTGAAAGATCACGAAAAACCATGTCTATGGGGTCAAAGCTGTACATGCTGGGAGAAAAAAGTTATGAAGCGAGTAAAATGTGGTTATTTGAAGCTTTTGTATGTTTTTTCCAGTATCTTCACATAAACCTGGAAAAGGTTAGACTACTGAATGGAGAATCACTTTCTGAAGAGGAGGGAGGTGAGGGTTGTAAATAAAATTAAAGCTGTTCAGCGAATAGTTTCATCTTGCTATGATGTCACACTTGTTATAACGCTGGGCATCATATGTCTACATGATTTAAATACTTGTTCAACCAATTCTATTTAGATAGAACTATTACTAGCGGCACACTACTACTACTACTACTACTACTACTACTACTACTACTACTACTACTACTACTACTACTACTACTACTACTACTACTACTACTACTACTACTACTAATAATACTACTACTACTACTACTATTACTAATACTACATTACTATTATTACTACTACTACTACCATTACTATTACTACTACTACTACTATTACTACACTACTACTACTACTACTACTACTAATTACTACTACTACTATTAATATTCTACTACATTACTACTACTATTACTACTACCACCACCACCACCACCACCACCACCACCACCACCACCACCACCACCACCACCACCACCACCACCACCACCACCACCACCACCACCACCACCACCACCACCACCACCACCACCACCACCACCACCACCACCACCACCACCACCACCACCACCACCACCACCACCACCACCACCACCACCACCACCACCACCACCACCACCACCACCACCACCACCACCACCACCACCACCACCACCACCACCACCACCACCACCACCACCACCACCACCACCACCACCACCACCACCACCACCACCACCACCACCACCACCACCACCACCACCACCACCACCACCACCACCACCACCACCACCACCACCACCACCACCACCACCACCACCACCACCACCACCACCACCACCACCACCACCACCACCACCACCACCACCACCACCACCACCACCACCACCACCACCACCACCACCACCACCACCACCACCACCACCACCACCACCACCACCACCACCACCACCACCACCACCACCACCACCACCACCACCACCACCACCACCACCACCACCACCACCACCACCACCACCACCACCACCATCACCACCACCACCACCACCACCACCACCACCACCACCACCACCACCACCACCACCACCACCACCACCACCACCACCACCACCACCACCACCACCACCACCACCACCACCACCACCACCACCACCACCACCACCACCACCACCACCACCACCACCACCACCACCACCACCACCACCACCACCACCACCACCACCACCACCACCACCACCACCACCACCACCACCACCACCACCACCACCACCACCACCACCACCACCACCACCACCACCACCACCACCACCACCACCACCACCACCACCACCACCACCACCACCACCACCACCACTACTACCACCACCACCACCACCACCACCACCACCACCACTACTACCACTACTACTACTACTACTACTACTACTACTACTACTACTACTACTACTACTACTACTACTACTACTACTACTACTACTACTACTACTACTACTACTACTACTACTACTACTACTACTACTACTACTACTACTACTACTACTACTACTACTACTACTACTACTACTACTACTACTACTACTACTACTAAAAATTTAAATCGTAATTCTTTGAGATTCCAAAGGAAATGCTTTATAATTTACCCGGAAAATTTCTGGAATTTGCATTTTCAGTGACGTAAATTGTCTAAGCGTATTAGCAAGCCATGGAGTGTGAGTAAGAAGAAAACATTTTTTGAAGCGGAAAACGCTCCACTTGTTCACTAGGTGGTGTGTGAATATCCTGTCCGTTGTCTAATGCTAAGTGTTAAGTATTCAGTCTGGTCAATTCATTGGTTTTGCTTGTGTTTGACGTTTACTCACTACCGCCACCTGGTTGCCAGTTGTCCATCTACAGTGCATTTAGCATTGGGCGAGAATGTTTCTGTGGCGATGATTTTGATTGAACTTTGTTCGAAGTGAGACGTCTGTTTCTCTGTGCTCTGGAGTTTCAATGGGATTGCCATAAACTGTAGACGGCGACGGCCGAGAATCCCAAAAAATAAAAACTTGTAAATTTTATTTATTTTAAAGTAAAGTTGTTTTTGTATTATGAGTATGCCCTTAATGTTGTGGCTTAAACATGCTGAGGCCTTCCGAAAATTCCGGAACATCCGCGAAATGAAACAAAAAATATACAAATACAAATACAAATTATTCGTTTTCTAACACCGAAAGATTTCTCTTCGTAGGATTCCATTTGGTGTCTCGAAAGAATTACTTACAGAGACCCGAAAATATGTCCCTCGGAGTCTCGATAACATTCCTATCGGAGTCCCAAAAGGGTTCTTTTCGGAATCCAGGAAGGATTCCCTTCAGAGTCTCGGAAGGATAATTTTCGAAGTTCCGAAAGAATTCCCTTCGGAGATTCGAGAAGATTCTATTCGTAGTCCCAATAGTATACTCGTCGGAGTCATAAAAGCATTCTCTTCCTAATCCAAGAAGGATTCCTTCGGAGTCCCGGAAGCATTTCCTCCAGAGTCCCGTCGGAGTTCCGAAAATATTCTTTTCTTTTTATTTTTCCATTATGCCTATCGTCCTTATGCCTTAGTCGCGGACCCCTTACGAAACGATTCCCTACAGAGACCAGAAAAGATTCCTTTGAGAGTCCCGGAATGATTCCTTTTGGGCTTAGAAGGATTCTCTCGAAGTCCTGAAGAGCCGAAGACATTCCTAAGAAGTCCCTAAAAGATACTCTTCAGAGTTTCGAATGGATTTCCTTTGAAGATTTCCGAAAAGATTCCCTTCAAAGTCCCAAAAGAATCTTCTTCGCAGTCCCAACAGAATTTTTTCGGAATTCCGAAACGTTGTCTTGGAAGGATTCCATTCGGAGTCTCAAACTGATTCTCTTTGGAGCCCAGAAAGGACGCCCTTCAGATTCCCAAAGCGATTTCTTTTGCAGTCATAAAATGATTCTCTTCTGATTTTTTTTTAAATTTTTGTTAAAGTGATTTTGCATGGTTTTATAATTCTCTTCGGAGTTATAAATGGATTTCAATCGGAATTTAAAAAGGATTCCCTTCGGTGTTCCGAATGGACTTACTTCGGAGTTTCGAAAAGGTTCTTATCGGACTTTTAAAAAATTTCCCTACAGAAAAGAACGGGAAGAAAAAGAAGGAAAAGGCGAGAAAAAGAAATGAAAGAAAAAGTAAAGTAAAGTAAAGTAAAGTAAAGTAAAGTAAAGTAAAATAAAGTAAAGTAAAGTAAAGTAAAGTAAAGTAAAGTAAAGTAAAGTAAAGTAAAGTAAAGTAAAGTAAAGTAAAGTAAAGTAAAGTAAAGTAAAGTAAAGTAAAGTAAAGTAAAGTAAAAGAAAGAAAGTAAAGTAAAGAAAGAAAAAGAAAAGTAAAGTAAAGTAAAGAAAGAAGAAGCAAAAGAAGAAGAAGTAAAAGTTAAAGAAAGAAGAAAGTTAAAGTAAAGCAAAGAAAGAAAGAAAGCAAAGCAAAGAAGTAAGAAAGAAAAGAAAGAAAGCAAAAAGCAAAGTAAGCAAAGCAAAGTAAAGCAAAGAAAAGAAGTAAAGCAAAGTAAAGAAAAGAAAGCAAAGAAAGAAAAGTGAAGAAAGAAAGAAGAAAGAAGTAAAGCAAAGAAGAAGCTAAAGAAGTAAAGTAAAGTAAAGAAAAGAAGAAGCAAAGAAAAGAAAGAAAGAAGTGAAAGCAAAGAAAGAAAGAAAGAAAGTAAAGCAAAAAAGAAAGTTAAAGAAAAAGTTAAAGAAGCAAAGTAAAAGAAAAGAAGTAAAGTAAAGTAAAAAAAGAAAAGAAAGTAAAGAAGAAAGTAAAGAAAGTAAAGAAGTTAAAGAAAAGTAAGTAAAGAAAAGAAAAGAAGAAAGAAAAGAAAGTAAAGAAAGTAAAGAAGTAAAAGAAGAAGAAAGAAAGAAAGAAAGTAAAGAAAGTAAAAGAAAAGTTAAAGAAGAAAAGAAAAGTAAAGAAGAAAAGAAAGAAAGAAAGTAAAAGTAAAGAAAAGCAGTAAAGAAAAGAAAGTTAAAGTAAAGAAAAAAAGAAAGAAGTTAAAAGTAAAGTAAAGAAGGAAGAAAGAAAGCAAAGTTAAAGAAAGTAAAGTAAAGAAAGAAAGAAAGAAGAAAAGAAAGAAAGTTAAAGAAAGAAGAAAGTAAAGTAAAGTAAAGCAAAGAAGTAAAGTAAAGTAAAAGTAAAGTAAAAGTAAAGTAAAAGTAAAGTAAAAGTAAAGTAAAAGTAAAGTAAAGTAAAGTAAAGTAAAGTAAAGTAAAGTAAAGTAAAGTAAAGTAAAGTAAAGTAAAGTAAAGTAAAGTAAAGTAAAGTAAAGTAAAGTAAAGTAAAGTAAAGTAAAGTAAAGTAAAGTAAAGTAAAGTAAAGTAAAGTGAAGTAAAGTAAAGTAAAGTAAAGTAAAGTAAAGTAAAGTAAAGTGAAGTAAAGTTAAAATCAATGGAATGGACAAGTTGGACAGAAAAGATAGGATAAAAAACAAATGAAAGAAAAGACAGGAAAGAAAAAGACAGGGAAGAAAAAAAGAAAGAACTAAAAGAAAAGAAAGGAAAATTAAATGAAATTACTTGGATTGAAAAGGAACGAAAGCGAGTGGAATATAGTGGAATAAAACGTGGAGAGGAATGGAGTGAAATATGAAGTTAAATACAATAGAATGTTGTATGGAATGGAAAAGAATGTGGCGTGGAATGTTGTGTGGAATGTAGTGTGGAATGTGAAGTGGAATGTGAAGTGGAATGTGAAGTGGAATGGAATGGAAAGTGGAATGTAATGTGGAGTGAATTAAGTGGAATAGTGCGAAATGGAATATGGATAGGAATGCACTAGAACAGCGGTTCTCAACCTGGGGTACATGTACCCTGGGGGTACCTTCGCTGACCCCTAGGGGTACCTCGGACAAAAGTATTCCAGAGCCAATTAAAACTTATCGATTAAGTTTTAACAATTGTGCAATTTTTCTTAAACATTCGATTGTATACATAATATGTATGGTGATCAGTAAATCAAAACCTAATAGATTCTACCGCTACAACCAACACAGTATGGAACAAAATGTTGAGTGTCTAAATTCTAGAATCTAAAAGCTCGGAAGCCTCCTTTCAAGAGGCTCGGAAGCCTCCTTTCAAGAGGCTCGGAAGCCTCCTTTCAAGAGGCCTGGGGGCCTGGAAGCCTCATTTCAAGATGCCTGGAAGCCTCCTTTCAAGAGGCCTGGAAGCCTCCTTTCAAGAGGCCTGGAAGCCTCCTTCAAGAGGCCTCAGAAGCCTCCTTCAAGAGGCCTGGAAGCCTCCTTTCAAGAGGCTCGGGAGCCTCCTTCAAGAGGCCTGAAGTCTCCTTTCAAGAGGTATTGAAGCCTTCTTTCAAGAGGCTCGGAAGCCTCCTTTCAAGAGGCTCGGAAGCCTCCTTTCAAGAGGCTCGGAAGCCTCCTTTCAAGAGGCTCGGAAGCCTCCTTTCAAGAGGCTCGGAAGCCTTTTTTCAAGAGGCTCGGAAGCCTTCTTTCAAGAGGCTCGGAAGCCTCCTTTCAAGAGGCTCGGAAGCCTCCTTTCAAGAGGCTCGGAAGCCTTCTTTCAAGAGGCTCGGAAGCCTTCTTTCAAGAGACTCGGAAGCCTTCTTTCAAGAGGCTCGGAAGCCTCCTTTCAAGTGAATCTGAAACCTGCTTTCAAGAGGCTTGGTAGTCTTATTCAAACGACTCGAAAGCCTCCTTTTAAGAGGTTCAGAAGCCTCCTTTGAAAAGGTTCGAAAGCCTCCTTTCAAGAAGCTCGAGCACCTCCATACAAGAGACTCGATAGTCGATAGAATTTCTCCTTTAAAGAGGCGCAAACGCAATTTAGCAAGGCTACCGAGCTCAGACGAGATGCTCAGAAACCTCATTTCAAAATGCTCGAAAACCTCCTTTCAATGGTTCTGAAACCTCCACAAGTCCTCGAACATTTCAGACATATTTTTTGAGGGCCATATATGTATTCAGTTAGTTTTCAGGTCCGTTTATCATATATCTTATAAGTTATGCTGATTTTCATTTACAGCAAAAAAGGGGTTACCTCAATGAAGGTTAAAGCTCGAAGGGTACCTCTCAAGAAAAAGACTGAGAACCGCTGCACTAGAATGAGGAGCGAAATATGAAATAAAAAATAATGGAAAGTGGGATGGAATGAAATATGGAGTGAAACGAAATTGAATCTGGAGTGAACTGGAACGTAGAGTGGAATGGAATGGAATGTGGAGTAGAATGGAACTCAACAATATTCTGCTCGGAAGCCCAAAGGGATTCCCTCAATGTCCGAAAGAATTCTTCTCGAAGGCCTAAAAAAATTCCTTTTGAAAGTCCAAAAGATTCCTTTTGGCAACCAGAATAATTTCCCTTCGAATGTTCAAAAAGATTGCCTGCGTGAGTCCAAAATGTTCACTCTCAAAAGCCCGCATGATCTCCTTCGAAAGCTAAAAAGGATTCCTTTTGGAAGCCAAAAACTATTTCTTTTGAAGGTCCAAAGAGTCCTTACGGAAACCCAAAAGGATTCTCTTCGAAAGTCAAAAAGAATTCCTTTCGGAAGCCCGAAAAGAATGCCTTCTCAAAGGATCCTTTTCGAACGTTCGAACTTTCTCTTGCATTTACCCTCATTCCATATTGGCAGATGGCAAACAACTGTTCAGAAACCGTCCGCAACTTGTGACAGTGGAAAACTGGAAAAACAAAGGTTCGAAAACAATTACTTAAATTTCGATCTTGTTCATGGATTGAAATTCAAAACTAACAGAAAAATGGCACGTAACATATACAAAAAGGATTGTGAACTGGATAAAAAATAGATTCCTGTCTTTTGATGCGGTCAATCGAACCAAGCGAGGGAGTGTTGCACGTTTTAATATCACATTATTCCTTTATACAAATTTACATTTGAGTTGTGTATTCTTATACAAACGATACAATCATTATATTATATTAACTAATGTTCAATCATTTCTATTTGAAATATTTGGAACAGCCTAATTGAGACCGGTTGTTTTCCGAAAGAAAAGAACAATACACGCCACCGAATCAAAATTCGAATTAGTCATCATTGGATTAGAATCTAACGCTTTTACTCGTAATGTTTCATGGTGACCCTCAAGGTAGCTCAACATGACACAGCCAAAACGGTATCATGGTTCACGTGTTCAAGATCTTGAGCCAATATAACTTTATATCTGTTTGATGAACTTCGTGCTGCTTTATTCATCATTTATTACTATTTGATTTCCTATCCCACACCATGTTCGGTTCAAGATCTAAATAACAATTAGCATTGAAATTTACCTTCCACACACCAGAAGGCTAAACACGTCCTTACACAGCCTCTCACCCGTATTCAATGGAGAAAAAATCCGACTTACCGACTAACGCCTGTCCGTCACATGTTTGACGAACGCAACATACATCTACGACTTCATCCTTCATCAACCGCACAGCAGAGCATAGGTACATGTGTCGGTACACATCGTCAATAATCGCCAAACTTGAACTTCCATCCGACCGTCATTTTGCTGCATCCATCATCGCCGGCAGCGTAACAAACGCAGCAGCCAGCAATGGCAAGATCAAAACTCTTTACCGGCAAAAACACACATCTCGGACGGGCTAATCCTCGCATTGTAATGCAGAAAAAATTGCACGGAGCTGCCGGGGTAGTGCGCGATCACCAGCAACCATGCGTCCAACCGGTAGGTACTACAACTATGGATGCGGGCAAACGCGGCAAAGACATTGAATCAGTTGGTTCTGTTGCGCAATGCAGAGAACCGAGAAGGTACCAACAACCAACCAACCGTCGCCGTCTCCGTTTGGGGGTGATCGATCGTACTACGATTCATTGCGCGTTGCAAACACCTTCCTTCAAGTCAGTCTGCTTGCAGTCATTTGTGCCTCTCATTTAAGCGAGAGGTTAGTCAGTTCTAGAAATGCTTTTGCTTAGTAGATTTTTTTTGTGAACCCCGAAGTAAATGTTTGCTGGCATTGCATTTGGCAAACTCATTCACCTTCATCTCAAGTAGCTGAAAAAAATCTGGTAATTTTTTTTCTGGGTGTTATACTTAACGCAGTAGATGTATAGTTTAAATTAATTTATTCTCCATAAGTTGGAGATATTGGGCTGAATAAAACTATTTTTGGTTTGTCGAAATGTTATTTCCTTTGTATTTTTGCGTTTCTTTTAATTAGGCACTTTCTAATTGATAGAGCAATCGTCAAATAAAATCATTCCACTTTTCTAACATTCGGAAAAATCAAGCCGTTAGTCGTTGTTTTATCTACGTTCATATTTCAATACCCCTCTATGAACTAGCACAAGTGCCTATCAACAGATATACAAAATTAAAAAAATACTAAAAAAAAGATTAAACAAAATATGAAAAAGCAAGATTGCAAAAAAAAAGTTTTTTTTTGCCGATATGCTTTAAATTTTGGAGATCGATTTTTTTCAGTGTGGGACTCAATGTGGATTTGGTTTCACATTTTTCTTGAATCATTTTTCTCGAAAATGCGAATTTTGCAGAGCTCTTTCCTTAAAACACAATTTCTTGAACGAGCTTTAAACTATGCTTTGTTTAAATCTAATCCAACTACGTCAATTTATGAAAAACCACAATCAGAAACCATTTGGAATTATTGCATGAAAATCACAATACCTATATAGTTTTAAGATTTCCGACATTTTAATTTTGTTTTACCAGCTAGACTAAGTAAATCTTCGTCTGTGTCGCTCCGCCGGCTGCTGGTCGAACTATTTGCAGACATTGAACCAAAGCCAAAGAACCACGGCCGGGTAGGTATATGTTCGACAGGCGGAGGCACTTGTCTGACGCTTTGTGATCATGATGCGGGTCCCTGAGCGCTGGAAGTGCACGAACAAATTCAATAATTGCGCTCGCACTTGGCCACTTGCGCTTTCTATTGTAAATGTTTTCAAGATCATGTGCGTATGACCGTCACTTAGCCAGCAGTGCAGCGTGGAGAAGAGTTTTTTCTTCCTCGGATGATGATGGCGACGACGACGACGACGGTCAACCCTGAACACGATCGAACTTTGGATGCTAAAAAATAGGTTTCTGTTTGTCGGTACCGAGCACGGTGCAATGAAGTTGAAGTATGTACAACGGTAATTTTATTTGAAGGTGGTAGAGTTGAACCAAGCAAGGAGATTTGAGATTGGTAATTGGCATTATGCATAGAGATTTGAGACAATAAGAAGGGAATCGGTTCAGTGTCCTCTAAAATTGGTATAACGGGCCAACAAGGAAAATAAGACTCAACTTATTTCATTTTGCGCATACATAGTCTTTTATGTCAAGTTTCAACAGTTTCTATGTAGAAATTGTCTTCCATTTCTATTTTTTCTTCATACCTATATCCAACTTCTTGAAATTCTCAAACTTTGTTTAACTAGATGAGCTTTTTTATTTTATTTTATTTGGTTATTTGTTCTATTTTTTCCCCTTGATCAACAATTTGAAAAACTTCGTGATTAGAAAAAAAAAATGCTAAAATCAAATAGTTAACCCCCGCCACCCCAAAAAGAGTGTCATAAAAGATCAATGTCAAACGATGATCAACGTCCAATGTCAAAAACGTAGAATCTCGGAAATACCTCCACTATGTGAACTTTGAACGTCTTAGCAGAATGAACACAGCCCATATGATATCATCGAAGTCATGATTTGTAAAACCGCCACCAAAACTGGAAGAGATGTGCTAAAATTTTCTGCACCGTCATCAAAATAGCCCCTTTTGCGATCCACACTCATCGTTTAGTAGAACGGCGAAACACGCAGCAGCATACAATGTATCGAACAAAGCCGGTCCGAGCTTGTCTTTCGCAGACCGCCCCATTCATTCGTCTCGATATGCCCCAATGCGGGGAGCGACCTTTGGCTCATCCATGTCAGACCCCGATAATAACGGAATCGCTGCGCTGTGAATGCAAACTCACTAACTGCATTCATTAAATGGTTCCATTTAGGTTCACCACCGTCCGTCACGCCGGTGCGGTGGACTTTCTGCAGATGTGGCGAGATTTGTGTGCACTTGCTGTTATGGGTGGCAAGGTAAGAGTTTCGCGCTAGGGATGATGATTCGGAATTCTTGCCATACTTTCGAGAACTGTGCTTATTACGTATTTGTTCGTGTCAAAAGCGATGATTTTGCTAATTTTCCGTTTCACGGTCAAAAATTTATATCATCTCGTAAAAAGAATTATACCTACACCCATTTAGTCGGTTCTATTTAGTCACATGCGTTCTCACTGCAGCAAAGACTACAGAAGTGATAAACAAGTCCATCTGATTTTCTTCCTCTGTTTTTGTTTGTTGACGAACTGGAACAGTAACCAGTGTTGTAAAATGTCATTTGCATTCGTTTGTATAATTTTTCCAGATCTTTTTTCAGTAGTTAGCTATCAACTATCAAGTATGACGAACTTATAGCGCTTAAATGTGGCTACATCTTTGTCTAACAAGACATTGCTGTAAATATGTAATCTGGGGCGTGGGAGGCAAAATGTCATTCAAATGACATTATGTCAAATGACACGTGACATTTTGGAGAGATTTCACTCTCTAGCCTCAGATGTTATATTTAGAACAATGTACCCTTGGACAAAAATATAGCACTACTCAAGCGTTATGCGTACATCAAAAATTTTGAAGTAAATTGGGCTTCTGAAGAAAGTTATGAACAAATTAGTCAAATGACATGCAAATGACATTTTACAAGCCTGACAGTAACACAAAATAATTTAAATTATTATAATTGTTTTTCATTATTGGCTCATGTATTCTTCCAAGGAATGAACATTAGATGAACTTGTATTGCTTTTTATTTATATAAAACTGGGAATCAATTTTTCTGTTTTTATTTACTTGTTTTCAAATATGATACCTTGGCACCAAACAATTTGCTTCATGTTTTTATACAATCAAAACTTACAATGCCGTGCCACCCGTGAAATCAGCAAAGGCCTTGAAAGATTCCTACCAGCAGACTCAACAGTTGGACGATCTGTGGGATGGATCTATTTCCAGCATGACATTGGGATTAGAATCCCATCGTTATATCGCCATTATTCTATATTCTATATAAAATGTACAGTACAAAGAGTACCATGCTGAGCGGACAGCCCTGTCTGGCAGAGCTTTCTATCTTTATATCAGAGGTCAGGAAACCGTTGAACTGGACACGGGATGTAGCATTCCTGTAAATTTTTTTTATGCAGTTGATCAATTTTTCAATTTGACCAGGTCCTATAACAAACTCTCATTAATGACTTGTCGACGACATGCTAAGATCTTTGTGAATATTTTATCGTCGGTAATTAGCATCGAATTAGGACGAAATTGGTCCAACGTTACTGCGGACTCTCCTTTTTCGCTGCTTTACTAATAACCTTATTTAACTCTTCCTCAGTAATTAGTCTATAATCAAATATTCGGCTCATTGTATTTCTAGTGTTTTAGTGACAGAACTCAGCATTGAGCTTGTGTTTTCCAAGAAAAGTTGAATATCTTCGCAGCGAAATGCTGTAGAGTAGTACTCGTGAATTACTTTTCTCAATTTACTGGTTTCCTTAACAAAGTCATTTCCTATTTTCAACTGAAGTGAGGAGGATTTCCCAAACTTATGAAGCTGATTCGAAACATGATTTAAACTGAGCTTTTCATTTTCTAACATAGAAATACCCGAAAATCTGGATCCGTAATATTCTATCCTTTTTAGCTCAATTAATTGCGTCATCTTGTGTGTCTAATCCCCTGGATCCGTCTATTGCTTATTCATTCTACTGTACAGTACACTTTTTGCCTTTCTCGTACACCAAGGTGTAACAGAAAGGCTATATATTCACTTCCAAGACGATTTTGTGATAGAAGCTCCGGAGACCCATAATGTTATATACCAATCGACTCAGCTCGACGAATTGAGATGATGTGTGTCTGTGTGTATGTGTGTGCGTGTGTGTATGTGTGTGCGCAAAATAAAACTCACTCATCTTTAGGCACTTATCTTGATCCGATTTGTTTGCATTCAACGGGGACTCCTGTCCCATTGTTTCCTATTAAAAACTGGACAGATCGGACAATGGGATCAAAAGTTATGGCCAAAATACGATTTATACACAAAAAAAAACACACTAAGAAATTCCCACTTAATTTTTTTAGTATATCTAATCTAATATCTAATTTCTCATCTTTTAATAGATCACAATTGAGTTTCCAATAACCGCGACCTCGAAAACAAAGAATATTGAGATCAACCAAGGTCGTTTGCCCGAAAGGATCGTTTGGCCGAAAGGGTCATTTGGCCGTAATGGTCATTTAGCCGAAAAGGTTTAGCCGAATGGGTCATTTGGCCGAATAGGATATTTATAAAACATCATTTGTAAGGACCAGGGCTGACAATAGTCATCGTCACAGCACAAAATGCCACAGTTGCGACGAGTTGAAGTGTCTTCATTACTAGTCGACACATCATCAATGACGCGCATGACATTAGCTTTCGTCGTGTAACCAAATCGTCATGACGACATTGAAGAACGAAGACCTCATACCGTTATTCTTCAAACGGCAGCTGCCATGCGAAGATTTTTTTTAATCCTTTGTAGTAATAAATTTGAAGTAACGTATGAAAGCGTTATGAATGTTATCGAGAGACATCTCACTTCTTTCTCTTCCCACTGTAAAAAGTGTGAAGCGCGAAGCGAGTAGTGAGACGTCTGACTACTTATTTCGTTCTTCTCACTTTTGACAGAAAGAAGTGAGAAATGAGGAGTGAGAAGTGAGACGTCTCACTTCACATTCCTAATTTCTCACTTTTCAAATGACCTATTTTCGGCTTTCGGTCATTCGGCAAAATGGCTTTCGGCTACACGACCCTTCCCCAAACTCTGTACAAACGTGACCTTTCAAGTCTACAGATGCATCTTTAAGACATAACGTTTTTGTTGAATCGTGGAGACCATTACTAATGTTAGCAACTAATGTTAGCATTACTAATGTTAGTCAATGTAACGGAGGTGGACAACTCGTTCAAGTACGTAAGGGTAAATACCCGGAGATAGAGGACAAAGAAATCTACCAGACTTTGTCCTCATATGGAATAATTAGGCAACAAGTCCGCGAAAAATATCATCCGATAAAGGATTTCCTGTGTTCTCGACATTTCGTGGGCTCCACATGGAAATAACGAACGCCCCGGATGCGGCGTTTCCAGGCCAGGATCTACTATGAAGGAATGATTAACAAATGTTTTATTTGCAAGAACACAGATCATTTCAAGGCAAACTGCCCAAAAAGGAACATCACGCAGAACCAATCCTCAGTTCAGGGAAGGAATATACAGCCACATTGTGGAAACAGGGGATCTTCGCCCAGATTTCGCAAAACGGGTTGAGAACGACCGACCCGGAGTTCAAATGACAGTGCTCAATAAGCAATCTGAGATTGAGCAACCAGAACCAACTGGATCCAGGACCCTTCGAGAATCACAGATCGCTGGAACAAGGGCAGAGCAAATAGAAGCAGGAAAGACTTCACTCTCAACATCGAGCGAAGCAGGAACAGAGCTCGTCCCTACCAATGAACTTGTCGGAGACATGCATGCACGGCGATAATCAAATGGATACCACTGACCCATTCATCGAGCAGAAGGTAAAAAACGAGGAATAAAAAAGAAGCGGAATGACAAGGATGAATCGTCGAATGAATCGGACTACGAAGCAGCAATCAAAGTCCCCGGAAACGCATCGCTGTTGGATGCACAGCATAGAAGTACGAGCAAACATTTTCGAATCGCACAAGCTGAGGAGATTCAATTGCCTTCTGGACAGTGAGGTAAAACCACACATGAATGACTTTTCTGGAGAAGATTGCAACAATCAACCTAAATAGCATTAAGACAGATGGCAACAAAACGTTACTAAAAGACTTCATTGTAAACGAAAATTTTGATTTTTTTTTTCTGCAAGAAGTCGTTCATTGGGACAAACAGAGCATTTGTGAACATAAGTGACAAGGACAAGGGAACAGCTATCCTTTTAAGAAGGAATCAACGGTTTAGGAATGTAATTTCAGATCCTAGTGTCAATGGATCTTGTCAATTGTTTGTGATATCAACCTCATCAACGTGTATGTCCATTCAGAGACAAACAAAAAGCGGGAAAGACATTATTTGTTCAAAAATCAAATGACAACTCACGTCATGAATGCAAATAATTTGCATACTATAGTGGGTGAAGATTTCAACTGTATACTCAATAAGCGTGATAATCGTAGAACAGTTGCTTTACCATCCGCGTCCCAAGCAGCACAAGTCAGACAAAAATGGTTGCAGCAACTTGAATGAGACTAAACCTGATCACATAAGAGCTGCAGTAACCCATGTGAAACATGTGTGCTAGGGGTAGCTGAATGCCAGGATCGGTTGCAATTTATGCAAAACCGCCTTTATTATATAGCATTATGACACTTATTCGTATAAAAAGTGACATAATGCAATTACACAATTACATACATTCAGGTGATAAAATCGTTTAAATTTACGCTCTTTTTGGCATTTACTTTATATGCATTACACAGAAAAAATAATGAAAAGTAAACAGCGCGTAAAACTTGAGATGCGGAAATGGTCTTCTTCCTAGCAAGTTTGCTTACAACTTGCAAGCAATATTGACGATTCACGTCAAATATTGTATACGTTTGGGCTATTTCACGTGCTGAATTACGCTAATAATGATGTTCCATTTATGTGCATGATGTTTAGCGTAAATTTGAGTGAATTTTTGTATCTGTGTACTTTCGTGTAAATTTTAACTTTTTCTATCTGTGTAGTAGGCGTCAATCCTTAGCCGCCTCCTAGTAGGGGCCCTCCTTAGCCGTGCGGTAAGACGCACGGCCACAAAGCAAGACCATGCTGAGGGTGGCTGGGTTCGATTCCCGGTGCCGGTCTAGGCAACTTTCGGATTGAAAATTGTCTCGACTTCCCTGGGCATAAAAGTATCATCGTGCTAGCCTCATGATATATGAATGCAAAAATGGTAACCTGGCTTAGAAAGCTCGCAGTTAATATTCTGTGGAAGTGCCTAATAAACACTAAGCTGCGAGGTGGCTCTGTCCCAGTGTGGGGATGTAATGCCAATAAGAAGAAGAAGTAGGCGACAATAAGGAGAAGAACTTGATGTATGTAATAGAAGGTCAAAAAGATTAAGAACATCTCTATTGTTCTATCAAGAAGACAGATTTGGTAGCCACCAGCGTTCAGTGTGACATCAGTTCCATTCCGGCGATTCGCATTCCTGAACAGAACATGAGCCAAGAGAGTGCCTTGGTGTTCTGAGTTTTGACCTCTGAACACAGTTCAGTGTGCACTGGGTTCGTATGCAAGCGAAACGATACATAATAAACATACGAGCATGCTTGATTTCTATCCGTTAGATGCCCACGTGTTCCATAACTAGCCGAAAAATGTGTAGCATGCCGTCGCTTGAATTTGTTTTCCTAGGATACAAGTTGCTAAGTTAGGTCAGTGCTTCAGAATGTTTTGAACACGAACACGCGTTCTCGTGTTCAGATGCATCTCTGCCGGCGAATTCCAGGTGCGAATTTCGATGCATTTGCTCCAAATTTATTGTTCGACATTGACCGTCGAGCTCTTTGGAGAGAAAGTTAAGCAAAATGTCTTTGCAATATTCGCAACTACATTTGAGGGACCCACTGTCAGAAAACAAAGACAAAGTTCTTGATACAATTCGGCGTTCCGGCAATCCAGAATTGCAGTTTGATCAATTTGTTAACCCATTGAGCATACAGTGCCTTTTTATTTCCATTTATATCTTAGTTCATTCATGCTTATTGATACTTTTGTACAGTTGTAGATCCCCACGAAATAGCAATTAAAGACGCCTCTTCACATCTCGATATTGAAGGGACTATCGATATAGGGAGAGATCGAGGAATGGAAGAAAAATTGAAATGGGTACAAGATCAAAAAAAGCTTGTTGCTATGAAGAAAGACAACACAACAAACGACATTTCTTATTGTTGATGTGTTTGTTATTGTCCAGATATGGTCTAGTAGTCTAAAAATCTGAACATATCGACATAAGGAGAGTGAATTCAGAACAAAATATGCTCACAACACCTGTTTTCGTCATCTTTGCTTCCAAAATGGTGGCAAAAAGCGATTTTCCAACTCCTTTCATCGATCTCGATTGATAGACACCCATATTATCTCGAGATATCCAAATTATCTTTGAAACCATCATTCTTCCAAAAATAATCTAAGTGATTTCCCTTGAAAAAGACTTATTTTTTTGAAAACCGCGTAAGAACCGTAGAAAACGACTTTTTTAAAAATCGATCAAAAATTATTTTTTCACGTGTTTTCCTACCTTTATTGAAAACCGCTTAAATTTTGTTTTGGGTTATCCGCTTAAAACAAACCGCGTAAATCCCGACCCGCGTAAAAGGCTACAGTGATGTCCATTAAGCCTAACTACAGTCTATGGACATAACTAAAGAACAGACTAAGCTATAAAGAATGTAGAATTATGCTCTCATGCCAATCGGCATCATGCTGATAAATATCTACCTAAATCAGCGGTTCTCAACCTGGGGTACATGTACCCCTATGGGTACCTTCGCTGGCTCTAGGGGGTACCTCGGACAAAAATGCGTAATGGCGGACGTATTACAATTCCAATTCGAAACTTTGTAGACTACACAATTTACAAGTTTTGTAAATTGTGTATTTATTATTTCAAAATTTTGTCTTGTTCATATTATGCATGGTGGTTAGTAAATCAAAGCCAATTGAATCCTGCCCTTCTCAATCAGCACAGTGCATGAAGGGCTGCGGAACAAAAGATAAAACGGACAAAACGTCGAATGCGCAAATTTTAAAAATCTCCAATGCAATCTACATGATCTAAACGAAATGTTGAAAAATATTTTGAGTATATGCTTTTGAACTAAAATCTAGAATCTAAAGGTTCGGAAGCCTCCGTTAAAAGGTATATTTCTCATCCGAAAACATCCTAGACCGGACCGAAAATCGAACTTGCCATCTCGGGATTGGCAATCGTACGCCTTTGCACGCAACGCTAATTGGAGACTCTGGTTGGTTCGTTGCAAGAGGATTAAAAGTATCCTTCTATGCTTCTCAGAAGCCATCTTCCAAGCAGCTCGAAGGCCTTCTTTCAAGATGTTCAGAAGCCTTCTTTCAAGAGGCTTGGAAACCTTCTTTCCAGAGGCTTGGAAGCCGCCATTCAAGAGGCTTGGAAGCCGCCTTTCAAGATGCTTGGAAGCCGTTTTTCCAGAGGCTTGGCAGCCTCCTCTCAAGAGGCTTGGAAGCCTCCTTTCAAGAGGCTTGGAAGCCTTTTATCAAGAGGCTTGGAAACTTGGAAAAGGTTTGGAAATCACCTTCCAAAAGGGCCTGCAAGCCTCCTTTCAAGGGGCCCGTAAGCCTCGTTTTAAGAGACTTGGAAGCCTTCTTTCATAAATTTCAGAAGGCTCCTTTCAAGATGCTTGGAAGGTTATTTTCAAAAGGCTCGTAAAACTACTTCGGAAACCTCCTTTTAAGGGGGTCGGAAGCCTTCTTTCAAGAGACACGAAAAGCTCTTTTCAACAGGCTCGTAAGCCTCCTTTCAAAAGATTCGAAACCCTACTTTCAAGTGGTTCTGAAACCTGATTTCAAGATGCTGGGAAGTCTCCCTCCAAGAAGCCCGAAATTCTTCCTTCAAGATGATTGGAAGCATACTTTCAAGAGACTCAGAAGCATCCTTTTAAAATGCAAAAGAAGCCTCCTTTTAGATGACTCGAAAGTCGCCATGCAATAGGCTTGAAATCCTCTCTACAAGATGCTCAGAAGCCTCTTATCAAGAGGCGCGGAAGCCTACTTTCAAGAGATTCAGAAGCTCCTTTCAAGAGGCTTGCAAGCCTCCTTCCAAAGGGCTCGGAATTATTCTTTCAAGAGGCTTGGAAGCCTACTTTCAAGAGAGGGTACCTAAATTAATGCAGAACTTCGAAGGGGTACCTCTTTAGAAAAAGGTTGAGAACCGCTGACCTAGATCAAAAGGCCTTACCCTAATAGTATCTTTTACTTTGGACACTCATTATAAACCAATGAACATTTTCATCAAGGTTTTTTCATTATTTTTTCGTACTTTCGACCTTGTATCCCAGCATTTCTTGTAATTTCTATTTTTTTGTCCCTTCCGTGCTTTCGGCCTTTTATCCTATCGACCTTTTGGCACAGGTTCGATATCTTCTTTTACTAGGGCTGCCCAACGTACGGCCCTCAGCTCCATATTTTGTGGCCCGCGTCGTGCAAGACAAATAAACTCAGATTCGGCCAGCCAGCTTTTCTATCTGGCTCAAGAATCTCAATTTTATTATTCATTAGCTGACCCGTCGAACTTCGTCTCGCCAAAAGTTAATTGAGATGATGAAGTATTCAGAAGGGGCAAATGTAGACGCAGAGCATACGTCAAAACTTATGTTTATTCCACATGCCGAATTCAGTTTTATTTGCTTGATTAATTCTCGAGTAATTCAGATTTTTTTTTTGCAATATTTGTATGGAAGCCCCCCCACTAGAGTGATAAGGGGGCTCGAACTTTCATAGAAACATTTTTTGTAAACAAAAACTTCCGCATGCCACATTTGATTCAATTTGCTTGGTAATAATTTTTAATTAGTTCTCGAGTTATATGGAAATTTGTGTTCATTTGTTTGGGAGCCCCCCTTATGCATTAAAAAAAATCAAAATTTTCAACGTCTGTTGTATGTGTTTTTTTTCATCAAATGCTGTGTCTGATTGCCTAAAGTTGTCACTGGTTTTGTTTTCTGCATCTGATAGTAAAAAAGAATTGAAGTGTCAAATATTTTATTTTTTTGTGAGAATTTCCCCGCGTGCTGCGTCTGGTTGACTAGTCACCGGACAGACAAACAGGGCTATTATATTTATGATGATTATTTTATTAAATACGTAAGTTTTAAATCAAAGCTCAAAACGAAAAATAATATCTCACATAATTTAAAATGATTTTATTGAGCAACCGCAAGACACAAATGTGTTGATGTGGAACATCGCGTTTTCAGTAAAGATTAGCCAGAGTAGTTCAAGTTTACGTTCAGTGTCTTGTACTTGAAGCCTCCCAAGAGACGAGACACTGAAGACGACCTCACAGTTGAGGTTGAAATACGTATCTGCAAAGATAACAAAACGTAGTGGAATTAAATGAAGAATACTAAACTCGTCTTAGACGGTTGAAGGACGGTTTGTTTAATTTGCTCGGAAAGCATCCAAGCATTCTATGAAATATGATATTTGAAAAATCACAGATAGGAAACAAAAGTTGATAGAGCTTCTTAGGTAGGGCGCTCAATTATCAAAATAATTTAAAATTAATAATTTACATTTTTTGATTCAAATTATTTATAGAAGAAGGATTATAGAAACAACAAACTCTCTTCACTCAAGCAAAAACAAAGTCAAAAAATGTAATACGGGCCAGTTTTGCTGTTGGTAAGATTTTGGCAAAACGGATGAATCCTTTCCTTGTTGAGTAAAGAGTAAAAGCCCTCGCAGAAGATTTGAAAACTACATTACGTGAAAAAGCCGCAAACTCTCTCTCGCGAACGATGAAAATACTGACATGAAGAAAGTGGCAAATACCGTCACCTTCATAAGAAGAATGGATGGTTATCTTCGAATGACAGATAAATTGGCAGCTTTGATCCCAATGCAAAGAACAATTAACGGGAAAAACCTAAGAGCTGATCTTATATGACCTGTGTAATGGAACTTTTTTCTCCTTGGAAAACTTAAGTGATCTTATGATTGCTGGAACACCAGCAATGACAGGAAATAACAATGGAGTTGTGAAAATTCTAAGCAAGAAAAAGCAATCACACATGTATTCCCCTGCCATTGCACATTCACCAAAAGAATTGATATGCGAAAACGATCAATATTTCTCAAGTATTGACGCTTGTTATTAATACAATCAACTTGATCAACGTTAGGAAACTCAACCACCACCAATTATAAATGATGTTGACGGAAATGAAAGCCGAATACGGAGAATTCTTGTATAATTGCGAAGTTTATTGATTCAGCCTTGGCACCATGACTCATTTTGAAAAGAAAATGGCACTATTTTTAAAAGATAAACGAAAACCACTGCTCGAGCTGAATGATCATGAATAGATGAATGACTTGGCTTTTCTAGCAGATATCGCCAAACATCCCAATGACTTGAACATAAAGCACTTTGGGTTGCTGAAATCTGGTACATTTCTCTCATCCTGTTGAAAACAGTTCATGCAAATCTGTTCAATATGCTGGTAAAGTAACGAAATTCCCATTTTATCAACACCGTTTACCGATGTGAATGATTTACCTGAAATGTTTCAAATGGACCCCTAATGCAACGACGAAAACAAAATAAACAAAAAAGATTGATCGAATTGAACGCAATAATATCGCGTTTAGTTTTTTCTAGAAAATGAAAAAAAACACTCATAATTTTGAAAATATTCAAAAAGTTAGGTACTTATGTTCCAGCAAGGGTGAATCTTAACATTGGCTCATGGCTTGAAATGGTTGGGCAGGCCTGTTTAACAGCATGAATTTTCCCAAACTATGCTAAGAGACATACGAGAAACGCGACGTGAGACTTTTGTACTTGACAGACACGTCGAGTACTGTCCAAAGTACAAAAATGTAATCGTCTCTCTTTGTAACCAGTTGAACCACGTGCTATAGAAGTCCTTTTTTCGTTTGTAAGAACCATAAGACTTAGTGTTGTATTCAGTCTCACGTCGCGTTTTTGTATGTGAGATAGCTCTTACGTTACCACAATCTCCAAAAAATGAGTATGCTAAGAGAATATGATTCCTCCTTGTTAACCATTATGCTAAAATAAAGAAATTATTATATCACTCTTAGTTTTTCGTGATTTAAGAGAAAAACCCACATGCTTTTGTTCCTTAATCCGAGCAAATGTGAAATATAGAGAAAAAAAACGATCGTATATTTTCCAATCATGCAACGGATCATCAAACTTCAGTGAGAAATTATTCTTCTAAAAAAATGTTGTCGGCTATATTAAAATTTCGGGCGTATGGTCCATTCGGGCAAATGGTCTTTTCGGACATGTGTTACATTCGAGCGTTTGTCATTCGGGTGAATGACCTGTTCGGCCTAGTGGCGTTCGGCCAAACGACCCTTCCTTGTTCTGGAGAATTGGCTCTAATGGACAAATGGAATAAAACGTCATCGAAATATACATAAAAGTTGGCATATTCAATTCCCAATTACTTGAAAGATGTTGTTAATTACTAAGAACTGCATTCGGATTACTAAAAACTAGTTTAAGAAACATTCTCTGGAGAAATAAGCTGATCCGCGAATAGTTTTTCCAAAGGGTTTTGATACATTTTATGTTGATTGCTGTTTTCTGTAAACATAAACAAATAACTTCATAGTTTTTGTGCTTCAATAATACGAATACTTTGTTGACTTTGAACTGATGAAGAAAAATAAAAAAATATAAAAATATTAAAATAATAAACATAAAAATATAAAAAAAATATAAAATATAAATATAAAAATAATAAAAATATTAAGTAAAAAAATTACATCTTGTGGGCAGGGTTTCCACTTTCCGTTTCGATGAGACCAAAGCAAGCATTTTTCTAGCCAAGGTAGAATCTGTTTTCGCTGTTTATGGTGAGAAGCATTTTTGATCCATCAATGTTCCTCTGGAGCTAGCTTTGGACGAATAATCAAAAATCTCAAAAATCAAATTGTATGGTCGCGGCCGGATTCAAACCTAGAATATAAAAGATAATAGGCGAGGGATGCACCCACTCTAGCCACATCACCACGCTTTCTTCATACGCTCGTTTGTTCCGCAAAAGCTACTCTCTTGGTGACACGAAAATGCCAGAATATGAAAGAAAATCAGCAAACTAACTAGTGATTGAAAAATGGTTAGGGGAACAATACCGGTTTTGGCCATGTTCTTAATTTGGCCAATTTTTCGAATAACTCCGAAAATAAAGCAATTCGCGAGGGTTTCATTAGTTCAAACAAAAGATATATCCCTCACGGTTCAACGCTGCTTTCAACTGATCGATTATTTTGAAAAAATATGTATTTTCCAGGGTTGGCCAAATTAGGCACTAAGTTGGCCAAAACCGGTGCACTAACCCTATCCCTCTCTAGACTGTTTTCCTTTCCCGAAAAGCGATTTCTCACCGAATATTTTCGTGAGGGAGCATCCTGTGCTTCTGAGTTTGAGTGAGCATTACGAACCCTGCTCGTGAACCTCTTAATCACGAAATCTTTTTCCCGCCATTGTATCTATCTGCTTTTTTGTATTTGTATAAACGATCGAACGGTAGAATAATCGGCGTTTATTTTTAAAGAACATCTCATGGAATATAGTAATTTTTCAAAGAGGAAGTTTGAATAACAAGAGGGTTTGCTGTGTTTTCAAGAACGGCTCATGACATAATGTTTGGAACCTTTTAAAATTCCATTCTAAAATATTGGAACAAACCTGTTACTTCAAGGATTTCCTCTAATGCTTTTCGAAGCAACGAGTTGTTCTTCGTTATTATCAAACTGTGACTAGTGGTGCTGTGTGCTTTTGGGAGAGAGCGATGCTTCCATGTGCAGAGACAAGATACCGAAGCGAGGAAACTTCTGTCACGTCATGGTCACATCATCTCTAACCCGATACCTGCCTTGCCCGAGGCATTTCAGGTTCTTAGTGTCTCCAATAATCGGCAATCGGCAGGTAATCAACCATCAATTTAGTGGTTCCGAAGTTCTACAGGTTTACCCTCTAAAATTATTTAAAAAAGAACTGAAAATTGATGCTTTATTATTTCGTTTAAAAAATGTTATAAAAAATGTTCATATGCCCTTGTGCAATATAATAACATATATCCAAGAGATCGAGATGAATATGTCAACCAATAAATCGTCCCTCCAGAATAAATTGCATTGGCCGACATCCATGTGTGTACTCCAATTTACAGCAACTCTCTAATGACGTTTGCAAATAAAATATTCAACAATTCGCGTTAAAATCACCCACAACTAACACGCACTTCCTAAAATAATCAAACGTAGCTCCGCATAAGTTCAACGGCTCGTAAACTATGACGAGATAGTCTGCAAAAACACAGAAGTTTGACTTTGACCCTCAAAATTTGGAAATCGGTAAACATCTGCCAGCTCGTCATCGCAGTCGGTCGTGCTGTCTGCCAGAAATAATTTAAAACTTTTAAGATTATTCGGTCATCGGTCAGCGACTTTCTCGTATATCTGAGACTTATTGCTGTTTTCAAGTTTGGTCGCACCTTCGTTGGTTTGGCGGTTCGATCGAACTAGCCACCAACGGCTAATCACTTTTTATTTCGACGCCCCACGGGCGGACCCGCTCAGTTCAGTCACAGATTTGAAAGAAGTTAGTTCGAGCGACTAAACGCAGCAGAGTGCTAGTTTTTCGTGCACCGGTTGATAAGACCAGTCGTGAACTTTGAACGATCGGCCAAAACCTCGAGATCGAGTGTCACACCGTCACTATATGGTGCAGCTTTTCCATATGTGTTTCCGTGTGTGAAGTCTGGCCGATTGAGCGAGAGCGGGAGCGGTTCTCGCGCGCAACCCCCAAGAGCAACGCATTGCCGCCAATCAGTCAGTGATTTTATTTTTTTCCGTTCTCGAGGCTGCTGTCTGCGGTCTGCTTACACTCGATTCAACCCCTTCTGCGTCCGGCGTAAGTGAGGTGTGAGCGTGAAGCGTGAGCAAAACTACCCCCTCGAGCTGCAGCAGCATCGATTGACCGACCGGGTCGGGCGCGCGGTTTTTCGGCGAGAGAAACCTCGAAGAGAGCCGGAGAGGTGCACCTGAACTAAGGGAGCTTTTATAAAGTGCCATGTTGTTTTTATTCGTACGTTAATTTATTGAGCTTCTTCCAGCGGGTCGTGTCGCGAATCTTGCGAAAAGCCCCCGCGAAAAATTCTTCCGTTCGCACAGCGTTTCACCGCGTTTCCCAAGAACTGAAAGAGAATTGCTGAAAAAAGTTCTGAGCGAGCTGCAGCACATCTTCGGATGTTTCGTTTGAATCCTGTTTGGTTGTAATTTGGATGAAGATCGACGAAACCTGATTTGTGGCGCGGATATTCAGAATACAGTGAGTGTTGGTGTTGGTGCTTTGAAAATACGGTCGGAACTCAGCTCCTGCAGCCAGTAGTGATCGGCAGGTCGACCAGACAGGAACCACTTTGGCAATAGAACACAGTTTGCACATCTTCCCTCATCGCACATCCAGGGTGGCGATCAGCTGATTTCTAGCGCAGTGCGGGTGTTTGTGCCTTTTTTTGCTTCACATTTTCGATACGAACCAGACACACGTGAATTCCGGGTGAATGTCAAAATAGTTGTTTTTGTTTCTCCACGGAAGTGCCAAAAGGATAAACTCGCAGCTGCGCAATAGCAGTCCAGCGCTCCTGCCAACGCCAGTGAAACGAAATCGTGAGCAAAAGTGTATCGGACCGTGAATGTGGAGGATTCTATCATTCGGTGAAATACGGACTTCTGCTGCATGTGCGGTTTATATTTCAGTGAATTGATTAGCGGGGCGATTTCGGAATTTCATCAAGAAGCAACAGACTGAATCGTGTGCAGTATTCTCCAGCAGGGTGGATCAGCTGAAAGACCGTTCGCATGTTATTAATGTGGTGAGTAGCTGTTGTGCCTTGTGATGTGCTTATAGTATTGGACGAAAAAAGATGAACTCGGATTTACATACTATCTTTGGCAACTATTGGAAAAGGAAGAAATTTACCAATTCAAATGTGTTTGCATTGTTGAAACTGTTTGGAATAAAAAAGTACCAAGTTATTCAAGAAAAATGCGGACAATCAAGTTCGTTTAATATGATTTCATATTATTTCTGTATTATTTTGTATTATACTGTAAATGCCGGTGGTGAAGTGATAGACTCCGAACAGGAAATCAAGTAGCATTAAAGAATTAAGTGAATTATTTCAATGAAGCTGACGCAAAGGAAATGTCAATGTACAAATGATTGGGACAGATGTAAACGCGAATGCAATAACAGAAAGCAACTCTATGAATATCGTGTAGGCAAATATGCACTACGGGAGAGACTATTGGCAAATCAATTTATAGTTGCCTATTGATAGAGATAATAGTTTTGAAGCCTCAATCGGAATTAGGTAATAAAGTTTATTACTATTCAAAAGCGTGGGTACCAGAGGCACCACCTGACTTAGATCGATGAGAATCTATTTACATGTACCCTGCATTGAATCTCAACACCGTAACAGGGTGTATTCGTGCCTATAGATTATACTTGAAAGCATCGCAGGCATGCTGTAAAGTTATAAAACAATTTGTGGAAAATTTATTTCGAGTAATTTTTGCGTTTGGTATCTTTGTATATCTTCAAGCAAATTCCAGCATGCGTACATTTTAGACATACCTAAATGTGGTTGAACTGCGTCATCTGGATAAGTGCCCAATCTGATTCTGTCTGTCGTTTTGGATGAAAAGTGATGCGAATCGGTACCAGCCAAGGAACAATCTATGTTAGAGTGGAGCTGGAAGATCTTACATAGAGAAGAGATTAGGCACGAAACATCATCACAAATTGGATGAAAACCGGGAGACTACGGTGTATCGAGCATGTTCTCAGAATGCTAAACACCAAATGCTTTTCAATAACTCTTTTGAAATCTGGCGGAAAACGATTTAAATTTTGTTTTTTTATTTCTGCAAATGAGCTAACTCTTGAAGCGAAGAACTGAAAGCGAAAGAAGAAAATGGGAGGTATCAAGTTATCGAACTGCAGTTGCGATCACGATGCAACACAGGAAGATGCACATTCGTAATTTACAAGAATCCGAGGGGTCATTCAACCGTTTGCATAAAGGACGGAGCAATATATGCTAATCGAAGTATTGGATGAATAAAACCACGCAATACACACAAATACAGACATCATCTCAATTCAAATTTTAGTCGTTCTTTTTATTTTTTTGTAAATAATATCGCAAACAAAAATGATTCTCATGAAATAACTTTCTTTTGGACTGGGGGTCTTGTTTCCCGAACTATAAAAAATCCCAGGATTCCGGATTAAAATTTTCGTTATCTCAGGATCCTGGAAAAATGAAAATGCTTGCAAATTTCAATTTCATGTATTAAAAGAATGGGAATGAGAAAATATATTTCAGTTACTAGTTACTTACGAATCGTAACTTGTCTACTCTTTTGCTACACGATTTAAGAAATCCGACAATGACGACGTCTTCTCAGTGCAGTTATTTTGTATTTAAAAATCAATTAAGAAAATCAAAATGATATGAGTAAATATTACCGAAATGACTTTATGATTTGCTTCGCCAGTATCATCGATGACGTTGAAATAATTGCCATCATGATCATCTGAAAATTCCGATTACTTGGGGCATTTCGATAAAGAACGTCCTGAATAGCGAGGTGCTGCAGCCCATGATTGTAGTAGCAGACAATTCAGGAATTGGCAGAGCGCAAACAATTCGCACTATGGATCTCCGAGCCTTTCATCAAAAGCTCGGTTTTGGAGTAATTCTATAGTCTTTACGTATACTTAGTGCCTATACGAAAAAGGCAAAAATTATTTGATAATTCATGATATTTTATATAGTATTATATACCGATAGACTGTGTGTGTGTGCTTTTTTTTTTGCAAGGTTTAACACTATCGAAGGCGAACAGGGCTGGGTTCCTACCCGACCTGCTAAACCGTGCACTGATCCCCCTGGAACCACGGGTTGCTGAGACTACTTCGGGAGGGTGGGGGGTAGGCTGTGCTCATGCACTTCTTCTAAAATTCCGGCCCCTAGCTTAGGCTAGTTCGCCGACTGGCTTGCTGAGATCGACTTCTACGTTGTCTCGGCGGTCGTGCCACAAACTTCCTCACTCGAAACCTCCTGACTTCCCCCGGCGTCGAGGGTGGTCCACCAGTTCCGGTGAAGGAAACTTCCGCACTGATGGTGCCCTAACCACCGGCGGCTATCGTAGGGGACGCTTTCGCGGTACTACCAATACATTTTACTTCGGAGAAGTCGGCCTGTTGTGCGGTTCAACAGCACTCCTTTGTACTGTCGCAGGTGTACACAACCTTCACTTTGAAGTGACTGGTATCTCGGCGACTTCAGCAGCTCATTCTTCACAATCTACTCGGTCTCGTCCCAACGGCGAATCTAACCTACTCCGACAGAACCCCGGCGAAAGAGGAACTTCCGATACCGACGCCAACCAGCCGAGTACCAAGGTCAGTCCAGCGATTCCGGGGGAGCAGGACGTCCGGTTCACAAGTGCCCTGACGACCCGTAACTGGTTGTAATTCATCACGAACTACTCGGTCAAGTCCTCGGCGGTGGATCTAGCCTACGCCGACGGAGAGTTCCCCGACGAAGGAAGTTCTTCCGATACCGATGCTCTTTGGTCGTTACGCCATTTCTTCTGCAACTTAGATGAAATCTGTGTAGATACCCTGCCGACTGCATTCCACGTGCTTTCCTCTCGGCACATTTTTTCTATCACGTTATTTTGGTTTAAACCGTGTTTTTCCCTTTGAACTGCCTCAAACCTGGGGCATTCAAGTATTATGTGCTCCACCGTCTCCTCGACGTTCTCACACTTCGGGCAAAATGGCGAAGCAGCATGCCCAAACCGATGTAAATACTTCCTGAAGCAGCCGTGGCCTGACAGGAACTGTGTCAGGTGAAAGTTTACTTCGTCATGCTTCCTGTTCATCACCGTTGACAGGTTTGGAATGAGTAGGCGGGTCCAGCATCCATTGTCTGTACTGTCATATTCATGCTGCCACCTCTCCATTGAACGGATTCTCTTCATCTTTCTCACGTTTCTCATTTCTTTTCGCTGATAGCATTCAATATCTTCCGCCAGGCTGATGCAGCTAGGGACCATTCCGGCGATAACGCATACTGCCTCCGACGATATCGTTCTGTAGGCGCTCGCGACTCGTATGACCATCAGCCGGAATGCACTTTGTAGCCGGTTCCGCTTAGTTTCCAGCGCATTACCCCAAGCAGGGACTCCATACCGCAGTATCGATGACGAGACACTAGCTAGTAAACGTCTGCTGCTACTTCTTGGACCGCCAACGTTTGGCATGATCTTTGCTATTGCGCTTGCTACTATGTTGAAATTTGGCCGGTCATCAATAATCACTCCCAGATGATGAGGAATCCCTTCGATGCAATCGCATGATCACCAACGACGATCTCCATCCGCTGAATCGCCTTACAGTTGCTGACTAATAGCACCTCCTTCTTATAGTGAGCTATTTGCAGCCTCACTCCGTTCATCCAGTGCCTCGCCCATCACCGTTAGTGAAACGTCATCCGCAAAACCCACGATTTTAACTTTTCTAGGCAAAAGCAGACTCAGGACTACATCGTACATCCCGGTGCAAAGAGTTGTACCGAGAATGGAGCCTCGAGGAACGTCCGCTGTAACCCGCATCGACTTACGCCCTTCGTTAGTGTCGTACGCCAACACTCTGCTCTGAAAGTAGCTCTTTAGGATATGGCACAGATAACCAGGGATCCACATTCTATGCAGCGCTGATGCGATGGCTTCGAAGCTGGCACTATTGAACGTATTTTTTACGTCTATTGTTATCACTGCGCAATATCGACCTCCTCTTCGCTTCTGTTTGGACGCCTTCTCAGCGCTCTCGAGCACTGTCCGAATTGCATTCACCGTCGATACTCCTTTGCGGAACCCAAACTGCATCTTCGACAGTCCGCGCTCGCCCTCCATCTATTTCGCAAGCCAATTCAGGTTAATCCTCCCCAGGAGCTTCCCGAGTCTGTCCAACAGACATATAGGTCTGTACGAAGCCGGATTACCCGGAGGCTTTCCTGGCTTCTGCAGCAACACCAGCTTCTGAATCTTCCACTGTTCTGAACATATCTGGACATGCCACGAGCACAGCTTTCACGGCCACGTCCGGTATTCCATCCGGACCGGGGGCTTTCTTTGCCTACAGGCGCTTCGCCGCTTTTGCAAGCTCCTAATTGGACACTTGTTGATGCTCAGCGTTTGTTTCTTCTTCTTCGCCGTACGGTATTGGTAGCCACGTGGTCGGGTCGTGTTTCAAAAAAAAAACCTCCACGATCTCCTTCAACTTGATCGGACACTTTTTGGATGGCGTCGACGGACCCTTCATCTTCGCCATCACGACTCTATAAGCGTCCCCCATGAGTTGGCGTCTGCTTCTCGACACAACTCCTTGTAACAGTCTGACTTGCTAACGTTGATGGCCTTTTTTAAAGCGGTCCTAGCATCCCGGAACGCACCCTTGCGCTCCTCTCTCTCTCTGGTTCCGTCCTCGCTCTCTGTGCCCGCCTCCTGGCTCTGAAACAAGTAGCACGAAGCGTATTGAGTCCATCGTTCCACCAGTAAGCTGGACGCCGATTGCTCCTCGGTTCCAGTTTACGCGGCATTGCTGCATCACAAGCCGTTACCATTCTCCTTGTTAGCTCGACTGCATTTACGATCTCGGTACTACTGTCCGATCGAAGTGCCTCGACAAAGATGGTCATCCTTCTCCGCGTTTCACCATTATTTCGTTGGCAGTCCATGTTTGTCGTCAGTGAAGGGCTACAGAACGTGATGTCAATTATAGACTCCCGCCCGTCTCTCCGAAATGTGCTCACGGAGCCTTCATTCCACAATCGTACATCTAGCTTCGCTAGAGCTTCCTGCAGGACATATCCTCTTGTGTTGGTCACTCTACTGCCCCACTCCACAGTCCAGGCATCAAAGTCACCTGCTATGACTACTGGCCTTCGTCCAATCAGCTTGTCGGTTAACTGATCCAATATCTGGCTGAACTGCTCTACGGTCCACCTTGGAGGTGCATAGCAGCTGATTTTGGCAATCACGAAGCCTTCGCATAAACTCTCCGCCACTACTTGAATAGGGAATTTGCCCATAACCTGTATCGCAGCCAAACCCGTCCTATCTGTCACCCAGTTGCCGTTATCAGGAGGAACTCGATACGGCTCTGCAATTATCGCGACATCGCACATCGTTTCCGTTGCTGACTGCCACAACAGTTGCTTTGCGGTTTCGAAGTGATTCAGATTAATCCGGATTATCTCCACTACTGTTGACCTGCGATTGCCCTCTTGTAGGCAGGGCATTTGTAGTCACCCGTCTGACGGTCATTTCCATCCTCTGGAGTGCAAAGCATGCACTTGGGTCTGCGTGCAGTCTTTCGCAAAATGACCTGTTTCCCCGCATTTCCAACACATGTTGGTTCTGTCCGGACCTTTACAAGCCCCTGCACGGTGTCCGGAGCCCAAACATTTGAAGCATCTCTCCGCTTGTTTATTCACTGGCGGGGCGGCTTTCAATGAGCATTTAGACCATCCAACAGTCAGTTTGCCTACCGCCAGAGCTTTGTTAGCAGCGATTACTGGCAGACGAATTATCGCCGTTTTTTTAACCAAATTTCAATGAAGGTGTGATTGAAAAAGAGCACTATGCATCGCGCACGCTTTGTTCGTTGCATAACGAAACGTGTATAGAAATTTGGTTATCATGAGCAAGATTTTTTTATGTATATAAAAAAAAATCTTGATCATGAGGGCCTCTCGTTCGCGACGTCATTGGTTCGAAGCTGGTCTGAGCTTATTTATATTTTTAGTTTCTGGTATCCTTAAGGCAATTCTCGCTATTTCTGAATTCTATCTTTCCGGAAGCTTACAGTATTTATGAAAGACTAAGATACAGATTCTGATTTTGGTAAAGATTAATTTGCTACTTCGTAGGGGTATTTGATTGAATTTAAAATTGATTTACAATCTATGCTGTAATTCTACTTTTTCATTTTTGCATTTTCTGGAGCGATTTTGAAGATTTTTACCTGTTTCAACTATTAAGAATGCCTGTATATTGAATTTAATGTATCTGAGGGCAAGATAACCAAATTGTTTGAGACCTGTATGAGACTGTCGGTAAGATCTATGACCCATTCTCACCCCGATGAAGGTACTACCATCACCAAGCACCAACTATTTTGACGTAATCGATAAAGTGATAATTTAGTATCAGTAGCTCAAACTGGTTATTTACGGGAGAAACGATAAATCCATTTGAACAATCTCTTGACTTGAGAATTATTTTGAAACAATGAATAATTTGATTCGGAAATATATCCAGCAACTCAATGCAGCACTCTTCCTCTAGATATTCCATTAAGAATTATCTTTTCAATTTTTTTTTCCAGCATTCTTATGGAACTTGCTCCATATGTTGCTTATAATCTTCCTTCGGGAAACTCCTTGAGGAGCTACTTCGGAAGTTTCTCCAAAAAAACCTTTGAAAATTCTTCCTCGAATTCGGAAGTTGTTCCTCAAATTTATTTGAAACTTCTCTCGAAATTCCTTTCAAAAATCCTTCGCAAATTCCCCCAGATTTAGCTTCACACCTTTATTGAAATTTGAATTTCTCCAAGACCAAATCGTAAGACAAATAGTTGAAGCTGGTAGTAGGAGCGGTTCCGTCTCCGATAGCAAGGAAAAGGTAGCAAAATGGCTCGACTCGGCTGTGGAATTTCCCAATCGCATCCCCAAGGACTGGCGTGCACACAATTCAATCCATTCGACTCTACCATTACAAGCACTCATTCCCGGAGAGCGATTTTCTTCCCCACCTGCACGCGCTGCTTCACTTCCAGCAGCGATGCGACTTAAGAGTGATCTAGAACCTACATCGGTTCAAAATGTGATTCGTTCCCATATAGAATTCCCTGCCCAATCGCTGGAGCGCAGCGTGCGCTTCCCAGAACAGGAAGGAAGGAACGACTCACAGCCAACTTTACAACAAATTTCGCAGTCTCAAGAAGCGTTACTAGCCCAGCAGCCGGCTAATGGAAGGCTCGGCGCTTGTCCTAAGACAGGGCATCCGGATATACCGTTTAATCCTGCGGGCGGACTAGTGAGGCATTCCACGGGGGCATGTCAGTCGATCCTGAGCGACCATTTCGAAAATATTTGAAACTCTGCACAGTTTTTCAATTTCATCTAAATCGTCATTTTTCGATATCAAATCTTCATATTGAGTCACGACTAACTTTTCAAAAGGGTGTATGTGAAAATGGTTCAAAAATATTTAAAAAGCTGCACAGCAAAAACGGAATGTTCGATTGTTATGATTTTTTCAGCAAAGTTAGACAACTAAATGGTGATTCTTAAGAAAATGTGCACAGTAAAAAAATTGTTTTGCCTTCAAAATTATCATTTTGTCACAAAACTCAAATATCTCAAAACCCTATCTTTTTTCGAACGTAATTTTTTAGGAAAACGGTCCATTATATTAGCTATCTACCATACAAATTTGGTGATGGTAAACTAATAAACAAAAAGTTATGACATTTCAAACATTTCACAATTTTCACATTTAGTAAAAAAAAAATTTTTTCTGTGTAAGTTATTTCGAGAATTGCAGTTTGATGCAGATTTTATTGTTAAGGGACGTGATTTAAACAAGTTGTTTTCATGATATTTTGATTTAATCATTCATAGCATCTATAAGAAACTTAGACACGATCCAGTGTTGTGATCAAAAGTATTGATAGTGTCATAATTTTCATTGCACGTGACTGGCGAAAAATTCTTTTAATAGTGTTGAAACCTGTTGATAATAACGTTGATAGAAACATATCAGAAATGTTATTTTTAAGACAAAAGCTGCAAAATCAAAGATTTATATACACGTGTACGTCTATAGTTTACCTGCAAAAAATATACCTCTTAGAGAATAGACTTTATGATCGGGAGGAAACGGGTATCTTCAACAACAACAAATGCATGATAGGTACATACCATGACAATGCTCACGAAAAAGCAAAAAAAATACTACTACTAAGGTTGTTAAAGATCTTATAGTAATTTTTTTCTTCAAGTCAAGCAAAATGACACCAAACTAGTCAGTAAAAACTTAAAAGTGATTTTGTTTATTGAAATATTACGAACAACATGAGTAGCCGCTTTCTCAACTGTTGTAGGCCGTTTGATGGAAAAAAGTGTTCAAAAGAGTTACGAAATCTCACAGAAAGCACCATAGATAAACTGAAAGCGACTGGTTATGCTCCAATGTCCACATTGAATACAAATTTACGCATTTGCACGTCCTGCCGTCTAAACGTTGACAAAAGAGCAATCTGTATATCATCGGTTGAGCAGAGCGCAGGAAGTTCGAAAACGACAGCAACTGAGGAATTGCCAGATGTATCGACAACAACTGAGGAATTACCAGAAGTATTAAGTGCTGAGAGCCTTGCCACCGTACCATCAGCGAAATCTGTTTCAACAAATCAATCGGAAGATGAGTGTATCCAAAAGGTCAACATCGAACGCTTTAACGAGGGCATAGCTGGGATAAAAGTGACTCCGATTAAATGGAGTAAGATGGACTACGTTTATTACCCGGAGAAAAATACCGTGAAATAAACGAAGCTGTACGAAGAAACCTCTTCAAATTAGGACCTGATGATGTGGAAAATACAGACTACGATGAGGTAATTATAAATATGAAGGAAAGGTTCTCGAATGCAGCCACGACAAGGAAAGACAAATTATTGATTTTGTCGATGCTGCCAAGTTCGTGGTCTATTCAGGATGCCATTGATGAGTTCAAAACCAATAGAAATACAGTAAAAGAGGCAAAACAATTGAAGAATAACTGTCTTTCAACCAAAAATACTAGGTCTAGTACTGCATTAACAGATGAGACAAAAGAAATAGTAGTTCAATATTTTGAAGATGATGAAGTAAGTCGAGCTATGCCTGGTCAAAAAGATTATGTATCAGTAAAAAAGATGGAAAGCGTCAAGCAATCCAAAAACGATTAATGATGACGACTTTGAAAGAAGCGTACACACGCTTCAAGGAAATTCACGATAATATTAAAATAGGTTTTTCCTCATTTGCAAGCCTTCGGCCAAGGCAATGTAAGCTTCTTTCCAATTCAGGAACACATAATGTGTGTGTGCACAACCCATGAGAATATTAATCTTATTTTACATAGTTTGAAAAGAATCAATTTAACAAAGGATATTAAAATGTTAACTGGTAGTCTTTTGTGTGAAAATACAACATCAAATTGCTATCTACGATCTTGTTCGGATTGTCCAGATTCTTCATCATTGGAAAATACTTTATTCGCTGAGTTTGAAGAAAAATATATTGATCAGTTATCATTTGAGCAATGGGTGACCACGGATAGGTGTGACATAGAAACTATTGTAAAACCTGTAGATGAGTTTGTGTCATATTTTTGCTTGAAATTAGAAAGTTTAATCCCTCACGATTTCATTAAAACAGAACAATCCAGCTTTTTAAAAATACGAAAAATACATTACAAAATGGTGAATTTTTAGTCATTTGTGATTTTTCTGAAAATTACAGCTTTGTATTGCAAGATGAAGTGCAGTCCCATCACTGGAACGTACAACAAGCTACAATTCATCCATTCGTTATTTATTTTAATGGAAGTACGCAAATTGAACACTTAAGTTTTATTATAATTTCCGAAGATTTAAGACACGATTCAGTATCCGTAAACTTGTTCATTGAAAAATGATTAACTTTTTACGCGTTGATAAGCATAAAGAAGTCAAAAAGATATATTTCATGTCTGATGGAGCAGCGTCGCAGTACACAAATCGTAAGAATTGTTCGAGCCTATGTCAATTTAAATCAATGTACGGAATTGATGCAGAATGGCATTTTTTGCTACGTCACATGGCAAAGGTCCTTGAGATGCTATTGGAGGAACAATAAAGCGCATGGCAACAAGAGCAAGTTTAGCCAAAGAACGTGAGCATCGAATTAAAACTGAGAAAGAATTTTTAGATTGGGCGAATCGTAGAAAAGAAAAAGATTTAACCAAATTATCATTTTGATTTACTACTTCTGAAAAGTACGAAATAACGGCTTCAGAGCTCAGCGAGCAATAGAATAACGCGAAAACGATCCAAGGAACCCAAAAATTTCACTGTTCCATTTGTCGGAAAATAAAATTAAAGCAAACTATACTCAAACTGCTGATAATAATTCAAAAGTGTTCGATATTTTAAAAATTTGAATAAAATAAATAAAAATAAGTATTAATAAACTGTTTTCATGATATCATAACCCATACCAAAATTCAAACCCAAAACTCTTAGAGTTTCTATAACAACATTGTGTAACTGCCACATTTAATTTAATACTTAGGATAATATTAATTCATTTTATTTATTTATACATATAATATTTATACATTTATATACATAATATCGATGAATACATAAATATGGAATATCATACAAACAACTTGTTTAACTCACGCAAGGCCCTTAACAATAAAATCAGCATCAAATCAGTGATTCTTGAAAAAAATACAGGGAAATTTTTTTTGTTTACTATATGTGAAAATTGTGAAATGTTTGAAATGTCATAACTTTTTGTTTATTAGTTTACCATCACCAAATTTTTATGGTAGATAGCTAATATAATGGACCGTTTTCCCTAAAAATTACGTTCGAAAAAAGATAGGGTTTTGAGATATTTGAGTTTTTGTGACAAAATGATATTTTTAAAGGCAAAAATTTTTTTTACTGTGCACATTTTCTTAAGAATCACCATTTAGTTGTCTAACTTTGCTGAAAAAATCATAACAATCGAACATTCCGTTTTTGCTGTGCAGCTTTTTAAATATTTTTGAACCATTTTCACATACACCCTTTTGAAAAGTTAGTCGTGACTCAATATGAAGATTTGATATCGAAAAATGACGATTTAGATGAAATTGAAAAACTGTGCAAAGTTTCAACTCAATAGAAAATCATGAATTAAAAATTTTCTTAAATTTTGATGCTGTTGCTTGGAATCGTTAGGCGATAATAAAATAAACAACATGAAAAATAATTGTTATCATCATAGACCCGCAAGTTGAAGTTGATAGCGAAGTTATCGTTAAAAGTTGAATAGCTGAATTTATTTTAAACCTATAATTGGAATTAGTAGCATAACTTGAAATCTTGTAGATGATCTGGAATCATATGCATTAATTGAATAACTTGAAAATCTATTCTAGCATTATTCGATATAACCTACGTATAGAGTCCTTATAAGAAACCCATATTGTATAACTTTTCGTTAGACAGTGAAGTAGGTATTTTTTTGCACAGCTATTATATTCAGGACTAATATCCACTCTAGGGTGGCTCAAAAAACACTTTTTCAAATTTTTTGATAGGCCGCCCTCTTATTCGGTTCTATTTGATGCCCTGATGCTCTGGACAAAATTTCAGCCAAATCGGTCAACGTTTGGGCGGTGCTAAACTCGTTGGAATTTTATATGGAAAAATGTATGCAGAAACATCCGAAAACAGTGATTTGCAGTTGGACAGCACAATTTACGATCAAGAACCATGATACTCATCCAGGTCTTGTAGAATTAAATACAGAATGTTATGCTGAAAACCGCGAGAAGATTAGAGTTAGTTAGGCAAAGATATTAGCATTTTACTGGAGTGTTGTAGGGGTGAATTTATTTCTTTTCACAGGTAAAAGAAACGAAATTTGCTCAAACCCTACTTCAGATAAATGCTAATAACTTCGTCGGAAAAATTCTAATCTTCGCGCGGTTTTCTGCATAACATTCTGTATTAAATTCTTCAAGATTTAAATGAGTATCATAAGGTCTTCATCGTAAGTTGTGCCGTCCAACTGCAATTCACTGTTTTTGTATGTTTCTGCATATATTTTTGTATATAAACTTCCAACGAGTTTAGCACCGCCCAAACGTTGACCGATTTGGCTGAAATTTTGTCCAGAGCATCAAGGCATCAAATAGAACCGAATAAGAAGGCGGCCCATCAAAAAAATTGAAAAAAATCTTCAAAATTTTCTCATACTAATTTGAGCCACCCTAATCCACTCTGAATAATAGATCTATGAGTACCTAGCTCAATCACGGAAGAATCGCTCTTTAACGGCAAATTGGTTCACCAAAAATTGTGAGTGCTTATTATATAACTATTGAACTTTATGTACCTAACAGAAACTGATTAAAATTGCAGTTTAAAGCTTACTATCATCCCAATACGGAGTTTGCTATTGAGACTTTGGATGAATAACCCCCACAACGAGTAAATCGGTTAAGGATAAGTGCTAAAAAAATGAGTGAGACTTTTTCTTGTAAGAAAATGTATTTTAGTTATAATGTCCAATTTGGGAATCTTGGGTTCATTCAGTAGCAGCTAAGTTGCGAAAAAGCCGACGGAGATCCTTCGTAGCTTAGTAGGTTAAAGCACCAGTCTAGCGTACTGAGGATCGTGGGTTCGAGTCCCATCGAAGGGAAAGTGGTTATCTACAATACATTTTCCAAATCAAAATCTTCCACCTAATGTACATATTCACATCTGAGTTTTCAGAACATTGTAAATTAATATCCAAGTTGGGTGGTTTTATACCCGGAACATGGGCAATTAGCTTTGATTGGGCCTAATAACTGTTTAGTGACAAACAGCATATTATGTGCTAATTGGTTTATTTGTTTCGCATATTGTGTTAGCACACAATCAACTTAAACAGTATTAACGCCCAGGCGGACTATTGATATATAAATAGGCCAAATTTAATTCTTCCACAATCTTGGATAGTGACCAACACTCAAGATAATTTCCACTTAACAGTTACATAAAAACATATGCGGATATTTCCCATCTAGTTTTGTGCGTAGAACTTAAATGATTTGTTAGTTAGTTATTTGTTATTCAGTTATTTGTTATTCAGCGCTCTCAATTCACTAAAAAATATAATTAAATTTAAGAGAATTGCAATTTCAACAAATAAATATATTTTAAGTGAATTGGCATTATGATTTGCGCACAATATCCATATTAGTGATAACAATTCCCGTCTACTAGAAGCAGACGGGACCAAAACAGCAGGTGTACTACTGAAATATACTCAAAAAATTAGTTCTGTAAATTGCTCTTGTGAAAATTAAGTGACAATTATGATTTAAAGGTAAGGGCATGTACACTTATTACCGAAAGGCTTACTGTGGGATGGAAGACAGTGTTATTATCTTGCGCACCAATTAGAAAAATAAGGTGTACAAAAATATTTCACATGGGGAAGGGGGCGTGAAAAAACCTAGAAAAATTGATAAAGTAGTTAATGTACATCCCTTGAATGTATTACAATGAAATTATGACAAACCTACACACATGACGATGAAAAAAAGTCAATGCAAATCTTTTGTTTGAGAACTATGTTAATCATTTTTAATTGACATCGATTAAATTTCAAACAATAAATAATAAGTTTTCAATACATGCTTCAATAAATTTTGTTCTTCTTCTTTCGATCGTTTCGATATTTTCCGTCTTCACATCACTGTGAGTGTGGACACTAAAAGAATGCTATAAGAAATACCTATTTTGTATTTGTATAGACATTATATTACATCATTAATTAATGTTTCCTAGCGTACACTAAATACGTAAGCAGTTTTTCTGGGTTTTTCATTTCCCCTCCCCCCATGTAAGCCTAAAAAATTACAGACACCCCCCATAAGTGCTTATGTAATAAGTGTACGACCCCCTACTATCAATTTACTATAATCTACGAATTTTAGCTTATTCACAGACATTGACACTGACCGCATTTTTAAAGTATTGACTAGTTACTGGTGCTATTCCATCATATTTTTGCAAAACAGCAAACCATTGATCCCGATCAATCACCTACCTCTAATAGCAACCAGTTTAACCTTGACATGGTGCTACTACTTCGAAGCCGATCGTTAAAATGACATTACGTTGCGGTCTTACCATGCGGTATGAGACCGCTCCAACAACTAGCGCAGCATCCGTCAAACTAAACAAAACGTGGCGGCAACCTCTGTCACAAAACGGTTTTTACATGAAAGCTGTTTATTGGGAGGAAAGTGCGTGTCATTCCCACCAAAACTAATCCACCAATCTGTCCTAAAACTGACTGATTCTTTGAACAACTTTTTTGCTCCGAGCGTCCTTAGTCAAAGAGCGCTTTGCCGATTGCATCTACCGGAGTATGAATGAATCACAGTTGGGTATGCTCTCCACCGTATTGCGGCGGAGAAGTGGAGTGCTTCTAAAATTGTCTGAGCGTTTCGGTTCAATGTCGGGCTGATCTTAGCCGCACGAGGGACACATTTGGAAATGTTGGACGAATTCTGTTGTTTGGTTGATTTTTTATGCTGCGATGATAGATAGGCAGTCGAACCGCTAGACATTGTGCTCAAGTGGCACGCATAGTCACACAATGTGTCGCAAATATTCCGAAAGCAATTCCCGACTGAGCGACGACACGTTGCGCGTGTGTCAAATCGGAGTGGAGATTTCGTGATGCCCGTATTTGTTTTGTGCGTTGTGAAGAAATGCGTAACACTGGGTGCAACTCTACCTGAGACGATTATGATTGTCTGTCGGTTTATCATTTCATCTTATGTTTAGACTTGCAAGCAAAGGCATCGGATTGTCACTCCGGAGACAATGCATTTGAGAAGAAGTACCTAATGATGTTTTGTACTATATGTACAATAGAGTGATTCAAATTTTGAATTTTTTGCTCCCCTATGCTTAAACGATGGCATTTGCCATTTTAATAATCGTCCTAAATTTTTAGCTAATTTGTATGTAATTTGACTGAGCACAAGCAGTTTGAAGCTTGTATGAAAATTACTATGAAAACAGTAACTTTTGTGAAAAACCGTTCCCCATCAATGCCCATTAGGCTCTAGAAATGTATAAATACATTAACAACATAGGAAATTTAACAAGGGAAAATATCGTCGTTGTTGCTAAACGATTTGATGCTGGCAATAAAAGTTATTATGGAAATACTGAATTGTGGGAAATTCAATTCAACACGTAAAAGAATAACATCAATATCAATAATGAGCATTTCTGTTTTCTTTATAATTTGCCTCGCAACAACAACTGACTTTCAGCTTAGGATCTATTCTATGATGACGATGCGTTAAATATATTCAAATATATTCTGGGCTGCTTCACGAAACGATCCTTTTCATAAGTGGCAATTCTCATAGTAATTTTCGTACAACCTTCAAACTGCACGTGCACAACCAAATTACATCCAAATCAGCTAAAAATTTGGGAGGACTATTAAAATAGCAAAAACAATCGTTTAAACACAGGGGAGCGAAAAAGTCAAAATTTGAATCACTCTAATGTACAATTCATATGATTCTGCTTCTTGCTTCCTTATTGCTGAAATATTGCTGCATCGCAGCCAGCAATAGTCATCAAGCACATTCACAGCATTTGTTTCATCACTCTAAATAATTGATACAATTTGTTACAAGAAGTTTCCAATATTGTGACTATAAACGGTTTACGTTGCAGACGCGCTTTTTACAATTAGGATAAACAAAGAGACTAAGAAAGTTTAAGGTAAGGTTCAAACAGAAATCATTACAAGATTCATGAATTGGTTTAAAATAGCCAAATTTTTCCCTGATCTATGCTGCCACCGCAAGCATAACTGACCCATATCAGTATGAGATCCTTATCAATAGCCGATAGTTATGCTTGCGACGGCAGTACATTTCTCGATCTGGCTAAATTCCATACCCACTCATACCCCCCATCATACCCGCTTTGTTCTATTTGGTGGAAAATTACTCGCGTAAACTCTCGCTTTAGCATACACGAGTGAGGAATGGAATTACGCATCAGAACGGAAAACTTATTAACCGCGGTGCTACGGGTGAACTGCAATTATCGAGGAAGGAACATCAAATAGAGCAATCTGATCCATTAATTATCAACCATTATCTACGTAAACAGATCATAAGATCACCAAATTGTTTGTTATCGTGATCCGACCAGAGAGTAGAATAGCCAACAGACAGCGTCGAGTTCACACTCCCCAGTGACCCCATACGAGCACGTAACGCCAATAGCGTCACGAATCGTGCATTCATCGACCGGCATCTCCCGGTGTGGTGCAATCTGTTGCATTTAACTTTCAATGAAACACTCATTAGCTTACGGTTGCAGTTTGGTTGCACCGATGTAATCAGGGGACGCCGTATAGAATAGATGATTGATGAATTTTGCACTTTCATAATCGATCAGCTCTTTCAATACCGTCCTAGGTGTTCAATTATAGTCCTTTGAATAATCGAATGGACGCTCACCGGTTGGAAGGGTTTGATTTCCTGCTGTGAAGGAAAAATATCATTGGGACAATTTTAGAGCATTGTGAAATATTAAGGTCAGCAATTCATGAGCAGAAACTAACGAGCATTATGAACTAAAAATTCCATTAGGAGGATGCGCACTGTCATATAATGCCGATAAACGTCGATTCCAATTCCTATGTAAGGCATTAACAACACTAGGGTGAGATTCTGTCGCTTATTCAGCTTTGCTGCGTTATCTACAGTATGCTTCATAAATAATAATGGAAATGGAATTGATTTTGAACGCTTTTCAGAACGAATTGATTTTTCGGCAATTGAGCGAAACGATCCGATTGTGCATGAACAGCTCAACCACAACGCTTGTCTTCCTAATCCCAAAGGTTTACCAACACCTTTTGGTTGTGCTATGTTTATTTGGGCAAAATGGTAAATGCATCATGAAAGATTCATGATTACCCTTGAAAAATTGAAAAATGCTCCTTAAAAAAAGTGGTCATTTTTCCTTAAATTATCTAACAAATTACCTTGAAATATATAAAATGCTCCTTAAACATTCGAAAAGCGTACCGTAAAAACGAAAAAAAATGTACCGTACACAATTAAAAATGCTCCTTAAAAAAGCAAAGATTTGCTACGTAATCTTCTATATAATAAAAATGAGTTGAGATTTCCTTCCTGATTATTTAACTCGCGAACGGGTTGACCGATTTGCAAGATTTTTTCCCTGATCGATTCGTTTTGGGATCCGCAAGGTTTGTATATACAAAAAGCTGATGAATTTTACGGGGAGAGGTTTAATATCGGTGGAATACAACTTTGGGTCAGTGGTTGAGGGAAACAAAACAATAGTACAGAAATTGATCTAGAGTGCGGTGCCGCAAATAGTTCAGTATATGACATTTGCAACACAAACACCCAGGCAAAGCTGGGTATTTTTCGCTAGTTAATGATAATTACGCAGTATATTGACAAAAAAATTATTATAAAATAGTTTAAAAGGTACCTTAAAATGGGCTATCATAAATTAGAATCTAATGCACAATTGTATAGCCCCTAGAGTTTATTGCTGATTGTTTTGCTTGGTAACCCTATTCAACCGAAAACTAAGAAAAATGCTCCTTAAGATGAACAAAATGCTCCATAAACAAATAAAAAATGCTTCTTAAACTAAGAAAAATGCTCCCTAAAATAAATAAATGCTCCTTAAACCAACGAAAAACGTTCCTTAATTTGAGGAAATGCAATGGAGCATTTTTCTTAGTTTTCAGTTGAATAGGGCTACCAAGCAAAACAATCAGCAATAAACTCTAGGGGCTATACAATTGTGCATAAGATTCTAATTTATGGTAGCCAATTTCAAGGCACCTTTTGAACTATTCTATAATAATTCTTTTGTCAATATACTGCGCAATTATCATTAATTACATAGCAAATCTTTGCTTTTTTAAGGAGCATTTTTAATTGTTTACGGTACATTTTTTTCGTTTTTACGGTACGTTTTTCGAATGTTTACGGAGCATTTTATATATTTCAATGTAATTTGTTAGATTATTTAAGGAAAAATGATCACTTTTTTAAGGAGCATTTTTCAATTTTTTAAGGTCAATTTCATCTGTTAACCTTTTGTCTGTGCTCTGGGGTCAATATGACCCCAGGCCACTTTGAGTGGCTGCCATTTTTTTGATTTTCAACCGATTCTCCTAATTTTTGGTAGTTTGGTAAAACTCGCCGGGATCTGTCTCCTATGTGCAAATTCGCTTGAAAAATCTTGAAAATATGGGCTACAGTGTCCTTTTTTCAAAAAACTTACGTTGTCTGTGCTCTGGGGTCAAATTGACCCCAAATTGAAATTGCTATAACTATTTTAATGTTTGGTCAATTTTGGATTTTTGGGGCTGTTTCGAAAGATAATTTAATCATCTTTCAGGTCGTTACAAAAGATTGACTATTGGTGGGCGGGTACATCGCGGAGAGGGGTTTTCGTAAAAAAGGGTACAAAAACAGTGATTTTTCATGCTTATTTTATTATATCTGAAATCCTACCCATTTTGAACTGCACCTTTTCAAAAAGGTTATGCAGGAAGGCGTGTGCTTTGACATGAGGCATTGATTAGTTTAGCGCTTGGTCGCTAGGTGGCGGTATATTTGAATTCATTATTTAAGACTACTCAAGTAACTCCGATATATGGAATTTTCCTCATTGTAAATATTCTTATCGCTAAATTTTGAAATTTGTAAAGATGACGTCTGTAACAAAGTTCGTTTGGTGGGAATAGACTGCCATGTAACGAAATAAATAATTAGGAAATTTACAAATAGGCGACGCTAGTGTACTTGCAATATTCTTGCATATATGAAATATTGCTTTAGCTTGAGATCCCTCATACCTACACCCAAGTTGAATTCGGCAACATTGTTCAGGATGTCTAGCACTACAAAGCGGTGCTCAATATAATGAGCACTTCTTTCCATTTTTAAATTTGTGCGATAAGAATATTTACACTGAGGAGAATTCTATATACCGGAATATCTTGAGTAGTCTAAAATAATGAATTCAAATATACCACCACCTGGCGGCCGAGTTCTAAACTTATAAACGCCTCATGCCAAAGCACATACCTTCCTGCATAACCTTTTTAAAAAAGGTGCAGTTCAAAATAGGTAGGATTTTCGGATATAAGTAAAATAATCATAAAAAATCACTGTTTTATACCCTTGTTCACTAAAACCCCTCCTCGCGATGTACCCGCCCACCAATAGTCAATCTTTGGTAACGACCTGAAAGATGATTAAATTATCTTTCAAAACAGCCCCAAAAATCCAAAATTGGCCAAACATTAAAAAAGTTATAGCAATTTCAATTTGGGGTCAATTTGACCCCAGAGCACAGACAACGTAAGTTTTTTTGAGCACAGACAGAAGGTTAATTGGACATTTTTTGGGCTGCCGTTTATTTGTTATTAGTTATTTATTAAATCCATCTAACATTTTTTGTCTTAATGAATATCTTAAAACTAGTGACAACGAATCATTTTAAATCAGACTTTGGACCGAACCAAATAACACTTTTAACAATATCACAGCCAATACAAAACAATGTAAAAAGCGATAATCAACATCAATAAATCAAGAAAAGAGTAATAAAGAACTTTACTGCCGAATCTGGAAAAGGGACGTAACAGCCATTTTACAACATGCACGCTTTCCATTTTTCTGTTAATGAGCTCGATGAGTAGTACTCGGAATTTTTTTTTGGAAAATGGCGTATACGTCACTTTTTCAGATTACGGCAGTTTAAAGCATAGGTTTTTACAATGTTGGTCTCCAAGTTGTGTTATGCATATTAAAGAATTTTCTAAATTTAATGTTCACAGGCAACGTCAATGGATCAAGTGCTTGAGATTTCCATTTTTACAGTCTACAGATAAAGTCTAGCCTTCTACCGTTCCAATATTTTGTTAATTTGATAACATCATTGCGCTCGCGTTTGGTAGTTCCAAGCGCACGAGAAACCAAACCATGAATATCGCACTCTGTAACACATGGATCAATGTTCGAGAGAAACAGAGAAAACGTATCATCTGCATTATCATTGTTTGTTGTGTTTTTTGACCGCTGCAGGTTCTCCGCGTGATGATTAGCATCGCTTTCATTTGCTCCGGCAGAAAGGAGGAAGGGCCGTTTGGCCGAATGCCACTAGGCCGAAAGCTGTTCGACCGAATATACCATTTGGCCGAACAGGCCATTAGGCCGGAAGGGTCATTTGGCCGAAAGGGTCATTAGGTCGCAAGGGTCTTTAGGCCGAAAGGGTCGTTTGTCCGAAAAGGTCGTTTGGCCGAAATGGTCATTTGGCCGAAAGGGTCGCTTGGCCGAAAAGGACGTTGGGCTGAAAGGGTCATTTGGCCGAATAGGTCATTTGAAAAGTAAGAAATTAGAAGTGAGAAGAGAGACGTCTCACTTCTCACTCCTCATTTCTCACTTCTTACAGTGGAAAGTGAGTAGTGCGAGTGGGTGGTAAGACGTCTCACTACTCACTTCGCGCTTCTCACTTCTCACTGTGAAAAGTAAGTAGTGCGAAGTGGGTAGTGAGACTCATGTCCTATTCGGCCAGATGGGTTTCGGCCTAATAGTTTGTTCGGCCTATTGGCATTTGGCCAAATGACTTTCGGCCGAATGGGTTTTGGCCAAACGACCTTTCCTTTTTTTTCGCCATCTTCAATTTGAATAAGTGTTCGATCGGTACATAAACGTGGGAAGATCATTCCGACATTAAATAATTACCTCATAGATCCTTAGCTTAGATTATATTAATACAATACTTCCAATTTTTGAACTGCTTCCAAAGGTTATCAATTTCTTCAGCACCTTCAACCATATCTCCTACACATTTAATGATTTCTGTTTCTATCCGTAAAAATGTACTTCGTATTGGTAGAGCGAATGTTTATGCTCATACCCAAAAAACAAATCTGATTATAATTGTATAAAATCTAGGCATATACAATTCTGTAAGCTTTTTATACAGATATTGTATTAAAATAATACAAATCTGTATTATTTCAGTACAATAATTGTATTAAAATCTTCCGAAATTGTATATGTCCAATTATTATACAGTTTCTGTAAGGTTCTTATGCAGAACTGTATTAAACTCTGCCATTCGCTTGTTGGGTGCATTCTTACCGTGGTCAATGTCAGTCGCGAATAACTTCGTAAACTCATTAAGGTTAAAATTTCACTTATTTTGGGGAATAAGTGGATTTACTCATTTAATGAGTAGACCACGATTTAATCATAAATGAATAAAAGCAATATATGTCAAAACATGTTGCATTTTTTAATCTGTTTTTTTTTTGTTCAAAATGGGTACAAAAGTCCCATTTTTGAGAATGGAGCTAGAATGAATAATAATAAAAATGGGATTTGTTGCAGTTTTCAAGAAGGGTACGACAAACAAAATGGTCAAACTTATTTATTTATTTTATGATGATGATGTGTAATGAAAAAAATACAATGATGTTTTTCTAATCCCGGCGACCCTCGTCGTGGTGTGGTTAAAGATGTATTTCCATCGGCTTAGAAAGTGATAAATCCAAAAACGAGCTAGATTTTATTGACATTCAATTGAAAATGATTTCAAAACTTACGTTTAAGCTTCTACATGGTTTTCGCGTATAATCCGGTCACAAAGATCCTTTAAACTTCTGCGACACCGCAACACGCAACCGGCAGCGAATTTTGATACGAAAATTTAAAAGACGTTTTTCACCCATTTATGGGTTTACAAATAAACGTTTTTTAAATCGGTCAACATTTTCAAAATGTGTGCTTTTTCACCCACTTTAAGTTGTCAAATTTTTCCCATTTTCCGACAGGTTAATCTTCTTCTTCTTCTTCTTCTATATACATAAAAATGAATTTCTGTCTGTCTGACCCTTATAGACTCGGAAACTACTGAACCGATCGGCGTGAAAATTTGTTTGCAGAGGTTTTTGGCGCTGGGGAAGGTTCTTAAGATGGTTCGAGACCCCTCTCCCTTTGGAAATCCCATACAAATGAAACACCAATTTCTGCATAACTAATCAGAAAATAAATCAATTTTAAGCGAAACGAAATTCGTCGGGTCTGCTATAACAAGATAAAAAAAGATGATTAAATTTTTACTCAATAATGAGTTTACGAAGTTATCCGTGATGGGACAAAAGTGTCCACTACTGCGCTACGATTGTTAACATTGGGCTGGATTTCGATTGAAAAATACAGGACAATATATATACACTTGTACAACTCGTGATTCATGCATCTGCGCCATTCACTATTTTCCACCACGCCGCCAGTATTTTTCGCTCAAACACTCTGAGAATTCGATAACTTCCATGCTTCATGGCCTTACAGGGCGACTGGAGGAATCTACGATGTGTTCCGAGCAAGTTTTGTTCGTGTTTGTAAGCTGCGAGACTTTAGCTAGCTACGCAAATCGTAGAAAGTCATACTCGCAGCCGCAATACTTCTTTTCACCTGACAGCTAACGTAATTATCACATGTAACGAGAGTTTCAAGATATGTCAATTCGTCGACAACCATAAATCGCAGCCCATCCATTTCCACCTCGGGACCAACATCGTTTGGACTGCTACGTTCTCTGTCAGCCACCAGGTACTTAGTTTCGACAGAGTTTATGATCAATCCAATCAGAGCTAGTTGGATGTCTCTTCAGATATTCTGACGCTCTTTTTGGATCCATCCAACGTCGCATGAATCAGCCACAGTTCATTACGTTCAGAGATGTCTTACACAGTTGGCAAAAAATCTATTTTTTTTATTTTTCACAATTTTTAACATTCGAATAAAATTCATTCAGTGAGTGCAACTAATAGATGGATATTTGAGTTTTCACTTTCACTTTCACAGTCACTTCGATCTATAAAAAAATACGCTGGGGTCACGCGGGCGCGTTTGTAATACACACCGGTGTATTTACTGTGCACGCACCCGCGTGTATTTAGCGTTGGTTTTTTTCTCACCCGCTTTTCGTCTTGTGTTTTTTTTTCTCGCTCTAAGTGTAGTGTTTCGCGTCCGGAAGGAGACACAATTTTTAAGCTGACATGCTGATTACACACCGCCGAACAGAACCCCTATTCCAATAAATGACAAAAAGGACAAACCCTTGAAACGATCTACTGAATCGCCGGAAAATCGTTTCTGTGGTCGTCGTTGTTGGCGTATCCTGCTGAATTGCACAACTGGTTGATGTAGAAGAACACAACGGACACTTGAGTCTGGTAAGAAAGTTCCAATTGTTTCATCTAACCCTCTAAGACCCAAATGTCCGTATTTGCTCAAAACCATTTTTTTACTTCCTTTTTGTCAAATTCATTAAATTTTAAGAATTTTGCTGCAATAGTTTTTCATACTTGGACATAATTTTAATCATACCAAAAGTATTATGTATCTTCTTAGCTCTTTATGATATATCAGATTAATTGTAGAAGAATCCTAACCACAAATATTTCACTAATCAAAGTAATACGAATTTCATCACTAAAATATAAAAAAAACAACTCACGAAATAGAGATTTCATAAAAAATTGCTATGATTTTTTAATTAAGCTTCAAGTTACTTTGAAATACACATTGATTGACTTCAATGTCAACAAAATGAATTATGGATTATAGTTATTTGAAAACTTAAACATCAGTCTAAAGGCGATCTTGAGAATTAGAGAGTAAATTGTATTAAGGACATAGTTGGAAGAGTACCACGATGGCAGTCAATATGGCCACTGTTCTTTCCACGGGTCAACACCACACCTCCCGCACTCATCTCCCACCAACATTCGAATGCATCGAACAGCATCGAACAAAAGTTTAATATTCAAATTACTAACCTGTTCACAACATATTTATTCACTTCCCGTGGTAATTAACATGTTTTTCCAAAGAGTACTATGTATGCACTGCACTTCACTTCTTCTCAAAGGGCATTGGAAAAAATCAAGTTTTTACTCACTTCTCCGCACATGAGCAGCTCGAAATGTTGATGGAATGCAAGTTAAACAACACTTTTTGAAATCAGTCACTTGTTTGAACCGAAAACTTAATATAAACTGCTATTTTTGCCCGAAAAAACGATTAAAAACTGATCGCGGAGCGAATGTAAACACCAGCACCGATAGCAGCAAACTATTAAATAGGGTGGTTCAAAATGATTTTGCTCCGCCAGGTTAAGTGTCCGCCAGGTTGGGTGTCGTCCGATGGTTTGGGACAGTTTGAATAGGGGCTTATCGTGCACAAGTCGTTTCAGATTTGTATGACAGTTGATATGGCGAGGTTGAATTTTACATTATTCTAATTGTAGGGGCAGATACCTCATACAAAAAGTGTGGCATGGGGGTGAGCGGGGTATAAAATGCAATTTTTTGCGTTACATAATCAATGGATCTTTCCTGCGGTGCGATTTTCGTTCATTGAAGTCTCTGGAATGTTCCTTTAGCCATGTGGGTTCTCTTTTCGCCAGCGTTTGGAGGGAAGGCGCATTAGCCAGTGTAATAAAAGGCTTAGTTTCCCCTACTAGTTTTCATACAAACTTTAACCAGCTTGTTCTCAACCAGTTTTTGTTCAATTCGGTTTTTGGAGGACACTAGAAGCATGGAACGGAATCGAGTGAGCGTGTTGGAGCTGGGTCGTTTTTTGAACCACCCTATTAATATATTATGTTTATTTATAAATACGACACCAATACTAGTACAGTATATGACAGTTTTTATTGTACCAATACTTTCAAAGTTTTGTTTTGGTACTCCACCCACCTTCACCTTAAATGTTTGATACCTCATTTGTATTATATTTTCGTTACTTCATATATTGCAAACAAAATACGTACAGGGCATCGTTTTCTACTATTGCCGCGGATATTGTGGGAGTCCCAGGAATCCGGTTCACGCTTTAGTTGGCAGCGGTGGCTCTTCTCGACCTTCTACTCCCTGAGTAGTCAGTATGAATATGGGCGTCGGAGACGAGCCAGCCTAGGCCTGAAATTCTCCTTAATAAAGACACAAACAAAAATAATAAGGGCGTCCTTGTGATGTTTTGCTGTACCTGTTATGGCTAGCCAGTGCCAGTGTAACAAGCCCCACGTTACAATTATTTTCTACAAACATAAAGCTGCTCAAGCAACATGGAACATATAACAAATTTTCATATGAGATTTTGGTCCATCAGCCAAATCCCGCAGATATATTTTTATTGCGCATCGCGCTTTTTGTCTACAGCAATTAGTTTGCTGTATTCATAGCTGAGCCTTTGTGTAGGATTCTTATCCTATTTGGACACCCCCGAATCAATCAATGCCATTTGGCATCAACGATTCGATGTCTGTGTCTGGAACAAACTTGGGACAAATCACAACTAAATATTTTATTGCCTACCTTCAGGCTTTCCTCTTGAGTCCAGACACTGACTCAACTAACAAAACCGACGAAATCTAACACAAATGACACAGACTCAATCGAATATTTACAAGTATTCGAACAATACAAAACCAACCGTAACACAACCTTATACAACAGCACAGAATTTTTCATGAATCGGAGAGCCGATTCATGAAAAATTCTTAAGTCAGCTTGTGACGAAAAATCTGACTAGAGGACTAACAGACTGGAAACTTAACCTAAGCCACAAATCTCAAAAAACTAAATCTATTCTAAAACCTCAATAACGGTAGCGAATCCTACCAAAAGTTGTCTGAACGCCAACGAGTCTTGGCAAATTGTCCTATAATCAGATTCTTTACTACACTTAACTAACTCTGTTGATCCTACAATTAAATCGGATTACAAATGATTCTCGCGAAAAATCAAATGAATCCCACACTAAACAATCAAATCGATACTTGTCGTAATCTCAAATCGTCATTCTTATCATTGTGGGTTATTTAGCTGGGCGCCAGTGTAACCGCTAGCCATCCGCTACACTCCCAGAAGACATCCTTGTTGCTTCAGCAGTGATTCCTTTTTACAGCACTAGTCTTCATAACGAAACGGGCACCATTACGGAACGTGAGATATGATCAAATTATTTGTAGTACTACTTGACCAACACCCCAAGCTGGGTGAGGGATAGAGGCCCGTGTGTATTTAGCGTGCACCATTTTGTCAGTTTGAAGTGACATTTCGAAAGATCAAATATCCATCTATTAGTTGCACTCACTAAATGTATTTAAATTGTAAAAATTATAAGAGCAGATTTTTTGTAGGACGTCTCTGGTTACGTTGATGATGATTACGGAATTTATCAAGGATTTGTCACGGAGTCCATTGTTGATCCAGTCCAAATCCGCTTTGATTTTCGCCGTCATAGGTCTCCACAAAAGGACGCAGTGTGCTAAATAGAATTCGGAAGTCTACCTTGTAAGCGGTATTGAAGAGTCTTATACCTCGATAATTAGTACCCATTAGGGTCCCTCCTTAGCCGTGCGGTAAGACGCGCGGCTACAAAGCAAGACCATGCTAAGGGTGACTTGGTTCGATTCCCGGTGCCGGTCTAGACAATTTTCGGATTGGAAATTGTCTCGCCTTCCCTGGGCATAAAAGTATCATCGTGTTAGCCTCATGATATACGAATGCTAAAATGGTAGCCTGGCTAAAATGGTAGCTTTCCAGCGGCCTTACCGTACTTCATCTCTCGAACAGCTTTTCTTTTCGTATAGCGTTGGTGACTCCACTGCTTGTCTATCGTCCTCAATCCTGATTCTGTTTATGCCCTCTCTGTCTGATAGTCCGATTCAACAATATCTCGGGGTGCTCCTTCCACCTAGCAGTCACCCTTGCTCGTTCGGTCAACAGATATCCGGAGTAGTTATTGATCACGACTGTCGCCGGTGCGCCTTTCTTGCGTATGTTGTTGATCGTTTTGTGGAACTTCCATGCATCGTTTCTGGCAAGGTTTCCCTCTGGCTCCGAGACTGCTATTTCGTCATATTTCGTCATTTCGTCATTTCTTTTCTTACGTCGGTTGGGTTTTTTCTCAGCTGCCCTTAGTTCTCTATAGGGGAACTGTACCGGTTTTGGCCATGTTCCTAATTTGGCCAATTTTGCAAATAACACCAAAAATAAAGCAATTCACGAGGATTTTATTAGTTCCAACAAGAGATATATCTCTCACGCTTCAACGCTGCTTTCAACTGATCGTTTTTTATGGAAAAATATGTATTTTTCAGGGTTGGCCAAATTAGGCACTAAGGTGGCCAAAACCGGTGCACTTCCCCTATCGTTCTTTATGTTGGCATGTAGCCGCCACTAGCTTGTTTTTCTTATCTTTTGCTCTTTATCATTATTCTTACATGAATCAAAATTTAATAATTTAGTAATCTCATCGGTTTTGAAAAAGTGCAGTAGTGAATGGTATAAAACGTCATTGGCATTCGTTTGGCAGATGACATTTTACAACACTGGCAGTAATTCCTAGATAATTTAGTAGTGCTGGCGATATGACAGGTTCAATAAATAGTATGCACAGAGTCAGTGGCGTAGCCAGAAAATTGGTCTGGGGGGGGTTTTCTGAACATTTTTTTTTTGAAAAAAAAAATTTTTCTTCCGAAAATTTTGTCTTTGGGGGGGGTTTTATACCCAAAACCACCCCCGTGGCTACGCCACTGCACAGAGTAAAAGCCAAAATTTCGGAACAATGACGGTGAGACAATGGAGAAGGCGGACGAAAGTACCCAGCAAAAAGATTACATTCGTCATTTACTGCAATCAAAACTTTTTCAATAGTGCTGCTAGGGTAAATTTATCAAGAATCATCCGCAGGCTAAGCATCTTATCCGTTGTTGATCAGCCCTCACGAAAACCTGCCTGGTATTCACCGAGGAAGGGCTCCTCAAACGGTCTCTGTCTGTAGAATATAATAAGGGACTGAATTTTGAACGCCGAGTTCAGAAGTGTGACCCCTCGGTAAATGACACACTCTAGTATGTTTCGTTTCTTTATTGTTGTTACAGTTTTGTGGATGTTCTCCAGCAATCTGTTGACGTCGTCATATCCTTAAATTTCTAAAGCTGTATAGTCGCGTCAGAACAACTACTATGTATTGAACTGAGTCTATGTTCGAGCCTATCTATCCGAGAAATGCCGTCCGTCGATCAGCACGTGGTCAATCTGTGAGCAAGTGCCACCACTCGGGCTTTGCGCATCTATGTGGATATTCTTACGTGCGGAATAGGTACTGCTGATTGATAGCAAAGGTCACAATTCGCAGACCATTTTCGGTGGTACCGGAATAAATGCTTTCCGTACCAATTGCAGGGTGAAAGAAGCATTCTCTCCTGATCTGCACGTTTGCATCCCCGATGGCAACCTGTGCATTGTGTGATGGGCACTCTCCAAAGGCCTTGTAAAGGCTCTCATAGAACGCATTCTTCATGTCATCAAGCTTATCGTTTATTGGGGTACAGATGCTGATCAGACTGTAGGTGACGCATTTGCCCTTCATTCTTAACACGCAAATGCTGCCGCTTATCGGCTTCCGCCGCATAACTCACATCATCTGTTTCACGAACACCATCATGCAGCCAACTACACGTTCTGCTCTGTCGCCGCTGCTGTAATAGATGTGGTACTTGAATGAAGTGCCACGCTCAACAAAGTTCTCACGTTCCAAGATCCGACATTCCAATCGTTATATTTTATCCGATTTCGGATCTGTTGACGTTGAATCAATCCGTTCGCTCTAAGTTTGCCTTTTTCTAGCTGTCATTTATTTGGAAGGCTCGTTTGCCGTTAAGCGTTACGGAACCGGAGTAATGGTTTTCAATACAGTTTTTCATGATTCCTATACACTACTGTTCGAGGTTCGAACGAGGTTAGGGAAAACAATAATGCCTTAGAAAGTAGAATATAAAGGAAATTTGGGGTCATCGAATTTCACAGCCAAAACGTCCGCTTTCTGGTTTCCCGTTATCGGGCAATAAAAACGGACGGACTTATGGTGATTGTGAATGTTTGTGGTTGATGCAAAACTTTTCGTCGATGAAGACGAAAAAGTGGTCATGAGGTAGAGATGTGATTTGCTCGAGTGAGTAGTTTATAGCTGCTGCTGCTATAGCACGGAACTAGGTTGCTCGAATCTTAAGTTTAGGCGCTGTGAAAAACGTTGAAAACACTGAAATCAGTGTAGTCAACCATTTTGGACTCATTTGTGAAAAAAAAACTTCTCGTCTCGCTGGCGTACTGGCGTGTTAAGTGATTTTGAAGTTTTTGAGTATATGAAAAATACTGTAAGCCAAAATCGTTGTTCTACAATTTTCTAACATTTATTTAAAAATACGAGAAAGGCAAAAAATAAATTTTTATAAGTTAATTAGATAGATCTACAAAACCCGAGCAGACGAAAATAGCTCAATAATATCAAATGTTGATAAGATAGCAAAATGAGATATGGACTTGATTGATATAAGAGATAAAAGATCAGACGACAATATCAATATTTTGCACTAAAATATCATGAGGAAATCAAGTTATGCTATTTGTAATAAGTGATCAATATCATGTGCCATTAGTTTGTTCTTATCCATAGCATATCTTGATATGTAAATGATATTTCGGTGTAAATGTTTGATATTGTTGCCTGTTCTTTTATCTCTTATATCAATCAAGTCCATATCATGTTTTGTTATTCTGTTCATGGTTTCTGCCCGGGAAGGATAGTTTCATTCTTCATCAGTTTTCATTAATTGTCAACTTGACCAAGAGTTTCAGAAATTTTACGTTCCATTCGGTTCCAGTCTGTACCAATAATAAACTACGCGCCAACAATGACTTTCTACTTTGCGCGCGTGTGCTGTCTCGAAGCGGAACCTACGTAGTTCTGGATGAAAGTGCAACCGTGTCGTGTCTGATTGTCAAATGCACGCGGCTTCGCAGAAAAACTTAATTGAGTCTACAGAAAAACATTTGTCGTTTTGATTCCGGGGGGTTTCCCGAAGTGTATTCGCCGACGTTGTCGTCAGATCCGGAATTAACCTATCAGACAGAAACTAGTAATGAGGGGGTGGAGTGTAAAAAACTTAGAAGTATGATTAATTGATTATTGAGGTTTATTTTTCTGTGCATTGACACTAATAGGAGAATTATGGTTATTGCCTAGAAAATTGCAATCATTCAATTTAATCAGTCGAGATCGTTTGCTGCATTGTTATATTATATGCAACGTGTAGCTATGACTTAAACGAATTTCAAAATTCCGTTCTTGATCGCCAAAGATTTGAAGATAATTTAATGACACAACATCTGGTCCGAATTGCATCCTCCCGAATATCTCGTTCCGGTCACGGAATCATTTCCCACTGTCAACAATGCGCTTTACGACATCGTCAACACCTCCATTAGTGGGTAGTTGCCGGTTGATTTCGGTAGCCTAACAACGCGTTCCAGCCGAGACGCCACCCAAGCATGAACGTAAAGCAAAATACCCACATTGTAGCCAGTCGCAACCAACAATTAAAAGGCACTAATGGCTTTGCTCCGTCTGATGTTTTAATGCTCGTATAAATCTACTGCAGGTTTTTTTTTCTTCTGCTTCAAGTTCATTTGTTTATTGCCGTGACTTATTGATGACGTTTTTCCACCAATTTGACATAATTTTACACGTGTACTTAATTGCTGCAGCTATTATTTTTACGGAGTGTTGTTTCCTTCGAGCACGAATTATGGTTGACAATCAAAATCACCTAATCTCGTTTTGGCAATAGTCATTAGCAGAATTGTCACAGCGCGACTCAAGTGAGACCATCGAAATACCATTGTCAAAACTAAACTGCAACCACACATCATCCATCGGTGTTAGGTAACCTCGCATCTGTAGCGTCTAGAGAAGTTGTCTAGCCAGGCAGGAGGTTCGTCACTTTCGCTGTGAGAGTCTCTATTTCGCTTCTTTCGACGGTAGGCTCGTCTGCGGTCATCGACGTTGTTGGGGTTACATTTTTATGGAAGGCAACATGCCAGCAGACAGTGCTCAGAGTCATGGATGAATGTGTGTTTAGCGGTCAAGTTCAGTGTGTCGTACGTACGGCGTCGAAGCACTGTCCGTTGATTACTATGGATCCGCTTGTCCATTTGACGGCCGTGAGCCAAATGGATGAGTGATTGAATGCCGGTGGAAGCGAGAGGTGCACCAGATGGATGTGAAATTCATTAGCCATAATGAATTTATATTTTTATCATTTGAGCCTATTCTACGTTTCAAATGGATTGAGAAGTTTCGCTTTCAAGTATTCCCACGACCCTGAAATTCAAATAGGAGGTTCCTAAAATTCTTACTTCATTTGAAACGCCAAGTCTCGCTCTGAACGTAGAATGACTCTAATGACTTCTTCAGTTTCAAGGCAATCAGGAGAGTTAAAAATTGATTTGTTGATGTTTCAGAACATTTTGCCTCTGGCAGAAAAAAAATCAATAACATTTGAATATTGGTTTCTTACTCAACCTTCATTCACTCAGTATAATTAGCTAAGTAGTTTTATTTGAATTTGTATGCACTTTTAGAAAAATGTTTACAAGTATAATGCTTTTCTGCCTAATGCTGACAAGTATAATACATTCAATCATTTATTGAATGGCAAATGTTTTCTGAAATTCCAATTGATTTTTTTGGTTTTTAGTGGAAATTCTTTGTAATTTCCACTGAAAGTTTTTCGAATTTTCACGGAAAATTCCATATTTACCGTTATAAAAATTCGCTGTTGAATGATTATTTTTTCTCACATCTGTCACCCCTAAAAGTTTTATTTGATGTGATCAGCGCCTCAATCTGGCGCCTTTTTAACAATTCTTCTTAGAGTTTCTCCAGGAATTCCAGTTGTGCTTCATCCAGGATACCATCTCCTAAAAATATTTTTGGAGTTCCTCCTGAAATTGCTTTTGGAGTTTTCCAGGATTTCCTCCTACCTGGAGCTCTTCCAGAAATTACTCCTAAGGCTTACTTGCCAATTCCTGGGGGAATTCAGAATGAATTCCTGGATGAATTCAGAATGAATTTCTGGGGGAATTCGAAATTAATTTCTGGGGGAATTCAGAATGACTTCCTGGGGGAATTCAGAATGACTTCCTGGGGGAATTCAGAATGAATTTCTGGGGAAATTTGAAATTAATTTCCGAGGGAATTCAGAATGAATTCCTGGGGGAATTCAGAATGAATTCCTGGGGGAATTCAGAATGAATTCCTGGGGGAATTCAGAATGAATTCCTGGGGGAATTCAGAATGAATTCCTGGGGGAATTCAGAATGAATTCCTGGGGTAATTCAGAATGAATTCCTTGGGGAATTCAGAATGAATTCCTGGGGGAATTCAGAATGAATTCCTGGGGGAATTCAAAATTAATTCCTGGGGGAATTCAGAATGAATTCCTGGGGAATTCAGAGTGAATTCTGGGAATTCAGAGTGAATTCCTGGGAATTCAGAATGAATTCCTGGGGAATTCAGAATGAATTCCTGGGGAATTCAGAATGAATTCCTGGGGAATTCAGAATGAATTCTGGGGAATTCAGAATGAATTCCTGGGGAATTCAGAATGAATTCCTGGGGAATTCAGAATGAATTCCTGGGGAATTCAGAATGAATTCTGGGAATTCAGAATGAATTCCTGGGGAATTCAGAATGAATTCTGGGGAATTCAGAATGAATTCCTGGGAATTCAGAATGAATTCCTGGGGAATTCAGAATGAATTCCTGGGGAATTCAGAATGAATTCTGGGGAATTCAGAATGAATTCCTGGGGAATTCAGAATGAATTCCTGGGAATTCAGAATGAATTCTGGGAATTCAGAATGAATTCCTGGGGAATTCAGAATGAATTCCTGGGGAATTCAGAATGAATTCCTGGGAATTCAGAATGAATTCCTGGGGAATTCAGAATGAATTCTGGGGAATTCAGAATGAATTCCTGGGGAATTCAGAATGAATTCCTGGGGAATTCAGAATGAATTCTGGGGAATTCAGAATGAATTCCTGGGGAATTCAGAATGAATTCCTGGGGAATTCAGAATGAATTCTGGGGAATTCAGAATGAATTCCTGGGGAATTCAGAATGAATTCCTGGGGAATTCAGAATGAATTCCTGGGGAATTCAGAATGAATTCTGGGGAATTCAGAATGAATTCCTGGGAATTCAGAATGAATTCCTGGGGAATTCAGAATGAATTCCTGGGAATTCAGAATGAATTCTGGGGAATTCAGAATGAATTCCTGGGGAATTCAGAATGAATTCTGGGAATTCAGAATGAATTCCTGGGAATTCAGAATGAATTCTGGGGAATTCAGAATGAATTCCTGGGAATTCAGAATGAATTCCTGGGGAATTCAGAATGAATTCTGGGGAATTCAGAATGAATTCTGGGAATTCAGAATGAATTCCTGGGGAATTCAGAATGAATTCCTGGGGAATTCAGAATGAATTCCTGGGGAATTCAGAATGAATTCCTGGGGAATTCAGAATGAATTCCTGGGAATTCAGAATGAATTCTGGGGAATTCAGAATGAATTCTGGGAATTCAGAATGAATTCCTGGGGAATTCAGAATGAATTCCTGGGGAATTCAGAATGAATTCTGGGGAATTCAGAATGAATTCCTGGGAATTCAGAATGAATTCTGGGGAATTCAGAATGAATTCTGGGGAATTCAGAATGAATTCTGGGAATTCAGAATGAATTCCTGGGGAATTCAGAATGAATTCTGGGAATTCAGAATGAATTCCTGGGGAATTCAGAATGAATTCCTGGGGGAGTTCAGAATGAATTCCTGGGGGAATTCAGAATGAATTCATGGAGGGAATTCAGAATGAATTCCTGGGGGAATTCAGAATGAATTCCTATGAAAATTCAGAATGAATTCCTATGAAAATTCAGAATGAATTCCTGGGGGAATTCAGAATAAATTCCTGGGGGAATTCAGAATGAATTCCTGGAGGAATTCAGAATGAATTCCTGGAGGAATTCAGAATGAATTCCTGGGGGAATTCAGAATGAATTCCTGGGGGAATTCAGAATAAATTCCTGGGGGAATTCAGAATGAATTCCTGGGGGAATTCAGAATGAATTCCTGGGGGAATACAGAATGAATTCCTGGGGGAATTCAGAATGAATTCCTGGGGGAATTCAGAATGAATTCCTGGGTGAATTCAAAATGAGCTCCTAGAAGAATTCAAAATGAACTCCTGGGAGAATTCAGAATGAACTCCAAATAGAATTCAGAATGATTTCCTGAGCATATTGGGGGAATGAATTTCTGGGGAATTCAACATGAATTCCTGGGGGAATTCAAAATGAATCCCTGAGGGAACTCAAAATGAATTCCTAGGGGAATTCGAAATGAACTCCTGGGGAAATTCAGAATGAATTCCTGGGGGAATACAGAATGATTTTCTGAGGGAATTTAGAATGAATTTCTGGGGGATTTAGAATGAATTCCTGGGGGAATTCAGAATGAATTCCTGGAGGAATTCAGAAAGAATTCCTTGGGGAATTCAGAGTGAATTCCTGGGGGAATTCAGAATGAATTCCTGGGGGAATTCAGAATGAATTCCTGGGGGAATTCAAAATGAATTCCTGGGGGAATTCAGAATGAATTCCTGGGGGAATTCAGAATGAATTCCTGGAGGAATTAAGAATGAATTCCTGGAGGAATTCAGAATGAATTCCTGGAGGAATTCAGAGGGAATTCCTGGAGGAATTCAGAATGAATTCCTGGAGGAATTCAGAATGAATTCCTGGAGGAATTCAGAATGAATTCCTGGAGGAATTCAGAATGAATTCCTGGAGGAATTCAGAATGAATTCCTGGAGGAATTCAGAATGAATTCCTGGAGGAATTCAGAATGAATTCCTGGAGGAATTCAGAATGAATTCCTGGAGGAATTCAGAATGAATTCCTGGAGGAATTCAGAATGAATTCCTGGAGGAATTCAGAATGAATTCCTGGAGGAATTCAGAATGAATTCCTGGAGGAATTCAGAATGAATTCCTGGAGGAATTCAGAATGAATTCCTGGGGGAATTCAGAATGAATTCCTGGGAAATTCGGAATGAATTCCTGGGGGAATTCAGATTGAATTCCTGGGGAATTCAGGATGAATTCCTGGGAGTTCAGAATGAATTCCTGGGGAATTCAGAATGAATTCCTGGGGAATTCAGAATGAATTCCTGGGGAATTCAGAATGAATTCCTGGGGAATTCAGAATGAATTCCTGGGGAATTCAGAATGAATTCCTGGGGAATTCAGAATGAATTCCTGGGGAATTCAGAATGAATTCCTGGAATTCAGAATGAATTCCTGGGGAATTCAGAATGAATTCCTGGGGAATTCAGAATGAATTCCTGGGGAATTCAGAATGAATTCTGGGAATTCAGAATGAATTCCTGGGGAATTCAGAATGAATTCCTGGGGAATTCAGAATGAATTCTGAAATTCAGAATGAATTCCTGGGGGAATTCAGAATGAATTCCTGGGGGAATTCAGAATGAATTCCTGGGGGAATTCAGAATGGATTCCTGGGGGAATTCAGAATGGATTCCTGGGGGAATTCAGAATGAATTCCTGGGGGAATTCAGAATGAATTCCTGGGGGAATTCAGAATGAATTCCTGGGGGAATTCAGAATGAATTCCTGGGGGAATTCAGAATAAATTCCTGGGGGAATTCAGAATAAATTCCTGGGGGAATTCAGAATAAATTCCTGGGGGAATTCGGAATTAATTCGAATTCAGAATAAATTCTCGGGGGATTTCAAAATGTATTCCTGGGGGAATTCAGAATGAATTCCTGGGGGAATTCAGAATGAATTCCTGGGGGAATTCAGAATGAATTCCTGGGGGAATTCAGAATGAATTCCTGGGGGAATTCAGAATGAATTCCTGGGGGAATTCAGAATGAATTCCTGAGGGAATTCAGAATGAATTCCTGGGGGAATTCAGAATGAATTCCTGGGGGAATTCAGAATGAATTCCTGGGGGAGTGCAGAGTGAATTCCTGGGGAAATTCAGAATGAATTCCTGGAGGAATTCAGAATGAATTCCTGGAGGAATTCAGAAAGAATTCCTGGAGGAATTCAGAATGAATTCCTGGAGGAATTCAGAATGAATTTCTGGGGGAATTCAGAATGAATTTCTGGAGGAATTCAGAATGAATTCCTGGGGGAATTCAGAATGAATTCCTGGAGGAATTCAGAGTGAATTCCTGGGGGAATTCAAAATGAATTCCTGGGGGAATTCAGAATGAATTCCTGGTGGAATTCAGAATGAATTCCTGGTGGAATTCAGAATGAATTCCTGGTGGAATTCAAAATGAATTCCTGGTGGAATTCAGAATGAATTCCTGGTGGAATTCAGAATGAATTCCTGGTGGAATTCAGAATGAATTCCTGGTGGAATTCATAATGCATTCCTGGTGGAATTCAGAATGAATTCCTGGTGGAATTCAGAATGAATTCCTGGTGGAATTCAGAATGAATTCCTGGTGGAATTCAGAATGAATTCCTGGTGGAATTCAGAATGAATTCCTGGAGGAATTCAGAATGAATTCCTGAAGGAATTCGGAATGAATTCCTGGAGGAATTCGGAATGAATTCCTGGAGGAATTCGGAATGAATTCCTGGAGGAATTCGGAATGAATTCCTGGTGGAATTCGGAATGAATTCCTGGTGGCATTCGGAATGATTTCCTGGTGGAATTCGGAATGAATTCCTGGTGGAATTCGGAATGAATTCCTGGTGGAATTCGGAATGAATTCCTGGTGGCATTCGGAATGAATTCCTGGTGGCATTCGGAATGAATTCCTGGTGGCATTCGGAATGAATTCCTGGTGGCATTCGGAATGAATTCCTGGTGGCATTCGGAATGAATTCCTGGTGGCATTCGGAATGAATTCCTGGTGGCATTCGGAATGAATTCCTGTTGGCATTCGGAATGAATTCCTGGTGGAATTCCGAATGAATTCCTGGTGGAATTCAGAATGAATTCCTGGTGGAATTCAGATTGAATTCCTGGTGGAATTCAGGATGAATTCCTGGTGGAATTCGGAATGAATTCCTGGGGGAATTCAGAATGAATTCCTGTGGGAATTCAGAATGAATTCCTGGGGGAATTCAGAATGAATTCCTGGGGGAATTCAGAATTCATTCCTGGGGGAATTCAGAATTCATTCCTGGGGGAATTCAGAATTCATTCCTGGGGGAATTCAGAATTCATTCCTGGGGGAATTCAGAATTCATTCCTGGGGGAATTCAGAATTCATTCCTGGGGGAATTCAGAATGAATTCCTGGGGGAATTTAAAATGAATTCCTGGAAGAAATTAAAATGAATTCCTGGAGAAATTCGAAATGATTTCCTGGGGGAATTCAAAATGAATCCTCGAAAACTCGTCACTTTTTTTTGCTTTTTGCGTGCGCACTGATGAAAAGATCACAAAAATAATAAACGAATCAAATTCATTTTCATTGCTTTGTTTTTATAGGATGAACATGGAATCTACCAGATGAAGTGATTAACAGTTTCCTATATCACGCGGAAATAGACCTGTGCAGGAATTCATCAAATTCACTCATCCGATTTATTTTGACATTAGAGCGGGCCGTCCACTGGAACAAAAGTTCATTTTGCGTTAATTTCATAATGTCTTGGGGGAGTTTATTTTGCGTTAGTCTATTGGCACGATCTTTGCATTGAATATCTAAAATCGTCATACTTATAGAAACGTGTTAGATTTTGGAGTGAAGCTGATTTTCGACATTGTTCTGTAAAAAAGAGATTGAAAAACGGCTGAAATCTGGATGCACAAGTGGCCGTTCCTCGTTTTTTTGCGACCTCGGTACTTTACGTTACAAATCTTGGTTCGGTAGTTGTAGTGTTAAATTGTAACAAAGACTACTCCGAGGCTTAAGATAGACTTTTCCGTGTACCTATACCGTAAATAAAACCGCCATTCTCCGCATACAGCAATTCTACCATCAATCTACTAAGTGCTTCAAAATTGACGCTCCTCCTAATTTGTATCGTAGTGGATGTTTATAGTGGTTTATACAATGTTTCATTAATAAGCGTTGGTGGGAAGCTGTGAAGTTTATACGAAGTTTTTGAAGAGAACGTCCAATGCTTCAATAACAAAGATGGCAAAAATGTGCAAAAAAGTAGTATAACAAAAATGGACAAAGTTATTGGAATTTTTCAGGAGGATGCCATGATCGAATCCTACGAAAAATCCACATGATATTTAAAATATTGTGGAAATTGAGGTGAAAATTGATTGAATCCATGCGCTTATGAAGCGAGGCCAGCCTAAACCGTTTTGACAACTCGATTCTTGCACCAAACTGAAAAAATGTTTAGAAACGCTTTATAACAACTGTCCATTGCTTTGTACAACTGTTCGTTGCTTAATGTTAATAATTCTTAATATTTATATGTTTTCTAATCATTTACTTTTTTCTCATTTACAGGTATGTATATACGACAATCCCTTGAAGCAAAGAATGCCATCTGGAACTAGCATAAGTATTGTTCTCCAATGCAGCCTCGTTCATTATCTGTACGACAAACGTGAGGGTCAAACTGGAAATTTACTTCTTAATACAAGGAAAGTCTATGTATCTGTTAGTATGTATAAACAAATCTTTTCGTATGATGGTGTGAACTTCAAGATTCAATTGAGAAATTTATGAACATGGGCATTGCAAATCACCCCAACATCGGATTTTAAAAGCAAAGCTTTGTACTATTACTGGAGACGCTTTGTGCATGTTATGTTTCAGTCATGTTATTGCTGTTCTATGAACCAATCAAGTCATACTCGAGATTCTAGAAAATAGAAAGATTTAAATAATAATTGTGTCGGCACTATCTAATACTTGAAATACGATCTTCGTCTTGGAGATAATCGTTTAGCTCCATTTTATAACGCTTAAGTAGCAAATCACTTGAACTTTAGACTTGCTTTATCTACCAGAATTCTCATTGGGAGATAAAATGATAAAAATAGTCTAACTAGCTAACGTTTTCATTTTCCTGTAAAGTTGTTAAAAGAGCTAGAAGCAAATGAAAAGAAAACATTGCCTACCGGAACGGTATAAAAGTGGCCAGTATCTAATACAAAGTTAGACCAAATCACTAATACAAAGCATCACTGAGCAAACCAAACTTGATTATACCCCAATATATAAAACTACCATTTGTTCAGTGCTGGAAAATTCACCACCATAAACCAAAATCCAATTTTTCACGGTAATTGCCCTGGCTGATAATGAAAGTGAAAACTCAAGACCGCATACATCCACCTTCACAGGTATTTACAAACACCAAACTTCATCAGAGAATGGCATAAAAAGCAACCATCAAAACAGGTGGGGCGGTAGAGCACCCCGAGCATAATTTACCTATCGCCTACGCTATCATGAAATGGCCAGAAGGAACACTTCCTATAGCCCAGTGTAGTGGCAGTGACTGACCAACCGACCACAAGCCACCGCAACGTCCAACATCAAAAAGCAATCAAACGCAGCAAAAACCGACGAAGACGTGGAAAAGGTAGTCGTCGAAAAATATAATAAACGCCGCATAACAACAAACTTTTTGTACCTAACTACCCATGTATCGTGGTATAAAGCACTCCACTCGGCTTTACTACGATGCTAATGCGTGAATCAACTCGGGTTCCACCGAGGATTTATCAAACCCAAATGAATCCACCTAATCCGAGGATTGCGACAACTGGATCACAGCTTAATCAGTCGAGCATGTCGATCCCATTAATAATGTCCCACATATAAACATCATATTTTGTTCAGTTGAAATGATTGATTAAGGGAACTTGCCCTTTCGGGTCCATTCTCAAAGGCTGCGCTTCGAAGTGAGCACAAAACCTTTCGATACCACTCAACAAACGAGAAAGGCAAATAAAACGTAAACTTCATCGAGGTCTGCCGCGCACTCAAGTTTGGGCCAACTGCGAGATGACCATGGCATTAGCCTCTACAGCCGAAAAGCCCACGACGACGAAAGACGATCCATTCATTCATTCATTCAACCTATGCATTCATTCATAACCAGGTAGCGAAAAGGCATGTATGTTTCTCAATTAGATTACACGGCTATCTGCTGGGGCGATTCACTGCAAATATGCTTCCACGCTCATTTCTCTCTATCCAAATAGTTTCCAATTAACTACGGTGCGGCGTGGGCTGCGCTGGTACGGACTTACCAGCGCACGGTGGACCGAGTTGACCTAGGCCTTGCAGACGTTGTTCTCGCGATCAGGGCGGGACCAGTGCGACAGTTCTTCGTTGGTTAGGGTCTCGTACAATTACGTAGTGCTTTGCCTAGCGTGTGTTCGATTGTTCGATAATTCGGTGAGCGTGTGTGATTTGCTCGGCGGCTGGTGCAGTTGGATGAAGGTGAAAACTGTTTCGAAGGAAACATGAAACCTTCGTTTTTTTAGAATATCAAAAATAAGAAAAGATGTTCAAAGCTGTAGTGACAGATGTGTCGACGGAAAATAGCCTAATTGCACCGAAAACAAGTGTACAAAATGACCTCTTTGCTTACTACTGGCAAGGAAACAGCAATAAGTGTTGTTCGCCTACCCGTTTCGAACGATTTAGTTGGAGTCGAAACAGCAATATCCGCTGGTGGTGATCCCATGTGTGAAGAAAAACGTGCTGCAACAACTCATATTACACCAATTCAGCTTTAATAAGCGGACGAGTGCACTGCATATCGCCTCAATAATAATAAACTGCAATACAACAGTACATAAATGGGTTTCGGGTCAGCGAGTCTTTTTCGCCAACGTCGTCGATACGGCGTTCAAATTCCGAACCCATAAAATCTGCTTGCCAAACAAATTGCGCTATTCGCTTGGGTCAAGTCCGCTCTCTATGGGGTACAATTTTACTTTCTGAAAAATGTCGACACGACAATGACGACCTAATTTAGCACTTGGGCAATGAGTTATTAATTATTATGAGAAAACTAAATATGATGCAATTTTGACAGAAATTCATTGAATGCGTTGATAATAAGATTTGCCTTTTTTGATCAGAAAAGTTGTACTGAAAGTTCGTGATATCTCAGGCTAAGAATTTCGAGACCAACATTGCTTACAGTTGACGTGCTGCTCGCTGGTACGATCCATTCGAGAGTTATGTGTTCTAACTTGGTTTCCTTTTCACGAATTTCGTACAAAATCAATTCGGCCGGTATGCTCTTAACTTTCTTCCGTGGAATGACCTTTCTAAGCTGTGTTCGTTGCAAAATTGTTGATAGGGCCAAGATTTTTTTATGTACAGGTTATCCGACTTCGTCAGTAGATGGGAATAACCAGCGCGGGGGGGAAACATACGTTTTCAGTGCAAAACGTAAATAAACGAGCATAAATTCCATACAAAAATCCAAGATGGCTGAGTTGGAGATATTGACAAGTCGGATAACCTGTACATAAAAAAATCTTGGATAGGGCACTGCAGGGACTGCTTTGTCTCTTTCTTACTGCAAAGAAATTAGAAAACAACAAGGCCAGTAAACGTCAAAATGTATGGGGTACGAAAGAGAAAGAGATTATTCCGAGTTTTGATTTTGGTGAGCAGGTATCTGGCACCCCCAATCCTACCCACTATGTTTGACAATAGCCAACATCTTTGTGTTTCCCATTGTTCTATTGAAATTGGGTTTCCCACTGACAATTCTATTTTGTAAACAAACCACCATTCCGAAGTGATTTTTTCCAAATAGACGTAATTATTTGTAATCATTTTTTAAGAACTCGTGCGAAAGTATGGATGCGGGGTGTATTTCAACAAGAATATTGATGCCTTTAATAAATTTTCATATTTCAATCGGCACCAAGCGCTCTACTTCGCCAAGATATCAAGATATTTAAAATATATTTTCAATGGCAGGTTTCAACGATTATGATTACGCCTTCGTATTAAATTAATCGATGATTTTGATGCTGGCATCAGAAACATGGCCGCTTCTCAGACCCCTGTTGGTGAGTATAGGGCACTACACGGAAACATCTCTTTCTCTTTCTAATTTCTATGCAGCGAGAAAGAGACAAAGCGTGCATCTTTGCGAGAAATTAGTACCCGAGGAAATTAGTACGGACTGCTTTGTCTTTTCCTCGCTGCAAAGAAATTTGAAAACAACAAGGCCAGTAAACGTCAAAATTTATTTGGAACGAAAGAGAAATAGATGTTTCCGTGTAGTGCCCTATACTCACCAAAATCATAACTTATGCCTTATAACTTATTATGGAGAAGTGATGGGAAATGTAGAAAAATATCATGAATTGTTATTACTAACTTGCTTATAACTTTTTTTAAAGTAATTTACTATTCGAATATTCGGATTGCCATGTGATGCCTAAAGGATCCTAGAGCTTTGTCAAACAGATCATTATACTAAAATATAAAGTGTAAGGAATGGAAGCCAAATTAGAAAAATGTCACGGAATGTCATGACATTAGTGTCATTTGAAAATTACTCGGCTCTCACGTCGTCAATTTCAAGTTTAGAGCAATGACCTATTAGATACACGATTTTTTAAGGCTAGTTTATTCCTTGCCTTTTTTTTAATTTATATTAATTCCATATAAGAGTCGGACGTAAAATTAATAAAACAAACAAACAAAAGGTAATGATGATGATACTGGGAGAACGGTCAAAAGTCAATCGACCGAAAGCTACTTCGTCAAAAAACATATTAGGCCGAAAGTTATCTAGTCGTACACTCTAACTTTCATCTACTCAGTGACTGAGTTAAATTGTAGTGCCCTCTCTTTCTTTCCCACGGAAATTTCACTCTTCATTCCTCACTTCTCATTTATTTTCATTTCACTTCGCACTGAGATATGCAGAATGAAAAGAGTAAAGTAAGATGTCTAACTTCTCACCGCTCATTTTGCACTTCGCATTTCTCACCTTTCACCTCTCCTCACGCTGTGAAAAGTTTAGTGAGAAGTGCGAAGTGATACACTTTCCACTACTCACTTTTCGTTGTGAAAAGTAATAAGTGCGATCTGATAAGTGAGGAGTGAGAAATGAGAAATAAGCAGTGAAACGTTTTAATTTTCACTTCTCAATCTTCATTCATTTCTCACTTCTCGCTGTGAAAAGTGAGGAATGAGGAGTGAGAAGAGAGATTTCTTATTTCTCACTTTTCACACTTCATTTCTCACTTTTCACTTCTCACTCATCATTTCTAACTTCTCACCGTGAAAAGTAGAAAGTGCAATCTGAGAAGTGAGAAATTAAATGAGAAGTGAAACGTTTTACTTTCCACTTCTCACTCTTCATTCTTCCTACTTCTAACTTATCACTGTGAAAAGTGAGGAAATAGGAGTGAGAAGTCATACTTCTTTTATCTTAATTTTCACTTATTAGTTCTCATTTTTCACTTCTAACGCATAATTTCTGACATCTCACTTTTCACTGCGGAAAGCATGAAGTGCGAAATGAAAAGAAAGAATCAATAAGTGATGAATGAAAGGTCTCACTTCTTACTTCCCATTTTGAAAACTGAGAAAAGAGAAATGAAAAGTGACAATTGTGGAGTAAGAAGTGAAAAATGAGCATGAGTACTAAGAATTGAGATCTACCACTTTTCAAAACAGCTGGATATGGGAAACACACTTCTTCTTCTTCTTTCATGGCCCTACATTACAACTGGAAGATGGCCTGCTTTTCAACTTAGTCCACTGAAATCTGTTTTTACATGATTTTTTCTATACAAGTTTATTTTACACGATTATTTTTACACGATTTTCTCGAAATTGCACGATTTGAATTTGCTCGATTTTCTCGATGATACACGATTTTTATTTGCACGATTTTCACAAAGTTACGCGATTTTCAAAAAGTATTGTTTTTGTACCCTATCAGATTGTAAAAAAGAGGTATAAAGTATAGAATACGTTTATGGCTTATGTTCATGGTCATCCAAAAAACCCTGAAGTCGGGCCTTAAGGTCTACACGCGTAAAAAGATTGTCTACACGTGTAACCAGAGATATATTGATTAGTTTCAACTATAGAACATTTCCATTGTGGTACACAGAATACAATGTGTTTTGGAGATGTGGGTATGATCATCCAAGAATTACCTGAAGTCAGCCCTGCACGCGTAAGCGGAGATTTATAATCCATTTTCAAATGTGGAACATGCCTTTTGTTGTAGCATAAATAAATTGCGTACATGACACGTGGGTATGGTCATCCAAGAATCCTCTTAAGTCAGGCCCTAAATTCTACACGCGTAACCAGAGCTATTGACCAGTTTCAAATATGGAACATGCCCTTTGTGGTACACAGAATAGAGTGCGTTCATGACATGTGGACCTGGTATTCCAAGAATTCCCTGAAGTCAAACCTTGAGTCCTACTTGCATCACCAGAGATCTTTTGATCAATTTTAAATATGGAACGTGTCCTTTGTGGTACACGTAATAAAATGCGTTCATGCCATACAGTCTATTAGTCTATTTTTATACAAACAAATCAAAATTGCCGAGCTGTATCTTTGTCGTTTTTCTATGGATTATTTGGACGTTTTCAGAACAACTGAAGATAATAACAGTAGGTGTGTAGACCCTAAGGTCGTACTTCAGGGATTTCTCGGATGACTTTTATGCAAGTAGACCTTAACGCATTACTACATTAAATTCTTGGATAAGTGGAGCAGTAGATCATAATTGGCAGAAGACCCTGTGCATCATTTTTTCGTAACTTCTAAAAATATGCATTTTATTTTTACACGATTTGTCGAAAAAACGCAATAGTTTTACACAATTTCTCAAAAATACAGGATTTTTTCAAACGATTTTCTTTTTGCACGCACGCGTCAATCGTGTAAAAAACCGGACCGAGAATCGAATTCGCTATCTCCGGAATGGCAATCATACTTCTTTTTCTCTCGCAAGGCTACTGGAGACCCCACATCCCCCCACATGCCTGAATTGAAAGAAGGAATCATATCCTCTCTTTTGCTTTCTGCCAAGCAAATGCATCCCTTGCCTTAATGAAGCAATTGAAAGAAGAAATCAAAGTGATTTTGATAAAGTTTTTGAAAACAAAAGGAGTCATAATCATCCTTTGCCATATGCTGGTAAAATGCATCGCAGAAGGAATCGCACAGAACAAACCGTGTTTAAAAAACAAGCTTCTATCTCCTGAAGAATTTGCTGCATTGAATTGTATTGCCTTTTTCGTCTAAAAAATGTTTTCGTTTTTTGTTTCATGTCAAAGGCGATCTTGTTTCTGACGCAAGGGAAAAAATGATAAGTGAAAAAACCAGACATAACAATCAGCTACTATAATGATAAATTACATTTTTTGCATTTGTTTCAAAATTGTTGTTTACACAATTATTATGCCAAATGTTTATTATGTTGACCGACCATTATGTCAAACGACCGTTATGCCGAACGGCGTTATGCCCAACGACTTCATGCCAAATGACCTACCACCTTAAACAACAATTGTAAATAAGTTGTGAATAAAACTATTAGCAAACCAGTCTCAGGAGTCCTGTGACAGGACATTGAAATGACATTTTCCATCACTGCTCCAAAGAAGACAAAACTATGCCAGCATTTCCTTCATTGGGGTGCACAAATTGTGAAATATAAACCACATGATCCTATTATGCAATTAAGACTACAACTCTTTTCAAGATGATGATGTTTGTCCTTAGTTTGTGTATGTTCTCTTCATTATTCCTTCGTAACTTTTTGAATGTCTTTCAAGTACCAAAAATTTCAAAATGCCGAACGAGTCATGTGGCCGAAAATATCATTTGGTGGAACGTATCATACAACCGTAATGTCACTTGGCCGCACAATAGTGAATATTAAAGGTTTGAAGTCCAGACCGCATCGTGCTTTCGTGCTGTGCGGTTCTTTCTCTCTTTGCGGAAGGAAGTTTTTAATACTACCCGAAGCTAATTTAATTTCAACGGTGCTTCTTAGCGCTATTTGTACCCACTGATCCCGTTACGATCTTTGCAAGGACCCGTGCCTTCGTTTTACGTTGGACCCGTTTGCGGAAGTAAAATTCCGACAAGCGGTGGTAATCCTGCAGGGACACCGTTCTGGGAAAAAACCTCTTAGAAGGTCACGTCTCCACGCTCAGCAATGAGTATTAATAAAAACAAGAGGAAGGGGGAGTCTTTGAATTCTCCACTTCCTTCTAAGAAACAAGGTTTCAAGACCGTCCTGCCAAAGCGCGGAAAAAATAGAAGGAAGCTGGAGAATTCAGATATTCCTTCAAACTCTAATGTCGGAAATAATTTTGAGCAATCAGTTCGATTTGATTAATGATGATATTGAGCAAATCGAATCTAGCCCAGGTGATTCGATTCATGCGAAAAAGCAAAGGATTCCGCCGATTGTGGTATCTGTTGCCGAGTTTTCTGGCTTTAGGAATGAGATTTTGAGTAACCTTCAGGGGATCAAGGTTTCATTTCAGATTGCTAGGAAGGGTGACTGCCGCGTTTTGCCGGGATCCTTTGACGATCGCAAACGTCTTCTTCAGTATTTAACTGAGAAGCGCCATAAATTCTTCACATACGACGACAAAACTGAGCGATTGTTCAAAGTCGTCTTGAAAGGTCTCCCCACTGATGACAAATCACTGGATGAGATTAAAATTGAAATTTCTCAATTACTTGGATTTTCACCAGTCCAAGTAATTAAGATGAAAAAGAAATCCCACTCTGGTACTTCCCAGAGGGCATTTCTCAAGAATTTTATTTAGTTCATTTTAACAAAAGTGAACTAAATAATATGAAAAGTTTGGAAAAGGCCTGTATTATGTCTCATGTCCGTGTTACATGGGAACATTTCCGCAGGCCTGGGGGAAATTTCCAAAACCCCACCCAGTGCCGTAAGTGCCAAAAGTGGGGTCATGGAACCAAACATTGTCACATGGATGCTAAATGCATGATTTGTGGTGGAACCTCTCACGCCAAGGACGCATGTGCCGTGAGAGAAGATTCCAATAAATTTAAATGTGCAAACTGTGGGGGCAATCATAAATCCAATTTCTGGGAATGCCCTTCACGCAAAAAAGTTTTGAATTCCCGTGCAAAATTGATGACGGGAAATTCCAATCGGATCCCAGATTCGACGGGTAGAAATTTTTCAAACGCTCAAATTTCGAAACCGGTTACCGGTCGAGCAATTCATACCCACCACAATTCACAAACAAATTTTGCCGCTCGTCAACGGGTAGCAAGCACTTCAGTAAATTCCAATTTTTCGAATGTACCTACGTATGCAAACATCGCTGCTGGTAGACAAAATTTCTCTTCTCAAAATGAGGTTTATACCCATGTCCCAACAGAAAATAACGGTCATGTTGCCGATTCAGGTAGCATGACTGCTTCCGATTTTGATTTTTTAACTGAACAATTGCATCACATGATTGATGCAATGTTCAAAGCAAATACCATTCCTGAAGCTGTTCAGGTTGGTATAAAGTACACACAAACAATTGTTATCGGACTCCGTTTCAATGGATCCAAATAATTGTGTGAAAGTTCTAAATTGGAATGCCCGCTCTCTAAAGGGTAAGGAAGATGAATTATTCAACTTCCTTTCAGTTCATAATGTGCATATTGCCATTATAACTGAAACGTATTTAAAACCAGGACTCTCCATTAAAAGAGATCCAAACTATTTTATCTACAGAAATGATCGTCTTGACAGCGCCTGTGGTGGGGTCGCCATTGTCATTAATAGACGTATCAAACATAAATTATTTTCTTCATTTGAAACCAAAGTTTTTGAAACCTTGGGAGTTTCTGTTGAAACAAATTTTGGACAATTTTCCTTCATTGCAGCCTACTTGCCTTTTCAATGCAATGGGCAGCAAAAGAATTTGTTGAAAGCTGATCTTCAAATTCTGACTCGCAACAAATCAAAATTCTTCGTAATTGGTGACTTCAATGCCAAACACCGTTCATGGAATAATGCTCAAAGCAATTCCAATGGTAAAATTTTATTTGAAGATTGTTCTGCAGGATATTATACTATTCAATATCCCAATGGACCTACTTGTTTTTCTTCCAGTCGAAATCCTTCTACAATTGATTTAGTTTTAACGGATTCAAGTCAGCTGTGTGGCCAATTGGTAACTCATGCTGACTTTGACTCTGATCATCTTCCTGTGACATTTGAAATCTCACAAGAAGCCATTTATAATCCAATCAGCTCTACTTTTAATTATCATAGAGCTGATTGGGATTTATATAAAACGTATGTCGATAGGAATTTTGATGTTGATATTCCTCTCGATACCAAAAGTGATATTGATAATGCTCTCGTATCTTTGACAAATTTAATTGTCGAAGCCAGAGGCATTGCAATTCCTAAATGTGAAACTAAATTCAACTCCATTATTATTGACGACGATCTTCAGCTACTGATCCGTCTTAAAAATGTGAGAAGAAGGCAATACCAAAGAACTCGCGATCCCGCGTTGAAAGTTATTTGGCGGGATTTGCAAAATGAAATTAAAAAACGTTTCGCTATTCTGAGAAATACCAACTTTGAGAATAATGTCTCGAAGTTGGATCCCAGTTCGAAACCCTTTTGGAAATTAACGAAAATTCTTAAAAAACCTCAAAAGCCAATTCCAGCGCTTAAAGAGGGAAATCAAATTTTATTAGCAAATGGCGAAAAGGCTCAAACACTTACTAAGCAGTTTGAGAGAGCCCATAATTTAAGTCTAGGTTTTACTAGTCTAATTGAGGATCAGGTTACACGGAGCTTCGAAGACATTCTCAATCAAGGAAATGTTTTGACCCTGCGTTGAGAACGAATTTGGATGAAGTGAGATCTACTACTAGAAAATATAAAAATATGAAAGCCCAGGTGATGATGGTATTTTCTACATACTTATCAAAAACTTCCTGAGAGCTCTTTATCCTTTTTGGTTAATTTATTTAACAAATGTTTTCAATTGGCATACTTCCCAGATAAATGGAAAAACGCCAAAGTTGTTCCAATTTTGAAGCCGGACAAAAATCCAGCTGAGGCTTCTAGTTATCGCCCAATCAGTTTGCTTTCTTCAATAAGCAAACTGTTTGAAAAGATTATTTTAAATAGAATGATGGTTCATATTAATGACAATTCTATTTTTGCTGATGAACAATTTGGTTTTCGCCATGGGCATTCAACCACCCATCAGTTATTAAGAGTAACGAATTTAATTCGGCCCAACAATTCTGAAGGATATTCGACTGGAATTGCTCTTCTTGATATAGAGAAAGCATTTGACAGTGTTTGGCATGAAGGTTTGATTGTAAAATTGATGAATTTTAATTTTCCTCTGTACATCATTAAACTGATCCAAAATTATTTATCAGATCGCTCACTGCAGGTAAACTATCAGAATTCTAAATCTGATAGATTACCTGTAAGGGCTGGTGTCCCCCAAGGCAGCATACTGGGGCCCATATTGTATAACATTTAACTTTCTGACTTACCTGATTTACCAGCAGGGTGTCAAAATCTTTGTTTGCAGATGACACAGGTCTCTCAGCCAAAGGGCGAAGCCTTCGTGTCATTTGTAGTAGATTGCAAAAAAGTTTGGATATTTTCTCCACTTACTTGCAAAAATGGAAAATTTCCCCGAATGCTTCCAAAACTCAGCTTATAATTTTCCCACATAAGCCGAGAGCTTCTTATTTGAAACCTTCTAGCAGACATATTGTCACTATGAATGGGGTTCCAATTAATTGGTCTAGCGAAGCTAAATATTTAGGACTTCTGCTAGATCAAAATTAATTTTTAAAAAACACATTGAAGGCCTTCAAGCCAAATGTAACAAATATATTAAGTGTCTATATCCACTTATAAACAGAAAATCAAAACTTTGTCTTAAGAACAAACTTTTGATTTACAAACAAATTTTAGACCTGCCATGTTGTATGCTGTGCCAATATGGACTAGTTGCTGCAATACCAGAAAGAAGGCACTCCAGAGGATTCAAAATAAAATTTTGAAAATGATTCTGAAGTTGCCTCCGTGGTATAGTACCAATGAACTTCATAGAATTTCTAATATTGAGACATTGCAACAAATGTCCAACAAAATAATTTCAATTTTAGACAAAAATCGTTGCAATCTTCTATTGCAACGATTAGCTCCTTGTATCCTTAGTATAAAATAGGTTAAGTTTAGTTTAAGTTGAAAAGATTGTAATTCCTACATGGTTCAATTCAACCAGAGGAAAAATTCTGCCAGAGGCAATTGAAATGTATTAATAATAACTAAAAAGTAACATAGCAAATAAGGATGATAGTGTTAAGAAAACACGGAACACCTAGTCTAAGAGATGAATGCATGTATTAGATAATTAGCAAATAAATTTAGTTAAAAAAAAAAAAAAAAAAAAAAAAAAAAAGGTTTGAAGTGATTAATGATCGTTAAGAAGTGAGAAATGATAAATCAGAAGTGAAAAGTGTGAAGTCTCACTTTTACCTTCTCACTCCATATTTCTGATTTCTCATTTCTTACTCTTGATTTCTCGCTTCTCATTACAAAAAGTAAGTGAAGGGAGAAGTGTGAAGTAAAAATGAGAAGTAAGAAGTGATGTATAAGAAGTGAAACGTCTCACTTCTCATTTTTCTTTTCTCACTACTCATTTTTTCGTTTCACGTTGCACATCTCACAGATCACAATGAGTCTTGAGAAATTCAGAATGAGAAGGATAAAATTAGATGTCACACTTATCACTGCTCATTTAACGCTACGCATGTCTCAACTTTCACCTCACCTCACACTGTGAAAAGTGTAGTGAGAAGTGCTTAGTGAATTAATTCACTTCTCGCTCCTTATTTCTCTCTTCTCACTTTTCATTGCGGAAAGCGAAAGAAGTGCGAAGTGAAACGTATCACAGTAAGAAATGAGAAATAATAAGTAAAAATGAAGCATAAGTAGTGATAAGTGAGACATCTTACTCTCACTCCTCATTTCTCACTTTGCACTTCTCTTTACGCATTTTTCACTTTTCACAACAGCTGGATCTGGGAAACACACAATGTTTGTATATCGGTGACGTTTCTCCTTCCTTCCACTGCTTGTGGCAAGCTAAGTCTCAGTATGAAGTGAGCGTCACTCAAACTGCTCGCTCTAATGCCTCTAAGTTAGTCTTGGGTCCACTTCACCATTTCGATACTGTAAGTCAACAAGGCCACGGTAAACGTGTGTATGGCCTTCATCTTGTTGCCGCTACTCTTCAAAATATTATTAACACGAAGCAAGATTTTTTTCCTGCTGCTCTTTTCTAATCATCATTATCATCACTGAGACTTCACACCCGCACGAAAAAAGCTTTATTATAGGGGTCGTTCAGGAACAGTTTAAAGTGCGACTCCTCTATATCAGGCTCAAAATAGTCATTTCTGAAAAGATTGGCAAATATCGAGCTTCGGTAATTTTAGGTTGAGTAATTGATTAAAAATAGTCGCCATACTCGATACGCTTCCTGAAGTGAATTGCTACAAAAAGTAATTCAGCAACGGAGATTCCCATTCGCAGAAGACAATGTCATGTTTTGTTTTTGTCATGATGGACTCCAATAGGCCCAGTACACAGTGGCGGGCCCTCATACAAATCCAGGACAAAACCTGAGATTGCGTTCAAAACTTCACCACAGAGTCATTTTGAAACTTTGAATTCATTTTTCAGTTAAAATGGTTATCCAACATACTTTATGTTATCCAAGGGCTTCCGCAAACCCAAACTCTAGGATCTAGAACAAAGACAGCGTTCTCATTCTAACATTGCGCCAGTCAATTTCCCGATTTTGCAGTTGCTATGCGCAATTCATCACACTAACCACCGGAAAGTAGACAAAAAAATAGATTTTAATGCATAATACCAGATCTTTTCGAATCTTTCCCAAAACAGTTGAGCCAAATTTCATTTTCCCATACATATTTGTTCGGGAGACACTTTACGGAATGAACTTCAACAAGACACCAAAAATTTAATTTACAAATTACAATCAAAAAATTTTGGAACTAGCTCATCCAATATACATGTTAAATTTAAAAAAATATGGGCTTCACGAAAATCACGCCACTGTGCAGTGGGTCGAAAATCTTCGCAAGGTTCTTCTACATGAAATCGAAGGTTGTCGGCCTCTGGATTCCATAATGGGCCGAGCGTGAAGATCATCTGCTTATTCTACAGATCGTGGAGTAGCTGGAGGGCCAGATCTTCTGGCGGAACATCATGGAGGTCTTCAGCAGCATTCAACGCCCGTTTTGTTCAGCGTGAATCTAGCCGAACGGAGCATGGCAACGAACGGGTCGGACATCTGCAATATTGGAGACGCAGGGTACGCTCACCCTACTTTTAGAAATAATAAATAGATCCACAATAAGGCCGATGAAATGAGTATATGATGAGAAAGAGAAATATTTATTAAAAACCACACTATAAAAATTGGAACAAAAATCAGTGCGCCTCATCAGACCCAATTGAGCTTTAGCCACTGGCTTCTTTTATACAACATCAGCTTTTAGAATAACGGAAATCTAGCTGCCAAAATGTGCCTATAAGGTTGTTATTTAATCAAGAAATTAACCTATTTTTTTTTTAATAATACCGTTCTATTTGACTGACATTCCATTCAGAAAGACCATATTATCTGGAAACGATCGTATATTAGCGCCATTTTTTATTTTGTGATATAAAACGTGTTGATATGTTGTATATTTATTTTAAAAATACTGAAAATTGATTTTTATATGAGTTTTGGACAGCAGTATCGAAAAACAACGATTCAACCTTTAAAATTAGGAAGAAAACATACAATATCTTTAGCAAAATTTCTCAAAACACAATATTCTAAAACATTGTCAAAAACCCGAACAAAAAAAAATTTGCGGAAAAATTTTTTTTTTTGCTCGGGTGTCGCATTAAAACATAATAGTGGATTTCACGCTCTAGATTTTGTCGGGCAGCTTTTTGAACACATTCTATGAACAAATCATGTATCTAAATCTGTATTAAACGCCACAATGAGGTTTTGACAGTCTTTTTTCTGAGTTGTTCCAATGTGCGACTGCTGCTGTGGGAATGCGTCGTGTCCGAACTCTCGGGTACATGAAACAGAGGTCTTGCTGAAGAACAATTCTAACAAGAAGTACCTATTTCGTTCAAGGAATAGTTGGCCAAGGTCTTGCATGACGTGTCAAAAAGTACCCTGACCTTCGTATTTCTGCTGGATTCTTCAAAGATAATGTGGTGCTGAATGTTTGAGTCGTTGACCGGATTTGGTCTCTTTGGTCTTCCTACTACAGGTATCTCTAGGCGTTACGCAAACACGGTCTTTGCACTCGTTCAATTCGGTCGGATCGTATACCTGATGGAGCCCAAACTAAAACTGCATACTCTAGTGCTCCCATACGTTATATTGATTACAATGCCACTACCTAGTCGTGGTGGAAAGTTGATTGTGAGCGAGTGAACGTCATTGTTTTACATTAGCCAGCGTTGACACTCATTCCGTTCGCATGGCACCACATGTTCAGATTGTCCAAGTCGCGCTGTAATATCAAGCAATTCAAATGCGGGAGAACGGTTTGGAAAATTTTCAAGTTGTCCGCGTACAGCAACTGATCCGATTCGATCAGTAAACACAAATCGTGTATGAACAGCACCAACAGGAGAGATCCAAGCTGGCTACTTTGAAGAACACCAGATGTAATACTAAATCGCGCTGACGGATAGCCATGATCTTTAACAAATGCAAGCCGAAACGTCAAGTATGATCGTTGCCAGGCAGTTATCCAGGCCGGAAGTCCCATTTTCCGCAGCTTCGCCAGCATCAGGTCATGTGGCACCTTATCGAAAACAAGATCGATTTAAATCTGATGTACGGATAAAAAAGAGCTTACAGCTAACAGGACAACACATTCAAGAACTCTCGACAAACAGCTTAGTATTGAAATACCGCAATAGTTCTCGGCATTGTGTAAGCCTCCAGTCTTATGATTTGGTATAATTTTTGCACCCTCCATAGTTCGGGGAATTCTCCGCTACACAAGGTTAAAGATAATTGATGGAAGCGGTGCAAGAGCTTCAACGCAAAGTGGTTATAAGCCGCTAACAAGTTTCATCGACTGAGACAGTAATAATAGGGAGATTTATGCTATATTCGATTATTCTGTCAAGTACTCCATCAGCGACTGACGGTGAAGCGTGATTATAAACGCTTTTGCAAAATTCTGCCAGTAGATTTGCAGATTCCTCCGGAGATTGGGCAACATAATTAGTCTGCCAACCGAATCACCCACAAACAAATAACAGAGCAAAACAATTCCAAAAAAAATGAAAAAAGTAAACATTTACATATATTATTTGTAACATTCACATTGTAGCAGATCATGATCAAGGTAGCTGGATTGCTTATTTGTCACTTCTCACATAATATGTAAAAGCATAAATTTCAAATTGGTGTAAGCTTGTAGTTGATGATTGTGGGAACCCTGAGATGCCAAGCACCAATGTCCCAGTTGCATAATATAATGTCTGTATAATAAGGAAGAAGATCACGAACTACATAAGCGGATATAAAATGATTCTATGAGAATAGAAAACAGCATTAAGCCACTATATCTGATGGTTATTGCACTTTCGATTATATGGTAGAATTTGTGCTGCATAACGTATTGGCCACCCTTAGAACGCACACAAACTGAGACACCAAAAAATCTAACTTTGTTCAGGTGCTAATTATAGCCACTGTGGCTGGGTGGTTCCAGTCAAGAATACGTCGCGTCCCGCCTCGAGGCAACGTCCGGTGTGCATGTAAGTGATTCAGCAAAATCGTTGCCCTGCATGTTCGCTCCCTGCCAAAATTGTCACATGAGATCGCAGACGGTAGTAGTTTTCGAGACCGTTCGGCGAGAAGTTTGGCTACCGCGAGAATAGTTCTGCAACCGTGATGGTTGAGTTTGTTTTAGAAGTTAGAACGGATATGTTATTTCCCATCAGAATGTGATTAGATCCCACAACTTTTTGCTGTTACTTAAGATTTGTTTTTTTTTTCTTCGAAATTTAATGATGATGATCTTGATCGTGAGATAGATGACCTACATGCGAGTTAAACACATCAATTTAGAAGAAGATTTGAAAAAAGTTTCCGTATCCATTACATAACTACGCAGTTGGGAAGAATGACTTGATTTCGGAACTTTGTCGAATAAGTTTCGTTAATCATAACGGCGGAACGATGTGACGTGCTGATAGTCACTTGAGTCAACTTATGTTCTGTGCAGATCGTCCAAAACGATGGTAAGTTAATTATTATTTCATAATTTACTCTGACCAGTATTTTTTGGAAATTAATTTAATTACGTATTTATCCTTACTTTTGAATTAATAAATTAAAAAAAACAATGACAGCAAATAAAGTTTCGACGTTTCCTCTCTCCTATAAATCAAAGCATTTAACACGCTTATTACCAAGCGCAAAATATCGAACAGCACGTGTTCCCCATGTTGCGCACGAAGCACTATCCAATGATGTTTATGGTAATTATAGCACTCTATGGAGCTAATATACGGTTAATTATGGAACTTGTTGTAATCTCCACCAAACCCATCAGTCTCTTCAATTTGTACCGGGAAGTAAAGCCGCTGTTTGTATTTATGCATTCCAATATTGTACCTCAACATTCTGAACAGAAGCGGCTACTTAACCAATGCAGCGCGAACTGAAAGTGTTTTCCATCTGAACAAGTGCTCACAGTGCCAAGCAAACCACCCCAACCCAAGATCGTTCATCATTCACCCATGTCGCACATCGCCGCAAAGCGTGATTCTAGACGAAAATGCTTGCCGCTTCCGTCTACAAATCGACAACAATCGCGCGCACGGCTCGTGATCACGATCGGCCGTTTGTAATCTGATCGACCCTTTGCTCAGTGCGCGAAACGGCCGCAGCCATCGCAAACCGTAGAGATGATATCTTTACGGCGGTGTTAATATGTAGAACCGCTTCTAATCGAATTAGCAGCGGTGGTGGCACGGTGCAACCACTAATAGCGGGGGTGCCGCACTCAGAAGCAACTACCACATCACAACAAACAACAACTCTACGGCAGAGGTGGGGGAATCCGTTTAGCCTTGCGCCAATTTGTGCTATTAGTTACGGAAAATCGCATATCTGCTGAGTGTACATAAAGAGCCGCTTGAATCACTGTGACTGGCAAACCAATCGACGAAGGTCACGTGAGCCATCCGATCCGTAGGAAAACCCGTTACTTGCATGCTGCAGAAAATTGCATAACCTCCTCCACCATCCAGCATCGACGGCGGTGGTGGGTGTGATCAACCGACACTACCGGTTGGGCCTATTCTGGCTTTTCTCGTGCGTTACGCTGTACAGAAAGGTTATATTTTCAGATCTTTTATTGTTAAATTATTGTTTTTTTTATCGGATATACTTTAGTCTTGCAAAATATTGCTTTGCGACTACAATCGACATGAAGGAATAATTCCGACGTACAGAGATGCATCCTGAATAGAACATGAGCCAAGAGCGCGCCTTGATGTTCTTAGTTTTGAACTCTGAACACAGTTCAGTGTGCACTGGGTTGGTATGCAAGCAAAACGATCGTGGTAACTAAGATTCCTTAGATTTGGAACTATGCAAAAACATATGAGCATGCTTGATTTCTATCCGTTAGATGCCCACGTGTTCCGTTACTGGCCGAAAAATGTGTAGCATGCCGTCGCTTGAATTTGTTTTCCTAGGATACAAGTTGCTAAGTTAGGTCAGTGCTCTGGAACAGTGTGCAGTGTTCAGAACGTTTTGAACACGAACACGCGTTCTCGTGTTCAGATGCATTTCTGCCGACGTATTTATGCATTTCACAAAACCCTTCGAAATGCTAGGAAAAGCTGTTACTGGAGACCGATAATCAGTCTTCAAGGTGCAACATGTGTGAGATGTTCACGTAAGTTTATGCACCCAATCAAACATTGCTTGCTATGTTTGAACTTGCACATATCAATCTGAACACGAGCCTGAACTCCGATACACCCAGGCGCAATGTACAATGTTCAAACATCGAGTTCAAACTTGGGTTCAAACATGTGCGCTTGCACACGAGAATGCTATGCTTGGATAAATGAACGGGTTGCTAGGGAAACTATTGTTGATTCTTCACGTTTCCCAGCCTTGTTATTCATATCTCGAATAAGAGAATTTAACCAAACTTCAATGAAGGTATGATTGAAAAATTGAAACATGTTGTGCACATTTTTTGCACTTGCATAACGAAGTGTTTATAGAGGTGAGGTCTTGATTCAGGCCTTTGATTCGCGACGCCTTAGGTTCGAATCTGCTCTGAGCGAAGCTTTTTGTTCCATTTGCGAGGTTCCATTTCGAGGCAATTCTTCTTACGATTTCGGGATTCTGCAACCACCAAAAAACTGATTAGTTCATATTTCTAAAATTTTGGGACAATATTTTTCTGACACGTTTATAAGGGGATAATTTATTCTACTTACTTCGCGGTGGTACTTGATAAACATACCGAGAATCTGAAGCGAAGTTCTGGATTGCATAGAGATTTCTTTATTCCAGGGAGAGAGCGGTTTCGTATTTTTTGAAGAACCTTATGATCAACGGGGCTTTAATTCCAGTTTCGTATTTTTTTAGAATGTAACAATTGAAGATTTTATCTTTTATGAGAGCCATGTAGTAGGACATGTAGTAGGACATGTTATAGGACTTTTATGTTTAAGGATTTGTGGGCTCATTTCTGACCTGGAGCTCCATCGTTTGTGAATTTTCTTTGTATTGTATAATGTCATCGGCGTATTATTTATACAAATTAAAATACATTATGAACAGACCCCTACTATCTTTTTGAATTTCTATCAATTTGAATTTTTGTTTAACAACCAGTTCTTCAAACTCCCCCACTAAAAGTGCGTCTTTGAACTTTTTGGAATCAACATCTATATTTTATTCACGACATGTAAATCCCATCGTATCTAACAAAACAAAATGCATGCTTGCATATGTAATTTACCTCGTTTAGAAACTAAACACAAGGATACTTTAAATAATCATTACATTGGAGGCTTCCGGGTGTCTAAAGGGGCAAATATACATAATATTCAGTTGTTATGAACATTAAGAATAATATCTGAAGATTTTATGCAAAATGTTGAATAAAACAATTGTTGTGATATTGAGATATCGGACCAAGCGCATACTGTGGGTAGGCGGTTAAGTATCTTATTCAGTTTTTCCATCAGTTTTCGACAAGGGCTGAAAAGTGCCATTTATAAAACTGAAACTATTCATGTGCCATTTCTAAAAAAATCCAAAGACAAGGATTCAAACACTAGTGCTCTGAGTGAACGCCAAACAAGTTACCACTAGGCCATCACCGCTACTCAAGAAGAGAAACCACTTTACCAATATGAACAGATGAACAGCATGCTGTGTATAAACTGATGTTTAAACTTCCATGTTCAAACCCGTGTGTTTGAACTTGGGCGCACACTCGTGTTCAAACTGGGTGCGATTTCGGTTCGGTTTATGATGAACTCGGTTTGGATCTAGTATGCATGTTTGAGTGCGAACTTGCACACGAGAAAACTGCACTTGTTTAAACGCGGTTCATGTTTTCGTGAAGACTGCGGCGATAATACTTTTGTATCTTCACAGCTGTAGGCACCTCTTTCGAAGTGAATCTAGTCAGAATCTAATTATTTTAAGAATTCTAAAACAAAAATCTCCCAGAAAAAAGGCAGCAAAAGCTTATATTATTTTTCTATATTTGTAAGTCATCGATGACTTGTTTTGCTATTTGAACACTGTATACACTTCCGTTTATGAACAAAAATCACAGGAAGTGTTAGTTAATTGAAAAGTGGCTGAAACTGTGTGCCGATCCGAAAATCGATAGCGCCGGCGTTTTCGGCCACACGCCGACAACAGGTTTACCTGACAGTGTGAATCAGCATGGCAATTTATTTCTTTACATTTGTTCTTCCTAGAAATTGAGGTGGCTTTCTCGGATTTGTCTTGTTTCTTCTTCTGAGTTTCTTCAAGTAATTTCCTTCCATTAGTTTTCCTGATTCCCGTACAAACCGACGTCCGGCTCTTCAGTCTCTGCAACTTCCTGCAACAAGAAGAAAACTCTTGCAGCTCGGAACTCATTTGAACGAAATCCATTTGGCGGAAAGCTATTTAGTCGTAAGGCATTTGGCCAAAACCCATCTGGCCGTGATTCATTAGACCGAAATGTCATTTGGCCGAAAATGTCGTTCTGCTGAACTGGCCATTCGGCTGAAAAAGTCGTTTGGCCAGAAATGCGGTTTGGCCAGAAAAGCCGTTTGGCTGGAATGACCGTTCAGCAGAACGGGTAATTTGGTCTAAAATGTCGTTTGTATACTGTAGACCTTAAAAAAATCGAAAAATTCTGTGAACTTCTTCAAATTGGAATTGGCGTGGAAAATTATAGACCAGCGACAATTATAGACAATTTTTGACGTTCGTGTTCATTTTTCCAACTTGTGACTTGTACCTCTGCATCCGTATCGAAAGCAAAGACTTATTCTACGTCAATATCATTATTTATTATTTCGACCCGCGGATGCTATACTTCATCGAACATATAATTTTTGTTAGTGGACATTGTTTGCCAGAAAGAGCCAGTTGGGCGAAGATGTCATTTTGCCGAACAGGTCATATGCCACAAATATCATAGGTCATATGCCGTTTGGCCGAAGAATAGTGAATATGGAAAGTGTAAAGACAGATACATATTTCGACCTTAACAGTAAGGTCATCTTCAGTGTCTCGTACTCAAGTTAAATACGTATCTGTCAAAGGTACAATCGAGTGGTGGAATTGAACGAACTCGGCTTATGACAAGTGAGCAATGAGAAGTGGCAAATGATAAGTGAGAAGGGAGATGTCTCGCTTCTCACACCTTATTTGTCACTTCTCACTTCTTACTGTGAAAAGTCATAAGTGCGAAGTGAGAATATAAGAAGTGATAAATGAAAAGTGAGCAGAGAAAACTAAGACGTCTTACTTCTCGTTTTTCCTTTCTCATTCCTCCCCCTTTTCACAGTTTGTGCAAGAAGTGAGACGTCTCACTGTCTCAACTGCTCACTTTGCACAGTGAGAAATGAGAAATGAAGATTGATAAGTTGTGAAATGAGATTTCTCATTTCTCACTCCTTATTTCTTGCTTCTCATTTCTCAATGTAAAAAGTGGGAAGTGAAAAGTGAGAAATGAGAGGCTTACTTCTCACTCTTCATTTTTCACTTCTCACTGTAAAAGTAAAAGGATGAAAAGATTGACGTCTACTTTCTTCCTTCTTATTTCTCACTTCTCATGTCGGTTTCTCACTTTTTATTTCTTACTAGCACACCCGACGAACTTTGTTCCGCCTAAAATTTATTAATTCTCCGATTAGTTCTCGAGTTATGCAAAAATGTATGCTTCATTTGTATGGGTGAGTCTATAAGGTTCAGACAGACAGAAATTCATTTTTATGTATATAGATTTCCTATTTATCAATTATCATTGATCACTTCACGATTTTCATATTCACCATTGTTCCAACAAATGGAATGTTCAAACGACATGTTCAACCGTATGACCTGTTCGTCCAAATTACTCTTTCGAGCAAAACAAATGGTCCTTCGAACTAACCACTCAATTCAGCCAATCGGCATTGTCGGAGCAATGAACTATTCTGCCAAACGATTTTTTCGGTGAAATGACTCGTTCGGCTAAACGATATTTTCGGCTGTATGACATACTCGGCTAAACGACATCGTTCGGCAAAATGACAGGTCTACCAGATGACATGTTCGGCCAAACGACATTTTCGACCGTAATTTTCGACCAAATGACCTTCTCTGCCAAACGACATTTTCGGCCAATCGGCATTTACGGCCAAATGTCCAGTTTGGCCGTATGTCGCCTCAGCTGAATGATATTTTATGGCAAACCATTTTTGGCCTAATAACCATTTCAGCAACCATCATCCCCAGTGTGGGGATGTAATGCCAATAAGAAGAAGAAGAAGAAGAACCATTTCAGCCATATGAAATTCGGTTGGGTGATTTACGCCTAAGGTGTTTTCGGCTAAACGGCATTCGGTCAGATGACTTTCGGCTCAGCGACCCTTCCTCGCTTCTCGTCGGTGAAGCTGCACTTTGAGTTGCAGTGAACTCTCGTTTATTCGATATTGAATGGACCATCGAGTTGGGGGGGAGGTATCGAGATAGGGAACACATTTATTTTTGGCCGAATACCATTTGGTCGTATAGTTAAAATTAGTTTCCTTATTAAGTGAAGTGAGAAATGAAATGTTCGAAGTGAATAGTGAACAACGAAAACTGAGAAATAGGATGTTCGAAGTGAGCACACAGAAGTGAAATGAGCCAATTGAGAAACGGAAATGAATATTGAGTAGTTATGGTGAAAGGTGAAAGTTATTTCATGAAAATCAATGTTGTTTGTGGTATTATTTACGAAAATAAAAAGAAGCACAATTTTTTTTGGGGTGACAAAATTGGGTCGAAAACGTGATAAAATCAGCGGTAGACAAAATCGGGGAGTAACAAAATTGGGTCAACGCTGTACCATCTCGCAATTCACTTCTCTTTCCTCATTTCGCACTTCTCACTACTAACTTCTTCTCTTTTCACACATCTTGCTTCTCACCTCACTCAGCCAACTATTTACTTTTTACTTATCACTATTTATTTCTTAATTCGCAAATCTCGCTTTTTTCTTCACACTTTTCATTATTCACTTTCACTTCTCACTTATAGCTTCTCATACCTCACTTTTAATTTCTCATTTTTCGCTTATCACTTTTCACTTCTTACTTCTTCTTACTTTTCACTTCTCACTACTCACTTCGCACTTCGAATTTCTCACTTCTCATTTCTCACTTCCCACTACTCATTTCTCATTTCTTACTTCGCATTTCTCATTTCTCACTTTTCTTTCCGAATTTCTGACTTCTCACTTCTCATTTCTCACTTCTTTTCTCGAATTTCTCACTTCTCACTATTCATTTCATACTTCTCACTTCGCACGTCTCACTTCTCTTTTCTAATTTTCACTTTTTACTTCTCACTTTTCACTTCTCACTATTCACTCAGCACATCGAATTTATAACTTCTCATTTCTCATTTCCCATTACTCACATTTATACTCACTTCGCACTTCTCACTTCGAATTTCTCATCTGTCATTTCTAACTTTCACATCTCACTTCTATTTATTATTTCAAACTTCTCACTTGTCATTTCTCACTTCCGCTTCAATTATCGTGCATGTAACTGTTTCTGACAACATCGAGTTAGCGAGGTGAAAATGAATTGGAAAACTTTTCCGTCTTAGAGAATATCGGGTAAAAGAGATATCGACTTACGGAGGGAGCGCAGTATGCTAGATTCAAGGGACTTCGAATTTCATCGAGTAAGGGAAAATATCGAGTTACAGAACATAGAGTTGGGGAGAGCTCACTGTAAAAGCATTCGGCCGAAAGTATTTTGGCCTAAGTTCATCAGGTCCAAAGTTGTTTTGCTGACAAATCATTAAGCTGAACAACTGGGCTACAAATGTCATTTGGCTGATAAGAGCAAGTCGTTACAGCGAGTAAACTTGGGCTTGAATGTCGGTCGACCTAACAGATCATTTGACCAAAAAAGTTATTTGCTTAAACAAATTATATGACCAAAAAATGCAGTCGACCTAACAGGTAGTTTGATAAAATTGGCCATTTCAAATTGAGCCAAACATGTTTTTTGATAGAAAAATATTTGGTGGATTTGCTTCAGGATAAAAAGACACCTAACATCACAAATTATGCAAAAGTTACGGAGAGTAGATGTATATCTTAGTTTAAAGTGTGTTGTTATTTGTACTGACGAATGAACAGTGCTGTTAAATAAGCAGTGGGAAATAAAAAGTCAAGAGCGAGTTTGTTAATTTTCTTTTCCCATTTTTCATTTCTCGCTTCTCATAGTTAAATTAAGACTTATATGTGAGAAGATATTGATCAGAAGTAAGAACTGAAAAGATTATTTTAAATAGAATGATGGTTCATATTAATGACAATTCTATTTTTGCTGATGAGCAATTTGGTTTTCGCCATGGGCATTCAACCACTCATCAGTTATTAAGAGTTACGAACTTAATTCGGCTCAACAAATCTGAAGGATATTCGACTGGAGTTGCTCTTCTTGACATAGAGAAAGCATTTGACAGTGTTTGGCATGAAGGTTTGATTGTAAAATTGATGAATTTTAATTTTCCTCTGTACATTATTAAACTGATCCAAAATTATTTATCAGATCGCTCACTGCAGGTAAACTATCAGAATTCTAAATCTGATAGATTACCTGTAAGGGCTGGTGTCCCCCAAGGCAGCATACTGGGGCCCATTTTGTATAACATTTTTACTTCTGACTTACCTGATTTACCACCAGGGTGTCAAAAATCTTTGTTTGCAGATGACACAGGTCTCTCAGCCAAAGGTCGTAGCCTTCGTGTCATTTGTAGTAGATTGCAAAAAAGTTTGGATATTTTCTCCACTTACTTGCAAAAATGGAAAATTTCCCCGAATGCTGCCAAAACTCAGCTTATAATTTTCCCACATAAGCCGAGAGCTTCTTATTTGAAACCTTCTAGCAGACATATTGTCACTATGAATGGGGTTCCAATTAATTGGTCTAGCGAAGCTAATTATTTAGGACTTCTGCTATATCAAAAATTAACTTTTAAAAGTCACATTGAAGGCCTTCAAGCCAAATGTAACAAATATATTAAGTATCTATATCCACTTATAAACAGAAAATCAAAACTTTGTCTTAAGAACAAACTTTTGATTTACAAACACATTTTTAGACCTGCCATGTTGTATGCTGTGCCAATATGGACTAGTTGCTGCAATACCAGAAAGAAGACACTTCAGAGGATTCAAAATAAAATTCTGAAAATGATTCTGAAGTTGCCTCCGTGGTATAGTACCAATGAACTTCATAGAATTTCTAATATTGAGACATTGCAACAAATGTCCAACAAAATAATTTCCAATTTTAGACAAAAATCGTTGCAATCTTCTATTGCAACGATTAACTCCTTGTACCCTTAGTATAAAATAGGTTAAGATTAGTGTGGGGATGTAATGCCAATAAGAAGAAGAAGAAGAAGAAGAAGTAAATTGGTTCAAACGTGAAGAATCATGGGCCAACTGTCTGAAACTTGATTATGCATATGTACAACATGTGATAGATTTAGTTCGGAAAAGGTATTGGAGGGTAACCGCCCCTTCGGTGGGGTTTGATCCCACGACCCCAGTCGTCGTGGGGTCGTGGGATCAAACCCCACCGAAGGGGCGGTTACCCTCCAATACCTTTTCCGAACTAAATCTATCACATGTTGTACATATGCATAATCAAGTTTCAGACATAGTAATTAATTTCCACACCGGGTAGGACGCCTACGTTAAGGAAAATGCCATTTTTATCAATGAAAACCACCATTTCAGCCAGTTTTCATCAGCGCATACTGAAGAACAGCATATCTGCGACTGACTACCGATAACAGATATCTAATTGTCCATTTTATTGCACAGAAATTTGATTTTTAAAAAGCACCCGAAAAAAAATGATTTTGAAACCATGCGGGGTGAGATGCGCCAGTGGATGGGTTAAAACGCGCATGTGCTTATCGTACTGATTTTTCTTTTAATTGCCTACATTAAAGCAATTCACCGAATGTTTCAGCTGTTTCGGTCATACAGAAATGAGCATGGGCGTAATGCCCCACACCGACCTCAAGTTTGAAGGCCCATAAAATCGTTTTAAAACCATTTTTGACGACGATTTCGTGTGGAACATAAAGAACACGAGTAAGCAGCATGGCTCATGGCTCAATTATTAATGTATCAATGTATAACAGCGACAGAAAGACTAAATTCCACCGAGCTAGAATTGCATCAAAACACGCAAAAATCGTTTTTCGAGTTTTTCATGTATAACTAGAGAAAAATCATGAAATATATGTATCCAATGGCAATATTTTTCATTGCTTTATCGTATAGACTATTGAAAATAATCAAAATGGGGATATTTAACCTTATTCAGGGGTGGCGCGTTTTAACCCCTATGGGCGTGCTACCCCCACTTCCCCTACGCTGATCGATGTCACACACCTCCAAAAGTATCGTTGGACATATATCTGGATTTCCTCTGTTTACTGAATCCAGGATCTCTTCACAAATACTTAACGCTAAAATTGTATCTATGATTACCTCCATCCCTCATGCATTTAGCGATAATATTGACTGCCCTTCCTCTTTATTTAAAGCGTACCTGAAGCTGAAACTACTTTAAATGCACACGTGGATGCGTTGCCAACGGGATGGTTCATGCCAGAAATGGAGTCTCTATGAAGCCTAGGGTGGCTCAAATTAGTATGGGAAAAACTTTTTTCAATTTTTTGATGGGCCGGTGCTAAACTCGTTGGAAGTTTATATGCAAAAATGTATGCAGAAACATCCAAAAACAGTGAATTGCAGTTGGACGGCACAACTTACGATGAAGAACTATGATACTCATTCAGAACTTGAAGAATTTAATACAGAATGTTATGAAGAAACCCGCGAGAAGATTAGAGTTTGCCCGACTAAGTCATTAGCATTTCTCTGAAGTGGGGTTTGAGCAAATTTCGTTCCTTTTACCTTTGAAAAGAAATAAATTCACCCCAACAACACTCCCGTAAAATGCTAATATCTTTGCCTAAAAAAACCTCGGCCCATCAAAAAATTTGAAAAAGTGTTTTTTGAGCCACCTCATTGAAGCCACTAGGTTTTATCGCCAAAGAGTTTACGTAATGAACACTTCGTGATGACTGCTACTAGGACTCAATTGGGGATAGGCCAATTCGGTAGGACACTCTGGATGTTGCCCGATATTGACAAAACGATTCTGACTGACATTGTAACCAGTGTTGTCCTACACTCAGGACAAAAAAATTTGCTCTTTGATTTTACTCCATCTGAATGATTTTGTAGTCTTAACCAATAGAGTGATATTTCAATTTTCTAGATGCCATGTCAAACTATAAAAATAATGCACACCAGAGCCACAGGAGCACGCGCGTTGAATATACACTGAAGTGTATTTTGAGTGCGCACGCTTCTGTGGCTATGGCGTGCATTTTTTGACAGTTTGACATGACATCTAGAAAAGTATCCCTATATTAGTTGAACTTACTTAGTTAAGACTATAAAACCGTTTAGATGGAGTAAAATAAGTGAGCAGAATTGTTTGCCCTGAGTGTAGGACAACACTGCGTGTAACTATAAATCTCGCATAACTTTTCAAAAGGTCCTAAGTAACATTTTTTTCATGAATTTATTTGAATAGCGCAATCAACAGAGCAATAAAAGCTATTGATTGCAGTATTCAAATTGATTCATGAAAAATTGTTACTTAGGACCTTTTGAAAAGTTAAGCGAGAAATCAGTAATTTGATCGTCATTTCTTAAAATAATGTTCAAAGTCCGAAGTGGGAGGATATGTTTAAACGCAGTAGCTCAAAATGTTCATTTGGTAGCCCCTCCGGATTCTGGCCGACATGAACAGGTCGATCCAGAGTAAGTTGAGAATGATTAAAACACATTTTTTTGTTCCAAAGTTTCGTATAATATGGGGTTTTAAAGAAGTTTAGACAAAAATTTGGAAATGGCTACTTTTCCGGAAACGCTTCTCTTCAGCGGAATTTTAAATAATTCTGTAAATATATTAATATTTAAAATAAATAAATATGTAAAATGAAATTATTCGGCGACATAGCGCTCATGAATTTATCGTCGTCGTTTATATCCGGAATCGAAAATCAAGTGTGAATGCTAATTCACAGGAGAACAGGGAAAACATAGCATCATCAACTTGGATTAATCCTGAGTTTCTATTCATGTGAACAAGAATTTATAATTCCATACCCTAGCCGGCCCTAAAATGTTTTGATACTCATATAAAGTCGTATATGAAATCATTTATTTTATTAACCTGAACCTATAAAAAATCTCACAAGCTGATTTACATCGTCACGTTGCCACCGTCGTCTAAAACATCTATCACACCGCCAACGATAATATTGTGGCATTCTTTTAATGAGTTTGTGAAAAAAGTTTCTGTGAGACAACTGTTTGTTCTAACTGGTCACCGTGGCCAAAAATGGTTAGAATAAAAAATGGGAAATTTTTATCCACCTGAGTTGGAACCAGAAAATTTCATGTATATTACTCAGTCTGAATTTATGGAAATCGCATCTTTCGAAATTAGTGAACCTTATTTAAACCACGACCGTGTTCATCACGACTGATTTGATCTCCTCGCCATTTAACCAAAGCATTGTTGTTGGTTTCATTTGTGAGAAAAAGTACCACGACCACAAGGTGGATTGAACCGTTCCTTTGCATTCACCTACATACACCTAACCTTGAAGTTTTGTTGACATTTACGGTGTAAGCACTGTAACTAAGTACATATTCAAATACTTCAAACGGTGCTCACGAATCGAAATGCATTGCAACATAACCAGTTCCTATTGGCGAGCGTTTATTTACGATAATATGTGGAACCATATCTCGACCGGCGACGGCGGCAGTCAGCCAGCGCTGAGTAACGGCGTGCGCGCGCAGCTTCGGAATGTGGGCATTTGTTCGAATCTATGCTCCCATGCCCATTGGTAATAGCCACCGTTGCTGCCGCCAAGCGCCATACCGTGCCGGTCGATCACAGTGCTTCAATGCGTGGCAGTCGTCGAATCAATCACCCCTCAAATGCGGGGCCGTAATCCAATTACCGGTAAGGATCTTCAGAGTTGTAATAAATTTATTGTTTCATAAGGTTTAATTTGTTCTAAGCCCTAACTCTCGAAGTCATTGATTTGTGCGATCACTGTTCATTAGTGCACCTGACTTACAGGCCAGTGCGCTTCAACCCTGTCCAATTGCCAGTTGTATCAACCGACAGCTTTGCGGGAGCTCTTCCGGCGATCCGACTAATAAAGTGCACTCACCACCTCACCTGTGCCTGCGGTAGTGTTGTGCTCCGGCGTGGGTACCTACACAATGTTTGACCGTCTTTCTTGAGGCAGCCTATGATCTAATGATCTGCGCAAAGGTACTTACGCCGGACAAATCATGGCTTATGACGATGTTATGACATTGAAATGGTCGCGCGCCACACCACCACCGTACCGGCCGGTCGTGAATATGAGATGTGAAGCCGAAGTCGTGACCGTTTGTGTGTTTACTGCGGGCTTATGGCTGTTTATTGCCGCTTTGCCTACCGTTTGATGGTGGGTCAAATGTGAAAAAGTGATCGTGAACATACGGATGACATTAGGCGACAAGTGGAATGATGCCGCCGCGCCGTACCGATCGCTATGTAGAGGAAGTGCAGGTGCACAAGACGAGCAGGTTGCGATTGAAGTAGGACCACGTTTTATTAAATTGATTATGGATTATCACGCTGTGAATAATTTTTGCAATCACGAACATGTTGAATAGAAGGAATGTTTACTATGTTGAATGACATTATTTTGTGAATTCTCATACTTTAGTAAGAAAATAGCCTTGTTAGATAGAATCAGACTATTGTTAAGATCAATGACAGCCAATAAATTCTTGAAACTCATCATCGACTTAAGATTGGTTTTAGATTTAGTTTGCATTATTGCATCACTTTAAAATGTTCTGCATGGTCCAAAGCATTTGATTCGGTATGGTCGGCATGAGATATAAACAATATAAATATATAATACTGGGCGAACCTGCACGATCTCGCTCGGGTTTTATTTTCGACCTGTCAAACATATAATTGATTGCAGCGTCGCACTTTATATCGATTTCAGTTCGAGCTTCCCTAATAACCTTTTTCAAAATCGAATGACTTTATTGACAAAATCGAATGGCTTCGTTGCCATGATCGAATGGGGTCTGTACAAAAGAAGAAGAATAAGAAATTTTTTTCATATATTTCTATAAAACAATCAAATAACTGATATGTGCGACAGATGAAAAGTGATTTGTTTGGATTTTGACGCCTTCCCTTCTGTAGAGAAATGCAAATAAGTGTGTTTAGTTTCATTTATCTTCATTTGAAGCGCCATCTTCGTTCATTTTCATCTGAAGCGATTTGACACCTACTTCAATTGTTACACTCCTTTACTGTACTTCAAAAGTCATCTCTATTTTTTTTACTAGAATTAGAAATCTCGCTTAACTTTTCAAAAGGACCTAAGTAACATTTTTTTCATGAATTAATTTGAATAGCGCAATCAACAGGAAAACATGAAAGCTTTTGATTGCAGTACTCAAATTAATTCATGAAAACAATGTTACTTAGGTCCTTTTAAAAAATTAAGCAAGAATTTGTTCCAATTTATTTGGTTTCCACATAGAGGATTATAATTGTTTTTGAGAGTGAAAATTGTTTTCTATTGCTTATCAGAGATTAATCAAAACTCTTTAGAATCAGAAGTTCTTCAACTTGTTTGCCAAAAAAAATAGGCCAGCTTCCTCGCAAATAAAGAGATTTTAAACAAGATCGACTTGATCAAATTTAAATTCATTTGCTAACAGTGTTAAGATTATTATTTAAGATTTGATTTTTATTTAAGGGACTTTCAGCACTAAAGATCTTGAAATTTTCGGTTCAAAATGATGTTTGAAATGCTGAACTGGGTTTTGTTAACGAGCAGTACTCATCCAGCTCATTAACAGACAAACGAAATTTTTTGTTTTTTCGACTTTTCAGATGAAGACAGCTCAGTGAAAAACCGCTGAGAAGTTAGTCACGATCACATCATCCCATATAATCAAGGCACCTAGGAATTCCGTTTTCTGAATGAAAACCAGAGTGGACTCCAAATAGAATCAAGTGATGAACATAAAAATATTATAAAAAACACAATAACAATACTTACTTAATTCATGTAGGGGAAAAGACGGCTTTGGCAGGTTTTGTTCTATTATTGACAGGGGAGTTTTTGTCGATCAAACTTTACGAAATTTGGCCACAGTATACTTTGATATGCAAAGAATGTTTAGGCCAAATTTGAGCATAATCAGTCATAAAAACCCCCCTGCCAATAATAGAACAAAACCTGCCAAAGCCGTCATTCCCCCTAATTTATATAAAAAAAATGATAAAATTAAAAAATAAATCCGAATACAATCCAGAATGAAGTGTGAATGAAATTCAGACCTCATTCCTACTGGGGTCCAAAATGTATTCCGAGTGGAACCCGAAGAGAATTTCGAAAAAAAATCCAAAATGGATTCCGATTGATGTCCGGAATCCAAAATAGTTTCTGACATTAAACCGAAGTGGATTCTTTAGAGCAGATTTCAGCTGGAGTCCGGATTGCATTCCTACTGGAATTCTAAGTGGACTTGGGAGGAAATCCGATAAGGTTTCTGATTGTTATTCAAAGCGAAAATCCGAAATGGATCGGACTAGAATTCGAAGTTAATCCCGACTGGGAACCGAATTGGATTTCAACAGTCCAAGCTATAGCGGGTATAAGGGCGAATTTCGCAAGAGAGGATTCTCTTCGTCAAATTCATCTTTTTTAAATAAAAGTTAGCAGCAGCTGATTTATTTGTGGTTTATCTCCTCTGACGATAGGAAATAAACTGCAGAGACACCCTCTGATTGTCACTTCTATTCAAAAGAGGAGAAATCAACGGAGAGAATTCTTTGCTGCGACATTCGACATTCGACATTTTGCCAAATAGAGCTTGAGCTATCCAAAGTATATTCCGACATGAATCCGAAGTTTAATACCGATTTCCAGTCCAATCCAAAGTCAGTTTCTATCAAGGTAAAAATTGCTTTAAATATTATTGAAGTTATGCGAGAAACTGGTCAAATTAGGATCATGGCCAAAACTGGTACAGTTCCCCTAATACTTTTCATCCAAAACAAGATTAAAACGTCATATACATAATTTTGTATAGGACGTAAGAAGTATAGTCGACTCAAATTCAGTTTACACATTTCCTTGTAAGTTGTAATTAGTTGAATTCGACTCAATTTTGAGTAGCTGAGCCTTAGCATGTATCGATCACATTCCGAAGTGTATTCTGACAGAAATCCGAAGTCTATTCCGATAGAAATCTCAAGTGAACTCCGATCGGAGTCCGAATCCAAATCAGAAGTGGATTCTGACCACAATCCTCTAATCCGAAGCGGACTCCAACCGGGATGGAAAGTGGATTCAAACTGGAATCTGAAGTTGGTTCCGATCGGAATCCGGAGTGGATTCTAATAGGAATCCGGAGTGAACTCCGACTGGAATCCGGAGTGGATTCCGAACGAAATCTGTAGTAAATTCCAACTGGAATCAGGAGTGGATTCCTATCAGAATCTAGAATGGATTCCGACCGAAATCCGAAGTGGATTCCAACCGGAATAAAAGTAAATTTCGACCGGAATCCAAAATGGATTCCGACCGGAATCCGAAGCACTTGTGAATGTCCGGACTGGATTCTTACTCGAGTAAAAATGAATTTTGACCAAAATACCGACCGGAATCAAAACTAGGGGAGTGAATTTCGACCAGAATCCGAAGCGCATGTGGACCAGAATCCGAAGTGGATTCCGCCTAGAACCCGAAGAGGATTCCGATCGAAATCCGGATTGAATGCCGAACTGAAATCCGAAGTGAATTCCAGCCGAAATCCGGAGTGGATTCCGACTGGAATCCGGACTATATTACGATTCGAATCCGATGCAAATATCGACTAGAATTTAAAGTGGGCTCCGACCAGAACTTGAAGTGGATTCCGACTTGAAACCGGATCATATTCCGTCCGGAATCCGAAGTGGATTTGGAACAGAATCCGAAGTGAATTTCGATCAGAATCTGGAATGGATTCCGTTCGAAATTCGAAGTGGATTTTTCTCGTAATCCGAAGTGAATTTCAACCTGTGTGGATTTCAACCGAAATAAAAATATATTTTAACCGGAGTCCGAGATTAATTGCGACCGGAATTCAGCGTGGACTCCGACTAAAATCCGAAGTATATTGCGATCGGAATGCGAACCAAAAGTCGACCAGAATCCGAAGTGACTTCCGGCCAGAGTCCTGAGCGTATTTCGACCGAAATCCAGAGTGAACTTCGATCAGAATACGAAGTGAATTCCAACCGAAATCCTGAGTGGATTCCGACCGAAATCCGAGAAAGGATTTCTCTCGTAATCCGAAGTAAGTTTGAACCGAAATCATGAGTGGATTTCGACCGGAATCCGAGGTGGATTCTGACAAGAATCCGGAGTGGATTGCAACCAGAATAACAATAAATTTCGACTGGAATTCGAGATGCATTCCGATCGGAATTCAGGGTAGATTCCGAACGGAATCCGAAGCGAATGTGAACCAGAATCCGAAGTGCATTCCATCCAGAATCCAGAGCATATTCCGACCAAAACGGTCAAAATCGACTGAAACCTGAAGTGGATTACGACCGAAATCCGAAGCGAGTGTCGAAACGAATCCGAAGCGAATTACGATAAGAATCTGGAGCCGTATTCCGATCGAAATCTAGACTGGATTTCGCTCAGACTCCGAAGCGATCCAAACAAAATCCTGATTTCGACCAGAATCTGAGGAGGATTTCGATCAGAATCCGAATTGGATTCCAACCGAAATAAAAGTAAATTTCGACTGGAATCTGAATTCCGAACGGAATCTGAAACGAATGTGAACCAGAATCCGAATTGGATTGCGACCAGAATCTGGAGCGTATTTCGTCCAAAATCCGGAGAGGAATTTGGAGTGCATTCCAATCGAATCCGAAGTGAGTTCCAACCGAAATCCTGAATGGATTCCGACAAAAATACGAAGAGGAATTCTCTCGTAATCCGAAGAGAATTTGAACTGATATCCACATTTCGAATGGAATCTGAGAAGGATTCCGACCAGAATCCGGAGTGGATTCTAATTGGAATAAAAGTAAATTTCGACAGGAATCCGAAATGAATTCCGACCGGAGTCCGAAGCGAATGTGAACCAGAATCCGAAGCGGATTCCGACCAGAATCCAAAGCGTATGTGAACCAGAATCCAAAGCGTACTCTGACCAGAATCTGGAGATGATTTCGATCAGAATCCGACCGAAACCCGGTCAGAATCTGGAGTGGACCGAGATCTGAAGCGAATGTTGACGAAGCGAATGAATAGATTCCGACCAGAATCTAGAGCTTATTTCAACTGAAATCCGTAGTGGACTCGGATCAGAATCCTAAGTGGAATCCGACTGAATCCCTCAGAAAATGGAATGGATCTTGATCAGAATCTGTAGTGGTTTCTGACTGAAATCCAAAGTGGATTGCGATCGGAATCCGAAGCAAATATCGACCGGAATCCGAAGTGAATTTCATCCGAAATCCTGAGTGGATTTTGACTGGAATCTGAGGAGGATTTCGTTGAAATCCAAAACGGAATCGGAATAGACGTAAATTTTGACCGGAATTCGAAGCGAATGTTAACCAAAATCTGAAATGAATTCCGACCAGAATCCGGAGCGTATTGCGACCAAATTCTGGAAAGGATTCTGATCATAATCCGAAGTGGAATTCGATCGAAACCCGGTCAAAATCTGAAGTGGACTCCGATCAGAATCTGGAATGGATTCCGACTGAAAGCCGAAGTGAATTACAACCGGAATCCGGAGCGAATGTCGACCATAGCATAGTCTGCAGCGAATGAATAAACCGAAATCCTAAGTGGATCCGGAGCGAATGTTATCCAAAATCTGAAATGTATTTCGACCAACATCAGGAGAAGATTCCAATCAGAATTCGAAGTGGAATCCGATCAGAATCTGAAATGGAATCCGACCGAAACCCGGTCAGAATCAGGAGTGGATTCCGACTGAAATCCGAAGTGGATTAAAGCCGGAATCTGAAGCGAATGTCGAACAGAACCCGAAGAGAATTCCGACCGGAATCCGAAGTGAATGTCGACCAGAATCCGAAGTGTACTTCGATCGAAATTCGGAGTGGACTTCTTCACTTCGGGCATTTCATCTGAAATCCTGAGTGGATTTCGACCGGAATCTGAAGTGGATTCCGACCAGAATCCGAAGTATATACCGACAGAAATCCGGAAAGGATTCCGATCAGAACGCGAAGTGGAATCCGACTGAAACCCGGTCAAAATCTGCAGTTGATTCCAATCAGAATCTGGAGTTGATTCCGACAGAAATCCGAAGTGGATTACAACCGGAATCGAGAGCGAATGTCGACCAGAATCTGAAGCGAATGAAATAACCGAAATCCTGAGTGGATTTTGACCGGAATATGTGGAGGATTCCGACCAGAATCCGAAGTGAATTTCAACCGGAATAAAAGTAAATTTCGCCCGGAATCCGAAATGATTTCCGACCGGAATCCGAAATGATTTCCTACCGGAATCCGAAGCGAATGTTAACCAGAAGTGTATTCCGACTGAATCTGGAGTGGATTCTGACTGAAATCCGAAGTGGATTCCGACCAGAATCCAAAGCGAATGTCGAAAATAATCCGAAAAGGATTCCGAATAAAATACGAACAGGATTTCGACCAGAATCCGAAATAGAATCCGACTGAAACCCGGTCAGAAGCTGGAGTGGATTCCGATCAGAATCTGGAGTGGATTCCGACCGAAATTCGAGGTGGATTCCGACTTGGATCCGGAGCGTATTCCAATCTGGGATCTGAAGAGGATTACGACCGGAATCCACAACGAATTTTGACCAGAATCTGAAGTGGATTCCGACCAGGATCCGGAGCGTATTCCTATCAAAATTCGAAGCGTATTCCGATCAAAATCCGGAGTGGGTTCCAACCGAAATCCGGAGTGAATTCAAACTGAAATTCAAAGTGGATTCTGAGCGGGATGTGTAGTGGATTTCGAACGGTATCCGAAATTAATGTGTGAATTGAGTGGATTATGACCGCAATCTTGAGTAAATTTTGACCGGAATCTGAATTGGACTCTGAACGAAACCTGGAGTGAATTCTGACATGAATCTGTGACGAGTTTTGTTCGGAATCCGGGGATGGATTCCGATCGTGATCATGAGTGCAATCCGACCGTTATCCAGAGTTGATTTCGACCGGAATCTGGACAGGATTAAAATCGTAATCTGGAGTAGATTCTGGACGACATCTGCAGTGGATTCCAACCAGAATCCGGGGTGGTATCCGGTCAGAATCCAAAGTTTCTTCTGACTGGAATCCTCAGTGGAGACAAGTGAATTCCGACCAGAGTTCGAAGCGGATTCCGTTCGTAAGGAGTGGATTCCGACCAGAATCCGGATTGGATTCCAACCAAAAAAAAGTTAATCTCGACCGGAATCCGAAGTTAATTCCGGCCGAAATTCTGAGTGGATTTCGTCCGGACGCGAATATGAATGAGAATTCGAAGTGAATTCCGACCAGAATCTGGAGCGTATTCCGAACAAAATTCGTAGTGGACTCCGATCAGAATTTGAAGTGGAGTCGGACCGAAACCCGATCTGAATCTGCAGTGAATCTCAATCAGAATCTGGAGTGGATTCCAACTGATTTACGACTGATTACGAGCAGAATCCGAAGCGAATGTCGATCAGAATCCGAAGTGGATCTCGACGGAAATCCGGAATGGACTCCGATCAGAATCCGAAGTGAATTTCATCCGAAATCTTGAGTGGATTTTGACCGGAATCTGAAGTGGATTCCGACCGAAATGTAGAATGGATTTCGTCCGGAAGCGAATATGATCCGGAATTCGAAGTGGATTCCGACCAGAATCCGAAGCATATTCCGACCGAAATCCGAAAAGGATTACGACCGGAATCCAAAGCGAATGTCGACCAGAATCCGAAGTGGATTCCGACCAGAATCCGGAGCGTATTTCGACCAAAATCTGGAGTGGATTCCGTCCGAAATTCGAAGTGGATTCCGACCGTAATCCGCAGTGGAGTTTGACCGTAATCCGAAAATAATGTGAAAGGTGGAGTCTGGATTCCGACCGCAATCTTGAGTGGATTCTGAACGCAATCTTGAGTGGATTGTGACCGAAATCGGAAGTGGATTTCACTGGAATCCGAAGTGGATTCTGACTAGAATCCGGAATGGATGCCGACTGGTATCCAGAGTCGATTTCAACTGGAAGCTGTAGTGGAAGCTGTAGTGGATTCCGATCATTAATTGGAATGGGTGGAAACGAGTGGATTCCGACCGTAATCTGAAAAGGAATTAGATTGTAATCTGAATAGATCCTGATCGATATCTGCACTGTATTCCAACCAGAATCCGGAGTAGCTTCGAAAGTAGCCAAAATTTGAAGTTTGACCAGAATCCGGAGTGGATTCCTCTCGGAGTCCGAAATAGTTTCCTACCGGACTGCGGAGTGGACTACGACTGAGATCCAGAGTAGATTTCAACTGGAATCCGGAGTGGATTCTTTTCAAAATCTGAATCGGAAAATGATTCCGACAAGAATGTGAAGTAGATTCCAACCGGAATCTGAAAAGAATTCCGAAGTAAATTCCCACCGGAATCTGAAGTGGATTCAAACTGGATTCTGTCTGAAATTCGTAAGAAAAAATCTGAAAGGAATCCAGAATGTAATTCAAAAAAAGTTTAATGTGGGTAATCAGTTTTTGCAAAAAGTTCTTTCTGTTTACTTCCTCCATCCGTTTCAACACAGTCATACCATGGAGTTCGAATCTTCCTAAAACAAGCAACGAACTTGAGATTGGAAAAAAATATGCGTCGTTGATAAGCGATGTTGCTGACAATCAGTGTCGTAGATTATTTAGAGGCAGCATTAACTGCAGCATTTCGCACTGATTTCCATGGAACTGCAACAGATCACCGAACTTGGGGAAATCTGAACTATTATCGTATTATGGTGCGATGAAGACGCATTCAGACGAACATAAAGAAGAGGCCAGTCACGCCAGTATCGTATCGGCGAGTGATTCGTCTACTCCTTAATCTTGCTCAACATCCACAAATTCTTGTCGAACTCCCAGTGGAGTGGAGCTTTTCTTCCGAATTGGCAAACATTTTCATCACATTTTCAAAAAGCGTAATAACGTTTGTACACTGCTGAAATAAAAGTCGATTATTCGGCATAAGTAAGCAAACGGTTTCCAAGATAACCGTTTTGTGGCTTGGTTGAATCATCATCTTAATCCACTGAACTTTGTCGCCCGTTATTGCAAAACGCCGACACCAGATAACTTTGGACTGCTGGAAATCAGGTTTATAAACTTCTTGGTTCTCTCTTGATTTTGTTTTACTGAAACTCGTCAGTTCCACATTCAGGTGCTTTACTCGAAACACCGTTGCAAAAGTTCTTTTTCGGGTCGCTGCTCAATAAGCGCAGCTTGACTCCATAAAATATATTTTCTGGACAGCATAGAATCAATTCTCGAATCATTCTTCACACTTTTTTCGTTCAGTTCCTTGACAATATTATTGATATTTCTGATCATCTTCATATTTTAAACAGGGCTTGAATGATTGTAAACAGTTCCAATCCAATTAATAGTGGACACTAAATGGAGTGTTCAATTAAAATTCGATTGACTTACTATATTTTTTTTACTTCCTTGCAATCAGGAGATTAACTATTCAATAGAAGAATTGCAAGCTTTAAAGTAGAATGCATCAGAACTCAAACCACGCGTTGTGGAAATGGTACATTTTGACATATGAGCAAAGGATTGTAAGACAACTCCAAAAGTAAGTTGAGTCAAATCGAGATTGACAACGCCCTTACTGTTGAGGTCAAAGTACTATTTCTTGACAAGAATAAACAAAAATATGCCGTGATCAAGCTTCTACCTATAATACCGAAAAGAACCGGATACAAGTTTTTTATTAGGCTTAAACATAGAAGTCAACAAGCCAAATAATTCCATGATCGAACAAGCCAATCTATCTATCAAAATATTCAAAACAACAAACGCTGTTCCGTCCATTCAACAATTTAACACTTTTTGACGTTCGAAGGTCGTTGAACTTGTCAGCCATACTTCCCCAATCCCCAACCGTCCAATGAAAGCACATCCGAGACACGAGACGCATGTTTGCCTCTAAACCAGCGAGCATGGCAAGGCGCAAAGTTCCAAAACTGCAGCCACTTGAGTTGACCACTCCGCACTAGTGCCAAATGCGAGGCACTTAATTGAAAGTTGTTTGCACTCGCAAACGTTTTCGTCTTTCTATCCACTACCGAACCATGCACCGAGCATGCATGCATACGCATAAATCAACCGATTTCTCACATAGGCCGAAACCGCAATACAAACAGAACTGTTCCGCCGGCGGCCCCGCTGTGGGTCATCTATGGAAATTTGATCATAAAACTTCTTAAACCTTAAAAACTTCTTGTAGTAAAAGTTTAAAATCCGACATCAAAAAAGCAGTTTATTATGGAAAGTTTAATTATCCATGAATATTTTTCAAATAATGTATTGACCCACAGTGGGTCGTCGTTGTCGCTGGTGTTGTTTTTTTCCTTGTTTGACGCTGATTCAGGCGAAGGAAATGTTCGTCTATTCTGCTTATTCTTGACTGGTCTGATGCAGAAAAGCACACATTCGATGGCCGGCCTTTTGAGAGACATACGAGCTTAATTTGAACGATAGCCGGTCCGCTGACTGGGTTGGCGGCGTAGGTATTCCGTTCAATGCCAACCACATTAGCGCACTTGGCTATGATTGGTATGTATCTGCCTGTGATGCCTTTTCGAGAGTAGTCACTGTCGTCCTATTAGCACAGATCTTTGCCATGCTATTCCTATTTCCATAACACAGCAAAGCAAACCGAAACTAGTATTCTGAAGGACTCCCGTCTTTACGCCTCAAACGCTAAGGGGGTTGACGCTCCTCAACATCTCATTGCTTGGAAAGCAATATTGCTAACATAAATTCTATTTTGCGGAAAACAAACTTGTCTTAGTTCAGGAAGTTACTTTTAACGGAGACTGTCATATTAAATCTCACATTCCGCTCATGCACATTTCTGATTTCCGTCATCATCTTCCTGCTTCGACAAATGAATATTTACTAACGGGTTTGCCTTCTCCCCTCCTTCCACAGATAACCAACGGGCCCAGCTGCATCAGAATTAAGCAACCAATTCTTCCACGTTTATGTTACAAGACAGCTTTAATGTTACCGATGTCAATTACTCGTAGTTAGCAAATAAACCAAAAATTATCGACTAAGCTAAGACGAGCCTTCGTGCTTCCATCGATCAAAGAAAACTACCTTACCAGTGAGTGACAAACTCAAATTAAACCACCGAAATGACGTCGACGATAAATGGAACGGTGTCCGCCAACTACTGGGACTACTTATTCACGGACCTGGCGGATCCGCGGACGAACCACTGGCCGCTGATTTCGTCCCCCGTGCCCGGCTTAACGATCATTGCCAGCTATCTGTACTTTGTGCTCAACTTCGGACCCAAATATATGGCCAACCGGAAGCCGTTCCAGATGCAGAAAACTCTGGTGCTGTACAACTTCGTCCAGGTGCTCGTCAGTGTGTATATTTTCTACGAGGTGAGTCGAATTGAAAGTTTTTGCATTTAGCGTGAATGGCGAATTTTATCATATTATCGAATTTCATGGCGAATTTTATCATACGGGAGCAGAAGGAAGGTCGTGCGATATGTGCCATCACAAATATTTCCCTCCGCTTGCTTTCAAATCGACTTCTATTAAAAAAACCCAGATTAATCCACCTAGCGGCGATGATGCCTTTCTCGTGCATCGTAAAATGTACTGAAAAAATCACATAGGAAAGGTCAAAAAAGCACTTTAGGGGGAAAGATCGCATATTTTCTATCATTTTGCATGTTTTTGCATTAATTACTATGCATTCCCACCATTCTTAAAAAAAAATTTTTTTCGATTTTGAAATTTTTTTTCCAAGGGGGGACCCTTGGGAAAAAACAATGATTTTTCAATAATTCCAAAATGCAATGTCCGATCAGGCCAATTTTCAATAGCAAACAATGGGACCGCATTCCCCGTCGAATGCGACTTGTTGCGAGTAAATCGGTTAATGCTAAGTTCCAAAAAGTGTGTCTACAAAATTTGTACACATACACACACACACACACATACATACATACACACAAACAGACATCACCTCAATTCGTCGAGCTGAGTCGATTGGTATATAACACTAGGGGTCTCCGAGCCTTCTATCAAAAGTTTGGTTTTGGAGTGAAATTATAGCCTTTACGTATACTTAGTATACGAGAAAGGCAAAAACATTCTTCATGCCTGCCGTATCCTAATGAAAATATCATTTCTATACTTTCGCCTCTAATTCTATCATGAACATGTACGTCTAGGTTTGGAAGATGATATTAGCATTTTCATATCAATGCACTATGGTCCAGGATACAGATTTACGCGGAAAGATGCATTTTACTCCAAAACTATATTTTTTAGAAAAAACTGTTGTTCTACAAAATTGTTCGAAATAGTTAGGCCATCATTATGGTTCTACCGAAAAATAGGGTGGCCCATCATTTAAAAAAAATTAGATTTTTTTTTATTTCTCGGAATATTGACATGTTATGTTCTACAAAGTTGTAGCGTAGCTTATTCCAATCAATTTCGCTAAAAAAAAAATTTCTGTAGCTCTTGAGTTGGCTGATTTAGAGCAATTTTACCTAATTGGATTAGGGTGTACCTTAAAAAAACAGTATTTTTGATCTACTTTTTTTGTTGTAGATTTCTCGAAAAAGTCGTGTTCAGGTGACTTTTAGAGCTCAAAAAAATGCAACTTTTGATAGGTAAATATGCTCAATATCTTTTTCCCATCAAAAGTTATAATCGTTTTTCCGTCAAAATTACATTTTTTTCATAAGTTGATATCTCCGGTTAGGGCAGACCAAAAAAATATATTTTCACGGCATTTGAAAGAGAAAATAATATCCTTTATTATGACAAAAAATTGGAGATATGTTATTTTTTTATCTCAAGTTTTATCAATTTTACTAAAATCATGTTTTTTTAAATAAATTATTATAACTCGACAACGGAAGAAGATACAGACGATATTCTTATGGCAAGACACGCGTTTTAAAAAGCCCCAAAAGTCTTTAGAAGGTGACATGATACGTATCCCTAAAAAAATAACATATCCCTAATTTTTTGACACAATAAAGAATATGAATTCCTCTTTCAGATGCCGTGTGAATATATTTTTTTGGTCTGCCCCAACCGGAGATATCAACTTATGAAAAAAATGTAATTTTGACAGAAAAACGATTATAACTTTTTATCGGAAAAAGATATTGACCATATTTACCAATAAAAAGTTGCATTTTTTTGAGCTCTAAAAATCACCCAAACACGACTTTTTCGAGAAATCTACAACAAAAAAAGTAGATCAAAAATATTGTTTTTTAAGGTACACCCTAATCCAATTAGGTAAAATTGCTCTAAATCAACCAACTCAAGAGCTACAGAAAAAGTTTTTTTTAGCAAAATTGATTGGAATAAGCTGCGCTACAACTTTGTAGAACATAACATGTCAATATTCTGAGAAATAAAAAAAATATTTTCTAATTTTTTTATTATGATGGGCCACCCTATTTTTGGTAGAACGATAATGATGGCCTTACTATTTCGAACAATTTTGTAGAACAAGATTTTTTTCTAAAAAATATAGTTTTGGCGTAAAATTCATCTTTCCGCGTAAATCTGAATCCTGGACCATAGTGCAATGCAAGTTGAATGCTTTTTTGTATTGTTTATGGAAATTTCCTTATTTTTTATTGCTTGGATTTTTTTAATTTTTGTGGAAAAAAATATTTATTTTATGGGAAGTTTATTGCTGATGTTGATTTATTTATAGAAATTTTGTATCTTTCCTTGGAACATTTTGATTTCTTTCTGGAAATTTTATTTTGCTCCCATTATTGATGGCTACTGGGATTTCCAATAGCCTTGCGAGCAAAGGCGTAGGATTGCCAATCCGATGATGGCGAGCTCGATTCTAGGCATAGAAAAGCTTTCAATTAATAACTGAGGAAATGCTTATAGAAAACTAAGTTGAAAAGCAGGCCAAGTATCAGTTGATATGTAGAGCCGTTGAATAAGAAGAAGATTGTTGGTTCCTGTTCATATTATAGCAGAGCTATTGAATTTTCGGTTGGGATATCGGTACTAACGACAGGACACTTTGTTTTTATAACATTATTATATGAATATTCATGACAAATGTGATTTGTTGTAGCTGAAAATGTAGTAACGTCATGAAGAATATTCAATCCTACTTTAAAGTAAGGAAATGTGAACTTTTTTCAACTTTCAACTTTTTTCAAGAATGAACTTTCCGACTTCAAAGCTTGTTCACCGACTTTAGCAGTACGACCATTGAATGGAATGTACTTCTCACTTCTTATGAAAGCTACATTTGAAATCAATCGTTGTGTCTGCTGAAAGCTTCTTCCGGGACTTGCATTGCCCAGGATCACACCTCTAGTCACGTCCGTGCTTTGTGTATCACAAATCTGCTTCACGGTGTTATACATTTCAGAACCGTGCGTGTCCCTGACGGTTAACAGCACCTAATTCCGTGGGAAGATAGTAATGTGCAAACTGTGATTACCATCATTACAGACGATATATGTTATTAGACGAATTATTGCGTGCAACAATACTGCAATTACATACAGTCAATTTGTATCATTTCGAGCTCGTAGGGTATACTATTTATAATATTCACAAGGTGATAATGATCAAGTGCTATTTATTTATTTGAATTCATAATTAATTATTGTCAAGACTTAGCTGTATGATAAAATCTTCACTATTGAAACCGGTCCTGGTGCTTCAGGAAATCGAAATCTTACTAAACGACTCATTCGATAAACGTACGGCTATGAGTTCAATAGCTTTGTGGAATACTGTACACAATCCATGGTAGTTTTGTGAATTTAGGATACATTGTTGCATCATCAGCAGAATCTGGAATAATTGACTTATAGAGAAATTTGTTTTAATCAATTCAGCCTTTAATGCGTATGTTTAAAAACTTATCGCAAATGCATGTCTAACAACACGCAAATACGTGGGAATATGATTGTCATGTTGAACTAAATCTATTTAATAAGACAAGCGATTACGTGCGCTGCTGTTACACTTTTCAGAACTGCGTTGGAGGCTGCTTGCAAAAGGTTCCAATTATTATGTGAGCTTACCGCAGATGATGGAATCATTTAAAAAAATATTGTCAAATAAGATGGAGGATTTCATGAAATATCCCTATTCTTACATTTAGCAATGCTTTCAATATTTGGTATTTTAGAAGAAAAAAATGCCTGTATCACCTGTGCCTGTATTAGATATAGTCTGGAAGTTATTAAGTTTCCAGTAACCCATGTTAGTGTGCCTAGTACCTCACGATCAATCCGAAGTCACATATAATTTTAATAAGCAGACATCTAGCACGCGTACAAAAAAGGATGAGATTGAGCAAAAATTGATACGCGCGCATAAAATTTAGCGCACGCGATTCTCACGAAGCTTGTGTATCTGCTTTAACATTGGACATCTCAATGCTGATGCTTTTGCATTGCTGATGCTCTGTTTGCCAATGCAAATCTTTGCAAACAGCAGCGCAGGTCCAATAAACAACTTGAGCGTGAAATTTTCATTCAATAATATCGTCAAGCATCAATTTGTTACACTAACACATTCCGTAAGAATTAGTTTGAGTCATGTATTGACGTAACGTTTTGTCAGTCCTGGTCTGGCAATAGACATAAACTGGAGGGTGGATGAGGGCTACACCCATAATAATCATTTAACAGCTCGCTAAGACCAATTATGGTGTGCGGCATCCGAGGACGAAGGATCCCTAGCAGGCCCGTGGGTGGAAGACCAGTCATCTCGACAGCGAAGTTTTTACCTCAGCCCTGAGACTGGATTAAAATAAATACTCCCACTAAAAAATTAGAAAATTCCCATAAAAAATTGAAAATTGCCATTAAAGAAATCAGGGTATGAGCAATAAATAAATATAAAATTTCCACAAATAAAACAAAATTTCCATGAACAATTTAAAAATTTCCACAAAACAAAAATAAATAAGCACTTTAAAAGCAAAAATTGCAATTATGAAAGAAGATTTTCTATAAAAAAATAAAATGTTCCACGAAAAAAAAATACAAAACTTCCATAAATAAATCAATATTAGCAATAAAAAGAATTTCCCATAAAAAATAAAATTTTTCACAAAATGATCAATAAAGAGCAATAAAAAAATAAGAAAATTTCCATAAAAAAATATAAAAAAGCAATCAAACTGTGCTTTTTTTCATATATGACCCCTTCTTTAAAAGCGTTCAAAGTTCATGTAAAATTTCATCAGCTTTATTGCTTTCTTGTATTTTTTATGCTTAAAAGTCCTTATTTATTTTTGTTTTGTGGTAAATTCTTAATTGTTTATGGAAATTTTGTTTTATTTGTGGAAATTTTATACAGTCCCTTCCCGATTTTGGCAACACGACCGGATTTTAATGTTGCCAAAATGGGGATGTTGCCAAAAACGGGAAAAAAATTTCATACAAAATTTAATTTTTTTTTTTTTGCATGATTGAAGCTAAATACTTAGAATATGTACTACAAAGTATGTGGAGTGTGTTTAAGTGATGCACGTGCATCATAATTGTCATTTTTGCGATATTATACATAACTCGGAGATTGTAGCTCAAACAAAATTGAAACAAACACAAGAATGGTAATCAAACGACAATTAGACAATTTCATAATACAAATTTAATAATAAATAATATTTGAAATTGACAATAGCGTCGGCCATGTCCTTACAAAACATTGTAGTGTTAAAAAAGCGTTTCTATAGTAGTCTATTGAAGTGCTGACTTTAACCTGACATCTCATATAAATTTTAGTTCACCGAAAATGCTTGTTTTTATCATAATTCACTATATAAATCAAATAGCGATCCGACGGATACAAGATAACTAAATATGCTACAAATTTCGGATTCTTATATAATGCATTTTGATGGAGGCAAACTTTCTTGTTGTCGGTGTAATTAAGAGTAAAGTTCTGTGCATATTTAAATTTCGCTGACATTATGGAAAAAATGAACGCAAGGCATAAAACGTTCCATTGTTTTAGAAAATGGTAACGGAAATCTGCATTCTGCACATTAGTCGAGCATATCCAATGTAGTGTGAGTATGGGTTAACTACACTCGACTAACTAAAACCAAAACCTTTTGCACTAGTCGGTCTCCCAGCACTCAACGCAGGAATATTTCAGGCGGCAATGATCGATCCATGAGCACTATGTGCACCTCGCACTACGAGTGATAGTGTGGCCAAGTGAAGCTGGAAGAACATTTGCGGCATGCCACCTCTGACACTCGATAGCAGTCAAACTACTGGTGCTCGCTGTAGGTCATCGCACTACAGTTCTCCATGCTAGTGATTAACACGCTGAAGACGAAGTAGGCTCAAGAGAAGACAACGGCTATTCGACAAAATCAAAGTGGTTGAAGAATTCGTGTATGTACTTGGGCTCACTTGACCTCCGATAACGATATCAGCAGACAAATTCGGAGACGCAACGTGGCAGGAAAGCATACGTACGAGATCTGGACAATGCTTGTGGAGGACCAACGCGCACTTGGAGTAAAACTGGTTCTCTACAACGATCCGATAGGCACAAGAAGGCGAGGTGTGCAGCGATCAAGATGTATCGATCAGGTGGAAGACGATTTACGGACCCTCTGTAGACTGCGTGACTGGTAACGTACAGCAGTGGACGGAGACGACTGTTATGTACCGCAGAGGCCACTCCGGTCATAGGCTGAATAAATAATAATAAAACCACATGTGACGCATCACTCGCCTATCGAAGCTGCAAGAATTACACCAGCGATCTCATGGGAACTTCACAGGAGGGACTCCACTTCTGGTACTTCGCCATCACAAACAGAACACTCGAGAACAGACATTGGAAGTGTGAGTGAGTGAGCATTGTGAGCATTGATCTATTGCAATCTATGCTACATCCATAGCCAATGAGTAAACTGCCTCACTCAGATGGATGCCAATCAACGAGTAGGAGCGATCGTTGCTGTGATACCATACCACCGACTTCCATTGCTGAATGGTGAGCGTTGAAGATTATTAAACGGTGAATCATCGAACGTTCAATTTCGAAGATCTTAGGATGCTCATAACTTGCCTCGCGACAGAGCCCCAAGTAGGCTTAGATTAACCCGATTTTTTCTCATGATCTGATTTAAGTCAATGACTGCTCGAGAGCCTTACGATTACATCTTATCAAACTCTTACCATTAGTGTTGAACTGTTGGCAAACATGCTGGAATCAAAAGGCTCATTTTGCAATTGACACATCAGGAAAATGGAAAAGCCAACAGTGTTCTGATATTAATCGCTAGACAAATTTGCGTAAATTTTAAACAATAAGAAAATAAAAATGTTGCATATTTTCTATACGGGAATTCAGCAGAAAGACGGATAAAAAGATAAAATGACAGTTGCTCGGCTGATACCAGAAAAGAGGCGCGTAATGAGCAAAACGACTTGATGGCTAAACAGCGCATTTAGAAAATCGAATGTGCCAATCACTAGCATTTAAACCTTAATTGCTTGTTCCTGGATCACTGGATCACTGAGTCAGCTAATCGACGACAAAATCAGTGAGATGCCAAAAAATACGACATTCTACGGTGGGCTGGTTAGATTGGGGTAGTGTGAATAGGGACATGGAAAACGTGAAAAAAAGAGCAGAAAAGTTTCAATAGACATTGTTTGCAATGAGCGGTAATACGAGTGGTGGTTCATTAATTCAGTGAAAGTACCCACTATTCGTACAGCGCCCATAATACGCATATAAACCTTAATGACATTCACTTTAGGTTTTGTTTATCCTATAACACATTAATAAAAAGATTTTAGCTCTAATAAGTAATAAAATAAATATTTTCGAAGTTGTTGCCAAAATCGGGAAGAAAATGTTGCCAAAAACGGGTGTTGCCAAAATCGGGGGTAGACAAAAACGGGTGTTGCCAAAATCGGGATGGGACTGTATTTATTTTTTGCTCATGCCCTGATTTCTTTACTGGCAATTTCCTATTTGTTTATGGAAAATTTCTAATTTTTAATGGAAATTTTATTTTGCTGCCCTGAGACTGGAGGCCAACACAGACAGTCTAAGCGAAGATGTGCTGGTAGCTGTCCTAACACGCGCGTGTGAGAAATGACGGACGCCAGGGGTATTGGTATAGTGCCGAAATTGCAAATCTTCGATCAGCCTGCCTTAAGGTCACTCCTGACAGAATCCAAGTTTCAAACTGCTCGCGTTTTCGGGAGCACACCACTCGATACGGAAGCAACGCGCAACTGTCATTTTTTTTTTTCACGCATGCTGTGGCGCAGCAAAGCTGAATCAACATAAATAACAGTTGTCCGCCGCCTCCGTATCGAGTGGTGTGCCCACGAAAACGCGAGCAGTTTGAAACATAGACTTTGTCAGGAGTGACCTTAAGGCTAGACAAAGGACGCTACGTGCCCGTACCGAGGAGCCAAGAGCGAACCGCCGTGAAGTGTTTCGTTAGGCTGCGAACAAGGCCCACAACAAGGCCATTAAGAATAGCAAGAGGGCGCGTTTCGACAACTTTGGCGAAGGTGCCAACGCGAACCCGTGGAATGACGCCTACAGGATTATGATGGCCAAGATCAGAGAAGGCTCTTCACCCCCGAGCGGTTGGTGTTGCTACCGAAGGCCAGTAATCCGCTGTGAAACCGCTCGGCGTACAGACCAATCTGTCTACCTGACACGATGAGCAAAATGCTGGAGAGGATCTCCCTCTACAGGCTGATACCGTACTCAGAGGGTACGGACGGCCTGTCAAGCAAACAGTTCGGTTTTCGCAAGGGTAAGTCCACGTTGGACGCTATGAACTCAGTAGTAAAGACCGCTGAGATGGCTATCCTACGGAAAATGAACGCATTTAACAGCCCAAGCTGGGATGCCATCGCGCTCTCGTTACACCGGCTTAGCCTGCCGGTGGGCCTGTACCGGATTTTGGAAAACTATATTCAGAACCAAGTATTATCATACGAGACTGATGCCGGTCAAAGAAGCGTTCCTATTACTGCAAGAATTCCGCAAGGTTCAATACTGGGTCCGGTATTATGGAACCTTTTGTACGACGGGGTTTTGAAACCAAAGTTCCTTCCTGGTGTTAAGATCGTCGGCTTCGCCGATGACGTAACCTTAGAGCTACCTCAGCACACGTGATCAGCACGGTGGCGGATTGGATGAGCGCCTGGCCTGGAGGCCTGGAGCTCGCTCAATCGTCAACAAAGCTGACCTTCGGCAGCCATGTCGACTATGCGTGCAAGAGGGCTTCGACTGCTGTTGCGGCATTATCGAGAATGATGTCCAACAGTTCCAAGGTGTGTGGCACTGCCAGTAGACGTAGGCTACTGGAAGGCGTTGCCGTATCTATTCTTAGTTATTCTGGGGGTAACCAGTTACCTGCAGAAGCAGGAGAGCACGTACCGCTTGATGTGTCTCAGAGTGATATCTGCCTACCGCACGATATCACACGATGCTGCCTGCGTGATAGCGAGCATGATGCCAGTCAGGCTGGTCATCCGGGAAGACGAGGAGTGTTTCGAGCTACGTTGGACCGCCAGCGTTCCAGGGCGGTTTCGGTCAACAAATGGCAGCACGAGGGGGATAACTCCTCGAAAGTTAGGTGGACCCACCGGATGATATCTAACATATCGAGCTGGATGGGGAGACCCCATGGGGAAGTTCACTTCCATCTGACACAATTCCTGTCAGGCCATGGCTTAACCCAATCATACTAAGGGCTCAAAAGATAAAGCCATTTTTTTTTGCACTAGTCTATTCGTCTTAGCAGTGTTATATGTACACATAAAAAATATGCAAAAGCGATCCAATATACATAAAAACACAACATTGAATTATGCTTTAAAATTCCACCGTGAATCCATGAAGAATCTTTGAAAACAAAGGGTAGGTAAGCATCCATAAAGCAACCACAATAAAAAATAAATTGGACTATATTTTCGGCAAGAGATACAAAAGAAATCTATAAATTATACATAAATCTTTTGGAAATGATAGCTAAAAATTAATTCCGATCCATCTTATTCTCTATTTTTGCATTCATATACAGTTTTGACTCAAATCCCGAACATGACTCATATTGCAAACACTACAGGCGTGTAAGAATCCTAAAATTAAACATTCCATCGGTTTTCCGTACGGAGGACCGAGATTATAATCAAATTCAACATCCTATAGAAAAACAACTACACGAATGATGTTGAAATGATCATTTAAGTGCGAGGGTTTGGAATATGTGTTCAGTTCGGGTTGGTGAAAACAGGTAGCATGAGACTATCACAATGATATATTATGTGTGCAGCTCAAAACCGAATTTTTGAACTCACGACAATCAATTTTTCTCCTATTAGTCGCAAGTTTCATTACTGCGCATCTGGTGCGCTGTATAGCGCATCTGGTTGCGAACAATGTGCACTAGTTGCGCAATGATGCGCTATAAGTTGAACGCGAGTAAAATCGATTTTCGCGAGTTCGAAATTCGATTTTCAACTGGAACCATAATATCTAACGGAAAATTGTCTAACCCGTATCGGGAATCGTACACAGCCTCCTTTTGCATGGTCCTGCTTTGTAGTCGCGCATATAATCGCTAGGGCAAGGAGGGCTTCGATCTATAAAAAAAATAATTTGCGCAATAATAGGATACTATTTACGTATCGTTTCACATTTGTATGAATCATTCATTATTTTTCATTGGCAAAAATACTTAACAAATAAAAAAATCGATTTTCTTTTTAATTTTCTTATTTTTTTACTGTTTTTTTACGATGGTGAGTAATAAAAAATCGTATCTGTTTCATAAGCTACGCCTTTGAATATTTTTTGACTGAGATTTATTTCCTAAAACATGTGGAAGTGAAGGTCATACCAAAATTATTGTAGATGTTTTCCTATCTGCGCCTAATCTAAATTCATTCAACCGAATTTATTATGAGAAAAATAAATAAATTTTTAATTTTGTTTTCATGACTTTTGATCCAGCGATCCACTCATTTGTCATAACTTGTTCTCAATATCATAAAGATGGTTTATGACTGTATGATTGTTTATGATCCTGAGAAACCATAAACGTGTTCAATATTGTCAGTATTCATGAATGAGAATATTGGCACGATTAATGTTGATTCTCTTTCCGGCTTTGCTCCTTTTCGCGAACATCTTTGGACCTCAACCCTGAAACACATGCAGATAAGATCAATGCTACCCAGGGCATTGAATGCGAACACCGTTACTCCATCCGATGTGCCTCTCAACTGGTTTTGATGCGAGGGAAATCAAATAAGGATTATTTTTTGCCTTTCTTATACTTGGATGTATTTTAACACCGTTAGTGTTCCTCACCGTAAGGAATGTACGGAAACAAACTGCATCACTTTCAAAGGTCGATAACATTTGCTCTTCTGGGTTGATTGTAATGAAATTTTGAGTACGAAGACTTTAGCATGTGTTATTTACACTGCGTGAGTCTCAGGGGCCCTGCTTAGCCGTGCGGTAAGACGCGCGACTACAAAGCAAGACGATGCTGAGGGTGGCTGGGTTCGATTCCCTGTGCCGTTCTAGGCAATTTTCGGATTGGAAATTGTCTCGACTTCCCTGGGCATAAAAGTATCATCGTGTTAGCCTCATGATATACGAATGCAAAAATGATAACTTGGCTTAGAAACCTCGAAGTAAATAACTGTGGAAGTGCTTAATGAACACTAAGCTGCGAGGCGGCTCTGTCCCCAGTGTGGGGATGTAATGCCAATAAGAAGAAGAAGAAGTCTCATTGCGAAATTTTCTGTAGTTTCGAAACTACAGTCGAAAGAACAGTCGAAGCGCAATATAGTCTTGTGCACTCTCCTCAACAATCGAAAAGATGATAGTGATCCAATGTTGTGGCAATGACCCCTAAATCACCAGAGCTGCTGTCGACCTAAAAATACTGGGCTAGAATAAAAATTAGAGCTTTGAAGTCATCAAAAATTTTGAATTCATTAAATTATTAAGCTTACATCTAAACAGATAACACTGAATCAACAATTTGACGCCACAATACACGGTTCGAGGCCGCTTCCTCCATCCTCGAATGCGTCCCACGCTCGCCAAGTCATTATGTACCTTGTCAGCCCACCTCGCTCGCTGCGATCCACGCCGTCTCGTACCTGCCGGATCGGAAGCAAACACCATCTTTGCAGGGTTTCTGTCCGGCATTTTTGCAACATGCCCTACCCATCGTACCTTTCCGACTTTAGCTACCTTCTGGATACTAGGTTCGACATCGAGCTGGGCAAGCTCGTGGTTCATCCTTTGCCGCCGCACACCGTCTTCTTGCACACCGCCAAAGATTGTCCTAAGCACCCATCTCTCGAATACTCCGAGTGCTTGCAAATACTCCTCGAGCATTGTCCATGTTTCATGTCCGTAGAGGACAACCGGTCTTATTAGCGTCTTGTATATGACACATTTGGTGCGGTGGCGAATCTTTTTTGACCGTAGTTTCTTCTGGAGCCCGTAGTAGGCCCGACTTCCACAAATGATGCGCCTTCGTATTTCACGACTAACATTGTTACCAGCCGTTAGCAAGGATCCAAGGTAGACGAATTGCTCAACCACCTCGAAGGTATCCCCGTCTGTCGTAACACTGCTTCCCAGGCGGGCCCTGTTGCGCTCTGTTCCGCCCACTACCATGTACTTTGTCTTCGATGCAGTGGCGGAGCCACGGGGGTTGTTTTGGACATAAAACCCCCTCCAGAGGCAAAATTTTTAGAAGAATTTTTTTTTTCGAACGAAAGTCATCACCTTGTCTTAGTCCTTAGACACGAAAGTCCATCACCTTGTCTTAGTCCCCGACACGATTCGAACGAACTGGAGTGTTTGCCCGAAATCTTCACACAGTTTTGCACACCCTCCAACGTTGCTTTGACTTGACCTCATCGGAATTAATTTATTGGCTTTTTTCGGTGATAATTATACTATTCAAAGCGAAAGGGAGTATATGAAAGTAATGAAGATCCCAGGGTTTGCAGAAATTGCTCTCAATAGATAACGAACAACGATAAAAGAGAGGTAAAAACTGTTCCGAATCATAACAAGCCATGATAACAAATTTATCAAATTTGTATACAAGTGCAAAAAAAACAGAATCGGATAGGCAGCCCCCACATAAAAATGGGGATTCTCGCTTTATTTTCGCTCCTTTCGTGTAGGTTACTGCACAGCTGTTTAGAACAAATTGAAATGCATTATCAGAGCCAGTGCTCACCGCATTTGGAGCTTTATAAAAAAAATATGATGGTGCATAGCCTTTCCGAATCAGTTCTCTATCATGACAGAAAAAAGTCTCTCGCGTTATTCTACATATCGTATATGTATACAGAGATGATAAGTAAGATACTTGTTCTTTCTCTTTAGGATTCAATCCCTGGAAGATACAGATTCGATTGGCACCGCAAGCGAGCGGCAAGTGTGAAATGAATAGATACTGAAGATTAGCAGAGGGCCATATGAGAGAACAAGCATTGTTGAAATCGCTGTTATTCTGCCTAACGTCCACCCAGGAACTGCTTGGATAGTGTCGTGATTGTACCAAGACAGGCAAAATATTTGAATGAATCTCTGGAACTATGCCAAGAATCAATAGAACTGTTTACGCTTGCCGAATAGCACATTAGCAGGTTGAAACCGCAAAATTTTCACCGAATTTTAACACCGGATGATACCCAAACGTTTTCGTAGCCAAAAATATCCCCCTATGCAAAATTTGAGCTAAATCGAACATGATTTAGGGGTGCTCAAAATTATTCAAAACTTTTTTTTCTCACAAGGTGATTTTCTTTTGTTTTCTGATGCCAAAGGACTTAAAATGCATGCATTTGAGAATTATTTTTTTGAAAAAAATCGCCTGTTTTGGGACTTCGAAAAAAATCTCATGGCAAAAACAATTTTTCATCAAATTTAAAAACCGGACGTTACGCAAACATGTTCTAAGAGAAAAAAATCGATTTTGGAGTAATGAAACTTGTGAGCAATGTCGTTTTTTGAAATTCGATGACAATTTTTTTCCCATATATTCCATTGCCACTCTTATGACCACTTCCTTTCACTCCTCCGGTAGCTGTTCAGTTTCCCAGATTCTGACAATCAGTTTGTGCATTCGTATATCATTTTGAGAATGACATTTGAATTGCATAGAATGAGTCTTACTTGATCCAAATAAATTTTGAATTTCATTTGACACTTTCATTTCAAATTTAATTCTCAAAAGTACAAATTTTCATAAAAATTTGATTTTTTTTGTTCTGTAAAGCTGAATGTCGGTTTTTTACTTTGATAATAAAGTTTGAATTTCATAGAATAGATCTTGCCGAATATATATGAGTTGTTGGATTCTATTTGGCACGTACTTCATTGTGAAAAACGGAAATTAATTCTCAAAAGAACATATGATTATAGAAATTTAGTTTCCCTGCTCTGCAAAGCAGAATTTCGGGCTCTCACTTTGAGGCTTTGCAGAAGGCATATGATTTGTTGGATTTTGTTTGTCAAGTACATTTGTTGTGGAAAACAGAAATAAATTCACAAAAGTATGTATTTTCATAGAAATTTGGCTTCTCTGCTAAGCTGAATTTCGGCTTCGTACTTTGAGAATAAAGTTTGAATTTATTAAAATGGGCCTTGCAGAATGCATGCTGTTGAACTTTATTTGGCAACTTATGTGCATTCTGCAAGGCCCATCATATGGAATTTAAACTTTGTTCACAAAGTAAGATGTTGACATTTAGCTATGGAGAGCAGAGGAACCAAATTTCTTTGACAATATGCACTTATGTGAATTTAATTCCGTTTTTCACAGCAAATGAAGGTACTAAATAAAATTCTTCAACCCATTTGCATTCTGCAAAACCCGTTCTATGATATTTAAATTTGATTCTCAAATTGAAAAGCCGTAATTCAGGTTTGTAAAGCAGAGAATCCAAATTTCTATGAAAATAAAAGCTTTTGTGAATCAAGACCCGGTTATCTAAAAAACTGGACGTGTTACAAAAAATATGAATATGTATTTGAATTCAGCGTGAAAAAAATCTATTGAGTACATACATAAAAACCCTGATTAATCCACCTAGCGGTGATGGTGCCTTTCTCGTGCATTATACAAATAGTATTTTGGCCATTACTCTTGAGCCCATAGTCTGAGCTGTCCAATTTTCAATAGGAAAAAATGGGAGTATTCTGCGTCGAATGCAACTTGTTGCGGTTAAGGATAAGTGCCTGAAAAATGAGTGACCCTTTTTTTTGGGTGAGTGCGCACAAACATACACACATACACACAGACACCACCTCAATTCGTCGAGCTGAGTCGATTGGTATATAACACTATGGGTCTCCGGGCCTTCTATAAAAAAGTTTATTTTTGGACCGATCATATAGCCTTTACGTATACTTAGTATACGAGCAAGGCAAAAATGGATGAAAGGAGCGAAAAAAAGTTCAATTTTGTTGGATAATTATCTTTCAAAACAGCCAAAACAGGGGACTGATCTCGGCGAGTTTTCCCAAGAGTTTTACCAAAACTAGAATCGGTTGAAAAGCATAAACATGGTAGCCTTTCAAAGTGGCCTGGGGTCATATTGACCCCAAAGCGCAGACAAAAGGTTCATAAAACGGATGTGATGAAATTTGCATACAAAGTTTAGTCACAAGATGAATCATTACACAAATGTATCATGCGTCTCCATATGTTCTTATGCTCATATGCTGCTCAACAGTTTTCAGTTTTCAGTTTTAGTTTTCAGATATCGTAATAACTTAGATTATCGTAATACTTAGTATTTTAACTTATCTGAGCATGCAAGTGACTTCAACGCCGTTAAAGCTATGATCACTTTCTTACTTTGTGACCAAATAATCTCGGAATTTTCCCAATTAAACAACAAACGCCAGTAACCAGTCGATTTCAAATGTCGAATTTTTCCGATTTTTTCCTCCAGTGAATCATTGTTATCGACGACGAGATTATGGTGGTGCTGTGACTCAAACATTGGTATAAATAAAACACTCCGAGCAGGAATGTCAAACATATTGGACGTTTCTACTCGTCCAGTCTGTTCTGCATTCAAAAACTGATTAAGGTCACTCCTGACGGAATCCAAGTTTCAAAGTGCTCGCGTTTTCGGGGGCACACCACTAAATACGGAAGCAACGCACAACTGTAGTTTTTGTTGATTTAGTTTTGCTGCGTCGCAGCATGCGTGAAAAAATAAAAATGCAGTTTGCATGCTACTTGGATGATTATTATGGGTCTCACGGTGAATGTTTGCTTCACGGTATACATAATCAAGGTAGGCTCGTAAAGAAAATGGCAGTTCAAAAGTGACGTGATTGCTATCGCAGTATGACCGAGTGCAAAAGAAAGCCAAACTCAATCGTAGAGCTTTGGCTTGCTTCGTCCGAGCAGCGATAGCACGTCAATTGTTTACAGTAAAAATTGATGTTTTATGTACGTTACGATAGTGCCATGTTTTTGTATACCGTGATTTGCTTGAAGGTTTATCATACCATAATGAATACTGCCGTAGTCTGAAAAACTAACTGACGTAAACGCCATTTTCCAAAAAATGTGTTAACGAGTGCTACAAGCTCTTTGATATAAAAATGAAAAACATGCACGTTGTAAAATGGCGATCACTTCACTTTTTCAGATTACGGCAGAACATACGTCACAATGTTCATTAGTATCAGCTACTACGACACCGAGTCCTGAAAGGTTAATGTTCAAAAATTCGAATATTCAACTCCAGCGTGAAAGCTCTGCTGTTGGGTTGTGTGCCAGAGCAGAGCTGCAAGTATTCATCAGCTGATGTCTATTTTTTATCGAAGGTCTGGTGGCCTCACCAGTGGATACATTACCAAAGAGGGAAGAAAAAATCTGCAAGCAAGGACCAAATAGAATCCGGCAGGTGAAGAGGCTTCAACGAAATAAAAATTCGCCTGGGCCCAGATCAATGATAAAGCGATCAATCGCCCAGGATGGAGATCTTTCACGTGGCTCATATGTGCTCAAGATCCATGAATGAGTTAGTGATTCGTGCTTGTGTGAAAATGTTTAGAAATTCTTACGAAAAGTTGTTCTAATCTACTTATGTTAAGTTTAAATCAACTTTCAATAGAAAAGAACAGTTCACGGCAAATATCGAAATTGTTCTAAATTGTTACTATTTGTTGATATTTCAATCAAAAATAGAAGAATGGAACAACCATTAATTGATGATCAGTTCTATTCTTAGGTAAATGCAGTCTAGACAGATAAAGACAGAAATTGGGTTAAACAGCTTACATCTCTTTTGCCAAGCTGACATGTAGTCTTAGGTTTGAAATTAAGCCAGACCTCACGCCATTCAATTATTTAATTATATTTCTTTTAACTAACAAAACTATTATTTCTATTTCATTATTACTTTTCAGGGCTTGGATGGCGCCTGGCTGCGACATTACAGTTGGCGGTGTCAACCGGTTGACTGGACTGAAAACCCTCAATCTATGCGAGTAAGTATTTTTATTGTTTTCAAATTTTCTCTTTTTTCATATTTTTTGTATCGAGCCTGTAAAAATTACATTTGAGTTGCCCTTTGCCAGCTTCTTTTCTTCTTAAAGGCATAATGAAATTACAATTTTCCCAATTGTAATGCAAGATTTCCTATCCTAACTTTTGCAGAAAATCTAAAATACTGTAAAAAATCTTTCATGTGACAACACTTTCTTTGTTACTTTCCGTTTAATCAAATACCTCTACAGACCCACAGCAATGTGTACTATTAAAATCCACTCGAAAAAAAATAACCGTACACTCCATATTATCACAGGTCGCCAAAGGCTGCTACGTCTACTTCCTGGCCAAGCTCTCGGAACTGCTGGACACGGTGTTCTTCACGCTGCGGAAAAAGGACAAACAGATCAGCTTCCTGCATCTTTACCACCACACTGTGATGCCGATGATCTCGTGGGGCGCCACCAAATACTTCCCGGGTGGACACGGAACGTTCATAGGTTTGATTCGCGAATGATCCACGATGAATCGTTATCCGAATAATTAATTATTCTGATTGTGTTTTAACTGCATTCAACAGGAGTCATCAACTCGTTTGTGCATATCATTATGTACACGTACTACATGCTGGCCGCCATCGGACCCCACCTACACAAGTACCTCTGGTGGAAGAAATACATCACTGATTTGCAAATGGTTAATTTTTATGACTCTGATAACATTATTTTGCGGAAACTCCTCACCGTTCCTTTCTTCATCCACAACAGATCCAGTTCGGAATGGCATTCATGCACTCGGCCCAGCTTCTGTGGACGGACTGCGGCTACCCACGTTGGTCGGTTTGTTTCACCCTGCCCAACGCCATCTTCTTCTACATGCTGTTCAACGATTTCTACAAAAAGACCTACACCGTGAGGCGGGCAGCTCGGCTGGCATCCGCGCGGGCGAAGGCCGAAGAAATTCGGAAAGCGAAGGAGCTCGAAAGCTTAAAAGCAGCGAACGGAAAGCTCGTCGACAAAGAACTGTAAACAGAGTGATGCAAAGATACGTAGTACGTAGTGTGTGATTTGTAGATGCCACCGTTTGAAAAAAAACTATTTCACCATCGATCTTCACCTCTGTCTTCCCCTGTCCCATGTTTCACACATTGACCATTCATCAGATCCGTTTCTAGAATAAGGAAACTCATTTCACTTGCTCATAAAACTGAACCTAAACCAAGTCTCTACTCATAAGGTAACTGAAAGTTGTGTGCGAATACCTTCGTTTTATAAGGAAGGTGTTTTTCCTAGCTGTGTAAGGTAATTTTAATTTGAATCTAGTTGAATGAAAGTGATGATTTTAATCTGAACAGAAGAATAATAAAAGAATGACAAAACACTATCGAAGCTAAACTATAAATCCAAAGGTAGCATGACTTTGCATTCTGTCTATCCGAAAATCCCTTCGATGTTTACAAATTTTCGCTGGAATTATTTAACACAGGTGCGAATGCGACATTCGAAAAAAAATAAAATTATTGCCCCCAGTTCTCCAGAAAACCAGTTTTGCTCCAAAATCCGTTTGATTTTGGGATGTCATTCGATGGTTGTAAATGCAGGAAAAACAGGATTTCGTTGCGATTGTTAATGCTAAAACAGGTTCTTCGGCAGCAGCAGCAGCATCATCGATTGACGCACAGCATTCTGAAAATTCCGATCCAAAGCATTATCCCCACGAAAATTTGGACGCACCTCCGGATGGACTTTGACTGAGTATAAGAGGAAAACAGCAAACAAAAACAAAAAACAGAATGGTTATCCGGTTCGCCATAATGAACAGCATTATACTCCCAGTATCATCAAAAATCATCAAGAACCGGCAGACAAACGTGAGTATGGGATGATGGATAAAACCACATGGAAAAGGAACCGCGGATGTAGTATTTGATTGTCCAATCAGACTTGTTATAGATGAAGATTGTCGTTTGGATGAAGATAGCCTCGTGATGAAGAGTTGAAGGTGCCATTGAAGGATCTCATTGTTGTTTATCTCATATCGACCATGACGAGCAAAATATTAATGGAAACAACTACTCCTTGGGTCATTAAGGTGATTTCGATTCAGATCCATGGCGTCATACACTGCCATTCAGTCTCTCAAGTGAGACAAAGCAAAACTCAACGGGGTTGAATCATATCAACACGAACATTTGCAAGATTATTATTTTGGGTCTACAGGCAGTCCTGCGAGCTAAGGCGTTTATCGCCAATACGGAGAAGATGAGATCGCTTTTCAGTCCGGTCTAGGATGAAATCAAGTGGGAAAAGTTCTCGCTTCCCTGGGCATAGTACTCACCACATAAGTTACATACTCATGCAATTGGCCGGCATATAACAGCTTTCAATTATTAACCTGTGAATTGCCAAGACCAAGTACTAGTTGGAATGTAAAATTATTTATAAGAAATAGAATGAGTAATCAATAATGGCTATTTGGAAGAATTTCTCGAAGATATTTGTAACAATTTCTGGAAAAATATTTCATAGTTTATGCTGAAAGGTTATATGTTCACTCTAAAAACGAACACTTCTCCTCACAGAGCAATTAAATTCAAATTTTGAAACGCTTTTCCGTACAGGAGAAACCCGAAATGTTGATTGGAGGCTTGCAGCGACTAAAAGCAATCCTTGCCATAGTTTTTTGTATCGCCCTTTGCAAAATCAAATCCAATTTTTTGCATGCCAATGAAACAGGTCTTAAAACGATGTTTGTAAGAGTTTTTTTTTCACTAAATTTCCACGGTAGGTAATCATTCAATGTTAAATAAGCATAATGATTATTAAAAATCGATGAAAGATCCCTTTTAGTTTTTGTATTTTGGTCGTTTGAAATTGCTCCGCATTTTCAACCCATCGGTACAAATAGAAATGCGTGGTGCGAGGCAAGTTGGAACAACGATTCAAAAATCTCATCCTCGCATTTTAAAGTGATAAAAGCCATTCTACGAAACGGGTAAAATGACAGGAGACCTAACACTAATCTTCTTATATATAAAAATGAAATGGTCTGTGTTCGTATCCGCATAACTCGAAAACGGCTGGGTGGATTTTTTTCATTTCTTCAGCAGAAACATTCGTTTTAGTTTCCGACGGGTTTATATGATATTTCCTAATGCGAAAATCACGAGTAAAGTTGAACAAATCGTGAAAAACTAAAATTGTGAACTTTGCATGGGCAGTTCGGAACGCCTACTATGCAGGACAACGTCTGCCGGGTCGACTAGTATTTAAATACTTTTCATACGGTACACTTACGAAAATGAAACAAAATGATGATGATGATGATGAAATAATGATGGACGGTGACGAGCCAGCCTCGGGCTGAAAGTCTCCTTAATAAAGATACAAAAAAAAATAATGATGGTTGCCGTGCAAATTTCCAAAAACAAAACGCCGAGCCGTCCACTCAATTGATGGTGGAATCTCGATCAGCTGATCGAAACTGTCTCATAAAATGGCTTATTCAGGGTTTGCAGAAACGATCTCAATAGATACCCAACAAACAATTTTAACTGAATAAGCTAGTTTTGTAGTTGAATAAGACTATTTTTGTTTGAATAAGCGCTCTCTTAGAGTGAAATCAGGAGTGATTAAGTTTCATTCCAAATTTTCGACCACTATTCTAGTTTGAATCTGGAGCCAAATAGAACAAACTCGCTGGTTTCCCCAGCAGAGTTCTATTCATGTTTTTCAAATTTTCAATTAAATGAAATCATCATGTTGGCGCCAAGAAAGGCGCCGTAATTGCAAAGTGGATTGATCCGTAGATAAAATGACGGATTCATACACCAAAACAATTGGAAAATATTTGCATCTCGTGATTCAATCGTGGTTCAAATCTGCAGAAAATAGAACGGAGCGTTATACCAGTTTAATTTTTTTGACATTTGACTGGTTTAAAAAATGAATCTAGAACAGCTGCTGGGTAAATGAATGTTTCAGATTCATATTCAAACTGACAGCCCCGAACGATTTGAATCACTGCTGATTTTACCCTTATAGCTTCCAATGTTTGTTGGGTAACGAACAACGGTAAATGAAAGGCAAAAACTGTCCCGAATCATAACAAGCCATGATAACAAATTTATCAAACTTGTAATTTGTACGTATTGTATACAAGTGCGAAAAAACAGAATCGGATAGGCAGCCCCCACACAGAAGTGATGATTTTCGCTCATTTTGTGTTGTGTCAGCTGTGTAGAACAATTTGAAATACATCATCAAAACCAGTGCTCCCCGCATTTGGATCTTTTAAAAAGAAATATCCCAATCTCGATCCCAATCAGGAGATAATAAAAAATTTATATCATATTGTGTAACTGAGTTCAACAGTTTTTCTAACATAGGCTATTGTAAACTTGGTTCAGGATGTTGTTAAAATAACTAAATTTTCTAACAAAGCAATGAAACATAACTAGCTCTGTTAAAATTTGGCTAAGAAAAAATGTGATATTAATTTACCATAACTCGATTATATCAACTGTTGATATAAATAACTGATGTTGTTACAATCATTTTATAATCTTTTTTTTTTTTTTTTTTTTTTTTTTTTTAACTAATTTTATTTGCTAATTATCTAATACATGCATTCATCTCTTAGACTAGGTGTTCCGTGTTTTCTTAACACTATCATCCTTATTTGCTATGTTACGCTTTTAGTTATTATTAATACATTTCAATTGCCTCTGGCAGTTAGAATTTTTTCCTCTGGTTGAATTGAACCATGTAGGAATTACAATGTTTTCAACTTAAACTAAACTTAACCTATTTTATACTAAGGGTACAAGGAGTTAATCGTTGCAATAGAAGATTGCAACGATTTTTGTCTAAAATTGAAATTATTTTGTTGGACATTTGTTGCAATGTCTCAATATTAGAAATTCTATGAAGTTCATTGGTACTATACCACGGAGGCAACTTCAGAATCATTTTCAAAATTTTATTTTGAATCCTCTGGAGTGCCTTCTTTCTGGTATTGCAGCAACTAGTCCATATTGGCACAGCATACAACATGGCAGGTCTAAAATTTGTTTGTAAATCAAAAGTTTGTTCTTAAGACAAAGTTTTGATTTTCTGTTTATAAGTGGATATAGGCACTTAATATATTTGTTACATTTGGCTTGAAGGCCTTCAATGTGATTTTTAAAAGTTAATTTTGATCTAGCAGAAGTCCTAAATATTTAGCTTCGCTAGACCAATTAATTGGAACCCCATTCATAGTGACAATATGTCTGCTAGAAGGTTTCAAATAAGAAGCTCTCGGCTTATGTGGGAAAATTATAAGCTGAGTTTTGGAAGCATTCGGGGAAATTTTCCATTTTTGCAAGTAAGTGGAGAAAATATCCAAACTTTTTTGCAATCTACTACAAATGACACGAAGGCTTCGCCCTTTGGCTGAAAGGCCCGTGTCATCTGCAAACAAAGATTTTTGACACCCTGGTGGTAAATCAGGTAAGTCAGAAGTAAAAATGTTATACAATATGGGCCCCAGTATGCTGCCTTGGGGGACACCAGCCTTTACAGGTAATCTATCAGATTTAGTATTCTGATAGTTTACCTGCAGCGAGCGATCTGATAAATAATTTTGGATCAGTTTAATGATGTACAGAGGAAAATTAAAATTCATCAATTTTACAATCAAACCTTCATGCCAAACACTGTCAAATGCTTTCTCTATATCAAGAAGAGCAACTCCAGTCGAATATCCTTCAGATTTGTTGAGCCGAATTAAGTTCGTAACTCTTAATAACTGATGAGTGGTTGAATGCCCATGGCGAAAACCAAATTGCTCATCAGCAAAAATAGAATTGTCATTAATATGAACCATCATTCTATTTAAAATAATCTTTTCAAACAGTTTGCTTATTGAAGAAAGCTAGAAGTCTCAGCTGGATTTTTGTCCGGCTTCAAAATTGGAACAACTTTGGCGTTTTTCCATTTATCTGGAAAGTATGCCAATTGAAAACATTTGTTAAATAAATTAACCAAAAAGGATAAAGAGCTCTCAGGAAGTTTTTTGATAAGTATGTAGAAAATACCATCATCACCCGGGGCTTTCATATTTTTAAATTTTCTAGTAATAGATCTCACTTCATCCAAATTGGTTCCCAACGAAGGGTCAAAAACATTCTCTTGATTGAGAATGTCTTCGAAGCTCCGTGTAACCTGATCCTCAATTGGACTAGTGAGACCTAGACTAAAATTATGGGCACTCTCGAACTGCTGAGCAAGTTTTTGAGCCTTTTCGCCATTTGTTAATAAAATTTTATTTCCCTCTCTAAGCGCTGGAATTGGCTTTTGAGGTTTTTTAAGAATTTTTGTTAATTTCCAAAAGGGTTTCGAACTGGGATCCAACTTTAAGACATAATTCTCAAAATTGGTATTTCTCAGAATAGCGAAACGTTTTTAATTTCATTTTGCAAATCTCGCCAAATAACTTTCAACGCGGGATCGCGAGTTCTTTGGTATTGCCTTCTTCTCACATTTTTAAGACGGATCAGTAGCTGAAGATCGTCGTCAATAATAATGGAGTTGAATTTAACTTCACATTTCAGGAATTGCAATGCCTCTGGCTTCGACAATTAAATTTGTCAAAGATACGAGAGCATTATCAATATCACTTTTGGTATCGAGAGGAATATCAACATCAAAATTCCTATCGATATACGTTTGAGAGAATCCCAATCAGCTCTATGATAATTAAAAGTAGAGCTGATTGGATTATAAATGGCTTCTTGTGAGATTTCAAATGTCACAGGAAGATGATCAGAGTCAAAGTCAGCATGAGTTACCAATTGGCCACACAGCTGACTTGAATCCGTTAAAACTAAATCAATTGTAGAAGGATTTCGACTGGAAGAAAAACAAGTTGGTCCATTGGGATATTGAATAGTATAATATCCCGCAGAACAATCTTCAAATAAAATTTTACCATTGGAATTGCTTTGAGCATTATTCCATGAACGGTGTTTGGCATTGAAGTCACCAATTACGAAGAATTTTGATTTGTTGCGAGTCAGAATTTGAAGATCAGCTTTCAACAAATTCTTTTGCTGCCCATTGCATTGAAAAGGCAAGTAGGCTGCAATGAAGGAAAATTGTCCAATATTTTACTTCAACAGAAACTCCCAAGGTTTCAAAAACTTTGGTTTCAAACGAAGAAAATAATTTATGTTTGATACGTCTATTAATGACAATGGCGACCCCACCACAGGCGCTGTCAAGACGATCATTTCTGTAGATAAAATAGTTTGGATCTCTTTTAATGGAGAGTCCTGGTTTTAAATACGTTTCAGTTATAATGGCAATATGCACATTATGAACTGAAAGGAAGTTGAATAATTCATCTTCCTTACCCTTTAGAGAGCGGGCATTCCAATTTAGAACTTTCACACAATTATTTGGATCATTGAAACGGAGTCCGATAACAATTTTTTGTGTGTACTTTATACTAACCTGAACAGCTTCTGGTATGGTACTTGCTTTGAAAATTGCATCAATCATGTGATGCAATTGTTCAGTTAAAAAATCAAAGTCGGAAGCAGTCATGCTACCTGAATCGGCAACATGACCGTTATTTTCCGTTGGGCCATGGGTATAAACCTCATTTTGAGAAGAGAAATTTTGTCTACCAGCAGCGATGTTTGCATTCGTAGGTACATTCGAAAAATTGGAATTTACTGAAGTGCTTGCTACCCGTTGACGAGCGGCAAAATTTGTTTGTGAATTGTGGTGGGTATGAATTGCTCGACCGGTAACCGGTTTCGAAATTTGAGCGTTTGAAAAATTTCTGCCCGTCGAATCTGGGATCCGATTGGAATTTCCCGTCATCAATTTTGCACGGGAATTCAAAACTTTTTTGCGTGAAGGGCATTCCCAGAAATTGGATTTATGATTGCCCCACAATTTGCACATTTAAATTTATTGGAATCTTCTCTCACAGGACATGCGTCCTTGGCGTGAGAGGTTCCACCACAAATCATGCATTTAGCATCCATGTGACAATGTTTGGTTCCATGACCCCACTTTTGGCACTTACGGCACTGGGTGGGGTTTTGGAAATTTCCAGGCCTGCGGAAATGTTCCCATGTAACACGGACATGAGACATAATACAGGCCTTTTCCAAACTTTTCATATTATTTAGTTCTCTTTTGTTAAAATGAACTAAATAAAATTCTTGAGAAATGCCCTCTGGGAAGTACCAGAATGGGATTTCTTTTCATCTTAATTACTTGGACTGGTGAAAATCCAAGTAATTGAGAAATTTCAATTTTAATCTCATCCAGTGATTTGTCATCACTGGGGAGACCTTCAAGACGACTTTGAACAATCGCTCAGTTTTGTCGTCGTATGTGAAGAATTTATGGCGCTTCTCAGTTAAATAGTGAAGAAGACGTTTGCGATCGTCAAAGGATCCCGGCAAAACGCGGCAGTCACCCTTCCTAGCAATCTGAAATGAAACCTTGATCCCCTGAAGGTTACTCAAAATCTCATTCCGGAAGCCAGAAAACTCGGCAACAGATACCACAATTGGCGGAATCCTTTGCTTTTTCGCATGAATCGAATCACCTGGGCTAGAGGTAGATTCGATTTGCTCAATTTCATAATTAATCAAATCGAACTGATTGCTCAGTTCGATTGGAGAAGAATTATTTCCGATATTAGAGTTAGAAGGAATATCTGAATTCTCCAGCTTCCTTCTATTTTTTCCGCGCTTGGGCAGGACGGTCTTGAAACCTTGTTTCTTTGAAGGAAGTGGAGAATTCAGAGACTCCCCCTCTTGTTTTTGTTAATACTCATTGCTGAGCGTGGAGACGTGACCTTCTAAGAGGTTTTTTCCCAGAACGGTGTCCCTGCAGGATTACCACCGCTTGTCGGAATTTTACTTCCGCAAACGGGTCCAACGTAAAACGAAGGCACGGGTCCTTGCAAAGATCGTAACGGGATCAGTGGGTACAAATAGCGCTAAGAAGCACCGTTGAAATTAAAATAGCTTCGGGTAGTATTAAAAACTTCCTTCCGCAAAGAGAGAAAGAACCGCACAGCACGAAAGCACGATGCGGTCTGATTTTATAATCTTGTTTTGCCTTCCTAGTCGGGATATCATGAGATTTAACCTCCCAAATCAGTTCTTTATTGTGAAAGCTATCCAGAATATAAAAAGGTCCGAACTCGCCCATCCCGTCATGAACACGGAGAAAAAATGTGGTAGGATCAACCTGATTCTGCTTCAAATCAACAATATTTTTGCATTGATTTATGAATAACAATATTTTTGCTTGATACAACCTCAAATAAGGTTGAATTAACCAAACGCGATAGTTGAGTCAACTATCGGATATATTTGTTTAAACCATATTTTTCAGTTGTCACTGTCAAATACTTCATCAGAAAACAACAATATTTATGGTTGTTTTTACTTTGGAAAATGCTACCTAATGCTAATGCTTATTCGGAGGCCACACGTGTGCCTCTTTGATATAAAAATTCCAATCTTTTTGGAAGGGGGTTTCCGAGCATCTTAAATGGAGACTTCTGAGCATTAAGATAGGACCTTTTTCAGCCTCTTTTTTTAGGAGGATTCCTAGCCCCTTGAAAGGAGGCTTCCGAGCCTCTTGAAAGGAGGTTTCCGAGCCTCTTGAAAGGAGGCTTCCGAGCAGAGCTTAAAATATTCATCTTCATGAAGCAACTTCGATCCGAATTTTGACAAACATCGCATGAATATTCAAAACATAGAATGACATAGTCAGACGACTACTCCACGAACTCATTCATTCGACTGTCACAGAATGTGTTTACTATGTGCAGAAAAAAAACATAATTATCATTGTTTATGTTGATGTTTACCGCTGAAAGTGCCTCGCGGATGAGAATCGGATTCAGTCCTGTGTGATAAATCACTTTATTCATTTGAAACGTGTTCAGATTTCAGATAATTTATCAATTTGTAAAATGTGCATAAATATTCAATGACTAATATTCAACTGAATATTGACTGCCCAGAGCCGACTATGAATGTGTCGGAAGTGAACTGACAAATGAAGAAAAATGAACTTCACTAAAAAAGTTCGATTATTTTAAACTCTGCTTCCGAGCCTCTTAAAAGGAGGCTTCCGAGCCTCTTGAAAGGAGGCTTCCGAGCCTCTTGAAAGGAGACTTCCAAGCCTCTTGAAAGGAGGCTTCCGAGCCTCTTGAAAGGAGGCTTCCGAGCCTCTTGAAAGGAGGCTTCCGAGCCTCTTGAAAGGAGGCTTCCGAGCCTCTTGAAAGGAGGCTTCCGAGCCTCTTGAAAGGAGGCTTCCGAGCCTCTTGAAAGGAGGCTTCCGAGCCTCTTGAAAGGAGGCCCGAGCCTCTTGAAAGGAGGCTTCCGAGCCTCTTTAAAGGAGGCTCCCTAGCCTCTTGAAAGGAGGCTTCCGAGCCTCTTGAAAGGAGGCTTCCGAGCCTCTTGAAAGGAGGCTTCCGAGCCTCTTGAAAGGAGGCTTCCGAGCCTCTTGAAAGGAGGCTTCTGAGCCTCTTGAAAGGAGGCTTCTGAGCCTCTTGAAAGGAGGCTTCTGAGCCTCTTGAAAGGAGGCTTGAGCCTCTTGAAAGGAGGCTTCTGAGCCTCTTGAAAGGAGGCTTCCGAGCCTCTTGAAAGGAGGCTTCTGAGCCTCTTGAAAGGAGGCTTGAGCCTCTTGAAAGGAGGCTTCTGAGCCTCTTGAAAGGAGGCTTCTGAGCCTCTTGAAAGGAGGCTTGAGCCTCTTGAAAGGAGGCTTCCTGAGCCTCTTGAAAGGAGGCTTGAGCCTCTTGAAAGGAGGCTCTGAGCCTCTTGAAAGGAGGCCTGAGCCTCTTGAAAGGAGGCTTCTGAGCCTCTTGAAAGGAGGCCTGAGCCTCTTGAAAGGAGGCTTCCTGAGCCTCTTGAAAGGAGGCTTCTGAGCCTCTTGAAAGGAGGCTTGAGCCTCTTGAAAGGAGGCTTCCGAGCCTCTTGAAAGGAGGCTTCTGAGCCTCTTGAAAGGAGGCTTCTGAGCCTCTTGAAAGGAGGCTCTGAGCCTCTTGAAAGGAGGCTTCTGAGCCTCTTGAAAGGAGGCTTCCTGAGCCTCTTGAAAGGAGGCTTCTGAGCCTCTTGAAAGGAGGCCTGAGCCTCTTGAAAGGAGGCTTCCTGAGCCTCTTGAAAGGAGGCTTCCTGAGCCTCTTGAAAGGAGGCCTGAGCCTCTTGAAAGGAGGCTTCCAGGCCTCTTGAAAGGAGGCTTCCGAGCCTCTTGAAAGGAGGCTTCCTGAGCCTCTTGAAAGGAGGCTTCTGAGCCTCTTGAAAGGAGGCTCTGAGCCTCTTGAAAGGAGGCTTCCTGAGCCTCTTGAAAGGAGGCTCTGAGCCTCTTGAAAGGAGGCCTGAGCCTCTTGAAAGGAGGCCTGAGCCTCTTGAAAGGAGGCTTCTGAGTCTCTTGAAAGGAGGCTTCTGAGTCTCTTGAAAGGAGGCTTCTGAGTCTCTTGAAAGGAGGCTTCCTGAGCCTCTTGAAAGGAGGCTTCCTGAGCCTCTTGAAAGGAGGCTTGAGCCTCTTGAAAGGAGGCTTCCTGAGCCTCTTGAAAGGAGGCTTCTGAGGCCTCTTGAAAGGAGGCTTCCTGAGCCTCTGAAAGGAGGCTTCCAGAGCCTCTTGAAAGGAGGCTCTGAGCCTCTTGAAGGAGGCTTCCTGAGCCTCTTGAAAGGAGGCTTCTGAGCCTCTTGAAAGGAGGCTCTGAGCCTCTTGAAAGGAGGCCTGAGCCTCTTGAAAGGAGGCTTCTGAGCCTCTTGAAAGGAGGCTTCTGAGCCTCTTGAAAGGAGGCTTCCGAGCCTCTTGAAAGGAGGCTTCCAGCCTCTTGAAAGGAGGCTTCTGAGCCTCTTGAAAGGAGGCTCTGAGCCTCTTGAAAGGAGGCTTCTGAGCCTCTTGAAAGGAGGCTTCCAGCCTCTTGAAAGGAGGCTTCCAGCCTCTTGAAAGGAGGCTTCCTGAGCCTCTTGAAAGGAGGCTTCTGAGCCTCTTGAAAGGAGGCTCTGAGCCTCTTGAAAGGAGGCTTCCTGAGCCTCTTGAAAGGAGGCTCTGAGCCTCTTGAAAGGAGGCTTCTGAGCCTCTTGAAAGGAGGCTTCCTGAGCCTCTTGAAAGGAGGCTCTGAGCCTCTTGAAAGGAGGCTCTGAGCCTCTTGAAAGGAGGCTTCTGAGCCTCTTGAAAGGAGGCTTCTGAGCCTCTTGAAAGGAGGCTTCTGAGCCTCTTGAAAGGAGGCTTCTGAGCCTCTTGAAAGGAGGCTCTGAGCCTCTTGAAAGGAGGCTTGAGCCTCTTGAAAGGAGGCTTCCGAGCCTCTTGAAAGGAGGCTTCTGAGCCTCTTGAAAGGAGGCTTCCGAGCCTCTTGAAAGGAGGCTTCTGAGCCTCTTGAAAGGAGGCTTCTGAGCCTCTTGAAAGGAGGCCTGAGCCTCTTGAAAGGAGGCTCTGAGCCTCTTGAAAGGAGGCTTCCTGAGCCTCTTGAAAGGAGGCTCTGAGCCTCTTGAAAGGAGGCTTCCGGGCCTCTTGAAAGGAGGCTTGAGCCTCTTGAAAGGAGGCTTCTGAGCCTCTTGAAAGGAGGCTTGAGCCTCTTGAAAGGAGGCTTCTGAGCCTCTTGAAAGGAGGCTTCTGAGCCTCTTTGAAAGGAGGCTCTGAGCCTCTTGAAAGGAGGCTTCTGAGCCTCTTGAAAGGAGGCCTGAGCCTCTTGAAAGGAGGCTTCCGGGCCTCTTGAAAGGAGGCTCTGAGCCTCTTGAAAGGAGGCTTCCGAGCCTCTTGAAAGGAGGCTTCCGAGCCTCTTGAAAGGAGGCTCTGAGCCTCTTGAAAGGAGGCTTCTGAGCCTCTTGAAAGGAGGCTTCCAGGCCTCTTGAAAGGAGGCTTCTGAGCCTCTTGAAAGGAGGCTTCTGAGCCTCTTGAAAGGAGGCTTCTGAGCCTCTTGAAAGGAGGCTTCTGAGCCTCTTGAAAGGAGGCTGAGCCTCTTGAAAGGAGGCTTCCTGAGCCTCTTGAAAGGAGGCTTCCTGAGCCTCTTGAAAGGAGGCTTCCTGAGCCTCTTGAAAGGAGGCTTCTGAGCCTCTTGAAAGGAGGCTTCCTGAGCCTCTTGAAAGGAGGCTTCTGAGCCTCTTGAAAGGAGGCCTGAGCCTCTTGAAAGGAGGCTTCTGAGCCTCTTGAAAGGAGGCTTCTGAGCCTCTTGAAAGGAGGCTTGAGCCTCTTGAAAGGAGGCTTCCTGAGCCTCTTGAAAGGAGGCTTCCTGAGCCTCTTGAAAGGAGGCTCTGAGCCTCTTGAAAGGAGGCTCTGAGCCTCTTGAAAGGAGGCTTCTGAGCCTCTTGAAAGGAGGCTTCTGAGCCTCTTGAAAGGAGGCTCTGAGCCTCTTGAAAGGAGGCTTCTGAGCCTCTTGAAAGGAGGCTTCCGAGCCTCTTGAAAGGAGGCTTCTGAGCCTCTTGAAAGGAGGCTTCTGAGCCTCTTGAAAGGAGGCTTCCAGGCCTCTTGAAAGGAGGCTTGAGCCTCTTGAAAGGAGGCTTCCGAGCCTCTTGAAAGGAGGCTTCCGAGCCTCTTGAAAGGAGGCTTCCTGAGCCTCTTGAAAGGAGGCTTCCGAGCCTCTTGAAAGGAGGCTTCCGAGCCTCTTGAAAGGAGGCTTCTGAGCCTCTTGAAAGGAGGCTTCCGAGCCTCTTGAAAGGAGGCTTTTGAGCCTCTTGTGAAAGGAGGCTTCTGAGCCTCTTGAAAGGAGGCTTCCGAGCCTCTTGAAAGGAGGCTTCCGAGCCTCTTGAAAGGAGGCTTCCGAGCCTCTTGAAAGGAGGCCTGAGCCTCTTGAAAGGAGGCTTCCGAGCCTCTTGAAAGGAGGCTTCCGAGCCTCTTGAAAGGAGGCTTCCGAGCCTCTTGAAAGGAGGCTTCCGAGCCTCTTGAAAGGAGGCTTCCGAGCCTCTTGAAAGGAGGCTTCCGAGTCTCTTGAAAGGAGGCTTCCGAGTCTCTTGAAAGGAGGCTCCCGAGCCTCTTTGAAAGAATTCCGAAGGAGGCTTTCAAATTTCTTGGAAGGACGCGGCCTCTAGAATCTAGGATTACGAGTGTCCGAAAATTCGGTATCTGAGCATCTTGGAAGGACGCTTATCAGCCTCTTGAAAAAAAAATCTCGAGCCTCTTGAAGGGTGCTTCCAAACTTTTTACAACGAGGCTTCCAAGTCTCTTAAAAGAAGACTTCTGAGCCTCTTGAAACGAAGCTTCGAAATCTGTCGCCAGGAGGATTCAACACTTTTTTCAGACACGTAGTATACATTGACGACGTTTTGTCTTTTTTATCTTTTGTCCTATAGTGCTGATTGTGGTGGACAGATAGAAAGTTTCAGAATAAAAAAAAATCTCAAAACTTTATAATGAAGTTTTAACGGAATTGTGATACATCCGCCATTACGCATTTTTATCAGAGGTACCCCCTGGGCCCAGCGAAGGTATTCCCGAGCACTATGGGGCGGCTCCATACAAAGTGGTGGCCAAAAATATTTTTTTGGTTTTTCCGCATTATTTTATAGTATTCTAGTAAGATTAGCATATAATTAATCATATTTATGTATTTTCATCGCATCCGGAAGGTGTAACTAGTATTTAACCCAGTAATGAGCTACGTATTCCTAAACAATAAACTTGAACGATTGTTTTTAATTTTAGGGGCAGATCAAATGCAAATTAAAACTAGAATAAGGTTGCTTTGTATAAGATTAAACAGGAGAAGTGGAGGTGGAAGACCCACCCCCCCCCCCCCCTAACCAAGATTTGACCCCTTCCTCATTTTTTTAACTATGTCGTATAAGAGTATTCTTTTATCAATCAGGTATTTTGGTGAAGAATTATTTGTCTTCCGAACCTCACCCTCCCCCCACACAAAGTTATCTGCCCCCCCCCCCCCTATGGAAATATTTTTTTCCGTACAAATAAATCAATCAAACTAGTCGAAAGGATTATTTTTTAATTCCTTTATTTTTACTGAACATATATCAACATCTTTAACAAAGTTGATGATTTGTCTCCATTTTTCATACTGCAGGGATGAATATAAAGGAGCTGTTCCGATCTCCATTTCATTGAATATATATTTATCTCATCGCGAAACAAAGAAATACAGCATCAATTTAGTCGCTTCTTTTTGTCAACATGCGTGTTCACTGCTGCAAAAAATCACAAAAATAAGAAATAAATTTCATTGCTTTGTACAAAATAAAACATAATTTTTATTGATAAATTGTCATAATAAATTTTAATTATTAACTTTCTCTTAAAACTAAATCAAATTGACAAGCAATTCTACTCATTTTCTACATTTTTATCGAGAGCAAAATCATCATCAAGTTGTTCAACATCATCCATTAATTCGTCTAGTGCATTGTCTTCAGTGTTTACATTTTCAGAGCTGTAAAGATCTTCGAATACTAAAAGTGATTTTACAACATCTGGATATTCATGTGATACTTGGTAATATGTGATATTTGATAAAATCGCAGTCTAAAAAATATTCGAATGCCTCTTCAGGTGACATCATTCCATGTGAATCTTTGAGAGTCGTAAACATTTTAGATGCACTTTCACGATTTTTGATAACATGACCAATCAAATTTACCATATTTGAATCGCCATGTCTATATGCAATTTTTCTTGTGGCTAAAAGAGCCCTCTCTATAGTGTCAACATTAGCGCCGAACATTTCATCTGTTTTCCTTCGCTTACTTCTATCACTAAGTTCATCAAATTGTTTTTGTGGACGCCCACGGCCAGTTGACGTTGAAGGTGTTTCTGTGATGTACTCTACAAGCTCCAAATGACCGTCGAGCCAATCCTTATTGTACTTCTCAAAGCGCTCTTGTTTGCGGTGAGCCTTTTGCCACGCATTGTAAAAATGTTGTGCTACGTATTGCAACTTTTTAAGAAGTCTTTCTTCTTTGGCAAGATGAATATTATATTTTGTTTTGATGTATTCAAATGCTTTTGTTGCATTGACTATTTGAGATTTTTTTGGATAAAAAAGTAACACGATGCTCCTATGTTCCATATTATCACAAACAATTCTTTTCAAATTTTATTCCATTAAATAACTACGCAATGTACACGTTGTTAGCGTTAAAGCCGAAAACAAACTCATGATTTGAAAATGTTTCCCCCGTTCTTTTTAATGCAAGTAGGTAGATAATATTTATTAGGAGAATAAATATACCTGAGTATAGTTGGTACAAATTGTAAAATGGCAGTTGAACAGAGAATTATAAACAAGGTTATCGTGAAACCATTGAAAACTTTTTAGTCCAGTTGGGTAGATCAAGTTTCTATATGGAATGATAATTTTCGGTTTGTTTTTACCCATTTTCACAAAAATAATAATAAAGTGGGTAACATTTTTAAGACTAAATTTGACATTTAACAGTTCCACATTTAAAGCAGTATTTGATTTGTACGATTTTTTTTTATTTGTGCTCGATAATTGTTATTAACAAAAAAAAAACAATTTTTTCGACTTCGTGCCAAAATGACGCTCATCCGCAGCTATGCGCAGCTGGATTCTCGTTTCGCAGATAGTATAGACCCCAAACTAAACTGTGGTGGTGGTCTCTTGAGACCGTGTAAGCTCAACAGCATACCCATTTTAAAGCTTAGGCAATTATCTTTCCAACGGTGTATTAATTTCCAAAATTGGACCGTTATTCGCTGAGAAATTTGCATTTGTTTGAGATGCATTTTTTTTACAAATTTCACATTTCCTAAGTTTGATGTCTGTGGCACAATGAGTTTTCTTCACAGAGGGCTGAAATTTTGGGAATCTAGGTTTGAGTTATCCTTCTTTCAAACGGTATACAAGACACGTCATTCAAAGCAAGTCAATTTTTCGATTTTTGGCCACCACTTTCCCCATAGTGCAGGGGTACATGTACCCCAGGTTGAGAACCGCTGTTATACACTGATTCATACCAATTATATTGTAAACCAATATTTACATTAGTTAGTAAATTTGGTACTAACATTCATATACTTTAAATATGTTTCCCACAGACCATAAAAAAAAACTAAAGAAAGTATGATATGACGTGACGGCCTAGATAAACGAAAAATCCGTCATCGTGAATTTCAAACATCTAAAAGATTGTCGTTATACATTTTCAATTACGTTGTACATATTATCATTTGAAATTGTTTCAATGTTCAATTTCATCCCAACTTGATGTGTCGGTTTTCACCCTCATAGGGTGTCGATCTTAACTACACCCCAGCCGGGTTCGGCTTGAAAATGGACTATTTCTCGTTTACATCAAAGGGTCGAAGTATGCTTGAATAAAATTTGACAAAAACTGACCTTTTTCGGCGATATAAGTCCATCAAAATGTCACTTTCTTCGTCTCTATTCATATCATTTCGGTAGATTGGTTTAAAGATATTATAACAGAACATAAAATCATAGAGACACCTGTTTCAGAAATGCCCATCAACATGTGTTGACGAATCGTCAACGTAAAGGCAGGACAAGAAATGATTCCGAGATCTTAATCGATTTATTCAGGTTGGATTAAAATCTTCCTGTGAATAGCATTATGCATTAGAGTTCAGTAGTGTTTAAGTTGTAAATAATGCTTACGTTTAGTATTTCTGATCCTTCAGATCCTTCTTTCTCTCCTAATTCCTTTTAATTTGCCTCAAACGGGAGCAACGTAACTAAACAACGTTGCTCCCGTTTGAGGCAAATTAAAAGGAATTAGGAGAGAAAGGAGGATCTGAAGGATCAGAAATACTAAACGTAAGCATTATTTACAACTTAGCTAGCAGCTGCGCCTTCTAGAAAACTATTATCTTTGTAAAATTGTTCTATTAATATTACCAACGCAATGCAATCCTTAACAAGTAGTCTCACCCTAGAGTTGTATACAATTTGTTATTCTAATCTGCGAACAAAGAATATACCGTATTCTATAACTCCAAGGTAACCCTAAGAGCACGTTAAATGTTATTTTGATTGTAAACCTCATTGCATAATCATATTGCACATATTGCACGGATGCAAAAATGGTAACCTGGCTTAGAAACCTCGCAGTTAATAACTGTGGAAGTGCTTAATGTACACTAAGCTGCGAGGCGGCTCTGTCCCATTGTGGGATGTAATGCCGATAAGAAGAAGAATGTAGATATAACGGATATAATGCTTAGATAATAGTTAAAAAATTCAATAGAGAAATTATTTTGCTAGGGGCCCTCCTTAGCCGTGCGGTAAGACGCGCGGCTTCAAAGCAAGACCATGCTGAGGGTGGCTGGGTTCGATTCCCGGTGCCGGTCTAGGCAATTTTCGGATTGGAAATTGTCTCAACTTCCCTGGGCATAAAAGTACCATCGTGTTAGCCTCATGATATACGAATGTAAAAATGGTAATCTGGCTTAGAAACCTCGCAGTTAATAACTGTGGAAGTGCTTAATGAACACTAAGCTGCGAGGCGGCTCTTTTGCCCCCCGGGGCAAAACGACTTTCGGGTATTCACTTATATTTAGGGGAAGAGGCCCCAAAACGCCAACCCCCCCGAGGCAAAACGCCTTTTGTGGTTTCCCTCATATTTACCGTCATTAAGATAGCTGTAACAAAACTAGATCTAAAATTATGTAGGTTAGGCGAAAAAAGTTTCAAAATAGTATATGGGAAGGTCGGAAAACCGAAAATTTCCACATTTTGAAGAAACATCTAACATTTTGGCGAGGCAAAACGCCCTAGTGGCACTAACCTACAATGTAATTGCACCTCCATGCACTATCCGTACCAGAATGCAGATTCGCCGACGCATGGTGCTTTGTTCCCTAGGAGCTGCCAGCTAAAAGGCGTTTTGCCTCATGAGTTTTCCGGCAACGAAATATCACCACATTTTTGAAATGTGAATATTATGAATATGATTGAGATTTTTTCTAATTTTAATATGGCATCAGCTAGTTATATTGTTTAACTGTTGCGTGAGGTAGAAAAACCCATGAAAATCGTTATCGCTAAGGCATAAAAGCAGTCTATGCTTAGCTAGGGCATATTGCCCCTCCTTCCCCTAAATGCTTGGATCACCTTGTTTTCCATTGAATCACATACAGTGGCTGATTTCCTACTCGCCGCTGCCAGCTTCAGGCGCTAACGTAGATGTGATAATAGCCAGCATGAGTTACCTGAAGTTTGTATGGCGAAAGACATCTAACGCGGGTTTTCTCAACAGTAGAAACTTTTCATGAAACATTATTTGGTACCAGTTATGAAGGAAGGTGGCTGCTACAACGCCTACCAAATATTTTTTCGATTAAGGTGCTTATTTTCGAGTTATCAAACATCAGATGCCTATCGCCATACTGATTTCTGAAAGTTAACTCCTAGTGTGCCGCTGTAAACACGCTCAAAGTAGGCGATTCATTCATAGGCACCGTCTCGAAGCTTGGTGTAGTGATAGTTTGACGTCTCACATGCCATTATTCGACTGTACCCCAAAATGGCCAGCTCGATATTTTTGCTCCATATTTGCAACATGTGTATCAAACTTCAGCGTTTTGCAAGACAAGTTGGATTATGACATCCAAATATGATTCAGGTCATATTGGTCAGTTCCGATGCCCTTGGGGAAACCTCCGGATGCAGCAAAATCGACCATTTTCAAAATATCACAATCTAGGTATGGCAAGGTTGGTGTCAAACTTCAACATTCACATCCAAATATGATTCTGGGGGTATTAGCCATCCAGAGGACAGTCCCAAGGCATTAGGAGGAACCCCCCAAGGCATCAATATTGGATGTCGTAATTTTCGCGTCTTACAAAATATTGAAGTTCGATACCCATATTGCCATAGTTTGAAGTATTTTAAAAATGGGTGATTTGATCCTCCGAAGGCTTTCTCAAAGGTCTCCAAACTGTCTCTAGGGTGGCCTAAATCATTACAGGATGTCATAGTTCCACTTGTCTTGCAAAATGCTGAAGTCCGAAACCCATGTCGGCATAATTTGTAATTTGTTGGAAATAATCGATTTTGATGCCTACGAAGGTTCCCCCAAGGGCCTTGAAACTGCCTTAGGCTGGCGAATATCCACGGAATTATATCCGGATGTCATAATTTCACTTGCCCTGCCAAATGCTGAAGCTTGCTACACATATAGCCGTAGTTTGTGATATTTTGAAAATGACCGATTTTGATGCCTCCGAACGCTTCCGTAAGAATCTCGGAGCTGACTTCAGGATGGCCAATATGCCCAAAACCATATCAAAGGGTCACTTTGAAGAAACCTGTTGTTGGCTATTTCTGGAACATGTGTCACCATGATTTTTGGTACTGTTATAATACCTTCATACAAATCTACTGAAATGATATGATTATTATTTTTATTTATTCAGACTAAGGCCGAAGTGGCCTGTGCGGTATATAAGAGTCTTCTCCATTCGGCTCGGTCCATGGCTACACGTCGCCAACCACGCAGTCTACGGAGGGTCCGCAAGTCATCTTCCACCTGATCGATCCACCTTGCCCGCTGCGCACCTCGCCTTCTTGTGCCCGTCGGATCGTTGTCGAGAACCATTTTCACCGGGTTACTGTCCGACATTCTGGCTACGTGCCCGGCCCATCGCAGTCGTCCGATTTTCGCGGTGTGAACGATGGATGGTTCTCCCAACAGCTGATGCAATTCGTGGTTCATTCGCCTCCTCCACGTACCGTCCGCCATCTGCACCCCACCATAGATGGTACGCAGCACTTTCCTTTCGAAAACTCCAAGTGCGCGTTGGTCCTCCACGAGCATCGTCCAGGTCTCGTGTCCGTAGAGGACTACCGGTCTAATTAGCGTTTTGTAGATTGTCAGTTTGGTACGGCGGCGAACTCTATTCGATCGGAGCGTCTTGCGGAGTCCAAAGTACGTACGATTTCCAGCCACTATGCGTCTCCGAATTTCTCTGCTGGTGTCATTTTCGGCAGTCACCAGTGAGCCCAAGTACACAAATTCTTCTACCACCTCGATTTCGTCACCACCAATGCAAACTCGCGGTGGGTGGCTCACATTGTCTTCTCTTGAACCTCTGCCTATCATGTACTTCGTCTTCGACGTGTTGATGACAAGTCCGATCCGCTTAGCTTCCCTCTTCAGTCTGATGTAAGCTTCCTCCATCTTCTCAAAGTTACGTGCCATAATATCTATGTCGTCGGCGAAACCAAATAGCTGGACGGACTTATTGAAAATTGTACCACTCGTGTTAATCCCTGCTCTTCGTATAACCCCTTCCAAAGCGATGTTGAATAGCAAACACGAAAGACCATCACCTTGCCGTAACCCTCTGCGGGTTTCGAAGGGACTCGAGAATGCCCCTGAAACTCGAACTACGCACATCACCCGATCCATCGTCGCTTTGATCAATCGTGTCAGTTTATCCGGAAAACCGTGTTCGTGCATTAGCTGCCATAGCTGGTCCCGATCGATTGTATCATATGCGGCTTTGAAGTCGATGAATAGATGATGTGTGGGCACGTTGTATTCGCGGCATTTCTGCAGTACTTGGCGAATGGCGAACACCTGGTCCGTGGTGGAGCGTTCGCCCATAAAACCCGCCTGGTACTGCCCCACGAACTCCCTTGCAGTTGGTGCTAGTCGACGGCATAAAATTTGGGAGAGTACCTTGTAGGCGGCGTTCAGCAATGTGATTGCGCGGTAGTTGCTACAATCCAGCTTATCGCCCTTTTTGTAGATGGGACACACGACACCTTCCATCCACTCCTGCGGCAAAACTTCCTCCTCCCAAATCTTGGTAATGACCCAGTGCAGCGCTCTAGCCAGTGCCTCACCACCGTGTTTAAATAGCTCTCCTGGTAGTTGGTCAACCCCAGGGGCTTTGTTGTTCTTCAGCCGGCCAATCTCCTCCTGGATTTCCGGTAGAATTATGTCCTGCGCGCGTTCTCCCAGGTCTATCACCATACCGCCATCTTCGTCTGCCACATCGCCATTCAGGTGCTCTTCGTAGTGCTGCCGCCACCTTTGGATCACCTCACGCTCGTTCATAAGAAGGTTCCCGTTTATGTCCTTACATATATCAGGCTGTGGCACGTGGCCCTTACGTGAACGGTTTAACTTCTCATAGAACTTTCGTGTGTTATTAGCGCGGCACAGTTGCTCCGTTTCTTCACGGTCTCGATCTTCCTGCTGGCGCTTTTTCCTCCGGAAAGTCGAGTTTTGTCTGTTCCGCGCCTGTTTATATCGTGCCTCGTTCGCCCTCGTGCGGTGTTGCAGCAATCTCGCCCATGCTGCATTCTTCTCTTCCACTAACTGCTCACATTCGCCGTCATACCAGTCGTTTCTCTGATCCGGGGGCACCGTCCTTAGTGCAGCGGTTGCGGTGCTTCCAATGGCGGATCGAATATCTCTCCAGCCATCTTCAAAAGACGCTGCGCCTAGCTGCTCTTCCGTTGGAAGTGCCACTTCCAGCTGCTGCGCGTATTCTTGGGCTAGTCTACCGTCTTGTAGTCGCCCAATGTTAAGCCGCGGCGTCCGACTTCGACGCGTGTTGTACACCGTCGAGAGTTTTGAGCGCAGGCATACTGCAACGAGGTAGTGGTCGGATTCAATATTCGCACTGCGGTAAGTGCGGACATTCGTGATGTCGGAGAAGAATTTACCGTCGATTAGAACGTGATCGATTTGGTTTTCCGTTTCTTGGTTAGGTGATCTCCATGTGGCCTTGTGGATATTTTTGCGGGGAAAGAAGGTGCTTCGGACTACCATTCCGCGGGAGGCTGCGAAGTTTATGCATCGCTGGCCGTTGTCATTCGATACGGTGTGCAGACTATCCGGTCCGATGACCGGTCTATACATTTCCTCCTTCCTACCTGTGCGTTCATGTCACCGATGACGATTTCAACGTCCCGCAGTGGGCATCCATCGTATGTCTGCTCCAGCTGTGCGTAGAACGCTTCTTTCTCGTCGTCGGGTCTCCCTTCGTGTGGGCAGTGCACGTTGATGATGCTATAGTTGAAGAAACGACCTTTAATCCTCAGCTTGCACATCCTTGCGTTGATTGGCTGCCACCCAATCACGCGTTGGCGCATCTTACCCAGCACTATGAAGCCGGTTCCCAGCTCGTTGGTGGTGCCACAGCTTTGGTAGAAGGTAGCCGCTCGATGCCCGCTTTTCCACACTTTCTGTCCTGTCCAGCAAATCTCCTGCAACGCCACGACGTCGAAGTTGCGGGGATGTAATTCATCGTAGATCATCCTGTCGCAACCTGCGAAACCTAGCGACTTGCAATTCCATGTTCCAAGCTTCCAATCGTGATCCTGTATTCGTCGCCTAGGTCTTTGCCGATTATATCGAGTCGCATTTTCTCTTATATTGTTCATAATTATTGGTTTTCCAGGCGGCTTATTGGGCCTGCGCAAACCTCCTGTCTCGTCGGAGGGCCGTCGTGTCAGGGCTGTTTAGCGTCCCACCTAACACCAGGACTTGGGCTTGTGCGCTTTGAGCGGCACACGGTCGCTTTGGTGGGGCCTACTTGCGGATACATGCAGCTTTTTATAGAGGTTTAACAGGGCCCACTGTCAAACCCCACCACATCCTAGGCAAGCCCCACAACTCGCAGATGGCCTGGGGAGGGATCGTCAAGCCCTTGGACATAGTCCCTGCTGCCCGCGTGATATGAATAGAGACGAAAAAAGTAAAATTTTGATGGACTTCTATCGCCAAAAAGTTGTGGAAATTGTGGTCAAATTTACTGCATCTGAGACCATCCAGAGACCCACCGGAATAATTCCGGATAGAATTCCAAATCCAGAGAACCCACCGGAATAATTCCGGATAGAAGGACCACTTCACAAGTCACAACATTCATTCTGAATTGTAGGATCTATACGAGCAGAACAGTGATAAAACCAGTCCAATACGACAAAAATTGACGATATGGCAGCAATTTGATTTTTTTTCACTCTGTCCGATACGGGTTAAGGTGTCTATCATCTAAGCTAAAGTGACCAGACGTCCCGGATTATGCGGGACAGTCCTGGATTTAGCCTAATTGTCCCGCAATGCCAGGCGTCCCAGAAAACGTCCTGCATTCCATGATGAATATTAAATGTCTGAAGAATTTATGGAATCCGTAGGAAATGAGATGTCTAGAAAATCTGTAACAGATCCAAATAAGCAGAAGAAAAAGAAAGCCAAGGGTAGTCTAAAGGACCTACTGAGCTCAGAGAATGAAGATTTATAACTTAAGGTGTAGAGAATGTGGGAATTTTAAGGATTTATATGATCTATGGAATCAAACATATCTGAAGATTTTCTGAAAAATTTAGGTCATGACAATTATCTAAATTGGATGGACCTAAGTCAGCTTTAGAATCTGAAGCATTCTAAAATCTGCTATAATCTAAAAATTTGTAAATTCAGTATCAGAAAAAAAAAGTCTGGAACTTCCCAAGATAGTTCCGAAATTTAAAGGTCTTTTACAAGTGATGAGCTCGATGTCATTTGACAAATCAATTTAATAACGTTTTAAAAAACCGTCATTTACCAATATTATTGTTCAAACAGAACACTTACATAAGACAACGAACACTACTGAGTGAAAAATGTTCGCTTATCGAATAGTCTTTCATTAGTTTTTAATTAATCAAACGAATATTTTATTTACCCAACGTTTCGACATGAGTATTGGGTCTTCTTCATAGTTTTGAAGTGGAGAAAGAAAATTTCATGTATGGGGATTGGCATCAAGTAATTCTCCACCATGATAATTGTTATCATAAAATGAGTAATTTATTAGGGGCAACTTACTGTCGTTTTTATCTATGTTTTAGTATTTTCCTCCTGATGAATGTTCTTCCTATATATAATACCTGGGTTGAAATGTCGAGAAAATAAAATATTCTTTTCACTAATTATAAAGGCTGAGTAACCGTTAACTGATAAAATACAAAAGAAACAGTCGTAATACAAACATTGCAATCATTGAGGATATTCTGTATCAAATGAGCGCATCAAATAATATGAATTTTTTGATTGATAAAAGTATCACAGCACTGTGCAAAAGGTGTCCCGGATTGATCCAAGAAAAATCTGGTCATTTTACTTTTCTGGTTAAAAAATTTCTCGACTTCCCTGGTTCTAAAAGTATCACCGTCTTTGCCTCATGATATACGAATGCATAAAAAACCTTTAAGTAATAACTATGGAAGTGCTTAATGAATACTAAGCTGCTAGGCGGCAATGTCTTAATGGGGAAATAAGGGCAATATGAAGAAGAAAAAGAGGTTGAAGATGAAGGTCTATCTTTGCTTACCTTTGAATACATCGAGGGGTTCAAAGATAATAACCAGATTATAATACAAGAATGTTTACCCACAAAATTGTTATCAAACAATAATCGACTTTTCGAAGAGAAAATAAAAGCCAACGAAAAACCACGCGCAACATAACAGACAACAAGTTTATTTCGTTATCTCACACCGCCCCTCACTGCATTTTCTTTTCCTCCTTATTGTACGCCTTCCGATAAAAGTTCCAAAACAGGAACAGGAATATCGTAACGTTGATCACGAAGAAGAAGGTCAGCGATCGGGGCACGCTGCACTGGAAGCTGATGATGAGAAACAGATAGACGAGCATGATGCCGAATTGCGTCAACTGGATCGTCGTCATGTACTTCTTCCACCAGAGGTACTTGTGGTAGCGGGGTCCCATGGCCGCTATCAGATAGTACGTGTACATGATGATGTGCACGAACGAGTTCAGGATTCCGAGAAACGCACCTTGGACTCCTGCGGATTTGGGAAAACGGTCGCGTTAATTTGGATTCGCTTAATCAGAGTGAGGCATCTGTTCAAACTCCATACCTGGTAGATATTTGAGATAGCCCCAGGTGAAGACCGCCATAATCGTGTGGTGATAGACGTGCAAGAATGACACCTGAGATTGCTTCTTACGCAGCACAAAAAACACCGTATCCAGCAGCTCGACATGCTTCAGCACCATGTACCACCAGGTACCATTCCAAATCTGGAAGAGGAAAAAAACAGATTGATTAATTCGAGTATCTGTAGCCACCGGGAAGGAAAACCCAACAATTATAAGGATTATTACGCAAATATCATTATTATTGGATTACCCAGAGAGCGAATGATACAGAAAAGAAACATTCCCGTGGGTTAATGGCATAGATTTACTTCTTCCTCAGAGGTTGTCTAGAGGAAAACAGTCCTGTGGGGGAGAAGGGGGCAATATACTCCGTTTTAAGAATCATTTACGGGTGCTTTAACTGTTTTCAGACAGTCGCCGAATGGAATGATTATTATCTTGTTTCGTTACTTAGTATCATATGAAAGTGGAAAGCCTAACTTTTCGTGTGTTGTGAGTTTTAATGATTATATAGGCCAATCGCAATGTGACGCAATTTACCATAAAGTTTGGCAAGATAAGAATCATTTCATTGGTATGTGTATGTGGATTCTGCGTTCAATTTAAGGAATATCACACAAAAGTTTCATCTTGATCCCAAAATGTAAGAATTAAATGTGCATTTTAATGAATTTCTGAAAAAAGGAGTGGCCCAGTTTTGCCTCTCGCTACGTCAATGTTCGCTGTAGTGTGGTCGATGGCTGATGAATTTCGGATGTTGCTTGCTAGACGGTTCCACATCTCAATGATGATCTTGACCTTCGGCCGACAAGAGAAAAAAAATTGTGGGCACCACTTTGAAACTGCCGGTTGCCGGTTCAAAGCACCATCTCACGCCGACCGGCTACAAGCTCGTAGGAACAGATGGACGAAGCCAGATATTAGAAGCCGCGTGTCGGCCGAATCCGTGTTCGTTAAGTACTTGCTGCGCGGTAATGAAGGTTACGGCCACGAGTGTGCTTACATTCCACCAGCAATGCGTCAAACACGCGCAAATTAAAGCATTATTAATCTAATAAATCTCCGCGGGCCATGAATCAATTATATTGTATTGGGGGACTGTTGTTCGCTCACCGTCAGCTGAAGATCACGGTCCACGACTGCGTTGGCATTGCAGGAAACGTTCAGTGCCCGGTGCAGGCCCCCAATGAAGAAAGGCTGCACACAGAGCATCGTCGAAAAGACGACCTGTGCTGCGTTGTACGCGATGAGGGTGTTCTTCAGCACGAAAGGCTTTCGGTGTTCCATCCACCGAGGGCCATAGTGGAGGACGAACAGAAGGTAACAGGCGGCTATGGATAGTACGGGGACGGGGTTGCTCATCAGGAACCAGTTGTCGATAATGGGATCTGCAAAAATCAAGAGTAAGTAGATTAGATTAAAGTGCATTTTGGTAATGTTTTTTTTTTCAATACACACAGCGTAATGGTTGGAAAATAAATTCTTCATATAGAGGAGGTTTCCAATAAATTATAAATGGTAAAAGTGAGGATTCCAAAACAACCATTCGATAATCCAAATTGCAGTTAGAAATGCACAAGTGTCATGGGAGTTCTTTTTAAACAATGAAAAACATCGTGATTTATTTTTCATTAATGATATAAATTTATTTATGTTAAAACTCACCGAGTTATTTGTATTTAACTGAATTTTTAAAATTGTATATTCTATGAATATGCCATGGAAATTTATACATTTTTTTGCAGCTTCGAGAAAGTATCTAGTTTGAACAATGCTTTTTTTTTCGTTTATAATAATTAATTACATACTTAATATAATTGACTATAAAACATTTTTCTTAAAGCCCTGAATTATTTATTATTGTGAGAATCATTCAGTCATTATTTCGAGAATTTAAGGTTTCCACTATGAGTAGAGTGTAAGTTCTCAAACACGGTCGGCGCCACACTATAGTATATATAATCAGTTAAGCGAAAAATCAAATTAAAAAAATGTCATACAGATTCAAATATAACAAAATTTAAATTGTATTCTATTATCTATAAATTATTCAGTAATTATTTGAAGGCTAGGAATTCTTTGGAATATTTATTCAAAACTTTTTGGAATTCTTGAGAATATAAGAAGAAGTATGATAATGGATAAACTATGACCGCGACATTTTGGGGGGTTTTCTAGAAAGCAATGCCAGATACAAAAGTGAGTTTAACTTCTGTCCAGAAATCTTCGGATGTTCTCAAGAACTCCTAGGGCAGCGGTTCTCAACCTGGGATATATGTATCCCCGGGGGTACCTTCGCTGGTCCTAGACGGTACCTCGGGCAAAAATGCGTAATGGCGGATGTATTACAACTCAAATCCAAATTTATTGATAAAGTGTAATGTTTTGAATTTCAAAACATTGTCTTGTACATAATATGCATGACGATCTATAAATCAAAGCCTATTGATTCAATCCTGCCCTATACAACTCGCCAGTGTATGAAGGACTGTGGACAACATATCAAAAGCACAAAACGACGAATGAACAAATTAGAAAAAAATCAATGCGATCTATTTGATTGAGACTAAATGTTTGAATAATATGTTAAAAATATGCTTCCAAACTAGAATCTTGAGTTTAAAGGTCTGGAAGCCATAGCTTAAGAGGCATGACAATTTTTTTTCGAAAAGCTCAGTTGCTTCTTTGCAAAAGGATTGGGAGCATCCTTCTACGCTTGTTGAAACCTCTTTCCAAGCATTTCAGAAGCCTGATTTCAAGAGGCTCGGAGCAGGACACCTTTCAAAAGATTCGGAAGCCTACTTTCAAGAGTTTTGGAAGCCTCCTTTCAAGAGACTCGGAATCTTTCTTTTAAGAGGCTCAGAAGCCTCCTTTTAAAAGCATTGGAAGACTACTTTCAAGAGGCTCGGAAGCCTCCTTTCAGGAGGCTCTAAATATTCTTTTCAAGTTGCGTAGAGGGCTTCTTTTAAGAAGTTCGGAAGCCTCCTGTCAAGAGCACGGAATCCTCCTGTCAAGAGGCCCGGAAGCCTCCTGTCAAGAGGCCCGGCGGCCTCCTCTCAAAAGGCCCGGAAACCTCCTTTCAAGAGGCCCGGAAGCCTTCTTTCAAGAGGCCCGGAAGCCTCCTTTCAAGAGGCCCGGAAGCCTCCTTTCAAGAGGCCCGGATGCCTCCCTTCAAGAGGCCCGGAAGCCTCCTTTCAAGAGGCCCGGAAGCCTCCTTTCAAGAGGCCCGGAAGCCTCCTTTCGAGAGGCCCGGAAGCCTACTTTCATGAGGCCAGAAGCCTCCTTTCAAGAGGCCCAGAGCCTCCTTCCAAGAGGCCCGGAAGCCTCCTTTCAAGAGGCCCGGAAGCCTCCTTTCAAGAGGCCCGGAAGCCTCCTTTCAAGAGGCCCGGAAGCCTCCTTTCAAGAGGCCCGGAAGCCTCCTTTCAAGAGGCCGGAAGCCTCCTTTCAAGAGGCCCAGAGCCTCCTTTCAAGAGGCCCGGAAGCCTCCTTTCAAGAGGCCCGGAAGCCTCCTTTCAAGAGGCCCGGAAGCCTCCTTTCAAGAGGCCCGGAAGCCTCCTTTCAATAGGCCCGGAAGGCTCCTTTCAAGAGGCCCGGAAGGCTCCTTTCAAGAGGCCCGGAAGCCTCCTTTCAAGAGACCCGGAAGCCTCCTTTCAAGAGGCCCGGAAGCCTCCTTTCAAGTGGCCCGGAAGCCTCCTTTCAAGAGGCCCGGAAGCCTGCTTTCAAGAGGCCCAGAAGCCTCCTTTCAAGAGGCCCGGAAGCCTTCTTTCAAGAGGCCCGGAAGCCTCCTTTCAAGAGGCCCGGAAGCCTCCTTTCAAGAGGCCCGGAAGCCTCCTTTCAAGAGGCCCGGAAGCCTCCTTTCAAGAGGCCCGGAAGCCTCCTTTCAAGAGGCCCGGAAGCCTCCTTTCAAGAGGCCCGGAAGCCTCCTTTCAAGAGGCCCGGAAGCCTCCTTTCAAGAGGCCCGGAAGCCTCCATTCAAGGGGCCCGGAAGCCTCCTTTCAAGGGGCCCGGAAGCCTTTTATCAAGAGCCTCGGAAGACTCCTTTCAAGAGGCCCGGAAGCCTCCATTCAAGGGGCCCGGAAGCCTCCTTTCAAGGGGCCCGGAAGCCTCCTTTCAAGGGGCCCGGAAGCCTTCTATCAAGAGCCTCGGAAGCCTTCTATCAAGAGGCCCGGAAGCCTTTTATCAAGAGCCTCGGAAGCCTTCTATCAAGAGGCTCGGAATCCTCCTTTCAAGGGGCTCGGAAGCCTTTTATCAAGAGGCCCTCCTTTCAAGATGTTCGAAAAACTTCTTTCAAGAGACTCGGAAGCCTTCTTTCAAATGGCTCGAAAATCTTCTAGCGATCTATCAAGATGCTCAGGGGCCAGCTTCTAAGTGGCTCGAAAGCCACCATTTAAGAGGATCGGAAGCCTTCTATCAATAGGCTCGGAAGCCTCAATTCATAGTCATGAAAGTCCTGTAGAAAGCTTGATATGTAAACTTAAGGAGTAATGAAAATTTCAGGTCCTTTTTGCCTTTCTCGTATACTAAGTATACGGTAAAGGCTATATGATCGCTCCAAAAACAAACTTTTTATAGAAGGCCCGGAGACCCATAGTGTTATATACCAATCGACTCAGTTCGACGAATTGAGGTGATGTCTGTGTGTGTGTGTGTGTGTGTGTGTGTGTGTGTGTGTGTGTGTGTGTGTGTGTGTGTGTGTGTGTGTGTGTGTGTGTGTGTGTGTGTGTGTGTGTGTGTGTGTGTGTGTGTGTGTGTGTGTGTGTGTGTGTGTGTGTGTGTGTATGTGTGTGTGTGTGTGCGCGCAAAACTACTCAAAAAATGTCACTCATTTTTCGGGCACTTACCCTCAACCGATTTGCTCGCAACAAGTTGCATTCGACGCAGAATCCTGTCCCACTGTTTCCTATTTGAAATTGGCCAGATCGGACTATGGGATCAAAAGTTATGGCCAAAATACAAATTCATACGAAAAAATCGCGGAAAAAATGTCACTCATTTTTCGGGCGCTTATCCTCAACCGATTTGCTCGCAACAAGTTGCATTCGACGCAGAATCCTATCCCATTGTTTTCTATTTAAAATTGGCCAGATCGAACTATGGGATCAGAAGTTATGGCCAAAATACAAATTCATACGAAAAAATTGCGTAAAAAATGTCACTCATTTTTCGGGCATTTATCCTCAACCGATTTGCTCGCAACAAATTGCATTCGACGCAGAATCCTATCCCATTGTTTCCTATTTGAAATTGGCCAGATCGAACTATGGGATCGAAAGTTATGGCCAAAATACAAATTCATACGTAAAAATCGCGTAAAAAATGTCACTCATTTTTCGGGCACTTATCCTCAACCGATTTGCTTGCAACAAGTTGCATTCGACGCAGAATCCTGTCTCATTGTTTCCTATTTGAAATTGGCCAGATCGGACTATGGGATCAGAAGTTATGGCCAAAATACAAATTCATACGAAAAAATCGCGTAAAAAATGTCACTCATTTTTCGGGCACTTATCTTCAACCGATTTGCTCGCAACAAGTTGCATTCGACGCAGAATCCTGTCCCATTGTTTCCTATTTGAAATTGGCCAGATTGAACTATGGGATCGAAAGTTATGGCCAAAACACAAATTCATACGTAAAAATCGCGTAAAAAATGTCACTCATTTTTCGGGCACATATCCTTAACCGATTTACTCTCAACAAGTTGCATTCGACGTAGAATTCTGTCCTGTTGTTTCCTATTGAAAATTGGCCATATCGGACAATGGGATCGAAAATTATACCATTTTTGCCTTTCTCGTATACTAAGTATACGGTAAAGGCTATATGATCGCTCCAAAAACAAACTTTTTTTAGAAGGCCCGGACACCCATAGTGTTATATACCGATCGACGCAGCTCGACGAATTGAGGTGATGTCTGTGTGTATGTGTGTGTGTGTGTGTGTGTGTGTGTGTGTGTGTGTGTGTGTGTGTGTGTGTTTTTTTCTTCCTAAACAATGGAGGGGGAATCTGCTCAACAGACATCCTGGGTTGACCAGGAAGTGCTGGGTTAGGGGCCACCTCCAATGAGGGAGGCAGGACTGCATGTGTGTGTGTGTGTGTGTGTGTGTGTGTGTGTGTGTGTGTGTGTGTGTGTGTGTCTGTGCGCACCCACCCAAAAAAAATGTCACTCATTTTTCAGGTACTTATCCTTAACCGATTTACTCGCATCAAGTTGCATTCGACGCAGGATACTCTACCATTGTTTCCTATTGAAAATTGGTCGGATCGGACTATGGGCTCGGAAGTTATGGCCAAAATACCACTTTTTTTATAAAAAAAATGAGTAAAAAAATGTCACTCATTTTTCAGGCACTTATTCTCAACCGATTTACTCGCATCAAGTTGCATTCGACGCAGGATACTTTACCATTGTTTCCTATTGAAAATTGGTCAGATAGGACTATGGGATCGGAAGTTATGGCCAAAATACCACTTTTTTTATAGAAAAAATGAGTAAAAAATGTCACTCATTTTTCAGGCACTTATCCTTTACCGATTTACTCGCAACAAATTGCATTCGACGCAGAATACTCTTCCATTGTTTCTTATTGAAAATTGGCCAGATCGGACTATGGGCTCAAGAGTAATGGGCAAAATACTATTTTTATAATGCACGAGAAAGGCATTATCACCGCTAGGTGGATTAATCAGGGTTTTTCATATATGTTAGGAGTTACGCTGTTTTTTTTTTCATTTACAGCAATAAAGAGGGTACCTCCCCTCCATTGATGACAAAGTTCAAAGGGGTACCTCTCAAGAAAAAGGTTGAGAACCGCTGTCCTAGGGAATTAACATCTGATATTTTTGTGTTGATATCCTAATTAACTCTTTGAGAAATACCTTCACGATACCTGCAGGAACACTTCGGCAATTTTTTTTTTTTCAAGAATTCCTTCGGATTCCATCGGAAATTCCATCCTCTTCAGAGATTCCTCATTCCTCATTCCTTTATTAAGAAGTTTCAAAAATAATTGCTGAAGTTAATTATCATAAATACCAAAAAAAATAAAATTCAAAAGAATTCTTAACCTACTTGCCCAGAAATTCCTAAAATAGTTTCCAAAGAAATTCTCGAAGGAATTCTCCTAAAGGAATTTCGGAAGGTTTTTCTGCAACAATTTCCGCAGGCAGGTATTTCCAAAGCATTTCCGTAGCAATTCCAACCACATTTCCGTCAAGGAATTTCTAAAAGAATTTGCGAAGAAATTCTTAAAAGAATTCGTCAAGGAAGTTTCGAAAGAATTTCTGAACGAATTTCTGAAGACGCATGGATTCCCTAAGGATTCCTCGAAGGTTTTCCTATAGGATTTTTTAAAGGGATATGAATGACTGTTGGGTTGAATGAAGGGAAATTATGAATGACTGTTTATTATCCCATTTTTGTTTTCTTCGAATAAATATCAAAATATATTTCTGGATCTATCAGCGAAGTAATTTCCTGGAAATCTTCAAAAAGAATCTCTGAAGGAATTCTTGAAGGAATGCCCAGAGAAATTCAAGAATGGCATGAAATTCCGGGGATTTTTTAAGCAATTCATTCGAAAATTCCTGAAGGAAATTCCGGACAAATTACGGGAGTCGAGGGAATTGAATTCTCGATGGAATACCTGAAGAATTTCTAAAAGTATTGCTAAAAGGAGGAGTTCATGAAATAATTTTTAGAAGAACACTAAATTAATGATTTTGTGTGTGTTACTTCTAAGTGAAGTTAAACGATTTACAATGATATGGAAATGCTAATACCATCTTCCAAACTTAGAAGCCAGTGGAGATATATCAGCTTCCACACTGATATTCTTCCCTCCCCCTTCATACGAGAGCTTGGCAGAAGGAAGGTCGTGTGATATGTGCCATCACAAATATTGCCCTCCGCTCGTTTTCAAATCGACTTCTATAAAAACATTCTTCATGCCTACCGTATCCTAACGGAACTATCAATTCTATACTTTCGCCTCTAATTCTATCATGAACATGTACGTCTAAGTTTGGAAGATGATATTGGCATTTCCATATCATTTTAGAAGAAGTTTTGAAGCAATTTCCGAAAGAATTCCTCAAGGTATTTTTAAATTCATTTGCTGAGAATTTTATCTCTATATTCTCGTTTTTCTCGACATGAAATTTTATTTCTAGATTCAAAACAGGTTTATGTTTTACTACTGTACGGATTTTTGAAAGGAGACATTTCAGATATTCCTGAAGAAATTTTTGCAGGAGTTTCTGGAGTAATTTCCTAAGGAATTCCTGTTCTTCTTCTTCTTCTTCTTATTGGCATTACATCCCCACACTGGGACAGAGCCGCCTCGCAGCTTAGTGTTCATTGAGCACTTCCACAGTTATTAACTGCAAGGTTTCTAAGCCAAGTTACCATTTTTGCATTCGTACACCCAAAAAACAAATCTGACAATTATTGTATAAAATCTGGGCATATACAATTCTGTAAGCTTTTCATACAAATATTGTATTAAAATATTACAAATCTCGGGTACTTATTCAAAAGGACGTATATGATTTTGTAAACAAAGATTCAAACGTCAATTTGTCCAATCTGAGAGCACGCAATCTCCCACGCAAACCATCACCACAGACAGATAGGAGAAGCCTTCGGCTTCCTGTTGGTGGTGTTGGTTTGCGTGGGAGTGTCATCAGATTGGACAAATTGACGATTGAATCTTTGATTACAAAATCACATACGTCCTTTTGAATGAGTACCCGAGAAATCTGTATTATTTCAATACAACAATTGTATTAAAATCTTCCGAAATTGTATATGCCCAATTATTATACAGTTTCTGTAAGGTTCTTATGCAGAACTGTATTAAAATCTGCCATCCGCTGGTTGGGTGTATATCATGAGGCTAACACGATGATACTTTTATGCCCAGGGAAGTCGAGACAATTTCCAATCCGAAAATTGCCTAGACCGGCACCGGGAATCGAACCCAGCCACCCTCAGCATGGTCGTGCTTTGTAGCCGCGCGTCTTATCGCACGGCTAAGGAGAGAATTCCTGTGGATATGATATTTCCAAAAGGTATTTGTTTGCAAATTACATTCGAAATTCTTTCTTGGATTTAGGATTTAGGCTTTGGATTACGTTACTAGACTAAGTATAGAAAAATTGATGGCTTCTAATTATATAACATTTTTCACAAAGAAAACTAAAAGAAAACCAAAAGGAAAGGCTGATAAAAACGCGGGAATCTGTTTGGTAGCGCCGATGGTGAGCACCAGCTATTATGGATGGAATTATAGGGTGGTGCTCAACATCAAGTTCATATCGATATAGCATATTCATAGGATACGATAAGACCTTTGATCTTCTCCAAAACAAGCAAAGCATAATTGTAAAAATTTATTTTGCTTAATTTTTGACGTCCTTTGCACCAGTTGTCGCACTAGTGGTCCCTATTTGGCCAATCCCATAAAAAAACAATGAAAACAATGGGATTTGCCAAACAAGGAACCAAAATTAAGATTAGTGCCACAACTGGTGCATGCGTTCCTATTATGGATTAATTAATTTTGAGGATAATAACAAATTTTATTGTGGTTTTCACAGCTGTTGTAAGGGGCAGAAAATAAAACCTTTCCCTTGGTATATAAAGTTCACTCACATGCCTCTTACTTATCTTTAAGAAAAGTAGTTGCTCTTATGTATGGCGACAATTGGTACACCCACCCTATATCAAGCTTTTTTTTTTCATTTTTTACAGTCATTCCATCTGGATTTCCTTCCTCCTGGAAATTTCACCTCGAAACAACTTCCGAAATAATCCGGCGAATTCTCTTGCAAAGTTTTTTGAAACCACAAAAGAGATTATACCCCGCATAAATAAAAACAGTTTGCCTTACTGTAATTATTATTCATATGAATTAAACGAAATAGTTACTATCTGTATAATAATCGACTTAAAATATGATTGTAAGTTTATCTAAAACAATGTACCATATTAAATTTTCAATCTACGACGGGTTAGGGACAAAAGGTCGAAAGACAAAAGGTCGAAAGGACAAAAGGTCGAAAGACAAAACGTCGAAAGACAAAAGGTCGAAGGGACAAATGGTCGAAAAGGACAAAAGGTCGAAAAGGACAAAAGGTCGAAAGGGACAAAAGGTCGAAAGGACAAAACGTCGAATGGGACAAAAGGTCGAAAGGGAAAAACGTCGAATGGGACAAAAGGCTGAAAGAAATAAAAGATTAATAAGATCAAAAGGCACAAAAGGTCGAAATAGACAAGAAACTGAAACGGGGAGAATCAATCCCGCACCAGAGTTGCCTTACACAATTGGCAAAACTCTGCTTTTTTATTTTTTACAATTTTTAACAATTAAATAAAACTCATTCAATGAGTACAGATGGATGTTTGAGTTTTCAAAATGTTCTATCACAATGGCGCACGCCGCACATTAAATACACCGGCATGTATTGAGGTTCCCTCAAACACACGCGACGAGACAATCTTGATGCGATTCTATTGCCTGGCGACTGCGATTCTGTCGCCGTTGGTATGGAAGCGTAAATGGAGCATTGCCAGCATCCACCCAACGATAGAATCGTGGCAACAAGCTGTCGTCGTCCCAGCAATAAAATTGCTTAGGCCAGGGGGAGCCTTTACAAACCGGTGTATTTTTAATGCGCGCACTTGAGTGGCTGCGGCGTGCACTATTTAGACAGATTGAAGTGACATTTAGAAAATCTAGATCTCCATCTATTATTTGCACTCATTCAATGATTTTTTGTTCAATTGTTAAAAATAGTGGAAAATGAAAAAAAAATTTTTTTGCCAACTGTATGGGACAGTTCTGTCTCGCGAAATACAAGTTTTATTCATTTCTTAACCTTAGTAAGATGTTGGGGTCAATATGACCCAAAACGAAACTTCAAAGTAGAATAACTTTTTACCTGATAATCCGATCGTTCTGAAATTTCTTGACTTTTAATATTTTGTGGAAATGAAGCATCTGACATGAAAAAAGTATTTTAAGGTGCAACAGGAACGACCCCACAAAAAAAGTTACGAATAAGATGTTAGGGTCATATTGACCCAGAAATGTAAATGCTTATAAAACAGTCAAATTATAACCGAATTGCAAAGTTTATATACTGTTCGAAAGATAAACTCATCAATTTTGTGGCTATGTGGTGATATGCTGGTTCTGGAGACAATGGCCACCGGGAAACGACTTCCACGGGGACCTTGTCGGTCATATAAGAGGAGCATATAAATCGCTCCATATATGCCATTCGATCGCTAATTCTTCATATATTCTCTTAAAATGGTAATGTATGGTCCATGAGAGGGCTTCCGACGAAAGTGGTCACTCCTGGTACATGCAAGGTGCCCCCGGGGAACCCGCAGGAGGGGACATTTCCGTTTTAGCACCAAAATATGCCGTGCGGCGGCTCTGTCGTCATGATTTTCCACAAAATAGATAATAATGCGCTTGAAATCGATAAAAGACCACATTGGCCACTCCTGGTACATGCAAGGTGCCCCCGGGGAACCCGTAGGAGGGGACATTTCCGTTTTAGCACCAAAATATGCCGTGCGGCGGCTCTTTTGTCATGATTTTCCACCAATCAGATGGTTATGAGCTTGAAATCGATAAGTGACCACATTGGCCACTCCTGGTACATGCAAGGTGCCCCCGGGTAATCCGCAGGAGGGGACATTTCCGTTGTAGCACCAAAATATACCGTGCGGCGGCTCTGTCGTCATGATTTTCCACAAAATAGATGATAATGCGCTTGAAATCGATGAAAGACCACATTGGCCACTCCTGGTACATACAAGGTGCCCCCGGGGAACCCGCAATAAAATATGCCGTGCGGCGGTTCTTTTGTCATGATTTTCCACCAAACAGATGGTTATGCGCTTGAAATCGATAAATGACCACATTGGCCACTCCTGGTACATACAAGGTGCCCCCGGGGAATCCGTAGGAGGGGACATTTCCGTTTTAGCACCAAAATATGCCGTGTGGCGGCTCTTTTGTCATGATTCTCCACCAAATAGATGATATTGCGCTTGAAATCGATAAAAGACCACATTTGCCACCCCTGGTACATGCAAGGTGCCCCCGGGGAACCCGCAGGAGGGGACATTTCCGTTTTAGCACCAAAATATGCCGTGCGGCGTCTCTTTCGTCTTGATTTTCCACAAAATAGATGATTATGCGCTCGAAATCGATAAGTGACCACATTGGCAACGCCTGGAACCTATGAAGGGGCCCCAGGGAACCCGTTGAAGGGGACATTTCCATTTTTACACCAACATAAGCCGTGCGGCGGCTCTTTTGGTGTTTTCCCATTGAACAGATGGACGTGCGCTCGAAATCGATAAGTGACCACATTGGCTACATTTGAAACCTATGAGGCTCTCTCGGAGAACACGTAGAAGATGGCATTTCCATTTTTACACCAACATATGTCATGCGGCGGCTCTTTCGTCGTGATTTTCCTCCAAATAGGTGCCCTCGAAATCGATTATTGACATATTGTCCACCCTTAGAACCTATGAGGTGCCCCCGGGAGCCCGTAGAAAAGTATATTTCCATTTTAACACCAAAATATGCCGTGCGGTGGCTCTTTCTTTGTTATTTTCTACCAAACAGATGGTCATGTGCTTGGAGTTGATTAGTGGTATTGTCTACTCTCGGAACCTTTGAGATGCCCTGCGAACCCGTAGGAGAGGACATTTTCATGGTTATATCAAATGTACTGTGCCGCTTGCGGCAGCTCTATCTTCGTCTATCATTGTCTACCCCGGCCACAAGTCTTCAAAAAGTTGGTTATGCGCTTGAAATTGTTCTTCATTTGAAATTGAGTATACTGAGTCAAATTAAAAAATAGTTTCTGGGCTACTGTGATGATTCCTTCGAACAGCTCTCCAAGGATTTTCTATTCCGCATCTCGATATTACCATTAGTCGATGGTCCCTTCAATATCGACTCATAGAAGTTTGAGGTTTTCATCGATCGCCGTGGACAATGATATGAAAACGCAACATTTTGATATAAAAAAAATCTCTCTTTCTGTGAGACTCCTGCGGGTACCTTGTAGGTTGTAGATATTAAGTTCAGAATGAATGACCTATTTGATAGAAATAAAACAAGAATAATCTACCTAGTGGTGATGGTGCCTTTATCGTTCGTTCAAAAGGGTTGAGAAGTATATAAGAAAAGTCTAATATAACACTAATAGGTAGATAGCTCTTATTTTTCATATTTGTTTTTTTGCATTCTAAAACTTTCTGCTGAACGCAACTTATTGCAAGCCAATCGGACGAGCATAAGTGCCAGAAAAGTGATTTTCCCATGTAGCTGCTGAAATTAGTATTTTGGCCATAACTTCGGAGCCCATAGTCCGATCTGGCCAATTTTCAATAGGAAACAATAGGGCAGGATTTTCGTCGAATGCTATTTACTGCGAGCAATTCGGTTGAGGAAAAGTACCTCAAAAGTGAGTTAGATTTTGTGTGCACAGACACTTTTAATGAATTCTTCAAGGCACTCCACAATTATCGAAATTGGGCCTGGGGTTCCCCCGGGTTGATATTAGATTTCAAGAGCATTACCAACTATTTAATGGAAAATTATAGTGAAAGAGCCGCTGCACGGCATGTCTTTAAGGGCCGATGTCCACGTACAGTTTTTTCACGCTGCTTGCACGCCGCGTTCACGCAAGGTACCCAGCATCAAATGGAGTAATGCACACGTAAACGTGTGGGGGCAGCAGGGACCATGTCCAAGGGCTTGACGACCCCTCCCCAGCTGTCTGTGAGTCAGAGAGAACTGCCTAGGGCGTGGTGGGATTTAGCAGTGGGCTCTGCTAAAATCCCTCCCAAAAAACCACAAGTGCCCGTAAGCAGACTCTATCAAAGCGACTGTGTGCCGCTTCAAAAGCACAAGCCCAGAGAGTGCCACTGGCACATCAGGGTTGATATCAGTAAGACCCTGATTATGGCATACTGGTTGCGTGTACTGGTTTCGTATTTGGATATTGTTATATTGTGAAGTGAGGGCTGGCAGTCTGACATTCTACTCTCTTAGTAGGGTCGGGTGACACTGGCTCGAAACGGCGAGTGGGCTAATGGCTAGGCTGTCTTCCGTCCCATAAAACCGTGGCGGGCCTTGTAGCACGCTGCCCAATCCTGCCATCCAGTTTTGCCTACTGGGTGGGAGTAGGCTCAGATGCCCTTTCCTGACTTGCGCTGATCTGGCTCTGAACACGCAAGTGTCAACCTCGCATGGCCTCCTGCTTGCCGCAAGGCAGGCATAGATAACCATGGGATCACTGAAGGCGACTACTCCAGTAGGATTCGGCGGCAGCCGCAAGGGGACCCATAAGAAATGAGTACTGAACGAAACCTATCTTTGGAGTTGGAGGTGACGGACCCCTTTGCCAAAAGGGGCCTAGCGAGGTCCCCTATTAAAGAGGGGGCAAGTGGAGTGACGGCTGCTGCTATTGGCAGCACCGAAGAGTCTCCAGCGGTGGTGGGGAGTAGCCCTGCCTGCACGCCTGACGAGCCACTACCCGGGATACGGGTGGTGGCCGAGCAACTCGATGAGATCATCGAGTTCGTAAGCGGCAGGCAGAACACTAACAAGGAGCTCAAGCAGAGCCTGTTGGTGCTCCGGCGAGCTGTTCGTGTCGCAAGACAAGAACAGGTCGCTTACATCAGGCGTGTAGCGGAAGCAGAGAGGATAGCCAAAGGTACGCAGACCAAGGCCCTCTCCTCCCCTAGCGGTGTTACTGCGGCGATAGAGGCGACCGCCCTTACGGCCAGTGAGGGCAAGAAAACGCCAAGTAAGAAGCGACCCAAACGCGCTACCATTAAGGCGAAGCGTCGCCTGGATGGTGCACCGGAGCCTGAAGGGCGTATGCCCAAGAAGGCGAAAGGCACTAGACAGGCACAAGTTGCTGAGCCACAAGCTGGCCCCAGCCAGCCATCGGTACCCGCCGAAGGGGATGCGAATCGCCTTGGCAACTGGTCAGTAGGGGCGGAAGTCGAACACCCTCGACCAATGAAGAAAGTGAGAGACAGAGGCGAGGCCTTGTTGGTGAAAACCGACAAGGACAAATACGCCGATGTCCTTAAATCGCTGCGAGCGGCCGATAGCCTATCGGCCCTGGGCCAGGACGTGCGCAGCGTTAGACGTACCAAGAACGGTGAAATGATCTTGGTACTGAAGCGTGGCGCGCAATCCAGCGGGGCGGCTTACAAAAAGCTTGCCCAGGAGGTCTTGGGTGACGGCGCTCAGGTTAGGTCGTTGGGTGCGGAAGTGACCCTCCAGTGTAAGCAGCTGGATGAGGTCACGACCGCGGAAGACGTCGTCTCTGCCGTCAAAGAGCAGTGCGGCACAGAGGTTGAGCGGTCCTCTGTACGTCTAAGAGGGGATTCTTTGGTACGCAGGTAGCCTATCTCAGACTACCGGTGGCTGACGCCAAAAGGTCATCGAGAAAAGAAGCTGAAGATCGGCTGGTCAGTATGCCCAGTAAGCGTGCTCCAGCCACCTTCAGTGGACAGGTGCTACCGGTGCCTTGAGTCCGGGCACAAGTCTTATGACTGCAAGGGCCCAGACCGAAGCAAGATGTGTCGTCGCTGCGGCGAGGAGGGACACAAAGCACAGGAATGCGACAAGGCACCTAGGTGCCTTATCTGCGCCAGTAAGAAGCAGGCCCGGAACCATGCTATGGGCGGGCCTGCGTGTCCCTTCGGAGAAGCCAATCGGAAAAAGCCGTGCAAGTAACACAGCTGAATCTGAATCACTGTGCACCTGCCCAGCAGCTGCTGTGGCAGGCGGTCTCGGAGTCGAGGATCGATGTCGCCCTCCTGTCCGACCCGTACAACATCCCTGCCGGCTACGGCAACTGGGTGGCGGACGGGTCTAGGTCGGCGGCAATTTGCACAACGGGCAGGTACCCCGTTCAAGAGGTTGTACACTCCTCCGCGGAGGGTGTCGCGATAGCCAAGATCAACGGGGTGTTCTATTGTAGCTGCTACGCCCCACCAAGGTGGCCAATGGAACAGTTCAACCAGATGATCGACAGGCTATCGGCCGACCTAGTAGGTCGGAGCCCGTTCGTTATAGCGGGAGACTTTAATGCTTGGGCAGTGGAATGGGGCAGCCGCTGCACCAATCAGAGGGACAAGCGTTACTCGAGGCACTTGCAAAACTCGACGCAGTGCTTGTCAATGACGGAGCCAGTAGCACATTCCGTAGGAATGGGGTCGAGTCATGGATAGATGTAACGTTTGTCAGCCCTAGTCTGGTCTCGGACCTGGACTGGAGGGTAGACGAGGGCTACACCCATAGTGATCACCTAGCAATTCGCTTCAAGATCAATTATGGTGTGCAGCGTCCGAGGGCAGGTGATCCCTGTCAGGTCCGTGGGTGGAAGACCACTCACTTCGACAGCGAAGTTTTCACCGCGGCCCTGGGACTGGAGGCCAACACCGACAGTCTAAGCGGGGATGCGCTGATAGCTGTCTTATCACGCGCGTGCGACGCTACTATGCCGAGGAAAGCCCTGCCAAGAAATGGCAGACGCCCGGTATACTGGTGGAGTGCCGAAATTGCAGCCCTACGATCAGCCTGCCTCACGGCTAGACGTAGGACGCAACGAGCCCGCACCGAGGAGGAAAGAGCGGTCTGCCGGGAAGTGTTTCAAGCTGCGAGACTGGCCCTTAACAAGGCCATCAAGAGCAGCAAGAGAGCGTGCTTCGACAACCTGTGCGAGGGTGCCAATGCGAATCCGTGGGGTGACGCCTATAGGATCGTGATGGCCAAGACCAAAGGGGGCTCTTCATCCCCCGAACGGTCACCGGACCGGTTGGCGAGGATTATCGAAGTACTCTTCCCGTCCCGAGCCACAAGTCCCTGGCCTCCTCCTGCGCTGCAAGGCGCTGGGAGTGTGGCCGAAATGGTGGCTCCGGTGACGAACGAAGAGTTACTCGCAGTGGCTAACACCCTTGCGATGAACAAAGCTCCAGGCCCCGATGGAGTTCCAAACAGTGCACTTAAGGCAGCGATCATAGCGAACCCGAACATGTTCAGGCTAGCTATGCAGAGATGCCTGGATGAGTGTTGTTTCCTGAGAGATGGAAAAGGCAGAAGTTGGTACTGCTGCCGAAGGCCAAGCCTCCGGGTGACCCATCGGCGTACAGACCAATTTGCCTGATCGACACGACGGGTAAACTGCTCGAGAGGATCATCCTCAACAGGCTCACCCCGTATGCAGAGGGTACGGATGGCCTGTCGAGTAACCAGTTTGGTTTTCGGAAGGGTAAGTCCACGGTGGACGCTATCAATTCAGTCCTCAAGACTGCAGAGGTAGCGATCCAACGGAAAAGGCGAGGAATTCGATACTGTGCGTTGGTGACACTGGACGTGAAGAACGCATTCAACAGCGCAAGCTGGGATGCCATCGCGCTCTCGTTACACCGGCTTAGCCTGCCGGTGGGACTGTACCGGATCTTGGAATGCTACTTCCAGAACCGTGTGCTGCTATACGAGACCGATGCCGGTCAGAAAAGTGTTCCTATTACCGCAGGAGTCCCGCAAGGGTCAATCCTGGGTCCGGTACTATGGAACCTGATGTATGACGGGGTTCTGAAGCTAAAGTTCCCTCCTGGTGTGAAGATCGTCGGCTTTGCTGACGATGTAACCCTAGAGGTCTACGAGTCAATCCCCGAAGTAGAGCTAACCGCAGAACACGCGATCAGCACTGTGGCGGACTGGACGAGTGCGAGAGGCCTTGAGCTCGCTCAACATAAGACGGAGGTGGTTATCGTCAGCAACCGTAAGTCGGCACAACATGCAGTTGTACACGTGGGAGACGTCGCGATCACTTCAAAGCGGAGTCTGAAGATTCTTGGGGTCATCATAGACGACAAGCTTACCTTCGGTAGCCATGTCGAATATGCGTGCAAGAAGGCTTCGACTGCTGTGGCGGCATTATCGAGGATGATGTCCAACAGCTCCAAGGTGTGCGCCAGTAGACGTAGGCTACTGGCAGGCGTTGCCGCATCTATTCTTAGGTACGGCGGCCCGTCCTGGGCAAAAGCACTGGGGTAACCAGTTACCTGCAGAAACTGGAGAGCACCTACCGCTTGATGTGTCTCAGGGTGATATCGGCCTACCGCACGGTATCGCGCGACGCATCCTGCGTGATAGCGAGTATGATGCCAGTCGGGCTGGTCATCCGGGAGGACGAGGAGTGTTTTGACCTACGTGGCACCAGAGGAGCTCGCGAGCGTACCAGGGTGACTTCGGTTGCCAGATGGCAGCGCGAGTGGGATAACTCCTCGAAAGGTAGGTGGACCCACCGGCTGATTCCTAACATATCAAGCTGGGTGGGGAGACCCCATGGGGAGGTTCACTTCCATCTGACACAATTCCTGTCAGGCCATGGCTGTTTCCGACAGTACCACCACAGGTTTGGACACGCGGAGGTCCCCGTCTGCCCTGACTGCCCAGGTGTTGACGAAACTGCAGAGCACATACTGTTCGTATGTCCTCGTTTCGACGTCGAAAGAAGAGCAATGCTAGACGTTTGCGGCCGGGACACAACTCCGGATAATCTTATCCAAAGGATGTGTCAAGCGGTGGAGAAGTGGAACGCAGTCTCGACTGCAACCACTCAGATTGCCTGCAGCTTGCAGAGAATCTGGCGCGCCGAGCAACAATCGACAAGCATGACTAACTTATGATTGGTAAGTTAGAGCGAAAGTGCCGAACGCGAAGAAGTGTGTGGTCTGCCCATGCAGAGGTAATGGCGCAGCGGGTGGCAACCGAGATCGTCACCTCGAAGCATGGCAGAAGGGTGAATGAATAGGTGTATGCATGGACTGCACACGCCGCGCTGGGAGTAGCGCAGGAATGTTGGTTCCTACGACTATACCCCGTGGCGTGGCAGAGGAGTGTGGGGAGCATCCAAGTCAGTCTCACATGGTACGAAAGGAATGAGTTGAGTCGTGTTGAGCTAGTCTCATATGGCATGAATGAGGTGAGTCAGACTCACATGGTATGTCAGAAGTGGGAACCTAAGCGAAGAGTCCCACAAGGGATGCCAGAGGGAGTGTTAGGTCGAATGACTCGAGTAGTATGTGTCAGCGCGAACTGAATGAAAGAGGTGAGCAGTCTCACATGGTACGATAAAGGTGGGCATAGAATTAGTCCCGCACGGCATGAGAAGGGTGGGCACAAAAGTTAGTCCCGCACGGCATGAGAAGGGTGGGCACACAAGTCAGACCCATAGGAGCGTTAATGTGTGTGCAAGCATGGAGCGTATGAGCATGAATCAAGGGTTTGGGTGGGCATACAAGTTAGACCCACATGGCATGAGAAGGGTGGGCACACAAGTTAGACCCGCACGGCATGACAGAGGTGCAACAGAGTATGTAGGGTGTGTTTGAGGGTGCGATAGAGCGAGCACCCAAGTCAGTCTCGCGTGGGACGAGTGCCTGTGTGAGCGATAATGAGCGAGTACGCTTAGTACTGCCGTCCCCCCAGAAGTAGTACTGCGAGGTAGTTCCTGGGGGAAACGATGGTGGAGCCCAAGGGAGTTTAGTCGGTATTACCGGTATGGTCGAGTCCGACACTCCAGTACACTTCCGTGTGGTAGTTTGGCAACTACAATGCACGTGTACTGGGTTAGTGTGTAAATGCATTCTCCCTTGTAAAAAAAAAAAAAAAAAAAAAAAAAAACACGTAAACGTGTGCACGACTACATTTGATGCCGGATACCTTGCGTGGACGCGGCGTGCACGCAGCTTGAAAACACGCTACGTGGGCATCGGCCCTAAGTAAGAGTAAGAACGGAAATGTCCTCTCCTATGAGCTCCACGGCGGTACTTCATAGGTTCCAAAATGGAAAATGTGGTCACTTATTCATTTCGGTATAAGAACGGAAATGTCACCATCTACGGGTTCCCCGTGGGCATCTCATTGGTTCCAAGATTGGCCAATGTGGTCACTTATCGATTTCAAGCGCATAATCATCTATTTTGTGGAAAATCATGACGAAAGAGCCGCCGCACGACATATTTCGGTGTTAAACGGAAATGTCATCTTCTACGTGTTCTCCGAGGGAGCCTCATAGGTTTCAAATGTAGCCAATGTGGTTCAAGAGTGGCCAATGTGATCACTTATTGATTTCGAGCGAATAACCATCTCTTTGGTGGGAAAACATACCGAAAGAGTCGCCGCTCGGCATATTTCGGTGTTAAAACGGAAATATCCCATTCTACGGGTTCCCTGAGGGCCCCTGGTAGACTCCAAGAGCGGCCAATGTGGTCAATTATCGATTTCAAGCGCATAATCATCTATTTTGTGGAAAATCAAGACGAAAGAGCTGCCGCACGGCATATTTTGGTGTTAAAACGGAAATGTCCTCTTTTACGGATTCCCCGAGGGCACCTCATAGGCTCAAAGAGTAGCCAATGTGGTCACTTATCGAAAGAGCCGCAGCACCGCACATTTTGGTGCCAGAACGGAGATGTCCTCTCCTACGGGTTCCCCGGGGGCACCTTGCATATACAAGGAGTGGCCAATGTGATCATTTATCGATTTCAAGCGCATGACTACTGTTTGGTGGAAAATCATGATAAAAGAGCCGCCACACGACATATTTTGGTGTTAAAATGGAAATGTCCCCTTTTACGGGTTTCCCGAGGGCACCTCATAGGCTCCAAGAGTGGCCAATGTGGCCAAATATCGATTTTGAGCGCATAATCATCTATTTTGTGAAAAATCATGACGAATGAGCCACCGCATGGCATATTTTGGAGTTTAAATGGAAATATTCCTTTCTACGGGTTCCCCAAGGGCACCTCATAGGTTCCAAGAGTGGCCAATGTGGTCAATTATCGATTTCGAGCACATAATCATCTATTTTGTGGAAAATCATGACGAAAGAGCTATCGCACGACATATTTTGGTGTTAAAACGGAAATGTCCCCTTTTACGGGTTCCACGGGGCACCTCATAGGCTCCAAGAGTGGCCAATGTGGTCACTTAGCGATTTCAAGCGCATTATCATATATTTTGTGGAAAATCATGACGACAGAGCCGCCGCACGGTATATTTTGGTGCTAAAACGGAAATGTCCCTTCCTGCGGGTTCCCCGGGGGAACCTTGCATGTACCAGGAGTGGCCAATGTGATCACTTATCGATTTCAAGCGCATAACCAACTGTATGGTGGAAAATCCCGACGACAGAGCCGCCGCACGGCATATTTTGGTGCTAAAACGGAAATGTCCCCTCCTGCGGGTTCCCCGGGGGCACCTTGCATGTACCAGGAGTGGCCACTTTCATCGGAAGCTCTCTCATGGACCATACATTACCGTTTTAAGAGAATCTATGAAGAATTAGCGATCGAATGGCATATATGGTGCGATTTTTATGTTCCCCTTATATGACCGACAAGGTTCCCGTGGAAGTCGTTTCCCAGTGGCCATTGTCTCCTGGACCAACATATCACCACATAGCCACAAAATTGATGAGTTTATCTTTCGAACGGTATATAAACTTTACAATTCGGTTATAATTTGACTGTTTTATAAACATTTACATTTCTGGGTCAATATGACCCCAACATCTTATTCGTAAGTTTTTTCTAATATCCGAAGAAGGTTAAATAAGCAATCTTTTTTACCTCTAACAGGACTATCTAAATATTCATAATATTGGTTTATAGTAATTACTCCTTCTTTGAAAATTGCTCATTCTTCAACTTTGATTGATAAGATGAGTGTGTTATTTCTGCTTGAAAATAAATGCATTTAACAAATTCCTTCAGAATACACCCAACTTGTTCTTTATCGACCTTTTGTCCCTTTAGGCATTTTGTTCTTTTCGACCTTTTGTCCCTTTCGACCTTTTGTCCTTTTCGACCTTTTGTACCTTTCGACATTTTGTCCTTTCGACCTTCTGTCCCTTTCGACCTTTTGTCCTTTCGACATTTTGTCCTTTCGACCTTTTGTCTTTTCGACCTTTTGTCTTTCGACCTTTTGTCTTTCGACCTTTTGTCATAGATTCATCTACGACACCATATGCAGTAATTTCGTAATATATTGTTACTATACAGTTTTTTATAATCTATGTTTGATTTTGTTCTAGAAGAAAATGGTAATTGAATGTGGCTGTCCATCAACAGATATAGTAACAATACTGGCTACCACAAAAGTTCAACTCAATGGACGCAGTGGTTCTACGCCCCAACAAAAAACAATACTGAATGAAGCTATGATATAATCATGTATCCTCTGGAGCTAATCATATTTCGTTGCGATTCCACACATACATTGCAAAACCGTATCGTTCAATGATAAAACTATGTTAAGCGTTTTTCTTCTGCAATAAGTGTGTGTATCTTTTGAAAGACGTACGACTGTCATGTTTTGTTTTGATGTGTTTAATGCTGGGTTTTCTCAAACAAGTCTTTATGTTTGTGCAGAGTAATTAGTTTGTTGCGCCATTAAAAAGGTAAGAATATTATCAAATTTGTCTGCTAAAAAAAGCAATTTCTAACAAAATAAATAATTCATCCTGTTGTTTCCCACAGTTTCCTGCAGTTTGAAGAAAGGGATGCGGCTGCCCAGGTACTGATGCAAAAATGATACCGCATCGCGTCGCAAGAAACACAAACGGCAGGAAGTTTTTACCCGAGGAACTATGATGCTGTAGTTTAGTGTCCGATCGATGCCAATCGAAGATGAAGGTGAGGTGCCTCATTTTGAAGCTGGATATTAACAAGGACCGCATGAAGACGCGGGAACGCAGTACCGCTGGATGACAAGCAACTCTGTTCAAGGTGAAAAGCGAATATACCAAGAAAACGGCTGCGGTTTTCGTCGTTGTAAACAGGTATCAAACTACCGGTTTCAAAAAATTATGCTATTGCTTCTATTCAAGTATATATAATAAAATATCCAATTACTTTAATCAGGAACATTCCGCCTTTCATACTAGTGATGTTTGTGGATAATAAAGCATAATTAGCATGTTGCATATTTATCGTGTTTTCATCACAAAAAGGAAAAAATACCAATGGTTGCTCCTACTAATTAAAGATAAGAGATACGGTCCATCGATTTTATCCATATATCATTTTACTGTATCTATATTATAACCTATGCTGTTTTATCGAAAAACGAGGATTGTAAGTGAACCATAGCATATATTGTGCATCGAAAAAAATGTACTGGAAAACAGCCTATTTTGTACAGTAATTATACTTAACCGCCCATTACTCATATGGTTGATTTGCCAAACACAGTATACTATACAGTAAAAACCATTTCTGTAGAGGTTGGTTTATCATCCTTTCAAACTACAAACTGAATAGTAGAAGTAACGTAATTTATTATTAGCAATGATCTGAGAGATGGTCCAATTATAGTCCAGAATTATGCGGGAGGGCAATTCCAATAAAAAAATCCAAGAGATTCTGGAAGAAATCCTAAAACCCTTAAACTATTCTGTGAACTGCTAAAGATACTTAAAAGAACTCAATGATTGCTAGGGAACTCCCGGGAAATCTTCCAGGGATCCTAGTTGAATTTCCAAAGCAAATCATATAGGGGAACTGCTCGTGGATTTCATCTCATGGCTCCGATGTTCATCCCATCAAAAACAAAGCAATGGAAAGATTTTTGATTTATTTTAATATTAAATTTTATGATTTTGAAAAGAAACCACGAAATTGATGCCGTATTCCTTTCTTTCGCGATGAGATTAATATATGTTCAGTGAGATGGAGATCGGAACAGTTTCCCTATGATGAACGACAGAAGAGCGAAACTTGCGGGAGATTTTCTGGAGGAACTCCTTGAAGAACATACTAAACAATTATTAAAAGAACCTTCTGAGTTCTCTTCTGAGGGATTCCTGAAAGACCTCCTCCTTGAATAACTTTCACAGAAAATCCATAAATATTATGGGCTCTAGCGGGCACCGTTGTGTATCGAGCTGATCTATTACTGTAGTTACTTCTATTTCCCTTCGTATTTGATTATATACGCCGAAATGAATCGCCTGCTTTGAGCGTGCTTACAGCGACACACTAGGAGTTAACTTTCTGAAATCAGTATGGCGAAAGGCATCTAAGGTTCGATTTCTCAAAATTAAGCACTTTCATCAAAAAAATATTTGGTGGGCATGGTAGCGGACACCTTCCTAGCCTACATAATCGGTACCAAATAGTTTTTCATGAAAAGTTTCTTATTTTGAGAAAACCCGCGTTAGATGACTTTCACCATACAAATTTCTGGCGGTTAACTCTTGCTGACTATTTTGCGCATATACTATAGCGCCTGGACGTGACAGCGGCGGGAAGAAAATCAGCCACTGCCAATAATTCATTGCTGCTGAAAAAGAAATACAGATTTTCAGTCGGATTTTCTGCAATTTTTATCAACACTAAAGTGACGTTTCACCTTGCGTTTCACAGAATATCAACCCTGTATAGAAACTTAGCAACCCAATATGGGGAGCTAAATTTGGAAACTCACGGCTAATTTCGAGTTGCGTTCTCATTTTACATTCCCTTTTATATACTACCGGTGTAGAAGTGGGTCGCTATATAGGGCCCGGAAATAGCGATAGGGACCCAGATGGCAACCGTTTAATTGTTTGACGAAAATCGTGGATACTAGACATATCATGAAATACTTACTATTGCGAGACGGTGCGTGACATTATCGCAAAGTTTAGAGTTACTTGCCTCTTGGTTCTGACGGTTTTGACCACCGTTAGAGATATGCGCCGATCCGCAAATGTTCGGCGGCAGCGTTTGTCATAATTTTTGGTCGGCGGCGTTTTCGGCGTCAAGGCGAATACCATTTCGCCACCGGGAGGTTTGGAAAATGACCACGTTAAGCCACATGGGAGGAGGGAGGGTGTTGCCCTCGAACCACGTGTTTTTTTTTATACGAAAAGCTTTTGGTGAATAACAATAGCGGTGTAAAAATACAAATCATTAAACGCAAAGCGCATCTTAGGACCGATGCCCACGTAGCGTCTTTTCAACTCAGCGTTGAAAAGACGTAGGTGTGCATCGAAAATAACCGGTAACGCAGCGTCGGTCGCAACGCCGATGCATATCGGCGTTATTTGACCATCTTAGCCTTAGCCTATTTCAAAAATAAAACCGAAACAACAGGTTGCGATTCAGTCTCAATTTCAATAAAAAAATTGGATAGGAAAAATGGGAAAATATTTTTAAAAAAATCCGTCGCGCCACGCCACCGCCGCAGATGGCTTTTAGCATCACGCCGCCGACAATTTTGCATTAGCGGACTGCGGCTACAATTTTGAAAAATGTTCATGTTTTTACAATAATCCAAGAGAAAAACCTCAAAATAATTTCTTATGGATATTCAGGAAAAATCCAGTAAAGAAATTTCCTGTAAAAACTTTGACATTACTTCATACAATCCTGATAAAATGCTGGCATGATTTTAGAACAATTCTCTCTGAAAAATTTTGCTTGGAAATTTTGCTACAAATTGTTAACGAAAAAAAAACAAAACATCTCCAGCGTAAATTCCGAAAAAAAATTTCAACGATAATAAATTAGCACTTTTAAAAGCAAAAATTGCAATTGTGAAATAAGAATTTTCCATAAAGAAATCAAAATGTTCCACGAAAAAAAAAATACAAAATTTTCATGAATAAATCAATATTAGCAATAAACAATTACAAACATTTTCACAAAATAAATATTTTTTCTCCACATAATCTTTATGCACTGGATTCTGTCTTTACACGATTTACATTTTCTCAATTTGCCACTCATCCTAAATGTTTAACGCACATTAATTATCATGTGATTTTTCATTGATTTATTCTATTTTTTTTGAAACATGTTTCGAAGAGTTTGGTAGCAAATTGAAGTCACACGATCTAAAATACGAGCGAAAAAAATCGTGTAAAAACAAAATCCTGTGTATAATAAAAATGAGTTGAGATTTCCTTCCTGACAATTTAACTCGGGAACGGGTTGACCGATTTGCAAGATATTTCCCTAGTCGATTCGTTTTGGGATCCGCAAGGTTTGTATATAAATACAAAAAGTTGGTGAATTTAACGGGGAAATGTAAAAAGTCATTAAAATACAATTTTGGGTCAGCTGTTGAGGAAAACAAAACAAACGCACGCAAATTGATCTAGAGTGCGGTGCTGCAAATAGTTCATTGTGACATTTGCAACACCTGGGCAATGCTGGGTTTCTTTCACATCAATAAAGAGCAATAAAAAATAAGAAAGAAAAGCAATCAAATTGAAAAAATTTTCCATGAGCTTCAAACGCTTTTAAAGAAGGGGTAATTTATGGAAAAATGCTTTATTTTATTGCTTTTTTATATTTTTTAATAGAAAATTTTCTTTTTTTTTTAATGCCCCTTATTGATTTTTTTGTGGAAAGGTTTTAATTTAAGGTAAAAAAAAACATTTATTTTGTTAAAAAATTTGTAATTATTTTTTTCTAATATTGATTTATTTATGGAATGTTTGGATATTTTGGAATATTTCTAAACCATTACAATTTTTTCTCGAAATTTTTATAACATATTCGCGAGTCCACATTTTTTTTGTATCCTCCTGATGCATCGAAGGTGTGTGAGTTCTAGATATACTGATACCTAATACACATTACAACTTTATAACATAATCAGAATCTTCGAATTCATGAAAATTTATAATTTCCATGCTAGGTTTAGTTTGATTTTGAATCATTTAAAAATGTCCATCTTCAAAATTGATCGGATTAACCATATGTTTTAGTTATATAAGGTTTTTTTAAAAAAAATTTTGTACTTGAAAAAAACCACGTGGTCAAAGGGGGGGGGGGTCTGCCAAATGACCACGATAAACCACATAGGGGGAGGGGGGTTGAAAATCTTCAAAAATATGACCACGTGGTTTCTGGATGGCTCCAAATTTTTAAGGGATATTCTTCGGAATTTCCACAGAAAATGTCACTTGCTGAACAAGTAATACGGCCAAAAATGTCGTCCAGGAGGGTTTGTGGCCTTTTGGTCCTTCTCGTCGATTGACGAAAGTCGTTGGGTGGAAATTAGGGCGAAACGGTTAAAAGGTCGAAAACGGTTTTGCCAAAAAAAGGCATTTGGCTGAAAGTGACATACCGGCGAAGTGGTCATACGAACCACGAACTGATAATTTGGCTGAAAAGGTTGTTTTCTCCAACAGATCATTTGTCCGAAATTGGCGTTTGGCCAAAAATGTCGTTAGGCCGAACGGGCCCAAAGTCTGAAAATGTCATTTGCCTTATCGTCATATGAACAGACATATAACCTCATTCGGCTAAATGGCCCTTTCTGCTAAATGAGCATTTCGACCAAGCGATATTTTTGGGCCCGATGAACTTTTCGGCCAAACGAATTTTTCGGCTATATGAGCAGTTCGGCCCAACGAAGCGGGCTTGGTAGTCATATGGCTACTGCTTCTGCCTCATACGCAGGAGGTCGTGGGTTCAATCCCAGGTCCGTTCCATTCTCCTACTTTGTATCTTTCTCTTTATTTCTCATGTTATAACAATCGCTAGAACTGGAAATGGACTTCCATACCCGTTTCCATTACTATTCCTATACCTTCAACTTGAGTATTCTAACAGTAATCTGCTAGAATTGGAAATGAACTATAGAGCTCGTTTCCCACATCCAATTAGAAATTCCATCAGTTACCTTCTCCTATCTATCACATTGGCAGCTCGTTAACCAAGACGGACCTCTGCCTCTCCAACCTAACCCAGAAATTCCAACAAATTCCGCATGAACTCGTGGCAAGTGCAGAGGTATATTCGGCTTGCAGTGGGCGAGTGATTGCATCATCATTTCCTCCCCCTTCCCTACATTGACTTGCATTCTGACGTGGCAGGCGCCAGTATGACCGAACAAATGAGATCACCAGTACTTGTACATTGAAGATGTGTGCTAGTCCCAAGCAAACATCTGTTGGTTCCCTGTGCAAGAACAGCTGATCTGGTCATAATGGAGTAGCAACTACGAGCAGTCAATCAAGCTCAAGCTCAAGCTATATGAGCAGTTCGGCCAAACAACACTTTCGCCCTATAACCATTGATATGTACAGTCAGTCTAAGCTAAGCTATGCTAAGCTATAACCATTTCGGTCAAATAACATTTTAGGTCAGATGGCCCTTTTTGCCAAACGACCATTTCGTCCAAAACGTCATTTTGTGCTAAATGACATGTTACACCAGACTACTTTTTCGGCCAAATGACCTGTTCTGAAAAACGACATTATTGGCCATACGGCTATCTCTCCCAAATTATTTTCGATCAGACGAGTTTCGGTCTAATGATTTGTTCGGCAATGACATGTCCGACCAGCTTTTGGCTTTATGACCTTCGATCAAACGGCCCTCTCCCTTAAAAATTTTGGCTTCAAAGTGAAATTCTTTGGGTTTTAATGAGAAATCCTTGAGAATTTCCACAGAAAATTTATTGAAATTTACAAAGGCCTTTCAAAAGAAATTGTTCAAAATTTGCACGGATATTTTTTTTAAAGTTCATGGGAAATTGTTCGGAATTTTCTGGAAAGAGCACCTAAATTATCCATAAATTCCACGGTAAGCTTTTCCAAATTTTTAACGGAAATGTACTTAGGATTTGAATTGCAGTACTTTCGGCATTTCTGAAGCAATTCATTAGATTTCGACGAAAAATTCTTCGGAATTTCCATTGAAAGTTCTTCTTAGTTTTTATGGAAAGCTTTTTCGAAATTTCAACGAAATGCCAAATTATAAAATTTTATTGCAAAGCATCATTTCAATGACATTAATAGAATGGAATGTTTCATTTATTCAAACTAAGACCAGTGTGGTCTCTGTAGTGATCTTTTGGAAAATACGGATCATCCATTTCATCGTGATGACAAGCACAATTTTTCTTACTATGAGTGTGGAGCTGGTGTTGTAATTCATACATGGCCCACCTGTGGTGGTTAGCCATTTCTTTCATATAAATATTCATGAGGAACATTCGGTGGCATGACGCAGAGCCTAAAATATTCATCTACATGAAGCAACTTCGGTCCAAATTTTGACAAACATCGCATGAATATTCAAAACATAAAATAACATTGTCAGACGATTACTCCACCAATTCATTCATTCGACTGTCACTGAGTGTGCTTACTATGTGCAGAAAAAAATATAATTAGCATGGTTTATGTTGATGTTTACCGTTGAAAGTGCCTCGCGGATCAAAGTCAGATTCAGTTCTATGTGACAAATGACTTTACTCATTTGAAACGTGTTTAGATTTCAGATAATTTATCAATTTGTAAACTGTGCATAAAAATTCAATGACTAATATTCAACCGAATATTGACAGTTCAGAGCCGACTATGAATGTGTCTGGAAGTGAGCTGACAAGTGAAGAAAGGTGGATTGCACCAAAAAATTTCGATTATTTTACACTCTGGACATGAGTCTCAATACCAACGCCGTACTCAGAATGAACTTACAAATGTTTCTAAAAAAATTGGTGCTTTGAAATGAAGTTCATGAATTTGCCTTTTTTATGAATGTTTGATTTTGGATCCGTTAGAAAAGCGAGAAAGGCACTATCACCACTAAGTGGAATAATTTGGCTTTTTGATATAAATTTGGCACATATTGGGTGCGTTACGACTGCGTTTGCCTTGATTTTGTGTTATTTATGTTGTGCCAAACATAGGCTGACCATACGTACCGTATTTAACGGGACAGTACCGTTTTTCAGGCCTTATTGTACTGTCCCGTCGTAATCTAAAAAATCCTCATTTTGTCCCGTTTTTTCATTGAACTAAAAAAACTTCAAATTTTTTTTACAAACAAATTCAAAATTTTTAGCTGAGATTAAAAATATACAACAAATGCACGAAAACCACCAAAAAAGGATGAGATGTTGAACTGCGTCATGCTGTGTATGTTTTCGTAAAACAAATGCTATGTATGCTGTTATGTATTTTCCAGTAAACCAGTTATTTCCAGGTTTTCAACAATCAATGAAAAGAAAGTGTTCTTCCGGATTCTTCCGTGATAAATTAATTATGTTGAGTGGAATGTCTTTCGAGATATTTTTTTCATACCGTTTCATTTAATTTAATATTCTGGTCTGATTAGCCTAGCCAAACACGACTAATATTTTACCCTTTGTATGATGGATAAATATATGACTCCGGATAATCGAGCCATTTTCTCCGGTTAAACGAGTCTCCGGACAATCGAGTCCGTCTTGTATTCATTTAAAAATATAAGAAATTAGTGCATCTGAGCCAGTATTATTAGGGACTGTTCACGAATCACGTAACGCTAAAGGGAAGGTAAAGATTAAGCAGAGCGTCACGGTTTACACAAAAAAAGAGTCTGCAATACAAAAAGATGAACTTGGTTGTGGGGGGAATATAATTTCCAAAATAATCGTTTCCAAAATTTCCAAAAATCCATCGTTTACACCGTAACATTAGGAAGACTACGGTGGGCCGAACCGTCGACAGAATGCGGGAAATAAGGCACAAGAAGGCGAATTGTTTAGTGAGCAAGGTGGATACGCAGAATACGTGGATAATGCGTGGCTTCGATTCTTCACATTTTTATGGACATTCTTCGGAATTTACACTGAAAAGTATTTGAATTGCTTGAGTCTCTCTACATCTAAACTCTTAAGGTCACTCCTAACGGAATCCAAGTTTCAAAGTGCTCGCGATTTCGGGGACACACCACTCGATACGAAGACGGCGCACAACTGTCATTTTTGTTGATTTTGCTTTGCTGCGTCGCAGCATGCGTGAAATAATAAAAATGACAGTTGTGCGTGCGTTGCTTCCGTATCGAGTCGTGTGCCCCCGAAAACGCGAGCACTTTGAAACATGGATTCCGTCAGGAGTGACCTTAAGAGTTTACATCGAATACCTCGATTTTTTTCTGCATTCCCGGGGGAAATTTTTCAAATTAATTTATCGTATTTTCCACAGGAAATTTATTGTCCAGCATGATTGTACTCGGAAAAAATGCGACACTTTTGGGTGTAACTTTTTATCGCGGTGGTAGAAGGAAATTTTGGGTAATACAAGTTTAGAGTGTTATGTTTATGTGTGCAAAATTTGATCGTGATCTGCCAAGTAGTTTTCAAGATGCATTCGAAACAAGAAGAGCTTGGAATCCACTATTCCGCCGTGTCCCGCGTTGTGAAGTTGTTCCAGGAGACGAAGACCATTTAGCGACGCACTGAAAGCGGCCAAAAACCGAAAACGGAATACCCAGAGAAGGCGCGAAAGATAAGGCAGTACTGTAAGAATAACCCGAGCCTTTCCACCCGAGACGTGGCCAAAAAGGTCAATTCGTCGAAATGGTTCGTCCAACGGTTGTAACGAACGACTTGCTGTACCGTCCGCATTCGTAGATCGCCTGCCACAACAGGAACTTCTTCGCGAACTTGTCCATCTTTCTCTTCCGGAACTTTTCCTGAACCTCTATGCGGGACGTACCAACAAAAAAACTCCAGGCCGGGGATTTGTTTGGTGTCCGTCTTGATGAATGTCTCGTCCTCCATGACATACATCACGGTACAGCTTCTGCGTGCGCAACTTGGCCACGGCAGGCGATCTGCGAGTACGGACGGTGCAGCAAGCCATTCGTTACAACCAGCATCATAAACGGGCAGATTTATTGAGAAGAATGCTTGCAGAAGCGCTTGCTGCCCTTCCTTCGTTCTCACCGTGATTTCACGCTGTTCTGGCCGGATCTCGCTCCGTGTCATTACGCCAAGCCTGTAATGGATTGGTACGAAGCGAAGGGCCTTAATGTGGTCTCAAAGGAGGCGAACCCGCCAAATACACCAGAACTTCGTCCGATCGAAAAGTTTTGGGCGATAATGAAGAAGAAGTTGAAGAAAAGCGGAAAAACATTCAAGCATCAAACATGAAGCTTTGAAGAAAAACTGGGAGAAATTGTGTAAGGAAGATGGGCAAAGCCTCGCTCAAGATCTCATGAGCAGTATTAAGATAAATGTACGAGTATTCAGCTTGGGGGAGGAAATTCAATAAATTAATTATGCAAAAACATAGTTAATATTAATAGTTAATATTAACAGTCCCTGGAAATTTTAGAAGTATCCGATTTAAAATGAATTTTTGGTGAACATTTTTGTATGTATCATTTTTTCCGAGTCCAATCTTATTAAGGAATTTTCTTCAATAATTTCTGAGGCAATTCTTCATTTCTTCGGAACTTCCAAGGTGGATTTTTATGATTTTTCATGTAAAACTAATTTAATTTCCAAGGAATTTTCCCATGAATGTCTTCTAAATTTTCTTGGGAACTACTGCCTTCGGTAAATGCATTAAAACCTAATAATAGGAATAGATGTTGACAAATATTTACCATAAACATGTGAGATTACTTGAAAATTGCAAATTAAAATGCAAATGATAAAAATTGATTTTAACCGTAAAATTGTCTTTTAAAATGTTGTGAAAAATCGCAATAGCTTCCCAGGGTAGAAATAAAAGTAAGTACGTAAATAAATGTTGATGAAGTATCTTGTCTTGCTAAAATAAGGATGCGTTTTTTTTTCATAACGCACCCGAAATACATAACGGTGAACAAACCTACGGCTTCACGGTACATCATTTTCTATGACAGAGGTAAAGATGTCAACACAACTTAGCTGACAAACACATCTGGCAGTAATTCAAATCGCCTTGACGAATCAATGGGATATCCAATTGAGATATTCACAGCTACCATTTTATCAATTATCACCCTGTCGTGAAGTTTATGTAAACCTAATTAAAAAAGTAATTACAACTGCCACAATTTAGCACTTCATTTTTACCTGCTCCCTTGGTGATATTCTCATATTGACTGGAAAATGACACCACTAAGCTCGTCATCCTATTGCCGATTAACAGCCAACTCCGCCAACTCGCCACCCGTACCAAACACTTCAATCACAGAACGCACTACTCGACCGACTACCGACTGGTAACAAATCGCCAAGCGTAACTTCTAGGCAGCACGTGCACAGGTCAGCACTTCTTCCACACCAACAACGACCAATAACCTAAGACAAACAACTTTCGTTTTCTGCGAGCATCCGCACGCCAGCGAGCATCAGCTAAGACTGCAACGCATTTCCCTGCAAGGCTGACCAGAAAACTTGCGCACCCGCCACCGACCTGACCGACACTGTCTATAGGCACTCAAACTCACATCGCACGCTCGATCGGCGATGATTGGGGTTCGTTCCTGGGGGGAGAGGAGCCATTTATTGTTTGGGGCCATTTCAATGCTAAACCGTTCGATGGCGACGCTGCCGCCGACCGTCGCCGCATCGTGTACTTGGTACTTAGACTTGGGTCATAAGCAGGACGCGCGCGCTCTTAAAGTCAGTGTCAGAGCCACCGAGCACCGGCACCGGTTGATGATGGCCGTTTACACCGCGGTGGACATACAAGGAAGCAAAAAAAGGGCAGCACAAGGCACGAACAAATTTGAATATTTTTTGTTTGCTTCATCATTTTGTTGTTTATTGGCAGGTGTTTATCTACCATCTTATATAGAGTTGGCGATAGAACTAGTTTTAGCAAAACTCTTCGAATTCCATTTACCATATAATATTTCTGTTGCATATCATTAAGGAATGAATAGGTAAATTTTCATCCGGTTGAAACTTCTTCCATAGAAAGTTCTGACGTAATCAGTTATACAATCAGGAGGTCGCAATGGGAAATGCTTGCGCCATTACTGTAGTGTAGATTTGTCCTCGATCGATTAATCAACACAATCGTCTTCTGTTACGAGTTAATATCTTCTCACTCAAGATACAATCTCAGCTTCTGATCATCTTCATCGGTATCGTGCGTAGTTTAATGTGCAAATGCTTGTCTGTTATGTATCAACAACCGGCATTTAGCGGAGGCTTGTTCTGTACTAACGCAAAAACATGTGATTGGGATAGTTAGAATACGATTATAATTTAAGTTTTTTTGCTGTATCTAATTGACTTTTGTTACGGAATTCACGATAGATTCGAATGAGTATCATAATTAAACAAGACTTATTCGCACGCAGTACGCCTCTAGAATCCCATAATGGGAATGTTTCAAACGGATCATCAAGAAATATATACCGAAATGTACACATCGATCCATTGTTTATCCTAGGTCGAAAAGGCATATATTTTTAAATAGTTGTACATCAATATACTGAAAATAGCTCCACTTGAATCATAAAGCCTAGTACGCTGCTCATACGGAAAGGCTTCACGGAAAAATTTTATCAAATTGCCAAAGAACAACTGATTCCATATGGGATAAATGTAACTTTTCCGTGCGAAATAATGGTACGCAATATTTTTCGTAAGAAAAAATGAAAGCTCTATTTACTTTACCCAGCAGGCGTTAAAAGCGTTACAAATTTCAAGAGCGGAATCATTCCACGACCATTCCGTGCCCTATCTATTTGCACAGTACTTTTCAGCATCGTACTAGCCTGAATTCGTTAACCATGAACAGCTTTCTAATGCGCGTTTCAAATGGACTCGAGAATGCCCCTGAAACTCGAACTACGCACATCACCCGATCCATCGTCGTTATGTCCAACCGTATCAGTTTATCCGGAAATCCGTGTTCATGAATTAGCTCTCTCGATCAATTGTCGCATATACTGCTGTTCGGCCACATTGAGAGTTAACGTAAAGTCAATGTCAACTTCTCTCCACGAACAGCCCAGATAGCCGTGTGATGTCGGCAGCTGGACATCTGGCAAGGAATAACGCTACGGAGTGCCTTTTCCAGTGGTAAAAGTCTACCATACCCCTAATTCTCGGTGTGACACGGCTTATGGGCCGTCCAGAAACCACGTGGTCACATATGGGGGGAGGGCGGTTTGGAAAATAACCACGATAAGCCACACGGGGGGAGGGGGCAATAAAACAATAAACAAAGCGCAAAGCGCATCTTAGGGCCGATGCCCACGTGGCGTTTTTTCAACTCAGCGTTAAAAAGACGTAGGGGAGAATACCTATTCTTGGCAGTCTAAGACATTCGCCAGAGTGAAAGATAAAAATTAGCATTAGCATTGCCCAAGTTGCACAATATCGTAGGTGGTACTACTCAAGACCATTGTTAAGAGCAAAGCAAACGTTCCACCCGTTTTTGGAAAGGTAATAATTTGGTATTAATTATTAACTCTTAGGCGAAGACATTGCTTGTTCCAACAGCCCTGAATAGTCCTGGCCACGTCCTTGCAACTGGTAAGGATGGGAAAGGAATGTTAGTTCAACATTTACTTGAGAGAGATGCAGAGAACTCTACGACCTCTCATAAATATTACGGGAAACAGGGATTGTATTAGTGAAGTAAACATATATCAGGTGCAGCAGGACCGACGTAAAGATGAATCAGATGAACTGCGTGTCCTTGTTGTTCATTAGCGGTTGAGTCGATGCATGATAGGTATGAGAAACACACTTCGATGTTGTCTTGACTTCCGGATCCAGACATGTTGGCATTGAATCACACCAGGTTGATGAGCAACAATCTAAAAAAAATCTTTATATGGACCGAAAACAGTGCGAGTAAATACCTTGGAATAAATACGTCAACATCACCAAAGAGAGAAAAACAAACACATTTTAAATGTTTAGTATTTACGGCCTAGCTTTTAATAATCTTTATTCAGTTTAACATTGACATAAAGGACATAAAGCTTCTAGGATTAAAAATAATTTACCATAACTGAATCATTATATAAAATTCATCGATACTCATTCATCCTCTTGTTATGTGCCAACCAATGCTGCCGATCTGCAAGACAAAGAGAACTTCTACAGTCAACTCAATGCCGTCGTAGATAGAATTCCGAAAGGTGATATCAAGTTCTGTTTGGGCGACTTCAATGCATAGATCGGATCCGACAACTCGAACCATGAGCGCATTATGGGACGCCATGGTCTCGGTGAAATGAGCGAAAACGGAGAGCTGTTCGCAGAATTTTGTGGTAATAACGACATGGTGATCGGGGGATCACTCTTCCTTCATCGACCGGTTCACAAGGTCACGTGGGTCTCCGGTAACGGCTTTACAGAAAATCAAATCGACCACATCAGCATCAGCCGAAAATGGAAACGGAGCCTTCTTGATGTACGGAAAAAACGTAGAGCCGATATCGCGTCTGATCATTACTTCCTCATCGGCGAAATACGCCTGTGCATTGCGCGGATTCGTCGGCAGAAGGAAAGAGTTGGACGACGATTCAACACACGCCGACTGGAAGATGCCACGGTGAAACGGTCCTTCGTTGAAGAACTGGAGACGCGTGCTGCAGATATTCCGGAAGGTGGCAGCGTGGAAGACCAATGAACCGCCATCAAGAATGCCTTCATCGCCACCGGCGAGAACAATCTGGGCGAACTACGCACCCAGAGAAAACAATGGATCACCGATGAGACCTGGAGGAAGATAGAGGAGCGAAGAGAAGCCAAAGCCGCGATAGAGCGATCGAAAGCCAGAGGATCCAAAGTTTTAGCCCGTCAACAATATGCGGTTCTTGAGAAGGAAGTAAAACGCTCATGTCGACGGGACAAGCGAGCGTGAGCAGACTCTCTGGCCGACGAAGGAGAGAGAGCCGCCGCAATCGGGGACATTTGCCTCCTCTACGATATCTCACGACGCTTAAGCGGGGCGAAGATGAATGCAACGATGCCTGTGAAAGACGCGAATGATCAGTTATTGACCAACCCAACTGACCAGCTTAAACGCTGGTTCGAGCACTTCGAACAACTTTTCAAGTGCCAGCCAGGCCATCACCACCTCGGCATGATCTGCTTAGGACCCGACGTATAACACGCGTCAATACCGAAGCTCCATCACTGCTAGAGATTCAAACAGCCATCCAAAGCATGAATTCGAATAAAGCCCCAGGGGTCGACCGCATATCAGCCGAGATGCTCAAAGCTGACCCCATGACATCCGCTCAACTACTGCATCGTTTATTTCGTAATATCTGGGACACCGCAACTTTCCCGGTCGACTTGATGCAAGGTATCTTAGTGAAGATGCCCAGAAAGGGTGACCTGACTGTATGCGATAACTGGCGAAGCATTATGTTGCTGTGAACCGTTCTCAAAGTTCTGTGCAAAATTATCCTAGCCCGGATTCGGGAAAAGATCGATGCAACTCTCCGGCGGCAGCAAGCTGGATTCCGTGCCGGAAGATCCTGTGTGGACCATATTGTCACGCTCCGCATCATTCTGGAGCAGGTCAACGAATTCCAAGAGTCCCTTTACTTGGTATTCATTGACTACGAAAAAGCTTTCGACCGTCTCAATCACGAGAATATGTGGGGCGCCCTGAGACGCAAGGGGGTTCCTGAGAAAATCATCAGCCTCATCGAAGCACAGTACGAGGCCTTTTCGTGTAGAGTGCTGCACAATGGGGTCTTGTCCGACCCTATCCGGGTCGTAGCTGGTGTGAGGCAAGGATGTATTCTATCACCGTTACTGTTCCTCATCGTAATCGATGAGATTCTGGTGGATGCGATTGACCGTGAACCAAACTGCGGGCTGTTATGGCAGCCTATAACCATGGAGCACCTAAACGACTTCGAATTGGCTGATGACGTTGCACTCCGTTGCACATTGCATGCAGAGTAAGCTCAACGACTTTGCCGAGCGCTCCTCTTCGGCAGGTTTAGTCATCAACGTAAACAAAACCAAATCGTTGGATGTAAACACGGTGACTCCTTCCAGTTTCACAATAGCCGGGCAACCAGTGGAGAATGTTGAAAGCTTCCAATATCTTGGTAGCCAAATGGCGTCAGACGGCGGTACCAAGATCGACATAGGCGCACGGATCACGAAAGCAAGGGCTGCCTTTGCGAGTTTAAGAAATATCTGGATAAAACAGGCAGATAAGTGAACGCATCAAAAAACGAATTTTCCACTCTAACGTGAAATCTGACGCTCAGGATGGAGATCTTTCAAGTCGGCCCTTTGCACCACCGGAGGTGTACAGGATCCATAGGTAAGTAAGTAAGACCGGAGAGCTTTCGGAGTTTTCGAGCGAAAAGTGCTGCGTACAATACTCGGAGGAAAACTAGAAAATGGAGTGTGGCGCAGACGCAGGATTCATGACCTGTATCAAGTAAGGACTGTTCAGTTTATAAAGAGGACGCATTGTATTGTCGATGTTTTTTAAACCATCAATCTTTTTAGAAATCTATTTTGTTTTGTTGAATATGTTATCTGACCTTCTAGAAATAAAATCCAATTATCAACGAAACAATTCTTACTCAGAAATCTGCGATATTTAAAAAAAACTCAATTTATTGGATTTTCAACAGCTCAAATTGTTTATATTCCGTTTTCGAGCTACCACAGGCTCCAATGTTTGTGGATATCGACAAATCAATGACAGTGTGTTTCTTTTTGATCTTCTTGATGATTTTGTTGACATCCCGATTTACATTTTTTTATTACAACTGTAAAAATGTGTTGGGAAACTTATGTTTACGCGAAATTCGAGGAGCTTTGACAATAAACACCATTTTGTTGGATTCAAACTGTTTAATCTCTTTTCAAATTACAGATGATTGACAGTGTATTATAATATACGATAGAGCAAACTCTATCAAAATTGACCAATCTGTCTGTTTTATATTGTTATGTGAAAGTGTCCTCTCAATAAACTGAACAGTCCTTATACATGGAAGAAAATATTGTGATTCGTATAAAATACGGCAGACTTCAATGGGCTGGTCACTTAGTGCGAATGTCGGTAGGGGCCGGCGACTTAGTGGAAGGCCTCGATCATTCTCGCTGCACGCGGTGGAATCGGACCTGGGGACCCTGAACGTTCGGGGAAACTGGAGGAACATCGCCCAAGACCGACGATTAAGGAGCTCTACAATACGCTGTAGCCAACTGGGTATCCAGGTAGGTAGAACAAAACTGCCTGGAAACGAGGAACTGGGAACTACGTCATATAACATGATTGAGATCCGGATTCTGTGGTCTATGTATGTCTACGTACTGTAGCGCTCCTAAAAATGATAAATTTGCTAAGCAATAAATTTCTGTTCGAACGTAACGTCCCCTTGAGCCACCTATGCTTCCTATCCGCTGTGACTCAATCGAAGTTCATTGTTTAAAACACCATGAAGACTTCCACTGCACTGGCCCAGCAGATCGAACGATCTGCAAAAAAAAACATTTCTTCCTCCATGTCGTCATACCAGGCATAACAGAGCCGGCAACAAGTTCATAGTGCATGGAGACCTCTTAACAGTGCAAAATTCCTGAAAGAAAGTGAAATTTTCCCCTCGTCCCTCCCGGTTGAGCTGGTGTGTAATGACCTCCGCGGGACAATGCGCCGAGTCAGTCGGAACGGTAAGGACAAAGCGGGAAGCCGAACGAGATCCGTTAATTATTCCACCCTTTGCGTCGCTCCCCACAAGCCTTTTTAGAGTGTGCTCGCGATTCGGTTGTGGTCAAAGTGCGACGAAGCACCCCGCGCGATTCCCTTACAATTGTGTAAGTGCACTGCGCATGCACTCGATGAGACAGGTTTTGATTGACCGACCATGCATATGCTAGCTGGGGCCGGCTGGTCAGAAGTGGTCAGGTGGCAGTCAGTGGAAATTATGTATGTCATATTGATGTTGACGAGTTTACTGTTTACGGATATGGGGTGTTGGTTGTTTAATCGGTTGGAAAAAAATAAACCAAGAGTAAATTTGCTGATTTAGGTGAATTCTCCGATGCACAGACCGTTTGTGCGACATGCTTAAGAACGAAAACTGAATTGATGCTTTGAACCTCATGAACATTTTCAATGTTATAACTAATTAGATCATCATGTGTAAGTTTTGTCAGTACATGCAATACCAACAAGTACAACAGGTCGAATAGATGTAGTTTTTAAAATTGAATAATTAGAATAGTTTTGTTATACGAAAGGGTGATAGATGAAGCGCGAGTCCGAAGATGTTGAATGTGGTAGCATTTTATGCCTCATAGTCTAAAACGTTCTGAACCTACAAATACCGTGAACTTAACATTTTTTAGCGTCGGTGCCTATTCATGACCACAGAAGATTATTTACAGCCGATATAGAAATCTCAGCTAGTTACTGAATATTGTATGTAGGTGATTTATTTTTTTAATTTTCTAGCAATAGTAATTTAACCATAGTTCCTGTAAATTCAATCCAACAAAGTGCACCATTCTGCAAGTCGAGACAAAGGACCGTCATCAACAATCCGTCAATTGTCATCAGTTTACGACGATGATGAAGAAAGTTTTCCGTTGCGCTTTTGTCGCTGCGAGAAAAGTGCACAGACCAACATAGTTTTGTATGCATGCCCATTACACTTTCTGACCGTGCAAATATAATCAATTATACTTATCTCGGCTATTGTGCGGCGCCGGTGATGGGTGCGCTGCCAATGTTACTCGAACACCGCGCGATTTGATGTGTGTTGCAACCCCGGGCGAAGGAAAGGTTTTCCATAGCGCCCATTCTCCGACTCCTCAAGAGCACAATAACCGGCATGCACTTTGTACCTCCCTACCAGAGCGTAGTGGAAAATGTGGAATTGATGAAGTGTTCAATCTGCATCCGTCTATCCAATTCGCTGTCCTTACGGTGTACGTCGGTGGTTGGTGCTATGAGCGTAAAGCCTTGGTTTCAATGAACCACTCGAACGAGGAGTTCGCGATGCTTCGACGGTGGATGAGTTTCACCGCTCATGCTTGATGGTGTTCTTGAATAGAGTTTTTATTTTCATTGTAGATCAACGAATCAATAAGGGAGAAATTAGTATTGGATGCTTACGCTAGTAGCTGTGATAATAGTTATTTTGATTCAATACCATTTATTTCAGAGGCTTGCAGCCCTGGGCTCTCTTTGGTTCTACCTGTTTCTCAGTAACACAATTATATAAAAGTATGTAGGAAAAAAGCATCCATTCATCGATTTATTACCAGGGTCATTCAAAAGTGCAGTATTGAAAAGTTTTCTTTGTTATGCTCTATAATAGTTAGGCATCGCAAACCACGGATTGTATGGAAGTTGGTCCATCTATAGGGGAAAATGTGGTAAAATTAACACGTTAAGGACTTACGTTGAATTCAAACATAAAAAGGGGATAATTTGCTAGTTTTAACACTTAGTTCAACAAAATAGCTCATATTTATATTGTATTGAAATTTTGTTTCGCAAATAAACATTGTTTTATATAGTTTTTCTTCGAAATAAAAAAAACATCGAAATTTTGTATGAACAAAGATAGTGAACAAATGAACATCGCTTTAGAACCCTTTGAAACATTTGGTTTTCAGTTTTTTAACTCCAACACCGTAAATATAACCAATTGAGATTACGAGAGCCTGGTATAACTAGTATAACATTTGAAATGCTCTTAATTTTGAAAATAATAAAAAGAAGAATAAAGTTTTGGAATATCAGTTATTTTGAAATTAAGTTTGTCAAAGTTTTATTTTAGTTATTTGATATGGTTTGTTTTTCGAACTTCCGCTCCACATTTGCACAACTTTTATCATAATTTTGTGTAAGTTTCAATCAAGTGTCCATTTTAGCTGCATACATGCCATATATGTATGATAATTAACTCTTCCTATAACGATACGAAACAAAATTTTTACTATTTACTTCTGCAATATCTTTGAGAAAGTTGTCCTATTTTCCGCTGTAGTTTGAACCAATGTTATGATGAATTTATTAAGATTTAAAGCTTACGGAAAAATGGTTGAAAATTACTTCGGACCCAATTTTTACGGCCTCATTTGATATTTTGGATAGTAATAGCTATTCGTTCGTTCTCAAAACCAAAATATTAGCTCAGGTACCTTTTTTTATTTTCAAGGAGACTTGTGCATGTTTAACATACGCATAAATAGTGTTTTAATCTAAATATAGCCAACTGTTCATTTTACCCCATCTTCCCCTATTCTATGTTCTTGTCATATTACGAGTTACAACTATCCCATTTAATTGCACCACTATATATTATATCGAACTCAACAGTAGAGAAGTGTCTCCAATTGCGGGCGTAATTACGTTTTTCGCTAAAAACTTTTTCTCAAGTCAATGGTGATATGAACAAACGAAAGCTAAAGACTCCAGCTAACTTCTCTCCGAAGCAACTATATTGTTTTACCCAAACGTGAAAAAATTGCCGCTACTTATTTGAAATGTGGTTAAACATTAAGGTCACTCCTGACGGAATCCAAGATTAAAAGTGCTCGCGTTTTCGGGGGCACACCACTCGATACGGAAGCAACGCAAAACTGTCATTTTTATTATTTCATGCATGCTGCGACGCAGCAAAGCTAAATCAACAAAAATGACAGTTGTGCGCCGCCTCTGAATCGAGTGATGTGCCCCCGAAAACGCGAGCACTTTGGAACTTGGATTCCGTCAGGAGTGCCCTTAAACAGATTTAATTTCTCGTTCTCGTTTCGTACATATACATTGCCAAATATATCTATATAAGATATATGTGTCGCCGTTATTATTTTTTGCAATAGCTCCACCCTAATATAATCGATATAGAATATATAATTGCTAATTCGAGAATACACATAAAGTTTATTTGGATATATTTTATTAGTAGTTCGCGTGGAGAATGGTTATGTGTGCGCTGATATACATCATAATTTAAATCTATGGATTTTGCCAAAAAATATGTGTGGATTTTTAGTAGTGTAAGCAATTTCCCTACTTCGAGAAAAACCTAAATTTACGTCAAGCTTGGAATTTGCATTAATTTATTTGCTTATACAGTCGCCTCTCCACATCTCGATATTGAAGGGACCATCGAAATAGGGAAAGATTGATGAATGGGAGAAAAATTTAAATGGGTACTAGTTCCAAAAAAAGCTCGTTGCTATGAAAAACTGTAACAAAACAAATGTCATTTTTTGTTGTTGATATGTTGTTATTGTCCTAATATGGTCAGGTAGCCTAAAAATTTGAACATATCGACAGAGGGAGAGTGAATCCAAAACAATATAATGATCAGAACACATCGAGATAGAGAGATATCGAGATAGGGAGGTTATCGGGATGTAGAATGACCAAATGTATGTAAATTGAAGGGACCGAGGAAACCATCGACATAGAGAGAGATATCGAGATACAGAACATCGAGATGTAAAGAGTCGACTGTAGTAGTTCAGTAATTTCAGTTCAATGAGATGTAAGTTTGAAGAAACCTCCACGAGCATGATGTGGTCAAAATTTATCGACGCCATGAACACCAGTTCCGTTCGACAAATTTGAACCTCTTAGTATAGTAACGATTTATGGAAAAGAAATCATTGTTTGTAAACTGCAACAGAATGTCGGTTTCAAAGGTAAGCTTCTGATCGGCGATTTTTCTGGTCCGTCATCCAAATTGCTATAATTGTTATATTTTGATAGAGAACATATCTTTAGTTTCCCTTGTCATAAGACGAGTTTGCACAATCCCATTTAATTCCACCTCTTAATTAGATAGATACGTATTTCTACCTCAACAGTAAGGCCGTCTTCAGTGTTTCGTACTTGACTCGACTCGAGTCGAGTTCAACAAATTTTACAACCACAAAAATATAAATTTTAAAATGTAAAAAAAAACTCATAAAAAGGTCGTGACTACACTTTTTCTCCTTTATTATCGTGATTTTTTATTAGCTATGTATAGGTTCATCGCGTACGTGACTCCATTGATCGATTTGAATTTTCGTCAATAACTCAACTGGATCAAAAGTTACAACTGTGTTGATTGCTCCTGATGGAAGAAGCAATTAGTTTGTACCACATTAGGCCATAAAATTTTTGATATTCTACCGAAATTCAAATGAATTCAAAATCGTCTCCAATCGCCATTTTTGTTGATGTTCTAGGTTCGAATCCCGTTGCGGTAATGAAATTTTTGTAATTGCTTACCGAAAATTTTCGCATCTAAAAAAACAAAAATCTAAAGTTGTAAACATCTAAAAGTTTCAAAACCTAGGGATCTAAAAAATTATTTCCCTCAAAAAAACCAGCCCAATCCACCTGGCGGTGATGGTCCCTTTCTCGTTTCTTTCGAGTGAGTAATTTCTACACATTTTTTATGAAAAAAATGTCACAAGCAAATCGGTTTGGATAAGTGCCAATAAAATGAGTTAGAAACACACAGAAAACACACACACACACACACACACACACACACACACACACACACACACACACACACACGGGGGCAGCTCCCCCCGAAGTAGTCGCAGCATCCAGTGGTCCCGGGGGGATCGAGGCAAGGAGGATAAGGGACCCGGGTTATCCGGGAGGCACATTTTTAGCAGGTCGGGAGGAGCCCATCCCTGTTCGCCTTCGAGCATAGTGTGGATGCTCGAGGTGTCTGTCGCGCAGATTTTTGATGGCCTTTAACCCTTGCAAAAAAAAAAAAAAAAAAACACACGGGGGCAGCAGGGACTTTGTCCAAGGGCTTGACGACCCCATGGCCACTGCGAGTTAGACCGGGACCATCGTCCCTAACCCCTAATCCCAAGGCGTCAAGCGACCCGTGCCGAGGGGATGCATGGCCAGGGGGGTGAAATAATAAGCTAGGCCTTTAACGGAGCCTGTGGGGTACCTGGGCACCCTCCACAGTAATTGTCCCTTACCGCGTTATGCTGGGCTCTGGCGTGGTGGACCTCTTTTCCCGAGCAACTCGTGGGACCAAAATGGAAAACCAAGTCAATTCTTCAATTAGTGGTAGTAGAGTAGGCGACAACCCTTTCGCAAGAGGTGAGTTGTTCAGGTCTCCGCCTAGGAGGCCAGAGGCAATAGTCGGCAGCTCAGTGCGCAGCGCCAGCGTGGGTCACTCAACCTTCCTCTCGGCTATAAAAACGCCGGAAGGGGTTATTGACGGCCCATGGCTTGTGAAGGCGATGAACCGCAAACGCGATGGGCTTTCGGCCTTCGAGGTGGCGACGGAACAGCTGGACGCCATCATCGACTTTGCGTCATCGAAGCATAATATCAGCAAGGACCTCAAGAGGAGCTTGCAGAAACTTCGAAAGTCGATGCTGGACGCCAAGCTGGAGAGGGCGGTGTAAACCCGTGAAATCGGTGGAGTCGAGGTCTACCCAGACTGAGGCCCAAGGATTCGCGGACTCGGGCAAGGTCGAATCGACCGAAGGCGTGCCAGCTAAGACGGTGGTGCCAAAGTCTACCCAGACTGAGGCTCAAGTATTTGCGGGTACGTCGGGGGTGACTACTCCAACGGAGCAGACACAAAAACGGGGGAGACAGTCTCCAGGTTATGAGCTCCCTGGGGGCAGCTCCAAAACGCGGAGGGTTACTACCCCGAACAAGGGTAGTGGGGCTGGGAAGCTGAACTCCGGTCAGGTACCTCCAAAACCGGGGGAGGAAGGACCTGGAAAGGTCCGTCCACTCAGGCAAGACGGTGGTAAGGGGTTACGGCAGGCTGAAAGTTCTCAGCCGCACCAGACCAGGGGAATAGAGGGGAATGACGCCTCCTGGACCCTGGTCAAGAACAAGCGGAAACCGAAGACGTCAAGGGCCGAAAAGAAGGCCCAGGCGAATGAGGGTAGCAAGAAGTCTAGGGTAGGCGCCAATCGCTCCAGGGGCGATGCCCTAGTCATCACGGCGGACGAGGCTAAGTACTCGGATGTTTTGAAGGCGATGAGGAGTGACGTCAAGCTCGGTGAACTCGGCGCCGACGTTCGTCGAATAAGACGTACCCGGATGGGCAAGATGATACTCGAGCTGAAGCGGGGCGTCTCGCAAAAGGGCGCCGCCTACAAGAAGTTGGCGGAGGAGGTCCTAGGCGAGACGGTCAAGGTGAGGGCACTCACGACGGAGGTGAATCTAAGGGTTAAAGACCTGGACGAGATCACTGAAGTCGAAGAGCTCGTCACGGCACTGCGGCGACAGTGTGAAGTGGAGACGCCCACCGCAGCCGTTCGGCTACGGAAAGGTCCGGCAGGGACGCAGGTAGCATTGGTTCGGCTATCTGCAGCGGACGCCTCAAGGTAGTCAAGTTAGGGAGCGTCAAGGTGGGATGGTCGGTATGCCCTGTGCGCATATACGAGCAACCCGAAGTTTGCTTCAAGTGCCTGGAACCGGGGCACAAGCAATGGGACTGCAAAGGCCCTGACAGAAGCAATCTCTGCCGACGCTGCGGATTGGAGGGACATAAGGCACAATGCTGCACGAACCCTCCCAATTGTTTGATTTGTTCCAGCAAAGCTGTGAACAGCAAGCACCCCAGGGGGGGTTCGATGTGCCCGGCGTTTAAGCGTGCTGCAAAATCAAAGTGCAGGTAAAGCAGCTGGCTTGCTCGGCTTCGCCCGAGTGTTTGGTGTGCGCAGGTTTAGAGGAAACGGCGGAACACGTGTTGTTCGTGTGCTCACGTTTTCGCGCAATGCGTGACCACATGCTTGCTACATGTGGTCTGGACACTACCCCGGACAACCTAGTTCGGAGTTGGCTGGAACGCCGTTTTATCGGCTATCGCCCAAATCGTCTCGGAGCTACACAGAAGGTGGCGCGTGGACTCAAGGATGGCTAGTTCAGGCGCAAATAAGAGGTGGTCCAAGGGATCGGAGTCGGCTTCATGGGTCATACCGGTGGTCATGCTCTGTGGTCGAACTCGATCCTTTTATCGAACAAGTGGCCGCGCGAAGAACAACATGGTATCGTCGCTTTCGCGGCGTCGGTCAACCGGGCGGGTTCCGAGCCCGAGGACGGAAAGGGGTCCTCGTCAAGGCTGGGGCAGGCGTAGGCCTCGCGCCGGCAAGTCCCTCTGTGTGCTGGCGACTAGGCCCTATCGCGGAAAGGCCAATTTGGGGTGCACGCGGCATCATCATTCTTGACACCAGTCGTGCAGAGGGAAGCAGGCACGAAGTCGACCCTGCCCACCTTCCGAGGACATAGGGCGTGGTAAGGCCACCTGGAAAGCCGGCAATGCGCTGGCACGATACCATGGTGTTCTTCTAAAAAAGCGAGTCACGATGTTCGATGCTGCAAGGACACGCAGCTAACCTCGAGGGTGCGTCATGCACTGGCCCCCCTTTGAAGCATTACTTTCTGGTTGTACCGAAGGGATGATGGGCTTGGCGGAAATGGAAACGGTTTAGCTGGTCGGGGATGCAGCCCTGCCTCCCTCATTGGAGGTGGCCCCTAACCCAGCACTTCCTGGTCAACCCAGGATGTCTGTTGAGCAGATTCCCCCTCCATTGTTTAGGAAGAAAAAAAAACACACACACACACACTAAAAAAAGATATTTAGATTTTTATATTAGATACTTAAATTTTTAGATTCTTGGATTTTTAAATTTTTAGATTTTTAGATTTTTAGATTTAGATTTTTAGATTTTTAGATTTTTAGATTTTTAGATTTTTAGATTTTTAGATTTTTAGATTTTTAGATTTTTAGATTTTTAGATTTTTAGATTTTTAGATGTTTAGATGTTTAGATTTTTAGATTTTTATATTTTTATATTTTATATTTTTATATTTTTAGATTTTTAGATTTTTAGATTTTTAGATTTTTAGATTTTTAGATTTTTAGATTTTTAGATTTTTAGATGTTTAGATTTTTAGATGTTTAGATTTTTAGATTTTTGTTTTTTAAATTTATAGATTTTTAGATTCTTGGATTCTTAGATTTTTAGATTTTTAGATTTTAAGATTTTAAGATTTTAAGATTTTAAGATTTTAAGATTTTAAGATTTTAAGATTTTAAGATTTTTAGATTTTTAGATTTTTAGATTTTTAGATTTTTAGATTTTTAGATTTTTAGATTTTTAGATTTTAGATTTTTGAATTTTTTAGATTTTAGATTTTAGATTTTTAGATTTTAGATTTTAGATTTTTAGATTTTAGATTTTTAGATTTTTAGATTTTTAGATTTTAGATTTTTTAGATTTTAGATTTTAGATTTTCAGATTTTTAGATTTTTAGAATTTAAGATTATTTAATATTAAGATTTTCAGATCACTAGATTTTAAAATTTTTAGATTTTAAAATTTTAAGATTTTTGAATTTTTAGATTTTTAAATTTTTAGATCTTCAGATTTTTAAATTTTTAGATTTTCAGATTTTTAGATTTTTAATTTTTTAGATTTTAAGATTTTTTAATATTTAGATTTTAGATTACTAGATTATATTTTTTTTTAGATTTTTTGGTTTTAAAATTATTAATTTTTAAGACTTTTAAATTTCTAGATTTCAAGATTTTTAGATTTTTTTTTATGTTTTTAGATTTTTAGATTTTTGGATTTATAGATTTTTAGATTTTAAATTTTAGATTTTTGAATTTTTAGATTTTTAGATTTTAGAATTTTAGATTTTTAGATTTTTGATTTTTTAGATTTTTAGATTTTTCAATTTTTGAATTTTTAGATTTTTAAATTTTTGAATTTTTAGATTTTTTAGATTTTAGATTTTAGATTTTTAGATTTTTAGATTTTAGATTTTTAGATTTTAGATTTTTGAATTTTAGATTTTTTAGATTTTTAGATTTTTAGATTTTAGATTTTTAGATTTTTAGATATTTAGATTTTCAGATTTTTGAATTTTGTGATTTTTAGATTTTTAGATTTTTGAATTTTTAGATTTTTAGATTTTAGATTTTAGATTTTTAGAGTTTTAGATTTTTAGATTTTTAGATTTTAGATTTTAGATTTTTAAATTTTTAGATTTTTAAATTTTAGATTTTAGATTTTAGATTTTTAGATTTTTTTAAATTTTAGATTTTTAGATTTTTAGATTTTTAATTTTTAGATTTTTAGATTTTTAGATTTTTAGATTTTTAGATTTTTAGATTTTTAGATTTTTAGATTTTAGATTTTAGATTTTAGATTTTTAGAATTTTAGATTTTTAGATTTTTGAATTTTTAGATTTTTTTGAATTTTTAGATTTTAGATTTTTAGATTTTTGAATTTTTTGAATTTTTAGATTTTAGATTTTTTAGATTTTTAGATTTTTAGATTTTAGATTTTTAGATTTTTGAATTTTGAATTTTTAGATTTTGAATTTTAGATTTTTGATTTTAGATTTTTAGATTTTTAGATTTTTGAATTTTTAGATTTTGAATTTTTAGATTTTTTAGATTTTAATTTTTAGATTTTAGATTTTTAATTTTTAGATTTTTAGATTTTAGATTTTTGAATTTTAGTTTTTAGATTTTGAATTTTTAGATTTTTAGATTTTAGATTTTTGAATTTTTAGATTTTTGAATTTTAGATTTTAGATTTTTAGATTTTTAGATTTTGAATTTTGAATTTTTAGATTTTGAATTTTTAGATTTTAGATTTTAGATTTTTTAGATTTTTAGATTTTTAGATTTTTAGATTTTAGATTTTAGATTTTTAGATTTTTAGATTTTTTGAATTTTTTAGATTTTTAGATTTTAGATTTTTAGATTTTAGATTTTTAGATTTTAGATTTTTAGATTTTTTAGATTTTTAGATTTTAGATTTTTAGATTTTAGATTTTAGATTTTTTGAATTTTTAGATTTTTAGATTTTAGATTTTTAAGATTTTTTAGATTTTGAATTTTTAGATTTTAGATTTTTGAATTTTAGATTTTAGATTTTTAGATTTTTGAATTTTTTAGATTTTTAGATTTTTAGATTTTTGATTTTAGATTTTTAGATTTTTAGATTTTTGAATTTTTAGATTTTAGATTTTTAGATTTTAGATTTTTAGATTTTTTAGATTTTTTTTAATTTTAGATTTTTAGATTTTAGATTTTTAGATTTTTAGATTTTAGATTTTAGATTTTTAGATTTTAATTTTAGATTTTTAGATTTTTAGATTATTAAATTTTAGATTTTTAGATTTTTAGATTAGATTTTTAGATTTTTAGATTTTTAGATTTTTAATTTTAGATTTTTAGATTTTTAGATTTTTAGATCTTTAGATTTTTAGATTTTTAGAATTTTAGATTTTAAGATTTTTAGATTTTTAGATTTTTTTGATTTTAAGATATTTAAATTTTTGAATTCTTGAAATTTTAGATTCTTAGATTTTTAGATTTTTAGATTTTTAGATCTTTAGATTTTTAGATTTTTAGATTTTTAGATGTTTGGTCTTATATATTTTTAGAATTTTAGTTTTTAGATTTTTAGATTTTTGGATTTTTAGATTTTTGAAATTTTAGATTTTTAGATTTTTAGATTTTTAGATTTCTTAATTTTTAGATTTTTGAATTTTTAGATTTTTAGATCTTTGGATTTTTAAATTTTTAGATTTTTAGATTTTAGATTTTTAGATTTTAGATTTTTAGATTTTTAGATTTTTAGATTTTAGATTTTAGATTTTTGATTTTTAGATTTTTAGATTCTTAGTTTTTTAGATTTTCAAAGTTTTAGATTTTTAGATTTCAAGATTTTAGATTTTTAGATTTTAGATTTTTAGATTTTAGATTTACAGATTTTTAGATTTTAGATTTTAGATTTTTAGATTTTTAGATTTTTAGATTTTAGATTTTTAGATTTTAGATTTTAGATTTTTAGATTTTAGATTTTTAGATTTGAGATTTTAAGATTTTAAGATTTTGAGATTTTAGGATTTTTAGATTTTAAGATTTTTGAATTTTTAGATTTTTGAATTTTTAGATTTTAGATTTTTAGAATCTTAGATTTTTAGAATTTTAGATTTTAGATTTTTATTATTAGATTTTTAGATTTTTAGATTTTTAGATTTTTTAGATTTTTAGATTTTTGAATTTTAGATTTTTAGATTTTAGATTTTTTGAATTTTTAGATTTTAGATTTTTAGATTTTTAGATTTTTTAGATTTTTAGATTTTTAGATTTTAGATTTTTAGATTTTTAATTTTTAGAATTTTAGATTTTAGATTTTTAGATTTTTGAATTTTAGATTTTAGATTTTTATTTTTAGATTTTTAGATTTTGAATTTTTAGATTTTTAGATTTTTAGATTTTAGATTTTTAGATTTTTAGATTTTTAGATTTTTAGATTTTGAATTTTGAATTTTAGATTTTTGAATTTTAGATTTTAGAATTTTTAGATTTTTAGATTTTTAGATTTTAGATTTTTAGATTTTTAGATTTTAGATTTTTAGATTTTTTGAATTTTAGATTTTTAGATTTTAGATTTTTAGATTTTAGATTTTTAGATTTTTTAGATTTTAGATTTTTAGATTTTTTAGATTTTAGATTTTAGATTTTTAGATTTTAGATTTTAGATTTTTAGAATTTTAGATTTTAGATTTTTAGATTTTTAGAATTTTTAGATTTTTAGATTTTTAGATTTTTAGATTTTAGATTTTAGATTTTAGATTTTAGATTTTTAGATTTTAGATTTTAGATTTTTGAATTTTTAGATTTTTAGATTTTTAGATTTTTAATTTTAGATTTTTAGATTTTAGATTTTTAGATTTTTAGATTTTTAGATTTTTAGATTTTTAGATTTTTTAGATTTTTGAATTTTTAGATTTTTTAGATTTTTAGATTTTAGATTTTAGATTTTTGAATTTTAGATTTTTAGATTTTTAGATTTTGAATTTTTAGATTTTTAGATTTTTAGATTTTTAGATTTTTAGATTTTTAGATTTTTAGATTTTTAGATTTTTAGATTTTTAGATTTTTAGATTCTTAGATTTTTAGATTTTTAGATTTTTAGATTCCAAGATTTTTAGATTTTTAGAATTCAAGATTTTTGGATTTTAAAATTCTAAGATTTTAAGATTTTAAGATTTTTAGATTTGTTAATTTTTAGATTTTTAAATTTTTAGATTCTTAAATTTTTAAATTTTTAGATTTTAGATTTTCAGATTTTTAGATTTTTAAATTGTTAGAGTTTTAGATTTTTAGATTTTTAGATTTTCAGATTTGAAGACTTTAAGATTTATAGATTTTTAGATTTTTAGATTTTTAGATTTTTAGATTTTTAGATTTTTAGATTTTTAGATTTTTAGATTTTTAGATTTTTAGATTTTTAGATTTTTAGATTTTTAGATTTTTAGATTTTTAGATTTTTAGATTTTTAGATTTTTAGATTTTTAGATTTTAGATTTTAGATTTTAGATTTTAGATTTTAGATTTTTAGATTATTAGATTTTTAGATTTTTATATTTTTATATTTTTAGTTTTTTGGATATCTATATTTTAAGTGTTTATATTCCAAGATTTTAAGATTTTTAGATTCTCAGATTTTAGGGTTTTTAGATTTTTAATCAGCGTATATTACCTCCACTTTGGTAACTTGTGTGGCATCATATACGAGTTTGTGTCGACTGGGTCACCTTCGTTCGCCTTATATCGGGAAAACGCAAAGGCATCATCTGCTCTGTTCGCCTTATACCGAGCAAACGCGATCATTCAAAGAAGATTTTTTTTCCTTTTTGTTTTATTGCGGGCAGACACATTGATTCAAAGAAGACATTTTGTTTTGTTATACCTGGCAGACGCATGCAGAAGCCATCATCTCCTCTTTCACCTTATACCGGGCAAACGCGTTTGTTTAAAGATGGCATTAGTTCTTCTGTGCCCACCAACGCAATCCAGCGCCATTTAATAAAAGAAGAATATTCGCTGCTTGCATCAGTGGCGCTGGAATGCGTCGGTGGGCTAATATGAGCCCACAAGCGACGTAAGAAACATCTGATTTCAAAAACAGCATCGCCCCCCTGTTGGAGCTGGTTTTTGTTTTGTAGGCACGTTGTCGCGATAGATGTAAAAAGGAACGGACTTTCGAACAGAAAATAACATCCTTCTTGTTCATTTACATTCAAAGATACACCATCCTAGATGAATTTTCCTTGACAAATTTATCTCGATCCGAACGTTCAGCAGCATCGCGTAGATTTTCTTGACTTTTTTTTATTCTGGAGTTCTTTGGATAAAATTGAGAGTTCAGTGCGTGATCTCTCTTGTTTCAAAGCGGGCTTGGTAGTCATATGGCTACTGCTTCTGCCTCATACGCAGGAGGTCCTGGGTTCAATCCCAGGTCCTTTCCATTCTCCTATTTTGTATCTTTCTCTTTATTTCTCATGTTCTAGCAATCGCTAGAACTGGAAATGGACTTCCATACCATTTCTATTACTATTCCTATACCTTCAACTTGAGTATTCTAACAGTAATCTGCTAGAATTGGAAATGAACTATAGAGCTCGTTTCCTACATCCAATTAGAAATTCCATCAGTTACCTTCTCCTATGATGCTGCGTCATTAGGCCGAAGGTCATTAGGCCGAAGGCCATTAGGCCGAATGTTCATTGGGCCGAATGGTCATTAGGCCGAATGGTCATTAGGCCGAACGGTCATTAGGCCGAATGGCCATTAGGCCGAATAAGAACTGGGGAGTGAGAAGTGAGTAAAGCGCAATGAGGAAGAAGTAGAAAGGAAGAAGGAAGTAGGAGGAAGAAGTAAGAAGGAGGAAGAAGTAAGAAGGAAGAAGGGAGAAGGAAGAAGAAAAAAGGAAGAAGGAAGAAGAAAAAAGGAAGAAGGAAGAAGGAAAACGGAAGAAGGAAGAAGGAAGAAGGAAAAAGGAAAAAGGAAGAAGAAAAACGGAAAAAGGAAGAAGAAAGAAGGAAATAGAAAAAAGGAAGAAGAAAAAAGGAAGAAGAAAGAAGAAAGAAGGAAGAAGAAAGAAGGAAGAAGCAAGAAGGAAGAAGGATGAAGGAAGAAGGAAGAAGGAAGAAGGAAAAAGGAAGAAGGAAGAAGGAAGAAGGAAGAAGGAAGAAGGAAGAAGGAAGAAGGAAGAAGGAAGAAGGAAGAAGGAAGAAGGAAGAAGGAAGAAGGAAGAAGGAAGAAGGAAGGAAGAAAGAATAAGGAAGAAGGAAAAAGGAAGAACGAAGAAGGAAGAAGGAAAACGGAAGAAGGAAGAAGGAAGAAGAAAGAATGAAGAAGAAAGAAGGAAGAAGAAAGAAGGAAGAAGGAAGAAGAAAGAAGGGAGAAGAAAGAAGAAAGAAGAATGAAGAAAGAAGGAAGAAGGAAGAAATAAGAAGGAAGAAGGATGACGGAAGAAGAAAAAAGGAAGAAGGAAGAAATAAAAAGGAAGAAGGAAGAAGAAAGAAGGAGGAAAGAAGAAGGAAGAAGGAAGAAGGGAGAAGGGAGAAGGAAGAAGGAAGAAGGAAGAAGGAAGAAGGAAGAAGAAAGAAGGAAGAAGGAAGAAGGAAGAAGAAAGAAGGAAGAAGGAAGAAGGATGAAGAAAACAAAAGAAGAAAGAAGAAAGAAGGAAGACGGAAGAAGGAAGAAGGAAGAAGGAAGAAAGAAGAAGGAAAAAGGAAAAAGGAAGAGGGAAGAAGGAAGAAGGAAGAAGAAAGAAAGAAGAAGGAAGAAAGAAGGATGATGGAAAGAGGAAGAAGGAAGAAGAAACAAGGAAAGGGTGGAGGAAGAAAGAACTTTTAATTTTTCACTTCTTGCTTCTTTTTTCTAATTCGGCCTAATGGCCATTCGGCCTAATGGCCTGACACCTTCTCCTATCTATCACATTGGCAGCTCGTTAACCAAGACGGACCTCTGCCTCTCCAACCTAACCCAGAAATTCCAACAAATTTTGCATGAACTCGTGGCAAGTGCAGAGGTATACTCGGCTTGCAGTGGGCGAGTGATTGCATCATCATTTCCTCCCCCTTCCCTATATTGACTTGTATTCTGACGTGGCAGGCGGCAGTATGACCTAACAAATGAGATCGCCAATACTTGTACATTGAAGATGTGTGCTAGTCCCAAGCAAACATCTGTTGGTTCCCTGTGCAAGAACAGCTGATCTGGTCATAATGGAGTAGCAACTACGAGCAGTCAATCATGCTCAAGCTTAAATGTAATTAATGTATTAGTATCAGCAGTGCATGAGTATGTAAATCTAAATGATTCTAATGTCCTGATCACAATACCTAAGCAGCACACATGTTGCACAAAAGTTTCTGTGACCCATATGCAACCAAATTTAGTCACATTTGAGTTGCTGCAACCAAATCGATCTGGATTGTGCTGCTAGGGTACTTGATTTATGGTTCGTCTTTGAGTGATAAAATGGCCTACTTTTCCATACCAATGAAATGAATACTCTTATGATCATTATGCAACTCAAATGAGTTGCATAAAATCCATTATAACACTCAATTGGGTGCCATAATGAACATCAGAACAATAGTAACATGACTATATTTTGTTGAATTAGCTCTGATAAGTGTTCGGATAGTGTATTCTCTGCGTCTCGTAATAAATTAAATAAGACAATTATTTTAAGCTTTTAGTGGAATGTATTCACTTGTCTTATCACTAAAATCATTGCAAAATAGCTGTTATGCGATTACTTCGCTCATTGTTACAACACAACTTCTAGTTTTTTTAAGTTGTTTATAATAAACCTTCTGATTTCAAAGAATCAACAATCAGTCGTTCGACATCACACAAGCTTTTTACGCATTTACTTCTCCGTATGCAAGTTTCTTTCATTAATCCACTCCATGCGTAAGCACATTTTTAAATAAATGGTTCATTTTTCTGCGAGAATGGTTTTACCTGCTTCTTCAAAATCAAGAATATGATCCACCCTTTTCCACTAATGATAATGAATAAAGCAGATCACGAAAAAGAAGTTGCATGCAAGAAGGCAGCGCTTGGACGAGTGCGATGTTAAATCACGCCGCCTAGATGTAGATCATTCTTTGTCATACACGCTTACTCGAAAGGTGTAACTTGATCCACATATCTCAGCATATACCAGACGATTTCATCAATTAAGTGCGTAGTAATTTTAAATTGCATTGAAGTTATTTCAATCGGGGGTCTGATGTTTGGTTGTGTTTTCGTAGTGTAGATGCAGTCTCCGTTCTTCTGCTTGTCGTTTATGGAACTGTCAGTGTGGAACGCACCTATCTCCTTCTTTCCCATAATTCTTCTTATGGCTGTCAGTGCGGAATTTTCTATGTTGGCTACGAAATGAACTGTGGTAGAGGTATACAAGTGTCAGTCCCGTGATTTCAATTGACCTCAGAAAACGGGATTGTCTGAAACCGTGATGACATCCGTTTTCAAAATCCATTCGCAAACAGATCTTGGTGAGAAGCTTCATGTGTTTCACATCCAAATGGGTAAATGACGTACAAATATTTGCACTATCGCACTTCCGAGAATTTCATTCAAAGTCGCCGTTCCAATAATCGCTTGTCGACATGAAATAACATTCCAACCAGCTGGAAGTGGATGATTACTGCCGCCCAAACGGATGTTCACGGGGAGCTGCGTAATGCGTTCGAGTTCAACTAACGCTCCCACAAGGGGGTGCCAGATAGCATTGAATGGTCTGTTTACAGGAACAACAGCCACTAAAACCACTGTGTTGTGAACTGTCGATGCACATTTCGCATCCCTGAACAATAACATGGGCTCGCCATGTACAAACTCCAGTGGCCAGTCAGTGTGGTAGGTCTAGAGACAGAATGCCACATCTCAACTTATTCGAACGGGTGACCAAGTGGGACATGTAAGTAAAGCGATTTCAAATCCAGACGGTTCCAGTGCTGTTCTTGTTTAGTGAGGTGACGAACGCAAATCTGTCTTGCATCGTGCGTCGGCTTGAATTGAAGCAAAACCGTTCAACCCAGCATGTACTCGAACGTTATCCTGCTGTATGGATTGTTGCCAAAATGTAAAAAGCAGTCGCGACAGCAAATCATTTTAAGGAATGAACTTTTCAATTTAAATTCTGTGAAAAAGTCAATACATTTTATTATAACCATTATTGCAACAAATCGTACAAATATTTTTTTAAGATTCAGTATTTTCCTATTCCACAAAGCTTTACAGCACTGCCGTACACGGTTTCTAGCAGTTACCAACTAAAATGTAATCCCCGTTTCGTGTTGACAACATTTTGCTTTCAACTGTTACACCCGCTTCGATTGCACTGGTTCCGATTTCCTTGTCCTCCAACGTATGTCCGGCGACGACTTTGGTTGGGCTTCATCATTGTCCTGTTGGTTGAATCGAAATCCCAACAACAAAACCAAACCAAACGACGATGGTGCGGTGCGGCGTTGGCTACTGATGCTGTGGTAGCTGATAGGTTTGCAATACTCAATCTTACTGTAAGCTGCTTTGCAGGGCTTCCATGCGTCTGGGCAAACTGTAACTATGTGCTCCTCTGTTTAATTGCCTCTTGCCTACTTTGTGCTGGCCGGATGCACTGGACGGAACTAGGAAAAACGGAACAAATTTATCGTCATACTAAACTGGGTCTTCCAGCGAAACCATTTTCTAGTGAGACGGGAGAAAAACAGGAAAATGTTACCTGGACTGTAGACCATTCATTGCGCGTTGCCAGACATATTTCAACAGCTAATGCTTGGTTATCAAGATTAGGAATGATTGTCTCAAGTGTGATTTTTTTTGGTGGAATATGGTAAAACAAGTCCACTTGTCGGCATTTCATTAGGATGGATTCCAATTTTCGATTTATATTTCTAGTCAATCCACAATACGGTTTCAGAATTATTCTAAATTTCGTTGGGGTCAGTTGTCCCCGAAAAAGATAGTTATTTACAAATTTAAGTGTGACATCTCAAATTTCATGATTTTACAGAGCAATGATGTGAATGATATTTTTAAATCTCCTTGGCCAATCGGGTTCAATCCGATCACATCGGCCATAGTCCTGAGGACCTACGGAAAGACCATGCAGCGCCAAACAGGTGGGTCATCAGGAGATTAGGGATAATAACCCTTTGTACTCCGATACATTTTTTTCCTTCAAACAAATCTTCGTTTCCAAACATGACGCAAACAAGTACTATTTGTTGGTTGTTTGGATCGTTTGTAACGTGGAAACTCACAGGATCGGTATCACAGGGTAACTTCCTGACCTGAGATTGTACTGATGAATGGACCCGTTCGGTTTTCTCGCATAATCTTGAACAGGAAAAGCACATGACCGCTTTGTTGGAGGATTATTTAAAATTAATACATTTGACCGTGGTGGAAATCGCTGCTCTGACAAACTAATCAAGAGATCGGATTCGAATTACGGAAACTGTTTCATAAATATATTTAATAATCTGCTGTGTATAAATAAGGACTACATATTTTCCCTTGGAATTTCCTATGTGGTCTTATGTTTCATCGATAGAGCACTCACAATGTAGTTGTTTATTCACAAGATAATCTATAATATTTCTCGACGAATGATTTATTATTCCTCAGTAAGATTTATTTATATATTCATTTTTAGTGAAATAATTTCTATTACGTTCTAAACAAGTAAAAAAATAATAATGTAATTTAATTACCAGTCAAACCTGTCAAATTGTTAATCCTTTATTTAAATACAGCGTCGCACTGTAGATCGATTTCAGTTCAAGTTTGATGATTTCCCTTAGAACTCATGAAAACGTTGCATTTTGACAATTTTTCAACTTTCCCGGTGGAAGTTTTCTCGCTTAACTTTTCAAAAGGACCTAAGTAACATTTTTTCATGAATTAATTTGAGTACTGCAATCAAAAGCTTTCACGTTTTTCTGTTGATTGCGCTATTCAAATTAAATCATGAAAAAAATGTTACTTAGGTCCTTTTGAAAAGTTAAGCGAGTTTTCATCTTTTCATTAATACAAACAGCTGATCTCAAAACGAATCAATTACTGAGAAAATCTTGTAAATTGATCCATCCGTTCGATAGTTATATTGCCTCAAAGGATATGCAAACTATTTTTTTTATATAGAAAAGTTTAAGATTTTTAATACGTTTTTTGCCAAAGCAGGGGCTTAATAATAGGGTAGAGAACCATTTGGGTTGATTACTCGAGCGCATTACAATCAAATTACAGGCATACCTCGATAGTACGTACACCTGCGTAATTTTAGTGTACGTACTATCGAAGCGTACGTACTATCGAAGCAAAAAAAAAATTCGATCAAAAATTTTTTTTTGCCTTTTTGTTTATTTAGGAATAGCAGAATGTTCATGAAACCATCCGGAAGTCAAAATTTCGATAGAAGGCTCTGTGCTCTAAGCATATTTGTATTTAGTATAGTACACAAGGAACCAACAGGACCCATATTTTTTTTGAAATGGTGCCTACATGTAGCATTGAGCTAAATCATCGTCTTTGTACATGTGAGGCTTTTTCTACAAAATATGTACTGTTTTTAATGCTTTAGAACATCCATAAATTACGTGACATTTGCAGGAGTAATGTTTTAAATATATGTTACACATCGTACATGATTATACATGTTAATACAAAAAACGACGATTGGGGGTGGTTGATAGATTGCTTAATTTTTACGTGACGCACTTTATGGATTTCCCCTATAGATTTTATGGGAATGAATGAATTTGGAATGTCTTACCAAAGCGACAAACTGCCAACCATAGCAGCTGACGCATCGCGTTGGTTTGGAGGAACCTTCATTATGATTCGTAATTATATGAGTATTAACACTGAGATGAGTATAAGGGGCCGTATACATATAACGTTAGCACTTATGGGGGGGGGGCTCCATTTTCTTAGGCACCATATAAATAAAAAATCATTTGTATGAAAAAATCTTTTAAAGGGTGAAGGGGGGTCAAAAAACTAAATTATTGGATGGCGATCTAAACACTCTACTAAAAGTCTGAAATTATTTCATAACTTTATTTGAAATTTGTTTGGAAATTTAAAAATATTTTTCTCTGAAAATTCCTTATGAACTTCATTTAAATAAAACTTCTTTTTTTAGAATTTCTCCTAGATTTGTTTCCGAAACTTTTCTAGGAATTCCTCTGAAAATCCTCCTCTGCTCCAGCACTTACAATAGGAAATCCAGCAGGAAATCCGTTGGGAACTCCTTCGAATACTCCCACAAGAATTCCTTCTAAAATTCTTCCTAAAAAGAAACTTCCCGGAGTAATTCTTGAAGGAATTCCATACAGAATAGCTTGAGAAATTTCTGTGTGGATTCCGAAACGAATTCCCGGGGAATTAATGAAGAAATTTTCTGGGGAAAAGGGATTTCTAGAGAAATTCTTGAAGCCTATCCTATCCTATCCTATCCTATTGCCTATCCGATTCTTTTTTTTTTTTGCACTTGTATACAAGTTTGATAAATTTGCTATCATGGCTTCACGGTGCTCCCCTGATCGTTATTAACAAAAAAAAATTCTCCATCAAAACTAATACCCGGAGCTAAATTCTGGGGCTATCCTGCATCTCTGGACAAAATTTGAACGGCCCGTTTTGGAGTTACGCCCTTTTTAAGACGTAACTGTATGATATCGAAGAAAATCAATATAATATCTCGTCTAATACATATTTCTCAACTTCCATTGAGTCGTCAGCAATAAAAGTACACCCGATTCTTTTTTTACACGGAGGATGCGTTCCGTGTAAATAAGTTTTCAGTTCAAAATTTGAAAATCCATGTAAAAAAAGTTTTATGATTTCTCTACGAATCATGCAAAATGGAGCAACTTTGCAAAAGTTTGTATGGGATTTAGTTTGCTGATATACCACTTGCATACTACAATGATGTACCAGCTTTGAATCAATGTATTAAAAGATTATTAAAATAACGTCGATAATCTGTTCTTTATTAAGTTGCTTTGCTAACAGCTAACCTATCGGCTTAATCTAGTACGTTGCTTAACTAGAAGATAGGAACAACCCATTTTCCAATTTGTCCAATCAGAAGAATACTAACCAATACTAATAAGCATGCACAAACGCATTGCTAGTTCAACCTATGCGCTGTTGGGTTAGGTCAGCGAAGAACGGAAAAAGGAATGTTCTTGCGCTTTGCATGTTCTCATGAAATTCGATGCCACTAGACCGATTGTCAAGTGGTGCAATGTGTTGTCATTTGATGACTCAGTGTTACATGCATGGGAATGCAAGTGTTCTAGGATGTTGCCACCCATGATGGGTATTGGGCTGTAAAATATAAACAATTAGCTGTTAAGCGACATGACCCAGATTTGTTCGTGGGAAAAGACTTTGTGAAGAAATATAGAAATGTACATCCAAGCGATGTAATGTTCGACCAACATGTAAGCATGTCGTAAATAACTTGAAAGCGTCAAAATACTTAATTTATGATATTCTGGAAATTATCATGTTACACCATCCCCCTTTAGGTGAATGATGTAATGAAATGGAATCATTCAAATATTGTCAACATATTTCGAATTAATGCTAAAAATAGGGTTTTGCTCCAATCTTCTTTACATATATTTTTTTGAATAAAAAGATAAAATAAACTAAAATTTATGTTTAATTACTGCTAAACCGAATTTCGCACTTCTTAGATGGTCTAAGAATTTTTACCTATCTCATTTTTGTTTATTATTTTTTTGAGTTTCATTATTTTTATGAGATTAGGCTCGGTATGTTTTAACACTTCTTAACTTCTAATTAGTCTATTTTTATGTACTAACAATTCTTGATTTGTTTGCAAATGGATAATTGCACAATTTGGTTCATATAAACTTTCAACTTTGTAAGGGCCTACGTAAAAAGAATCTAACTTTTTTCTGTTCTCGTTTTTAAGATAAACTATGTCTCCAATTTTTATTTTAATAGGATTTGCTTCTCTATCTGCTATGTCTTTACGCAAGTGTTTTTGTTCTATTAATTTTTCTTTAACTATTTTGTGTGACTTTTGTAACTTATATTTCAATTCATTACTGTACAAATCAAAATTAAAGACAGGATCGATATCATTTATACAAGCCTCTTGTGGTAATTTTGCCTTAACACCAAACACTTATTCAAAAGGTGTAAACCCATGATCGGTATGAGGTGTTGTGTTGTACGAAAATGCGTAATATTGTAACCAATCATCCCAATCTGATTGATGTTCATTGACAAATGACCTCAAATACTCATTCAAACATCTGTGGTTTCGTTCCAACGAACCAATAGTTTGCGGATGATAGGCAGTTGAAAAAGTTTGTTTAATTTGTAGAAACTTACATATTGAATCAAGGATTTCGTTTTTGTATTCGGTCCCTTGATCTGATTTTAACTCTAAAAATATTCCATAAATAAGAATAAAATTATCAACTAAAGCTTTAGCTACCACATTAGCTTCTTTAGTTGGAATTGGTATTGCTACTATATACTTTGTGAGTTCACACTGTATTGTGATCCCATATCTGTTATTATTACTTGATTTAGGAAGTGGTCCTATCGTATCGATAGACACAACTTCAAAAGGTTTCGATGGTGTTTTTGTTATAATCATCTTCTCTTTCGTATGTTTGTTTACCTTGTTCAATTTGCACAATTCACAGGCCTTGATGAATTGAGCTATGGAACATTCATATTCTTCCAGCAATAAACTTCTCGTAATTTCAGATACAGTCTGTGCTGACCTACATGTCCTCCAGTGGGTGTTTCATGATACTTTTTTAAAATAGTTTGGATTTCACCATGATCACTAATGAACATAGGTGGTTTATAAATAATTATCTGCAGATTTTTAATTGTTTTAAGAGCTAACTCTTTAAACATTTCTTTAGGTACCATTTCAAATATATTGTCATGACTTGATAGCGCAATTCTATTTATGTTTTTCATGGCCATTTCTTTCTCTAACACTGAAAGTGCAAACACTAATGTTTGTCTTATACTTTGCAATCGTGTCGTTATTCGTATTATTGCATCATTCTTTTGCGCTCCTTTATATATTTCAAATATCAAATTATTGTTTACTATAGTACTTTGAAGTTTTGGTAATTTTCTAGTCTCAGTTGGGTTTTCAGTCGTGTAAATAACGAGTTGATCAGGCTCACTATTGTCAGTCTTTTGTTCGTTAGTCTTATTATGCTGTTCTTTTCTCCTGCTTTCCTCATTCATTTTCTTACGTGTCATTGCTCTAGTATTAACAACAAGCACGCTTGTTGCTTTAAGTTCCTCAGATGTTGTTATTATACGCGACAAAGCATCAGCTGAAACATTGCTCTTTCCTGCAATATATTCGATATTAAAATCAAAATCTTCCATATCCAGTCTCATACGAGTTAATTTAGAAGTTGGGTTTTTCATATTAAAAAGAAATACTAGTGGTCTATGATCTGTACGGACTGTAAATCTACGCCCATACAAATAAGCTTTGAAATAATCAATTGCCCAGTGAATTGCAGTCAATTCTTTCAAAATTACTGATTTATTCTTTTCACCTGGCGTGAAACTTTTGCTAGCGAACGCTATAGGCAAATCGTTTCCTTCGAAATTTTGGGACAACACTGCACCGCATCCTAGACACTAGACACTGCACCGCGCAATAGACATATATCAGCATATACGTCGAAGTTGTATAAAACCTATCTCTTGCGAGCTGAAATTTATTGCGAAAAGAAGATATGTGTGCATTTGATATTGTCAATTAAATTTAAACATAAATAAAAAGGTTAATCATACGTAGTTGGATAGAATTGAATGCAAAGATGTTATCGATCATTTAGTAATTCGCGTTCGATCATTTAGACAAACTGCTATAACTCGTTCCAGAAGCTGAAATTCAAAACTTCTAGTGCGAAGGTTTTTCTGCAACTCTGCCTTATGGTTTGTTGTTTGAATTTGATCAATAACGAAGTTATAGTTATAGTTAAAGTAACTTAGACTAAATGATAACAAAACTCTAATCATTTAGTTTAAGTTACTGCAACTAGCGCTATAACTCCGTGATTAGTTGAATTCTAACAACAAACTATTAGGCAGAGTTGTAGAAAAACCTTCGCACTAGAAGTCCACCATACAACACATTTTGAAATTCAGCTTTTGGAATGAGTTATTGACAAACTACTAAATGATTAAACGCAAATTACTAAATGATCGATAACATCCTATTGAATGTAGACTTAAGATGAAGCTAATCTTATTTTTAAATGTTCTTAGACAAATCTCATATTACTTATCGTCATAGTCAACCATTTTGTATAGAATTGTAATGTATTTAATGAGATGTGAGATTTGATGAGATGTTATACACAGAATTCTGATTTTTACACGATTTTGTTTCGGTCGTATTATTGATCGTGTGGCTTTAATTTACGACCAAAATCCATGCAACATGTTCCTTAAACCACTAATAATCCAGAGAAAAGTCAGATGGTTATTTATATACGATAAACATTTTAGATGGGGATACAACTTAGAAAATTTAGATCGTGTTGAAACAGAATCCTGTGCATTTCTTCGTTATATATCAGTTACGTCTTAAAAAGGGCGTAACTCCAAAACGGGCCCTACGATTTTTTTCAAATTTCGGCCAGAGATGCAGTATAGCCTCAGAATTCAGCTCCGGGTATTAGTTTTGATGGAGAATTTTTTTTTGTTAATAATGGTCAGGGGAGCACCGTGGGCTTTTTAGGATTCGGAACAGTTTTTGCCTCTCCTTTATCGTTGTTCGTTATCTAATGAGAGCGATTTCTGCAAACTCTGGTAAAATCTAATTAATTCACAGTCCTTTTGATCGAAATTGATTTAAATAACGATAAAGGTAGTTTCACATCTCGGGAATTTTGTCCATTGATTTTGTTCGCATGTGCTCCCAAAAAAAAGGCTAATTCATGGTCTGGTTTACAGCTCGGATTCTCGGAGACTTCCACCGTATTGCATTTCAAATCGGAGCGAAGTTCTAATTTTTCAGACCGGAATCTCATAAATCTCCACATTGAAGAAAAATTTTCAGTAAACCTCGTGATGTGTGAACTATACTACGTGGGGAGCTTAAATGTAGCCTCTTATCCGACCAAATTTTCCCTGCCTTAAACTCTATTTTGTTCAGTTAATTTATGAATTATTTTTTCAAGCCGTCCTTTAACTGATTTTGAAATACAGTGTCGACCCGATTCTGTAACTTCCCGATTTTGTCACGTTTACGACCCGATTTTATCACGTCCCGATTTTGTCACGTTTTCGACCAGATTTTGTCACCCCAAACAATTTTGAAAATTTTAACCGTTCATTTATGTAAATAATACCGCAAACAACATTGATTTTCGTGACAAAACTTTCACCGCCTGTGGTTTATTATAAATCATTTCTGAGAACCTGTCAGAAATTTTAAAGCTTTTTCGACAAGAAATAACGGGTGCCAATCACGCATTTTACCTTTCCAATGCATGTACTGATTCATATTTGTGAAATGAATTAAAAAATTGAAAATAGTTTTTTTTTCGAATTTGTCACATTTCCTATTTTATCACCCCAAAATTCCTCAGGGGTAAAGCAGTTTAATTGCTTACTTCGGAAGATTTAAAAAGAATGACCAAAATGAACTTAATCTGAAAATTGGAATGACAGTCCCAGCGCTTCATTTTATTGACGTTGAGGCGTGACCTGATTTTCAGGAAATACTCCCCTACCAAATTACTAGTTCCGTTCAATCCACTGAAAAATATAAAACGGCATAGACGGCATCTCACACTTTTTAATGGGTTTCGACCACTTTCTTTGTTGAGAGATGAGCCAGCCGAGGGCTGTAAATTTCATTAATAAAAAAGCAAAAAAAGAAATTGTGGAATCAATAAAAAAAACGGAACAAATTAAGGATTTTTTAGATTACGACGGGACAGCACAAAAAGGTCTAAAAAACGTTACTGTCCTGTTAAATATGTACGGTACGCATGGTCAGCCTAGTATAAGAAAAAACTTATACATTGCATAAGCCACATACATTGCAAAACGCATTAACTTATGAAAATTATCAGTTCTCACTACTTATTTCCCACTTCTCGCTAAGAAAAGTGAGAAATGAGACGTTTCACTACTCATTTCTCACTTCTCACTGTAAAAAGTGAGTAGGGAGGATTGAGACGTCAGACGTCTCCCTACTCACTTTTAAAAGTGAGAAGTAGGAAATGAGAAGCGAGAAGTTGGAAGTAGTGAGACGTCTCACTACTCATTTCTCACTTCTCATTGTAAAAAGTGACTAGTGAGAATTAAGAAGTCAGTCGTTTACCTACTCACTTTTTATAGTGAGAAATAGGAAATAAAAAGTGAGAAGTGAGACGTCTCACTCCTCGTCTCTCACTTCTCACTGTAAAAAGTGAGAAGCACGAAGTATTTTTCATTTTTCACTGTGAAAAGTAAGAAGCACGAACTGAGTAGTGAGACGTCTCACTACTCACTTCGCGGTTCTCACTTTTCACAGTAAAAAGTGAGAAATGAGAAGTGAGTAGTGAGACGTCTTACTTCTCACTCCTCATTTCTCACTTTTCAAATGATCTATACCAGTGGTGCTCAGCACTTTGGGTTTTTTTCCTTAATTTACTTCTCACACAATAAAAATGAGCTTTGACCATACAAATTAGCACTTGATCAAAAGCTTTCAAATATATCTATCTGCTGAGGGTTCCGTTTTATTGGATATTGGTGTTAAATTCACTTCGTATGGAACGATTGAAGCAAAACAAAAGTGCGGCCCGTGGGCCGCAAGGTAATTTTACTTTGACCATGTCGTACAGAGTGATTTTAACACCAATATTCATTTTAATATCTTCAGCTGATAGATATATTTGAAAGCTTTCGTCCAAGTACTAACTTGTAATGTGGAAGCTCTTTTTTGTTGTATGACAAGCAAATCAAGGGAAAAAACGCACAAAATGCTGAGCACCACTGATCTATACTGCCAATTGTCCTATTAAGTCACATGTCCTTATCGGCCAAATCTAGGGATTTTTTTTTCAAATAGGCGTAATTGTATTTGACCTCGAAATTTTAAAAGGCTTATACTCTCTCTATTTAGCATATTTTGTTCAGCTGACGTTACTACCAGATAGATGTGAATCCATTCTTTCTGCTGGGTACATTATTTGACGAAAATAATTTGAATGAAGCACACAATCGCCGTTTCAAAAACAAAGGTCAAAATCAATTACGCCCATTTGAAAAAAAAACCTGGAAATGTCCTATTCGGCCAAATGACCGATTCGGCCAAACGTCCAATTCAGTGAAATGTCCTTTTGGCCAAATTTCCTATTCATCCAAATATCCTGTTCGGCCAATTGTCCTATTCGACCAAATGTCCAATTCGGCCAAATGACTCTCTGCCAGATAGGTTTCGGCCTAATGGTTTGTTTGGCCTAGTGGCATTCGGCCGATTGGGTTTCGGCCAAACGACCCTTACCCGTCCATCAAGAAGGTCACATCAATGCATAACTCACAGCGCGGTCCTCTGAACGTTGACACTTGGCCTTTGTTCAACAGGACAACGTTCAACACCGCTAGCGACTCTAGCAGGATGGATCACTAGCGTTGGTGAACCGGGAACCCCAGTCTTCGGCCCACGCATTTATGTCACTTACTACAACTAACGGTTTTAATTAGATCCGCCTCGAGATTATCTTCAATCTTACTGATTTACACTCCATCGTAAAGGACAGTAGCAGCTACAAAAATAAACTTCGTTCATGGCAAAACCCACATTGCGAGAAGATAATATTATCACCTGGATGGGTACCGCGCGGGCAGCAGGAACTATGTCCAAGGGCTTGACGATCCCTCCCCAGGCCATCTGCGAGTTGTGGGGCTTGCCTAGGATGTGGTGGGGTTTGACAGTGGGCCCTGTTAAACCTCTATAAAAAGCTGCATGTATCCGCAAGTAGGCCCCACCAAAGCGACCGTGTGCCGCTCAAAGCGCACAAGCCCAAGTCCTGGTGTTAGGTGGGACGCTAAACAGCCCTGACACGACGGCCCTCCGACGAGACAGGAGGTTTGCGCAGGCCCAATAAGCCGCCTAGAAAACCAATCATTACGAACAATATAAGAGATAATGCGACTCGATATAATCGGCAAAGACCTAGGCGACGAATACAGGATCACGATTGGAAGCTTGGAACATGGAATTGCAAGTCGCTAGGTTTCGCAGGTTGCGACAGGATGATCTACGATGAATTACATCCCCGCAACTTCGACGTCGTGGCGCTGCAGGAGATTTGCTGGACAGGACAGAAAGTGTGGAAAAGCGGGCATCGAGCGGCTACCTTCTACCAAAGCTGTGGCACCACCAACGAGCTGGGAACCGGCTTCATAGTGCTGGGTAAGATGCGCCAACGCGTGATTGGGTGGCAGCCAATCAACGCAACGATGTGCAAGCTGAGCATTAAAGGCCGTTTCTTCAACTATAGCATCATCAACGTGCACTGCCCACACGAAGGGAGACCCGACGACGAGAAAGAAGCGTTTTACGCACAGCTGGAGCAGACATACGATGGATGCCCACTGCGGGACGTTAAAATCGTCATCGGTGACATGAACGCACAGGTAGGAAGGGAGGAAATGTATAGACCGGTCATCGGACCGGATAGTCTGCACACCGTATCGAATGACAACGGCCAACGATGCATAAACTTCGCAGCCTCCCGCGGAAAGGTAGTCCGAAGCACCTTCTTTCCCCGCAAAAATATCCACAAGGCCACATGGAGATCACCTAACCAAGAAACGGAAAACCAAATCGACCACGTTCTAATCGACGGTAAATTCTTCTCCGACATCACGAACGTCCGCAGTTACCGCAGTGCGAATATTGAATCCGACCACTACCTCGTTGCAGTATGGCTGGGCTCAAAACACTTGACGTTGTACAACACGTGTCGAAGTCGGACGCCGCGGCTTAACATTGGGCGTTTATAAGACGGTAGTCTAGCCCAAGAATACGCGCAGCAGCTGAAAGTGGCACTTCCAACGGAAGAGCAGCTAGGCGCAGCGTCTCTTGAAGATGGCTGGAGAGATATTCAATCCGCTATTGGTAGCACCGCAATCGCTGCACTTGGCACGGTGCCCCCGGGTCAGAGAAACGACTGGTATGACGGCGAATGTGACCAGTTAGTGGAAGAGAAGAATGCAGCATGGGCGAGATTGCTGCAACACCGCACGAGGGCGAACGAGGCACGATATAAACAGGCGCGGAACAGACAAAACTCGAGCAGGAAGATCGAGACCGTGAAGAAACGGAGCAACTGTACCGCGCTAATAACGCACGAAAGTTCTATGAGAAGTTAAACCGTTCACGTAAGGGCCACGTGCCACAGCCTGATATGTGTAAGGACATAAACGGGAACCTTCTTACGAACGAGCGTGAGGTGATCCAAAGGTGGCGGCAGCACTACGAAGAACACCTGAATGGCGATGTGGCAGACGAAGATGGCGGTATGGTGATGGACCTGGGAGAACGTGCGCAGGACATAATTCTACCGGCTCCAGATCTCCAGGAAATCCAGGAGGAGATTGGCCGGCTGAAGAACAACATAGCCCCTGGGGTTGACCAATTACCAGGAGAGCTATTTAAACACGATGGTGAGGCACTGGCTAGAGCGTTGCTGTGGATCATTACCAAGATTTGGGAGGAGAAAGTTTTGCCGCAGGAGTGGATGGAAGGTGTCGTGTGTCCCATCTACAAAAAGGGCGATAAGCCGGATTGTAGCAACTACCGCGCAATCACATTGCTGAACGCCGCTCACAAGGTACTCTCCCAAATTTTATGCCGTCGACTAGCACCAATTGCAAGGGAGTTCGTGGGGCAGTACCAGGCGGGTTTTATGGGCGAACGCTCCACCACGGACCAGGTGTTCGCCATTCGCCAAGTACTGCAGAAATGCCGCGAATACAACGTGCCCACACATCATCTATTCATCGACTTCAAAGCCGCATATGATACAATCGATCGGGACCAGCTATGGCAGCTAATGCACGAACACGGTTTTCCGGATAAACTGACACGGTTGATCAAAGCGACGATGGATCGGGTGATGTGCGTAGTTCGAGTTTCAGGGGCATTCTCGAGTCCCTTCGAAACCGCAGAGGGTGCCGCAAAAGGTGATGGTCTTTCGTGTTTGCTATTCAACATCGCTTTGGAAGGGGTAATACGAAGAGCAGGGATTAACACGAGTGGTACAATTTTCAATAAGTCCGTCCAGCTATTTGGTTTCGCCGACGACATAGATATTATGGCACGTAACTTTGAGAAGATGGAGGAAGCCTACATCAGACTGAAGAGGGATCGGACTAGTCATCAACACGTCGAAGACGAAGTACATGATAGGAAGAGGTTCAAGAGAAGACAATGTGAGCCACCCACCGCGAGTTTGCATCGGTGGTGACGAAATCGAGGTGGTAGAAGAATTTTTGTACTTGGGCTCACTGGTGACTGCCGAAAATGACACCAGCAGAGAAATTCGGAGACGCATAGTGTTTCCAGCCAGTCGTACGTACTTTGGACTCAGCAAAACGCTCCGATCGAATAGAGTTCGCCGCCGTACAAAACTGACAATCTACAAAACGCTCATTAGACCGGTAGTCCTCTACGGACACGAGACCTGGACGATGCTCGTGGAGGACCAACGCGCACTTGGAGTTTTCGAAAGGAAAGTGCTGCGTACCATCTATGGTGGGGTGCAGATGGCGGACGGTACGTGGAGGAGGCGAATGAACCACGAATTGCATCAGCTGGAGGACCGAGCCGAATGGAGAAGACTCTTATATACCGCACAGGCCACTTCGGCCTTAGTCTGAATAAATATAATATGGATGGGTACCGCCCACAAATCCAGATGGCTACCATTCCGGAATTGTCCGCGATCGAACTGCCGTATCCAGCAGGGATGCGGTATGGGTTGAGCAACAAGGCTACATCAGCTTTACACTCAATAACCAATTGTTGTAGTAGCATTTGTGCTGCCTCGCAGTGGTTTCAGTTTAAATGTGCTACTTGCATAGGGCGACCATATGGTATCCTGTAGAAGTCCTCCCTTTTCGATAGAAATCGGATGTCCTTCTTTTGTGCCAAAATGTCCTTCTTTTTAAGTATTTTAAGAAAATAACATGGTTATGGTTATAATGGACAACTTTTTCTGAAGAAATTTTCATTTACTAAAAAATACTATAACAGATAATTATTCGCTAATAAAACGTACAGTTTTACATGTTTGCTTTCCTTGCTTTCCAAACTATTATCCATTCATATTTTGAATAAATTCAATGTTATCAACAAACATACAATGCGTGAATTACAATGATGCAGGTGTAGGAGATATACAAAGATTCGAAATTAATGTTCAAGATTATAAGCTTAATGATGGTTATGAAGACGGTGCTCACAGTTTATAACTGGAAAAGTATTTAATAAAGTACAAGCTACGAGTCGACAATACCCCAGTTGGAGTTGTAATATCAATAAAGGAGGAGAAGAAGAAAAAGAGGAAGAAGAAGATATCATACTTGCAACTTTCTAACTGTAAAATTCTTAATCAAATGACAAATGAAAAATCGATTAATGTAAAGTCAAACACAGGAATATTTGTATTTGTATTCTTCCGATGTCCTCCTTTCGACCCAAATGTCCCCCTTCATGTGGTCACCCTATACTTGCATGTCTTCTAGAGCCCGGAAAGGCCTCAACACATGTGGGGTGTCTGATGTCTGTGTGTATGACAGATCAGACACCTTGGTGATGCTTGACAGATTCGAACTAAGTGGTTTTCTGCTTTACACCTAAGGCACAGCTTACTGCGATCAGGTCCCCTACGGTCATTAGATTTATGACTGTGGGCAAGATACCTGCTATAGACTGCCTTATGTTCAACGACCACACCGACCAGCCCACTTTCAGTTTAGCCTTAGGGGCTCCATACACATGACCTCTGTCAGAGATACTTGGAGTGAGCAACCTGCATTTCCTCGAAACTTTGACGTAACCGAATTGCGAAGTGCGCCCTCCTGGTCTCCGACCTCAGTCATCTAATCCAGGCCTTTGCACTTGATGATCGAGACTGGACATAGGGCTCTTACATGAAACCCATCTCACAGAACCTCAAGTAGACGACGGTATTTCCAGCTATTTCAGTCATTATGATAAGCTAAAACGGGTTTTGCGTCAATTATCCGACGTTTCGTATTTATTACTTCAGGGATTTAGAGGCTTAAGAAGTTGTAATAAACACCGAAACGTCGGATAGTTGACGCAAAACACATTTTAGCTTATCATAAAGCCGAAAAATACTGTCGTCAATAATCAATCAAAGTCGAAAGCAACAATCAAAACTCAAGTATAAGAATAAAATAAATGAAAAAGCTCATCGAGTATCTGTGTGGAAGGGTGATTGGGTCTTTATATCAAACTTGCTTTGATATTTTTTAACTGATCATTACATTAAAGAATAATGTAACCAATACTAGCCACATTGTGGTGATAATTCTGATCACACGTGCCCCTTGAAGATTGGAAAAGGATAACAAAAATGTGTTATTCATTTACAAAGCACGATACTTAAACTGAATTAGTACACTCTTCATTCGTCAATAATTTACTAAATTCAGTTGATGAACAGATGCAAAATAAGTAATCAGTTCTAGCTTGTGAAATGTCATTCACTCACGCGGCTGCACGTTTACGAAACAATGCCGCTAGGCATGCATCTCGCATTCACGTTTTCCACTCAGTAGCACAAACGATTTAAAATGCGCCGTTGGTTCGGGAAAACCAGCAAACCACTACCGATTTGTGAACGAAAGCGACTCAATTAAGCATCATGATCTCAATCAAATGGATCATCGCTGCAGCCATCAGTATGTGTGCCACGATCACTTCTGCTCAAAACTGTTGGCACATAATCAACGTTCAAACCGGCCAATATCTGCAACCCTCAAACTCACCCAACATAGACGATCTGCGGTACGTTTGGCTGTCACACAACCGGACGGGCGCATCCTACTGGAGTATGATTCCGTTGGAGCATGGAAACTTCCACATTGTGAACCGGAAATCCGGCCTGTATTTGGGGATGCTTCCGAATGAAAGTTTTGCAGTACTAAAAACGCTTGGGAACCATTCCAAATCTGGGAAGAGTCAGCTTACGAAGAATTACCAATTCAGGCTTCACGACAAGCCAGGGGAGATTGTGAGTACCGCTAGGAGGACTTCTTTGTTTGCGGCTGTTGGAGGAGGAGGATTAGACGGGAAGGTTAAAGCTATGGAGCGATGTGGACTGCCTCAATGTCAGTGGCGCTTCGAAGGGCATACCTGTGATTGAACACTTTATTTATTTTCAACAATAAATTTCTGTTACGCACCAGATTGTTTGGTAATAGTTGGCAAATGGATCGGTGGTTATTTCGACAGTGCTGCCTCCTTGGCCGTGCGTTTGTACATACAGGAATGCGTTGCTCAATGCTGACTGTAGCTGGATCTTAGACGCACCTTCTTTGGTGTTGATCGGGCGGAACTGGAAAGAACGATCGAGTGTTTCGTTGAGCACTAGACGAGTTCCGTTGGAATCCGCTTTCAAGAAATCCAGTTTGTTGGCATTTTGGATGAAGTACACCCCTCCATAAGTGGGCTCCATTTTCCATAGGTAGTTACCAGGTGGGTTGCTTGAAACGGTAGCATATTTGGTATTATTTGTGGCGTTGAAAACATCACTCGATACCAAAGATTTCCCGGTGGCATCATGAGTGATTTTGTAGCATTTTTGTCTCGGTTGCGGTGGAGGATAACAGTAGCGGTTGTAGTAACAGGTTCGATAGCACGGGTATTTATGAAAGTCCCACGGAGTGCAACCTTGTTGAGTTGAGCAACCAACGGCATAGCACCCATTAGAAGGTGGAACGTACAAACTGGAACAGATTTTCAGTAGGATAAGTGACAGTACTATGATGCTTCGACACACCATCCTGGAGTAGTTGGAGTCTCTATTTGAAATGAAACCGTAACCGTCTCAATAAAGATTGATCAAGACTAATTGAACAAAGCAAGTGTTCCATGTTTGCTGTATCTGTTGTGCAGCTTTATTCAAATATTGCATTATCCATCTAAATGTATATCAGATTGTTTCCAATCAAATGCATACATCACGCAAGAGCTTGTATGGTTTTTTTTACCTTTCTTGTACATTAAGTGTAGGGTCTTGTACATTAAGATAGGGGCCGGTGACTTCGTGGAGGGCCATATGTGTATCAACGCTGTAGCCAACCAGGTAGGTGTACATTAAGTGTATTTAAATTTTATTTAACCATATTTCCAATATAAACATTGGTAAACGTTTTCAGAATATTTTGCTGAAAAAATAGTGGAGAATTGGAGATAAGAAGAATCACTGCACTCAGCACATATTCAGTTGAAGTGTCATTCACATCCCATCTAAAACTTCCTTAAACACGAAATGAAATTTTTGCTTTCTTCTGTAGTTCTGTGTTTCTTGTTAATAGTATTTTCTGTACTCGCAAATTCCAACAATATAAAATCAACACGCAACTTATCTCGAGGTACTTTCGCCTACTTTGCAAGTGTTAATACCATCCTTACCTGTGCACGATTTCCACTGGATTCTTTTGTACACAGATTCGCTTTACGTAGCTTCGCTGAATCAAAATACTCGTCACTGCATTCCAATCACTTTTCCCTCGAATTCTTATCGGGGGATTATTTAAGCACCCCAGCTTACAGTTCATTCTATTTTTCACGAAAATCAGCCAAATCCGCTATTTTATTATTCCACCCATGCACCAATTGAGACTAAAGTGATTCTCCATTCTCAAGAAAATAAAATTTCGCTTTGTTCCCATTTAGTGGCCCTACCTATATTGGCTACCAACTATAGCAGCACCGAAGAAGCTAACTATCTTTCGTTTTCGATTCTCGTTCTTTTTCCGATTTTTTAGATGGCTTCCAACAACGGCGACATTTCGCAGACACTCTTAACTATTGCTGCCGTTGGCTGAGGCTGCTTTCCCTGGCGCACTATCTCCCTGATCCCGGGTGGGTGCTTCCGGTCCTCGTTGTTTCCATTCGCTGCCCACGTTTCCACTCTCGGCGGTCACAACATGGGTGAAATTTAAAATGTAAAATCTTGAAAATATAATTTGCATATTTTATAGAGCTGATATTTATTCAAATTGAAGTTTAAAAGATAATACAAAACGGTATTTTGTCGTTGATGCTTTTGTTCCCCAGCTTCTTGTGGGTCGCTGAAAAAGAGCAGATTTTCGTCTTCACTTCAAGACAGTAGTGCCGGGGCGATGACAGCCCGAAAGAATCACCAGGACCATACTATAGACACAGCAGCTTCAATAGATGAGCTAAAACTAAGGTGAATGAACACGAGCCTAAGGATACAAAATACAAAAGCCACTCTAAAAATCCTGCTCGTCTACGGTATCTATTGTATCTATAGACCATACGCGATGCAGAAGTATCACATCCGGGCAGGCGGATCGCAATCTGTCCCTGTAATGTGGAAGCAGCAACCAAGGTAGATTTCCCTCCTACTAAGTATAGTTTGCCTAGTTTGAGCTTCCGCTATCTCGGTCTGGTTTGTCTTCGCTATTTTTTCGCATAAAACGATGATTTTGATAGCTGACTGTGGGGATACGGCTTGAGCTGTACAAAAGTAGCTCTTGGAGCCGCATTACTTGCCCGTTATTAAATTTTGGCAAACGAATCACAGAGGCCAAGAGGCAACAGAACATTTTTTTCGTCCTTGATGTAAGAAAACCAATGCAGTGGTGGTGGTTATTCTTTAATCGTTGTTATGTTGGTTTACGATCTACTAATTGATAAAACAGTTAACATTAACAATTTACTTTAATACTCAATTTGAGTAAATCGTTAATTGTCTGAGGTATATAGGATGAAAATGGGCTGCAAAATGGTGGGTTCACATCAAGGAAGGGGCGCCAACAGAGCTCTGTTCCCCACAAGTTTCTATCTCACGCTTCCACGGGTCGTCCGATGACAAAAGTCCGCCAGCTAAGGGTTGTGTACTTAGTTGGTAGTGCAGCCTGGACACTGCTGTCCTTCTGACATCAGCTAGAGTTAGAAGGTACGCCTCGAGCGTCTGTTCACCAGGAGGTGCGGTTCAAAAAGCGTCTGCCTGGTACCCAGCGGTTGATTGACGAAATGCTGTATCGTGTCAGCTATACCTAAGGTGGCAGCCCCACCAGCGGTAACGCGACCCTGGTAAGGTAGCTTACTGAAGCCTCTCAAATACCACGAAAAATGGAGATAGAAGAAAAAGGGAACGTAATTTTTGGCAACCGACCCGGCAACGAAATAAGGACTATGATTGGAAACTCGGTACCTGGAATGTCAGGACCCTAAATGAATCTGGACGAGTGAGCCTTCTGACTCGCGAACTGCAGAAGGTTGGAGTCAACGTAGCTGATATTCAAGAAGTCCGATGGCTTAGATCTGGATAACGTGAATTCCGAGCCGTGGACCCCACGACCAACACTGCATTCAGGTATAACATCTATCACAACCCTATGGGCCCTCCTTAGCCGTGCGGTAAGACGCCGTGCGGTAAGCAAGACCATGCTGAGGGTGGCTGGGTTCGATTCCCGGTGTCGGTCTAGGCAATTTTCGGATTAGAAATTGTCTCGACTTCCCTGGGCATAAAAGTATCATCGTGCTAGCCTCATGATATGCGAATGCAAAAATGGTAACCTGACTTTTTTTTTTTTTTTTTTAATTATTTATATAGTATAAGAGTTACATACATTGATTATAATACATTACCCAACACTACGCTCCATCTTCTGTAAATATCAACAAATATTTAGATAATTACCAAATTCTTTCTCGAAATTTTTTCGGTTGTTCCATCGTAGTTCCCTTAACTGTTTTTTTTAAAAACGAATAAGCATGGATCTGAATATTTCAAATTAAAGGAGATAACACGTATTGTTAACCACAATGCAGCCTTCTGCCTTTGTGACGTCAAAACTATTTTTTGAAAGACTATTTTTTTTTCTTCTATATCATTATCAGACCATCTCATTATACTCCTGATGATCTGACTGCACCAGCTCCATATTTTTCTCGCTGCAGTACATTTTTTTAATCTATGGGATACATCATCTATAGGGGGTCTTGGGGCCCTCCTTAGCCGTGCGGTAAGACGCGCAGCTACAAAGCAAGACCATGCAGAGGGTGGCTGGGTTCGATTCCCGGTGCCGGTCTAGGCAATTTTCGGATTGGAAATTGTCTCGACTTCCCTGGGCATAAAAGTATCATCGTGCTAGCCTCATGATATACGAATGCAAAAATGGTAACCTGGCTTAGAAACCTCGCAGTTAATAACTGTGGAAGAGCTTAATGAACACTAAGCTGCGAGGCGGCTCTGCCCCAGTGTGGGGATGTAATGCCAATAAGAAGAAGAAGAAGACATCATCTATAGCTCCACAATTAGAGCATCCTTGTGTTCTCCGAATATTGTAGGCTGAAAGCTTTTCACCGGTTGGAATCAAATTATTTACGAAACAAAATACTTTAGAGCGGTCATTCATTGTTAAGAAGTTATGATTGATATTTTCCCAAACAATTTCCCAGTCAGAATCGATTTTGTTTTCAATTGATGGAACACAGTTATTCAATTCTACAAAATAGTCATACAGCAGCTTTGTTGAGTTCAAATTAAATCTAGATCTTACATCTACTGCAATGCCAATCCATTCTCTAGCGTTTTTTGTCAATCGTTGTGGAATTCTTAGCTCTAAAAGATAATTTTCTGCGCTAAAGTTGTCGTTATCGTCTGTATTATATAGCAGATTCTTAATGAAAAGAGCCTTCATTTTTGCTTCGGAATCAATTAATTTCAGACCTCCCTTCTTAAAATCTAAATATAATTGGTTCCGTTGTACTCTGAAAATGTATCCATTCCAAATAAAATTTCCACATATTTTTTTTATCTTTGCAATGTGGCGGTTAAGCGGTGGAAAAACTTGAGCTAAATACCAAATCTTTGATAAAATAAATGTGTTCAAGATCACACATCTTTCGTATAAATTTAAATTCCGAATCTTATGCATTTGCAAATTATGCGTAATGATTTTTAGCAATGAATCGTAATTAGCTACAACTGTAGAATACCAACTTTTACTAAACCTCACGCCTAATATTTTTAAACTATCTAATTCTTTTATCAACTGTGGTCCTAGCCTAAGTTGGTTGATACGCATAAAACCTGATTTTTCATAATTAATTTTTATCCTAGCATATTTTGAGTAACACTCAAATATTGTCAACATTATATCAAACTCTTCCTCAGATCTTATAACAACATTGAAGTCGTCCGCAAAGACAATAACTTTGATAAATTTCACCTGTCATAAGACGAGTTTAGACAATCCCATTGAATTCCACCACTTAATTGTATCTTGACAGATACGTATTTCGACCTCGAAGGTAAGGCCGTCTTCAGTGTCTCGTACTTGACTCGACTTACGAGACGAGTACGAGACACTGAAGACGGCCTTACCTTTGAGGTCGAAATACGTATCTGTCAAGATACAATTAAGTGGTGGAATTCAATGGGATTGTCTAAACTCGTCTTATGACAGGTGAAAACATTCCACTAAAAAGCTCAAAATAATTTTCTTATCAAAATTGATAAATTTGTCATAAATCCAAAAGCCTTGCAACTCATTTGATAAAATCCGAACCAATAGTTCTAAGTATAGAACAAAAAGCACCATACTTAGAGGGCAACCTTGACGTACCGAGCGAGTAATTTGAAGGGCATCAGAGAGAAACCCATTGACTAAAACACGTGAATAAGCAACTGCATAGAGATTTTTAATACAATCAATAAATACTGAAGGAAATTTGAATTTTTCCCAAATTTTCCATAAATAGTCATGGTCGACTCTATCAAAAGCTTTATTAAGATCAATGCTAACTAAACAAGTTTTAATTTTTTTGTTCTCGCAAGATTTGGTCAATATTCTCCTTAGATCTTTTAGGTTATCTATGCATGATTTCTTTTTCAAACACGCTGTTTGACCAGTTCCAATCAACTTTTCTAGATGAAGCATAACTCTTTCCGATAAAATCTTTACAAACAGTTTATAATCACAATTTAACATGGAAATTGGTCGGTAATCATTTAGAGAAGAATTTTTATTTGTATTTTTTGGTACTAGTGTGATTATTCCATCAGAGAAGCCTTTCGGTGGTGAAAGTGCCCCAGAGAGATAAGCATTAAAAACATCCAAAATATCATTTTTCATCGCATCAAAATGCTGTAAATAAAATTCATAAGATAAGCCATCTGGTCCGAGTGACTTTTTCTTTTTCGCACCCTCTAACACAAGCTTTAATTCATCTGCTGTGATACGGGCAACTAAATGTTCTCTGTCTTCATCGTTCAAGCTTTGGTTTAGGTGATCCAATGGATCATCATCATTCATTTGCCTTAAACTTGTCTCTTTCGTAAATTGTTTGGAGAAGAATTCATACGCAAGTGTTTTTAATCTTGCCGAATTCGTTACAATTATGCCGTTACTTCCCAGTTTCAAAATTCTATTTTTTTTCCTGTCTTTTAACTTGCGCAGCAATTTGAAAAACGTTCATGGTTTCACCCTGTATAATATTGAAATTACTGTATGTATCGCCTAAGTGTTTGATTCTATTTGTCTCTATTTCAAATATCCTTGATTTTATCACTTTTATATCTAAATAGGTCTCTATACCTCTGTTTCTTTTATCCGCATACTCCTTCAATTTACTGTAAAAATAATTTTTCTCTGCCGATATCCTGCTTACCAGCTCCCAGCTTTTAGTTTTATAAAACTGCCTGGCTTTCTGCTTTACTATCTCATTCCACCACTTATTTTTGTCCACCACATACATTTGCCGTAATTTCCAATTATCGTATTCTACACCAAACTGATTGGATATTACTTCATCCTTGAGCAAAGAAGAATTTATTTTCCAATACCCCCTTCCTCTTCCAACAACCGAGTTCTCATTAACTTTAATTTTCATTATAATTCCACAATGATCTGAAAAAGCGACAGTTTCGGTCTTGAATTCAAGAATACTACTCATAAAATCTCGCGGTGCATAAAAACGGTCAAGTCTAGAGGCAGAGTTCGATCTATGAAACGTAAATTGATTCTGTTTCAACTCCAGGGCTACATCTTTCCATCCAAACTGTTCTATAACCTGGCGAAGTCCGCCACAGTAGTTCTTAGAATCCCCAATACAATCGAATCGGTTAATAATACAATTAAAATCTCCACCTACAATATTCATTGCCACATTCCCTTTGGCGAGATGTGCTGTCAGATCATTCAAGAAAAGCTCATCCCGTTCTTTTCTGTGGTTGGAACCAGAGTACGCGTAAATATTGATAAAATTAATATTTGCCACTACTATAGACGATATTCTCCCATGTGCACTCAACAGTGGCTGATTTGTTTCAAACGAACTTCGTATTAAAATCGCGGTTCCTGATCCGTGCTCATTCAGATTGACAAATGGAACATGTGTTGAAACAAACGAGAAATTTTCGTAGCACACTTCTTGTAAATATACAATGTCAAGGTCATTGTTTCTAATGAAATCACGCAATAAATTCCTATTAACTAAACTTGTTCTACTATTCAAATTAATGCTTGCAACTCTAATAACATGGTTCATTTCTGATTAATAGTATACATGGAAGATCAAATTATTACTAATTTTTTATATACTACTAATTGCAAATTCTAATAATTTACTTACAAATCTAATAAAACTACTCTTCTACTAATTCTAAATTACTTAATTACCTACCAACTAATATTTTGTCTCAATTTTACCATATTGCCCTTTCTACTTTTCAACGTGTGTATCATCATTTGCGGATGAGCCATCACCTAACTCACTCACCTTCCTCTGCTTGGACTTACTGCGGGTTACACGATCTAGCGAATCACTCAAAGTGTTACCTTTCGACGACGGTAAATCTATTGAATGAACCTTCCCCGTCGGAGATTCATCCGAATCCGAAGCACTTTCCTTGCCATTGCATGCCGACTTCTGCTTTCTACCTCGCTTTCCCGTGACCTTGATGAAATCGTTCCCCACACCTATCGTATCGTCCATATCCATGTCGTTGTATCCGTCTGGCTCTAGTTGACCACCAACAGCACTGTTGTTTACAGCTGTGATATCGTCACCACACTCTGCTATCTGTGCATCTCCTACCCTCTGTTCTACACTTGACTGTTGTTGAACCACTATTGTTCGCTTGGGACGGCCTTGACCGAGATTTACCATTCCATCACGATCGTTGTCTGTTTTGTTTTGCTTTTTGGTCCATCTTTCTCCAGCTTGCAGGATTCCGCTGTATGACGATCCCTGTTGGTTTTGCAGTCTCTCGTTCACGGATTTTTTCTCTGGGCAGTCTGCTTTCAAGTGATCCTTGCTGCCACAAAGATAGCACTTGTTGACAAGGCCTTCATATGCAACCCTAGCTCGCAGATTCCTTACATAGACCGTTGCTGGTATCTCAATGCCTTCTTTCAATTCCAAATAGACACCCCTTACGGATGTCCAAATTGGGAATCCAGTTTCTTCGCCGTATTTTTCACGCACCATCCGTACTATTTTTCCGAACTTGGCCATAACCACAGAAATCTCTCGATCTTCGACTTCTGGTGGCAAATTGAACAGTCTCACGTACCTTACGATCGCATTGGCTGCTGATAGCTTGACCTCGGTGCTCTCATACTTGTTGTACTCGAAAAGCATAGTACTTGGTAGATCACGCAACGTGTTACGCATGTCTTCATCTCTTTTGAACTTGATGATAACCGATGTTTCATTCTTATCTTTATACATTGATAACAGCTTTTCACTGTTAAGAGCCATCTTTGCTTTCATGAACTTGAAAATTTCACTGTCCGTTGGCTCCGGCACGCCGCGATCAAAACGGACGCGCAGAGAATTTGCCCGTAATTCAATGTCCGCCATTTTTACACCGTTGGTCACTCTCTCACTTCCAATAGATCTCGTATCAGCTCTAAAGAGCTGATGTACCACTTTATTTCTTCCAATGCTTGACTCTATTATACGTCTGTATCGTACCAAATCCAGGCATGAACTGGCTTAGAAACCTCGCAGCCAATAACTGTGGAAGTGCTTAATAAACACTAAGCTGCGAGGCGGCTCTGTCCCAGTGTGGGGATGTAATGCCAATAAGAAGAAGAAGAAGAATCTATCACAACGGCGGCAGAAAAGCAGAGCATGGAGCTGGTTTCGTAGTGATGGGCAGGCAGATGAAGCGAATAATGCGGTGGAAACCCATTAGCGAACGAATCTGTGTGTTGAGGATATGGAGAAAATTCTTCAATTACAGCCTAATCAACGTTTACGCACCAACAAACGATAAATCCGAAGACGTGAAAGACACGCTTTATGAATATCTTGATAAAACCTATGGAGAGTGCTCAAAGCATGACGTGAAAATTGTTATCGGAGACGACCCATAATTGGTAGGGAGAGCCTTCACTCCGCTACCAATGACAACGGCCTACGGCTAGTAAATTTCGTTGCTGCCAGAGGGATGGCCATCAGTAGCACTTACTTTGCACGAAAGAATATCCGAAAGCACACCTGGAGACACCCAAATGGTGAAACTTGCAACCAGATAGACCATGTTCTGGTGGATGGGCGCCATTTCTCGGATGTCATCGATGTGCGGACATTCAGAGGTCCGAACATTGACTCTGATCACTACGTTGTCAGTAAAATTCGATCACGATTGTCAACTGTATGGAACGAAAGATCACAGCGAACGATGCGTTACAATATCCAGCGATTGTCGGCGGAAGGAGTATCGGCTGAGTACCACCAGAAGCTCGACGAACGGATAAGCGCAATCAACGTTAGCGACAATATCAACGATCTATGGGAGTCAATCCATGGAGCGGTGAGCACAACAGTACGAGAAGTGGTAGGCACTGCACAGAGGCGACCCAGGACGGGTTGGTTCGATGTGGAGTGTCAGAGAGTGACAGATGAGAAGAACGTTGCCAGAAGCCGGATATTGGTGTCGGGTACCCGATTGAATAGAGATCGGTACAAGGAAGCAAGAGCAGCCGAAAAACGAACCCACCGCAGGAAGAAAAAAAAGTACGAAGAACAAGTTATTTGTGAGTCGCAAGAAAAAACGCAGAACGATATGCGGAGGTTTTATGAGTCTGTCAATGGCGTGCGGAGAAAGACAGCGGGAATTTGGCGGACAGATAAAACTGAAGTGGCTGCCAGGTGGAAGCAACACTTCGAGACTTTGTTGAATGGAGGAAGTGACGGTGCATCGGTGAACAAAATAAATATTAGCGACGATGTACAAGCTATGGAGTCACCTACACTAGATGAGGTTTAAAGAATCTGTTGAAGAGCTGAAAAACAATAAGGCTGCGGGGAAGGACCAGCTCCCGGTTGAACTTCTCAAACACGGCAGTGGACAGCTTTATGAAGTTCTGCACCATGTCGAACTTCATAATGTCGAAAATATGGGAAGACGAGGAAATGCCTGCTAGCTGATTGGACGGCCTCATTTGCCCTCTCTTTAAGAAAGGGCACAGACTGGAGCTCGCCAATTACCGAGGAATAACCCTCCTTAATTCGGCGTACAAAATTATGTCCCGTATTCTGTACAACAGATTGAGACCGCTTGAAGAGTCCTTCGTCGGCGAATACCAAGCAGGTTTTCGTGAGGGCCGATCAACGACGGATCAAATGTTTGCCCTGAGACAAATCCTTGATAAATTCCGGGAGAACAACTTGCAGACACATCATCTGTTTATTGATTTCAAGGTGGCGTACGATTCAGTGAAACGGAATGAATTATGGCAAATTATGCTTGAACATGGTTTTCCGGCGAAACTGATACGGCTGATTCGTATAACGATGGACGAATCGAAATCAAGTGTAAGGGTTGCGGTTGATATATTGACGTCATTTGTTACCTTAGATGAATTAAAGCAGGGTGATGCACTCTCGAATCTACTGTTCAATATAGCGCTCGAGGGAGCGACTAGGAGAGCTGGTGTGCAAAGAAGCGGTACCATTATCACAAAATCGCATATGCTCTTGGGATTTGCGGACGATATCGATATTATCGGGATTGATTGCCGTGCCGTGGAAGAGGCTTTTGTGCCTTTAAGAGGGAGACAGCGAGGATTGGACTCACGACCAATACCAGCAAAACGAAGTATATGGTCGCTGACAATCAACGTGGATTCATTAGTGGTGGTGGTAACGAAGTTGTGCTGGATGGTGAAAAGTTTGAAGTGGTAGAAGAATTTGTGTATCTTGGAACATTAGTGTCGTGCGATAAAGATGTTACCCGCGAGGTGAAAAGGCGTATTGCAGCTGCAAATAGGGCTTATTACGGACTTCGTAACCAGCTTAAGTCCCGTAGTCTGCATACGAAAACAAAACTCGCGCTGTATACTACTCTGATTCTTCCGGTGGCTTTATACGGCCATGAGACATGGACGTTAAAGGAGGCTGATCGGAGAGCTTTCGGAGTATTTGAGCGTAAGGTGCTGCGAACAATACTCGGCGGTAAACAGGAGAACGGTATCTGGCGGCGTCGCATGAATCACGAATTGTACCAGGTGTATAAAGGGCTGGATATTATTAAGCTTATACAACACGGCAGACTACGGTTGGCTGGTCACGTTGTTCGTATGCCGGAAAAACGTCAAGCGAAGATAATATTTAGTAGAGAACCCGGAAGAGGCCACAGGCTTCGTGGAAGGCCGCTTACACGATGGCTTTTTGCAGTTAAAGAGGACCTGAGGGCGCTCAATGTTCAGGGCGACTGGAAGCGATTGGTCCAGGATCGAATTCAGTGGAGAAGGATACTCCATTCGGCGTAGGTTCATCGAAGAGCTGTAGCGCAACAAGTAAGTAATTATTTCGACCTCAACTGTAAGGTCATTTTCAGTGTCTCGTACTTAACTCGACTTAAGTCGTCATGCTTATATTAGATATAATGAGAATGATTGAATGTTATCCAATTCGAAGTGAGGCCCAAAGTGAAAACCCAAAAAACTGCTTACGTGATAAGTGTACGGCCCCTCCGGTGAAAAACTGTTCAATAAAGCTATAATAATAATTATTAAGAAAAGTACATATAAATATTTTTAAACACATTTTTTCAATGCAGTTTTAGAGAATAATTGTTGTAGTTGTTAAGTTGTATACACCCAACCAGCGGTTGTTAGATTTTCAAACAATTTTGTATAAGAATCTACCAAAACCTGTATAAGAACTGGGCATATGCGAAAATGGTAGATTCTTATACAAATATTGTATAAGAATCTAACAATTTTGTAAGCTTTTATTACATTTTTTGTATAAGAATCTAACAATTTCGCATATGCCCAGCTCTTATACAGGTTTTGGTGGATTCTTATACAGAATTGTTAGAAAATCTAACAACCGCCGCATGGGTGAGGTTTTTGGAATCTTACCGTTTTTTACTAAGCTCTCATAATTATTTTTTTTTTTATTTTTTTTATTGTTGAGTTGAACAATTAGAAATACATTAGCTCTCAAGCTGTCGCAAATCCTCCTCATCTTTTCTATGCATCAACAGATTACAATTAATATCCAAATGATACAATACGGCTTAAAAATACATCCAACAATAAACTTAAATCTAGGCCTAGCTACTACTGATTGTCGTTTAGAAGGTGAGAAAAGCTCGTACGGAGAGCCGTTACGAGATGAATGGAAATCCAATCTAATGGAGCAGTTATTGAATTTACGGCACATGCTAGTAAATGGCTCATTGTGACCATGATTAGTTCGTGCACCACGAAGAAAGAGAGATCGAGAGCGAAGGTTCTTATGGCTAACATTGATATTTAGCATGGAAAGCAGTGGGGGACAGTCGATTCTCGATTGCAAGAGATCTGCAGTGAGTATCGCCCGAGAAGAATTGCGACGGACTGTTAACAGCTCTAAATCTATAAGCTTGCAACGGTCTTCATAGCTTGGTAAGATTGAAGGATCTCTCCATGGAAGGCGGCGTAAACGAAGCGAATAAATTTGCGTTGAACGGATCTTATTCTAGCAATATTGTTCTGGTAATATGGAGTCCACACTGCGGAACAATATTCTAAAATCGATCTGACTAAAGAACAATAGGGTGCTTTGAGACAGTGGACGTCATCGAAATGCTTTGCAATTTGGAATATAAAGCCAAGGGTGCGAGAGGCTTTAGAAGTTACGTACGCAATATGCTCTCTAAACGTTAGCGTTAGACTAAGGTCGGAGTGGTCTGTGCAATGCATAAAAGTGTTCTCCATTCAGTTCGGACCATGGCTGTATGTCGACAACCAGGCAGTCTGCGGAGGTTCCGCGAATCGTCTTTCACCTGATCGATCCACCTTGTTCGCTGCGCACCTTGGCTTCTTGTTCCCGTAGGATTGCTACCCGTCATCCTGGCTACGTGCTCGGTCTACCGCACCGTAGTCTTCCGATATTCGCGGGGTGAACGATAGATAGTTCTCCCAACAGCTGATGAAACTCGTGGTTCATTCGCCTCCTCCACCATCTGCACCCCACCATAGATAGTTCACAGCACTTTTCTTTCAAAAACTTCAAATGCGTGTTGGTCCTTGGTATCGTGTCCGTAGAGAAACACCGGTCTAATGAGCGTTTTGTAGATAGCTAGTTTGGTACGGCGGCGAACTCTATTCGGAAACATTCACCCAAACAGCTCGGAAGCCTCCTTTCAAGAAGGTCGGAAACCTTCTTTCAAAAAACTTGGATGGCTCCTTTTAAGAGGCTCGGGAAGCTCCTTTCGAGAGGCCCGGAGACCTCGCTTTGAGAGCCAGGAATCCTCTTTTCAAGAGGCTCGGAAGCCTCCTTTCAAGAAGGTCGCAAGCCTTCTTTCAAATGGCTCAGAAGACTCCTTTCAAGAGGCTCGAAAGGTTATTTTCAAAAGGTTCAGAAAACTCCTTTCAAGAAGGTCGGAAGCCTTCTTGCAAAAAGCTCAGAAGACTCCTTTCAAGAGGCTCGCAAGGTTCTTTCCAAGAGGCTCGGAAGCCTTCTTTCAAGAGGATCAGAAGCCTCTTCACAGTAGGCTCAGAAGCCTCTCTCCAGTAGGCTCGGAAGCCTGGGAAGCTTCTTTTCAACAGGCTGGGAAGCCTCTTTTCAAGAGGCCGGAAGCCTTGTTTTAAGACGCCCGGAAGTCTACTTTCAAGAGGCTCGGAAGCCGCCTTTTAAAACCCTAGGAAGCCTTCTTTCAAAAAGCTCGTATGGGTCCATTCAAGAGGCTCGCGAGGCTCCTTTCAAGAGGCTGGGAAGCCTCCTTTTAAGAGGCTTGTAAGCCTCCTTTTAAGAAGCTTGTAAGTCTCCTTTTAACAGGCTCGGAAGCCTATTTTCAAAAGGCTCGCAAGCCTATTTTCAAGAGGCTCTAAAGCCTACTTTCAAGTGGCTCGGAAGCCTCCTTTCAAGAGACTCAGAAGCCTCCCTCCAATAGGCTTGGAAGCATACTTTCAAGAGGCTCAGAAGCGTCCTTTCGAAATCCAAAGGAAACCTCCTTTTTAGTGACTTGAAAGCCGCCTGGCTCAGAATCCTCTTACCAAGAGGTGCGGAAGTCTACTTTTAAGAGATACAAGGGCTTGGAATAGTTCTTTCAAGAGACCTGGAAGCCTACTTTCGGGAGGGGGTGCCTCAGTTAATGCAATCGTTCGAAGGTTGAGAACCGCAGCCTTAATATAGTGATTTTTTTGGTTAATGATTTTTTTTGGTTCATCGCCAATTTTGGATCATCACCAATTGCGCAAAAAAGTGTGTATTTTTTTTGGTACGGATTCCAAAATCCGCATAGAAAGGTGTCAGAGTGTGTCGAGTGTGAATCAAACTCCTGTGACATCCGTACGCCTGCGGAGTGGACGTCCTTGCGTCTCCCTAACTAGCTCACCTTGCTCTTAATTTCTCAGGGTCGGCACGACACAAACGACACATAAAACTTGCAGAAGAGGACCAGACAAGAAAGTCAACGGACTGGCATGCTACCTACGTTGGGTACCTGATGGTGTAATCATGCGACTAAAAAAGATGCGCTGGTGACATACCTCGCTTGATGGCATTCCACGGGGTGGTACGCCCGGAACGGAGGAATTGGTTCAACGGGTTGGCTTGCCCGGAACGAGGGGCAGTATGGAGGCGACGGCGAACACGTGGCGTTGCCCAATTGGTCGCCGGAGGCGTCCGATGGGTTCGTAGGCCCGTTACGTGGCTTGGTTGCTATCGACGGGTTCGTTGACCCGTTCCTCGAAGTGGGGGTTGGACTCGAAGATTTTTCGTGGCTTGATTGGCGCCCGACGGGTTCCTTGACCCGTTACTCGAAGTGGAGGTTGGACCCGAAGAATTCTATTGGCTTGGATGGCGTCCGACGGGTTCGCTGGTCCGTTTCCCGGAGCGGAGGTAGGTGTTGACGACTCACACGTAGTTTGGTGACGTCCGACGGGCTTGTTGGCCTGTTCCTCGAAGGGGTGGTTGAACTCGCAGACGTTTTATTGGCTTGGTTGTAGTCCGACGGGTTCGCAAGCCCGTTTTTCCATCGAGCGTTTTTCCATCGGTAACAAGTGAAGAAATGTGCAGTATGATGAAAAAACAAAATCCGTTCAATTTTGGTAACACAATCGTTCCAAACGTGTTGACAAAATCGAATGAGGAGAAAAGCCGTCCGTCAATCAGCACGTGGTCAATCTGTTAGCCAGATCGGGTGTTGCCAGATATGTTTGCGAATATTCATACATGCAACCACAAAGGTCTCAAGTCGCAGAACATTATCATTGGTATTATGTATTGGTAGGGGAATGAAGGCTTCCACCGCTGCTATAGCAGAGGTGATACATAAATGAAGTTTTCGCGATAGGAACAAGAAGCAGCACAGTGTGCATAGTGTTGCGTAGAGTCCCTCGTTGCCACTCGGACGATGATCAGCCTTAACCTTGCCGTCCCCAACGTCTGTTGTTAAGGGCTTTCAAAAATCTAAACTGCTGTAAAAACCGCATTTCTTGACCGATTCTTTCGCAACAAGTTGCATTCCATCCGGATGGATCCCAATTTTCTATTTATACGAGGCTATCCACAGTACGGTTCCAGAATTATTTCAAATTCTGTTGCGGTCAGTTGTCCCGGAATAAGTGGCCATTTACAATTTTAAGTCAAAAGAGGTTGTGCGACACCTCAAACTTCATGATTTCACAAAGCAATGATGGGAATGATATTTTAGGGTTCCTGGCCCACTCGGAGTCAATCCGGCCACATCGGTCACAATCCGGGGACCAACTAAATTAATTCAAAATAGGTCGTGCGACACCTCAAACTTCATGATTTTACAAAGCAATGATGGGAATGATGAAAGGGCGTAGTCAGAGGGGGCAGGTTGGGGCAAAACAACTCGAAACAATTCGGGCTCAAGAATTCTTCTTGAAATCCTTCTAGAAGCTCCCCTGAGAACTTCTAAATTCCTCCGGAAAGTTTCTTATGTAATTGTAATTTCTCCTTATCTAGAAACCCCCCACTAAATTTGTTTTTTAGGAAATTCGTGAGGAAATTCCTTGAAGATTTCTTTTCTTCTCCAATTTATCCTTCTAGACATTTCTTTGGCTAATCTTCCAGAAAAATCTCCGGCATTTCCTTCAGGAATACATTCGAGAGTTCCTTCAAGAATACAAACGGAATTTTCTCCCAAAATTCCGCTAGAAGTTTCTTCAGAAATTTATGACGGAAAATCTCCGATATCGCTCCATAATTTCACTTGTAAATTTATAAGAAATTCCTTCAGAAATTCTTCTAGGAACTTCTCAGGGCATTCCTCCAGGAACTCTTCCTTTAATTCCTCCAGAATAACTTTCAGGAGTTTTTCCGGGAATAAACAAAAATGCATCGGAGTGCTTCACATTCACAAGGTGTACTCTTGTATAGAATACACAGACGTAGTCCTACGTCAATATGCTTCAGCGTTCTACTCGCTTCAGAATAAACACGAAAATGCCTCGATGGTCGGCTCGCATTCACAAAGTGTACTCCACATAATACACAGACGTAGTCCAGCGTCAACATGTCTCGAAGTTCTACTCGCTCCGAAAAAGAAACAAAAAATGTCTTGGGATCTTGCAATGCATTCGCAAAGTGTACTCCTCTATAGAATACCCAGATGCAGTCATACGTCAAAATGTCTCTGATGTTTACTCGCTCCGGAATGAACACAAAATGCCTTTGAGTCCTGCTTTGCATTTTCAAAGTGTACTATTCTTTTGAATACACAGACGAACCCCTACTCCAACATGCCTCGGAGTTCTACACGCTCCGGAATAAACACGAAAATGCCTCGGAGTCCTTCACATTCGCAAAGTGTACTCCTCTGTAGAATACACAGCCGTAGTCCTACGTCTTCGGAATGAACACAAAATGTCTTGGAATCCTGCTTCGTATTTGCAAAGTGGTCACAGACGTAGTTCGACGTCAACATGCCTCGGATTTCTAATCGCATTCACAAAATAAAATACCTAGGAGACCGGCTCGCTCCGGAATAAACAAAAAAAATGCCTCGGAAACCTGCTCGCTCCGGAATAAACAAAAAAAAAATCCTCGGAGACCTGCTCGCTCCGGAATAAACAAAAAAAATGCCTCGGAGAACTGCTCGCTCCGGTATCTTTTATTCTATCCTCGGGAGACCTGCTCGCTTCGGTATTTTTTTTTTTCTATGATTTCGGACATAAGAGCATACTTACCATTTAGTAACTAGCACATTAATGGATGTGGCAAGCACCATTTTCATGCGCTAGTTACAAATATAAAACCAAACACTACCGACTGCGACATGTCGAAATCCAGCCGAAAACGGCTGAATGGAATCCGCGGTTGATGAGCGGTGCGACTGTTCGTTTTTAAAATTCGACAACAAACTGACGGTGCAATCGTTGCTACTCAGCCCGATGGCGCTACCAATACCATCTCACGCTGCGGTGGCAGCAATGCGCTAGCATTGCCATACCCCGCCGCGCAACCTCTCTCAGCCCCTCACAAGCTACCGATTCATTGACACACGCTTAAATGAAGCAAAGTTCGTCAGAAAATTCAATATGTTGCTCTTCATACTCTCAAATACTCAATCATGCACAGATTCTTTCACGATAGAGATCAATATTAGTGCATATGCAAAATTGAGAGTTCGAATCAAGTCTAATGTAAAACTTGCCACATTGTACGGTAAATTGGGGCACGCGAAATATGTGATTTCACGATTGGTATATTTGATTGCTTATGTTTAATGTACTATCCGCAATAGCAGAATCAATTCATAGTCTAGAATCACTTATACAAACTAAAATCATTTGCCGCTTACTCTGAATACTACACAAACCACCGGGAATTCATCCGGTAATTTTTTCAGCATTTCATCTGGGAATTTCTGCATTTCTCCTGGTATTTTCCGGGAATTCCTTCAGATATTTATCCAGAAATACCTTCATGAACTTCTCCAAGGAATAGTTCAGGACTTCCTTGTGAGAACTCTTCCGGAAACGCTTGTGGGAGTTCCTCCGGGAGCTCCTCCAGGAGTTTTTCCAAGAGTTCCTCCGGGAATCCCTCCAAGAACTTCACGGTTAATTCCTGGAGGATATATGGGAGGAATTTCACGGGAAATGGTATTTCAGAAATTCCTCTAGAAATTCAATTCCGGGTAATCCAACGGCTGTTCCTCTAAAAATTCCTCCGGGATTTCCAGCAGTAGTACCTCCAGGAATTCAATCAGGCTCTTTTGGGAATTTTTCTACAAAATCTTCCTGTAGTTCTTTAAGAAATTCCTCCAGAAGTTCCACCGGAAGTTCCTCCGAAAATTCCTCTGATAATTTCTCCGGAAATTCCTCCAGAAATTCCTCCGGGAGCTCCTCCGGAAATTACTCCAGGAGTTCCTTCTTAGAGGAACACTCGGAGAAACTGCCGTAGAAACTTCCGGAGGAATGCTCATAGAAACTGCCGGTGGATCTCCCGAAGGAATTCCCGTAGGAACTGCCGGAAGAGCTCCCGGAGGAATTTCAAGAGGAATTCCTAGAAGAATTCCTAGAGGAACCGATTGGAAGAACTTTGGGAGGAGTTTCCAGCTAAATTTGTGAAGAAGGTCTAAATGATTTCTTGAAAAAAGCCTGCATGATTTCCTGGAAGAGCTACTGGTGGAACTCTCGGAGGAATTACCGGATAAACACCCGGATGAATTGCCTGTGGAATTCCCGGAAAAACTCTCGGAGGAATTCTTGAATTAACTTCCGGAGGAATGTCTGAAAAAACCCCCAAGAGAATTTTGAAATGAACTCCCAAAGGAACTGCCAGTGAAACTACCAGAACAATTCTCGGAAAAATTCTTGGATAATTCATCTTATAGACAAATCTCGTCTAGCTGAAACCTTTCTAGGGATATGTAGCTGAATCATCATTATCATCAGAGGACCTCCCGGTGAATACCTTGAGGAGCTCCCAGAGAAATTCTCGGTGGAGCTTCTGGAAGAATTTCTATATAAATTCCTTCCCGGAGGAAATTCTGGAGAAATTCCCGAAAGAATTTTCAGAGGAACCCCCGTATGATCTGCCGATAGAAATACCGGAATAAACCTCGGACTCTTGGAGGAACTGCCGGTGGAACTCCCGGAGGATCTCCATGAGGAATTTTCGGAAAAACTCCTGGAGGATCTTCCAGTAGAAATCTTGAAGTTTCCACCGGAATTCTTCCAGGATTTCTTTGGGAATTAATCTAGAAATTCCTCCGAAAATTCCATTGTTGATTTCATTTACGGTATAATTTCTATATAAACTTTCGGTGGAATTCCTAGGTCCCTGGGCTGTGACCGATGTGGCCGGATTGAATCCGAGGGGGTCAGGAACCCTAAAAATATAATTCCCATCATTATTTTGTAAAATCATGAAGTTTGAAGTGTCGCACGACCTATTTTGAATCAGTTTAGAAAATAGCCAAACTAGTATAAATGGAAAATCTGGATCCATAAGGATGGAATGCAACTTATTGCGAAAGAATCGGTCAAGAAAAGTGGTTTTTACAGCAGTTTAGATTTTTGAGAGCCCTTAAAAACAGACGTTGGGGACAGAAAGGATAACATGGGGAACATAAGCTGTTGTGAGCTGCTCCTAAAAAGAAGAACAGACGCTGGATTAGATTTGCATCTCCGGAGAGGTGCAAACCTTTTCTTCCCTGTCAGCATTTGATCATAGTCCACCGGAGTTATTAACCGTTAGTTATAAAACAACTCAATATTAGTTATTCATTATGGAGCTGAAATGGAAAAAACTGAGCAAAATCCCTTAATTTTCGCTAAAAATTTAGCAATTCTTTTACCCCACTCGTAAGTTATTTATTCAATCCGTTAAGACAAAACAAACAAGTATGCGTTCATTTTCATTCCATTGTAATTCAGTTATTTACACCACCACTCGGGCGTATTGCCTCAAGCCCATTGTTGAAAAATTTTTTTTAATGCGTTAGAAAATCCCAAAAGACCTTGTTTCTTCCCGAATAGGAGATCATTATGAAATGCAGATGGTTTTGTTAAGTTTAAATCTGCAAGTTGGAATAGTTCAATATTCTCGTTTAAATTAGTGAAAACATCGAAAAAGCTTGAGGGGTGCATTTTGAACTGTTCTCCCCTACACACTGAAAGTGAAACCCAAAATTGAACAGAAAATTCGCAAATACTAATAAACAATTTATTTCAAAATAACTTAAATAATAAAACAACACTTTATAATACGTAATTATTTTCTTTGTTAAAATTTGATCTTCAGAGATAGTTTTGAAATGGGATCCATTGAAGTTTTTTTACAGTACTGCACGAACAACCTAATTCTCATATTCAACAGAATGGTCATCTCCAATAGTTAATTCCTTCCCCAAATCAGAACGATGATGCTTTCAGTGGGCAAATAAATCAGCCTGCTAACGACATAAACGTTGTCAAATTAAGAAGCATGATATTTATTGCATTACCGATTTTCGCCATGGACTAAATTACACAAAACACGGCCAGTCTCATCCATGTCAGCACTAGGAGCCAGCTTTTACAAACAATCTGCGATGAAAAGTTAAATGCGTTCGTCCGCTGCAACGACAACCCTCCATAATACTTGAGAGAATGTTATGCGAACAAATTGCACGCTATGAAACCGAACATTAGTTGCAACATCACGCGATTGAGCTTCGCAGCGAGCTTCTGAGAGGGTGTTCCATTCTTGAAATGCTGCATCAATCCAGCTGCAGCGGCTTATTGCTTTCGAACTGAAACAAAGCATCCAGTGTATGAAATTATCCAAAAGAGTGCCACCAGAGCCCGGACATTACTCAGTGCAATGCTTGGTCATGATGATCCTGTTGATGACACTGGAAACTATATACGATGAGATGACGGCTATGTGAATGAATTTGGTGCTTTAGGGTGACGACGGAATTGATGTTGAACCCTTGATGTTGGTTGAGCAAGAAGTAGAATTTACAGAGTCAAAACCTAACACTTCTAGTTGAAGGCACTTTTTTGATTGATATAATTTAGTTTATTAGGTTTTATTTTGTTATCCAGATTGGTAGCTTCTTGAAAATGAAAATCTTGCTTTTGCCTAAACAATCAGTATAATAATTGAAGTATAGAAAGTTCCAGAACAATAAAATCTTCTTCTTCAATGTCACCCTAATGTCAGGGTCAGCGTCCACCCGGTATGTCGTTTTGGTGACACTAAAGATTCGCGATGGATCTTCCCATATATGTTGGAAAGTTCAACATAATTGGTGGTGGGCGCACTCGTCCAGCGTAGTTGGCTAGTGGCCGGTGCTGACCACACGGGACCGTTGGGACCGGCCGAATGGTACGTGGAATAATTTCCCGCGATTACGCGTAAAACCATCGCCGTATGATTGGATGAGATGAATTGGGGAGGTCATTCTGTGCAGGAAGCCGATCGGTCCAATGGTGCGAACAATTTATCACTGATAACGAGACGCGCGAGATGGTTTGGTTTTTGGCGCTTTGATGATGGTTTTGAATCCAATTTTTGTCCTGTGCCACACACAGTAAAATAAATAAATACAAAAATAAATACTTGGAATCGCGGTAAAAATAAAAATCCTAAGTGATTATACAGTATTACGCAGTAAGAATATCACAATCGTTTAATTTTTGAATAATTTGATTTAAAATTTAAAAATAAATGCTGGCATAAGGATTTCTTCAAAACTAATAAAGGGTTTGAAAATTAATTTAAAAAAATAATTGTTTGAAATGTCGAATATCTCTCAATACAACGGAAATCAGCTGATGACATCTACCCTACCACGATTGGGGTGCGAACACGAGGTATGAACTAATGTTTGGCTTTTATTTTAACAGCGAATTTGTGTCCCATTCGAAACTGATGATTTGGAAAGACAATCAATTTAGCATAAAGATTGTTTAGAGGAATGTATTTACTATAGTCTAGGAGACAATTGTGCACTATTCCTTCTTTATGATTCTTTTATTCAGATCGATACACTTTTTTGGCTTAGGTCGAATTAGCTATGTGAAAGTTAAGATAATTTCACAGCTAAAGTCGTAAACGTTTAAATAATAACTTAAAAATGAAATAATTTAATAATAACTTAAACATATCAGTAACATTGCTAACAGCTTTGACAGGGTCACACGGATACGCACCAGAACCTTCCTGCACACTTGCTACTCACCAAATACGATCACTTACGCTCGGAAGGACGCCGCCCCGAGAGCCACTCATCTGTGCGATTCCGAACAGACGACAAAGCTCGCCAGTGCAGCAGTGGGGCCAAGAGGCATAAAAGCAACATTTAAACGAAAGAGCGATTTAATTTGCCTGCCACTCATCCCCGCAAATCAGCTTCGCTTTGGTCTAGTGCTGGCATAGAACAGAGCTGGACCGAATCCTGGAGAGGATGAATCGTGTCCAACACTCACCCACATGCAGTGCCCGAATAAAACCAATGTCCACGCAGGGTGAAGTACTGACGCTGACTGGCGCCTGGCAGTGAGTAGGGAACCGGCGTGTGACCGACGAGGGATCCTTTTTTCCAGTTCACCAACCGTACATAAAAGTGTCATTATTCACGCTTCATTACGTCGGGCATCAAAATCACGCCAAACATCGTTTATTATAATAATTTTTCACATCACCATAAATCACACGCACACACCAGACTCGGTTTTGTCCCGCGGTGGCGTTCCAGTTTGGTTTGCTTGGGGCCCTCAACCAACGGGGGCGATGAAGTGTGAGAAAATCGAATGGCATAATTTCCACCATGGCATAAACTGCAAGCGGAGTTGAGGAAGTTTTGCATTCTACAGAAAAATAAGTTACAAATTAACTAGTAGCGATTTTTTTTCTCGTGCCTTCTGCTGCCGCAAGCTGGAAGCTTTGATTTTTCCAAGCACTCATTCAGGGAGATGCAGGCAGACTGTTCTCTGGCGCACTTACCGTGCGGTTGTCCGTCCTGCCCAGCGCTGCGTTCCGCTGGGTTGTATGTCTTAATGAGCAGTTTTATTTATGGAAGCATGTTTCTTTAATTTTATTACTTTCCCTATTAGGATTCGTTACACTTTTACACAACGTTTTGGCTGACGATCAGGAGAAACTAACAGAAATGGAGGGAGTTGGCACAGTGGTTGTAATTTTATTGCGACCTAGTAGTGGTGGTTTTTACTTTTGTTAAAGTTAGGAACCAGGAAGCATTCAACGGAATAGACTGTGGAAACTACTATTAATTCTGTTTTGGAAGCATGCTCGGTTCTAGCTACAATAGGAGTAGATCTGTTATTGTGAACCTATGACGGCATAGGAATCATAATATCCATAGTTGCTCCTTGAGTTTGTGTAAATGTACGAGTAATTGGCAATCAATTTTAATATACATGTTTTAAAAATTAGTGCCTTTAAGACAATAAATCTCATTTGTACTAGAGTCTGAGTATTGACATAAATAGCTCAACAACCTCACGATTTTTTTGTAATATGGAATTGTGCTAGGCGAACTGTTCTGTTTTCCATCTCACTGAACATATATTCATCTCATCGCGATACAAAGAAATACGGCACCAGTTTCTTCGTTTATTTTTGTTAACATGCCTGCTCACTGCTGAAAAAATCACAAAAATAAGAAACAAATCTAATTCCTTTTCATTGCATTGTTTTTCGTGGGATGAATGTCGAAGGTATGAGATGAAGTTCAGGAGCAGTAACCCTACTTAAGAGGATTGTTTTATCTGAGCTTTATTCGGTACTTTACGGTATCTATGCAATGGGAATAATCATTAATAATTGAACAGACCGCATCGTGCTTTCGTGCTGTGCGGTTCTTTCTCTCTTTGCGGAAGGAAGTTTTTAATACTACCCGAAGCTATTTTAATTTCAACGGTGCTTCTTAGCGCTATTTGTACCCACTGATCCCGTTACGATCTTTGCAAGGACCCGTGCCTTCGTTTTACGTTGGACCCGTTTGCGGAAGTAAAATTCCGACAAGCGGTGGTAATCCTGCAGGGACACCGTTCTGGGAAAAAACCTCTTAGAAGGTCACGTCTCCACGCTCAGCAATGAGTATTAACAAAAACAAGAGGAAGGGGGAGTCTCTGAATTCTCCACTTCCTTCAAAGAAACAAGGTTTCAAGACCGCCCTGCCCAAGCGCGGAAAAAATAGAAGGAAGCTGGAGAATTCAGATATTCCTTCTAACTCTAATATCGGAAATAATTCTTCTCCAATCGAACTGAGCAATCAGTTCGATTTGATTAATGATGAAATTGAGCAAATCGAATCTACCTCTAGCCCAGGTGATTCGATTCATGCGAAAAAAGCAAAGGATTCCGCCAATTGTGGTATCTGTTGCCGAGTTTTCTGGCTTCCGGAATGAGATTTTGAGTAACCTTCAGGGGATCAAGGTTTCATTTCAGATTGCTAGGAAGGGTGACTGCCGCGTTTTGCCGGGATCCTTTGACGATCGCAAACGTCTTCTTCACTATTTAACTGAGAAGCGCCATAAATTCTTCACATACGACGACAAAACTGAGCGATTGTTCAAAGTCGTCTTGAAAGGTCTCCCCAGTGATGACAAATCACTGGATGAGATTAAATTGAAATTTCTCAATTACTTGGATTTTCACCAGTCCAAGTAATTAAGATGAAAAAGAAATCCCATTCTGGTACTTCCCAGAGGGCATTTCTCAAGAATTTTATTTAGTTCATTTTAACAAAAGTGAACTAAATAATATGAAAAGTTGGAAAAGGCCTGTATTATGTCTCATGTCCGTGTTACATGGGAACATTTCCGCAGGCCTGGGGAAATTTCCAAAACCCTACCCAGTGCCGTAAGTGCCAAAAGTGGGGTCATGGAACCAAACATTGTCACATGGATGCTAAATGCATGATTTGTGGTGGAACCTCTAACGCCAAGGACGCATGTCCTGTGAGAGAAGATTCCAATAAATTTAAGTGCGCAAACTGTGGGGGCAATCATAAATCCAATTTCTGGGAATGCCCTTCACGCAAAAAAGTTTTGATTTCCCGTGCAAAATTAATGACGGGAAATTCCAATCGGATCCCAGATTCGACGGGTAGAAATTTTTCAAACGCTCAAATTTCGAAACCGATTACCGGTCGAGCAATTCATACCCACCACAATTCACAAGCAAATTTTGCCGCTCGTCAACGGGTAGCAAGCACTTCAGTAAATTCCAATTTTTCCAATGTACCTACGTATGCAAACATCGCTGCTGGTAGACCAAATTTCTCTTCTCAAAATGAGGTTTATACCCATGTCCCAACGGAAAATAACGGTCATGTTGCCGATTCAGGTAGCATGACTGCTTCCGATTTTGATTTTTAACTGAACAATTGCATCACATGATTGATGCAATGTTCAAAGCAAATACCATTCCTGAAGCTGTTCAGGTTGGTATAAAGTACACACAAAAAATTGTTATCGGACTCCGTTTCAATGGATCCAAATAATTGTGTGAAAGTTCTAAATTGGAATGCCCGCTCTCTAAAGGGTAAGGAAGATGAATTATTCAACTTCCTTTCAGTTCATAATGTGCATATTGCCATTATAACTGAAACGTATTTAAAACCAGGACAGGGGTCGCCATTGTCATTAATAGACGTATCAAACATAAATTATTTTCTTCGTTTGAAACCAAAGTTTTTGAAACCTTGGGAGTTTCTGTTGAAACAAATTTTGGACAATTTTCCTTCATTGCAGCCTACTTGCCTTTTCAATGCAATGGGCAGCAAAAGAATTTGTTGAAAGCTGATCTTCAAATTCTAACTCGCAACAAATCCAAATTTTTCATAATTGGTGACTTCAATGCCAAACACCGTTCATGGAATAATGCTCAAAGCAATTCCAATGGTAAAATTTTATTTGAAGATTGTTTTGCGGGATATTATACTATTCAATATCCCAATGGACCAACTTGTTTTTCTTCCAGTCGAAATCCTTCTACAATTGATTTAGTTTTAACGGATTCAAGTCAGCTGTGTGGCCAATTGGTAACTCATGCTGACTTTGACTCTGATCACCTTCCTGTGACATTTGAAATCTCACAAGAAGCCATTTATAATCCAATCAGCTCTACTTTTAATTATCATAGAGCTGATTGGGATTCTCTATAAACGTATATCGATAGGAATTTTGATGTTGACATTCCTCTCGATACCAAAAGTGATATTGATAATGCTCTCGTATCTTTGACAAATTTAATTGTCGAAGCCAGAGGCATTGCAATTCCGAAATGTGAAGTTAAATTCAACTCCATTATTATTGACGACGATCTTCAGCTACTGATCCGTCTTAAAAATGTGAGAAGAAGGCAATACCAAAGAACTCGCGATCCCACGTTGAAAGTTATTTGGCGAGATTTGCAAAATGAAATTAAAAAACGTTTCGCTATTCTGAGAAATACCAACTTTGAGAATAATGTCTCGAAGTTGGATCCCAGTTCGAAACCCTTTGGAAATTAACAAAAATTCTTAAAAAACCTCAAAAGCCAATTCCAGCGCTTAAAGAGGGAAATAAAATTTTATTAACAAATGGCGAGAAGGCCCAAAAACTTGCTCAGCAGTTCGAGAGTGCCCATAATTTTAGTCTAGGTCTCACTAGTCCAATTGAGGATCAGGTTACACGAAGCTTCGAAGACATTCTCAACCAAGATAATGTTTTTGACCCTTCGTTGGGAACTAATTTGGATTAAGTGAGATCTATTACTAGAAAATTTAAAAATATGAAAGCCCCGGGTGATGATGGTATTTTCTACATACTTATCAAAAAACTGCCTGAGAGCTCTTTATCCTTTTTGGTTAATTTATTTAACAAATGTTTTCAATTGGCATACTTCCCAGATAAATGGAAAAACGCCAAAGTTGTTCCAATTTTGAAGCCGGACAAAAATCCAGCTGAGGCTTCTAGTTATCCTTAATCAGTTTGCTTTCTTCAATAAGCAAACTGTTTGAAAAGATTATTTTAAATAGAATGATGGTTCATATTAATGACAATTCTATTTTTGCTGATGAGCAATTTGGTTTTCGCCATGGGCATTCAACCACTCATCAGTTATTAAGAGTTACGAACTTAATTCGGCTCAACAAATCTGAAGGATATTCGACTGGAGTTGCTCTTCTTGATATAGAGAAAGCATTTGACAGTGTTTGGCATGAAGGTTTGATTGTAAAATTGATGAATTTTAATTTTCCTCTGTACATCATTAAACTGATCCAAAATTATTTATCAGATCGCTCACTGCAGGTAAACTATCAGAATACTAAATCTGATAGATTACCTGTAAGAGCTGGTGTTCCCCAAGGCAGCATACTGGGGCCCATTTTGTATAAAATTTTTACTTCTGACTTACCTGATTTACCACCAGGGTGTCAAAAATCTTTGTTTGCAGATGACACAGGTCTCTCAGCCAAAGGGCGTAGCCTTCGTGTCATTTGTAGTAGATTGCAAAAAAGTTTGGATATTTTCTCCACTTACTTGCAAAAATGGAAAATTTCCCCGAATGCTTCCAAAACTCAGCTTATATTTTTCCCACATAAGCCGAGAGCTTCTTATTTGAAACCTTCTAGCAGACATATTGTCACTATGAATGGGGTTCCAATTAATTGGTCTAGCGAAGCTAAATATTTAGGACTTCTGCAAGATCAAAAATTAACTTTTTAAAAATCACATTGAAGGCCTTCAAGCCAAATGTAACAAATATGTTAAGTGCCTATATCCACTTATAAACAGAAAATCAAAACTTTGTCTTAAGAACAAACTTTTGATTTACAAACAAATTTTTAGACCTGCCATGTTGTATGCTGTGCCAATATGGGCTAGTTGCTGCAATACCAGGAAGAAGGCACTCCAGAGGATTCAAAATAAAATTTTGAAAATGATTCTGAAGTTGCCTCCGTGGTATAGTACCAATGAACTTCATAGAATTTCTAATATTGAGACATTGCAACAAATGTCCAACAAAATAATTTCAATTTTAGATAAAAATCGTTGCAATCTTCTATTGCAACGATTAACTCCTGTACCCTTAGTATAAAATAGGTTAAGTTTAGTTTAAGTTGAAAACATTGTAATTCCTACATGGTTCAATTCAACCAGAGGAAAAAATTCTAACTGCCAGAGGCAATTGAAATGTATTAATAATAACTAAAAGCGTAACATATCAAATAAGGATGATAGTGTTAAGAAAACACGGAACACCTAGTCTAAGAGATGAATGCATGTATTAGATAATTAGCAAATAAAATTAGTAAAAAAAAAAAAAAAAAAAAATAATAATTGAAAATTCCGCAAAATGAAGCCAAAAACTGTGACGAAGGCGATTCCTAGTTTTTTTTTCTTTCAAAGTAGTATACCGCCATCGGGGGTGACAATGGGTCTGGGAGGTGAGAATGGGTCATCGTTGGAGGTTGGAGGTTGGAGGTCGTAGACCAAAATCGTTCCAAAAGTTCTCCTATATTTTGGTCTTCTTGTCCTCAGATGTATTCAATCTATTCTACATTCTAAGTAGATGAAACAGTGACCCATTCTAACCGCCATTTGACCCATTGACGACGGTAACTCTGGAGTTCGGAGCAATAGAAGCGTAGAACTCCCATCTTTTATTCTGTTCCGGTTTTATAATTTGAAAAATCGATACAACTGAAACTTAATTTTAAAACTTGAGAAAAATTATTAGTGTGCCTGAACAAGTGTTTAAAATATGCTTAGAGTGCATGTACAGCTCGAATAACCTTACATATTTTTTCATGATATGATCTAACATACCTGAAACTTGGAAGCCCATGTTGAAAAGTGCATTAAAATAGTCAATAACGCTGGAAAAAACTAATTTCATAAGCATATTGGAATGGAGAATTTTTTTTTTAAACTACAGACTTCCATCGATTATCTTTCAATGTTTTGCCCTGAAAAAAACGTATGATTATTGAACAAACTTTTTTTTTGGTCGATGTTTTGGCACAGCACATGTTTCGAAATGGTCAAACTTTATATGATGAAATGGAACTATATTTGTTTAAGATTATTAAATTTTATATATTAGGTTTATGGCCTTTAGTACTGCTCCCACCGACGCACTATAATTACTCCTTAGTGCGTCGGTGGGAGCAGTACTAAAGCGAAATTTTCTCGCATTGATAGTGAATAGCGCACTTATTTGTTCCATTTTCAGGACCAAATTTTCTCAAAAACTTCTTACTTTCGGTTTGCTGCTGTTAGTGACTGCGAAGAGGCATTGTGAGGATTTTTTGACAGTGGCGGCCTTCGACGAGTAGTTGATGCAGAAAATTATTCACAAATATTACACCTGTAGCAAATAAGCGGTAAATCATTGAGTGGCTGTCGTCGGTGACAGCAGAATTGTACAAGTGCAATTTTCTCTCTCATTTTCACTCGCTGCCGACAAACCTGCTCTATTATTTTTTTTAACAAATTCTATTGAACGCTGCCGATGCTGATGCTGACCACACGATGATTTCAAGCAAAACCTCGAACGCGCGCGTGAGAGTAGCTTTTTGAATTGACTTGAGACGATGTCTGCATCGATAGCAGTTCAAGTAACATCTGTGATGGTCGGTGTGATGGTGTGATGGAACATATTATGATAATTTTTAGTTGAAATTTGCCATTGTGTCATGTATACAGCCCAGTATTTATATGATATTACGATTCTCATTGCACTAAGAGGTATTACGTAGTTTACGTCGAGCGGCCGGTCTTGTACACGACCCTTCTATTTTTTCTAATCTGTTAGCCTTATGCAGGACAAAAGCGTGAATTGAAAGAAGGCATCCCTTTTGCCTCGATTTCGTAGACTAGCACTTGCCAGGTAATAATGGCATGGAATGACAGGTTAATAAAACAAATTGCGTTTCTTTAAGTAACTCTTGGTAGTTAAAAGGTTTTCGAGGTAGCTTCTACTGGTACCGCCAGAGCTCTGGTAATGGTGGGGCACCAGCATTTTTGGCGTAATTGGTATAATTTTGCGTTAGTAGTAAGAATTATAATTGAAGGCGTGAATAAATTAAAAAAAAGCAGTTTAAAGTTTAACGAAATTTTAGTACATTTCGTCGTCTGTATTTTTTTGGAATATTTTTTTCAAAAAAAAATCCACTTCCTGTGTGACAATAGATAGACTGTAATTGCGACATTCTGGAGGGTTTTCTAGCAAGCAATTTCATAGTAAAAATCGGGTTTTACTACTGACCAGAATTCTACAGATGTTCTCTTCTTTGGAATTAACTTCTGACATTTTTTCGTAAATATCCTGAATAATTTTTAAGGAAATTTATCCAGGAGTTTTCCGAAAAAAAAATCAAGAATACTACCAGAACTCTTTCGAAAATTATTTCAGGAATTCTTTCGGATACCGTCAGAAATTCCATTCCCTCGGAAGTTTCTGCTTAAAACCTCCGGAATTTCCAGCAAAAATTCCTAACGGAATTTACAAAAGAACTTCTATAAAGCATTCTCGACATTTCTAAATTTCTTTAAGAATATCTTTGTACATTCCTCCAAGAACTCTTACGGGATTTCATCTATGGGTTTCGCCAGATAATCTTTCGAAAATAACTTTGGAAATATATCCAGAAATTCCTTTGGAAATTCAAAGAAGGAATTCCAAGAAAATTTCGAAAAAAATTTTCAGGAAATACTTCATGAAATATTAAGGAATTTCCTTAAAAATTCTTTTAGACATTCCTTTGGAAATTTCTTTAAGAAGTCAATCAAAATTCCTTTGAAATTATTTTCAGGAATGATGCATTTATAGAAGAATTTCTGGATCAATCTCCTAAGTAATTTCCTAATACTTTGCCGAAAGAATCCTTGCAGGAGACTTTGAAGTAATTCCTGGAGGAATGTACAGAGAAATTCAAGAATTTCGGAGATTCATTGAGATAATTGTTCGAAAATTCCTGGAAAGAATTCCGGCGGAATTACGGGAGTAGGAATGGAACACCTGAAAAAATTTCTGAATTTCTAAACATTTGCTAATGGAGTTCCTGACAAAAATTCGGGAGGAGATTATTTTTAAGGAGTTTTCGAAAGAATTCCGAAAGAAATTTTCAGAGATATTTCTAGATTAATTTGCAGAGGATTTTTGAGGAAATTCTTAGAGCAATTTAGTAATGAATCGCTAGAGGAATTTCTGATATATTACTTTGAGAAATTTACGATGGAAATCCTGGAGGAATGCCTGAAAGAATTTCTGGATGACTATCTGAATTAATTCCTGGGGGTACTTTTTACGAAAAAATGTGTGGAGAACTTACCGAATGAACTTTTGTTTAAATTTAAAAAAACACCAGGATAAATACTGGAGAAATTTCCAAAGCAACTCCTTAAGTAAATTTTCTAAGGAATTCCTGAGAATATTCGAAGAAGTATGATGATGGATCGACTGCAGTATCTCGGATTTGTTTTTTTGGCATGGAGTCTGAATTCCAGATTCAAAACAGTTTTTTATCTAAGTACAGTTCGAATTTTTAAAGTAATAATATTCCTAGAAGAATTCCCGAAGGGATTCCATCAGTTCCTGAAGGAATTCTTGCAAGAGTTTCTGAAGTAATTTCCGAATGAATTCCTATAGAAATCTAAACAACTTATAGGGTATGATGGGGCAAGATGGGTCGCCTAAGGCGAACCCTGAATATCTGAAAACAGAAACATTTTAATTCAACTTTCCAACATGCATCTATAAAAATAGCTCATAATCTGTAAGCCAGGGGTATGAAATAACAAAAACTCCACTTTTTATTCCATTTCGAGTTATTAAAGTAGAAGTCTATTTTTCTGTCAATCAAAAAATGGCGGGGTAAGATGGGTCAAACAGCGGGGCAAGATGTGTCACCTTTAAATACTGCAATTCATATTGTTTTTATTCCCAATATTGAATTACACACAGATAGATAGCTTTATTGCCAATGATTATATTGAATAAAAAATAATGTTTAAGCCTTGGATGAAGAAATGGTTCTACATTTTAAAATTTCTGAAAATTCTTATGTAAACAAGCCGTCTAAGTATTGCTTTCTCGAAGACAAAAAATAGACATTTTCAATCAACAAATTAACATCATTATGTCAAAAGTAACCTTAAAATGATTAAACCAGTAATAGAAACTATGTTTTGAATACGAACTATGCCCTTCAGTATGTGCTGACCCATCTTGTTGCCCCATTTGTAAGTTCATGTTAAAATGTTCAATTTTCGATCAAATTTATTTATTTCAACGCAGTTAGTATAACATCAACTACTTTACTTACAATACGTTCACTATGTTACTAAAAATGTTTAAATTTTACATTGCTCGACGAGATTACACGTTTTATAGAAAGTGTGTTTCGCATAAGAAACAATGCTGAAAAATATTTTACCTAGCCATTTTTTTTTTGTTCGGGCTGAACCAATGCGTCAATTTCATTGAACTTTTGTAGTATACCCGTGTAATTTGTTTAGTGCATGTCTTTCTGCTCCATTTCCATTAAGAAGAAATGAAGAAGTCGTTTTTTATTCAGATATTTTCTCAAGCTTAATGTAAGGCCTCTTTAGATTAAGGTACCGCTATTTATACCCTTCGAGAAACGGCTTATACCAACTCTCAAAGGCGCGCTCCTCAATCAGTTTCGGCTCAACAATAAGTGGGATAATACTGATTTTGGCCATGCATCGGTACTGAAGTTCAAACATATTTTTGCTTCTTCTTATGAGTTCCGAATTCGTTTTTGTACAGAGATCTGATTTCATTGCGTTTGGCATTTCTGAATCTCACCTTTACACAGAGCTCTAATCAGTCAGAGGGTTCAGCAGATCCACCAAAAATTTGTATCCGCTTCTTTCCTTATTAATTAGCGCTCTGGAGCTTGGAAATTCATGTCGTCGGCTTCGAAACCAACGTAAGATTAAGTTACGTTTTTATAATTCACTCCATTGGCTCCATCCAAAAGGAGCAAAAGGTGGGTCATCTAAAAGCAAATTATAGTCGTTCCATACTCTTCCGACCATCACTCATAAGTATTAACAAGAATAGTAAGAACTAGAGCACAGTGTGGTAGATATTTCTCCGTAATGCATCACGAAAAGGTGTCTACCCAGCATTACATAAGCATATGCGGTATTTCGAAAAATTTCGTTTCAGGTGGTTCAAAACGAAATTCCGCGGAATTTCGCGGAATTTGAGCATGGCGAAATCTGATTTCTTGATTTCGTTTCGTTTCGTAAAATTTCAAAAATTTCGCTGGAAAAAACTAGCTTCTAACGAAATTTAACGGAATTCCGCGGAATTTCGAAACAAATTTAAGCTTAAACCATACTTTATATTATCAAAAATTTTGGCTGCGCCGCTGAACATAATCGTAAAGTTGTTTTAAAAACTTTAGGTTATACAATATTCCTATTGACGCTTACTACATAACCTCATTCTTAGTCGACAAATTCGTATGTAGTTTTCTTCTACATGAATGCGGAAACGATCATGTGGATGCTGGTCATGGGACGGCAGCTAGTCCAGGAGAACGCGAAGTGAAAAAAATCTACCTCGCGTAGAGGAAATTTGTTTAACCAGTGTGCAATCGATTGTGTTTATGCTGATCACGCCAGCTAGTGTGGGAGAACGCGAAGTGATAAAACTAATGTCTGCATTGAAGAGCACAAAATTATGCAAAATTAGTGCGGGATCGATCGTGTTGTAGAAGATTATTAAACGAAACACATTGATCTTGCGTTGGATTTATTTGAAACACAGTTTTCGTCTTCTTGTTTTCAAAATAACTTCGTAATACATATTTTGTCGCTCGCCAAGGGGTTTCACAAGAATTACCTTCTCAACTAAACAACGATTCCTTTCCCGTAGCGCTCACGGAGATGCAGAATATTCCTTGGTCTCTTATAACAATGAGTGTTAAACTAATTTTCCTCTCCTAATCCTTAATTGACTATAAGCACGTGACCAGCATAATTATTGGTCATGAATTGGAAACACCGAAGCAAGTATACAATAAGAATAACTTTTTTGTATCCCAAGAATATTATTTAATTGGTGAGCTGTGCATATTTGCTGTTTCTCGGCCAATCATGATTAGCAACTACGATGTGTCTCTTCTTTGACTATTTGCACAATATGTAAGCAGAGCCGTAGCGTGGACTGCTAGCGCCCTTGGCGAAACCATGATTTGGCGCCCCTCTTTTGATTAGAAAAATGGGAAAAATTAACAACAATTTGACAATTTGAAATGCATGAACAGTAAAATTTGAAGGTTTAGTGGATTAAAGATGCTTTAAACATCATTCAATACTGTGAAGAGAACAAGAACTTTTGTTCCTGAAGTTCATTTGAATTGCAGAATGTCCATCTAAGATTTGTTTCCATTTGGTGATACTTTTTTTTGATTATTTCACAAAATATTTAAGCGACCTTCTAGAGCCGTGCTGGAAGTTCATTAAAAATGTTAAGGTTTTTTTCAGAGCCTACGCACTGCTGGGTCTAGTTGGGTCAATAAAATCCAGCTCTGAAATGCGTCGGTCGATTATCGGAATCGTTATCGGACCTATTAGCGTCAAGGAAAATCCGATTCTGGAGTGGGTCTGGGTCCACTTCGTTGTATTCCTCGTTGTAAGTCTGGCATATACGAGAAAGAGGTGCAGCTTTTCCCAGGTTTGTCCTTGATCTAGGGATGTAGAATAGATCCAACTGACGTAGACCATGCGTGGGAAACCAAAACTGGAGGTCACTAGTTTTTTTTTTTTTTTTTTTTTTTTTAACTAATTTTATTTGCTAATTATCTAATACATGCATTCATCTCTTAGACTAGGTGTTCCGTGTTTTCTTAACACTATCATCCTTATGTGCTATGTTACGCTTTTAGTTATTATTAATACATTTCAATTGCCTCTAGCAGTTAGAATTTTTTCCTCTGGTTGAATTGAACCATGTAGGAATTACAATGTTTTCTACTTAAACTAAACTTAACCTATTTTATACTAAGGGTATAAGGGTTAATCGTTGCAATAGAAGATTGCAACGATTTTGTCTAAAATTGAAATTATTTTGTTGGACATTTGTTGCAATGTCTCAATATTAGAAATTCTATGAAGTTCATTGGTACTATACCACGGAGGCAACTTCAGAATCATTTTCAAAATTTTATTTTGAATCCTCTGGAGTGCCTTCTTTCTGGTATTGCAGCAACTAGCCCATATTGGCACAGCATACAACATGGCAGGTCTAAAAATTTGTTTGTAAATCAAAAGTTTGTTCTTAAGACAAAGTTTTGATTTTCTGTTTATAAGTGGATATAGGCACTTAATATATTTGTTACATTTGGCTTGAAGGCCTTCAATGTGATTTTTAAAAGTTAATTTTTGATCTAGCAGAAGTCCTAAATATTTAGCTTCGCTAGACCAATTAATTGGAACACCATTCATAGTGACAATATGTCTGCTAGAAGGTTTCAAATAAGAAGCTCTCGGCTTATGTGGGAAAATTATAAGCTGAGTTTTGGAAGCATTCAGGAAATTTTCCATTTTGCAAGTAAGTGGAGAAAACTATTTTGCAATCTACTACAAATGACACGAAGGCTTCGCCCTTTGGCTGAGAGGCCCGTGTCATCTGCAAACAAAGATTTTTGACACCCTGGTGGTAAATCAGGTAAGTCAGAAGTAAAAATGTTATACAATATGGGCCCCAGTATGCTGCCTTGGGGACACCAGCCCTTACAGGTAATCTATCAGATTTAGTATTCTGATAGTTTACCTGCAGTGAGCGATCTGATAAATAATTTTGGATCAGTTTAATGATGTACAGAGGAAAATTAAAATTCATCAATTTTACAATCAAACCTTCATGCCAAACACTGTCAAATGCTTTCTCTATATCAAGAAGAGCAACTCCAGTCGAATATCCTTCAGATTTGTTGAGCCGAATTAAGTTCGTAACTCTTAATAACTGATGAGTGGTTGAATGCCCATGGCGAAAACCAAATTGCTCATCAGCAAAAATAGAATTGTCATTAATATGAACCATCATTCTATTTAAAATAATCTTTTCAAACAGTTTGCTTATTGAAGAAAGCAAACTGATTGGGCGATAACTAGAAGCCTAAGCTGGATTTTTTTCCGGCTTCAAAATTGGAACAACTTTGGCGTTTTCCATTTATTAGGGAAGTATGCCAATTGGAAACATTTGTTAAATAAATTAACCAAAACGAATGAAGAGCTCTCAGGAAGTTTTTGATAAGTATGTAGAAAATACCATCATCACCCAGGGCTTTCATATTTTAAATTTTCTAGTAATAGATCTCACTTCATCCAAATTGGTTCCAACGAAGGGTCAAAAACAATCTCTTGATTGAGAATGTCTTCGAAGCTCCGTGTAACCTGATCCTCAATTGGACTAGTGAGACCTAGACTAAGATTATGGGCACTCTCGAACTGCTGAGCAAGTTTTTGAGCCTTTTCGCCATTTGTTAATAAAATTTTATTTCCCTCTTTAAGCGCTGGAATTCGCTTTTGAGGTTTTTAAGAATTTTGTTAATTTCAAAAGGGTTTCGAACTGGGATCCAACTTCGAGACATTATTCTCAAAGTTGGTATTTCTCAGAATAGCGAAACGTTTTTAATTTCATTTTGCAAATCTCGCCAAATAACTTTCAACGCGGGATCGCGAGTTCTTTGGTATTGCCTTCTTCTCACATTTTTAAGACGGATCAGTAGCTGAAGATCGTCGTCAATAATAATGGAGTTGAATTTAACTTCACATTTCGGAATTGCAATGCCTCTGGCTTCGACAATTAAATTTGTCAAAGATACGAGAGCATTATCAATATCACTTTTGGTATCGAGAGGAATATCAACATCAAAATTCCTATCGATATACGTTTGATAAATCCCAATCAGCTCTATGATAATTAAAAGTAGAGCTGATTGGATTATAACTGGCTTCTTGTGAGATTTCAAATGTCACAGGAAGGTGATAAGAGTCACAGTCAGCATGCGTTACCAATTGGCCACAAAGCTGACTTGAATCCGTTAAACTAAATCAATTGTAGAAGGATTTCGACTGGAAGAAAAACAAGTTGGTCCATTGGGATATTGAATAGTATAATATCCCGCAGAACAATCTTCAAATAAAATTTTACCATTGGAATTGCTTTGAGCATTATTCCATGAACGGTGTTTGGCATTGAAGTCACCAATTACGAAGAATTTTGATTTGTTGCGAGTCAGAATTTGAAGATCAGCTTTCAACAAATTCTTTAGCTGCCCATTGCATTGAAAAGGCAAGTAGGCTGCAATGAAGGAAAAATGTCCAAAATTTGTTTCAACAGAAACTCCCAAGGTTTCAAAAACTTTGGTTTCAAACGAAGAAAATAATTTATGTTTGATACGTCTATTAATGACAATGGCGACCCCACCACAGGCGCTGTCAAGACGATCATTTCTGTAGATGAAATAGTTTGGATCTCTTTTAATGGAGAGTCCTGGTTTTAAATACGTTTCAGTTATAATGGCAATATGCACATTATGAACTGAAAGGAAGTTGAATAATTCATCTTCCTTACCCTTTAGAGAGCGGGCATTCCAATTTAGAACTTTCACACAATTATTTGGATCCATTGAAACGGAGTCCGATAACAATTTTTGTGTGTACTTTATACCAACCTGAACAGCTTCAGGAATGGTATTTGCTTTGAAGATTGCATCAATCATGTGATGCAATTGTTCAGTTAAAAATCAAAATCGGAAGCAGTCATGCTACCTGAATCGGCAACATGACCGTTATTTTCCGTTGGGACATGGGTATAAACCTCATTTTGAGAAGAGAAATTTGGTCTACCAGCAGCGATGTTTGCATACGTAGGTACATTCGAAAATTGGAATTTACTGAAGTGCTTGCTACCCGTTGACGAGCGGCAAAATTTGCTTGTGAATTGTGGTGGGTATGAATTGCTCGACCGGTAACCGGTTTCGAAATTTGAGCGTTTGAAAAATTTCTACCCGTCGAATCTGGGATCCGATTGGAATTTCCCGTCATCAATTTTGCACGGGAATTCAAAACTTTTGCGTGAAGGGCATTCCCAGAAATTGGATTTATGATTGCCCCACAGTTTGCGCACTTAAATTTATTGGAATCTTTCTCACAGGACATGCGTCCTTGGCGTGAGAGGTTCCACCACAAATCATGCATTTAGCATCCATGTGACAATGTTTGGTTCCATGACCCCACTTTTGGCACTTACGGCACTGGGTAGGGTTTTGAAATTTCCCCAGGCCTGCGGAAATGTTCCCATGTAACACGGACATGAGACATAATACAGGCCTTTTCCAAACTTTTCATATTATTTAGTTCACTTTTGTTAAAATGAACTAAATAAAATTCTTGAGAAATGCCCCTCTGGGAAGTACCAGAATGGGATTTCTTTTTCATCTTAATTACTTGGACTGGTGAAAATCCAAGTAATTGAGAAATTTCAATTTTAATCTCATCCAGTGATTTGTCATAACTGGGGAGACCTTTCAAGACGACTTTGAACAATCGCTCAGTTTTGTCGTCGTATGTGAAGAATTTATGGCGCTTCTCAGTTAAATACTGAAGAAGACGTTTGCGATCGTCAAAGGATCCCGGCAAAACGCGGCAGTCACCCTTCCTAGCAATCTGAAATGAAATCTTGATCCCCTGAAGGTTACTCAAAATCTCATTCCGGAAGCCAGAAAACTCGGCAACAGATACCACAATTGGCGGAATCCTTTGCTTTTTCGCATGAATCGAATCACCTGGGCTAGAGGTAGATTCGATTTGCTCAATTTCATAATTTTCATTAATCAAATCGAACTGATTGCTCAGTTCGATTGGAGAAGAATTATTTTCGATATTAGAGTTAGAAGGAATATCTGAATTCTCCAGCTTCCTTCTATTTTTTCCGCGCTTGGGCAGGACGGTCTTAAAACCTTGTTTCTTTGAAGGAAGTGGAGAATTCAGAGACTCCCCTTCCTCTTGTTTTGTTAATACTCATTGCTGAGCGTGGAGACGTGACCTTCTAAGAGGTTTTTCCCAGAACGGTGTCCCTGCAGGATTACCACCGCTTGTCGGAATTTTACTTCCGCAAACGGGTCCAACGTAAAACGAAGGCACGGGTCCTTGCAAAGATCGTAACGGGATCAGTGGGTACAAATAGCGCTAAGAAGCACCGTTGAAATTAAAATAGCTTCGGGTAGTATTAAAAACTTCCTTCCGCAAAGAGAGAAAGAACCGCACAGCACGAAAGCACGATGCGGTCTGGAGGTCACTAGTAATGCTGCAGTGAATAGATCCATGTACAAGTCGATGAAGCGTAGACACATCAAGGACGCGCCGACGATCAGTTAATGATGTGATCTGCATGCGACTTATTCTTCTCTGATATGGTTCATAAGGGTAATAGAAATTTCTATACAAAAACGCTTGAATGTATGCTGCACTGCTTCAATCAGTTCTACATTTCGCGAATAGTCACTGCTATTAAACATTATGGCTCCGGAAATCCCTCGGTGGCCCTAATTTGTAATAGCTAAAATTTTAAATAATCCGATTCACACAATGTTGATAATCAAAATCCATGAATAACTTGTTGAATATTATATTTTTGTTTTTTTTTTCTACTGACCTCTTGTAACCGGTTTCGGAAGTCCTTGAGAAGTCGGATTAGCAGTCAAAACTAAAACAAATCCATATAACATGTTGATGTGGAAAAAAGGCAATGTTTTTGGCTTGCTCTAGATTATTCCACATATCTTTTACTTGTCATAAGTCATATCTCTACCATTGTACCAACCCTAAACTAAATAAATTTGTCTTTTGCTTATAGCGTAATCCTTGATTTCGGCGCCCCCTAAAGACTGGCGCCCTTGGCGGAGGTCAACCTGGCCAACCGCACGCTACGGCGCTGTATGTAAGGAACATTGCAGATTTGTGGGCATTTCTAGATCTTCGCATGGAATTTGCAAAAATAAAATTCAGAACGGGTTGAAAGATCATTGAAATTACTTGAGATTGCTTTCAGCTTATACTGACCACAACAGCTGTTCTCATATGTCAAGAACACACAGACAATAGCTCAGTTTGTCGAGCTGATTGTATATAAGACTATGGGTCTGTTAAATTCAATCGGAAATACATATCTTCGTGAATTTTAGAAAGGCGTACAGGATTCTTCTAGTGAGCAAATGTATGCTATATATGTTGACGAAGAATAAGAAGGAATACATTTTGGCTGATATGCTCTTTCAAATGTTGGTCTAGTAATATCAATTCTCTATCTGCGTATACGCCTGGCAAATGTGGATACATAATTGAGTATCCCAGGAGTCCTCCTTAGCCGTGCGGTAAGACGCGCGGCTACAAAGCAAGACCATGCTGAGGGTGGCTGGGTTCGACTCCCGGTGCCGGTCTAGGCAATTTTCGGATTGAAAATTGTCTCGACTTCCCTGGGCATAAAAGTATCATCGTGCTAGCCTCATGATATACGAATGCAAAAATGGTAACCTGGCTTAGAAACCTCGCAGTTAATAACTGTGGAAGTGCTTAATGAACACTAAACTGCAAGGCGGCTCTGTCCCAGTGTGGGGATGTAATGCCAATAAGAAGAAGAAGAAGAAGAAGAATTGAGTATCCCACTAAATAAAAAAATAAATCTAAGCATTCATTTTCCAATTTTGACTAAGTCAGTACTATGTCCACGCTGACAAGACAATATATGCTTTAGCATAATTACATTATTCTTAAGTGAACTAAGGTTTTAAACGAAATTTGAATCCGTATATGAAAAATCTCACAATTTCTTTATTTTTATATAGGGGGCAGGCATTGAAAAAATTCAAATCATGAGTAAAAATCGGCTAAATTCATGCCAACTTGATGCTCTACTGCGGTCTAATCGCTGATGCTTTCTAGATCGTTGAAATTTGGTGTTCGTTGATTCAATGTTTAAAGATCTTCATCGCTCACCAACGGGAGACAACTGAGTGAGACAAATCACTTGGTAACCTAACAATGAGTGTTGTCACCACACGCTGTTAGAAAAATCTTTTCAGACATTAGGAAAATTAACTCCGATATAAGAATGGAACTCTGATACACTGCATGGGAGGCTTCGATACTTTCTCTCCTCCATTCTCTCCTCCAAGTTTGGCTTGGCGAACTCTGTTGCTCGTTGTTTACGCAGCAACGATCGCTCATAATCATTGTTTGGTGTCCATCTGAGCAAGGCTGTTCACTCACTGGCAAAGGATCCTATGATTCAATTAGATCGATGCTCGTCCACTTCACTCACGCTTTCAATGCCTGATAGGGGGAATGACGACTTTGGCAGGTTTTGTTCTATTATTGGCAGGGTTTTTTTTTATGACTGACTAGGATCAAATTCGGCCTGAACATTCTTTGCATATCAAAGAATATTGTGGCCAAATTTCATAAAATTTGGTCGACAAAAACCCCCCTGCCAATAATAGAACAAAACATGTCAAAGCCGTCTTTCCCCATACTTACTCATATAAAACTGATATAAAATTGATCAGATTCGGGAACACACGCTCCACGATGAATTTCTTTGAAAGCGGCACAAATGCTGGGGTATTGTCTTATCGCCAATGGTATATGCGGCGAGAATGTGGTGATTTATTACAGATTTCCTTTTCTGTTATTGTGACTCTTTTGGTCGCAAAACAGTTATTCGACTTCGAAAAAGTGAAATCGGAATTGCGTACATAATGTAAAAACTATTTAATAAAAATTCCGCGGAAAAAAATTAAAATTTCGTTTCGTTTCGAAAAATTTCGAATTAAATGAACCTTGATTTCGTATCGTTTCGAAATATCGAAAGAAATGTTTATTTCGTTTCGTTTCGATCCGAATCAACATAGATATTTTAAATTTCGTTTCGTTTCGTTTCGTTAGGAAAAAGTGTGTTATCGCATACCCTTAGCATTACAGGCTTAACAGGCGTTAACTGCCTGGGGCTAATTGTTTCACCCCCCAGGCCATTCATCCCCTCGGCACGGGTCGCCTGACACCTTGGGATTCGGGGTTAGGGACGTCATATTGTCAGCTTCTGTGTTGTACCGAGCCTGGCGATATGACCAGATTTACACCGTTACGCACTACTTCAGAGTATCCATCTCCCAGCGTAACGGGACCTTAATTCCAGATTCAAAACAGTTTTTTATCTAACTACTGTCCGAATTTTTAAAGGAATAATATTCCTAGAAGAATTCCCGAAGGGATTCCTTCAGATATTTCTGAAGGAATTCTTGCTAGAGTTTCTGAAGTAATTTCCGAATGAATTCCTATAGAAATCTAAACAAATTATATACGAAAATTCCATTTGAAATGTTTTCGTGGATTCCTATAATAAATATTCAGGAAATTTATTCAACAATTCCCTATAAAATTTGTTACGAAATTCTTTTCAAAAACCTACTCAGGTTGTTCTTTGGAAATTCCTTCGAGAATATATTCGGAAATTTCTCCTGAAATACATTTTGAAAATCTTCCATAAATTTCTTCTAAAAATTTCTCCAGAAAATCGTGCAAATATTTTTTCGAGAACTCCTCCAGAAATAATTTAAAAAATTTCCCCTGGAGCTCATTTGAATATTCCTCCAGGGATTTTTCGTAAAACCACCCAAAAGACCTACGGAAATTGCTTCTGAAATTCTTCTAGTAAAACAACGTAATATTCCTTTCAAAATTCCTGGAGGAACTATTCCGGAAATATTATAAGAATTTTTATGAAAAAGTTATTGAAGAATGGAATAGGAAATCAAAAGGAATTTCCGGAGTAGCTTTTAAATGAAATTTAAGGAGGAGAATGTGATTTCCAAAAATTCCTGAAAGAATTGTTGAAAAACATTCCGAAGGGATTCCCGAAAGAATCCCGAAGAAATTTCAAAAGGAATTCCTGAAAAAATCCGAAAGAATGAGTGAAGGAATTCCTATAAGAATTATCGAAAGAATCCGAAGGGATTTCTCGAGAAAGCACTGGCAGAACTATTAAAATATATTCCGAAAAGAATTCGTAAAGGAACTACGGAATAACTTTCAAAATTTTCTTATTATTCCAATCTTTGAATTTTCGAAAGAATATCAAGAGGGATATCCTCCAAATCATCTCTCGGAATTCCACTTTTTTTTCAATTTGTTGTTCGTCTTCGGAAATACCTTTCGAAATAAATTCCTTCAGAAATTCCTTCGGAAAATTTTTTAAGCATTCCGTCGAGAATTCATTTACAATTTCTTTTAGGAATTTCTCCGGCAACTCTTTTGTAAATTCCATTGTACATTTGTTTCGAATTCCAACGGAAAAACTTTCATGAGAATTCCTTGTACGATTTTTGCTATGAATTCCTTTGAAAATTTCTTATGAATTCCTGCGGAACCCTTTCAATTTTTTTAAAGGAGTTGCATCAGCAAATATTTCAGCTTTTTGTCAAACAAATTTTTTTACTTATTCCTTAAGAAATCCCTTCCATAACTTTAGGACGAAATTCTTGAAATTCCTTTGAAATTTTACATAGGAAAAAAATACAGGATTTTTTTCAGAACGTCATTTAGGAATACCTTCGGACATTCCTCCTAAAATTTTGAAACTCCTCAACACTTTTGAATATTTATTTAAAAATTCTCTCGGGAATGTCTTCAGAAATTCATTATAAAAATCTATTACGAATCATTTAGAAATTAACTCAAGAGTTCCTCGAAAAAAATGTAGTTAAAAATCCTTCCGAAAATTCCTTCAGGGATGCCTATTTCATTTTTTCATAAATTTCAAGAAAAAATCTTCTAATAAAATTTTAGAAATAATCCCTGCATGAATTTTGGATGGTTGGGAATCAATGGAGAAATGTTCTAGAATATTCCTCAAGAAAATTTTCTTCGCTGGCCACAGGGGGTACCTCGCACAAAAAAGCGTAATGGCGAAGCGAACTATTTCAATAAAAGCTTGTTGATGAATCTTTGAAAAGCATCCTTTGAGAGGCTCGGAAGCCTCCTTTCAAGAGGCTCGGAAGCCTCCTTTCAAGAGGCTCGGAAGCCTCCTTTCAAGAGGCTCGGAAGCCTCCTTTCAAGAGGCTCGGAAGCCTCCTTTCAAGAGGCTCGGAAGCCTCCTTTCAAGAGGCTCGGAAGCCTCCTTTCAAGAGGCCCGGAAGCCTCCTTTCAAGAGGCTCAAGCCTCCCTTTCAAGAGGCTCAGAAGCCTCATTTCAAGAGGCTCAGGAGCCTCCTTTCAAGAGGCTCAGAAGCCTCATTTCAAGAGGCTCAGAAGCCTCCTTTCAAGAGGGCCTGGAAGCCTCCTTCAAGAGGCCCGGAAGCCTCCTTTCAAGAGGCCTGGAAGCCTCCTTCAAGAGGCTCGGAAGCCTCCTTTCAAGAGGCCTCAAGCCTCCTTTCAAGAGGCCTCAAGCCTCCTTTCAAGAGGCCTCAAGCCTCCTTTCAAGAGGCTCAAGCCTCCCTTTCAAAAGGCCTGGAAGCCTCCTTTCAAAGGCCTGGAAGCCTCCTTTCAAGAGGCCTGAAGCCTCCTTTCAAGAGGCCTCAGAAGCCTCCTTTCAAGAGGCCTCAGCCTCCTTTCAAGAGGCTCAGCCTCCTTTCAAGAGGCCTGGAAGCCTCCTTTCAAGAGGCTCGGAAGCCTCCTTTCAAGAGACTCGGAAGCCTCCTTTCAAGAGGCTCGGAAGCCTCCTTTCCAGAGGCTCGGAAGCCTCCTTTCAAGAGGCTCGGAAGCCTCCTTTCAAGAGGCTCGGAAGCCTCCTTTCAAGAGGCTCGGAAGCCTCCTATCAAGAGGCTCGGAAGCCTCCTATCAAGAGGCTCGGAAGCCTCCTATCAAGAGGCTCGTCGAAAGCCTTCTTTCAACATGTTCTGAAATCTCCTTTCAAGATGCTCGGAAGCCTTTTTTGAAGACGCTCGGAGTTGTTATTACAAGAGGCTTGGCAGCTTCCTCTCAAGAGACTGAGAAGATTTCTTTCAAGATATTTAGAAGCCTCCTTTTAAGAGGTTTGGATGCCTTCTTTTAAGAAGCTCGGTAGTCTCCAAAAGTCGTTAAAGTCTTGTAGGAAGCTTGATATGAAAACTTAATTTTAATTTGAAAGTTTTACGGAATAACGATCAACTTTTGGAGAGTCAAACATCCCGTTAGTTTTCACATCTGTTTTTTATTTATCTTGAGAGTTACGTTTATTTTAATTTTGAAAAAATTGGGGGTACCTCGAAAAATGCAAAAGTTCGAAGGGGTACCTCTCAAGAAAAAAGTTGAGAACCGCTGCTTTAGTGGAAAATAATTCTGAAGAATATTTAAAAGAAATTTTTGCGTTTATCCTGGAGAAATTTCAGAATGAATTCTCGAAGAAATTTCCAAAGGAAAGCCTGAAAGATTTTTGGATAGATTTGGCAAAGGAATTCTTACAGGAATTTTCAACAGAATTTCTGGATAAAAACCTTTTGGATTTTACTTAGGAATTCCTAGAATTTCTTTCACTTCAAAAATTACTTTGGAAGTTTCTCCATAATTAATCAAAATTCTAAGAAAATCAGTTATTTTTCTCAGGACTTCTTCTTCTTCTTCTTCTTATTGGCATTACATCCCCACACTGGGACAGAGCCGCCTCGCAGCTTAGTGTTCATTAAGCACTTCCACAGTTATTAACTGCGAGGTTTCTAAGCCAGGTTACCATTTTTACATTTGTATATCATGAGGCTAACACGATGATACTTTTATGCCCAGGGAAGTCGAGACAATTTCCAATCCGAAAATTGCCTAGACCGGCACCGGGAATCGAACCCAGCCACCCTCAGCATGGTCTTGCTTTGTAGCCGCGCGTCTCAGGACTATTTTGGCTTACATAATTTAATCATTTGAATGTACAAATTTATTGGATGTTGTATTAGATTCACCCCAAAATTCTCTCAAACATTATAGAAGTTATCATAAGGCTGTCGCTTGTAGTTTTTTCAATTGCATTTTCACATATCTTGTATTGAATTGTGTATTTCAAAATATCTCTAAATTTATTATTTCATTCCTTCTTTTATACGAATCAAAGGCATAGAATATTGTCGCAAACACACGCTGCAATCAACTATTCCACCCTAAATATCTACTAGAAAATCATCAAGAAAAAACTGTCCAATTCACCCGCAGTCTGCTGAAACAGATCGTAATTATTTTGTTTTCATTTGCTTTACCAATCGTTTCCATTCCCCAGCACAGTTCACTTCCTTCTTATGAATCTTGCTGTGCATTACCGAACGAAGTCCGGTTGATTTCCTCGCTTCAAAAATGGGAAACATCTCCATTCAAAGCGACGACTGTAAATAGACCGCTGGAAGCTTCCCAAATCACCATCAGAACTCTTCAGGCTGCGGTCCATAGACAAACCTACTTTCCGGCACACGGTCATCGCCATCAACCGCACTTCTTGCATAATGCATCCCCGTTGGACGGTCAGCATCGGTTCGAAATGTTTCCATTTTTTTATGATTTTGTTTCCGCACCGAAACCGGAAGGCCGCAAATTACATCTGGTTCGAGTTTTTAATGTTTCGGTTGTCAAATAGAGGAAAATCAAAAAGAGTCTGGTTGCGATTCCACTTTGATTACAAAAGCCCAAATAGTACCAGAATCGCCGGAATCAAGAAAGAGGAATCCAAGCTGATTTAATTAAGTAGCAACGATGCATGAAAAAAAAAGAGACAGACAAAAAGAACCTAGCGAAGTTGTCCAACTTTGGGAAACGCTAGACATTTTAATTGCTTTGCATGCAACTGGAACTGGAAGCAGCAGCGTCAGCTATAGAAGATAATGGAAGCAGATCGCTTCGCGCGGTGTGCCTGTCGCTGGGAAAGCAAAGTGAGCACGATTTTTATTTTTATTTGTACCATTTTTGCAGTGCAACAGTGTCTTTCGAGCAAACTAGGCATTGAGGAATATTTTTCTGTTGTCCGACTATTATGCAAACTACGAAAAATTAAATTGAGAAACAGGGCACGGAAGAGTTACCAGGGGTGCAATTTGGACGGTGCAAACCGTTTACGTGAATGTATTTATACAACTCCAAAGTTGGTAAATTCAACGGCATGTAAAAAAGGATAATCAGATAATGACTGTAACTTAGATTCCAAAAATAGATAAATAGAAATATTTTTCACTAAACCAAAGCAATGTCTGCATATTATAAATATTTTTTTCTAAAAGCTTACCCTTCCAATTAAATTTCAGTTAAGTTGAATTGAAACAGCATGGGCAATGGAGAGGACGATAAAAATCAGAAGTATAACTAAAACTGGCAAATGAAAGACAGATACTAACTTGAGTTCATCCCTGAGTCGTTGCTCGTATTCTCATGTTATTCGAGTCCAAATGCGAAAAAAGCGCGCACCATTTCACAGTTTCGAAACCAGAGTGTCGGTACGACGAGCGAAACTTAAATAGAAACTTAATTAGTTTTTGAAGACAATCACGAGCCGAACGGAATAGTAGCAGCGGGGATAATGAAGGGAGCCAGCATCCCGATTGTCGTTTTCTGTTCATCTGCTTGGAGTCTGACACAAGAAAAAAGGGCACTATCTAACCACCACACTACCGCTCCAAAATCTAGTATAAAACAGCCAGTTCTGAAAAAAAAGCATCACTGACTAGTATAGATGTGCAGTCCCACTCGCCGCCAGGAGGACATAAAATGAGATTTTTCCGCATTTCTGATTTCTGTCCAGTTCGTTTTTCAATTTGCCACCAACTGCACTGAACGATCCAAAGTGAATCGAAACTGATATCCATCGCGTTGTCCGTCTCCTAGAATCAGGTTGATGGATTCTCAGCACTCGTACTCGTTGGGTCATCAATCTTACCGGTCCACGAAAGAACCATCTATTCCGAGCCATTGTCGATATTTCATTCCGCTGCTGCTGTTCGACGAAACAGTTTCCCAATCCAGGAACATGTGCGGCAAAGTTTGATCCAGATTCGACCCCAGAGTTCCCGTTAATCCTTCTGCAAACAGATCCAAAAATGTGATTCGGCTCCGCTGTGAACTTTTGAAGCAAAAGAAAGCCAACATTGCACGATGATCCAAAATGAGTATTTGCCATTCTGATACATGAGTGCGCAACCATAGGCCGCATGTTAACTAAGAAGCTCGAGAACTCGGAATATCAACAAATTTGCTTAAATCTATTGATGAATATGAAAGTCCATCGCCAGTTTGTGAAATCCACGACTCTGCTATATTGTAATAAAATGTTCAACAACTAGCCCTTCGGGATCACCGCAAACATCTTTCTTCCAAACGCGAATCGCAAAATCGATTCCGAAATTAAGTTAGAAAACTTTTTTCTCCACCACACTTCCGCATGTCGCACATCGGCGGCGGCGGTGGGTGGGTGGTACAATGTGTGAAACGATTTCCAAAGTTAGCATCTTTCCGTCACGAGCTCCGGTTCCGAAATCCGGTTTAATCCATTTTTCCACATGCTTTCCTATGAACGGCTGCTGGCGTGGGGCATCCCACCAACCAGCAGGCAGAGCACAAGCGTTGTTGCACCGCCGCGCGCTCGGTGGAGCTTCTTCCATAATTTACGAGCTACCATGAAAGCAGTTTAAAATAAATAAATTTTCGTAAATTTTTCCAGAAGGTACCTGGGACTGCTGTTCCTTCGTGGAGAATGCTTACCTTTAGCCAGGAGGGAAAGTAAAGAGCAAGTTCTGTTATCGAATTTCACACTCGCAAAAGTGCAGCCACACATGCGGACGGAGGTACGGAGCACGAGTTCTGTTCTGGCGCGCTACCGACTTATGAGGCAGACAAATGGTCGTAAATGTAATTGAGAAAATAAAATGTGCTTCGGAAAGGTGGCTTGGTTTTGCGGGACGTGATTTGGAACTATGCAATTTTACTTTGATTATGAACGCGGTATAAAGTGGGATAAAAAGTTATATTTGTTTTTTTTTTTATATTGAAAAACATAAATTGGTTTACCAATCGTACCTTCTGCACTTTGAATTGTGCTGCGAAAGTTAATAAGTTATTCACATTAAATGCTGAGTTATCTTCGGATTAAATGTTTTATATTTTGCAAAACCAATACCAAAGCTTACGACAAAGTTCACATAATCGATTTGAAAAAATAAAATCAAAGGTTTTTCGGGCAGGGAAAATGATAATCAGACCACTTATTGTTGGAGTTCCAATTCCAATCCAAATCCAATCCAAATCCAATCCAAATCCAATCCAAATCCAATCCAAATCCAATCCAAATCCAATCCAAATCCAATCCAAATCCAATCCAAATCCAATCCAAATCCAATCCAAATCCAATCCAAATCCAATCCAAATCCAAACCAATCCAAACCAAATCCAAACCAAATCCAAACCAATCCAAACCAATCCAAACCAATCCAAACCAATCCAAACCAATCCAAACCAACCAAACCAATCCAAACCAACCAAACCAATCCAAACCAACCAAACCAATCCAAACCAATCCAAACCAATCCAAACCAATCCAAACCAACCAAACCAACCAAACCAATCCAAACCAATCCAAACCAATCCAACCAACCAAACCAATCCAAACCAATCCAAACCAATCCAAACCAATCCAAACCAATCCAAACCAATCCAAACCAACCAAACCAATCCAAACCAATCCAAACCAATCCAAACCAATCCAAACCAATCCAAACCAATCCAAACCAATCCAAACCAATCCAAACCAATCCAAACCAATCCAAACCAATCCAAACCAATCCAAACCAACCAAACCAATCCAAATCCAATCCAAACCAATCCAAACCAATCCAAACCAATCCCAAACCAATCCAAACCAATCCAAACCAATCCAAACCAATCCAAACCAATCCAAACCAATCCAAACCAATCCAAACCAATCCAAACCAATCCAAACCAACCAAACCAATCCAAACCAATCCAAACCAACCAAACCAATCCAAACCAATCCAAACCAATCCAAACCAATCCAAACCAACCAAACCAATCCAAACCAATCCAAACCAACCAAACCAATCCAAACCAATCCAAACCAACCAAACCAATCCAAACCAATCCAAACCAATCCAAACCAATCCAAACCAACCAAACCAATCCAAACCAACCAAACCAATCCAAACCAATCCAAACCAACCAAACCAATCCAACCAATCCAAACCAACCAAACCAATCCAAACCAATCCAAATCCAATCCAACCAATCCAAACCAATCCAAACCAATCCAAACCAATCCAAATCCAATCCAAACCAATCCAAACCAATCCAAATCCAATCCAAATCCAATCCAAACCAATCCAAACCAACCAAACCAATCCAAACCAACCAAACCAATCCAAACCAATCCCAAACCAATCCAAACCAATCCAAACCAATCCAAACCAATCCAAACCAATCCAAACCAACCAAACCAATCCAAACCAATCCAAACCAATCCAAACCAATCCAAACCAAACCAACCAAACCAACCAACCAAACCAATCCAAACCAATCCAAACCAATCCAAACCAATCCAAACCAACCAAACCAATCCAAACCAATCCAAACCAATCCAAACCAATCCAAACCAATCCAAACCAATCCAAACCAATCCAAACCAAACCAAACCAATCCAAACCAATCCAAACCCATCCAAACCAATCCAAACCAATCCAAATCCAATCCAAACCAATCCAAACCAATCCAAACCAATCCAAACCAATCCAAACCAATCCAAACCAATCCAAACCAACCAAACCAATCCAAACCAACCAAACCAATCCAAACCAATCCAACCAAACCAATCCAATCCAAACCAACCAAACCAATCCAAACCAATCCAAACCAATCCAAACCAATCCAAACCAACCAAACCAATCCAAACCAATCCAAATCCAATCCAAACCAATCCAAACCAATCCAAACCAATCCAAACCAATCCAAACCAACCAAACCAATCCAAACCAATCCAAACCAATCCAAACCAATCCAAACCAATCCAAACCAAACCAATCCAAACCAATCCAAACCAATCCAAACCAACCAAACCAACCAAACCAACCAAACCAAACCAAACCAAACCAATCCAAACCAATCCAAACCAATCCAAACCAATCCAAACCAATCCAAACCAATCCAACCAACCAAACCAATCCAAACCAATCCAAACCAATCCAAACCAACCAAACCAATCCAAACCAATCCAAACCAACCAAACCAATCCAAACCAATCCAAACCAATCCAAACCAATCCAAACCAATCCAAACCAACCAAACCAATCCAAACCAATCCAAACCAACCAAACCAATCCAAACCAATCCAAACCAATCCAAACCAATCCAAACCAATCCAAACCAATCCAAACCAATCCAAACCAACCAAACCAATCCAAACCAACCAAACCAATCCAAACCAATCCAAACCAATCCAAACCAACCAAACCAATCCAAACCAATCCAAACCAATCCAACCAATCCAATCCAAACCAATCCAAACCAATCCAAACCAATCCAAACCAATCCAAACCAATCCAAACCAACCAAATCCAATCCAAACCAATCCAAACCAATCCAAACCAACCAAACCAATCCAAACCAACCAAACCAATCCAAACCAATCCAAACCAATCCAAACCAATCCAAACCAACCAAACCAATCCAAACCAATCCAAACCAATCCAAACCAATCCAAACCAATCCAAACCAACCAAACCAACCAAACCAATCCAAACCAATCCAAACCAATCCAAACCAATCCAAACCAATCCAAACCAATCCAAACCAATCCAAACCAATCCAAACCAATCCAAACCAAACCACTCCAAACCAATCCAAACCAATCCAAACCAACCAAACCAATCCAAACCAATCCAAACCAATCCAAACCAATCCAAACCAATCCAAACCAATCCAAACCAATCCAAACCAATCCAAACCAAACCAATCCAAACCAATCCAAACCAATCCAAATCCAACCAAACCAATCCAAACCAATCCAAACCAATCCAAACCAATCCAAACCAATCCAAACCAATCCAACCAATCCAAACCAATCCAAACCAACCAAACCAATCCAAACCAACCAAACCAATCCAAACCAATCCAAACCAACCAAACCAATCCAAACCAATCCCAAACCAATCCAAACCAATCCAAACCAAACCAATCCAAACCAATCCAAACCAATCCAAACCAATCCAAACCAATCCAAACCAATCCAAACCAATCCAAACCAATCCAAACCAACCAACCAATCCAAACCAATCCAAACCAATCCAAACCAATCCAAACCAATCCAAACCAACCAAACCAATCCAAACCAATCCAAACCAACCAAACCAATCCAAATCCAACCAAACCAATCCAAACCAACCAAACCAATCCAAACCAATCCAAACCAATCCAAACCAACCAAACCAATCCAAACCAACCAAACCAACCAAACCAATCCAAACCAACCAAACCAATCCAAACCAACCAAACCAATCCAAACCAACCAAACCAATCCAAACCAACCAAACCAATCCAAACCAATCCAAACCAATCCAAACCAATCCAAACCAATCCAAACCAATCCAAACCAACCAAACCAATCCAAACCAATCCAAACCAAACCAAACCAATCCAAACCAATCCAAACCAATCCAAACCAATCCAAACCAATCCAAACCAATCCAAACCAACCAAACCAATCCAAACCAATCCAAACCAACCAAACCAATCCAAACCAACCAAACCAATCCAAACCAATCCAAACCAATCCAAACCAATCCAAACCAATCCAAACCAATCCAAACCAATCCAAACCAATCCAAACCAATCCAAACCAAACCAATCCAAACCAATCCAAACCAATCCAAACCAATCCAAACCAATCCAAACCAATCCAAACCAACCAAACCAATCCAAACCAATCCAAACCAACCAAACCAATCCAAACCAATCCAAACCAATCCAAACCAATCCAAACCAATCCAAACCAACCAAACCAACCAAACCAAACCATTTCAAACCAATCCAAACCAATCCAAACCAACCAAACCAATCCAAACCAATCCAAACCAAACCAACCAAACCAATCCAAACCAATCCAAACCAATCCAAACCAATCCAAACCAATCCAAACCAATCCAAACCAATCCAAACCAATCCAAACCAATCCAAACCAATCCAAACCAATCCAATCCAAACCAATCCAAACCAACCAAACCAACCAAACCAATCCAAACCAATCCAAACCAATCCAAACCAACCAAACCAATCCAAATCAAACCAAACCAACCAAACCAATCCAAACCAATCCAAACCAATCCAAACCAACCAAACCAATCCAAACCAATCCAAACCAATCCAAACCAATCCAAACCAATCCAAACCAATCCAAACCAATCCAAACCAATCCAAACCAATCCAAACCAATCCAAACCAATCCAAACCAATCCAATCCAATCCAAATCCAATCCAAATCCAATCCAAATCCAATCCAAATCCAATCCAAAATCAATCCAAATCCAATCCAAATCCAATCCAAATCCAATCCAAATCCAATCCAAATCCAATCCAAATCCAATCCAAATCCAATCCAAATCCAATCCAAATCCAATCCAAATCCAAATCCAATCCAAATCTGTTGCTAGAAGTACACTGGAATCAAATCAACAAAATACATTATCTAATACCAACTTAAGCACGAACTAAAACTAATTCTATAAAATTATAGAACAGATATCGAGTTTTGTTGGCTTCATACAATTTTATTTATAGAACCACCATTACCTTTTAATTAACGCTTCTGCCTTCTTGCATAAAACACGCTTGTCTCCGAATTGGTAAACAAACAAACGATTTCCCCGAAAACCCCATGATTCTGTGCGCTGAAAGGAAAACTTTCGTCTGTTCGTCTCATTAACTCAAAGAACTAGAGCCCGTAAGCAAGAAGCACCGGGAGTCATTTTTCACCAATCCTGGTTGTTTGCTGTGCGTGACGAAAATGAGCAAAGTAAACAAAACTTCTCCGGAAGTGGGAAGCAGCGTGTCCCCAGGCGCCCATTGCAGGAGGGGCCAGGCCGGGCGAAGCGGAAAAAGACCCACGAGGTGTCGGAATTAACTGTTGATCCCATTAAGCGTATTTTTGTTTCACTTTCGACTTATCGGATTACTCGTGCTCGGCTGACTTCCGCCTACAGATTTTCTACTGCTGGAGCGGCAAAAAGGTGGGCGTTTCGAGGGACGGCGGGGTCAGAAAGTTGGACATTTTGGCTTAAAATTGGCAGAAATTTGTCCTTTACCGGAGTCGATGATCCGTGTCAGCTTTGAAGAGTGGGGAAACTTTTCCCGCTGGAGATTCGGTTCGATTCGGCAACGGATGACGACGACGATGATGATGTTGATCGGAAAAGGAGTGAAGCATGATTTATGTTCAATTTGTACTTTGGAACAGTTTTACGGGAATCGGGCAAGCATCGGGGGCTTAGGCCGTGTGACGGGTTGGTGTGACTGGAAATTGCGAATCGCAACCGTAAATTATTGCAAATTAAAATGAATTTTTAATTTCTCGCCTGGCTGAGCGTCAAAAAAGCTTTGGAGACGAGAGCAAATCTGATTTGAGGGGTCAGAGGATAACGAACAGCATTTTTAATTATAAATTTTACATTTGGGTTACTGAATATCGGAATGGTGTTTCTGCTGATTCGGAAAATGGTCTTTTATTATAGTTTAATAAATTATTTCCCCATACTTATTCGAGCTGTATGAATAGCTTCCGTTGAATTATAATTCAAGGCAAGATGTTGTTCATAGCCATACCAATTCAATCGAACGATGTAATGTAAGTATGTTAGGCAAAGAAACGTTAGTCGTTATTTTGCCCTCTTTGTATCATAAGCAATTATAATAAATATATGAGAAATAATAATAAATAATTAGTTGGTGCATTTCACGGCTAATATATTCATGCCTATTAAGATGGCTCAAGCGAGTGTGAAATACACTAATATCAAATTTTTAATGAGCCGCCAGCTTATTTTCTTTGTTTACCTGATGCTTTAGAAAAACCCAATCCGAATCGGACAACATTTGCGAAGCGCTAGATAAAAGGAATGGAAACCTAATCCAAATATTACTATCTACCGAGTTCATAAAAAAACGATGCCCAATGTTTAACCGATAGCAATGATAGTTTATCCGGCATAGTTATAAGAATTTTACTAGGTATATTATGAAAAAGAAAATTATCTGTTACAGAATGATACTAAATTCATCTAAGCAATCCCACATTATAATGCAAAAGATATAATATAATGCCTTTATTATACTACTTTCAACCATTCTGAATCTCGTCATATTTCACTCTGAACTGCAACAGGCTACAGGCTGATGTTTGCTGCACAAGTGCAGTGATGGTTATCACGTGTTCTGATAGGTCACGGAAAACATATAGGAATGGCACGAGAGACTAGTGAAACCCAGGTGCAACGATTCATCTGGCATGAAATATGAATTATTGAGCTGAACTTTGCAAATTTTTCATGCGGTATTCTCAAATTCACGTTCGTGTTACCTACCTCTCCCACCACGGACCCCCAGGGAAAGTAATTGCTGATGGCGTATAACGCACCATTTCCACTGTACGAAGAGAACTGTAATTTGAATTAGCTTCTAAATTGGTATAACTTCCCCCAACCAACCCCAAGCCAAAAACCAGCTTCGCGGTTCGGATGAGGCTTCAATGAAATTTGATATACGATAGTTGTTCCTTTTGACATGGGATTATCGGTGCACTCATCAAATGTCATCAGACCAATCACAATATAAATGAACAAACCAATAATTACTCCTCTTAACCAGTGCTCGAAAATGACCGCAATCAGTTACTGGACTCAATTACCCCTAAATAGATTCGGCCACTCAAAGCTACTAATCAGTCAGCCGATCTGAAATTGGAATGCATTTGTTCAACTCGTCCTGCACAATGCCTTCAACCATTCAGACACGTGAATGTCGATAAAATAGGAATTCATGTGATTCAGTGCGAACAAAGCGAAGTGCTTCGACGAATTATGAATTATAAGTTGGATTAGGGACAATCGTTAAGTGAAAGTGAAACATCTTGAGCTTGAACTTGATGACCGTATGTACAGTTCGTATTTGCTACTCCGTAATTGAGCACAAGGGACCAAAAGAAGGGGATTTGGGATTAGAATTCCATCCTCAATGTGCACCGAAGGAGAGCTCAAGACATTACAGGTTCAATAACGGCGCCGGTCACGAAGCATAGCCACAATTTCATCTACGTGAAAATATAGCTTATTTAATTGCCTGGGTATTTAAAAAAATCTTAACGAGGGGTCCCAAACAACTTTTTGCCTTTCTCGTATACTAAGTATACGGAAAGGCTATAGAACTGCTCCAAAATCAAACTTTTTATAGAAGGCTCGGAGACCCATAGTGTTATATACCAATCGACTCAGCTCGACGAATTGAGGTGATGTCTGTATGTGTGTATGTATGTGTGTGTGTGTGTGTGTGTGTGTGTATGTGTACAAAAATGTGAGACACGTTTTTGGGCATTTAGCATCATCCGATTTGCTCGCAACAAGTTGCATTCGACGCGGAATGCAGTCCCATTGGTTCCTATTTAAAATTAGATCGATCGAACTTTGCGTTTCGGAGTTATGGCCAAAAAACTGTTTTAACGTGCAAAAAAAAGCAAAACGCCTAGCTCTGGATTCGAACTCGTGACCTCTAGAACGGGAAGCGGTTACTACCCAGCAAACACAAGATCGTATATCATAGCGAATAAGTGTACAAAGTGGAGGCCATATAGGTGCACTTTGCATGCAGTCAAATGGAGGAATGCGCCTATATCGCCTCCACTTTGTACACTTATTCGCTAGCATATGCGACTTGGTGTCGGCTGGGTACACCACTGTACCATCGATACACATAACATGTGAGAAGATACGTACAAATATAAATCATCGAATTGGGCACATATTCATTGCTTCTAGAAGCAACAGAACTCATCCTGCTAGGGTATTGTTTCCTATACTGGAAGTATTAATGGAATGAGAAAAGAAAATATTAATTTTTCTCGTTGGTTATTAAAATATACAGTTTCAATACATTAACTTAGAACAAGATGCCGTGGTGAGTATAAGCCGTTTTGCAGCGCAGTATCATTACTTCACACTTTACCGGTCGCTACTAAACGCTAAAATGCTAAAATAGTAGCGCAGCTGACAGGTGATCAAATTTGGTAGCGCGATAACAGCGCTGCTATTTGATGAACTATTAAACGTCACCGGTATGGAATGCAGCCACCAAAATGATAACCGAAAATAGCGACTGGTGCGAAAAAGAGTGACTAAACTAAAATGACAGAGCAGCGAGGGTGATCAAAACACTCGCACCCAGTAATGATGCTCTAATAGATAAACTATTGAAACCAGGGGACTGAAGAGAAGGCTAATACACCTACCCACCATTCATTCAATATGGCGTACTATGCTTTTGCTTTCATTTCGTTTAATTCACGATAACAAAACTTCGGAAGTATCGACGAGTTATTTTTTGGCATAAAGAAGCCATACAAACACAAAAGGCTCGATGTACCTCAACTAATTGCAAGTTTTCGCCAGTCGAAGTTAATTGCCGATAATTAGCACTAACTGCGTACGAACCAATCACCCAAAATGAGCGCTGAATTCGGGTATACTACCCAGAAACTGGGTACCAAAAACAGAAGTACCAAAAACGATGTTGGGTAGAGTGCCATTGTACCGCGGATGACAGGTGTTTCACCCTCCTGATTGAAACCGCTTGGATACGCTGTTCATTTATTGGAGATAAAAGTAGATTCACTATGATGCGAGGAAATCAATGCAAAATTGTATTGGTATAATAACATAATTACATCCAAACTTAAATAAACATATGTGTATAATAATGTGAAATATCAATAAGAACCCCTCAGGTTACGGGTGCCCTATGGAAATTACTAACAGTAAACTTTTTTCGATAGGATATCCGTTCAGTAATTAAAAATCCTCTTCTCTGCTAAACTTTAGACATAACTTTTCTCATGTCTATCAAGCGCTAAGAAAAGCACAAATACCCTATATAACAGCCTGTAAATAATCCTCATTTAGCAATTTCAAAAGCATCGTGCTTTGTTCAACACGTTCAACGCTCTCCCGTACGAATGCGCCTAAAAGAAGGAATGGCAATGTGCCTCGCGCAGTGGTGGTCCCCCATACAAATGCTCGACTAAACCTACGATTGCGCTTGAAATTTAGCAACAGTAATTTTGTAACGCTGAATTCATTTTGAAATTTAAATAGTTATCCGACATATGCTATGCTATCCAAAGACTTACGGAAGCCCATGACTTAAGATCTGCAGCCACAGTAGCGTCTCAATTCTAACCTTCAAACAGTAAATTTTCCGCTTTGGTGCAGCAAGGCGCAATTCGCCAAACTAACCACTGTTAAGTAGACAAAATATATATTTCAATGCATGATATCAGTTCTTTCCGAATCTTTCCCGATAAAAAATTTAGTCAAATTTAATTTTTCCATGCATATATGTTTAGGAGATACTTTACAGCATCAACTTGAACCAGGTCACCAAAAAATAAATTTACCAACTACAATTAACAAATTGAGGAATTCTAGATTGCTTTGAGAATAGGTCGTATGTGCAAAAGAGAGGCTCTCTTTGTTCACGCTCTCTTTCGCATGTACATAAGCTAATTTTGCATATTTTGCCAAATTTTCACTTCAGAACGCTAGACAAAGCTATAATCTTTAGATATCTGCCAAGAAATCTGAAGTAAACTTTATTATAGATCTGTAATAATCGAAAGAGAATGGAGGCAAAGAGAGACTCTCTTTTGCACATACGACCTATTCTCAAAGCACTCTAGAATTATCCTTGACTAAATGTACAAAATTAAAATAATATCAGCTTCAAGAAAGAACGATTTGTTTTAGGTTTTGTCTGGGTTTCCGCCACTGTGGATCGGTCGGCTTAACAATCGTAGCATCAGCGGCAAGCCGTGCTTCTGTTCTATTTTTACGCATATGCATGCATCATTCTTTGTGGCGTTCAATCAGCATATGGGAGCGCAGCTGGTGTGCGGGAAGACACGGGACGCATGCGCATTCGCTTCAGTCTCTTGCCGTCGGATGAATATTGCCGAAGGAAGCATCACCAGCACACATCGCATTGCGTGCGGCAATGTTCTATTTTTAGCTCAGCTGGGTTGAATGCTGATCTGAGCAAATGAGATTTGGGGAAATTGGTTCATGAGTATTACGGAAAAAGAGAAACATTTTGATAGCTCCGCGTTAATAACGCGCAGAGGGAAATCCCCGGTCCTAATTCATTGGATATAGCGTCTGCTGCCCCATAAACTCGCAAGCTTCTGATTTTATTGAATAATTATTTTCTATTCACTAAGGCATCTTTTCTTTGTGCATTGTATAGCAATCGAATATAATTTTCCACTTCTGTTTACTCTCTATTGAAACTCGGTGGGCAAGTTTGATTACTACCAAGGCAAATCAAAAGCTATTTTGTTTCTGCTAACAATCATTAAAGAAAACTGTTGAGCACATATCGATTCTCAATTTATGCATTTATGTTTCATTTCCAACCTCCTTCTTCATCTAAAGTTCAGACCTGAATTCTTTCAAATACCCCCAAAATCAGATGGATTCAATTACATATAGAAATGTCATGAATATAAATATAAACAATACACAGCATTAGGTTCCATAGATTATTAGCATGGAAAATATTAAATACAAAAATTTTTATTGGAGGCGCTTTGAATTTTCTAGTAGGGTTTCTCACCCCATTCCCGGCCTAACATGCGCACGACTGCGTTATTTAATTGATATTTATGACTAGGGGCAACTTTTCTGAATTTTGTGGGCCGTGTAATATTGCGATGGGGTTCACCTCTGCTTCAAAAATAGTTATTCTTGCTAAACACCGCTTGAAAAAGCTTTTATTTGATTTAAATTAACATGGTGCAGCACTCATTTCAGTCATAGGCGATTGCTTATCCGGCATACCCCAAATCTCCTCGGCATACGCAATATTTTACTCAATCTCTCAACATCTTACTCTCATTCTCTCTCTCGGGACGGTAGAAAATGCGACGTAAACAAAAATATGCACGTTCCACGACAACAAGATGCCAGATGGTATTATTCATAATCATTTTTATTTGGTTGAGAAGATATATTTACTCATCCAAATTTCTTCCAAACACTTAAAAATAATATCTTTTCCACCTTTTGAAATCGAGAGAATTACAAATAACATGATAGCGTCAACGTATTAGACAGTTTTCCTATTAACGATGAAGGATTATCTTCATACTAAAATAAGACTTATGGCCTCTTGGCAGCACTGTACAGCTAGAAGTTCTTGGGCCGAGGTGATTTTTGTTCGGTTTGAGGATACATTTTAAATGTATTCCAATATGTTTATATAAAATCTAGTGATACGAACAATTACAAAAGATTGAAGTGCGTGAGTTTAGCATTATTGTGTGGTGATAAACAGCCTGAAGCAATGGTTGTATCGAGCACTGTGACGATTTTCAGGTAGGTGTTTATTTGATGATACCGTTTTGTAAAAGTGGAAAGAATCACTCCGGCTCAGTGGTGTTGCAACGAAGAGCAAAAGTTTGAAATCTACATTTTTATTTTCTATAATTGGATCGATTAGGAGTGAAATAAATGGTTGAAAAATATTGAGTATTGTGCGAGATAAACAGGAGACTTTTTGAAAATGATCAATCATAAACCTACGGCTACTAAACAGTATAAATCATTAGCTTTCTGTGCAGTGAGCCGGGAATGGGGTCCATAGGCCCAAGTAGTGATTTACCCTATTTCAAATTTTTCTTGCAATGCGTAATATTATACCACACTCCTAGAAAATATGAGTTTTGAAAAAAAAGATGGCTAGCACGAAGATCGAACATAAATCCTCCGATTGAGAGCCTATCACGTTACCACTGAGCTAACTTCGTTTTTTGGGAGAAGAGTGTTCGAAGAACAAGAGGCTACGTGATATGCAATAAATAACTATTTCACTGGATCAAGCCATCGGCTGCTTGTGCATACGTGCGGTAACGCACCGGGTGCTGTGCTTTGGTTCGGTGGCATAAAATCTGATGTTGAAAAATATGAACCGTTTTGACTCATTTGACCGTTTTGACAATTTTTGACGGGTCAACTAAATTTTTATCTATATGAAGAATCATATTGTTCAAAACAACAATTTCAAAAAAGGTTACTTATTGATTGGATGATAGAAGTCTAAGCTGGATTCTGGCTTCAAAACGGAAAGCACTCGAAAGCTTGACGACTGGAAACATTTGTTTTTTACTCACCACCGTTTTTTTGCTTTTCTCGTATACAAAGCATACGATACGAACTTTTTCAGAAGACCCATATGTCTGAAACTCGATTTGTGCAATTGCACAACCTCACATGTTCCGGGCACTTAACCTCATCCGATTTGCTTGCAACAAATTGCATCCAGCAGCAATTATAACAATGTGTATAAACAAATGTGAATTTTCAATTCAATCTATCTTTATTTATCTATCTTTATTCACGAGATTTTCGACCCTAGGTCGGTTTATCTGGTATAAACAAATGTGAAAAATAAGTCTTATTCATCAATTGTTATTTTAGACTTTTCATATATGTTTATCAACTATTTTGAACAAGCGAGAAAGGCATCATCACCGCTAGGTGGATTAATCAAGGTTTTTTTCTTTTACGATTCACGAGTTCAGCCTTTCATTCGCAGGAACGATTGGCGAAGATGAAATGTAAACAAAACGACTACCTGGTGTAATGCCGTGTAATAAACGTGAATTGGATCAAGTGATCGTGCTCAATCTAAAATAATAGTCTAAAACACTCTTATATCTAATTATTATTGCCAGTTTTCTTATTAACTAACTATATCCTAATCTTAATTACTATTCATGCATTAGAAAGTAGGGATACAATGAATTCTAAGATACTAGTGAGCTAATTTAACGTAAACCTAAACAATGATCCTATCCTAAAAGTTACATATTATAAAATTCTTTTACTGATTCTTTCCTCTGTTAATCGGCCTGCGAGTAACATATGTATTTTGAAATTCTTTTACGGTGCGGTTTGAGATGTCCAAGAAATCCTACAACTCCAAACTAGGAGCCATCGCAGAACGGTCGACAGACGACGCACCACGTAACGCTATCGCTGCTGACAGTGACCGAATGATTCAATGTGATGGTGATGGTTGCAGGCAGTGGTACCACTATGAGTGTGTAAATGTTTCTGGCGAAGTAACGAACAAAGCTTGGATATGTCCGATCTGTACGACAACATAGGACCACGTGACAACGGCAGTTAACCCCCCCACCGGTGCCATCACCAAGCAGATTGTCAGCAACACGCCAAGGGAACAGCAGCAACAGCGAAACAGACCCAACATGAAGGATGTCGTGTCAGAGCAGCCGCGAAGCAAGGATGAGAGAGTTGGAGCTACAAAAACTTAACGCCGAGTTCGAGTTAGAGAAGTTCCTAGAGCAAAAGTTTACGATAATGAGGGATTACGCTAGCGAAACATCATCGGTTATCAGTGATATGGGGAAGATGTCGAAGATACAGGAATGGGTAGATGAAACTGAACGCCAAGGTGAGGAAATCGACTCCGGTTTAGTTGAAGAAGACGTGAATGGACAAGCATCGGATAACTCGAGGCAGCCGCAGGAGCAGCCAGCTCCGAGTCTAACTTCTATTAATAACCGACTATCGATTCATCACCACCGACCATGTCAGCCATCGCAGCGTGCACATACGCACCACCTTAATTTCCCCGGTAATCGACCATCAAACATCCCTTCGATTAATCCAAGAACGTTGGTAGGCGATGATCAATTCGTTCCAGCGGACAACGATCAACTCCGCTTAATCGACTACCTCTACATGCCCCAACTGACGAAACAGTGTGCATCCTGAATCGGAGCCAAATTGCTGCGCGCCAAGCGGTCTCTAAGGATTTACCAGAGTTCAGCGGGAACCCGGAAAATTGACCACTCTTCTTTTCTGTATTCAATTCTTCAACCCAAATGTGTGGGTTCTCGAATGAGGAAAACATGTTGCGTCTCCGGAAGTGCTTGAAGGGAAAGGCATTAGAAGCTGTGAGGACTGCTCCATCTTTCTAACGTAGTAGGAGTGATGTCGACGCTAAGAATGCTCTACGGGAGACCGGAAGCTATCATCCAGGCCATAATTCGGAAGGTTCGATCATTACCTCCTCCAAATATGGAAAAGCTAGAAACCGTCGTGAATATCGCACTCACGGTTCTTTACCGTCGCTACGATCCAAGCGTGCGAGGTTGGCGACTTTGTTTACAATACTGCGCTAAGGTATGAGCTGGTTGAAAGACTTCCATCGTCACTCAAGATGGACTGGGCCCGATATTCGCGTGAAAAACCGAATCCAACCCTCATTGATGGTGCAAATCTTATTGAGCGTCTGTTCTCCATGTCAGGATCGGCTCACAACAGCGTCTGTTCTCCATGTTAGGGGCGGCTGATCATCGTCCGAGTGCCAGCGAGGGACTCTAAGTGAAACTGTGCACCATGGTCCACCGGAAATAAGGAGGAATGGTCCTCCGGAAATTTAGGGGGTTTGGTGTCAGGCCCTGCAAGCCATCCAAAAAAAAAAACTCACGCAACGAACAATCAACAAGAGAGTACGGACCGGAACCATCGGCGAAGACCACTGCGACGAAAAGGGACTAGCGATTGGAAACTCGGTTCGTGGAACTGCAAATCTCTCAACTTCATCGAGAGCACACGCATACTCGCCGATGTGCTCAAGGACCGTAGATTCGGCATCGTAGCGCTGCAGGAAGTTTGTTGGAAGGGATCAATGGTGCGAACGTTTAGAGGTAATCATACCATCTACCAGAGCTGCGGCAACACACACGAGCTGGGAACAGCTTTCATAGTGATGGGCGATATGCAAAGGCTCGTGATCGGGTGGTGGCCGATCAATGAAAGAATGTGCAGGTTGAGGATCAAAGGCCGGTTCTTCAACTTCAGCATAATCAACGTCCATAGCCCACACTCCGGAAGCACTGATGATGATAAGGACGCATTCTACGCACAGCTGGAACGTGAGTACGACAGCTACCCAAGCCACGACGTTAAAATCATCATAGGAGATTTGAACGCTCAGGTTGGCCAAGAGGAGGAGTTTAGACCGACTATTGGAAAGTTCAGCGCTCACCGGCTGACGAACGAAAACGGCCTACGACTAATTGATTTCGCCGCCTCCAAGAATATGGCCATTCGCAGCACCTACTTCCAACACAGCCTTCCGTATCGGTACACCTGGAGATCACCACTGCAAACAGAATCACAAATCGACCACGTTCTGATTGATGGACGGCACTTCTCCGACATTATCGACGTCAGGACATATCGTGGTGCTAACATCGACTCTGACCACTATCTGGTGATGGTTAAACTGCGCCCAAAACTATCCGTCATCAACAATGTTCGGTACCGACGACCGCCGCGGTACGACCTAGAGCGACTGAAGCAACCTGATGTCGCCACTGCATACGCGCAGCATCTCGAGGCAGCGTTGCCGGAAGAGGGTGAGCTCGATGGGGCCCCTCTTGAGGACTGCTGGAATACAGTCAAAGCAGCCATTAACGACGCAGCGGAGAACAACGTCGGGTATATGGGTCGAAGTCGACGGAACGATTGGTTCGACGAAAAGTGCAGACAGATTCTGGAGGAGAAGGACGCAGCGCGGGCGGTCGCGCTGCAGCAAGGTACCCGGCAGAACGTGGAATGTTATAGACGTAGCGGAGACAGCAGACCCGCCTTTTTCAGGAGAAGAAACGCCGCCTGGAAGAAGCGGAGTGCGAGGAGATGGAGCAGCTGTGCCGTTCTCAAGAAACACGCAAGTTCTATCAGAAGCTCAACGCATCCCGCAAAGGCTTCGTGCCGCGAGCCGAAATGTGCCGGGATAAAGATGGGAGCATCTTGACGGACGAACGTGTGGTGATCGAAAGGTGGAAGCAACACTACGAGGAACATCTGAATGGCGCGGAGAGTACAGGCAGTGAAAGTCAAGGCAGCGGAGGAGATGACTACGTCAGTTCAGCGGACGATGGAAGCCAACCAGCCCCCACCTTGAGGGAAGTTAAGGATACCATTCAACAGCTAAAGACCAATAAAGCAGCTGGTAAGGATGGTATCGGAGCTGAGCTCATCAAGATGGCCCCGGAAAAGCTGGCCACTTGCCTGCACAACCTGATAGTCAGAATCTGGGAAACCGAACAGCTACCGGAGGAGTGGAAGGAAGGGGTTATATGCCCCATCTACAAGAAAGGCGACAAACTGGAGTGTGAGAACTTTCGAGCGATCACCATCCTTAATGCCGCCTACAAAGTGATATCCTGGATCGATATGATGGACTTTCGTGCCTGTTGTTCAACATTGCGCTAGAAGGTGTCATGCGGAGAGCCGGGTGTAACAGCCGGGGTACGATTTTCAACAGATCCAGTCAATTTATTTGCTTCGCGGATGACATGGACATTGTTGGCCGAACATTTGCAAAGGTGGCAGAACTGTACACCCCCCTGAAACGTGAAGCAACAAAAGTTGGACTGGTGGTGAATGCGTCAAAGACAAAGTACATGCTTGTGGGTGGAACCGAGCGCGACAGAGCCTGCCTGGGGAGCGGTGTTACGATAGACGGGAATACCTTCGAGGTGGTCGAGGAATTCGTCTACCTCGGATCCTTGCTAACGGCTGACAACAACGTTAGTCGTGAAATACGAAGGCGCATCATCTGTGGAAGTCGGGCCTACTTCGGGCTCCAGAAGAAACTGCGGTCGAAAAAGATTCGCCACCGCACCAAATGTGTCATGTACAAGACGCTTGTCCTTGTCCGGTTGTCCTCTACGGTCATGAAACATGGACAATGCTCGTGGCGAGCGTGGGGCGTATCCGAGGATGGAGAGATGCGGCTTCGAACCATTTATTGTGGCGTCAAATTGTTGATTCAGTGTTATCTGTTTAGATGTAAACTAAATAAATGAAATGAACCCTCATTGATTTCAGCGCGTGGCTGTACATCACCGTTGAGGATGCTAGCACAGTCATAATCTGTAGCAGCAGCAGTGAGCAGCGTACTCGGCAAGGCAAGAAAGATGGGTTTCCCAATTTCCATTCCGAGTCGGAGTCAACGGTTCCCGAAACATTTTCTAGGACAAAATCGTCTGCTATGTGCACCAAAGAACAATGCGTGATATGCAAATGTAGTTGCTCTTCCGTTTCTAAGTGCAAACAATTCGCAGAGTTTAGCTACGACTCTAAGTGGGCAACGGTAAAAGAGTGTAAGCTATGTCGGAAATGTTTGCGTAAGCATAATGGTTCGTGTAAGCAGTCGAAGCCGTGTGGAACGAATGGATGTGAGTTTCTTCACCATCCCCTATTACACAACGCCAAAAGGTCTTCTCCGCGGACATCAGTAAATAACAACATTTCACAACCAGATACGAGGTGTCTGAAAGTCTCTTTAATAAAGACACACAAAAAAAAAAAAGATACGAGGAGAACGGGTCTCAGCTGTAATGTTCACCAAGGGCAATCGGAGATCTTATTCAGAATAGTTCCAGTCATGCTGTACGAACCAAAGAAAGCGATACGCACCTACGCGTTCGTTGATGATGGGTCTGAACTAACGCTGATAGAGCAGAGCCTATCCGATGAGTTGGGTGTGCAAGGGCCAAGAAAGTCTTTGTATCTGAGATGGGCCGGCGGTACGCAGAAGTTAGAGCAACGATCACAGCAGATCAACCTTCAGATCTCTGGCGTACACAATTCTACCAAGTATAAACTGTCAGGTGTCTGTACGATGCCATCGCTACAAATTCGTCCACAAACGTTATTGCTAACTGAAATCCAAGAAAAATATCCATACTTAAAAGGATTGCCCCTCGAGCCGTACCGTGAAGTTAGTCCTAGAATCCTCATAGGCCTACATAGATCATGCTAAACTTGGCCATGTCATCAAGAGTCGTGAAGGCAACGACCATGAACCCATTGCCGCCAAAACCCGGCTTGGGTGGATGGTGTTCGGAAATTGCACAGGCAAAGAAAAATCTGAGCGATACGTTAACTACCACAGTGTGCAGACTTGCGAATGCAATCGTGAACCAGATGACGACTTGCACAAAGTTGTCAAATCTTATTTTTCGTTAGATAGTCTCGGGGTGGTAAAACCAGACAAGTTCCTAATATCGCATCAAGACCAACGAGCACAAGCGCTCCTGGAAACGAAAACTCGATATGTGGGTGGCCGATATGAATCCGGTCTCCTTCGGAAATACGACGAAGTTCGTCTTCCGGACAATAGAGCGATGGCGCTGAATCGATGGAAGTGTCTGCACAACCGTATGAACCCTGATCAGCTAACATCCCTACTCTCCGTGCTGGTGCAGTTTCTAGAGTTCCGACTAGCAGTGAGTGGCGATATCCGCGAGATGTTGCACTTCACCAGATAAGAATATGAGAAGAGGATCAACATTGTCAGCGATTCTTTTTGGCGGATGATGATCAATTATCCGAGCCAAATGTCTATGTGGTACAGGCAGGGTTTCGACTTTTCGTTTCAATGAGACCAAAGCAAGCGTTTTTCGGGCCAAGGGAAAATCTTTTTTCGTTGTTTATGTTGAGGATCATCTTTCACCCATCAATCTTTTCTCTAGAATTAGCATTGGAAGATGAACGAAAATCTTGCCTATTAGATGAAAATCCTTTTTCGTTTCATTACTTTCACCTCTCACTCACTTTTCGCGAGAATTATCGCAGAACAATTACAAAATTGTATGGCCGCGCCGGGATTCGAACCCAGAATAGTAACAATAATAGCTGTGGGGATGCGCCTACTTTAGCCACACCACCACGCTATCTGTATGAAAGCGTTAAGTTATTTGTTCCACATAAGCTACTACCATTTGCATTGATGATGCCACGAAAAGACTCGAATATGAAAGAAAAAAAGCAAACCAACGTTTAGCGGCAATCGAAGTGAGCGAAAAATTGTTATCACTCTCCAGGCTGTTTTTCTTTCCCGAAAAGCGATTTTTCCCCGAAAACTTTCGTGAGGGAAAATCATGTGCTCCTGAGATTGAGTGAGCATTATGAACCCTGGGTACAGGTGATGACGATTGGGGCCTGGTGTTCGCCTAGTATGTACTGCACAATTGGTTAAAAAAAATGAACACTAAGCAGTATGAGCGAACACATCCGGAACACATCGTCAAACGGCATAATGTGAATGACATGCTCGTGAGTGTCGAATCTACAGAAGAAGCAATACAGCTTGTACGAGATGTTAAAAGAATCCACGCATCCGCTGGTTTTGAAATGACAAACTGGATTTCAAACTGTCGGAAAGTTTTGGCTGCTGTTAGTAAAAAAACAAGAAAGAGAAGAATCTTGATATCAGCGAAGAAAGTACCACTGAAAAGGTCCTAGGCATGTGGTGGGATACATCGAAGGATTGCTTCACGTATAAGATCTCCAGAAGATACGATGAGGAGCTGATATCTGGAAACCGTCAACCAACTAAAAGGGAAATTTTACAAACGCTAATGATGGTATTTGATCCGTTAGGGCTCATAGCACACGTTTTAATGTTTCTAAAAGTACTGCTCCAGGAAATATGGTGAACACCTGTAGGCTGGGACGTCCCAATCGAAGTACTGCAGTTCAGGAAGTGGTTGCAATTGTTGGCTATTTTTCCTCAGATACCAACCGTCGAAATTCCACGTTGCTACAGGATGTTGACGCCCTTGGGAGAAGGCACCGTCACACAAATGCATACATTCGTCGATGCGAGTGAGAACGGGTTAGCTGCGGCTGTGTACTTGAGATTCGAAAACAGCGATATTGTCGAATGCACTTTGGTAGGTGCTAAAACGAGAGTTGCACCACTCAAATGTTTATCGATCCCTCGTTCTGAACTGCAAGCGGCTATTATTAGTGTTCGGTTTGCAAACATCGTGTCAAAGTGTACTCTGTTGGCTTCAATCGGACCACAGGCGGTATAGCCAGTTCGTTGCTTTCCGCGTCAGCGAAATTCTGGAGACTAGACTAGACGGAGGTCAGCGAAGGTAGCTGATGAAGGTACAAAGTGGAAGAGTACACCAAACCTAGCAAGCGACAGTCGCTGGTTCCGTGGTCCGGAGTTACTCCTGCAACAGACAGGCAACTGGCCGGTGAACCGATTTGCTAGAAAATCCACTGAAGAGGAGTTACGACCGCATTCACTACTTCACGAGAAACCTACTGATCCGGAAATTCGTCTAGATAATTTTTCGAAATGGAATAAACTACTACACGTAACGGCCAACGCACTACGCTATATTTACAACCTGAAGCGCAGTAGTTGTGGACATCGAAGAGTATCTGTATCTTTAAACCAGCCAGACTTTATAGACGCAGAAAATAATATATTTCGCCAAGCCCAACTGGCTGCCTTCTCAGAGGAAATAGCCATTCTCATCAATGGTGTGCCTTTCCAGACGAGAATAATGTTCTTCGGGTTAAGGGTCGAACAAAAGCATGTGCCTTTATCAGCCGGGATGCCGCTGAACCGTTAATTCTGCTGCAGGATCATCACATAACCCGCCTTATCATACTCTCTGTACACGAGCAGTTCAATCATCAAAATCACGAGACTGCAGTGAACGGGATTCTCCAGCGTTATCGTATCCCTCGTTTGAAGACAGTATACCATCATATCCGGAAAGACTGTCAACAATGCAAAGTGTTCCTGGCAAAACCACAGCCTCCATAGACTGGCCCAGATTACTATGGCGAGAAAAAATGTTGTCGAATTCCACGGGGCACCCCCCAGAATTGTGTCTTTGGGTGAGAAAATCAATCTCTGAAAATTTCAGCTCAATCGCTTGTTGCATAAGCTTGCGCATTTGATTTGAAGTTTGTATGGGGATTTCATCCAAAATGTATAGGAAAATACACCTCCGTCACTCATTCAATCTGGAAATTGGTTCTGATTGCTCGATTGACCTCAGAATTGCAAAAATGGCAGTTGGTATGCTACAGAACAATTTCACAGAACATTGCATGATGATTAAATAAACTTTTATATAATTTTCGGCTGAATTATTAGGAGCTGATTTGTGTATTTTTGGGTTTTTTGATCGAATCGCATCAGCCGAAACCTGTCGGGAACTTAGTAATAATTGTTGATCCAAAACTTCCTCGGAACTGCTGGCCAAAGGGTCGAGTGATTGCAACGTGCCCAGCATCACAGATAGTCAGGTCAGATAATATGGGTCAGGTAAGATGGGCCACTGTACGGACCGGCTCTGGTGGTATTTACGAGCGACCTGCAGTATCGTTAGCTGTACTCGACGTTGGCGTTGAAGTGAATTCGCTTCAGGAAGGCCCATCGCGTATTGCGGGGGGGGGAGTGTTAACTACGCCCCGTCGATTGGTAGCAAAGCCCCTACTGACAACGTACGCTACTGATGTTGAAACCACACCGGCCTGCTTGCGCAGGAACGATTCGCGAAGATGAAATGTAAACAAAACGACTAAATACCTGGTATACGTTTATAATACCAGATTGGATCAAGTGATCGTGCTAAATATGAAATAATAGTTGAAAACGCTCTTATATCTAATTATTATTGCTAGTATTCTTATTAACTAACTATATCCTAGTCTTAATTACTATTCATGCATTAGAAGATTGTTAGGGAACACAGAAAAGAACTGAATTATCATCCACCTCTAGGTGCCTAAGATTGAGATAGACAACAGAGCACAAGCTGATTTCTAGTGTTCGTTACCGTCAACAGATATTTGCTCCTTAGTGAGCTAGAATCATAGGATTTACCCCCTACAATAACAGCAAGAATTACTAAAATAATATTATAATATGTTACGCGCAGGCCGATTAACAGCGGAAAGAATCAAAATTCCATAAACTTTGCTGAATAAAGTTTATGGGATTCTGATTCTTTCCTCTGTTAATCGGCCTGCGAGTAACACTGACCTCAGATTGTTGATCAGCCACACCTACATCCTGTAATCGTCGTAGGAAGGATCGTCAGTTGACTACTTTTATATGGACAAAAATTGCACACGAATATCGCGCATGAACCATTTTATTGGTGTTTTTTTTTCTCAGAAATGTACCCAATACTCATGAATGCAGACAGTATTTCTACTAGGTTCTGCAAACCATTCAGGATTTCAGAGCCTTGGTCTACCAGGTCAATTATGCATGAAACGAAACCAACATGGCAACCCATGGTGTCCATACATGCCCTTAGAGGCCATGCGGATAATTTACGATCTAGATATGTTCAAACCTGATGATCTTAGTTCTCCAAAGCATTCTGCAGTTCAGACCAATTGGTCTGCCAAGTCAACTGGGCTCAATACAAAGTCAATAGCAACCCATGGTGTCCATACATGCCTTCAGAGCCTATGTACATGATTTAAGATTTGGATATGTCCAAACCGGATGTTCTAAGTTCTCCTAATCATGCTGGAGTTCAGACAAATTGATCTACCAAGATACTACTAGGCTTGATATTAAGCCAGTAACAATCCATACAGGCCCTTAGAGGCTTTGTGCATCATTTACGATCTAGATATGTCTTGATAGTGGGCCCTGTTAAACCTCTATAAAAAGCTGCATGTATCCGCAAGTAGGCTCCGCCAAAGCGACCGTGTGCCGCTCAAAGCGCACAAGCCCAAGTCCTGGTGTTAGGTGGGACGCTAAACAGCCCTGACACGACGGCCCTCTGACGAGACAGGAGGTTTGCGCAGGCCCAATAAGCCGCCTTTAAAAACAACTATTACGAACGACATAGAAGATAATACGACTCGAAACAATCGGCAAAGACCTAGGCGACGAATAAAGGATCACGATTGGAAGCTTGGAACATGGAACTGCAAGTCGCTAGGTTTCGCAGGTTGCGACAGGATGATCTACGATGAATTACATCCCCGCAACTTCGATGTCGTAGCGCTGCAGGAAATCTGCTGGACAGGACAGAAAGTGTGGAAAAGCGGGCATCGAGCGGCTACCTTCTACCAAAGCTGTGGCACCACCAACGAGCTGGGAACCGGCTTCATAGTGCTGGGAAAGATGCGCCAACGCGTGATTGGGTGGCAGCCAATCAACGCAAGGATGTGCAAGCTGAGGATAAAAGGCCGTTTCTTCAACTATAGCATCATCAACGTGCACTGCCCACACGAAGGGAGATCCGACGACGAGAAAGAAGCGTTCTATGCGCAGCTGGAGCAGACATACGATGGATGCCCACTGCGGGACGTCAGAATCGTCATCGGTGACATGAACGCTCAGGTAGGAAGGGAGGAAATGTATAGACCGGTCATCGGACCGGATAGTCTGCATACCGTATCGAACGACAACGGCCAACGATGCATAAACTTTGCAGCCTCCCGCGGAATGGTAGTCCGAAGCACTTTCTTCCCCCGCAAGAATATCCACAAGGCCACATGGAAATCACCTAATCAAGTAACGGAAAACCAAATCGACCACTTACTAATCGACGGTAAATTCTTCTCCGACATCACGAACGTACGCACTTACCGCAGTGCGAATATTGAATCCGACCACTACCTCGTCGCAGTATGTCTGCGCTCAAAACTCTCGACGGTGATCAACACGCGTCGGAGTCGTCCGCCGCGGCTTAACATTGGGCGGCTACAAGACGGTAGACTAGCCCAAGACTACGCGCAGCAGCTGGAAGTGGCACTCCCAACGGAAGAGCAGCTAGGCGCAGCATCTCTTGAAGATGGCTGGAGAGATATTCGCACCGCAACCGCTGCACTAGGCACGGTGGCTCCGGATCAGAGAAACGACTGGTATGACGGCGAATGTGAGCAGTTAGTTGAGGAGAAGAATGCAGCATGGGCGAGATTGCTGCAACACCGCACGAGGGCGAACGAGGCACGATACAAACGGGCGCGGAACAGACAAAAATCGATTTTCCGGAGGAAAAAGCGCCAGCAGGAAGATCGAGACCGTGAAGAGACGGAGGAACTGTACCGCGCTAATAACGCACGAAAGTTCTATGAGAAGTTGAACCGTTCACGTAAGGGCCACGTGCCACAGCCCGATATGTGTAAGGACATAAACGGGAACCTTCTTACGAACGAGCGTGAGGTGATCCAAAGGTGGCGGCAGCACTACGAAGAGCACCTGAATGGCGATATGGCAGACAACGGTGGCGGTATGGTAATGAACCTAGGAGCACGCGCGCAGGACATGCGACTTCCGGCTCCGAATCTCCAGGAAATCCAGGAGGAGATCGGCCGGCTGAAAAACAACAAAGCCCCTGGAGTTGACCAACTACCAGGAGAGCTGTTTAAACACGGTGGTGAAGCACTGGGTAGAGCGCTGCACTGGGTGATTACCAAGGTTTGGGAGGATGAGGTTCTGCCGCAGGAGTGGATGGAAGGTGTCGTGTGTCCCATCTACAAAAAGGGCGATAAGCTGGATTATAGCAACTACCGCGCAATCACATTGCTGAACGCCGCCTACAAGGTACTCTCCCAAATTTTATGCCGTCGACTAGTACCAATTGCAAGAGAGTTCGTGGGGCAGTACCAGGCGGGATTTATGGGTGAACGCTCCACCACAGACCAGGTGTTTGCCATACGTCAGGTATGTATTGCAGAAATGCCGCGAATACAACGTGCCCACACATCATCTATTTATCGACTTCAAAGCCGCATATGATACAATCGATCGGGATCAGCTATGGCAGCTAATGCACGAAAACGGATTTCCGGATAAACTGATACGGTTGATCAAGGCGACGATGGATCGGGTGAAGGGCATTCTCGAGTCCCTTCGAAACGCGTAGAGGGTTACGGCAAGGTGATGGTCTTTCGTGTCTGCTATTCAACATCGCTTTGGAGGGAGTAATACGAAGGGCAGGGATTGACACGAGTGGTACGATTTTCACGAAGTCCGTCCAGTTATTTGGTTTCGCCGACGACATTGATATCATGGCACGTAACTTTGAGAGGATGGAGGAAGCCTACATCAGACTGAAAAGCGAAGCTAAACGGATTGGACTAGTCATCAACACGTCGAAGACGAAGTACATGATAGGAAGAGGCTCAAGAGAGGTCAATGTGAGCCACCCACCACGAGTTTCTATCGGTGGTGACGAAATCGAGGCGGTTGAAGAATTCGTGTACTTGGGCTCACTGGTGACCGCCGATAACGATACCAGCAGAGAAATTCGGAGACGCATAGTGGCTGGAAATCGTACGTACTTTGGACTCCGCAAGACGCTTCGATCGAATAGAGTTCGCTGCCGTACCAAACTGACAATCTACAAAACGCTCATTAGACCGGTAGTCCTCTACGGACACGAGACCTGGACGATGCTCGTGGAGGACCAACGCGCACTGGGAGTTTTCGAAAGGAAAGTGTTGCGTACCATCTATGGTGGGTTGCAGATGGCGGACGGTACGTGGAGGAGGCGAATGAACCACGAGTTGCATCAGCTGTTGGGAGAACCATCCATCGTTCACACCGCGAAAATCGGAAGACTGCGGTGGGCCGGGCACGTAGCCAGAATGTCGGACAGTAATCCGGTGAAAATGGTTCTCGACAACGATCCGACGGGAACAAGAAGGCGAGGTGCACAGCGGGCAAGGTGGATCGATCAGGTGGAGGACGACTTGCGGACCCTCCGCAGACTGCGTGGTTGGCGAAGTGCAGCCATGAACCGAGCTGAATGGAGAAGTCTTTTATGTGCAGCACAGGCCACTCCGGCCTTAGTCTGATGATAAATAAATAAATATGTCTCAACCGAATGCTCTAAGATCTCCAAATCATTCTGGAGTTCATAACAATTGCTCTACCAAGTCAACTGGGTCCAATACGAAGCAAATAGCTACCAACGGTGTTCGTACAAGCCCTAAAAGGCCATGTGCATGATTTACGATCAAGATATGTCCAAACCAGATGTTCTAAGTTTTCTAAATCATTCTGGAGTTCAGACGAATAGATCTACCAGGTCAACTGGGGTCAAAAGGAAGTCAATAGTGTTCATAAGGCCCTTAAAGGTCATGCGCATGATTTAAGTTCTCCAAATCATTCTGGAGTTCAGACATATTAAACTACCAAGTCATCTGAGATCGGTACAAAATAAAAAGCACTCCATAGTGTTCATATAGGCCAATGGAAGCCATGCGCATAATTTGCGATTTCGTTATGTCTAAATTAAATGTTCGAAGTTGTGGAGTTTAAATCAATAAACCTATATCAATCTTTCAAGTCAACTGGGCTCCGTTTAAAATCAGTAGACTTCCACGATGTCCCCAAACTTTCAGAGGCCATGCTCGTAATTGATATATGGATATGTCCAAATCAGATATTCTAAGTTCTTCAAATCAGTCTGGAACTCAGACCAGTTGGTCTACTAAGTCAATTGGGCTCAGTACAAAATCAAAGACAACCCATGGTATTTATATATAGGCCTTCAACAGCCATGCGATTTACGATTTAAATGTGTGCGAAAAGGATGATCTTAAGGTGCCCTCAGACGTTGCAAGCAAATCGCTCGCAACGAGCATTTTGCTCGCAGAAAGTGACATCTGTCAAAAATTTGCATGTCTGACTACACTGAAAGTGATTGCATGCAAACAAATGACAACTCGCAAGCAAACGCTCGCTTGCATTATGTCACTGCTAAGCGTTTAAAATTTACAACTCGCAGCAACAAAAGCGCTTGCTACGTGTGTGAGAAATCATTTGCTCGCATGAGTGATTGGCTTGCAACGTCAGACAGAGGCTTTAGTTCACAAAATCATTCCGGAGTTCAGACCAATTTATTCAGCAGGTCAAATACGCTCGTAACAATATCGATAGCGACTCCTTATCAACTTCCGGAGGAACTTTCGGAGGAACTTTCTAAGGAACTTTTGGAGGAAATTCCGGAGGAACTTCCGGAGTAATTCCCGAAGGAACTTCCGGAGGAATTCCCGGAGGAACTTCTTTCAGCAAATAGAAAATAGAACCTCACAGCACGAAAGCACAATGTGGTCTGATTTTTTTGTTGATCCACTTTGTATGATTTGTCAAATCATAGAACTTTTTTACACGGATTTTATAACTGCAAACTTTTTTACACGGAAAGAAAAAAAAGCTTTTGAATAGAATTGTAAGAAAATTCTGCAAACGCTGGTTGGCTGTAAAGGTAAACAACTGAAGCTCCAAAACAATGTCATTTTATCGAGACTCTTTATTTGCACCTTCTGGATTTTGGAATTTCTGGATTCAAATAGGATTGTTCCTTTGCTTCATCGATGGAATATGATGCTTCTCATCCATCCATTCATCTAGTTACAAGTGTATTGCTTTTCCCACACTCAGTACACCATCAAGACCCATTTTTTCATCTTTTGCTAACTGAACGAAGAATCCTTTCACGCGGATCGGCGCCGGAACCGGCCTCTTGCCATCGGTCGGGCCGACGAGGAAGGGAGAACAGAATAAATCACACTTTGTTATCGTGGATGGCAAGTTCGCAACGACGACGGCCAGAGCTAACCCACAGAGCAGCAAATGACGATGACGCCAACGGGCGAGCGAGCGTTCGACCTCGCATCTGAAGCAGTGTAAATGAAGTGAGCACATGCATTAGTTCGAGATTGATGATTTCCATATTCTGTAGATCCATCACCCATTTCGAATGGTGATGCTTAAGAGCAGGAAACTACACCAGATCCAGACCATTCAACGAAACCACCCATCAGGTTCATCAATCCCGTTCAGCGTCGGAGCATGTTATGCAGCCAATTGTGGTTCGATGTTACGCTTTTTTCCCCCAACGGTAGTTAGGTGTAGTCTACTCTTTCTCCTCGAAAAGACCAGTTTGTCCACAGTATGATGGACGGTAGCCGACAGCTGCTTGAAATGTTTCGATTTTTGCTTCGATTACCATGTTTTGTGAGGTGAGGGCGTTGGAAATAAATGGTAATATGAAAACTACAATACGGCAGTCCTCGATCTGTATTCGACTCTCAGCTATTATCAGAAAACGTTCAACTTACAATTTTTCAAATTATGAACAAAATTTATAGATTTCTCTTATATGAAGTTATCGATCTGAAATCTTAAGTAGCGGGATATAAATATAAAAACAGTTCTCAACTGTTGCCACAGATAAAACGAGAATAAAAATAATAAAGTGCTATATCAAAATACGAAAGCCTTCAGAATAACGAAAAAGGCTTTTCATCAATAAGATAACGCTTTCCTATTTAGGAAACCAAATAATCCGTGCTTCAGTTGGTACCCCCAAGGCAGCTATCCTTCCAGCGCGAAGATTTCAATATTTCATCAGCATGTGCACCTGATTTGCATTTATGTATCGTATGATTGATTAGAGCCGGGTTCTTCCAGACTTTCAATGCAGCAGACCCACTCGTCGGGATAAACGTATTTAAATTCGGTTGCTATCGTCTATGGACGTTTTCGACGATATTCAGTTTGAGTTGATCGGATAATGGTATGCTGTGCTGTGCTGAGAAGGAAATGTTCATACAAATGCTCAAAAATTTTCCGATGTTCAGGCCTGTGGGGTAAACCAATATTTGTATTGTCTGATATGTTTGATATGGATATGTTGATGGGATCCGAGAATATACATCAACCATGGTAATGTGATTAATGCGGTAAAACGGGTTCTGATTTTTATTAAATTGGTTTTATTGAAATGATAACAGGATCGTGTTAAAACATTGTAGATTGATGTAAATGAATAACTATTTCAATGAATAGCTAGCAATTACCGAGTATGATAATCATACTACAAACGTTTGTCTTTTATCCACAGAACACTCAGCTTGGGCGCCTATGACACGCTCTCTCATACAACGAGACAGAAAATTAAAATTCTGTTACCGACCGAGGTGGCGCACATGCATAAATAATTCTATCATAAATCATTAGAATTTTAGGCAACGATACGCAATAGATGCGATGTATCCAAAACGTGTTCAATATTTCAATACCCGATGCATTTGTTTATCGTTTGGTTCTAAATTTGGAGACCTCACGTAAACTAATTCCGCCTCGCTCGGGTACCAGATAGAAGTGATGCAGCAATAAATGAAACGTTTGCCGTAAACTTTAGCTTCATCCATTCGACACTTGCCCAGCAAAGCGTATAATTGATTTTGCTATTAATTTATAGGTGCGAGATACCTATTTAGCATTGACGATGGCGGTTGGTATTTGCGCTCCGTGTTTCGCATCCGGTGATGTGCCATCGTTGATGTCATATCGTAGCTCGGACGGGCCTAATGCAATTTTCTCAAATGAACCCTACTTTAAGTACTTTTTTGGAACATTAATACCGATGACGCGAGAGGGCTCTACTGGCACTCGCATCTAGAACAAGCATTTAACAGCCCTGTCGTCTGATTAGGGAAATCTCGTACCTCCATGAGGATGAAGGGCTTGTCGGCTGGGCTTCGACAGCGACACCGAGCCCGGACTGGAAGCCCATTAGCGTTGATGATCATTGTCCATCGACAGCCACTCATTATCCTGGTCGGCAACCTCATCATGTTTCAAGCGATATTCGAGTAAATGGTCATCGAAGCGACACGGCATATCGGCGCCTCGCACCAGCGCCGACCGTTGACTAAATTGTCATCGCACTCAATTAGAGTGCGACAGCGAGTTGATATCGTATGGTACGCGATGGAGCTGCTAACAAATTTGGATAATTAAGAGTACCGTAATCCGGGGCCAAGTTGGTCACTTCGACGCGTTTCGACTAGGAAAGGTCCAGAGTAGCGTAAATATTACGAAGCTAATTATCTTGAAACCACTACCGGATCTATTCCGAATCGCCTGATAAATTTCACGATCAATAATTATCATATTTAAAACGCCATTAGCATATCGCACACTAATAATTTGATAATTGACAAACAAAAAGTAGGTAAGTAAATGTTTTGCATAGTTTTCAAAAAAAGCCCCAAAATACACACACTGACAAACATATGAACCATTTGTTTGAGAAACTGCAAGGCTCACATGATCCACAGGATGCAGACGATACCCCTGAGCGAAGAAGGAAAAACGAAGGAACTACAATACATCTTGGAAACAGCGAAGATCAACGGATACCAGGAGAGGACTATACGAGCGATCATCAACAAGAAGGAAAGGACCCTACGACGAAATGGACATACAACGCTGACACCGATAGAGGAGCCGCTGAAAAGAGTTTCGGTCCCATATGATAAACACATCACCAACCAGCTACGCCCTCGACTAAGGAAATTCGGCATCGATCTAGTATTCTCCAGTAGAAGCAACCAACTCAAGTCTCTATTGGGTTCAACGAAGGATAAAGTAGAAATGTTGAATAAGGCAGGCGTTTATAAGATAAGTTGTTCCCAATGTGAAAAAAATCTATGTAGGCCAAACAAAAAGATCATTAGATATAAGGTTCAAGGAACATATGGCGGAAGTGAGTAAGGCGAAAAGAGAAAACGATAAGGGGTTACATTACGAATTTAGATCTAAGGTAGCAGAGCATGTGTATAAGGAAAATCACCCAATTACGGCATCAAATATTAAAATCTTAAGAAATGTCTCTTCCCCATGGAAACTCGATGTAGCTGAGAGTTTGGAAATCCACCGACAGGTACAAACAGCGCTGTTGAATAAGGATCAGGGAAATGGCAGCTCTTGGCTCTTCAAGTTTCTACCTAAACAATAAAGTAATTTACTGTATAGGGAAAAAAAAGTAGGCAAATAAGATTAGATTAGGTATCTAGCGTAGTATAAATAGTGTAAGTTGCGATTGTTTTCTTCAAGTCGAGTCAAGTACAAGACACTGAAGACGACCACACAGTTGTGGTCGAAATACGTATCTGCAAAGATAACGAAAATTAACTGGTGGAATTAAATGGACAGTACTTAATTCGTCTTAGACGGTTTAATACATTCCACTAAACGAGCTTAATATATTTTTCTTAGAAGAGTTAATAGATAAGCTTATCCTCGCCGTCTCCCTCTTCAGAAGGACAAAATCCTTCACTACTGCTCTGCAATCGATTCCAATGAGGTCGATGTCGTCCACAAATCCCAGAAGCATATGCGACCATGTGATGATAGTGCCGTTCCTCTGCACGCCAGATCTCCTAATAGCGCCCTCGAGCGCAATGTTGAGCAATAAATTCGAAACTGCATTTCCCTGCTTCAATCATGCTAAGGTCACAAACGATGTTGACACTTCGTCTGCAATCCGAATACTTGATTCCGAGCCATCAAGCGTTGCACGTATCAGTCTAATCAGTTTCACCGGCAAACCATGTTCGAACATTATCTGCCACAGTCCTTTTTTTTTCACTGAATCGTACACTGCTTTGAAAGCAATGAAGTCTCCTATATTTTCTGTATAATGTGGTGGATCGATTGATGCAGCTGCAGCTTTACTGTTTTTCCTTCTGTACCTCATCCTCAACAGCTTGACTGTCGCCGACTATGACCATCCTGCTCCTTATTACACCTTCATTTTCAACGTTCAACAAATCTTTGAAATGCTCCTTCCACCTGGGTGCCACCATAGTCTTGCCTGTCATCAAATTCCCTTCTCGGTCATTGCACAATCTTCACATCGTGTTTTGGGAACTCTCCGTAGGTCTAATTAAGGCTCTCATAGAACGCATAATTGAAGTCATGTTTGCGATGGGACGTTCTCCAGTTGTGGGCCATCGTACTTCCTGGATTGTTGCCACGCTCACGCCGACCTTCTGCAGCTCACGAGCCAGGGGCCCAACACATGCGGGTTCATTCAAAGCTCTCATGTTCCAAGATCCGGCTTTCCAATTATTGTACCGTTGTTGTTACCATTGAATCCATCCGTTTGCCCTACTTTCGCCTTTCTTAGTAACTGTAGAATCTTCGATAGGCTGCCTTACCATGGTTGCGCTTCCTACATCGAGTTGAAGGGGCTGCCACGATGCTGTACTGTGTGCACAGTTTTGCTTGAAGTCCCTCGCAGGCACACGGACGATAATTATAATCAGCCGCCCCTAACATGGGAAACAGACGCTGTAACGGAAAAGGGCCGTTTGGCCAAAGGCCACTAGACTGAAAGTCATTTGGCCGAAATGCTCATGTAGCCCAGCGGTTCACGACCTGGGATACATGTACCCCTGGGGGTAACTTCGCTGGACCTAGGGGGTACCTCGGACAAAAATGCGTTATGGCGGATGTATTGAATTCCAATCGAAACATATTGATGAAGTTTTGATAATTGTGTATTTTCTATTTCAATACTTTGTCTTGTACATAATATGCATGGCGATCAGTAAATCAAAGCCAATTGAATCCTGCCTTCCTCAACCCCCAGCGTATGAAGGGCTGCGGAACAAAAGATCAAACGGACAAAACGTCGAATGAGCAAATTTGAAAAATCTTCAATCCAATCAACCTGATCTGAACAATATGTTGAATAATATGTTAAGAATAAGCTTTTGAATTGAAATCTAGAATCTGAAGGTTCGGAAGTCTCCGTTTGAGAGGCATGAAGGCTTTTTTCAGAGAAGACTCCTTTCAAGAAAGTCGGAAGCCTTCTTACAAAAAACTCGGCTCGGAAAGCTCCTTTCAAGAGGCTCGGAAGCCTCCTTTCAAGAGGCTCGGAAGCCTCCTTTCAAGAGGCTCGGAAGCCTCCTTTCAAGAGGCTCGGAAGCCTCCTTTCAAGAGGCTCGGAAGCCTCCTTTCAAGAGGCTCAGCCTCCTTTCAAGAGGCTCAGAAGCCTCCTTTCCAAGAGGCTCAGAAGCCTCCTTTCCAAGAGGCTCAAGCCTCCTTTCCAAGAGGCTCAAGCCCTCCTTTCCAAGAGGCTCAGAGCCTCCTTTCCAAGAGGCCTCAGAAGCCTCCTTTCCAAGAGGCCTCAGAAGCCTCCTTTCCAAGAGGCTCAAGCCTCCTTTCCAAGAGGCCCGGAAGCCTCCTTTCAAGAGGCCTCAGGAAGCCTCCTTTCCAAGAGGCCTCAGCCTCCTTTCCGAGAGGCTCAGAAGCCTCCTTTCCAAGAGGCTCAGAAGCCTTCTTTCCAAGAGGCTCAGAAGCCTCCTTTCCAAGAGGCCTCAGAAGCCTCCTTTCCAAGAGGCTCAGAAGCCTCCTTTCCAAGAGGCTCAGAAGCCTCCTTTCCAAGAGGCTCAGGCCTCCTTTCCAAGAGGCTCAAGCCTCCTTCCAAGAGAGGCTCAAGCCTCCTTTCCAAGAGGCTCCAAGCCTCCTTTCCAAGAGGCTCAGAGCCTCCTTTCCAAGAGGCCTCGAAGCCTCCTTTCCAAGAGGCTCCAAGCCTCCTTTCCAAGAGGCTCAGGCCTCCTTTCAAGAAGCCTCAGAGCCTCCTTTCCAAGAGGCCTGGAAGCCTCCTTTCCAAGAGGCTCAAAGCCTCCTTCCAAGAGGCTCGAAAGCCTCCTTCCAAGAGGCCTCAGCCTCCTTCCAAGAGGCCTCGAAAGCCTCCTTTCCAAGAGGCTCGAAGCCTCTTTTCAAGAGGCTCAGAAGCCTTCTTTCAAGAAGCTCAGGCTTCCTTTCCAAGAGGCCTGGAAGCCTCCTTCCAAGAGGCTCAAGCCTCCTTTCCAAGAGGCTCAAGCCTCCTTTCAAGAGGCTCAAGCCTCCTTCCAAGAGACTCAGAAGCCTCCTTTCCAAGAGGCTCAAGCCTCCTTTCCAAGAGGCTCTGGAAGCCTCCTTCCAAGAGGCTCGGAAGCCTCCTTTCCAAGAGGCCTGGAAGCCTCCTTTCCAAGAGGCCTCAGAGCCTCCTTTCCAAGAGGCCTGAGAGCCTCCTTCCAAGAGGCCTGAAAGCCTCCTTCCAAGAGGCCTCAAGCCTCCTTTCCAAGAGGCTCGAAAGCCTCCTTTCCAAGAGGCTCAGCCTCCTTTCCAAGAGGCTCAGCCTCTTTTCAAGAGGCCTCAGGCCTCCTTTCAAGAAGCTCAGGCCTCCTTTCCAAGAGGCTCAAGCCTCCTTTCAAGAGGCCTGGAAGCCTCCTTTCAATAGGCCTCAGCCTCCTTTCAAGAGGCCTCAGGCCTCCTTTCTAGAGAGGCTCAAGCCTTCTTTCAAGAGGCTTGGAAGCCTCCTTTCAAGAGGCTCGGAAGCCTCCTTTCAAGAGGCTCGGAAGCCTCCTTTCAAGAGGCTCGGAAGCCTCCTTTCAAGAGGCTCAGAAGGCTCCTTTCGAAAGGCTCGGAAGCCTCCTTTCACGAAGCTCAGAAGCCTCCTTTCACGAGGCTCGGAAGCCTCCTTTCACGAGGTTCGGAAGCTCCTTTCAAGAGACTTGAAAGCCTCTTACCAAGAAGCTCGGAAGCCTTCTTTTAAGAGGCTCGGAAGTCTCCTTCCAAGAGACCCGGAAGCCTCGTTTTAAGATGGTCGGAAGCCTTATTTCAAAAAGCTCGAAAGGCTCCTCTAAAGAAACTCGGAAGCCTTTTACAAAAAGCTCGGAAGCCTCCTTTCAAGAGACTCAGAAGGTTCTTTTCAAAAAGCCAAAAGGCTCATTGAGGCCTCCCTTCAAATAGGTTGGAGTTCATCGTTCAAAAGGCTTAAAAGTTTAATTTCAAGAGGCAAAGAAGCGTCCTTTCAGGACGCAAAAGAAACCTCCTTTGAAGGGGCTCGAAAGCCGCCATTCGAGAGGCTGGAAAGCCTCTCTACAAGACGCTCAGAGAAATTTTAGGAAGGAAGCCTATTTTCAAGCGATCCAGAAGCTCCTTTCAAGAGGCTCAACATCCTTTTAAGAGGTACCGGAAGCCTACTTGCAAAAATATCGGAAGGCTCCTTTTAAGAGACTCGAAAACCTTCTTTAAAGTGAATCGGAAGCCTCCTTTCAAAAGGCTCGGAAGCCTCCCTTCAAGAAGCTAAGAATTCTTTCAGGAGGCTTGGAAGCATTCTTTTAAGAGGCTCAGAAGAGTCCTTTAAATATGCAAAGGAAGCCTCCTTTTAAGTGGCTCGAAAGCCGCCATTCAAGAGGCTCGGAATTCATTTGTGTCAAGATGTGCGGAAGCCTACTTTCAAGAGATTCAGAAACTTCTTTCAAGAGACTCGGAAGGCTCCTTTCAAAGGGCTCTGAATTATTCTTTCAAAGGCTTGGGTACTTCAAATAACGCGAAAGTTTGGAGAGGTACCTCTCAAGAAAAAGGTTGAGAACCGCTAATATAGCCAAATTGGACATTTGGTCGAAAAGACCATTTGGCCGAATAAGCCATTTGGCCGAAAAGGTCATTTGGCTGAAAAGTTATTTTGGTCGAATAGCCATTTGGCTGAACAGGTTATTCGGCCAAATGGCACTCGTCATTTCTCACATCTTACTGTGAAAAAAGAGAAATGCCAAGTAAGACGTCTTCCTACTCACTTCGCGCTTCTCACTTTTTACATTGAGAAGCGAGAAATGAGGATTGAGAAGTAAGACGCTCACTTCACACTCCCCATTTCTTATTTCACACTATGAAGAGTGAGTAGTACGAAGAAGGAAATAAATAGTGGAAAGTGAGTCGTTTCACTTTTCACACCACATTTCTCACTATTCAAATGACCTATTCGGCCAAATGACATATTCGGCCAAATAACCTGTTCAGCCAAATGACATGTCCGGTCAACTGACTAATTCAGCAAATGATCAGCCAAATAGCTTATTCAGCCAATTGTTCTATTCGGCCAAATGTCCTATTCGGTCAAATGACCTTTTTCGGCAGACGACCCTTCCCCGATAGAAGCCGACGAGGAGTCATCGGCACTTCCCCGAGAAATAATTGTGATGTTGGATAAATGGGGAAGGGATAGCGGCAGGGTTGGTTTTGGTAAACGGTATGCAGTGTATAGATTGTAATTTGACTGATTTTAAACAAAAACAAAATCAAACGAACTCTAACTAAATTATTCACCGACCACATAAGGAGAACAAAATTTCGATGACCAGCAGATCGTTCCGCTTACTGACCGTTCGGCTTACTTGCAAATTTTTACTTCCTGATTATTTACTAACGCGCACAAAGCAGAACAAAATTTCGATTATCCACCAATCGTTCTTCTTTCTGAAGAAAACACGACTGGACGCAATACATATTTTCATTTTCTGATTAATTTACATACTCGCCCGCACAAAGCGGAACCAAATTTCAATGACCGGCCGATCGTTCTGCTTACTGAAGAAAATACATACAACAGGACGCCATACGAATTTTCACGGTCTGCTTACACACTCAGTTTTTATTTCTGCAGCTCGGCAAAATCCGCACAGCCGTGCGCCCAGCAAAATAAAAACTGATATCCCGTCAGGAATGAGGCTTGTTAGCTGGGTTTCGGCAAATTATTTACTGATTTTCAGCAACTTTGACAGAAATCTCGGCAAAAAACATGTTTACTGGGGCTCGGCTGTGCGAATCTCGGTAAAAGTTCAACAAATTGCTGAGATCCCGGTTAAAAAAATTAAGTGTGTAATTTATTTACCAATTGTTCTGCTTACTGAAGAAAACACGACTTGACGCGATATAAATTTTTATTTTTTTTTTTTTTTGTGGTTAAAATTCAGTTTTTATTTGTCATTATATGTACAGTTTTTACAATTGTAGTTCAGCGTTTTCAAATCAATTTAAATCTAATTGGAACATTAAAGCATCTACATCAATTCTATCGTTACACTCGTTAACAAAGCCGATGTACTTCACAAACAAGCGGAGAATTTCCACTCGCGCAGCTCTTCCAATTCCTGGCAAAACAGGTCTCACGAGGTCCTCGAACGACAGTCGTCTCCAACCATTTGTGTAGCCGGCTAGCCTCTGCTGTAGGACCGTCCAGGCCGGGCCGACACGAGAGCAGCTACAGAACTTGTGCTGGAGCGTTTCAGTTGCCTGAATGTCACAGTGTTGACAGTTCTCGTCCGCCACACGTTGCATCACGTGCAGAAGCTTCCGATGCTCTATTTTCCCATTCACCAGCAGGTAAAGTTGGGATCGCTGCGATGAGGAAAGCTCTTTCATCCCAATATTTCGCCACGCGCGTGGCCAGTCAAGCGCTGGACTGTTTCGTTCCACCTTTGGCAGTTCGGTTTGCTGGACGAAGTGCCGGTGGATCAGATCGGCGGAGGGGTTTTGTTGGATATGGTTGGGAGTTTGGGACAAGTTTGATAGAATTGATTTTAGGTCAGGATTGTCTATTGAAATTGCGGGCGAGGAATTGCGTGGAAAGAAGGGATTTATAGTAGGGAATGTATTCGATCTCTTGCAGATGTCGATTGGTAGCCAGGCTGCGACTTTTCAGCGCCAACACGTGCAAATTCAAGCCACCGTTTTCTTTCTTCCGAACTAGCTGCATAATCGGAACGCGCGCGAGCATTCCTCTCCACAGAAACGTCCCCATCGTAGCTGTGATTTTCGCCGTGTGAACACCAAGCGGAGGCAGCACAGATGAAAGGTACCACAGCTTCGACGTACCGAATGTATTTAGCATTATCACCCGCTGGTGCAGATTCAGCCTGCGCAAGGACTGCAGCCACATTTGCTGTGAGAACTTGCCCGCCAGCGCATCCCAGTTGAGTGTGGTCATCAGCCTTATCGAGTTGGCGAAGGTAACACCCAGAATCTTGACTACGTTGGCTGTTCGTAGCCACTGGGTACCAATTTCGTTACCTTCGAAAAAGTCAACATTCACTGCAACCGTTTTCCGCAAATTCAATTTTGCGCCGGCGGCAAGTCCAAAGCGACGAAATATTTCATTCATCGCTTCTATTTGCCACGATGACGTCACCACCACGCTGATGTCGTCGGCGTAGGCAACGAGCAGATCATCCCCACATACTTGCTCAAGCCTACACACAAGTGGGTGAAGATAAAGCACGAACAGGTGCATGGACAGAGGGTCGCCTTGCCGCACCGACCGTGCGATCTCGAACGATCGAGAGAGGTGCCCATTGATGAGCAGCCGGGATGTGGACCGACTGGCTATATGCGAGAGAAGAGATGAGTTCCCCGTTGAACCCGAGCGACCGCATGGTTTCGAAGAGGAACGAGTGCCGCACCCGATCGAAGGCGTTCTCCAGATCGAAGCTGATGAGCTTACCGGCCCGACGGTGGTGACGGAGATTGGCGATTCGATCTTTCAGAGCGAGAGTGGCCTGGAAGATGTTTCGCTCTGCGTTTGAACATTTCTGTCCGTTGCTTAGGACGCGGTGGGCCTGCATAATTCGTTCCATCCTGTTTTTCAGGATGCGGGAGAGCAATTTATAATCGCTGTTGAGCAGCGATATGGGCCGGTACGCTCGGGCTGTGTTGTCGCCTCCCTTCTTCTTCACCAACACGATGACGCCCTCTACGAAGGCATGGGGGAGATTTCCGTTGCGTGCTTCATTCATAAGCATGTTCAACTCACGGTGGATGACATCGAACATCCGGAGATAAAATTCTCGTGGGATCCCGTCGGCACCGGGGGATCGTTTGGGTGCGCTCGCCCTGATAGCAGCCAGAATTTCTGCTGTTTGTATCTCCTCCATGCACGCTTCGTTCAGTGGGTCGTCCGGTGGGATAACACGTTCGCAAGCAAAATCGTCCCCGTTGTTGGCATTGCCGTCGTTTTCTGGTGTTTCTTCTGAGTACAGGCTCGAGAAAAAATCAAACAGATTTGCCTCGATCGCTTGAGGCTCGACGATGATTTCGTCTTCTCCCGTCTGTAGCTGCGTGATCGTTGTTTTCTTCCGTCGTCTTTCCCCCAGCTGGAAGATCGACATTGGCTCGCCGGCCACGTGCGTCTCGTTGATGCGCATAAACATGTGGGAGAAATTACGCTGCAGTGCCAACATTTCCCCTTTCAGCCGGTTGATGGTGGTGATCATTTGTGGCTGCTGATAATAGCCGTCGTACGCTAGCCGTAGTTGCGCATAGAGGTGCTGATGCGTATCGTGGAACTCCTCGTAGACGACACGAGATTTCCACTTGAAGAAAGATTTGATTTTTGGCTTAGCGTACGACAGCCACCATTGCATACATGACGCGTAGTTTCTGCGCTGACGAGTCCAATATTGCCACTTATACTGAAACTCGGCAACGTTTTCTTCGGTAAGAAGATGCGGTCGAAGGGCCCAGAAACCGCGCCCGGGCTCGTGTCCCAGTGGGGGAAGACAAAGTCTGAGCGTTAGCGCCTTGTGATCCGTGAAACAGCAGACGTGCGTGAAGGCCGACTGCAGTTTGTCGCGAAGACCACGGCTGACATAGATCCGATCGAGTCGAGATCGCGCGTTTCGACAGACATAGGTAAAACCTGCATCACGTGGACACAACTTCTCCCATACATCATGTAGCTGCAGCTGCTGTACAGCTGTTTTGAGAGACGGACTGGTGTTCGGGCTGGACGAATCGCACGCACGCAGCACGCAATTGAAATCGCCAGCTACGATGACGTTCTCGGTGTGGTGGCGGAGATAATAGGCGAGCGTGCCATTGAAGAACTCCTCTCTAGCAGCGCGCTGAGCAGTGCCGGAGGGAGCGTAGACGTTGCAGATCGTTGTGTCGTGCACTCGCAGCGCGATTAGTCGGCTGTCCAGGCTCTTCTCCACGTGAGAGACATGGATGTGCTCCTTCACCGCAACAGCTGTGCCTCTCCTCGTGTGGTCCACATTCGCGAAAACGACAAAGCCAGGCAAGGAAAGCTGTTCGTTCTCGACTTCCTGCAGACACACGATATCGAGGTTTTGGCTGCTTATGAAGGTTCGGAGTGCGTTCAGTTTTGTGGGGTTCGTGATCGTGCCGATGTTGATGGATGCGAGGTTGTAAGACGTGAGAGCCATTTATGGAAGAAAGTCCACATCCTGCTCGTCGTCACCGTCGTTGCATCGCTGTTTCTTGCCGGGCGGGCGTCCTCGGCTTCGGCTGCTTCTCGTCGATGTTGATGAATCGTCCGTATCGTTGCCGGCGGTTCGGTCTTTCGATCGCAACGCGTTTGCTGGCTTTTTGAATATGTCAACCAAGACCACTTCAGCGGTCTGTGGTTGTGTGCGCAACGACGACGATGTGCTGCGCGCGATTTGTGTTTGCAACGGGTTGGGAGACACCGTTCGTGCAATGGGCGCAGTCGGCTGGCTTTCAGTTGGGTTTATTGAGCCAGACGGTTCGGTCTGACACGACGGCTGTGGCAGCTCGGGGAAAGCCTCCAGCGATGCTGGTGGAGGAGCAACAGAACGCTGACCGACCGGTTTGGCGCTCGGGGGTTTTGCACCGTTCGCCTTCTTCGGTGGTTGTCGTGGCCCAGTTTGCTTCGCCACGTTCGCATAGCTCTTCTGGACTAGCAGCTTTTTGTTCTGGACACACGATATGCCAGTATGCGCTTGCTCTTTGCAGTATTTACAAGAGACGATCTGCCCCTTGTAAACAATGTAGGCCTGCTGTCCATCGATCGTTACCCACGAATCGATGTTTCGATGGACTAGCATTCGGGCCGACCAAATGCCGAGCGGTATCCCACCGAACTCGAACCCTTCTCCCCATGTTAACTCTCGCAGCGAAAACACTTCACCAAACGCACTCAGAAATTCAACGATTTTTTCTTCGGGGACGTTTTCTGGCAGGTCGTGCACTTTAACCTCTACACATCCATCTTCCATGGTGATGCGAAGCTTGTATTTTTTCCCCGCGTGCTCCACTTCATGCTTCTCGTCATGTTCTTGCACTATTCGTTGTGCGAGCGCCAGGTTGTCAACCTTGACGAACGCACATTGTTCACCTCTGTGGCACTGTAGTCTCAACACTTCTTCTTTCTTCAGGCCGAGTACCGTGCGGCAAGAGCCGTGAACCTTTTCGAATGACGGCTTCACCGGGAAACTCGAGTAGTCAATACGAAAAGTATTTTCTCGCCTCATCGCGGATCACTAAAACGCGCGACGCGGCACAGACGGAATCGAACTTTAACCACTGTATTCGATCACTTGACTTTCCAAGAGCGCAATCGGAAACACGTCTGCACGTCTCAGAAGCTGAGCGGTAACTATTATATGATGAAAACCTTACTCACCCGCACAAAGCAAATTTTGATGATCGACCGATCGTTCTGCTTACTGAAGAAAACACGACCGGACGCGATATAAATTTTTAGTTTTCACCAGACCACAAACCTCAGCTATTTTTTTGTTTCATCTTGAAGCACGAAAATTTTCCATAATTTGTTTGCAGTTATGAGCGCTAATAAGTACCCGTAGTCGCTAATGAGTGCCTGAGTGCCATTAACTGTCTGTGAGTTCTCTGAAGGTCAAAGGAACTCATTGAAATTAGCGGGCACTTAGGGGTACTCAATTGGCACTGCAAGCGAGGCGGTACAGGTTACTACGTGCTGCAAACGCTTGATGGGCGCAATGGCTTTATGTCTAGGGTTGTACAAGATACTGGAAAGCTATTTCTAGAATCGAATACTGATCTACGATACGAAGGAAGGATGGTGCCCTCATCAGAGGAACAGGCGGTCTTGACAACACCTCCAAGAGAAATCTCAAACAATTGGGGGTGATACTCGACGGTGAGCTGTGTTCTCCCGGAATATTTGACTTCAGCACTCGACCGGTTACGCGTTGAGGTGGTTTATCAATTGCGAGATTGCGGAGTACCGCAGGCATCTGTTGATCAAACACCTGTACTGCCGCTAACCGCAAGTCGAGCACATCTGTATATGGAGGCCCATATACAGATGTGCTCGGCTTGCGGTTAGCGGCAGTGTAGCCGTTGAGTGTTCTCCACTGATACATACCATGTTTCCCTAGCGCATAACGTCAGAGATTTCAGGTTAGAGGCCGTACACATAGTACGTAAGCACTTATGGAGGGAGGGGGGTTTCGTCATTTTCTTACGCAAAAAATCTAAAAAGGGGGGGTTAGAAAAATGCTTACGTAATATGTGTACGACCCCTTAGAGTTGAAAATTAATTCAGATTTTGGTGCGTTCACTTATCTGCCTATTTTTCCAGATATTTGCATACTTGCATCCAGTCAACCGGGAAAGTTACGGTGTCCCATATATTACGAAATCAACGATGCAGTATTTGAGCGGATGTCGTGGGGTCAACTTGGAGTATCTCGGCTGATATGCGATCGACCCATGGGACTTTGCTCGATCTCATGCTTTGGTTGTTTGTCTCTCACGGTATGCTACCGTTTTGACTCAAATACCGAACATGGCTCATATTCCGAACACTGGCATATTAGCGCCCTCAAACTAACATTTTCATCCGTTTTTCCCGCTCAGGATCAAGGTTACAAACAAATTTCTATGGAAAGAATCACACGAATAAAGCCAAAACGGCCATATAAAGTGTTCGGAATATGAGTCTTGTTCGGAGTTTGAGCCAACGGTATATATCGTATATGCATACAGAAATGACAAGTGAGAGATTTTTTCTATCTTTTTTGGATTCAATCCCTGGCTTCTCGATATACTTCAACGTGGTACGAAAATATTACGTATTTGAAACGTAATCAAAAATCATACCTACTGTAATTGAATTCGATTTTTTAACAACGCAAGTAAAAAAAATTGTCATCGAAGTTGAACTCTTCTTGGAAGGTACCATTACAATCATTTTGACCCCGTTGAGTAAATTGTCCTCGGATTACGGTGCGCTGCACCGAGAGGCCAGTGCACTGAAATGGACTAGCTAAAACAAATTATTTCGGTCGGCGCGACGGATCGGTGCCTCATGTTCGAAAAATGTGGCTCGTTACCAACTGGGGGATTACCACTAATGACAGGGCCGTGTGGGCAGAGTTATCGATGTTAATCAAATTCTAAAATGACTCCACACTGAATAAGGAATGCAAGGCTAATATTGGACCCTCTTTACAAACTACGATTTACTTCAATCACACAGATTATTCCTATGGAGGATATGAAAATAAGACAGAACTAGCAGCATGTCAGTAAAGAAGAAATATCATCATAATAAATACATTAAAAATAATTGACAATCTGGGTAAGTATTGCGTTCAAGTTTTCACATAGAAGTAAGACATGTTGAAATAGTGTAATTAGTTTGCCTCTTCTAAGCATTTTTCATACTTGTGTGCTATAAAGGAGTCCATCATATGTGCAGGGTCCATTACTAGCATACACTACACAACATTAAGTTAATGATTGATGCGAATGATTAGCCTGGCCTGACGATGGCTTCTCGCTGAAAATCCTGGTGGAGTTATCTGCCCGGTCCCTATGGACTCTGAATGAGATATCGATGCACGGTGGACGGTTTCAATGCAACTGTAGACGAATACCGGTCCGTAATTCAATCCCCGCGCATCAATAATGGACCACTGGGTTGGTAAAAGTCTTCTCGGTAATGGATAGATTTGGTATATAGACAACGGATGCGTAAAATAGTGGCATCATCAGCATGTACTGAACTTCCCAATATGTTCGCGAAAAAAATTTTAGAAATGGAATCACATATCTGATTCTATTATTAGGCGCTCCTTATTTATATAATTCATAATATTATAAAAAATATGAACAGAACAGTTGATATTGGAAACGAAGTACGATTAACAGGTAGACTTGATTTTAAAATTATGAGCAGTTATCAAATCATGTGGACAAACATGACAATCTCAGTTAATCATCATTAAAAGTTTCAAATCTGATTTATCGTAATATTCGATCGCCATGAGCGATTGAGGACTAAATAAGTCATAGCGTGCAATACCACACCGATACTGCCAGTTAACGATGACAGAGTACGGTGGCGTGGCCAAATTTATTGACAAGTCATTGCAAGAAAAACTCGAGCTCTAAGGTAATGCCGTTAATCTACATACATCAAAACGCTTCCATCATTCTGGTAAGCTGCGGATAACATGCTGCTGAAACATTGTTTCCTAATAGCGTACCATATTGCTGTACGTTCCGTACATTTGGTTTAAATTAAAATGAGATATGTCAAGCATGAAGAATTATTGCTTCTTTCTGAACAGATCAGATTATGAAAATAAACTAATTTAAACAATGTTCGACCAATTGAAATTAGTCAACTTGGACATAGGTACCTAAACCCACAAAGATTGTATTCTAAAACGAAAAGGTAATAATAAGAAATAGTTTTGTATGCTTTATTGGAATTTTAACCAGGATAGATAATATGTAAGTTGATAATTAGTTTCTGAAATCGAATCATATCACCTTTCTGCCCATCTATTCTGAGGAGTGAAAGTCGACGAGTTGAGCTCTCTCATGCGACTTCCGCACTTTTTTCAGGTAGACCTTAAATTTTCTGTAAGCATTTGAAAAGTGAAATTTTTATCGTTATCAGTTTTTTATCATCAAAATCAGCTGTACGTTGAACAAAATGCGTACGTGCTTATCACAAGTTCTGCACGTGTACCTCGACTGGGAATGATACTGCAAATAATCGATACCATACGCAAACAAAAATTCCACGTTCGTAAGTAAGCGCAATGAATGTTAGTAAAAGATAAAAAAAGAATAAACACAGTCTACTATCGTCCTATCGAGATAAAAAAAATCAAGCTAATTAGGGAGTCACCCAGAAATCGTTTTCAGGAAAAATATTGAAGCTTGGACATATTCACCGCAACTTATTGCGAACAAACTGGATGATTATCAGTGCCATTAGAATGTTCTAATTATATCAACATGGTAACCATATCTATGGATTTTTTTTTCAAGTGAGCGTGAATTGAATTTTGGAGCAGCGACTCATCAGCTAATAGAGTATGTACTGCATGATGACGTAGTCTGACAGTTCATAGAGCTTGTTTACATGGACTTAGTCTCTGGAGCAGCTTCTGGAAAAACTGTTCTGAGATTTATTTATTAAATGAATTTTGATGTCTTCTGTGATTGATTTATGGTAAGAATCAAAGTATATCACTGAAATATTCGAATCGAAACTTTTGATTTTGAATGATTTTTCCGGCTCGTGGATTTTAATTCCAACACCCTGTAAACAAGCTCTGTGAACTGTCAAATAAGTGAGGTTAGGTCATGATCTTGCATTAGTCTATGTGGAGGTGCATCGATAGAACACAATTACATTTGAGCGGTGCGCTGTTTACTAAAAATGAATACTCTTTCATACATCGAGTTCACTCATAATGAATTTCGGCACCGCTCAAACGTCAAATAATGAACCAATGCACTGCCCCACTGCAGCTTCAATGTTCGATCTCAATGAATTATTGTTAGTGGCTGGTTTTCAACCCGCCGCTAACAGCATCCAAGCGCTATCGTATATGCACAAATAGCCAGCATGAGTTAACCACCTAGGAATGGGCGTTTTTCGGAAAAATATCGATACTGCCGAATCGATGTTTTTATTGTCAAAAAATCGATGCTGAAAAATATCGGCGTTGAAACATCGATATTCCGATATATCGATACGCCCGAAAAATTAAAAGCACGAGCAAAAAAAAAACAGGGATAGTTTAGATTTTTCATTTCAGGTCATCGAATCGCACATCAAAGTTTCGCTGTTTCACAGTTTTTAACAGATTGTGCCTAATGTGCTATATTTTTGGAATTCAAAAAATCGAAATCCGATATCCGCTAGAAAAAATCGATACAGTCAAATATCGAACTTAAAAAAATCGATACGAAATATCGATTAATCGGAGCGAAAATATCGATTCCCGATATATCGTATCGGTATCGCCCATTCCTATAACCACCAGAAACTTGTATGGCGAAAGACATACACAAAGACGCGGGTTTTGTCAAAATTAGGAACCTTTCATAAAACACTATTTGGTACCGGTTATGTAGGAAGGTAAGGGCTGCAAAATGGTGGGTTGACATCAAGGAAGAAGCGCCCAACAGAGCTCTGGTCCCAACAAGTCCCTATCTCACGCTTCCACGGGTCGTCCGATGACAAAAGACCGCCAGCTAAGGGTTGTGTACTTAGCTGGTAGTGCAGCCTGGGCACTGTTGTTTTTCTGACATCAGCTAGAGTGAGAAAGTACGCCCCGAGCGTCTGTTCACCAGGAGGTGCGGCTCAAACAGCGTCTGCCTGGTACCCACCCAGCGGCTGATTAACGAAATGCTGTATCGCGTCAGCTATACCTAAGGTGGCAGCCCCATCATCGCGATGTACAGGGTGTTCAATAAGTTCGAATACACTTTCAAAAAATGTTTAAAAATTGAAATTAAATTATTTCTTTTCCCGGTTGCATTTCACTGAAAGTATTGTTTATAAGGAACGTTTGTAACATTTCTTTTGGAATGACCTCTATTTTGTACTTCTTCACGAGCTTCAAACGTTTCTAAAACCCATCGCAAGCGGCACGCACGGTCTGCATGGGCATTTCGTTCCGGATTTTGAGAATTACGTCTTGAACTGGTCCAAGTTACTGACCTTGTATTCGTACAGCTTTAACATAATAAAGGACCACAGAAAAAAGTTAAGAGGGTTCAAATCCGGGAAACTGTGAGGTCGCAAAGTTGTGCCCAAAAAGTCGATGAAATTGTCCCCATATTAGGCTAAAATATAAATTTCCGTGTATAAAGGGTTATCGTCCTATTGGAACACGTAGGGCTCATCTCCGTCTAAGCAGGGGGCATCAATCGTCCCCAAAACCTCAGTTTTATAGCACGCCGCAATGATTTTGAAATTCAAAATGGCTATTTATGATGCCCAATCCATTTTCAACGCACGTAATAAACAAACAACAAGTGACAAAATGTCAACACTACACTGTTTGAACGAATCATGTACATTTACATCAAATATCATGCACATAATTGGAGCATGATGAACGATAGAAATTTACATTTTATTTTATCTTTGCATCACTTATAATCTCAAATTTATGCATTGTTTTAAATTTGCATGTTCTATGTTATGCTATATAAATAAAAAAACGGTTAGCATGAGAATCGAACTAAGGTCCGCAGAGTGATAGCCCGTTCTGATACCACTCTACCGTCTTCACTTCTTGAAACCAACGTTGCCCAAAGAGTAACAGGTTCTGAGTTATGGCGATTCAATCATACAGTATCGAACCCGTCGTGATCGGGTAATGTAAATTTACATGCTCTGAGTAAGCGCATGCGCATTAGAGTGGGGCGCAGTTGTATGGAAAAACGCAAACTTCGTCCGATCAAGTGAGATCAAGGTTTTTCTGAATCGTTTTGGGACCCCAATCAATTGTGCAAAATATGGGCTCGATTGGTTGCGACCTCACATGCCGCATCGCGTTTTAATTTTACATGGAGATTAGTATGGGAAAACGTACTTTTTAACATTTTTGCTCTTAGCGGCTTTAATTTATCATCAATCACGTGACTCAATGCGTTAGCATATAGCCTGGAAAATGCTGAAAGACTTTGCCGAAGAAGGTACGCAGCTGGAAGGCCTACAAAAAATGTTATTTCGTTTCGAAAATTGATTGTTTAAACCATATGCAAGAAATCAATGTTTCTGCCAGCACTACCGGACAACCTGTAATTGTCAGAGGGCAAACCCCATTTTCCTTCTAGTCGGAATTTTTACTTTGTGAAATCATTCTGAATATCTCCCATTAGCTCCAAAGTCCTATAAAATCAATAATTTTGAAATAACACACAGTTAAATTATTGCTCCACGTAGTTCGGCAGTGCTGGCAGAATAAATGATTTTTTGCATATGGTTTGAACACTCAATCTTCGAAGCGTTATAACTTTTTTCGTGGACGTTCCAGCAACGTGCCTTCTTCAGCAAAGTTTTTCGGCATCCTTTGGGTTATACTTTAACGTAATGTGCCACTTGGTTTGAGATGAACTGAAACCTCTAGTAGTAGAAATGCAAAAATATGCGTTCTCCCATACTAATTTCCATACAAACTTCAAACGCGATGCGGAAAGCGAGGTAGCAACCAATCGGTCCCAAATTCTGCACAGTTGTTCAGGACCCAGAATGGCTTCAAAAAACCATTGATTTGAAAAAATGACCATGACGCCCCACTCTAATGCGCATCGTCAAGGGGAAATATTTGACTGGATGAAGTGCAAGAATTTGAAGTTTTTCCATCGATTTAAGAAAACGCCTGATGAAGTACACCGATGAAATGCAGCATCATGAATGCTGCTTTGTAGTAGTAATGAAAAAACTTCACTTTAGTATGACGGTGGTCGAAAACGAAGGTTTCCCGCTGCATTTGCAGCTGCCTTGATGGAATTGTTTGCAAGTTTGGCCATCTTTAGTTTCGGTTCACATAATATCATGTAAAGTTAATGGTTTATAAATGAATTTTCAGGGTGAATAAAGTATTGTTTTCAATAGAATGTAGTAATAATGGAAAGGTGATGTATTTATACGGTTTAATTCATGCTCTGTTTATGTACATGATTTTCAACGCATAATTACATTGAGAAAACGATTACATGATCTGAATTTATGTACATTAATTTCATTGATTACATTACCTACCCGTAATGCTGGGTAGACACCTTTACGTGGTGTGTTACGGGGTAAGATCTACCACGGTTACATTGCCAGCTACAGGCAAATCCTGACCCAACGAATACCTTCCTCATTATCCAACTCCGTGGTACTTTTGAGGGTGTCGCTAAGTCGGTGGCCTCTCGTTAAGTAAGTACTACATCAACACTTCCTTCCTCTCCCTAGTTACGGTGAAGATGGGCGTGGCCAAGAGTAGTAATCCTCATGCTTTTGCTATTTTTGTTTAAGACTGGAATCAAGGACCACTCCCCTTCTTGATTTCTGACAGCATTCTAGATAAGGATCTCAAAAGTAAAACATGAGTATCACTAGTGTCCAATCTACGAATTACACCGTAACAATGCTAATGCTAATGCTAATGCTATGCTAATTAATTTCATTGATTACATTACCAGTAAAAGTCAAATTTGTTTGGTGTGTACACACATCCTATAGCGTATAAATACCGCTAACACTGACACCAATACTAATACAGATACAGAATATGTACATTGGGCTTACAAACGCAATGATCAAACATTTGTATTCGAACTTATTGAACACCCTGTAGGTAACGCGACCCCGGTAAGGTAGCTTACTGAAGCCTCTCAAATAACACGAAAAATGGAGTTAGAAGAAAAAGAGAACGTTATTTTTGGCAACCGACCCGGCAACAAAATAAGGACTATGATTGGAAACTCGGTACCTGGAATGGCAGGACCAGTACTGGAATACGTCGTGATCGTCATAAGACAGAGAGTAAAGCGCCTTTTTCTATTTCAGGCGACCAAATGAAAGAATCGTGGGTTCATTTATCAATTTCGCATGAAAGGCAGTCATGAAAGGATGTTGTGCTTTATTTTAAATTTAAAATTTCATTTTGATAGATATATGCAAAGAATAGTGAAGAAGTGAAGTGAAGAATAGTCGATAAATTAATCATATTCCTTTAATTCACCGGGTTGAAAGTGGTAATAAATAAACACAAAAATAAAGCAAACATTGCACACTTTCATACCCTGTGACGGGACAAATATTTTTTGAGATTTTTGTTGCATGCCATTAATCCTTCGCGTTTCTATAGATATTGAAAGGGGCAGATATGTAAACATCGCATGACATCTCTCATTGAAAATGAGAAATTCCAGTACTGGGCAGGACCCTAAATGAACCTGGACGAGTGAGCCATCTGGCTCGCGAACTGCAGAAGGTTGGAATGAACGTAATATCTCGAAAACATTAATCTTAATCGAAAAAATATTTGGTTACCGTAGTTGCAGACACCTTCCAACATAACTGGTACCAAATAGATTTTCGTGGAAAGTTCCTGCTGTTGAGAAAACCTGCGTTAGATGTCTCTCGCCATACAAACTTCAGGTGGATAACTCATGCTGGCTATTTTTACATATACGTTAGCGCTTGCATACGGCAGTGGCGGGTAGGATGTATGTGATTGATTGTTTGGAAGGACAATGCACGCTCAAACAACTTGCAGATGATGCCGTAATATCTCTTAGAGGTCCATGTGCAGATGTCTTGCAAGAACCATTGCAAAGTACCCAAGATCAGCGGTTCTCAACCTGGGGTACATGTACCCCTGGGGGTACCTTCGCTGGCCCTATGGGGTACCTCGGATAAAAATGCGAAATAGCAGACGTATTAAATTCCAATCAAAACTTATTGATTAAGCTTTGATAATTGTGTATCAAGAAAGTTGAAAGTCTTCCTACAAAAAGTCGGAAGTTTTCTTTCAAGAGGCTCAGAAGGTTTTTTTCAAAAGGCTCGGAAATCTCCTTTCAAGAGGTTTGGTAGCCTGCTTTCAAGAGGCTCGGAAGGTTCTATTTCAAGAGGCTCTGAAGCTTCCTTTTAAGATGCTCGGAAGCCTACTTTCAAGAGGCTCGGAAGCCACCTTTCCTGAGGTTCGGAAGCAACCTTTCCTGAGGTTCTGAAGTCTCCTTCCAAGAGACCCGGAAGCCTCGTTTTAAGAGGGTCGGAAGCCTTATTTCAAAACGCTCGGAAGGCTCCTTTCAAGAAAGTCGGAAGCCGTCTTTCCAAAAGCCTCCTTTCAAGAGGCTCAGAAGGTGTTTTTCAAAAGGCTCGGAAAACTCCTTTCAAGAGGCTCGGAAGCCTCCTTTCAAGAGACCCCGAAACCTCTTTTCAAGAGACCCGAAAGTCTTGTTTTATGAAGCCTACTTTCAAGAGGCTCGGAAGCCTCCTTTCCAGAGATCGGAAGCAGCCTTTCAATGGGCTCGGAAGCCAACTTTCAAGAGGCTTAGAAGGTTCTTTTCAAAAGGCTCGAAAAGTTCCTTTCAATAGGCTCGGAAGCCTGCTTTCAAGAGGCCCGGAAACCTCTTTTCAAGAGACCAGAATTCAGAAAGCATCGTTTTATGAGGCCCGGAAGCCTACTTTCAAGAGGCTCGGAAGCCTCCTTTGAAGAAGACCGGAAGCTTTCTTTCAAAAAGCCCTGAAGGCTCCTTGATGCTCGAAAATTTACTCAAGTGAATTGGAAGCCTCCTTTCAAGAGCCTTGGAAGCCTTCCTTCAAGAAGCTCGAAATTCTTAGTTCAAAAGACTTAGAAGAATACTTTCAAGAGGCTCAGAAGCGCCATTCCAGGACGCAAAAGAAGCCTCCTTTTAAGTGGCTCGAAAACCGCCATTCGAGAGGCTCGAAAGCCTCTCTACAAGACGCTCAGAAGTATCTTATCAAAAGGTGAGGAAGCCTACTTTCAACCCAAACTCGTATATGACACCGCATAAGATGCTAAAGTGGAGGCGATATACGTACAAGTTGTATGTGGAAGTACGTATATCGCCTCCACTTTAGCATCTTATATGACATCATATACGATCTTGTGTTGAATGGGAAGAGATCCAGAAGCTCCTTTTAAGAGGCTCAACCTCCTTTTAAGAGGTACTCCGTTTAAAAGGATCGAAAACCTACATACTTTCAAGTGAAACAGAAGCCTCCTTTCAAAGGCTCGGAAGCCTCCTTTCATGAAGCTCGGATTTTTTTTTTTTTTTCAAAAGGCTTGGAAGCATTCTTTCAAGAAACTCAGAAGCGTCCTTTCAAGATGCAAAGGAAGCCTCTTTTTAAGCGACTCGAAAGCCGCCATTCAAAAGGCTCGGAAGCCTCTTGTCAGGAGATACGGCAGCCTACTTTCGAGAGATTCAGGAGCTTCTTTCAAGAGGCTCGGAAGGCTCCATTCAAAGGGCTCGAAATTATTCTTTCAAAGGCTTGGAAGCCTACTTTCAAGAGGGGGTACCTCAATTAATGCGAAAGTTTGGAGGGGTACCTCTCAAGAAAAAGGTTGAGAACCGCTGCCCTAGATAATCTGACTGTTTGGTAGGTACGAGTACGAAGTACGAGACACTGAAGCCGACCTTTCGGATGAGGTCAAAATACGTGTTTGTAAAACTAATACGAAGTGGTGGAATTAAATGGAATTGTGCATTGAAAAACATTCCACTAAGAAAGATCTAAATAATTTTCTTGATTCTTTGGTTGTTTGTTTCCAAATGTCAAACGCGTACTGCTTTGCAATGGTAATGAAACATTGATCACAATTCGAACGTTTTTGACATCTTGATGCAACTTTTCGTTCTTCGATGTTCTCCAATACCTTTAATGAAACTGAATAGGAACATGGTGCTTTTTGGAAAATGTTACGTGTGCTACTTGGGCTCGAACCACAACTCGAGCACGATGCTACACCATACCGTTAATGACGTCAAATACCCGGATGGGCAGCTAAATACCTCAAACCTATATCCCAACCTCGTCCACCCTAAAATTACGCAATTTTCTATCCTTGAGTCATCACGAGTATTTTGGTCTATGCCCCTCCCATACTAACTGTCAATGATAAGAAGATATGACTGTAAAATATCATCCTAAAGAATTGCGGCTCCGCAAAGTGTCATACACGACTGAGCCTGCCAAATAAACGAACTAGTTGAAAAAATATTATTCGTCCGACGTTTCGACGTGTCTAACCAAACCAGCGCAACACTGCTTATTGATGATAGGTTATTTGTTCAATAAAGGCTACTCTTGTTTGCAATGATGATCAACATTAGAGAAGCGGCTCACTATTTTGATGCCAAGGAACTTTTCTCTATTGCGAATCAACTCTATAACCCAAATCCAGAAAAAAAATAGATTTCTACTATGACTGCTACTATTGATTTTTTTTCCAAAGTTAAAAACTCACCAACTGGTCAACCACTACGAAATCATTTTGAAAATAAACCTATTTAGAGAAAAATTCAAATGAGGTCGAAAAGTTTTCCATTGAATCAAATTTCCACATTTCGTTTCATATTCTAATGCAATAACATAAATAATACTAGCGTGGATCAAAATTATTTCACAAACCACAATTGTGTGCTTGCAGATCACAGAGGCTAATGCTTTTTATCATTGGAAGATATAATTCCATTAGCAAAAAAACGCTTCGAATTCAACTACCTACCCTTCGATATCATTTATTTTTTGTACTAAGCAAATGCTTTGCATAGCTCGTGGCAACATAATTACCAACTTTTATTTTACCAGCATTCGCACTCCGGAATGTGCGAACCGGACCCATAATTTATGAACAGATTTTCGCAATTTGTTCCACATGAATAGCCTGAAAAACATTATTCTACAGCCACCATTACCCCACAGCCTTCCGCAATAGCAGCCAAGACCTAACCAACTGACTATGCCGAAATGAAAACTATTCAATTCGGCACCGAATCTTTCATCGTCCCGCTTTCTTTTTTTTCTCCCTCGCCGCTGGGTTCATTAAATAAATTGGAAAATCCAGTTTGTGCTACATTCCGCCAGGAAATAAGAAAGATAGAATGCAATCATAGTTCTACTTCACTGCAGTATGCAAAGGACAAAAACAAAAATTTCGCAAGGTATTAAACCAAGGAAAAAGCTTCATTTTAAATTCAAAAAGCTTGATTTATGCACCTAATGCCTTTCTTGTTAATAATCAAAGCATGATCCTCTGATTATTCACTGTTGACGGATTTGGAATTCAGGAAATATGATCTGAGCTTCCGGCACCAGGTGGCATTATTGAACTCGTACCAATGATTTATTTTATTCCTATCAATTATTTCTGTCAATCATTTACTTTACAAGTGAACTTACACTCTTTCGAGACAACTTTACTGTACGAGAACACCTATAGAAACTAATGATGGATTCGGCCGAGGAAGTTGGAGTTGCACGAATCTTCCATGCATTATGTCCTAGTGGACTTATTAATTCAGTTAGATGCCATTCTACGATTATTTTGGATTGATTATTTTAATATTAAAACCTGATTCTCGCATCGTGTAGAAGGCGTCGCTTAATAAACCTAACAGAGGAGAAAATATTGACGTCAATCGTACAATTGACGTACCGCACGGATTTGATTTCCCCACCAAATTTGCCAAGAGTCGACTTCGTACGTGATTACGTTGTTTGGAATGCGAAGAGTTCAGACGCGAACGTTTTAGGAATGGTAATTTTATGGCTGAATACCTTTTTCTGATACTTAACTTCAGGTTAAGATGAATTGAGGTATGTCAAACAAATATTTTAAGCTCACGAAAGAGATGCTTCTTGAGTGATATTAAAAACAACTGATTGTCATACAATAATTTCGTAGGAGAAAATGTATGATACTCCTCACCATTTTATTTGTTCAATAAACCCTGCAAGTTTTCGGAAATATTGAACTACTGAAGAGAGTCCAGTTTTTATTGGATGATTATAATTCGATCACTGAAATGCAACAACTTGAAATTAGTGGCGGACGTTTTGTAAATGAATGTGCTGCTATTTTGGGCAGCAGAACAAAAAAAATTAAGTGTATTCATAACCTGACAAGTTCGTTATGCTCCAGGCTAAGAGAGTAGATAGTTATATTTGAAAAATAACTAAAAATAGAAATACCGTCGTCGGAAGTGACAATGGGTCAAATGAGGGTGAGAATGGGTCACTGTTTCAACTACTTAGAATGCAGGTAGTATATATTGAATGTATCTGAGGGCAAGAAAATTAAAATATAAGAGACCTTTTTGAACGATTTTGTTACCCGACCATCAGGCTGTAAGTGAGAGCGATGACCCATTTTCAGCCCCCAGACCCATTGTCACACCTGACGGCGGTAACAAAGATACCTTGTTTCGTCCAGGGTGGGACGACCCTACGTTGTGATTTATTTTTAATGGTGATACTCCGGGCGACGAATGAAGAAAAACTACTTCTTGATCGAGACTTCTGATTTATTGCCTCCGAGAGGCAGCGTGCCAGCTCGGAGGTTGCTTTCGAGACACTGTACAAAACATGAATTTGAGAGTCGCCTTTTATAGGCGACTCTTAGTACGGAATATTACATTATTGGGGACGTGCGCACAAACATTTGAATTTAAATCTAATTAGATTTGCAGCGCGCCAAATGCTACGTATATAACGCAAGCAATTGGCGCGAAGCAAGTCAACAAAAAGATCACACAATTGAACGGCAACCTGCACGCTTCTCTGCTCGCTTGCCACGCTGCGATGAAGCGATGTGTGATCGAACATACTGCCCCCCAAAAACGAATGTTTTTTAATTCCCTTTTGTGGCCGACTCATCTGCTGTTGTCATTCGATCCTCGCTACTGCGGCGTGATCAATTTGTGCACACGACAATAGCTTGGTTTGGCTGATGCAGGGCAGATGCAGGAATGTTCATTGATGTGATGATGGGCTTACGGAACGGATGAAGTATTTCGTTGATTCGGGTGGATCAGCTGATTTACGGTTTGGTGATACGGCGGCTACGGCCAATCGATTTTGATGCTGATGCTCGATGGTGACGTACGGTTCCAATGTTGACGCTAGGGTTCAGTAATGCGGCGCTTGGGCCAATGGGGTTTGACGCTGTGGTCCACGAAAATGACGCTGACGGTCCGGATGTGACCGCTGGAGTCCTGATATGACCGCTGGGGTCCGAGTGTGACCTTAGGGTCCGGGTGTGACCGCTAAAGTCCGGATGGCGCTGCGGCCGGGAAGGTTGACCCTGACGGTCCGGATGTGACCGTTGGGCCCGAATGTGGACGCTGGGTCCGACTGGATGCTGGGTCCGGTTGTGACCGTTGGGATCCGTATGTGACCGCTGGGGTCCGAGTGTGACCGCTGGGGTCGAATGTGACCGCTGGGGTCCGAATGGCGCAACGGCCGGGTGGGATGACGATCCCTGGGGACGGATGGTACGCTCCGCTCCCCTAACAGCCCTGTGACTTCACACAGCGGCTTAATGGCTTCTTCGGTAGATTTGGTAGTCCGACTGGAACGGATGGCTGGCCGATTGGGATGCTCGGGATCCGACTAGGCAGCGCGGGTTCGCTGGGATGTTTCCAAAATGCTGATCCGAAGAAGAGATTCGATCCAGTGTCCCACTGATGTCAGCAGCTTCCTACTCTTCGAAGTCCAGAAATCCACTCCAGGCACCATCCTGGTCACGGCACCAATGTTTCGTCCAGGGTGGGACGACCCTACGTTGTGATTTATTTTTAATGGTGATACTCCGGGCGACGAATGAAGAAAAACTACTTCTTGATCGAGACTTCTGATTTATTGCCTCCGAGAGGCAGCGTGCCAGCTCGGAGGTTGCTTTCGAGACACTGTCCAAAACATGAATTTGAATTAGTACGGAATATTACATTATTGGGGACGTGCGCACAAACATTTGAATTTAAATCTAATTAGATTTGCAGCGCGCCAAATGCTACGTATATAACGCAAGCAATTGGCGCGAAGCAAGTCAACAAAAAAGATCACACAATTGAACGGCAACCTGCACGCTTCTCTGCTCGCTTGCCACGCTGCGATGAAGCGATGTGTGATCGAACATACCCATTTCCCTTAAATGTAATGCATATACATTATTTTGATTTTTATTTCCAGTAAAAAATGTCAATGATGATTTGAAAAATAAAAAAATGTTATAAAATTAGTTGAAAAATCATATTTTTAAGAAAATAAGTTATTGCAAAAAATACATAAGTGGATTTGAATGAGTAATTCACAAACATTAATTTCCTTCAAACCATACAAACTTACCCTTCGTAAAAACAAATAAAAAATAAAAAAAAATGGAAAGATGGAGGAAGAAGGCTGAAGTCAAGAAGAAGACGAATGAAGAAAAAGGAAACGTGGAAGAGAAAAGAGTAAGAAGGAAAATTGAGAAGAAAGAAAACGAAAATACGAAGAAGGTAAGAGAAAGACAGAAGTAGTAAGAAGTAAAACAAAAGAAGAAAGTACGAAGAAGGATAACGGAAAAAGAAATGTGAAGATGGGCTATTATCGAGATTCAAAAAAGTCTAACAAGAAATATACACGCCAAAAATCGTCGCAACAACCTTCAATCGAAAGCTTTTGGTGCGCTTTATGTACAGGTCTTCTGAACATTGCGATTCATTTCGATTAGGTCTCGATTCGACCATGTTTAGTGATTTTTAACTTTCAAGTGCTTTAACATACTGTTTCACTCATAAATCGTTGTTCTACGAAATTTTCGAATTTATTATGAATTATCGCAAATTCATTATAGGGAAAATCGCCAAAATGTTGAAGGGCTCAAACTCTTGTCTATTGTTGAACACCCATAAGAAATGCACGTGCGTTCAACAATAGGCGAAGAAACTAGCCGTTCAACGTTTGGCGAATTACCTTTTTTCTCCTCTGGGTATTTAAGTAATATAATTGATGAAGTGCGATTTACAGTTGAATTGTAAAAAAAAGTCAGATACTGAATCAGAAAATAAATTGTTTGATCAAAGTTGCGTCGCTTCCACTCATTGCAAGGTTTCGGCAATGCATTCGGTAGCAAAAGCATATGGCATACAGCATATCAAATTAGGAGATCACCAGAAAGCAAAATTACTATGTTTGAACAATTTGTTTCAAGAAATCCTAACGTGCAAATTTATAACATATGTTCAGTAAGTATCTGATTTTACTACAATTTAACTGTAAATCGCGCTTTAACAATTATATTTCTAAAATTTCCAGGCTTAAAAGAAACTAATAATAATATAATGAATTTGCGATACTTTATAATAAATTTTAGAATTGTGTAGACCAACGCCAATAAGTAAAAAAGTATTTTTTTTTAGTTTTATAATAACCCCCCCACCATGAATCGTCTTGAGCCACCTTGAAATTTTATTCGAATTGGCTGGAAATTTACCTGAATAAATATTCTTTGACCCGCATTCAAGTGGATAGTATCAGCGCAAAATTGACGGGGGATGTATATCAAGCGGTGAGCTGGCAAATAGGAAAGGCGGTTTCACAAAAAATCGATTATTTTAAGCTCCTGCACATGATAAACGATTACGTATACGATAACATGGCTTAGACACCTAGCAGTCAATAATTGAACCATTCGTTTTAGAAGCAGCATATGTGAATTTCTTGATCAAAATGAGATTTTTATTTGATACCAACGATGTTATCGATCATTTAGTAATTCGCGTTAGATCATTTAGTATATATAACTCTTTCCAGAAGCTGAATTTCAAAATGTGTTGTATGGTGGACTTCTAGTGCGAAGGTTTTTCTGCAACTCTGCCTTATGGTTTGTTGTTTGAATTCCACTAATAACGGAGTTATAACTATAGTTTCAGTAACTTAGACTAAATGATAACAAAATTCCAATCGTTTAGTTTAAATTACTGCAAATAGCGCTATAACTCCGTCATTAGTTGAATTCTAACAACGAATCATTAGGCAGAGTTGTAGAAAAACCTTCGCACTAGAGGTCCACCATACAACAGATTTTGAAATTCAGCTTCTGGAATGAGTTATTGACTAACTACTAAATGATCGAACACAAATTACTAAATGATCGATAACATCCTTGGATACAGGATTCAAATAACAGTACTGCTTCCCTTTTTTTTTATTAAATTACTTCCAGATTTTTTTAGAAAGGGTTTCAAAAATGTCTTCGTATGTTTTCCCGTGCAAATATTTTTATATCATATTTCTGCTTCTTATTCTTCGTGGCACATGAAAGCAGCAATCGTACACTGCAAAACATCTTCTTGCGCCCAAAAGCTGGGAGCGTAAATTTAATCATAGCGTAAAAAGAAGGAATGCTATTTGAAATTTAGAACGTAAAAAAAGGTTGCAAGTTGTTTGGTATGCAAAGTTTGATATTTAACTTACTTTTACTCTTAAGATGTGTCTTTTATCAATTTCGGTATTAGGGTCGTTCAAATTGTTTTCGTTATCATGGTCGTTCATTTGTTTGTGTGCTGCTTCCTTGACATGCTCTTGGTGCGCCAAGAAGTCTTGATACATAGTATTGAAGGTCTAGCAACGAAACAACAGTTATTTCAAGTGGATTAACCACGGCTATGAGCCAATGTAGAATGTAGATATATGAATACATAATAAAAAATAATCTTCCCAATTTTGAAGCTTTCTGAGTTAGCCAAGAACCCCGTGAATTTAGGACCTCAGATCTACTAACGCATCTGAAAGCAGTACAATGCTGCAGATCCATTATGACGCACAATAAACAGTTCATCATCAATTTCAAAAATTTCAAGTTTCTCGAAAAACTCCTAAAGCCTGAACCTATGTTTTGTGTTACATAGAATAGAATAATGCGTCCATTGCATATGTTCATATGAGAAAACTCTGGATTAAGGCCTTAAAGCGTTATTCTTATTGCACCGGGTCGGACCGGGACCGATTGATTATGTTTTCAATTAGTTGCATGTACTTTCAATGTAATCGTTCACATCGTCCACAATGCCCTGCTCGGACAATTTCTTGCCGATGATATTTTATCTCCCCGGATTCCTCCAGGAGTTCCTTCGGAAATTCATCTAGAAATTCGTCTGGTAATTCCTCCATAATTTCTTCCAGAAATTTCTCCAGACAATTCTTCAAGAATTCCTCACGAAAACTGGAATAATTTTCGGAGAAACTCCCGGAGAAATTTGTGGAGGAGCTGTTGTAGAAAGTCCAGGATGATTTCTTGGAGGAACACCGTAATTTTTTTTTTTGTAGAAATTCATGGAGGAATTCTCGGAAAAGTTCTTGGAGGAATTCCTGAAGAGAATCCTGAAGAATTTCCCGGAGGAAATCCTGGAGGATGTCACGCAGTAATTTCTGGCAGAATTTTTTTGATGTAATCTACGGAGGAATTTGTGGATGAATTCCATGAGAAACTTTGAGCTGGAAAATATTTATCCTTTATTAACGAGGTTTTCAGGCTAAGACTGGTTCATCTCGTGCACATTTTTTTTTCCGATAAATTTCTATGAAACTTTCTGACTTAATGTTGATAAAGCAATATTTTTTTTCAAATCAAATTCAAAATATGCCACTAGCCGAGATACAAATATTGTGAGTATAATGTTTAATTGAATTAATGAATAAACTCCTCCATTAATTTAAGTTAATGTAGAACTAAAGATGTGAAAGGAATAGGGGCAGGTCTTGCAGCTGGTAATTAAGAAGAAAAGGTATATTTAGCACTTTTTGTTATCTTTTTGTTAGATTTTTGTATCCACACATCAATTCAGGGGGCCAGAGGGTTAAAAAAACGAAGAGCTTTTTGGTGCGGGGGTAGCTGTGGGCCATAAAAAAAGAAAAAAAATAAATAATTGCATATTAGAGACCACACATACATTTTATTTGATTAAAGATTCTATTTGTACTTCGCGTGGAGAGTGATTATGTGTGGACTAATTAACATCATGAGTTAAATTATTAGATTTTTGCCAATAAATAAGTGTGGAATTTTTGCAGTGTATTCATTCCCTAAGAAAAGTTCTGGTCGAATGCTTAGAACTACCGTAGCACGATTTTTTATAGGATATTGCTGGAATGCATTAAAGTTAATGTAAATACATGTCATTTTATAGTACCCGTCCGAGCCCTCACCGAGAGTCTGGAGGTCGGATAACAAAATCGTTCAAAAAGGTCACTTATAATTCAGTTTTTTTATTGTTCTCAGATACATTAAATCTATTCTTCAAGCATTCTATGTAGTTGAAACAATGACCCATTCTCACGCCCATTTGACCCGTTGTCTCATCGACGACGGTATGATAACTTAAAATTTTAACTTTAAAACCCCAAGTGGTAATAATGCTTTTCGCAATTCCAACTGTTGCATTCGACTTAGAGTAAAATTAGTAGGGATTCAGTTTCATTCCATATATAGGTGGAAATAGTGGAGTATGACTATTAAATAATACTATTCTGAAATAAAAATAACTCACTAGCGTTACATGGTTATGATATCACAAGCAGCATACGTTGAGCCAATCTTGTTGCAATAACCATATTGTGAGACAATTCGGGCATATATAAGTTACTGTGATCGATGTGCAATATGTTTGTAGCTGGGGGTGTATTTTACGATTTTACGACAGATGCGAGACGATACGCATCGGCCCTGAACCTTACAAAGAATCTCTGCTCTGGCTACGGACAAACAGGTGCCTCTGTCCAATGGTAGTCAGAGCATCGAGTCATCACTGGAGGAAGAATACGAGCCTTGGACCTTTGGCAGAATCTCCGCCTTCTGTTATTTGGAGGACGAGGAATAGTTGGCAGAGAAGGGATAGTCGTATTGTTGAGTCCGACAAAGAAGCGCGAGTCGATAAAACCCGGTTGCGCCAACTAGAAATCAACAAATACTATGTACCGTTTTGACTCAAATTCCGAACATGCCTCATATTCCGAACTTTAGCTTTTAAATGCGCATTTTAACTTTATTCGTGTAATTTTCTCCACAGGAGTTTGAATTCGTTTGTTATCTTGATCTTCAGTGCGGAAAACCAATGACAGTTTTAGTTTTAGGGCGCTAAAACGCCAGTGTTCGGAATATGAGTCATATTCGGGATTTGAGTCAGAACGGTACCAAAAACCAAGCCATTCGGTTGAGATGCGCCAGAGTAGTAAACGCTGCGGACGGGAATAGGGTATTTGTGCTATTTTATTACAATCTAACACCCACTATCTGGCAGTGACATTATGGATAACATATTCGTGCAACCATATTATTAATATAATTGCAAGAATCTTAGATCCGGGAGCTAGAAAGTAATAGTTCTGTTGTAACCTATAGCCCGTTTCAATAAAGTATGCGTTCCGAAGCTATAGCCGTATACAATAAGCCCCGTATGATTGTACCCTCAGAGTATCTGAAGTGCATTCAAACTTCCTGAATTAAAATTGAATTCTTTTGATTTTGGCGCATATTTAATAATAAAAATATAATTAACAATTTGCAGTTTATCATAAAATGGCTTACCATTTTCCTATGTTATCTTTGAATCGAACATGTTTGTTCATTTGCATTGCGATTAGGGGAACTGGGGGTAGGACGCCCACGTTAAGGAAAATGCCATTTTTATCAATGAAAACCACCATTTCAGCCAGTTTTCATCAGCGCATACTGAAGAACAGCATATCTGCGACTGACTACCGATAACAGATATCTAATTGTCCATTTTATTGCACAGAAATTTGATTTTTAAAAAGCACCCGAAAAAAATGATTTTGAAACCATGCGGGGTGAGATGCGCCAGTGGATGGGTTAAAACGCGCATGTGCTTATCGTACTGATTTTCATTTTAATTGCCTACATTAAGGCAATTAACCGAATGTTTCAGCTGTTTCGGTCATACGAAATGAGCATGGGCGTAATGCCCCACACCGACCTCAGAAGTTTGAAGGCCCATAATCGTTTTAAAACCATTTTTGACGACGATTTCGTGTGGAACATAAAGAACACGAGTAAGCAGCATGGCTCATGGCTCAATTATTAATTTATCAATGTATAACAGCGACAGAAAGACTAAATTCCACCGAGATAGAATTGCATCAAAACACGCAAAAATCGTTTTTTCGAGTTTTTCATGTATAACTAGAGAAAAATCATGAAATATATGTATCCAATGGCAATATTTTTCATTGCTTTATCGTATAGACTATTGAAAATAATCAAAATGGGGATATTTAACCTTATTCAGGGGTGGCGCGTTTTAACCCCTATGGGCGTGCTACCCCCACTTCCCCTATGACATTGCATTGCCGTTGCTAACAATCGATCATCCTATCCTTGCACAAACATGCGCTTTATGTATATCGCCGACTAGTCACTAGTCTGGCCCTACTTTTTGTGGCAAACTGGTGCGAAGCACCGCACAAAAAGAAGAGCCCAAAAACCAACTACACTGAACGACGGCCGAATGAGACTCACATTGCGAACGGGAAAAAGAGGTGCTGCCAAAATGGTCCAATACCCTACTTTAACGTTGATAATCAAATGTTTCAATATAACTGGAAAATTGGTGGAGAGTTTCCGGGTCGATTGATATATAAATCTCAAAAATCCATCGAAAGATGAATGCGCTATTAACGTTCAAAATCTTACATGATTTCGTGACGGTCTCGGATTTGGAATTTTTCATTTGTCACCCTGTATCCGAGGCTTCCCCTTAGACGTAGTTTACGTCAAAATATTCGATATACTGCAAAACTGCTCAAAAGGAAGAGGCGTATTGCATACCGACAACCTTGGGTGGACACCGGAATTACAACATCTCCGGAATGTTGTCTGCAAATCACGTAAACGCGCCGTTGCTGACTCACCAGAAGGAGTTGCTGACCTGTTTGCGGATTTTTTGAGAGTGTGTAAAGCACCGCTCCAACAACATTCTCCCCGGCCAGTATGAGCACAGCCTCGACTTTCGACATGCATTTCCCATCATTAGTAGTGAACCAGATGGATGTTTTGTCGGCTTTGCTTAATCTCAACACTTCGAAAAGATCTGGTGTGGACAATCTGCCACCGCAGTTTTTAAATGAATGTGCTCAAAATGAGCTATATTTAGTATGAGTCGATTTATACGTGTACTCTCTCGGCTGTGCTCAAAATGCACAAAACCTCTCTCGATGCGATGGATACTTTTTGACAGCTTGCTTTGGAGATTCGTTAACACCCGTTTTGACTCTATCCGCAGCTCCCAGTTGTAAACTAACCTCGAGTAACCACGAGTACGCTGGCTTCTATTCAAGACAAAATTTTCAAAACGACCTATCTGCTTTTGTAAACAAAGATTCGAACGACGATTTGACGAATGTGATAGCTCTCCCACGCAAACCAACACCATCAATAGGTAGGTGAAGGTTTCCGCTACCTGTTGATGTTGTTGATTTGCGTGGGAGAGCTATCAGATTCGTCAAATCGTCGTTTGAATCTTTGTTTACAAAAGCAGATAAGTCGTTTTGAAAATTTTGTCTTGTATTCCTCTCTTACTAACTGAAAAAAATGACATTGATTGTATATATCACAAAGAAACATGTCTCCGTAAAGTGTTATACACGCCTGAGCCTACCAAATAAACGAACTTGGAAAAAAAAATTATCTTTTTGAACGATTTGTGCTACCTTTTAAAATCACGTCTCTTACTCTATTCCGACTATCTCAAAATGTACAAAGTGATCTCATCGTTTCTTGACTGCTGTGCTCTTCAAGCCGATATTGACGAGCTTCAGTTATGGTGCATCGAAAATGGAATGGAACTGAAAATTAGCAAGTGTAAGATTATTTCGTTTTCGCGCCGTCAATTTCAAACCGAGTCAACTCGGTTGTCCTGGAACGAGTTCAAACTATCCGTGTCTTAGGTGTTATTATGGACAGCGAACTTCGATTCAACGAACACGTTGGTACGACAACAGCAAAAGCGGCATTCGGCATTCGCGGCACTGGGATTTATTCGTCGCGACAATGCTCGATTGTTCGCAGCATAATGGAATACGCAGTGTGTGTATGGTCGCCCCATCACACAACTCAAATTATCCGCTTGGAGCGAGTTCAACGCAGCTCCGTACGATACGCACTTCGACAGCTACCATGGAACGACCCATCTAATCTTCCAGACTATTGCAACCGTTGCAGATTAATAGATTTAGGGATATTAGATTTAAGACGGAAAAAACTTGCAAGACACTGCCAAAAATATCTATATAAGATATATGTGTCGCCGTTATAGATTTTTGCAATAGCTCCACCATAATATAATCGATGTAGAACCACACATAAATTAAATAATTGCTAATTCGAGACCACACATAAAATTTATTTGAATATATTTTTTATAAGTAGTTCGCGTGGAGAATAGTTATGTGTGCGGTGATATACATCATAAGTTAAATCTATGGATTTTTGCCAATAAATATGTGTGGATTTTTTGTAGTGGACTTTTTATGTTTGACCTTATTATGAGCAACGTAGACAGCCCGTCACTTTTAGGAAACGTCAATTTTTATGCACCTTCCCCTCAGTTCCGTGTGAGAGATCTTTTTTCTAATTAGAAGGAATAGAGCTGCCCATGGTTATAGCAACCCAATCGACAATTCTCGGGTACTTATTCAAAAGGACGTATGTGATTTTGTAAACAAAGATTCAAACGTCGATTTGTCCAATCTGATAGTAATCCTACGCAAACCATCACCACAGTCAGGTAGGAGAAGCCTTCGGCTACCTGTTGGTGGTGTTGGTTTGCGTGGGAGTGCCATCAGATTGGACAAATCGACGTTTAAATCTTTGTTTACAAAATCACATACGTCCTTTTGAATAAGTACCCGAGAATTACGTTAGACTTTTTAATAATGTTAGTGATGTTTTTGATTTAAGTGTGTCAAAGTCCGTGTTTAAAAGTAGAATTAGGAACTTAGTATAGTATAATCGGTGTGTTTTTTTTTTATTCGTTTCTTTATTTGGTAGGCACTCTGTGTTAGTTAACCGCTACTGTGCCGAGATCTACTGTGGTATTCTGCAGCCAGAATCCACACAGAATCTATTTTTAGATTTTTTCATTATTCATTGTTGTCGTTGCTGGTCCATCTCATCGTGAATCTATTGTGTCCGTTTTGTCCATGTCGTGTATCCAATGATCGTTGCCTTGTTCGGTTGCCATTTCTCCGGGTAACGTTGGAGGAATGCCTCCGAGAAGAACAAGTTGTCAGTCGTCATCAGGCAGCCGTGTCGGTAAGGCGCGCACCTTAATACGCCACCGCATAGGCTGCGCATCCGGCGACCGACGAGGCAAAAAAAAGAGTAAATATCATTGTTTTACTGCAAACATTAGGCACTCGCTGAATTATTCATGTTCATTTGAAATTGATTATTTTTTGGCCCCAATCCGGAGACCTAGAATATCAAACCACTTCTTCAACTAAAATCTTTGTGACAATTTTCTAGTTCTCATTATTTATTGCCGGCTTTTACATGTAAATTTCTTTTCCGGCTGTACGAATGCAGATTGCACATTCTAAGGCGATGAATGTATTCAAATCGACGAAAAATGTTTTTTTAGCAGGGCAGGAAAAAAATATGGCCCATGATTCACTTTGTCAAATTCAAGCGGCAAGCAGTTGTCATCATTGTGAATACTGAAAACTCGGTAACAGCTTTTACTGACTTTTGCTGCAATATACCAGTAAACCTTATACTTTACTGAAAACTCGGTTAAAAAATACTGAATAAGGTTGTCGATAAAATTGTTTACAGGAACTCAGTATTTCCAATCCAAATAGCTGATATTCTCGGTAGTTTTCATGGTTTACAGTGCAACCCCGTAAAAAAAAATACCGAACAAAGGAGTCGAGAATAAGTGTGTATACCATATACTAAGAGGAAGTCACAAAACTTGTTCATTTTTCATTAGCTGCTTACATTACGGAAATTGATCCACAGACATTGACTCTCTAGAGGTCGTTGACTACCTGGAGCTCATGATAGCAACATGAACTACTTGGAATGCAAACATATATCGTTGAGGGGTTACACAACTTGTTTATCTTAAAATAACTGCCTCCAACACGTAAATTGATCCGCCGACCTTGACTCTATGGAGTATTTCCTACAACTCATGACTAAAAGTTTCGCATGCAGGCATACATTCTGTTCGACGAACATCCTTAGTACTTCGCTCATCTAAAAAACAACCTCTGAAACCAACCCAGATTTGCCTCATATGAATGCTTGATACTTGTTTAAGGCTCCTATAGGGCATAAAAAGAGGGAGCGTTATTTCGAATTTGGAGAGTAAAAAAAGGACATTTAAAAGATTTTACAGTTAGATAGTGTGTCCCACAATTTTGATACTGTGTCCCACAATCTTGTACACATATACACTAGACTGGCCCAGGTAACAAAAAAATGTCGAATTCCACAGGGTTTGTATCTTTTGGTGAGAAAACCAATCTCTCAAAATTTCAGCCCAATCACTTGTTGCATAAGCTAAGTTCATTTAACCATCGTACAATGTTCTGTGGAATTGTTCTGTAACATACCAACTGCCCTTTTTTCTTAGCTCAATTGAGCAATCAGAAACAATTTCCAGATCGAATGAGTAACGGAGGTGTATTTTTCTATACATTTTGGCTGAAATCTCCATACAAACTTCAAATCAAATGCGCCAGCTTATGCAACAAGCGATTGGGCTGAAATTTTGAGAGATTGGTTTTCTCGCCAAAAGACGCAATCCTGGGGGCGCCCCGTGAAATTCGACAACATTTTTTTCTCCTCACACTAAGCTAGGCCAGTCTAATATACACACATACAGACATCATCTCAATTTGTCGAGCTCAGTCAATTGGTATATAAGACTATGGATCTCCAAGCCTTCTGTTGAATGTTTGGTTTCGGAGTAATAACATACCTAGAAAACGGAACGCCATTCACACAATACACAATACGTAATGGAACAGTAAATAATTTTCTCCGATCACGAAAAGTTTTCCCTTTGCTGTGGTGGGAATAGAACTTACACTTTACCGCACGCATCAGCACGACATTGAGTCATGCTACACATATTTATAGTTTAAATATAATAACTTTTTACATTTGTTTGATTCATTATTTCAGTATTAAATTACTAGTGTGCTATTTTTTTAATGGGTGCATAAAATAAACAATTTGCGAACTAAATTCAATCCAATTTAATGATTACCGGGACGTAGTTCCGTTGTCCAAGAGTGTGAACTGCAAACAAAAACTTCGACAAAAAAACATCCAATAAGTGCATGTCATTCTCCTGATGTCATCAATGCACTTCAAATCGAACGCCTATTGCGTCTTATCACGCCCATTCAAATCAAATCACAGCAACAGAGCACCGATAATAATTCGTTGGAATTTACGCTTCGAGATGTTTGCCCTCTCCGTTCGCGAGGCATTTTATAAATAAACCACACCTTTCGGTGAATTGGAACAACTCATGTCCCATTTCTTCAGATAAAATTGATAAGGTTAACACAAGTGGCACGTACCATTTGAGCTGGAGGGTTCTCAATTTTGCGTGCCACATCATTCAAAGTTCTATCTTTTTCCCGCAATGAATGATTACGATATTTGTTTTGGAAACATTACAATTTACAACAAAACATTTGTAAACAGTTTATTTTTTACCGAAGATGGACCGCAACCAATAGCTTGATAATCACCGGTTAGCACTTTCACTCGTACGATAGTGCATAGGGCCAACGTAATTCTTACCCGATAACTGCAAATAATGTAATCTTATCTTGGTGAGCAATCATTCTCAGTCAAATGTGGCTCTACAAATCAAACGGAATCCGGGAACGACCTTCAAATCCAGGAATTCATCGGGCGTGGCATGATGCATCGCCTTTTATTGTACTGCCATTATCAATTGTTCTTCAAATGTGGTTTAAATGGTTGCCCACATATCTTTGTGTTTTGCGCGCGACTTCTGCTGTTGGGCTAATTTGAAAAATTCCATTTCATGATTAGATTAAGGGGCTGAACAGTTATCGGTTTATGTCGTGCATAGCTCGCTGCCTGTGCATTAGACAACAACGATAAGTACGTGCCGAATTCTAGCAGATATGGCGTGAACCAATTATCATTATTTAGCTCTAATCCGTCTTTTATTGTTTTTGTTACCCGTTAACAGCTCAATCACTTGCAAAAAAATGAAATCAGCAAAACAAAAACAGTGTCACGGGGCAGCAGTTATCAATCGTCAATTCAAGTTTCAAGTATATGTTTGATACGAGTTGCTTTGATAAGCTACTTTATCTATATTATTTTTATTTCTTCGTTTTCGTTCTTTTCTTAATTTTACAAAAAAAAAAAACATTCTGCTTTCTTTTATTTTTACGTTCTTTCTTTATTTCTTCTTTCCTTTTCTGTTCTTTTTTCTTCTTTCTTAATTTTTCACTTCCTTCGCTTTATTCTTTTTGTTCTTAATTAAAGTTCAAATCCTAAAATCTACGTATTATTTCGTATCCTACAAAATCCCGTCAAACATTCTCTCCGCTGAATGCTAAGAAATATTTGAGAACCCCTCTTCCACGGTTACCTCACTTTGCTCAATCACCAAAAGTAAACAATCATCATCTCATCACCCTCTACCGGGGAGCGGCCTGCGCGCGCGTCTTCACCCATGCGCTGCGCCTGCACCGTTTGTTTCGCCCATCCCGTGGTGTCGTTTGTATTTCATTTCCAATTCCAAACACGCCTCGTGAGAGTACGAAATAAATTACTCACGCAGACACATCAAACTGAACTGTTGGGCCGCAAACTTGTTCCGAACGACACGGTGAAAGATTGACGAGCGTAGATGACGTCGGAGGAGTTGCTTGTTTAAGTGGTCGCAGTCTTCGAGCGGTGCTTCACCGTCCGATATCAGTTAGTAGTTCAGTCTTCACGATGGCTTCGTACGATTACGTTCGACGCGTTTGGAGCGGTCCGCGGCAGCCGTGCATTTTTAACCCGGAGTGCAACTTTGGTCAAATTGTGCTGAACCTGTTGGATAGATCATCCGAAAAAGTGGTCCAGATTGATGCTGACACGGGACGCGAAATGACCCGCGCCGAAATGCGACTCCGAGTAGTTCGGGCGGCACAGCATCTACAAAAGCTTGGCTACCAAGTGGGCGATATCGCATCGGTAGTGGCAGTGAATAGTGAAAACTTGGCGCCGCTGGTATTAGCACTGCAAGTGATTGGCGTCGGATTTAACGCACTGGCGCCCAGCTTCGATGCAGACGAAATAGCACACATGCTGCGGCAAACGCAGAGCAAATTGCTGTTTTGCGACGCTGAAAATTACGACACGGTGAAGGTCGCCGCCGGCAAGGCGCTAGAGGGCGATTACAGAATCTACGTGATGGAAGGCGCACAGGAGCCGACTCTGGCCGTCGATCAGCTGTTTAAGCCGACGGGAACGGAGCGCATGTTCTAGTGAGTTGAAGGTGTGGGGCATATTGTTTGTATCGTACGTACGCGGGATATTTGGGTCAAATCTTATTCAATATTTTTAGAATTTTTCGATATTTTACTAATGATGTCGTTGAACTGGTAGCAATTCCTTTCGTAGAAATTATTCCACTGAATTAACCTAACATACTGATTTTCGAAAAGTGATCGTGATTTGATATGGGACCAATTAGTGTTTTTTTAGATAACTTTGAAAATTTTTTTTCGAAGATTATGCTTCTTTCTCAACCCATTTTAATCATAGCTACGGAAACACTTCTGAACGGAAAATGTTCACGACAGCAGATCTTGAGGTAACAGTTCGCAACGAAAGCAACGTCCATTTGCTAGAACTCCATTATAGCAGAACGTTTTTCCTAAGCTTTCTTTTTGTACGGATGAGATTGAGAAAAAAAAGTGTCTCTTTTATTGGTTTCCGAGACTATGTCGAAAATAAAAATGCACTCAGCTAAAAGGAAAAGAGCAGAACAATTCTCCTCAGCTTTGAGATATTTATTAGACGTTAAGTTTTTGGCCAATGCAAATCTAGCTTAACCCGTTTCGGTCTGACCTAGAAATCAAAATTGAAATAACCCGTGTAGGCTCATTTTTCGTCCGATTGCCATGAAATTTTCAGGAAAGAAGCGACATCATGTCTATTTTTTGGTACATGACTTGATTTGACCATGGTGCCAATCCGATTTATTAAAAGGGGGTCCTGGGTCAGATGCAGTCAAAAACGGGTCATTTTTTTAAAACCATTGATAAATGAACGAAAGTGACTAGAATGCTGATGCAAACGTGGTCAATCATCATTGACCAGCATCAGAAGTTAGTTTTGATACATTTGAATCACCAGGACATGGTTCCGGATGTTCCGGGAACCTGATTCCCTGGGGTATCCCTGGGACACTTTTCAAGTGGACACAACCCAGTCTTGCGACATATCAAACTTCATGGTTTTGAAAGAGAATCCTAATAGATGAGTTTCTGGGACGTTTTGGACACATTGGCCACATCCGGAAGTGTTCCCGGGAGCTTGGTTCCCTCAAGGAAGTGGACAAATTTCGATTAGCACCGAAACCCATCTTGTGACATATCAAACTCCATGATTTTGAAATACAAGCTCAATAAATGAGTTTTTTGAGAGGTTTTGGACAAAGTGGCCACGTCCGGAAGTGTTCCCAGGAACCTGGTTCCCTCAAGAAAGTGGACAAATCTTGCCTAGCACCTAAACCCATCTTGCGACATATCAATCTCCATGATTTTGAAAGACAAGCTCAATAGATGAGGTTTTGGGCACATTGGTCACATCCGGAAGTGTTGCCGGGATCCTGGTTCCCTCAAGGAAGTGGACCAATTTCGATTAGCACCGAAACCCATCTTGCGACACACCAAACTCCATGATTTTGAAAGACAAGCTCACCAGATGAGTACATTCAAAGTTAATTGCCTATATGCCGGGTATTAAGCCACCCGGAGTGGAAATTAATTACTATGTCTGAAACTTGATTATGCATATGTACAACATGTGATAGATTTAGTTCGGAAAAGGTATTGGAGGTAACCGCCCTTCGGTGGGGTTTGATCCACGACCCCAGTTCGCATGACAGGTGCTTTCCCTACTAAGCTACGAAGGACCTCCGTCGTCCACCGCAGCTTAGCGGGTACTGATGAAACCAAATTCCCAGCACCAGGTACCAGCCGATCTCTCGCAATACATTTTCAGAACTAACTCTCTCAAATGTATTTTTGTACACATCATGTCAACCAAGTAGGATGAGTATTCAGTATTGTCCGGCTCCTACACTTGCTTCATCAACAACGGCGCTCAATGAAGTAGGGTTGTGTGAGGTTGTGCCAGTTTGGTCGTCAGATCCCAACACGACCACACAAGCGAAGAGAGATCGCCACTCGAGATCAGTACATTCAAAGTTAATTGCCTATATGCCGGGTATTAAGCCACCCGGAGTGGAAATTAATTACTATGTCTGAAACTTGATTATGCATATGTACAACATGTGATAGATTTAGTTCGGAAAAGGTATTGGAGGGTAACCGCCCCTTCGGTGGGGTTTGATCCCACGACCCCAGTTCGCATGACAGGTGCTTTCCCTACTAAGCTACGAAGGACCTCCGTCGTCCACCGCAGCTTAGCGGGTACTGATGAAACCAAATTCCCAGCACCAGGTACCAGCCGATCTCTCGCAATACATTTTCAGAACTAACTCTCTCAAATGTATTTTTGTACACATCATGTCAACCAAGTAGGATGAGTATTTAGTATTGTCCGGCTCCTACACTTTGAATCCGGCAATTAACTTTGAATGTACTGATCTCGAGTGGCGATCTCTCTTCGCTTGTGTGGTCGTGTTGGGATCTGACGACCAAACTGGCACAACCTCACACAACCCTACTTCATTGAGCGCCGTTGCTGATGAAGCAAGTGTGTAGGAGCCGGACAATACTAAATACTCATCCTACTTGGTTGACATGATGTGTACAAAAATACATTTGAGAGAGTTAGTTCTGAAAATGTATTGCGAGAGATCGGCTGGTACCTGGTGCTGGGAATTTGGTTTCATCAGTACCCGCTAAGCTGCAGTGGACGACGGAGGTCCTTCGTAGCTTAGTAGGGAAAGCACCTGTCATGCGAACTGGGGTCGTGGGATCAAACCCCACCGAAGGGGCGGTTACCCTCCAATACCTTTTCCGAACTAAATCTATCACATGTTGTACATATGCATAATCAAGTTTCAGGGTCACCAGATGAGTTTTTGAGAGGTTTTGGACACATTGGCCACATCCAGGAGTGTTCCCGGGAACCTGGTTCCCTCAAGAAAGTGGAGAAATCTTGCCTAGTACCAAATCCCATCTTGCGACATATCAAACTCCATGATTTTGAAAGACAAGCTCAATAGATGAGTTTTTGAGAGATTTCGGACACATTGGCCACGTTCGGAAGTGTTCCCGGGAGCCTGGTTCCCTCAGGGAAGCGGACAAATTTCGATAAGCACCGAAACCCATCTTGCGACACATCAAACTCCATGGTTTTGAAAGACAACCTCAATAGATGGGTTTTCGAGAGGTATTGGACGCATTGGTAACGTCCGGAAGTGTTTCCGGGAAATTGGTTCCCCCAAGAAAGTGGACAAATCTTGCCTAGCACCAAAAACCATCTTGCGATATATCAAACTCTGATTTTTTAAAACAAGCACAATACATGATTTTTTGCCAGGTTTTGGACACGTTGATCACGTCCGAAAGTGTTCCCGGGAGCCCGGCTCCCTCAAGGAAGTGGACAAGTTTTGATTATCACAGAAACCCATCTTGCGACCCATCAAACTCCATGATTTTGGAAAACAAGCTCAATAGATGAGTTTTTGAGAGGTTGTCAAATTCCGGGTTCCCCGGTCACATGAGACAAAATTTAATAAAACCAAAATCGACTTTCGTTGGTGTATTGGCCTCTCCTCGACAGCCGTTCGATCAGGTTCGCGGTTTAGCACATTAAAGTTCTACGAATAAGTTAATCCCGGAAACACCCAGATGCCAAAAGAAATGCCGAACTTTACAAAAAATGGCAATCATGATCCAAATTTATTGTATTTAACTCCCTTTTAACCCCATTTACACTTAAATCTAAGATTCTACTTATCCGAATGTTGTTCCTAATCCTAGTGTGTTGGCGTGTGTGTCCGTGTGCCTAGTGTATCCCACGGCGCTAGCATCGTTGACGTCATCCGGATGACTACAGGACCGGCCACGACCGGTTTTGGTCCGCAGGGCATACCACAAAGCTTGCAGCAGGACGACCAGGCTGCGCTTAACACACGCCGCCTTCCCGCCATCTCACATTACGTGCATGAATGCTAATAGGCCTATTATATGGGATCGAAAGGGAATTTTACCAGTTTTGTCCAGATTCACTTTTGTTGTCTATTGTTAGAGGGCTCACCGATCTCAAATTATCTCCTCCTTCACTCCTCCATTAACATGATGATTTTATGCCAGCGAGTAATATCTGCATGCTATTCAAATGATTAATATTATTTCACTAACATACAAAGTGCATAGTCCTTTTTCACGAACCTTGCTGTTGTACTATTGGGCTTGCGCCGGCAATTCCCACAATCAGTAATTTGATCTCAATCTTAATCAGCACAGTGAACACTACGTGTTTAAGAAAAATCGACAATAGTAACACGGGTTGTCTGTAACGACTTTTTCACTGCTAACGTGAGACTAGTGGCTCTATCTCCGTTGGTACCTTTTTTATCTGCCGCAGCATCAAAGACGAAATCCACCACTAGAGAGCAGGTACGCTTTTCGGTTACTCTATCGCGAGAATGAGTGATCTGGACTGGTCAATTTCAATAGATCGGCCTGTTAGTCGTTTTCGTCCCTTTCGAGTGCCCAATAATCGGTTATGGAGAGTTAGAAATGTACTCTCTTAGGCCATCTAGTGTGCTCGGACTAGTATGCGCACACGATCAGTTGATGATTGGCGACAACTGATCATTTAAAAATGATATTGTATTGTTGTTCTGTTGTGAGTATACTGAAATACAAGTGCAGTAGCCACAACATTCGTTTTGGTCTGGGGGGCTAATAACCATTCCAAGGCAGCGTGACTAAACTCTGTCGTTAGCTGTGTTTGGAGTAGGTCACAAGGTTTCGGACACATTGACCACATCCGGAAGTGTTCCCGGGAGCCTGATTCCCTCAGGGGACCGTACAAATTTCGATTAGCAACGAAACCCATTTTGCGGCATGTTCAACTCCACGATTTTGAAAGACAAGCACAATACACCCAGGTTTTTTTTTTACACGGTTGGAATTCATTAATTTCTCAGGTAACCTGAATTTTTACAGCTTTTCAAATACCCCCTGAATTTTCTTTGATTTTTTGTGAATTTTTTCGTGGGGTTAACTCATTGTTTCATTGATGCTGAAGGTCTTAAACGACTAAAACCAAACCGTGTAAAAAAAAACCTGGGTGTACATGAATTTTGAGAGATTTTGGACACACTGCACAATGGGGAAATCCGATTTCAAAGGTGGAAAAAATTGATAACTTTCTTCACGAACAACTTACAGAAGAGATCAAGAGCTTATTCGAAAGAGAATTTTGCAAAGAATTTAGTGAGTGCTGTTTCATGGACGTGGAACGCTTCGGTATGTAGTTATTGAGCTCGTTTTGCCCTAATGCCCCATATATCGCGAGTTTCCAAACTATTTGTCATTTTATCTTTAAGACATTGTTCTAAAATTGTGTTTATCTGTTCACTGTGGATCCATAGAAGGGCACTAAATATATTTTGTTGGTAAAAGTTAGTAATTTAAGGGATTTTGGGGTCAAATAAGCATCAAAGTGCATTTTATGTGCAATTTTCATGTATTCTGTAAAAAATAGTCATAATTGCAGATAAGTGTTGATATTATTGTCCCAAAGTGTTGAACAGATATTGACAAATGTTTGCTGAACGAAAAATAATGAAATAAATCGTTTCACAAATGTTTTATTTGGTTATTTGTTGAGTAAAAAACGATTTTTTAAAACTTTTGAATAGCACCGATGCCAAACATTTCCAAACCATACCCGATAGCACAACTAGACAAGAATAGTCATATGTTATGAGTCTTGATGGGATCATAGATAGGAGGTGATGGGAGATACTCTTTTTTCTTACCTTTTTGCCCAAATTCCCCTATGAAATAATATAGCTCAATGATTCTGAGCAAGGAAATGATGTAGTAATGTTAATTTAAGTGATATTTTTCAATGATATAATGAAAATAACAAATAATCATATAATTCATTAAAAAATATTGAATTATAGGGGATTTAGGGGGTCATACAGCTCATTTAATGTAATTTTTTATTCAAAATAGGATAACATTTTTCACAGACGACGCACATAGATGATTAAGGGCTTATTCGAAAGGGAGTTTTCCAAGAAATTTAGTGAGAAATGTTTTATAGACGTGAGGCACTTCTGTATGTAGTTATTAAGCTCGTTTTGCCCCAATGTCCCATACATCACAGTTTATCATATTTTTCGTGCTTTTATCTTCCAAGTATTGTACTAAAAATGTGTTCTCATCTTCATTATAGGTCTATACATAGCACTATACATATTTTATTGGTAAAAGTTGGAAATTTAAGGGATTTTGGGGTCAAATAAGTACTAAATTGCACTTTACGTGAACTTTTCATGTATTCTGTAAAAAATAATAAAATTAATATTATTCTCCCAAAATGTTCTACAGACATTGATAAATGTTTGTGAAACAATACCTAATGAAGTTAGTGTCGCAAGTGTTTTGTTTTGTGATTTATTGGGTAAACACGATTTTTTAAATGCTTCTGAAAAGTGCCGATGCCAATCATTCCCAAACCATACCCGTTTGCACAACTAGATAAGAGTAAATATATTAGTCGATGTGACAATAGATAGGAGTAAATAGGAAATATTCTTTTCTCATGATGTTTCACCCAAATTCTTATAAAATATTATAGAATAGTATAGCTCAATGATTCTGGGTTAAGAAATGATGGAGTAACATTGATGCTGTAGATTTCGCCAAAATTGACCATATTTAGAGCTACTTCAATACTTACATGTTTTTAAACCAGCGTATATTAACCCTAAATGATCATTTGACTAATATAATGCAAATGATTTCTTGGGTATTATTATTTTTTACAGAATACATGAAAAATTCACATAGATGCACTTTGATGATTATTTGACCCCAAAATCCCTTAAATTTCCAACTTTTTCCAACAAAATATGGATAGTGCTATGTATTAATCTATAATGAAGAGGAGAACACATCTTTAGTATAATACTTGGAAGATAAAAGCACGAAAAATATGGGACATTGGGGCAAAACGAGCTTAATAACTACAAACAGAAGTGTCTCACGTCTAAAAAACATCTCAAACCGTCGTCGGGGGTGACAATGGGTCAAATGGTGGTGAGAATGGGTCACTGTTTCAACTACTTAGAATGCTTCTAGAATGGATTGAATATATCTGAGGGCAAGAAGACTAAAATATAAGAAACCTTTTTGAACGATTTTGCTCTACGACCTCCAGGCTGCCGATGAGAGCGATGACCTATTCTCACCCCCCAGACCCATTGTCACCCCCGATGGCGGAACTGATTTTCTTGGAAAACTCCCTTTCGAATAAGCCCTTAATCATCTATGTGCGTCGTCTGTGAAAAATGTTATCCTATTTTGAATAAAAAATTACATTAAATGAGCTGTATGACCCCTAAATCCCCTATAATTCAATATTGTTAATGAATTCTCGCTTAACTTTTCAAAAGGACCTAAGTAACATTTTTTTCATGAATTAATTTGAATACTGCAATCAATAGCTTTCATGTTGTTGTGTTAATTGTGCTATTCAAATTAATTCATGAAAAAAATGTTACTTAGGACCTTTTGAAAAGTTAAGCGAGAATTATATGATTATTTGTTATTTTCCTTATATCATTGGAAAATATCGACTAAATTAACATTACTACATCATTTCCTTGCTCGAAATCATTGAGCTATATTATTTTATAGGGGAATTTGGGCAAAAAGGTAAGAAAAAAGAGTATCTCCCATCACCTCCTATCTATGATCCCATCAAGACTCATAACATATGACTATTCTTGTCTAGTTGTGCTATCGGGTATGGTTTGGAAATGTTTGGCATCGGTGCTATTCAAAAGTTTTAAAAAATCGTTTTTTACTCAACAAATAACCAAATAAAACATTTGTGAAACGATTTATTTCATTAATTTTCGTTCAGCAAACATTTGTCAATATCTGTTCAACACTTTGGGACAATAATATCAACAGTTATCTGCAAATATGACTATTTTTTACAGAATACATGAAAATTGCACGTAAAATGCACTTTGATGCTTATATGACCCCAAAATCCCTTAAATTACTAACTTTTACCAACAAAATATATTTAGTGCCCTTCTATGGATCCACAGTGAACAGATAAACACAATTTTAGAACAATGTCTTAAAGATAAAATGACAAATAGTTTGGAAACTCGCGATATATGGGGCATTAGGGCAAAACGAGCTCAATAACTACATACCGAAGCGTTCCACGTCCATGAAACAGCACTCACTGAATTCTTTGCAAAATTCCCTTTCGAATAAGCTCTTGATCTCTTCTGTAAGTTGTTCGTGAAGAAAGTTATCAATTTTTTCCACCTTTGAAATCGGATTTCCCCATTGTGCACTGGCTACGTCCGGGAGTGTTCCCGGGAGCCTGGTTCTCTCAGCGAAGCGGTCAAATTTTGATTGGCTCCAAAACCCATCTTGCGAAATATCAAACTTCATTATTTTGCTTGACTTTCAAAATCATGGAGTTTGTTACGTCACAAGATGAGTTTCGGTACTAATCTTAATTTGTTTACTTCCTTGATTCCTCCCTCCCTCCCTTGAACCAGGTTCCCAAGAAAACTTCCGGTCGTTGCCAATGTGTCCAAAATCTCAAAAAAAAAAAAATTCATGTGTTCAATTTGTCTTTCAAAATCATGGAGTTTGATATGTCGCAAGATGGGTTTCGGTGCTAATCGCAATTTGTCCGCTTCCCTGAGGGAACCAGGCTCCCGGGAACACTTCCGAACGTGGCCAATGTGTCCAAAATCTCTAAAAAAACATCTATTGAGCTTGTCTTTCAAAATCATGGAGTTTGGTGTGTCGCAAGATGGGTTTCGGTGCTATTCGAAATTTATCCGCTTCCCTGATGGAACCAGGCTATCGGGAACACTTACGGACGTGGCCAATGTGTCCAAAACCTCTCAAAAACTCATCTATTGAGCTTGTATTTCAAAATCATGGAGTTTGATATGTCACAAGATGGGTTTCGGTGCTAATCAAAATTTGTCCACTTCCTTGAGGGGACCAGGATCCCGGGAATACTTCCGGATGAGGCCAATGTGTCCAAAACCTCCCAAAAACTCATCTATTAGGATTCTTTTCCAAAACCATGAAGTTTGATATGTCGCAAGACTGGGTTGTGTCCACTTGAAAAGTGTCCACCACCCCAGGGATACCCCTGGGAACCAGGTTCCCGGAACATCCGGAACCATGTCCTGGTGATTTAAATGTATCAAAACTAACTTCTGATGCTGGTCAATGATGATTGACCACGTTTGCATCAGCATTCTAGTCACTTTCGTTCATTTATCAATGGTTTTAATAAAATGACCCGTTTTTGACTGCATCTGACCCAGGACCCCCCCTTAATAAATCCGGCCGGATTGGCACCATGGTCAAATCAAGTCATGTACCAAAAAAAAGACATGATAACGCTTCTTCCCTGAAAATTTCACGGCAATCGGACGAAAAATGAGCCTACACGGGTTATTTCAATTTTGATTTCTAGGTCAGACCGAAACGGGTTAACCATCAACATCATTAATACAGCAAACATTTAAAAAGGGCGTTAACTTGAAATAAATGTTTAAACTTTGGACAAAATGAATATGATTTGCAATTTCGCTTGGTCAAAAGCACTAAATCAAGCCTTATTAGTAGAAAGAATCGTGCTTTTCAATTTCACAATATCGATCCAAAATTTCTGTGTATAGAACATGGCGGTAATGTCGTCTTCAGTTGCTGGCAGCAGAGATGTCCTACACAGTTGGCAAAAATCTGCTCTTTTATTTTTCACAATTTTTAAGAATAAAGTAAACTTCATTCAGTTAGTGCAACTAATAGATGGACATTTGAGTTTCCGAAATGTCACTTCAATCTGACAAAATGGTGCACACCATATACACGCGGACGCGCGCGCAGCAAATACAACGGCGTACATTACATACCAGTGTATTTGCTGTGTGCGGGCCCGCTTGGCTCTGGCTTGACAGATCTAAGTGGCATTTCGAAAACTCAATATCTATTAGGTTGCACTCACTGAATGAATTGATTTGAAAAAATTGTGAAAAATAAAAGAGCAACTTTTTTGCCAACTGTGTAGGACATCTCTGGCTGGCAGCAGATTGGCGTTCTAGAAGTAAAAAGCATTGGAATTTATGAAATTTTCCTAGGATCATGAGATATGTCGAGAAGAATGAACATGAACAAGACTGACAGTCTCATTTCGACTGCTGCGCGCTTCAGGCCGATATCAAGGAGCTGCAGCACTGCCGTAATCTGAAAAAGTGACGTATACGCCATTTTCCAAAAATGGTGTTAACGAGTACTACTCATCGAGCTTTTTAACAGAAAAAATGAAAAACATGCATGTTGTAAAATGGCTGTTACGTCACTTTTCCAGATAACGGCAGTGCAGTGCTGGTGCATTGAGAACGGGATGGAAATGAACATTACAAGTTGTAAGTCCATTACATTCTCCTGCTGTCACTCACGAATATCTTTTGAATATGTATTTAATTGGAGCGGAACGCTTGAAGCAAGCTGAAAGCATTCGCTACCAGGGAGTAATCATCGATAGCAAGCAACGTTCTGACAAGCATGTATACAAGGGTGATTCAAAATATCGATGTCTCATGTTTGAGTGTACTCCAACAATTTGAGCTTATTTGGATAACAATTGATTTAGCACAACCTCAATGAAGCTGCGAGGCGGCAATGTCCCAGTGGGGGATGTAATGCCAAGAAGAAGAAGAAGAAGAATGTAAACGATACTACCGCTAAAGCATGCGCAGCACTTGGATTTATTCGACACACGACCAGCAGTTTCAACGACGTACATGCTATCAAGGCGCTGTATTGCTCATTATTGGTGCACTGCATATTGGAGCATACTGTCTGCGTGTGGTCTCCATCCCACACAACGCAGATCATTCGTATGGAGAGATAGTCCAGCGCTGTTTTCCTTTGCCCTTCGCCGACTACCCTGGACGGATCCAGTGAACCTACCCGATTACATAAGCCGCTGCAGGCTGATTGCGTTAGAGACGCTTGTTTCGAGACAGACAAACTTACAGCGGATTTTCATCTTCGATTTGCCATTTGCCGAAACCTGGACTCCCCAGTTGATGAATAACATTTCGTTTTATGCTGCTTCTCGTCAGAACTTTCTACGGATTCAAACGCCTTTGATCAATGTCTTCGTTCTTTCGATTTTAATATGTCAAAATCCGTTTTTAAGAATAGGATTAGGGTTTTATACTAAGATACAGTCTGTGGAATTACATAAAACATTCGAGCAATTTGTCTTTGGAAATTCATGAAGTCCTAACGTTAAATATTAAAAAAAAAATGTAACTAATGGTCGATAGGGGAACTGGGGGTAGGACGCCCACGTTAAGGAAAATGCCATTTTTATCAATGAAAACCACCATTTCAGCCAGTTTTCATCAGCGCATACTGAAGAACAGCATATCTGCGACTGACTACCGATAACAGATATCTAATTGTCCATTTTATTGCACAGAAATTTGATTTTTAAAAAGCACCCGAAAAAAAATGATTTTGAAACCATGCGGGGTGAGAACGCGCATGTGCTTATCGTACTGATTTTCATTTTAATTGCCTACATTAAGGCAATTAACCGAATGTTTCAGCTGTTTCGGTCATACGAAATGAGCATGGGCGTAATGCCCCACACCGACCTCAGAAGTTTGAAGGCCCATAAAATCGTTTTAAAACCATTTTTGACGACGATTTCGTGTGGAACATAAAGAACACGAGTAAGCAGCATGGCTCATGGCTCAATTATTAATTTATCAATGTATAACAGCGACAGAAAGACTAAATTCTACCGAGCTAGAATTGCATCAAAACACGCAAAAATCGTTTTTTCGAGTTTTTCATGTATAACTAGAGAAAAATTATGAAATATATGTATCCAATGGCAATATTTTTCATTGCTATACCTTATTCAGGGGTGGCGCGTTTAACCCCTATGGGCGTGCTACCCCCACTTCCCCTATAGAGAATTTTATTTTATTTTTTGACGTTGGACAACGTCTTACCCAAAGGTACTGGGTGTCAAATCAGAATCCATGATTGGGGACCGTCACGAAGTCATGTAAGATTTTGAACGTTGATAGAGCCTTCATCTGCCGATGGATTTAGGAGATTCAATCGACTCGAAAAACCATGCAGCAATTTGTCAATTTCATTGAAAGTTTTTGATTATTTACGATAAACTATTGAAAATTTCTATTGTTGTCTTACTCAGTAAAAATATCACATCTACCCAATCCCGTTCATGCATTTTCAACACGGACATCAGAATGATGTAAGCATGGGTCTTTTGACCCACCGTTCCATTTTCTCTGGATATAAAAAGACCCGTGTTTCGCGCTCAAGCAAGGATCCACGGTGACAGAACGACAGAACGATAGCGACGCGTCGGTTACGGTCGCAGCATTGATGGCGTTGTAATTCCGCGGAATTTGAGTATGGTGAAATCTTATATACTGATTTCGTTTCATATCGTTTAATTTTTAACGAAATTAAACGGAATTTCGAAATGAATTTTTATTATTTAAAATTTTCCTATCATAGGAAAATTCGGCTGTGCTGCTGAATGAAGCCATTCAAACTATATTCAAAATTTTATACATATAAATTCCTTCACTAAATCTCACCACGTAATACAATTCTGTATCTTCAACGGAAATGCATTTAGACATAAAAATTTCTTCAATGTTTTGTTGAAAGCGTTCAAGTAAAAAACGTATTGCATATCTCTGGATTTAAATAATATTGTTCAGTGACGTAAACATAATTTGTACATCTCATAATTATTTAAGTTGACTAAGATGTGTAATTAATATGTAATGTATTATGAGGCGATTGTTCGATCTGTGCTCTAGTTGTGAAAACTGTTCGATAAGCGAAATATGCCTTACTGGTCTACTGAGTATTATTCGTTTTCCGTTGTCTTTTGAAAGTATTCAGTTTGAACAACCATTGTTCAAAAACAGTGAAATGGAGATGGTGATGTTTCAGAAGTTTGGTTGATTTAGTAGATTTTTAGATTTTTGCAGATTTAAGAATGCTCCAGATTTGGGGTATTCTCTAATATCTCATTTATTGCAGATTCCGTATATCATGGAAATCTAGAATTTTATTACATTTTCTAGATATTTAGCTGTTTAGTAATAAACGTAAATGCCTGCGTTCAAGTTTGTTGGCATAAAATTAGTTTATATCTAATAGCTAAAGGTGGACCCTCCTTAGCCGTGCGGTAAGACGCGCGGCTACAAAGCAAGACCATGCTGAGGGTGGCTGGGTTCGATTCCCGGTGCCGGTCTAGGCAATTTTCGGATTGGAAATTGTCTCGACTTCCCTGGGCATAAAAGTATCATCGTGCTAGCCTCATGATATACGAATGCAAAAATGGTAACCTGGCTTAGAAACCTCGCAGTTAATAACTGTGGAAGTGCTTAATGAACACTAAGCTGCGAGGCGGCTCTGTCCCAGTGTTGGGATGTAATGCCAATAAGAAGAAGAAGAAGAATAGCTAAAGACTTATACATTATTCTCAAGGTCTGCAAAGATTTTTTTATATAACAGTCATATTTATTCAAGTGAAATCTTTTGTGTTTGAACCTTTCGCTACTTACATGGATTACATTGCATTATAGTGGATATGAAGGAAGATAAACATCGAGTTTTGAAACATATTGTTTGGAAGGTTCTCGTCTATATACCCTGAAGACCTAGATATTCAAAACCTTGGGAAGATTTTGCTTCTGACAGCTTGTAGATGAATCTGAAATATTCGGATCCTATACCACATTGTTTAATAAATCTCAACACTCAATCAAGTTTAGTTATTGTGGTCGTTAAGACAGTGATCAGTTTTTTGGAATACCAGATGCCCACGGTATCTACTAAATCAACGAGGGTTTATGCCAAGTTGTTATCATCGCCATATACCCAATCCAGTTCAATAGGTACATGAGCATCATTAAATCCAATTTGCTCAATGATGTTTTAGGTATTCAAAAATGTTCCCAAGTTCAACCAAAAGTATCTACCGGACAACCAAGGCTTTTTCCAATGTCCTCAACATCGATATGTACCCAACATTTTTTTTTAACGAAGGTAATGGATATCTGCAACCAGACACCTGGTGAGGCGAACCCAGGTAGTGTGGGGATGGGATCACCACTCCCGACCCACTAAAACCAACTCGTTCCTCTCCAGTCATTCCCCCGGCCCGCAATTAAGCAATACTTCGGGGGATGACTATTGGGCATTGCGCGCCCTCCATGACGTACACAAGTGCACGTATGCGCCTCAACTCTTCGACACTCCCCATGCAACACATTTGCACAAGATACACTGCCACCACATGTGCCCCAACACTCACCTGCCTATGCCGCTTGAATGACTGCAAGAGGAACAATAGGTACCCTGCAGGGTGTACCCCATGCCCATCTCACAACATAGACACTAGACAGTCCTCACTCAGTATGGTGCTCACCCCGTCCTGCAACAGGGTGGCACCACTTGTCAACTCCCATTCGCTTGCACCACATGTGCACCACTTGGGGGTGTGTGGGTACCACCCACTGCCATTCGCTTGCCGCCGAAGCAGCCCTCACTCTGTGGAACCTCCACATGCTCCGTTAACGACCTGGCTAATTGTTTCACGCTCCAGGTCATTCATCCCTTCGGCACGGGTCGCCTGACACCTTGGGATTCGGGCACTTTGGGATTCGGATTCTCGAGTTCAGCGCAAAGTATCTACCAGGTCAATCAATCAAAGTTTTTGCAATGTCTTTGACATATACTTAATATATCCAATAGGAATAATGGAAACCCAATTTTCTGGAATACGAGGTATTCACGGTACTGCAAAACGTTTTCTGCTAGATCAATCATGACTTTTATAATGCCCTCATCGTCTGTGTGTACCAAATCCAGTTCAAAAATCATAGGATCCTAATTCCCCTAAGCATAAGATGTCCAAGGGGTCGCCGGTCGCCAGTTAGCATTGTGAGCATAGGCGTAGGATTGTCAATCCGGAAATAATGAGTTAGATCCGGTCCGGTCTAGGATATTTTCGGCACAGCGTTCCCTTTGTAATTGCGTCACAAGATATATACTCACTCATGCAATTGCGGGCATAGAAAAGCTTTTAATTAATAACAAAGGAAATGCTAAAAGAATACTAAGTTGAAAAGCCGGCTATAGCAAAAAAAGAAGATGTTCAAGGTCCTTCAAAATGATATCTACTAGATGCACAATAACTAAGGAGGTGTTTGTGTCGAGCAATTTAGCTGCGGACTTTCTTGTTGAGGCGTAAAACGGACTTGGATAATTGCATAAAACAATACGACTTCCAGAATATTTTAGCCAACCATAATGACCTGGCTAGTACAAGTGATGATTAATGTCATATAAGCTAAATGGATAAGTTGGATCATTGGATAGGTCAAAGTCGTTTTGAAAATTTGGTATTGAAATGATTTGAGATCAATGACGTTTTGAAGAAATGTAATACGGTATTGAGATGTGTTCTTGGAAATTTTTCGAAAGTAATAGTAATGTCAAAGTAATCGTGAAAATATTTTATTATGGCATCATTTGTTTCAACGATTTGATATCGAGTCTAAGAGCATCTCATGATCAAGTGCAAACAAACCCACATCTTATCTCTTTTATTTCGATGAGGGGGAGTCGGTGAAGAGAAACCTTGTCTTATTTCAACCGTCTAAGACGAATTAAGTACTCTCCATTTAATTCCACTAGTTAATTTTCGTTATCTTTGCAGATACGTATTTCGCAACTGTGTGGTCGTCTTCAGTGTCTCGTACTTGACTCGACTTGAAGAAAACAATCGCAACTTACACTATTTATACTACGCTAGGTACCTAATCTAATTTGCCTACTTTATTTACCTATACAGTTAATTACTTTATTGCTTAGGTAGAAACTTGAAGAGCCAAGAGCTGCCATTTCCCTGATCCTTATTCATCAGCGCTGTTTGTACCTGTCGGTGGATTTTCAAACTCTCAGCTACATCGAGTTTCCATGGGGAAGAGACATTGTTAGCTTTATTACCGCTAGTGTTTGAAATACTATAAATACAACATTTGGCCAGGTACTAGCCGAAGTTATTTAAATTTAAAAGCCAAATCTCTAAAAAAATGATTGAATTTTCTTGTTGAAAAAACGTTGTTTCGTCAACAACAGTCAGAGCGTGAAAAAATCGGAGCGTGACAAAATCGGAACGTGATAAAAACGAAACATATCTGTACCAAAGACGATGTAAACAACTTGGTTCCAATGTTAAACGCTTGCTCGGCTTAAAGCAATCGTGAATGTGATCGCTTTCTTTAAAAGTATGTGCTTGTCCGGTTTAAGGAAATGGTGGAGTGATCCCTTCTTACAGAATAGACGTTCGACCACAGAGAACAGACATGGATGCACGAACAAAATTTCGTTATAAACGTGTGTAAAGATTCGAACCTCAGCGCCGCCAACGCAGGCTGCCCGACATAAAAACTCAATATCACTAAGTGATGGCGTTGGCATACACTACATAAACAATGTAGTGCTGCCACCTAAGAGTGAACCTAGGAGCAATTCGAAATGAACACTAGCGCTAAAAAGTAAAACATGGCAAATTTCTACCATATTTATTAGCACACTAGCACCGCGTAACGGGGGCATAACGACATACTTCAAAATGACCAGTACACGCTAAAAATAAACTACTCAAAATTGAGTCGAATCCGACTAATTTTCATTAAAAACGGGACAACTCAAAATTTGAGTAAAAGATACTACTTCAATAAAATGATGATTTCGCGAAAGTTAAGCTTGGCCTTCCATCAATTTTTAATACGACAGATGCGAATCAAGTTTATCTATCTATCTAAGTGCATTTTACGACAAACAGACTCCTAGTTTAAGTGCAATCATCATTTTATTGAAGTAGTATCTTTTACTCAAATTTTGAGTTGTCCCGTTTTTAATGAAAATGAGTCGGATTCGACTCAATTTTGAGTAGTTCATTTTTAGCGTGTACAAACTTTTACAAAAGCACACGAACGAAGATGAACGTCTGTTCTCTGTGGTTCGACCTCAAATTATGCCAAAAATCGTGTTATGTGAGTTCTGTCTACTGCACGATGTTGGAAATTGAGATATTGCTGATTTTTCCCCATGCTCCCCATGCATATTCCTCAAATTGCTTACTTATAACCAGGGTTTCGACTTTTCGTTTCAATGAGACCAAAGCAAGCGTTTTTCGGGCCAAGGGAAAATCTTATTTCGTTGTTTATGTTGAGGATCATCTTTCACCCATCAATCTTTTCTCTAGAATTGGCATTGGAAGATAAACGAAAATCTTACCTATTAGATGAAAATCCTTTTTCGTTTCATTACTTTCACCTCTCACTCACTTTTCGCGAGAATTATCGCAGAACAATTACAAAATTGTATGGCCGCGCCGGGATTCGAACCCAGAATAGTAACAATAATAGCTGTGGGGATGCGCTTACTTTAGCCACACCATCACGCTATCTGTATGAAAGCGTTAAGCTATTTGTTCCACATAAGCTACTACCATTTGCATTGATGATGCCACGAAAAGACTCGAATATGAAAGAAAAAGAGCAAACCAACGTTTAGCGGCAATCGAAGTGAGCGAAAAATTGTTATCACTCTCCAGGCTGTTTTTCTTTCCCGAAAAGCGATTTCTCCCCGAAAACTTTCGTGAGGGAAAATCATGTGCTCCTGAGATTGAGTGAGCATTATGAACCCTGCTTATAACCTCACATGACTAGTCTGATCTAGAATTTTCCAGTGGAGTTATATTTGTCCACTGCACGACTAAAGAAGCTAAAATGTTCACTTGTCATGATTGGGGCCCTCCTTAGCCGTGCGGTAAGACACGCGGCTACAAAGCAAGACCATGCTGAAGGTGGCTGGGTTCGATTCCCGGTGCCGGTATATGCAATTTTCGGATTGGAAATTGTCTCGACTTCCCTGGGCATAAAAGTATCATCGTGTTAGCCTCATGATATACGAATGCAAAAATGGTAAGTTGACTTAGAAACCTCGCAGTTAATAACTGTCGAAGTGCTTAATGAACACTAAGCTGCGAGGCGGCTCTATCCCAGTGTGGGGATGTAATGCCAATAAGAAGAAAAAGAAGAAGAAGAAGAAGACGAGTTTGTACAATTCCATTTAATTCCACTACTTTATTGTACCTTTGACAGATACGTATTTCGACCTCAGCAGTAAGCTCGTCTTCAGTATCTCGTACTTGACTCGTACTTGAAGTCGAGCGGAGATTTTTTCTATTGTGCACTGGTGAATTTGATCCATTCTTTCAAAATAGGAATTGGCCCGGAATAAGGCAATGATGGATGTGATTGCTTTTTTGAAAGTAGGTGTTTGCCTGGCATCTATCAACGAGGAATAAGATTTCTTTTTTGGAAGTAGTCGTTTGAATGGTATCCTTTCCTCAGAAGTAATTCAGCTGTTTCATTTGTCCGTTCTTTCGTGAAATGTCTACCATCAGTTTAAATTTATCAGAACATATCCTCGTTCTACTTCATCTATTAAAAAAAATATCGAATAACCCTTTCTGCTTAAAAGTTCTAAATTATGCCAAATTTCCGTTATGACAAATTACCGTCATGGCAAATGACCTAGATCCGAAAACATCCTTACGACAGTTGCTGACAAATGAGAGATGAGATGAAAAGTTTGGATGAATTTTCTTAATAATGAAAATGACAGCTTTCCTTCTTGCCGTTTACAGCCCAGCGATTTTGCCCAGCTTGTCATCGTATCGTCCTGCTCTTCGATCTGATTCTTTTACTGAGAATTGCGGCCCTGAGCTCCCGAAACTCGTTCTTCAACTTTACCTCGGGTCCACTATTGAAAAAGGTTGGAAACTCCTTCAGGATCTAACTGAGACTGGTAATGTTCTCCAAATTCTTTGGATCGATGAGTGAAGCTTTCTTAAGAACGGGATCATTCAAGCTAAAGAGTTTGGTTATTTGTTTCATCACCTTCACATATAAATTGCATGCAATACAATAGAGAATTTCCTTCAGCGGTTTATCAAGAGATCCGGCCAGGTTCTCTGCCGCTACCCCTACGTAGATCTTCGTTTTCTCACGAAGATGTTGTTCAAAGTTTGGAAAACTCCAAGGATTCAAACCAGGAATATCTTCGAGAACTTCTACAGGAATTATTTAAGAAAATCGTCCAGTGAATGATTTAGGAATTTCTTCCGATGCTCCCGATACTCCGGAAAATCCTTTTTCCTGAAAAAATTGTCTTATCGAAAGAATTTCCCTGAGCAGTTCCTTTTGGAATTTTCTGTAGAATAGCTTGAAGAAAATACTGAAGGATTTTCGGATGATCTTCTAGAGAAATTCAGGGGAGAGAGAGAAATTTGTAGAAGACTTTCAGTAGAATCTTCAATTTCTTTCCAGAATTTCTTAAATAATTTTCAGAGGGATTACGACGGCCAATCTTTGAGGAATTCAGAAGAAGTTTTTGAAGAAATTTCCAGCACAGCAGTGGATATTTTTGGAGAAATCGACAAATGAATTTTCAGACGAATTTATTTCGAAATTCTCACCCCATTCTCACCCCCGATGACGGTAATTTATGAAGATTTCTCTGGGGAATTTCTAAAGGAACTCCAGGGAAAATGTCGAAAGGAGATTCAAAGCAATTTTCTTAATAATGGCGATAAGTTTGGGAAAGTTGACGTGAAAATTTGAAAATTGAATTCATTGAGGAACTTTCGGAGGAATTTTTTGGAGGAACTTGTGAAGGAACTTGCGGAGGAATTTCTGGAGGAATTCCTGGAGGAACTTGCGGAGAAATTCCTAAAGTGGCTTTCGGAGGAAGTTCTGAGGGAACTGCCAGAGGTATTCCTGGAGAAACTGCCGGAAGAATTCCTGGAGGAACTTCCGGAGGAATTCCTGAAGAAACTTCCGGAGGAATTCCTGAAGAAACTCCGCAGGAATTCCTGAAGGAACTTCCGTAGGAATCCATATAAACCTTCATTGTGTTCGGAATTTCGGAAACTTATGCTTATATAGTACCAAGTAATCGACCTTTAAGAGGTCGAATCAATGAAGGTTTCCACCGGATCCAGCCATCAGGTTTTTGCCAATTATAGTCAATTAGCTGCCAATGAAAGTCAATTATAGTCATTCTATATGTTTCTAGTATTATTTCATAGGGGAGACACCTAAACTGATCAAAATCTGTTCACGTGTATATACCCAACAATCAATTCAAGCCAAATTAAGCTGAACAAGGCGATGTTTAGCTGTATAAGCGCTTTACCCGGCTCGATGGGTAGCCCTTGCACAGCTTATACTTTTAATCCACTGATTGGTACCTAATGTTCTTATTCTCTTTTATGAATGATGTTAAAAACATGAGAGCTTTTTATCTCTCGAACTATGACGCTGTTTCCACCGAAGAATCGAGTTTCGTCTGTTCCGCACCCGTGTGCAGCTTGTAGCCTTGTTCGCCTTAGCGCATTTTTCTCCTGTACTAATTGCTTCCTTACATCGCGATGCAAATCGTTTATGTGATCCGTGCATAATGAGGTAGCTTCGGTGCTACCAAGGACGGATCAAATATCTCTCCAAAAATCCTCAACACTTTTGTTAAATATCTTGGTTGTGCATATGCACAACACATTTTTCCAAAATAGACAAATTGATACTAAATTTGCGAAAAAGAATCCACGTGTCTTGGTAGGACTCAAACCCATAACCTCAACGTGAAAACAGATAGAAAGAATTAAAATTCAAATAATTACTATTTGGCATATAGCGTAGTGAATGTAACCTATACTGCCGCTAACCACAAGTCGAGCACATATTGATATGGACGCCATATACAGATGTGCTCGACTTGCGGTTAGCGGCAGTATATAGAGCGTATTTGACAATATTTTAAAAAACAATATTTTTCTGTTGCACTACATTCCAGTCCTCGATATCTGGGAGATTCGTACAAATTGGTCGCAAACATTACTTGCTCATCAGGAACCACTGGTCTACCAAAAGGAGTCTGCAACTCACACGCCCAGACTATCTCAGGGTTTTGCAAAGTTGTGTAAGTATTCTTCAATTCATTTCTGTACCTGAACCACTTTCTAGTCAGTCATTTCATTGCAGCAATCACGACGAAGGCATCTGTCTCAACTTCAGCACCCTCTACTGGGGTACCGGGGTCTACGTACTCAACATGTCCATCATGAACGATTCCACACGCCTAATTACGCGACGACCGTTTTCGGTGGATTTGTTCTACGAGCTGATCGCACGGTACCCGATCAAGTTCTTTTACACACCGGCATCGTACGCCTTGGGAATCACCAGTGATCCACGCTCGAGGGCGACGGACTTCTCCAGCATTAAGGTATGGGCATTGGGTGCTTCGAGTGTTTCCGAGAGCATTCGCGATGCAGTGGATGAGTTACTCAAAGCAAACGGAGGGCGGTCCTACAACTTTTATGGAACTTCGGAATGCGGATTCCTGGCGGCTGATTTCCTGAAACGGAAAGCAAACGCCGTGGGGAAGGTTGCGACAAACATGCAAGCGCGGATAGTAGACGAAGATGAGCAGCCACTGGAGATGAACCAGGTGGGGGAGTTGGTGGTGAAGTCTGTTGGAATTCCATTTTTGGTAAGTCTGCATTTGGCATAGAGTTCTGAATTGAAACTAATGATGAAACATCTGCTCTCATAGGGTTATTACAAAAACGAAGAAGCATCTCAAGAAGCATTGGACAAGGAAGGGTGGTTCCGCACTGGTGATATCGGCTATTTCGACGAAGAAGGTTACCTGTATTTGGTGGATAGAAAGAAAGACATTCTGAAATACATGGGCAATCAAGTGTCTCCTTCAGAGGTCGAAGCAGTGATACAGCAAATAGATGGGGTAGAAATGGTTTGCGTGACGGGAGTACCGAACAAAACCGGAACATCGGACTTGGTAACGGCTGTTGTTATCAAACATCCAAACTCAACACTTACAGCTGACGAAGTAGTGAAAGAGGTGGCGAATCACTTGAGTGAACCTAAGCATTTACGAGGTGGTGTTTTGTTTGTCGAACAACTTCCAATGACATCCAACGGAAAGATAATGAGGCGAAAAGTACGGGATATCATTCTACAAAAGCTTTCTTGAGAATAAATAAACATCATTCACAGTCGGTTTGCTGTGAATCATTCGAAATAATCCCTTGCCTGCAAACTCTCTGAAAACACAAAAATCATTTCAAGCTAACAACTGATGAGTGAATAAAAACCTAGCGCATAATAAATTGAGCAAACATACCAGATGAGTTATTAAACTTTCACTGATGAATAATTTAGCACTCAAGCGATGTGAAAAGTTAGAAGTTATTTTCCCGCGTTGTCCTGCCATATAGAATCACATTGGCAGACCACACCGCCCCTCTTCGCCCCTCCAATGTGCTGTCATCACACTGCAGATAGTGAGGTGATGCAACTTTCCATTTTCCCCTTTTACTCAACCGCTAACGATGCTACACTTTCCCTCAGCTTCGTTTCACTTTCTGGCGACTTGGTTGGTTGGTGGCCCACTGAGGGAACCATATTTCCGGAGACCCTGGTTGATGCCATTTCCTGCCTTTCTTTAGCTTTCACTGAGTTAGTGCAACATGCCAGCACCGGAGAGCAGCTGGGTCCCATCCTAACCTAACAAGGCACGAAAGGAGACACACACAGCCACAGTTAGCGCCATCACTCGTCCAAACTTTTCCGCGCTGAGTGGTGCAGTGTGTCTCTTCCAGCAACCGACCCATAATGCGGAGAATAAATTCTGTAAAATATGCATTTCGCGCTGTGTGAAATATAAATTTAAATATTTTGTCATATCAATCATTGTTGATGACTCTTCATCGCCCGGTCCATGGACGGGACTTGGGGTCTTCCGCGTGATACCTGCGCCAGGTCGGTCGTCCGGTTCTGACACCGTGGCCGTGTAGCCGCAAACCCCGGATGGGCAGCAGATTGAAACGAAGTGGAAAAGTGGCACTTCGGTTTGTCTTTTATGGCTTCCGGTTTTGATGGACTTTGTTGGATTTTATTTTTAATATTTCTGATGGTTTTAGTTTGACACCATTGAGATTGATTTATTGTGCAGCCATGAATTGCTCGATGATGTTGGACTGAATAATGAATCTTTCCTATTTCGCTTCACACTTGACATTGCCGTTCAGTTTTTTCTGGAATTCCAAAAATTAGATTATTATTCGTCCGTGGAAAGCATATTTGGATTAAATAAGTAACAAAATATTAGTAGGGGAAAACATCCATTCATTGTGATAAAAACGAACAAAAATTTAGCAGATGATAAATCACTAGCGGAGTTTGGGGCAAGTGTGCCATAGGGGCAAGTGAGCCACCCGGCATTTATTCAATAAAATATGTATTAAACGACCCAGCCGGTACACAGCTAGATTCGATCGTATTACCAGACATAGTGTACGGAATTTTGTATAGAATTGCCAAATCTCCACTTTTTAATGATCAATTGTATAATGAGCATCAAAATTGCGTGCAATTTTATAATATTCCAGCCAATTCAATGAAGTTGTCAGATTACATACAAACAAAATATCATGAAAGTGTATATTGCAGTGTGGAATTGAATGAAAGAGTATTTGTTTCTAGCGATGACCCAATAAAAAAAAAAAAAATTTCCGAAAAAAAAGTTAATTTATGAAACTTGTTAATGTTGGGGCAAGACTGCCACCTACTATGTTCGTTATTTTTCTCGAGAGTGAAGCTGTTAAAAACGTAAACGCAGTTGTTGTGTTCACAGTAAAGCAGAATGGTGCGTAAATACCAGCGAATTTCGTCCCGAAAAAGTTGGCCAGCGGCCAGAATGGAAGCGGCAGTGCGGTCCGTCGCGGTCCGTGACCGAAAAAGGTAGTTCGGTGAAACGAGCTGCTGAAGAACACAAAGCTCCAAAGAAGACTCTTGCCAAGTACCTGAAGCTCAACGAGAACACTCCCGGCGCCAGCTTGGAGATGAGTTTGGGTTGTTACGAGCATGTTTTCAACGCGCGGCAGGAGGAGGAATTGGTTAACCACATTTTGGATCTTGAAAAACGATGCTACGGAATTGGTCCTCGTGATGTGCGCAGCCTTGCGTTTGAGCTAGCGGAGCGCAGCAACATAAACCATCCGTTCAACCGAGACACCGAACCGGTTGAACACTGGCCAGTTGGGATTAGTTTTATGGCTTCCGAACCAGGCACCAGGAACTTTTTCTCAGGATTGCAGAACCCACGTCAGCTGCTCGCCTTCAAGGATTCAATCGAGTTGCTGTTGAAATTTTTTTCGGTCTCCTTAAGAAAACAGGAAGCGAATATTCAATGTGGACGAAACATCAATTAAGCACGGTAAGAATAAAAACAGGTTGATTATATATTTTTACTTAATTTATGCTTCTATGCACCACAAACCAAGAAATCACGGGTTCTGGCGCTGCGAGGAAAAAAGAAAGTTGGCGGAATAACATCAGCGGAACACGGAATCATGGCCTGCTTGACCATGTCAGCGAGCGAAATTTTCGTCCCACCGATGCTACTTTTTGCAAGAGCTCGAATGACGGAAGGCTTAAAGAAGGGCGCCCCATCAGAAACATTATTCCATTGCAACAAAAGTGGATGGATGACGGGTTTTGACTTCGACAAATATTTCGATCACTTCCTAAAGCATACTCGACCAACTGAATCGAGCCCGATATTGTTGCTGCTTGATGGTCACAGCTCACATACCAAAAACATTGTGTTCTTGGAAAAGGCAAGTCGGTACCACGTGACTGTTATCAGCTTCCCGCCGCACTGTAGTCACCGGATGCAACCCGTTGGACGTAACCTTTATGGGGCCATTAAAGACACATCTCTCCAGGGCAACCGACGAATACCTTAAGCCTTAAGGAAAATCCAGGCAAGGTCGTTGCCGTAAATGAGCAGAGTGAACTTTTTGGAAAGACTTACATTAAAACATGCAACGCAACAATCGCAATTAACGGATTTGCTAAGACGGGTTTCCCGGAACAGGCAAGTGTTCAGTGACAATCTTTTTGCACCTGCTGATGTTATCGACATCGACCTTTCATGCAGCAACCCGATTAACGTCAACGGCACATCAACTGGAGATGGCGTCGAAGCTTGCGGATCGCCTGACAAAGAAAACGACGAAAACCTGATGGAACTCAGCAGTTGTGAACCTGTGGATTCGGTTGCTGCAGTTGACGATAAAGAAAACTGTCCTCCTGGAACCTCGAGTGCTTCATATGAAGGATTTGCAGTTTCTTCAGAGGCCATACATCCGCTACCCAAGACACAAACCCGGAAGGTGACCCGAAAGAGGAAAGAAAAGGCAACAGTGCTCACATCAAGCCCGTACCGTACGGCTTTGAAGGAGTCCCAGGCATCGAAGGATAAAGAAACTATCAAGAAAGCCAACAAGGTACGTCAGAAACCCAATACAAAGCAATCTACGAAGCGCAAACGTGTAGTTGATGACGACTCACTTTAAGATTTATTATGTGATCTGTGCCGCAAATGTTTCCTTCTATCTGAGCATGGTAAGAGGTGGAACAAGTGTGGTGCATGCCATGCTTGGTTTCACGAATGTTACAAAGATGAATGTCCAACGTGTACCCACTAATCGGCAATGATCCGAAGGTGACTTGACTTTTCTTTAAAACTAGTATGAACTTTGTAGTCATGTAATAATTGTTTTGTTATCGTTGAAGTTTCCTTTATTTTGTTTTCCTTTTTTGAAAAAAAAGACGAAATCAAGTAAACCATTAATTATATTTCAATCCCATGACACGCTATTCACTAAATATTAATTCTCGATTTGAAAGTGGACAATTTTTCCATGCAGAAACCAGAACCGTAAACTTCCAGGGTACACAGATTCAACCGCTGAACGTTGAAAAATGAAGGAAATTGTCAATCCTCCCCGCCATGTCACACTATGAGAGCTATGCGAGCTCAAAAAACAGTGGTATTGACCATCACGTTTCCTCGCTCCTTATGCGTGACATGATTTATGGACGATCCCAAACGACCATTTTTTACGTTGCTCAATATTTGAATGACACTTTTGTAATGTAACGAAAATAGTTGTACAAAAATATTTATTGAAAAATTTGGTACGTACAATAAATCCTTTTTTTCAAAGTCACACCCAATAACGGATAACTTAAAAATGTATGAAAGTGCTTCTTTTTGGATACCTCTAGCATGTACCAGTGCCATACCTGCTAAAATATTAATTTTTCCTTTAAATTCTTTGATATTATCTAGGTCTTGCCCCATATGGGTGGCACTCTTGCCCCGTAGCCCAAAAAAAACTCGTTATTTATAACAATTTTTAAAATGCTTCAGAAATAGCTTTTTTGCATTTATTTTTTCTGGGTCTCAATCATTAGTGAAAATTTAAATGTAAATTGGTATTGAAACCATATCCAAGTTTTAACAAAGAGTTTTTCAAAAGTTACTGAACAAAGTGCTTAAGATAGCACACTTGCCCCAAATTCCGCTAATACTTGTAACTTTCTGAAATGAAAATATTCTTTGTTTTAAACAGTGAGACATATTTTGGACCCCCAATCAGAGCCTCCGGAAGTTCCCAGCGCCATTCTAACAAGAAAAACCCAGATTAATCCACCTTGCGGCGATGATGCCTTTCTGGTGCATCGTAAAATGTACTGAAAAAATCACATAAGAAAGGTCAAAAAAGCACTTTAGGGGAATAGATCGCATATTTTCTATCATTTTGCATATTTTCCACCATTCCAGAAAAAAAAAATTTTATTCGATTCAGAAATTTTTTTTCCAAGGAAAAAACAATGATTTTTCAATAATGCCGAAATGCATCCGATCGGGCCAATTTTCAATAGCAAACAATGGGACCGCATTCCCCGTCGAATGCAACTTGTTGCGAGTAGATCGGGTAATGCTAAGTTCCGAAAAGTGTGTCTACAAAATTTGTACACATACACACACGTCTTATTCGTCGGAAAACGCCAAGCGTATCGTCTTCTTGAATTCGTCACACCTCCTCCTTCTCTAAACAGAAGAATAAGCTGCTTCAACTCTTTCGGATGTAATAAACGATCGAAGGCAGATTGCCGTCCATCTTCGTCCTCATCATTCGCTTGATCGTCGGATACTCGAAACTTTCGTTTCGGCATCGTTTCGCTTGCTTCGATTTCGCTTGGAGAATAAAATTCGGAAGATCGAGGCTGAATTCCACTTCTGAATTTACTGAAATATTTTCGTGGACGTTCGGATGGCGTTATAAAAAAACCCAGATTAATCCACCTAGCGGTGATGATGCCTTCCTTGTTCATTATAAAATGTATCGAGAAATGTTTATTAGAGAGGTTAATTAATGGCTTAGCGCGGGTATACCCCGTTAAGCATAAGTAAGTACGTTAGGCATAAAGACGCTAGGCACAATTACGTTAGGCTTAATGGGCGCTAGGCATAATGGACGTTAGGCATAAAATTACCCAGAGCCCATGACATAAAGAAGGCAGAATTATGTCAAACGTCCATTATGCCTAACGTACATGACGCCTAACGTCGCAGACCCACTTATCGCTGTACAATGTGTATATGGTATGCATTGTACCAGCCACAAGTTTGTGATTGTAATCTAGACTTCCGAAAAATTTGGAATAATTCTTCATCCACATAGACTTTCAGAATTCATTTCAGGGGCCATTAAATTTGTGCAGGTTCAAAATCGGGTCATCACTGTCTTGCACATATTTATTTATGAAATGATGCTATGACAATTGTATTGAAAAATATTGAAAATAACATTTTATAAAAATTTAATAGATTCAGTCAGAAGCCTAAATGCGTTTATTTTTGATAGATTAGGAGCCAGAAATAGTAAAAATGTTAAATAACATCTTCTCCTATTCTTCTTCATTTTCTTCTTCTTCTTCTTCTATGGCTCTACATTTCAACTGGAATTTGGCCTGCTTTTCACAGCGCTGGTAAAATCTTAAATTTCCAAATCTCATCGGCGGTTCAAATCACGAGTGAGTCACTCAAATCCCATCAGAAACATGGTTAAAAAAATCGCTCATGATTCGAATCGCGATTTGCATCATTGCATGACTTTTACGTGTTCTTTAGTGTTGAATGCATTGAATTAACTTTTTTCGCTTGAAAAAATAGCCAATAAATCCACATGTAAACAAACTATTCGCCTCGATTGCGTTTCAACACTTTTTATCCTTCGTACACACCATTCAAGCAGTTTGACGAACATTGACTCCGCCCCCCAGAAAACGCTTCCGTTGCTGCTTTGTTTGAACGTGTGTGAAGTTGTTCGAACAACCATTTGACAGTTGGCGGCTCGGTTGGAAAAAATTAAAACCGTTTAATTTTGGTTTGAGTTGTCGGGGGTGGAGTCAAGGTTCGCCGAACATGTTTGAGCATTTGTAGTGAAGTTGCACAAACCCCCATATAATTTTTGATGGTTGTTACTCAAGTTGGCGCTTCGGCCGTTCGTGTGTGATATTGTTGGTCGAATAATTTGATTGTTCGTGCCGCTGTTGGTAAAACTTGATGGATGTTTGAATCAGAGATGCCAGATTTGAAGACATGTCTTCAATTTGAAGACATTTGAATCTCTGTGAAGACATTTATTTCGTGAAGACATTTTGAAGACTTTTCAAAATATTTGAAGACTTTTCTACTTATTTGAAGATACTTGAAGACAATCAATAAGCCAGTGAGAGAAAATATAATTTTATTTCTTAGTTATAAATTCTGCGACTTCTATATGGTCGGGGTTCAACCAAATCACACCAAGCGCCAATGAAACATTTCGTATTTTTGCCAAGATTTTCATGTAATAGATTCACTTGGTCAAAAATCGCATCGGACATCGTTCAACGCCATAGCTGAGGATCCCTTAGAACAAATGTACGCATGACTTAACATGAAATACTTTCCGTTTGTCTTTTGCGAACAAAATATCCCAAGTTAGTCAAAAAGCCGCTTGGTGCGGTTTGGCTGAGTCCCAACCATATGTAAATTATGCAAAAAAAAAAACACAAAAGTTATAATAGTCTTTGTCTGGGGCTTAGAATCTCAAACATAAAAATACATTCACACTAGCTGGCTGATAAATGCAACGCATTTTAGACTTCATACGCACTTAACTTGGAGTTAGGCGCTGGTTAAAAAGTTCCCGATGGCGTGTATGTAAAAAGGTATTTCGATCATTACATTGGAACGCAATGGCCGATATAATTTACGGCAAAAATATATGAACTCTTCTATGACTTGATTTAATCTATTCAATCGTTGAGCTAGAACCTGATCTTTTTCTAAATTCCTTACGAATTCATTTGATCTTTTCGGTATGCCCATGTGACTTTCGTCTAAATATTTGACGGGAAACTCTTTGAATTTTCTGTGAATATATAAAAGAATTTCCGATGAAAATTATGAGGATTTTCTTGTCTATATTCAAGAGAATTGAAATTAGAAATTCAGTACAAAATTTATATTTAATAATTTCCGCAAAAAAAAACATAAAGAAAATCCTTCAAAATTTAAACGGAAAATTCATCTTGATTTCCACATTCCCACAATAAATCCCTCTTAAGAAAGAAACTTGTCTCAATTAATTTTCATAAAAAATTCTTACGAATGTCAATAAGGGATTGAAATTATGCTGGTGTTAAATGGATATTTCTCATAATTTTCAAGGTAAATTTCTACATGGAAATCTACCTAAAAGAAATTCTGAGGAAACTTGCTACACACTTTTGTTAAATTTTTCCTGGAATACCTTTGATTATTCTTCTAGAAATACCTTTGGATATTCTTCCAGTATTTACTCTGCGAATTCCTCTATGAATTTCTTCCTGGTGTTCTTTCTGTAATCCTTCCAGGAAATTGTCCGGAAGTTTCAGGGATTTTTCCGAAAAATCCTCCAGGAATTCATTTGGAAGATCCTCCAGAACTCCTTCAGTAGTTCCTTCGCGAATTTCTCCAGTAGTTCTTCCAGGTTTTTTTCCGAAATTTTCCCGGGATTGCGGCGGAAGCTCCACAATGGATCCCTCCGGAAGTTCTTCCTCTAGAAGATCCTTTAAGAAAGTTGCCGAATAACTCCAAGAATGCCTCCGGAAGTATACTATGAAATTTATCTGGTATTTCCTTCAGGATTGCTTTCGGAAATTTCTGCATCAATACATCAGGAAGCTCCTCCAAGAATTCTCGCTTAACTTTTCAAAAGGACCTAAGTAACATTTTTTTCATGATTTAATTTGAGTATTGCAATCAAAAGCTTTCATGTTTTTCTGTTGATTGCGCTATTCAAATTAATTCATGAAAAAAATGTTACTTAGGTCCTTTTGAAAAGTTAAGCGAGAATTCATCCAGAACTACTTCCAAGAATTTCTCCAAAAGTTTCTTCAGGAATTCCACCGGAAATTGCTTCAGAAATGCCTCAGGAATATCCTTCAAAAATTCATCAGGAAAATCCTTCAGGTATTCCTGAAGTTTCTACAGAAATTAGTTCTTAAGTTCCTCCAAGAATTCCTCCGGAAATTCCTTCTGAACTTTTTCCGGAAGTTTCTTCAGTAAATCCTTTGGATGTTCCAACAGGAATTCCTCGGGAAATTTCTTCAGGAGACTTCCAGAAGTAATTAGAAGCTCCATCCAAAAGAAGTTATAAGAAGCTCCATCAGGAATTTATCCGGAAGTTGATCTAGAAATTTTACCGAAAGTTTCTTCAGAAAATTCTCTGGATGTTTCTTCAAGTATTTCACAGTAAATTTTGAATCCCAACAGGGTATTCTTCAAAAAGAAATTTGGAAGAATTCCACGGGAAAATTCAGTTAAAAATCCGACTCAGTACAAAATCCAGGGGAAACTCGTCATAAAAAAATTAAATAATTTTAAAGAATATTCTCTTGAATTCTAACAATTTGTATGTTAAAACATTATTCCACATCAGTAAAACAAGGAGATTATTGAATTTACAAACCTATTGGATTTTGAAATTTCTCGCTAATAATCGTTATTTTTATATTGAAGACATTTGAAGACATTTTTAAACGACTGTGAAGACATATCAAAATATCTTCTGGCATCCCTGGTTTGAATAAACGAGAGGTGGAGTCAATTAAACCTGTGCGCCGCCGCGCCACGCCGCCGCCGCCGGTGATTTTGGGTCGGCGCGCCGCTGATCATAATTTTGCCACGCCGATGACTAATCGCAATGAAAAATTCAATTAACTTGAGTCGAGTCGAGAACGAAACACTGAAGATGGCCTAACAGTTGAGATCGAAATACATATCGCTAAAGCAATACAACGTGGTGGAATTAATTGGAATAGTACTAAACTCGTCTATTGACAATGATGTCGAGGTGGAACTCGTCAGAATTCAATTTCAAATCTTCCTCAAGTGATGGTGTCTATAAGTCGGTGTAATGACATGCATTGTCTTGGTTAATTAGATTGAGAGTTTAAATGAGGCTTTATCTAGTAAAATAATACATATGTAAATTGTTTAACTGGTTTTTGGAATTCGTCTAATTCTGGGCCTCATTCAGTCGGGCACCTTAACTTGTAGCAGACTCCTAAAATATGTTTGTTGTGGTACATAAGCTTTTGTGAGAGCCAGAACACATGCTCAAAGCGCCCCCTCCCATTCTTATAGGATCCGACAATGGTGTAGGCAAATCATTGCAGTTCAGGAATATCAAGTTAAGTAGCACATTCATTATCTTGACAATATTTTCTTTTTTATTTATTAAAATCAACCAGGCCAGTTTTCTTTGTTTTTAGATTTGCGCTGTACCGTCTGCTGCACTGCTGCTGTACCGTCGTCGATAGAAAATCCTTCCGCACGCGATGGAATATTAATTAGTGTAATTTTTATTTTGAAATCATTTTTGAATATGATTGACAAAACCACTTGGTATATTGCGAACATCAGTTGAAAACCCTTCCTCTTTTCTTATTAACTGCCACTGTTGAGGATGTTGTCGCCTCGCCGCTTAGTATTTAGTAAAATTATTTAGTTGACTCCTGGCGTGTTTCAAACATTACGAAATTTTATTTTATTGTGTAATAGTTTATTGTGAAAGCTCTAGAAAAAGTTTCTTCAAAAACTTCCAATTCCGTGAATTCCTGAGAATAATTGAAAAAGTATCGTTTCGACATTCATTTAAGATTTCCTTCGGATTTTTTTTCAGGGATTCCTCCGGAAAATATTCCAGAAATTGTTACGGAAATGAATCTAAAAGTTTCCTTTAAAAAACTTAGAAAATTACTTCAAGAATTCTTCCGGAAATTTCTTCATATATTTCTTTGGAAATTCCTTACGAAAATTCATACGATTCCTTCTGAATTTGCGTTACCGATTTCTTCAGAAAATCCCTTACAAATTTTATTCGGAATTCTTTAAGAAATACATACGAAAATGAGTGCAGGAATTCCTACGAAAATTCCGTTGAGACTCCTTGAGGAATTCTTCCGGAAGTTTATTTAGCATTTCCTCCGGAAATTCCTTGAGAAATTCCGTTAAGAGTTTCTCCAAAAATTACTTACAGAATCCTTCATTTTTAAAAGCAATACTTTAGAAAATTCCTTGAGAACTCCTTCGGAAAATCATCTTTTGAAATTTCGATGGAAATTATTTCATGAATTCCTTAAATAAATTCTTCAAGATATTGAATGAGAAATTCCTTCGAATTTTCCCTGAGTTATTTCTTCACAATTACTTCCAGCAATTCCTTAAAAACATTCTCAGGGAATTCAGAACTTCCTGTAGGAATTCCTTCGAAAATGACGAAAATCTTTCAGTAATTCACTGATTTTTTTCAACAATTCTTTCTGAATTTTTTTTAGGGTTTACCATTACAAAAAAATATAGCAAATTTTTAGATTATTTAATCAAGTGAATTTTTGCAGGAGTTTTTGAAGAAAATCATAGAGGGTTTCGTACAAGAATTTCCAAATTTTTTAATGCATTTCCAAAAAAAAAACCTGAAAGAATTTTCGAAAATAATTCCTTAAAGAACTGTTAAGATAGTTTTTGAAGGTATTTCCAAAAGACTTCCCAAAACAATCCTAGAAGAATTTCCAGAGGGATCCATAAACAAATTTCTGAAGAAATTTTTGAAGGAGTTTCCAGAGGAATTCCTAATAGTGCCTACTGGCATTTCTGAAGTAAAATCTAGATTTCTCCAGGAATTCTTTTGGACTTTTTTTTCAGTACAGTCGCGATTCGCTGGTTGGGCCAAGACCTCGGCCCAACTAACGAATTCGGTTTTTTAGTTGGGCCAACTGACATCCATTTGAACACGTGTATTTCGACTTGAACATCACAAATGATGTCCAGTGACGCCCAATCCCGTTTTCCGTGTTTACATTGAATTTTGACGTACGGTTGCTTTTTAGTTGGGCCATGGCCCAACCAGCGGAGGCCCAACTAAAAAGTGACCCAAGTATTAAGATCCCAACCAGCGAATCCCGACTGTAATCTATTCACAGTTTCCTTCAGAAGTCCATTTTTTTTCGATTCGTCCGGTAATTTCCTCGGAAATTGCCTCAAGTAGCTCTAAAAAAACTCCGGAAACGAATTCCAGAAAGACTTTCAGAAATAATTTCGGAATTTTCTTCACGTATTGCTTCATATCTGGGAAATTCGTTAAGGTATTCTTCAAAAAGTACCTTCAGAAATTCTTCTGAGAACTCTTTTGGAATTCTTTGTAAAGTTCTTGGGCGAATTTCTAGGAAATTCCATAAGAATTCCTGAACAAGTTCCTGAAAGAATATCCGAATTTTCAAAGCCATTCCTGAAGGAACTTCCGACAATCTTAGATTTTTCCAAGACATGGGACATTCCGTCAAGAGTTCGTTCAGAAATCCCTCTAGGGATCCCATTTATTTCTAGGAAATAAACCTAAGAAAAATAAATGTTGAAATTTCTCAAGATATTCCTCCAAAAATTCAAAAAAGGTTTTCTAAGAACTATTTCAAATCTTCCCTCAGGAATCCTTTAAGAACTTCTACCAGGATTTGTTTTAGGAAATTCCTTTGGACAAACTTCAGGAATTCCTTAGCAAATTCCATCAGGAATTGCTTCGCAAAATTCTAACGAATATGCCTTCCGAAAATCCTTCACAAATTTCTTTTGAAATATCATCAGAAAATATTTTAGAAGATCCTTCGAAAATCCGTTTTAGAATTCCTTCAAAAATTAACTAAAAATTCCTTCTAAAATTCATTTACGGATTCGTTCGCAAATTCCTTTAGGCTTTGAAAATTTCCTTAGAAATTTCTTTCGGTTTTTGCTAGAAATTACTTCGGAAATTTCTTAGAAATTCTTCAAAGGGTTCCTTATCCAGCTTCTTGACATTTTTTCCTGAAATTCCCATAGGAATTCTTTCAGAACAACCTTAAGCAATTCCTTGGAAAATTCTCAGGGTAATCTTCAGAAAATTCATTCCATTTCCCTCAGGAATTCCTTTGCTACATTCTCCATTACTTTTGATTTTTTATCCTCCTTTAAAAAAAAATTCTGAAATTTCTTTGATAATTGCATTTGAGATGCATTCAAGGATGCATTCGGAAATTCTGTTAGGATTTTTTTTTTTGAAATTTTCTGTCTTCCGAAAATTTCTTCAAAAAGTTTTCCGGAAACGCATTCATAAAATCTTTCGGGCATTACATCAGGAATTCTCTTAGAAAGTCCTTTAGGAATCCTTTCGAAAATTCTTCACGGAATTCCTTCGGAAATTCTTTTACGAATACCATCGGAAACTATTTCATTTCTTAATAAATTTCGAATGAATTCCAGCAGGAATATTGTATGATTTTATTAAAGAATTTTTCAAAGAGAACGTGTATGGATTTTCGGAAGAATACCTATGTGAGTTTCCACAGAAATTCTCATAGGATTTTACCAAGACGAGCTCGCCACTATCGCTTCTGTCTTATAAGCAAGAGATCGTGGGTTCAATTATAGGCTCGTCCTTTCCTACTTTGTATTTCTATCTCAGTTTTTTTTTCAAGTAGGTGTCTAACTAAACGATGGTTTCTGGGGCCCTCCTTAGCATAGCGGTAAGATGCTCGGCTATAAAGCAAGAACCTCGCAGTTAATAACAGTGGAATTGCAAACACTAAGAAGAGAGGCGGCAATGTCACAGAGGGGGATGTAATGCCAATAAGAAGAAGAAGAATAAGTCCAACTAAGAATCCTTACTCTTCCTCAGCATTCGCAAGGACGTGGCCAGAACAGACCTCACCTGTTGAAGAGTGCCTTGCTCCCATCTTAGAGATAGTGATTAGTCTCTTACAAAATGCTATGTTTGTACCACCTACGAATTTGTGCGAATTGCTCAATGCCAATTAGGAGTTTCAAAACAAAATCCCGTTTCCCTTCAGAAATTCTTTCAGGAACTCTGCCAAGAACTTTTTTGGCACATTAAACCAATTTCAAAAATCCGCGGTAAAATTGACTTTTTCAGCCATTGATTTTTTCATCCACGCCGGTTCACGCCGCCGCCGCCGCCGCCGATGAAAACCAACGGCGCGCCGCCGCCGGGGCAAAAGTGACCACCACGCCGCCGCCGCCGATTACATGACCGGCGCACAGGTCTAGAGTAAATGTTGGTCGAACTGCTTTACCGTGTGTACGTTCCATTATGGAACGTACACACGGTCAAGCAGTTTGACCAACATTGACTCCACCTCTCGTTTATTCAAACATCCATCAAGTTTTACCAACAGCGGCACGAACAATCAATTTATTTGACCAACAATATCACACACGAACAACCGAAGCGCCAACTTGAGCACCAACCATCAAAAATATATGGGGGTTTGTGCAACTTCACTACAAATGCTCAAACATGTTCGGCGAACCTTGACTCCACCCCCCACAACTCAAACCAAAATCAAAACGTTTTAATTTTTTCCAACCGAGCCGCCAACTGTCAAATAGTTGTTCGAACAACTTCACACACGTTCAAACAAAGCAGCAACCGAAGCGTTTTCTTGGGGGCGGAGTCAATGTTCGTCGAACTGCTTGACTGGTGTGTACGTTGCTTTAGATCGAAATCATTTTTCGGCGAGTAAGCGATGCGATTCTGTCCGAGAAAATAAAGCGCGATGTCTTGCACTTGAAGCCTCGATGATTGAGGTTTGAGTATGATTCTACCAACACTGCTTTCCAATTTAGTAATCTATTAGCATTTCCTCAGCTATTTGAAGCTTTCCATGCCCGCTATTGCAAAAGTATGTACCTTGTGTGGCAAGTACAATGGATACATTATGCCCAGGAAGGCGAGAATGTTTCCCACCCGAGAACTTCCTAGACCGGAACGAGAATCGATCTAGCCATTTCCGGATTGGCAATCCTACACTTTTGCTCGCAAGACTAATTGGAGACCCAAAATAACATATTGTTAAAAAAAATCTGAACGAAAATATTGAGAATGCATTTAATACCGTCGTGCGGGCTTCTTTTAACAAATCTGGGATATTTTGAAACAAGAACTACAACGTTAACTACTCTCAAATTGTCATTATCACCATTCGGGTGTCTTGTTGATAGTTGGATGGCAACTTTTTGCTTCAAATTTGATATTTTTTTCTTCTAGTTTTTTTAGTTTTTGGTTTAGTTTAGTTTTTTAGTTTCAAAAATCAAAAGTAGCCCGGAGTCAAAAGAAGCCCCGCACGACGGTACTATTTTGAAAGTCTATTCAGACTACAAACTTTATGACTTGATAAGGAGTATCTTGATATCAAAGTTATGTAGTTGGTTTTTATGTCAAATTATTTCAATCGTAATCTGAAAAGACTTTAATCTTCATTACTACTTTCATCACATTTAATGAACCAAGAATGTTTAAACGTATGGATAAAGAATTGTGACAAACTATATCCTATTCAAATTTTCATTTGGGTCTTCTTTACCATCATTGAATAATACTAAAACAGTAGAAAATTATATCACTTGATAACTTTCCCTTAAAACTACAGATGCTAATTATTGATGAATTCGTTTGACGATAATTCGAACTACGAACAAATTTGCTCAAAAGCCTATTTATGCTTGCATATGAGGAGCTTGTGCTAGATAGAAGTGGGTTAAGTTCGAAACTGGTGCTAGAAATTTTTAACTGCTATGGTTAAAGCAGAACTCATCATCTTCTAGCTCACATTCTAATTTGTTTCCAAAAAGTCGACTAAGAATCGCTTACACTGATTTATGTCCAATTATTCCTACAAACGGTTTAAAAATTCCATCATCCAAGCTACTAGGAATTTGGCTTTTTGTAAATTTGTGGTGGCTGTTTATAATTGGAGAGAACATTCAATAAATTAAAAAAAAAAACTATCAATTATCAATATCAATATCAATTAAGTCACTGATGGAATAATATATTTCAAGGTTTTAAATAGGGTATTTGTTCCATTATTAATAACATTCGCAAAACAGACATTTTAGACTATTTTGGTTCATTTTTTGTCATTTTTTTGTCGTTTGGTTATCTGGCGTGCTCACTGCTGAAGAAAATCACAAAAATGAGCAACAAAACAATTTGCGCTCCCATTCTTTGTTTCCGAATGTTATTGATTTGGGTATGGTATGAAATTATGGAACAATTCCCCTATATCCACAGAATTATCTTCCAAAAGAAGTTATGAAGTGTTGCAATAAGCCGGTAAGGACGAAAAAAAATTGTGCCGTATGTTCTAAGCCCACAGTTCGATCTGACCCATTTTCAGTAATAAATTAAAGGTAACTTGTTGCCTTGCCAGTAAATCGGTTGAGGATAAGTGCCGGAAAAGGAATGAGTTTTTGAAATGCATTTTGCGTATTTTGGCCATAACTTCCGATCCCATCTAATCCAGCTAATTATAATAATCCCATCTAATCCGATCCCATCCGATCCGGGATCCGGCTAATTTTCAATAGGAAACAATGGGACAAGATTCTGTGTCTAATAAAACCCATTCGGCCGAAAGCCATTTGGCCGGAGGCCACTAGGTCGAGGGTCATTAGGGCGAAAGGGTTGTTTGTCCGAAAGGGTCATTTGACCGAATAGGCCAAAAGGGTCAATTGGCCGAAAGGGTCATTGGGCCGAAAGAGTCATTTGACCGAAAGGGTCATTGGGTCGAAAGGGTCATTTGGCCGAAAGGCTCATTTGACCGAAACGGTCATTTGGCTGAAAGGGCCATTAGGCCGAAAGGGTCGTTAGGCCGAAAGGGTCATTTAACCGAAAGGGTCATTTGGCCGAAAGGGTCATTGGCCGAAACGGTCATTTCACGAAAAGGGTCGTTTGACCGAAAGGGTCATTTGGCCGAAGGGGTCATTATGCCGGAAGGGTCATTAGACCGAAAGGGTTGTTTGTCCGAAAGGGTCATTTGACCGAATAGGTCATTAGGCCTTATAGGACATTTGGCCGAAAAGGTCATTTGGATGAAAAGGTTATTTGAAAAGTTAGAGATTAGAAGTAAGAAGTGAGACGTCTCACTTCTCACTCCTTATTTATCACTTCTCGCTGTAAAAAATGAGGAGCGCGAAGTGAGTAGTAAGACGTCTCACCACTCACTTCGCACTTCTCATTTTTTACAGCGAGAAGTGATAAATGAGGTGTGAGAAGTGAGACGTCTCACTTCTCACTGTATAAAAAAGAGAAGTGCGAAGTGAGTAGTGAGACGTCTCACTACTTACTTTGCGCTTCTCACTTTTTACAGCGAGAAGTGATAAATGAGGAGTGAGAAGTGAGACGTCTCGTTCTCTTCTTACTGTAAAAAGTGAGAAGCGCCACTTTGCGCCAAATGAAGAGTGAGAAGTGAGACGTTTCTCTTCTCATTCCTAATTTCTTACTTTTCAAATGACCTTTCGGACAAACAACCCTTTCGGCCTAATGACCCTTTCGGCCTAATGACCCTTTCGGCCTAATGACCCTTTCGGCCTAATGACCCTTTCGGCATAATGACCCTTTCGGCCAAATGACCCTTTCGTCAAATGACCCTTTCGGCCAAATGCCCCTCTCGGCCAAATAACCCTTTCGACCTAATGGCCGTTTCGGCAAACTGTCAAATCAAGGGTCGAATTTACGGAATTGCTACACCATGACTAAATTCTGTTCTAATTTTTGTTATGTTTGCTGTTAATTCAACCAAAAAGATAACGAAGTTCAGTTATCAAAATGTTAGATAACCGAACCCGATATTGATAGAATTTATTATCAATAAGTTATTCAACCGAGTAGTGATGTTCTTCTTTGTCTTAACTTTATCCCTAATCGCAACTATAGTTTAATCGTTCGCCATCAACTTAAAGATCAAATATTTGAGTGTTGGTTCTCCAATTACCGACCCAATAGAAGAAAACTGACATTCGGTGAATTGTCCACGCCAGGTCAACGGTCTATTCCGACAGCTTTTTACGAAAAGCTCAATATTTTGCTCCATGTTACCATCCAGCATAAATGGCGGCGGCTTAGGTACACCAACGTTTGCTCCATGCGATTGAAATGGAGTAGTTGTGTTTTGAGAAGTGTTGAACTCACTGAATGAATGGGTGAGAATTCAAGAGCCGTGTTTTCACTACATGTTCGATGAAAAAACAAAAAACTTCATTTTCTAATCTAACTCTACAACGGAATGTGTGAGAATGGCAAAACCACCGGTTACATGATGATGGCCGCCCTCTTATTCGGGTTTATTTGAGGCGCTGATGCTCTGGGCAAAATTTCATCGCTTGGGCGGTGCTAAACTCGTTGGAAGTTTGAATGGGAAAATGTATGCAGAAACATCGAAAACAGTGATTTGCAGTTGGACGGCACATTTTACGATGCAGAACTATGATACTCATTAAGTTCTTGTAGAATTGAATACAAAATGTTATACTGAAAACCGTGCGAAGATTAGAGTTTATTGGGCAAATTAACCACCCTAATCCTTATCTTATATTCCTTTCTGCACATGCTGCATGGCTATACATGTTCTTATCAAATTTGACACTGTGATCAGCTCAGAAACTTCTATGCCCATCATTGCATTGCATTGTATGATATTGTATCTTATGCTACACAGCAATGCAACACTCTACCCCAAGAAATTAGAAAAGAATCGAACTCGCCATTTTCTGTTTGTAAACTTTATATCTTTGTTCACAAGGCTCACTTTAATCTCTCTAACCATGACCCACCCACATCACACAAGGAAGCCAAACGATAAAGTTACAATTCAATTAACAGAAAAGTGAAAAACTTTAATTGAATCCTTGGCTCGAGTCCCGACGACGAGTATGGTCGGGTCTTGGTCCATATTGGTCGTCATCACCCGTGTTTGTCATCGTAAGGTTGTTCCGGAAACGGGCCCGAGATTTATGTCTTTCCAATGACGAAGCATATTTCGCCTTATTGCGGTCGTCGTTGCCGTCGTCGTCGTCGCCTTGAGTGCGAAAGCCAAACCCAACCAAATGATGCCATTAGGGTTGTTACGCCGAAGAGTCATTTTTCCTCTGGGGATAAACCCCCGAAGAAGACACGCTTCTCCATTCACATGTTAGAATCTGACCATAATTCACTCGAACCCAAACGGGGTACTTAAATTTATCTGGTTCTCCGTGTGTAGGAAGGTATGCGCAAGAATGGGCGTTTGGGTGGTATTAAGCAGCAATTCAGTTTTTCACTCATCATAAAACATAACACCATCATCACCGAACGACTAGCGGATGCAAAGCGGGCGCCAAAGCATGCATGGGTTGCAATTTTCAGAAGGCAGACAGTCGGAAAGTTTTCGGCAAAGGAGGGGGAGTAATAAAATTTAATAACTCGCCGTTAAACAGTTTATAATCGTAAACAAGAACATACATCCACAATGCATAAATATTGATGGCTGAATAAATTATGTACGGCTCGGCGGTAAAGGGGATGCGGGATTATAGCTCTGATAATCCCATGTCCTGGTGATTCAGCAATATTTCTTCCGTGAATTGAAAACCCAAAGGCTTGATTATGTTTGCAAATATTGCTGATGGAAAATTTGAGTGTTTCATTGGATTGCGATTATTGGCATCGGTTGCAGCAGTAATAAGGCATAAGGTATGATGAGTTTGTGAGGATATCAGATTCGAAAAAAAAAATCAGTAGTGCAGCTCAGGTTCAATTTATTGTTTGTTTTTAGTTATGTAATGAAGCGCCATCTACTTCAGTTAACAACTGTTCATATAATCATTGGGAAACAATTTCAAGTGGGCTAATAATGATAAGATACTTTAATGCAATAAATTTATCTTATCTAAAATATTTTTTTTCACTTCCTTCCGTTTGACGCTACCTTTACTCGTCAATGGAAGCTCATCGACGAAATGCACTCCCCCGCGAAGCTTCATATGATCTCTCACACGTTCAGCTACATACTCAGCGATTTCGTCTCCGGATAGCGTGCTTCCTTCTTTTTTAACGACAACGGCAGTTGGCAACTCCCCACTTTTGTCCTCCAACGGCAGCCCAATCACGCAAACTCGCTCGACACCCTCAATTTGGGCTATTATTCCCTCTAGTAGCATCGGAGGCACATGATCAATATATTTGAAAACTTCACTCTTGCGTTCTCCCAAATACAAAAAACCTTCCTCGTCGAAGTATCCCGTATCTCCGGACCGGAACCAGCCATCCTCATCGAGTGCTGCTTTCGTGGCTCCCTCATTGTTTAAGTAACCCTAAAATGCATATCATAGATTTTAACTGAGATGGAAGTTACGGAATTATCTGTACTTACGAGAAACGGAGTCGATCTTTTGAACAGAAGTTCTCCGCTTTCTCCAACCTCAAGCAAATTGCCATCGTCATCAACAACACGAATCTCCATGTTTGAGCTCACGGTTCCAACGGCTCCTCGTTTCCGTTGGAAAACGTCCATTGCAATCAGTCCACACTCCGAGTTGGCGTAGATCGTGTAGGACTTTCCGTTTGGAAGTATGGCATCCACGGCATCCCGTACGCTATCAGACACAAAATACCCGCCGATTCCCCACAGAGCCATTGATGATAAATCAGCGCTTTTAGCCAATGGATGATTTGTCACTGAAGTGGCGTACAGTGGCTGTCCATTGATGGCATTGAATCGATACTTGTCCATCAGGTCGAAGAAAAGTTCAGCCGAAAATGGTTTCCGGGTGAAGATAAGCACACTGTCGTAAAACAGAGCCATATCGTAGCTATAGGCAACGCTGATCCAGTGGATCGATCCCAACGATAAGATCCGTAAGTTGGAGAGTGGTCTAAAAATCAGAAACATTTGTAAACAGCAGTATTCATGTGATTTGGAAACTAAATTACTGAGGAACATATGATGACGTCCTGTTGGCATGCGATAGGCAAATTCCTTTCGGTACACCCGTCGTACCGGAAGAGCAGAAAATACTCCACACGGCTTTGGTCGTATCCTCCACTTCTACTGGGCTGTAAATAAAAATTAACCGTTTTGTTAGTAAGACCAAACAATTACAGTTTTCAAAGTCAAAATTTGGTTAATACATAATTCAAAAAGTTAAACATTGACATCACTGCTTTTTATTATTGATATTTATAAATAATTTCCGCGGAAGTTGAAAAAAAAACTTCAAGTAGAAATGCAGAATGAGTTTCCAGTTAAAACTTGGAAAAAAAATCTCCTGGTGAAAGATTGTAAAGAACTACCGGTGGAGAATTGGAAGAATTTACCGCCAAAATAGCGAAAAACTTATCATGGAAATTCGGAAGAACTTCGATAATTTCGTTGAAAATTCGTAATTAATTTCCCATAAACCTTCGAATAAATTCCATTTGGAAATAAGGATGACTTTCTCTTGAAAATTTCTCATGGAAATTCTGCAGAATTTTATGCAAATCTTGAATAATTATTTTTCTTAAAATCGTCGAGATATTTCAATAGTACACGAATGTCATCGAAGTGATGAAGTGTCTTCAATAAACTAAAAACTAAATTTCAATAGTAACACGGGAGTAATTTCTTGCAAATTCGGAAGAATTCTCCGTGATAATCGTTGCGGATCCTCAGCACCCTTCTGTTTGTTTGAATGCAGCTGCGACGGTGCTTGGTGTTAGTTCATTCCACTAGTAGATTAGACAACATGCATACCGTGGCTGTATCTTTTTCGGCATGGTTGCATCGCAGGCTCGAGTCAATTCAGCAACTCATTGAGACCTCATTGCTTTGCTCAAACGAAAATGCTTTGGCAAACGCTTGTTGAAAGCTTTTGTCTGTATCCGTCCGCCGACGCAGTACTAGAGTAGAAAGGGTAATGCTTGAACCAAAACTCCAAACCGATTTCAGCAGAGAAGATTTGAAGATTAGATTTGAAGATTTTAAGATTTGAAGATTTGAAGATTTGAAGATATGAAGATTTGAAGATTTAAAGATTTGAAGATTTGAAGATTTGAAGGTTTGAAGATTTGAAGATTTGAGGATAAGAAGATTTGAGGATAAGAAGATTTGAAGATTTGAAGATTTGAAGATTTGAAGATCTGAAGATCTGAAGATTTGAAGATTTGAAGATTTGAAGATTTGAAGATTTGAAGATCTGAAGATTTGAAGATTTGAAGATTTGAAGATTTGAAGATTTGAAGATTTGAAGATTCGAAGATTTGAAGATTTGAAGATTTGAAGATTTGAAGATTTGAAGATTTGAAGATTTGAAGATTTGAAGATTTGAAGATTTGAAGATTTGAAGATTTGAAGATTTGAAGATTTGAAGATTTGAAGATTTGAAGATTTAAAGATTTGAAGATTTGAAGATTTGAAGACGTGAAGATTTGAAAATTGGAAGATCGGAAGATTTGAAGGTTTGTAGATTTGAAGATTTGAAGATTTGAAGATTTGAAGATTTGAAGATTTGAAGATTTGAAGATTTGAAGATTTGAAGATTTGAAGATTTGAAGATTTGAAGATTTGAAGATTTGAAGATTTGAAGACTTGAAGATTTGAAGATTTGAAGATTTGAAGATTTGAAGATTTGAAGATTTGAAGATTTGAAGATTTGAAGATTTGAAGATTTGAAGATTTGAAGATTTGAAGTTTTGAAGATTTGAAGGTTTGAAGGTTTGAAGGTTTGAAGATTTGAAGATTTGAGGATTTGAAGATTTGAAGATTTGAAGATTTGACGATTTGAATCTTTGAAGATTTGAAGATTTGAAGATTTGAATATTTGAAGATTTGAAGATTTGAAGATTTGAAGATTTGAAGATTTGAAGATTTGAAGATTTGAAGATTTGAAGATTTGAAGATTTGAAGATTTGAAGATTTGAAGATTTGAAGATTTGAAGATTTAAAGATTTGAAGATTTGAAGATTTGAAGATGTGAAGATTTGAAAATTGGAAGATCGGAAGATTTGAAGATTTGAAGATTTGAAGATTTGAAGATTTGAAGATTTGAAGATTTGAAGATTTGAAGATTTGAAGATTTGAAGATTTGAAGATTTGAAGATTTGAAGATTTGAAGATATGAAGATTTGAAGATTTGAAGATTTGAAGATTTGAAGATTTGAAGATTTGAAGATTTGAAGATTTGAAGATTTGAAGATTTGAAGATTTGAAGATTTGAAGATTTGAAGATTTGAAGATTTGAAGATTTGAAGATTTGAAGGTTTGAAGATTTGAAGATTTGAAGATTTGAAGATTTGAAGATTTGAAGATTTGAAGATTTGAAGATTTGAAGATTTGAAGATTTGAAGATTTGAAGATTTGAAGATTTGAAGATTTGAAGATTTGAAGATTTGAAGATTTGAAGATTTGAAGATTTGAAGATTTGAAGATTTGAAGATTTGAAGATTTGAAGATTTGAAGATTTGAAGATTTGAAGATTTGAAGATTTGAAGATTTGAAGATTTGAAGATTTGAAGATTTGAAGATTTGAAGATTTAAAGATTTAAAGATTTAAAGATTTAAAGATTTAAAGATTTAAAGATTTGAAGATTTGAAGATTTGAAGATTTGAAGATTTGAAGATTTGAAGATTTGAAGATTTGAAGATTTGAAGATTTGAAGATTTGAAGATTTGAAGATTTGAAGATTTGAAGATTTGAAGATTTGAAGATTTGAAGATTTGAAGATTTGAAGATTTAAAGATTTGAAGATTTGAAGATTTGAAGATTTGAAGATTTGAAGTTATGAAGATTTGAAGATTTGGAGATTTGAAGATTTGAAGATTTGAAGATTTGAAGATTTGAATATTTGAAGATTTGAATATTTGAAGATTTGAAGATTTAAAGATTTAAAGATTTAAGATTTGAAGATTTGAAGATTTGAATATTTGAAGATTTGAAGATTTGAAGATTTGAAGATTTGAAGATTTGAATATTTGAAGATTTGAAGATTCGAAGATTTGAAGATTTGAAGATTTGAAGATTTGAAGATTTGAAGATTTGAAGATTTGAAGATTTAAAGATTTAAAGATTTAAAGATTTGAAGATTTAAAGATTTGAAGATTTGAAGATTTGAAGATTTGAAGATTTGAAGATTTGAAGTTTGGAAGATTTGAAGATTTGGAGATTTGAAGATTTGAAGATTTGAAGATTTGAAGATTTGAAGATTTGAATATTTGAAGATTTGAAGATTTAAAGATTTGAAGATTTAAAGATTTGAAGATTTGAAGATTTGAAGATTTGAAGATTTGAAGATTTGAAGATTTGAAGATTTGAAGATTTGAAGATTTGAAGATTTGAAGATTTGAAGATTTGAAGATTTGAAGATTTGAAGATTTGAAGATTTGAAGATTTGAAGATTTGAAGATTTGAAGCTTTGAAGCTTTGAAGCTTTGAAACTTTGAAGATTTGAAGATTTGAAGATTTGAAGATTTGAAGATTTGAAGATTTGAAAATTTGAAGATTTGAAGATTTGACGATTTGAATATTTGAAGATTTGAATATTTGAAGATTTGAATATTTGAAGATTTGAAGATTTTAAGATTTGAAGATTTGAAGATTTGAAGATTTGAAGATTTGAAGATTTGAAGATTTGAAGATTTGAAGATTTGAAGATTTGAAGATTTGAAGATTTGAAGATTTGAAGATTTGAAGATTTGAAGATTTGAAGATTTGAAGATTTGAAGATTTGAAGATTTGAAGATTTGAAGATTTGAAGATTTGAAGATTTGAAGATTTGAAGATTAGAAGATTTGAAGATTTGAAGATTTGAAGATTTGAAGATTTGAAGATTTGAAGATTTGAAGATTTGAAGATTTGAAGATTTGAAGATTTGAAGATTTGAAGATTTGAAGATTTGAAGATTTGAAGCTTTGAAGCTTTGAAGATTTGAAGATTTGAAGATTTGAGGATTTGAACATTTTAAGATTTTAAGATTTGAAGATTTGAAGATTTGAAGATTTGAAGATTTGAAGATTTGAAGATTTGAAGATTTGAAGATTTGAAGATTTGAAGATTTGAAGATTTGAAGATTTGAAGATTTGAAGATTTGAAGATTTGAAGATTTGAAGATTTGAAGATTTGAAGATTTGAAGATTTGAAGATTTGAAGATTTGAAGATTTGAAGATTTGAAGATTTGAAGATTTGAAGATTTGAAGATTTGAAGATTTGAAGATTTGAAGATTTGAAGATTTGAAGATTTGAAGATTTGAAGATTTGAAGATTTGAAGATTTGAAGATTTGAAGATTTGAAGATTTGAAGATTTGAAGATTTGAAGATTTGAAGATTTGAAGATTTGAAGATTTGAAGATTTGAAGATTTAAAGATTTAAAGATTTAAAGATTTAAAGATTTGAAGATTTGAAGATTTGAAGATTTGAAGATTTGAAGATTTGAAGATTTGAAGATTTGAAAATTTGAAGATTTGAAGATTTGAAGATTTGAAGATTTGAAGATTTGAAGATTTAAAGATTTGAAGATTTGAAGATTTGAAGATTTGAAGTTTGGAAGATTTGAAGATTTGGAGATTTGAAGATTTGAAGATTTGAAGATTTGAAGATTTGAAGATTTGAATATTTGAAGATTTGAATATTTGAAGATTTGAAGATTTAAAGATTTAAAGATTTAAGATTTGAAGATTTGAAGATTTGAAGATTTGAAGATTTGAATATTTGAAGATTTGAAGATTTAAAGATTTAAGATTTGAAGATTTGAAGATTTGAAGATTTGAAGATTTGAATATTTGAAGATTTGAAGATTCGAAGATTTGAAGATTTGAAGATTTGAAGATTTGAAGATTTGAAGATTTGAAGATTTGAAGATTTAAAGATTTAAAGATTTAAAGATTTAAAGATTTGAAGATTTGAAGATTTGAAGATTTGAAGATTTGAAGATTTGAAGATTTGAAAATTTGAAGATTTGAAGATTTGAAGATTTGAAGATTTGAAGATTTGAAGATTTGAAGATTTGAAGATTTGAAGATTTGAAGATTTGAAGATTTGAAGATTTGAAGATTTGAAGATTTGAAGATTTGAAGTTTGGAAGATTTGAAGATTTGGAGATTTGAAGATTTGAAGATTTGAATATTTGAAGATTTGAAGATTTGAATATTTGAAGATTTGAAGATTTAAAGATTTAAGATTTGAAGATTTGAAGATTTGAAGATTTGAAGATTTGAAGATTTGAAGATTTGAAGATTTGAAGATTTGAAGATTTGAAGATTTGAAGATTTGAAGATTTGAAGCTTTGAAGCTTTGAAGATTTGAAGATTTGAAGATTTGAGGATTTGAACATTTTAAGATTTTAAGATTTGAAGATTTGAAGATTTGAAGATTTGAAGATTTGAAGATTTGAAGATTTGAAGATTTGAAGATTTGAAGATTTGAAGATTTGAAGATTTGAAGATTTGAAGATTTGAAGATTTGAAGATTTGAAGATTTGAAGATTTGAAGATTTGAAGATTTGAAGATTTGAAGATTTGAAGATTTGAAGATTTGAAGATTTGAAGATTTGAAGATTTGAAGATTTGAAGATTTGAAGATTTGAAGATTTGAAGATTTGAAGATTTGAAGATTTGAAGATTTGAAGATTTGAAGATTTGAAGATTTGAAGATTTGAAGATTTGAAGATTTGAAGATTTGAAGATTTGAAGATTTAAAGATTTAAAGATTTAAAGATTTAAAGATTTGAAGATTTGAAGATTTGAAGATTTGAAGATTTGAAGATTTGAAGATTTGAAGATTTGAAGATTTGAAAATTTGAAGATTTGAAGATTTGAAGATTTGAAGATTTGAAGATTTGAAGATTTGAAGATTTGAAGATTTGAAGATTTGAAGATTTGAAGATTTGAAGATTTGAAGATTTAAAGATTTGAAGATTTGAAGATTTGAAGATTTGAAGTTTGGAAGATTTGAAGATTTGGAGATTTGAAGATTTGAAGATTTGAAGATTTGAAGATTTGAAGATTTGAATATTTGAAGATTTGAATATTTGAAGATTTGAAGATTTAAAGATTTAAAGATTTAAGATTTGAAGATTTGAAGATTTGAAGATTTGAAGATTTGAATATTTGAATATTTGAAGATTTGAAGATTTAAAGATTTAAGATTTGAAGATTTGAAGATTTGAAGATTTGAAGATTTGAATATTTGAAGATTTGAAGATTCGAAGATTTGAAGATTTGAAGATTTGAAGATTTGAAGATTTGAAGATTTGAAGATTTGAAGATTTGAAGATTTGAAGATTTAAAGATTTAAAGATTTAAAGATTTAAAGATTTGAAGATTTGAAGATTTGAAGATTTGAAGATTTGAAGATTTGAAGATTTGAAAATTTGAAGATTTGAAGATTTGAAGATTTGAAGATTTGAAGATTTGAAGATTTGAAGATTTGAAGATTTGAAGATTTGAAGATTTGAAGATTTGAAGATTTGAAGATTTGAAGATTTGAAGATTTGAAGATTTGAAGTTTGGAAGATTTGAAGATTTGGAGATTTGAAGATTTGAAGATTTGAATATTTGAAGATTTGAAGATTTGAATATTTGAAGATTTGAAGATTTAAAGATTTAAGATTTGAAGATTTGAAGATTTGAAGATTTGAAGATTTGAAGATTTGAATATTTGAAGACTTGAAGATTCGAAGATTTGTAGATTTGAAGATTTGAAGATTTGAAGATTTGAAGATTTGAAGATTTGAAGATTTGAAGATTTAAAGATTTAAAGATTTAAAGATTTAAAGATTTAAGAGATTTGAAGATTTGAAGATTTGAGGATTTGAAGATTTGAAGATTTGAAGATTTGAAGATTTGAAAATTTGAAGATTTGAAGATTTGAAGATTTGAAGATTTGAAGATTTGAAGATTTGAAGATTTGAAGATTTGAAGATTTAAAGATTTGAAGATTTGAAGATTTGAAGATTTGAAGATTTGAAGATTTGAAGTTTGGATGATTTGAAGATTTGAAGATTTGAAGATTTGAAGATTTGAAGTTTGGAAGATTTGAAGATTTGAAGATTTGAAGATTTGAAGATTTGAAGATTTGAAGATTTGAAGATTTGAAGATTTGAAGATTTGAAGATTTGAAGATTTGAAGATTTGAAGATTTGAAGATTTGAAGATTTGAAGATTTGAAGATTTGAAGATTTGAAGATTTGAAGATTTGAAGATTTGAAGATTTGAAGATTTGAAGATTTGAAGATTTGAAGATTTGAAGATTTGAAGATTTGAAGATTTGAAGATTTGAAGATTTGAAGATTTGAAGATTTGAAGATTTGAAGATTTGAAGATTTGAAGATTTGAAGATTTGAAGATTTGAAGATTTGAAGATTTGAAGATTTGAAGATTTGAAGATTTGAAGATTTGAAGATTTAAAGATTTAAAGATTTAAAGATTTAAAGATTTGAAGATTTGAAGATTTGAAGATTTGAAGAATTGAAAATTTGAAGATTTGAAGATTTGAAGATTTGAAGATTTGAAGATTTGAAGATTTGAAGATTTGAAGATTTGAAGATTTAAAGATTTGAAGATTTGAAGATTTGAAGATTTGAAGTTTGGAAGATTTGAAGATTTGGAGATTTGAAGATTTGAAGATTTGAAGATTTGAAGATTTGAAGATTTGAATATTTGAAGATTTGAATATTTGAAGATTTGAAGATTTAAAGATTTAAAGATTTAAGATTTGAAGATTTGAAGATTTGAAGATTTGAAGATTTGAATATTTGAAGATTTGAAGATTTAAAGATTTAAGATTTGAAGATTTGAAGATTTGAAGATTTGAAGATTTGAATATTTGAAGATTTGAAGATTCGAAGATTTGAAGATTTGAAGATTTGAAGATTTGAAGATTTGAAGATTTGAAGATTTGAAGATTTGAAGATTTAAAGATTTAAAGATTTAAAGATTTAAAGATTTGAAGATTTGAAGATTTGAAGATTTGAAGATTTGAAGATTTGAAGATTTGAAAATTTGAAGATTTGAAGATTTGAAGATTTGAAGATTTGAAGATTTGAAGATTTGAAGATTTGAAGATTTGAAGATTTGAAGATTTGAAGATTTGAAGATTTGAAGATTTGAAGATTTGAAGATTTGAAGTTTGGAAGATTTGAAGATTTGGAGATTTGAAGATTTGAAGATTTGAATATTTGAAGATTTGAAGATTTGAATATTTGAAGATTTGAAGATTTAAAGATTTAAGATTTGAAGATTTGAAGATTTGAAGATTTGAAGATTTGAAGATTTGAAGATTTGAAGATTTGAAGATTTGAAGATTTGAAGATTTGAAGATTTGAAGATTTGAAGATTTGAAGATTTGAAGATTTGAAGATTTGAAGATTTGAAGATTTGAAGATTTGAAGATTTGAAAATTTTAAGATTTTAAGATTTGAAGATTTGAAGATTTGAAGATTTGAAGATTTGAAGATTTGAAGATTTGAAGATTTGAAGATTTGAAGATTTGAAGATTTGAAGATTTGAAGATTTGAAGATTTGAAGATTTGAAGATTTGAAGATTTGAAGATTTGAAGATTTGAAGATTTGAAGATTTGAAGATTTGAAGATTTGAAGATTTGAAGATTTGAAGATTTGAAGATTTGAAGATTTGAAGATTTGAAGATTTGAAGATTTGAAGATTTGAAGATTTGAAGATTTGAAGATTTGAAGATTTGAAGATTTGAAGATTTGAAGATTTGAAGATTTGAAGATTTGAAGATTTTAAGATTTGAAGATTTGAAGATTTAAAGATTTAAAGATTTAAAGATTTGAAGATTTGAAGATTTGAGATTTGAAGAATTGAAAATTTGAAGATTTGAAGATTTGAAAATTTTAAGATTTGAAGATTTGAAGATTTGAAGATTTGAAGATTTGAAGATTTGAAGATTTGAAGATTTGAAGATTTGAAGATTTGAAGATTTGAAGATTTGAAGATTTGAAGATTTGAAGATTTGAAGATTTGAAGATTGGAAGATTTGAAGATTTGAAGATTTGAAGATTTGAAGATTTGAAGATTTGAAGATTTGAAGATTTGAATATTTGAAGATTTGAATATTTGAAGATTTGAAGATTTAAAGATTTAAAGATTTAAGATTTGAAGATTTGAAGATTTGAAGATTTGAAGATTTGAATATTTGAAGATTTGAAGATTTAAAGATTTAAGATTTGAAGATTTGAAGATTTGAAGATTTGAAGATTTGAATATTTGAAGATTTGAAGATTCGAAGATTTGAAGATTTGAAGATTTGAAGATTTGAAGATTTGAAGATTTGAAGATTTGAAGATTTGAAGATTTAAAGATTTAAAGATTTAAAGATTTAAAGATTTGAAGATTTGAAGATTTGAAGATTTGAAGATTTGAAGATTTGAAGATTTGAAAATTTGAAGATTTGAAGATTTGAAGATTTGAAGATTTGAAGATTTGAAGATTTGAAGATTTGAAGATTTGAAGATTTGAAGATTTGAAGATTTGAAGATTTGAAGATTTGAAGATTTGAAGATTTGAAGATTTGAAGATTTGAAGTTTGGAAGATTTGAAGATTTGGAGATTTGAAGATTTGAAGATTTGAATATTTGAAGATTTGAAGATTTGAATATTTGAAGATTTGAAGATTTAAAGATTTAAGATTTGAAGATTTGAAGATTTGAAGATTTGAAGATTTGAAGATTTGAATATTTGAAGACTTGAAGATTCGAAGATTTGTAGATTTGAAGATTTGAAGATTTGAAGATTTGAAGATTTGAAGATTTGAAGATTTGAAGATTTGAAGATTTAAAGATTTAAAGATTTAAAGATTTAAAGATTTAGAGATTTGAAGATTTGAAGATTTGAAGATTTGAAGATTTGAAGATTTGAAGATTTGAAGATTTGAAAATTTGAAGATTTGAAGATTTGAAGATTTGAAGATTTGAAGATTTGAAGATTTGAAGATTTGAAGATTTGAAGATTTGAAGATTTAAAGATTTGAAGATTTGAAGATTTGAAGATTTGAAGATTTGAAGATTTGAAGTTTGGAAGATTTGAAGATTTGGAGATTGGGAGATTTGAAGATTTGAAGATTTGAATATTTGAAGATTTGAAGATTTGAATATTTGAAGATTTGAAGATTTAAAGATTTAAGATTTGAAGATTTGAAGATTTGAAGATTTGAATATTTGAAGACTTGAAGATTCGAAGATTTGTAGGTATGAAGGTTTGAAGATTTGAAGATTTGAAGATTTGAAGATTTGAAGATTTGAATATTTGAAGATTTGAAGATTTGAAGATTTGAAGATTTGAAGATTTGAAGATTTGAAGATTTAAAGATTTAAAAATTTAAAGTTTTATAGATTTAAAGATTTAAAGATTTGAAGATTTGAAGATTTGAAGATTTGAAGATTTGAAGATTTGAAGATTTGAAGTTTTGAAGATTTGAATATTTGAAGATTTGAATATTTGAAGATTTTACGATTTTAGGATTTTACGATTTAAGGATTTGAAAATTTGGGGGGTCCCGTAGCGTAGTTGGCTACACGTTCGCCTTATAAGCGAATGGTCATGGGTTCGATTCCCAGCCCCTCCACCAAACCCTCGTCAGTCGCCGGATCCGCAGCCCATACGATGGCGTTTTGGGGAACGCGCCTTACCGTCGCGGCTGCCTGATGACGACTGACAACTTGTTCTTCTCGGAGGCATTCCTCCAACGTTACCGGGATTTAATGGCAACCAAACAATGCAACGATCATTGGATAGACGACATGGACAAACGGACACAATGGACTCACGACAAGATGAACTGGCGAACGACAACAATAACGAATAATGGATATCTAAAAATAGATTCTGTGTGGATTCTGTACAGCAGAATACCATAGTAGATCTCGGCACAGTAGCGGTCAAGAACACAGAGTGCCTACCAAATAAATATATGAATAAAAAAAAAAAAGGATTTGAAATTTTGAAGATTTGAAGATTTGAAGATTTGAAGATTTGAAGATTTGAAGATTTAAAAGATTTAAAGATTTAAAGATTTGAAGATTTGAAGATTTGAAGATTTGAAGATTTGAAGATTTGAAGATTTGAAGATTTGAATATTTGAAGATTTGAAGATTTGAATATTTGAATATTTGAAGATTTGAATATTTGAAGATTTGAATATTTGAAGATTTGAAGATTTGAAGATTTAAATATTTGAAGATTTCAAGATTCGAAGATTTGAAGATTTGAAGATTTGAAGATTTGAAGATTTGAAGATTTGAAGATTTGAAGATTTGAAGATTTGAAGATTTGAAGATTTGAAGATTTGAAGATTTGAAGATTTGAAGATTTGAAGATTTGAAGATTTGAAGATTTGAAGATTTGAAGATATGAGGATTTGAAGATTTGAAGATTTGAAGATTTGAAGATTTGAAGATTTGAAGATTTGAAGATTTGAAGATTTGAAGATTTGAAGATTTGAAGATTTGAAGATTTGAAGATTTGAAGATTTGAAGATTTTGAAGATTTGAAGATTTGAAGATTTGAAGATTTGAAGATTTGAAGATTTGAAGATTTGATGATTTGAAGATTTGAAGATTTGAAGATTTGAAGATTTGAAGATTTGAAGATTTGAAGATTTGAAGATTTGAAGATTTGAAGATTTGAAGATTTTAAGATTTTAAGATTTTAAGATTTGCGGCGCGAACACTCAATTTATTTGACCAACAATATCAGACACGAACGACCGAAGCGCCAACTCAAACACCAACCATCAAAAATATATGGGGGTTTGTGCTACTTCACTACAAACGCTCAAACATGTTCTGCGAACCGAGCCACCAACTGTTGTTCGAACAACTTCACACACGGTCAAACAAAACAGCAACCGAAGAATTTTCTTGGGGGTGAAGTAAATGTTGGTCCAACCTGTTTGAGCGTGTGTACGCTACATAAAATGCGCGTTCAACATGCCCTTGGAAAACTTAAACAGAATCAAAGGTTCAAAAGCCGAATGAATCGAAGTACCACTGTACCATTTCTGTTTGGTTGGCTTCTAAGCTTTGGTTTTATTGAAATAATAATAATCTACTATCTACGTAGCAAATAAATATCAACGCTGATAAAGCGCAAACATAAATAAATAAAACATAAACTAGGTAACAAAAAAAATTAAACCAAACTATATTACAAAAATGCAACATAAATAATTTTTTAATCATTACGTGAGCTTAATTTCACAAGGAAAACTTTTATTGATTTGTCTTTTTATAACGAGATGGAACATATGTGCGTTGTTCAACTGTGAGATTTACATACCATCACATAATTGAATGACAACAACGATTAAGAAAAGCTGTGTACAGCTTTCCGCAAAAGCTCTTAACGAAAAAAAAAACTTAAAACATAGAATTGTAAGAATTACTCAAACTGTGGATCTCGGCCGAATAAATATTTTAAACAAACCCAAACGTAATCACATGAAACCCAAAAATGTTACTTACACGAATTCATCCTCAATGCCAGTTTCGTCCAGAAGTTCCAGCACCGATCGCGTTCCTTCAATATCCTCATTCATTATAAAAAATACTACATCTTGATTGATGGCCTTCCCTGCTGCCTCCTTCACCACGGAGTAATTTTCGGAATCACAAAATATCAAGCGAGATTGCGTTTGCCGCATCATATGGCCCATTTCTTCCTCACTATACTGAGGATAGAGCGCATTGTACGGCACAGCCAGGAACTGCAGGGCCACCAGCAACGGAACCAGATTCTCATTTGCCAGTGCGGCGACCGTTACGATTTCATCCGTCCCGCTGTTGAGGTCAAACTTATCCCGCAAATTTTGGGCAATTCGAACGGCTCTGGACCGCACATCGCCACGGGTCAGCACCCGTCCACTGTCGCCGTCAATCAGAACCGGTTTATCCGTGTTGCGACTCAGCAGCTCCATGACAACATCACCGAGGCTTCGCCGAGGATCGAACAATGGTTGACTCCGGGGACCACTCCATACACGCCGATCCGCATCGTACGTAGTCATGTCGAAGACTGATGAACGCGAGTAGGTAGCTGCTTGAACTAGTCCCGAGCCCTGTGGATGAGGGGTATTTATCAATGCTATCATTTATATGGCGCGCCGCGATGAGATTCGAAATCAGCACACAAGAGAGCAAAGTACGTTGGGAGTTGAAGAATATTTCATCATCTTCACAACGGTTCAAACGGATTTTGAATACAATCCTCAGCGCATATTGCGAAATACTGCAATTCTCGGCCAAATATCAAATTATGGATGCGTCTCCAGAATCGGTGTTGGGAACGTGTAGAGTTAAGATATGTAGTTTTCCTATCTAGAGGAGTTGATTAAAAAACAAGAAACTCGTTTGCGTAATTGATGGATGGCCTCTCCCTATGCAATGTTGTCTATGATAACCAAGACGTTCAAAACATCTCTGATTGGTATAATTAAAGTAAGGGGAAAAGGATCAAAATGCATCGGTTGGGTAAAACGAGCGGAGGCGGCGTCATATTTGTTTGTACAATAATTTGTTTGTAATATAAAATGTAAATGAGCTCTGTCAATGAAAATTAAAATCCCAGTACTGGTTCGTATATGATAATAGAAGAGATACTAAAGAAGTAGTCAAATCTTATTGTGAATGAAGTGACAAAGGAAGAGGTTTATTAAGCCAGGGAAAGTCGAAAATATGTCCTGGAACGGATCGGTGTTCAAACCCAACCACCAACTGCTTGATATGTTCTACTTTTCGCCCTACCTCTCATCCACGGGTGGGTCAAAAAATCATTTGAATGGGGGCCGTTTCTAAATAACGTAAGCCGAAATTGGCCAATTTGTAACCCCTCTTCCCCCCTTTCGTAACACTGTTTGTATGAATGGTTGAACGCTTGAGCTGACCCCTCCCTCGCCTTACAGCGTTACGTAATTTGTGAACAGCCCTACACACTCAGTTTTTATTTCTGCAGCTCGGCAAAAATCCGCACAGCCGTGCGCCAGCAAAATAAAAAACTGATATTTCAGCAAAAATGACGTTTGTTAGCTGAGTTTCGGCAAAGTATTTGCTGATTTTCTGCAATTTTGACAGAAATCTCGGCAAAAAACATGTTTGCTGGGGCACGGCTGTGCGAATCTCGCTAAAAGTTCAACATTTTGCTGAGATCCCGGTAAAAAAAATTAAGTGTGTAAAGTAATTGCGTTCAATTGTTGTAAATTTATTACGCCTGTTCGCATATCTCTAAAGGTTGTGGTAGGAGCATGAATTCTCTTTCTCCTTCAATGGCTCTTCATTCCAACTGAAACTTGGCATGATTTTCAACTTATTTTTCTATTGGCATTACCTCATTTTTTTTATTTCAAGCTTTTCTATGCCTGCAATTGCTTGAATATGAACATATCTTGTACGGCAAATACAATTGCATTTCCAGGAAGCCGTGGATGCTTTCTACCCGAAAATCATTCTCGACCGTGGAACCGATAATCGGACTCGACATCTCCGGAATGGCAACCCTACGCCTTTGCTCGAAAGGCTAATTGGAGATGCATGAGTTGATTATTTGTAATCTTGAACAATGGAGGTGTAGTCAATGAAAAATTATCTGTTCGTGAGCCAGGTGCAGATATAACGAAGTGCTTATCTCGCAAAGTGCTTCGCTGGGTCAGTTATGTCGACCATTGATTGTGTATCATATTTGAACAAACCGTAGATCTATGTCGATAATTCAATCAGTCTCATGGCGACTTACGGCACGAAACATGTCAATTTGTAGCTCAAGAAAATCGATTCTGTTTGAAGGGCGATTGCAATATGTAGTTAACACTGAACACGCGTCTCAGTGATGTCCCTTAACTGCTGTTCCTCAGACCTTCATAGAAAGCCCTCACATTTTTTTTTTAGGGGAACCCGTTTTTAAATGCTCCAGTAAGCTAATACGAGTTAAAGAACTTTTTTGGTTAAAAGACTGAACTAAGTTACCGATGGCAATTGATGTTCCATCATGTTTTAAAATCACCCAAATTTGTTAACATCATCTCAAGAATAAATTAAACATACCGCCATCGGGGATGACAATGAGTCTGGGGGTGAGAATGGGTCATCGCTCTCATCGGAAATCTGGAGATCATAGAGCAAAACCGTTCAAAAAGGTCTCTTATATTTTAGTTTTCTTGCCCTCAGATATATTAAATCTATTCATCAAGCATTCTAAGTAGTTAAAACAGTGACCCATTGTTACCCCCACACGGTGTAAAAAAATGGATTATTATCGAAGTTTCATGTACCTCTGATTTTTTTTCACAGAAAGTTAGGCAAGGTCATTAGAAATGAGGTACGGGGTGTTTTAAAATATTTCATCGGCGATTTTTTGAAAAAAGTGATTTTTATTGTTTTCTTCTCTAATATACCGTACAAAAAGTCAATTGATAACCCAACAATGGATCAATCATTGTAATTTACCCCTCAAACTTGATCATATACACATTTGAAGCCTTTTTGCCTTTCTCGTATCTATATAGTTAACCTATCTTGACACGGATATAAAATTTTTAAAAACATTTTTAAAGTATTTTTAGTGTTATTTTTTATGTTTTGAAATCTTTACTAAAACAATAATCTATCTCTGGCATCTATATTGTTCTCTGATTTTACATACTCGCATATTTGCTATATTCTGTTCTGATTTTGCAATTCTATCTTCTGACATTTTTTAGATGACCTGCCCACTGGAGTGCGCCATATTTTATGAGATTTAGAATGTTTTCTCCTTTGATGATGAATGCGTATGAGCCACATGTTTTTTTTGACTCTCATCGAGTATTGTACGCAGCATCTTCCGCTAGAAAATCTGAAAGTATCCTAGGCTGCTTTTAACGTTTCATGTCCGTAATTTCCCACTCGAAGAATTGAGGAATTATAAAAAGCGAATTTCGTTTCCATCTGAATTCTTTTTCTTCACCTGTATTGTACGAGACCAAACTTAGACTTAAAACTGGTTATGTACGCCAGAGGTAACCCTATTTAAAGCAGACATTCTTCATAGGAAACGTCATTGCTAGTGTTTACAGCATTGTTAGTGTTTGTCAGCATTTCAAAGGTAAATTTTGTTATTAATAATTAATTTCGAGCGTCTTAGGGGAAAATATTACACGGTTTGAAAAAAATTATCTTCCACGTAAAAACAAAATAGTGGAAGTAAAAGGAAGATAATTTTTTCCAAACCGGGTAAATTTTGTTTATACGTCTTCGAACATATCCCCTTTACTTTTTTAGCACAAACAATACTAAGCTTATCTCTGTCTCTGCGTGTAACCATGTACTTAATCTTGGCAGAGCTTATGCATATGCTCCTAGGTTTTGCAGAAGAAATTAAGCTCCTTATAAAACGATCGCAGAGTAGAGGGGGAAATTTTTGTCTCACTGAAGATTGAGTTGGTGAGAAAGGACATATCCATTCACACGAATCTATGACAAAACGTCGAAAGACAAGAGGTCGAAAGGACAAAAGGTCGAAAGACAAAAGGTCGAAAAGACAAAAGGTCGAAAGGACAAAAGGTCGAGAAGACAAAACGTAGAAAGGGACAGAAGGTCGAAAGCATAGTAGGTCGAACGAGACAAAAGGTCGAAAAGGACAAAAGGTCGAAAGGGACAAAATGTAGAAATGGATGAAAGGTCTATCAAGAACAAGTTAATAACAAGTTGGGTGTATTCCAATTTTATGAATTTATGAAATGCATTTAACTTTAAGTAGAAATAACGCACTCATCTAATCAATCAAAGTTGAAGAATGAGCAATTTTCTAAGAAGGAGTAATAACTATAAGACAATATTATGAATATCTAGATATTTCTGAAATAGATAAAAAAGATTGTTAATAAGAAATGAATGAAGCTTGTATTTCGCGAGACAGAGTTGTTCTATACTACGCAGGCGCACGCATTGAAAATACACCGGCGTATAATACACGCCGGTGTATTTGATCGAAGTGGCATTTAGAAAACCTCAAACATCCATCTATTAGTGGTACTTATTGCATAAATTTTATTTAATTGTCAAAAATTGTAAAAACAAAAGAGCAGAGTTTTTGCTAACTGTGTAGGGCAACTCTGGTGCGAGATTGATTCTCTCCGTTTTAGTTTATTGTCAATTTCAAACTTATGTCCCTTTCGACCTTTTGTACCGTTCAACGTTTTGTCCTTTCGACCTTTTCGGCGTTTTGTCCTTTCGACCTTTTGTCCCGTTCGACGTTTTGCCCCTTTCGACCTTTTGTCCTTTTCGACCATTTGTCCCTTCGACCTTTTGCCTTTCGACGTTTTGTCTTTCGACCTTTTGTCCTTTCGACGTTTTGTCTTTCGACCTTTTGTCCCTAACCCCATTCACACTACCCGTATGAAGTACATTGTTACGGATAGAAATAAGAATAAGAGTATGTACAGGAGATAATTGGAGGCGTTGAAGAAATAGTTCACATTGGAATACTTGTGAAATAGGATAATGATCCCCAGTAACATTGTTGTAGGTACTTATGTTTCATAGCACACCTGAAGAGTAAATCGCTATCTTCAAAAACATTATAAAATCGTAACAAAAACATTATAAAAACAGCTTACCAGATTACTGCTCATAAAAGTATGAACACACAAAGATGGAATTGATCAAATGTAAAACAGTTGTGCTTGTAGCAACAATACAGCTTTCGTAACATGTAACCGAAAATGGAGTTTGCTCTGTATAACTCCATCCAATAGCCTATTTCGGACATGAAGCGTGGTAATTATAAGAATCAGGCCAGTAAGGTTTTGTGGTTTCAAGCAAAATGTGCTGCGAACAATATTCGGTAAGGTTATTGTACATGGTATGTACCCCACAAATGATGAGACACTGTATCTAGAGGAAAATATGAACCCTTTAAAATATGGCATACTGACAATGGGCTTGTCTCACAGTGCGAATGTCGGATAAAAGAAATGTGATTAGAACATTCAATAGAGAACCATATTTGTGCTGGGAAAAGATGATAATTGCTAAAAAAAAAAATGAAAAATAACGCAAAAAAAAACTATGTTTAGGAAGGCTTGAATTACAGAAATTAATATTTTTCAAATATTTAGGTCTATTTCAAGATAGGTTTTCTACTCAAAAAAGTCTACAAATGTGTACATTTTCAATTTTGAGGATTAATTACAATGATTGATCATTTGTTGGGTTATCAATTGACTTTTTGTACGGTATATCAGAGAAGAAAACAATAAAAATCACTTTTTTCTAAAAATCGCCGATGAAATATTTTAAAACACCTTGTACCTTATTTCTAATAACCTTGCCTAACTTTCTGTGAAAAAAAATCAGAGGTACATGAAACTTCGATAATAATCCATTTTTTTACACCGTGCCCCATTTGACCCATTGTCATCCCAGACGACGGTATCAAAACTGTACGTTTCCTCCTTGCGATAACATTTTAACTCTCGTTTCCTCAAAAGCTATTTTCTAGATAAACGCATTTTCATAACAATTTTATCATATGACTGAAAGAACACGTTTGTGAGACTCCTGTCAAGTTATTAGGAAGTTGCAATAGCTAGCTACGTTTTCCATAGTAAAACGCACATTTTAATGTAAACTTGTCATAAAAGCCAAAACGCGTCCATCGGATATACTCGACTCTAAAAGCTATAGTTTAATAATATAGTGCTGCCGACCGATGTCGATGATTTCCCACTAAACTGCAGCAGACACAATCATGTAGAGGTTGAATTATCAGCACCGCCGATGGTGATGTTATTCCGTCACAACCGGTACCGGCACCTTCATGGCAACGCTGCCGTGTCCGCTCTCCGCAAAATATTGATCGAACAGAGGATTTTAGCCAAACCCGCAGGTTGTTCAATTTTGATGTCATTGCTTGCGATGCACACACTGGATTGGTTAACTTACGAATTTCATTTTTTTGCTAATTATCATTCATATATGATTCAAACTTAATATTTAAAACCCAGATTAATCCACCTAGTGGTGATGGTGCCTTTCTCGACCTTCGTAAAATGTGTTTGCTTGAAAGTAGATGAGCTAGTAGTAAGGAGTAAAAAAGAAAAACTTCTTTGTCCGTTCTATGAAAATCGGATTATTTCAAGCAAAGATATTGTAGATCCAGTTGAAAACGCGAGATCTCGGTTCGGTTTTCTACTTGATCTATAATATGCTAATAAGAATTTCGACATTTTTTTTTTTTCCTTTTTCAATCTTTTTGATGTACATACCCCTGTTTTATTTTACCCAGTTATATATTTTAAGGATATCACACTTGGATGTTTGTTAAACTGAAGCTCTGACTACACAAAAAGAGTCATTCCCATCAAGCGAGCGGAGGGCAATATTTGTTATGATATAAATCTCGTGACCGTCCTTCTGCCAAACTCCCGTATGAAGAGGGAGGGAAGTGTATCAGTGTGGAAGCATCCGGTAGTTCGTTTTCGGAGGGAAATTATAGCCTTTCGGTACAACTTTGTACCACAAGAAAGGCAAAAAGTATTTTTGCCATAATTTCTAAGGTAATATTCCAAGCTGGCCAATTTTCAATAGAAAATAATAGAATAGGATTCTGCGTCCAATGCAATTTGTTGTGAGTAAATCGATTGAGGGTGCATTAAGTGCATTAAAAATGAGCTAGACTTTTTTTTCGCGCTTTTTTATAACATAAAGTATTTTGGCCATAATTTTTGTGCCCATAGTCCGATGTGTCCGATTCCAAATTTTCAATAAAAAACAATACGATAGGATCCCGCGTCGAATGGAACTTGTTCGGTTGAGGATAAGTACCAAAAAAAGTGAGCTAAACTTTTCGCACTTTTGGTGCGCGCACACACATACATACACACACACAGAGACATCATCTCAGTTCGTCGAGCTGAGTCGATTGGTATATAACACTACGAGTCTTCAGGCCTTCTGTAAAAGTCAATGTTCAATAGGACACATTGGGACAGGATTATCTATGCGTCGAATGCAACTTGTTGCGAGCAAATAATCTAAAGATAAATGCCTAAAAATGAGTGACATTCTTTACGCGATTTTTTCGTAAAAGTTTGCATTTTAGCCATAACTGGCCAATTTTGAATAGGAAACAATGGGACAGGAATCTGCGTCGAATGCAATTTGTTGCGTGTAAATCGATCAAGGTTAGGTTTCCGAAAAATAGGTGACATTTGTTTTGTGATTTATCAATTAAAAAACCCAGATTAATCCACCTAGCGGTGATGGTGCCTTTCTCGTTCGTTCAAAAGGTTTGGAAAAATCTAAAATAACACCAATATGTGGATTGGTCTTATTTTTCATTTTTGTTTATATGCATAAAAAAAAAATCTCGCAAACGCAATTTGTGGCAAACAAATCGGATGAGCATAAGAGCAAAAAATGGCATTTTGTTTTGTAGTTTTAAAATTAGTATTTTCGCCATAACTTTTGACCCAATTGTACGATCCGGCCAAGTTTCTATAGGAAACAATGGGACAAGATTCTGCGTCGAATGCAATCTGTTGCGAGCGACCTGAGAAGCACACATATTGCACATCAATCACAGTAACTTATATATGACCGGATTCAGTCAGATCGGATTCAACCAGATTTGTTGAACTTGTGTTGCTTGGGGAATAGATGAAGTCTAAGTGCTAAAAAAGTGAGCTAGACTTTTTTGAACTCTTTTTCACAATAAATAGTAATTTGACCAGAACATCTAAGCCCATAGTCCGATCTGGACAATTTTCAATAAGAAAATATGAGACATTCTGCGTCGAATGAAATTTAATGCGAGCAAATCGGTTGAGGAAGAGTACCTGAAAAATAAGTGACATTTTTTTTAGCGATTTTTCCATAAAAAATGGTATAATTTTCGATCCCATAGTCCGATATGGCCAATTTTCAATAGAAAACAACGGGACAGGATTCTGCGTCGAATGCAACTTGTTGCGAGCAAATCAGTTAAGGATAAGTGCCCGAAAAATGAGTGACATTTTTTACGCGATTTTTTTGTATGAATTTGTATTTTGGCCATAACTCTCGATCCCATAGTCCGATCTGGCCAGTTTCAAATAGGAAACAATGGGACAGGGTTCTGCGTCGAATGCAACTTGTTGCGAGCAAATCGGTTGAGGATAAGTGCCCGAAAATGAGTGACATTTTTTGAGTAATTTTGCGCACACACACACACACATACACACACACACACACAGACATCACCTCAATTCGTCGAACTGAGTCAATTGGTATATAACACTATGGGTCTCCGGGCCTTCTATAAAAAGTTTGTTTTTGGAGCGATCATATAGCCTTTACCGTATACTTAGTATACGAGAAAGGCAAAAATGGTATAATTTTCGTTCCCATAGTCCGATATGGCCAATTTTTAATAGGAAACAGCGGGATAGGATTCTGCGTCGAATGCAACTTGTTGCGAGCAAATCGGTTGAGGATAAGTGCCCGAAAAATGAGTGACATATTTTACGCGATTTTTTCGTATGAATTTGTATTTTGGCCATAACTTTCGATTCCATAGTCCGATCTGGCCAATTTCAAATAGGAAACAATGGGACAGGATTCTGCGTCGAATGCAACTTGTTGCGAGCAAATCGGTTAAGGATAAGTGCCCGAAAAATGAGTGACATTTTTTACGCGATTTTTTGTATGAATTTGTATTTTGGCCATAACTTTCGATTCCATAGTCCGATCTGGCCAATTTCAAATAAGAAACAATGGGACAGGATTCTGCGTCGAATGCAACTTGTTGCGAGCAAATCGGTTAAAGATAAGTACCTGAAAAATGAGTGACATTTTTGAGTAGTTTTGCGCGCACACACACACACACATACACACACACATACACACACACACACAGACATCACCTCAATTCGTCGAACTGAGTCGATTGGTATATAACACTATGGGTCTCCGGGCCTTCTATAAAAAGTTTGTTTTTGGAGCGATCATATAGCCTTTACCGTATACTTAGTATACGAGAAAGGCAAAAAAGGCTATATAGAAGCGTCGGCTCTTAATTGATCGAATGGACCATAAAAATCTATTATAAAAGTCTATTATATTTTCGTGGCGCTCTTCGATTTTCGAAAAAAAAGTGTACCCCGGTGTGTAGTTTCGAAACGCAAAGTGTACCCCGGTATAGAAAACACAGACGTGCTACGCCAAAACTGAACTGAACCTGGGCATCATACAGGTTGTCCAGTTTTGTAAGGACAGCAGGGACTATGTACAAGGGCTTGACGATCCCTCCCCAGGCCATCTGCGAGTTGTGGTGCCTGCCTAGGATTTGGTGAGGTTGACAGTGGGCTCTGTTAAACTTCTATAAAAAGCAGCATGAATCCACAAGTAGGCTCCGCCAAAGCGACCGTGTGCCGCTCAAAGCGAACAAGCCCAAGTCCTGGTGTTAGGTGGGGCGCTAAACAGACCTGACACGACGGCCCTTCGACTAAACAGGAGATTTTGGCAGGCCCGAATCGACGCTCTAATCGACGGCAAATTCTTCTCCGACATCACGAACGTCCGCACTGCGAATATTGAATCCGACCACTACCTCATTGCAGTATGCCTGCGCTCAAAACTCTCGACGGTGTACAACACGCGTCGAAGTCGTCCGCCGCGGCTTAATATTGGGCGACTACAAGACGGTAGACTAGCCTAAAACTACGCACAGCAGCTGGAAGTGGCACCCCCAACGGAAGAGCAGCTAGGCGCCGCGTCTCTTGGAGATGGCTGGAGAGATATTCGATCCGCCATTGGAAGCACCGCAACCGCTGCACTAGACACGTTGACCCCGGATCAAAGAAGCGACTGGCATGACGACAAATGTGAACAGTTAGTTGAGGAGAAGAACCGAACGAGGTCGAACGAGGTACGATATAAACGGGCGCGGAACAGACAAAACTCGATTTTTCGCAGGAAAAAGCGCCAGCAGGAAGATGGAGTCCGTGAAGAGATGGAGCAACTGTACCGCGCTAATAACACACGAAAGTTAAACCATTCACGTGTGGGCCACGTACCACAGCCCGATATGTGTAAGAACATAAACTGGAATTTCTTTCAAACGAGCGCGAGGTGATCCCAAAGTGGCGGCAGCACTACGAAGAGCACCTACCATCAGGTGTTCGCCATACGTCAGTTATTGCAGAAATGCCTCGACTTCAAAACCGCATATGATACAATCGATCGGGACCAGCTATGGCAACTAATGCACGAACACGGATTTCCGGATAAACTGATACGGTTGATCAAAGCGACGATGGAACGGGTGATGTGCGTAGTTCGAGTTTCAGGGGCATTCTCGAGTCCCTTCGAAACGCGCAGAGGGCTACGGCAAAGCGATGGTCTTTCGTGTCTGTTATTCAACATCGCTTTGGAGGGAGTAATACGAAGGGCAGGGATTGACACGAGTGGTACAATTTTCACGAAGTCCGTCCAGTTATTTGGTTTGGCCAACGGAACCCTACATCAGACTGAAAAGCGAAGCTAAACGGATTGGACTAGTCATCAACACGTCGAAGACGAAGTACATGATAGGAAGAAGCTCAAGAGAGGTCAATGTAAGCCACTCACCACGAGTTTCTATCGGTGGTGACGAAATCGAGGTGGTTGAAGAATTTGTGTAATTTGGCTCACTGGTGACCGCCGATAACGATACCAGCAGAGAAATTCGGAGGCGCATAGTGGCTTGAAATCGTACGTACTTTGGACTCCACAAGGAGCGTCTTGCGTCTCGAATAGAGTTCGCCGCCGTACCAAACTGACTATCTACAAAACGCTTATTAGACAGGTAGTTCTTTCCGGACACGAGACCTGGACGTTGCTCGTGGAGGACCAACGCGCACTGGGAGTTTTCGAAAGGAAAGTGTTACCATCTATGGTGGGGTGCAGATGGCGGACGGTACGTGGAGGAGGCGAATGAACCACGAGTTGCATCAGCTGTTGGGAGAACCATCCATCGTTCACACCGCAAAAATCGGACGACTGCGGTGGGCTGGGCACGTAGCCAGAATGTCGGACAATAATCCGGTGAAAAGGATTTGACGGGAACAAGAAGGCCACAGCGGGCAAGGTGGATCGATCAGGTGGAGGACGATTGGCGGACCCTCCGCAGACTGCGTGGTTGGCGAAGTGCAGCCGTGGACCGAGCTGAATGGAGAAGACTATTAGCACAGGCCACTCCGGCCTTAGTCTGGTAATAAATAAAATAACACTTAACGAGGACAGTTGATGCGTCAAATATCCCGTTAAATCCACCTTATCCTAAGATTTCACTTGAAAAACTATTGAAAACAATGACTTTCCTTTATAAAATCATTCTCTTGCACTTATAGTGGTGCAACTGTACCAATAATGGCGAGTCTTATAAGAAAGTGATGGATAGCACCACTATGAGAACCAAAATTCATTTTAACTCCCACTAAAGGAATTGTGTACCCTTTAGTGGTGCAAGCAATATTTGGTAGTCATCACATCAATCTCATCTTTGTTAGAAAATTTACTAGTTTATCTGTTGGATAAGATAATCAAGCTCTTAATCTTCTATATAACAAAAATGAAATGGTCTGTGTTCGTATCCGCATAACTCAAAAACGGCTGGATGGATTTTCTTCATTTCTTCAGCAAATATGTTCGTAATCCTTTCCGACGGGTTTATATGATATTTTCTTATGCTAAAATCACGGGTAAAGTTGACTAAACCATGAAAAACAAAAATAAGGAATCGTATGGACATGCATAGTTCACAACGCGCATTTTCGTCTACTATGCAGGACAACGTCACTAGTTTCCAATAATTATCGATTTTTTTTTTAATATTTTCTTTTGTGGATCTACTAATACCTCCACTATTGGTACCGTTACAATACACTATAGACTTTTTTTTATTTTTATTGGAATATGCTTTAACCAGTGTTCTTATTTTTTTCTGTTCTTTATAATATTTCGAGGAATGAGGATGCCTTTTCCGACCTCATCTATCGGGTTGATTCGGGGTTGTCTCCTTTGTTTTTGGTCCTTCATTTTGACCACTGATTACAGTAAACTACAATCAAATCTATTTTCCTAATACATATGCCGATGCTAACATTGTGCCGCGCTTCAATATATGAATGAACAACATAATCATTATAACTACTTTTTGATTCTCTCCTTTATGACTACTTTATGAACACTAGGACAATATTTTAAATTAGGAATTGAATGTATTCTTATATGTGCTTTGGTTTGGATGGATGGAATAAAAAGAGAGGGTGCTTTGAAATACGATGAAAAGTTAGCTGCATGAAGAAGTTACAGTAGAGTTGTTTGGGGACCGGATGACGTATTTGCTGGTTCTGTCGGACGTTGCACTGTCCGACGGTGATTGTGCTGGGTGGTACAGTGTGTAGGCTTATAAGCGGAAACAGTACAGGTCCATATTGTGATAGTTTCGCACTAGTGTTGTCAGGCGGTGCATTTCTCGCTTGAATTGGCCATTAACAGCGGCACACGGACGATTATTTATTTGATCTCTGTCTATAATTTATCAATACTTAAGATCTCAATATTCTCTAAGAAATATAACTAGGGCTTCAACTAGCTTTAACATTATGCCATTATAAGTGATTCTGAGGATGGCTTCACTATTGAGAACGGGATCGGCTACGTATAGATGGATTTATAGTGGGTAAAACTAGGGTGAATGATGGTGCAAGTGCAATCCAAGTTGCACGATACATGAATACAAAGAAAATAGTTTTATAGTATTTCTGATACATTTATCTTTTCGGTTTATCATTTGAAGACGTTCTGAGTAGTGATATGAAAAAGTAGAAACTGCTACGGATATTCATTAAATTATTTCTGATTAAGCTCTCAAATGACACAAAAAACGTACATATCATCTAGAAAACGTCAACGTCAATCGCCTAAATCAGATTCCTCTGTCGACTCTGCAGTATTATACAGTTCATCAATCATCTTGTGCAGTTGCTCCTTGTTTTGTGCTAGCTCCTCCTATTCGATATATGAAAGATCATGAAACCGTCGCATAGAACCTAATATGGAGTCCCACCAAGTATAGGAAGGTCTGCACGGCCGCAGATGGGAAGCATGTAATCGTGAGGCAGCTTTTGTAGGATGCCTATTGGAACGACGTTGAATGTGCCCCCAATAGCGCAACTGATGTACCCTAACTCTCTGAGTAATCCTCCTTTTTCGCAGTAAAACATACACGGATCGTTGCAATGCATCAGGATCATCATGACGACATAACGCTGCCATCTCCCGCACGATCTGACGCTCGTAATTCCGAAGAGATGTTCTGCTATGTTTCGTAAGCACAGAAGTTTGGGTGCCATAAAGCATGGCAGGTGCAAGGACGGTATCATAAATCAGCTTACCTAGATCCCAGCTAGGATTGTGACGTTTCAAAAAATCCATTATAACTCTGGATGTCTTAATGGTATTTCGGCAATGAACCCTCGTGGATAATGGCCGATCCAACTTAGTAGTTAGGAAGCATCCCAAGTATTTCAAAGATCTGTGAACCTCGTAACTCTTCCCCAGAATCTCCATACGATCTTTAGTAGGACCATTTGGATCACGGACAAGGAGCTGACACTTCTCTTCGTTTATCTTCAGCCCAACGCTTGATAGGTACTCTTTGATCGTGGTCACAATTAATTCTAGTTGATCCGGGTTCTCAACTATGATAATTATATCATCGGCGTATGCCAGCACGATCGGCAGGGTAATCGAGCCTTCCTGGTTCAATCGAAACATAATCAAGATTGCTACCCATGTACTCACCAGAATGTGAGTCTGAGGTGAGACTGGAGAATTTCCCAATAACGGCTATTAAAGCAGAAACCGCTGAGTCATCTGGGGGAACACCAATTTGATGGAGAAATGATTTATATATGGCATGCTGTCCATAAAATGGCACGACCTTAAGCCCTTAAGTCTTGCTCTCGGAATGTCAACTGATCTTTCAGGCTTTTGACGATCAATGCGAGCGAAGAACAAAACACTGTCGTAATGTGCACCGGTGTAATACATGGCAATCTTTCTGGCGGAAAGAGACTTGTTGGGACATTCTATAATGCGCGCCGTGCGTTCATCTCAGACGGTAATGCTAACATTATAGAGATCACACGCAACGGATATACAGTCTACACCGCCCCAGAACCGTTCTTGGGCCAACAACTCCAGATATTTCCAAACTCGATCATACACGTCGACGAAATCCTGCTCACGAAATCCTCAGCAAATGGGCCCAATATTTAGAACAATTGTTTCGCAGATACACCACAATCGATGCTCGCACCTGAGACACCGCAGCAGAAAAGGTAGACTCCTCAGGATATATTCTCATTATCTGGTGAACTAGGCTTCCAAATAAACAATTTCCATCACCAGGAATGCGCTGCAGCCACAGACTAAATTCGCCTATCTGGCGGGGTAGAAGCCGGAAATACGTCATCTTCACAGTATGAACAATAACCACGCACGGAGATAACTTAAGCGAGTAAGACGAATAGATAATGCAACTGAATGAGTTATCCAAGCATGCACTCAGCGAACTAGACTGGCTAAATTCATGACTGGTACCTTATGAACCTGTACTGGTACCCGCTAAATTATATTATGCTGCATGGACCAACCAGTGCATTCCGGACCAAAGTTTCTTATAATGAAGTCGCACATTGGGGCTGGCACTGATTCTGGGCCATGCTCGTGGTATTGTTTTGGCAACTTTTATTTTTGATTGGGCTTTAATGTGAGTGTTCAGTTCTAGAGCTTTTGGATCCATTATCCAAGTGATTTACAAACCCCAAACAAGTAACGCGCTCGCGAGTGATTGTGGTATTTATTTATTTATTTATTGATTTATTCATTTATTTATTTAATTTATTTTATTCATCCGGTGACGTGTTTTATTGAAATTGAAGTGAATCATTAAAATTTGAGTGAAACGTTTGATGGAATGGAGAAAAGAGAAGCGTCATGTTCTTTGTGAAATGCAACATATTTGTACAACGCAAAAGGAAGTATCATTTCTATTACTATGTGTGATATGTGTTTAGGTAGATCAGCGCGTGATGAATATTTTCTGGTGGTGGTGCATTTAGACCGTTTACGTCACAGAGCTATTGAATTTTATATCAGAAATCGCGAAAATACTTCAAATAAAACTTTGTAAAATGTTTATTATAATTATCTTTAAAAGGCATGGTTTGATTTTTGTATTCGATGAACCTAGAAGAATCGTTTTGCTCACTGAGCAGAAAGTACAAATTTGGTAAATTTAGATTTGTTCAACGGATAACTGTTGATAGATTGAGGCTAAGAAATCGCCTGTAAATTACTTTAAGAATAAACTGTAAATATAATCTATATTAGCATACTCTTCAACGGCCGGCTAGCAAGAGTTTAAATAAAAACAGGTAAACAACATAGTCTGTGGGTCGAATTGCCAGCTTGAGGCAAACCTCCATGACCTACCTTACCCTACCCAACCACCAACTCCGTAGAACTTATGAGGGCGTCGCCAAGTCGGGGGCCTCTCGTTAAGTAAGTTATACATCAACATTTGCTTTCCTATCCCTAGTTACGGTAAAGATGGGCGTGGCCGGGAGTAGTAATCCTCATGCTTATGCCATTTTTATCTTAGATTGGAATCAAGGGTAATTCCCCACCTTGATTTCCGATAGCAATCTGGATAAGGATTCCATAAGAAACATGAGTATCACTAGTGTCCAATCTACGAAGTATACCGTAACAACGCTTACGCTAACGCTAACGCTAACTAGGACAATATTTTAAATTAGGAACTCTTTTAAGTATAAGAGATTGATTATTTCTGCTTATTCCTCGGAAATGCTTTTCGACGTCTGCTATGTTTGGCTCCTCATATTTTGTTACGTGTGATCTTCCTTGAGACATAAATTAGTCACGTAGCCCACAAAATGCAGAATTAAGTTCAATATTGAACAATAATTAATATTGAAAACCGAATGACTGATTTGTTTAAAATTTGAATCGCAATTTTCAAACTTATTTCCCCTGAGGGAAATTTTCTGTTAAAAGCACAATAATGAAGCATTATTGGTTAGTTTCCTATTTCGAGTACACCGTCATGAGCAGCCAACTCTTCGTTATCGCCCGGAAAAATCGTGCAGGCAATAAAAATCCCCCCGAAAAACGCACAGATTAATTATTTGATAAAATAATATTTTCTTCTCTCTCGGTAGTCTGTCGGTTGTTCCGGTTCATGGTTTCGCCTCGGAACACGCTCTTCGCTACAGGAAAAAAAAGGGTGTTGAAAGAGCTGAACGATTTATGAAATATTCATTTCTGTTTCATGATTTGGTCTTAGTTCGCCCATGGTTTGTTGGAGGTGGTGCTAAATATTTGCTCCTTGTTTCCATACGATGGTGATGTGGTGTACCGTGCGGGACCATAAATCGCTCTTTCAAAAGATTTATTTCCATTTGAAAGGAATAAACGCGTCATAAACTGGAGAAGTGAGTTTTAACCTATCGTCTAGTCCTGGATCACATACGCTGTAACGCCAACCTTGCTTTTAGGTGATAATGCAATAAACTGTAATTGGATCATCCTGAAAAAAAAAATCGTGATTTTTCCTGTAATTTTTTTAAGAACACAAGAACCATACACGTGAAGGGGTAAAACTATGGCAGATCATTTGCTTACTTATGCTGCACGATCGACTCAATTTCAGTACTGCACGAAAATTATTATGACAGATTCGGACTTGTTCACCACAGGATTATTGTATAATCACATCTACAAGAATGTTAAGGTGATTGCCAAAATTTGACGTAATAATTTTCGCTCTGTGCTAAAACTTTGGTCGATTTGGACAAAGGTAGTAAATGATTCAATATTTTTAATCTTTTATATGCGAGAACTATCAACTCGTGCTATTGAAACTTTTTTGCAAATAGCACGTGGTTTCCATGATGGCTGATTGTTGGATACGTAAACCAACAAGACTAGTTTCTTAAAACTATGTGGATTTTTCTGATTTTTCGAATCATTATTTTAATACTCGTTGCTTGCCAGAACCCTTAGTAACTTGTCATAAATTAGTTACTGCAATTAATATACGACCAAATCTAGTCTTATATGAATTGCTTCAACCAAATCTGTCTGTTGGTGATATACTTAATAACATTTTGAGTCAACCTACAAACTAACATTTCGAAAATATAAATTTTAAATAGTTGATGGATGCGTTTGAAATCTTGATCCTCCATGCCGAAGGCTATTGAAAATCTTGGCCAGTATTCGCGATATGAGAAGATACCATTGAAAACCAAATTATGCCCCAGTCCAGTCTATTTTTTTGCAAGAAAAAGATGTATGTTGCAATTGATTAGTAGTTATGCAACCAGCCTGAGGATTGTGTGCGTAATTCGGACCCACGCGGTAATCATGTCGGTGTTGGTTAGCGACCAAAGCATTCATTCTGGATCAGATAATGAAAATATGTTTTCACAGCAACGTAAACCCTCTTATCGCGTGTTGATGTGAATTAGAGGGGAAGTATGTTTAATTAATTTTGAAAAGTACAACAAGGGCATGAAAGGCAAATAAGCATGGGAGCTTGGTTTTCCTGTTCCGTATCTTTTTCTGCCTTTCTTTTGCACTAAGTGTGCGTAAAAGGCGTTATGATCGCCCAAAAAAAATTTATAGTAGACTCTAAGACCCGTATAACATCAATTGGCTCAGTTCATCCAACAGAGATCATGTCGATGTGTGTGTGCAACGAGGAATCGTGTCCTATTGTTTCCTATTAAAGATGAGCTTGGTTAAAAATATATGGTTAAAATTCTTTTTTAAAACCGAGTATAATTAATGAGAAATATCTACCTTTCAGAGCGTACCTCTTCTAGCGTACGAGAAAAGTAACAGTATCGCTAGGTGGATTAATCATGGTTTTTGAACATTGCCGCTTAATCTACGAATGACTAGACGCATCCATTCTGTTTCTTTTTCATCTGAAATACGAAAACGCGGACGCGTGGTCTGTTGTTTTTTGAATAACATTTAACTCACATTTATTTTCTCACAACAAAACACACCACTATTTCATTCGCAAAAATTGCCATTATTAATGAGATTTATTGCAATCTTGCGATGATAACTGTCGCCGGGGCAGTAAAACAAAGGAAAGATCATCTCAATAGTCTCAATATTCATTTACTAAACCTTGACAAACAAAACTGCTTCGTCTATGTGAAGCATTATGTAATGAAGAATGAATGTAATGAAGAATTAGGACAAATTGCTGTCATAAATTCAACAAACGATATTTTTCTGAATGCAAACTTTGTTCATTAAACTTCCTGTCGGAAATGGACTGTACACTTTATCGTAGCTGCACATGTGCCATGAGACAGGAAATGAAACCCCTGCAAGCTAATCGTCAGTAACGACAAAACTACGGATATGAGCTAAAACTGCCAAAAGATGTCAACATTCCCTTCGAAATTCTTTGAGCCTTCATCACCATTGCCCAAGAGACACGGGCCAAAGTCTACATGGACGAACAAAGCCAGCAAAGTCTTCGCCGAACAAAAAAGACGAAAACAACAAATTTCCCCAAGAAAACCCCAAAGACTTTCACTGGAGCAACTGCCCCCCTCTACTTGCGTCGTCAACGTCCACTGCAAATTGCCACCGAGCATGTCGTAAAACTTCGAAACTCTTTGCCACATTGGATCGGGAAATTTCATGTCTATTTCGGAAAATAGTTTTCTCCCTGCTTTATCATCGAGAAACGATGAAAAAAAATCCTTCGAATCCCAACACACAATTGTTAAGTCTTTGTTTGGCGTGTGCACCAATAACCTACCCCCTACTACACCAAGCTTCCCGGGTGAGCGGTCAGTTCAGTTTGTTCGGAGGCTTCGAGGCAAAATTCCGTTCAATCCTTTGTCTTTTATTGGCCCCCCGAATCCGAAGGAGCGTAATTTCGAATTCCGCAAGATTTTCTGCTGGTAAAACTACTTCGCTTGCGATCGAATATCTGTAGAGCCCCTCTTTCCCGCTCAGAGTTTTATTGCGTTGTTTGTTTGCACGGGGATTTTCGGGATTTCGTGCCGGGGATTTGGGGGAGCTTTCTGTCTTTTCTGCACAATTTCGCCCCTCAAAATGTTTAGCACCAACTAACTAAAGCAATGTCGTAGTCGTCGTCACTGTTGTCCTGCCATCCGTCGCCTGATACCGACTGGTGGTGGTGATGTTGCGAGATGAAAATTGGTAAGCGAGCAAAACTTTATCGTTTGATGGTTCGGGAAATTATTGATGCAGCACTTCCGATTGACTTGTTGATTTATATGAATTACATCCGAGCAGTTGTTGTCAGATGTAAGTTGTAACGGAAAGAAATGCCTGGTAACATACTTATTTTGGAACATAGATCGTTTGTGTGTGGTGTTGATGTTGGAAGAACTGGGTGGATATTTGAATAACCGCGGGGTGGACTAAATGGTGACCACGCCGCATAAGTGCTTGTATAAATTCGAAGGTAATTAGGGATCATTCAAAATACAGAAGCAACCTGTTTTCACTACTCTTTTGGATTCCTGTTGCAACTCCTGCTTTAACAGTTATAAATGCAATGTGGCGCAATAACATGGAATCTTATTGCTTTCTGTATCAACATGGTTTTTTGGTAAAAAATGATTATAAAACTCCACTGAAGCGATTGACATTGTTTCACAGTCTTTCAGTCTATGGCCAATATTCATGATACGATTATTGTGCTATAGTGGAACTGTCTAGAAGCTGGATTAGACTCGTTGAAGTTTTTGAATCGCAATCATCCCCCAAAAATCATGCATAATTTGTCTGAATCATCTTAGGATTTCTGTGCACTCCATTGCCAAAAACACTTCTGCTGTAATCAGGGCCGGATTTAGCCGGAAGGGGGCCCCGGGGCCGACAGCTTGTGGGGGGCCCAAAATGTACAAAAAAGGTTGGTTTTAGTACACAAGATTTGTGGGGGCCCGGGGCCACGGACCGGGTGATTTCACTTCATAATTTGTAAAATTTGAGCTCAATCGGACATGATGTAGGGGTGCCTCAAATTCATCAAAGTTTTGATATTTTTACCCATGAAAATTTTCCCAAGGAAAAGTCGAAAATCAAATTTTTGTTTTTGATGCCAAATGACTTAAAAACGTCGAGATCTGATGTCACCTCAAAAACATTTTTTTTGAAAAAAAATCGATTTTTTCTCTTAGAACATTTTTGGAACTTGAAATTTTTTTCAGATGATGAAAAATTTATTCATCAAATTTTAACACCGGACAATACGCAAACCTTTTCGTAGCCAAAAATATCCCCCTATGGAAAATTTTAGCTAAATCGGACATGATTTAGGGGTGCTCAAAATTATCAAAACTTAATTTTTTTTCTCACAAGGGGGAATTTTTTTTTTGTTTTTTGATGCCAAAGGACATTTGGCATTGTTTTGGGACTTCAAAAAAAAAAGTTTTATGGCGAAAACAATTTTTCATCGAATTTAAAACCGGACGTTACGCAAACATTTCCTAAACCCTAAAATATGCTCTTATGCAAAATTTGAGCTACATCGGACATGATTTAAGGGTGCTTAAAATCTAGCTATCAAAATTTTGAAAATACATCGGACGTGATTTAGGGGTGCTCAAAATTTTGAATTTTTTGTGACTTGATCTTTACACGTTGTGTTTTGAATTTATGCCGTACCGCGTAAAAATAAACCTCAGTGTAATAAATATTGCCTAGCAATCTGATAATTTTCTCCGTAAATCTGATCTCAAAAGTTTTCAAAGTTACAAAAAATTCAAAACATTGATAGCAATATTTGAAGCACCCCTAAATCATGTCCGATGGAGCTCAAATTTTGCAAAGGGCATATTTTAGGGCTTAGGAAATGTTTGCGTAACGTTCGGTTTTTAAATTCGATGAAAAATTGTTTTCGCCTAAGGAATTTTTTCGAAGTCCCAAAACGGTCGATTTTTTTCACAAAAAATGATTCTTGAAGTTTCATGCATTTTGAGTCCTTTGGCAGCAAAAAACAAAAAAAAATGTTTTGATTTTTATATTAATTTTAAGCACCCCTAAATCTCTGGTACTTGTTCAAAAGGACGTATGTGATTTTGTAAACAAAGATTCAGACGTCGATTTGTCCGATCTGATTGCCCTCCCACGCAAACCATCACCATAGACAGATAGGGGGAGGCTTCGGCTACCTGTTAATGGTGTTGGTTTGCGTGGGAGTGCCATCAGATCGGACAAATCGACGTTTGAATCTTTGTTTACAAAATCACATACGTCCTTTTGAATAAGTACCCGATAAATCATGTCCGAATTAGCTCAAATTTAGCATAGAGAGATATTTTTGGCTACGAAAACATTTGCGTATCGTCCGGTGTTAAAATTCGATGCAAATTTTTTTCATCATCTGAAAAAAATCCCGCATAATCATGAACCATACGTAGACCGCATCTGTTATAATTTAAGAGAATAAGTGTTACTGTAGCGATGGTCTCACTAATAGTAGTTAACTATAAATGGACAGACTCATATACTGTTTCAACAGTAGCTCAGATGGTAAACGGCCAAACGACCATATGAGTAATGGGCGGTTAAGTATAATTAACATTTAAATCCGGTCGTTTTTTCGAACAAAATTTTCGATGTACGATGTACGATGTACATCAGTTGGCTGAAGTACAATTGAAGAACTATATAATTACACATCGACTGCATGTTATGTATTAACAGTAGATGTTGATGTAGGGTTGGTAAGGTGAATCAAGCTTAAAATTGTATGCTAACAATGAAGTGGTCCCCGCTTTGGGTAAATTTTCATGGGTAAAAATTTCAAAACTTTGATGAATTTTGGGCACCCCTAAGTCATGTCCTATTGAGCTCAAATTTTGCAAGGGGTCATATTTTGGGGTAATGATACTTGTGAGCAATGTCGTTTTTTGAAATTCGAAAATGTATGATAAACCTGCAAGCACAGACAAACAGACGTAACACTTCATATAAATTGTTCAAAAAATTATCGTCATTCGTTTTACAGAAAACACTCCTGCCATCTGTAGGAAATAATAGAATCAAATATAAAACTAATCCAAACACAAACAATGTTGAACGACGATATAAGAGATCGCATTAGACAGATTTTAGTAGTGTAGTCTGTAAATTTCGTGCAATTGTTTTATGAGCGTTGCGCGGCTGTTATCAGAGAGCGTATTTCGGGACTGATTTGCGATTAGGGCGTAACTTATTTTTAAAACCAACATTGTTTTGTTACTTCCGTAAAATGCAATCATTTTTCTCCACAACTAATTCCCCTACCTGATGAAGGAAAGCCTTTTACGTCGGATACGTGCCTTGGTTTTCTTAGGAGATGGTTGATTTAGCAGGAATTTGCCATCCAATGTTTGTTTACAAAATAGGTTACGCCCAAATCGCAAATCAGTCCCGAATTATTCCATGGACCGAGAGCGTAATATGTGCAACTGAGTGGAGAGTAAAGAACGGATACACTTCATAATGCGGTGGATGGTAACTTCAATTTTATGACGAACAAAATATTGAAAACAATTTATTGCTGTATATAGTGTATATTCATTAAAAGAAAACTCTACAATGGCGCAGTCGGTAGGATTTTTTGTCACACAGGTTGCTCTTTCGTAATGCACACATGATAATGAAATTGGAGGAGAATACAAAAAATGTAAGATATCGATAAAATAATTATCAGATGTACTGAGTTTGGAAGCAGCAGAAGCAATTCAATCAACAATGAAAAGAATGTAACGATAAAGAAGTAACATGGTAAGATTTAAATTACGTTTAAGTAAGGCTGCAACATTCATAAGGCCACATACACACACCCTTTGGCAAAGTGGCCAACCCTGCACCGAAGAAGGAACACAGTCGCATCAAGCTCCGAAAAAATCCTAAAGCATGTGGAGCAAAAGCGAACACGCTTAAAATCAATAACTCAGAGATATATTTGCTTCACACAAAACGGACCCAATGCAGAACAACACCTAGATGAGCGATAGTTACACAACCACAAAAATAGCTCGTGTGGTTTTATTGAAGCTTGGATTTCAATATTTTCAACAGTATTTGGTTCCTCATGAAACAAGGAATCTGTACAAACGTTTACATGTTAAAAAGAACCGTTATCACGACCGTACGAGGCATTTTTGTGCCTGTGTAACTGCATGTGAACACCTTCAATCTGCCACAGCGTTGACGCACCAGCAGTTTTCTCATCGTCATCCACGGCAAAGACAGCGCGTTGCGAAGAAGAATTCCGACCCCGGATCGAGGTGAGCCGGGATGCTTCTTCAACGCGCCATAGCGTGGACGTACGAACGAATTTCCTATCATCGGTCCCCGGGTCATTAGGCATCGTGGCAAGTAGAAGACAGGGTTCTTATATCAGGGTTCACTCACTTTGACAGTAGATGGGAGAGACTAGCGCGGGGGTGAAAAATTCATTTTCAGTGCAAAACATAAACAAACTTGGTGGCTGCCCCATATAAAAATCCAAGATGGCTGAATCATGAAATTGGCATACTGCTACACCTGTTTGTATTCACCTTGGTAGAAGAAGGCAACGACAGCAAGGAGAACGGTAGCGAAGAGAACGCACGACCTAACGTCCGCGGAGGTTTAGATAGGCGGTCCGTGAAGAGGAGAGGACAGTCCAAAATGCACCCCTTAAGCTTTTTCGATGTTTTCATCAATATAAACAAGGGTATCGATCAATGACTCCATGCGCTCATACAGCCGGCATGCAAGACTGTGTTTATACCATTTCTAAATCTGTTACCCATCATTTTATTTCAATCTAATATTTATTTTGGAGGCTCATTTATCGTACAGTGTTACGGAGCCGAAATTATTCCTATTTCCAATAATGATGGTTTTGGGGAACCGAAAGGCTCGCGGATTGATCGAGGTTAGTAAATACAATAACACAGTAGGATTTTGAGGGAATTTAGGGTGCTTAGGTAATAACGATGGGCTGCAAAATGGTGGGTTGACATCAAGGAAGGAGCGCCCAACAGAGCTCTGGTCCCCACAAGTCCCTATCTCACGCTTCCACTGGTCGTCCGATGACAAAAGACCGCCAGCTAAGGGTTGTGTACTTAGCTGGTAGTGCAGCCTGGGCACTTTTGTCCTTCTGACATCAGCTAGAGTGAATGTCTTGATAAAGCCTATGGAGAATGCCCAAAGCATGACGTGATTGTTATCGGAGACGCTAACGCTCAGGTCGGTAGAGAGGACTTTTTCCGTCCCATAATCGGTAGGGAGAGCCTTCACTCCGCTACCAATGACAACGGCCTACGGCTAGTAAACTTCGCTGCTGTCAGAGGGATGGCCATCAGTAGCACCTACTTTGCACGAAAGAATATCCGAAAGCACACCTGGAGACACACAAATGGTGAAACTTGCAACCAGATAGACCATATTCTGGTGGATGGGTGCCATTTCTCGGATGTTATCGATGTGCGGACATTCAGAGGTCCGAACATTGGCTCTGATCACTACCTCGTTGTCAGTAAAATTCGATCACGGTTGTCAACTGTATCGAACGAAAGATCACAGCGAACGATGCGTTACAATATCCAGCGATTGTCGGCGGAAGGGGTATCGACTGAGTACCGCCAGAAGCTCGACGAACGGATAAGTGCAATCAACGTTAGCGACAACATCAACGATCTGTGGGAGTCGATCCATGGAGCGGTGAGCACAACAGCACGAGGAGTGGTAGGCACTGCACAGAGGCGACCCAGGACGGGTTGGTTCGATGTGGAGTGTCAGAGAGTGACAGACGAGAAGAACGTTGCCAGAAGCCGGATGTTGGTGTCAGGTACCCGATCGAATAGAGATCGGTACAAGGAAACAAGAGCAACCGAAAAACGAATCTACCGCAGGAAGAAAAAAGAGTGCGAAGAACAAGTTATTAGTGAGGCGCAGGAAAAAATGGAGCAGAACGATATGCGGAGGTTTTATGAGTCTGTCAATGGCGTGCGGAGAAAGACAGCGCCATCTCCCGTCATGTGCAACGACCAACAAGGGAATTTGCTGACAGATAAAACTGAAGTGGCTGCCAGGTGGAAGCAACACTTCGAGACTTTGTTGAATGGAGGAAGTGACGGTGCATCGGTGAACAGAATAAATATTAGCGACGATGGACAAGCTGTGGAGTCCCCTACACTAGATGAGGTTAAAAAAGCTGTCAAAGAGCGAAAAAACAATAAGGCTGCGGGGAAGGACCAGCTCCCGGCTGAACTTCTCAAACATGGCAGTGAGCAGCTTTATGAAGTTCTGCACCATATTATGTCGAAAATATGGGAAGACGAGGAAATGCCTGCTAGCTGGTTGGACGGCCTCATTTGCCCTCTTTTTAAGAAAGGGCACAGACTGGAGTGCGCCAATTACCGAGGAATAACCCTCCTTAATTCGGCGTACAAAATTATTTCCCGTATTCTGTTCAACAGATTGAGACCGCTTGAAGAATCCTTCGTCGACAAATGCCAAGCAGGTTTTCGTGAGGGCCGATCAACGACGGATCAAATGTTTACCCTGAGACAAATCCTTAATAAATTCCGGGAGTACAACTTGCAGACACATCATCTGTTTATTGATTTCAAGGCGGCGTACGATTCAGTGAAACGGAATGAATTATGGCAAATTATGCTTGAACATGGTTTTCCGGCGAAACTGATACGGCTGATTCGTATAACGTTGGACGGATCGAAATCAAGTGTAAGGGTTGCGGATGAAATATCGACGTCATTTGTTACCTTAGATGGATTAAAGCAGGGTGATGCACTCTCGAACCTACTGTTCAATATTGCGCTCGAGGGAGCGATTAGGAGAGCTGGTGTGCAAAGAAGCGGTACCATTATCACAAAATCGCATATGCTCCTGGGATTTGCGGACGATATCGATATTATCGGAATTGATCGCCGTGCCGTGGAAGAGGCTTTTGCGCCTTTTAAGAGGGAGACAGCGAGGATTGGACTCACGATCAATACCAGCAAAACGAAGTACATGGTCGCTGACAATCAACGTGGGTTCATTAGTGGTGGTGGTAGCGAAATAGTGCTGGATGGTGAAAAATTTGAAGTGGTAGAAGAATTTGTGTATCTTGGAACATTAGTGACGTGCGATAATGATGTTACCCGCGAGGTGAAAAGGCGTATTGCAGCTGCAAATAGGGCTTATTACGGACTTCATAACCAGCTTAAGTCCCGTAGTTTGCAAACGAAAACAAAACTCGCGCTGTATACTACTCTGATTCTTCCGGTGGCTTTATACGGCCATGAGACATGGACGTTAAAGGAGACTGATCGGAGAGCTCTCGGAGTGTTTGAGCGTAAGGTGCTGCGGACAATACTCGGCGGTAAACAGGAGAACGGTATCTGGCGGCGTCGCATGAATCACGAATTGTACCAGGTGTATAAAGGGCTGGATATTATTAAGCTTATACAACACGGCAGACTACGGTGGGCTGATCACGTTGTTCGTATGCCGGAAGAACGTCAAGCGAAGATAATATTTAGTAGAGAACCCGGAAGAGGCCGCAGGCTTCTTGGAAGGCCGTGTACACGATGGCTTTTTGCAGTTGAAAAGGACCTGAGGGCGCTCAATGTTCAGGGCGACTGGAAGCAATTGGCCCAGGATCGAGTCCAGTGGAGAAGGATACTCCATTCGGCGTAGGTTCATCGAAGAGCTGTAGCCCATCAAGTATCAAGTAAGATAATAACGATGCTAATGTTCACATATTTGACAAACTTGGCGATGTTCCACACATGTAGGGAGACAAACATTTTTATGGGAGACAACAACGAGAGGAAGACATACAAAAGAGATCTGCAAATGACATTGAAATGGACAATGAGAGGAAGACATTTGTGATGGAGTAAGACAAACAAGAGGATAGGAAGACTACGAGTCTTAGCAACTTTCATAAACTGGTGTACAAGGGACGTAAATTCAAATACTTTTGAATTTCAGAAGAAGTAGAATGCTAATGGTGATTTAAACATGTTTTCCCGATAAAGACATTAATATACTACCAATATACCACTAGGGGAAGGGGGGGCAAAATGCCCTAGCTAAGCAAACACTGATTTATTGTCTTATTTGTAACGATATTCATTGGTATTTTTACATTATGCAACAGTTAAACAAGATAGCTAGTTGATGCCATTCAAAAATTGTCAAAAATCTCAATCATATTGATAATATTCACATTTCAAAAAAGAGGTGATATTCTGTTGCCGGAAAACTCATGAGGCAAAACGCCTTTTAGCTGGCAACTACTAGGGAACAAAGTACCATGCGTCGGCGAATCAGCATTCTAGTATGGATAGTGCATGGAGACGCAAGTACATTGTAGGTTAGCGCCACTAGGGCGTTTTGCCTCGCCAAAATGTTAGATGTTTCTTCAAAATGTGGAAATTTTCGGTTTTTCCGACCTTCCCATACACTATTTTGAAGCTTTTTTCGCCTAACCTACATAATTTCAGATAATGTTTTTTTACGGCCATCTTAATGACGGTAAATATGACGGAAACCACAAAAGGCGTTTTGCATCGGGGGGGCGTTTTGGGGCCTCTTCCCCTAATTGTGTGTCATGCAGTAAAGAATGTTTTGTTTTGTCAACCACATTAGTTTGACATTTAATGTTCCGGTACTTTGGCTTTAGAATCAATTTTAATCAACATCAACGCGCGCTCAGAAAGCACTGGTTGTTTTCCTCTGGTTTGGATTAATGTTTTGTTAGCGCACTACATGGTCAATGGTCTGATAATCTTGCGATTATATGGCAAATATAACATTCACACAATACAGTGGTCGTTCGGTAATTGGGATACGATGTTATTCCAACTAGCGAATGACGTTCGCTAAATGGGTGCTTTGACAAGCGTTAATGTTGTTTACTTTTTGCATTGAATGAAGGAAATGAACGCGCCAAAAAGAATCGATCCCGCCAAACACGGAAACGAAACGTCATCGTGGTTTTGACACCACATTTTGACGTTCAACTGCTTCTTAATTGGGTTTCGCCCCAGTTAGCGAATCCTCTATTAAAAATCGCATATTTTACATGTTTTTGGGTGTCAAATAACAAATTTCACATATTGTTTCTCAATTCATATATAGTTGCTCACTTATCATGTCTCACTCTCACTTCATACATCTTTTTTATCATTTTTCATAATACATACGCAATTTGTATGTACTTCTAAATTCTTCATTTATCATTTCTCTCATCTACGCATCCCATCGCTCAATCTCATTTCTGACTGCTCCAGTTCCGCGTATCACTTCTCACTTTTTATTCTTATTTCTCACATTTCAATTCTTGCTGTTCACTTTTTTTCACAAATTTCTTTTGTCGTCTCGATTTGAAATGCTGTTGAAATGCTTAATGAACACTAAGCTGCGAGGCGACTCTGCCCCAGTGTGGGGATGTAATGCCAATAAGAAGAAGAAGAATTTTCACATTTTACTTTCCACCCTCACTTTACGTCACATCTTATTTCTTACTTCTTTTCGTTTATCAGATTTCACTACTGCCTTCCAACATCTCGATTTTCGCATTTCGATTTTTCAATTGCAATTCTTGCTTCCATTTTTCATTTCACTCTTCTTACATTCCATTTTCTCACATTCATTTCTTGCTTGTTTTTTACTTCGTCTCACTTTTTTTCCTAACTTCTCGCATATCAGTACTCACTTTCCACAACTCATTTCACGCTTCACTTCTCAATTCTGACATTCAATTTCTTGCTTCTTACTTTTCACTTTGCACTCCTCACCACAAGACCACACCGATGACTATGAAAAGACTATTGTGGCCGTAGATTTATAAGTTTTGAACACTATTGAATTAAGACATTTTAATAACTAAGTTCAGTTTGGGTAAATTTCCAATCAATATCAGGACTGAGATCTATGTTGAAAATACGCAAATTTACCTAAGTTCATGCCATAGTGACTTACTATTATTCAGCATTCATTATAATTGTCATGATGCGAGGTTTAATGAAATTTTTCAGGAAATATGAAAATTGATCTTCAGGAGTTCAAAGAAAGCCTTCCGGAATCCTTCCGGAACTAGAAATATCGGTGAATTACGTATGAAATCAGTCTGAGAATATCTCCTGGTAGTCCTGGGATTAGTTCAAAAATTCTTCTAAAAAATGTTTCTCCATGAATTGCACTTAATTTTTTACATTTTTTGCTGGTTACTTCTCCAGGAATTACTTACTGAATTTCATTGAGAATTCATCCAGAAACTTTCTTAATAAGGTATCGTCGTCTCAGGAAGCACGTTTCCCTCATTTTGAAGGATTTGCACCATGGCCTTCACTGGTTTTTCTCATCATTACCCTGACGGAAAAGGAAATGAAAAGGGAAAGAGAAGTAGAAATGAAGTTATAAAAAAGAATAGAACAAGTTTCTGGGGAAAAAGCCCTCGAAAAGGGCTTTTGAAAATCCATAATAGAATGTTTAAAAATAATGACAACAGATACCCATAATCTAGGTTATAATTTATGTGTGTATTTCCCTTGTCCACCAATTCTTGAAAGTAGCAGATGTTAGGCTCTTGTTGTCTTCCAAGAAAATATTTGTTTGTTCCGTTACAGATGAAGCATCGTTAAGCATCTAAGCCATGTAACCATTAGAATCGTAATTAGTCAATACCTTAAATCCCTTTCCTTTCCCTTTGTATTACTGTATTCCCTAACTTCGACCAAACCGCGAGTTTTCCGGTTCCCCAAAACTAACATTATTTATAAGAATCAAGATTAAAATTGTACTAGAAACATGATTTTGGCTCCGTAGCGCTTTACGGCAAAAAAGCCTCTCAAATAAACAAAAGATTAAAAAAAAATATTTATGTGTGAAAACTAAGAAATTTGAACCGTTTTGAAATAAAATAGTGGGGTTCAAATTGTCTCAGACAATACGAACGGTTCATTATGTAAAACGCCAATTTGCGTATTTATTCATGAATTATTTCGCGAATTTCTCCAAAGATTCCTCAGCAAATATCTGCAGAACTTTCTTCATAAAATCCTTCAGGAAACGGTTTGAAAATCTCCTAACTCCAGGAATTTCCGTATGATTTTGTGGAGAAAGTCAAGAAGAGTTTCTACAAAAAAAAATCGGAAGGCTTTCTTGGGGAATTCTTGAGGATTTTTTGTAATTTTTTTAAGGAGTTCCAGGAAGAATTTTACAATTTTAGAGGAATTCAAAGGGAAATTTTTGATTTACCTAATTCTGTGGAGAGTTTTGTGAGAATCTCTTGGATATTTTCCGAAGTAAATTGTGAAATAGTTCCAGGAGCCATTTCTAACTGTTTTTTTTTTTCGGAATTAGCAGAAATGAGACAATGGGCTGAACAATAGGATGTCAATAGCCTGGTTTTGGCCAAATGGATTTTGACCAGATGACTATCGGTGTTATTTGGTCAAGCGGCTTTCGGTCAAACGATACTTCGATCACCAAATAAAGAAAATATAGCGGAAAAAATAGATGAAAACCCGCGGTGATTAAATCTAACAATGATACTTCCTTTGTGAAGGAATTCTTGTGCGAATATCCGTAGGAAATCCGTGGGAAATTTCCGGATGAATTCATGGGGTGATATACGTAGAAGTTCATAGGGAAACTTCGGAAGCATTTCCAAGAAAATTGAAGAAGAGTTTCCTAAAAAAAATAATGGCAGCAAAGCTAGTCGAGTTCTCTAAGAAATATGTGGATGAATTTCCTGAGAAATTTTCTTGAAATCTCATTCGAACTCCAGGCGTAATATCCGGGAGGATATCTGAATGAATTCGTGAGACAATATTTGGAGAGTTTACCAATGAATTTTCATTAAGCTAAGTGTAAACAATTTCCAAAATATCAATGAAACTTAAACTAAATAAAATAAGATCACGCCGATCCACGCCCAGCCGCCGCACAGTGCTTCGATCGTATGGAACTACGGGACAAAAATCATAACTTACATTCTACACGTTTTAACTCAATGGTATCTTTGGGAAAATGATTGTAAACTAGTTTTTCTACTATTTGCTGACCTATGTTAAATTGATAATTGCATTAGTGGCGTAAACGCCAAGTTTTGAAACATATAAAACGCTTCGTATAATCGAGATCATTTTGGGAAAATTGTCTCTTATGATAAAAACTACTATTTGCGTAATTGACCTATGTTGAACAGATAATCGCATAAATGCCATAAACGCCAGATTTTACGATATGCCTCAAAAACCAGGATCTTTTTACGAAAAATATGTGATATGATAATGTGGTATGATAACAGTTTTTATTACAACAATTGACCAATTTCCAATTGATCATCTCATAAGTGACGTAAACGCCAGCTCTCATGTTTTATACTAAAGAATCAGAATATCCTTAGTAATGATTCGAGGGATTATTTTTTAACGACGGTATCAGAAATCATTGGAACTTGTTATATTTTTTTTCAAGTTTGCTAATTTGGTAGGGTCAGGCGTGTATAACTCTATACGGAGCCATGGCTCTTTGTGATATGTGCAATCATATCATCTTATTATGAAGTTAGTAACAGAGGGGTAGAAGCCAGCGTACTCGTGGTGATTGGGATCATCATCAGAATGAAGGAAATTTGCTGATATTTCGAATGGTTGATACGTTAACTATGAAATCATTGGCAGTAGAGCAACAAGTAGACTCTCATCTGAGCTCTCATCCTCCGAAAATTTTTGTTTGTAGGTGCTATGTCATATGCGTCCATCAAAACCCTATTTCCATACAAGTTTCACCGTCCTTGAGCTCTCTACCGAAAATTTCTGCATAATGCTTAGCAAGGTACAATTCATCAGGTCTTGCAAATTAACCTCAGCGGACGTTTCAGACGCGGAAACCTGTTTAGGAATGTTTTTTTTTTTCCTTTTCCTGTTTCAACGTGTAAAGGCTAGGAAGCAGATTTGCATGCACCTCGTTTAAAGTACTTTGCAGCAGATTGTACTTTCTGTCGGATAAACTCAAGTCAATGTACAACGCCAGTACTTGTGTCGCTGTCATTACCTTTTCATGATTTGCGCTTATAGCTTATAAGCTACTTGATATATTGGCCGCAAATGCTAGCTCCTCAGGTTCATTTTTATTGATAAGGTCTTCAACACGTAGGGGAACTGGGGGTAGGACGCCCACGTTAAGGAAAATGCCATTTTTATCAATGAAAACCACCATTTCAGCCAGTTTTCATCAGCGCATACTGAAGAACAGCATATCTGCGACTGACTACCGATAACAGATATCTAATTGTCCATTTTATTGCACAGAAATTTGATTTTTAAAAAGCACCCGAAAAAAATGATTTTGAAACCATGCGGGTGAGATGCGCCAGTGGATGGGTTAACACGCGCATGTGCTTATCGTACTGATTTTCATTTTAATTGCCTACATTAAGGCAATTAACCGAATGTTTCAGCTGTTTCGGTCATACGAAATGAGCATGGGCGTAATGCCCCACACCGACCTCAGAAGTTTGAAGGCCCATAAAATCGTTTTAAAACCATTTTTGACGACGATTTCGTGTGGAACATAAAGAACACGAGTAAGCAGCATGGCTCATGGCTCAATTATTAATTTATCAATGTATAACAGCGACAGAAAGACTAAATTCCACCGAGCTAGAATTGCATCAAAACACGCAAAAATCGTTTTTTCGAGTTTTTCATGTATAACTAGAGAAAAATCATGAAATATATGTATCCAATGGCAATATTTTTCATTGCTTTATCGTATAGACCAGAGGTTCCCAAACTTTTGGATATGCGACCCATCTAGCAGAATCCCATATTGCTTGCGACCCACCAGGTACCAAATGCATGGATTTTGTGAAATTAGATAAAACTGAGTTCGTGTTAGAATTGACAAAATTGCTTTATATCCCATCATTGTATTTGTCAAAAATTCGTAAATTTTTTTGATTGGATGTGGATTGGATTTGGATAAAATTTGAATTGAATTTGGGTTGGATTTGGATTGAATTTGAAGTTTATTCAGATTGGATTTAAATTGGATTTAGATTTGATTGGCTTTGGATTTTGATTGGATTTAAATTAGATTTGGATTGGATTTGAATTAGTTTTGGATTGGATTTTAAATAGATTTGGATTTGATTTAAATCGGATTTGAATTGGATTAAGTTGGGATTGGTTTTGATTGGGTTCGGAGCTTACATTTGGATTGTATGGACTTCTTTCTACTTGCTCAAATATCGTATAACAAAAAAGGTCGTTGACCTCGTCAGGTTTGTTGTTCTTTAATCATCCAATCATTAGTTAGATCCTAATTCAAAACATGGAATAGATTTGTGGGACAAATAGTAACAAAATTAAAATTAAGATTTGTCTTTCGCGACCCACCACTGAACAGCCCACGACCCCCCTTGGGGTCGCGACCCACAGTTTGGGAACCTCTGGTATAGACTATTGAAAATAATCAAAATGGGGATATTTAACCTTATTCAGGGGTGGCGCGTTTTAACCCCTATGGGCGTGCTACCCCCACTTCCGCTAATTTCTTGGTTTTATTCGAACATTCTTGAAACCAGAGGCGCATCCACGTTCCGAGTCGTGGGTAGGACAATTTGTAAATGTCGATTTGGGTCGATTTCTGGTATTAGCTTTAGATTAAATCGATTCGCACAAATTCGTGGGAGTTACAAGCCTAAACATTGGTATGAGAGTAGTATCACTTCCATCCGTTTTCACAGAGAACTGCATCCGTTACCACAGAGGTGCAGAAAACACTACGACCTCTCATAGTTGTCATGGGAGGTTTTGGGGTTGTTAGTGTGGAAGGTATAACAGTAGGAATCGTTTCGTTATAACGTGAAAAACAGAAAGAACTAAGACAAACAGATTAAGAAAGGAACGAGCTTGCGATCGAACCTACGACTTCCTCTTAAATACAGTAGCGATTGCCACAAGATCACTAGTTTGTGTCCGGAATCGATGCACATTTTACCAGTATTGCCGCTAAAAGCATAAGAGTTACTGTTCCATGTCCAAGTCCATCCATATCAATATGAGACAGATATGCTTGCGGCAGCAACTAAATCAGTTCTAAAATTAATCAGGACTTGAAAGGATCTTCACGGACAGAATACCGTACATAATTTGACAAATTTTCTACCATTTTTAGGACAAATATAGTTTTTCCATGATTGTATAAGGATTGTTCAGAAGCATGACAAAGATGTTTTAATTCCTACGATTATCGAACATTTTTACAAGCTTCCAGTAGAGGTCATGGATCACAGAAATGTGTATAAATATTCAATGGGTCCAATCAATTTATTTGATATTTTATTAACATTCAGATATGGTTATGGATCTACCGATTCAAAGCAAACATCCTAGAAATCGTATGATTGTCTAAAAATCTTCATGGGAGCTAAGAACTCATGACGGAGCAGATCTGTTTTTGGTTCTTCAGTTTTTAATGAATTTTTCGAAGTTTCTAGAAACACTTTTTTTTGTGGGCTTCTAATAGTCCATTTAAGGACACTCCTCACAGAGTCCAAAACTAAATGCACTCGCGTACAAAGCACAACTGTCTTTATCATTATTTCGGCTTTGCTGCGTCGTAAAATAAAAAAAAATGACATTTGTCCGTTGCTTCCGTATTGAATGGCTTGCCTTTGAAAACACGAGTGCATTTAGTTTTGAATTTCGTAAGGATTGTCCTCAAACGTTCTTTATTTATTATTGATTGTTGATTCCAGCAACTATTCTTTTACCTCTGGAAAACTTTTAGATCAAAGATGTTTTCAATCATTTAGTAATCTGGGTTCGATCATTCATAAGTGTGTCTATTACTCATATCAGAGGATGAATTCCAATGTGTAGTATGGTGAACTTCTACAACTCTTCCTAATAGTTCGTTGTTCGCACTAATACTAAATGATTGATATTTTGTTATCATCTATTATAAGTTACTACAACTAGCGTTTGAACTTCCTTTTTAGTTGAATTCAAAGACTGATTTGTTAGACAGAGTTGTAGAAAAACCTTCACGCTAAAAGTCCAGTGTACAACACATTTTGGAATTTAGGAATGAGTTATTTACAAACTATTAAATAATCGAGCCCGGATTGCTAAATGATTGAAAACATCCTGAGCTCTATCGGGATTATAAAGTGTCTAAAGTTCAAAAGAACAATCAAAACTCTATTCCTTCAGAATCCCAGAACCGTCTATGATTATTCTAAAGACTTCTATTAACTTTGAAATCACCATTTGATAATGTGCAAATTCTTGTCAGTCAATGACTTCATATGTTCTTACCATAATCGTGAGTAGGACAATGCTTTGACTGTCCCACCCAGGCAAATTCATGCGTAGGACATGTCCTACTTGTCCTACCCACTCCCGGCGCCACTGCTTGAAACGGTTTTTGAGGTCTACCCTTAGCGATGTTGAATGAAGGCTCGGCAATTCCTTCAATATTTATTTTCGGATTACGAGGAAGATTTACTTACGAAGACAATCAGAGAGTTTTGCTTCTCTAATTTCTCGGATGATCGAAAGCTCTTTAACCATTTTTGATCAATTCTCAAACAAAAGATTTTGCAAAACTGCTTTATTTCTTTCTCAAGTTCCTCGGAGAAATCTTTTGCATTATATAAATCAGACAGAAACTTCAACACACGAGCTTTTCGTTAGAACGGATCAACGGAAAGCTATTGTTAGTCTATATCCAGGTTATTGAGCGCAAGAGTATCATCTAGAAAGTCGTTAACAGCTATTAATAGAGCAAATAAGAGCAGCTGGAATCACTTCCATTACTATAAGTGAGATCTGGTGCGATTTTCAGAGATGTGTTTTGATGTACTTTTTTTTAAAGCTGTTTAAAGTTGCAGATTATTTCTTCCTATATAACGTCATGCCCAAGACTTGGAAGCTTCACTTATCACAATGATTGAAATATGTCCTACTGAAACACATTTAATTGGATCTTACTGACTTGATTTTACGCTTTCCATATCGATTTTCACAGTGAAAGGTACCGTTCGAAAACTTAGGCAATGAAAAAGATGCTTTTCACTAACATGTGATAAATCATCCACTTTCAGCGATGGAAATGTTCACAAACATGAGATGTTTTAATCGTCCCAGTGACCTCACAAAGATACTAATGCACATACAGCATAATTGAATCATATGTTAATATCATGGTCTACTTGATTCGACTAAATACGAGAGTCGATTTTTCCATTTTTGTCCAAGGGGCACAGCACTGTGCGCCGCTGCCGTTTAAAAATGATCCATTATTCTACCATCAACAATGTTTTGTTTGGTGCACAGGTCTACTCACAACTCATTTCTAATTTTTTGCGTCTTACTTCTGAGATTTTGGATTCCCGCATTTCACTTCATTCATTTTGCTTCTCACATCGCATTTCTCACTTGTGCCAATTTACTTCTTCTTTTCTTACCTCTGATTCCCTAATTCTAACATTTACCTTCTTATTTCTTACTTTTCACCACTTATCTCTCACTTTAGGCAACTCACTTCTCAACTTCTTAATACCCAAATGTCACTTCGTGCTTCTTATTTCTCGCTTCTCTTTCCTCTTTTTCGCCACTCCTCGCTCACTTCTCCCTTTGCACGTATCAATTCTCCAATTTTAATGTTTGCTTCCCATTTTGCACTTCTTACGCCTTGGATATCTCTTCCCTCATTTCATTTCTCAATTCTCACATTTCAGTTTTTGCTTGTCACTTCTCACTTCTTACTTACTATCATTCAAATCTTCTCATTTTTCACCTATCGCGTTTCATTTCTTGCTGGTCCTATGTTATCTTTGCGTACAACTTAACTGGAATGCATATCTTTGCATTTTTAGTTTACTAATCAAATCATTACAAATGATGTTCTCTGAATACTGTAGTAATTCCATCAGAAACGCTTAATATTTTTTTATATTTCGTTGCTTGATATCTAGGGGCTAATTGATCGCCAGATGTTGGTGTTCATCTATTATGTGTTGATATCAACACATCCACAGAGAATCTACGGACATTTTAACTGTTTATCTATTGCAATCCCCTATGATCAAAAATCCTCTTCTGACTCACATCCAATAGTGGTACTAGCTGTGTAGTTAAGGTATACCAAAAGTTTAAAAATTAGCTAAATAATACGAGGTTGGTCGAAAAATTGCGATTAGTCGCCGTCTCGACCCATCATGAGGATACTCGACTGCTCGGTTGTACTGCTATCAGATGTGGGGTTTGCTTATTTGTTTTATCTAACCTACAGGTAAAAAGCACAAGATCTAATTTTGATATCTCTTCCTTGTAATGATAAAATTATCCACTTCCTTAACATCATGTACTTCCAAAAATAGAAATGGTTGAGCCTTATCAAAATACCTTGTTCGCCTAGCAATCAACTAAGCCTCCTCGGGGTCATCATCAGAGACCTCCACCGAAAAGCCGCAAGCATTGATTCACTTTCCGACAATTTTCCCCAGCATCGAATTGTTTTGTCTTGATCATCTTACCACTGAACCCGAAAAGAAAAAAAAACGCAAAGACTATCAACAATCGCATCAAATTTCATTTTCTTATAAACCGTCCAATTTAGCAGAAACAAACCCGCCATGCCCCAGCCAAAGATGCCTTGTCGAAACAATTGGAAAGTAAATCTGCTCAGCTTATTCCGCTTGGTCCTTGCGTCCCTCGCTGTCTGCTGCGGTGCGGTCTATATCAGTAACTCAGCAAAGTAGCAAAGCCGATGATATCCGAGTAGGAATTTTGGTGAAGATAGGCAAAAGCTCCATCGCATCGCTTCGTTCACCTTACTGCGTCATTGCTCTCATGGTTACTTGTGGCAGATTGCGGGTGGAATGAAAATGGCTTCATATCCTGTAGCTAGTAAGCGAAAGCACAAAAAAGTACCGGAATAATTCACATTCATGATGATGATGGCTTACTGGTATCGAAATAAAATAAAAAAAGAGTGCTGAAAATACGTTTTTTTTTGTAAAAGCGAAGCTTTTCGGTAATTTGTTGCCGGACTGAATTTAAAGCCTTTCGATCCAAGAAAGACAAAACGGTTCCTCGATAAGAAGATTGTTTCAAATGGGCAACATGCGCTCGGTTCCGATGAGGATGATACACCTGAAGAAATTACACAAACTCACTGTCAATGTGGTCCCATTTTGTCGTTCCTAATTATTTCCTAGCTGCAAGGCAACTGGCAGCCCGCCTGCCCACCTACTTTACAAAATCACAAAAGACGACAACTGTCGACTGGATCGCCTACATGTAAGGCGGATGCTTCATTGCAGTGATTCTCAAACCAAATCAATCGTTTATCCGATCAAAATATTGGAACGGTTCCAAGCTAGTAATTATTGTGATTGAAATCCAAATTTATTATAAATGGTTATATAAATTTTACTTCACTTGTCATAAGACGAGCTTGTACCATCCCATTTGATTCCACCACTTGAATGTACTTTGACAGATACGTATTTCGACCTCAACAGTAAGGTCGTCTTCAGTGTCTCGTACTTGACTCGACTCGACTGAAGACGACCTTACTGTTGAGGTCGAAATACGTATCTGTCACGGTACAATCAAGTGGTGGAATTAAATGAGATGGTACAAACTCGTCTTAAAACAAGTGAAGACATTCCACTAAAAAGTTCCCCCTCTAAGCATTACGTAATTTGTGAACGTTCCCTTGGTAAGTTAAAAAATATTCGAAAAATAACTTATCACGGATCTCTTCGCAATGAAAAGCTAAATCTCAAAAAACTTTTCCAGGTTTGACTTGCGACAATTGAGACACTTCTACTGTATGTAAATTTTTACCATCGTAGTCCTTTTTGATCGAGTTAGAATATTGAAATATTGAAATGAGACTCTGATTAGAATAACAAGGTTTTACATACCACATAACTATATCAGAATAGAACCTCCATGGTTTTGGAGAAAAAAAATGGCCGTGTTAGATCTTCTTGTTTCATTATGTGTTTCAAGATAGCTTTGATATTAAGTACTCTGTTATAATGAATATTCTGTCCAAAACATCCAAAAAATTGCATAATTCGCGTCCACCAAACGGAATCCCGCCGTAGAGGAATACGAAAATCGGGGACGTGCCCCCCGATTTGGAAACCACAGATTAACAGAATCACCCCTAAAACGATGCATTTAAGGATCGGTGCTGGTGATGTCTTTTCGAAGTTGTAATAAGCGGGCGCGCAGGGGACCTTAGCATCGCCAGAACAGAAGGCACGCTTCCTAAGAAACGTCACGACATGATAGTCCACGAAGATAACATCCACTGACCGGACGGCCCTGATGATAGCTAAACGAGCACACGAGCTTGCTAAGACAAGTAGATCCTATTATGATGTGGACTGGCTGATGATCCGGTACCGTCTTTAGTCGGCACTTGAGGGAAGTACAAACGATGGAATAGCCCAGCAGTCGTTAGTACACGGTACATAGTTGAACGGACTCACAATAAAGTGGCATCTTGAGATGAGGGAAGAGATGGCGTTGTTTGTCAGGGGTACCATCTAAACCTACCATAAGCGTTTACAATTCGACACGATTAAAGTTGTTCTGCTACGTTTAATTTGATGAAATATATTCTTAATTTTTTGATAAAATTCGTCACACCTAATATATTTTTTACACGGTTGGTATTCATTAGTTTCTCGGTTAACCGAAACTTCACTTTTTAAATACCACCTGAGTATTTTTTTTATTTTTTGTGAAATTTGACTTGGGGTTAACTTAAAGTTTCATTGACGCTAAAGGTAAACCCAGCCGTATAAAAAAAGAACTGGATTGAAGTTGAAGCAACTTTTACTTTCATTGACAATAAACAGTTTAAAGACATTACCGCCACAGGAAACACATATACAGGTTCGACAAGGTTTCACTCGAACTATGTGTGAACATTGAGATCGTACCTCAGCACCACCAACATCGAAATTGCAATTGTAAATATTAGAACTGTAGGGGAACTAGGTTTAAAATGCGCCAGTCAGCTAATACGAGCCATTGCATTTTCTGGGTTAATAGGCTAAATTAAGTTACAAAACCGATGGCAGCTGGCGCCTAAACATGTTTTTAGATCAACAAATTAAAAATAATAGTCAACACATTTATAATAAAATTTTTAAAAATAAAATTGTTTTTTTTCCGCTTTTTGATAAAATTTAAGCTTCCGTTCCCTTAAGGATTATTTACTAGATAAAAACATTTTTTCAATAATCTTTGCACATGTCTGGAAAAACAAATTAGTAAAGATTGTGCCAAGTTACTAAAAAGTTCACTTTACTACATTTTTCATAGAAACACACACATTTTATTAAAACCTCTGCATGCAGGATAAAACGCGCCCATCTAATGTGCTTGACTATGGATGTCATAGTTTGAGAAGGGCGTGTGCCGATAATAATTTATTTTTAAAATATTATCAATTAAAAAGTAAAAAAGTAAAAATTGAAAAGTGATAAAATAAAAGTGAAAAGTGATGAGTGAGAAGTTATGAGTGATGAGAAGTGAGAAGTGAGAAACAACAAGTGAGAAGTAGGAATTCAGGATTCGACTAAAAAGCCCTAAATAGCTTTATAATCAATCGTGAATTGTAAGCTGGATTTGGGAAATGAGAACTGAGGAGTGAGGTGGGAGAAGCAAGAAAAAAGAATGAGAATTGAGAAGTGAGAAGCGAAAGGTAAGCAGTAAAAAGTGCGAAATAAGATGTGATCAGTGAGAAGCGAGAAGCAAGTAGTAGAAGGGGAGAAGTAATAAGCGAGATACTTTGTGTAAGAAATGAGTAAAAAAGCATGAAGAGGAATATGACAATTGATAAATGGGATGTGAGAAGTGAGAAACGAGACGTGAGAGGTGCAAGGTACAAGGAGTGAAATTGAACAATAGAGAAAAAAGCAAGAATAGATGCGAAGGGAGAGAAGTAAATAGTATGGAGACAACTCAGAATAGAGTTTTTTTCAGCATAGATTTTTGGGCATCCAAATCCTATTTGAATGTGTAGATGTTGAATACTATAAGTCAACGGCAGAGGTTTTCGGTCATCCAAGAAATCCATGGAGTTAGGTCCTCAGATCTACAAGCGTAACTAAAGATCAATCGGACTGTTTTAAATGTGGTACATGTCCTTTTGGATGTGAAGAATAGAATAAGTCAACGGCAGAGGTTTTCGGTCACCCAAGAAATCCCTGGAGTTTGGTGTTATTTCGATATTAGGGTCGTCCAAATTGTTTTCGTTATCATGGTCGTCCCATTGTTTGAGGGCTGAGGCCTTAAGATGTTCTTGGTACGCCAAGAAATCAAGATGTCATAAGTGATAAAGATCCTTGATGACGCACAGTAAGACGTTCATTATCATTTTCAAGGCTTTAAAGTTTTTCGAGAACCTCCTAAAGCTTGGACCTTTGTTTGCATATGTTCATGGTCATCCAAGAAAACTCTGGAAAGGCCTTAAGATATACACGCGTAACCAGAGCTCTTTCGGCTTGTTTCAAAAGTGGTACAACCCCTTTGTGGTACATAGAATAGAATGCGTCCATTGCATAGGTTCATGGTCATTCAAGAAAACCCTGGAGTAGGCCTTAAGAGCTACACGCGTAACCAGATCTCTTTCGGCTTGATTCAAAAGTGGTATAACTCCTTTGTGGTACATAGAATAGAATGCGTCCGTTGCATAGGTTCACGGTGATCCAAGAAAACTCTGGAATACGCCTTAAGATCTACACGCGTAACCAGAGCTCTTTCGGCTTGTTTCAAATTTGGTACAACCCCTTTGTGGCACATAGAATAGAATGCGTCCATTGCATAGGTTCATAGTCATCCAATAAAACTTTGGAATACGCCTTAAGATCTACACGCGTAACCAGAGACCTTTCGACTTGTTTCAAAAGTGGTACAACCCCTTTGTGGTACAAATAATAGAATGCGTTCATTGCATAGGTTCAAGGTCATCCGAGAAAACCCTGGAATAGGCCTAAAGATCTACACGCGTAACCAGAGCACTTTCGGCTTGTTTCAAAAGTGGTACAACTCCTTTGTGGTACATAGAATGAATGCGTCCATTTCAAAGGTTCACGGTGATCCAAGAAAACTCTGGAATATAGCCTAAGATCTACACGCGTAACCAGAGCTCTTTCGGCTTGTTTCAAAATTGGTACAACCCCTTTGTGGCACATAGAATAGAAAGCATCCATTGCATAGGTTCATAGTCACCCAAGAAAACTTTGGAATAGGCCTTGAGATCTACACGCGTAACCAGAGATCTTTCGACTTGTTTCAAAAGTGGTACAACCCCTTTGTAGTACATAGAATGGAATGCGTCCATTGCATAAGTTCACGGTGACCCAAGAAAACTCTGGAATAGACCTTAAGATCTACACGCGTAACCAGAGCTCTTTCGGCTTGTTTTAAAAGTGGTACAACCCCTTTGTGGCACATATAACAGAATACGTCCATTGCATAGGTTCATAGTCTTCCAAAAAACTCTGGAATAGACTTTAAGATCTACACGCGTAACCAGAGATCTTCCGACTTGTTTCAGCAGTGGTACAACTCCTTTGTGGTACATAGAATAGAATGCGTCCATTGCATAGATTCATGGTCATCCAAGAAAATTCGGGAATATGTCTTTAGATCTACACGCGTAACCTCTTTCGGATTGCTCAACAAGTGGCTACAAAGCGGCTACAAAGCAAGACCATGCTGAGGGTGGCTGGGTTCGATTCCCGGTGCTGGTCTACGCAGTTTTCGGATTGGAAATTGTCTCGACTTCCCTGGGCATAAAAGTATCATCGTGTTAGCCTCATTGATATACGAATGCAAAAATGGTAACTTGGCTTATAAACCTCGCAGTTAATAACTGTGGAAGTCCTGCCTCGTCAGAGGGCCGTCGTGTCAGGGCTGTTTAGCGTCCCACCTAACACCAGGACTTGGGCTTGTGCGCTTTGAGCGGCACACGGTCTTTTTGGCGGAACCTACTTGCGGATTCATGCAGCTTCTTTTTATAAAGGTTTACCAGCGCCACTGTCAAACCCCACCACATCCTAGGCAGGCGCCACAACTCGCAGATGGCCTGGGGAGGGATAACCTGGGGAGGACCTTTTAGACCTGGGGAGGGCTTTTTAGATCTACACGCGTAATCAGAGATCTTTTGGCTTGTTTCAAAAACGGTAAATGCTCTTTGTGGTATACAGAATAAAAAGCTACCATTGCATAGATTGATGGTCATCCAAGAAAACCCTGGAAAAGGCCTGCACCCTTAACTAGAGATCTTTTGGCCTGTTTGAAAAGTTGAACATGCCCTTTATGGTACGTAGAATAGAATGCGTTATTTCAAATTGTCATGGTCATCCAAGAAAACCCGGAAGTTAGACTTCAGGATCTACATGCTTAACCAGAGATATATCAATCTGTTTTAAATGTGGTACTTTTCCTTTGTGGTCCATAGAATAAAATGCGTTCATGGCATATGCTAATGGCCATCCTAGAAATTTATGGAGTAAGGCTTCTAGGCTTACACACGGTAACAAGGTAAGGTAAGGTAAGACGGTAACACGGTACATGATCTAATATAGCGCCGTTTTTTCCTTACGTTTTTATCGTGAAGTTATCTCGTTCCAATTTATTCACATTTTGCATTTCCAAGGAATGAACAGTTTCGTACGTGATTTGAATGAAGTTAGTATACTACCTGGAACCCATGACAACAAGAACTACTTAGAATGCGAATATATCAAAATGAGGTTGCACACCTTGTCAATAACTGCCTAGAGCTAATGACAACAACTTGAACTATTTGGAATGCAAACATATACCAACAGCCTCCCGTTCGGGGTTAATCTGCAAATCATAACTGTATCGAGTTCATACATAGTTCCTACTACCATGGAAACAACTAAAGCTACTTGGAATGCATATATTCACTCAGATGAGGTTGCACAGCTTGTTATTTTTTCGATAAATGGCTTCATCACGGAGGCTAATCAGCAGGCCCTAACTCTACGAATTTCGATTACTTCGAACCCATGACAATAACATGCACCACATGAAATGCGAACATATACAGTATTTACCCGATTTTGACGACCCCGATTTTACCACGTTTTCGACCCGATTTTATCACCACAAAAGTTATTAATTTTTTTTGTCTTTTCTATTGTTTTCAAATAATACCGAAAACAACAATAAATTTCATGAAATAACTTTCACCGCCTGTGGTTTATTATGGATCATTACAGAGAATCTGTCAAGAATTTTGTAAGCCTGATAGACAAGAAATTACGGGTTCCTTTCACGTATTTTGCCTTTTTCTATTTCATCTCCCCAAAATTTACTAGAATTGAAAAAATCGGGATATTACTGTACCAAAAAGGGGTCACAAAAAGTGTTTAATGCTCAATAACTACGTCACATAACTTGTTTATTGTTTACTTGTTTATTCTTCAATAGCTGCCTCCATTACGGAGGTTGACCCATGGACCTTGATTCTATGGAGTTCGTAGACTACCTGAAGCCCACGACAACATCAAGAACTACTTGGAATACAAACATATACCAATAAGGGGTCACACAACTTGTTTATTTTTCAATAACTGCCTCCATTTCGGAGGTTGATCCACAGGCCTTGACTCTATGGAGTTCGTAGACTACCTGGCACCAATGACAACATTAAAAACTAGTTGGAGTACAAACATATACCAAAAAGGGGTTACACAACTTGTTTATTCTCCAATAGCTGCCTCCATTACGGAGGTTGATCTACAAACCTTGACTCTATGGAGTTCGTACACTACCTGGAGCCCACGACAACAACTCGGAATACAAACATATACTAACTAGGAGTCACACAACTTGTTTATTTTTCAATAGCTGCCTCCATTACGGAGGTTGATCCACGGACCTTGAAACTATGGAGTTCGTAGACTACCTGGAGCCCACGACAACAACAAGAACTACTTGGAATACAAACATATACCAAGAAGAGTTCACACTACTTGTTTATTCTCCGATAATTGCCTACATTACGTAGGTTGACCTATAGACCTTTACTTTCTGGAGTTCGTAGACTACCTGGCACCAATGACAAAAACAAAAACTTACTTAGAATACAAACATATACCAAGAAGGGGTCACACAACTTGTTTATTCTCCAATAGCTGCCTCCATTACGGAGGTTGATCTATAGACCTTGACTTTATGGAGTTCGAAGACTATCTGGAGCCCACGACAACAAAAAGAACTACTTGGAATACAAACATATACCAAGAAGGGATCACACAACTTGTTTATTTTTCAATAACTGCCTACATTACGTAGGTTGATCCCCAGGCCTTAAATCTATGGATTTCGTAGACTACCTGGCATCAGTGACAACATCAAGAACTACTTGAAATACAAACATATACCTAGAAGAGGTCACACAACTTGTTTATTCTCCAATAGCTGCCTCCATTACGGAGGTTGATCTACATACTTTGACTCTATGAAGTTCGAAGACTATCTGGAGCCCACGACAACAAAAAGAACTACTTCGAATACAAACATATTTCAAGAAGGGTCACACAACTTGTTTTTTCGCCAATAACTGCCTCCATTGCGGAGGTTGACCCATGGACCTTGACTCCATGGAGTTCATAGACTATCAGGAGCCCACGACAACAACAAGAACTACTTGAAATACAAACATATACTAACTAGGAGTCACACAACTTGTTTATTTTTCAATAACTGCCTCCATTACGGAGATTGATGCACTGGCCTTGACTTTATGGAGTTCGTCGACTACCTGGCACTAATGACTAATTGGAATACAAACATATACCTAGAAGGGGTCACACAACTTGTTTATTCTCCAATAGCTGCCTCCATTACGGAGGTTGATCAACATACGTTGACTCTATGGAGCTCGTAGACTACCTGGAGCCCACGACAACAACAAGAGCTACTTGGAATACTAACATATACCATGGAGGTGTCACACAACTTGTTTATTTTTCAATAACTGCCTCCATTATGTAGGTTGAACCCCAGGCCTTGAATCTATGGTGTTCGTAGACTACCTGGCTTCAGTGACAACATCAAGAACTACTTGGAATTCAAACATATACCAAGAAGGGGTCACACAACTTGTTTATTCTTCAATATCTGCCTCCAATACGAAGGTTAATCAACAGACCTTGAATGTATGGAGTTCGTAGACTACCTACAACCCATGACAACAGGTAATACCACTTTGCATCCATATAATCTTTGGATCCGCATGTAGACCTAAAGGCCTATTCCAGGGATTTCTTGGATGGCCAAGAACTCATACTTTGATCACATAATATTCTGTGCATCACAAAGGGCAAGTCCCATATTTGAAACAATCTAAGAAATCTTTGGTTCCGCGTGTAGACCGAAAGGCCTATTCCAGGGATTTCTTGGATGACCAAGAACCTATGCTGGGTACGCATTCTATTCTATGTGTCATAAAGGGCATGTACCATGTTTAAAACCGTCCGATCGAAGTTTTGTTGCTTCTATAGACTTTATAGCCTTAATCCAGAGATTTCTTGGACTATCAAGAACCTATGATGTGAACACGTTCTATTCTACGTATCACAAAGGGCATATATCACATTCGAAGCAGTCTGATAGATCGTTGGTTACTCATGTAGACCGTAAGATCCCACTTCTTGGAAGTGTGATACATGTACCATGCACAGAAAATCGTGATTTGGCTCCGTAATGCACAAGGTCACATGCGCCCACCAAATAAATTAAAGAATAAACATATCTTGTCTGCACACATCAACTAGTTACACGAAAATATAGCAAACAAAATTAATTTACATTTCATTGCAGTGGAAACGAGAATAGGACTTTTCATAAATTGATACTTGATTCTTCTGTCAGTTCACTGCTGTTTGTTTACATTTTTATGCTGGCGCGTTTTAGCCTCGGGGTGGCGCGTTTCAACCCGCATGGTTTGAAATTGCACGAAAATGCAGCGCTTCAAAATAAAATCGTTTTCTCGGAATATAATTGGTTTTTCGTCCAAATTTTTATTCCGTATCATAGATGGTAAGTTTAATTAGTGGTTAACACATTGGAAGTACATAATTTCGACCATTATCATCGTTAAATTCGAATATTTGCTTAGGGGGCGCATATTGAACGTCTCTCCCCTACACCGCCACCAATAAATCCGCACACTGTGAATATTCAACAAGACCAAGAAATCACTTTACGTGGGAAAGTACAATTTCAGATAACTTCCCTGCGTGAGGATCTGTTCTGGACTGATAGGATGCCGATTGTCGTACACACGCGTCGGCATAGTACTGACATAACACTAGGACAATCAATCAGACATCATCATTATCAATCATATGCGAGCTGTGAAAAGACATTAGAGTATAGGTCTTGTATGAACCTCACATCCCCCCTCCGTCGAAAAAAAAATCCATGTGAGGAATTTCGCGCCAACTCGTATATGGGGCTGCCACCCTCTCAAATTTGAAAGACACTTTCTGGACATGTAAACTTTGTTACAAAAAGCCATTTCGCATACCTAGTTTTTTTTTTTAATTGACCTAGACCTAGGAGGAAGCTTACGATACTACACATCAAATTAATCAATACTGTCGTCAGGCAACAAGCAAATTTTCATCAAGAATAACCAATCAACGTAGGCGCCACCTGAAAAGAACAAATTTTATTTTGTGTGTTACTGTTGTTATATTACCCAAGATGAATACATAGCTAGGTGTTTCAATGTGCTCAGTTTATGGACGAGAAGAAGGCGGGGGTGAAAAATCCATTTTCGGTGCAAAACATAAACAAACCGGCTGGCTCTTCCAAGATGAATACACCACTAGGTGTTCCAATCTGCCAAATTCACGATTCAGCCATCTTGGATTTTAGTATGGAAAAGCCAACCGGTTTGTTTATGTTTTGCACCGAAAATGAATTTTTCACCCCCGCCTTCTTCTCGTCCATAAACTGGGCAGATTGAAACACCTAGCTGTGTATTCATCTTGGGCTCTCCCATACTAAAATCTAGGGATCCTATATTAAGAGATGTGCGAATACTTTTCCAGACGATTTAGCAACGCTGTTACTTTCGTAAACAAACGCTGCCAGCACTTGCCGCAGTTAAAAATGTTTAGGCTTGCACAAGACTTTACATTCAAAGACACTTTTTGATTATTTTGTCTATCCTCTAGCAGTGCAATACGAATGAACACGATATAATCCATCAACTAAACTACTTTTACTTACGAAAGCAAAACAAATTGTTTATTCGCTAAAACTTTTCATAAAATCTATTTCACCAAAATCGCAATACCTTTCGATCTGCAACAATAACGATGTTCATTTGGCTCAGATTTTGACAGTTCTCAATGCTCGATTGGCTCAAGATGGCCGCTTTCGCATATCTCTGAATGTAGGATCCCTACTAAAATCCAAGATGGCTGAATCGTGAATTTGGCAGATTTGAACACCTAGTGGTGTATTCATCTTGATATTGCCTAAGGAAATTTTCTTGACAAGAGCTCTGTTCTCGGCTCGCACTGACATATCATGACAGCTAGATTTCGGCTCGGCTTGATACCTACACAGATTTTTTTTAAATTTGTTTCTCCCTCCGATATTTTTTTAAATGTATGTAACCATAATAAACCTGTGCGCCGATTGAAAATTTATCGGCGGCCGCGTGATAGATCATTTTCAGCCAGCGGCGGCGACGTGGCGGAGTCACGCCGTTGGTAATCGGAGGCGGCGGTGCGGCGGCGTGAACTTATTTCAAGCAATAGAAATTTTCCGAAATTCTTCCACAAATTCCACCTGGAAGTGCTCTGAAATCTGATCCAGAAATTGCTCCGAAAGTTCCTCCAGAAATTTCTCCAGACTTTCCCCCAGGAATTCCTCTGGCAGGTCCTCCAGGAATTTCTCCGGGATTTCCTCCAGCAATACCTCTGGAAATTACTCTAGAAATTCTTTCGAAAGTTCCAACAGACTTTCTCCGGAAGTTCATCCAGGAATTCCTCCGGAAGTTCCAACAGGAATTCCTCCGGAAGTTCTTCCAGGAATTCCTCCGGAAGTTCCAACAGGAATTCCTCCGGAAGTTCCTCCAAAAATTGCTCCGGAAGTTCCTCCAGAAATTTCTCCAGACTTTCCCCCAGGAATTCCTCTGGCAGGTCCTCCAGGAATTTCTCCGGGATTTCCTCCAGCAATACCTCTGGAAATTACTCTAGAAATTCTTTCGAAAGTTCCAACAGACTTTCTCCGGAAGTTCATCCAGGAATTCCTCCGGAAGTTCCAACAGGAATTCCTCCGGAAGTTCTTCCAGGAATTCCTCCGGAAGTTCCAACAGGAATTCCTCCGGAAGTTCCTCCAAAAATTGCTCCGGAAGTTCCTCCAGGAATTGCTCTGGAAGTTCCTCCAGGAATTGCTCTGGAAGTTCCTCCAGGAATTGCCCTGGAAGCTCCTCCAGGAATTGCTTCGGAAGTTCCTCCAGGAATTGCTCCGGATGTTCCTCCAGGAATTACTCCGGGAGCTCCTCTATAAATTCCTCCGGAAGTTCCTCCAGGAATTCCTCCGGAAGTTCCTCCAGGAATTCCTTCGGAAATTACATCAGGTATTCCTCTGGAAGTTCCTCCAGGAATTTCTCCGAAAGTTCCTCAAAAAATTTCTCTGGAAGTTCCTCCAGGAATTGCTCCAGAATTTCCTTCAGGATTGCCTCCGGAAGTTCCCCCAAGAATACCTCTGGAAGGTCCTCCAGGAATTCCTCCGGAAGTTTCTCCAAGAATTCCTCTGAAAATTCCTCCAGGAATTCCTCCGGAAGTTCCTCCAGGAATTCTTCCGGAAGATCCTCCAAGAATTCTTCTGGAAGATCCACCAGGAATTCCTCCGGAAGATCCACCAGGAATTCCTCCGGAAGTTCCTCCAGGAATTCCTCCGGAAGTTCCTCCAGGAATTCCTCCGGAAGTTCCTCCAGGAATTCCTCCGGAAGTTCCTCCAGGAATTCCTCCGGAAGTTCCTCCAGGAATTCCTCCGGAAGTTCCTCCAGGAATTCCTCCGGAAGTTCCTCCAGGAATTCCTTCGGAAGTTCCTCCAAGAATTCCTCCGGAAGTTCCTCCAGAAATTCCTCCGAAAGTTCCTTCAGAAATTCCTCCGGAAGTTCCTCCAGAAATTCCTCAGGAAGTTCCTCCAGAAATTCCTCCGGAAGTTCCTCCAGGAATTCCTCTCGATGTTCCTCCAGGAATTCCTCTCGAAGTTCCTCCAGAAATTCCTCCGGAAGTTCCTTCAAAAATTCCTCCGGAAGTTCCTCCAGGAATTCCTCCGGAAGTTCCTCCAGGAATTCCTACGGAAGTTCCTCCAGCAATTCTTCCGGAAGTTCCTCCGAAAGATCCTCCAGAAATTCCTCCGGAAGTTTCTCCAGGAATTCCTCCGGAAGTTCCACCAGGAATTCCTCCGGAAGTTCCTCCAGAAATTTCTCCGGAAGTTCTTCCAGAAATTTCTCCGGAAGTTCCTCCAGAAATTCCTCCGGAAGTTCCTCCAGGAATTCCTCCGGAAGTTCCTCCAGGAATTCCTTCGGAAGTTCCTCCAAGAATTCCTCCGGAAGTTCCTCCAGAAATTCCTCCGAAAGTTCCTTCAGAAATTCCTCCGGAAGTTCCTCCAGAAATTCCTCAGGAAGTTCCTCCAGAAATTCCTCCGGAAGTTCCTCCAGGAATTCCTCTCGATGTTCCTCCAGGAATTCCTCTCGAAGTTCCTCCAGAAATTCCTCCGGAAGTTCCTTCAAAAATTCCTCCGGAAGTTCCTCCAGAAATTCCTCCGGAAGTTCCTCCAGAAATTCCTCCGGAAGTTCCTCCAGGAATTCTTTTCGAAGTTCCTCTAGGATTTCCTCCCGCAAATCCTCCGGAAATTCCTCCAGGAATTCCTACGGAAGTTCCTCCAGAAATTCCTCCGCAAGTTTCTCCAGGAATTGCTCCGGAAGTTCCTCCAGGAATTGCTCCGGAAGTTCCTCCAGGAATTGCTCCGGAAGTTCCTCCAGGAATTGCTCCGGAAGTTCCTCCAGGAATTCTTCCGGAAGTTCCTCCAGAAATTCTTCCGGAAGTTCCTCCAGGAATTTCTCCAGGAATTCCTCCGGAAGTTCCTCCAGGAATTCTTCCGGAAGTTCCACCAGGAATTGCTCCGGATGTTCCTTCAAGAATTCCTCCGGAAGTTCCACCAAGAATTGCTCCGGAAGTTCCTCCAGGAATTCCTTCTGAAGTTCCTCCGGAAGTTCCTCCAGGAATTCTTCCAGAAGTTCCTCCAAGAATTCCTCCGGAAGTTCCACCAAGAATTCCTCCGGAAGTTCCTCCAGGAATTCCTCCGGAAGTTCCTTCAATAATTCCTCCAGGAATTACTTCGGAAGTTCCTCCATGCATTACTCCGGAAGCTCCTCCAGGAATTCCTCCGGAAGTTCCTCCAGGAATTCCACCGCAAGTTCCTCCAGGAATTCCTCCGGAAGTTCCTCCAGAAATTCCTCCAGAAGTTCCTCTAGGAATTCCTGCAAAAATTCCTCCAGAAATTCCTCCGAAAGTTCCCCCAGAAATTCCTCCGGAAGTTCCTCCAGGAATTCCTTTCGAAGTTCCTCCAGGAATTCCTCCCGCAGTTCCTCCAGGAATTGCTCCGGAAATTCCTCTAGGAATTGCTCCGGAAGTTCCTCCAGGAATTGCTCTGGAAGTTCCTCCAGGAATTCCTCCGGAAGTTCCTCCAGGAATTCCTCCGGAAGTTCCTCCAGGAATTCCTCCGGAAGTTCCTCCAGAAATTCTTCCGGAAGTTCCTCCAGGAATTGTTCCGGAAGTTCCTCCAGGAATTTCTCCGGAAGTTCCTCCAAGAGTTCCTCCGGAAGTTCCTCCAGCAATTACTCCGGAAGTTCCTCCAGGAATTCCTACGGAAGTTCCTCCAGCAATTCCTCCGGAAGTTCCTCCGAAAGATCCTCCAGAAATTCCTCCGGAAGTTCCTCCGAAAGATCTTCCAGAAATTCCTCCGGAAGTTTCTCCAGGAATTCCTCCGGAAGTTCCACCAGGAATTCCTCCGGAAGTTCCTCCAGAAATTCCTCCGAAAGTTCCTTCAGGGATTCCTCCGGAAGTTGCTCCAGCAATTCCTCCGGAAGTTCCTCCAGGAATTCCTCTGGAAGTTCCTCCAAGAATTCCTCTGGAAGTTCCTCCAGAAATTCCTCCGAAAGTTCCTTCAGAAATTCCTCCGGAAGTTTCTCCAGAAATTCCTCAGGAAGTTCCTCCAGAAATTCCTCCGGAAGTTCCTCCAGAAATTCCTCCGGAAGTTCCTCCAGAAATTTCTCCGGAAATTCCTCCAGGAATTCCTCTCGAAGTTCCTCCAGGAATTCCTCTCGAAGTTCCTCCAGGAATTCCTCTCGAAGTTCCTTCCGGAATTCTTCCGCAAATTCCTCCAGGAATTGCTCCGGAAGTTCCTCCAGGAATTCTTCCGGAAGTTCCTCCAGCAATTTTTCCGGAAGTTCCTCCAGGAATTTCTCCTGAAGTTCCTCCAAGAGTTCCTCCGGAAGTTCCTCCAGGAAGTTCTTCCAAGAATTGCTCTGGAAGTTCCTCCAGGAATTCCTCCGGAAGTTCCTCCAGGAATTCCTCCGGAAGTTCTTCCGGAAGTTCCTCCAGGAATTCCTCCGGAAGTTCCTCCAGGAATTCCTTCGGAAGTTCCTCCAGGTATTCCTCCGAAAGTTCCTCCAGAAATTCCTCCGGAAGTTCCTCCAGGAATTCCTCCGGAAGTTGAACCAGGAATTCCTCCGGAGTTCCTCAAGGAATTCCTCCAGAAGTTCCTCCAGGAATTCCTCCGGAAGTTCCTCCAGGAATTCCTCCGGAAGTTCCTCCAGGAATTCCTCCGGAAGTTCCTCCAGGAATTCCTTCGGAATCTGCTCCAAGAATTCCCGAAGGCACTTCAAATGTTTCTTCTGAATTCCTTCTGGAATTCCACTAAATCTACCATCAGGGATTTTTCCCGGGAAATTGCCCAGGAATTCTTGAAGAACTTCGTATGGAAAACACATTGTGAACCCTAGAACACGCATTCCTCTGGGAATTCTTCTAGAAATTTGTTCAAAGAACTCCTTCACAAACTTCTTTAAGAATCTCCCAGGAAGTTCTAACGGGAACTTCTCCAGAATTTCTCCGGGAAATCGTCCAAAAAACCTTACAGGATTTTTCTGGGAAATTCCCTTCAAAACTCCTTCGAAATATCATAAAGAAAAAACGATCCGAAAATTGTCCCGCTTTTTCTTCAGACTTTTTTTTAAATTCCCCAAGAATTCTCACAAAAATATCAGTGAAATTCCTACAAGAACTCTTCCAGAAATATCTCTATATGTTCTCCTGGAAATTTGTCTAGAAAATTTCCCTAGGAACTGCTCCGGGAAATTCCTCTTTCATGAAAAATTCATGACTGAATTTTTGTGGGAATATCCAAAGGAGTTCATGAATGATTTTGATGATTAATTCATGAAGTATATCTGGAAGAAATTCACAAAGGAATTCCTGATTTAAAACTCAAAAGAAGCTTCTTCTTCTTCTTTTTCTTCCTATTGGCATTACATCACCACACTGGGACAGAGCCGCCTCGCAGCTTAGTGTTCATTAAGCACTTCCACAGTTATTTACTGCGAGGTTTCTAAGCCAAGTTACGATTTTTGCATTTGTATATCATGAGGCTAACATGGTGATACTGTTATGCCCAGGAAAGTCGAGACAATTTCCAATCCGAAAATTGCCTAGATCGGCACCGGGAACCGAACCCAGCCACCCTTAGTATGGTCTTGCTTTATAGCCGCGCGTCTTTCCGCACCTAATTTGACCTAACCTCTTGACCTAACAGTAAAAATGTCATCGGCGTGGTAAAAAATATTCGGCGGCGGCGTGAGAAAATCGTCGGTGTCGGTGGCGTGGCACGGTAAATCGTAAAACGACGTAATCAGTTAAGTTTTTAACAAAAAATATTAGAAAATTACAAATTGAGTCGTACACTGGAAAAAATCGATTTTTAAAATTAAAAGTCGATTTGCAAAAAAAACACCCCTTTTGATTTGGACGAAATATTGTCTCAATAAAGTTCTGGAGTAAATCTTGGAGGAATTCTGGAGGAACTTCCGGAGGAATTCCTGGGGGTACTTGCAAAGGAACTCCTGGAGGAACTTGCGAAGGAATTCCTGGAGTAACTTCCGGTGGAATTCCTGGAGGAATTCCAATTCCTGGAGGAACATGCGGAGGAATTCCTGGAGGTACTTTTTTATTTTGGAAGTTTTTCTGGACGGTTGATAGGGAACATATTTACCTATATTGAGCCAAAATTTCGTCCAAATCAAAAGGTGGGTTTTTTGCAAATCGAATTTTTAATTTTACTAAATCGATTTTTTCTTCACTGTATGACTCAATTTGGAATTTTTCCAATATTTTTATTTAAAAACATTACTGATTATATACTTTTTTGCAGGCTGCGTCGTTTTACGAATATAACCATTTGAAAAAAAAAATCGGTAAAAAAGTTCTGCAAAGTGGCTTTTTGCAACAAAGTTTACATGTCCAGAAAGTTCCGTTGAAATCTGAGAGGGTGCTGCCAACATTTGTTCGAGATGGCGCGAAATCCCTCATCAAAATTGATTTCTTTGAGGCATCTACACGGAACGGACAAAACAACTGGGATAGGTGGATAGGTGGACTGGGATATGATGGAACTTTGTCAATTATTTATCGACTTTGTCAATTCAGGAATGTAGTTTTACGACATGTTTATGGAGCCGACGCCTTTTAGGTGAATATTAATTTATCGTGTTTGAGATGACCGAAACAAAAGTAGATCTAAAAAAATGTCGAAATAATAGATAGGAAGGTAGCATACTCATGACAATCTTTACAACTAAGACCAGACCGCTAAGACCGCTACATTTTCGTTTGGTCTTTTGAAAATGCTACTATTTTTACTTTCACATGAAGATCACTACCAGTACTGACTAAGGCATTAAAGCAGTCTTTGTTTAGCTAATCCCCCTTCCCCTGTTCAATAATCTCTAGTTGGGAACACACAAAATGCGACTATAGCACCATTATAGTAGAGGCCTCTAACTATAGCTCTTATTTTCTTGGATCTTTAATGATTCAGTCTGGTTCACGAAACCAAGTCTACAAGAATACATAAAGGAAACAAAAAAATGGCAAAAATCAGTCATCAAATGACGATTTATCCCCAAACATTGCGAGGATTACGACAACATCGATAATACTGCTGATGCTTGAAGGAAGAAGGCTGTTGTTTGAACAGTAAAGCATCTACTGTTGGCACAGGGGTTAGCCCTTACTATTTGGTTCAGTCGCGTCATCAATGTGTCTGGCTTCCAAGTCAGGATTATAGTAATCTTTCAGGATTTATAAAATCCCCAGTCAACGAAAACAAGCAACTTGGTCCATTCCTTCCAACAAGAACCATAAATTACCACTAAACATCACACCCCGATCGATCCTGTTGCAATTTTCCGGTTTCCCGAGTTAGAACGAAGCCCATAAAATAGTGTTGACTTTTCAAATTCTAAACACCAATAAAAGTGCACCCGTATACGGAAACAAGTGGACTCACATCTGGAGAAAAAAAAACTGGTCCTTCTTCATCAAAACAACTTTGCAGAGCAACTATTTCACGCTCGATGAATTTCCGAGCGCAGTTGTTTCTGTTGCTCCTGGGCAGATGTACTTTTGCTGCTTCCGAGTGGACTTTTGCGTCACTTGCAAGTTCTGTCGGGAAAAGGTGGTTGGGAAAGGGTTTATAAGGCCATGCAAACAACATTTTCATACTCCCCAATATAGCATCCTGAAAAGAGTGGAATAGTGTGATTCGTGTGTGGAGTGCATGAATTTATTTCACTCAGAAGCAGCACTTCGAGATTGTTTAAACTACGTTTGGGAAGAAGTTTACAATTATTACAAAGCCCCTGAAAATTAAAACATTTGAAAGGATTAGTTGTTGACACTACAAAAAAAAAGAAATTATGAAATAATAATATTAATCAGGTGACAATTATGTCTTAATTTTACCCATGGAAATAGAACTAGAGCTCCGGAACCAAAATCTAACACGGTGATATGAATGAGAAGGACAAAGCTTCTAATGCTGATAACGGAGAAATTTATCTATTAGTACAAGAATGTCTTACGATTACTAATTCGATTTTGATTAGAATTAGGTTATGCGTATATAAATGTTTTGTCAATAGCAAATTCAAATCAAACGTTTTAGAGCATGGCATGTGGCCGCGTAATATTGATAAGCCAATGTTAGTGTTAACAAAGTAGGAGAAATTACTGTTATTTGATATCATTGCATTACTTACTGTGTCTTGCGTGCGCGCTGAAAAGTTATTAACGAATTCAATTTGGTTGGTTTTGATCAAATCAAAAAATGGTTTGCCAGCGACCGTGACAGGACTCGAACCTGCAATCTTCGGATCCGAAGTCCGACGCCTTCTCCATTAGGCCACACGGCCACACAATGTTTCCTGTAAAAATATATGCATGTCAACTAGTAAACTAGCTACGTATCACAGATTAATATAGGGTTGTTTTTAAATTCATTTCATCACATATTTTTGCGCTTTGCACTTAACCTATTTTAAACTATATGTACATCAAAGCGTTTGACCTTTTGGGCTATATTCTTTAAACATGATTTACTCAAATACAAAACCCTACACAGATAAAAATATGTTGTGATTTTGAATGAATTTTTTGCATATAGGGTATCTGTTCCATTATTAATAACATGCTCCTATATCAATAACATTCGCAAAACAGGCAATTTAGGCTCAATTTGTGTCGTGTTTTGTTGTTTTCCGGCGTGCTCACTGCTGAAAAAAATCACAAAAATGAGAAATAAAACAACTAGGGTAAATGATATATTTTGGACATGTACATATTTTGGACAAGCCTGAGCTTTTTCGATCAATTTTAGATAATGTGTAGGAACATTTTTATCGAAAGTATTATCATTGCATACTTTTACCTCAACTCTAGCGGCTCCTGATGAGAATTCACAAATCAACTATTATTTATCTTTAAAATTACCTAAAATGTAAAGCTTTCTACCAAAGTGCCTGCTGGACGCCAGTATGCAGGAGAACATGCATTATAGGACTCTTCGTAACATGCACCTGAAACACGTTTAAATTGGTTCAAACGGCAATCTTGAGGTCCTGCGGCCAAAGTTTAATTGTAATTGAGATACTAACATATTCCAATCGCTTAACATGAACTTGAGACGGGTTGAAAAAGGAGTGACCAAAATGAAGTTATGGTTTTATGCATCAGACATTTATTGGTCACCCCATGTACAGTACATGGATGAACCATTAATTGCCAACTTTTAGGCTGTTTTCAATGATATCGATAAGATTGCGAAACAATGTTAATTTCTGGTTTAATCTATGTCAGTTAAGCAAATAAATGCATTTAGGGCCGATTTCTTCACCTCCGCTTAGGCCTTAAACCAGGTTTAAACGTATGGGTAAGCACCGCTTAAGAGTTAAGCGAAGGTGAAGAAATTGGCCCTTAAATGAATGTGGATACGTGTAGGTAAGTCATACCATTGAGATCTGTAGGTGGCCATTTTTAAATTAGGAGAAAATGACTCTGTCCAAAATATATGCATTTCCCATGTCGAAATTATATGTTTGATGTCCAAAAAGAAAATATTTCAGTTCGCAGTATATCACAGTTTACACCTAGTAAACGTAATTTACTCGAAAATTGAGCAATGGAGACACAAGACTAATCATAGATTATGTATTTGGATGAACCTAGTGGTTTTCAATTGTTTTATACTATTCAATCTCGATATATTCTCTAATGAATGTCCTGCGCTTGTCCAAGATACATCATTTACCCTAGCGCACCAATTCTTTGTTTTCGAGTGGTATTGATTTGGGTACATGGTATGAATTCAAGGAGCAGTTCCCCTATTTAAGCATGCAAATAAACGTAACAATCAATTGATCTTACTGTTCTTTTGAATCGAAATAAATTTAAACTGTGCTTGCTTGTAAAATTCAGTCAAATTTTATTGAATAAAGGATGTACGGAATCAAATTGCACCACTTTGAACTACTCGCCAAAAATTAGTCTATCAACCGATTGTCATGAAATTTTCAGGGACTGAAATACAATATAGAAGCTTTGACTATGTATCACTGTTTCACTATAATTCTTAAATACATCCAAATGCTGAGACTTTTTTCTTAAATGAACTCATAAGATTTTGTACATGTCCCTGACTAACATTTTTCATCCTGCAATCTATCCCAACAAAAAAATTAACTAACTTTATTGTCGCAGTCGATTATTTAACTTAATTAAAGTCAACTTTCCCACAGAAACCATATTTTTTGACGCTTCTAACTATTACAAAAATCGAAAACAAAAAATCAAAAAATATAAAAAAAAATCAATTCAAATAATCAATTTTGGAGGCTTCCGAAGCTCATGTTTTCATTCCAGACCAGTATCTTTCAATCTGCCGCAATTCTGGTGATATCGGGGTCAAAGGCAAAAAATTGGATTACTAACATCTTTTTATAAGATGTGGAATATGGAGGTGAATGCGCAAGATTTATTTTCACACGTCCTGTTCCTTCGGCTGTATTTTCGAAACTACTGGAAGTTTCTTAATGAAATTCACGCAGTGTCAATAACACATGCTGAAGCCGTCTTTCACAAAATTTCGTTGTAATCAGCCCAGTAGGTGAAATGTTATCGACTTTTGAAAGTGGTGCAATTTGATTCCGTACACCCTTTATCGAATGTTTTTCATCTGTTGACACGTCGTTGAATGTTAAAAACTATTTGCTGTGTAAAGCTTAGCTGAATCGGCATGGATTTAGTGTAAAATTACTTAAATCTACAATTTGGTAATCTATCTACACTTCCGCTTGATGCAGTATACCTTTAAAAACGTTACACTTAGTTGCTTTTTTTCAAAGAATTTTTCAAGAGTGGTCAGTTGTGTGTCAGTGTAGTGAACAATTAGTTACTGTTTTGTCAACCAATTGCCTGAAAATAAAATTGCTGTCCAGGGTCAATCTAAGATAGTCTACCTCGGTGAGAGTAATCTTACAATCCACAGTCGGAAGAAGCCTGAGGGGATTTTGGTCTTCACCACGTTGATACAGATCTTCCAGTACATTCAGTACTTATTATTAAAAATGTACTTTATAAAGAAATAAAAAAAATTGAACATCTAGGCCTCTTTGGAGCTTTACTTGGCGATGTCCCTTCCAAGATGTTTTATCTCCGTCTTTGGCTTGCTTGGAACAATAAATTATTATGTGATGACGCCGACGGAAGTGGTATAACTTCCACTTCAACGACTTCGATAAACTGTAGTTCTAAGCTCGACAGCAAGCGGCAGGCGATGTTGTTCCGTAAACAGAGCATGAAATATTCATCTTCATGAACCAATTTCAGTTCGAATTTTGACAAACATCGCATGATTATTCAAAACATAGAATGACATAGTCAGACGACTACTCCATCAACTCATTCATTAGGCTGTCACTGAATGTGCTTACTATGTGCAGGAACAAACATAATAAGCATTGTTGATATTGATGTTTACCGTTGAAAGTGCCTCGTGGATGAAAATCGTTCTATGTTCTATGTGAATTTATCAATTTGTAGAACGTACATAAAAATTCAATGACTAATATTCAATCGAATATTGACAGACCAGAGCCGACTATGAATGTGTCTGGAAGTGAGTTGACAAGTGAAGTCACCAAACATTTTCGATTATTTTACACTCTGTCCGTAAAACGAAATCAGGAACGGTTTCACTCACCTCGGGTTTTAAATGGGTTTCGGCTTAGATTAATAATACATAGATACACCACTCAAGGTGAACACCGGGCAACAAAATAGCAGCGCTATTCACACAACTACCGGTCATTGGGTGAACTAGTTGCTCCCTGCTCATTTCACGCTAACAAGAAACAAATCGAGAGTACCTTTTCAATTGAGACTATTTGTTGAAAGGATGTATTATATTTTTCTAATGTCGCATTCGTTAATTCCCAGTGCAAACGTAGGTTCGCAGCAGTTCCAGCATAACTTCTGTCGTTTTTTTATTTACACAGGTTGAATTTAGTTTAGCACTAGTCTAAACCTCAAAACACGTAGTTAAACACTGTTATTTTAGTTTTGCACCTGATTCGCCAATACAACTATGTTGCAATTGCCAAAACCATATGGGTGAAACAAGTAGAAGGGAAAACAATCCACGAAAAAGACAATCGTTGTAGACCTAGTACAAAATACCTAAGAAATTTGTTTGGCAAATATTCATAAGCTTATTTAGGATTTTCTCCCATGCGAATCTATTTTAATTAAATTTGGAAGTTAGAAGAAACTTAAGAATTCCTTTTGAAACATCTAAGAAACTACCGTTGGGAATCTTTATATGCGGTCAGAAAAGTATCTTTTAGAAATTCCGAAAGGAATTCTTTCTGGAATGGTTTCAAAGTTCTTCCGGAATTCGCTCGAAAATTCTCCCATTGATTGTTTTGAGAGTTCCTTAAGGAATTATTGCGGGAGAAGTTCCAGGAATTCTTTCAAGCATTCTACCAGAAAATCATTATAAAATTCGTATAGATGTTTTTCGTGAATTCTTTCAAGATTTCGTTCCAGAATTCTTCATGAAACTTCTAGCCTGATGTTGGTTCAAAATCGATCGAATGTTCAGCCAAACCTAAAAAACAACATTTTGACGATTTTTAGTTTCAAATTTTGAAAATAGTAACAGTAAGAGACGTCAAAAAACATGGCTTAGGGATAGTTGACCTTTAACATATCATCGGTTGAGCGATCAATTGGAAATTCGGGGGAAATCTTAGGTACATTTTGCTGTTGGAAGCCAAAATACATGTGATAAGCCGTTTGGCCCAAACTCACAATTGTAACCAACCAGAATGAATTAATCCTGCATTCTTCCTCGAATACAACCTGTTGTGAACAAATCGGATAATGCTAAGTACCCAAAAGTGTGTCTCAATATGTTTCCATATATAAAAATTTTGAACTATTGTACTTTTTACAATATGCGAGTTGTCATGTTACGAAATCTGATGTGAGTCCTGGAGGTTTAAGTAAATTTAATTTAATTTTGAGTTGCTTTAACTTCAATTTAGGTAAACGGGTTTGACCGTGCAAGTTTTAAATGTCAATTTGAATTGTCAAACCAAAATGCGCCCGACTGTTCTGTTTCTGAATGCGCACCCCACTGTGTTTAGTTCACCCAACGACCGATAGAGTGTTGTTTCCTATGGATTACAAGCAGGGATGCCACAGTGAGCAATCTATGTATTAATTATCTAAGGTTTCGGTGATTATGGCTACACTGATTCCCCTCTCGTCGAGAAGACTGTTGAGCTCAATTTCTGCTACTGCGTTTGAAGGATGTGGATCGGTCTCCGGGGGTGTAAAATATCCGAAACCCTCAGTCCATGAGCGATAGATAGAGGTGTGCACCGCCACAGACAGTTTATGGCAACATGCCGCCACCAACATTTTTTCATCGGCGTGCCGCCGTTTGCAATCTATCTTTCCGCTTTCTATAATTTTCCTCATCGATTCGAAATTGTAGAAATCCACGGAGTTTGATGATTGATAATCCCAAAGCATCCCGTTGTGATTCCACAAAAAAAAATCGTGGAAATATCAATGATTTCATTGAAAATTTTATTCATTTTCCCGTTGATATTTTTCGGAAAGCTTACCGTAAAAATTAACAAGTACTTCCATGCTGAAATTCCGAAGGATTTTCAGTTGACAGAAAAAGAATCTCTTAGAAATCAAATTTTTGGAACTGAGAAGTCATTTGGCAGAAATCATTTTGATCAAATATGTCATTTGGCCCAAAAAACCATTAAGTAAAAACCCATCTGGCCGAGTATGCCATTTCTTCGAATTGGACAGACCGTAAAAAACGTCATTCGACCAAAAGTCGTATGGCCGAATAGGTCATATGGCTAAAATGCGGTTTGGCTGAATTGTTCGTTAGGAAGCAAATACATTTTGACCGAAATTGTCATTTAGCATTAGACCCGTTCAGATAGGGGAAAGATCATTTTTTTGACGTAGGACTTACGTCTGTCTTTACTATACCGGGTGCCATTCCAAAATATTCAAATCGACCGCGTTACGCTGTGTTGAAAGATTTTGAACGTTAATAGCGTTCGTCTCAATGGACGAATTTCTGCGGTAAGCCCCTCAATCGACAGATTTCAAGTATGCCTGTCATGTCCATGCTTGATAAGACCCGAAAAACTTGTTTCAATAGGCATGAAACTGTTTTCAATGAAAAACATTGAGATCAAGGGAACCTTTAAATATGGGTACCGCATAATTCTTGCATCATTCCATTACCACGTTCTCATTGGTGCAGACACCAGCGAATGAACAGCCGCTGGGTCTGCCGAGAAGGCGCAGAATAGCGCCGCATGATTTTTTCCTTTCATTCTGACCGGGACAAGCGAAGCAACCGCATCATCGATTGAACAGCACTCACACCTTTTAGCAGGGAATGAAGTCATCGAAGCCATCATCATCAGCCGAAACCTAGCCAGTACAGCAGCAGTCCACCCTACAGACCCGACAAAGCAGCAATGCTGAGCAGATACCGGCAGCAGCAGCAGAGTCGAGCCGAGACCGGCCGGCATCGGTGCTGAGCCGAGACAGGCTGAAGAAAAGCCACATGATGCAGCATGTATGTCCAAAAAACAAACGGTTCTTCAGAGAGCCAATAATAGAGATCAATATCAAAGCTTTCAATACCCTTCGGGATAGAAATTGAACGTGGGTGCCAAATCCAAAATTCTAGTGATAAAATTTTATGCGTGACTTTCATAAATAGCGTCATAACTAACAGTGGATAATTTTTCTGATTTAACCGCGAAGTGGACGAAGGACTTCGCTTGACCATGCCTAAAAAAACATAAGATGTCCAAATCTCTCACATAATATTTGGATATTTGGATTAAAAAAAACACCGATAGCAGCTCAAACATTAATAAACTATCAATCGATTTTTCATCAAATATTGGATTTTTTGGCATTGATCAAGAAATATCTAGATAAACATTGTTTGATACTGACCGAATGATCGTCCCATGTTACCAATTCTAAATCTTATCACCTGAAATCCCATGTCCGGGTGTTTCCTTCCATCTACTACTAACAATGTTGTCTCAGAAAAGAACACGTACTTCTCACCTGAACTGCAATTCTAAGCTCGCTTGCCTGGCTTATTGGCCTGTATCAGCGAAAAGTCCCGTTAAGAAATAGACGCCAGCAGCGAGCAACAAGCGTAAAAAAGAAGAAGCCCTTCTCGAACGCGTTGATGATGATGACGCTTTGGCTGACAAAGAAGCGGGATACAAGACACTGGCTGATTGGCCCACCAATTGGGAAGCAGAGAAGATTCAAAATAAGGTATAAAAGAAAAGTGCATTCGCTCGCAGAGCATTCAGTCTTTTTTATACCACCACTAGAAATTCGCGGTTATTTGAAAAGATCCTTTTCTTACTTTTTGGACTTAGCCGAGGCAAACAGCCTTTTTCAAGGCTCTAAGAGTTAAAAATAATGTTCTCCTTCAGTCGCTATCGCACGGATTAGGAGGCCCTACATCCCCTGCTGGGCCAACTTGTGGCTTATTTCAGGCAGTCCTTCAGTGGGAAGGTTGCCACTGTCGAGGCTAATATTCCGCGACCGGACAGATATTTCCTAAATTGTTTTTGATGATTCTTGTTCGAGGTAGATTTTATTTCTGTGTCGGTTTGATGAGAAGATTTTGCCAAGGAATGGTATGCAACGCCGATTATTTATCCAAAATAGTTGATGTGAGAAATTTGGACATATTATGTATCTTGAAGGTATGGTCAAGTCAAGTCCTACGTCCACTTAGCGGTTATGTCACAGACATTACCCACTGTTCGTTTTTAAAAGAAATTAATCAAGGTATAGCCTCCCGAATCAGTTCTTCATCATGACAGCTTGCGAAAACAGTCTCTCACGGTATGCTACACATCGTATAATATGTGTTTATTGTTTATACAGAAAAATGAAAAAATGGGAATAATTGTGTTGCTGTTTACATAATTACTAATACTAGAGATCAATCTACTATCAAACCATACTAGAGTCAAATTAGCATGGAGCAAACAGAAAATTTTATCTGCTACTACGCATTTACGATTTGCTAATTTAAGCTTGTTTAAATGATTATGTGAACGAGAATTAAGGAAATTATGCATTGAATATTGTAAACTAACATTGTACGAAAATTACTTTTGCTTGTAAAAATGAAGGAATAAAGAAATTTTCCACCGCGGCGATTTCTCCAAAGAAATTCACAATCCTACTTAGCTAAACATTGACCAAAATTTAACTTGCATCTTCTTAAATACGAACTAAAACTCTTAAGTTAGCCATAAAAAAAAAGATGAAAAATCATTCGAAACTCCGAACATAATTCTGTATACAAACTCGAGTAATCACGATTGTTAGCAAAAAGAGCCGACAAAATTGATGCATATTTTTTTTCAGATTAGATGAATTTGTTACAGTAAGATGGAGACGGGAACGGTTTGTCTATATTCTTGAACGAATAAACGGTTTCTAAATGTTTATGAAGTAGACATAATTGATGATTGTTTCTAAAGACACCACCCGAGTTGCGGTGATTGAAATATTATTCATTAACTTGACAGTCAAGTAAAGATTATGCCCGACTTGCGACCAGCGGCAGTTTGTAACTGCGATGAGAACATCAACCAAATTCTTCTCGTTTGACTCGCACAAGGCATTACTTATTTTACAACCAAATAACAGTCGAGCACGCTCCTTCATCTTCAACGAACATCTTCATCTCAGTCATGCATACATTTTTTAAGCTCAATAAAATGGGTAATTTATTGTGGTTAAATGTTTATACTCGCCCAGATTGAGATCTTATGTCATCCTCATGTACGCCACATTGCACATCCGTATCACAAACACATATTCGCTCACCCACATCTCTCACATTTTAAAGGGCAAAAGATGCCGTGTGTCCTTCCTTGCATATCCATGAAGAGTCGGAGGCACTGTTTTCCCAGAGATAACACCCTACGAAAACATTGCTCCACTTCCTCGACTATCCATGTGGCAGTTACCGCCGCCGCCAACAAGCGAGTCACAGTTTTTCGGACGGCAACAAACATCACATCGTCCTCCAGAAAACAACTTTATAAAACGCCTCGAACCAGACAAGGACCCTTCATTCTCTCCCGTCTTCGGCATTAGGCATCAGTTACGTGCGGTAGGATTTTGCTCTTTAATAAAGTCTTACTTTTTTATCCTTCCCATTAACGTGGCGTGGGAGCTGTGCCAGCGTCGCATGAGGCCAGACCCCGGTCTTACTTGCACGGGACCTGGCCGGGAGAACGCGCGTCTTGCTTCCTGCCAAACACATGCCATCGTGAGTGCCCGATATGAAATTTTTATGACGAAAGATGATTGATGTTGCTCAAAGGGGAGATAGCATCTCAAACGACTCCGTGAACTGCGGGACGGGCTCCGTACTCCACCCGACGTACACTTTCAGTTAGCTTACAGTTGAGGAAATCTTCAAAGCATTCGGTGGTGTAGTCTGAATGGAAAACTGGCAGTGCACATCAACGACGACAGGACGGAGTATCAAAATACTGGCTGATTTGAAGCACCTTTCCTTATGGTTGACCACCGGGGATGCCAGATCTGGAAAATATCTTTGAAGTAAATAAACAGTGACTAGTGATATCTAGATATTCGATTGGCAACATGTGGCGATTATTAAAAGACGAGAATGTCAGTTTGAGTTTATCAACTGGTATTTTCTCTTATATTATTGACACTTTTTTAAACTTATTCGAGTGGATTTAATATATTGTACTTCTCATAAAAAACCAACTCGAGCGATTACTTTCAATTGTAGCTAAGGATAAGCGCCATTTCATCAGCATGCGAGCGGCCGTGTATTGCGAACTTGCGATGCTTTCTCACTAGTGCTGTACAGCGTGCGTTCTCTAGAGTTAAGGAAAACTACTGTAGCAGTCAACTAAATTGTAACTGACTAGGCATTAGTTACATTTCTGTAAATATCAGACATGGTTGTAGATTGATAAGCATACAATAAAAAAAACTGCTATGAATTTTCAAGCAAAGTTTTAATCCAACCTTTTTTGCGATAATCTACATAGGCTAATAAGCTGAAATGAATCAATTTTCTACGAGATTGGCTATTAGTATTAATTTTGTTTGACATAGACAAATATGTATTAATCAATTAGGTCGATGCCATTTGTTTTTCGGACAATTTCATCTGAATAACCCTGAAATAATTTTATAATTTTTCCTGGAAATATCCCTAAGAAATCCTTCTAAATATAGATTTGAAACTGTTATAAGTTTTTATGGAAAAATAGTCTTTATTAATTCGAATAATTTCCCGTGGAATTCAAAGAATTTTGCTTGAATATTACAAAGTTGTCTATCCATCGTTACACGTAGATGTATGAAGAGTTTATTTGGATGGCAACCCTGCTGGTTACGATTCTAGAGCTTCTATCATCGCCTCGTCTAGGGAAGTAGTGTTATAAACACAGTCTGCAAAATGCATCGCATGCATACCGTTTGGCAACATACATGCAGAGTGAAAATAATATGCTGACGATAGAAAGCGAGGCGAATGGGGCACTTTTTCCTTTCATCAGTGCGGAGGTCTTAAGGTACCAACCCGTTCGCAGTTATGATAGTTGTTGAGCTTCACTTGACTTCCTCTTGACTTCTGTCACTAAATAAACTGTGCGGGTTCCTAGGGATGATGAGCCATGTGTAGAGTAGAGTGGAGCAAAAATTCGGGTCTATACTATAGACTCTATAGTTTAATTCTTATTACAGTAATGTTCGCCATCTCGCTTGTTAGATACATAATGCTTGTCACATCTTCCATCATTGCACTTCCTATCAAGAGTTATATTGTCTATCCCGATGAAATTATTAGACTTTTATTACCGAAGCTATATTTGTCTTTTTACCCAACTTCGAAAGTAGTGCACTTGATACAAAAAAGATGCGCTAAAACTTCGGTTCGGAAGTCGCTACTTCCGAATTCTAATTTGGTGCTACGCCGACAATATTCAGCGGATTACTGCAAGACATTATGGCTAAATATTCGACCATTATTCGTTAATACATGCGCTATCGGGGTAATAATTCTATCTACGCAGCTCGAAAGTTTGCCTTACTTTACCCTATGATGTTGCTAGTTCTATCGTTACTACATCAATGGTAACTAAAAAAATAGATAAAGCTGAACTGTAAACATATTTTATGGTTTATTGACTTTGAATACCGATGCAGTGACAGTTGCTCATTTTTGATACCGCATGCTCAGGCCAACATAACCGAGTGAACCATTTACTTCTTCTTCTATGCATTCACAACTTTATTTGCTCGCTCATGGCATATGAGTTTATTGCTAGCTCTTAGTATAGGGCACTGCACGGACTGCTTTATCTCTTTCCGGCTGCAAAGAAATGAGAAAACAACAAGGCCAGTAAACGTCAAAATTTATGAGGAACGAAAGAGAAAGAGATGTTTCCGCGCAGTGCCCTATTGGGTCCGCTGAAGTCGGAAGTCGCAAAAATGAAAGAAAGCATCGCCTACTTAAAATTATCGTTTAATCAAAGCAATCAAAGTTTTTGTGCAACGCATTCATTTGGTTCATCTTCCACACCTCAACGAAATTATGAGCCAAAAGAAAGCACATAATCTTCCTTCAATGATTACTACTCCGTGATTGATCAGAATTGGTGCAAATTGTACTTCTATCATCCAGATGAACAGTGGTTGGAATTTACCATCTATTCTCGAAGTGCATGTTTTAGCAGCTCGCAAATGTTGATCTATAACAGCATCGGCCAAATCATTACAGTCAGCTGGGAAAGGGAGGGAATATTAGTGTGTGGTTATTGTTGCTACTAAAGGTCGAGAATACCTCTGCATCTCCACAATTAACAAGGGAAGGAACTTATGTTAGTTGGTTGGTTGGACATAGATCGGGATTCACCATGGAAAGTGATGTGACCTATGCAACTTCTATACAACTATATTAGCATTTTCTTATCTTGTTCAATTGTTCATCATCCGCGATGATAAACAATCAATCGCTCAAAATAAGCAATTGTTCATTTGACTTTGGATAAACAATCATTCGCTCAAAATAAGCAATTGTTCATTTAACTTTGGATTAAGCGCCCGCGTCATAATTCCTTTAACGTAAGGAAAACCTGCCGGATAAATTGAAAATAAGGAGATATTTACGGCTGTTCAACCACATTGCTAGTAATCGGAAACAAATTTCAATCAACAAACCTTCTTCTTATTTGGAATTACATCCCCCACTGGGACATTGCCGCCTCGCAGATTTCATTCAGCACTTCCACAGTTACTAACCGCGAGGTTTCTAAGCCAAGGTACCATTTCTAATCGAACACAACCATCCTCACCATGGTCTTGCTTTGTAACCGCGCATCTTACCACTAGCCTAAGGAGGGCCCCCGGAAACCTTATTTTATCCCAAATTGGAGGTTAAGTATGAACGCACAGCCAGACATATGTTTTTAATTTACGTTCATTTTATATGTCGTTTATTTTTCATTACTTTCGTTTATTTTGGGTTATGAGTATGTTTTTATTTAGTTTTTCAACTATTGTTCACTCTTATGGATTCCATTATTGCAATTGTAATACATTGTCCAAAAAGCATGAGCAAGATTTATTTCCGTTTAGCATTAGCATTAGCATTAGCATTGAGCAATTCGCACAAATTCGTAAGTGGTACAAGCCAAAACTATTGTATGAGAGTAGTATCACTTTCATCCGTTACCAAAGATATTGATTTGGGACTAATCACTATCTCTTAGATGGAAGCAATGCATCCTCCAACAGTCGAGATCTGTCCTGGCCATGTCCTTGCGAATGTTGAGGAAGAGAAGGATAGTTAGTTGGACATCTATTTAAGAAAGATGCAGAGAACTCTACGACCTCTCATAGGTGCCACGGGAGGTTTTGGGATTGTGTGGAAGGTTATAACAGTAGGAATCATTTTGGTAGAACGTAAAACACAGAAAGAACTAAGATAGAAATACAAAGTAGGAAAAGGACGAGCCTGGAATTGAACATGTTGCAACTCAATGAGCTAGACTTTACTAAGGTGGCGCAGATCAGCGCTGCGTATCACTATTTGTCTCTTTTACTCTCCCGCTGATCTTATGCAACGCAAACAGTGACGTCACTATTTGCGTTGCATAAGATCAGCGGGAGAGTAAAAGAGACAACTATTGGCACGTAGTGCTGATCTGCGCCACCTTAGTAAAATCTAGCTCCTTGGTTGCAACTGCATCGCGAGTAGTGCGAATCTGTGCCATAGTCGTGCGCCTCCATGCGCACCACACGCGATGCAGTTGCGACATATGACTTTCGGTATTCAACTGGATCTACAATATCTTTGCTTGAAATAATCCGATTTTAATAGAACGGACAAAGAAATTTTTCTTTTTTATTCCTAGGTACTAGCTTATCTCCTCCTAGCTACTACACTCAAGAAAAACCGCACATTAGATGCATGTGCCAACCCACATGGATTTTTGCAATGGGGTTTGCCCAATGAATTGTATGTGTAAAGTCAATGAAGCTCCTCCTAATTTTATTTTCATCAAATGAATTTATGTATAACATGAAATCCATGGCACATACTTTTGAAAATATTCACTAAAGAAATACATTTATTTATTCTATGATTTTAATCGCTGGTTTCATTTCTTATTGTCTTAATTTTTTGTTTAATATGCCAATAAAAACACGACAGTGAGATTATTCAATATATTTATATTTAATTCACAGAAATAGAAAATAGTTATATGCGGTTATGATTCAATTTAGGGAACGTCCACAAATTACGTAACGCTTAGAGAAAGGAAGGGGGTTGAGTGAAGTTTGACGACCCATATACAAAATTTTCAGATGCTTCATACAAAAAGTGTGCCATAGGGGGGAGAGGGGTTGAAAAAGTAAATTTTATGCGTTACGTAATTAATGGATGTTCCCTTACCTTACATTGTGCAATTCCACTGGAGCTGTCGGAAAAAGTGAAGCGACTCATAAATGCCCACCTTCAGCGGTGGAAGCCGAATTTAAATTATTGTAATCAGCATAAATATTTTGTGAAACGCAGACACGGCAGACACAGACTTGTTTTTCCATTCCGCGAAATATTCCTTAAGACGTTGCACTTCTCACCTCCGTCACTTAGGAGACGATTAACTTTTTGCTACAGGTCTTCCCATATGCAACACTACTGGATTTTTGGCCGGAACAGAAGTACGCGATCCGCCGGATGATCTGAATATTTTTACCACTGCCGAGGTAAATTCATTGATAGTGTCGTCTTCAGTCCAATTTCATGTGGCATATTTCAATACGGCAACTATTTTCTGAAATTAATCGAATACCAAGTTGAATACTTTAAGATTCATATTAAATACAATGAAATAATATGAGAAAACACTTACCAGTTCCATATAATCACAAAAATAAATCCTTGCTAGCTTCAGTACTATCAATTCTCTCCGACGCCATTTTTTCATTCCTGTCTCTACGATTCGGTAACAGATCTGTTGGTGGGTAATTTCTGAGAAGCATTCCTAATGTCATTAAATCCAAGCCTTGTTCAAATACAAGGTATGTGCCGCAAGAATGATGGTCATGAGTATCACATCAAATTGATGAGATTGGATATTTCAGCAACGTATGAGAAATTGCACATACAATTAATTGGTCGATTTTCTTGAGTGTAGCTCAGGGACCATCCTTAGCCGTGCGGTAAAGACGCGCGGCTACAAAGCAAGACCATGCTGAGGGTGGCTGGGTTCGATTCCCAGTACCGGTCTATGCAATTTTCGGATTGGAAATTGTCTCGACTTCCCTGGGCATAAAAGTATCATCGTGTTAGCCTCATGATATACAAATGCAAAAATGGTAACTTGGTCAAGAAACCTCGCAGTTAATAACTGTGGAAGTGCTTAATGAACACTAAGCTGCGAGGCGGCTCTGTCCCAGTGTAGGGATGTAATACCAATAAGAATAAGAAGAAGAAGATAAACTAGCTCATCTATTTTCAAGCACACACATTTTACGAATGTCGAGAAAGGCATCATCACCGCTAGGTGGATTTATCTGGGTTTTGTAGATGGGACACACGACACCTTCCATCCACTTCTGCGGCAGAACCTCATCCTCCCAAACCTTGGTAATCACCCAGTGCAGCGCTCTAGCCAGTGCCTCACCACCGTGTTTAAACAGCTCTCGTGGTAGTTGGTCAACTCCAGGGGCTTTGTTGTTTTTCAGCCGACCGATCTCCTCCTGTATTTCCTGGACATTCGGAGCCGGAAGTCGCATGTCCTGCGCGCGTGCTCCTAGGTTCATTACCATACCGCCACCGTTGTCTGCCATATCACCATTCAGGTGCTCTTCGTAGTGCTGCCGCCACCTTTGGATCACCTCACGCTCGTTTGTAAGAAGGTTCCCGTTTATGTCCTTACACATATCGGGCTGTGGCACGTGGCCCTTACGTGAACGGTTCAACTTCTCATAGAACTTTCGTGCGTTATTAGCGCGGTACAGTTGCTCCGTCTCTTCACGCTCTCGATTTTCCTGCTGGCGCTTTTTCCTCCGGAAAATCGAATTTTGTCTGTTGCGCGCCCGGTTGTACCGTGCCTCGTTCGCACTCGTGCGGTGTTGCAGCAATCTCGCCCATGCTGCATTCTTTTCCTAAACTAACTGCTCACATTCGCCGTCATACCAGTCGTTTCTCTGATCCGGAGCCACCGTGCCTAGTGCAGCGGTTGCGGTGCTTCCAATGGCGGATCGAATATCTCTCCAGCCATCTTCAAGAGATGCTGCGCCTAGCTGCTCTTCCGTTGGGAGTGCCACTTCCAGCTGCTGCGCGTAGTCTTGGGCTAGTCTACCATCTTGTAGCCGCCCAATGTTAAGCCGCGGCGGACGACTCCGACGCGTGTTGATCACCGTCAAGAGTTTTGAGCGCAGACATACTGCAACGAGGTAGTGGTCGGATTCAATATTCGCACTGCGGTAAGTGCGTACGTTCGTGATGTCGGAGAAGAATTTACCGTCGATTAGAACGTGGTCGATTTGGTTTTCCGTCACTTTTGGTAATTATTTTGGTAACAACTCATTTGTTTCAAAAGCTACTACCGTGATTATTGATTCTGGTGCAAGATACAATCAAACCAAAAAAAATCATCGACAAACTAGTGCAATACGGTACAATAATAAAGAGAAAACATCGACGAAGAGAAATCGATCAATACAGCTACGCCCCTATGAAACTAAGCGCGAGAAATGTAGTCATGTAACTATTGTTATGATGTTGGTTTTTCATTATAGCACCCAAATGAGTGCTGTAATGGATTTCATGCAATCCATTTGAGTTGCATAATGGTCAATAAAGGTTCCCCCAAACACACACGATGCGACAGTCGCGACGCGATTCTATCGCTTGGCGACAGAGATTCTTTCGCCGTTGGTAAATATAACATTGCCTGCAGCGACCCATTGATAGAATCGCGGCGACTAGTTGTCGCCGTCGCGGCGATGAAATCGCTTAGGTCTAGGGGAACCTTAAAGCACCCATTTCGTTGGTATGGAAAAGTAGGCCGTTTTACCACTTAAACACCAAGTATTATGATCAGAAATTGCAAAATATGTTATTAGCTTCATCCTTCATCAATACCTATACTGGAACCTTCCTTAGCCTAGCGGTAAGATGCGCGGCTATTTAGCCAGACCATGCTGAAGGTGGCTGGGTTCGATTCCCGGTGCCGGTCTAGTGAATTTTCGGTTTGGAAATTGTCTCGACTTCCTTGGGCTCGCGGTTAATAACTGTGGAAGTGCTGAATGAACACTAAGCAGCGAGGCGGCAGTGTCCCAGAGGGGCATGTAATGCCAATAAGACGAAGAAGAGAAGAATCTTCCCAAAGCACTTTTTACGTTCATAAAAAATGTTTTTTTTAAACACTTGATTGAAAATTTCTGAAAATTCAACGATTTCGACAATCAAAAAAGTTTTTGTCGCCGCATGCACCGCTACTTTACATGTACCTACCACGTTTTTCAAACATTTCAGGGAATAAGTCGAGAGAGTTTGGCGCACGCGACAATGATTTCTTTTTTTTTAATTTTTAATAACGCATGATAGAATATGCATCCGCCTTTTGCTATTAAAAGGGAAAAATGCACAATGGGCAAGTTTTCTTACATGCCCCTACATGAAAAATATAAAAAGTAACCAATGTCAAATTGATTTATCTTCACTTGTCATTAGACGAGTTCGTACTAGTATGAACTCGTCTTATGACAAGTGAAGATATTCCACAAAAAGGCTCAGAATATTTGTTTAACAAAATAATGTATTTTGCTAGAAAGTGAAACGTTCCGAACCTTCTATATTATCATATATTGCCTAATGGGGAAGGGTCGTTTGGCCGAAACACATCTGACCGAAAGTCATTTGGCCGAACGGGTCATTTGGTCGAAAGGGTCATTTGGTCATTAGGCCGAAGGGGTCATTTGGCCGAAAAGCTCGTTTGGTCGAAAGTGACATTTTGCCGAAAGGGTCGTTCGGCCAAAAGGGTCGTTTGGCCGAAAGGGTCCTTAGGCCGAAAGGGTCATTAGGCCGAAAGGGTCATTCGGCTGAAAGTGCTATTTTGCCGAAACGGTCGTTTGGCCGAAAGGGTCGTTCGGCCTAAAGAGTCATTTGGCAGAAAGGGTCATTTGGTCGCAAGGGTCGTTTGACCGAAAGGGTCATTTCTAGACCAACATTTGAAAAGGGCGTAACAGCCAAAATTTATTCCTTCTGATTCTTTGTCCACATACAGGGGATGTCCAAAATAACTGGGATAGGCAAATTTTGGGCATAATTAGATGTGTTGTAACTATGTCAATTTTTATCCGATTTTGACATTTCAGGGATGCCTGAACTAGAAATTTAATGTAGTTTTATCATATGTCCATGGAACTGACCATGGTCATCGGATACCGGAAATATTCCGGGTTTTTGCGAAGGTAGGTTCAGAACCGTGAATTTGTGGTGGGTATTAGGATAAGTTGTGGTTGAAAACATAATAAAATTAGTAACCACAAATAAAGTAGGGCTCTTTCTGATTGGAACCATATGTTGAAAGTCGAAATCGGACCAGGATCAAGTGAGATATGGCCATTTGTTTAGAATCGGTACCGATCGGGAGTTTTAAAAGGGACCAGGCCACAAATTCATTTGAATCAAGCTTTTTGACCAATCTTCCATTATGATTACATTTCAAAAGTCTTTTGATACGTCAATAATGAAAAACCAATTAAAAAGACAGATCCTAAAGTCGCTGGGGTGCCCCCGGGTGATCCTGTAGAAGGGGATATTTCAGTTATAGCGCCAAAACTGGTCATTCGACGGTTCGTTTTTCATGGTTTTCCAAGGGTTACCTGCAGAAGGATGAATTTTTGTTTCTGCGCAAGAGCTAACCATTCGACGTTTCTTTTTCAATAGTTTTCTGTCAGGAAGCCAGTTTTGGCGCTAAAACTGAAATGTCCCCTTCTACAGGTTCCCAGGGGACAATCCGTAGGTCCCGGAATCGGTCAAAGCCGTCAATGGTCCATTTTATATTCGTACCTCGCTTCCTGATAGAAAACCATGAAAAACGAACCATCGAATGACCAGTTTTGACGCTAAAACTAAAATGTCCCCTTCTACAGGTTCCCCGGGGACAATCCGTAGGTCCCGGAATCGGTCAAAGCCGTCAGTGGTCCATTTTATATTCATACCTCGCTTCATGATAGAAAACCATGAAAAACGAACCGTCGAATGACCAGTTTTGGCGCTAAAACTGAAATGTCCCCTTCTACAGGTTGCCCGGGGGCACCCCAGCGACTTTAGGATCCGCCTTTTTAATTAATTTTTCATTATTGACGTATCAGAAGACTTTTGGAATGTAAGCATAATGGAAGATCGGTCAAAAAGCTTGATTCAAATGAATTTGTGGCCTGATCCCTTTTAAAACTCCCGATCGGCACCGATTCTAAACAAATGGCCATATCTCACTTGATCATGGTCCGATTTCAAATTTCAACATATGGTTCCAATCAGAAAGAGCCCTACTTTATTTGTGGTTACTAATTTTATTCTGTTTTTAACCACAACTTATCCTAATACCCACCACAAATTCTTTGTTCTGAACCTCCCTTCGAAAAACCCGGAATATTTCCGGTATCCGATGACCATGGTCAGTTCCATGGACATATGATAAAACTACATTAAATTTCTAGTTCAGGCATCCCTGAATTGTCAAAATCGGATAATAATTGACATAGTTACAACACAGCTAATTATGCCCAAAATTTACCTATCCCAGTTATTTTGAACATCCCCTGTATATAGCTTTATATGTAGACGAAGAATCAGAAGGAATAAATTTTGGCTGTTACGCCCTTTTCAAACGTTGGTCTAGATTTGGCCGTAAGGGTCGTTTGGCTGAAAGGGTCAATTGGCCGAATAGGACATTTGTCCGAATAGGTGATTTGAAAAGTGAGAAATTAGGAATGAGAAGAGAGACGTCTCACTTCTCACTCTTCATTTTTCTCTTCTCACTGTAAAAAGGGAAAAGCGCGGAATGAGTAATGAGACGCCTCTACCCAATTCGCACTACTCACTTTTCACAGTGAGAAATGAGGAGTGAGATGTGAGAAGTCTCACTTCTCAATGCTCATTTCTTATATCTCGCTGTTAAAAATAAGAAGAGAAAAATGAAGTGTGATAAGTGTGACGTCTCACTTCTCACTCCTCATTTATCACTTCTCACTGTGAAAAATGAGTAGTGCGAATTGGGTAGATGAGTCTCATTACTCATTCCGCGCTTTTCTCTTTTTACAGTGAGAAGAGAAAAATGAAGAGTGAGAAGTGAGACGTCTCTCTTCTCATTCCTAATTTCTCATTCACTCACTACGACAAAAGGAAAACGTTGTCAAATTGGATAGAGTTAAAGGAAGACAGTAGAAATAGTTGAACTGAATCACAGTGAATTTAATTAGTATAATAAATTAAAGTAAAGATCCGGTGATAAAATATTAGAAGCCGATGCCAGTTAATGTGCGCTGAATTGGAAGATAAGGCAGAAACACGGTTACACTAAAAAATTGTAATATAAAGCAATACTATTTGTAGTGTTTAATAATAGTAATAAATGTATTTTGCCAGCTAAATCGAAGACTTCAGATCTGCTCAAAGAAGTTTAGTCACGACCCTTCGCCTTCGCCCTACCCTTCGGCAACAACTAGATTAGATTACATTAGTTTACAATATTGACAGATTTGTTTCCGACAGATCATGATCGGGAATAATCCCATCGCATCCGTCTGGTTGTATGTTCAACGGAAAGCTCCACCAATAGTTGACACAACTCATGGATTATCCGCCTCGTTCATATATACTTTCATCTGCACTGCACACTACCACAGATGATACGTAACAATTTTCTTTAAAAGGCACCAAATGTGCTTTGGTCCTCCTTTAGCATAAGCATTGCTGTGTTCGCTTATTTAATGACCACCTCATCCGAAACACCACAAATAGAACAGAAGTATTTTATGGATATATTTGTTTCCTTATTTGTTTACTTGTCTACGGACGGTATTAGTTCGAACAGACAGACAATACCAAATTATCTCATTTCTAAACATTATTTAGTACAAATGAAAATACAAAAATAGAAACCAAACTGTGACCTAATGGATTCTATCCCGACAAAAGACAATGCGTAGTCAAACGAAGCAGATCGTGAACAAATCGGTGGCGAATTACAAAGCTATTCATCAATAAAAAGATCGATCGTATTTATTTATACATCGATTATATTACGCGTTATTAATTGATTTGAGGCTCACAGTTTTGTTCATATTAATTTACTCTATAACATGATCTGTCACCCTGCACCATATTCCTATACAAACAACAAAAACATATATGATACTAAGCACAGCCATAATTCTAATAGGATCACAATTTCATACAAAAATAGATCTTCCGTCTCAAGTATAACAGTTTCCTTGACACGCGTCGTGCATACATTCAGGCGATCCAATAATTTTATGCTTTGATAACTTAGGTCTTACTTATTCTAATTGGAATGTCACTGTGCAATTCAAATAAGTTCCATGCAATAGGACCCGCGACAAAACATAATCAAGGAAAACGCACGATTCCCAGAGTTATTCTAATTGGATTGCAGTCTAGAAATCGTGTCAATTTGTTCAAGCCAATAAAATCTATCAGAAATGTTGATCGCCATAGGGAGACATCGAGTGAAGCCCATAAATTATCAATTTGAAACAAACCAATGTATACACCTTGTTGAACGATAACTAATACGGATACGGATCAAAATCACGTATGAGAAACAGCTAAATATAGAAGCAGAGTGGCGCAGTGGAAGCGTGCTGGGCCCATAACCCAGAGGTCCGTAGATCGAAACTACGCTCTGCTAATCAGTTTTTTTTTTGTAGGAAATAAAGCAGTAAAGTTGGTTAGTTATGACACGTAAAAATACAATTTTTGATACTCTTTTGCACCAGGCGTCTACATTGCCAAACTTGTTCCATGTTTGTTGGTATTGATATGTAAATGTTGATTCGACATGATAAATCGACATATTGAGAAACATTTTAATATCAAGCAAACAAATATTTATTCGTGCCTGTATTCATATATGCACTGTACATATTGGGGAACTATTCCGTTTTCCATCTCACTGAACATAAATTCATCGCAAAACAAAGGAATACAGCACCAATCTCGTCGCTTCTTTTTGCTGGCACGCGTGCTGACTGGTGAAAAAAATCACAAAAATAAGAAACCAACCAAATGGGATGAAGTGCCGAACCGTTCCCCTAATAACTTTTAATGTTTATGTATATTTGTTTGTTGATCAAAAGTTATTATCAGTGAACTTTAGATGTTAATGAAGACATTGCAAACCATCTCATCATTTAATCTTCTGAGCAAAGATAGTTATCTATCCCTCAATAAACAGAGTATAATGTTCGTCTATTCACAGTTCGACAATTCTCAGCTCACAACGTGAACAAAACCGAAGTTGGCTGGCTATCAGTATCATCATTAGATACTCAAATAATAATGATATCTTTTCAAAGCGCTATTCGAATAGGGATAATATCTTTGCACAAGCTTTGCTCAGATATACCAAAGAATCGAATGCACATTAACAGCTGTTTACAGTGTTGAAAAATTTCAAAATGTTTTCTATCATTCACGATTAAGCAGAGAACAGTAGAATATCCTTGCGCCAATCGCAGTTTAGGTTGAAGTAATGCAATTTCACACCACGTTTTCATCTGCCTTCGTGGCGCAATCGGTTAGCGCGTTCGGCTGTTAACCGAAAGGTTGGTGGTTCGAGTCCACCCGGGGGCGGTATCTTTTTTGCTAATCTGAGTAGCATCATGATAGGAATACCATTGAACGAATGGTAAAACAAATGATAAAATTATAAGTGTTTCAAAGTGGTTTCTTGTTTCTACATAATAATAAGTTATTTGCTGTTGCTTCCTCAACTTAAACAATGGTTGTACCAACACTTCACAGTTACAATTTATTCATTCATATATGTTTTGTTATTAAAATAAGTTATTCATGTACCCTTCACTCCTTCACTTAGACCACCGTCCACCCCACACTGCGGATAATATTTATGATCACAATCGTAGAAATGAAAGAGATACTGAGGGCAGAAGGCTACTGTTTCCCGTCCTGTCAATCTTTTCACCTAAAACAGACCTTACTCAGCCATCAGACAGTAATCGTCAAAACTACTAATAAGAACAAAACTTCAAAACTAGTCTTCGTGCAATTTGGCCGAACTGCTATTCTATTAAGTCACTTTTCACCCTTCACTGGGAACCTACTTTCGCACGCACCAACACTCGGCGCACGACCTGCGTTAAATGTAAGAAATTGTGCATGCCTTTATGCAATTTTTGAACGAAGGCGCGAAAACACTAGATTTGAGAACTGAATAGCTTTTCTAATTATAACAGCAATTTAGTCCAAATCCTTCAGCTGGATCGAAACACAGGAGATAAAACTAACTTGACAACCGTAAACATTGGCGACCGGTCGCAATCGACGCTTACTTTGATCCACTCGCAAGTGATTGAAACCCTCTTGGCGGTGTGAACGCCAAATTCGTGTCATGACTTTTCGTGACATTTTTGCAATTTTGCTTTCATGTCCCACAATTTATATTTAGAACCAGTATTGTATGCTAAATAGTAAATTTAGTCAGCCACTTTTTAACCCTGTAAAAAACTAAACGGGTCATTCGAATGACATGCTTTCGAAATAATGGTAAATTGCAAGACATAAAAAGCCTTATTAATTTTTTTTTTGTATTTGATATGACATGACATCAATCAGTTTTATGTGCCAATTGTTGAAAATGTCGCTCCAAAAATTGGCTAGACGGTCGAACGACAGAATTTTCTGCAATCAATTGGATAGACAGGAGCTCATCACAGTACTAAATTGAGATCAATGTAGGTACACCCAGGTTTTTTTTACGCGGTTGGAATTCATTAATTTCTCGGTTAACCTGAACTTTTACAGCTTTTCAAATACCCCCTGAATTTTCTTTGATTTTTTTTGTGAATTTTTTGGTGGGGTTAACACATTGCTTCATTGACCCTGAAGGTCTTAAACGACCAAAACCAAACCGTGTAAAAAAAACTTGGGTGTAAAGCTAACATTCGGGTCAAAATACTCAATTGACTTTGAGATTTCATGATACTGCTCAGATCAATGGTCTGATAGATAATGTTTTAAGACCTTCAATTCAATCATGATTCCTGAATTAATAATAACTTTTGACAAAAGTTATCAGCAAATTAGTCCCATGACACGAAATTACATTTTTCAACACTGATCATACCCTAAGACCCTGTACCACATGAAAACATGTTTGAAGGTGCGATTGATTAATGTGTGTGTGTGTGTGTGTGCGTCATCCTCTATCCCTCACCCATCTGGGGGTGTTGATCAAGTAGTACTACGAATAATTTGATCAAATCTCATGCTCCGTAATGGTGCCCTTTTTGTTACGAATACTAGTACCACAAAAAGGATTCACTTCTGAAGTAAGAAGGGTTTCTTCAGGGAGTGTGGGGAATGGGATGTACTAGTTATTCATAACAGGTACAGCAAAACTTCACAAGGACGCCCTTATTCGTACTAACTACTCAGGGAGTAGAAGGTCGAGAAGAGCCACCGTTGCAAACCAAAGCGTGAACCGGATACCTGGGACTCCCACAATATCCGCGGCAATAGCAGCAAACGATGCCCTGTGCGTATTTAATGTAAAATTTCATGAACATAGCATACTGAAGCACTAAAAGAAAGAACTGGAACATGCTCACCAACTTAGTTTGTCCAGAGCTTTGCATTTTCTATCATCCTTTGCCTCCATTGAAAACGTGATCACAATGCCCAACTATGGCCGATTTGGAGGCTGCGTTCGTTCACGCTAGCTTAGCAGCTGTGTAAGTACAGGTAGCTGATAGTGTCATGCTGCTGCCTTCAAATAGGATCATCTGCGTCAATGGTATTGAAAAATTGAATTTGAAATTGAATTCTTGAATTCTGAAAATATGTGTTCCAAAAAAGGGAGGCAGTATCAAACATTACAACATAATAACAAGGTTTATTGATTGGAAATCATATACAATTTTAATACATGGAATAACGTAAATTTATAAATAAAAAAGCTGTCGTTTCACAGGAAAGTAGTGATGAAGAATCAAGTCTAATCAAAATAGACCATTTCGTGCACTTAAGTTACACTCATTAGTGCATTAAGTTGGAGATCCTTTACATTGGCCCTATGTACTGCCTGCAACCGCATATTTGTCCCATTTTTACTGGGTTTTCCATTCATATGAAACGGATATGTGATTACATGCAGTGTACCCCTAGTGGTGCTCAAGAAACATGAGTGAGTAATTAGGATTTTATAGTAATAGAAATTTGATTGATTTCACCTGTTACACTATCGTCATTGAAATTTTCCCTGTTCGTTAATTTCATATTATATTTCGCGTACGTTCCGTTTGCAGATACATCGACATGTTAGAATACCACAGTCATGTCCTGCAGGCTTCATTTTAACTGTAGTCATGGGCGCCGCTACGCCACGCCTGCGAAGGTATTTTACATCCGCAGCCGATAATTTGTGCTTCGGCGCTCGACCAACATTGCTTTGCTACGAATCAATACGATATTACAAGAATAATAATTTTGTTATGGATTATCTCCCTTGAGCAGATATACCATCTAAAACAATTAGTTTGCGTTCCAAAAAATAAACTGGTCAATCCTTTTTTACTGCAAAATGCCTTACTTATGCTGTTAATTGGAACTGAATAATGCAAAAAATTATTTCGTATACTGTACCAGTCATAAAATTTCGTATCAATAAGAAAAATCGTAATTTTAGATTAGAAAATAATTCACTAATTCATAACTTGAAAATGCATAACTAATGTTTTTGCATTGAGAAATCACCATAACCCAAACCTTGACAGAACATAATGAATAAGAAATCTTAAGATATAGATAGATGAAAAATCTGTTGGGCATCAGGGCTATTCAAATAATATAAAAAGTGTATATGAATGATTCGAAAAGTAAATGAAACAACTAAAATACCTGTAATACAATTCATCAAATAGGTAGTAGAACCATAAATTGCTTGAAATCCTAATCTTGATGGAATCTTATGTCCCTCACTTTTTTTGTTTCAAGCAACTATCACTTTACTAATTTTCATAATTTGTAGTAAAACTGTTTTAACTCCACTTACTTTCTTGATTTTACCACTTACCTTCTGGATCTTGAGCTACCAATATCTTACCAGATCCAAGTTTGAATAAAACATTATTAGTGTTACCATTCAGCCGATGATCGTTATTATCGTTATTAATTCGAACATTTTGCAGTCAGCATTCCGGGCACGATTCTAGATCACTAGAGTTATCCTATCTGTGGACATAGGCAGTATTGAATTATTGAGCCAGTTTGAACGGGAATCCCAGCCACACTTCGACTGCTAGCAAGTGGGTATGAACTTTCTCTGTCAAATGAAGCATCCGCAAGGGTAAGTGACACTGTCACCTATTTATCGAAGTGCCTCTGGCAGATCACATCTATCTTGTTTATTGCCATTACTGTGGTCATTCCAGAATCCAGATCCAACGAGATTCCGAAAGGCTTCAAAATTGAATTAATTTGATTCAAAGTCAACCGAAAATTCCGCGAAAAAAATTTGACATTGAAAACCAAGCACGTCCATTCACCGCACGACTTACTGCGATCTTTTTTTCATGTTTGAAGGTGCGATTGATTAATTACATTAAATTATCAATCCAAACAACAAACAACAAATCCATTTAACAAACATAAAGGGAGAATGGAAAATTTGATTAAAATTTGTTCGAAGATGTCTTCGAAAACAGGGGAGGGTTAATTTTATGTATTTCAATGTTTAATTTATACATTTATATCTTTGACAGCTCGAACATCACTAGGTTACAATTTTTATTAAATATTTGCTACGTCCTCTTTGCTTATGTTACTCTATAATCAATTTAATGCAAATAATTTCTATTATTCATTATGAGATCAAACGAAAATGATATTTTTTAGCGAAAACGCAACACATCCTCGATAGTATAGTGGTCAGTATCCCCGCCTGTCACGCGGGAGACCGGGGTTCAATTCCCCGTCGGGGAGAAGTGGTATTTTATGGTAGTGTTCGATAAAGCAGGTTTTGTTATAATAAGAGAAACAGAGAAGATGGACTTGTTGAGACCCGGCAGATGTTGTCGTTGTTCCTGTTATTGTTGTGCAAAAAGGCCATGCAAATCTATATTTTAGATTTTTTTTTCACTTTTGTTTATATTTTCTTACGATAGTATCAATTCTTCTCGTGATTTTAAAATGAGTCAATATTCTAGAAAAGCGTTGGGCTTTGTACTGTTCGCTGCATTTGGGAAGATCCATTAATTACGTAACACAAAAATTTGCCATTTTCAACCCCCGTCCCCCCTATGTCACACTTTTTGTATGACTCATTGAAATTTTTTGTATGGATTGTCACACTTCGGTCAACCCCCCCTCCCCAATCTAAGCGTTACGTAATTTATGGATGCTCCCTTAGTTGAAAAAAATGATGCAAATCCATCCAGCCGTTATGCCAATACGCGAGTTAATGTCGTTGCCGACCGGACTTTGTGGAATTCCATCGACGGTCCCATCGGTGTCAGCATTTTTGGAGTTGGCAACATCGGGGCGCATCAGCAGAACCAGGCGAACGATATCGAGGGCGATCATCGAACTTGTAGACTCAGCATACTTGTAATGTAGTTAAGTTGAGGAAAATAAATCAGTTGATTGTGAACAGTGAAGGTAGTTAGTCGATTAAGTTTTTTTTTAAAAAGAACTCCGTGTTGTAGATTTATTAACTCGCGGATTCAAACGAATTAATATGTGTATAGATAGTTATAAGGATAGAAATAGACTTCCATCAAACTAATTTTGGCATCTTCAAAATTCTACAGTGATTACTCTGAATTCAATCCCAATCAATCGGTGTGATGTAAAATTTATTAGAGCGCAATATCAACTCAACTCAACTCAACTGATGAAAATCAATCAAAAACTAAAAAAACACCTAAATGAAGCTTTAAAAAAAATCAATCAAAAAGTTTTCTAATGCCTATCGTTGCAACATTGTTGCTTACTCAAAGTTGGAATTGTTACAATGCACATTATTAAAACCATAATTATTGCTAAATAGTTCTCGGTGTGTTGACCTAGAAACCGATATCGCATTTATCGCATCGCATTTAAATTTATTGCAAGTAGAACTTGCATGCAATATTTCCACTTAGAGAATAACTCGTCCTCGATAGTATAGTGGTCAGTATCCCCGCCTGTCACGCGGGAGACCGGGGTTCAATTCCCCGTCGGGGAGAAGAGAATTTTTTTGTAGGGGTAAAGCAGTATGTAGACAGAAATAACATAATTTGCTGCAGAAGATAATCATCATATCGTAGGTAATTGAATTCGCCAACAAGTAGTAACAAAAATGGTTCAAGAATGTTGCGGGTGCAATGGAATTAGAACGATAACACAAAGGAGAACCTATTTGATTTATTTCCATAGTGTTGTAGAAAAGTCGTTGAAGATAAAAATATAACTTTCAAAAAGATCGAACTGTCAATAAATACCTGCAAAAAATACTGACTGAATTCGGCAGTTTTTGTGTCCGATTTATTTTCCTCGATTACATCGATTACAGACTTTCAGACATTCAGGTTTCCGAACCAAAGATTAAATTGCGAAAACCATCATATACTCGAATCATTCCGGTCACGCCGTTGCGGGATCTGAGCTGAATACGTAACCCATAGAAAACCAAAAATACTCGCATGAGCAATACATCTTTTCACTTCACGGGAAACGGCATTGTCACACGTCACAAGCGTTAGTATGGTTAAATAAATTCTTCAACGATTTTGGACACAACACATCAGTACCTCTGCTTCAACACCTCTATCTCCATCCATTGAAAGTACGCAACACTTTCCTCTCGAAAACTCCAAGCGCGCGTTGGTCCTCCACGAGCATTGTCCAGATCTCGTGTCCGTAGAGGACTACCGGTCTAAAGGAAAACTCCATTCGATTTGCGGAGTCCAAAGTACGTACGATTTCCTGCCATGATACGTCTCCGAATTTATCTACTGGTATCGTTTTCGAGATCTCCAGAATCATAGTTTTGGCAAAAGCTACAAAAATGTTGTATTAGAATTAATGCATATTCTAAACTTTTATAAAAACTTATGAATATTAGTGCTTGGTACTATTCCCTTCTAAGTTCGAAATTTTTTAAATCGAATCCACAACCAACAGTAATTGACCAACTGAGAACAGAAGAGACTATCCAACAATCCCATGGTCGGCTAACTATTGGGTTTTCAGCAACACAAAAGAAAACTCACAACCGCTTCATGGACAGCCGTCGTGGGTGGTTCTGGATCGTATGGTACCAACGTCTTTTCTTCTTGGAATAATAAGGTATTTCATGAGACGTTTTACTTTTCATTCGTGTTTTCTTCAGAATTCTATGCCTAGAATGCAATGGTATGACAAATCTAACGACACGTTTCAACAATCAAATGAAAAACTTTATTCTAAGGCCCTGGTAATCTAAAAGTAAAACAGCTAGAATTGATGATGGGACCCATCGGAATGTTCAGCGCGAAATTACCAAACATACGGGCTCCCATTAAATATCAAAGTAGATAAACACGAAAAAAACAGCTGATTCGATCTGTCTCATAAAATGCCTTATTGGCAGACCCTGGATTAGCCATCTTGGCTGGTTGAGAGGGACCATTCTGCTTGGCGATTAAAACCAGCGGCCAGCAGATTTGTCCGATAATGAACAACTGGATCCTTTACGGTTTTGGAGAACCTGACGGCTTCCCGGACCGGTTTCACGGTTCACCTGGACGTTCACAGCTTTTTAAATACCCCCTGATTTTTCTTTAAATTTTTGTGAATTTTTTCGCGGGGATTAACTCATTTTGTTTGACTAATTTTATTTGCTAATTATCTAATTAGCATTCATCTCTTAGACTAGGTGTTCCGTGTTTTCTTAACACTATCATCCTTATTTGCTATGTTACTTTTTAGTTATTATTAATACATTTCAATTACCTCTGGTAGTTAAAATTTTTCCTCTGGTTTAATTGACCCATGTAGGAATTACAATGTTTTCAACTTAAACTAAACCTAACCTAATTTATACTAAGGGTACAAGGAGTTAATCGTTGCAATAGAAGATTGCAACGATTTTTGTCTAAAATTGGAAATTATTTTGTTGGACATTTGTTGCAATGTCTCAATATTAGAAATTCTATGAAGTTCATTGGTACTATACCACGGAGGCAACTTCAGAATCATTTTCAAAATTTTATTTTGAATCCTCTGAAGGGCCTTCTTTCTGGAATTGCAGCAACTAGTCCATATTGGCACAGCATATAACATGGCTGGTCTAAAAATTTGTTTGTAAATCAAAAGTTTGTTCTTAAGACAAAGTTTTGATTTTCTGTTTATAAGTGGATATAGACACTTAATATATTTGTTACATGAAGGCCTTCAATGTGTTTTTTAAAAGTTAATTTTTGATCTAGCAGAAGTCCTAAATATTTAGCTTCGCTAAACCAATTAATTAGAACCCCATTCATAGTGACAATATGTCTGCTAGAAGGTTTCAAATAAGAAGCTCTCGGCTTATGTGGGAAAATTATAAGCTGAGTTTTGGAAGCATTCGGGGAAATTTTCCATTTTTGCAAGTAAGTGGAGAAAATATCCAAACTTTTTTGCAATCTACTACAAATGACACGAAGGCTTCGCCCTTTGGCTGAGAGACCTGTGTCATCTGCAAACAAAGATTTTTGACACCCTGGTGGTAAATCAGGTAAGTCAGAAGTAAAAATGTTATACAATAAGGGTCCCAGTATGCTGCCTTGGGGGACACCAGCCCTTACAGGTAATCTATCAGATTTGGAATTCTGATAGTTCACCTGAAGTGAGCGATTTGATAAATAATTTTGGATCAGTTTAATGATGTACAGAGGAAAATTAAAATTCATCAATTTTACAATCAAACCGTCATGCCAAACACTGTCAAATGCTTTCTCTATATCAAGAAGAGCAACTCCAGTCGAATATCCTTCAGATTTGTTGAGCCGAATTAAGTTCGTAACTCTTAATAACTGATGAGTGGTTGAATGCCCATGGCGAAAACCAAATTGCTCATCAGCAAAAATAGAATTGTCATTAATATGAACCATCATTCTATTTAAAATAATCTTTTCAAACAGTTTGCTTATTGAAGAAAGCAAACTGATTGGGCGATAACTAGAAGCCTCAGCTGGATTTTTGTCCGGCTTCAAAATTGGAACAACTTTGGCGTTTTTTCATTTATCTGGGAAGTATGCCAATTGAAAACATTTGTTAATTATATTAACCAAAAAGGATAAAGTGCTCTCAGGAAGTTTTTTGATAAGTATGTAGAAAATACCATCATCACCCGGGGCTTTCATATTTTTTAATTTTCTAGTAATAGATCTCACTTCATCCAAATTAGTTCCCAACGAAGGGGAGAAAACATTCTCTTAATTAAGAATGTCTTCGAAGCTCCGTGTAACCTGATCCTCAATTGGACTAGTGAGACCTAGACTAAAATTATGGGCACTCTCGAACTGCTGAGCAAGTTTTTGAGCCTTTTCGCCATCCATATATATATAAAACTTAATGTTTGTATGTTTGTATTCGGGGGCAGCAGGGACTATGTCCAAGGGCTTGACGATCCCTCTCCAGGCCATCTGCGAGTTGTGGCGCCTGCCTAGGATGTGGTGGGGTTTGACAGTGGGCCCTGTTAAACCTCTATAAAAAGCTGCATGTATCCGCAAGTAGGCTCCGCCAAAGCGACCGTGTGCCGCTCAAAGCGCACAAGCCCAAGTCCTGGTGTTAGGTGGGACGTTAAACAGCCCTGACACGACGGCCCTCCGACGAGACAGGAGGTTTGCGCAGGCCCAATAAGCCGCCTTTAAAAACAACTATTACGAACGACATAGAAGATAATACGACTCGATACAATCGGCAACGACCTAGGCGACGAATAAAGGATCACGATTGGAAGCTTGGAACATGGAACTGCAAGTCGCTAGGCTTCGCAGGTTGCGACAGGATAATCTACGATGAATTACATCCCCGTAACTTCGATGTCGTAGCGCTGCAGGAAATCTGCTGGACAGGACAGAAAGTGTGGAAAAGCGGGCATCGAGCGGCTACCTTCTACCAAAGCTGTGGCACCACCAACGAGCTGGGAACCGGCTTCATAGTGCTGGGAAAGATGCGCCAACGCGTGATTGGGTGGCAGCCAATCAACGCACGGATGTGCAAGCTGAGGATAAAAGGCCGTTTCTTCAACTATAGCATCATCAACGTGCACTGCCCACACGAAGGGAGATCCGACGACGAGAAAGAAGCGTTCTATGCGCAGCTGGAGCAGACATACGATGGATGCCCACTGCGGGACGTCAAAATCGTCATCGGTGACATGAACGCTCAGGTAGGAAGGGAGGAAATGTATAGACCGGTCATCGGACCGGATAGTCTGCATACCGTATCGAATGGCCAACGATGCATAAACTTTGCAGCCTCCCGCGGAATGGTAGTCCGAAGCACTTTCTTCCCCCGCAAGAATATCCACAAGGCCACATGGAAATCACCTAATCACGTAACGGAAAACCAAATCGACCACGTTCTAATCGACGGTAAATTCTTCTCCGACATCACGAACGTACGCACTTACCGCAGTGTGAATATTGAATCCGACCACTACCTCGTTGCAGTATGTCTGCGCTCAAAACTCTCGACGGTGATCAACACGCGTCGGAGTCGTCCGCCGCGGCTTAACATTGGGCGGTTACAAGACGGTAGACTAGCCCAAGACTACGCGCAGCAGCTGGAAGTGGCACTCCCAACGGAAAGGCAGCTAGGCGCAGCATCTCTTGAAGATGGCTGGAGAGATATTCGATCCGTCATTGGAAGCACCGCAATCGCTGCACGGTGGCTCCGGATCAGAGAAACGTCTGGTATGACGGCGAATGTGAGCAGTTAGTTGAGGAGAAGAATGCAGCATGGGCGAGATTGCTGCAACACCACACGAGGGCCAACGAGGCACGATACAAACGGACGCGGAACAGACAAAACTCAATTTTCCGGAGGAAAAAGCGCCAGCAGGAAGATCGAGACCGTGAAGAGACGGAGGAATTGTACCGCGCTAATAACGCACGAAAGTTCTATGAGAAGTTGAACCGTTCACGTAAGGGCCACGTGCCGCAGCCCGATATGTGTTAGGACATAAACGGGAACCTTCTTACAAACAAGCGTGAGGTGATCCAAAGGTGGCGGCAGCACTACGAAGAGCACCTGAATGGCGATATGGCAGACAACGGTGGCGGTATGGCGCGCGCAGGACATGCGACTTCCGGCTCCGAATCTCCAGGAAATCTAGGAGGAGATCGGCCGGCCATGGGCGTAGCCAGGAATTCGAGAAGGGGGGGGCCAACTTTTTTGGTCTTCTAAATCGTAGTTTTATAGTAGTTTTATAAAAACACATGAATATTAACACATGAAACCAAATCCAAACCAAATCGAAACAATAATGATTGAAACAATAATGGATTTAAAAATGCGTGATTTATTGCTCATCAGATATTTTTAAATAAAGTGAGAAAAATATTAACGAACTTAGTATTCAGAAAGAATATTAAATTGGATATAACAATTATTATAAAAATCCTGCATTCTTCCATAAGTTTAAGAAAACTAGAACCATACATCTGAATTTCTAAACAAATCCTCTCTGAAATAATATTTATCATAAAATATGCAGAAAAATCAATATGCAAGCTTTATCCAGGAATTCCTTCGACAATTACTCCTGGCGTTCTATCCGAAATTCTATCAGGGATTCTTTAGGAATGCCTCCGGCAACTTCTTCGGCAGTGTCTTCAGGAATTCCACCATAAATTTTGCCGGGAATTGATCCGAAAATTCCACCATTATTTACTCCAAGAATATCTTCACGAACTTCTTTTCAAGTTCTGCAGAATTCCCTGCAATAATTCAAATAATTTTGTGCTGTTTCCCATAATTTTTAAGAATAAGAATATTCCGTGAAAATTCCGTAGAAAACATTCCTAAGAATTTCACGAAAAATCTTCGAATTTCTTGTGTAAATTCCATAAAATTTTCCGCGAATTGTTTCGAATAATTTCTTGTGAAAATTTCAAAGAATTTCCCCAGGAACTCCACCGGAAATTTATACAGAAATTATACCGAAAACGAAATCAACAATGGAATTTTCGGAGGAATTCCTAGATTAATTCGCAATGAAATCCTGAAAGAATTCCGGTGGAAACTTCAAGATTTCCACTGGGAGATCCTCCAGGAGTTTCTCCGAAAATTCCTCCTGGAATTTTTCCAGGAGTTCCACTGGCATTTCCAATTTCTCTAGGATTTCCTTCGAGAAATAATTCCGGTAGTTCTATCGGCAGTTCCTCTGAAAATTCTTCCGGGAATTTCGGCAGAATTGGAATTTATTTAGGCTTCTTCAGGAATTTATATAGATTTTCCACCAGAAGCCCCTCTGAGAATTTCTTCGTGAGCTCCTCTGAGAATTCTCCGGAAGGTCCTCTGATGATGATGATGGTCCAGCTACAAACTCCAACAAAGGTTTCAGCTAGACGAGATTTGTCTATAAGATGAATTCTCTTGTTTCCGAGAATGCTTCTGGTAGTTTCCCCGGGGTTCCTTTGAAAATTCTCCTGGGAGTTTCTTCAGAAATTCTTCCAGAAAATTCCTTCGAGAGTTCCTCCGGGAATTCCACCAGCAATTCATCCGGGAGTTTCTCCGGAAATTCCTCCGGGAGTTCCACCAGAAGCTATTCCAGGAAATTATTCAGGTTTTTTTCAGGAAATCATTTAGGCTTTCTTCAGAAATTAAGCTGGAAATTCCTCCAGAAGTTCTTCCGATAGTTTCTCTGGGAGCTCATCCGGGAGGTCGTTTAGGAATTCTTCTAGGAGTTACTCTTGAAATTCCTCCGGGAGTTCTTACGGGAGCTCCTCCGGGAATTCCTCCGGTAGATCCACCAGCAGTTTCTACGAGAATCCCTCCGGGAGTTTCACTGGCAGTTTCTCCGGGTGTTTCTCTGAAAAGGAACTCCCGGAGGAAGGAACTCTCGTAAGAATTCTAGGATGAACTCCCAAAGGAACTTCCGTAAGAATTCCAGGAGGAACTCCTGGAAGAATTCTTAAAAGAAACTCCCGGAGGAATTCCCGTAAGAACTCCCAGAGAAATTCTCCGATGAACTTCTGGAGGAATTTGTAGATAAATGCCTAAAGAAATGCTAAATGAATTCCTGGAAGAAAGCCTGATTGAATTCCCGAAGGAACTACTGGTGGAACTTCAGAGGAATATCCGGTGGAATACCCAAGAGGAAGTGAAAAAATATTTCTGAAGGAATTTCCGAAATCCCATTTCCCGTGAAATTCCTGCCAAATATCGTCCAGGAATTCCCTGTAAAGTTCCGGGAGGTATTACCGGAGAATTTCTTGGGAAAACTTCTGGAAGAACTCCCGGAGGAACTCCCACAAGCACTTCCGGAGGAATTCCCACATGGAAGTCCTGAAATAATTCTTAGAGAAGCTCCTAAAGGAATTTCCGAAAAAATATCTGAAGGAATTCCCAGAAAAATATCAGGAGGAATTAATGTGGAAATTCCCAGATGAAATCCTGAAAGTATTCCCAGATGAATTGCTGAAGAAAATCCCTGCGGATTGTTCCGAAGAAATTTCTGGAAGAACTCTTGGCAGATATTCGAGTAAATTCCGGGTTAAGTCCGGAAGGAATTCTAGTACACTCCCGCGGAAAATCTCCCGGGAAAATTCCTGAAGGAATTCCTGGAGAAGTACCTGAAGAAACTCCCGAAAAAATACCTGTAAGAATTTTAGGGGAAATACTTGGACGAATTCCAGGAGAAATTAATAAAGATATTTCTAGAGGATTTCTTGAAGGATATTCTGAAGTAATTGCGAAAAGAATTCCAGATTGGAATGCTAGATGATTTCGCTATTGAATGTTTGGAGGTATTCCCGGAAAATTTCCTGGAAGTAATCCCGGAGGAATTGAAGGAAGAGTTCCGAGAGGAATGCCCGGAGAAGTTCCTAGAAGAATTTCCGAAGGAATTTCTTATAGATTTACAAGTGAAATTATGGAGCTAAATCGGAGGATTTCCGTCATAAATTTTTGAAGAAACTTCTGGTAGAATTTTGGGAAGAAATTCCGTATGTATTCTTGACGGAACTGTCGAATGCATGCCTGAAGGCAATGCCGGATTTTTCCTGAAGAGAGAATAGCCGAAGAAATATCTAGAAGTAAATCTTGGAGAGAAGAAAAGAAATCTTCAAGGAATTTCCTCGTGAATTTCCTACAAAAAATAGGGGGGGTTTCTAGATAAGGAGGAATTACAATTACATGAGAAGGATTTTCGAACGATTTTCAGAGGAATTCATGGATAACTTTCTGGAGGAATTCAGAAGTTCCCAGGGGATTTCAAGGAGAATTTTTGAGTCCGAAATGTTTCGAGTTGTTTTGAACTTTCATATATTATGGATCCTGCATGCCCTAATAAGTTTTGGGAATCTTTTGAATTTCAACCACCTATTTCTGCATATGATTGGATCGTAATGTGTACATGTTTAAGCGAATTAATTTCAGTACCCGTGCAATCTTTCCACAATTTAGGGGGGGGCGACGGCCCCCCCCTGCCCCCCCTTGGCTACGCCCATGCGGCCGGCTGAAAACAACAAAGCCCCTGGAGTTGACCAACTACCAGGAGAGCTCTTTAAACACGGTGGTGAGGCACTGGCTAGGGTGTTTACCAAGGTTTGGGAGGATCAGGTTCTGCCGCAGGAGTGCATGGAAGGTGTCGTGTGTCCCATCTACAAAAAGGACGATAAGCTGGATTGTAGCAACTACCGTGCAATCACATTGCTGAACGCCGCTTACAAGGTACTCTCCAAATTTTATGCCCCTGACTAACACCAATTGCAAGAGAGTTCGTGGGGCAGTACCAGGCGGGATTTATGGGTGAACGCTCTACCACAGACCAGGTGTTCGCCATACGTCAGGTATTGCAGAAATGCCGCGAATACAACGTGCCCACACATCATCTATTTATCGACTTTAAAGCCGCATATGATACAATCGATCGGGACCAGCTATGGCAGCTAATGCACGAAAACGGATTTCCGGATAAACTGATACGGTTGATCAAGGCGACGATGGATCGGGTGATGTGCGTTGTTCGGGTTTCAGGGGCATTCTCGAGTCCCTTCGAAACGCGTAGAGGGTTACGGCAAGGTGATGGTCTTTCGTGTCTGCTATTCAACATCGCTTTGGAAGGAGTAATACGAAGGGCAGGGATTGACACGAGTGGTACGATTTTCACGAAGTCCGTCCAGTTATTTGGTTTCGCCGACGACATTGATATCATGGCACGTAACTTTGAGAGGATGGAGGAAGCCTACATCAGACTGAAAAGCGAAGCTAAAAAGATTGGACTAGTCATCAACACGTCGAAGACGAAGTACATGATAGGAAGAGGCTCAAGAGAGGTCAATGTGAGCCACCCACCACGAGTTTCTATCGGTGGTGACGAAATCGAGGTGGTTGAAGAATTCGTGTACTTGGGCTCACTGGTGACCGCCGATAACGATACCAGCAGAGAAATTCGGAGACGCATAGTGGCTGGAAATCGTACGTACTTTGGACTCCGCAAGACGCTCCGATCGAATAGAGTTCGCCGCCGTACCAAACTGACTATCTACAAAACGCTCATTAGACCGGTAGTTCTCTACGAACACGAGACCTGGACGATGCTCGTGGAGGAGCAACGCGCACTGGGAGTTTTTGAAAGAAAAGTGTTGCGTACCATCTATGGTGGGATGCAGATGGCGGACGGTACGTGGAGGAGGCGAATGAACCACGAGTTGCATCAGCTGTTGGGAGAACCATCCATCGTTCACACCGCGAAAATCGGAAGGCTGCGGTGGGCCGGGAATGTCGGACAGTAATCCGGTGAAAATGGTTCTCGACAACGATCCGACGGGAACAAGAAGGCGAGGTGCACAGCGGGCAAGGTGGATCGATCAGGTGGAGGACGACTTGCGGACCCTCCGCAGACTGCGTGGTTGGCGAAGTGCAGCCATGGACCGAGCTGAATGGAGAAGTCTTTTATGTGCAGCACAGGCCACTCCGGCCTTAGTCTGATGATAAATAAATAAAATGTATGTTTGTATGTATGTTCCTGCATAACTTCTGAACCCATTGACCGATTTCAACCAAATTTGGAACACACATTCTTTATTGTAAGGAGACGACGATAGGGAGGTTAATCTTGCTTATTGGAAAGGGAAGAGGGTGTGGGGGAAGGTGTATTGCTTAGTTATCGATCAACTCAGTGTAAATTCTGAACCCCTTGGCCGATTTCTACCAAATATAGAATATAAATTCTTTATCTTTACGGGACGACGATAGGAGGTTAAGCATTCTCTTTGAAAAAGGGGGAGGGTATGGGGGGAGGAGTATTGCTTAGTTATCGATCAACTTAGTGTAAATTCCGAACCCCTTAGCCAATTTCAACCAAATTTGGAACACAAATTCTTTATCTTTACGAGACAACGATAGGGAAGTTCAGCAAGCTCTTTGGAAAAGGGGGAGGGTGTGGGGAGAGGGGTATTGCTTAGTTATCGATAAACTCAGTATAAATTCTGAACCCCTTGGCCGATGTCAACCAAATTTGGAACACACATTATTTATCTTAAGGAGACGACGATAGGGGGTTAAGCATGCTTTTTAGAAAAATTGAGGGTGTGGGGGTAGGAGTATTGCTTAGATATCGATCAACTCAGTGTAAGTTCTGAACCCCTTGGCCGATTTAAAACAAATTTGGAACATAAATTCTTCATCATAAGGAGACGACGATAGTGTGTTAGAGATCTTCTTGGGAGAAGGGGGAGGGATATTGTTATGGTATCAATCAACTCAGCGTAACTTCTGAACACCTTGGCCGATTTGAACCAAACTTGGAACACACATTCTTCATGTTAAGGAGAAGACGTGGTTGGTTAGGGATGCTCTTTGGAAAAGAGGGAGGGTATGGGGGGAAGGGTATTGTTTAGCAATCGATCAATTAAATGTAAGTCTTGATCCCCATGACCGATTTGAACCAAATTTGTATCAAATATTGTGTGTCCTAAGGCAACAATTTTAGTGGGTGTGGATAGGTTATTTTGAAAGGTGGAGGGTGTATTTCACCATAACTTTTGAACACATGTACCGATGGTCACCAAATTTGGAACCTTTATTCTCTGTCTAAGGAAGACTATATCAGACTGGGTGGGAGTGTCATACCTGAATTAGAGAGAGGGTATATTCATTAAACGAACAGTTTAGTATATCTTTTTATCGCATGGGTGAATTCAAACCAAATTTGTAAACACGTATTCTCTATCCAAAGGAAACTATTATAGAAAGGCTGGGAGGGACTTTTGGAATGCGGGAGGTTATTGGGGTTGGGTATTGTTTAGAAAACGAGTTAATTAAAAATCCCTCATATTTGGTTCATTCGAGGTTCTTTGACATTGTAAAATGCTCCGAGAACAAATTGCCCGAGTTCATAAAAAATGGCAAATCTTCTACAATAACATTTTACCGGTAATAACGTTTAACCAAAAATGATTTTAACGAAAATGATATTTGCCAAAAATGATACTTCCCGATACACATATCCAAGAAGATGACATCATGGGAATCATGGTTTGCCCAGCGAGAAGCAATGATTAATGTGTTTCCTTCTGGATGGTGGATGTGATTGTTTCTTTAAAAGTAGGCATTTGCCCGGAATATGACAATGGTGGGTGTGATCCCTTCTTTAAAAATGGGCGTTTACCCGGAATAAGGCATCGGTGGATGTTTTTCCTTATTTAGAAATGAACGTTCGTCCGGAATAAGCCTATTCAAACCCATGATCTCTTCTTCAAAATCAGTCAATGATTCCAAAAGCTTTCTTTTATTCAAATGATGAAGTATCAATAAGTAAACACAATTACCCTGTTGACCAATTGGTTTTATCATTTTCTGATTGTGAAAAAAACTGAGAAACAAACTGGCAATTCCGAGCAAGGCCGGGTACATAAAGCTAGTTTGTTAATAAAATTTTATTTCCCTCTTTAAGCGCTGGAATTGGCTTTTGAGGAATTTTCGTTAATTTCCAAAAGGGTTTCGAACTGGGATCCAACTTCGAGACATTATTCTCAAAGCTGGTATTTCTCAGAATAGCGAAACGTTTTGCCTTTCTCGTATACTAAGTATACGTAAAGGCTATAATTTCACTCCAAAACCAAACTTTTGATAGAAGGCTCGGAGACCCATAGTGTTATATACCAATCGACTCAGCTCGACGAATTGAGGTGATGTCTGTTTGTGTGTATGTATGTATGTGTGTGTGTGTATGTGTGTATGTGTACAAATTTTGTAGACACACTTTTTGGAACTTAGCATTACCCGATTCACTCGCAACAAGTTGCATTCGACGGGGAATGCGGTCCCATTGTTTGCTATTGAAAATTGGCCTGATCGGACATTGCATTTCGGAATTATTGAAAAATCATTGTTTTTTCCCAAGGGTCCCCCCTTGGAAAAAAAATTCAAAACCGAAAAAAAAATTTTTTTTTTCAAGAATGGTGGAAATGCATAGTAATTAATGCAAAAACATGCAAAATGATAGAAAATATGCGATCTATCCCCCTAAAGTGCTTTTTTGACCTTTCCTATGTGATTTTTTCAGTACATTTTACGATGCACGAGAAAGGCATCATCACCGCTAGGTGGATTAATCTGGGTTTTTATAATTACTTCGGAACAAAATGGCCGATTGGGACAATTTTCAATAGCGAAAAATTAGGCAAAATTCCTCGTTGAATGCAACCAGTTGCAAGCAAATCGGATAAGGCTGAGTACAAAAAAGTGTGTCCCATATTTTTTTAACACAAACACACACACACACATACAGACATCACCCAAATTCGTTGAGCTGAGTCGATTGGTATATAACGCTATGGGTCTTCAAGCCTTCTATCGAAAGTTCGGTTCTGGAGCGATCAGGCAAGAAGTTCTTAGAAATGGCATTCGGCCGAACTGCATTTGACAAAACGGTTTCGACAAATTGGCCAGACACCTAGCATTTCGTATGACACTGATATTCTGATACATTTATCGAAAATAAAAGAGCGTCCCCAATTCATGTACGAGACATTAAAAACAGGCTTTTTTGTTGACATCAAAGCACGTGTCCATAATGATCAATCTTGTTTGAGAATTAAACAACTAACTCATTTCATGATACGTGAGAGTCTCTAGTTAGCCTCGCGTGCAACTTGTTCGATTCTCGGTCCGGTCCAATATGTTATCGGGTGGGAAACATTCTTGACTCCCTGGGCATAGTGTATAGTGTTGAAATACAGGCCAAGTTCCAGTTGGAATGTAGAGCTAAAGAAGAAGAATTGCTTAAGAATATGCTTAAGAAAAATACGATGAATAGATTTTTTGGCACTAGATCTGATGCACAGTTTTGAATAACTGGCGGCACTGTCGATCAACCCACTGTGTCGCCAATTCCCACAGCATATCTCCGGATTTTGTTCGTCTTATCGGTCGAAACTTTGCGCCATCCGGCCGCCAAAGCATTAAAAAACCGACCAAGAGCTAGGCTGGCGCCTAACCGTATCATGTTTTCGCTCGCTCACTGGCACGAAATTCTTCGAATGTAACTCCATAACACCAATGCATCATCATCTTTCGTCATCCTTCAGCGCAACACTGCAGAAAGGAATGGGGGAACGGGGGAAAGGACCCGCAATACCTTATATCCGAGTGCGTTCGAGAGCTCATGTTTACTTTTATCTTCGAGAACGGTGCTCTACCTTGGACTCGGAAGCCTGCCTGCCTGCGGTCGAATACCTTCTCCTCAGAATTCTGCTCATTGTTACATTGGGTAAAACTTTTGTTTTCTTTAAATTACTGGCACGAATTGCGCTCGTTGCCATGTGTGTTTGAGATTCTCGCGTGAAGATGAGACGTTTCTACTGGGTACAGGGGGAGGGGGGTTTGCATTCTTGTCCCGATGCGAGCAAGAAATCGGAGAACGAAATTATGTGTGAAGAAATGGTCTGAAATGCATCGCTCGAGTAATACAAGATGACACATGGTGTCTCATAAGAAACCGAAGAAAATGCTATAAACGTATTTCCTCATGTAGCATTATAGTTGCAAGCATTTAAATACAAAGTTGTGTTGACTTTTTTAGAATGTTAGCTTGTTTTTAGTAAAATATGTTTGTAGATCCAGATGATGAATTCAATTCCAAAATGGGTGACTTAAGTTGACCAAATGGTAGGAATTATTTTTATGTTCAATAATGCTCAGTTCAATAATGCAAGAATACGCAATGGGACGCATATTGTACCAGTCTCCCCCTCCTTGTATCATGCGGGGGCATAGCTCACACAAACGCCATTTGGTAGGTGGGTGGGCGATGAAAGGGGGAGTGAGATGAGTTATGCTCCAGCTCGGATCAAAATGCTGTAGCGCATTGCATTCTCCCTCCGCCGTTCCATTCGGAACCGCACTTAGCCCGCCTGGCAGAAGACGGGAGGAAAGGTACCTCTTCTCACAAATCACAAAACACTCACAGAACAAACAAATCACGCAGAGGACGGTTGTTCTGCACGCCGCCGTATTTTTTATTGGCCTTACCCACCGCATCTTCTCCAGGTTTCCAGCGTTCGAGAACGTCTCTTCGTGTTCTTTTGCCATACTTTCCTTCAATTCGGGTAGTGATGGGATGATTAGGTGGAAATGATAAAAATCACACCGTGTCCGACGACGCTGCACCGAGGGGGCTGCGGAGTACCATCTCGAGAAAATGAAAGGGGGAAGAGTGTGGATCGCCATGTAGCACAGAGCAGCTCATGACGGCGACAAATATTTCATCGCTCTGCAACGACCGGCGCGACGTGCGAGATTGATGTTGGGAAGCTTTATGTAGGCGCAGAACACGCGGAACGGTAAGGCAATTGTGCGAGCACCGGAATCGTGGAAACTGAAGGAGGAACGCGGGCCGGAGTGATGGTTGGGCAGGGCACTTGCACTGTGTGTTGTTGCTAATTGGTCTAATTACGCTCTTGGATTTGCATACGCTGTTGGCGGTTCATGGAAGCAAGGAAGCTGATATCTGGCTTGTAATGAAACTGAATAAATCAAAACAGCCAGGTACGTTTGGGCTAGATGCGGAGTATGGCTCGCGTGTATTTCTTTTCCTTCACTCTTTCGAGCGTTCTAATTTGAACATCCTTGGTTGATAGCCTCATTCATAGTATTGCACGCTGTTAAATTATTAATTTTGTAGAATTCTCTTATCCGAATCTCCAGCCATTATTGACTCTCCCAGTTTTCACTATTTCTTACACTTTAAGGTTTATAGCAATCTTTCCCATATCACTTTAAAACTCTTATGATTAGTGACAGTAAACACTTAATAAAAATAATTTCCCTTTAAAGCACATATATAGCTACCGATCAACTACTATTTAAGTCATTACATGTACTCAACCGGCGGTTGTTAGAATTTCTAACAATCCTGTATAAGAATCTACCAAAACCTGTATAAGAACTGAGCATATGCGAAATTGTTAGATTCCTATACAAGTGTTATATAAGAATCTAACAATTTTGTAAGCTTTTCTAACAATATTTGTTTGAGAGCTTACATTTTGCCTTTCTCGTATACTAAGTATACGGTAAAGGCTATATGATCGCTCCAAAAACAAACTTTTTATAGAAGGCCCGGAGACCCATAGTGTTATATACCAATCGACTCAGTTCGACGAATCGAGGTGATGTCTGTGTGTGTGTGTGTGTGTGTGTGTGTGTGTGTATGTGTGTGTATGTGTGTGTGTGTGTGTGCGCAAAACTACTCAACAAAATGTCACTCATTTTTCGGGCACTTATCCTCAACCGATTTGCTCGCAACAAAATGCATTCGACGCATAATCCTGTCCCATTGTTTCCTATTTGAAATTGGCCAGATCGGACTATGGCGTCGAAAGTTATGGCCAAAATACAAAATGCTACGAAAAAATCGCGTAAAAAATGTCACTCATTTTTCGGGCACTTATCTTCAACCGATTTGCTCGCAACAAGTTGCATTCGACGCAGAATCCTGTCCCATTGATTCCTATTTGAAATTGGCCAGATCGGACTATGGGATCGAAAGTTATGGCCAAAACACAAAATCATACGAAAAAATCGTGTAAAAAATGTTACTCATTTTTCGGGCACTTATCCTCAACCGATTTGCTCGCAACAAGTTGCATTCGACGCAGAATCCTGTCCCATTGATTCCTATTTGAAATTGGCCAGATCGGACTATGGGATCGAAAGTTATGGCCAAAATACAAAATCATACGAAAAAATCGCGTACAAAATGTCACTCATTTTTCGGCCACTTATCCTCAACCGATTTGCTCGCAACAAATTGCATTCGACGCAGAATCCTGTCCCATTGATTATTATTTGAAATTGGCCAGATCGGACTATGGGATCGAAAGTTATGGCCAAAACACAAAATCATACGAAAAAATCGTGTAAAAAATGTCACTCATTTTTCGGGCACTTATCCTCAACCGATTTGCTCGTAACAAGTTGCATTCGACGCAGAATCCTGTCCCATTGTTTCCTATTTGAAATTGGCCAGATCGGACTATGAAATCGAAAGTTATGGCCAAAATACAAAATCATACGAAAAAATCGCGTAAAAAATGTCACTCATTTTTCGGGCACTTATCCTCAACCGATTTGCTCGCAACAAGTTGCATTCGACGCATAATCCTGTCCCATTGTTTCCTATTTGAAATTGGCCAGATCGGACTATGGGGTCGAAAGTTATGGCCAAAATACAAAATGCTACGAAAAAATCGCGTAAAAAATGTCACTCATTTTTCGGGCACTTATCCTCAACCGATTTGCTCGCAACAAGTTGCATTCGACGCAGAATCCTGTCCCATTGTTTCCTATTTGAAATTGGCCAGATCGGACTATGAAATCGAAAGTTATGGCCAAAATACAAAATCATACAAAAAAATCGCGTAAAAAATGTCACTCATTTTTCGGGCACTTATCCTCAACCGATTTGCTCGCAACAAATTGCATTCGACGCAGAATCCTGTCCCATTGATTATTATTTGAAATTGGCCAGATCGGACTATGGGATCGAAAGTTATGGCCAAAACACAAAATCATACGAAAAAATCGTGTAAAAAATGTTACTCATTTTTCGGGCACTTATCCTCAACCGATTTGCTCGTAACAAGTTGCATTCGACGCAGAATCCTGTCCCATTGTTTCCTATTTGAAATTGGCCAGATCGGACTATGAAATCGAAAGTTATGGCCAAAATACAAAATCATACGAAAAAATCACGTAAAAAATGTCACTCATTTTTCGTGCACTTATCTTCAACCGATTTGCTCGCAACAAGTTACATTCGACGCAGAATCCTGTCCCATTGATTCCTATTTGAAATTGGCCAGATCGGACTATGGGATCGAAAGTTATGGCCAAAACACAAAATCATACGAAAAAATCGTGTAAAAAATGTTACTCATTTTTCGGGCACTTATCCTCAACCGATTTGCTCGTAACAAGTTGCATTCGACGCAGAATCCTGTCCCATTGTTTCCTATTTGAAATTGGCCAGATCGGACTATGAAATCGAAAGTTATGGCCAAAACACAAAATCATACGAAAAAATCGTATAAAAAATGTCACTCATTTTTCGGGCACTTATCCTCAACCGATTGGCTCGCAACAAGTTGCATTCGACGCAGAATCCTGTCCCATTATTTTCTATTTGAAATTGGCCAGATCGGACTATGGGATCGAAAGTTATGGCCAAAACACAAAATCATACGAAAAAATCGTGTAAAAAATGTCACTCATTTTTCGGGCACTTATCCTCAACCGATTTGCTCGCAACAAGTTGCATTCGACGCAGAATCCTGTCCCATTATTTTCTATTTGAAATTGGCCAGATCTGACCATGGGATCGAAAGTTATGGTCAAAATACAAATTCATACAAAAAAATCGCGTAAAAAACGTCACTCATTTACGGACACTTATCCTCAACCGATTTGCTCGCAACAAGTTGCATTCGACGCAGAATCCTGTCCCATTATTTTCTATTTGAAATTGGCCAGATCGGACTATGGGATCGAGAGTTATGGCCAAAATACAAATTCATACGAAAATATTGCGTAAGAAATGTCACTCATTTTTCGAGCACTTATTCTCAACCGATTTGCTCGCAACAAATTGCATTCGACGCAAAATCCTTTCCCATTATTTCCTATCGAAAATTGGACAGGTCGGACTATGGGATCGGAAGTTATAACCAGTGTTGTAAAATGTCATTTGCATTCGTTTGTATAATTTTCCCAGAACTTGTTTCAGAAGGTAGCTATCAATTCATGTTGTATGACGAACTTATAGCGGTTAAATGGGCCTACAACTTTGTCTAACGAGACTTTGCTGTAAATATGTAATCTGGGGCGTGGGAGGCAAAATGTCATTCAAATGACATTATGTCAAATGACACGTGACATTTTGGAGAGTTTTCACTCTCCAGCCTTTGATGTTATACTTAGAGCAATGTACCCTTGGACAAAAATATAACCCTACTCAAGCGTTATGAGTACATTCAAAATTATGGAAGAAATTTTGCTTCTAAAGAAAGTTATGAGCAAATTAGTCAAATGACATGCAGATGACATTTTACAAGCCTGGTTATAACCAAAATACCTTTTTTCATAAAAATCACAAAAAATGTCACCTATTTTTCGGACACCTAACCTTAATCGATTCACACGCAACAAGTTGCATTCGACGCAGAATCCTGTCCCATTGTTTCCTATTGAAAATTGGCTAGATCGGACTATGGGATCGGAAGTTATGGCCGAAACACCATTTTATCCTTTTTATACGAAAAGGCTGTATGTTCGCTCCAAAAACCAAACTTCTACAGAAGGCCTCGAGACCCATAGTGTTATATACCAATCGATTCAGCTCGACGAACTGAGATGATGTCTCTGTCTCCCACTTCATACGGGAGTTTGGCAGAAAGACGGTCATGAGATTTATATCATAACAAATATTGCCCTCCGCTCGCGTGATGGGAATGACATTTTCGTTTTCTTTTGTGTAGTCGGAGCTTCAGTTCAACTAACATCCAAAAGTGATATCCTTAAAATATATGACTGGGTGAAATAAAACAGGGTTATGTACGTCAAAAGATTGGAAAAGGAAACAAAATGTCGAAATTCTTATTAGCATATTGTAGATCAAGCTGAAAACCGAACCGAGGTCCCGCGAAATCGCATTTCCGGATGTTGCAACTGCATCGCGAGTAGTGCGCAACTGTGCCATAGTCGGGCACCACTCGCGATGCAGTTGCGACATCCGGAAATGGGACAAAATATGATTTTCGGTTTTCAACTGGATCTACAATATCTTTGCCATAAATAATCTGATTTTCATAGAACGGACAAAGAAATTTGTCTTTTTACTCCTAGCCACTAGCTCATCTTTTTTCAAGCACACACATTTTACGAAGGTCGAGAAAGGCACCATCACCGCTAGGTGGATTAATCTGGGTTTTTAATTTCATTTTGCAAATCTCGCCAAATAACTTTCAACGCGGGATCGCGAGTTCTTTCATATTGCCTTTGCCTCACATTTTTAAGACGGATCAGTAGCTGAAGATCGTCGTCAATAATAACGGAGTTGAATTTAATTTCACATTTTGGAATTGCAATGCCTCTGGCTTCGACAATTAAATTTGTCAAAGATACGAGAGCATTATCAATATCACTTTTGGTATTGAGAGGAATATCAACATCAAAATTCCTATCGATAAACGTTTTATATAAATCCCAATCAGCTCTATGATAATTAAAAGAAGAGCTGATTGGATTATAAATGGCTTCTTGTGAGATTTCAAATGTCAGGAGGAAGGTGATCAGAGTCAAAGTCAGCATGAGTTACCAATTGGCCACACAGCTGACTTGAATCCGTTAAAACCAAATCAATTGTCGAAGGATTTCGAGTGGATGAAAAACAAGTTGGGCCATTGGGATATTGAATAGTATAATATCCCGCAGAACAATCTTCAAATAAAATGTTGCCGTTGGAATTGCTTTGAGCATTATGAACGGTGTTTGGCATTGAAGTCACCAATTACGAAGAATTTTGATTTGTTGCGAGTCAGAATTTGAAGATCAGCTTTCAACAAATTCTTTTGCTGCCCATTGCATTGAAAAGGCAAGTAGGCTGCAATGAAGGAAAATTGTCCAAAATTTGTTTCAACAGAAACTCCCAAGGTTTCAAAAACTTTGGTTTCGAACGAAGAAAATAATTCATGTTTGATATAATTTGGATCTCTTTTAATGGAGAGTCCTGGTTTTAAATAGGTTTCTGTTATAATGGCAATATGCACATTATGAACTGTTAGGAAGTTGAATAATTCATCTTCCCTACCCTTTAGAGAGCGGGCATTCCAATTTAGAACTTTCACACAATTATTTAGATCCATTAAAATTGAGTCCGATAACATTTTTTTGTGTATACTTTATACCAACCTGAACAGCTTCAGGTATGGTATTTGCTTTGAACATTGCATCAATCATGTGATGCAATTGTTCAGTTAGTCAGACAGGGTTTTGGAAATTTCCCCCAGGCCTGCGGAAATGTTCCCATGTAACACGGACATGAGACACAATACAGGCCTTTTCCAAACTTTTCATATTATTTAGTTCACTTTTTTTAAAATTAACTAAATAAAGATCATGAAAAATGCCCCTCTGGGAAGTACCAGAGTGAGATTTCTTTTTCATCTTAGTTACTTGGACTGGTGCAAATCCAAGTAATTGAAAAAATTCAATTTTAATCTCACCCAATGATTTATCATCACTGTGGGGAGACCTTTCAAGACGACTTTGAACAATCGTTCAGTTTTGTCGTCGTATGTGAAGAATTTATGGCAGTTAAATACTATGCCCATGATCTCATAGTTGACGTAACAACCATTGCACTTTCGCACGTATTTCGAATAATTTAGGGACAAGCATCGCACATTTAAAACATTTCAACCCGTAAGCACTTAAATGAGATCCGAAACAAACAACGTATCGATGTTGCAACGGTCGAATTACTTTAGTAAACGCGTAATAAATCAAATTCGCTGAAATTTCGAATAATTGATACGTCAAGTATGAAATCATGGGCAGTACTGAAGAAGACGTTTGCGACCCTCAAAGGATCCCGGCAAAACGCGGCAGGCACCCTTCCTAGCAATCTGAAATGAAACCTTAATCCCCTGAAGGTTACTTAAGATTTCATTCCGAAAGCCAGAAAACTCGGCAACAGATACCGCATGAATCGAATCACCTGGGCTAGAGGTAGATTCGATTTCCTCAAATTCGTCATTAATCAAATCGAACTGATTGCTCAGTTCGATAGGAAAAGAAATAATGTCAACGTTAGATTTAGAAGAAATATCTGAAGTCTCCAGCTTCCTTCTATTTTTCCGCGCTTGGGCAGGACGGTCTTGAAACCTTGTTTCTTTGAAGGAAGTGGAGAATTCAGAGACTCCCCCTTCCTCTTGTTTTTATTAATGCTCATAGCTGAGCGTGGAGACGTGACCTTCTAAGAGGTTTTTTCCCAGAACGGTGTCCCTGCAGGATTACCACCGCTTGTCGGAATTTTACTTCCGCAAACGGGTCCAACGTAAAACGAAGGCACGGGTCCTTGCAAAGATCGTAACGGGATCAGTGAGTACAAATAGCGCTGAGAAGCACTGTTGAAATTAAAATAGCTTCGGGTAGTATTAAAAACTTCCTTCCGCAAAGAGAGAAAGAACCGCACAGCACGAAAGCACGATGCGGTCTGATACAAGTTTGATTAATTTGTTATCATGGCTTGTTATGATTCGGAACAGTTTTTGCCTCTCTTTTATCGTTGTTCGTTATCTATTGAGATCGATTTCTGCAAACCCTGTCAAAAACTATTGCCTACTATGCAAGGTAGAAATCAACCACCCATCATAAGGAGTTGAAGAACCAATGTACCATGCGTCTCCATATGCGTGTATGCTTATTGCCTATACATCGAACAAGTTCAAAACTTGTATAATAGTTGTATAATAATAGTCTCCAACAAAAAAAAAATCTTAGGGATACCTCAAGTAATGCCAAAGTCCGGAGGGGTACCTCCCAACAAAAAGGTTGAGAACCGCTGTTCTTGACCATTATGTTTTCTCCGTGGTGCTCGAACGAATCATGGGAACAACGAACCATTTTTGTGCATGTGCAAAATTTTTAATCACTGCTCAAAAAATTTTGATTTTCATTTGAGTTGTAACGGAAAGGTCTTAGATCCAACTCCTAGAAGAGCAGTTTATTTGTGGAAACTAGATCTAGAACCAATCTAATAATTGTACATCAGGGTGGACCACACCTATATGGGAAAAATCGACTCAATCGCCATCTAGAGATAAAACAGTGGAAAGTACCTATGCATTTTCCCATATATTGAATCGATTTTCTCATATAATCTTCACGCTCGTTGAGCAGCCACTTAGACATGACGGATCTGGTTGAAATTTTTACAGTAGCTTCTGGGAGCAAAAAAACTTTATTTTTAGGGGGTTTACGTCACGAAAAAATGTTCTGAATTTTTTCATATAAGAGCGGTTCACCTTATTGTACATAGCACTAAGTTATAATCGTACCATTAGGAATTAAATTGTATACTGTTGGTGCGAAATGGCGAAGAATAAAATTTCAGGGCTGTTACAAACTGAGCTAATTCCAATCCGCAAAATCCGCGACTGGCAAAATAAAATCCGCGTCTGCAAAAACAAAACCGCGACAAACAAAAATAATGGCCTAATCACGTAGAAACACGTTCAAAGTGCAATACTTTAATACTGTTGATTTTAATCTATCGATATTTTGATCAGGTAAAAAATTTAATAATGTATGTCGTATGATGTTTTAAATAGCAAAGCAGAACTAATTCCATGGTTTTGCATTAGTAATAGAATAATCAGAAAACAGTGTTGATCTTTTGTTAAATAGTGTTTTGAAGTCAACGTTTTAAATTTCACTGAAAGTAAAGATACATTGTTTTATCAAATGGCTATGGTAGATCGACACGAGGTGCTGAATAGGTTGTTAGGGTGGCGCTGTGTCACAAATTAGTTTTGATAATCTCGAAGATCAATAGCTTAAAATGTTTTGGCTATTAAGAAACTCAGAATACCAGATTTCAAAAGAACTCGATTTTTCATAACGGATCCTACAGAGAGGCTCTTAAGTCCCACCCAACAAAGCTTAAAGAACTCTCTGACAAATAGATGCAGAGGCGGACAGAAATGACTGTAAGGTCTGCGGATTGTTTAAAAAAAAACTGGTCAACATGTGGTGTGTTGTCCACGAAGTGAAGAATGGCTTTATGTATAATTAATATTGGAGCAGACGGTACTCTGTGAGGTAGTAGGGAACCCACTGTCTAGCAGCTGGGTCACCCCATTCATACTGTTCCCAGTTCAACAATTAATAATACCCTAAAAGTAGGCAATTACCAAGGATTGGAACGCGCTGCATAGGAAATGCATGATGCATGAAAAAACTGAAATTTCCAATAGTTCAGCAATAATATTTAAAAGTTTCAATAGTACTGGCAAATTAGTAGTGAGTTTGCGAATCGATTGATATATAAATCTTCAAAATCCATTGAAAGATAGAGGACCTATCAATGTTACAAATCTTACATGATTTCGTGACGGTCCACAATTTTGAAATTTTCATTTTACACCCTGTATCCGAGTCTTCCCCTTAGACGTAGTTTACGTCAAAACTGTTTGGTGGGATATTATGCGATTTATTGCTACATCACTCTGGACTTGGTTGATCAAATAGATCGAATGTTTTGACTTCAAGATGTTTGAGAAAACCTGGAATATTTTACTATACACTTAAAAATCAATGATTAAGATTGACTAGATACTCTCGGAAATATTTATTATTTAGTACGTTTTGTTTCTAGGCATTTTTGCAGGAACATATTGTTCATATCAATAATAAACTATAGTATATAATAATATATTATTTTTTGTGTTTAAGATGTCGCAATTAACATTACTCTGATAGTTACATAATTATGGGTTAATATGCTTAGGTGTTCGGCACTGGCTAATTTATTTTTTCAATTTTTTTTATCTGCCTGTTGAATTTTTTCGGTACTTTGGTTTATATAAATGAAAGCATCCAAGAAGCTAAAGGGAACGTATTGGGCCATACTTTACTTTAGGCATATGAGAACAAAATTATTAGGGAGAAAAATTCCAAATCTATTTTGATAAACTTACGCGTTGATTTACTTATTGTGACCTTTTAATCATAGACTTCTTCTTTTCCATATTTTTTTCTTGATTTATTCTAGGTCTTATAGGACTTATGAACCTGATCTAAAAAAGCTCCAGGATTGCGACCGTGACAGGACTCGAACCTGCAATCTTCGGATCCGAAGTCCGACGCCTTCTCCATTAGGCCACACGGCCGGTGCTTCCTTAAATTGATACCAATCTCACCCTAAATCCTGGAACAGCATAATCATTACGATGAGACAATGAGCCATCATCACTGTCACGCGCCATCATGGCCCGTCCTCTATCCTTCCTCATCAGTAAACCGCGAAGCAGTATCGAAACCAAACTCATTCAAAGCCCACCGCACGTAATCGTCAAGAAGACGAACTCCCGATCCATGCAGGCCGAGCTGGTCCCCGTGCTGGAGAGGGTGATAATGAGAACGATAATACGCCGCGTGCTGTAGGCCGGAGCGCGATGGAGCTGCGTGCGAACGACTCCCTCAAAGAGAATTTCCTTTGGATCACCACCTCCCTAATCATTAAGATTACTTCAACAACATTTTTCGTCATTAGCATGTTTATAACACGATGTAAAATTTATTTCGACGGTTTTTTTTTCTTCCGCATAAACAGAGCGGAGGGACTCTCGCGGGAGAGATTGCTTCGCCGAGCGAACGTTCTGAATAGGAAAAGGCAATTCAAGGCATGTTTCGGCGGAACGATTCCGTGGATGTAAAATTGGTTTTGACGCGTTCCATGCTGTTCGACGCTGACGACGCTAAAGTGAGCTAAACGGCCGTGGAATGGTTCCGCGGGGGTAAAATTCAAGCATGGGGATGAAGGGAAAAAATAATCGGTGATTCAACGAGGGTGAGCCAGCCATCATCAAGCCCTCAAGCTCACTACACAACAGCACAAATCCATGGCGCCTGTTCGCGACGACGATGCTGATCGCGCTGCTCGAATAAAAATTAAATCTTATGGTTATTTGCAGCTTTGATAAGAAAGACATAAAATTTTATTCAGTTTGTTAAGCATTTCGTAATGGAAATTTATGGGAATCGTTTACGCGCTCTGGGATGAACGGATTTATTTGCACAGATAATCGTCATCGATTGTTGAACTGTGGTGAGGAAAATGGGAGGATTTGCTCAGTTTTATGGCAACTTATGGGTAACACTGGTTATAGCTAGCAGCTGTAACGGAAAAAGCTGCATTGCATTGTAGAGTGTGTTGATGATCTGTTGAGAACTGCGGAAAGTAGATAGAAGTAAGAGCTGGTTGTGTTTGTGCGTGTCCTGCAATCCGACAACTAAAGCATAATGAGGCAAAACAGAGGTTAAGATTCAATGCTTCTCGTTTTAGATTTATTCTCCTAATGATGATCTAAATAGGATTGTCGTTCTGTTGCTACTACCAGAATCAGCGGTGTACTGATAAAAAAAACACCCAACTCCTACGATTAGTTGGAACAACTTAATTAGAATTAATTAAGATAGCAATCAATTTTAATTAGTCCGCTGAGGGTTTCTCATTTGCTTTCTTGCATTAGAAAAACGTCCTCCCGAACGCAAACATACACAAACAAACGCAAGCACGTGCATCCTGCCGCTGGCGTTGGACGAATGCGACAGTGGATCTTCTATGGAACAGGGAAGACACAATCTTGATCTGTTTTCGTCGGTGAAGACCACTTGACTGGTAACAGTTCCGGCTGCTAATCTACAGTAGGAAGATTTCCGCCTGAGATTGAGATGCTCGAATCGTGTTAATAAGACGAAGATTATACCCCTGAGGGGCGAGGGTTGACTGGGATGGGAGCTATCCTTGGATGGTGTACAATTATGGTCGACTATCGGAGGTTTGATTCTAATGGCGGAAGATTTCTGTCATTTTATTGATTATTAAATAAAATATTTAATAAACTTTCTAAGACGAGTTTAGTACTTTCCATTTAATTCCACTGCGTTTTGTTATCTTTACAAATACGTATTTTGACCTCAACTGTGAGGCAGTCTTCAGTGTCTCGTACTTGACACGATTCGAGTCGACGAAGTCGAGTCAAGTACGAGATACTGAAAATGGCATCACAGTTGAGGTCGAAATGCGTATCTGTACCAAAACTCGTCTTAGACAGATGAAGACAATCCACTAAAAGAGATTAAATAATTTTTCTTAGAATATTTAATGTTATCACCATGCTGATGAAAATTATCCGAAATTATTATCAAGTACATGAGCTTGTTTTTACTAATAATGCCATATATCAGAAGTTCCCAAAATGTTGAGGCAAAATCCCATTTTGCTTACGACTCACGATGTACAAAATACATTAATTTATAGGAACTGTGTATCCACCAGTGCTGATAATTTTCACCTCATCATTCTCGTCGCTGGATCCTATCATTCGAATGACTGGCGATCGGAAAAATAGGAAATTGCAGGGAAAACATATGTCTTATTTCCGATTTAGAATGTACTATTGACGTAGAATTGGTGTGTTTTATGGAACATTTCAAATCGCGTATTTTGCTATAAGAACATCGTCTGTATCATATTTCGTTGCCGTAATTATCAATTTATTTGAAAAAATAGGACATAAAACAAGAGTTAAAAAAGTGACATAAAAACTAGAGATAAATAGTATGAGATTTTCCAATACCGTGTAAACATATTTTGCCCCAATCGGAGATATCATAATGAAAAAAAAAACGTTATTTTCACAGAAAAAACAATTACATATAACTTTTGATCGGCAAAAGACATTAAGCAATTTGCATTTTTTGAGCTCTAAAGGTCAACCAATGACGACTTTTCCGAAAAATAAAAAAAAATTGATCAAAAATACTGTTTTTTAAGGGACACACCAATCCAAGTAGGTAAAATTGCTCTAAATCAGCCAACTTAAGATCAACAGAAAAAGTTTTTTAAGCTAAATTTATTAGAATAAGCTGCGCTACAACTTTGTAGAACATTACATGTCAGTATTCCATGAAAAGAAAATAATAATAATAAAATATTCTAAAAAATATAGTTTTGGCGAAAAATGCATCTTTCCACGTAAATTTATATCCTGGACCATAGTGTTCGTTCGGATAACTTGAAGATAAGATGATCAAGTAAGTGCAAGTAAGAAGCGACTTCTTACAATGGAAACATACAAACGATTGTCAAACTGAAATACTTTTTGCAATTTTTAGAAAGGAACGCAAAGAAGCCCTTCGGGTCGGTCGATATCTTTGCCGACAATGACGCTTGCACTTGAGATGCACACCTCAAGCGATGCCACCATTGTCTATTCCTCAAGCGGCAACCTTCCGGACACTCTATGATTTGCCAACGGTGAAGTAGGAGTCTGCTAGTGGCATCCACAATATGTTCGACGGCTACACCTCTAGTGAATATCTTTTCATACAAGCTGGGACGGTAAGATGCGCGGCTACAAAGCAAAACCATGCTGAGGGTGACTGGGTTCGATTTCCGGTACCGGTCTAGGCAATTTTCGGTTTTTTCGGTTCGAATTCAGAAATGGTAACTTGCCTTAGAAACCTCACCGTTAATAACTGTGGAAGTGCTTAATGAACAGCTGCGAGGCGCCCATGTCCTAGTTGGGGATGAAATGTCAATGAAGAAACGCTTAACCAGTCCACTTTGCGAGCCTGGGGGAGACGACTAGTACACAAGATGCTTAGTGAAACATGAGCTAAAACTGGTAAAACTTCTTCATCAGCGCATATGAGGGCTGAATTCAGTCGGCATGGAGCACCTTCAACATCCATCGCTGTCAGCAAAGATGGCCGGCAACATTCCAAAATCTACCAATGTGAAGGTCGCAGCCGATGCCGCCGCATAATTCAATAACTCCTTACCGTTTCTACTATCTTGCTCTGACAATCACGTCCTTCGTAACTGCCCCATCTTCCTCGGGAAAGATCTGAGCCTTCGCCGAGAATTCGTCAAGCAGAACGCCAATAACTGCAAAACTGTTTACGGCTGCACTCCAGCAATCCTATTTCCAACTACGAGCTGCATACAGTAACCTTCAGCACCGCATCAGTGACCTTCTTGCAATGAGGATAAAGGCACCAATTTCCAGCTACAATTGATCCAGCCATTCACGAATTCTACGTCAACGATTTCCTCTCAGGAGCTGGGATGTCGAATCTGCAATTCATGTGAGGCAAGCAGTGACGAATCTGTGTCAAAAGGTCGAAGGTCAAATGGTCGAAGAACAAAAGGTCGACAGGACAAAAGGTCGAAGAGTCAAAAGGTCGAAAGGACAAAACGTCGAATTTACAAAAGGTCGAAAGGTCAAAAGGTCGAATATGTGTCATAATGGCGAAGGTCAAAAGGTCGAAAAGACAAAAACACAAGAAATGAGTAGTGAAAAGTGAGAAGTGAGAAGGGGGTAATGAGCATAGATAAATAAGAAGTAGAAAGTGAGAAGTTGGAAGTGAGAATTGATAAGTAAGAAATGAAAAGTAAGAAGTGAGTAGTTAGTAGTGAGAAATAAGAAGTGAGAAGTATAAAGGAAGAAATGAGGAATAAAAAGTGACATGTGAGAAGTAAGGACGGGAGAAATAAGAAATGAGATAAAGATGACAAGGAAAAAGGTTGAAAGAAGGAGGAAACAAAAATGTACAGTCAGAAAAAGAAAGGATGGAAGAAGAACAGAAATACAAATATGAACCAAAAAGAAAAAAAGAAGAAGGAATAAAGAAGGAAGATAAAAGAAAGAAAAATTAAAGGCAAAAAGAAGAGAAGACACAAGGAAAGGGAAAAGAAGAAAGAAGGAAGAAGTAAGTAACAGGTAAGGAAAAAAGAAGAAAGATGGAAGAAATATGGAATAATGAAGAAAGAAAGAAATGAGAAAGAAGGAAAAAAGAAAAAAAAAGAAGAAAGGAAAATTAAAAAAAGAAAGAGAGGAAAAACGAAGAAGGAAAAAAGAAGGAAGAAAGAAAGAAGAAAGAAGAAAAAAGCAAAGAAAGATAAAAAGAAGGCTGAAAAACAGGAAGGAAGAAAGAAGAAAGAGAGGAAAGAATGAAGAAAAGCGGAAATAGGAAGGAAAAAAGAAGAAAGATATAATAAAGTAGGAAGAATGAAGGAATAATGATGGCAGAAAAACAAAATGAAGTAAACAAATAAGGAAGAAAGAAGGTGGAGAGAAAAGAGAAAAAAGGGAGAAAGAAGGAAGAAATGAATGAAGAAGAAGCAGATAAGACACAATGAAGAAAACATTCAAAAAGAAGAAGGAGAGAAGACACAAGGAAGCAAAAACAAAGATAAAAAGAAGAAGAAAGCAACAGGGATGAAAGAAAAATAGAGGAAATAAAGAACAAAGAAGTAAGAAATAAGGAAGGAAGAAGAAAGAAGGGAGGAAAAAAGAAAGAAGGAGGAAAGACGGAAGAAAGAAGGAATAAAGACGGAAGAAAGAAAGAAGGAAGAAGACACAAGGAAACAAAAACAAAGATAGAAAGAAGAAGCAAGTAACAGGGAAGGAAATAGATAGATAGAGGAAATAAAGAACAAAGAAGGAAAAAATAAGGAAAAAAGGAAGGATGAAGAAAGGAAGGAAGAAAGAAGGAAAGAAAAAAGAAAGAAGGAGAAAAGATGGATGAAAGAAGGAAGAAATACGGAAGTAAGAAAGAAGGAATAAAAACAGCAAACAAGAAGAAGGAAGGAAGGAAGAAAGAAGGAAGAAAGAAGGAAGAAAGAGAGAAAAAAGAGGAAGAAAGGAAGAATGAAAACAGAAAGAAGGAAGAAAAGCAGGAAAAAAGAAAAAAGGAACAGGAAACAAAAGGAAAAAAGGAAAAATGAATAAAGAAGGAAGAAAGTATGAAAAAAGAAGGCAAAAGAAGGGAGAAAGAAGTAAGAAAGACGGAAGAAAAAATTAAGGAAGGAAGAAGTTGGAAATAGAGAAGAATTTCCTTATTCCTTATTATTAAGGAAAAACTAAAAGAAAGAAGTTAGAAAAAAGGAAAGTGAAATATGGAAGGAAGAACGAAGAAAAAAGCAAGAAATAATAAAAAAGCAAGGATAATGGAAGGAAGGAAACATATGAATTAAGAAGGAAGAACGAGAAAGGGAAAATAATGAATAAGGAAAATAGAAGGTAAAAGGGAGAAAAAGTAAGATCGAAGCACCTTTCTCCCATTCGACCTTTTGACGTAGTTTTTTTGTTTCGACCTTTTGTCCCTTCGACGTTTTGACCCTTCGACTTCTTGTCCTTTCGACCTCATGACCTTTGATTTTTTGTCCTTCGACCTTTTGTCCTACAGCCGCAGTGACATCGATACTGAAGACTGCTTCCAAATCAAGACTCCACGGTTTCAGAATCTGTTTTATGGAGTTCCACCGGCTGATTAGCAATTCAACCGAAGCATGATTTCTGGACGAGCAATCCGTCTTCACACTCGGTTTCGTATAGGAGCCGTGAACCGATGCAAAGTCCACGCGCAAATCTACGACCCACATGATCTAGGGCCCACAATCGTAGCATAAGCATGAACATGATTGACCGCCCAAGGTTACTACTCCGTTGTTGCCAGGTCAGCTGTAATTATAGAGAGAATCAACAGATGAAGTTTGGGACTAAAATCACCTCCATAACATAAATTGGTATGAACTAGCCTTGCATAAGAGGTAAAATACTAAAAAAAAAACCGAAAACTTATATGCAGAATATCTGAGACTTAACATGCTTAGGTATTGCCATACCAAACGAATAATAATTGGTTATGCACAGTGTTGTCCTACACTTAAGGCAAAAAATTCTGCTCTTTGATTTTACTCCATCTAAACGATTTTATAGTCTCAACTAAGTAAGTTCAACTAATAGAAGGATATTTGGATTTTGTAAATGTCATGGCAAACTGTCAAAAAACTGCATTCCAGAGCCACAGGAGCGCGCGCGCTGAAAATACACTCCAGAGATTTTCTAAAGCAAATTTCGGTTTTATGCTATCGTAGCTTCTGCTTTCATGAAAATATTTCAGAATCTAACTGTAATAACAACAAAAGCTTTGTATTTTCGGAAGCCGTTGTAACCGCTGTCACACCTTGCCATGAGCTAACTTATGGGTCCTGCACAACCTGGGTGGTGCAAAGGGCCGCTTGAAGTAGAAAGAAGAAAGTACCGACAGAAAAAAAAATCATAGAGCCACCACGAAAGGTTGCCCTAAACGCGCTGAGTTTCTGCAGATCCGAAGGCAAGCTTTATTCAAGACTCTCCCGAAACGGAATCGTGTTCCAGTAATCGACCAGGCGAACTTTTCAGCCATCCCGGCTTCCCAATGAGCGACCTTTGCAACCTCACAAACGGCTGGCGGTCGCTGCAGCATCGATTCAAGCACCTACACCACACGCTTCATCCATCAGCGAATGCCCCCCACTGGATTCCGTCATCAGAACAATGAGCCCTTCCGGCCGAGGGCGACCCACCGCTCTACACATCGAAGCAGCTAGTTCCGATTTTCACGCAACTGGAGGCGCGACAACGCGAGTGCAAGACACGCTTCGACCAGATCTTCATCCTGGGCATGTTCGTCATTGAAAATGGCTGCAAGGGGGGTCTGGTCAATATTCATCACAGAAGCGCACCTGAAGCCCGAGATGAGTGTGCATATTCCGGACTTCCGGGTGGTTGAGGGGGGGAGGAGGTGTGGTTATCGCAGGAACCACGTCAATTGTCGTCTGCTGCCAAGTCTGCAGCTCAAGATCATCGAGGCCGTTGGGGTAGAAGTCTCCACTACCGTCGCAGTAATCACCCTCATCGTGGCCTACTGCCCAACTCAAACCAAGGAGATCGATTGTACATCGGCCGCCCTCCGCAGAGATATCGTCAAGCTAACGCGGCGCCAAGAGCAGTACATCATCGCCGGTGATCTGAATGCAAGACATCAAGCCTGGGGAAACTCAAGAAGCAATAACTCCGAACGGCATGATCTGGAGTAGCGATCTGGAAGAAGGCCATTACACCATCCTGAGCCCGGATTCACCCACATGCTTGATCAGATCCGGGGCTCATTCGACCCTAGATCTGTTCATTACGAACATGGACAACCACTTATCGCAGCCAGTCTACCATCGCCTAACTACCATCGAGTGAACTGGCAGCAGTTTTAGCAGTACGTTGACACTACCATTGACTACGAGATGCGTCCGGAGACGCCAGAAAGTATCGACCGCCAGCTGTATGCCATCGAAGAGGCGTCTCAGTGGCCAGAGAGCAGCATGTTCCAACGGCTCGTCAGGTAAACAACACCCTAACCATTTACACCCTCACCAAAGATCTCATTCGTCTTCGCAACGTGGTTCGAAAACAGTACCAACGTAGTCACGTACTGCACTCAAAACCCGTTGTAATCGCTTGACAAACGTCATACAGGCCAAAATGGTGGACCTCAGAAATAGTAACTTTTCTAATAAGATCCGCGCTCTCCCAGACTGTGCTAAGTCGTTCTGGAAGATGACCGTTGACGAACTTGCAAACAGCATCCATCTTACTCCCAACGACTTCACTGAGCAGGAGTTGGAGATCTCAGCTGGCGAATTGATGGCCTATATAAAATCATGGAAAACATGAAGGCCTCCGGCTCTGACAACCTTTTAAATCTTGAACTCAAACATATGAGTGCTCCGTTCTTTGAGCATCTTTCGCTGATCTGCAATCCCATCGTCCTGGAAGTCTGCAAAAGTCATTCCATCCGGAAGCCTGGGAAAATCCTTCCTCTCCAAAAAGCTATCATCCCATCAGCCTTCTCTCAGGGTTATCCAAGCTGTTTGAAAATGCAATACACATCTGGTTACTTGAGTCTGCCGTACACCATAACATCTTGCTCGAGGAACAGTTAAATTGCCGACGCGGTCGGTCAATCGTACACCAACTGACCCGAGTATTCTTGGACCCCTACTGTTTAATCTGTTCATCTCCGACATGCCAGAACCTCCAGAAGGCGGAATTCTGTCTCTGTTCGCAGATGACACCTCCATCGTCTACAAAGGTAGAGTGATCAGAGCGCTAGTGACAAAATTCCAACGAGGCCCGGATGCTCACCAGCTGGAGGATCTGTATCAACAGACCCAGCACATCATTTTCGTCCACTCTAAATCCCCTAAACATGTTCCGCCAGGGGACTGTAAAATCATCCTCAATGGCACGACTGTGGAATGGGTCAATGAGGCCGACTACCTTGGCTTGACCCTCGATAGCAAGCTTATTTTCAGGCAACAGGTTGACAAGAAGGTGACAAATTGTAATGTTTTGTTGAAGCTACTGTACCCGTTGATCAACCGTCGGTCGTCATTGCCCCTGAAAAATAAGCTTGCTGTCTACAAGCAAATAATCCTCCCCGTAATCGAAAACGGCATGCTGGTCTGGGAGAGCTACGCTAAAACCCATCACCTCAAACTTCAACAGGTTCAAAACAAATTCCTGAAGATGATCCTCAACATCCCTCCCAGGACAAGAATATCCAAGGTCCACCGTCTGGCTGGGACCTTACACAAATGCTTTGGTGAAGGTAAAGAGAAGTTCAGGGTACGTTTCACCATCTCCGATCAAGCTGCAATTAGGGCACGGGTTCTGAATTAGGTTATCAAATTGATATATAAAAAGAAATACTTATAACCTAAGATGAAGGGCCTTGTGGCCTGAAGTATTTGGCCAATGTAACCAATGTAAAATAAGCAAAAATGGAAAATAATTGTAAATTAATGGCGATGGCGATGTAAATTAAATGGGAAGGTACAAACTCGTCTTATGACAAGGGAAATAAATTAATTTAAACTGGCAATATGTGTTTGAGTATGGAACAATTGTTTCCATACTTTATATTGGATTCGGTCAGTTGTGAGTCACTAACGAATTATTAATTAACTCCTCAATGAATATTATTTTGAGTGTTGGTTAAAATATTGAAAAAGCTTAAGAGGAGCCATTTTCCGCCACGCTCCGCTAAATTTCCCACTGACAGTGATTCCATCCATATTACAGTTAAGGGGTCGCTCAAAAATAATATCACAGGTTTTAGGGGGAGACAGGTCTAAGATTTTCGACAGTACTTATACTAAGTATAAAGCGTGACGGAGGGGGGAGGGGAGTCTAGATATCTCAAAAAGTAGTGGACGTCATATTTGAATTGCCCCTAAGCTAAATTAAATTAATACTTTTTTGAAGAGCATATAAATCAAACTACACTCAAAAAATATACACGCTACTATAAAGTGTTTTGCACTTTGATTTGTCCTACTGGTCAAACATGTGAAACTCGAGTGCAAAACACTTTCAGTAACTCATCATGTCACATATTAGTTTGAACAGCAAAACACTTTCGTCAGAAGTGTTTCATACTTGAGAAAAAATGTTCTCTGCATTGCATTCAAAATGGCATTGTATTGAAATCAAACAGTATTGTTCTTGATTTGCAACAGAAAAAGTGTTGAAAGCGAATGTTATTACTATTCGATTGCCATGTTATCAATATTCTAATTTAAATTCTTTTTATCTAATAACATAAAAACCGTGTATGATTATTCCATTTAATTTTTATTCAATATTTTTTCCAAAATTTTTACTATCACATTCTTACACAACTGAACCACATGCTTGGGATGTTCTCATCATGCTTGGGATGATGATTCTACCAGGTTCTATAAAGAGAAAGCGAAGTTTTATAATGTATATGGCGATTACCTATTTAGCTATTTAGTGAGTTGTATCTACCTTAAAGTTAAGCTTCATGTTACTATGCTGCCTGCCCTAGTAACATTTAAGTTTTATGCTGCTTTTGTAGAAGTCTTGAAGAGCAAATAATGGTTTTCAAGATTGTTATAAAACCGAAGATGTTACTTGGGTAATCTATGCTGTCTCTTAAAAACTTATTTCTCATCAGTATACCATTCCTGCAAAAAAATAATCATGGCAATATATGTTGATAAATATTAATCACTTCTTCTGGATAACATTTTAATAATTATACTTACTTTCTGATAGAAATATCATATTTATTTTTTTGCTGGGAACGTGAGACGCCTTCCATTCAACCAACTGCCGTAACACAAGTTCAATTATTTTTTCAAAGCGGAACATAGTTTATTAAAGTGTAAAGCACTTCAAAATCCATGCATTTTACTTTGCCAGTGTGGCCTCAACACTTCATTGTCAAAACAATACTGTCGATTAGAAAGTGTTTTACACTTCGAAGTCACTGTTACTGACCAGTAGGGCAAAACCAAGTGTATTCCACTTTAATTAAATAATCAATACACTTGATATCGGAGAGTGACTGAAAATTGAGTTCTCAAGTGTTTTAGCCCTTGAACTCGAGGGGTGAAAAAGTTCGATTTGGAGAGATATACATGTGGAATCCAATAATACTACACCCTACTTTGACATTCAAGTGCAAGGATTCTTGGATCGAGCGTTTCGATTATTTTCAGTGTAGCGGGAAAAAGTTTTCTCCCCGACGGGGAATTGAACCCCGGTCTCCCGCGTGACAGGCGGGGATACTGACCACTATACTATCGAGGATCAGATGCAATGTTTTAACGAATTTCAAATTTTCTTAATTTTAATGATTAAAACAAAACTTTTTACGAGTGCCTGAATGTATTCAACGAAATGTTTGTTCATATTCCTAAGTGTATGTTCGTGACTAACTCAACCGTACAAATGAAACGCGAAAAATAATAGCAGTCATCGCATCGAACCATATCGTATCACATCGCGGGGATTTACCTACTCGGATTGCTCAAAACATTGGCTCCGAGGCTCATAACCGGTCGGTGATCAACAGGTCTCTCCACACGCATTGAATGTTTGTTTTGACTTAATTAAAAGCATTCCTCGTTTGAGATAAACAGTGTTGAGAGACGAAGTGTCGTTGGTTTTTCGAACATCTTAAGAAATACCTTTCTTAACTGACAATAAATTACGAAAAGTGTAAGTTGTGCCTGCGGCTGGCACTACGTTATAGGGGATTTGATTGTGGCTACTTGTGAAAGTACTTTGCGGGACAACGAACTGGCTCCGAATATTCTAAAAATCGCCCGCTCTATTACGAACATTAAAAAATACTAATCAGTTATCGACAATGCCGAAAACAAACTACTGAGTCCTTCGCAATTAGAAACACTTTGGGACAGTTATGACCATATGAAACCGTGAGAAAAATGGGATATCAATACAAGCAGCCATCCATTATTATATTGCGCTCTAAATCATTCCGTCATCAATTCCGAATTACGATAATTCAATTTGCTATCCTCTGTCGATTGCCGAACACATATTCCAATGCTTTGGTTCGTTCGTCAATTTGTTTGGGGCAGGTGCGTAGACGCTCTCCAATCTCTCTATCCATTTATTCACGGGTGGAAGTACTAATAGCCGCCCTCGTCGTCGTCGTTCCATCGTTCTCGAACCCAGTTCTTGGGCAAAGCGATAGCCAAGGCTGAGGGATCCATCGATAACAATCTAATAGCGAAAACGCACCCATCTGGATTGATTCCCTGTTATATGGATGTCTATCTCACCTTTCCCCGGGTCTGAGATGAAAATGGATCGAGGTGGAACGATCTATCACCGAAATATAGGCGGCCGGAAGCAGCACTCGGAGCTCCTTCCTTGATGGTCGAACAAAACGTATCGCACGTCTTAAATTGAAAATTTGTATAATAAATCCAGTGAACCGTATTTCCCGGCATAAATCACTCAAACGGAGGGCACCCAATCACCTTCTTCGATCTGGGCATTTATTTCGACATTTTCGAGATGGCTGTTTGCTGTCCACCAGCAACGCCAGCGCTGGTGTAATGCGGCGATAAGATGGAAGTGGAGGGATTGGCGATGGCAATATCTCCACAATTGAATGTGTCTATCCACTCAAGGACCGCTGAAACTTCGAACGCGGCAATATATCACGAATATTACACATAAAAATCGTGAAATGGTTGCTAAATGGGTATGAGAGATGTGCGGAATGTATGGCGGCGATGTCACGGGATGAAATATTTTCGGATATCTTCCTTTGGGGTGATGGGTTTTTGTTGTTCTGGTTCGAGGGTACTGAGCTGGACAGAGTCGGGTCCGGTGAGGACGAGTTGGAAAACGATTTGATATGGACACGTGTCCACCAACTAAGTAGGCCTGACTACCATGGTAGTTTTTGGCACATTTCACATTTATATCCTTTTTATCTCACTTTCCATTTTTTCCACAATACCATAAACTTTCGACAAAAAATCAATAACGAGTAAAAATAAGAAAGTTATCAAATAAAAATTGAGGCAGTGTGTTATTTTTTATGTTTAAAAATCGAAACAAAACTAATTTATTCAGAAAAAATATTTAATCTCTTTTAGTGGAATATCTTCAACTGTCTAAGACGAGTTTAGTACAGTCAAACCTCCATGAGTCGATGACTGATGGAAGCAAATTATGCCATATTAAAAAAAATATTTTCTGGGTTACCGTGATGGTCCCTTCAAACAGCTTTCCAAAGATTTCCTATTCCACATCTCGATATTTCCATGAGCCGATGGTCCCTTCAATATCGACTTATGGAGGTTTGACTGTACTTTCCATACAACTCCACTACGTTTTGATATCTTTACAGATACGTATTTCGTCCTCAACTGTCAGGCCGTCTTCGGTGTCTAGTACTTCAGTACTTCTAGTCTTCAGTCAAGCAGCCCCTTCAACGCGATGTAGGTAGCGCAACCCTGGTAAGGTAGCCTACCGGAAATTCTACAGTTACCAAGAAAGGCAAAAGTAGAGTAAAAGGATTAATTCAACAGCAACAGACCCGGCAACGAATAAAGGACACCGATTGGAAAGTCGGATCTTGAAACGTGAGAACTTTGAATGGCTCGTAAGCTGCAGAAGGTCGGCGTAAGTGTGGCAGCAATCCAGGAAATACGGTGGCCCAGAACTGGAGAACGTGAATTCCGGGTGGTGGATCCCATCGTGAACACTTCATTCAAGTACCACATCTACTATAGCGGCGGTGACAGAGCAGAACGAGGAGTTGGCTTCATGGTGATCGGGAATCAGATGAAGCGTGTTAATTGGTGGAAGCCGATAAGCGACCGCATTTGCGTGTTGAGAATGAAGGGCAAATAATTCAACTATAGCCTGATCAGCATCTATGCCCCTACGAATGATAAGCCTGATGACGTGAAGGATGAGTTCTATGAGAGCCTTGATAAGGCCTACGGAGAGTGCCCAACACATGATGTAAAGATTGTCATCGGGGATGCAAATGCGCAGATCGGAAGAGAAAGTTTCTTTCACCCTGTCATTGGTACGGAAAGCCTTCATTCCGCTACCAACGATAATGGTCTGCGACTTGTAACCTTTGCTGCTGCTAGAGGGATGGCAATAAGCAGTACCTACTTCGCACGTAAGAATATCCGCAAACATACCTAGCAACCTGGCCCGAGTGGAGACACTCCGAGTCCGAAAATCGACTCGGATCACTATCTTGTAGTTGCAAAAATTCCGGCGTGACTTTCCAGCGTCACGAATTTACGAAACAACAGAACGATGCGTTTCAATATCCAACGCTTGTCAGTTGAAGGAGTTGCTGAACCGGACCACTAGAAGCTGAACGAGCGGATAGGAGATGCCATCGGATCTGGCGACGTCAACAGATTATGGGAAAATATCCACGAAACCGTGAATACAACAGCGCAGGAAGTGTTAGGCTGCACAGCGACGCCAACGAAAAGGTTGGTTTGATAAGAAGTCCCAGCAAGTGACGGACGAGAAAAAAATTTGCTAGGAGTCAAATGCTAGTGGCTCGTACCCGTTCCAACAGAGAGCGGTACAGTGTAGCAAGGGCAGAAGAGCAAGAGAGTGTGATAGCTGAAGCGCAGGAGAACATGGATAGAAACGATATGCGGAGGTTTTACGCAACTGTCAATGGCGCGCGGCATAAGACTGCGCCAGTGCCCGCCATGTGCAATGACCGAGAAGGGAATTTGCTGACAGACAAGACTATGGTGGCAGCCAGGTGGAAGGAGCACTTCGAGATTAAGGTGCAGGATGGACATAGTCGGCGACGGTCAAGCTGTGAAACCACCAACGCTGGACGAGGTTAAGAAGGCTCTAAACGAGCTGAAAAACAGTAAACTGCTGGAAAGGACGAGATCCCGGTCGAGCTTCTCAAACACGGAAGTGAGCAGCTGCATCAACCAATCCACCACATTATCCAGAAAATATGGGAGGAAGAAGAACTGCCTGCCGGTTGGTTGGATGGCCTCATATGCCTAATATGCAAGAAAGAGATCACCCTTCTGAACTCGGCATACAAAATCCTATCGCGTATCCTGTTTAACAGACTGACACCGCTTGAGGAGTCCTTCGTCGGCGAATACCAGGCAGGTTTTAGTGAGGCGGATCAACGGAGGCAGGCCGATCAACGACGGATCAGATCCTTGATAAATTTTGGTAGTACAACTTGCAGTCTCACCATATTTTCATTGATTTCAAAGCAGCGTACAAATCAGTGAATAAAAATGAGCTGTGGCAGATAATGTCCGAACATGGTTTTGCGGTGAAACTGATTAGACTGATACTTGAAACGCTGCGTACAATACTCGGAGTGAAACTAGAAAACGGTGTGTAGCGCAGACGCATGAATCATGAGCTGTTCAAGTATACAAAGAAGAAAATATTGTGAATCGTATGAAACACGGCATACTTCAGTGGGCTGGTCACTTAGTGCGAATGTCGGAAGAAAGAATAGCGAAAACAATATTCAACAGAGAACCAGATAGGGGCCGGCGACTTCGTGGAAGGCCACGAAAACGCTTGCTGCACGCGGTGGTATCGGACCTGGGGACCCTGAACTTTCGGGGAAACTGGAGGAACATCGCCCAAGACCGACGATTATAGAGCTCTACAATACGCCAGGCATAGGTGTATCAACGCTGTAGCCAACCAGGTATCCAGGTAGGTATGTGTAGAAGTTGCTGCACCTTACTCATGTGACTTTTCTCATGATTTTGGTGTCTTCTGAAAATTTGAGCTGATTATGATAACAACTGACTAAGCACAAGTCTTCTCAATTTCGTAGGATATTTATATAGGAAAGCAGAATTTTTTATATGACTGATTATGACGCTTTTCCAATAAGCGCCCCTCAGAACAAGAGACGGAATTGAATAAACGTGGTGAATATTGATTGCAAATCTATGATGAACAACACTCTCACGCGATGTTACTTTAAAATAATAACTAAAATAGTTTCAATGCGACTCTGCTCACGCAAAAAGTGTCACTCGAACCAACCACTCATAGATATGTAATCTGTCCGAGCAGACCACAAGTATTTCATACTTTCCAACTAGGCATTCCACGGATTTTTTGTTGCTCCTCTCGTAGGCTCCATTACTCAAATACCTACTTCACAGCCTAAAGGACCATCCTCCTATATAGGCCCTCACCAACAATATATCCTTCTTGAACGAGTGCGAAGGTATGAGCATTCACGTGCCAGAATCTCCTCTCGTGGGCAAGTGCGGGACGATTCTATATAGGTGTATTGTATTACTGCTCGCATTAAACACCTGTGAGCCAACTGTTCGCAGGAAACCCTAGTTAAGAGTCTACAGGTGCGATGTCCCATTTAGACAGTGCCTCCCATGCCCAACCAGAAAAATAAATGGAACATGAAAACGGTCATGAAAACAGTTGCAAAAAAGTCGGAACAGGTAGGTGGGTACGAACTCTTCCTCTCCATTCCATAGCCCGAGCACCGCATTGCATTGTAAGAGCCAGATTAACATTTTGGCGTTGAAATATCACTCGGCAAGTGGTTCCATTCCATGCCACGTTCTGTCATTCGCGTCACCCTCGTACACAGTGAAGGGGGTTGTGTCCTTTTGTTTTGTCGTCCAATTATGAGGATGTGACTTAAATGGTGTAATAATGTGCTCTGATTTGGTACCTGCCGAGGTGGTAAAATTATGAAGGGCATACCCATTGTCTGGATATTTTTTCAACATTTTATTTTAAATGCACAATGTAGAAAATACGAAATTGTTATGGGCAGTGGCATCATACAATTATCAATAAAAAAGGCAATCTATCTCAGAAATGAAGACCTTTACCCGAATGTTATGAAATACTGTCATTTTCCTTCAAATATTTTTCACAAACCGCTGTTGAAGATTACAAGGTTGTATCCAGTGGTACTTTTACAGCAAAAAAGGTTGGAAACTGTTCTTTGATTTGTGAATGTGAGAGTTAGAAATACTGAGAAAGACTGCTCTGTAAATACAGGGGAGTTTATTCCGAGTACCACATGTTATTTTTCACTAGGCTGAACAATATAATGCTGCCATTCATGTTTGTTTGAGGTGAAACGGAAGATACTGCGAAGTTAAAATTAAAAAAAAATGTCTTTAAAAATATGTCACACATAAGGGCTTCTCGTTTTTGAGAGATATTCTGAATAAACATACCGTTTTTTGTACCATCTCAAACCAGTAGTGGGTTTCAATTCCGGATGCACAAAAAATTGTTGCAAATTTTAGTTCTCTCGTCGTTTCGTAGCACCGTTGATTATTTTCAGCTTCGCCAAAATTTTGTACCAGTGATGAAAGATACATTCAAGTGGTGAAATTAAATGGGATAGTACTAACTCGTCTTGTGACAAACGACAAGTGTAAATCTAAGTTTAATAAAAGCTAGACCACCACTCGTAAAACTAGTGCGCTAGATTTTTTTTTCATTTATTTGTAATAAGGCCTGAAAAGCCCCTGTGGTACATAGAAGTAGAGATGTCGCAAATTAATCGATTACTTCGATTAATCGATTCATCGTTGTGATAATCGATTAATTTTGAATCGATTATTACCCAACGATTAATCTATTCAATAATCGAGATGAATCGTGAGTAATCGATTAGTTACTAATCGATTAATCAGAATTTTACGACATCATAAGGATGTCGAAAATTAATTGATTATTTCGATTAATCGATTCATCGTTGCGATAATCGATTAATTTTGAATCGATTACTATACAATGATTAATCGATTCAATAATCGACAAGAATCAAGAGTAATCGATTAGTTACTAATCGATTAATCGGGATTTTACGACATCTCTACATAGAAGCTGTACTCATTCCACTCGATTAATAGCTGCACGTCATCATCTTGCACACTGCGCATCTCGCCTTCTCGTACTGGTCGGCTCGCTCATGATGTGAACTTTGAATGGTTCTCACAACGGCTGCATAGTCCATTCGCCTCTGCAGACTGATTTCGCCCGATCAACTCTTAATTCGACCCTGAATATATGACAAGAACGCACAAGAACACGCTTTTCATAACAATTAATGAATACTAAAGTACATAACCCAACTCCTAATAAATAAAAAAAAAACAAAACCCAACTCCTAATAAATCAAAAAATTAAACAAAAGTCCATTTAATCATGGTATAATGTACAGTGGAACTCATCTACAACGTTTGTTGCAATTCTGCGTTCTATCGGGCATATCGTACCCATTTCTAGAACGAAAGAGTGACGGAGGTGTATTTCCCTATAATTCTTTCTTAGATTTATTTTCTCACCAAAAGGCAGAATCCTGGAGGGTGCCCCTTAGAATTCGAGAACTTTCTTATCCCCATACAAGTATGGTTCAAACTTCAAACTAGTGACCACTCGTGCACTTTTCCGACTTTTCTGTAGTTGATCTATAAATAAAACGAATTAATAATCGGAAAAATTAAACTATTTTCTGCTATAATATGTTCACTGTTTAAATAAAGTATTTTAAAATGGTCAGCTTCTTTAGAATAAATTACTATTTGGACACATGGTCTCATTCCCAGCACACTGTATAGAAAATTGATGTTTATTCAGAAAACGTATGATTATGATTAATAATTTTCAAAAAGTTTCCTAACTATGTATCTTGCTATCCTTAATTTTAATCCATCCTTTATTCTGTACCTGATCTGTCATATTCTAGAAATAAAAAAATATCGAGCTTTCTCACTTCATTACAGACAATTATCACTAAAATGAGCATCACTAAAGATTCCGCTACGTGTGGCTTCTAATTTTTCATGTCATGACTGTATTGAAAAATGGAAATAAGTGAGTCCCGAACAAATAGCTAGGGTAGTGAGCTAATTCCAACTACTGACTCTAATTAATTGATATGTAACATGTACTTTAGAGTTCCTACTTTCCATTGCGTACTATAAGCGCAATGAACAAATAATGGTTCATTAGGAATCGGTAATCAAAAATACCCTTCATTTTTTTAATTTTGTCTTACGAAAATCTGTTCACGTCCATGATAGTTTTCATTCGTCCAAACCAATATTCGGTGGATTTCTGTCAAATGAATCTGTTGGTATTGGTGTGCGATTTCAACAAGTACACCAAACTAGTTTTTTATGCGGTGCATTTACACCGTGTTAAAACAAAATGACATAAATTTATTTGATATTGGCCTATTCTGAATATGTTTTGTATCCATTGTGAAAAACAGAATAGAATATGTGAATGGACGATGTTCTTGGTTATCCAAGAAACCCCTGAAGTTAAGGCCTCCAGATCTACACGCGTAACCAATGATCTACAGGCCTGTTTTGAATATGTAATATGCTTCTTGTGGTAAATTTGTTAGAACATGGGAAGGGAAGAGAAGATATTCGAGGTAATCCAAGAAGCCCCTGAAGTGAATGCCTACAGATCTGCACGCGTAACCAATGATCTACAGCAGCAGTTCTCAACCTGGGGTACATGTACCCCTGGGGGTACCTTCGCCGGGCCCAGGGGGTACCTCGGACAAAAATGCATAATGGCGGATTTTTATCAATTTGAATCAAAACTTGTTGATAGATTTTTGATTTACCGTCATCGGAGCTGACAATGGGTCTAAGGGGTGAGAGTGGGTCATCGCTCTCACCGCCAATCTGGAGGTCGGGTATAAAAATCAATCAAAAAGGTCTCTTACACTGGCGGAGACAGAGGTGGGGCACCACGCAATGCAGTAACACCATTGTTCTCGGAGGCTATTGTTCTTGCGCATAGTGGTGCCCCACCAAAAAAAACAATAGCTGGCTCCGCCAGTGGTCTCTTATAATTTAGGTTTCTTGCTCTCAGATACATTCAATCTATTCTACAAGCATTCTAAGTTGTTGAAACAGTGACCCATTCACACCCCCATTTGACCCATTGTCACCCCCGACGACGGTATGTATATTTTTTTTACTTCAAAATTTTGTCTTGTACATAATATGCACGGCGATTAATAACTCAAAGACTATTGAATCATTCCTCCACAACCAGAGGGACAAAAAATCAAAAGGACAGAACGACGAATGAACAAATTGTAAAAATCTTCTATGCAATATACCTGATTGAAACAAAATGTTTAATGATATGTTGAGAATATGCTTCTGAACTAAAAGTTAAAGTCTACACGTTATGAAGCCACCATTTGAGAGACATGGAGGACGAAAAGCTCAGTTGCTTCGTTGTAAGAAGATTAGAAGCATCCTTCAACGCTTCTCGAAAGCCACCTTATAAGCAGCTCGAAGGACTCCCTCCAAGAGGCCCGGCAGCCTAGTTTCAAGAGGCCCGGAAGCCTAGTTTCAAGAGGCCCGGAAGCCTGGTTTCAAGAGGCCCGGAAGCCTCCTTTCAAGAGGCCCGGAAGCCTCCTTTCAAGAGGCTCGGAAGCCTCCTTTCAAGAGGCCTGGAAGCCTCCTTTCAAGTGGCATGGAAGCCTCCTTTCAAGAGGCTCGGAAGCCTCCTTTCAAGAGGCTCGGAAGCCTCCTTTCAAGAGGCTCGGAAGCCTCCTTTCAAGAGGCCCGGAAGCCTCCTTTCAAGAGGCTCGGAAGGCTCCTTTCAAGAGGCTCGGAAGCCTCCTTTCAAGAGGCTCGGAAGCCTCCTTTCAAGAGGCTCGGAAGTCCCCTTTCAAGAGGCTCGGAAGCCTCCTTTCAAGAGGCTCGGAAGCCTCCTTTCAAGAGGCTCGGAAGCCTCCTTTCAAGAGGCTCGGAAGCCTCCTTTCAAGAGGCTCGGAAGCCTCCTTTCAAGAGGCTCGGAAGCCTCCTTTCAAGCTTCTCTCCAAGAGTTCGGAATAAAGAAAATTTTAGCAAACTTTATGGAGAGTCATATCCCGTAAATTTTTAGTTCCATTTTTCATGTATCTTATTTTCATTTACAGCAAAAATAGGGGGTACCTCAATGAATGCAAAAGTGCGAAGGGGTACCTTTCAAGAAAAAGGTTGAGAACCAATGATCTACAGGCCTGTTTTGAATATGTAATATGCCCATTGTGGTACATATGATCGAATACGCGGATGGAAGATGTTTGCGGTTATCCAAGAAGCCCCTGAAATTAAGGCCCCCAGATCTACACGCGTAACCAATGTTTTACAGGCCTGTTTTAAATATGTAGTATGCTAATTGTGGTACATTTGATTGAACATGCGTAGAGAAGATGTTTGCGGTTATCCAAGAAACCCCTGAAGTGAAGGCCTCCAGATCTACACGCGAAACAAATAATCTACAAGCCTGTTTTGAATATGTAATATGTGCATTGTGGTACATATGATCGAATATGCGTATGAAAATAGTTCGCGGTTATCCAAGAAACCCCTGGAGTTAAGGCCTCCAGATCTACATGCGTAACCAATGATCTACAGGCCTGTTTTGAATATTTAGATCGGAAAGTCTTACTCCAGGAATTTCTTGGATAACCAAGATCATATGTTGTGAACGCATTCCATTCGTTGTACCACAGAGAGCATGCACCATTTTTCAATTGAGTAAATTTATCTTTGGTTACGCGTGTAGATCGGAAGGTCTTACTCCAGGAATTTCTTGGATAACCAAGATCATATGTTGTGAACGCATTCCATTCGTTGTACCACAGAGAGCATGCACCATTTTTCAATTGAGTAAATTTATCTTTGGTTACGCGTGTAGATCGGAAGGCCATACTTCAGGAATTTCTTGAATGACCAAGATCATATGCTTTACTCCAAGATCGAAAGGCCTTACTCCATTGATTCCTAGGAAGACTAGAACTTATACTGTCTACAATATATTTTCTCTGTACCACAAAAAGCGGGTACCATATTTATATCAGCACTACAGATCTTTGTTCACGAGTGTAGTACCCAAGCATTTTATTCCAGAAAATTCTTGAATAACTGGATGAACTATTTGCGACTTCTTGCATAATAACTATCATGTCCGTCAATTTCTAAAGCCTAAACAAGTTTGCTTTTTGTTCCAGTTCAAAAAATTTAGTAGGATCCCATTTAATTCGCATAAAAAAGGTTTGGTTGTACTTCTATTCAGCAAAATGCATCAGTCTGTCAAACCAGAGTCTATTATATAGAGTTGCGCAAAGAGGATCTTCTTACTCTTATTCTGAATGATGCTCTTGTTATTATGTTGAAAACTTTCATTTTTGTTCAACCCTTCAAGTGACTTCATGGGAGTGATCACTTCTAAAGCTTTTTAATTCGATAACCAAAGTCACCTACAGAGTGCAAACACGTGAGTTTCTTGTTGCAACTTTATTGGGGGGTGTATTGAAGTTTTTTGAAGCTGTTTCTAGAACAAATCTAATACATTTCAATTCATGAGTTTTAATTCGCCATAATAATCATCAGGCGATAACAATACTTCCGCCTTACCAACAATCATTTGTTTACTTTGCTCGATAGGTAGACGGTTTGACAGTTCAATAGGTAGATTTGGCTTCACTCTTTGCGTAACTCTATATATAATAGACTCTGTGTCAAACAACTAACACAAGAGCGGAGCATGTACGTGGGTAGTGTTGCCATTAAATTTCTACTATGAAATTATTTCCCTGTTTTCAATACTTTGGAATAGTAGCAAATTTTGGTGTACATGACGAGTTTGGATGGAAAAAATGTATTTGGAAGACTTTACTTTTATTACGCTAGCGGAAAATAAGCGAACAAACGAAATTTGTTGACTGCATTGTGTTTTATGAGATATGTAATATAAGATTATTCCAGTTCAAATCGTCAGTTTGGCAACGCGTTCTCAGCCTGTAAACAAGGTGACGAAAGAAAAAAAAAATAAAATCTGCAAAGTTTGGAAAAAAAGTTTCTTTTAAAGCCTTTCGGGAGTGTGTTTTCGAATAATTTCACAATTCAGTGAAAGATATTCCTTTAATTTAGTGCATAGCGGAGAAAAAAAGTGAGAAAGTGTAGTGGAAGTTTTTGAAAAACATCGATTTTGATAACGATGTTACGCGGCTTTGCTTGGAGTGGAAGCGGCTGGATTTTCCTTCGTCGCACGTAGGTAATGTTGTAAATATACTGAATCGTGAAGTTTGTTTGAAGAGTTTTTCAATAAAAGTAACACCGGAATGTGGCTGGGATGAGTTTAGATGATAGTGGACACTTTTTTCTATCTCGCCAGGTGATAATTTCATTGATTTAAATGATCAATCGCGAGTATTTAGTGAATAAGAATTTGATATGACGGGATTTAGCGCTATGAACGAATTAGCGCATGACCCTAATTGTTTTCTTTCCAACAGGAAGTCTCTTATGAAATACCTGTTTTCAGCTACATTATGACTGACACGAGCCTTTCACTTATTTTAATTACATGAACTTGAAATCATAAATGAATATAATTATCTTTTATTTTAAATTTTGAACTTCATTCCACAGACTGAAATGCAGAGAAGTAAAACGGAGCTAAAATCATGCATTCCGATGTTTTTGGCGGTTTTCACGCATCTCTCGTGTGTTGAGGCCATCTTTATAATATGTAGGTAAAACATTTTGGAAAACGGAGGGAGTACAATGAAGTCCACGTTTGGTCCGGATGTAGGGGTATGACAAATGTTACTTTTTAAAATTGTTCCGAATCTATTTTGGACTAAAATAAATAACTTCTTTGGCTGAGTTTCAAATTGTTTTTTTTTTTACAAATAATAAATATTTGTTTGGTGTCGAGCCATTTGACAGAATGCCGTTTGGTCGAACGTCATTTGGCCGAACGTTATTTGGTCGAATAGCTGAGAAAAAATCCTTAGATTGCGAGTAGTAGAAAGTGAGTAGTGTAATGCGAACAGTGAGAATTACATTAAGTGTACATCAAGAAGTAAGTAATGGGCGATTCAAACATCTCAAAAGAAATAAAACACGAGAAATGAAAAGTGAGAAGTGAGAAAAAAGTGAAAAGTGGGGAGTGAGTAGAGAGAAGTGAGAAGTTAGACATAAGAAGGTAGATATGAGAAGATCGAAGTACATAATAAGAAGTACAAAGTGAGAAGCAAGAAATGAAAGTGAGAAGTGGAAACACACACTGTCGTGGCAGCGCACACTGTCGAACTTGACCACACTATAGATTGAGAGCAGTTAAAGTTAAAAAAGTGCGTAAGGAAGTATTACCAATTAAACGCTTGGGAATCTCTATACATTGACATTGCCGAACAGCCGCTAATGAATGAAGATGAAGCTCCAATATCATCTTCCCTTCCACTTAACGAAACAAAAAATAATATGAAGCTATCTCTTCTCGACGTGTACTGTGCCAAGTACAAAAATGTAATCGTCCCTCTTTGTAACCAGTTGGACCACGTCCTGTAGATGGGCTGGGCAGCATCGAGCCCGAAACTGGTCGACAAAGAGGTAATTTAAAAAAATCCTTTTTTCGTTTATAAGAACCATAAGTGTTATGTCCAGTCTTGCGTCGCGTTTTATGTATTTGTTAGCACAATCTCCAAAAAAATGTGAGAAGTGGGAAGTATACATTTAAAAGTAGAAAGTGAGAAGTGAAAAATGAAAAGTAAAAATTGGGGGTGAGAAGTAAGAAGTAAAACCTGAGACGTTAAAAGTGAGAAGTGAGAAGTCGGGAGTGAAATTTGACGAGTGATATATGGTCGGGGTTCAGCCAAACCGCACCGAGCGGCTTTTCGACTGACTTGTGATCAGGGTTGTAAATATTCGGCAGCACTGGATGAAGGTGATGTTTTTTTATATCATGTTTTTATTTTCTTCCTGCTTTGAAATCAACCTCACTTTCCCGGAGAGGCAGAAAAGTAAACAACAGAACTCACATCACCCACTGCGCCGCGAAGATGAAATTTACCACAGCAAAATGTACACAATCACCCAGTAAATTGAAAAAAAACACCACGCGTTTAAATGGGCCACTCACAGTCATACGGTAAGGCGCGAACTGAGCAGCCTGTCAGAGCGACTTGTGAGTGGCTGAATGCGAAATTGAATGGTCGGTGGTGGAACTGATTTTTCGGCTGCACCTAGTCGCACTCACCACGGTGGCGATGAAGGCGACTGCAGATTATACTGAGATCCATGTTTTTCACTGCGTTGACTGTGAAATATTTCTACCCCCAAGTAACAATTTCCATGCTTCTTGGATTTATTTAATTCTTATAGTGGATTTATAATAGCAATCGCCATAGCTAGTTGCTCAGTTTTATTGTCGATCTTATTGCTATCAATAAACCTTTCATAAATATGCTGAAAAAGCTTCAAACGTCAAACGCTTATTGACCTTATGAGCAGCGCTACGGTCGTGATGAAGAGCGTGATAAATCCTATTTTCAAAGCTCGATAAAAGCTACAATTTTTGGTCGTAATGTGGTCAAATGAATTACTCCAATAAGAATATTTGCATTGCAAACAGCTTATGACGGTATTTAATGAGAGCAACATTTTTCTGATCGAAATTTGTGAAGGCCATATTGAAAATGCAGAAGCATTTTAAGACAGTTAAATTTTTCACTGAATTTCATGAATTGACGATAGTTTCACCGCGTAAAGCACTTTTTTGGTAGTTTATGTGCATTACAAATGTTTTGGGGTGAAGTATCAATCGAAACAGTGGAAATTTGCGATATTGCTGTTATGATTATTTCAACTCAAAAACCCAAAACTACATTATTTTGAGAGCGCGTGGTATTCAATCTTATTTTTTCACTAGCTTTCGCCGTGAAATTGGAAGCGCACCTCATTTAGATAGATGTGAATTGAAAAACAGATCTGAAAAAAATATTATTTTATAATCATCCCTTGAATCATCCTCATCACGATTGTCATCATCAATTTATTTTGTTATTATTTTTCAGCAAAGTTTTCTTTTTTCTTTTTTTAATGGAACATTTTTGACATCTGCCGCAGCCAAATTCCTTTTTTCCGGGTGGTTTAAAAAGGATTTTTAAATAACTCTTATAATAGGTTTATAGTGGTAATCTAGAGAGGGCCACTTGGCCATATCTTACTCTTATAGTGGTCATCAGAAGGTTGTTATGTAGTCATGGGTTTTATTGTCAGATCTTATAATTTTATCTTGAAAACCATTCCTAGAGCGGAATAAAACTTAAAATGTTACTTGGGCCCTGCTTGTGATATTTTGATCATACAAGGAAAACGGAAATAGTTTCATATCAATTTAAGAGTACATTTACAGTAAGATATGTTGAGTTATGGGGTTGAGGGATATCTGATACGATTCGCAATCAATTCAATGTGCTAAACAAAATTTTTAGCAGAAAAATTGGTAATGCTTTGTTGGCGCTTGGTGCGATTTGGCTGAACCCCGACCATATAAGAAGTGAAAATGATGTGAGAATGTAGATTTTTGAAATTAATCCTTATTCCTTCCAACTTCCTTGTTTCTTCCTCTCTCTTCTTTCTCCCTTCTTTCTTTTTCCGTTTTCTGTCTTCCTTTTCCCTTCTTTTTTCATCCTTTTTATTTCTTTCTTCTTCTTTCTTCCTTCTTCTTTTTTTCCGTCTTCGTTCTTCGTTATTTCTTCTTCTGTTTTCTTCCCATCTTTTTCTTATTTTTTTCCTTTCCTATATTTTTATTTTTCCTTCTCACCTCTGCTTCTGATTTTCTCAACACTTCCGCCTACTTCTCACTTCTACGCACTCACTAGTTCCTTCTCATTTCTTACTTCCCACTACTTATTTCTCACTTGTTACTGCACACATCTCATTTCTCAGTACTGTTACCGTACGGTAACATTGATTACTATTACGATGTGGGATGGTAGGAGTATTTATTGTTCAGCTAGATAACGTCCGATTCAAATGCGGTGGGCGGCTGCACAAGTAACGCTTTAAACGCAACGCAAATCGTGGGAGCCAGTGTGAATGCGGATGGCTCGTGGGGGCGGATATACTGTAACGGCGAAGGGGACGAAAATAATGAGTGCCCGAATTTTTTGGGTGGTTGGAGCTCGCCCAAAACGAACGAGGGTAGTATGGTTACGACGATCACTGTGAAAAGATCTATTTTGTAAGCGAGAGTATTGTGGGTTGATTGTTGGCGAGCTTTAATCTTCCGTTTTTCCGACACGTGTGTGAAGTCCGGATTGGTTCTACGACCACCTAGTGAAGTTGACCACTAAATTCCGTCCAGTTGAGGAGTAGTTACCAACAAGCCCTTTACCCGGCATCTCGTGGACAAACTTACCATCGGCCGCAAGCTCCAGTTATTCGCGTTCGCGCCCTTTTTCGGGCACCAGGATTTCGGTCGGCAACCGGCCAGACGGAGGTGGATCACGCTCTTTCCTTCACACATCCGTTGAAGCCTTTGCACAGTCAGATCACCCGCTACACCAAGCTTCACCGTCAACCGCCAGCCAAAGCATCTACATCCGTTACTATCGACCGATTCGTTCGGTCTGTTTGGAGCCTCGTGGAGCCCGTCGCGACTCCCTCAGGGAAAGATCATCGGCCCTCGGCTATTGTTGTTCCATCGCTTACGAAACACCTAACCACCAGAACGGGATTTCACCGGATCCTGTGCTTCGCCGACAAACGACGTCACTTCCCGGGCACCGATTCGTTCGGTCCGTCCTGAGCCTCGTGGTGCCCAGCGTGCACCTGCCAACCCTACCACGCCCCGTCGAGGCACCCGCTAATGTACTCGACGACGACGCTATCGATTTATGCGGCTATTGCTTGACGTCCCTTGAAAATACACCCCGCCGCCGCGCCGCCCACCTCAGACAATAAATCACCGTAAGTTGAAATACTATTTTATTACTAGGACTCCCACATCCGAAACTCTCCCCTACTCATACCGCCCTGGGACCCGGGAGAAAAAAGAAGGCCTTTGGTGCCCACCCCGGAAGCGGCCGTTGGCTCAAGACCAGCTGCTTGGGGCTTAGGCGGGTCCCCTTCTGGGACCTAGCAATTTCTCCCGGGGTCAAATCGTTTCAGTACTCACTTCTCACTACTCTGTACTCATTTTCGACATCTAATTTCTCACTTCTCAGCTCTAGCTTTTCACAATTAATTTCGCACTTCGAACATTTTACTCCTTACTTCACCTCAGGGCCGGATTTAGCCGTAAGGGGGCCCAGGGGCCAACAGCTTGTGGGGGCCCCAAAATGTACAAAAAAGAATGGTTATGATACATAAGAAATGTGGGGGCCCAGAGCTGAAGGTTTCTGCTACCTGTTGGTGGTGTTGGTTTGCGTGGGGATGCTGTCATATTCGTCAAATCGACGTTTCAATATGTGTTTACAAAAGCAGATAAGTCGTTTTGAAAATTTTGTCTTTTCCGTTAACGGCTTGTCGATTTTTAAAGTGTTAACAGAAATGTCGCCCTTAGGGTATGACTGTATCGATCGATTTTATATTTTGTTAATAACCCATTTGTTTTGAATCGATACAGCCGTGATTGTTGGTTCTATAGGGTACTGCACGAACGAATCTCTTTCTCTTTTGTTCTACAGGGAATTTGACGTTTACTGGCCTTGTTGTTTTCATATTTCTTTGCAGCGAGAAAGAGACAAAGCAGTCCGTGCAGTGCCCTATTGCAAGATGAAAATGTCCTTTATCACACCAAACAATAGAGGAAATAAACTATAGAGGAAGATTGTCGCTGTCGTCACTGGCGAAACATCTTTTGCTGGCAACTATAGGGCGCTAAATGTCAACGAAGGAATGATTTGACAGTTGTGTAACCAACATGTTTGGGAACGAGAACAAACAGCGACAGTCTTCCTCTATGGTTTATTACCTTCATTCACTAAACAAATTAGCGGCAAATTACCGGCAAATTACCGCAATTCGCTATGGCAATAAATCATCGACGACGGCCCTCTGATTCTAAGCCCGAGAAATGCATTTAATTTGACTCCGTCATTCTCTTGAGTTTATTTTATCAAATTATTTGGACTACAACTAGGTACAATCAAAATTTGAGACAATTTGGCAACACAGTGAGAACCCAGTCACCTCCAGCATGGTCTTGCGTCATAGCCGTGAATGTTACCGCACGGCTGCTGGCGAAATTTTAGAATGTGGCCAAATAAATGGTCACCAACATAAACAAAGTTTTCGACGAGCGTTTGTCAACAGCCAGGAAGACTGGATCGGGGGGAAACCGAAAACCGAATTCCGCAAAAATGACTAAAAAAGTGGTCAACTTTTTCAAACAACCATTTCATACAACCATTGTATTGACATCTTACAATTTTGTATTGTTTTAATACATACAGTATCTAGATATAAAAAGCTTACATTTTTTGTATTAAACCCTTACAGAATTGTTGAGTTCAGTGCGTGTTGGCGCTTGTTTCGGACGGCAGAACAACCGCGCGATTTGCCGAAATTTTGTGTTTTGCATTGCGCGGCCGGTAATAAAGTTAATTAGTTCAGTGCGTGTTGGCTCTTGTTTCGGACGGCAGAACGATCGCGCGATTTGCCGAAATTTTGTGTTTTGTTTTGTTTTTCCCTTAGGACGGTTCGTAAGTAAATTGATGAATATATTTTATTACTTTTACAGCATATACTGTTATTGACAAACGCTCTATATTGTCGAATAGAGCTCCCTATTATTCACCTTTCCCATTAACACAAATTTTCCTTCCCGAGACATCTATGAAGGTAGTATGGGTTCCCTGCAACTTCACTAGTAGATGTTGAACTAACATTCCTTCCCTTCCTTCCGTGATTGTAAGGACGTGACCAGGTATACAACTGCTACTGTATAGGAAAAGGTACTAATCCCAAGTACCAATTTGCGACAATATACAGTAGATTGCTCAATTCAAGCTCTGTCTGATAAGGGGGCGGGTGTCGCGGGAGAGGGTTCTCTTCGTCGACTTCCCCTCATTTGAATGAAAGTGACAGGCAGGGAGTTTCTTTGCAGTTTATCACCTCAGAATGCAAGTTCGCATTGTTTTCTTTCGTTCTGAAGTGATAAACCACAGAGAGATCTGCTGCTTGTCACTTTTGTTTAAGGGAGGGGGGGTCGGCGGGGAGAGTCTTCTCTTGCGACATTCGCCCTTATTCCAGATGGAGCTTGAATTGAGCATTGTATAGCCACCCACGATTTGTACAATCACATATGCTATGCTATGCTAAACCCTTACAGAATTGTTGTGCATATTTGTTTTTAAGTAGTGCGTCGGAGATATCGCAAGTTGGGAGTGTCGTTCATCCAGCTGAAAAGTGATTCGGACTGTCAACTTACAAGTTGGTGTGGTAATTCTAAATCGAGACGATAAGCCATACAAGTCGGCCAGCGTACAATCGCTGAAGCTGTACATGAAGTTTCTGATGAGGTCTGATTGCGTGGTACAGGATTATGAAACCTACGTCACTGCAATGATCACTTGAAAAACGTATTTTAGAAATTGAAAACAAGGTCAAGATAAACTTGTACAAACGAAAGATCCAGCAATGAATCACATACAGTGGTTGGTTTCCTACCCGGCGCTACCGTATCCATGCGGTCTCGTATATGTAAAAATAGCCAGCATAAGTTAACCACCTGAAGTTTGTATGGCGACAGACATCTTACGCGGGTTTACTCAACAGTTGGAACTTTTCACGAAAAACTATTTGGTACCAGTCATGTAGGAAGGTGTCCGCTACTACGCCTACCAAATATTTTTCCGAAAAAAGGTGCTTATTTTCGAGATATTAAACATTACATGCAGCGCCGTAGCGTGCGGTTGGCCGGGTAGGCCCCCGCCAAGGGCGCCATGTTGTTGTAGTTGTGTTTGGTTGCTTCACCAACGTCGGTTTGACACTTGTAGTACCGGTACTTTAGCTGCCAGGTCGAAGAAATCTAGATGTTAGTCACGCGATCAGGAACGAAATTAGGAATCTTATACTTTTGAATCAACTATCAACCCACTTCTTAGCTGAATATCATTGAACTAACAGGTCCAATGGTGTTTCCAAACCATTGACATACTTTAGAGTAGATTTTTTCTTGATCTTAGTCTCAACAAACAAATTAAGTTGATTTGGCAAGTTTTTTGGCTGAAGAAGTCTGTTTCACAATAAATATTTTAACGCTTTACCAGCTTCCAATATTTGTTAGGGTCCTACGGCAATTTGTGCCATTAACAAATCAATTCCAGAGAGGGTAACAAACAGGGTTATGGTGATTCCTACCATCGGTCTACTTAGGTCGTTGGATTTTTTGACGTAACTAAGTCCAGTAATATTCCTTCAAATCATCGGTAGGCTTAGAATTTATCTTTATCCAAATAGGGCCGATCGGGATTACGTTTGTAGGGATTTCCGTGATCCAACTAGCTCCGACAATGACTCTTACCATTGACCATATCACTCCAGAGTTGGATTTTGTTGACTTAACTAGGTCTAGTAGTGCGTGAGTTCACGAAAAAATATATTTTCTTTCTGATTTGCGAAAGTTTTGATTTTTTTTTTAATTTCATGGATATTTGGCAATCTATACTGCTTTGACCATATACGTACATAGACTACAGAGGGCTTTCAGAAATAATTGAAGAATTATTTGAAAAATGCATTGTGATCACTCCCGTCACTTTTCTCAAATCTCTCAACATGGCTCTGCTAAGGTCCCAGAATATTATGCGAATAGTCAAAAAATATCACGAAAATTCCAACATTCTTAGAAGGATTTTCTGCAATCTACAATTTCTGAAATTAAAATTATTGTCAAAATGTAAAATATTGTAAATTTTTTCCTTAGTAGAAAAGGAGCGCCCAATGAATGTTACGCCAAGGGCGCCGGGATTCCACGCTACGGCTCTGATTACATGCCTTTCACCATACTGATTTCCGAAAGTTAATTCCTAGTGTGCCGCTCAAAGTAGGCGATTCATTCGCATTTGTTTAAAAGGAAGCATGAATGGATTTTTTCTTTATTCCGTAAAACAAGATTTGATTCTCGTTTATCATTTTTTATAGTATCATCCTTTAAAAGTACATTACGTTTCGCTTGATTAAAGCCGCACATCGTCAGCCATGCAATCTATGGAAAGTTACGATATCCACCCCATACCTACTAAATAAATCCTGCTGGCTACGATTTCAGCCCAACGCAGATGTCCGATTTTCGCGATAAGAAACGATGGATGGATCCCCAGTGGATACGACTCCGGTATTTGCCAGCTCCCAAGTAATCATAACAATGGCTAGATGCATCAGTCAGAATTGACACTTTCCCTGAATCAGCATGTAGATTTACCGCTTACAGTATAGATTTGTATCTAACCATGAAAGTCTTTAAATCATGCTTATGATTCAAACCACAAAATGTTTTACAACGTATTTAAACAATTTTGGATCAGGATTTTTCATCAGAAAAACCTTTCAAATCTCCCACCGTCGACTGGTACCAAAATGTTCGCTTTGCAGATGTATTTCTTATGATGAATGGCCCGCCATCAACAAAGTAAATGAAGGTGGTTTTAACTTTGCGTTTTGTTCGGCCGAGGTCAATCTGGCGAACAACGTTCCGATGACTCCGCAGTGAACGGACTCAAGCTGGCAACTTCCAACTCAATAATAAAAGTCGGAACAGCTTCAAAGTACCATTACTCTCGTAATGAGCTTCTTTTGTGCGTGATTGCCCAAAATAGGGATCTAACTGGTGATTGTCACTTTCTTTCCAAAAACTTGCAACAACAACTATCAATTTCCAGTATCGCTCTGCTGCCGGCCTCACGGTTGTTTCGGGAAACCGGGCAAACTTTCCGCCAAGTACCGGCACGGCACCGATTCGGGGGGGCAACACCGCCTCGCTTGTCGTAGGAGGAAAAGATAATTAATTATTATGACAAGAGATTACCGCTTGTAATGAGTTCTGACCTGGCGAGGTGGGGCTCCCGAAAGGATGGAGTGTGAACTCTGTGTTGCCGGGCCCATAGAAAGGGAGGCGGTCTCTTCTCTGGTATATAATGTCGACGATAATGGCATTGGTTTCGCCTTGTCCTTTGCTCGGTTCATCTCGAACGCTAAAGGAACAATGTTGTATTTCCCCGGAAAGTGTCATGACAATAGACGTGGGGTGATTCTTTAAGGATGGCCACTTCCGTGCAGTGGCGTAGTTAGTGAATACTCGGGGAGGTATCTACATCAGAGAAAATGTGAAGAAAAGGCCCTTTGGAGAAATTCGATAGAACCTTCGGATGGAGTTTCTGAACTATTTTTGCCTTTCTCGTACACCAAGGTGTAACGAAAAGGCTATATATATTCACTTCCAAGATAGAAGCCCTGAGGCCCATAGTGTTATATACCAATCGACTCAGTCTGTCTGATGTGTATGTGTGTGCGTGTGTGTATGTATGTGCGCAAAATAAAACTCACTAATATTTTGGGCACTTATGTTTATCCGATTTGTTTGCAATATGTTGGAATCCTGTCCCATTTTTTCCTATTGAAAATTAGCCAAATCGGACTATGGGATCAAAAGATATGGCCAAAATACGATTTATACCTACAAAAAACCATGCTAAGAAATTCTCACAATTTTTTTTAGTATAATGTACAAGAAAGGCCCAAACACCGCTAGGTGGATCAATCAAGTTTTTTTTTCAAATAATTCTAAATAAATTTCGGGGAGAGAGGGTTTTTAAGTATCTCATGTGGATTATTTATCATCATTATTTATCTTTCTGGATAAATTCCATAGAGGAAGTTCTAAATAGATATGGGAAAGAATCCCAGAATATATTATGAAACAAAATATCATTGATTTTGATAAAGCATTTCAGGAAATTCGAAAGCTTATGGAGCAATATCGTTACCTAGGAATTTCATAGCGTATCCTTGGAGAATTTTTCTCACAACCTAAAAAAAGGCCTAGAAGAGCTAAAGCCCGCTCTAGCAACGTCAATGCTCCTCCGTCCAGGCGGAATGGTGAAAATGAGAGGGCGTATTTAGAACTAAGACCCTGGCGCCATTAAAACCGATAACGGGTTTCTTTTGTGTTGCGCTTCGAACAAACGAAGTGCTGTCTATTATCATGATTACTGTAGATCTGTTCTGCTTTGTCGCAAAGGAAACGAAAAATGAAGGGGTTTCTTTTCGCAAAGTACAGGTCAAAGAGTACTTTGTGGTTATTCTTTTAATTAAGAGATTTGCCATTGAGTGTTACAACCCCTAAATGGGTAGTAAACATTTGAACTGTGAGAGTTTTCAAATTAATTAGACTCAAAGGAAGTGGTGCCATTAAAATGGATTGCTAACCAAAATCAAGAATACTAACAATGCAGAGTGAGCACTCTCAAAAACGAACTTCGATGAAAGAAAACAACTGCCTGGATAACTCACAAAGGTCACTTTATTCACACAAACTCACTTTTTTATCAGATCCACCATATCGGCAATGTCTCCTATTCTACTGTGTCCACATGCTGCCACTAGAAGATGAATAGCGGCGTCCAAAGTTTTCCTAACATCATCTGCAGTTCCAACACCTGGATTTACTTCGACCAAGTCAACGGCTGCTAATCGACCGGTGTTATAAGCCTCCTCCATGATGTAAATTCCCTCTCGCAGCGTTAAACCACCTCGAACCCCGGTCCCTGTGCTTGGGGCTTCAAGAACATCCAGCGAATCGATATCGTAGCTCACGTGCAGACTCCTTTTCTGTTCCGGATCGATCCGCTCCAGTGCCATCCTCATAACATCCTTAATTCCGTATCTTTCCACCTCTCGCATTCCGAAAGCGTGAATTCCGAACTTCTCAATGATCACCCGCTCGTACGGATCAACCGATCGTAACCCAATGTATACCATATTCTTAATCGAAATGATCGGCTCCTGCCAATCCATCCCCGGAATGTACGGCCAATAGTCAGCCAGTTCCTTTGCCAGCAAAGCCACAGGCATTCCGTGGATGTTCCCCGACGGAGACGTGGAGTTCGTATTCAAATCGGCGTGCGCATCAACCCAAATCACACCGACGTCACTGCAGTGCTTCAGATGACCATCGATCGATCCGATCGCGATTGCATGATCGCCTCCCAGCGTTAAACACAGTCGATCTTCGTTCAACACCTGTGTCACCCGCTGCGAGAGCAACTTTGTGCAACTCGCCACATGTTCCAGCTTCTTCATGTTCGTCGCCAACCGACCTTGCAGATTCAACGCTTCATACTGAATATCGCCGTAGTCGCGGATGTCCAACTTGTTCGATATTTCCTGTATACTGTCGATGAGTCCAGCCTCACGGATGGCTTTCGGTCCCAGCCCAACGCCCTTTTTGCGCTGACCCTTCTCGAAAGGAACCCCCACGATGCCGATCTTGCCGTAGTTGATTTTCTTGAACTTTTCCAACCGATCCGTGGACAGACTGCGCCGACCGCCGCCGGTCCGCATCAAACTCGCGAAATGTTTCCCGCACAGCATGTTGCTGGTGTGCCGTCGTGAGACTTACTGAGAGTTCATGATGATCGTGAAATATGCGACGGAAGGGATGGAATCAGAAGGAGATAACCTTCGACCTTATCCCCATAGAACGTGCCCAATTTTGGACACGATTACAGGACCGGCAAGATTGCCGCAGCAAACAACTTTATCATATCCCTATACTCTTTGCATAGATTCATTCATGTTGTTGTTCGAATGCGGTTCAAACTTCAGACTCAGAATCGGAAACAAATCATACACTGTAGGTCTATCGCCTCTTATCAGTGGACGGTAGGTGTGTTTCGGGCGTCACTATCGGTGTTTAAGAAATGCAACGAAGGAATCATCTTGCGAAACAATATTGAGCACATTGGCTTTTATTGTCAGTGAGTAAAAAACCTAAGACAGAAAATACTCGAATTTCGTTAAATTACCAATTTCTATATTTATTTTAGCAATGTCGTTCGAAATAATTACAAATTATTAATGAAACAAGATATTTTGGGTCCAGGATGCGATTTGGAAATAGATTTTTGCATCTTATGTAACCACGATTCAAATCGAAAATATGTATACTGATTTCAAGTAGGAAGTGTATTTTAGATTAGGATGAAGTTTAATCATAAATTAAGATCCGTCTTATAATTTTGATGGCCAATTCCTATTGCGAAATAAATCGAAATTAAGAATTTCATATAGGGTTCAGGGATTCAAACAGGAAAATGAATTATTCGAAAATCCCTATAAAAAATAAAAGTAAATTTATAAAAAAAATGCTATTTCATATACGTTACCTGTACCCATTTTTTATGTCATAGCTTCCATAATTGCAAAAATAGTCAACACAATTAGTGCTTTATTTATTTTTTTCGTGATGAGATGGAAAAGAGAACAGTTCACATATGCAAAATACTGCATAGAAAAAGCATTACTTAAAAATCGTCAACAATGGTGAGTTCACAAGTATTGCTTCCATCACACCAATCTATCCTCTTTTACTTTCTTTTTCGAAATAATATTTTTTGAAGTTAAAATACAAATTTTGTTGATAGAAATTCTCATATTTATAACAGTTCTGTCGTTTGCTGTGTGGTAATCTCTAAATATGCATGCATGCATCCCATCACTGTGACGAGCCAATAAGGAGACAAGAAGTCATAAACAACCTTTTATCATATACATCGAGACAGCAAAGCGACAGTGAGAACGATGATTCAGTTTCTTATTGGACAGAGAATAAAACATCACTTAAAAATAGAATTTTTGGTTTGTTAATACCCTGCTTTCGATTTCACGTGATACGGGTAGAGGCGCTCCGACGATTGGATAACGAAAACGACCGACCATATGAGCCCTTCTGCCAATATCATCGTCGCTAGCCTTTAGAAATCAGGCAGTAAAAATGTGCCTTTTGTGTTCCGATTTTTATTTTGATCGAATACAACTGGATACTTACCTGTTGCCGCTCTTTTCGTATCTCTGCCCTACCCAAGGATCAACCATTCGCTTCCAGTGCCTATTCGGCATATCCCCGCTCGATAACGGTTGCTGCACGTTTATGTCGCATAATTGGATCTATTTTCGCACGGGTCACTCCGTTTTCACAAGGGGATGTAGCTCAGATGGTAGAGCGCTCGCTTAGCATGTGAGAGGTACGGGGATCGATGCCCCGCATCTCCAATATGATTTTTTGTAGCTGCATTTGTCATTACTCCAAAGATGATTTGCAAACATATTATTTTTGTTATGTCTTCATTTTATTTCGACAGAGTCACTATAGTCTACTGTGAATTGATTATCAACTACGAAATTAGTGGCAAACGAACACCGGTATGTTGATAAGAGCAAAATCTTCGGGGTGATATTTATGACTAACAAATAAAACACTGAACATGCGAAGCAGTGGCAAGCAGATTGCCCATAAGACACATGCTTGCCCAAAGGCTAAAAGCATATGACTCGTGGAATGTTGTTTGTCTCAGAATGTTTTATATTTTTTACACAGTATCACAACACAATACGAAGAGGGTATGTAAATCAGTGGCCGTCAGTGGTACCGTCTCCTTCTATTTTGAATCGAATGTTGACTAACAACTAAGAGGATAAAGTAAAATAATTGATTGCGAAAAATACATTTGAATCAATGGTCTGGTTTATATGCATCGTAATAAATTATTATTTTTTTTATTTTACTAAACTCTATTATCGTGATTTTTTATCGTATAATAAGTTCATCACGAATTCAAAAAATTCACAGACTCCCCCTCCCCGTAAATGCTTACGTAAAAAAAAGTACGCCCGTACACACAAAAAAAATAATTACGATTTTAGGGGTACGAAATTACAATTTTAGGGGTAAATTTGAGAACAGTATCGACGTTTTGAAACCTGAGTGCAAATTGTCTTGAACTAACTAAAAAATGGTCTGTCTTACAATAAAATTAGTATATTCAACCGATTATATGGTAATTCTTATTGAAAACATCGTAAAACTGAATGGTAGAATCAACCATTCTGTTCAAGTCAGAGCTTAATAACAATACTTATTGGAAAAATAAAAATATGTTCAATCGGATTTTCTACATGTATGGTGAAATTAAGCGACTTTGGGTTCAATTCCTAGCTCGTCCCTTTTCTACTTTGTATTTTTATCTTAGTTCTTACTGTGTTTCAGGTTATACCAAAACGATTCCAACTGTTATACCCTTCCACACTAACAATTCCAAAACCTCCGGTGGCACATATGAGTCGTAGAGTTCTCTGCATTCGCAAGGACATGGCCAGGACATATCTCGACTATTGGAGAGTGCATTGCCTCCATCTGAGAGATAGTGATTAGTCCCAAATCAATATCTGTGGTAACGGATGAAAGTGATAATACTCTCATACATTAGTCCAAGCTTGTACGAATTTGTGCAAATTGCTCAATATTACTGCTAATGCTAATGTATTAAGCGACTTGTCCCTCTGCGGTAGAAAACATTGGTACTACTCTTAACATTATCTTGTATATGGTCTTGGACACTTGGACATGAACTACGCTTGGACTTGGACTTGGACTTGGACTTGGACTTGGACTTGGACTTGGACTTGGACTTGGACTTGGACTTGGACTTGGACTTGGACTTGGACTTGGACTTGGACTTGGACTTGGACTTGGACTTGGACTTGGACTTGGACTTGGACTTGGACTTGGACTTGGACTTGGACTTGGACTTGGACTTGGACTTGGACTTGGACTTGGACTTGGACTTGGACTTGGACTTGGACTAAGGGTGCATACACGAACGGGTGGGACGAAGTCGACGAAACGATTGGTTCGACGAAGAGTGCAGACAGATTTTGGAGGAGAAGGACGCAGCGCGGGCGGTCGCACTGCAGCAAGGTACCCGGCAGCACGTGGAACGTTATAGACGGAAGCGGAGACAGCAGACCCGCATCTTTCAGGAGAAGAAACGCCGCCTGGAAGAAGCGGAGTGCGAGAAGATGGAACAGCTGTGCCGTTCTCAAGAAACACGCAAGTTTTACCAGAAGCTCAACGCATCCCACAAAGGCTTCGTGCCGCGAGCCGAAATGTGCCGGGATAAGGATGGGAGCATCTTGACGGACGAACGTGTGGTGATCGAAAGGTGGAAGCAGAACTACGAGGAACATTTGAATGGCGCTGAGAGTACAGGCAGTGGAAGTCAAGGCAACGGAGGAGATGATTACGTCAGTTCAGCGGACGATGGAAGCCAACCAGCTCCCACTTTGAGGGTAGTTAAGGATGCCATCCAACAGCTAAAGACCAATAAAGCAGCTGGTAAGGATGTTGTTCAGCATTGCGCTAGAAGGTGTCATGCGGAGAGTCGGGTGTAACAGCCGGGGTACGATTTTCAACAGATCCAGTCAATTTATTTGCTTTGTCGGCCGAACATTTGCAAAGATGGCAGAACTGTACACCCGCCTGAAACGTGAAGCCACAAAAATTGGACTGGTAATGCCTCAAAGACCAAGTACATGCTTGTGGGCGGAACCTAGCGCGACAGGGCTCGCCTGGGAAGCAGTGTTACGATAGACGGGGATACCTTCGAGGTGGTCGAGGAATTCGTCTACCTCGGATCCTTGCTAACGGCTGATAACAATGTTAGTCGTGAAATACGAAGGCGCATCATCTGTGGATGTCGGGCCTACTACGGGCTCCAGAAGAAACTGCAGTCAAGATTCGCCACCGCACCAAATGTGTCATGTACAAGACGCTAATAAGACCGGTTGTCCTGACATGAAACATGGACAATGCTCGAGGTGGACTTACAAGCACTCGGAGTATTCGAGAGACGGGTGCTTAGGACCATCTTTGGCAGTGTGCAAGAAGACGGTGTGTGGCGGCGAAGAATGAACCACGAGCTCGCCCAGCTCTACGGCGAACCCAGTATCCAGAAGGTAGCTAAAGCCGGAAGGGTACGATGGGCAGGACATGTTGCAAGAATGCCGAACAGCAACCCTGCAAAGATGGTGTTCGCTTCCGATCCGGCAGGTACGAGACAGCGTGGAGCGCAGCAAGCGAGATAGGCAGACCAGGTGCAAAATGACTTAGCGAGCGTGGAGCGTAATCGAGGATGGAGAGATGCGGCCTCGAACCGTGTATTATGGCATCAAATTGTTGATTCAGTATTATCTGTATAGATGTCGACTACATAAATGAACGAAATCCAGCTGTCAAATGTTCGAGACAGGGTTATGCATTTTTCTTTTGTTTTCATGTTATGTTTTCTAGATTGTAATAATGCTTACACAACTCAAGAAAGTCGTTTCTTGGTCAGAATATGGCCTCCACGAATTATCTTGTTTATATATGACGAATTATAACAAATGATATAAGTAGTATACAAATGTTGATTGGGTTGGAGGTTGGAAACTTAGTGACTTGGAGAATCTGAGGCTTCGAGATTTTGAAACTTTGAAATTTGACTGTAGACTATAAGACTTGAGGACTCCAAAACTTGTATTCTTGTATTGAAGACTTTAATTTAGAGACCTTGAGCTTTTAAGACTTGGAGACTCATTGATGCTGAAATTTGGATACTCTGAGACTTTGAGCCTAGACTTTGATGCTTAGGAACTTGGAGACTTGGATTTGGTGTTTTGAAGATTTGCAGCACAAACAAACAGACATAATACTTTTTATTTTTACATCGTTTGCGAGTTAAAGTGTTGATTTGAAATAAATCTGTGCTACGCGAGAGGCCAAGAGAGGCGCTAGTGTTCAATCGCATAAGCACTGACCTTGGTTCATAACTTTCGTCCAATTGAACAAAGTGGTGTTATTTGCATACCAATGAAAGCCTCATCTTTCAGAAAAAAAATTCGTTGGGTGTTGATTTTATGCCTTTTTTTCCAAGTTCGTTTATTTGGTAGGCTCAGGCGTGTATAACACTTTACGGAGCCACGTTTCTTTGTGATATGTACAATCGACATAATCTTATTATTAAATTCAGGGACGGGAACGGTTGACATTTCTTTTTATCATTCATTCTGCCACGATGTTAAAGAAAAACAAAAACACGGCAGCCGCAGCAGCAGCCACGACCAAGCAGACGACAGTCAGCACATGATTTTATTATTTTCTCTCCCCACAATTAATGAGTCTGTACGCTCATTTCGCGACGTATGACCGTTTTTTGTGGTAAATGATTATTTCTTTACTCCTTGCTCATTTTAGAGACTAGAACTAATGAATTAGTACCAACGGATAGCATTATTTCTAGGCTTTGCGCAACAGGCAATTAAACTTGATTCTGTTCTGTTTGCGCTGCGCACGAACCGAAACAAGAAATCTGCTGACTGCACCGACGGCTCGACTCTCACGCAGCAGCAGGCAGGAACATACAAACAGTTTGCCTCATCGGTAAAAAAATGTCACAATGAGGCGTACATTTTTTTTTGAAAACTGTTTCGGTTTGTACGGTGCGTGAAATTTGACCGGATAAAATGTAAACATTCGCATAATCACAGTGTTTTACTGTACATTTCCCAACACTGATTAAATTAGTAAGAGAGGGAAATAAGCAATTTTAAGTGGTCGGTTGTCAGCACCCCTAAAAAATCATTGAAAACGAAAAAACGGTTTTGTAACACTAAGCAAATAAACAAAAAAAAAACTTCTGATTAGATAGGTTTTCACTTGGTATAAAATTCCTTTGTAAACGAAACATAGCCATCTGTTTGGATCGGTAGTCGGCACAAAAAGATCGTGCTTATACAGCGCATTCATGACATATCTTGAGATCTTGATTCTTTATGATATTAAGACTTTAAGATTTTGAGACCAGGAGACTATGAAGCTTGGAGATTTGTAAGCTTGGTGAATTGGATATTTTTGAGACTTGAAGATTTGGAGTTTGGAAACCTGAAAAATTCTAGACTTTGAGATTTTAAAACTTTGGTGACCTTGGATATTTGGAGACTTGAAGACTTGAAGGCTTTGAGACTTTGGATTTCTAAGACCGTGATACTTGGAGATTTAGTGGTTTAGAAACTTGGTGACCTGAAGACAATCAGGCTTTGATACTTGAAGACTGCAAAATTCTAAGACTGAGATTGGTGATTCGGAGACTTGGAGACCTGAAGACTTAAAGGCTTGAGGACATTTAGATCTGAAATCATTTCTTCTGTTTTTTGAGAGTTGTGGAAACGAGCAGATTTGGTAGCATAATTTAGTAAGCATGAAAACAGAGACATCGTCACCAGAAGACTTGGAAATATATATACTGTCGGGATGCGCTGGTTGGGATTTCGATTCGCTGATTGGGCCACGACCTCGACCCAACTAACGAATTCGGTTTTTTAGTTGGGCCAACTGACAGCCATTTGAACACGTGTATTTCGACTTGAATATCACAAATGATGTCCAGTGACGTCCAATCCCGTTTTCCATGTTTACATTGAATTTTGATGTACGGTTGCTTTTTAGTTGGGCCATGACCCAACCAGCGGAGGCCCAACTAAAAAGTGACCCAAGTATTAAAATCCCAACCAGCGAATCCCGACTGTACTCGCAATAGAAAGCTACATGTCAATTCTCTTTATTATAAATTAAAATGCCATATCTTTAGTCAGCTTGTTTTATTCACCGTTCAACATCATATTGACAACCGTTTTATCTTCTGCTTCCATCGCGTAGTCCAATGGCGTCCTTCCTTGGAGATCAACGGCATCTTGTGCGTTGTTTATCCTCTCTTCACATTGGCGGTTGTGAATGCACTGACAGTGCATCAAGAACTCCAACGATTGTTTTAAATTCATTTGAACTACGACATGTAAGGCAGTGTAGCCCATTTCTGGCATGGTTCTGTTCAACAAATTCCGCAATGCTTGAAGACTTTCCTTGGAATATTCCGCGTCCAAATCATCATCGATCTCGTATTCCACCAATGCTTTGAGCAATTCGAACTTGTTTGTAAATACTGCATAATGCATCAGTGGCAGCCTTTTGTCAGGAATGTTATCCAACAAACCACGAATACCGCTGGTTCTAGCGAAGAAGAGTACAACTTTCAACCAAGCTGCATTGGCGTTGCCGATTGCAGTCTGAATCGGGGATTCTCCCGAGTTATCCACGGTTAGAAGGGATGCTCCGTATTGCAGCAGAGTTAGAACCGATTCTTCCTCTTCCCTTTTGGTCGAGGTGTGCAAAAGCGTTCGTCCTTCACTGTTTACCAGGTCGATTAAAGATGGGTCGTAATCAAGAAAAAGCTTAAGAATTTTTGTATAGCCGCCAGCAGCTGCATAGCATGCAGGATGCATTCCCAGATTATCAAGTTCTCGAACATTGACATTCTGCTTGAGAAGAAACTGGACTGCCGCGAATTTGCCGAACATAGCCGCGAAGTGTATCGGTCGACATCCTTGTCCATTCCGAACCTCCACGGCAGAACGGCCATCCGGTGCCTTGAGATCGTGATCAACGCAATATTTTAGCAGTAGCATACTCATGTAGTCTTCCTGGGCTACGAGAGCAATGTGCAGAGGAGTTTGACCTAAAGTTTTTATGGCGATCGGATTCGCACCGTTCTCAAGCAAGAGTGAGATCATTCGAGGGTTGCCAAACCGGATGACCATCATGTGAAGGGGAGATTCGCCAGTCGCATCTCCTGCATTTACGAGGCTTTTAAGCGGTTGAGACGGTTCGGAAGGGGTCAACCGTACGATGTAGCCAACCTCGCTGTTTGCGATGAAGTAATTCAGAACTGCAGATTCGGTGTCATTGACGCAGCCGAAAACAAGATCATTTGTGTTTTTTAGATAAGCTCTTGTGATTTCAAAAATTGTATAGCAGATGTTTTTCGATTGAGAAGTACGTAAAATCAGGTTTTTTATGTCGTCGGAAGTAATTATGTAACAATCTATAAATACTTTATCGGAATACTGATTATCTATTGTTATCTTTCGTGGTTGTGCAACTCCGTTAACACAATCGTTCAATCGATTTAACAAACGATTACAATAGCACAATATTCCAGAGCTTTGAATTGGTCCTCGACTACTGTAAAATTGGTTTTTCATAAGTTCAATATCGTCGATGAACCATCCGTCAAATTTTCGCAACTTCCTACTTTTGTCCAACAACACTGAGAGTAGATCCCAATTTCTAACTTTAACTGCTTGTAAAAGAGCTGTGACTGACTGAGATTCTCTTTCTTCAAAATAGTGCATAGCTGACAAACGGCTCATCAGTTGTCCTATTCGGCCCAGAAGTCCTTCCTGTTTTTCCCATTTGTCAATTAAACCATCTAACGCTTCAAAAATCTGATTAACATACTTCACGTTATCGCATCGGACTGCAGTTTCAAGATTTCGATTACTATCGAGCAGTGAAAATCCCATTTTCCGAAGAAATCGCATCATTTTCGCAGAATCGTTTTCGATAGCTATTGACATGGGATGCTGCAACGAACGATACAGTTCGCGGTTGATATTTTTCATTGAACGTAAAATGTAGAGGCTGTTGGCCTCGACTGCGAATTGGAAAGCCGTGGAATGCTTCCGAAATGGATTTATCCAGTTTGGAGAAGCGCCGTGATCCAAAAGTAATTTGACAACAGGCCAGTTCCGTCTGCGAATGGATTTATGCAAAGCCAAATGACCACTCGAGAAAGAATCCTCCGAGAAGAAGTCCGTGTTTGGTAGGCTGAGCAGCAGCGCAACCACTTTAGTATGATTAAAGTACGCTGCCTCGGAGATGATAGATGAGAGATGTTGGTTTCTTAGATTGCATTGGCGGTCACCATACAGATTATCTACAATGAACTTCAGAGCCTCAGAGTTGTTAGCTCGAGTGGCAATTTTCACGAAGGATTCATTGGCAGTCGATTCTCTAGCGTAGTCGGAGAAAAGTTGCGGTAGAATGTCATTAAAGTGGTTGATGATGGCGATTTCACGATTTGCGTCAGATATTCTTGGGGTTTTGGTCAACAAGAGTTTAGTAATTTGTTGAAAACCGAGATGTAAGGCGATGTCTAGCAGAGTTTTTCCATAGTCGTCCTCACTATCAATATTAAAATCTGGTTGCAATTTGAAGATTTCGAGTACCCCTTGGATGTTACCAGCAAGGACAAACCTGTGGAGCAGGGATCTACCCTTCGCATCTCGTTCTCCGGAGAGAAGTTGGTCCTTTGTAAGCTTCCCGACAAGATCATCCCAGTAAAACCATGTTTGATTCAGCGTATCTACATTTATGTGTGGACATTCAGACAACAATGCCAATGATCTTGGAAAACTTGTACTGAAGAAACCATCCATAGGCTTACCGAAATTACTATTGGCCTTAAAGTTGTATTTTTCCAACAATCTATCGAATTCTTCATTTGGAATGGTATTATCGATGAGGTCTGTCCACTCCGCATCCAATTTGAGTGGATCATACGAACTAATTGAAGTACAGAACTTTCCAGAAAGTTCTCCATCTCGATCTAAACATTGATTAATCAGCTCACAGTTCATCTTTCGGACGGCATCAGCTAATAAGGACTGAAGTTCTACCCATTGCAACACTAGCTCATCTTTTGGATAACTTATGGCTTCAACTGTATTTGCACTTGATCTCTGAAACAACTTTATAGGATTGCTAATTATGACCATCGCATTGACGATCACCTTCAGTTGACCACTCTCCGTCAAAACATTGTACGATAAACAATCGTGTGCGAGATAGTTTCGGAAATTTCGACCACCAATCATCGGGATTCGATGTTTCAAAAGATCGAAGTTGTCGCCAAAATATCCGACGGATATCAATATTTCACCTAGCTCCAGTAGGCAGTACTCTAACGCCAACAGCACACGATGCGATATGTTGTGGTTCTTCGCAACCATACTCTCGAGTGATGAAATATCTTGGAAAAGTAGGATTTTCCGTATGTCATTAATTCTACCGTCATAAATCGTTTGTAGCGCTTCCTCATCAGAAAATCTCATCTGTTTTAGGCGCTCCTCATTCAATGGGATCTTTCTTGTTTTAAACAAATGCTTGATGGACCTGAATTTATTATCTAAGCAGAATATGTTTTCGTAATACTTAAGCAGATGTTTTTGGAACTCTTCAACCAAATCAGTTGGTGCTTCAGTTTGTACAAGATCTTCCAGGATCCGACGAGAATTGGCCAAACAATCTTCTTCTTCGATCATGCGTATCCTATGCACGATATTTCTCAAAATTCCTCCAATCGCCAACGGGTTGTGAGTTTGTAAACCGATATTTTTTGCATCCAAAACTGATATATTGTCATGATCGGTTTCCCAGTGAGTTAGAATAACATCATGGAGCTCACTCTGACCATAGTTCATCAAGTTCCATCGTATCATTCTACGGATCGTCGAAAGATCCGAATTTCCTTGACACGAAAGTCTAATGTCGTCGAAGTCAAACGTCCAATGACGAATTAGGCACTCACTCAATTGTTCCAGAATAGTTGATTTCACTTTCATTCCTTTCTTCAGTCGATCGAGATATGCCTGTCTATCGTCGGCTGCGATATGTATGTCAGAGAAGTCATCGCTCATCTTCTCCATTGACTCCTTCAACAGTTCAAAGTGCTTCATCTGAGTATCTTTGATAGTATTTAGGTTTCCAACGTACTGAAGAAGAGTTAAAAGCTGCTCATTACTTTGACAACGGTGCATGGTTCCGAGTATAGACCGGCTTGCTTCTAGGGCGGAGCACACATAAAGCAGCGAAAATATCATCTTCACCTGTCCTAATTGTCTTTTAATGCTGCTAAACGAGTTGATTACCGATTGTTGGTAGAGGCAACTTTTGATAAGCGAATACTTGTGTGAGAAAAATTCCCGGAAATATTTATTCATCGTTGGAAAATCATCCGTCAACATGCACTCCAAAGCATCTGCCACTCGTTTCGACACATTGGGCGAATTCTTGGTGCTTTTGATCACTTCGCCAATCACCTGGATTAACCGTTTGATATCTGCGCCTGCTACCGGATCAGAAATACTCTCAGCAGCATCAGTTGGCATCGCGTCCATATGCAAAATGCATTTTTCGATGGAATAGAACTGTTTAGTTCGGAAGTAGCAACGTCTTAATTTGGCGAGGATAGATCGATCTCGTCGGTTTACTTTTAGCAGCACGTCAAAATTTTCTGAGGAGACTATTTCACTCGCTATGATATCATGATCGAGATTTCTCTTTAAACCGTTAATAATTTTGTTAGCAATGTTTTCGCCAAAATTCATCGCTGAGTTGTGTCTTTCCCAGCATTTCATCAGTTGCAGCTTGTCTGGAACTTCTCCACTTTTAAAACACTTCATCAGCTCCGTTAACTTTTCTCCAAATAAATCCAACCAAGACTGTACTCGGGTCAACTGTCTGCAAATAACATTGAGAAATTGCATGACTTTCAACTTATCAATCATCAATCTGAATATTTGAAATCTTTCATTCCATTTGCAAATCGCTACAAACATAGCCAAACAAAACACTGTTTCCATCATCGGTAAGTGTCGCAAGAATCGTTTATCTTTAATGAAGTACAAATGATTATGAATAGTCTGCACTCGATGTACGAACTCGTTGTCGATTGCCGCATAATCTCGGTCGCTGTATTTTGTCTTCAATACATTCCAATGGACCGCGATCACTTCAAAATGATTTCGCCATTCATTCGGGTCTTTCCCACCCGTCCGGTCTCCGCTCATGTTCAGAAACGCATACTCTGCAAGCCGATAGAAGAGAAACGCTTCCAGCTCCCCGTTCACCGATACCCTCTTCGCATTTAACTCGATCAATGATCGTGCAACCTTTTCATACACCATCCGATCGTCGAACTTTCCCACTAGCAAAAACAGCCGAAACACAGTCAACGAACCCCGTCGAATCATCACGTAGAACGCACGATCAACCGACGGCAAGCGTTTAAATTCGGCGTCGATCATATCACGGGCTAATTCACGATCGCACTGCACAGTTAGTGCGACTTCACACGCCGTAAGACCGGTCTCATCACGTCGATCACAATCTGCTCCGTTCTGAATCAGCGCCCTTACGATGCTACTTTTGTTTACATCCGGCAGGGCTAGCGCTTCGTGAAGCGTAAGAACTTCACCCACGGTAATTGAATTATGTTGCACCGGAATGGAACCGGTTTCGACTGGCTCCATGATGACCAAGAGTCGTACTGCTTATGTTGTTTTCGGTCCAACCAACCCCGACTCTGAAAATTGATCGAAGAACGAATCGAGGACGAGTTAGTATGATGGTGTTAGTGAGAACACTTGCCCTATCATATGTTTTGTTTTCAGTTTGCACTTTTATCAGTAGGCAGAAAAAACAAACATAATTTTATCTCTTGAATTTTGTAATTCGTAATATTTTTCTTCTTATTTTAGGAATTGTTAGTGTACGTCAGTTGTTTCTTCTGTATATTTTTGCCTTTCTCGTATACTAAGTATACGGTAAAGGCTATATGATCGCTCCAAAAACAAACTTTTTATAGAAGGCCCGGAGACCTATAGTGTTATATACCAATCGACTCAGTTCGACGAGTCGAAGTGATGTCTGTGTGTGTGTGTGTGTGTGTGTGTGTGTGTGTGTGTGTGTGTGTGTGTGTGTGTGTGTGTGTGTGTGTGTGTGTGTGTGTGTGTGTGTGTGTGTGTGTGTGTGTGTGTGTGTGTGTGTGTGTGTGCAAAACTACTCAAAAATGTCACTCATTTTTCAGGCACTTAACCTCAAATGATTTGCTCGCAACAAGTTGCATTTGACGCAAAATCCTGTCCCATTGTTTCCTATTTGAAATTGGCCAATCAAACTATGGGATCGAATGTTATGGCCAAAATACAAATTCATACGAAAAAATCGCGTAAGAAATGTCACTCATTTTCGGGCATTTATCCTTAACTGATTTGCTCGCAACAAGTTGCATTCGACGCGAAATCCTGTCCCATTGTTTCCTATTGGAAATTGATCAGATCAGACTATGGGATCAGAAGTTATGGCCAAAATACAAATTCATACGAAAATCGCGAAAAATGTCACTCATTTTTCGGGCACTTATCCTCAACTGATTTGCTTGCAACAAGTTGCATTCGACGCAGAATCCTGTCCCATTGTTTCCTATTTGAAATTGGTCAGATCGGACTATGGGATCAGAAGTTATGGTCAAAATACAAATTCATACGAAAAAATCGCGAAAAAATGTCACTCATTTTTCGGGCACTTATCCCCAACCGATTTGTTTGCAACAAGTTGCATTCGACGCAAAATCCTGTCCTATTGTTTCCTATTTAAAATTGGTCAGATCGGACTATGGGATCAGAAATTATGGCCAAAATACAAATTCATACGAAAAAATGGCGTAAGAAATGTCACTCATTTTTCGGGCACTTATCGTCAACCGATTTGCTCGCAACAAGTTGCATTCGACGCAGAATCTTGTCCCATTGTTTCCTATTTGAAATTGGTCAGATTGGACTATGGGATCAGAAGTTATGGCCAAAATACAAATTCATACGAAAAAATCGCGTAAAAATGTAACTCGTTTTTCGGGCACTTATCCTAAACCGATTTGTTTGCAACAAGTTGCATTCGACGCAAAGTCCTGTCCCATTGTTTCCTATTTGAAATTGGTAAGATCGGACTATGGGATCAGAAGTTATGGCCAAAATACAAATTCATACGAAAAAATCGCGTAAAAAATGTCACTCATTTTTCGGGCACTTATCCTAAACCGATTTGCTTGCAACAAGTTGCATTCGACGCAGAATCCTGTCCCATTGTTTCCCATTTGAAATTGGTCAGATCGGACTATGGGATCAGAAGTTATGGCCAAAATACAAATTCATACGAAAAAATCGCGTAAAAATGTCACTCGTTTTTCGGGCACTTATCCTGAACCGATTTGTTTGCAACATGTTGCATTCGACGCAAAATCCTGTCCCATTGTTTCCTATTTGAAATTGGTCAGATCGGACTATGGGATCAGAAGTTATGGCCAAAATACAAATTCATACGAAAAAATGGCGTAAAAAATGTCACTCATTTTTCGGGAACTTATTCTCAACCGATTTGCTCGCAACAAGTTGCATTCGATGCAGAATCCTGTCTCATTGTTTTCTATTTGAAATTGGCCAGATCGAACTATGGGATCGAAAGTTATGGCCAAAATACAAATTCATACGAAAAAATCGCGTAAAAATGTCACTCATTTTTCGGGCACTTATCCTCAACCGATTTGCTTGCAACAAGTTGCATTCGACGCAGAATCCTGTCCCATTGTTTCCTATTTGAAATTGGTCAGATCGGACTATGGGATCAGAAGTTATGGTCAAAATACAAATTCATACGAAAAAATCGCGAAAAAATGTCACTCATTTTTCGGGCACTTATCCCCAACCGATTTGTTTGCAACAAGTTGCATTCGACGCAAAATCCTGTCCTATTGTTTCCTATTTGAAATTGGTCAGATCGGACTATGGGATCAGAAGTTATGGCCAAAATACAAATTCATACGAAAAAATCGCGTAAAAATGTCACTCGTTTTTCGGGCACTTATCCTAAACCGATTTGTTTGCAACAAGTTGCATTCGACGCAAAATCCTGTCCCATTGTTTCCTATTTGAAATTGGTAAGATCGGACTATGGGATCAGAAGTTATGGCCAAAATACAAATTCATACGAAAAAATCGCGTAAAAAATGTCACTCATTTTTCGGGCACTTATCCTAAACCGATTTGCTTGCAACAAGTTGCATTCGACGCAGAATCCTGTCCCATTGTTTCCCATTTGAAATTGGTCAGATCGGACTATGGGATCAGAAGTTATGGCCAAAATACAAATTCATACGAAAAAATCGCGTAAAAATGTCACTCGTTTTTCGGGCACTTATCCTGAACCGATTTGTTTGCAACATAATGCATTCGACGCAAAATCCTGTCCCATTGTTTCCTATTTGAAATTGGTCAGATCGGACTATGGGATCAGAAGTTATGGTCAAAATACAAATTCATACGAAAAAATGGCGTAAAAAATGTCACTCATTTTTCGGGAACTTATTCTCAACCGATTTGCTCGCAACAAGTTGCATTCGATGCAGAATTCTGTCCCATTGTTTTCTATTTGAAATTGGCCAGATCGAACTATGGGATCGAAAGTTATGGCCAAAATACAAATTCATACGAAAAAATGGCGTAAAAATTGTCACTCATTTTTCGGGAACTTATTCTCAACCGATTTGCTCGCAACAAGTTGCATTCGATGCAGAATTCTGTCCCATTGTTTTCTATTTGAAATTGGCCAGATCGAACTATGGGATCGAAAGTTATGGCCAAAATACAAATTCATACGAAAAAATCGCGTAAAAAATGTCACTCATTTTTCGGGCAATTATCCTCAATCGATTTGCTCACAACAAGGTGGATTCGACGTAGAATCCTGTCCCATTGTTTCCTATTGAAAATTGGCCATATCGGACTATGGGATCGAGAGTTCTGGTCAAAATACAAATTCATACGAAAAAATCGCGTGAAAAAAGTCACTCATTTTTCGGGCACTTACCCTCAACCGATTTGCTCGCAACAAGTTGCATTCCACGCAGAATCCTGTCCCATTGTTTCCTATTTGAAATTGGCCAGATCGGACTATGGGATCGAGAGTTATGACCAAAATACAAAATCATACGAAAAAATCGCGTAAAAAAAGTAACTCATTTTTCGGGCACTTATCCTCAACCGGCCAGATCGAACTATGGGATCGAGAGTTATGGCCAAAATACAAATTCATACGAAAAAATCGCGTGAAAAAAGTCACTCATTTTTCGGGCACTTACCCTCAACCGATTTGCTCGCAACAGGTTGCATTCGACGCAGAATCCTGTCCCATTGTTTCCTGTTTGAAATTGGCCAGATCGAACTATGGGATCGAGAGTTATGGTAAAAATACAAATTCATACGAAAAAAATCGCGTAGAAAAGTCACTCATTTTTCGGGCACTTATCCTCAACCGATTTGCTCGCAACAAGTTGCATTCGACGCAGAATCCTGTCCCATTGTTTCCTATTTGAAATTGGCCATATCGAACTATGGGATCGAAAGTTATGGCCAAAATACAAAATCATACGAAAAAATCGCGTGAAAAATGTCACTCATTTTTCGGGCACTTATCCTCAACCGATTTGCTCGCAACAAGTTGCATTCGACGCAGAATCCTGTCCCATTGTTTCCTATTTGAAATTGGCCAGATCGAACTATGGTATCGAAAGTTATGGCCAAAATACAAATTCATATGAAAAAATCGCGTGAAAAATGTCACTCATTTTTCGGGCACTTATCCTCAACCGATTTGCTCGCAACAAGTTGCATTCGACGTAGAATCCTGTCCCGTTGTTTCCTATTGAAAATTGGCCATATCGGACTATGGGCTTAGATGTTCTGGTCAAATTACTATTTATTGTGAAAAAGAGTTCAAAAAGTCTTGCACACTTTTTTAGTGATTAGACTTCATCTATTCCCCAAGCAACACAAGTTCAACAAATCTGGTTGCAGTAACCATATAGTGACTGTATCCGGTCATATATAAGTTACTGTGATTGATGTGCAATATGTGTGCTTCTCAGGTCGCTCGCAACAGATTGCATTCGTCACAGAATCTTGTCCCATTGTTTCCTATAGAAACTTGGACGAATCGTACAATTGGGTCAAAAGTTATGGCGAAAATACTAATTTTAAAACTACAAAATTAAATGCCATTTTTTGCTCTTATGCTAATCCGATTTGTTTGCAACAAATTGCGTTTGGGGAGAATTTTTTTTATGCATATAAACAAATATGAAAAATAAGACCAATCCACATATTGGTGTTATTTTAGATTATTTAAAACCTTTTGAACGAACGAGAAAGGCACCATCACCGCTAGGTGGATTAATCTGGGTTTTAATTTAACAATGACAATTAATCCATTCATAAATTTATGTGATTACGAGCTTGTGATAAATGAGGACGGCAATGTGAATTGTCGTGTACGAATTTCAGTGTTTCGGAACATTGCCGGTAATTACATATGCCAATTCGTATTTCCAGATAAACTATTCTGCTGGTGGCGTTCTGGATAAACACTGATTGGGTTACATTAGATTTGGATTATCAATTATGTTATTCAAATAGAACAGAACAAGAAAATATGGAAAAACTTTGTAAACAACACCAATGGAAAATTTCTTGAAATTTGGGGCTTTTATTTTAAACCAAAGAAATAAATCCCAAAAAGAGGTTTACATTCTTTTTTTTGCTTTTTTTTTCATCTAAGGAGGGGCCCTAGGGTGAACCACATTTTAATGAAAAAAAAAACTCAAAATCATTTTATCGAGACATATACGTTGCCGGATCTGTTGACGTTGAATCAATCCGTTTGCTCTACTTTTGCCTTTCTTGGAAACTGAAACAGATTTTACGACCGTAATTGTGGTGAATGATATGTTTATCGGCTTTATCGGTCATTTCTACTCAAAGCCAAGGTCATTGCCTGGATCTTTTTGCCAGTCTTGGCACGGTGGTTTCCATACCACTAACCAAGCCGTCCACAACCAGGACGTTAGGCAAGAATATTCACGCTTCGATTGTGTGCTGTTCAATAGATGGTCTTCCTTTCTCCCTTTCACCATCTATCGCTTCATACTTGTTTGCGCCCTAGCGAACGGCTTTCAATCTGATGATTTTCAATTATCTTTCGCTTATCTACTCCCTCATACTTTGAGTAGAAATAACCGATAAAGCGGATAAACAAATCATTTCTTGGTAACTGTAGAATCTTCGGTAGGCTACCTTACCTTGGTTGCGCTACCTACATCACGTTGAAGGAGCTGCCTTCTCTATGCTGACACGATGTAGCAAGGTGTACAGAGTTTTGCCTAGAGTCGCTGGCACTCGGACAATGATCGCCGCTCCTAACATGGAGAACAGACGCTCGATTAGATTTGCATCAGCATACGACCATAGTTCCCAGCGGGGTTGGTTACCCGATCTTCCCTAAGGTTGCTTGTATCCCGGTCAGCGCCACGAGGAGGTAAGGATAGGAGTTGCTGGGTAAGGACCGCGAAATGGGGTCTATTTTATTCCTTCAGGTACGCGAAGTACCAATGGTACGCTTAACCCAGCATTTGCCGTGCCAACAAGAATGAAGAATGTGACAATGACGTTTCCCGTGAAATGAAAAGATGCGTATTGCTGCTGCGAATAGGGCCTTTTATGGATTACGTAACCCAGCTTAGGCCCCACAACATGCAGACGGAAACGAAATTTGGCTACCAGTGGCCCTTTATGGACATTAAACATGGACGTCAAAAGAGGCCGACCGGAGAGTTTTCTGGGTTTTCGAATACTCGGAGGGAAACTAGAAAATGGTGTGTGGCGCAGAAGCATGAATCATGATCTGTATCAAGTATAAATTCAAAGTAGAAAATATTGTGAATCGTTTAAAATACGGCAGACTTCAGTTGGCTGGTCCCTTGGTGTGAATGTCAGAAGAAAGAATAGCGAAGACAATACCCAACAAAGAACCAGATTGGGGCCGGCGACTTCGTGGAAGGCCACGAACTCTCTGGCTGCACGCGGTGGAATCGGACCTGGGGACGCTAAACGTTCGGGGAAACTGGAGGAACATCGCCCAAGACCGACGACTATGGAGCTCTATAACACTATAATACATTAGCAGTATTATAAACAGTTTCCGTATACGATTTAAGTTATATTTGTACGTGCTCTCTCTCTCTCTCTCTCTCTCTCTCTCTCTCTCTCTCTCTCTCTCTCTCTCTCTCTCTCTCTCTCTCTCTCTCTCTCTCTCTCTCTCTCTCTCTCTCTCTCTCTCTCTCTCTCTCTCTCTCTCTCTCTCTCTCTCTCTCTCTCTCCTCTCACTCTTTCTCTCTCTCCTCTCCCTCTTTCTCTCTCTCCTCTCTCTCTTTCTCTCTCTCCTCTCACTCTTTCTCTCTCCTCTCTCTCTTTCTCTCTCCTCTCACTATTTCTCTCTCTCCTCTCAGTCTTTCTCTCTCCTCTCACTCTTTCTCTCTCTCCTCTCACTCTTTCTCTCTCTCCTCTCACTCTTTCTCTCTCTCCCTCTCACTCTTTCTCTCTCTCCCTCTCACTCTTTCTCTCTCTCCTCTCACTCTTTCTTTCTCTCTCACTCTTTCTCTCTCTCCTCTCACTCTTTCTCTCTCTCTCTCCTCTCACACTCTCTCTCTCTCTCTCTCTCCTCACTCTCTCTCCTCTCACTCTTTCTCTCTCTCCTCTCACTCTTTCTCTCTCTCCTCTCACTTTTTCTCTCTCTCCTCTCACTCTTTCTCTCTCTCCCTCTCACTCTTTCTCTCTCTCCCTCTCACTCTTTCTCTCTCTTCCTCTCACTCTTTCTCTCTCTTCCACTCACTCTTTCACTCTCTCCCTCTCACTCACTCTCTCTCTGCCTCTCACTTTTTCTCTCTCTCCCTCTCACTCTTTCTCTCTCTCACACTCTTTCTCTCTCTCTCACTCTTTCTCTCTCTCTTACTCTTTCTCTCTCACTCTTTCTCTCTCACTTTTTCTCTCTCACTCTCTCTCACTTTTTCTCTCTCACTCTCTCTCTCGCTCTTCTTTCACTCTTTCTCTCTCACTCTCTCACTCTTCCTTTCTCACTCTCACTCTTTCTCTCTCACTCATTCTCTCTCTATCTCTCGCCCCCCCCCCACACTTGCCCCTTGTATAAAGAAGCAAATTCATTCATCGTCATTCTTTTTTGTGTGCGACGCACATTGTTGAAATTATGGGTTTGGTTCAAGGTTCCAACAGCTCAACACACGCACACTCACGGATCACTCGAAATAAACTTCATTTCTTCTCTACATAACGATCCATACTGCACTGTTTATATGGCTGCTTTGAAACCAATATAGCATATGACTGCAAACTACACAGAGCCAAAAAAAGTTGTGATTTTAACATTTTCTGTAGGAGATTGCGACTGGTAGAATGGATATTTTGACGTTGGCTTTCTCAGTCTAATTTAATTAAGACGGCTAGTTTGGCATAGCCCAACGTTTCGGTCCCGTGTATTGGACCTTTTTCAAGGGATAAGCTGTCGAGAGTCGGCCGACAGCTTATCCCTTGAAAAAGGTCCAATACACGGGACCGAAACGTCGGGCTATGCCAAACTATTTATTTATTTATTATCAGACTAAGGCCGGAGTGGCCTGTGCTGCACATAAAAGTCTTCTCCATTCACCTCGGTCCATGGCTGCACTTCGCCAACCACGCAGTCTGCGGAGGGTCCGCAAATCGTCCTCCACCTGATCGATCCACCTTGCCCGCTTTTGCACCTCGCCTTCTTGTTCCCGTCGGATCGTTGTCGAGAACCATTTTCACCGGATTACTGTCCGACATTCTGGCAACGTGCCCGGCCCACAGCAGTCTTCCGATTTTCGCGGTGTGAACGATGGATGGTTCTCCCAACAGCTGATGCAACTCGTGGTTCATTCGCCTCCTCCACGTACCGTCCGCCATCTGCACCCCACCATAGATGTTACGCAACACTTTCCTTTCAAAAACTCCCAGTGCGCGTTGGTCCTCCACGAGCATCGTCCAGGTCTCGTGTCCGTAGAGAACTACCGGTCTTATAAGCGTTTTGTAGATAGTCAGTTTGGTACGGCGGCGAACTCTATTCGATCGGAGCGTCTTACGGAGTCCAAAGTACGTACGATTTCCAGCCACTATGCGCCTCCGAATTTCTCTGCTGGTATCGTTATCGGCGGTCACCAGTGAGCCCAAGTACACAAATTCTTCTACCACCTCGATTTCGTCACCACCGATAGAAACTCGTGGTGGGTGGCTTACATTGACCTCTCTTGAGCCTCTTCCTATCATGTACTTCGTCTTCGACGTATTGATGACTAGTCCAATCCGTTTAGCTTCGCTTTTCAGTCTGATGTAGGCTTCCTCCATCCTCTCAAAGTTACGTGCCATGATATCAATGTCGTCGGCGAAACCAAATAACTGGACGGACTTCGTGAAAATCGTACCACTCGCACTCGTGTCAATACCTGCCCTTCGTATTACTCCCTCCAAAGCGATGTTGAATAGCAGACACGAAAGACCATCACCTTGCCGTAACCCTCTACGCGTTTCGAAGGGACTCGAGAACAGTACTGGAAAAGGTCGTGATCGTCATAAGACAGAGAGCAAGGCGCCTTTTTCTATTTCAGGCGACCAAATGAAAGCATCGTGGGTTCTTTGATCAATTTCGCATGAAAGGCAGTCATGAAAGGATTATGTGTTTTGAAATAAAATTAAAATGTCTAAAGTATTTTAATAAATACATGCGAAGAATAGTTACTAGTCGATAAATTAATCGTATTCCTTTAATTCGCCGAGTTGAAAGTGGTAATAAACACAAAAATAAAGTCGATATTGCACACTTTCATGCCCTGTCACGGAACAAATATTTTTTGAGATTTTTGTAGCATGCCATTCATCCTTCGCGTTTCTATAGATATTGAAAGGGGCAGATATGTAAACATCGCGTGACATCTCTCATTGAAAATGAGAAGTTCCAGTACTGCTCGAGAATGCCCCTGAAACTCGAACTACGCACATCACCCGATCCATCGTCGCCTTGATCAACCGTATCAGTTTATCCGGAAATCCGTTTTCGTGCATTAGCTGCCATAGCTGGTCCCGATCGATTGTATCATATGCGGCTTTGAAGTCGATAAATATATGATGTGTGGGCACGTTGTATTCGCGGCATTTCTGCAATACCTGATGTATGGCGAACACCTGGTCTGTGGTAGAGCGTTCACCCATAAATCCCGCCTGGTACTGCCCCACGAACTCTCTTGCAATTGGTGTTAGTCGGCGGCATAAAATTTGGGAGAGTACCTTGTAGGCGGCGTTCAGCAATGTGATTGCGCGGTAGTTGCTACAATCCAGCTTATCGCCTTTTTTGTAGATGGGACACACGACACCTTCCATCCACTCCTGCGGCAGAACCTCATCCTCCCAAACCTTGGTAATCACCCAGTGCAGCGCTCTAGCTAGTGCTTCACCACCGTGTTTAAACAGCTCTCCTGGTAGTTGGTCAACTCCAGGGGCTTTGTCGTTCTTCAGCCGGCCGATCTCCTCCTGGATTTCCTGGAGATTCGGAGCCGGAAGTCGCATGTCCTGCGTGCGTGCTCCTAGGTTCATTACCATACCGCCACCGTTGTCTGCCATATCGCCATTCAGGTGCTCTTCGTAGTGCTACCGCCACCTTTGGATCACCTCACGCTCGTTTGTAAGAAGGTTCCCATTTATGTCCTTACACATATCGGGCTGTGACACGTGGCCGTGAACGGTTCAACTTCTCATAGAACTTTCGTGCGTTATTAGCGCGGTACAGTTTCCCCATCTCTTCACGGTCTCGATCTTCCTGCTGGCACTTTTCCTCCGAAAAATCGAGTTTTGTCTGTTCCGCGCCCGTTTGTATCATGCCTCGTTTGCCCTCGTGCAATGTTGCAGCAATCTCGCCTATGTTGCATCTTCTCCTCAACTAACTGCTCACATTCGCCGTCATACCAGTCGTTTCGCTGATCCGGAGCCACCGTGCCTAGTGCACCTGCTTCCAATGGCGGATCGAATATCTCTCCAGCCATCTTCAAGAGATGCTGCGCCTAGCTGCTCTTCCGTTGGGAGTGCCACTTCCAGCTGCTGCGCGTAGTCTTGGGCTAGTCTACCGTCTTGTAGCCGTCCAATGTGTAGCCGCGGCGGACGACTCCGACGCGTGTTGATCACCGTCGAGAGTTTTGAGCGCAGACATACTCTGCCGTTATCTGAAAAAGTGACGTATGCGCCATTTTACAACATACATGTTTTCCATTTTTCTGTTAAAGAGTACGATGAATACTACTCGTTAACACCATTTTTGGAAAATGGCGTATACGTCACTTTGCCAGATTACGGCAGTACTGCAACTAGGTAGTGGTCGGATTCAATATTCGCACTGCGGTAAGTGCGTACGTTCGTGATGTCGGAGAAGAATTTGCCGTCGATTAAAACGTGGTCGATTTGGTTTTCCGTTACTTGATTAGGTGATTTCCGTGTGGCCTTGTGGATATTCTTGCGGGGGAAGAAAGTGCTTCGGACTACCATTCCGCGGGAGGCTGCAAAGTTTATGCATCGTTGGCCGTTGTCGTTCGATACGGTATGCAGACTATCCGGTCCGATGACCGGTCGGTTTGGCTATGCCAAACTAGCCGTCTTAATTAAATTAGACTGAGAAAGCCAACGTCAAAATATTTAACATTTTCTAGTTTTATTTTAATAGTTATGAAAATTTTGTATTTTTGAATGCTATTATGTTTAAATTAAATGCAAAATGTTTAATCTGAAAGTTTGTTCTTCAGTGTGCAATAGCAACCCTATAACCAGAGACCGGCGGAGTGAAAAACTGTCGAATTGGCAACGTATGAAAATGCAAGAAATCGCGAAAATAATACTGGCAGCACTTGAACCTTTTGCTTGCTTCTTATGGATGCAAAAAGTAAACAAGTCGAATTGGAACCGCTTTTGACGGTTCGATTGGAAACAAGATGGCGTCTTCGTCGATCTCTTATTCTAGTATTTCTAGTGTACAACTGTGATTTTTACAGTGGGGTCAATCAAAACCAAACCTTTAAAATAATCAAACAAACTTCCATATTTCATGTTTCTGGCAACCCTGACAACGAAAAAATAATGTAACTGGCAGCTCACGACGAACTGTCAAAAAATAAATTAGAAAAAGTTTATCAGTGAACAGCAAGTTTTTTTTTTTGCAGAGAACGGAAAGTATTTGGAAGAAGGGTATAAAACCTATCTCAAACCCCAACGGGCAACAACCGTGATCGATAGAAAGTGCAACCGGCGGAGCACATGGATAAGGATATTTTGCCCTGGAATCAGCCTGCTGAGATCTTCCGGAGAATCCCGTCGCTAATCGCGGAGAATGGCGATAAGGACCCAACGGAAACTTGTCTGGTCAACCTTAAAACGACGCCTGAAGCGGCCGACTACATCAACAACATAGACGAGATGGTTTACCGGGAGAAACATCCGCGGATATCCGGGTGCTGAGGATGAAACATCAGAACAATGGAAACAAAATCGCTGCGCCGGTGGGAAGACCGAGGGGAAGGGGAATTTTCGTAGCTTTTATTTTTTTCAGAAGAAGAAGAAGAATTTCGGCACCGCTCAAACGTCAAATAATGAACCTATCCACTGCCCCATTGCAACGAAGTTGGACCGAATCACCACCAGCATAATCATCACGACGGTTGTGATGGCGGCAAAGCACCACGGTATTTCGACTGCGTCGATGGTTGGAGTAGTCAAAATGAAATGGTGTCATATTTGTGGTTATTAAAATAGAAGTAAATAAAATTATTATATACAAAAATGAAACAATAATAAACTTAGAAAATGTATAACATTTCGTTTTAAGGATACTGGATTCAAATTGAAAGTACACACCAAATGTTGTTTCAAAAGTATCACTAGTTCATTTGAATGTAAAAAACACATTTAATTTCGAAAGGATAATGTCATTTTAAAAAGTCGGCTCTTGTGAAAGTTCTAACCAAGGTAACATTTGTACTCTGGTAGATTTAACAGTCTTATACTTTCTACTGAAAATCACTAACATTTTTTAAACTTTGCCAACGTTTCTTTTAATTTTACCAACGATTTTTTTGTATGTGTAGGAACATCATATCAAATTCAATCGATATCTCCATAACGTCAACGTATCCCTCCTGTATGTTTACGAAATCGGTCAATAAGATTGGTACGCGTATTAGCGAACTGGTTTTTATGTGTCTTCCGTCACTTCCGGTGTTTCACAACGAGTTTTTTTGTATAAGCTGATTATTTTTCTTCATCCGGCCGGTGTACTGGTAGGTTTTTTATAATAATAATTATAAGCAGTATAGATTTATTACTAAAATGATGATGATTCTGATAGCTTGAGATGAAATTCAAAACATTTGAAGCTGCCATCGATCATATCACCGTTGAAAAGGTACAACGGGTGATAGTTGCTTTGCCACCAGCACCAGAACAATCCAGAAACGAAAGTTCCGCCGATGAGGAACTAATATTGGATGGAGATATACGTGCTCCTGGTCCTGGCCTGCGACCATAGTAGAAGGAAGCAACGTTGTTTCCATATAGCTAACTAGTCAGGGTCTTGAGATACAGATTGATGTTTTATACAGAAGAGGTTTGGATGCTCACTAGCGCCACCTCATGCATTACATATTTCAGAATTATTTCGATCATTTCTAGAACCGCCAAGATGCTCTAAACAACTTTGCTGAAGACTCCATATAGCTAACTTATCAGATTCTTGAGATACAGATTGATGTTTTATGCAGAAGAAGTTTGGATGCTCACTAGAGCCACCTCGTACAAAAATTCAGAATTATTTGGATCAGTTCTTGAACCGCCAAGATACTCTGAACAACTTTGCTGAAGACTCCATGTAGCTAACTAGTCAGGTTTTTGAGGTATAGAGTGATGCTGTTTGGACGTTCACTACTCATTACTTGATTTTTGTATGAATAAGTCCAGTTTCAGTTTTCTATGGACGCCTACGCCACCTAGTGAGTCAGTTCCGATTTAAATTGTTCACTATATGCAATCAATATTGAACAATATTGACGAAGACATGAATAACTTCAGAGCTAAAACTTCCCAACTGATATAAAAATGTAACTGATCTATAAATAGATCACTGGGCGTTAAGCGCTTCTGATATATAAACATCTGAAACATTGATACTCTTAGACTTTAAGCTTACACTTGGACACTTTGATACTTGGGAAATACTGGAAACTTCAAGACTTGTAAACTTGTTGACCTGGAGACTTGAATGCTTGGAGACTTTGAGTCTTTGAGACATGAAGATTTGGAGATTTGAAAACCTGGAGCATTCTAGACTTTGGAATTTTGAAACTTTGGTGACCTTGGAGATTTGGAGAATTATTGACTTGGAGGCTTTGGGGTCGTACACTAATTACGTAAGAACTCATGGGGGGAGGATGGGTCTGCAATTTTCTTACGTACCATTTAAATAAAAAATATTTGTATGGGAAAAATCTTACATGGGAAAACCCAGAAAAATTGCTCAAGTAATTAGTGTATAGCCCTTTGAGACTTTAAAATTAGAGACTTTGAGTTTCTAAGACCGTGGTACTTGGAGATTTGGTGGTGGATTTGGTGATCTAAAGACAATCAGGCTTTGAGACTTGAAGACTGTAAAATTCTGAGACTGGGAGATTTCGAGGCTTGGTGATTCGGAGACTTGGAGACCTGAAGACTTCAAGGCTTGAAGACCTGAGGACCTGACAGCATTTCTTCTGTTTTTGAGAGAGTTCTGGAAACGAGCAGATTTGGTAACATAATTTAGTAAGCATGGAAACAGAGACAACGTCACACGATGACATGGAAATCTTTCTACTAGGAGATTTGCATCCTTCGAGAATTGGAAACTTCGAAACCTTGAGACATCGAGCCTTTAAGACTATTTAAATTTAAGACACTAAAAGTGAGCGATTGAAGGCTTTCAGACTTGGAGGCTTTGAGATATTTAAATTACGATATTTTGACAACTAACTTGGAACGTGTGTGCTACTCGCAATAGTAGGCTACAGGCTAATTCTCTTTATCATAAATTAAAATGCCATATCTTTAATCAGCATATTTTATTCACCGTTCAACATCATATTGACAACCGTTTCATCTTCTGCTTCCATCGCGTAGTCCAATGGTGTCCTACCTTGGAGATCAACGACATCTTGTGCGACGTTTATCCTCTCTTCACATTGCCGGTTGTGAATATACTGACAGTGCATCAGGAACTCCAATGATTGCTTCAAATTCATTCGAACTGCGACATGCAAGGTAGTGTAGCCCACTTCTGCCATGGTTCGGTTCAACAAATTCCGCAATGCTTGAAGACTTTCCTTTGATAATTCCGCGTCCAAATCATCGTCGATCTCATACTCTACCAATACTCTGAGCAATTCGAACTTGTTAGTAAATACTGCATAATGCATCGGTGGAAGCCTTTTGTCGGGAAAGTTATCCAACAGACCCCGCATACCACTGGCTCTAGCGAAGAAGAGTACAATTTTCAACCAAGGAACATTGGCGTTGCCGATTGCACTCTGAATCGGGGATTCTCCCGAGTTATCCACGGTTAGAAGAGATGCTCCGTATTCCAGCAGAGTTAGAACCGATTCTTCCTCTTCCCTTTTGGTCGAGGTGTGCAAAAGAGTTCGTCCTTCACTGTTTACCAGATCGATTAAAGATGGGTCGTATTCAAGCAATAGTCTAAGAATTTTCGAATAGCCGCTACCAGCTGCATAGCATGCAGGATGCAATCCCAATTGATCAAGCTCTCGAACATTAACATTCTGCTTGAGTAGAAACTTGACTGCCGCAAGTTTACCAAACATGGTCGCAAAGTGTATTGGTCGACATCCTTGTCCATTCCGAACCTCCACGGCAGAACGGCCATCCGGTGCCTTGAGACCGTAATCAACGCAGTGGTTCAGCAGTAACATGCTTCTGTAGTCCTCCTGGGCAACGAGGGCAATGTGCAACGGACTTTGTCCCAAAGTGTTTATGGCGATCGGGTTCGCGCCGTTCTCAAGTAGAAGTGAGATCGTTTGAGGGTTACCAATGCGGATGGCCAACATGTGAAGGGGAGATTCGCCCGTATCGTCCCCTGCATTGACGAGGGTTTTGAGTGGTTGAGCTGGTTCAGAAGGGGTCAACCGTACGATGTAGCCAACCTCGCTGTTTGCGATGAAGTAATTCCTGACTGCAGATTCGGTATCATTGACGGCTCCGAAAACAAGATCATTTGTGACTTTGAGAAAAGGTCTTGTCATTTCCAAAATTGTATGACATATGTTTGTTGATTGAGAAATACGCAAATTCAAGTTTTTTATGTCGTCGGTAGTAAACATGTAACAGTCTACAAATACTTTATCGGAATACTGATTATCTAGTGTTATCTTTCGTGGATGAGAACATCCGTTCAGTACGTAATTGTTCAATAGATTCAACAAATGATTGCTATCGCACAGCATCCCCGAGTCCTGAATGGGTCCTCGGTTATTATAAAATTCACTTGTACCTTGCTTCGTTATCATTTCGATATCGTCGATGAACCATCCATCAAATTTTCGTAACTTCCTACTTTTGTCCAACAACACTGAGAGTAAATCCCAATTTTCGACTTCAATCGCTTGTAGAATAGGTGTGACTGATTTAGACTCACGTTCCTCAATATGGCTTATAACTTTCAAATGTCCTAACAGTTGACCTATTCGACCCAGAAGTCCTTCCTTTTCTTTCCACTCGTTTATTGAACCATCCAACGCCTCAAAAATCTGGTCAACATATTTCACGTTACCATGTCTGACCGCAATCACAAGATTTTGGTTGCTATCAAGCAGTGAAAATCCAATTTTCCGCAGAAATCGCATCACTTTGTGGGAATTGTTTCGGATAGCAATCGACATGGGGTGCTGCAACGAACGATACAGTTCGCGGTTGATGTTCTTCATCAATCGCAGAGCGTAGAGGCTGTTGGCCTCGACTGCGAATTGGAAAGCCGTGGAATGCTTCCGAAATGGATTTATCCAGTTCGGAGAAGCACCGTGATCCAAAAGTAATTTGACAACAGGCCAATTCCGTCTGCGGATAGCTTGATGCAAAGCCGAATGACCACTCACGGAGGATTCGTCCGAGAAGAGGTCCGTGTTCGGTAGGCTGAGCAGCAGCGCAACCACTTTAGTAAGATTAAAGTACGCTGCCTCGGAGATGATAGATGAGAGATGTTGGTTTCTTAGATTGCATTGGCGGTCACCATACAGATTATCTACAATGAACTTCAGAGCCTCAGAGTTGTTAGCTCGAGTGGCAATTTTCACGAAGGATTCATTGGGAGTCGATTCTCTAGCGTAGTCGGAGAAAAGTTGCGGTAGAATGTCATTAAAGTGGTTGATGATGGCGATTTCACGATTTGCGTCAGATATTCTTGGGGTTTTGGTCAACAAGAGTTTAATAATTTGTTGGAAACCGAGATGTAAGGCGATGTCTAGCAGAGTTGTCCCATAGTCGTCCACGCTATTAATATCAAAATCTGGTTGCAATTTGAAGATTTCGAGTACCCCTTGGATGTTACCAGCGAGGACAAACCTGTGGAGCAGTGATCTACCCTTCGCATCTCGTTCTCCGGAGAGAAGTTGTTCCTTTGAAAGCTTTCCGACAAGATCATCCCAGTAGAACCATGTTTGATTTAGCGTTTCTACATTTATGGGTGGACATTCAGATAACAATGCCAATGATCTTTCAAAACTTGTACTGAAGGAGCCAATCATAGGCTTACCCAAATTACCGTCGGCCTTTACGTTGTATTTTTCCAGCAATCTATCGAATTCTTCATTTGGAATGGTATTATCGATGAGGTCTGTCCACTCCGCATCCAATTTGAGTGGTTCATACGAACTAATTGAAGTACAGAACTTTCCAGAAAGTTCTCCATCTCGATCTAGACATTGGTGAACCAATTCACAGTTCATCGTTCCAACGGCTTTAGCTAATGTGGACTGAAGCTCTACCCATTGCAACACTTGCTCAGCTTTTGGGTAACTTATGGCTTCAACTGTATTTGCACTTGATCTCTGAAACAACTTTATAGGATTGCACATTATGACCATCGCATTGACAATCACCTTCAGCTGACCACTCTCCGTCAAAACATTGTACGATAAACAATCGTGTGCGAGATAGTTTCGGAAATTTCGTCCACCAATCATTGGGATTCGATATTTCAAAAGATCGAAGTTGTCGCCAAAATATCCGACGGATATCAATATTTCACATAGCTCCAGTAGGCAGTACTCTAACGCCAACAGGACGCGATGCGATATGTTGTGCACCTTGGCAGCCATATGCTCAATTGAAGAAACATCTTGGAATAGCAGGATTTCCCGAATATCATTAATTCTATCGTCATAAATCTTTTGAAGTGATTCCTCATCAGATAATCTCATCTGTTTTAGGCACTCCTCATTCAATGGTATCTTCCTTGTTTTAAAGAATTGCTTGATGGCCCTGAATTTATTATCCAAGAAGAATATGTTTTCGTAATACTTCAGCAGATGTTTTTGAAAGCATTCAACTAATTCGCTTGGTGCCTCAGTTTGTCCCAAATCTTCCAGGATACGCCGAGAATTGGCCAAATATTCTTCTTCTTCGATCATGCACATCCTATGCTCGATTTTTCTCAAAATCCCTCCCATCACCGACGGGTTGTGAGTTATCATACCGATATTGTTTGCTTCCAAAATTGATAAATTGTCATGATCGGTTGTCCAGTGAGCTTTGATAGCATCATAGAGCTCACTCTGACTATAGTTCATCAGGTTCCATTGTATCATCCCACGGATCGTCGAAAGATCCGCCTTTCCGAGACAGGCAAGTCTAATGTCTTCGAAGTCAAACGTCCAATGACGAATTAGGCACTCACTCAATTGTCGAAGAATCGATGATTTCACTTCCATTCCACTCTTCAGTTGATCGAGATTTGCTTGCCTATCTCCTGTTGAAACTTGTATGTTAGAGAAGTCATCGCTCATCTTCTTCATTGCCTCCTTCAATAGTTCAAAGTGCTTCATCTGAGCATCTTTGACAGCATTTAGGTCACCAACGTACTGAAAAAGTGTCTGAAGCTGTTGTCTACTCTGACAACGTCGCATTGATCCGAGTATAGACCGGCTTGCTTCCAGGGCGGAGCACACATAAATCAGCGAAAAGATCATCTTCACTTGTCCTAAGTATTTTCTAATGACATTAAAGGAGTGTATTTCGGGTTGTTCGTAGAGGTAACGTTTGATCAGAGAATACTTGTGAGAGAAAAATTCCCGAAAGTATTTATTGGCCGTCGGGAAAGCATCCGTCAACATGCGCTCCAAAGCATCTGCGACTTTTTTCGGTACATTGGGCGAATTCTTGGTGCTTTTGATCGCCTCGCCTATCACCTGGATCACACGTTTCACATCTGCGGCGACTACCGGTTCAGCAATACTGGCAACAGAATCCGTTTGTAATGCGTTCACGTGCGAGATGCATTTTTCGATGGAATAGAACTGTTTAGTTCGGAAGTAGCAACGTCCTAATTTGGCGAGGATAGATCGATCTCGTCGGTTTACTTTCAGCAGCACGTCAAAATTTTCGGAGAAGACTATTTCACTCGATATTACATCATGATCGAGATTTCTCTTTAAACCGTTAACCATTTTGTTAGCAATGTTTTCGCCAAAATTCATCGCTGAGTTGTGTCTTTTCCAGCATTTCATCAGTTGCAACTTGTCTGGAACTTCTCCACTTTTAAAATACTTCATCAGCTCCCTTAACATTTCTCCGAATAAATCCAACCAAGACTGTACTCGAGTCAACTGCCTGCAAATAACATCGAGAAATTGCATGACTTTCAACTTATCAATCATCAATCTAAATATTTGAAATCTTTCATTCCATTTGCAAATCGCTACAAACATAGCCAAACAAAACACTGTTTCCATCATCGGTAAGTGTCGCAAGAATCGTTTATCTTTAATGAAGTACAAATGATTATGAATCGTCTGCACCCGATGTACGAATTCGTTGTCGATTGCCGCATAATCTCGGTCGCTGTACTTTGTCTTCAATACCTTCCAATGGACCGCGATCACTTCAAAATGCTTTCGCCATTCATTCAGATCTTTCGCACCCGTCCGGTCTCCGCTTATGTTCAGAAACGCATACTCCGCAAGCCGATAGAAAATAAACGCTTCCAGCTCCCCGTTCACCGATACCCTCTTCGCATTCAACTCGATCAACGCCCGCGCCACCTTTTTATACACCGTCCGATCGTCGAACTTTCCCACTAGCAAAAACAGCCGAAACACACTCAACGAGCCCCGTCGAATCATCACGTAGAACGCACGATCAACCGACGACAAGCGTTTCAATTCGGCGTCGATCATATCACAAGCCAATTCACGATCACCCTGCACAGTTAGTGCGACTTCACACGCCGTAAGACCGGTCTCATCACGTCGATCACAATCTGCTCCGTTCTGAATCAGCCCCCTTACGATGCTACTTTTGTTTACATCCGGCAGGGCTAGCGCTTCGTGAAGCGTTAGAACTTCACCCCCGGTAATTGATTTCTGTTGCACCGGAATAGAATCGGGCTCGACTTGCTCCATGCTAATCAACTGTCGTACTGTCGTACACCAGTCGAAAACAAAATCTCACTCGGGTTGAATAATCAGATTTATTCACGTAAAGCTCATCTTCACGTCTCGCATTTAATAACACCAATTTCGATAATGGAGTAGACTTCCAAGAGAGCATTATGCTGCTTAATTATATTGGACGGCCAATATTTATATGATACGATTGATCCATTAATTTCGAATTGATATTACCGCCTTTCATAAGCATGCCCATTAAAACAGAATGAGAGGCAAAACTTGTTTCGTATATGAGAACTTGTATGTTCATGAAAATTACATCGGGGGAAGCGCACTTAACCTATTAATATCCGAATTATTTCGTTTGTATGACATCTATAAAATTGTCCTTCCAACAAATGAGAAATTTTTTGGCCAGCTACTGAGCAAAGCTGTATGATGCTTCTAAAATGTTAACGCATCTTGTTTAAACACATGGATAATAGGGGAACGGTTCGCCACTTCATCTCATAGCTCCTATTTCCATCCCATCAAAAACAAAGCAATGGAAAGGAATTTGGTTTGTTAAGTATTTTTGTGATTTTTTCAGCAGTGAGCACGCATGTTGACAAAAGAAGCGACGAATTTGGTGCCGTATTTCTTTGTGTAGCGATGAGATGGATATATGTACAGTGAGATGGAGATCGGAACAGTTCCCCTATATTGTAAAAAGGTTTAAAATTATAATACACCCAAAAAGTTGTTTAAAATAATGACAGGCACTTGAAACGTTGGGTGTGAATTAGGGTAAAACGTCCTATCGTTGCGGTATGTCCTAATGTTGCGGTAGTGTTTAAATAGTCCATCCCGGATACAATAGCATCAAAAACAATTGTGGATCCGCTAAAACTCTTCGAATCAACCACTAGAACACCTTTTGTTTGATAAAATTCCGTTCAAAATGATGAAAAATCAACATTTTTCATTAAAAAATTGCGTCCTTTGAGCCTATTATTGCGGTAGTGCTAAGGTCCTATTATTGTGGTATCGCTCTCCATGAGAAATACAGGCAATACCGCAGCAACAGGACATACCTGAAAAAATATCACAACGATAGGCAACTGCGTCCTATTATAGCGGTAGTTTGTTTTTATTGTGATGAAAACAAAGCAACATAAGTTTAGCGCAATTGACGTAAAATTTACGAAACTAGAGTTAACGAGCACCATATTCGACTACTGCAATGTGAAAAAAGATAAACAGTTCATTTTTAAAGAATTTTCGAAATTAATTTTGTTTTGACATGGCGCTTAACCCCTCCATAATAGGTCGTTTTACCCTAAAACATTTTGATATTTTCTCATCAAGTGGTGAATTAGACGGATTTATCGCCATCATCCTTAGACCGTTTTAACTGGTCGTGATCTATTCTTAATTTTGACAGTAGAGCTATAGATTTGGTCTTCTATTCTGTCAAAATTTGAAATAGACCTCGACCAGTTGAAAGTTCTCAGTATATCAACACTCCCAGTATTGATACAGTTGGATTGGTACAAATGGCATTGCTAACGGAAAGAAACAAGAAACGTAACTCAAAAACTCGAACTCATATTAACGATGAAAATTTGTAATTTAATCTAAAGCTCGATTGGCTTGTGCTACATGGGAGCGAAAGGGCTGAGAGATAAATATTTAATTATGGGAGACTAACTCGAGTTGAATGGTGACGCATCAAGTTGTGATTCAAAATGAAAATTCTCGACATTTTTTTGTAAAGATCATGTATTGAATATTCAAGACTCGACTTTTGTCGATTTTTTTTTTTTGTAAGCAAGTTGAGGTTGGCGCAAATGGGGATAAAATCAATATAGACACAAACACAAACCTAGTTCGTGCTTTATGCAGGGGCCTGCGATGGACTCAATGCAATGTGTGCATATGTCGCAAATTACGGCAAACTGTGCGTGAAATTAATGCAAGATTGTAGTCAAATCATTCACCTACTAGTTAGGTGCATGATCGAGAAAGACATAATCACCACCAGACAGACCTGTGGTCATGGGGGTCCGGTTAATCGACGTCTACAGATATATCTTGAAATATCAGATATCACTTGAAAAATATTGGCCAGATTCAGAGTGACATCTGTCGTTTCTGTAACATGGAACGTGAAACCTCGGAACATCTGCTTTGCAGTTGCGATGCATTGTACAAGGGTAGATCTAAATTTCTAAATAGTGGCTTTATGCAACCAGGAGATATTTGGACTGCAAATCCTGGAAAGGTAGTGGGTTTTATTAACTCAATTATACCGGACTGGGAAAAGACGCGTCTTAGGTTGTTTACTTGACATCGATGATTTCACTTCCATTCCACTCTTCAGTTGATCGAGATTTGCTTGCCTATCTCCTGTTGAAACTTGTATGTTAGAGAAGTCATCGCTCATCTTCTTCATTGCCTCCTTCAATAGTTCAAAGTGCTTCATCTGAGCATCTTTGACAGCATTTAGGTCACCAACGTACTGAAAAAGTGTCTGAAGCTGTTGTCTACTCTGACAACGTCGCATTGATCCGAGTATAGACCGGCTTGCTTCCAGGGCGGAGCACACATAAATCAGCGAAAAGATCATCTTCACTTGTCCTAAGTATTTTCTAATGACATTAAAGGAGTGTATTTCGGGTTGTTCGTAGAGGTAACGTTTGATCAGAGAATACTTGTGAGAGAAAAATTCCCGAAAGTATTTATTGGCCGTCGGGAAAGCATCCGTCAACATGCGCTCCAAAGCATCTGCGACTTTTTTCGGTACATTGGGCGAATTCTTGATGCTTTTGATCGCCTCGCCTATCACCTGGATCACACGTTTCACATCTGCGGCGACTACCGGTTCAGCAATACTGGCAACAGAATCCGTTTGTAATGCGTTCACGTGCGAGATGCATTTTTCGATGGAATAGAACTGTTTAGTTCGGAAGTAGCAACGTCCTAATTTGGCGAGGATAGATCGATCTCGTCGGTTTACTTTCAGCAGCACGTCAAAATTTTCGGAGAAGACTATTTCACTCGATATTACATCATGATCGAGATTTCTCTTTAAACCGTTAACCATTTTGTTAGCAATGTTTTCGCCAAAATTCATCGCTGAGTTGTGTCTTTTCCAGCATTTCATCAGTTGCAACTTGTCTGGAACTTCTCCACTTTTAAAATACTTCATCAGCTCCCTTAACATTTCTCCGAATAAATCCAACCAAGACTGTACTCGAGTCAACTGCCTGCAAATAACATCGAGAAATTGCATGACTTTCAACTTATCAATCATCAATCTAAATATTTGAAATCTTTCATTCCATTTGCAAATCGCTACAAACATAGCCAAACAAAACACTGTTTCCATCATCGGTAAGTGTCGCAAGAATCGTTTATCTTTAATGAAGTACAAATGATTATGAATCGTCTGCACCCGATGTACGAATTCGTTGTCGATTGCCGCATAATCTCGGTCGCTGTACTTTGTCTTCAATACCTTCCAATGGACCGCGATCACTTCAAAATGCTTTCGCCATTCATTCAGATCTTTCGCACCCGTCCGGTCTCCGCTTATGTTCAGAAACGCATACTCCGCAAGCCGATAGAAAATAAACGCTTCCAGCTCCCCGTTCACCGATACCCTCTTCGCATTCAACTCGATCAACGCCCGCGCCACCTTTTATACACCGTCCGATCGTCGAACTTTCCCACTAGCAAAAACAGCTGAAACACACTCAGCGACCCCCGTCGAATCATCACGTAGAACGCACGATCAACCGACGACAAGCGTTTCAATTCGGCGTCGATCATATCACAAGCCAATTCACGATCACCCTGCACAGTTAGTGCGACTTCACACGCCGTAAGACCGGTCTCATCACGTCGATCACAATCTGCTCCGTTCTGAATCAGCACCCTTACGATGCTACTTTTGTTTACATCCGGCAGGGCTAGCGCTTCGTGAAGCGTTAGAACTACACCTCCGGTAATTGATTTCTGTTGCACCGGAATAGAATCGGGCTCGACTTGCTCCATGCTAATCAACTGTCGTACTGTCGTACACCAGTCGAAAACAAAATCTCACTCGGGTTGAATAATCAGATTTATTCACGTAAAGTTCATCTTCACGTCTCGCATTTAATAACACCAATTTCGATAATGGAGTAGACTTCCAAGAGAGCATTATGCTGCTTAATTATATTGGACGGCCAATATTTGTATGATACGATTGATCCATTAATTTCGTATTGATATTATCGCCTTTCATAAGCATGCCCATTAATACAGAATGAGAGGCAAAACATGTTTCGTATATATGAGAACTTGTATGTTCACGAATATTACATCGGGGAACTTAACCTATTAATATCCGAATTATTTCATTTGTATGACATCTATAAAACTGTCCTTCCAACAATATGAGAAATTTTTTGGCCAGCTACTGAGCAAAGCTGTATGATGCTTCTAAAATGTTAACGCATCTTGTTTAAACACATGGATAATAGGGGAACGGTTCGCCACTTCATCTCATAGCTCCTATTTCCATCCCATCAAAAACAAAGCAATGGAAAGGAATTTGGTTTGTTAAGTATTTTTGTGATTTTTTCAGCAGTGAGCACGCATGTTGACAAAAAGAAGCGACGAATTTGGTGCCGTATTTCTTTGTGTAGCGATGAGATGGATATATGTACAGTGAGATGGAGATCGGAACAGTTCCCCTATATTGTAAAAAGGTTTAAAATTATAATACACCCAAAAAGTTGTTTAAAATAATGACAGGCACTTGAAACGTTGGGTGTGAATAGGGTAAAACGTCCTATCGTTGCGGTATGTTCTAAAGTTGCGGTAGTGTTTAAATAGTCCATCCCGGATACAATAGCATCAAAAACAATTGTGGATCCGCTAAAACTCTTCAAATCAACCACTAGAACACCTTTTGTTTGATAAAATTCCGTTCAAAATGATGAAAAATCAACATTTTTCATTAAAAAATTGCGTCCTTTGAGCCTATTATTGCGGTAGTGCTAAGGTCCTATTGTTGTGGTATCGCTCTCCATAAGAAATACAGGCAATACCGCAACAATAGGACTGACCTTCAAAAAATATCGCAACGATAGGCAACTGCGTCCTATTATTGCGGTAGTTTGTTTTTATTGTGATAAAAACAAAGCAACATAAGTTTAGCACAATTGACGTAATATTTACGAAACTAGAGTTAACGAGCACCATATTCGACTACTGCAATGTGAAAAAAGATAAACAGTTCATTTTTAAAGAATTTTCGAAATTAATTTTGTTTTGACATGGCGCTTAACTCCTCCATAATAGGTCGTTTTACCCTAAAACATTTTGATATTTTCTCATCAAGTGGTGAATTAGACGGATTTATCGCCATCATCCTTAGACCGTTTTAACTGGTCGTGATCTATTCTTAATTTTGACAGTAGAGCTATAGATTTGGTCTTCTCTATTCTGTCAAAATTTGAAATAGACCTCGACCAGTTGGAAAGCTCTCAGTATATCAACACTCCCAGTATTGATACAGTTGGATTGGTACAAATGGCATTGCTAACGGAAAGAAACAAGAAACGTAACTCAAAAAACTCGAACTCATATTAACGATGAAAATTTGTAATTTAATCTAAAGCTCGATTGGCTTGTGCTACATGGGAGCGAAAGGGCTGAGAGATAAATATTTAATTATGGGAGACTAACTCGAGTTGAATGGTGACGCATCAAGCTGGGATTCAAAATGAAAATTCTCGACATTTTTTTGTAAAGAATATTCAAGACTCGTCTTTTGTCGATTTTTTTTGTAAGCAAGTTGAGGGTGGCGCAAATGAGGATAAAATCAATATAGACACAAACACAAACCTAGTTCGTGATTTATGTAGCGGCCTGCGATGGACTCAATGCAATGTGTGCATATGTCGCAAATTACGGCAAACTGTGCGTGAAATTAATGCTTGTAGATTAAAGATTGAAAGATTGAAGATAAAGATTGTAGTCAAATCATTCTCCTACTGGTTAGGTGCATGATCGAGAAAGACATAATCACCACCAGACAGACCTGTGGTCATGGGGGTCCGGTTAATCGACGTCTACAGATATATCTTGAAATATCAGATATCACTTGAAAAATATTGGCCAGATTCAGAGTGACATCTGTCGTTTCTGTAACATGGAACGTGAAACCTCGGAACATCTGCTTTGCAGTTGCGATGCATTGTACAAGGGTAGATCTAAATTTCTAAATAGTGGCTTTATGCAACCAGGAGATATTTGGACTGCAAATCCTGGAAAGGTAGTGGGTTTTATTAACTCAATTATACCGGACTGGGAAAAGACGCGTCTTAGGTTGTTTACTTGACAAATGGTGATCAACCTACAAGATGCGAATAGATAGTTAAGAGTAATCAGGGGTATACCACAAAAGTTCAACTCAATGGACGCAGTGGTTCTACGCCCCAACAAAAAAAAAAAAAAAAAAAAAATCGACGTCTAACAAATAGTCTTGGGATGATTTTCAAATTCAAGACCAACCATTCTTACAAAAATGCTATTCTGGTCGTATCCCTTAGCTTAGCTCAGTTGAAATAGTATGTAAGGATAACTCGAGTGTCTTTCAGAAACAAAATGTGTCATTATCGATGGTTAAACCCCGAGCAAAATTAAATAAATTGGAGCGTATAGAACATTTATTTTACAAGTTGACTTATCGGTGTTGGTAATAAAAATACAAATCGATGTTGGTGGGAAAACAAAATACTGACCACAACAACCATAATTAACTTATTGAAGCATATTTTTTCATTGGAAGTTGATAGATGACTACAGCTCCACTGGCATCTTATTACTTTGTTTAGTTCAGTTTTTCCCAATGAATACGTCCAATTAAAGCTGCATCACGCAAATCGTAGTAGTAACCAGTGCCGTCATCAAATGAAGTTGATGTAGGTATTTCCTACCAAACTTGCATGGCATGTCAACAAAATGATAAATCTTTTGCCTCTCTCGCACAATAACATTGTACTATAATATATAATAATAGGCTATAATTTCCCCTAAAATCAGTATTTTATATGGGGCTCGCACACACATGTCTGTCTGTAGCTTTGAAATATCGTTCGTAGTCGTGATTGAAATGTCGTTCGTAGTGCGGGGTTCCTGATACAGCGGGCATGCGTTGAAGATGTGGTTCACTGTTAGGCGGGTATTGCAAACTTCGCAGTTCCGGTGAAAATCTCCTGAGCCAAGGTTGTGTGTGACGTTGGTATGAACGGTTTGGAAGCTCCTCGCCGGGGAAGGTGGAGTTATTCACCATGCGGCAGACGTTCCACTGCCTTTTCCAATAATTTGCTCATGCTCTGTTAATTTGGTTCTTTACCCACAATTTGGCTTCGTCATCTGGAAAGCTACGACAGAGAAAATGGCTTGTTCGGCCGATGTTGGCCAGGATGCCTCAGTAACATTTTGGTTTTATGCTGGTTATAAAACTTAAAATGTTACTTGGGTGTCGTGTCTTCAGCGACATGTCGAGTCTCGGGGGTTTGGACGACCAGTCCCGTGGTCCAAGGCGGTGGAGACCGGGATTTTTGGTACACGCAAAAAAAGCGTTCATGAATTCGTGAACTAACGAGTTCACGGTGTATTTTTTCGGGAACAACAGTCACGGATTCGGGAATACAGTCACGTTTTCTGGAACGTTCTGGAAAACGTGACTGGTATTTCCGAATCCATGAATTAAATCACGGTGTATTTTTGCTGGTTCACGAATTCGGGAACGCTTTTTTTGGGTGTAGCTGCTGCTGGGTTGTCTGTCGGAAGTCCTGATTGACCCTGTCGAGGAGGTAGCAGGGGCCTTAGTTTTATCCAAGTAGCCTATGGTTTTGGAGCTGAGGGGTGCGGTCACTTTGTAGCGGAAGGGAACAACGCCGGCTTCGCACGCGATGTTAGCAGCTGTAGATGGAAGGTGTCCCGAGACCAGCCTAATGGCTCGGTTATAGACCGGGGCTAGGGAGCATGTGAGTTCGGGCAGGTTTATCGACGTGAGCTCGAGTCCGTATAGTAGGCGGCTGGTTATTACCGCGTCGGCAACGCGAAGTCGGATGGGCCGGTTGCTCCTAGTTCTCCTCCTTGAAATAAGCTTGATCATGTTTATCCGGGATTTACAGGCGTTGCAGGTGTTTTCACAATATTTTTTTGAAATTCAGTCGACGGTTAATCGTAACGTAGTTTCGGTAGGATCGGGGTAGGATTGCCGTCGAGCATGATGGGTTGACTGGGTTGACTTGGTGGTCGGTGATTGCTGTCGTAAATGTGGACATTTTTCCGCTGCCATTTGGTAGCCTGCTGGTTTGGCCCACTTAGCAACCTTGCTAACGGCCGCCTGGGCATTTCAATGGCTTATTTCTTATTTCTGGTCGCATAAGCTGTCACTACCAGCAGGATATAGTCCGCGTACACCAGGATAAAGATTCCTTTTGGCCGGTCTCTAAACTTTTCCACCATTGACACAAGGAACAGCGCGACAGCGATTACTGATCCCTGGGGGAGGCCGGTTTCCTCTTCATGGTTTTGGATGTATGCGCTCCCAACTGCACTCGGAAGAATCGTTCTAGCAGGAAATTCTTGTTGATATCCCCCAGAGTGCTAGCTTTTGTAAAATTAGTGTTGTCTAGGTCCGATTATAGGTCTTGGAGATGTCTAGGGACACCACGTCGGCGTGGTGCCCAGCACCCTTTACTTCTTGGAGAATTCGATCCAGCGAATCCAGGCTGCGAAATGGTGAGTTGACATCCGGGAAGGGGCGCCTAACATAGCTCTGGTCCTCACAAGTTCCAATACTCACGCTTCCACGGGTCTTCCGATGACAATTGACCGCCAGCTAAGGGTTGCGTACTTAGCTGGTAGTGCAGCCTGGGCACTGTTGTCCTTCTGACATCAGCTAGAGTGAGAGGGTACGTCCTGTGGGGTCTGCCTAGGATGTGGTGGGGTTCGACAGTGGGCTCTGTTGAACTTCTATAAAAAGCTGCATGTGTCCCCAAGCAGGCCCTATCAAAGCGACCGTGTGCCGCTCAAAGCGCACTAGCCTAGTCCTGGTGTTGGGTAGGACTTTAAACAAATTTGACCCGACTGATCGAGCGTCTGTCCACCAAGGAGGTGCGGCTCCAACAGCGTCTGTTCTGGCATCCAGCGGCTGAGTATGAAATGCTATTCCCCGGAAGCTATACCTAAGATGGCAGCCCCATCCCGGTGGATAGGGAACCTTGGGCCAACAACCTACTGTTCCCGAAACATCAATTTGTTCGAGAATCCGATAATGAAAGAATACGGACTGATTTTACGGCGACGACTCTTAGCGCGAAACAACGGACACGAATAGGAACATGGAACGTTTTAACCCTAGCCCAGCAGGGTAAATTGGCACAACTTGCCAATGAGGCACGCCGCATGAAGCTTGAGATCCTGGGACTGAGTGAAGTCCGTTGGCCAAACTTTGGAGAACACAGAACGCCGTCGGGACAAGTTCTGCTATACTCTGGTTTACGAGGTGAACACGCTCCCCGGCATCGCGGAGTTGGCTTCCTACTAAGCGCTCAGGCACACTCTGCGCTTATGAAGTGGGAACCTATAAGTGAAAGGATAATCGTTGCCAGATTTAGAACACGGGTCTGAAACCTTACTATAATCCAATGTTATGCGCCAACCGATGCTGCCGATCTGCAAGACAAAGAGAACTTTTACAGTCAACTCAATGCCGTCGTAGATAGAATTCCGAAGGGTGATATCAAGATCTGTTTGGGCGATTTCAATGCGAAGATCGGATCCGACAACTCGAACCATGAGCGCATTATGGGACGCTATGGTCTCGGAGAAATGAGCGAAAACGGAGAGCTGTTCGCAGAATTTTGTGGTAATAACGACATGGTGATCGGGGGATCGCTCTTCCCTCATCGACCTGTTCACAAGGTCACGTGGGTCTCCCGTGACGGCTTTACAGAAAATCAAATCGACCACATCTGCATCCGCCGAAAATGGAAACGGAGCCTTCTTGATGTACGGAATAAACGTAGTGCCGATATCGCGTCTGATCATCACCTCCTCATCGGCGAAATACGCCTGCGCATTGCGCGGATTCGTCGGCAGGAGGAAAGAGTTGGACGACGATTCAACACACGCCGACTGAAAGATGCCACGGTGAAACGGTCCTTCGTTGAAGAACTGGAGACGCGTGCTGCAGATATTCCGGAAGGTGGCAGCGTGGAAGACCAATGGACCGCCATCAAGAATACCTTCATCGCCACCAGCGAGAATAATCTGGGCGAACTGCGCACCCAGAGAAAACAATGGATCACCGATGAGACCTGGAGGAAGATAGAGGAGCGAAGAGAAGCCAAAGCCGCGATAGAGTGATCGAAAACCAGATGAGCCAAAGTCTTAGCCCGCCAACGATACGCGGCTCTTGAGAAGGAAGTAAAACGCTCATGTCGACGGGACAAGCGAGCGTGGGCAGACTCTCTGGCTGACGAAGGAGAGAGAGCCGCCGCAACCGGGGACATTCGCCTCTTCTACGATATCTCACGACGCTTAAGCGGGGCGAAGATGAATGCAACGATGCCTGTGAAAGACGCGAATGATCAGTTATTGACCGGCCCAACTGACCAGCTGAAACGCTGGTTCGAGCACTTCGAACAACTCAAGCCAGGCCATCACCACCTCGGCATGATCTGCCTAGGATCCGACGTATAACACGCGTCAATACCGAAGCTCCATCACTGCTAGAGATTCAAACAGCCATCCAAAGCAAGAAATCGAATAAAGCCCCAGGGGTCGACCGCATATCAGCCGAGATGCTCAAAGCTGACCCCATGACATCCGCTCAACTACTGCATCGTTTATTTCATAATATCTGGGACACCGCAACTTTCCCGGTCGACTGGATGCAAGGTATCTTAGTAAAGGTGCCCAAAAAGGGTGACCTGACTGTATGCGATAACTGGCGAGGCATTATGCTGCTGTGTACCGTTCTCAAAGTTCTGTGCAAAATTATCCTAGCCCGGATTCAGGAGAAGATCGATGCGACTCTCCGGCGGCAGCAAGCCGGATTCCGTGCCGGAAGATCCTGTGTGGACCATATTGTCACGCTCCGCATCATTCTGGAGCAGGTCAACGAATTCCAAGTCCCTTTACTTGGTATTCATTGACTACGAAAAAGCTTTCGGCCGTCTCAATCACGAGAATATGTGGGGCGCCCTGAGACGCAAGGGAGTTCCTGAGAAAATCATCGGCCTCATCGAAGCACAGTACGAGGCTTTTTCGTGTAGAGTGGTGCATAATGGGGTCCTGTCCGACCCTATCCGGGTCGTAGCTGGTGTGAGGCAAGGATGTATCCTATCACCGTTACTGTTCCTCATCGTAATCGATGAGATTCTGGTAGGTGCGATTGACCGTGAACCAAACCGTGGGCTGTTATGGCAGCCTATAACCATGGAGCACCTAAACGACTTCGAATTGGCTGATGACGTTGCACTCCTCGCGCAACGGCGCTCTGATATGCAGAGTAAGCTCAACGACCTTGCCGAGCGCTCCTCTTCGGCAGATTTAGTCATCAACGTCAACAAAACCAAATCGTTGGATGTAAACACGGCGACTTCTTCCAGTTTCACAGTAGCCGGGCAACCAGTGGAGAATGTTGAAAGCTTCCAATATCTTGGTAGCCAAATGGCGTCGGACGGCGGTACCAAGATCGACATAGGCGTAGGCTGACCAGATCATTTCGGTGAAAAAACGGGACAAACGCGCTTGCAAAACACATGTCAAAAAACCTTGTGATAAAATTCAAGAGCTGTGGAAATTTCAAAATTAATGGGCTCATTTTAGGCTTATTTTCATTTTTCGTGTAAAGGCCAGTATCTACTTAGGCCGGTCCCAATGCTGAAGTTGCAGTTTCAGTTTGGTACTGCTTGATGTTATAAAATTTATAACTGTCAAAATAGAACTACAACTTGGTGCCCGCAACGCAGAGTTGTAAACGAAATGCAACTTGGTTTTATTTTTTCATAAAACAAAAATAAAACAAACTAACATTTTTCGCGGTAGTTTTTACATCGCATACGAACAACAATGAGTTTGTCCATCATCTCAAACAAACAAACACAATTAAATAAATTTGAAACTCAGTTTCATTCAAGTTTCAAATCAGGTTTTATTTGCAACAAACCAGTCGAGCAGTTGCAAATCAGTTTCAAAAAGTGCTCGAAAAATAAAACTGCAACTCTGCGTTGCGAACTGCTAGTTTTAGTTCTAGTTTGATTTCCAAACACGCCATACAAAACCCAACAGCATTGCGACCGGCCCTAAAAAGTAGAGAGGTCTCGCTTAACTTTTCAAAAGGACCTAAGTAACATTTTTTTCATGAATTAATTTAAATAGCGCAATCAACAGAACAACATGAAAGCTTTTGATTGCAGTACTCAAATTAATTCATGAAAAAAATGTTGCTTAGGTCCTTTTGAAAAGTTAAGCGAGAGGTCACGGATTTTATTTCAATATTACCAAGCAAAGTTTTGAAAACTGATCTGTATGGAACAAAATGTTTTCTCTTTTTTCTTTATTCGTATGTAGACTCTGTGTTCTTAACCGCTACTGTGCCGTGATCTACTGTGGTAATCTGCTTCACAGAATCGACATAAAATCTATTTTTAGATGTCCATAATTCGTCATCGTTGTATTTGCCAGTTCATCGCACCGCAGGGCTCTACATTACGGGTGGGAAGATGTGTAGTTGTGTTGGTAATCCGAGCTCGGTGAATTTTGTACTCACCCAGTGAACTTTTCGGTTTTCTTATGGCAAAATGTTCACGATTCGGTTTCCTTATGGCAACTAACCAAAACAAAGAAAAATTTTCCGTCGAAATTGAAGTATTGCACAAGATTTTTTTCATGCAGTACTAAGATTCCGTCGTATTTATGCTGACAACACATCCCTTCATTGAAAATTTTCAACATTTTGCTCAAATTGGTTACTTCAAAAAAGTAAACAACAGCTGATTCGGTTTCTTTATGGCAAATTTTCGATGAATTTTTTCCGTTGCAACGGCAAAACACTCACCAACACTCGCAAAACTCGGCCGTTTGGGCCACCCGATATATACCACCCTGATCGCACCGTGTGTCCATTGTGTTCATTTGTCCATGTGATGAATCCAGTGATCGTTGCTTTGTTCGGTTGCCATTAATCGAAGTACGTTGGAGGAGTGCCTCCGAGATGAACAGTTTTGTCAGTCGTCATCAGGCAGGGTGGTATATATCGGGTGGCCCAAACGGCCGAGTTTTGCGAGTGTTGGTGAGTGTTTTGCCGTTGCAACGGAAAAAATTCATCGAAAATTTGCCGTAAAGAAACCGAATCAGCTGTTGTTTACTTTTTTGATGTAACCAATTTGAGCAAAATGCTGAAAATTTTCAATGAAGGGATGTGTTGTCAGCAAAAATACGACGGAATCTTAGTACTGCATGAAAAAAATCTTGTGCAATACTTCAATTTCGACGGAAATTTTTTCTTTGTTTTGGTTAGTTGCCATAAGGAAACCGAATCGTGAACATTTTGCCATAAGAAAACCGAAAAGTTCACTGGGTGAGTACAAAATTCACCGAGCTCGGATTACCAACACAACTACACATCTTCCCACCCGTAATGTAGAGCCCTGGTCATCAGGCAGTCGTATCGGTGGGGCGTGTTCCCCAAAACGCCACCGTATGGACTGCGCTTCTGGAGACTGGCGAAGGTTTGTTGAAGGGGCTGGGAATCGAACCCATGACCATTTCCCTTATAAGGTGAACGTGTTTTATGTCTTATCTCTTATCTTAATACAAAGAATCTCAACAAGGAAAGATCATTAATAAAATGTAATTTTAATTATTTCCATGAATATGGTTGGCGCAAGAGAATAAATGTCAAATCTAATCAATTCACAGTCCTTTTTGATCGAAATTGATTCAAATGACGCTAAAAGTAGCCTCACACCTCACCAATCTTGTCCATTGATTTTGCTTCCATGTACACCCGATTCTGTTTTTACACGGATTTTTTTTACACGGCCGTGTAAAAAAAATCCCACACAAAATTTTTGCAAAATTACTCCATTTTGCATGATTCGTCGAGAAACCATAAAACTTTTTTTACACGGATTTTCAAATTTTGAACTGAAAACTTTTTTTACACGGAACGCATCCCCCGTGTAAAAAAGAATCGGGTGTACTCCCAAAAAAAGCGGACTCTCGGTTATTTCCGCCGGATTGTATTTTAAATCGGGCCGAATAGCTAATTTTTCATAACGGAATTCCATAAATCCCGTCCACACACATGGGAGCGAAAGTCTCGCTAACAAAGACAAAAAAAGTTGCATACTAGCTCCTGATAAGTATATGACCTTAAATCCAGCCTTTAGTCCGACCAAATTTTTCCTCGGTTTGAAGCTGCCTTAAACTCAATATTGTTCATTTTAATTAAAATTTATTTTCTCATGCTGTCGTTTTTTTACAGTAGATGATATTCAGAATTATTCAGAAAGACTTTAAATGATTCCTAATGAAAAGAATCAAATGATTGGAAAATATGTGATAAAGCAGATTTGAAGAAAAAAAAATGTATTACCTACTTCGGAAGATTTCAAAAGAATAATCGAAAGCGCACATCTCATACTTGTTTATGGGTTTCAACCACTTTCTTTGTTGAGAAATGAGCCAGCCGAAGGCTGCAAATCTCTCTGATAAAGACACTTTCTTTGTAGTTGATTTTAGATTCCAGCCTGGAATCGAATTTGTTGATTTATATTTTGGAGTTCTTTGGAAGAATCAATGAAAAAACGGGACAAATTGAGGATTTTTTAGATTACGACGGGACAGCACAATAAGGTCTAAAAAACGGGACTGTCCCGTTAAATACGGTACGTATGGTCAGCCTACATAGGCGCACGGATCAAGAAAGCAAGGGCTGCCTTTGCGAGTTTAAGAAATATCTGGATAAAACAGGCAGATAAGTGAACGCACCAAAATACGAATTTTCAACTCTAACGTGAAATCTGTGCTGTTATACGCTAGCGAAACATGGTGTGTATCAGTGGAGAACACTCAACGGCTGCAGGTGTTCATTAACAGATGCCTGCGGTATATAATTCGGGCCTGGTGGCCTCACAACTGGATCTCAAACAATGAGCTCCATCGTCGTTGTCACCAGAGGCCGATAGCAACAGAAATTCGGGATCGGAAGTGGGGCTGGGTCGGCCACACTCTACGTAAGGGCGGAAACGAAATCTGTAAACAAGCATTAGACTGGAACCCAGCGGGACATCGCAGCAGAGGCAGACCCAGAGGCTCATGGCGGCGAAGCCTCAATAAAGAAATAAAAGAAGTCGACCGAAATCTAACCTGGCAACAGGTTAAAGCGATAGCCGGGCAACGCTCAGGATGGAGATCTTTCAAGTCGGCCCTTTGCACCACCGGAGGTGTACAGGATCCGTAAGTAAGTAAGTAAGAATCCAGGTATGTACTGGTGCCTTTCCCAGGCCGGAAGGCATGTTGATGGTGATCTAAGTGATCTAGTGGTTTCTAGGTAAGCAATTAGCCTGCGTTCTAGTATTTTGCAGCTGACGTTAGTCAGTACATTCGGGCGGTAACTATTTGCGTCTGTTGATGGTCATTGGTTATTTGGTATCGGCACGACTACACTGGACCTCCACTCAGCTGGAAACGTGCCGCTTTGTACTCCTTATTAAGGGCCTCAAGAAGGGCAACTTTTCCGGCGGATTTCCGCTAACCCTTTCCCAACACAAACACGAGCTATTCAAGCGAGAAGGGCTGGCTGAGGCTTGCTTCGTCACCCAGAGGAACTCGGAAAGTGAGATTTTCGACGGTGGGGTTGGGGTGTTTTCTTCGGAAGTCTGCTGGGTACTCTTGGCAGAAAGATAATCGGCGTCAGCCACGATTGCCGGATCTCGTTGCATGTTGCCGTCGACTGATAGGGTGATCCCTTCAGCCCTTCGCTTATCTGTAAGCTCGGTGGTTGACTGTTCGCTGGAAATACCATCGAGGAATTTAGTCCAGGACTTTTCCTTTGCCTCACGGATGGTTTGCCGGCACTCGTTCCTTGCCGTCTGGTATGTCATCCGAACATTGGCTAGAGCGGGGTCTTCCGGTAGCATTTTTTGGCCTTCTTTTTTGCTTTCTTGAATGCGCGAAGCGCTTTCCTTCTAATGTTGAACCGCCTTTTTGGTATCTTCGCTCCACTAGATAATTGATTTACGGGTTTGGGATCGTGTTGTGGTGGCTCCGAGAATGGCTTCGGAGAGTTCGAGGGCTGTTAGTGTTTAGTCCTGTAGTTCTCGTTCCATCTCCTGCTGGATGCTGGGAATGTAAATGGAGACGTTGGTTATCGGAAACGGCCATTCCATTATTACTGCTACTACCGGGAATTGGTCGATTGCAGCTGTCGTTCGTAACTTGGCTTTGTGGTAAGAGGACTCTGGCAGGATCAGTGTTGGTAATATCATAAATTCTCAAATCTCATCGGCGATTTAAATCATGAGTGAGTCAAATTCCATCAGAAGGTTGGTCCAGTGAAACGTTCATGATTCGAATCACGATTTGCATCATTGCATGATTTTTACGTGTTCTTCTGTGTTAAATGCATTGAATTAACTTTTTTTGCTCAAAACAATGGGTAATAAATCCTTATGTAAATTAACTATATGCCTCGATTGCATTTCTTTAGAGCAAATTATTTTTCGGCGAGTATCGCTGATTCTGTCCAAGAAACTCAAGCGCGATGCACTCCCTACAGAATCGCAAGCCAGTTGGCTCGTGCATGAAGCCTCGATGATTGTGATTTGATTATGATTCTACAAACACTGAGCAGGATAAGTGCGTTTGCAACATACCTTTTTTGGTGGAGTAGTCATACAGCGTTGAGGAGGTTGTTTCCGGTTCCTTGAGCCACGGTCGCTTTTGGGTGCCTGCATTTGTACCTTTTTCTCACTTCTTCCTCGGTCTTCTCCGCTTCTTCTTGAGCCTTTCCATGTTTCTTCCTTTGCTCGTCGGGTTTGTTTTTCTTCATCCTTTGCGCTTCTTGCCTGTTCTTTATTATTTGTTCTCTTCGGCTTTCTGGTTGACTTGTGGGAGTTTGGCTCGCAGCTTTTCAATTATCTTGTCCTTGATGTTGAGGTATGCCTGTAGCTTGTTGACAGTCTTCACGAAAACATGAACCGCGTTTAAACAAGTGCAGTTTTCCCGTGTGCAAGTTCGCACTCAAACATGCATACTAGATCCAAACCGAGTTCATCATAAACCGAGCCAACATCGCGCCCAGTTTGAACACGAGTGTGCGCCCAAGTTCAAACACACGGGTTTGAACATCTCGCGCTTAGTTTCATAGAGGCGTAACTGTTTTGATCGATTTCTCTTAATCGATTTTATATTTTGTTAATAACACAATTCTTTTAAAAGCTACAACCGTGATTATTGATTCTGGTGCAAGATACAATTCATCCTTTATCACACCAAACAATAAAATCATCGATAATCTAGCACAATTCGCTACAATAATAAAAAGAAAACATCGACGAAGATAAATCGATCAATGCAGTTACGCCCCTATGAAACTATGTCATGGAAGTTTAAACATCAGTTTACACACAGCATGCTGTTCATCTGTTCATATTGGTAAAGTGGTTTCTCTTCTTGAGTAGCGGTGATAGCCAAGTGGTAACTTGTTTGGCGTTCACTCAGAGCACTAGTGTTTGAATCCTTGTCTTTGGATTTTTTTTTAGAAATGGCACATGAATACTTTCAGTTTTATAAATGGCAATTTTCAGCCCTTATCGAGTGATGGAAAAACTGAATAAGATACTTAACCGCCTACCCACAGTATGCTCTTGATCCGATATCTCAATATCACAACAATTGTTTTATTCAACATTTTGCATAAAATCTTCAGATATTATTCTTAATGTTCATAACAACTGAATATTATGTGTATTTGCCAGACACCCAAATGGAAACAAAAAGCTTCGCTCAGAGCAGATTCGAGCCTAAGGCATCGAGAATGAAAGGCCTGAATCAAGACCTCACATCTATAAACGCAAAGTGCAAAAAATGTGCACAACATGTTCAATTATGCAATCATACTTTCATTGAAGTTTGGTTAAATTCTCTTATTTGAGATTTGAATAACAAGGCTGGGAAACGTGAAGAATCAACAATAGTTTCCCTAGTAACCCGTTCATTTATCCAAGCACTAGCGAAAGAGACCCAGTTTTGCCCGGGTGTTGCAAATGTCACAATAAACTATTTGCAGCACCGCACGCTAGATCAATTTCCGCTCGTTTGTTTTGTTTTCCTCAACAGCTGACCCAAAATTGTATTCAAATGATTTTTTACTTTTCCCCGTTAAATTCACCAACTTTTTGTAGATATAAACCTTGCGGATCCCAAAACGAATCGATTAGGGAAAAAATCTTACAAATCGGCCAACCCGTTCGCGAGTTAAATCGTCAGGAAGGAAATCTCAACTCATTTTTATTATATAGAAGAAGAAGAAGATAGCATTCTCGTGTGCAAGCGCACATGTTTGAACCCAAGTTTGAACATTGCTTGAACATTGTACATTGCGCCTGGGTGTATCGGAGTTCAGGCTCGTGTTCAGATTGATATGTGCAAGTTCGAACATGGGGCAGCAGGGACAGCAGGGACAGCATGGACCATGTCCAAGGGCTTGACGACCCCTCCCCAGCTGTCTGCGAGTCAGGGAGAACTGCCTAGGGCGTGCACAGTGGGCGCAGCAAGCCAAAAACGTGCGTTTTTTTATTTGCGTGCAAACGGTTGATTTGACATAGGTGGTGTCTTCGGAAGAAAATTTTGCCAAAAAATAAGCTATCTTCTGGAAGATTAGGGTGACCTAAATATTCGCCTGTTAGGGTGATCAAAAAAAAAAATTTTCATCTTCGTTCAAAAAATTTGAGCCGCTACAAAAGTGATAGAGCTTGAAAATACAAACAACTTCGTAGAATATACCAACTCTCTATCTTTTAACTGTAGCGAGCTATGATGAAATTTCAAAAAATCGTATTAAAAACCAGTTTTTTTCAAGAAAACTTTTTTTCTGATTGTTTTTCGACATGGACTTATTCTACAAAGTGAACAAGTACATCAAATCACACGTTTTCCTAAAAAATGTGGATATTTCGGAGGTATATTAGAGAAGTTATTAAACTTTTTCATATTATATAATGCAATTTTGCTATGTCCATATCTTTAATTGAGGCAAATAGTGGCAGATCAAACACCAACCATATGAAAGTATAGACATCCAACTACCAAATGCACTCTATTTTATTAGGAGGAATTCGGAGGAAATATTGATTTGACACACATTAAGGTGACTCAAATTAGTATAAAAATCATTTTTTAAATATATTCATGGACCACCCTATTCTTTTATTTCGCTTGAAACACTAATGCTATGTACATATTTGCACCCGAATTGTTAAACGTTTTGTCTTCACAAACATTATTAGAAAGTTTTTGGAAAAAATGAGTGGGAAAATATGTATATCTGAACTGTTTTTCATGCATTTTCTCATTCATCACCGCAATGAGCTTAATATCGTTCAAACGATTACAATATAGATGGAAATGTGAGCAAAGCATAAAAACTTTGAGAAAAATGAAATAAAGCTGATTGATATGCCAAATGCATTCTGTTATAATAGAAGCAACTTGGAGGAGCTATTGGTTTGATTTACATAAAAATGACTCAAGCTTATATAAACATGGTAAAACACTATCGTTGGGAATAGTCACGTTTAAATACTTTTTGAGAGCAGATTCCATTGCGATCTGCTTCAAAGCTGTAACATAATTTCCTAACTCTTAATGTACGAAAAAGGTACATAAAAGCAAAAGAAGTGCCTAGAGCATGTATAAGAACGATGTTAAACTCATTGATGGGAAAATGTATGAAAAATGTTTAGAAATATTTCCCAACACATAAAAAAAAATTGTCCTTTCAAAACGTTTACCAATTTGGATCCAAATATGTACAGATCATCGAGCGAAATAATTAAAATGATTAAACGATAGGGTGGTCCATGAATATATTAAAAAATGATTTTTGAGTTAATGTTTGTCAAATCAATATTTCCTCCGCATTCCTCCTAACAAAATAGAGTGCATTTGGTAGTTGGATGTCTATACTTTCATATGGTTTGTGTTTGATCTGCCACTATTTGCCTCAATTAAAGATATGGACATATCAAAATTGCATTATATAATATGAAAAAGTTTAATAACTTCTCTAATATACCTTCGAAATATCCACATTTTTTAGGAAAACGTGTGATTTGATGTACTTGTTCACTTTGTAGAATAAGTCCATGTCGAAAAACAATAAGAAAAAAGTTTTCTTGAAAAAACCTGGTTTTAGATACGATTTTTTGAAATTTCATCATAACTCGCTACCGTTAAAAGATAGAGAGTTGGTATATTCTACGAGGTTGTTTGTATTTTCAAGCTCTATCACTTTTGTACGGGCTCAACTTTTTGGAACGAAAATGAGAAAAAAAAATTTTTTGGATCACCCTAACAGGCGAATTTTTAGGTCACCCTAATCTTCCAAAAGATAGCTTATTTTTTGGTAAAATTTTCTTCCGAAGACACCACCTATGTCAAATCAACCGTTTACACGCAAATAAAAAAACGCACGTTTTTGGCTTGCTGCGCCCACTGTGGCGTGGTGGGATTTAGCAGTGGGCTCTGCTAAAATCCCTCCCAAAAAACCACAAGTGCCCGTAATCAGACTCTATCAAAGCGACTGTGTGCCGCTTCAAAAACACAAGCCCAGGGAGTGCCAATTGGCATGGGGAGTGTCCCTACTTCGGTAGGGTAGCGCGTGAGCTGCTTCGGCAGGGAGTGAGTGATCTGTTTGTGCTGAGGCAGGAGTGTCATAGCGCGTCACCGCTATTGTCACCTCGAAGCGCAGCAGAAGTCTGAGTATGGACTGCACATGCTAAGGTAGGAGTGTCGTAGCGTAGTATCGTTGATTCGTCCCTACATACCGCTATCGACACCTCGAGGCATGGCAGTGGAGTGTTAGAGTGAGTTGGGGAGTGTCCCTACTTCGGTAGGGTAGCGCGTGAGCTGCTTCGGCAGGGAGTGAGTGATCTGGTTGTGCTGAGGCAGGAGTGTCATAGCGTGTCACCGCTGTTGTCACCTCGAAGCGCAGCAGAAGTCTGAGTATGGACTGCACATGCTGAGGTAGGAGTCGAGGTACCTATCGACACCTCGAGGCATGACAGTGGAGTGTTAGAGTGAGCACCCGAAAAAGGGTCACATGGAGCGAATGGTCTTTGGAGAAGCTGCTTCGGCGGCAGGGTAGCAGTGGGTTGTACCCACACACCTACAGTTGGGCACATGTGGTGCATGGGGAGTGTCCTTGCTTCGGCAGGGTAGCGTGTGGTCTGCTTCGGCAGTGGTGTGATTGATCTGCTCGTGCTGAGGCAGGAGTGTCGTAGCGTAATATCTGTAGGCCCAGGCAGTTACCGCTATTGACACCTCGAGGCATGGCAGCGGAGCGCCTGGGAGAGCATCCAAGTAAGACTCAAATGGAGTGAATGGTGTGCGAGCACCCAAGTCAGTCTCGCATGGGACGAGTGCCTGTATGAGCGATAATGAGCGAGTACGCTTAGTACTGCCATCCCCCCAGAAGTAGTACTGCGAGGTAGTTCCTGGGGGAAACGATGGTGGAGCCCAAGGGAGTTTAGTCGGTATTACCGGTATGGTCGAGTCCGACACTCCAGTACACTTCCGTGTGGTAGTTTGGCAACTACAATGCACGTGTACTGGGTTAGTGTGTAAATGCATTCTCCCTTGTAAAAAAAAAGTTAGAACATAGCAAGCAATGTTTGATTGGGTGCATAAACTTACGTGAACATCTCACACATGTTGCACCTTGAAGACTGTGTTGATCGTTTCGGTAAGCTCGTAGACTTTGTAGACGAGATCTTCGATTGTATCTTTTTTTTGTGAGGAGTCGAGCCGGCTACATACTCCGGATTGTCGTAGGTTAGTTGGCTTGTTGCTTTTCTTCCTGTAACTTGGCGATGATTTTTTTTCAGCTTGTCGATTAATTAATCTTCATCAGCGCTGGTGACCTTTGCAAAAGTATTTGCTTGTCCTGCACCGGAGCGGACCTATAAATCCTAGCTTGCCTGTGGGGGACTCCCTTTTTCCGTTACTTGGACATCGCTTACTGGTGTGTCCGAAGTTCCAGCACATGTAACACCTCATCGGATTCGGATAATAGTGCTTTGTGGGACGTCTTGACCATCCAAATTTAACGAGCTCCGGGATGACAGTGTCAATGGTCGGGGTGTTGACCTTGTTGCCAGCGGGAAGCCTTCTCTTGATCCGGTAGATGTCGCGCACACCTTGGTCCTGCAACTGGCTAAGGAGGTAATCTTCGGGAAGGGCGACAAAGCCGACGTTTGATACCACACACTTAACCGAGTTGAGGAAAAGATGCACGACGATGAACACGGGTGTACCGTCACTTAATTTGTCCATTGTTGGCGTGTGAAATGGGCAGGGTTTCTTACCTTCAGGTTGTATATAGCACCGCGGTTTTCTTTGCTGGCGGTATCAATTGATCCACCAATGAAGGCACCCTGCACTCGAGGGACCTGCAGAGGTCCGGACGTATTGTCTGGATCCATGAAACGCGGGAGTCTGCTTTCGGTGAATTGTCCATCGATTCTGTCTGTTATATTACCATTATTGGGGCCTCTGGGGAGGAAGAGATGGCCCGAGGCCTACTCCATGTTTACCGGCGCACACAACCAAACGGTACGGGTGGAAATTGACGTTTGCTTTGTGAAACGATGCTTTGTCCTTACTCAACAGGAGACACCAAGCGTCTCCACCATCCAGCGTCTCCACCTGACCGAACAGGGAAAACCCACTATGCGTCTCCACCACTTTTTTTCCAGACCGAACGACTGAAAAAATAACGTCACTGGGCCTCTTCAAAGTTAAAAAACACAGGTTCACCGAAGTTTAGACGTGCGCCTTCCTACAGAGATTGCACTTAAGCAGCCGCCATAGATTTGGCAAAGACAAAAATGTTCAGTGCCATTGCACTGGAGAGTGAATAAAGTCAAAACACCCGATTTTTGCACCCCTTTTTTCAGTCACTATCGGGACGAGACGCGCATTCTAGATCTTCTTCGGAATGCCCGTTACATAACTGGAATGTTTTGGAAAATTTTAGCCAAATCGGTCAATGTTTGGGCGCTGCTAAACTCATGGAAAGTTCATAAGAAAAAAAGTATGGAGCAACATCAAAAACTAATTTGGAGCTAGATGTATGGTGCCGCGAGAAGATTAAAGTTTGACAGGCCAAGTTATAAGCATTTCTCTGAAGTGTAGTTAGAGCAAATTTCGTATCTTTCACACTAGAAAAGTAATAAATTCACCCATATATCACTTCAGTTAAATGCTAAAAACTTAGCTTAATAAACTCTAACCTTCTCGCAGTTTTCAGTATAACATTCTGTTAAGAACATTATTTTGAGCTTTTTAGTGGAATGTCTTCACTTGTCATAAGACGAGTTTGTACAATCCCATTGAATTCCACCACTTAATTGTATCTTTACAGATACGTATTTCGACCTCAACAGTAAGGCCGTCTTCAGTGTCTCGTACTTGACTCGACTTGACTCGAAGTCGAGTCAAGTACGAGACACTGAAGACGGCCTTACTGTTGAGGTCGACATACGTATCGGTCAAGATACAATTAAGTGGTGGAATTCAATGGGATTGTACAAACTCGGCTTATGACAAGTGATAACATTCTGTATTTAATTCTACAAGAACTGAATGAGTGTCGTAGTCCTTCATCGTTAATGGTGCCATCTAGCTAGGGCTGCAAAATAATGAGTGGGTTGACATTAAGGAAAGAATAGCTCTGGTCCCCACAAGTTCTAATGTCACGCTTCCACAACAGGTCGACCGATGATAAGACCGCCAGTTAAAGGTTGCGTACTTAGTTGGTAGTGCTGCCTGGGCACTATTGTACTTCTGACATCTGCTAGAGTGAAAAGTTACGTCTCGAGCGTCTGTCCACCAGGGGGTGTGGATCAAACAGTCTGGTATCCAGCGGCTGATTAATGGTTGATTGGACTATTTTGAGCAGCTTTCCACAAATGTTCAACCATCTCATCGGAGAGTAGCAAGCAACGTGTAAGCGTACATCTTAGGATCTTGCTGCTAGTGGGTTTTCTATTGTTTTCTACAATCAATGAAGACAATAAAAAATCACTGGAGCAGTAACTTTTACGTCTATTCGCCAGCACGACATTCTTCTAATATTAAATTGAATCTAGCATAAAATGCAAAAAATGCTAATTAACTTACTATCGATAGGATTAAAGCTATGTCCATTTAGAATCCGGAATCATTTATTGTATTACAGCGGCATGGAAAGTGACCGCTGCAAGAATTCTTTTACAGCGGTTTCTCTACCTAGGCGCCCACTTGCTGTGGTATAAATTTAAAGATGTTTCGTGCAGCGAGTCAAAAATTATTCCAGATGGAAGCCGAAAGGACAGAAAAAATCTGCACACCCACGATGATAATCCTGCTCATCGACGATGAAACTTACGTCAAAATGGATTTCGGACAGCTTTCTAGAAGCTTAAGATAAGTGGAAAACAGCTCTGGACGCGACTCAGATGTCCAAAATGTGGAACAAATGTGCCAAGGAAGTTGACTGCGGAGGTGTGCAACTTTTAATGAGAGGAATAAAGAAAAAGGTGCGAATTGAAACAAGAAGAAATGATTTATATCAATATTTTTTCCTTAAAGTACAGTTAATTACCCTTGTTTTGATGTATTAATCTAATTTGTACGTCAATCCGTTACCGAGATACAGATGATTTTATTATTCCGGATTCTAAATGGATATAGCTTTACTCTATAGTACGAGTGTGGACACTATCGAGGGACGCCTGATTACAGAAGTGAACAAGTCCAGAAAAAAGCCATAAAACCTATCAGAACCCTTCTTGAATCATTCAAAGCGAGAAACGAACTCGTTGTCTCCGGATCCCACGGTTCAGTATGTTACAGAGTTTGAAAACTGAAAATCACGAACCGACAGTCTACTTACAAATATAAAAGTACCTACTACTGAAACGATATGCGATAAGGAATTCGACAATAAAAATCATTCTGTTGATCCTGTTTCATACACTTGCGTGGCCCTTCATCGGCTCCGCTTGTGTAAATTCAATTAATTTCCCGTGTAATTAATTGCTAATTGAAATAAAATTAATTTTCAGGTTCATTGCGGTTTTGCGTAAATCATGAAATGGGAACTGGAGCAACGCCCATCCTGATAGGATTGTGTATTACGTGCAGGGGGCCGTGGTCGGCATTGAGACAGCTTGAACACAATAAAGGGGTTATTATTTATTGAATCCTTGTTTCAGGTGGCTTAAAAGCTTTTTCTGCCTATTTGGAGAACAAGATATTTGATAACGATGCAAGAATAGCATCATCGAATTTCTGCTTTAACCGAGAAAATTAGAAACATTGTTGCCCAAACTTCCCTATTGGATTTTTTCCGCTCTTCAGTTTCGGAGATCAATTCACGCATATGTGGGAATGCGAAGGGGCTGTCTGTAACAAATAGCTTCCAAAGCGGTTGCACAATACCATATCCTGGGGGAGGTTCGCACCGCGCTGCCACATCCACATACTTGTGGTGGGTGTAGACGTAGATGGTGTTATTTAAAATGACACTTTATTAGCACCATCTACACCGAATTCCATGTAAAATGCGGCCGGGATCGTGGGCATGTGTGTATAATCGTGCTGTGCAGGCAATCCATTTCGATGAATGCTGCCTGAATAAGCAGCCCAGTTACTGCACGAGGGTCGTAGTAATGAGATTTTTCCCATTCTGTTGATTTTTGGACTGAACATCAGGCTTGCACACTTTATTGGTTGTTTGCCAATTTGATTTTTAATCTGTTATTAACATACCGATGCACAATTTCAATTTTTTGATATATTACCGCACAGGTTGAATTTCGTCGATTTTGTATTTTATAAATATTTTTTACAATCTTTACTACTGTTGTTTTTTGAGGTCGCCTTAACCATGAAATAAGACAACGCGCTCAGAATTTTGACTGTCGAAACTGTTTAAATAACTAGATTTTTTTATAGCTTTATCAAGGTGTTTTTCAAATAACTAGATAAAATATCATTCAGTTTCTTATATCTAAACAGGTACGAAATCGTTCAAAGTAGCTGATCCCGAATCTCACCCTCTTAGCTCTCTGACCCTCGATGGCAGTGGCAACATAAAATACGAATTGTATGTGAGCATATTTTCTGCTCCAGAAGCACATGTATGATATTTCAACCGCTCCACGTATCTACCGCTTCTAATGTTTTCTTTAATCTTTCAAATCCACCTCACCGACGGCAGACAATCTCCAATGCAAACGACCAATACCATATAAAATAGCTGGCGGCTTCTTTGTCTGCCCGCAAAACCATCTGCATCATATCGAGCGAACCATAAAGACCAAAATATTAATAAATTTCACCGCACACAGCCGGCAAAAGCAAATATCGAATGTAATTGCGCTTTTTACCGCTTTGTACATGTTTCGCCAGGAAGAAACGATTTTCCCCGTCTACTTGTAGTATACAAATACATACATTTGGAGCATCCAATCGTTCCTAGAAGGATTAGAAGAAGCTCTTGCTCCACATTTATTGAGTGCTTTTTAAAGGATGATAGATTTTGTACGTAACCAAACATTGCGACGGGTGTAAGTTCAGAAAAATTATTTAAGGCGAGTACAATACTTTCCATTTAATTCCACCACGGTTTGTTACTTCGATAATTCATTTGCAATTTGTTCGAAAATTCCCCCATTATTTATTTATTTAAGTAGTTCTTCAAAAAAATCAAACGGAAATTCTTCAAAGAATTCTTAAAATTCTTCCAAGTATTCCTCCTTGAAGTCTTGTATGCATTCCATGCGAATTCTTCCAGGAATGCATGAGAGCAATATTTCTGGCATTGCTTCATATTTTTTTTCGGAAATTCATCTGGAAATTCTTTCAAGAGTTCCTACGAAATTTCTTCCAAGAATTTCTCTGGAAGTTCCTCCGTGAATTCCTTTGACAGTTTCTCCATAAACTCCTCCGGAAGTCACTCAAGAGATTTCTCCGGAAACCCCTACAGAAATTCCACCCGAAGTCTATCCAAGAATTACTCCGGTAGTCCGGAAGTCTCTCAAGAAATTCCTCCGGAAGTCCCTTCAAGAATTTCTCCGAAAGTTCCTTCAGAAATTCTTCCGAAAGTTTATCCAGAGTTTCTTCCAGAATTCCTCTAGAAGTTCCTTCAGAAATTCCGCCAGAAATACCTCCGGAAGTCCCTTCAGAAATTCCTCCGGAATTTCCTTCAGAAGTCCTTCTATATATTCCTTCCAAAAATGGATCCCGAAGTCCCTCAAAAAATTCCTGGAAGTTCCTTCAGGAATTCCTCCGGAAAATCTTCTTGGAATTCCTCCCGAAGTTCTTACAGGATTTCCTCTGGAAGCTCCTCAAGAAATACCTCCGGAAGTTCCTCCAAAAATACCTCCGGAGGTCCCTGCATATTTTTTTCCGGAAATTACTCCAGGAATTCCTCCGAAAGTTCCCCCAAGAATTCCTCCGGTAGTCCCCCCAAGAATTCCTCCGAAAGTTCCTCTAGGAACCAAAAATATTCCTCCGGAAGTTCCTCTAGGAATTCCTCCGGAAGTTCCTCCAGGAATTCCTCCGAAAGTTCCTCTAGGAATTCCTCCGGAAGTTCCTCTAGGAATTCCTCCAGAAGTTCCTCTAGGAATTCCTCCGGCAGTTCCTCTAGGAATTCCTCCGGAAGTTCCTCTAGGAATTTCTCCGGAAGTTCCTCTAGGAATTTCTCCGGAAGTTCCTCTAAAAATTCCTCCGAAAGTTCCTCTAGGAAATCCTCCGGAAGTTCCTCTAGGAATTCCTCCGAAAGTTCCTCTAAAAATTCATCCGAAAGTTCCTCTAGGAAATCCTCCGGAAGTTCCTCTAGGAATTCCTCCGGAAGTTCCTCCAGGAATTCCTCCGGAAGTTCCTCCAGGAATTCCTCCGGAAGTTCCTCCAGGAATTCCTCCGGAAGTTCCTCCAGGAATTCCTCCGGAAGTTCCTCCAGGAATTCCTCCGAAAGTTCCTCCAGGAATTCCTCCGGAAGTTCCTCCAGGAATTCCTCCGGAAGTTCCTCCAGGAATTCCTCCGGAAGTTCCTCCAGGAATTCCTCCGGAAGTTCCTCCAGGAATTCCTCCGGAAGTTCCTCCAGGAATTCCTCCGGAAGTTCCTCCAGGAATTCCTCCGAAGTTCCTCCAGGAATTCCTCCGGAAGTTCCTCCAGGAATTCCTCCGGAAGTTCCTCCAGGAATTCCTCCGGAAGTTCCTCCAGGAATTCCTCCGGAAGTTCCTCCAGGAATTCCTCCGGAAGTTCCTCCAGGAATTCCTCCGAAGTTCCTCCAGGAATTCCTCCGAAGTTCCTCCAGGAATTCCTCCGGAAGTTCCTCCAGGAATTCCTCCGAAGTTCCTCCAGGAATTCCTCCGGAAGTTCCTCCAGGAATTCCTCCGGAAGTTCCTCCAGGAATTCCTCCGGAAGTTCCTCCAGGAATTCCTCCGGAAGTTCCTCCAGGAATTCCTCCGGAAGTTCCTCCAGGAATTCCTCCGGAAGTTCCTCCAGGAATTCCTCCGGAAGTTCCTCCAGGAATTCCTCCGGAAGTTCCTCCAGGAATTCCTCCGGAAGTTCCTCCAAGAATTCCTCCGGAAGTTCCTCCAGGAATTCCTCCGGAAGTTCCTCCAGGAATTCCTCCGGAAGTTCCTCCAGAAATTCCTCTGGAAGTTCCTCCAGGAATTCCTCCGGAAGTTACTCCAGGAATTCCTCCGGAAGTTACTCCAGGAATTCCTCCGGAAGTTCCTCCAGGAATTCCTCCGGAAGTTCCTCCAGGAATTCCTCCGGGAGATCCTCCAGAAATTCCTTCGAGAGTTCCTTCAGGAATTCCTCCGGGAGTTACTCCAGGAATTCCTCCGAAATTTCCTACTGGAATTCCTCCGGAAGTTTCAAAAGTTCCTCTGGAAGTTCCTTCGGAAGTTACTCCAAGAACTCCGGAAGTTCCTCCTAGAATTCCTCCGGGAGTTCCTCCAGAAATTCCTTCGAGAGTTCCTCCGGGAATTCCTCCAGGAGTTCCTCCAGCAATTCCTCCGAAATTTCCTACTGGAATTCCTTCGAAAGTTCCTCCAGGAATTCCTACAGGAAGTTCTAACAGAAATTCTTCTAACTTCCAGAGGAATTCCTAAGGGAACTACCGGACGAATTCCTGGAGAAACTTCCGGACGAATTTCTGTAGGAACTTCCGGGAGAATTTCTGAAGGAATTTCTGGAGGAACTTCCGGAGGAATTCCTGGAGGAACTTCTGAAAAAACTTTTGGAGGAATTCCTGGAACTTCCGGAGGAATTCCTGGAACTTCCGGAGGAATTCCCGGAGAAACCACCGGAGGAATTCCTGGAGGAACTTCCACACTTAACTCATTTCACCGTATTCGGTAAATTTTACCGAAATCTCAACAGCAGAACTGTTCGGTAATTCATTTTACAGATTTTTTGTAATTTTTTCCATTGCTCAACTGTCAAAATCGCCGAAAATCAGTTAAATTATTTACCGAACAGTTCTGCTGTTGAGATTTCGGTAAAATTTTACCGAATTCGGCGATTTATTTTAAGTGTGTCCTGAGAAATTCCTGGAGGAAGTTCTAGAGGAATTTCTGGAGGAACTTCCGGAGGAATCTTTGGAGGAACTACCGCAGGAATTCCTTGAGGAACTACCGCAGGAATTCCTGAAGGAACTTCCGAAAAAACTTCCAGGGAAATTCCGGAAAGAAACTTCGAGTAAATGCCTGGAAGAACTTGCGGAAGAATTCCAAAATGAAACTTCGAGCGAAAACCTGAATGAACTGGTGGAGAAATTTCTGAAAAAGCAAAAATTAATAGAGAATCCGGGGTAGATATATCCATCCAAAAGTAAATTTCGTAATTCGCGAACACCAGAGCGCGTACTTGGTGTTCGCGAATCACGAAATTTAGGGGTCCTCCTAAGACGCGCGGCTACAAAGCAAGACCATGCTGAGGGTGGCTGGGTTCGATTCCCGGTGCCGGTCTAGGCAAATTTCGGATTGGAAATTGTCTCGACTTCCCTGGGCATAAAAGTATCATCTCGTTAGCCTCATGATATACGAATGCAAAAATGGTAACCTGGCTTAGAAACCTCGCAGTTAATAACTGTGGAAGTGCTTAATGAACACTAAGCTGCGAGGCGGCTCTGTCCCAGTGTGGGGATGTAATGCCAATAAGAAGAAAAAGAAGAAGAGCGCGTACTTGATCGTTTTTATCATGATCTGATTCGTTGTGGCCCACAAACTGCCAGTGCACTGGTAAAGTCCGGTATGGTGTCGATCATATGTTTCGAATCAAAACAAACACGATGCCACGCACACCACCATATCCAATGACAGATGGAACTGAAAACGTTTTTGCCTTTCTCGTACAACTAAGTTGTACCGAAAGGCTATCATTTCACTCCGAAAACGAACTTTTTATAGAAGCCATAGTATTATATACCAATCGACTCAGCTCGACGAGCTGAGCACATGTCTGTCTGTCCGTGTGTATGTATGTGTGTATGTGTGTGTGTATGTCTGTGCACAAAAGCTATAAAAAACATTAGACAACTTTTCGTATAATAATCCTTAACCGATTTTCTCGCAACAAGTTTCATTCGACAGGGGACAAAGCCTTGTTGATCACTATTGAATTTTATAACAATCGATCATTGCGTTTAAAAGTTATGAAGAAAATTGTACATCGGACCATATAAGCCCCATATAAGGTTGGTGTCTTAACTAAATGCGAGAAAGGCACCACCAACGCTAGGTGGATTAATCTGGGTTTTTTATTCAGGGTTCGGGTTGGCACTGACCCAGGTTTAAAAACGAATTCGACATTATAGTCGAGTTAAGTACGAGACACTGAAAATGGCCTCATAGTTGAGGTCGTAATACGTATCTGTGAGGATAACAAAACGTGGATGAATTAAATGAAAAGTATTAAACTCGTCAGTTAGACAGTTGAGTGTAAGTTGTTGAGCACTTTGTAAAACGGATTTCTACCGTATATTAACATTCTGATTTCTTGGAGAAAGAATCAAAGACCACCGAACAAAACCATAGAACTCTAAAATTTCTAAAATTTGTCATTATGTAAGAATTTGTTGGAAACCCTTGTTAAAAGGTTTGTTGTATGAGAGTAAAAAAACATTTTTCAAGTATACAGGTATGATATGTTTTGGTATAAAAAAAGAAAAGTTTCATCGAATAGATATTTTGTTTTCTTTTGCAAGTAGTACTAATCTGGTTTATGCATCGTATTTCGTGAATTTTGACATTCATTCTGTTGGATTACTGGTTCCAACAGAATGAATTTCAGAAAATTCTAAAAAAAAAGTTCTGTAGAAGGAATTTCCCGGAAAATCTAAAGAATTGATTTCCCGGGAGTTTTGGAGCAGGATTTCCCTACCAGTCAAGAAGAAGGAATTTCCTAGAGCTCTGGATAAAGATATTGTCCATAATATCTGAGAGGGGGAAAGCACCTTCACAGGATCCTCTGATATGGAATTTCTTAAAAATTCGGAAGAAGCAAATTCATAGGAAAAGAATTGCCCTGAACTCTTGAAGGAGAAATTCCTGAAAATTCTCAAAAGAGTAATTCCTGAGAATTTATGTAGGAGGACTTCTTGGAAATGGAATTCCTCAGAATTTCTGAAGGAGAAGTTATTAAATTTTTCTGGAGGAAAAATATTTCAAAACTCTAGGAGAATCAGTTCTCAGAACTGGTGGACTTAAATTCCCTAAACCTTCATTTCCGTCGTGGGAGAACTCCTCATAATTACTAATGGTTATGCTCAGGGGACATACTCAGAACTTCTAGAGAATGAATTTCACAAAAAAGCTCTGGAGAAGAAAGAACCCAGAACTTTTGACGTAAGAGTTCCACTCCGCTGTAGATTGACAGCAAAATCACAACCCCGTCCTACGAAATAGGTGATATATAACATAATTCAAAGCTAGCCTCATTCATCTGTCATTTTCTGATCTGGTATTAATTAGGTTAAGTATCCATGGCTTATGATGGAAAATCTGTACCAGTATTCGATTTTTTTATATTAAAGGATAGGTACAAATGCTCGGAAGTTAATTTACCAGCTATCAGAGATGTTCTTCCATAGTGTTACACAAATAGACCACCTGCCTACGCCAACCACCTGATAAGTAATTAGTTATTTTTCAATTTCATATTCCAATAACCACTTTATTAAAAAGCCTATTTGCGAGGTTGGAAATTGACATCAACAATATTTTTCTTTTCTACAGCCAACCGTCATACGGCGCCCCGCAGCACGTGTCAGCTGATCACCGAAAATTACGATAACCGTGGACGAATCAGCGTGGGATTTACCAACCCAGCCTCTCGCATCATCATAGCAGCGTGGTTTCCAGTTTAACAAAATTAAAATCATCCGGCGCACCTGTCAACCTTTTCGTTGCGGTAGATCACGGAGAACAGAGCGGATGACGGACCGATGAAAATTAACTCATTTTATGCGCGTTAATCGGCGCCCGCTGCTTCGTGACTGGTAGTCAATGGCCCCAGTTGTCAGATCACCGCCCCACATATAGGTATTCGATTATGAATTATTAAACATTTTTAATTGCTTTTCATTGCTCCTCAGTGGCCAATTGGGCAATGTGGTGGCGTCGATTGGATGGAGCATATTCATCAATCACTTGTCACATGGTGGATGGTTTGAGTTGATTTTTTTAGTTCAGTTCAGTAAAGCTAATTTTAAACAGAAGTGAATCCGACATTCATGACTTTAAGTAAGAGTTATATCTAAAATAAAATTAAAAAAACACAGATTAATCCACCTAGATGATGCTATTCTCGATCAATATGAAATGTTTCGAGAAAAACGCAATAGCAGGCCTGGTAGAGAGTCACTTTTTAGTGTCTTGCTCACTATTTTGAGTCTAGACACTAAAAAGTCACTATTTGTTCTCAAAAGTCACTATTTTTCGAAAAATGGTCACTAAAGTCTATTCTGACTATACGTACCGTATTTAACGGGACAGTTCCCTTTCTTAGACCTTATTGCGCTGTCTCGTCGTAATTTAAAAAATCCTCAATTTGTCTTATTTTTTTATTGATTCTTCCAAAATCCAGAGCTCCAAAATATTATTCAAACAAATTCAATACTTTAGCCAGGAATCTAAAATCAAATGCCTCTATAGAAAGTGTTTTTAGTGTCTTTATTATAGAGAAATTTGCAATCCTCGGCTGACTCATCGCTCAACAAAGAAAGTGGACGAAACCCATAAAAAAATGTGAGAGTCTTTCTGAATAATTCTGAATATTTCGAAATCATCCACTGTAAAAAAAAAACGACGACATAAAAAAATAATTTATAAATCAACTGAACAAAATCGCATGCTGCGACACAGCAAAGCAGAAATAATAAAAATGACAGGTTGTGCATTGCTTCCGTATTGAGTGGTGTGCCCTTGAAAACGCGAGTACTTTTGAGTTTGTATTCCGTAAGAAGTGTCCTTAAGGTCCTCACGTACTTTTGGGTTAGTTTACACATCAGGAGCGTGTCTGCCAATTTCACTCTCATGTGTGTAGCCGGAACTTATGGGATTCTGTTATGAAAAATTAGCAATTCGGCCCGATTTAAAATTCAGTCCGACCGAGAGAGCTATAAACCAGTCAAGATATTTTACATTTTTTTCATCCTCCCAAAACGACCCCTTTCACAGTGCCTCTCTTGGATGTTTTGTTCTACGTATGAGCCCTTTGACTCCCTTGCTGGTACCAGCAAGTACACAAAAGCATTGAGCCCTTGGCCCCTTTATTTTTTCCTTGTGCCATTCAGCACCACATCTATTTTCCATTTTTTCCATTATTTTTAGAACCATTTAGCTCTCAACGTACTCGCAAGTTACTCAGATAGTCCCCCGATACCGATGACCCAACAAAGGCTTGCGTGGAAGGCTGTTCCCTTACCAACCCTACACTCAACAGGTGACTCAACGGGTGACAACGGGATTCCGGATGGAGATAACTTCCGGTTCAATGGTGCCCCGACGACCCGGAGCCGGTGCATTCGCACGCCATGATCTACTCAGCTGGTCCCCGCTGATGACTGTCCCGCACATTAGCCTATGAGTAGTCTCCGGCTTTCGCACGTTGCAGTTTACGCTCAACGCCGATCCCCGGGCTGGACCTCCGTATCGTAGTATTGAAACCATCACGCTTGCTGAAGCACACCCTAGAGCTGTTCGCCATCATCCTCGATAGTAGTAGTCGACGTGACTTTTAAAGCTCAACTTATCGTCGAGCATCAACCCCAATTGTTTCAGAGATCTCTTGGAGTTGATGTCGCAGCCGCCGACTCTAATTGTCGCCTCTTGAACCGATTTCCGGTTGTGATCGACTATCATCTTCGTTTTATGATGCGCCAGCTAAAACTTCTTGATGCCCAACCATACCTCCACTAGATTGATTGAATAGGCTGCAGTCAATTCGACCTCCTCGATGGATTCTCCGTACACGGTCATGGTTACGTCATCGGCGAATCCCACTAACTTGACTCCTGGTTGAAGCTTTAACCTCAGCATGCCATCGTCTATCACGTTCCACAGCAACGGACCCAAAATTGATCCTTGTGAGACACCTGCCGTGATGGGGGCGCTAGCCAAGCCTTCGTCTGTCTCGTAGATCAACACTCGATTCTGAAAGTAACTTCCCAGAATCTTGCACACCCCTACCGGTACTCCCAGCCGAAGCAACGAGTTCGCGATCTCCATCCAGCACGCACTGTTGAATGCATTCCGCGCATCGAGTGTTATTACTGCGCAGTAACGCTTGCATTCGACGGCGACCATTGCAGTGTCAATCACCGATTTAATGGCACCCAGAGTAAACCTTCCTTTCCGACCTCCTCTCTGTACGTGGAGGAGGTAGTAAACACGACCTTACCACTACCTCCCCCACGTACGACGACAGCCTGTTCAGGATCAACTTTTCCAGTAGCTTCCCTACCGTGTCTATTAGGGTCTCGCTGAGGGGTCTCCTGGTGGCTTACCAGGTTTCGGTAACAGGACCAAACGATGTCTCTTCCATATATCCGGGAATGTCCGCTCGTCCAGACATCTCTGCATGGCTAACCTGATTAGCCATGTCTGGATTAGTCATTATCAGGGTTCGTATCGCTCACTCAATCTCAGGAGCACAGGATGATCCTTCACGAAAATTTTCGGGGAGAAATCGCTTTTCGGGAAAGAAAAACAGCCTGGAGAGTGATAACCATTTTTCGCTTACTTCGATTGCCGCCAAACGTTAGTTTGCTCTTTTTCTTTCATATTCGAGTCTTTTCGTTGCGTCTTCAATGCAGATGGTAGTAGGTTATGTAGAACAAATAACTTAATACTTTCATACAGATAGCGTGGTGGTGTGGCTAGAGTAGGCGCATCCCTACGGCTATTATTGTTACTATTCTGGGTTCGAATCCCGGCGCGGCCATACAATTTTGTAATTGTTCTGCGATAATTCTCGAGAAAAGTGAGTGAGTGGGTAATAGTGATGAAACGAAAAAGGATTTTCATCTAATAGGCAAGATTTTGCGTTTATCATCCAAGGCTAATTGCAGAGAAAGATTAATGGGTGAAAGATGATCCTCAACATAAACAACGAAAAAAGATTCTCCCTTGGCCCGAGAAACGCTTGCTTTGGTCTCATTGAAACGAAAAGTTGAAACCCTGGTCATTATGGCTGTCTTCAACACCATGTTCGGGATCCCGTCCGGACCAGATGCTTTACTCGGGTCGAGAGACTTTGCCACCGAAATTAGCTTCTCTACCGTCACCCTCGCTACTGCTTCATCATTTGCTCCTACCCACGCTGCTGGTGGCCAATTGGTTGGGCCGTGGTGCGGGAATAGTGCTTCGATGATCGTTCTTAGCTTCGTTGGACATCGCTCGGGAGGTGCCAATACTCCTCTTGTTTTGGCCATCACCACCCTATAGGCGACTCCCCATGGATTCGAGTTGGCGCTCTGGCATAATCTGTCGAAGCAGGGTTTCTTTGATGGTCTTGTTTAGAGCCAGTGTCACTGCTTTGAATTGCTCGATGCGTTCCTCCCTGACTTCCGCCGAGCGTGTCCTTCGCGTTTTTCTTCTATCCCGGAGGCAGGCTGCTCGAAAGGCTGCAAATGTGCTCGCTCCACCAGTATACCTGTGGTCGACAATTCCGCGGTCGTGCCTTCCTCGGCATCGGTAGCGTCGCACGCTCATGACAGAATCGCAGCCAGTTCATCCCCACTCAAACTGTCCATGTTTTCCTCCAGGCGCAAAGCTTACTGTCGAAGTTGGTGACCTTCCACGCTCTGGTTGTAGGAGGAGTGGCTCCCCGACTTCCTCTCTTTGGCTCGCTGCTTATCCTGTACCTGATAGCCAGATGTTCACTATACCCATAACCGTCATCGACCAAACTTGGACTGCAGAATGTTACATCTATTATCGATTCCACACCGTTTCGCTGGAAGGTACCCTGGGAGCCGTCATTTCCTAGTACGACGTCCAGCTTGCAATGCGGCTTGCCCACTCCGTCGCCCAAGCATTCAAGTCCCCTGATATGACTACTGGCTTGCGACCCGCCAGGTCTGATGTCAGCCGATCGACCATCTGGGTGAATTGCTCTATCGGCCACCTTGACGGCACATAGCAGCTGCAGTAGTACACTCCATTTATCTTAGCTATAACTGCACCCTCCGCTCTTGTGTTTACCACTTCCTGGATCGGAAATCTTCCCGTCGTACAAACCGCCGCTGATTTGGATCCGTCTGCTATCCAGTTCCCGTTATCCGCGGGAATGCGGTACGGGTTCGACAGGATAGCTACGTCTGTTCTCGCTTCTGCTACAATTGTTGAGGTTGAGCTGCGTTACTTGCACGGCTTCCTCGTACTAACACTCAAAAGGCAAGCAGGCCCAGCTATGACGTGGTTGTGTATCTGGTTCCTGCTTGCACATAGTGTGCAAGATGGCGCTTTCTCGCACGTGTGCGCCTTAGGACCCTCTTCGCCACATCGCCTACATAGGTTACTCCTATCCGGCCCTTTGCAAGCCCACGATTTGTGTCCCGCTTTGAGGCAGCGGAAGCACTTATCGACTACCAGTGGTTGGTAGAGGCTGACTTGACAAACTGACCAGCCATCTTTCAGCTTACCAAGTTTGATTACCTGGCTCGCGTCGGTGGCCGGTAACTTCACCGTGGCAATCTGCGTCCCTGCGGTCCTCTTCGCAGGCGGGTGGACGCCTTTGCTACCACAACTCCACCTCTCAAGTAACAATTTCCATGCTTCTTGGATTTATCTAATTCTTATTGCGGACTTATGACAGCAATTACCATAGCTAATTGCTCAGTTTTATTGGTGCTCTTATTGCTATCAATAAACCTCGCATAAATCTACTTAAAAAAGCTTCAAACGTCAAATGCCTATTGACCATATGAATTATGGTTGTGATAAAGAGCGTAATAAATCCAATTTTCAACGCTCGAATAAAGCTTCAATTTTCGGTCATATTGTGGTCAAATGAATTACCTCCATAAGAATGTTTGCATTGCGAAGAGTTTATGACGGTGTTTTATAAAAGTTTCTGATCAAATTCCATGATGGCCATATTGAAAATGGAAATGCATTTCGAAGTCAGTGACAAATATCACTGAAATTTATGATTAAACGTTGTTTTCACCGCGTATCATGCTTTTTCTGACAAATAATTTTATTTACTAATAATTTAGGCAAAAGTACTAATCAATTTAGCAAACGTCTTAGATAATGTGGTAATAAATATTTTCAATTTATTTCCTTGAAGTACGTTATATTGCCGGCGCGTGGTGTTCAACCTTATTTTTTCACCAGCTTTGACCATGAAATAGGACGCGCACCTCATTTTCAATGGCAGTAAATCGAAAAACAAACCTGAAAGAAAATATTATTTTGTTATCATCATAATTTTCATCAACAGTCCATTCTGTTTTTATTTATCTGCAAAGTTTTGTTTCCCTTTTTTCAAAGCAACATTCTGACAGTTGCCGCAGCCAAATTCCCTTTTTGCAAGTGGCTCAAAAAGGGTTTCTAAATGCTCATATAATAGGTTTATAGTGGTTTTCTAGAGAGGGCCACTTGGCCATATCTTACTCTTATAGTGATCATCAGAAGGTTGCCGTATATTATTGGGTTTTATTATTAGATTTGATCTTGAAAACCATTCCAAGAGCGAAATAAAACTTTAAATGTTACTTGGGCTTGGTCCTTGATGGCCGAGGCGATCTCTTCCAATGTCGTGACCTCGTCCAGCTGCTTACATTGGAGAGTCACTTCATCGCGTAGAGCCCTCACTCCTACACCCTAGCCTAGGACTTCCTGGGCTAACGCTCCATATGAGGTACCATTCGCCTGTGAGCCCTTTCTTAAGACACAGGTCCGCCAGTTTCTCGGCGCTGCGCATCGCCTTGAGCACGTCGGCGTAGTGCTCTTTCTCTGTTTTAATGAGCAGTGCTTCACCCTTCTCCCTGGCTCTCGCCGGGCACGTGTTTGCCGCTTTCACCTTCGGTTTCCTTACTACCGTTTGCCAGGGACCGCACAATGAATGGTCGGATTCGTCAAACTTCACGGCATAAATCGATAACTCGAAAACCATCAGTGTTAGAGTTTTGACGTCTTCAGAAGAAATGATTTACAAGAAGAGATCTATTTTTGATGTAAGTTGTCATTAGGGTGGAAATGTATTTTTATTTTTGAAATGTATTTTTTTACGCTTTTGCGCTAGGAGTTCATATAATTCTACAAAGTTGTAGAGAATTTAATTCTAAGCATTTTTGCTTAATAAACATTTATTTTATCTCATATACAGGGGTTAGACAAAAAGGTTGAGATAGGCAAAAAATTGTCGAAGTTCAAATAAGCATAACTTTGCGTAGAATGATCCGATTTTGATCAAACTGAGACCATCGGACGCGAAAACTCTTCTAGTATACTGGCCCTATGCGAAACCACTGATTGGGCTTTGGGCACCGGTGATGTTCCGGGTTTTCCGAGGGTATGTTAAAAATGCATTTTTTCTGTTGCTTGTCATTTTATATGACGTTTGCTGCCATCATGTTTTATGTTTTCCCCAGAAACTAGAACTAATATGCTGACCAATGCTGGCTGCAGATCGAAAATCCGTTAGGTATACGCAGAGATATGGCCATTTTCGTGAAAACGATACGGGATTGGCCATACACCCTGAACAAATTTCACTTTCGCAGAACTTTCGGAACCTGTTACAAATTGGCCAAAGAGTCTTACAGTCCTCAAAATATATCTCTGATAAAGATTCTATATTCATCGTCTTGGGAAAACATTAATTTTGACACCCATATATGATGGTTCCAGATGGTACCAAAACCGGTCCCTCCTGGAAAGCCCATGGAACCTGCTATAAGAGTGGCAGTGGACACTATCATTCTGGAAATGTTTCTGTAATCATCGTCTCGCAAATCCATGAAGTCAGATTCTCATTTGAATTATTCCGATCTGTTATCATTTCATCAAGTTCCCGGTACCGTTTTTACGGAAATGGCCGTATCTCTCTGTAGTTTAGATGGATTCTCGATCTACAGCCACCATTGGCCGGCATATTAGTTCTAGTTTTCGGAGAAAGCATAAAACATGATGAAAGTTAACGTCACATAAAATGACAAGCAGTGGAAAAAATGCATCTTGAACATACCCTCGGAAAACCCGGAACATTTCCGGTGGCTAAGGACCAATCTCAGGTTTTGTAAGAGGACAGTATACTAGAAGAGTGTCCGCTTCTGATGGTCCTGGTTTTATCAAAATCGGATTATTATACGCAAAGTTATGCTGATTTGAATTTCGACTTATTTTTACCTATCTCAACCTTTTTGTCTAACCCCTGTACTGCCCCTATTCGCATAAGCGTCCCATGTCAGTTTTCTTCAACTTGAGAAATATGCCGTTGAATTTTTCAAACTCGTTTTACATGGAGAAATTAAAAAAATCTAATAAATCGATAAAACCAGCAATCTTTCTGAAAATTTGGCATAATATTCTATATCTGTATACATTGCTATGGAACTATTGAATGGACCATAATTACATTGATGTTTTGTGCGAGAGTTTATCAAAATCTGGAATGTGACTGTTATGCGAATAAATAGCAAGATGGGACAACACAAGTGGGTTTTGATTTTCAAATTTCTAGAACAAAGCCTATTATTTTATCAGTTTTTCTCAAAGATGAGTTCATTTTAAGCTTATTTTTGAAAGAAAATCAAAATCGTCATAATTTGACATGGGACTCTTATGCGAATCGCGGCAGTGTAGGTAATGTTTTATGACAAAATTACTAAATTTAGATAGGGTGGTCCCTAAAAAAAATAGTTTTTAGCGTCCACCTTCATCAATTCAGATTTTTTTTCAAAAACTGCCTTTAGCATCGCTTCACGGTCTTTGGATGTCGCATCTTTTGGTTACATGAGATGACTGATAGCTTCATTTTCAAGCATATTATAAGCGTTTTTTTCATGAAAAAATGATATTTTCCTGAGCATTCTACTGCAGCTAGTAGTAAATATTAGCAAAAATTCTAATCGTAATCTGAAAGTATACATGCAGGCCCACTATGGTACCTATTTCAATTGTCCATCTTTGTCCACTTTTGTTTGATGATAGTATTAATTTTGTACGAAAAATCAGGAATTTCATATGTAACACATATACCATCTTTCGGATTTTCGCAATATTTGGTAGAATAAAAGACAAAAACACCGTCTTCGACCAGAGGTCGTACAGACTGAACACTTAACACCTAGACAACTGACAGGACACATTTAATACCCAGTGGAGAATTTTTCGATCACAAAAAGTATCCTTCTTACCGAGGCGGGAATTGAGCCCACGCTCTAAGTGAGGATCGCCAATGACTACATGTGATTCCATGAACATTAATGATTGGTCCAGTAGTTCAAAAATTATATTTATTTTTTTTCTTCAGAAGTGTTGATTTTTCGACCACTCTGGATCGAAATCGGACAAAATTAGAAAAGGTGTTTATTGACTCAAAAAAGAATGTTTCTACCAAATATTGCGAAAATCAGAGAATATCAAACAAAAGTGGACAAACATGGACAAATGAAATACCATGGATTTGATGGGCCTGCATGAATACTTTCAGATTACGATTGAAATTTTTGCTAATACTTGCTACAAGCTGCAGTAGAATGCTCAGAAAAATATCACTTTTTCATTAAAAAACGCTTATAATATGCTTGAAATTGAAGCTATCAACCATCTTATGTAACCAAAAGATGCGCCATCCAAAGACCGTGAAGCGACGCTAAAACGGTTTTTGAAAACATTCTAAATTGATGAAAGGGCGCTAGAAACTATTTTTTTCGGGACCACCCTATCTAAATTTAGCAATTTTGTTATAAAACATTACCTATATGAGATAAAATAAATGTTTATTAAGCAAAAATGCTTAGAATTAAATTCTTTACATCTTTGTAGAACTATATGAACTCCTAACTCAAAATGGTAAAAAAGAACATTTCCAAAAAAAATTCACCGAAGGGCCACCCTAATGACAACCTACACCAAAAATAGATCTCTTCTTGTAGATCATTTCTTCTGAAAACGTCAAAACTCTAGCACTGATGGTTTTCGAGTTATCAATTTATGTCGTGAAATTTGACGAATCCAACCATTGTGGACCGTTCGACTGCTGGTTATCTTGGTCGGGTTGGCCCTCCTCTGGTGGCCGACTGACTCGTTTCGTCCTTGCCTTCTTCTTATGCTGTTTTCCCATGTTTGCAACTTCCGTGGGCCCGCTCTCCTGTTTTGCGCACTCTCGACGCCTTTTCGTGTTCTGTTTATGGCGCCCTGGCTCGTTTGTCTGTCCTCCTTTCTGCCGCTCTGTCGCTGAGTGCAAAATCTAACATCTCCTGTGCCATGGTTGTGGTACTATGGAGGGAGAAGGCAGCAGTCTGTGTGCTCTCTCCACTTTACCACAGCCTTCCAGCCTAGCTGCAAGCACTTCCTGTTCCTGTTCCAAATTGCGAAGCTTGAGCAAGTTCAGCTTCAGATCCCTCGACATATTGCGCCGTTCATTGGTGAAGTCGATAATGTCATCGAGTTGCACCATGACTACGGTCAAGCTTGGCAGGATGCCACTCGACCCTATCTCCACTGTATTGTGCTGCTGCTTGTCGACTATTGGCATATCGTTATCGCTCTCCCCGACAAATACTTCGCTACTCGTGTCCTTGCCCCCGATGCGTTGGGTGGATATCTCTCCAAACCTTTCCTTGCCTTGGGGTTCACTTCCGTTGCTTTGTTGGTTAGTTTAGTTTATTCATATTTGTTGGGTTTCCCTTAAGGCTGTCCTCGAACCTAACTGGAATAGCCGCCTTCTTGATCCCATGGTTATCTTTGCTGATGCAGTGAGGCCACGCGGGGGTTGACTCCTCGGTGTTCAGAGCCGGATCGGCGTAAGCCAGGAAGGAATCAACTGGGGAGGGGTCGTCAAGCCGTTGGATATAGTCCCTGCTGCCCCCACTATTGCATTGTGGGGACAACGCAACGTTCCCGTTCGGCTGGATGCAGGGTGTCTTAGTAAAGGTGCCCAAAATTAATGACCTGATTGCATGCGATAACTGGCGAGGCATTATGTTGTTGTGTACCGTTCTCAAAGTTCTACGGAAAGTTATCCTAGCCCGGATTCAGGAGAAGATTGAAGGTCAAGGTGGTCAACAGATTCCAAAACTATCCTTTATTTTATTTGACTACAAAAAAGTCTCGACCGTCTTAATTACGAGAGTAGAACTGTGCAGGAGTTAATCAAATTCACTTATCTGATGGATTTTGGCACTTGAGCGTTTTATTCATTTTGCGTTCATGTATAACCCGCTAAAACGTCATAATTTCTTAGGAGAGTTCATTTTGCGTAGGTCTATATGTGGAGCGCCCTGAGACGCACGGAGGTTCCTGAGAAAATCATCGGCCTCATCGAGGCATAGTACGCTATCTTCTCGTGTAGCGTGCTGTCGTTGCTAATGCGAGCAAGGATGTATTCTATCACCGCTTATTTTCCTCATTATAATGGACGAACTTCTGGTAGGTGCGATTAACCGTGAACCATGGCAGAGGATGGTTTATCTCCAAAAACCAAAAACTGTACCAAACATATTTGGAACAGTTGCAGTAGAATTTAAACAATCGAAGGAGGATAATAAATGCTCTATCCATTCATTAGTCTTGCGATATTCAATGCTCAGATTTCCACCCGTTCGAACAGCAGAAGGTATTACGGCTAATGAAATTAAATGCGTAAGTTAGTGAAACCAAACTGCATGAAAATCCTATTGGATCATAAGCATCCCTCGTCTCTATGATTTTTAGATGCATACAATCGCAGCTTGAAGCATTTACTTATAGGGTGAGAAATTTTCAAGGAACAAGACACAATCTCTGATTTGAATCACAAACAAACAGAACGAAAGAATAGGTACGGTTAGTCTTCCATTTCCATAGTATACACTTATTATGAACGCAAATTTGGGATCATTCTAGTTTTTGCATTGAGGGTGGTAGACTGCAACACGCCGCAAACTGTTCAAACCGGTGTTCCTCACTCGGGATGACTGAAAGGGGGAAAGAATACTTCGTTGATGCTGGGTGTTTATGGAAAGTTGGTAGACATTTGAAGAGCGATTTATGATAAGGGATGAATAGTTTTCAAAAGCTAGTAAACGTAAATATGCATTTAATTATCAAAGACTAACTTTTTCAATGTTGAGGGGTATTATTATTCTGATTCCTCTATATTTGTTTTTGCATGTTCTTTTGATATATGCATTAGTTCACTGAAAATCTTATCAATTTCTGATTCTAATTTATTTGAGGGAAACTTTTTCTATCAATACATAAACATTGTAAAACATGTTTATTTCATTTTGAGTTTTAGAAAAATTTTATATTTCCAAGCATTATCCGTCAACTTTCTAGCCACTGCTGAGATACTATAGCTTAATTTTATCATTTCATTGAATATTTTGGTGATTAAAATTGTCCATCCCAACTTCCTTACAGTTGCGGAACGTGCTTCCCAGCTGAAACGTGTTTATTTGTTCCAAACGCAGCCGAAATAACATCCGTATACAAGTGTCTTCCCAAATAAAGCAACCTCCGAGTTTAGTTTTGCTTTCACCTCACATTTCAGGAACTTTTATTCTCGGCCAAATTTCCGAATCCTCACAAGAACGGCCAAACCGGATCACCAAACCAATGGCAAAGGTGTGCTGCAATTTAGGAACATTTTTCCCTGGAAGCAATGGCTTTCTTCTTCCTTGTTGCCGAGTTTCGACTGGAGAAAAGCAGTTCTCTGGAAAATAATGCCCCAATCGTTGGTTGGTGCGCTCTACCGCCCCGCTCGAGCTGATCCCCTTCCATAAACGCCGAATACATTGTGGGTAGCCGACAGTCCGGATTGCCGCACACACATGTGCAGAACCAGTGGTTCCGGATTACGACCAGCAAAAAGATTAAAGTATTACGAAGGATTTCGTTTCGATCTATTTTGACTGTGTATATGCCGAAAATCCACACTCAAATTGCTACCTTCCGGTGGATAAAGAGGCAGGTGGAAAAACAGATTCCCTGTCCGAGATGAGATGACGATCAGAATAAACATTCAAATGTATTAATAAATCTATATCATCTTGTAGTTTTAAACCAAACTGATCACATATTTCATCTGTGTCATTTTACTATTACTTTGATTACAAACAATGAAAACAAAATAAAACATTCGTAGCGACTTCTCAGATACTGTTGCCTTATTTGTTCTAAAAATTATTTATAAAAATGAAGATAAAAATATTAAAATATGCTTCCAAACTGAATAAAAACTAAATTTATTCTTTACTCGGGTTCTACTTTCGGAAATTTTACACACCCAGGATACAAATACCTACATTGTTATGCTATTCAAGGAAAATCGAAACATATTAGTGGGACAAGATGAACCTACATATGATGTTTGTTAATATCATAGATAATTGCTTGATGTGTAACACTTAAAATTAACGGTCGAGGAGTAAAAGTAAAAACTAATGCACTATCGGAGAAAAAACACACTTGACAAATATAATTGCTGGTGAGACTGCGAGCATGACCCAGTATTGTAATGGAATGGATTTATTTTAAGATTTTCCTTTCTGTCTAATTCTAGTATTCAAAATTACAAATTTTATTTTGTGCATTCAATTTACTAAAACTTGTCATAGGTATATGAAAAATGTTTCTGACAGCATTGTAGAATGACATTTTTTGCCTTTCTCGTACAACTAAGTTGTACCGAAAGGCTATCATTTCACTCCGAAAACGAACTTTTTATAGAAGCCTGTGAGACCCATAGTATTATAAGCCAATCGACACAGCTTGACGAGCTGAGCACATGTCTGTCTGTCCGTGTGTATGTATGTGGGTATGTGTGTGCACAAAAGCAATAAAAAACATTAGACAACTTTTCATATAGTAATCCTTAACCGATTTTCTCGCAACAAGTTTCATTCGACAGGAGACAAAGCCTTGTTGATCACTATTGAATTTTATAACGATTGGTCATTGCATTAAAAAGTTATGAAGAAAATGGTACATCGGACCATAACAACCCCATATAAGGTTGGTGTCTTAACTAAATGCGAGAATGGCACCACCCACGCTAGGTGGATTAATCTGTTTTTTTTTTATTGAGAATCAAGTTTTCAGCAGAACATGAATCTGGATCGATGAATTGAGTAGTCGAAATTTAGTTTTGCTTTGTGCGGAAGGCAAAACGATCGGCCGGTCGTCGTGATTTTGTTCTGCTTTGTGCGGGTGAGTAAATAAATCAGAAAGCGGAAGTTTGTCTCTTGTCCAATCGTAAACGTAAACATGTTGCAGTTATCTAACGAATACTGTATTGTCCATAAGAAATTCTTGGGAAATTCCATTGGCTGAAAGCAAAATACGGCCGAACCGATAATTTGTCCGAAAAAGTCGTACTCCTTAACAGGTCAATGCCGAATAGGTCATCTGTCAAAATGCCGTTTCGCCAAAATGGTCGTTTGACACAACAAGCCATTTGGCCAAATTACATTTATCGCGATTGGACTTATTGGACGAAAGTTCATAACCTCTCTACTTTGTAAGTCGTTTTAAGCCAAAAGTTTTCTAACCAAATCCCACTAAGCCGAATAGAACGTATATACGAAACAGTTATCAGGTCGCAAATGGTTTGTCCGCAAATGCAATTACCGAACTGGTAATTTGGTGAAAACAATCTATTCGGCTAAACGACTTCTTAGCTAAATGATCGATTCAGTCGAACACTTTTCGCAGAAAATGCCATTTGGCCGAAATGGTTGTTCGGCAGAAAGGGCATTGTCGGCAAAATGGTTCTTGCTGCCAAATGACCATTTTTACCACAATGCATTTTTAGTCAAAATTTTGAGCAATTTTCCGTTAAAAGCTAAAGATTTTTTTTAATCTACATTTTGAACAATCTTCCGCGGAAACTTTGAAGAATTTCGTGAAATTTCCAGAAAGTCTCCCGCGGATATTCCGAAGAATTTTCTGTTTTAACGTTGACTTTATGCCAATCAATCTAGATTGAGAAAGTCAACGTTAAAGCATTCCTCCTTTCATTCACAAGCTCCTACAATTATGAAGATTTTCTGTGTGAATTTTGAAGAGTTCTCTACAGAAACGCAACAGGAAGTTTCCGCGGATATTCTGAATGTAATCTTGTAGAAATTTGGAACAACTTCCCGTGAATATTCTCATGAGAATGTCAAGTAAAGCCCGAAGAATTTTTCGCTGAAATTCCTTACAATTTACCTTGGGAAATCCAAAGAGCTCACCTTGGTAATTCCAAAGAATTCTCCCGTTGAAAATCTGAGAATAATTTCCAAATGAATATTCTGGAAAAACTTAAAGTATTGTCTTGGGAAGTTGATCAAATTTATCCGGCGAAATTCAAAAGTTTCTATAATTATTGTCTTGAAAATATCCAAAATGACCAATTCAGCCAAACTACATTATCGACCGAAGGGCATATTCGGCCTTTTGAGCTAGTCGGTCAACCGAAATTTTCAGGAAAATGAACTATTCGAACAAATAACAGTTTCGGCCAAATAACTTTAGGCTAGTTAGTCTTCTACCAAATAGTATATTCGGTCAAACGATGTATTCGACCAAACAACCTACAGCCTTGTGGTCTTCGGCCAAATGGCTTTCTGCCAAACGACCCTTTTTTCATTCAAAAATTCAATTTCAACCAGAAATTCTTTGCTTTCAACGGGAAATCCTTCGCAATTTCTACACGAGTTTTTTCTTAGTTTTTACGGAGAGTAGTTTTTCGATATTTCAATAAAAAATTGTATGGAATTTTCAAGAAAATCGTCCGTATCAAAACATTCTATGGAATTTAAACGTGATGTTGTAGGGACCAATCAGGAAATTTTTCAGACTTCTTCAAATTTGAATCGGCGTGACAAATTTTAAACGGCGGCGCGCCGATGTAAAAATGTCGGCGGCGGCGCACACCTCTAAGCAGGAGAAAGGTGAAATACGTTAGAAAAGGATAAAAGATGGGAGCAAAATAAATAAGAAAGAAAGAGGAAATATGGAGAAAAATGCTAAGAATAGAAGTGAAAAAATGAAACGAGAAAGAAGGAAGAAGATAGAAGAAAAAAGAAAGAATAGCTGAGGAGGTAGGAAACAGGAAGGGGATGAAAAGAGAAGAAAAGGAAAGCAGGCAGAAGAATGAAGAAAAAGAGAAGAAGGATAAAGCAAGCAGAAAAGGAAAAAGAAAAATGAAGAAAAATAAGGAAGGAATAAGTGGTGATGAACTTAATTTTAAGATTGAAAAAACACCTAAATACAGAAAAAAGGAAGAATTAAAAAAGGAAAAAAGGAAAAAAGGAGAAAGATGCAGTAGAAAAAAAATGAAATGAGGTAAAATTAAGAAAGAAGACAAATGGAGCAGGGAGTAGACCTGTGCGCCAGTCATATAATCGGCGGCGGCGGCGGCGGCGGCGGCGTGAACCGGTGTGGATGAAAAAATCAATGGCTAAAAAAAATCAATTTTAACGCGGATTTTTGAATTCACGCGGTTTTGATTCCCACCGTACGAATCGCCCGTAAAAAAATCGACTTCAGTGGATTAAAATTGTAATATTCTATGTTTGTCGATCATCAAACAGCACATTCCAGCGACACTAATAAGTACCTGATCCCAAAATGTTATTTAAATTAAAACTATTTTATTATTCTCTGATTTTGATAAATCAAAATTTAACAACGAATAACAAATTGCTTTGTTAATATTTTTTCCTAAAAGCATTCCCAATTCAGGATTTTTATAAACTTCAGTCGATTTACTTCTCAATATATGTAAATTTCAGAAAAATTTGAACTACTATTCTTTGAGTTACATATACAATTGTTCAATGTTTGAGCGGCTGCATATCAAGTATATTTGGAGAATTTGCAGTGCTACTTCGTTCACTTGCTGTGACACTTGGATCCTGGAAGGACATTCACGATAGAATCCACTAATGACAACCACAATGGACAGTTCACTCCCCACCTCGCGTTCTTGTATGCACAAATCTCAATAGATGATCAATATAACTAAAATAAGCTCTGGCTGAGTAAGACTGGGGCACGATGACCAACCTAATTGAATATTTTCCTCAAAAGTTGGTAAAATATGCCGAAAAAGTTCTTGGTGGAGTTCCTGAAGGGATTTCCGGAGGAAACTACGATTTTTTCCTAAGTTTCATTAGAAATACCTTTGCAAAACCCTATATGAAATTCTGCGGAAACTCATATAGGCATTTTTTCAAAAACCATTAAGGTTCTCGTTGGGAAATTCCTTTAGTAAAACCACAGGTAAAACCATAGAATATTCTTTCAGGACTTCATTCGGAAATTTATTAAGGAATGAAATAGTTTAGTAATTTTGAAGGAATTTTCGAAAGAACTTAGTGTAAAAATACTTCGTCCGAACTTGGCCAACTTCAATATTGATTCCACGACTGACTTTCCACAAATCACACCAAGGAAATACAAAACCGAATTAGCATGTTTGCTTGCTAAATGTAGACTCGTTTATTCGTCATAAGGAACAATTGTTCGTCAGCTAAAAAGCTATAGTTTTATTAATTAAAACTGCTTTACAAAATACCTTAATTACTTACAAATTCGGTAAATCTGTTCCTTCGTTGACAAACATCATCGCACTATTTCTCTAATTTCTCTTACTTGCTATACAGAATGGATCTTGAAATAGGGGTGCTAATGTTTCAAGTTACATGCGCTCGAATTAAGCCTACGTTTCGTATCAGAATCTTTTCAGTAAATTTCGAGAAAATGTTCTAGGGAATTCCTAGAAGAATTTCCGAATGGTTCTCAAAAGCAAATTCCGAAGAAATTTCTTTGAATTAATTTCTAAAGAAATTCCCGAAAAAAATCAAAATAAATGGAGATTGTTGTGACGGAATTATTGAGGGAAATGTCCAAAAACTTCTTCCTAAAGTTACCAAAGAATTTTCAAAGGATTACCCGTAGGAATTGTTTAAGGTTGTTCTGAAAGGATTCCTACCCGAGTAGGCGAAAATAGCTCAATAAAATCAAATGTTGATAAGATAGCAAAATGAGATATGGTTATGATTGATATGAGAGATAAAAGATCAGACGATAATATCAATATTCTGCACTAAAATATCATGAGAAGATCATATTATGCTATTTGTAATAAGTGATCAATATCATGTGCCATTAGTTTGTTCTTATCCATAGCATATCTTGATATTCAAATGATATTTCGGTGCAAATTTTTGATATTGTTGCCTGTTCTTTTATCTCTTATATCAATCAAGTCCAAATCATGTTTTGATATTCTGTTCATAGCTTCTGCCCGGGTATGGGAATTTCAGGAAAAGTTGTCAAAGAACTTGCTAAGAACCCCTAGAGTAATTTCTATAAAATTTTCAACTTTTTTTTCTAAAAAAATACGAAGAAATTCCTTAGCAAACTTTCAAAGGCTAAACATATTTCCGAAGGAATCTGTAAATTAATTTCTGTAGAATTTTTAGAGGAATTCCAAATTCCGTCGATATATCAAAAGGAATTTACGAATGATTTTCGGAAGGTATATCCGAAAGAATTTCTAAGGAAATTACGAAAGAACTCTTAAAGGATTTTATCAAGTAATTCCTAAAGCAATTTTCTAAGAAATTTTCAAAGGAATTTTGAAAAGAACGAACCTTAACGAATTTTCTAAGGTTTTCTTAAACAAAGAAATACGTGGAGGAAATTCTGACGTAATTCCTGAGGTAAATTTTAAGGAATATCCGAAAGAATTTTCTGGAATTCGTTTACGGATGAGTTTTTGTAGAACTTTTTGAGGCAATTTCCTAGGGAATTCCTGAGCGAATTTTCAAAGGAATCACTGGAGGAAATTGCGAATAAATTACTGGGAAAAATTATAAAAGAAATCTTGAAGAAACCTAGGGATTACATCAGAAAAACCAGTAGGCATTTTCTCTCAAATTCTATTATGTATTTCTTCGTAATTTCCTTTGAGAATTTCTTTGGAAATTCCATCATAAAATCCTTTAAGAAAAACTTCATCGAAATTCCTTTATGAATTCTTCAGGGAAGTATTTTACCTTCAAAAACTCTTTTAGAAGTTCCTTTAGGAATTATTTTCGAAAATTCATTCAGGTTCTCTTTTGGGAATGCCTTCAAAAGTTTATTTGGAAATTCCTGCAGTAAACCCAACAAAAATTTCTTTAAAAACTCCTCTGAAAGAAATTCGTATTTGTAAGGAATCTCTGAAGAAATACCTAAAAAAAATTAAGGAGAATTCTTAAAATAATCTTTTAGAGCTTTTTAAAAGAAACTTTTCTTGAGAATATCTGGAGGAATTATCAAATAAATTTCTTGATTTATTTTCGAACTAATTTCTGGAGTATTTTTCGAAGGAATTAATAAATGAATGTTTTAACGATACTTTTTTGAATATTCTCAGAAATTCCAGGAAGTTCACAATAAGGCTTTTACAATACAGTATTAAATAATTTCAAGACCATAAAATAAATTAAATTTTCGTAATGTTTGAAATTACCTGACGTTTTAACTAAATAATTTGACTGAATACTATGCAGCGGAGCGACAATCTCCAGTTCTGGGTTACAATGGCTGTGAATAAGAAAATAAGAAGCGTTTTAACTGATGCTCGTTATATTTTCTCAGCAATATTTGCTTTGCTGATGCTCTGCAAGTGTTTTTGTCAGTTATATTCAGAAATTGATTTCAAAATATAAGTTACTTACTCGGGAGTCAGAACAAAAAAATCGGTAAGCATTCACAGTTGGAATTAAATTATTTTGCTAAATCAGTTTGCCTTATAAGTCAACTGTCCTAAAGCACAAATCTTGAAACAAAGAAATCTGATTAAATAAGTTGAATCAAATAAATAAAAAAAATAAATATTGTTAAAATAAATAATGTGCAACTTGCCTTGAAATTTCTAAACTGCAATAATTTTCCTGCACCAATGCAAGATCCTTTAAGAATGAGAACGCTTTGGGCATGTATCTAGACCCCACAACAAACTCATTTTGCGAGTCACCTACAAGTTTAGGTGCCCGACTAAATGAGGCCTTGGCTTAACGCGTTCAAAAGATTAGTTTAACAATTTATGTATTATTATGCTAGATAAAGCCTCATTCAAATTCACAAACTAATCAACCAACCTATTACTTAACCAAGACAATGTATGTCACTACACCGGCTTAGAGACATCATCGCTTGAGGTAGATTTAAAATTGAATTTTGACGAGATCCACCTTAACAACATTCATAAATTGTCATAAGACTAGTTTAGTACTATTCCAATTAACTCTACCACGCAGTATTTCTTCACGTATTTCGACCTCAATTATTAGGCCGTTTTCAGTGTCTCGTGCTTGGCTTGACTCGACTTAAGTTAATTTATTTTTTATTGCGATTAGTCACCGGCGTGGCAAAATTATTACCCAAAATCGTCGGCGGCGGCGGCGCTAGTAAAATCACCGGCGGTGGCGGCGTGGCGCGGCGGCGCACAGGTCTAGCAGGGAGGAAGGAAGACAAATGGAGCAGGGAGAAGAATTTAATATATAAGAAAAAATGAAGAACCAAAGAAATCACATTTCAGACAGTACGAAAATAAAATATAGAAAGGATGAAGAAGCAAGAAAGAAGAAGAACAAGGAAGAAGAGCAGAGAAAGAAAGATAGAGGAAGGAGATGAAGACCGAAAGATGAATTCTGATCAAAATGTAATGAAGGAAGAGAGAAAAAGACGAAGAAAGGAGGTGGATGCAAGAAAATTGAGAAAGGAATTAGCGGAATAAAACAAGCAAGCCTGAAGAAGAAAGCAGAAAGAAGGAAGAAGACAGGTGAAGGAAGAAAAAAGTACGAAGAAGAAAGAAAGAAGGAAGAGGAAGGAAGAAGAAAGTAAGGAGCAAAAAGATGGTAAGAAACAAAATGGACAAAAGAGAAAGAAGAAGAAAATTCCGATGGAATTCTTGGAGGAATGTCCAATAACTTTCTTTAAGAAATTTATTAATAATTTCTTTAGGAATTCCTTTGGAAATTGCTTTAGAAATTCATACGGAGATATCCGAAAATTTGTCCTAGAATTTTGAAAGGAAATGACAGAGAAAATTCCGAAGGCATTACTAGATGAATTTCCGATGCACTTATGCGAAGCCCGCGAGATAGAGAGAATCTCCTTTAAACTGTCTAATCCAAGATACTAATAAATAGATTCGCAATCCTTTTTAAGCTTTCCGAGCGATAGCTTCTTTGAGGAAAGGCGCGTCAAATCCATTACAATTGTGGAGAAGTGTATCCATCTACAGGAGTAGAACATTTTTTAAATATTTCAAAAAGAATTTCTGAAGAAATTTCTGATGGAGTTGTCAGAATTAATTTAAGAAGAATTTCTAGAGGAATTCTTTAAAAAATTTCCTAAGGTCCTTAGAAGTTCCGAAGCAATTCCCGGGGGGAAATTTCGAAGAAAACCCTGTTTTCATTTGCGGAGGTTTTTTGAAAGAATTTCTGGAGAAATTGCCGATCGAATTTCTAACGGATTGCTTAAGGTATACTAGAATGAGTTACTTAACGACTTACCTAATGAAGATATTTCCTCAGGAATTATTTAAGGTATTAACGAAATAAAAAGAAAATTTTCGAAGGAGTTCCTGCAGTAAATTCTCAAGGAATTCTTAGGAATATCCGAATATCCACAATCTCGATATTTTGAGAGTTTTTCTTGGCATGTAGTCTATCATAAAAAAATATTTTGTTTGTCTGCTGTCTGGATTTTCTAAGAAATTCTTGGGGAAATAAGTTCCTTTCAGAGTTGATTCGGATATTCCTTCAAAAATTAATTTAAAAATTTTCTAAGACGAATTAAGTACTGTCCATTTAATTCCACCAGTTAATTTTCGTTATCTTTGCAGATACGTATTTCGACCACAACTGTGTGGTCGTCTTCAGTGTCTTGTACTTGACTTGAAGAAAACAATCGCAACTTACACTATTTATACTACGCTAGGTACCTAATCTAATCTTATTTGCCTACTTTATTTACCTATACAGTAAATTACTTTATTGTTTAGGTAGAAACTTGAAGAGCCAAGAGCTGCCATTTCCCTGATCCTTATTCAACAGCACTGTTTGTACCTGTCGGTGGATTTCCAAACTCTCAGCTACATCGAGTTTCCATGGAGAAGAGACATTTCTTAAGATTTTAATATTTGATGCCATAATTGGGTGATTTTCCTTATACACATGCTCCTTAGATCTAAATTCGTAATGTAATCCCTTATCGTTTTCTCTTTTCGCCTTACTCACTTCCGCCATATGTTCCTTGAACCTTATATCTAATGATCTTTTTGTTTGGCCTACATAGATTTTTTCACATTGGGAACAACTTATCTTATAAACGCCTGCCTTATTCAACATTTCTACTTTATCCTTCGTTGAACCCAATAGAGACTTGAGTTGGTTGCTTCTACTGGAGAATACTAGATCGATGCCGAATTTCCTTAGTCGAGGGCGTAGCTGGTTGGTGATGTGTTTATCATATGGGACCGAAACTCTTTTCAGCGGCTCCTCTATCGGTGTCAGCGTTGTATGTCCATTTCGTCGTAGGGTCCTTTCCTTCTTGTTGATGATCGCTCGTATAGTCCTCTCCTGGTATCCGTTGATCTTCTCTGTTTCCAAGATGTATTGTAGTTCCTTCGTTTTTCCTTCTTCGCTCAGGGATATCGTCTGGAGGATGTAATGTAAACTTTAGCTGTGGAGATACAAGCTACAGCTATTAGGATGTTCACCCCATCAGTTTGACTGTAGCTAGCAATTGTACAATAAAAACCCTAAAATTAATGAAAAACATCATATGCCTTGCCGCGTAATTTTTTTTTTTACTGCTCAAAGTCCTTCACGCCGATTCACGCCGTCGTCGCCGCCGAACATTACTTACGGCGTGACGCCACCGCCGGTGAAAAAATGGCCTTACGTCGCCGCCGTTCACAAATACTTCGGGGCACAGGTCTAGTCAGAGAACTGTCTGTTTTAACATATTTGTAGCATTAAGCCAACGGCATTAGACCAATTGGCTAAAGAAAAAGTAGAACACAAGGTCCAGGTCGTTATAGTCCTCTTATGGTGTTACTTATTACATTGTGCCCTTCGAGTTTCATCTATATATCAATAGATTTTTGAATGTTTCAATCTTCCTTCAAACATTTGATGGTACAGCTTCAGCATTGTGCATTTGAATTTCAAATCTACTTTTAAATCCGAAATAAGGCCTGATTTAATAGCAAACTATTGGACAGGATTTCCCGTCAAATGCAAATTGTTGCAAGCGAATCGGTTAAGGATGAATGCCAAACAAATGGGTTCAACTGTTTGCGTACACACATACATACACTACACACACAGACTTCACCTCAATTCATCGAACTGTGTCTCTGGGTCTCTGAGCCTTCCATAAAAAGTTTGTTTTTGGAGCGAACATATAGCCTTTAGATATAGTTAGTATACGAGAAAGGCAAAAAATAGTAGTATGAAGAATAAATAAAACAAAATAGTTATAAATGGAATTCTTGAGATAAATAAAAACGAAAGAAATTAACAGAATGAAATAAGGTAAAAAGAAACAAAAACTTGGATGAATATAAAAATAGGCTTTATGAAACATGTAACTAGAGAAACAATGTTATCATTTATCCTCAACTCTTCGTGTTTGACAAATGCATTCCTTGCAGAGTAAAAACACAAAGAGGCCTCACTGCGTTGAGGAAGAGAAAAAATGAGCGATAATCGAAACACACTCTCTCCGGTCTTTTTGATGAGTGCGAAAGACACGCACATTTTGACTACTCTGAGGAGTATGCCAGCCCTGAGAAACATCATACCCTGCCCATCGTATCCTTCCAGCTTCAGCAAACTTATGGATACTGGGCTCGCCCTACAGTTGGGCGAGCTCGTCGTTTAAGTTTCGCTGCCGCGTTATTATCAAAAAGGATCAATAGTAGACGAATTCAACCACTACTTACTTTGAAGTTGTCCCCGTCTATCAGAACACTGCTTCCTTCTGGGTTCCGCCCACTAGCATGTACTTTGCCTTCGACGCAATCATCACCAATCCAACTCACAACTCAACTCACTAAACAATCCTCACGTCTAAGGTACAGTTCGACCGTTTTTTTCAAATATTTGGCCGACAATGTCAACATCATCCGCGAAACAAACAAATTGACTGGATTTATTGAAAATCGTACCCCAGCTGTAACACCCGGCTCTCCACATGGTACCTCTTAGCGCAATATTCATCAATAGACAAGTTCATCACCTCGTCGTAGTCCCCGGCGGGATTCAAACGAAGTATTCACATCGTTGCAAACCCGACGTTACTCTCCACTTCGTTGTTAATGTCTGCTTCAACTGTACTGCAGCTCAGTTCTCAATAGGGGGTGAAATCGCCGATTATGATGACTCAATTTGAAATCTTTTTGGTCGTTTTAACGGTTAAAATATCGAAATGTATAGCAAATCTTACTGTGATATCAAATCGAAAACTATTCGTGCCATCAATGAAAGCAAATCGAAAACTAATTTTGATATTGATTCCGATAACAAAATAAGTTCTCATTTTGATCATACAATTTAGAAATCTACAGCAAAATTGGATCAAAATGGCTTATCAATAATTATGATTCATTGTTTTAAAACAAATTATGATTTCAATTTGATATTCGTCAAAATCAAAATATGTTTTCTACATGCTCTCATTATGTTTTCAAACTTTGCTCGGGTTACCTGTCAGATAAAAAAAAAGCTGTAGCTTAGGTCCCGCAACATACAGTCGGGAACAGTAATGCAGATCACTAAAAAAATATATATAAATGTGTCAAGAATATCTTAAATCTCCACGGAATCGATTGATCCATTTTTTTTTTTTTTTCATTTAATTAATTATGATCAAAAAGTATGTCTTTGTTCGAGTTTATAAAATAGGATTTAATAGCATATCCATTACAACCGTAATGCTGTTCATTTCAATTGACTTTTGAAATAAAATTACATTACAAAAATTTTACCCTCAGAACGTTGAGCATCTTGATTCACCTTCCCTTGAATCTCAAACAGAGGACGCAGTTGTTCTTCACTTCGATGAATCTCCGGGTCAGAGGAAAACTATTCTGGTGCAATAATGATGGCAGCAGTACACAAATCCAGGTTGGAAAGATTGCTGAAGTTGTTCCACGACGAGTGGTTGTTGTACGTACTTCCAACCGATGATGATAGGGCAAACATAATGGAATGGTACCAATATAATATTCTGGGAAATCCATTTCGATTGAAACAATCTTACTTTACGGAATAATCGATGGAATTGTTTGAAATAGGATTAGCTTTGCTTTGCCGAAAGTGTTTTAGTATCTTGTTAATTTATTGACGATTATTCGGTGTTACGAGTATTCATTTGCTAAATTGCGTTGAGCTGTATGCTCTTAATCTTCTGTACGGTCAAACAAAAAACTCTCACCAATGCTTTCTAAACACACAAACACAGATGACCAATCTAAAGAGTTCAATAATAAACTGATTTTTAATTTCGAAACTCGTCAGGAGCTGTTTGAGAGTTGCGCTAACAAGGCCATCCTCAAGTGTCATACTTCATGCTGCTATCAAAAATGACCTCATCGGTTTTCTGACGTACTTAGGAATTGAAAGAAAGCTTTTTCTTTTGGCGTTGACACTGCAGTCACATTTTTAATATTTATTCATCACACACGCATTCACCTCAATATGACTAGATTTTCCGATATTTCTCACTTATGAATTTTAACAGTTGAACCAATCCCTCCGTACATCCCCGTCGCGCATCACTACCTTGTTTCTATCATTCAGCTCATAATAACTCATTCCGCTGAACACAAAACGCCTGCCCGCGGTGGTCATCACCGCAGCGTCCACCTGCGAAGGCAACCCAGCGAAATCGCTCGTTATGTCCTTCGGATAGAACCACTCGACCGGTTTGGACTTGGTGGTGTCATAGAACCAATACTTAGAACCCTTGAACGCCACAAATCCACCCGACTTGACGGTAAGAATCGCATCCAATCCATCGGTGGGAATGCCAGGGAAACTATTTTCTATTGGGCGTGGGTACCCCTTTTCCAGCCGAAGCTTGTCGTACTTCCAGTATTGATCGTCTTTGTAGAAGTAGGTTTTCTGGTCACGATATGTGATAGCAGCTTGTACTTTTCGGGGCAACCCTGGCCACTTGGCGGAGATCTTTCTCGGTGGGGGGTTCGTTTCATTCAGGTTATAGTAGTACGGGCCTGCTAGAATGCAGACGTTGCCGCGGTGATCCAGAACGATCGTATCGTATGATGTTAGAGAGCAGAGCATTGTTTTTGTGCGAGGTTTGGTGGTTTGTGGGGTGGGTCTGGTGGTTGTAGTGGTGGGTGGTTCCTGCGTTGTAGACGGCGGCGTACTCGATCGAATGCCATACATTGCCTGGATTGCCTACAAAGAAATGTGTTAATCAGTTTGATGAATAATGTATTCCTGAGCACAACAATCATACCTCAATATCCTCTGATTGCGGCTCTACCAGCAAATTATCACTAAGCTGGGCACCGTACATGATCGACGATCTCGAAGCGGAATGCAGCAGTCCCAAAGCATGACCAATCTCGTGCACTGCCGTGTTGAGAAACGCCTCTAGCGAAGTATCACCGTTGAAGAAATGAAGCGTGTTGAAGTGGATATCCCCAAGCTCGGGGAAATACGCGTGAGCAAGTGTATTTTCGTGATTATATTGACAAGGTATGTTCTCCCTGCGATAGTGATTCATCCTCCGAATGCCAGCTGTATGTCCACCTGAGCAGAGGGGTGTTGTTCCGAAAAGTCCAAATTGGTCACTCGACTCCACGAATCAAATGCATCACGGATAGCTAATCTCACGGTGCCTTCTGGCATTCCTTCAGGGTAATTTATTATGGCGTATGTCAGGGCAGATTTACTCCATTTCTGAATCGATGTAAGATCCCGTGTAGAGTTTACGCCATCCAAATCTTTCGGGAAGTACGGTTCGTCGTCATACGGACGCTCTAAATTGATTGCAGCACCATCGATCCTAACGATAAACACAAATACCACAAACACCAAATATCGAACTCCCGAGCGGAGCATTATCACAACCGATCACTAATTCGACTACGACTGGACTGAACCCAACTGAGGTGACGGAGAAGCTTTTTCTAGACCGCTAATGACTTTCGATGGTGAAGCACACACGCTGGTCTTTGATTACTCATCAATAACGTTAAGAAGTCGCACGGGTTGGGATATTCGAAAAAGGTGCGAAGAACCAGTCTGCAAAGCCCTGATTCGTACGTACATACTCGGCTTTCCATTCATTGGTATATAGGGATAGTACTTAGTCATAGTTTAATGATCCCTGTGGATAGAGTTGGTCATTAAGGTGTCAATCATTCTCCTAGGGTTAATCGATCTCGAAGGTTTTACCGCGTCTTCGTGCTATCATTACAAATATATTCCGCTCTGCGTAACGTACGCAGCAATACGATAAGATAAACACGAGGGCTCGTTTTCAAAGTTGTGAATGAAACCTTTATGCTAAGCAATTACTGTTACTAACTATGACGTAGCTTCACTGGGTTTTCCTCTACTTTAGTAATACAATGATGATTATGACTTTTGATTTTATGAACTCATGTTGGTAAATATTGAGCTGCATATAAATATCTCTCCGTATACGAATGAATTTAATCATTGCACTATTTTTTTTTCAAAGTTATTCGAAAATCACACACAATGCATTGAGAGCTAATTTTGTTTTCAAAAAAAATTTCCTAAAATCGTATGGTAGGGAAGAATGACACAATTTTCTGATAAGCAATTATCTAAAATTGAACTAAATTCACAACTTGTTTCGTATATCCCAAAGGTTGATCCTTTCCAGTAAAATCATAAAAAAATATCACGGACAAAAGGAAATAAAAAATCTTAAAAATATTATGGCTGATTCATCGGCTTTTCCATCATTCTGGTTAGTTTTCTCTTTATTATTTATTATGCATAGGAGTATATTTGATGCTACGCTATTTAAGAAATAGACACTAAAGAGACATATTCCTTTCCGTTATTATTTGCACATTAAACTATGTGTATCGTTGGAAATTTGTTTAAAAATACGCAGAAAAAAAAACTTTGTCAACATAGGCCCAATTCGTAAACATGCCCGACCAGTAGATAGTAACAGATTTATATCAGACCTTGTTATTCTGTTACAGCAGTTTTTTATAACAGCGGTTGTTATAAAACATGTACCATTAGTAGTTAAAATAACAAAAATTGTAACAAAATCTCTTCTAGTCCCGACTAGTTAGTCATAACAAAATTTTATCACAATTATATCAATATGTGTTACAAATAACAAAACTTGCAATAATTTTGTTATAAATTCTCTGCCAAAAAGATGAAAAGAAATAAAATTTCATGATCGTCATAACATGATTATAACACAATGTGTTATGTTTATTTGCCAGAAAAAAAATTGCCTACATTTTGGTAGATAGCAATTGGAAAAAAAAGTAAAGGTACCACCTACAGTATAACTTGCATCTACATTCAAAGTTGAACCAGCTGGACAAAATAATTGCCTACGTTATGGATAATAATAATCTTTGCAAGAACATAATTTGTTATAGTATAAGCTATTTCACCGCTTTTTATGTAACACAACGAGTTATAATTTTGTTCAATTAATAACATATTTAGTAATATTTTTGTTAAAACTAGAAGAGATTTTGTTACAATTTTTGTTATTTTAACTACTAATGGTACATGTTTTATAACAACCGCTGTTATAAAAAACTGCTGTAACAGAATAACAAGGTCTGATATAAATCTGTTACTATCTACTGGTCGGGGTTTTAACAAAAATATTACTAAATATGTTATTAATTGAACAAAATTATAACTCGTTGTGTTACATAAAAAGCGGTGAAATAGCTTATACTATAACAAATTATGTTCTTGCAAAGATTATTATTATCCATAACGTAGGCAATTATTTTGTCCAGCTGGTTCAACTTTGAATGTAGATTCAAGTTATACTGTAGGTGGTACCTTACTTTTTTTTCCAATTGCTATCTACCAAAAATGTAGGCAATTTTTTTTTCTGGGCAAATAAACATAACACATTGTGTTATAATCATGTTATGACGATCATGAAATTTTATTTCTTTCATCTTTGGCAGAGAATTTATAACAAAATTATTGCAAGTTTTGTTATTTGTAACACATATTGATATAATTGTGATAAAATTTTGTTATGACTAACTAGTCGGGTGGCTATAATTAACACCAATAATTACCACTAAACAACAACAGATAAAAGGTGTTAATTGATTACAAATTTCAGACTTCTTGTTTAGAACTTGACAAGTTGTTGTCACGTTTCTAGCGTAAGAAAAACAAAATAGAAGCATAAGCGTAAACATACTGGATGATGTATCCAACTTTGGAAAGCAAATAGAGGTAATTTAGGGAAGATAGTTTGCCGGTTGTATACTATTTCGTCGAAAAACATTTCGCGGAATTTTTTTCGCGGTACGACATTTCGCGGAAATTATCAACTCTCAGAAACACATTTCCCAGAATGAACCTTTTTTCCGAAAGTCATTTCGCGGAATGCACCTTTTCACCGAAAATCATTCCGTGGAATCCCATTTGGCAGAATTCTGTTACACTAATTATTATTCAAATATTTAACGATTTCTGCTTAATTACATGAAATCCGGGCTTATTTTTTTGGATTTAATGCAAAATCGAACCCGACCCCAACCCGAGAATTTTTGCATTCGTAAACCCGTACTCGACCCGAATCCAACATATTTTAATTATTTAAGCCCGCACAAAAGTTCCCCGGAAAATTCATACTAGATATTTTCTTGTTCTCTTTAAATTGAAAAAAATGTAAGCCCAAACAACGAACTACCTAGTCTCACAATTAACAAAACTGAATAACATTATTTTCAGTATTTTATTTTTTAAACCCGTAATCGACCCGAACCCGATATTGTACTAAATTTCAAACCCGAACCCGACGCAAACCCATCGGGTTCGGGTTCGATTCGGGTTGCGAGTTTCAAAACCTGAAACCCCACCATATCTACTGCCCGGTATGAGGCTATTGTCTTCTTTCAAAAACCCAGATTAATCCACCTAGCGGTGATGGTGCCTTTCTCGTTCGTTCAAAAGGTTTGGAAAAATCTCAAATAACACCAATATGTGGATTGGTCTTATTTTTCATATTCATATAAAAAAATTCTCGCCAAACGCAATTTGTTGCAAACAAATCGGATGAGCATAAGAGCAAAAAATGGCATTTTATTTTGTAGTTTTAAAATTAGTATTTTTGCCATAACTTTTGACCCAATTGTACGATCCGGCCAAGTTTCTATAGGAAACAATGGGACAAGATTCTGCGTCGAATGCAATCTATTGCGAGCGACCTGAGAAGCACACATCTTGCACATCAATCACAGTAACTTATATATGACCGGATTCAGTCACAATATGGTTACTGCAACCAGATGTGTTGAACTTGTGTTGCTTGGGGAATAGATGAAGTCTAAGTGCTAAAAAAATGAGCTAGACTTTTTTGAACTCTTTTTCACAATAAATAGTAATTTGACCATAATATCTAAGCCCATAGTCCGATCTGGCCAATTTTCAATAAGAAAATATGAGACATTCTGCGTCGAATGCAATTTAATGCGAGTAAATCGGTTGAGAATAAGTGCCCGAAAAATGAGTGACATTTTTTACGCGATTTTTTCGTATGATTTTGTATTTTGGCCATAACTTTCGATCCCATAGTTCGATCTGGCCAATTTCAAATAGGAATCAATGCGACAGGATTCTGCGTCGAATGCAACTTGTTGCGAGCAAATCGGTTGAGGATAAGTGTCCGAAAAATGAGTGACATTTTTTACGCGATTTTTTCGTATGAATTTGTATTTTGGCCATAACTTCTGATCCCATAGTCCGATCTGACCAATTTCAGATAGGAAACAATGGGACAGGATTCTGCATCGAATGCATTTTATTGCGAGCAAATCGGTCGAGAATAAGTTCACGAAAAAGGAGTGACATTTTTTACGCGATTTTTTCGTATGAATTTGTATTTTGGCCGTAACTTCTGATCCCATAGTCCGATCTGACCAATTTCCAATAGAAAACAATGGGACAGGATTCTTCGTCGAATGCAACTTGTTGCGAGCAAATCGGTTGAGGATAAGTGCCCGAAAAATGAGTGACATTTTTTACGCGTTTTTTCGTATGAATTTGTATTTTAGCCATAACTTCTGATCCCATAGTTCGATCTGGCCAATTTCAAATAGGAAACAATGGGACAGGATTCTGCATCGAATGCAACTTGTTGCGAGCAAATCGGTTGGGGATAAGTGCCCGAAAAATGAGTGACATTTTTTACGCGATTTTTTCGTATGAATTTGTATTTTGGCCATAACTTCTGATCCCATAGTCCTATCTGACCAATTTCAAATAGAAAACAATGGGACAGGATTCTGCATCGAATGCAACTTGTTGCGAGCAAATCGGTTGAGGATAAGTGCCCGAAAAATGAGTGACATTTTTTACGTGATTTTTTCGAATGAATTTGTATTTTGGCCATTACTTCTGATCCCATAGTCCGATCTGACCAATTTCAAATAGGAAACAATGAGACAGGATTCTGCGTCGAATGCAACTTGTTGCGAGCAAATCGGTTGAGGATAAGTGCCCGAAAAATGAGTGACATTTTTTACGCGATTTTTTCGTATGAATTTGTATTTTGGCCATAACTTCTGATCCCATAGTTCGATCTGGTCATTTTCAAATAGAAAACAATGGGACAGGATTCTGCGTCGAATGCAACTTGTTGTGAGCAAATCGGTTGAGGATAAGTGCCCGAAAAATGAGTGACATTTTTTACGCGATTTTTTCGTATGATTTTGTATTTTGGCCATAACTTTCGATCCCATAGTTCGATCTGGCCAAATTCAAATAGGAATCAATGGGACAGGATTCTGCGTCGAATGCAACTTGTTGCGAGCAAATCGGTTGAGGATAAGTGTCCGAAAAATGAGTGACATTTTGTTGAGTAGTTTTGCGCACACACACACACACACATACACACACACACACACACACAGACATCACCTCAATTCGTCGAACTGAGTCGATTGGTATATAACACTATGGGTCTCCGGGCCTTCTATAAAAAGTTTGTTTTTGGAGCGATCATATAGCCTTTACCGTATACTTAGTATACGAGAAAGGCAAAACTGGTATAATTTTCGATCCGATATGGCCAATTTTCAATAGGAAACAACGGGACAGGATTCTACGTCGAATGCAACTTGTTGTGAGCAAATCGATTGAGGATAAGTGCCCGGAAAATGAGTGACATTTTTTACGCGATTTTTTCGTATGAATTTATATTTTGGCCATAACTTCTGATCCCATAGTTCGATCTGGCCAATTTCAAATAGGAAACAATGGGACAGGATTCTGCATCGAATGCAACTTGTTGCGAGCAAATCGGTTGAGAATAAGTTCCCGAAAAATGAGTGACATTTTTTACGCGATTTTTTCGTATGAATTTGTATTTTGGCCATAACTTCTGATCCCATAGTAAGATCTGACCAATTTCAGATAGGAAACAATGGGACAGGATTCTGCATCGAATGCATTCTATTGCGAGCAAATCGGTCGAGAATAAGTTCACGAAAAAGGAGTGACATTTTTTACGCGATTTTTTCGTATGAATTTGTATTTTGGCCGTAACTTCTGATCCCACAGTCCGATCTGACCAATTTCCAATAGAAAACAATGGGACAGGATTCTGCATCGAATGCAACTTGTTGCGAGCAAATCGGTTGGGGATAAGTGCCCGAAAAATGAGTGACATTTTTTACGCGATTTTTTCGTATGAATTTGTATTTTGGCCATAACTTCTGATCCCATAGTCCTATCTGACCAATTTCAAATAGAAAACAATGGGACAGGATTCTGCATCGAATGCAACTTGTTGCGAGCAAATCGGTTGAGGATAAGTGCCCGAAAAATGAGTGACATTTTTTACGTGATTTTTTCGAATGAATTTGTATTTTGGCCAACTTCTGATCCCATAGTCCGATCTGACCAATTTCAAATAGGAAACAATGAGACAGGATTCTGCGTCGAATGCAACTTGTTGTGAGCAAATCGGTTGAGGATAAGTGCCCGAAAAATGAGTGACATTTTTTACGCGATTTTTTCGTATGAATTTGTATTTTGGCCATAACTTCTGATCCCATAGTTCGATCTGGTCAATTTCAAATAGGAAACAATAGGACAGGATTCTGCGTCGAATGCAACTTGTTGTGAGCAAATCGGTTGAGGATAAGTGCCCGAAAAATGAGTGACATTTTTTACGCGATTTTTTCGTATGAATTTGTATTTTGGCCATAACTTTCGATCCCATAGTTCGATCTGGCCAATTTCAAATAGGAAACAATGGGACAGGATTCTGCGTCGAATGCAACTTGTTGCGAGCAAATCGGTTGAGGATAAAAGCCCGAAAAATGAGTGACATTTTTTGAGTAGTTTTGCGCACACACACACACACACACACACACACACACACACACACACACACACACACACACACACACACACACACACACACACACACACACACACACACACAGACATCACCTCAATTCGTCGAACTGAGTCGATTGGTATATAACACTATGGGTCTCCGGGCCTTCTATAAAAAGTTTGTTTTTGGAGCGATCATATAGCCTTTACCGTATACTTAGTATACGAGAAAGGCAAAAACGCGTCTGCCCGGTATAAGGTGAAGGGATCAGTAACGCCTTCTTTAAATGGATGCATCGGCCCGGTATAAGGTGAAAGGAGTTGATAATGGGGCCCTCCTTAGCCGTGCGGTAAGCCGCGTGGCTACAAAGCAAGACCACGCTGAGGGTGGCTGGGTTCGATTCCCGGTGCCGGTCTAGGCAATTTTCGGATTGGAAATTGTCTCGACTTCCCTGGGCATGGAAGTATCATCGTGTTAGCCTCATGATATACGAATGCAAAAATGGTAACTTGGCTTAGAAACCTCGCAGTTAATAACTGGGGAAGTCCTTAATGAACACTAAGCTGCGAAGCGGCTCTGTACCAGTGTGGGGATGTAATGCCAATAAGAAGAAGAAGTTGAAAATGCCTTCTCTAAAAGAACGCGTCTGCTCGGTATAAGGCGAAGGGAGGGGTAACGCCTTCTTTAAATTGATGTATTTGCTCGCTATAAGGCGAAAGGAGTTGATAACGCCTTCTTTAAATGGATGCATCTGCCCGGTATAAAGCGAAAGGAGGGGTAACGCCTTCTTTAAATGGATGCATCTGCCTGGTATAAGGCGAAGGGAGGGGTAACGCCTTCTTTAAATGGATGCATCTGCTTGGTATTAGGCGAAAGGAGTTGATAATGCCTTCTTAAAAAGAATGTGTCTGCCCGGTATAAGGCGAAGTCAGAGGTAACGCCTTCTTTAAATGGATGCATCTCCCCTGTATAAGGCGAAATGAGTTGATAATGCCTTCCTTAAAAGACCGCGTCTACCCGGTATAAGGCGAAGGGAGGGGTCACGCCTTCTTTAAATTGATGCATCTGCCCGGTATAAGGCGAAAGGAGTTGATAATGTCTTCTTTGAAAGAACGCGTCTGCCCGGTATAAGGCAAAGGCAAAGGTAACGACTTCTTGGATGTATCTGCCCGGAATAAGGAGAAATTGAAATTTTGAAAACTACTTCTAAATATTCTAGGAGGCCTTTCTTAGCCGTGCGGGAAAATGCGTGGCTGCCAAGCAAGACTATGCTGAAGGAGACTGGGTTCAACTTCTGGTCCGGTCTAAGAAATTTATCGAAAAGATTCGTTTCGGCTTTTTAGGTATAGAAGTTGAAACGTGTTAATCTCGTGTTTAACGAATGCAAAAAAATGGTAACCTGGTTTAGAAACCTCGAAGGTAATAGTTGTAGGAATGTTGAATGAACAAAGGCTATTATTAGTAATATTCCGCGAAATGGTGCATTCCGCGAAATGGTACATTCCGCCAAAAGTCATTCGGTGAAAAGGTACAAACCACCAAATGTCGTATCGCGAAAAGTTACAAACCACCAAATGTTATTCCGCGAAATGTTTAACTGCGAAACAAAATTCAAGAAAAGTTGCTCCTTGTCATAAATATCAATTAAATAATGCAGTCGTACGCATGTTAGGCCGGGAATGGGGTAAAAAACCCTAAATAGCCAAGCCGAAAAAAAAACCGATTAATCCACCTAGCAGGGCCTTTCTCATGCGAATAAAAAGCCATAATTCCCGATCCCATCGTCAGATCTGGCCAATTTTCAATAGGAAACAATGGGACAGGTTTCTGCGTCGAATGCAATTTGTTGCGAGCAAATCGGTTGAGGATAAGTGCCCGAAAAATTAGTAACACTTTTTTACGCGAATATTCCGTAAAAAAGTAGATCGTAGTTCGATTTGGCCAATTTTCAATAGGAAATAATGGGATAGTAGTCTACAGTAGTCGAATGCAACTTGCTGTAAGCAAATCGGTTGAGGATAGGTGCCCGAAAAATTTCCCTTACCGCGTCATGCTGGGCTCTGGCGTGGTGGACCTCTTTTCCCGAGCAACTCGTGGGATCAAAATGGAAAACCAAGTCAATTCTTCAATTAGTGGTAGTAGTGCAGGCGACAACCCCTTCGCAAGAGGTAGGTTGTCCAGGTCTCCACCTAGGAGGCTAGAGGCAATAGTCGGCAGCTCGGTGCGCAGCGCCAGCGTGGGCCACATAACCTTCTCCCCGGCTACGCCTGGAAAGGTCCCTCCACCCAGGAAAGACGGTGGTAAGGGGTTACGACAGGCTGAGAGCTCTCAGCCTCCCCAGACCAGGGAAATTGAGAGGGATGACGCCTCCTGGATCCTGGTAAAGAACAAGAGGAAACCGAAGATGTCAAGGGCCGAAAAGAAAGCCCAAGCGATTGAGGGTAGCAAGAAGTCTAGGGTAGGCGCCAATCGCTCCAGGGGCGATGCCCTAGTCATCAAGGCGGACGAGGCTAAGTACTCGGATGTCTTGAAGGCGATGAGGAGTGACGTCAAGCTCGGTGAACTCGGCACGACATATTTTGGAGTTAAAACGGAAATGTCCCTTTCTACGGGTTCCCCAAGGGCACCTCATAGGTTTCAAAAGTGGCCAATGTGGTCACTTACCGATTTCAAGCGCATACTCATCTATTTTGTGGAAAACCATGACGAAAGAGCCGCCGCACGGCATATTTTGGTGCTAAAACGGAAATGTCCCTTTTTACGGGTTCCCCAAGGGCACCTCATCCCGAGTAGTAGATGGTAACAGACTTATATCAGACCTTGTTATTCTGTTACAGCAGTTTTTTATAACAGAGGTTGTTATAAAGTATGTACCATTAGTAGTTGAAATAACAAAAATGTAACAAAATCTCTTCTAGTTTTAATATTACTAAATACATATGTTATTAATTGAACAAAAATATAACTCGTTGTGTTACATAAAAAGTGGTGAAAATAGCTTATACTATAACAAAATATGTTCCTGACAAGATTATGATTCAGTTCAATCAAAGTTAATTGCCTATTTCCGGGGATTAAACCACCCGACTTGGACGTTAATTTACAATGTTATGGAAACTCATATGTGAATATGTACGTTATGTGGAAAATATTGATTTGAAAAATGTATTGGAGGTAACCACTTTCCCTTCTTCCCTAGTCAAGAGTTGCGTGCTCTTGCCTACGCAATGCGGTCGGGTCTGAGCTTGACGACCGACTGGCAAATAGCTTACACAACCTCACTTGATCAGTACAGTTGCTGATGAAGAATGTGTACATTCTAAATACTCACGCTCCTCTAATGTGAACGTGTACTACACACATGTGGTAGTGTTGGCTTGAGAAATGGATTGCGAGTGATTTGACTATGCGTCCAATTTGGGAATCTCGAGCTCGTTTAGTAGCCGCTAGGTTGCGAAGGCCGACGGAGGTCCTTCGTAGCTTAGTTGGTTAAAGCATCAGTCTAGCGTACTGTAGGGTCATGGGTTCGAGTCCCATCGAAGGGAAAGTGGTTACCTCCAATACATTTTTCAAATCAATATCTTCCACATAACGTACATATCCACATATGAGTTTCTATAACAAGATTATGATTATCCATAATGTAGGCAATTAACTTTGTCCAGCTGGTTCAACTTTGAATGTAGATTCAAGTTAAACCATGAAATTTTATTTCCTTCATCTTTGGCAGAGAATTTATAACAAAATTATTGCAAGTATTTTGGTGTTAAAACGGAAATATCCCCATTATCGGGTTCCCTGAGGGCACCTGATAGGCTCCAAGAGTGGCCAAAGTGGTCAATTATCGATTTCGAGCGAAAAATCATCTATTTGGTGAAAAACACACCGAAAGAGTCGCCGCACGGCATATTTTGGTGTTTTAACGGAAATGTCCCAAGTTATTTCCCAGTCTCAGTTATTTGTTTCCAGAACCAGATTATCACCACATAGTCACAAAATTGATGAGTTTATCTTTCGAACGGTATATAAACTTTGTAATTCGGTTAAAATTTGACTGTTTTATAAGCATTTACATTTCTGGGTCAATATGACCCTAACAACTTATTCATAAGTTTTTCTTAATATCCGAAGAAGGTTAAACACTGTCATAAACTCTTCGCAATACAAACATTCTTATGCGAATAATTCATTTGACCACATTGTGACCAAAAATTGTAGCTTTATTCTAGCGTTGAAAATTGGATTTATTACGCTCTTCATCACTACCATAGATCTGTTCATATGGTCAATAGGCATTTGACGTTTGAAGCTTTTTTCAGCAGATTTATGAGAGGTGATAGCAATAAGAGCGCCAATAAAACTGAGCAATTAGCTTGGTGATTGCTGTCATAAGTCCGCAATAAGAATAAGATAAATCCAAGAAGCATGGAAATTGTTACTTGGGATATTATTCTTCTGGGAGCCGCCATCAGCCGAAACGGAAAAAATGGGTAGAGACTTTTCGATCCGGTCCTCATAAGAGTAGAAAATTTAGAAAGATTACATCACTAGGCTATTAAGAGAGCTATATTCTAATAACTTCGTCCAAGTTTTAAGTTCAAAAAATTTAATTTTCGACCTTGTAAAGATTTCAACAGGACCGTTATGTCGAGAAATATAACACCTGCTTGTGGATTTCTACGCATCTTATTCTCGCTGAGTGATTGATTACGTTAAGGTGAAGGTGGGTTGAGTACCAAAACAAAGCTTTGAAAGTATGGGTACAATAAAAACTGTCATATACTGTAGTAGTATTGGTGTCGTATTGGTGTCCCATGCTCCGAGTGTCCTCCAAAAACCGATTTGAACAAAAACTGGTTGAACACAAGCCGGTTCAAGTTTGTATGAAAACTAGTATGGGAAACTAAATCTTTCATTACACTGGCTACAGTGCCTCTCCTTCAAACGCTGGCAAAAAGAGAACCCACATAGCTGAATGAAAACCGCACCTTGGGAAAGATCCATTGATTACGTAACGCAGAAAATAGCATTTTATACCCCGCTCACTCCCATGTCAGACTTCAAGACAAAATTTTCAAAACGACTTATCTACATTTGTAAACAAAGATTCAAACGTCGATTTGATGAATCTGATAGCTCTCCCACGCAAATCAACACCATCAACAGGTAGCGGAATCCTTCACCTACCTATTGATGGTGTTGGTTTGCGTAGGAGAGCTATCTGATTCGTCAAATCGTCGTTTGAATCTTTGTTTACAAAAGCAGATAAGTCGTTTTGAAAATTTTGTCTTGACTTTTTGTATGCAGTATCTGCTCCCGGTGTGAGAGAGTCTCGTTTCGACCGTCTTCCAGTGCGGTTGGTTTTTGCGCTCTACTTTTGTGCGGTGATTCGGCTAAAAGTAGAACAATGAACCAGTGCAGTGATCGCGGTCGAAACAAATCTAGCATGATTTTTGAAAACGTCGTATGTTCAAATAACAGATTCTCTTTCATTACGCTCTCTTTCACTAATATCATAGCTAGTTTTGCATTTATTGCAATAATTCCACCTCAGCACTCTAGACAAAGCTATTTTCTTCAGATCTATGTTGAAACATCCGATGAAAATGCTAGTAAGGCTTTGTAATAATCAAAAGAGAAAATAAACTAAGAGAACCTCTCTTCTGGGCTTACGACGTTTTCAAAAATCACGCGAGAAATGTGTAGTGTATAAAAAAAATTCTGCATATCCTGAAGATGTGCGCATGTTCGTGCTTGCAAGGGCTGATCGATTGTTATCAAGGGCAATGCCCTTGCTAATATTGCGATCAAGCATGTAAATGCTCAAACATGTTCAGCGTCAGAATTATTGAGGAGAGGTAAGGTTTTGATAAACTGTAAATTTATTTAAATACGCTCGCACCCACACAAAAGCACACATACATTCACATATATACACACATTCATACATATCCCTAGTAGCACATTTCAGATAGATTTGGTTGCAGCAACTCCAGTGTGACTGAATTTGGTCGTACATGAGTCACGGTGACTGATATGTGACAAGTGTGCTACTCGGGATACTGATGAATATGAGTATTCGTCATGTTTTCATAGTAATCTTTATTAAAACATAACGAATACTTTTGTCTATCAGTGTACACATATAAACACACATAAATACTCATATACACACATTTAGATATACACATACAAACTCATATACATCATACATAAAACACGTACACGATTTTTATTATATATTAGCTATCTATATTATTGGAAGCGTTTGGTAAGGGAGGTCCACGCTTTCTTCTTTTCCCCTCGATTCCAAGCTATTAAGTGACTTTAGTGACTGATTAGAAGTATCTGCTCCCGGTGTGATAAATATCACAGACAAATTCTTGCAATTTTGTTGAATTACACGTTTCACTGATGCTTTCTGAGAAGCCTAATTATCATCCTAAGGATTCGTAACCTCAATTAGAATCGACTCCCAACTATCGGAACGACAATTCAATATGCATTGTCTATGGAGTCAAAGCTCTTGAATATCTCATCCAGTCATATGGTCCCCCCCCTCGCCAGGGCCCAATGACGAAGCGCCACAATCAGAATAATGTAAAATTTAACCTCGCCATATCAACTCTCATACAAACCTGAAACGACCTGTGCATGGTAAGAAAAGATATTTTAGTACCAGATAAAGATTGTCGCTTCGGTTCCCTTTGTTCTGCTGTCCGAAACATGTGTGGTACCTGACTGTCAAATCGTATGTATTTTTCCTTCATTGACATTTAGATCCTCTATCCTCGCCAGCAAAAGATGTTCCGGACAGCGACGACAGCGACAATCTTTATCTAGTAACTAAAATATCTTTTATGGTAAGCCCCTATTTAAACCAGTCCAAACCATCAGAAGACATCCAGAATATGAAACATATTCGACTAAGCGTGGCGGAGCTAAATAATTTTTGAGCCACCCTAAATATTAGTTTGCTGCTGCCAGTCCCGGTGTTTACATTCGCTCCGCGATTCGTTTTTAGTGGTTTATTCGGTCAAAAATAACAGTTTTTATTAAGTTTTCGCTTCAAACAAGTGACTAATTTCAAAAAGTAATTTTTAATTGGCATTCCATCAACATTTCGGGCTGCTCATGTGCAGAGAAGTGTGTGAAAACTTAATTTTTTCAATGCCCTTTGAAAAGAAGTGAAGTGCAGTGATAGGCCCACAAAATCGTTTATAAATTGGCACGAGACTGCTGATTTATGCTATAATTCGAGCCGAAATGCATAGGATTCTTTGTAGAAACATGTTCATTATCACGGGAAGTAAATAATTATGCTGTGAGCAGGTTAGTAATTTGAATATCAAACTTTTGTTCGGTGTTGTTCGATGCATTCGAAAGTTTGGTGGGAGAGGAGTGCGGGAGGTGTGGTATTGATCCGTGGAAGGTCCGGTGTTATATTGACTGCCATCGTGGTACTCTTCCAACTATGTCCTTAATGACTACGTTGATCGACACATCTTGTTCAATTCATTAAGGTCTGTCAATGGCACGCGGCATAAGACTGCGCAGTTGCTGCTGTGTGCAATGACCGAAAGGGGAATTTGCTGACAAACAAGACTTAATTGGCAGACGGGAGGAAGAAGCACTCCGAAGCTGAGGAACCACCAACGCTGAACGAGGTAAAGAAGGCTCTTAACGAGCTGAAAACAGTAAAGCTGCTGAGAAGGACAAGATGATGCAGGGTGATGCACTTTCGAATTTTAAGTTCAACATTGTACTCGAGGGCGCTATTAGGAGATCTGGCGTGCAGAGGAACGGCACTATCACATACAAAGTACATGGTGGCAGATAGAGATAGATGCAGACCTAGTGGTGTTGGTGCTGAGGTAGTGCTTGATGGGGATGTTTTTGAAGTTGTTGAAGAATTTGTTTACCTTGGAACGCTTGTAACATGTGATGTTACAATGATGTTTCCCGTGATGTGAAAAGACGTATTGCTGCTGCGAATATGGCCTTCTACGGATTACGTAACCAGCTTAGGTCCCGCAACATGCCACAACAACACGGAAACGTATATTGTGTGAGGACCCTGAACGTTCAGGGAAACTGGAGGAACATCGCCCAAGACCGACGATTATGGAGCTCTACAATACACCAGGCATAGGTGTATCGGCACTATAGCCAACCGGATAGGTATGAAAGCGTGAATCGCACGTTCAGACTTTCAGGGTTAAAAAATATGTCTGAATAAATCATGGTAGAGTATCTTTACCAGTTTCGGTCATGTTTCTAATTTTGCCAGTTTTTTACATAACTCTGAAAATAAAGCAATTTTCAAGGGTTATATTAGCTGTTACGAGAGATATATCCTTTATACTTTTTCGCTATAAAAACTGGTCGATAGCTTTTGTAAAATATGCATTTTTCAAACTTGACCAAATTAGGCACTATGCTGATAGTTAAATTTTGTATATGCAATTTGATGCGTTTTTGACGCTGTTCGGAATTTCAATCAAGATTTGACTGACGAATGACGAAATTATTCAATATTGATAGTCACGATCAGTAAAGTATGACCATCCAGCGCTCGTCTATAAGTTCATTTTTTCATTTTTTATTTATTCGCTTTAAAAACCTTCAAACACAAAAATGTGCTCAAGTGTTCGTAATAAAAACGATATTCCACTCAAACTTGACCAGAAGATTGTTTAAAAAAAAAGTGGCCGAGTTTCAAAATGATTAATGCAATAATAGAACAAAACCTTTCAAAGCCGTCTTCACCTGCATATTGAGGAAGAATACGGAGGTTATGCTTTATGAACTGAACAGAAAACTTTCTCAGACTTTTCAACAACTCTTTGATCATTTGAGAACCAAATAGTAATGTAATATCAATCCCCTGAGGTCGAATGTAACGTTATTGTTTTAGTCATATTTCAAATGTAAGTTACAATTTAGAATTAGTTTCGTACAACTGTTTCAATTCCCGGGATCCGGATTAATCCCGGAAAAAAAAAGTTTCATGATTTTCCGCCGAATCATGCTAAATTGAGCAGCCTTGCTAAAATGTTGATTGGATTTTTTTTTTTGCATGGTCGTGTAAAAACATAATCGAGTGTACTTTTTAGGCTCCTACGGACCTAAGCGATTTCATCGCCGCGATTCTATCGTTGTGTCGCTGCAGTCAATGTTCTATTTTCACTTCCATACCGACGGCGACAGAATCGCTGTCGCCAAGCGATACAATCGCGTCGCGACTGTCGCGTCGTGTGTGTTTGGTGGAACCTAGCACTAGCAGTGAATTAAATTTAACATTTAAAATAATTGTTCTACATTTCAGTGCAGAGCAAATGTTCAAGACCTGTTCATGGTATGCATCCACATTTCACAAGTTATTGCTGCGTAACGTTAAAAGAATTGACAAATAAAACTAGATCCATGAATTGTTAATTTAATTTCGGATAGTTTCAATATACCGTTCCTTCAGACATTCAAAACCATACCCCGCATAATGGATGAAGACGGCCCGCAGGCCATGGACTTCCACAGTCTGTTCCCGAATTCTAGCTTCTATATGCGTCGTAAAATCGGCTCTCTAAAAATTCGCAAGAACCAACAACCCTTTATTTCGGTGTTTGAATTATTGAGCTCGGCACCGTGAATTGGTCAATCCGGCTACAAAGCGCAGCGACCGGGCACGGTACGTTTTTTTCTCTTCTGGCCAATACAGGTCCGACTATAACGTGCGATCCCGATTACGGTGGAATTGTGTCATGCAATTTTAACAACCTGTCACACCCGTTTCGAAAGCTCTTCGTGTCGGATTTTCGGGGCCAATATCATGTTATTGTTTTTTGTGCGTTTATGTGACCTACCGAAATATTTCATCCTAGAGCACTGAGGAACGGATAATAGGCTCAACATTTTGTGAATTTTATGATTGGTATCCGACATGGAAGTAAAAAAAATATGACTGATTTAGTGAATGAAAGACGCTGCCTCGCTCAGTCTAAACAATGCGTAACATAGAATTCGCACACGGAAGTTCAGATGTATCTGCGATTTAACCTTCAGCAGTAATTTACTCTCACTGCGAATACCGAGTGACAATACGCCAGAGAAAATTAATTTCCATGAAACTTTATTCAACTTTCGCTAAGACACCAGCTGAAGATAAGCACCTCTCCCTTAGTGCTACTTCGTCGCTCAGCAACTGTTGGTCGAATTGTGTGATCCAGTCACTAAATAAAAGCAAGAAAACAAATGAAACAAGAATAGTTTTTCCTCTCTGCCAGCAAAACTCCATTTCGCAGCTTTGGAGCTTCGACCCGACGCCTCCAAGCATTTACGACTCTTTCAATGTTCTTACCCATTTATTATTCGCTTCAGGGACACTACACAGGATGCAGGAAACCGAAGCTTCAGCCATGCCCTCCGCCGCCCTTATTTGCTCAAACAAAGGACGAACTTCAAAAGCTCCCTGCCATCCCTCGAATCTGATCTGAACTGGCAAATTGAACAAGTTTAATTTATAATACTTATTTCGAGATTTTCTCCTCGGTCGGCAAGCCAAACCGGGCACGAGGGTACTCAACTACTTTGTTTCTCCCCGGCGTAGTTGGATGCATCGGCAGCAGTAAAGACAACGGATTCCCAGGAAACACACTTTTTTACTGTCATTATTATCCGGATCGTTTCCTTTAGTAGTTGCCCTCGTCTCACAAGCTCCTTGCCCGGACGGTGCCCATGCTGTGCTGTTTTGCTCTACAAACTACACTCCACTTTCCGATGACCGGGGTACCCCAGATTGAAACGTCCATTACGGGAGATTATGTATGCACCAGGTGCGCGATGTGCCTTCCGTCGTGGCCTGCTTCCGGGTATTGAAGGTGGGATGCTTTTGCCCAGCGGATGAGGTAAAATGCTGTCGCGTAGCAATGGATATCCGTATCAGTGAATCCGCACATTTATGAAAGTTAGTAACTTGTTTGTGGTTGGGAATGTTTTCACCTAGCTAGTGAATGCATCTCAGGTTATAGGATCAATTGATTTATTAGCATTTCTTCACCATAACAACGATTTTGTAAATGTCATTGAAAAAACGAAATTAAGCCTGAAGATTAATGTTTGGAACGAGCCTAACTTTTCTTTCAGAACTTCTACAGATAGTTTACTTAATTTTACAATCAAATAATGGCGAATCGTATCTTTCGGTTTTGCGAGTGTCAAAGCTATACACATGACGCATCTGATCCTTAAATAGAAAGAGTTTACCATTGCTGAAAAGTGCCGCATCGATTCTACTTGAAATTCCAAAATCTTCCACCTCGTCAGAGAGATCGACAGTCTTTTCGCGTGTGTTATACCTCCAATAGTGATCGTTCTTGAATGCATAAACATACTTTTTCTGGTCGAATGCCACGGCGTCCAGATTTCTGGGTAAACCAGGAAACGTGTCCCGGATTCTACGCGGATAGCCGATCTGTAGTTTGCCGTTCTTGAAGGCCCACACCTGATCACCCTTGAAGATAAACGTTTGTGCGCCGATAGTGACGGCAGCATCGAGCATATCTGGAGTGAAATTGAGCGGGTTATGAATACCTTAAAACTAGAAAATGAAAGTCAACACCTACCGGGGGCTCCTGGCCACATCTCTCTGAGTAACAAAGGTTCATCATTCGAATTAAATTTGGTGTAGCAGTACTTCCCGGCAAATATGTGCAGTTTTCCGCGTGAACCATACATCACGGCATCATACTGAGTTAAATCACAGAACGTAGGCGTCTGAATCGGTTCCTTCTGCAAGCGTTTCCCATACTTCAGCTGAATTTTCTACAAAGTTAAATTGAATTTCAAAAAGTCAAACAGTAATACAGTCGCCTCTCCACATCTCGATATTGAAGGGACCATCGAGATAGGGAGAGATCGAGGAATGGAAGGAAAATTGAAATGGGTACTAGATCCAAAAAAGCTCGTTGCTATGAAAAACGACAACAAAACAAATGTCGTTTCCTGTTGTTGATGTGTTTGTTATTGTCCAAAGGTGGTCTAGTAGCCTAAAAATCTGACCATATCGACATAAGGAGAGTAAATCCTGAACAAAATATGATCAGAACCCATCGAGATAGAGAGATATCGAGATAGGGAGGTTATCGAGATGTAGAAAGCCCAAATGTATGTAAATTGAAGGGACTGAGGAAACCATCGACATAAGGAGAGATATCGAGATATAGAACATCGAGATGTGGAGAGTCGACTGTATGTATTATCATCTTTTACCTCAACGTCTGGTTCCGGTATTTCCGAGAATCGTGCTACTGGGATGGGATACATAAGCGATGCCTTGGACACGGAATGCTCCAGCCCGATGGCGTGACCAATTTCATGCATAGCAGTAGTGAAAAACTCGTCCTTGTTCATGGAACCGGGAAAGAATTTCGTATTGAAATGGATTGCTCCGGTTTCCGGGTAGAACGAGTGAGCCAGCGTCGTGTCTCCCAGAACGTTCCTGCATTTCTTGGATCTACTATCGTGCGTTCGAACCCCGAACACAATTTCAATATCTGCTTCTGGATCATTGGATTCTACGAAGTCAAGAGTAGTCACCTTACTCCACTGGTTAAACGCGTTCCGCAGCATCTCTTTCACGGTGGCCGTGGCAATTCCCGAGGGGGTGTTTTTCACATAGTAAGTGAGGGACGGCGAGCCCCATTTGAAATCCTCACCATGCGCAGCCACATTACTTACACCACATTTGGGGCTTTTCAGTGAAATTTTTGTTTCTCGGTCAAGCTCACCCGTCTCATTGAGCCCAAACTGCTGCTGATAGCGTAGAATTCCGCTGCTTGGGACGTCGGAGAACCTAAGTCCGATGCCGTTGCTATTATCCACGGTTGAATTGAAACCAAGTTCTTCTAGAAATTCCTGTTTGGATATGGTTTAATACTTAACGATATTGAAAAAGATATAACAAGTGTTTACGAACCATTGCATCATTTTCTGTCATTTCAGGCTCATCAACAGGAACAACGGGAGCAACTTTCAAGTCACCTAAATTGGCAAGCCTTGAGCTAGATTCCTGTATTGCCACATCGCTTCCTGATTTAATACTTTCCCAGTCATCAGGAAAGATTATCGTTGCTTCTCTTCTAGCGAGAGATGCACTTAGCGCGTTGCTAATTGAAGCAATTAACAATAAATAACTGATATTAATCTCATTGATGCGCATTTTAAATTGATTGATAATCATTGCTCCGAGCCAAGTGTTTCTGAATCAGTCTCGTGCAACAAAATGACTGAGAGATTAATGTGTATTCTGCTTATGTTTGGCATGATTCAGAAAGTAGTCGTTGTACAATCCGATCCTGTTACTTTTACAATCAAAGGTTTTTAAGAACATTATTTGTCACTGCCGTTAATTGCAAATAGATCACATGTGAATTTTAACCGATCTATTTAGCATTATGGTGTTATTGCAAAAATATTTATGCTAGAAAGGTGAAAAACAAGATGAACTATGAAAAAATATTTTAATAAAGATGAAAAAAGTAACCAAACCAAATACGCCGTAAATGTTGTAATCAACATCACAGAAATTATAAAAGAGTTTAAAAAGTTAAATAAACGAAACTGGTTCCAGAGTTTTTCATGGCAAAAACATGTCAAAGGTGCCCAAGCAGGCCGGACATGTAGGGTAAGACGGTATAAGACTCCCCTGGCTCAAAACGCCCACCATTTATGTGTTATAAACTATAACTAACTAAGGTTAAAAATCAGTTGGAATATAAAAAATAATGGGTTGACATCAAGGAAGGAGCGCGCAACATAGTTGTGGTCCCCACAAGTTCCTATCTCACGCTTCCATGGGTCGACCGATGACAAAAGACCGCCAGCTAAGAGTTGAGTACTTCGCTGGTAGTGCAGCCTGGGAACTATTGTTTATCTGACATCCGCTAGAGTGAGAAGATACGTCTAGAGCGTCTGTTCACCAGGAGTGTGTAGCTCAAACAGCGTCTGCCCGGTAACCAGCGGGTGATTAACGAATCGTGTCAGCTATACCTCCCACCAGCCCACTAACCCAGGAATTCGTGATCGAAAATATTTTGGCCATGAAAAGTTGATTTTAGAGGCTCAGTGACTTCTGAGAAAAGTTTCAGTATGTTAAGCTCCATATTTTAGAAACAATTTTTTTTTACTAATCCCCCTAAAAGTGAGATGGAAATTCTCTTTCCTCCAATTATGAAGATACATCATTGGTGTCTTTGAGAAAGTTGAAGAAAAAGTTTGTAGGAAAATCTTTTGCTATATAAACTTTATTTCTATCTGCTATAGAAGTCGAGATATGGGTCGTTATTTATGAACGACCACCAAAAATCAGGTTTTTCAAGATACTTTCGTCAATATATTTTTTAGATTTTTCAAATGTTCTACAAAGATGTCCATCGCGATAAAAAACATGAACCTTTCGAAGACAGTTTCTTCTTATTTTCAATATTGACGAAGTTATTGACGATTTTCGGTTCAAAAATGAGCATTTTGACATTAACTGCATACATGTAGGGGCAAAATGGGGCAGAATTTTATTTATGTAATGGAAAGTCTAACTCATGCACTAATGGTTGCATTGCAACATATATGTGACATAGCTTGACATAAGTGCCGTATGAACATCTTTTTCTTCTTCTTATTCTTGTAAAAAATGAATTGGTCTGTATTGTGCATAACTAAGAAACGGCTGGATAGATTTTCTTCATTTCTTCAGCAAATTTATTTATCAACATGTCCGACGGATTTACAGAATATTTTCTCATGTAAAAATCACGACTAATATTGGAAAAAAATATGAAAAATTGAAAATAAAATTTGTATGGAAATTTAAAAAGGTAGATCACAACACGCATTCTCGCCTACTGTGCAGGACAACGTCTGCAGGGTCATCTTTAGTCTTTCAGGGTTCGTAATGCTCACTCAATCTCAGGAGCACAGGATGCTCCCTCACCAAAATTTCGAAATCGCTTTTCGGGAAAGAAAAACAGCCTGGAGAGTGATAACCATTTTTCGCTCACTTCGATTGCCGCCAAACGTTGGTTTGCTCTTTTTCTTTTATATTCGAAGCTTTTCGTGGTATCATCAATTCAAATGGTAGTAGCTTATGTGGAACAAATAACTTAATGCTTTCTTACAGATAGCGTGGTGATGTGGCTAGAGTAAGCACATCCCTACGGCTATTATTGTTACTATTCGGCGCGGCGCGGCGGCCATACAATTTTGTAATTGTTCTGTGATAATTTTCGCGAGAAGTGAGTGAGAGGTAAAAGTGATGGAAAGAAAAAGGATTTTCATATAATAGGCAAGATTTTCGTTTATCTTCCAAGACAAATTCTAGAGAAAAGATTCATGGGTGAAAGATGATCCTCAACATAAACAACGAAAAAATATTCTCCCTTGGCCTGAAAAACGCTTGCATTGGTCTCACTGAAACGAAAATTTGAAACCCTGGTTACACTTACTCCAGACCTATGCTGCCGCTAACCGCAAGTCGAGCACATCTGTATATAAGCCTCCATATACAGATGTGCTCGACTTGCGGTTAGCGGCAGTATGGTTTAGCCAAATACAAAATTTTCTAAACGATTATGGATGGTTGTTAAACAGAACTGACATGAATTTCAAATTCCGCGGGAAGAAACAACACGTAAATAAAAAAATCATCAAAAAGTCACGTAAAAAGCGATCCCAGTGTATTTGGGCAAATTGTATTATTTTAGAAATCAACATACAGCCAGGAATGTTGATGAGAGGAACTGCAGCAGAAGAAGCTGTCTTCGAAAGGTTCATGTTTTTCATCGCGACGAAGATCTTTGTAGAACATTTGAAAAATCTAAAAAATGTAATGACGAAAGTATCGTGAAAAACCTGTTTTTTGGTGGTCGTTCATAAATAACGACCCATATCTCGACTTCTATAGCAGATAGAAATAAAGTTTATATAGCCAAATTTTTGATACAAACTTTTTCTACAACTTTCTTGAAGACACCAATGATGTATCTTCGTAATTGGAGAAAGAGAATTTCCATCTCACTTTTAGGGGGATTAGTCAAAAAAAATTTCCGGAATATGGAGTTTAATATACTGAAACTTTTCTCCGAAGTCACTGAGCCTCTAAAATCAACTTTTCATGGCCAAAACATTTTCGACCACGAATTCCTGGGTTAGAACGAATCTGTGTATTGAGGATACGAGGCAAATTCTTCAATTACAGCCTAATCAACGCTTACGCACCGACATACGATAGATCCGACGACGCTTTTTGAATGTTTTGATAAAGTCTATGGAGAGTGCCCAAAGCTTGACGTGAAAATTGTTATCGGAAACACTAACGCTCAGGTCGGTAGAGAGGACTTTTTCCGTTCCATAATCGGTAGGAAGAGTCTTAACTCCGCTACCAACGGCCTTCGGCTAGTAAATTTCGCTGCTGCCAGAGGGATGGCTATCAGCAGCACCTACTTTGCACGGCAGAACATCGGAAAGCACACCTGGAGACACCGCCAATTACCGAGGAATAACCCTCCTTAATTCGGCGTTTAAAATTATGTTCCAAATTCGGTTCAACAGATTGAGACCGCTTGAAGAGTCCTCCGTCGGCGAATACCAGGCAGGTTTTCGTGAGGGTCGATCAACGACTGATCAAATGTTTACCCTGAGACAAATCCTTGATAAATTCCGGGAGTACAACTTGCAGATACATCATCTGTTTATTGATTTCAAGGCGGCGTACGATTCAGTGAAACGGAATGAATTATGACAAATTAAGCAAGAACATGGTTTTCTGGCGAAACTGATACTGCTGATTCGTGAAACGTTGGACGGATCAAAGCTTTGATAATTGCTGCTATGGTGACGCCTTGTTGATTTTTGTAGGATTCATAATAGCTATGACGACATGTACACGGTAAGCCTCTAATCAAACCAGCCCAAACCATCGGATAACCCCCAAATTATAAATCATAATCGACTGAGCGTGGCGGAGCAAAATTATTTTTTGAACCACCCTGTTTATTAGTTTGCTGCTGCCGGTGCCGTTGTTTACATTCGCTCCGCGATCAGATTTTAATCGTTTTTTTTTTTGGGCAAAAAATATCAGTTTATATTAAGTTTTCGGTTTAAACAAGTGACTGATTTTGAAAATTGATGTTTAATTTGCATTCCATCAACATTCCGGGGTGTTCATGTACGAAGAAGTGAGTAAAAACTTGATATTTTCAGTGCCCTTTGAGGAGTGAGTGAAGTGATAAACTCACCAAATCGCGAACGGCTAATAAATTGGCACGAAACTGCTGATTTATGATATTATTCGAGCCGAAATACATAGGACTCTTTGGATAAACATGTTCATTATCACGGGAAGTGAATAAATGTGCTGTGAACAGGTTAGTAATTTGAATATTAAACTTTTGTTCGATGCTGTTCGAAGCATTCGAATGCTGGTATGAGAGGGGTGCGGGAGGCACGGTGCCCCCAGAAGCGAATATTATCGCACTTTCATGAACCTCCGTGGTTTTCTCACGAAAAGAAAGCTTAGAGCACCAGGAAAAGGTTACGGGGTGTTTTAAAATCTTTCATCGGTGAAATTTTGAATAAGCCCTATTTTAAAATTGTATGATTTTCCCCATATACATACATGTTAGCTGCAAAATATGAATATATGGTGCTTTACTTTTCAATAGTAATTAAATCAAGTATTGTTGAAATACCAGTAGCAATACGAAATCTTCCAAATAAATGAATGTTCTTCGACATTCAGGTAATATGTCCAGCCCAAGTGAGTCTGTCATACATTAAGATTGGTAGAACTATGAATCTGATGGTACAACAGTGCTGAACGCGTAATTTTTTGCTCTTAATTGCACAGTTTGCTCTCCAGATTAGACAATCCAATGTTTTCAAGGTAATAAAACAATATGTCAAGACATGTTATAATATTGAGTAAGTGATATGTTCCCAATAGTCATGAAGATCGATCATGAAAAGCGCCGTAACTTAGTTTGCGTTCTGTGTTTGGAAAGCCAATCCAGCCAAAAATGTGTGCAAATGCCAATGTTAATGGGTACTTTTGTTTGCTATCTCTTTCTTTCTGCTGGAAAATTAACCCATTTTGGGAAAGTAAAAGGATCTATTCATTTAAGTGAGTGAAACTAGCCATGTTAAGCTGGTCGTTTAAAGATTACATAAGTATTGAGTCTTTTGCTACACGGAAAACCAAAGCTACCCGTGGGTTGGTAGGGTTGTCTTCAGTCAAAACCGTACTTTAGGCCAATAACGCAATTTTAAATAAAATTACTTTTCTAGCACTAAGTAGTTTGCCTTGAATCACAATTTACTGAAAGCTAAGTTTAATTTACCCAAAGTAAACTATGATACACAGAAAATTGAGAATATTAAATATACTCAAATTTGGGTTATTGGGCCGAACTACCCCAGTGAGGTGCTTGCATCTTGCTCTCGTTCTATCAGAATCAAAGAAAGGGAAAACTACCCAAATTTTGGGTAAATTTTGTAGCGATGTTCTCTTCAGTAGGTTTTTTGAACTCAAGTTTTGGGTTGATTTATCTGTCCTTGTAAGTTCTTGTAACCAGTGATTTGTTCTTATTTTAATCATTCAAATTTACATCTCTGTGCTCAGACAATTACTGATGCATTAGGAAAGCAAATATTTTACGCTTGTTTTAATTTATTATGTTTACATGTGACACTTTTCTTACAATACCTATTATTCAATAAAATTCGTTGAATTTTTCGTGATAATGCAATAGTGAATTGGCTTTTGCTCACATCTTTTATTAGGATTTCCTTTCCAAACACAGAGCGTAAATTAAGTTGCGCCGCTTTTCGTGTGATCGATCTTCATGATCATTATGAACATATCACTCAATATTATAACATGTCTTGACATATGGGTTTATTACCTTGAAAACATTGGATTGTCTAATCTGGAGAATAAAACTTGCAATTAAGAGCAAAAACTTACGCGTTCAGCACTGTTGTACCATCACATTCATAGTTCGACCAGTCTTATTGTATGACAGACTCACTTGGGCTGGACACATTACCCGAATGTCGAAAAACATTCATTTATTTGTATTGCTGCTAGCATTTCAACAATACTTGATTTAATTACTATTGAAAAGGAAAACACTATATATTTATATTTTGCAGCTAACATGTATGTATATGGGGAAAATCATACAATTTTAAAATAGGGCTTATTCAAAATTTCACCGATGAAAGATTTTAAAACACCCCGCATCCTTTTCCTGGTGCTCAAACCTTTCTTTTCGTGAGAAAACCACGGAGGTTCATGAAAGTGCGATAATATTCGCTTCTGGGGGCACCGTGGGAGGTGTGGGGTTGGCCCATGGAAGGTCCGGTGCCATCTTGACTGCGATCGTGGTACTGTTCCAACTATGTTCTTAAAGGATATTACTAGGTGTCAGCTTCTATGAAATTTGATTTCCTGTTCTCAAAAATGTGAATGAATTTTTTGATAGAGCTTTTGAGAATTGTGTATTCTGGAATTTTTAATTGAGAAACAGTCCATAGCTCACCAAAATTATACATTGCTACAAATCAGATCATGCTGAAGTTCACTGGCTTCAAGACCAGACCCGGTTTGGGCTAGTAATTTTGCCTAGAGAAGTCAAGAATGTACAGGGGTTGGGCAACCTAAATCATCGATTTACGAGGATTGGAAATTTTCCGGGATTTTCAAGGGGATGTTAAAAATGCATTTTTTTTTTGTTCATCATTGTGACATAATTTTCATTTTTATCATGAGTCTTGAACTAATTTTTTAGGCTAATGGTAGCTCCAGTTCGAAAATCCATTTACAAAAATGTATCTGTAATAAGCATATGCGGTATTTCGAAAAATTTCGTTTCAGGTGGTTCGAAACGAAATTCCGCGGAATTTCGCGGAATTTGAGCATAGTGAAATCTGATTTCTTGATTTCGTTTCGTTTCGTAAAATTGCAAAAATTTCGCTAGAAAAAGCTAGCTTTTAACGAAATTTAACGGAATTCCGCGGAATTTCGAAACAAATTTAAACTTGAACCAGACTTTATATTATCAAAAATTTTGGCTGCGCCGCTGAACAAAATCGTAAAGTTGTTTTCAAAACTTTAGGTTATACAATTTTTTCTAATTAACCCTTACTTCATAACCCCATTTTTAGTCGACAAGTACGTATGTAGTTTTCTTCTATAAAATGTCTTCAGTGTTTCCAAGATTCTAATCTAAATTTCGTGATATTTTTTTTACTATTAGCACAATATGAATGCGAAATCGATCGTGGGACGGCAGCTAGTCCGGGAGAACGCGAAGTGGAATAAATCTACCTCGCGTAGCAAAAATTTGTTTAACCATAGTGTGCAATCGATCGTGTTGATGTTGATCACGCCAGCTAGTGTTGGAGAACGCGAAGTGATAAAACTAATGTCTGCATCGATGAGCACAATTTTTTTTAGTACGGAATCGATAGTGTTGTAAAAGCTTATTAAACGAAGCACATTGATCTTGCATTAGAATGATTTGAAACACAATCTTCGTCTTCTTGTTTTCAAAATAACTTCGTTTACAATAAATATTTAGTCGCCTACCAAGGGGCTTCACATGAATTACCTTCTCAACTAACCAATGATTCCTTTCCCGTAGTGCTAACGGAGATGCAGAGCATTCCTCGGTCTCTTATAACAATGAGTGTTAAACTAATTTTCCGCTCCTAATCCTAAATTGACAGTAAGGAGCATCGTTAGGTATTGGTCATGAATTGGAAATTTTGAAGCAAGTAAGGTTATTGACTTCGGCTGTTGTGTTAATTTTTGAGATTTTTTATGCATTTTAGAAAGGTGCACAGGATTCTTCTAAGGGTCTGTTCACAAATTACGTAACGCTTTTGGGGGGAGGAGGAGGTCCAACTTTGGTTATACTTTGTTACACTAAAAGGTGGGGGAAGGGGTGGGTAATACCAAATGTTACGCATAACGCGAATACAAATTTATTTGAATGTCTTTTTTTAATCATTGATTGAAGTCATGAAAGCCTGCTTTGAGCGTGGTTACAGCGGCACACCAAGAGTTAACTTTCTGAAATCAGTATGGCGTATGGCATCTAAGGATCGATTTCTCAAAATTAAGCACCTTGATTGAAAAAAATATTTGGTAGGCGTAGTAGCAGACCTTCCTTCATAACCGGCACCAAATAGTTTTTCATGAAAAGTTCCTAATTTTGAGAAAACCCGCGTTAGATGTCTTTCGCAATACAAATTTCTGGCGGTTAACTCATGCTGGCTATTTTGCGCATATACTATAGCGCCTGGATGTGGCAGCGGCGGGTAGAAAACCAGCCACTGTCAATAATTCATTGCTGTTTATCGTTATCGTATATTAGTTCTTATCGAAACCAAGCATGCTGACATAGAGGGACTGATATGTAAAAATACCAAGCGAATATTGTATTTCTCGACACCACAGTTCCGCAAAACTTTGTAAATGGTTATGATCGCAAATTCTATTTTCGTTTCTACTAGCTGCATTCTTGATATTCTTGATTTTTGATCATGTGGCGTCCCTATTCTAACAGTGTTCAAAAAATACCAAAACCCATATGCTTCAGAGAAGGGAAAAAAACACATGGGGGAGGAAGGGGGTACCAAAAATGTTACTTTTTGTTACGAGGGAGGAGGGAGGGGGTCAAAAACTCTGATTTTTGCGTTACGTAATTTGTGAACAGACCCTAATGAGAAAAACTATGTTATATATGTGGACGAATAAGAAGGAATAAGTTTTGGCTGTTACGCCCTTTTCAAATGTTGGTCTAGTAATATCAGTTCTCTATTTGCGTATACGCCTGGCAGATGTGGATACATAATTGAGTATCCCACTAAATAAAAAAATAAACCTAAGCATTCATTTTCTAATTTTGACTTAGCTCAACACTATAAAACTTACGCTGACAAGACAATATGTAGTATGCTTCAGCATAATTATATAATTCTTAAGTGAACTAAGGTTTTAAACGAAATTTGAATCCGTATATGAAAAATATCACAATTTCTATATTTTTATATACTTACTGATATAAAACTGATCAGGTTCGGGAGCTGGGGTATTGCCTTATCGCCGATTTATCACATGCTGCGATTTATTACAGACTGCCTCTTCTGTTATTATAACTTTATTGGTCGCAAAACAGTTATTTGACTTCGAAAAAGTGAAATCAGAATTGCGTACATAACGTAAAACGAATTTAATAAAAATTCCGCGGAAAAAAAAAATAAAATTTCGTTTCGTTTCGAAAAATTTCGGAATTAATGAACCTTGATTTCGTATCGTTTCGAAGTTTCGAAAAAAATCTATATTTCGTTTCGTTTCGATCCGAATCAACATAGACATTTTAAATTTCGTTTCGTTTCGTTTCGTTAGGAAAAAGTGTGTTATCGCATACCCTTAATCTGTAATCATCTCGCAAGTTCAATACCCATATTCAGACTAAAGGAATTTCTGCGTTTGAGTATGCCAGCTTCATCAACATCGGATTATCAATCTTTTTGTCTTATTTCTGTACATCGATTGCTTATTGTTTTTGCTAGTAAAATCGTAATTAGTGTGCAGTATCTGAGGAACTCTTGGGCTACTATGGACTTCTTGAAAACCGTCATCCATGTGGCCAAATGTGACGATGTTTCGATTTTGAAGAAAACTTGCGCTGCACTCCTCTCTAATAGTGTGTTGAAATCGACGCGACGCCCAGTTTGTCACAAGCAGACATGTTGCTAGTTTTTTTTTGATCATATTTTGTTCAGGATTCGCTCTCCTTATGTCGATATGGTCAGATTTTTGGGCTACTAGACCATCTTTGGACAATAACAAACACATCAGCAACAGGAAACGACATTTGTTTTGTTGTCGTTTTTCATAGCAACGAGCTTTTTTGGATCTAGTACCCATTTCAATTGTCCTTCCATTCCTCGATCTCTCCCTATCTCGATGGTCCCTTCAATATCGAGATGTGGAGAGGCGACTGTACAACATCCGCCATCACGCATCTTTGTCTGAGGTACCCCCAGAGACCAGCGAAGGTACCCCTAGAGGTACATGTACCCCAGGTTGAGAGCCGCTGCTCTAGCCCATTGAGGCGCATGCTGTGATGCAAAATAAGGTGTCACTTTGGACGATTGATTTTTTTGAGCGTCAAATGCTAGGGTGAATGACCATTAGGGCCTCTACAGAATCAAACAAAATAAACACTATATTCGAAAAGTTATGGTGTTCAAAAATTATATGAAAGATAATCACATCTGGAGCATTTCTGTAGAACATCCCAAAATTCTAAAAAAAATTGTCTCCGATAAAGCGATTTTTGAAAAAAGCTATTGTTTGCACTTATTGTCATATATTGGCAATATTCGCCAAACTCAAATCACTTTTTCGATTGTTTAACATTTTTTGATTTTCCTGTGGACCATAATGAGTATCCGATATGGTAATACGGTTGGTATTTTGCAATAATACTTTAGAACTATTTGAATATCATAAAGATTCATTTTTTTTCGAAAATTTTCGCAGAAAATTACCTAATGTCCCTAAAATAATGTTCATCGTGCAACCATTATCCAAAAAGTATTTTTTATAAGAAAATATTTCGTGTGAATCATTTAATTTTGCGATTCTGAATATATTCACTGACGCTGATCTTAGGTTCCTACAACTGCTATTAATGCCACCGTTGCGATGAAACTGTAGTTATTAGACGTCCCATATGCGGCTTATCTGTACATATTATTAATAGGGAATGAAAATGAGTGTTTTCCACAGAACGTCATAAATTATGCGCTTATGTTTAGCAGTTCTTAGAGACATAGAGACTCTTACTTTAACTTCATTCTCAAGCGAATAATTAAATGAACAATTCCCACCCGAAGAGCGCGTGTGATTCTGCTATCGAATGTAACGTTGTGCCTACGTCAAGCGATTATGATTTGCACTTCCAAGAAAATTCGTTTCGGCTCAATCTTCCTTTGTATAAAATGGTGGTCCTGACAAAAACCGATTGATTTCTACGCGTAGCAAACTTTTCAAGCATAAAATTCGAGGAACAGAAAATAATTTATGTAATGTATGCGATCAAATCGATGATGTTGAGCACCGTTTAAAAAAATGTTAAAATTTAAGTGTTGTTTGGGGTTTTGCTTTAACCTTGATAATCAAAAAATTGATAATTGATGTAATAGACCCCTTGGAATTATTAAATGAAATGATTGGGAAAAAGAATGAAAAACTGGCATTATGGATTCTAGCAAATGTTATGGTGTACAATTTGAAATATTTTGTATCTAGCAATTTAAATGATTTTCAACTAATTATAAATGCAGAAATAGGGAAAAACAAGAATGTATTTGATTTAGAGTTTGTAATTTGTAATTTTATAAAGTAAATTTGTGATATTATCAATCTGATGCAATGAAGGATAAAAAAAGGGAAAAAATTAGCAACGGCAACAGTACTCAAGTGAATTAGTCGACAGCAGAACCGAATGGTCATTTTTAAGGGAATATTAAAATTAGTGGTTGCTGATAGTGATTGCAGAGGCATATTATTGAGAATAAATCGATTTTTGTCAGGACCACCATTATATACGGGAGAAAGTAAGCGGTTGTACTGTGACTGTGGTAAATTCATGGCATTTAGTAAAATTTTCTCGAAAAATTATGAGTTTGGTTATGTTAATATTAGTGATTGAAAATGCGCATTATTGAAAATAAATCGATTTTTCAGTAGATATCACCATTTGTACAAGAGAACCCTATCTTCACTGTATTCACTAGTATCACACAACTAATATTTCTCAGTTCACTAATATGATACGATACACAAACTGAATATTGCAAGATAAGCAAAAACTTGCATCATTTTAGGCATTGAAAATGATGTTTGTGAAAGGGAATGTTGCAGTTTGAAAAAAGTTGTTCTTGTTACTCGTTTCAGTAATACGCATTTTAAATCACTAGCAGCACATAATTAAATTCAGATTTTGCGAAAAAATCTCACCGGACGCCTTGAATTTGCCAATCACTATCAGTTGCAGTGTTGGGAAAAACTCAAATTCTCAAATCTCATCTGCGATTCAAATCAAGCGCGGAATCGAATTGACTTTCTTTGCTTGAAACAATGGAAATCAATACGTAAACATAAAACATGGATTTTGATGCTTTCTGGAACGAAATCATTGTTCGGCGAATGAGCGAAACGATGCGAAAAACTCAATAGCGATGCTGTCCTTACTAAATCGCAAGCGAGTTAGCTCGCACATGAGACTTCGATGATTGAGATTTGAGTATAATTCTACCAACACTGATCGGTTGTATTTAGGAAAAAATACAACTTAACTTTCTTTGAAACGTTATGGTGGTCCTGACAAGAACCGATTTATTTTCAATAAAGCAACCACTAAAATCTGAATGGAAAGCTGTTTCCCGACCACTCAATTCTGCAGACACCACTGATGCAAAGAATACCACAAATGCTACTACCGGCCCGTCCACCGATGATTCACCGCTCCACGCCAACATTACGCCGTATTTTCTGTAGCAATCGGACGATCACCGTACAGACCGCTCTAACCACTCTTTGCGAGATCTCGTACAAAATGACGCGCGCGCGCTAAATAGCAGCTTTCTTGTATCTAATGAAGCAACATCATTACCTCCGCCCTTTCGGTAAACGATATGGCTGCACATTTTGATTATGTATTTTCACATTCACTGTTAGGGCGGGGCTAATGGTGCGCTGCTTCATTTTCAAAGCAAGACCATGCTGAGGGTGGCTGGGTTCGATTCCCAGTGCCGGTCTAGGCCATTTTCGGATTGGAAATTGTCTCAACTTCCCTGGGCATAAAAGTATCATCGTGTTAGCCTCATGATATACCAATGCAAAAATGGTAACTTGGCTTAGAAACCTCGCAGTTAATAACTGTGGAAGTGCTTAATGAACACTAAGCTGCGAGGCGGCTCTGTCCCAGTGTGGGGATGTAATGCCAATAAAAAGAAGAAGAAGAAGAAGTAGGCGATAATGTGCGTTGTGCGACATTTTCATACGAATCTTAATTTCAGTTATTCATGATTTACTCCACTTAACTCGTGCTTTTCGCATGAGGAAATATCATATAAACCCGACGGAAACTATAACGAACGTATCTGCTGAAGGAATGAAGAAAATCTATCCAGCTGTTTTCGAGTTATATGGTTACACTTTTACATATAAGAAGAAGAAGAAGAAAAATACTAGTTGACCCAGCAGACCTTGTCCTGTATAGTAGGCGAAAATGATCGTTTTGAACCGCCCATGCGAAATTTCCATACGAATAACAATTTTAGTTTTTCACAATTTACTCAACTTTACTTGTGATTTTTGCATGAGGGAATAACATATAAACCCGTCGAAAACTACAATGAACATATCTGCTGAAGAAATGAAGAAAATCCATCGAGCGGTTTTCGAGTTATGCGGGTACGAACACAGAGCAACTCATTTTTGTATGTAAGAAAGGAAGAAGAAGAAGAAGACTAGCTCTGAGAAGAACCAATTTTCAATGCACAATGCACCTTTCTAATCAAAGCAACCAAACGTTAGTCCGAACATTCCGTGAAATTTTCACTTGGCTGCTGCTGCTGTCTGAAGGGCGCTCTGTGAGTACTTTATGCTGAGTGACGCCGTCGGCAACGGCCAATAGATGAATCTCTTCCGCTAGGACCGCTGCTACCGGTGCGGTGGCATCATGCGACAGCTGCTGTGCGGCCCTCGTGTCCGCTCTCCGTGAAGTCTTAATTTAACTGAGGATTATAGCCCAGTCCATAAGTTGCTCGATTATGATGTCTGTGCTTGCGATGCCCCTACGGGATTGGTTGGTTCATCGATTTTGAGCAGTGATTCCCCAAATTCATTTTTTCTAATAGTTTATTGCTATTGAAATATTAACTCATATTTTATGGAATACGGCTTCAGAAGTTTGAATGGAATTATTAAACATATAAACTACCTTGATTTCGATTTCAATTTTAATCAGCAACCAAGAGGACGAGAATAGTCCGTTGTCGTTTGCAGAGTGTCACAATCGTATACATATCGTGTGTTGCTTTTGAAGAAAATTATAGCATTCTGCGTCTCGTTGAACGCCGCGGCATCGACTCGACTTGGAACACCGAACTCCGTCAGTTCTCCAGAGTGGTCCACAATTCTCTTCTCCATATTATACCGCCAATAATGTTCATTTTTGAATGCGAAAAGGTACTTTTCCCTGTAGCGAGAGATGGCGTCTAAATTTTTCGGTATGCCGGGAAATGTGTGCCGTATCTTCCGGGGATATCCGAGTTCCAACTTGTTGTTCTCGAAAGCCCACACTTCTTCACCCCTGAACATGTACGTAAGAGAAGCGATGGTTATAGCGGCGTCCAAATGATCTGAAAATTCAAAATGCTGTACAAGTGTCCCATAGTAGTAAACAAAAAAAAAATGTGGAATATAGTTACCGGGAACTCCGGGCCATTTTTCGCTCAATAAAACCGGTGTATGAGCGGAATTCCTCGTGAAGTAGTACTTTCCCGAGATAAAATATAATTCTTTGTTCCGATCGTTTAGAACCGCATCAAACTTATCCAAACTGCAAAATGCGGGGCTTGGAGTGGATTCGCCTCGTTCACGTCTTCCATATTTGAACTGAATTTTCTGCAATTTCGATAGAATATTATTCTAATATTAGTAGGTGATCAGTTTTCCTGTTACCTCAACGTCAATCAGTGGTATCTCGCTAAAACGGGCCACTAGTGAAGGATACATAATCGACGCAGGGTTCACCGAATGCTCCAACCCAAGGACATGACCGATTTCATGCATAGCTGTGTTGAAAAAATCATCCTCATTTTGGGTACCAAAATAAAACTTAGTATTGAAGTGAATTGCTCCTATCTGCGGGAAGAACGCGTGTGCCAAGGTGGTGTCCCCCAGTTCAGACCCACAATACTGCCATCGATGTGGGTGATGTCGACTTCCAAATACAATTTCAATATCCGCATTCATGTTCTCGGTTTCGTTGAAATCCAAATTGGTCACCGCACTCCATTGATCGAATGCCGTTCGCAGCAAGTTTTTGACGGAATCGATAGAAACACCCGCTGGGAAGTTTCTTACATAGTAGGTCAGTAGGTTTTTGGTCCATTTGTAGTCCTCTCCATATGCGGCAACATCACTAACTCCACATCTCGGTCTTCGAAGCGATATTTTCGTCTCTCGACACAACTCTCCGGTCGCTGGCAGCCCATATAAGCGCTGATACTGCATTATCTTAGACTTGATATCTGACAAATATTCATGTTGCATCATTTCCGCAGATGAGTTGAAGCCAAGTTGATCGAGAATCTGCTGTTTAGAAAACAAAAATCGTACTGTGCTGTTATAGATGACAATAATATATGACTACCAACCTCCGCGTCATCCTCCGTCAAATCTGGCACCTCAATAGGAACCACAGGACTTTGCGAATCTGTTTCCATGGTGGTTAGAGTTTTGGAAAAGATTTCAATGGCTTCATCTAATCCAATAGGGGCACCACTACTGCAGATTATCACCAATGGTAAACACCATGCCCCGAGAAGGTTTGTTCCGCGTGGTACCATTCTAAATTGTGTTCTACAACCGATTAATTGTATCACACTGTCTGAGGCATTGTATGGTTCGCACATCAAAAAGCATATCATCCTATCGTTGCTTATAAGTGCCTACAAATTAATGCTGTGAGACAAAACAAGCTGAACCAAAAGCATTGATAAGAATCGGAAATCCCATATTCTTAAGGACAAGCCTCTGAAATAACAGAAAAAAGACAGTTGTGCATTGTTTCCGTATTGAGTGGTGTACCATTGAAAACGCGAGTAGATTAAAATTTGGATTCCGGAAGGCCTGTCCTTAAGAATAGGCGATTTCCGATTCTAATCAATGCTTTCGGTTCAACTTGCTTTTTTCAGCTTGCTAGCTCTGGATTTCGGGAGGATTGTCCTTAACACTCAAGCTGTTGTATTTTTGTACAAGATCATCGCTAGCAATACACAGCATGAACAAGCCTGCATGAGCGATCCAGGATCGCGCGCATGCAGAACGGTTAGTTAGGGTAAACGTTCTTTTTCGATCATGTGGCTTTATTATTAATTTCTCCTCTTTCTTTATTTTGTGAAGAATATTTTTGTGTGGAAATCAATATCGAACTAATTACATAACAATTATTTTTATGTCTAATTTTAATATGTTTTAAATTCTAATTCAATTATTAAGAGGCTTATTATTTCTGTGTAGCAATGTAATGAAAATGAGGCATATACATAATGGATTAATTTCTGTTTTCTCTTCATAACCGAAAACCTGCACTAGAATACACCTCGCAATTATGAGGCTAACTTTTTTTATTTTACTTTCTTCCGAATTAGGGGAAAAGACGACTTTGGCAGGTTTTGTGCTATTATTGGCAGGGGGTTTTTGTCGTCCAAATTTTATGAAATTTGGCCACAATATTCATTGATATGCAAAGAATATTTAGGAAAAATTTAAGCATAATCATTCATAAAAACCCCCGTCATTCCCCCTATTTGAAGCCAACCCGTTCTCCAACACATTGGATGTGGGTATAGTCTAATTCGGATTTTTGGTCAGAATGAGGTATAAACGATTAACGGAATTGTCCGTCAAGGTTGGCCATTTGAGTACTACTTGTGCTACGACCCTACAATCACTGACGACGTCTCGACAAGCATCAGAGTTGATTGTGTGAATCGCATTTCGTTATCGCAGAAAAACGCACTTCACAACGTTTAGAAAATAATAGATGAAAGTTGTTTACCAGATTTCTATCGAAATGACAACAAAATGAAGTTTACATGTCCAGTTAAGTCGAACACTGTGAGTGTCTGTCTCTGTTCATGAGCGAAATTCATCCACACAGTGATCGTCAATTGCAATGAATCAAACAAAAACAGCAAGTAAGACATCCACAAAGCCACTGCTGTTGCACATTTTTAATCATTATTAGAAATGCAACGTTCGACCAGCCTGCACTTCGGTTTGTCTTTTGAAGCTTATAAACAGCATCCTCCTGCCTGACATGTGTCGTCTAGGCAGAGAAAGATCGAACCGGCAACCCATTGAATGGCCTCTGGCTTCGTGCTGCTCTCAATATGACCTAATCACCCTCGTTTTTACACAATCTACGTATTAAACGCAACAATACATATGTTCTATCAGTTTATTGCCCTGTCATTACACGAAATAACAGAAAACAAGTCATGCATCAAAATGGATATAGTATCACTAAAATACCTTATATTTTTCACTGCTTTTCACGAATCCAGTATTTTGCGCTCGATAATGGCGGCTGAGTGAGTACCTTTTTGACATTCAAGAGGTAGAAAATATTTACATATTTTAATCAATGTAGGCTTTGATTCATTGAAAAACATTGGCACTCACTCATCCGGTATCAACAAGCAAATAAATGTCAAATATATTATTTAAATTATGCTATTCGAGGATTTGGTAGTTTTCTTATGCACTTTCGTAATAATTTCATTTTATCTTCTTGCATTATTGCAAGTTTACTGCTTAGTGGTAGGTACCCGACTAGAAGGTCATATCAAAATTATATCAACCTATGTTATTATGATATGGAAATGCTAATATCATCTTCCAAATTTGGACGTACATGTTCATGATAGCATTAGAGGCGAAAGTATAGAATTGATAGTTCCGTTAGGATACGGCAGGCATGAAGAATGTTTTTATAGAAGTCGATTTGAAAGCGAGCGGAGGGCAATATTTGTGATGGCATATATCGCACGACCTTCCTTCTGCCAAGCTCCCGTATGAAGGGGGAGGGAAGAATATCAGTGTGGAAGCTGATATATCTCCACTGGCCCACTATGTTATTATGTTATGCTAAATTTTGATAACAAAATTTGTTAGAAACATGGTGCAGGATGTAGTTAAAATATCTAAATTTCTATCAAAAATTACACTACTGGAAACAAAAAAATATCAAATTTTGTTACAATTTTATCATAAAAATAACAAATTTTGATAAAAATTTATAACAGAATCAGATACAAAATATATTGTTTATGTGCAGGTGGATTATTTTACAGGTCGTGATAGGTCTCCAGATTGTGATCAACAATCAGATTTTTTTTTTATATGTACAAGAATATTTTTCGAGAACATGAAACTAACAACATTGCAATAAAGGCAACCTTTTCAGGAGGACTTTGCTACACTATTTTAATTGCCTACTGTTGGGCAATTCGGTGTTAAGCATTTTTTTATATCATATTATGATAGAATACTGTTACAACATTTGAAAGATAATGCTGCTAAGAACAAAATTGTATCAAAATAAGTTATAAATATCACAATATGTTAAAATTGTGTTGAGTTTCTGTTATGCTCTTCTAGTCGGGTACCAAGTTGACCAATGGTCAATATGAATAATTAAAAACAATATAAATGATAGCTATAAAAATAACCGTCATACCGTTTGCTTTTAGGTTTGAACATGATATGCACATGAAACAGCTGCTATGAGTTTAAAACTAATAAAAAAATGACAATTATGCTGCATTTTCTAGAATATATGTATTTTAAAATATTATTACGACTCTTCCGACTACGTACGATAACCTTTTAATGGTTTGTCAATTGTAACAGGGCTGAGGTTCAGTAAGCGTCGCACAGTTTAGGTACAAAGTGGTTTGTTAGAGGTGAAAGATACTTGAGCGCAATGCCCCTTGAAGTATTGCTTGATTATGGACCGGAGGCAACTGGATAGTACAAGCAGAGTGTAGTGATTCCAGCCCACTATTAGGTGTCAAGTTGCAAATTTCATTTTCCAAAATCCATTCTTTTAAAAAACACTGATTATAATCATCTTGGGGCTTCATTTCTAGAAAATAAAATTCAATCATTACAAACAATCCATGAGAAAAGTAATTACCAAATCCTTGAAAAACGCAGAACTAAATGCTTGACATTTGTTTGTTTGTTGATACCGGATGAGTGCCAATGTTTTTCAATAAATCGATGCCTACTGTGATTGAAATATATAAATATTTCTACCTCTTGAATGTCAAAAAGGCACTCACTCGGCCGCCATTATCGAGCACAAAATACTGGATAGTTGCGGCAGTGTCCCCATAGTTGCGAGCCCCATATGAAAACAATGGGACTCGCAACTATCCATCTTTTTACGTAGATCATGCCATAATACCCCTTTGACATTTCAGGTGTACACTATAGTGATGATTATTTAGGGGTCTCTAGTAGCCTTGCGAGGGAAGGCGTAAGATTGTCAATGCGGAGATGGCGAGTTCGATTCTCGGTCCGGTCTAGGATGTTTTCGGGTGGGAAACATTCTCTACATTCTGGGCATAGTGTATCCATTGTACTTTGCACACAAGATACATACTCATTTAGAGTGGGGCGTCATGGTCATTTTTTTTCAAATCAAAGGTTTTTCGATACTATTCGGGGTCCCAAACAACTGTGCAGAATTTGGGCCCGATTGGTTGCTTCCTCGCTTTCCGCATCGCGTTTCAAATTTGTATGGAAATTAGTATGGGAAAACAACAATTTTTGCATTTCTACTTCTAGAGGTTTCAGTTTATCGTAAACCAAGTGACATATTGTGTTAAAGTATAACCTGAGGGATGCCGAAAAACTTTGCTAAAGAAGGTCCGTTGCTGGAATGTCCTCAAAAATATTATATTCCTTCGATTGCTTGTTCAAACCATACGCAAAAAATCGGTTATTCTGCCAACACTGCCGAACTACATGGACCAATAATTTAACTGAGTGTTATATCAAAATTAATGATCTTATAGGGCTGGGGTGCAAAGTGGAGTTATTCAGAATCATTTTCCAACGTAAGCATCGGGACAAGAAGCAAGAAAGGTTTTGCCCACAAACAACCAGAGGTTGCCCGGTAGTGCTGGCAGCAATATTGATTTCCTCCATTTGGTTCGAACAATCAATCTTCGAAGCGTTATAACATTTTTTGTAGACGTTCCAGAAACATACCTTCTTCAGTAAAGTGTTTCGGCATCTTTCAGGCTATATGCTAACGTGATGAGTCACGTGATTGACAATAAACTGAAGCCGTTTGGAGCAGAAATGCAAAAATAATATTAATTTCCATATAAATTTAAATCTCGATGCGGAAAGTGAGGACGCAACAAATCGAGACCATTGCACAGTCGATTGGGGTCCCAAAACGATTCAGAAAAACCTTGATTTCACTTGATTGGATGATTTGCGTTTGCGTTTTTCCATATAACTGCGCCCACTCTATCTCATGCGATTTAGGGCATAAGAAATCTTTCAATTAATAACTGGAGGAAATGCTAATAGAATACTAAGTTGAAAACCAGGCCAAGTTCCAGTTGGAATGTAGAGCCATTGAAGAAGAAGAAGAAGACTATAATTATGTTATAATTAGATCGTAGTAAGTCATAATGATTCGTTTTTTTCTGCCACATTTTTATCAAATTTTCCCAAATTTTCTCAAAATTTATTAAAAAGGGTCGTTTAGGTTTCGATAAGAAGAAAAAATCAGGTTCATACGTGTTGTGCAACAGTGAACGGAATTTCATTGTAGGTGAAAAAATCAGTTTGACTGGGTGACGCCGCGCCTGGACAGTTGTGGGCTACAGGAAGGTTTCCGGATGGCGGACTCTTAGTGGAAATGTATTTTGAGTGAATATTTGTTAGAGAGACTTTGGAATGATCTTTTTTCATGAGTGAGTTAAAAAAATGTGAAGAAGTGATGGAAATAATCAGAACGGGTATCTATACGGACCCCCATCCATGGACGCGTTACGTGAAACTCGCGAGTGGCAGGCAATGGCTGAAAGAGCTTTGGACGTTGCTTTTTTTGAAAAAGATTGGAAAGTGATTTGAAGGAAGCCTGACAAAAACGAAGGAGTAAGAGAAAAAAGTAAAATTGTGTTAGGAGTGTGGGAGTTTACTGTGGTAGTAGCGGCTTGTATTAAAATAATGGTCGAAGATATTGAATGAAAATGAAAGCATGAATTATTTGAATGAGATTTGAATTTCTAAATCGAAGCAATCGGCGTTCGAATAGTAGGCGCCCATTAGCACACGAATATGAACTCGATTGACAAAACGAAACAAAGAAAGAGAAGAGACGATACTAATCCTAATATTAGGTACATCGTCTATGTATCACTAGAGCTACTCGTTCTGTCAGAACATACTCGTGAGTACACAGCCCATGATAATTATAACAAGTGACAATAATTTGTAAGTAGATGGAAGGATATTAATCCATTTTGGCTCTATCGAGGTAAGCGATCAGCCTCTAATTATATTACATAGCTGACGAATCATTTGAAACGAAATGAAAAAATAAAATCAATCAATAAAAACTAGAGAAACAGACTAATCATAAATACACATAGTTTCAACATTACAGCATTACATTACATTACAGCTTGAGCTTGAGCTTGAGCTTGATTGACTGCTCGTAGTTGCTACTCCATTATGACCAGATCAGCTGTTCTTGCACAGGGAACCAACAGATGTTTGCTTGGGACTAGCACACATCTTCAATGTACAAGTACTGGTGATCTCATTTGTTAGGTCATACTGTCGCCGGCCACGTCAGAATGCAAGTCAATGTAGGGAAGGGGGAGGAAATGATGATGCAATCACTCGCCCACTGCAAGCCGAATATACCTCTGCACTTGCCACGAGTTCATGCGGAATTTGTTGGAATTTCTGGGTTAGGTTGGAGAGGCAGAGGTCCGTCTTGGTTAACGAGCTGCCAATGTGATAGATAGGAGAAGGTAACTGATGGAATTTCTAATTGGATGTAGGAAACGAGCTCTATAGTTCATTTCCAATTCCATCAGATTACTGATAGAATACTCAAGTTGAAGGTATAGGAATAGTAATGGAAACGGTATGGAAGTCCATTTCCAGTTCTAGCGATTGCTAGAACATGAGAAATAAAGAGAAAGATACAAAGTAGGAGAGAATGGAACGGACCTGGGATTGAACCCACGACCTCCTGCATATGAGGCAGAAGCAGTAACCATATGACTACCAAGCCCGCTTACACTACATATATTACATTACATACTACAAAATAAATTTTATGCCACAGTCGTAGCAAAATTGCGAAATTAAAGCGTTATATAATGAACTCAAATTGTAAATACTGATTGAATGGAAATTTAAATAATTCTATAAATGTGTATTTTACTCCATTTAGAAAATACATTCTTGATTCCTCAGAACATTTGATTTAACAAGTGTTACAAACATGCCACATTGTCACGTCCTTCAATATTAATTTGTTTTTATACTAAACTGGAAAAACACTAGATTGCTTACAGTTTTGTATATTTTCTCTAATACATTTCAAAACTTAAACTTCTGAGGTTGTGAATATGTGAGAAATACCGAAAATCAATAATGACAAAGTTTATGAAACTAACAAAAGTAAAATGAAAAAGAAAAAGAAAAAAATTAACAAATTAAAACACATGGCAAAAATAACAAACAAGAACATAATTTAAAAAAATAGGCGAATCAAAATAAAATATCAAATATTAAAAAAATAGGAAAGGGTAAAATGTAACATTGCCAAATTAGTTTACACATGATAAATAAAAGAAGTAATCAAGGAATATATGGAATAAATAAATGAGACTACAAAAGTAGGATGCATACGACTGAGAAATATGGGACAAGGCTGGACTCATATTAATGGTAAGTGGTAAATTTAATTACTCTCATATGCCGTAAGACGAGTTTATACAATCCCATTGAATTCCACCACTTAATTGTATCTTGACAGATACGTATTTCGACCTCAAAAGTAAGGCCGTCTTCAGTGTCTCGTACTCTCGTACTTACACTACTTGACGAGACACTGAAGACGGCCTTACTTTTGAGGTCGAAATACGTATCTGTCAAGATACAATTAAGTGGTGGAATTCAATGGGATTGTATAAACTCGTCTTATGACAGGTGAAAACATTCCACTAAAAAGCTCAAAATAATTTTCTTATACTCTCATATGGATTATATTCTTTTTAATATTTTGAATAAACCAAGCATTACATACGTACAGGGCATCGTTTGTTGGCTATTGCCGCGGATATTGTGGGAATCCCAGGTATCCAGTTCAAACTTTAGTTGGCAGCGGTGGCTCTTCTCGACCTTCTACTCCCTGAGTAGTCAGTACGAATAAGGGCGTCTATGCAATGTTTTGCTGCACCTGTTACGAACTTCTAGCACATCCCAATCCCTACACTTGATGAGGAGTCTTGCCTCTAAAGTGATCCTTTTTTTCGTGCTAGCCTTCGTAACAAAGAGGGCACCATTAAGTAGCATTAGATTTGATCAAATTATTCGTAGTACTACTTGTCCAACGCCCCCGGCTGGGTGAGGGATAGAGGATGAAACACACACATACAATTAGATCGTAGTAAGTCATAATATATTTGAGATTTTGTTGTAATTTGACAACGTCTTCCAAACAATAACAAAACTTCCTCATCGCCCCTGGAAACATTATTTTATTGGAACCTAGGGCTAGGATATAGAAACCAGAGGCACTATTTTTTTTTAATTTTCAAACTACATATGCATAATACAGTCAAACCTCCATGTGTCGATATTGAAGGGACCATCGACTCATGGAAAAATTGATATGTGGAATATAAAATCTTTGGAGAATAGTTTGACCATCAAAGCAACCCAGAAAATATTATTTAATATGCAACAATTAGCTTCCATGAGTCGATATCGAGTCAAAGAACATCGACTCATGGAGGTTTGACTGTATTAAATTTATTTTAGATATTTTCAATGCGACTGAAAGCGGATCTGCTAACTATTTAAGTCTGTAATTCTCTCAACCAAATGATAGATGAAAAAAAAAAGTGAGTAAAAATTGTTCAAAAAGGGTGTTTTTATTTATTATCAGACTAAGGCCGGAGTGGCCTGCGCAGTGCATAAACGTATTCTCCATTCAGCTCGGTCCGTAGCTGCACGTCGTCAAGTCAACTACACAGTCTGCAGAGGCTGCGCAAATCGTTCTCCACCTGATCGATCCTCTTTGCTCACTGAGCACCTCGCCTTCTTGTTCCCGTCGGATCGTTGTCGAGAAATTTGGGAGAGTACCTTGTAGCCGGCGTTCAGCTATGTGATTTCGCGGTAGTTGCTTCAATCCAGCTTATCGCCTTCCCATCCACTCCTGCGGCAGAACCTAATCATACCAAAAATTGGTAATTACCCAGTGCAGCGCTCTAGCCAGTGCCTCACCACCGTATTTAAACAGCTCTCTTGGTAGTTGGTCAACTCCAGGGGCTTTGTTGTTTTTCAGCCGGCCGATCTCCTCCTGGATTTCCTGGAGATTCGGAGCCGGAAGTCGTATGTCCTGTGCGCGTGCTCCCAGGTTCATTACCATACCGCCACCGTTGTCTGCCACATCGCCATTCAGGTGCTCTTCGTAGTGCTGCCGCCACCTTCAGATCTCCTCACGCTCGTTTATGTCCCTACACATATCGGGCTGTGGCACGTGGCTCTTACGTGAACTTTTTATCTTCTCATAGAACTATCGTGCGTTATTAGCGCGGTTCAGTTGCTCCGTCTCTTCACAGTCTCGATCTTCCTGCAAGCGCTTTTTCTTTTGAAAAATCGAGTTTTGTCTGTTCCGCGCTCGTTGTATCGTGCCTGGTTCGCCGTCGTGCGGTGTTACAGCAATCTCGCCCATGCTTCATTCTTCTCTTCTACTAACTGCTCACATTCGCCGTCATACCAGTCCCTTTGTACCGGCGACACCGTGCCTAGTGCAGCAGTTGCGGTGTTTCCAATGGGGGATCAAATATCTCTCCAGCCATCTTCAAGGAACGCATGCGCCTAGCTGCTCTTCCGTCGGGAGTGTCACTTCTAGCTGCTGCGCGTATTCTTGGGCTAGTCTACCGTCTGGTAGCCGCCCAATGTTAAGCCGCGGCGTCCGACTTCGACGCGTGTTGTACACCGTCGAGAATTTTAAGCGCAGGCATACTGCAACGAGGTAGTGGTCGGATTCAATATTCGCACTGCGGTAAGTGCGTACGTTCGTGATGTCGGAGAAGAATTTACCGTCGATTATAACGTGGTGGATTAGGTTTTCCGTTTCTTGATTAGGTGATTTCCATGTGGCCTTATGGATGTTCTTGCGAGGGAAGAAAGTGCTCCGGACTACCATTCCACGGGAGGCTGCAAAGTTTATGCATCATTGAACGTTGTCGTTCGACACGGTATGCAGTCTATCCATTTCCACCCTCCCTACCTCAGCGTTCATGTTGCCAATGAAGATTTTGACTTCTAGCAGTGGACATCCATCGTATATCTACTCCAGCTGTGCATAGGACGCTTTTATCTCGTCGTTGGGTCTCCCTTCGTCTGGGCTGTGCATGTTGATGATGCTATAGTTAAAGAAACGGCCTTTTATCCTCAGCGTGTACGTACATCCTTGCGTTGATTGGCTGCCACTCATTTACGCGTTGGCGCATTTTGCCCAACACTATGAAGCCGGTTGGTGGTGCCGAAGGTTTTGTAGAAGGTAGCCGTTTGATACCCGCTTTTCCACACTTTCTGTCCTGTCCAGCAGATTTCCTGCAACGCTACGACGTCGAAGTTGTTCCAAGCATTCAATCGTGATCCTTTATTCGTCGCCCAGGTAGTTGCCGATTGTATCGAGTCGCATTATCTTGTATGTCGTTCGTAATGGTTGTTTTTTAAAGGCGACGGAGAGCCGTCGTGTCAGGTCCGTTTAGCGTCCCACCTAACACCAGGACTTGGGCTTATGCGCTTTGAGCGGCACACGGTCGCTTTGGCAAAGCCTACTTGCGGATATATGCAGCTTTTTACAGAAGTTTAACAGAACCAACTGTCAAATCCCACCTCAACCTAGGCAGGCACCACAACTCACAGATGGCCTGGGGAGCCCTTGGACAGAGACCCTGCTGCCCCGGTGGTAACAACAATTCGAATGAATTTTCCTTAGAAATATCCTGTGAAAATTTGAATGAGGTTTCTACGGAAATGCAAATGGTTTTTCCGTCGGAAATTAAATGACTTTCTCGTCAAACCTAAAATGATTTTTGACGCTGAACTACGTTTGTCTTTTCTATATTGGAGTACACTTTGCGATTGCGAAAATTGGAGACCGTCACGTAAATATGATAGACTTTGAACTTTAATATCCCAGCCGTTTCTCGATGGATTTCAACTTTTTTGGACCATTCGATCAAGGATGAGTCAACGCTTCTTTATATTCATTTGAAAATACTGTTTTTTTAAACTATTTATTATCGATAATTGATAAAAAGTTTAGAAATAGGTAAACTTACCAATCACATACATGCATCGCAAGCACAGACATCAAAATCAAGCAACTTATGGGTTTAGATCTAAACATCAGTTTGAACCAGATTTCACGCAGTATTGGTGCAGATCATTCAACCTCAACGAACCAGCATTTTGTAAGGAGAAAGACTTGACTACAAAAATAGCACTGTAGCACTGTTAGTGAAATTTGTTAACAGCAACCACCCATCGGCGACCGTCGCTCGGACCGATAGATATCAAGCAATAATGTTTTGTAATTAGAAGAAACTTCGTCAACTTTCTTGTATCTATTGAAATAATCCCATTAGCACCGCCCCTTGATTAATCGTTATGACTGCACATTATACTTACACCCTTATCAAGACACAAAGATGCGGGGCTAACGGGCTTAATTTATAAAATACAAGAAGCTGTTTTCCGGCGCGCGCGAGCCATTTTGATCGAAATTCCGACCGATCTAGGTCTCACAAGAATCCACGCACAGCAAACGCGGCGGAGCGGACACAGCAGCACCAGTGACACCAGTGGCAATGCTGAAAATTTATTCCAAACGGTGGCGTCTTAGCGAAGGTTCCGACAAGCGTTTGGATGCAGTTAGTTATTGGAAAAGGCGCATTGGGGGAAAATGGTTCTTCTCAGGACCAGCATTTCCTAGAAAGAAAGAGTTGATCGCAAAAATGGACCGTTTCGGTGGCATCGGCGTAGCTTGGTTGCTGTTAGTGATTCCATCCATTCAAACAAATTTATTGCATCATCTCCCTCCGACACGCGCTTGTGATTCTGCTACCGAAGGGCAACTTTCATTCGTCGCCAAACTTTTGCACTTTGAAAAAAATTCATCTCGGATCAAACTCCTTTGCGTAAAATGGTGGCCTAGAAAATATCGATTTAATTTCCAATCTTTAACAGAAACAAAACCAAAGAATCTTGCCAGAAACAGCCAAGTCGTTGAAGGCGCCACCTTAGTGGAAAATTTTGTTTAGCTGCTGTTAGTGCTCGAAAAGGCGCATTATTGAAAATAAGGAACCGTCACTGTCGTTTAAACGGAGAAAATTCGAAAACTTAAGCCGAACAGTCAATACCTCTTCCTGGATAAATAGTTTCCTGAAAAGGACTATTTGCAATCAATTCTTCAACCTCCTACCACTTTTCCACCGGTGCCATAGAAAACGATACACGTATGCCTCCACCGCAGGTGGAAACAGAACGTTACAAATAAATATATTTGTATTTGGTTTCGCGCCGCTTCCGATTCGGCTTAATTTTATTTTTCTATTTTGACATTTTTTTTGATAGTGACTTCTAGGGTTCCGATGCCCTCCACTGAAAGCAAGATGAATGGCTTCAGTGGGGATGCGGCTGATGAGTCGTATTAATCCTTTTTCCATGGTTGGAGACCTAAAGTCCATCCAACTGAAAGCTGCTATTCGGCTTTACGATTCCATCGATGACTGATCGATCAAAAATAGTATAAAATTTGCATCTGACAGATCAAATGCATTTTCCATGAAATTCTTATTCAAACTTTAACAAAATTCAGTCACTGAAAATTCTAAGGAGTATTCCATGGCAATTCAGAAGAATTTCTCGCGCAATATGAAAATGATTTTCTGTTCAATTTTGAATGATTTTCTCATGCAAATGAATTTAAAAATTTAAAAAAAATTAATCTAAGTTTTCATAACAATTCCACCAAATTGTCGTTAGAAATTGAGACGAAGTTTCCATGGAACTACAAACAAACTTCCCATAGAAATTGAATCAACCTTCGTGAAAGCTCACAAGCATTTCCCATGTAGTGCATATAGTTTGAAGCCAGTTTCTCGTGTATGTTCAAACCGTTTCCCTTTACTGACAAAGTTAACTGAAAATCAAGATGATTTACAATTTTTAGAACCATTAGCAGAAGTTTCTGTAGCTTACTGCCCATTCCACTCCAGCAGTCGGGTACCATCGATTTATCGCACAGTAAAATCCATCACAACAAATTACCATACGGTCGCAAACATGCATTGCTCCCATCAATATTTTTCCCCTTGTATGCATCCGATGTCTGCATTTTTATCCCATTTGTCGGATCCCATTCCGGGTACCAACCAATCAGTTCTGCTCCAGAAAAGTATCTCCGCCGTATATGCATGCATACGATCCCTGCCTGGCCGGATACGGTGCGGGGACAAAACCTCATTCACCACAAACAACGCCGTAGTGCAGCTCCGGGCCCAAACAAATCCCCGAGGAGAAATCCTGGATCCATGGCTTACGAAGCGGACAAACGAACGAACACCCCAGCCGGCAATCCGTTACCAACCATATTCATTGGTTCCAGTTGATACCTTACCAAGCCGGGCTCTGCTCTCGATCCCGATGTATGTCGTCTCCACGGTTGAGCAGTTTGTGCATTGTAAGGGAAATAAAATGACGGCTATAGGTACCCAGCTACCAACTACTGACTGCGGCGTGTCGGTACGATGTGGGCGACTGGGTCACGGAATGCGGGTCCTATCGAATGTCGCCCTGGACCTGGGTCTTCATTGCCTGGGCAACGAACGGATGGACGTTGGAGCGCGTTGGAGTTGTTTGGTCTCTACATAATCCGAGCATGATGCCGTGTGTGATACCTATAGCGGGGCGCTCATCGATTCACACTGCTATGATGATGCCAGCGCAGCAGGGGTGAAAAATTGTGAAAATAGTTGTAATAGTTTATTGAGTGTTATGTGATACATGATGATGGCGCAACGGATAAAAGAGCAATTTTCCGGGATGCGCGTGAGGGCTTAGCCATAGGGTCATCACCAAAAGTGTTGGAGATGTGTCGAGATGCGTTTGGGCGAAAGTGAACGATGAGGGATTAACCTGTTTTTTGGAAATTGGACGGAACCGGGAATATGAAGCTTAATCAGATATATTGCTGTAGGGAGGGCCTCCTGTCCAATGTTCCAGTGAATAATAATTTTAACTAGGCTAGATGTACCAGTCGTGGCTATAGCACCAGTTGTCGCACTAGTGCTTTATATGCCATATGACCAATAAAATCACTGCAAACCAAGTTCATATCGATAAAGCATATTCATATCATACGATCCTTTGATGATTTCTTTGATCTCTTCCAAAAAAGCAAAGCATAATTGTAAAAATTGATTTTGCTTAATTTTTGACGTCCTTTGCACCAGTTGTCACCATTGTGGTCCCTATTTGGCCAATCCTATAAGAAAACAATGGGATTTGCCAAATAAGGAACCAAAATTAAGAATATTTAATTAATGATTATAACAAATTAAGAATGATTATAACAGAAATTAAGAATTATTATAACAAGGAGCAGGAAGTAAAACCTTTCGCTTGATACATAAAGTCCACCCACATGCCTTTTCCTTATTTTTTTTTTAAATAGTTGTTCTTATGTATAGCAACTGTACCGCGCTAATAACACACGAAAGTTCTATGAGAAGTTGAACCGTTCACGTAAGGGCCACGTGCCACAGCCTGATATGTGTAAGGACATAAACGGGAACCTTCTTACGAACGAGCGTGAGGTGATCCAAAGGTGGCGGCAGCACTACGAAGAGCACCTGAATGGCGATGTGGCAGACGAAGATGGCGGTATGATGATAGACCTGGGGGAACGCGCGCAGGACATAATTCTACCGGCTCCGGATCTCCAGGAAATCCAGGAGGAGATTGGCCGGCTGAAGAACAACAAAGCCCCTGGGGTTGACCAACTACCAGGAGAGCTATTTAAACACGGTGGTGAGGCACTGGCTAGAGCGCTGCACTGGGTCATTACCAAGATTTGGGAGGAGGAAGTGTTGCCGCAGGAGTGGATGGAAGGTGTCGTGTCCCATCTACAAAAAAGGCGATAAGCTGGATTGTAGCAACAACCGCGCAATCACATTGCTGAACGCCGCCTACAAGGTACTCTCCCAAATTTTATGCCGTCGACTAGCACCAATTGCACGAGAGTTCGTGGGGCAGTACCAGGCGGGTTTTATGGGCGAACGCTCCACCACGGACCAGGTGTTCGCCATTCGCCAGGTACTGCAGAAATGCCGCGAATACAACGTGCCCACACATCATCTATTCATCGACTTCAAAGCCGCATATGATACAATCGATCGGGACCAGCTATGGCAGCTAATGCACGAACACGGATTTCCGGATAAACTGACACGGTTGATCAAAGCGACGATGGATCGGGTGATGTGCGTAGTTCGAGTTTCAGCCCGAGTCCCTTCGAAACCCGCAGAGGGTTACGGCAAGGTGATGGTCTTTCGTGTCTGCTGTTCAACATCGCTTTGGAAGGGGTAATACGAAGATCAGGGATTAACACGAGTGGTACAATTTTCAATAAGTCCGTCCAGCTATTTGGCTTCGCCGACGACATAGATATTATGGCACGTAACTTTGAGAAGATGGAGGAAGCCTACATCAGACTGAAGAGGGAAGCCAAGCGGATCGGACTAGTCATCAATACGTCGAAGACGAAGTACATGATAGGAAGGGGTTCAAGAGAAGACAATGTGAGCCACCCACCGCGAGTTTGCATCGGTGGTGACGAAATCGAGGTGGTAGAAGAATTCGTTTACTTGGGCTCACTGGTGACTGCCGAAAATGATACCAGCAGAGAAATTCGGAGACGCATAGTGGCTGGAAATCGTACATACTTTGGACTCCGCAAGACGCTCCGATCGAATAGAGTTCGCCGCCGTACCAAACTGACAATCTACAAAACGCTCATTAGACCGGTAGTCCTCTACGGACACGAGACCTGGACGATGCTCGTGGAGGACCAACACGCACTTGGAGTTTTCGAAAGGAAAGTGCTGCGTACCATCTATGGTGGGGTGCAGATGACGGACGGTACGTGGAGGAGGCGAATGAACCACGAGTTGCATCAGCTGTTGGGAGAACCATCCATCGTTCACACCGCGAAAATCGGACGACAGCGGTGGGCCGGGCACGTAGCCAGAATGTCGGACAGTAACCCGGTGAAAATGGTTCTCGACAACGATCCGACGGGCACAAGAAGGCGAGGTGCGCAGCGGGCAAGGTGGATAGATCAGGTGGAAGATGACTTGCGGACCCTTCGTAGACTGCGTGGTTGGCGACGTGTAGCCATGGACCGAGCCGAATGGAGAAGACTCTTATATACCGCACAGGCCACTTCGGCCTTAGTCTGAATAAATGAAATGAATGAATGTATAGCGACAATTGGTACACCCACCCTATACAAAGTGAAACAATTCCTAATAATTTCTGCTGCAAATCCAACATTGGAGATAATTTATAACGCCTTGAACTTTTGGCATAACTGTGAACAACGTCAAAAGGGGGGGGTCATTCAGCAAGGGACATTTCTAGTGAGGAATATAACACTATACCGGTCTATAAAAGAATTGAAAATACGTAATTCTTTCGAAGAAAGCATATATAAGCCGGGTATAGCCGCTTGTCCGGATTAAGGCAATGGCGGCTGTGATCCTTTCTTTCAAATAGGTGTTTGCCCAGATTAAGGCAATGGTGGATTTCATTCCTTTTTTAAAAAATGGTGCTTGCCCGGATTAAGGCAATGGTGGATGTGATCCCTTCTTGCCCGGATTCAGAAAATGGTGGATGTAATTCATTCTTTAAAAGGATGCACTTGCCCGGATTAAGGCAATGGTGGTGTGTGATCCCTTCTTTAAAAGAATGCGCTTGTCTGGATTAAGACAATGGTGAATAAGATTACTTCTTTAGAAGCAGGTGCTTGCCCTGATTAAGGCAATGGTAGATGTAAATACTTTTTCAAAATTAGGCGTTTGCCCGGATTAAAGCAATGTCGGATGTTATCCCTTCTTTAAAAATATGTGTTTGTGATCCCTTCTACCAAATAAGGCACTTGCCCGGATTAAGGCAATGGTGTATGTAATTGCTTCATTAAAAGTAGGAGCTTGTCCGGATTAAGGTAATGGTGGATGTGATCCCTTCTTTGAAAATAGGCGTTTGCCAGAAATGAAGCAATTGTGGATATGATCCATTTTTTGAAGGAAGGCGATCGCTCCAATTAAGGCAAGAGTAGATGTTATCCCTTCTCTAGAAGTAGGTGTTTGAATATGGCAATTGTGGATATTATTCTTTCTTTGATAGTAGACATTTTTCCTAGACTATAACTTCTTCAATGAACGCAAATAGCTGTCAAGTATGCCTTGAAGTGATATTGTCCAATCGTAGATATGATTCAATTTTTGAAATGAAGTCTGGAATAAGGCGAAGGAGTACACTGCCTTTGATATTTTTTTATTTTATTAGTAGCTTGCACGAAGAATGGTTATCTGTGCGCTGATATACATCTATGATTTTTTTTTGACAATTATGATGAATGCCTAATATTAAATCTATGGTTTTTTGCCAAAAAATATGTGTGGATTTTTGGTAGTGTATGATATCTATTCCTAAACAGCTTGTTTGGTATTAGGCAAATATGAATGTATTTTTGATAAATAGTATCCATCTTTCTGAAAATTGTCTATTATGTCAAATCATTCCTTTTATGAAAATTGATCATACCGAGAATCTCTTCATTAGTAAATAATGCGAAATCTCCGTAATATAAAATTACCTTCTTTATATAATTCTTTTTCTATTCTTTATTATTGGTGGAATAATCGTTATTTCCAGTTTTACTATTTCTGGGGAATGGTACATTCTGGCAAATGAGCTATTCTGGGGAATGGCTTTCTGGCAAATGTCATACAATCGATGGAAACTGTTGTACTTTTCATCAAATACTAATCCAGTCGGCCTAAATTTTGTGTTTCTTTGCTTAGTCTTCACATATCTAAAAGAAGAATGTCTCCATAAGACGAGTTAAAATGTCTCCATAAGACGAGTTTAGTACTATTCCATTTAACCTTCCTAATGCATTAGAAAAAAGTTACACATTATGCATTGAGGCCCATTTTGGACCCAAGTTTTCATCACGATCACAAAAATTCAAATTTCAACCGATTTCCAATCCAAATTGATCCCCAAGGAATCTGTACTAAAGAAGTACTGTTTGAGCTTCTCGATTTGACACCTATTTTTAGAGTTTCTTTTTATGAAACATAAAATTGCTCGCAAATATGTGCTCTGATGATTCCACCTCTATTTGCTATCTTGTATAAGCCTTTTTTGGCAATTTTATCCCTCGAGCGGTCATCGGAAAACCCTCTGCAATATCCGGAACATACATAAAATGGCCAATTCCAAAAGTTCATCCCAGAGCTTCGCGATTTTTTCGTAACCATTCATTCTGGCGAATTGTGAGTGCAATCAATAGTGAAAGTCTTGTGTAACCCCAAAAAGCTCCCGACACGATTCTCAGAAAGATCCGGAGCATACAAGAAAGTGATCAATTTCGATAATACATCCCAGAGCTTCGAGATTTCTTTATAACCAATCGTACCGGCGAAATGATTGTGCAATCAGTTGTGAAAGTTTTCTGCGATCCGCAAATGCTCCCGAAACGGTTCTCTGGTAGATCCGTAACATCCGTGGAAGTGGCCGATTCCTAAAAATCATTTCAGAGCATTGCTATTTTATTCGTGACCATCAATACGGGCAAATTGTGTGCGCAAAATATTGTTTAAGTCTTCTGAGATGACCACAAATGGCCTACGGGGAAATCCGAAACATCCATAAAAATGGCCAATTCCACGAAAGTTTATATCAAAGAAAATTTTCGAAACTGTTTATATCAGCGAAATGCAATTAATAGTGAAAGTCTTTTGTAACCCAAAATGACCATAATACGCTCAGGAAACCCGAAATATTCGTAAAATAGGTTAATCCTAAAAGTTAATCCCAGCACGGTGTGTCTGTGACCATTATTAAAGAAAAAAAATGTCCATCCATTCTGAACTCGCCTTTCGAAAGATATAATAGACAGGCGTCTGCTATGAAAATTTCAAAATCTTTCATCTAGGGAATCGAAAGTTATAGCAGTTACAAATTTAATGTTTTTTTGCGTTCGATATCTCACTAATATGCAATCATATATACCGTGAATTTCCTCCTGATTACATCCAAATAAATCATCATCAAATATGTAATTTGCAACCTCAATCAACTATAACCTAAAACCTATTCTTTGAATAATAGAAAAAAATAGCAAAGGATGTTAGAGATAACATTGTACAAATATCGATGGCAAAATAGACAATACAACCAAAATACAGTATTCAAATTACAGAATTATTGCACTTCAATCTCCTAATCATACCAAAGTATGAATATTGTCTATGACAGACAAGTAACTACACTCTGTATGATGATTCTGCTTTTATTAAATATGATAATAGTTGGTAACATAGAATATCGCGCTGAAACAATGTTGTCTTTCATGGGTACTGGGTAGTTAGTAAGACTAGTAACCAACATTTAAACAACAATGTGCATCATTTGTTGTCAGTTATACAACCATCATCCAGTTCGATTCAAGCAGTGGTACGAAAACGAGTTCCATTTGGAAAAAAAATGGGAAAGGCTAGATCACACGAGGAAAACCGCCTTTTCCGAGAACGGTAGACGGAAAAAGCATATATGCACCACTTCGGAACGTCTCAACAATTTAACTGACTTGCTGAACTACGATACATTTACTTCATAAATTAATGCATTTACTACATAAATTAACTGACACAGGGAATACTAGTATCCGACTAGAAGATGGAAACCATCGCAGTTCCATGAAGCCAGGTAAGAAAATGAGAGATTTCAAAAGACTGAAACTATTTAAGAAATATTTCACTGTCATGAGACGATTTTAGTACAATTCCATTTAATTCCACCAAATCATATTACATATCGTATTTCGACCTCAACTGTATGGTCGTCTTCAGTGTCTTGTACTTGACTCGACTCATGTCGAGACACTGAAGACGACCTTACAAGTCAATAGAGTAAATACTCACGCTCCTCTAATGTGGACGTGTACTATACACATATGGAAGTGTTGGCTTGACAAATAAATTGCGAGTGATTTGACTATGCGTCCAATTTAGGAATCTCGAACTCATTCAGTAGCCTCTAGGTTGCGAAGGCCGATGGAGGTCCTTCGTAGCTTAGTTGGTTAAAGCACTAGTCTAGCGTACTGTAGGGTCGTGGGTTCGCGTCCTACCGAAGGGAAAGTGGTTACCTCCAATACATTTTCAATTCAATTCATCTTCCACAAAATGTACATATTCACATATAAGTTTTCATAACATTGTAAATTAATTTATGTAGTAAATGCATTATTTTATGAAGTAAATGCATCGTTTTTCAGCAAATCAGTTAAATTGTTGAGACGTTCCAAAGTGGTGCATATATGCTTTTTCCGTCTACCGTTCTCGGAAAAGGCGGTTTTCCTCGTGTGATCTAGCCTTTCCCATTTTTTTTTTCCAAATGGAACTCGTTTTCGTACCACTGCTTGAATCGAACTGGATGATGGTTGTATAACTGACAACAAATGATGCACAACATTGTTTAAATGTTGGTTACTAGTCTTACTAACTACCCAGTACCCATAAAAGACAACATTGTTTCAGCGCGATATTCTTTGTTACCAACTATTAGGCCGATACAAATATTTAAAATCTATTTTGTCCCCCCCCTCGGATTTTTTTTTGCCAAAAATTCATATTTTGAGGGGGCAACAAAATAAAATTCGGGTAATTTTGAGGATTTTCAAAACATTCTTTAACAAATCCGAGGATTTTTTTGATTTTTTTCATTTTAATATTTATTTTTTATTATCCCCCCCCCCTTGACCTTTCGGTGACCAGTAGGACAAAAAGTTAATTAAATATTTGTAACGGCCTTATCATATTTAATAAAAGCAGAATCATCATACAGAGTGTAGTTACTTGTCTGTCATAGACAATATTCACACTTTGGTATGATTAGGAGATTGAAGTGCAATAATTCTGTAATTTGAATACTGTATTTTGGTTGTATTGTCTTTTTTGCCATCGATATTTGTACAATGTTATCTCTAACATCCTTTGTTATTTTTTTTTTATTATTCAAAGAATAGGTTTTAGGTTATAGTTGATTGAGGTTGCAAATTGCATATTTGATGATAATTTATTTGGATGTAATCAGGAGAAAATTCACGGTATATATGGTTGCATATTAGTGAGATATCGAACGCAAAAAAAATTAAATTTGTAACTGCTATAACTTTCGATTCCCTAGATGAAAGATTTTGAAATTTTCATAGCAGACGCTTGGATATTATATCTTTCGAAAGGCGAGTTCAGAATGGATGGACATTTTTTTTCGTTAATAATGGTCACAGACACATCGTGGCCAGAGCTGCGCATTTTTGTGTGATTTTTGAAGACGGCCTTACTGTTGAGGCCAAAATACGTATATGTCAAAGGTTCATTCAAGTGGTGGAATTAAATGGAATTGTACAAACTCGCCTAAGACAAAGACATTCCACTAAAAGCTCAAAATAATTTTCATGTCAATAATAAAAAGTCCTTCATAAAACCTGGAACATCCGTGAAAGTAACCAATTCCAAAAGTTAGCGCAATAGATCATTATTATCCAGCGACGGCGGCGTGGTGGTGTTCCTCCTTGAATTCCTTCGAAGCTTCTCCAGAAGCTCCTCTGGAAGTCCTTCCAGAACTTTTTCCGGAAGTTCGTACAGAAATTCCTTCGGTAATCCCTTCGGAAGTTCATCAAGTAATTCCTCGGAAAGTTCCTAAAGGTATGCCTCTAGAAGTTCTTCCGAGAATTCATCCGGAAGTTCCTCCGCAATTCCTCCAGAGTTCATCAAATAATTTCGCGAGAAGTTCCTTAAGGCATTCCTCCGAGTATTTTTCCAGAAGTTCTAAAGGAGTTTTTTTTCCGGGATTTCTTCCAAAAGTTAATCCGGGAGTTTCACCGAAAATTCTTAGGGGAATTCGTCCGGAATTTTTGGCAGTGGCCACTTTCACGGATGTTCCGGATCTTCCGGAGTACCATTTCGGGTGCATTAAGGGGTCACAGAAAACTTTCATTATTGGTTGCATACACAATTCGGCAGGATGGGTGGTTACGAAAAAAATCGCGATGCTCTGAGACTTTTGGAATTGGCCACTTTTACGGATGTACCGTATTTCCCAGAGGACCATCTCTTAAGCATTTGGAGGTCACAGAAAATTTTCACTATTGATTGCACCCACAATTTGTCAGAATGGATGGTTATGAAAAAATCGCGAAATTCTGGGATGAACTTTTACAATTGGTCACCTTCACGGATGTTCCGGATCTACCAGAGCTTTCCGATTACCACTCGAGGGATAAAATGGCCAAGAAATGGCGTATAGGGTAAAACGACCTATTATGGAGGGCTTAAGCGCCTCATCAAAGCCTCATCGCCTCATCGAAACAAAATTAATTTCGAAAATTCTTTAAAAATTAACTGTTAATCTTTTTTTATATTGCAGTAGTCGAATAGGATGCTGGTTAACTCTAGTTTCGTAAATATTACGTCAATTGGGCTAAACTTATGTTGTTTTGATTTAATCGCAATAAAAACAAAATACCGCAATAATAGGACGCAGTTGCCTATTGTTGCGGCATTTTTTGAAGGTCAGTCCTATTGTTGCGGTATTGCCTGTATTTCTTATGGAGAGCGATACCACAACAATAGGACCTTAGCACTACCGCAATAATAGGCTCAAAGAAAGCAATTTTACTATGGAAAAGGTTGATTTTACATAATTTTGAACGGAATTTTGTCAAACAAAAGGTGTTCTAGAGGTTTTTGATGCTATTATATCCAGGATGGACTATTGAAACACTACCGCAACATTAGGACATACAACAACGATAGGACGTTTGACCCTACAAGATAGTAAATACAGTTGGGTTTATCAGAGCACATATTTCAAGCAATTTTATGTTTCATAACAAGAAACTCTAAAATTTGGTTTCATTTGAGAAGCTCAAAAAGTACCTCTTTAGTACAGGTTCCCCACAGTCTAAATTATTCAAACAATAATGTTTTAACTGCCGCCATTTCGACTGTGTTTGACAGCCTTCTTCTGTGGAATTAGTCTTAGTTTACTTACGTTGTTTTGTTACACTTTAGTCTTCTATCGTATTGTCGTTCATGTTTTCTATTGTAGTTTTAGTGGATTTCGTTCATGAAAACTTCTTTATAATTTGTCATTACCAATCACGGACGTGTTCAACTATCTGTTTAAAATTTTGACCATTTGAAATAGACTGTTGAACAGGGTCCGTGATTGGTTTGGTAGTGAGAAATTAGTTTCAAGTTTAATTTAAGAGTCCAACTATGTGCATAAATACGAGGGCAAAAATATTAATAGGTAGCCTTAAAATTCAGTCCTCGAATTTATAATCGCACACTTGTAACAGAGTTTTATGAGCATATAAAGCTTACATGAAATGGTTGCTACGTGTAAGAATATTTAAGAAACAACCAGAAGATCCACCCTGTGTTCAATACAACCATTCGCTACACGTGTACCAGGCACTAAAAGGTACACAATTGTGCGATACACAACAAACTTCCCTACACTTTCACACGCATCGTATCGAACGGTAGAAAATATTGGCATTGTGAGAATAAATCAGTGATATCATACACATCGGTTGATACGATGAACGATCATCCCTTGTTCCATTTTTCATCCATTCTACATTTTTTTCCACCAATGCAACTATCGAAGGCTGCTGCTATTTTGCTTTCCTGCTACTACACACCACTTAGGTAGGTCTGCGTATGCCGTCAGGCAGCTGCTGGTGGAGTTGTTTTCCCGATCAAATCGTGGCCCCAAACGGGGAATAAAAATTGGATTTGATGAAGCGTGTTAATTGAGTTTTGAGCTGTAAAACCATGGTCTCGTGGGTACAATTTATAGTTTTTTTTGTCTAGAAAACATGTGGTTTTTTGGTGGGTGGATTCTGTTTTGTTGCTAGATGTCAAGGTTTCAAAACGATTGGACATTTTTGCCTGCTAAAATTGAGTTATGACAAGGGTAATACACTGTATTTCAAAATGCAATTATATCAATATTTTCTGATTTTATATCGTTCGTTACACCAGGAAAGCGATGAATCATTGAGAAATGATTTGACATATTTGGTGATGACTAATAAAAAATGGATTTATGGATATATTGAATTGTCAAGGCACTAACTTTCGTTGTTCGATACACCTTACCTTTGAGCTGATTACGAAACTAACGATTGTATCGATGTACATCGATGAGATTGTTTTCTACGTCGTACCCTGGTACTCAATAGTTCTACCCAATTTTTATCAAAAGATGATGATTGTTGATATTAATCATTTATGTTGAAAAGTGATTAATTCAAAGGGTTTTTTGGAGGGTTTGTTGCATTGTATTGGTGCAAATTATTTTTGTCATACCTGTTCAAAGTTCATCAAAGTTTGCAAAACATCCGAAAGAGATATGTGTAGTCTCTTCAATTCAACATCAACTATCCACATTGATGGTGGAAGTGTAATCCTGATGCAACCGCGCCGCACCAATCAACGAGCGAAAGTTGAGCAGCGTAATCAATTCTAAATGTGCCACAGAAATAATTTATAATGCTCCGAGCCCGTTGCAATAGTTTTGCCTCCTTGCACAACGCCCCACTATCGGTCGCCGCAAAAACCTCAACCGGCTCTGGCGCCCTGCGGTGAAATTTGATCCCACGAATAGTTCAAAAACCTGAATGGCACACGGTTTGATCCTGCTGGTGGGCCACATTTGGGAAGGCATTTCACTGAATGGGATTCGAACGAACGACATTTAGGTAATTGATGCCTCGACACTAATGAGCTTTTCAAACCAATCGCGATGGAAATGCAATAAATACGCATGAGCGGAGGAAAAGCAGTTCCATTGAAGGATTCATCTATCAATCAGTTGGTAATACATTTCGAGTATCCTCGGTATCCTTGTCTAGTAGATAAGAATGGTAAACAAATGTATTTGTTTAGTCAAGATGAAGATGATACACTCTTTACTAGAAAGATTACAATTGAAGCTAACCTAAAGCTAAAGCTTTTAGGTATCAAACAGATACGCATTTCGTCCTCCACTTGAGGACTTCTTCAGTGTTTTGTTATCGACTAACAACCAAGTAACGAAAAACCAAATCGACCACGTTCTAATCGACAGCAAATTCTTCTCCGACATCACGAACGTCCGCACTTTCCGCAGTTCGAATATTGAATCCAACCACCACCTCGTTGCAGTATGCCTGCGCTAAAAACTCTCGACGGTGTACAACACGCGTCGGAGTCGTCCGCCGCGGCTAAACATTGGGCGGCTACAAGACGGTAGACTTACCCAAGACTACGCGCAACAGCTGGAAGTGGCACTCCCAACGAAAGAGCAATTAGGCGCAGCGTCTCTTGAAGATGGATGGAGAGATATTCGAGCCGCCACTGGAAGCACCGCAACCCGGATCAGAGAAACGACTGGTATGACGGCAAATGTGAGCAGTAAGTTGAGGAGAAGAATGCAGCATGGGCGAGATTGCTGCAACACCGCACGACGGCGAACGAGGCACGATACAAACGGGCGCGGAACAGACGAATCTCGATTTTTCGAAGGAAAAAGCGCCAGCAAGATCGAGACCGTGAAGAGACGGAGCAACTGTACCGCGCTAATAACGCACGAAAGATCTATGAGAAGTGAAACCGTTCACCTAAAGACCACGTGCCACAGCCTGATATGTGTAAGGACATAAACGGGAACCTTCTTAAAAACGAGCGTGAGGTGATCCAAAGATGGCGGCAGTACTACAAAGAGCACATGAATGGCGATGTGGCAGGCAACGGTGGTGGTATGGTAATGGACCTAGGAGCACGCGCGCAGGACATACGACTTACATAGGGCTTCCATTTTTCCCGGGAATCAACTTCCCGGGAAACGGGAAATGAAATAATAATTTCCCGGGATTTCCCGGTATCCCGGGAAATAAAAAAAAATCTCGAAACTAATTCAAAATCGTAAGTTGTAAAATATGGTTTTGAAAATATACATTCGACATCAGGGAGGCTTGCTATTTTGTCCTCAAATGAGGAAAGAGTTGTTGAAAGCCAGAGAAAGATTTTGTTCAGTTCGAAAAGCGTATACTCCTTCTACAAAACGTTCGCAATGTCAGTATCAGCATCTGCTCTGAATCAAGAGTAAGATCTGCAGTGTCCTGGTGAGCTCCACTATGTGCTATTTTTCCATATTTTTTTAAAAACTTTTTCAGGTTGTATCCGCATTTTTTTTCTAGTTTTTGGTCAACGACGGCTTCGAGAGATTCTCCTCTATTATCGCCAAAATATTCCTAACATGAACTATTCTTATACTCGACGACTTTTTTTAGTGCATAGAATCTTCTGGTCAACTATGAAGGATAAACCATTTTTATTCATGTACGTCCACTTGAACACGTTTTGTATTTAAAGCAGATGAAATATTTGAAATGAGAATTCTTCCATTCGAAATAAAAAAGAGCTTTAAAGCGAGTGCTTGATTGTCGTACTTTAATGATCCTGACTATAACATATTTTTCGGCCAAACTTTGCTTGAAATGCCGAACAGCACCTAAAACGCATCAAATTGCAAAAGTTTTGCGAGTATTTGATGTAAGACAGTTGTAATGATCGCATACTAAAGACATAAAATCTGTTTTTCCATCAAGATCTGTTAGCCCACCAATATTATAAAATATTCAAATGAAATATTTCAGAAATATCTAAAAAAACGAGTCTGCGGAATATGAGTCTGTTCGGGAATTGAATCAAAAAGGATTGAAGGTCTTAAAAAACCTTTGACAATAATAGGACAAACCTGATAAGAAAATTATTTTGAGCTTTTTAGTGGAATGTCTTCACTTGTCATAAGACACTGAAGACGGCCTTACTTTTGAGGTCGAAATACGTATCTGTCAAGATACAATTAAGTGGTGGAATTCAATGGGACTGTATAAACTCGTCTTATGACAAGGACAAACCTGCCAAAGCGGTCACTGCTATTGCCTTAGTATTTGCGAATATTGATAGCTCTGATGTTTCACCACAGACACTAAATTTTTAATTCGACTTCACAACGCTTACCGACGTTTGAATCTACTGAATAAACGAACGATAGATACAAACTGGTTCTTTGTCTCGCCTCTCTTCAACACGTGTTGGAATGCACCGTATGATTCTGTAACATTTTCAGTTGTAACTTAACTTAAAATTCAAAAGTGAAATAAATAGTCAGATGATGCTAGTGGAAAAATGTAATTGATACCCCAAAATCCGTTATCATCAAATTAAAAAAAAAATAAGACAATTATTATTAAATTAAATATTATTATTAAATTAAATAATTTAGTATGTATGTTCATTTTCCGGGAAATTCGGGAAACTGATACATAAGTCCCGGGAATCGGGGATCCCGGGAAATATGATTTCCCGGGAAATCGTTTCCGAGAATGGAAGCCTGTAACGCTGTTACAAAATTGAACAAGGTTGCAATTAAATTCTGATTTTAATTCGATTAACCATCTTTTCGCCTTTAAAGATTGATTAAATCGAAAGCCTCAGAATGCAGCCAGAATTGGAAATTTTTATTAAACGTCGCGCCTCCTAGTGGTTAATAGTTCAACCACTCTATTTCCTTATCCCGAGACAATTTTATGACCACTCACTGACTTAATTTGCTTGTTTGTCTGATGAGTTCGTTTCTTGTAACGGCAATTGTTCTATAATCTTTGAAACTCAACAAAGAAATAAAGAAAAATCCAATCAAAGGTCTTTCCGAGTCAAACAGCGATTTAGAGCGGACGTGGTCCCAGAATAAAGTGGAATTTTTAGTAAAGTGACTGTTAGCTGTTTGAAGAAATAGAGTGAGTCAGATTTAGCCCGAATAGATATTTTTAAATTGTTGTAATACATTGTTTAATTGTTCTAGTAGTCGGAAAATTAATTAAACTAGTGGAAATTGCAAAGGCCCAAGTGTGAGGAAATCAAGATTTCTTATGTGAGTTAGTAGAACCGCCATGATGATAGTCAGAAATTAATGTAGATTTTGTGTCACGTTTTGTAGATCTGTTGAAGATAGTAGCTGACGTCTAATCAGCTAATTAGTGAATCTGCTGCTCGAGGCTCAGGTAAATGCGTTTGTGTGTTGTATACGGAATAAGATTGTGTCGTCCAAATGTTATGCTGTGGTTTTATTTACACGTGTGCGCTTCTTTCTTTTCTCCGTGAAGGAACCTAAATCCTTCACGTGAAGGTGTTCCGGCCGGGTTCTAGACCCGGAAGTAGGTTGTAGGGAGATTCGGACGTTCCGAGTTCTCTAGGTGGATCCAGAAGCTTGGCGGTTTGTAGGCTTTAAGCCTCATCGTCCGGCCAGTGATACACCATCGCACCTACGGGCCAGGGAGAGATCCACGTCTCCCGAGAATTACCAACCGATCGCCAATTGTCGGAAGGATTCTCCATCTCGTTGGCCTCGAGACAGCTGGCAGTTCGACGCTAACCGATCTGCACGAGGTAGTGTCGGCGCACACTACGAGCGTACGTTTACCACCCACCGCACCGCCGGGTGGAGACCAGCACCAGCACCAAGACGACTGACAGCCATCGGGTAGCCGATTGCGCACACGCATACTACCACCGAACTCATCGTCACCGCGCCCGATACGATCGCCAATACCGACTCTTCGTCGCCCCGGTGGCCTTGCACACGCACACAACGGCAACCTTCGTCGCACCGGCGGCGTGATTACAACACCACGACACAATCATCGTAGCTCCGGCGGCAAACTCACCGCCAACCACTTTCGATTTCGTTGGTCCGGCGGCGTACTCAGCAGAGACTGCTCCGCCACCCCATCGTCGCATCCATCGTTGGACAACGCATGAGCTCAAGCGAAGCGAGCAGATTCAGGTCAGATATTTCCTTATTGTAAACAGCGAGTATAGGGACCAAAGCAAAGCACGGCCGTGCGAAATTCCAATTGGAATCTAGGAAGCTAGGAATTGAAGGACAATATAAGCTTGTAAATTTGAACGTTGAACTAGTCGCTCAAGAGGAAGAAAGAGCTTGGATTGGATTGGGTTTTTGATTAATTTTGGGGATTATAATTGGGGATTTTTGAGAATTTGTTTGCCGTTGGGTCGATCTTGTGGTCGGATAAGGACGGGTTCGATTTGCGTCATTCCACGTGTATTTGATGGACTCGCCCTGAGTCTCACCGGGCAAACCATTCTTGCTGCTTCACATGCAGACGATCTGGTCGTCTGCTTGGCGCGAAAGTGAAGTTAGTTGAAGGAAAAACAGAATCGATTCCGACCAAATTCTGAACCGTTTCAAGCCCTAGACTTACAGTTCCGAATCTCCAGGAAATCCAGGAGGAGATCGGCCGTCTGAGAAACAACAAAGCCCCTGGAGTTGACCAAATACCAGGAGAGTTGTTTAAACACTGTGGTGAGGCACTGGCTATAGCCCTGCACTGGGTAATTACCAAGGTTTGGAAAGGATGAGGTTCTGCCACAGGAGTGGATGGAAGGTGTCGTGTGTCCCATCTACAAAAAGGGCGATAAGCTGAATTGTAGCTACTACCCGCTACAAAGTACTCTCCCAAATTTTATGCCACCGACTAACACCAATTGCAAGAGAGTTCGTGGGGCAGTACCAGGCTGGATTTATGGGTGAACGCTCTGCCACAGATCAGGTGTTCGCCGTACGTCAGATATTGCAGAAATGCCGCGACTACAACGTGCCCACACATCATCTATTTATCGACTTCAAAGCCGCCTATGATACAACTAATGCACGAAACGGATTTCCGGATAAACTGATACGGTTGATCAAGGCGACGATGGATCGGGTAATATGCGTAGTTCGAGTTTCAGGGGCGTTCTCGAGTCCCTTCGAAACGCGCAGAGGGTTACGGCAAGGTGATGGTCTTTCGCGTCTGCTATTCAACATCGCTTTGGAAGGTGTAATACGAAGGACAGGGATTCCCGACTAGAAGAGCATAACAGAAACTGAACACAATATTAACATATTGTGATATTTATAACTTATTTTGATACAATTTTGTTCTAAGTAGCCATTATCTTTCAAATTTTGTAACAGGATTTTATCATAATATGATTTAAAAAATGCTTAACACCGAATTGCCCAACAGTAGGCAATTAAAATAGATGTAGCAAAGTCTTCCAGCCATATATATATATATCACAACGCTGATATAATTTGCAAAGGTTGCCTTATTTGTGATGTTGTTAGTTTCATGTTCTCGAAAAATATTCTTGTTCAGACAAAAACAAGTTTCGTATTGTTGATCTCAATCTGGAGACCTATACGAACTGTAAAAATTTGCATCTGCACAGAAACAATATATTTTGTATCTGATTCTGTTATAAATTTCTAACAAAATATGTTATTTTTATGATAAAATTGTAACAAAACTTGATAGTTTTTTGTTTCCAGTAGTGTGATTTTTGATAGAAATTTAGATATTTTAACAACATCCTGCACCACGTTTCAAACAAATTTTGTTATAAAAATTTAGTATAACATAATAACATAGGTTGATATAATTTTGATATGATCTTCTAGTCGGGATTGACATGGGTGGTACGATTTTCACGAAGTCCATCCAGTTATTTGGTTTCGCCGACGATATAGATATTATGGCACGTAACTTTCAGAGGATGGAGGAAGCCTACATCAGACTGAAAAGCGAAGCTAAACGGATTGGACACGTCGAAAACGAAGTACATGATAGGAAGAGGCTCAAGAGAAGACAATGTAAGCCATCAACGAGGTGGTTGAAGAATTCGTGTACTTGGGCTCACTGGTGACCGCCGATAACGATACCAGCAGAGAAATTCGGAGACGCATCATAGCAGGAAATCATACGTACTTTGGACTCCGCAAAACGCTCCTATCGATTAGGGTTCAACGCCGTACCAAACTGACTATCTACAAAACGCTTATTAGACCGGTAGTCCTCTATGGACACGAGACCTGGACGATGCTCGTGGAGGACGTTTGGCAACTTCTTACCCGAAGGTACTGGGTGTCAAATCAGAATTTAAAATTAACTAAGATAAACTATTGAAAGTTTCAATTCTTGACAAATCCAGTGAACATTTCTGAACCAACCAATCATGCATTCTCAACACGGGCATCAGATTGATGTAAGTTGGGGGTCTCTTGGCCCATCGCTTCATTTCCTCTGTGTATAAAACGACCCGTGTTCACGGAGAGCAACGGCAAAAAGATCCAAAAGCACAAGCGCGCTTCGGATGGTGGACGTTTTAGTGGCAAATCATCGTATGAGTTATGTTGGCATCAGTAGCAATTAAGTGAAATTTTCTCGCCAGATTTTGATTTGATAGATTTCAATCACTAACTCGCACATTATTAAAAATGATTAATTTGAACAAACACCAATACTTGGGAAGTGTTCTGATTTTTAATACATTCACTAAAAATGAATTCAGAATACCAAAAGATTGAAAATAAGAATTTCACTATTAAAATTTATGTTTCGCACCTTCCCTGAGTATGCTTATGCTATCTAATAAACTAAGTTCGTCAGAAATTTCCCATTTTTTTATAATTGCGCTGTTCCAAACATTAACAACAACCAAATGCCTGATTCTTTCGAGAAGATTGGACAGCTACAGACACTACCGTGGAGAATAAATTGCCCGAGCAGCCACTGCCGATGACTAGCTACCATGGCGTCGGTATTGTCATTTTCACTTGGAAGAAAATTAGTCCTGTCGTCCCGCTTAGCCACACTTAGTCGACCACTAAGAAGCTTCGCCCTAATGCAAAAAATTAGCCCATGTAAGCCTACGTGTGGATTATGTGTGGATGTGAACGTGTATGTGTTAGCGTTAGCGTTAGCGTTAGCGTTGTTACGGTATACTTCGTAGATTGGACACTAGTGATACTCATGTTTCTTATAAAATCCTTATCCAGATTGCTATCAGAAATCAAGGAGGGGAGTAATCCTTGATTTTAATCTAAGATAAAAATGGTATAAGCATGAGGATTACTACTCCCGGCCACGCCCATCTTTACCGTAACGAGGGATAGGGAAGGAAATGTTGATGTAGAACTTACTTAGCGAGAGGCCCCCGACTTGGCGACGCCCTCATAAGTTCCACGGAGTTGGTTGTTGAGTAGGGTAACGTAGGTCATGGAGGTTTGCCTCAAGCTAGCAATTCGACCCATAGTATATATTGTTTATATGTTTCTAGTTTAAACTCTTGCCAGCCGGCTGTCGAAAGAGTATATACTATTTGATTTATTTAGGGATTTATCAAGCTAATAGAAGAAGTGATATTTAGTTTCGAACGATGTATTCACTCGCGAAATTTTGAAACCCGATTTGTGAACAATTATTTGTGCATTTCTGCTCAGTAAGCCCTCTAGAATCATCGAATATAAAAACGAACCATGCAGATAGTTATACTAAACATTTTTACTTAGTAAACGGTATGCGTGTAGCGTGTAGTTTTAAACAAAATCACAATCGAGCTCGCACTTATTAATTTACTTATTAACCGCACTACAAAATATTTCGATGATCGCGCGGTCGTTCTGCTTGTTAAAGAAAGCGTGATCGTTCACTAACGTTCTGCCTGGAAATAAACACAGTCGGACGCGCACTAAATTTCTACTTGCTAATTAGAAAATACAGAACGAAATATGTCATTGATTACGCGATTGTTCTGCGTTCTAAAGGAAACATGATCGTACGCGCACTGAACTTCTATTTGCTTATTGATTTACTAACTCGCAAAATGCAGAGCAAAATATTTCGATGATCGCGCGATCGTTCTGCCTGGAAGTAAACACAATCGTACGCGTACTTAATTTCTACTTGTTAATTTATTTACTCACCTACACTGAAAACCAAAACTACCCAAAAGTGGGTTGTTTGCACTCAAAACCGTGGTTTGGGCCAATAACCCAAATTTGAGTAAAATGACTTTTCTGACACTAGGTAGTTTGCCTTTAATCCCATGTAAACAATTTACCCAAAGCTGAGTTTAATTTATCCAAAGCGGACCTTGATCAACCCAAAATAGAGAATATTGAATTTACTCAAATTTGGGTTATTGGGCTGAGCAACCTCGGTGAGGTGTTTGCATCTTGCTCTAGTTTTGATAGCAATCATGGGAAAAAAAGAGAAAACTACCCAAATTTGGGTAAATTTTTTCTGCCATATTCTCAATAGTGCGTATATTGAACTCAAAGTTTGGGTTGATTTATCTGTCCGTGTACGCAACGCAGTTTTTTTAAGTTATTTGAGTGATTGGAAATGCAGAATGAAATATTTCAATGATCACGCGATCGTTCTGCGTGCTAAAGGAAACGCGGACGCGCACTGTACATATTTTTATAAGAATAGAACTAGGATGAACTTTCGAAGCCCAGCTAAATCAGTCAGCAGTTTAAAGTTCGGCTCCAAACGCAGTATAATTAATAAATAAGAACGACTTTGATGACTCCTTGGAGCCAGGAGATATCCTAGATTTTTTAATTACTTTTTAATCTAAATGATTTTTTTTTTTTTGAATTTTTAGGCTAGCTAGTTTCTATCAAACTTTTATACAGATAGTCCGGCGATAAATAGAAATCCCGTCGGTGTGTACAGACCCAGTATTGTTTTCATTCTCCACTGTTTGTATTAACCATCTATAATGCAGCAGAAACCAAGTTCAAGTACTCTTTTCAAAGGCGTAATTGTATCTGACCCTGAAATTTGAAACGAGTAATGAACACTTTCTTTGTTCAGCATATTTTGTTCAAATTACGTTACCACCAAATAGATTGAAATCCATTATTTCTGTTGGGCACATTCAAAATAGTTTGAATGAAGCATTCAATCGCCGTTCCAAAACCAAGGTCAAAATCAATCACGCCCATTTGAAAAAAAAATCCCTAGAAATAATGATTCAACAAAAACAAAAACAATAAGATATAATGCTAACATGGTACCAAACTAAAAACTACGTTTGTTTCACAATAAACAGTTCAGAAACATTGAAAAATTTGTGCCAATATAGTTGCCACTGCCTTGCAAGCGCAGTCTCACAAGAACAATGAGTGCACTGCACATTTATCGCGCACGTCCTGTTCCTTCAACTGTAATTTCAAAACTACTGGAAATTCTGCAATGAAACTCACGCAGTGTAAATACAAACACAAATTAAAGCTGTCGTACACAAAATTTCATTAAAATTAACCTAGGATACGGACAGTTATCGACCGCTTCTTTGTTCGCACAACTTGTTTGAAGAAATCCTAACGTGTAAATTTATGGCAAATGTTCAGTTTCTGATTTTTTTTTTAATTTAACGGTTAATCGTATGTTAGTAATTATATTACTCAAATGTCCAGGGAAAAAAGAGGAATAATAATATAATAAATAAGCAATGATTTGTCATAAATTCAAGAAATTTGTAGAACAACGACTTTAGGGGAAACAGTGTTTTTATGCACTCAAAAGCTCGAAAATCACTTTAACATGGTCAAAACGTGAACGGAACGGATCGCAATGTTCACAAGACTTGTAGAGCACACCAAAATCATCCGTATAGAGGTTGTTGCGAAATTTTTCGGCGTTTATGTCTCTCGTTAGATTTTTTTCAAAATAGAAAATAGCCCAAAAACACTAAATCGACATGAGCCACCTCGAAATTTTATCCGAATTAGCTGAAAATTTGACAGGAGACTTATTTTAGCGTAAAAATTGTGGTTTTGGACTAACCGGTTGAATTTTTGATACATTTTGAAAACATGAAGAGGTCTAATAAACAGGCTGGTGCTCATGAAACACCAGGCAATCTGAAACGAGTTACTAGAACTGCAATAAAGCTGACTGTGAAATCATGTAATACAGATAGCTTTCTTCCATATAATATCACTGCCAGACAGTGGGGGTTAGATTACACACGTTCAAGTTTCTCATTCTTTGCCTGAGGAATAATCTTTTTTGTGCGACAAAACTTCCAACTTCTTACTTAACCCTCATTTATTTCAATAGAGTTATTGTTACGACATTTGTATAAAACCCTTATTGTGCACATACCAACCAATCATTCTCGTCCACCTTGAATCTCCCATTCTGTTGTAAAACGTACTTCAACCCACCCCTGAACGCCACCACCTCATCTTCGGTATCCAACGCTGCATCGACGTTGTTCGGCAATCCCATGTCTCGCATTTTGGCAGGATACTCCGATCCGACGCGCCGCTTGCTCACATCGTAGACCCAGTACTGGTTACCTTTCATCGCGAATATATCCCCATCCTCGTCACTCATCAGGGCATCGATGTCGCTAGGCAGCCCCCGGAATCCTTCGCTGATCAACCGTGGGTGACCCGCATTCAATCGACCGTCCGCAAAGCGCCAGTATTTATTACCCTTGAAGAAGTAGCTGCGCCCGTCACCGTAGCGCAGGGCGGCGTCGATATTTCCTGAGTAAAACAGTTAGAAAAATTAACCAGAAATTAAAATTTGCAACAGACCTGGAAGCCCCGGCCACTTCGACGAGATTAAACGTCCAATAGGACGCTTTTCGTTCAAATTGTAGTAGAAATTCCCGGCAAAAATGTACAAGTTTCCGTCTGATTCTTGAATGGCCGCGTCAATTTTCTCTAACGAACACAACTTGGGAGCGTCGATGTTCATCGATCTTCCCCCTCTTCGAACGCCGTACATAACTTGAATATTCTGAAATCGACGAAAATAGTTAAAACAAGAATTGTATGTACCGGAGAATGATTTCGCAACCAACTTTGATATCAATAGGTTGTGGCTCATTGAATCGATTGCTCTCGGTAGGATGCATCAGCGATGCCTTCGACCGAGAATGCTCCAGTCCTAGCGAATGCCCGATCTCATGCATGGCCGTATCCAGGAAGTCCTCCATCGTGACGTCTTCATCGTTGAAGAAATATTTATTATGAAAATGAATGTCACCGACTTCTGGGAAGAATGCGTGCGCTAAGGTATTCGGATCGTCGAAAGTGCATCGACTTCCCCGCTGCTTATGAATTCGTCCGCCGAAGTTGATTTCAATATCGGCATCCACACCATCCACCTCCACAAAATCCAAGTTCGTCACCTTGCTCCATTCGTTGAATGCCTTCAATAGCATCGACTGGATGGGAGCCATCCGTTTGCCTCGTGGATAGTTTTCTATGCTGTACGTCAGAACGTTTTTGCTCCACTTTCGATCGGCACCTTTAAGTTTGGCACTTTTCTTCGACCCACAGTGGGGCCTCCCGATGGCCAGTTTCGTTTCATCGTCCAAAACGCCTGTCACCGGTATGTCGTTATCGTGCTGGAAGATGCTTATAATCTCACTCAGAGCACGTTCCGAAGAATCCGTAAGCCCGATGATCCGGAGGTCGTCATCATTTTGATCGATTTCGTTGTAACCCAAATCTCGCAGAATAGCCTTCAAAATAGTATAATCGTAATATGTGTTTTACAATTCCACATGAAGATCAAATTACTTCCGCATTTGGCTCAGAAATATCTGGTATTATCAGGACCTCAGCTGGGTCAGGCAAAATATTGACACGTCTGGAACTTTTCCTTTTAGCCAATTTGGATGCCTTTTCAACCGAGGAGGCCGCAGGAGCGGCATAAGTTTCAAGTTCAAAATAAAACAGAAGAAAATAAAATGCCAATGATCGCATTGTGAGAACCTGTGTCGTGACGATGATATTGCTAGCAAGTCAACACAGCACAACGAAATGATTGCAACTGAGCGCGAGAGAGATAAGGGACATTTCTGATTTCCCATAAAGGGCAAACAACAAGATGATTATTAAACGATGCTGGAGGAATTCCTGATTCCAAAATCAGATTGATTCATCTAGTAGTGATACTCTGCCGTTCTCAAAATTAGTCAAGACATCAACCTTTTTTTTTCGATACACCATTTTCATCATAACTTTTGAAAGCAATGACCAATCGCGAACAAACCCAATCATGCTTCAACCACCGTCAAATGTGACTTTATTGCAAAAAAGTGCGTTGAGAATTGCCAATCGGATATTGTTTTTCTTAGCCAATGTGACGTACACTCGGATAGACAAACGCTTACTCAATTCGTGGAGCTGTGTCGATTGGTATACAACACCATTATTGGAGTGAAACTATAACCGTTCGGTACAACTTGATTGTACGAGATATAATAAAATGTTGTGTATATAGGGTAACGGGAGCAATTTCCACTCGGGTTTTTATCCCTGAAATCGAATTAAGAAAACACTGGAAGCAACATCTACATTCATCACTGAGGAAAATGGACGTATGATTTTCAATCAAACGCCTTATGAAAATTTGCCACAAGGAATCGGTATGGATTTCAATATGTTGCCTTATGAATGATGATTTTCATTTGAAAAAAATGGAAGTGCGGCAGACTGGGTTCGAACCATGGACGTCGGGGTCGGGAGGCCGGTATGTAGACCACACGCTCATCGACACTTGATTACTCGGGAAGGTAACTGCGTATAAGAAGCACTGTTGGTGGAATAATCAGTCGAAGATTCATAAGGCGCCAGTTATGAATTTCGATAGTCCAGTTCGCTGAGTGTACACACCCGGCCAAACGTTTGAGTTCACCCTCCAAAAATATAGGCAAAAGTGTTTGGCCCTATTTTCGCCGTCTTACATCCGATTTCGGGTATTGTCAACTCAATACAAATGATATAAGAAGATCCAGCATCGTATGTACTTTAAACTAACTATTTTCAATTTTTTATGTGCTAAAATATTACATAAAGATACACATTTTTCTTATATTTATGTTGTAAAAATTCACACATTTTTCTCAAAATTGAGCCCACAAAATTTTGAAATAAAAAGTGGAACGGAACCCGATTTTAATCATCTTTGAGATGCATTGATCAGGGTTCGTATCGCTCACTCAATCTCAGGAGCACAGGATGATCCCTCACGAAAATTTTCGGGGAGAAATCGCTTTTCGGGAAAGAAAAACAGCCTGGAGAGTGATAACCATTTTTCGCTTACTTCGATTGCCGCCAAACGTTAGTTTGTTTTTTTCTTTCATATTCGAGTCTTTTCGTTGCGTCTTCAATGCAGATGGTAGTAGGTTATGTAGAACAAATAACTTAATACTTTCATACAGATAGCGTGGTGGTGTGGCTAGAGTAGGCGCATCCCTACGGGCTATTATTGTTACTATTCTGGGTTCGAATCCCGGCGCGGCCATACAATTTTGTAATTGTTCTGCGATAATTCTCGCGAAAAGTGAGTGAGTGGTTAATAGTGATGAAACGAAAAAGGATTTTCATCTAATAGGCAAGATTTTGCGTTTATCATCCAAGGCTAATTGCAGAGAAAGATTAATGGGTGAAAGATGATCCTCAACATAAACAACGAAAAAAGATTCTCCCTTGGCCCGAGAAACGCTTGCTTTGGTCTCATTGAAACGAAAAGTTGAAACCCTGGCATTGATGAAATTGAAAATCTTGTTATATTTTTAAAAATCAAAATGTTCACTCAAGTGCATGGTATGCATCGGCCAAAAGTTTGACGGGTAGCAGGGACGATGTCCAAGGGCTTGACGATCCCTCCCCAGGCCATCTGCGAGTTGTGGTGCCTGCCTAGGATGAGGTGGGGCATGGCAGTGGGCAGTGGTATCCGCAAGTAGGCTTCGCCAAAGCGACCGTGTGCCGCTTAAAGCGCACAAACCCACGTCCTGGTGTTAGGTGGGACGCTAAACAGCCCTGACACGACGGCCCTCCGACGAGACAGGAGGTTTGCGCAGGCCCAATAAGCCGCCTTTAAAAAGAGCCATTACGAACGACATAGAAGATAATACGACTCGATACAATCGGCAACGACCTAGGCGACGAATAAAAGATCACGAGTGGAAGCTTGGAACATGGAACTGCAAGTCGCTAGGCTTCACAGGTTGCGACAGGATAATCTACGATGAATTACATCCCCGCAACTTCGACGTCGTAGCGATGCAGGTAATCTGTTGGACAGGACAGAAAGTGTGGAAAAGCGGGCATCGAGCGGCTACCTTCTACCTAAGCTGTGGCCCCACCAATGAGCTGGGAACTGGCTTCGTAGTGCTGGGAAAGATGCGCCATCGCGTGATTGAGTGGCAGCCAATCAACGCAAGGATGTGCAAGCTGAGGCCGTTTCTTCAACTATAGCATCATCAACGTGCCCAGCCCACACGAAGGGAGACCCGATGACAAGAAAGAAGCATTCTATGCATAGCTGAACCAGACATACGATGGATGCCCACTTCATCGGTGACATGAACGCTCAGGTAGAAACGGAGGAAATGTATAGACCGGTCTTACTTGATACTTGATACTTGATGGGCTACAGCTCTTCGATGAACCTACGCCGAATGGAGTATCCTGGGCCAATCGCTTCCAGTCGCCCTGAACATTGAGCGCCCTCAGGTCCTCTTCAACTGCAAAAAGCCATCGTGTACGCGGCCTTCCACGAAGCCTGCGGCCTCTTCCGGGTTCACTACTAAATATTATCTTCTCTTGACGTTCTTCCGGCGTACGAACAACGTGACCAGCCCACCGTAGTCTGCCGTGTTGAATAAGCTTAATAATATCCAGCCCCTTATACACCTGGTACAATTCGTGATTCATGCGGCGCCGCCAGATACCGCCAGATAGACCGGTCATCGGACCGGATAGCCTGCATACCGTATCGAACGACAACGGCCAACGATGCATAAACTTTGCAGCCTTCCACGGAATGGTAGTCCGAAGCACTTTCTTCCCCCGCAAGAATATCCATAAGGCCACACGGAAATCACCTAATCAAGTAACGGAAAACCAAATCGACCACGTTCTAATCTACAATCTCTAATCTCCGACATCACGAACGTACGCACTTACCGCAGTGCGAATATTGAATCCGACCACTACCTCGTTGCAGCATGTCTGCGCTCAAACTCTCGACGGTGTACAACACGCGGCGGAGCCGTCCGCCGCGGCTAAACATTAGGCGGCTACAAGACGGTAGACTAGTCCAAGACTACGCGCAGCAGCTGGAAGTGGCACTCCCAACGGAAGAGCAGCTAGGCGCAGCGTGTCTTGAAGATGGCTGGAGAGATATTCGATCCGCCATTGGTAGCACCGCTACCGCTGCACTAGGCACGGTGCCCCCGGATCAGAGAAACGACTGGTATGACGGCGAATGTGAGCAGTTGGTTGAGGAGAAGAATGCAGCATGGGCGAGATTGCTGCAACACCGCACGAGGGCGAACGAGGCACGATACAAACGGGTGCGGGACAGACAAAACTCGATTTTCGGAGGAAAAAGCGCCAGCAGGAAGCTCGAGACCGTGAAGAGACGGAGCAACTGTACCGCGCTAAAAACGCACGAAAGTTCTATAAGAAGTTAAACCGTTCACATAAGGGCCACGTGCAACAGTCCGATATGTGTAAGGACATAAACGGGAACCTTCTTACAAACGAGCGTGAGGTGATCCAAAGGTGGTGGCAGCACTACGAAGAGCATCTGAATGGCGATGTGGCAGACAACGGTGGCGGTATGGTAATGAACCTAGGAGCATGCGCGCAGGACATGCGACTTCCAGCTCCGAATCTCCAGAAAATCCAGGAGAAGATCAGCCGGCTGAAAAACAACAAAGCCCCTGGTGTTGACCAACTACCAGGAGAGCTGTTTAAACACGGTGGTGAGGCAGTGACCAGAGCGCTGCACTGGGTAATCACCAAGGTTTGGGAGGATGAGGTTTTGCCGCAGGAGTGGATGGAAGGTGTCGTGTGTCCCATCTACAAAAAGGGCGATAAGCTGGATCGTAGGAACTACCGCGCAATCACAATGCTGAAAGCCACCTTCAACCACATACCAGGTGTTCGCCGTACGTCAGGATTGCAGAAATGCCGTGAATACAACGTGCCCACACATCATCCATTTTTTTTTTTGATTCATCATTTAGTTTTTGAAGTAGGGAAAAACCCCTGGGAGTGCAAGTTAGACATGAACCGCTTCTCCCACAGGCACAAAACCTACTTTTATTTTCATAGATTATTACAATGATTTCATCTATTTATCGACTTCAAAGCCGCATATGATACAATCCCCGAGTAGCACACATGTTTCAAGTCAGTTGCCGTAACTCATATGTGACCGAATTTAGTCACAATCAAGTCGCTGCAACCGGATTTGATAGAAATGTGCTACTTGGGTCGATCGGGACCAGCTATGGCAGCTAATGCACGAAAACGGATTTCCGGATAAACTGACACGGTTGATCAAAGCAACGATGGATCGGGTGATGTGCGTAGTTCGAGTTTCAGGGGCATTCTCGAGTCCCTTAGAAACGCGCAGAGGGGCAAGAGTGCAGACATGGACCGAGCTGAATGGAGACGACTTTTATGTATTGCACAGGCCACTCCCGCCTTAGCCTGGTAACGAATAATAAAAATCATTTCGGTTCTCCAAAACGTCCTGATATCCGTAGTGTTTGAACTACCCGATCATCCCAGTCCGTGAACGCAGTGGTTCTACGCCTCAACTAAAAAGACCGCGGCCACATTCGAATGGACATTGCGTCATTGTGCATCCGGTAGATACCTGAATCATAACTCCAGCAGGGTTCGGATTTCTCACTCACGCGACAACAGATCGCTCCACCATCCATTTTATCCGGATAAATTACAGTGCGATAAACTCCGGCACAAGCGATGGTGCGAAAAAATTTTATCCCTCTTCCCATGTTTCGTGAAAATCAAATGCTGCTTACTCTGCTTCTCCGAACTGATTGCATACAACAATGCGCCACGATAAGTAGTAGGTTCAAGACAGCAGTTTTTCTATTTGCATTCAATCGGTTCGTGTGGTCGCGTGGTTATAGTGGCCGCTCTACACATTTTAAAATTGTTTTGGGTTCGAATCCCGTCGCGGACCTACATTTTTGTGAATATGCTTTTAAAACTTATCTGGAGAAGTGGCGAGGTAGAGAATTTGGAGGCCCAAAATTAAATTATCCTGCAAGCTGCCGCTCGCGAGTTTATCGCCCGTCTTTCTATCCGTATAAAATATTGTGTGAGAACACTTGCTCAAAGGAGAATATGGAAAAATTGCACTCCGTTGTTGGGATCAATCCTGGGTTTTTATTCATATGAGTGAGAATTCCGAAGCCTGAACTCCAGATATTTTTGAAGGACCTTGGACATCTCGTGTTCATCGAAATTAGGATCATATGCTAATTGAACCGGATTGATGTATCGTATACCGACGACATTGGAAAAGTCCTGATTGATCTGATAGGTACCTTGAGCTGAACTCGAGAACGTTCTGGAGTACCCTCCCGAAAGGGTGTCTAATGATAGGTATTAAATGTTCAGTCTGTACGGCGAATCGATCGAAGAAGTGGAGTTGACTGCAGCCCAGTCGATCGCAATTGTGGAGGAGTGGATGAGTTCCAGGAAATTAGAACTGGCTCACCACAAGACTGAGGTGGTTGTTGTTAACAACCGAAAGTCGGAGCAACAAGCGGTGATAAGGGCAGGCAACTGCAAGGTCACCTCTGAATGCTCCATCCAGCTCTTGGGGGTAATGATCGACGATAAACTCACCTTTGATAGCCACGTCAATTACGCCTGCAAGTGTACCTCCACAGCTATAGTGGCGTTGTCCCGGATGATGTCCAATAGCCCTGCGGTTTGTGCCAGCAAGCGCAAGCTTCTGGCTAGCATCGCTCTGTCCATACTGAGGTATAGGGGGCCAGCTTGGGGCACGGCCCTGCGTATTAACTGCTACAGAATGAAGTTAAAAAGTACGTATAGGCTCATGTGCCTAAGAATTGCGAGCGCGTACCGTACCGTGTCGCACGATGCACTTTGCGTCATCACTGGTATGATGCCTATTGACATCATTATCGGTGAAGACATAGAGTGCTTCGAAATGCACGGCACGAGAGGCATCCGTAGGACTGTCAGGTTGGCCTCAATGGTCAAATGCCAGCGTGCGTGGGACAGTTCCACTAAGGGTAGATGGACACATAGGTTGATACCGGAGATAGGTACGTGGGTCAAGAGGCGCCATGGGGAAATCACTTTCCACCTGACCCAAGTCCTTACAGGCCATGGTTGCAGGCCTCGCCCGAGTGTCCGGTGTGCGCAGGTTTAGAGGGAACGGCGGAACACGTGTTGTTTGTGTGCCCACGTTTGCGCACAATGCGTGACCACATGCTTGCCACATGTGTTCTGGACACTACCCCGGACAACCTAGTCCGGAGGATGTGTAAAGATGAAGTTGGCTGGAACGCCGTTTTATCGGCTATCGTCCAAATCGTCTTGGAGCTACACAGAAGGTGGCGCGTGGACTCGAGGAATGGCTTGTTCAGGCGCAAATAAGAGGTGGTCCAAGGGTTCGGCTTCATGGGTCATACCGGTGCCCTGTGGTCGAACTCGATCCTTTTATCGAACAAGTGGCCGCGCGAAGAACAACATGGTATCGTCGCTTTCGCGGCGTCGGTCAACCGGGGGGGTTCCGAGCCCGAGGACGGAAAGGGGTCCTCGTCGAGGCTGGTGCAGGCGTAGGCACTGCGTCGGCAAGTCCCTCTGTGTGTTGACGAATAGGCCCTATCGCAGAGAGGTCGATTTGGGGTGCACGCGGCATCATCATTCTTGATACCAGTCGTGCAGAGGGAAGCAGGCGCGAAGTCGACCCTTCCCACCTTCCGAGGACATAGGGCGTGGTAAGGCCACCTGGAAAGCCGGCAATGCGCTGGCACGATACCATGGTGTTCTTCTAAAAAAGCGAGTCACGATGTTCGATGCTGCAAGGACACGCAGCTAACCTCGAGGGTGCGTTGTGCACTGACCCCCCTTTGAAGCATTACTTTCTGGTTGTACCGAAGGGACTATGGGCTTGGCGGCAATGGAAACGGTTTAGCGGGTCGGGGATGCAATCCTGCCTCCCTCGTTTGCTGTTGAAGGTGGTCCCTAACCCCGCACTTCCTGGACAACCCAGGATGTCTGTTGAGCAGATTCCCCCTCCATTGCTTAGGATGAAAAAAAAATATTCAGTCTGTACGACCTCTGGTCGAAGACGGTGTTCTTGTTTTTTTTTCTTTTTTTAAATGTCAGGAGGCATAATAAAATAAAACCTGCCAAAGACGTATTTTCTCCTATTGTCTTCTGCCTCTACTGCCTCTGATAATGATAATATTACATGAGTAAAACGCAGAGTATGTGTCATTTCAATATACAAACATAACCATAATTAACTGTTCATCTTTTTTATTTTTAAGAGTTTCTGTTCTATTTGGTGGGAAAAGCTGACACATCACATGAAAAAGCAACATATGTTTGCTTTTGTATGAATAATGCTTAGTCTTAGACGAAAACGAACTACTCTGGAATAATCCTTGGTACATAGCAGCAATTAAACTTGAACTTCTTCTCTAGAATGAACTTTGTTTTAAGGCCTATGTCTGGATTTGTTCAAAGTATTATTCATTTATCAGTTTTACTGATGTTACATTCTATCCATAATCCACCATTCAACTCCCCGTATCTAGCATTCAAACCACCGCTGCTCCATTGGCGTGGCCGGTCCCACCGTGTAATCCTTCATGTTCATGATGTAGAAACTTCGATCCTTGAAAAAGTACGATATTCCATCGGTATGACGCAGGGCCGCATTCAAGTTCGATGGCATATCCTTGAAGTCGTACACCAACCGGGGGAACTCTTTGCCCACCTGTGGCCGCTTTCGGGGATTGTAGAACCAATACTGCTTCTTCCTGATGGCCAACAAGCTTCCTTGTTTCGTCACAAACACAGCATTCAAATTATTTGGCAATCCTGGAAAATCGTCTCTAATTGGCTTGGGATAGCCGGCTTCCAGCTGATTGTTTGCGTACACCCACACTCGGTTGCGTTTGAAGAAAAAGGTTTTGTTATTTCGATACATGAACGCGACGTCCATGCCACCAGGCAACTTGGGCCATTTTGATGAAATTTGACGTCCTTGTGGGTTCCGCTCGTCAAGGTCGTAATAATAATCACCAGCCAGAACATATGTTCGACCTTGAGCATCGTTCAGTATAGTGTCGATTCTGTCAAGCGAGCACAGATAAGAACCACTAGTTTCAGAACGAGGCGATGTAGTTGGGCTTGTGGTTTTTCGAACACCGTACAACGCCTGCAGGGCACGCCGATCTTCTGGTGGGATTTCCGTGTGATAGCGAATGTGAAAGGGAAACATAATGGACGTTTTCGAATTCGTATGATCTAACCCCAGAGAGTGTCCGATCTCGTGGATGGTAGTGCTGAAAAATTCATCCTGAGTGTAACTTCGCCCACTATTATAATGGATATCTCCCACTTGTGGGTAGAAGGCATGTGCAAGGGTCGCGTTGCTTGTGAATCGACAATCACTGCCAAGTCGATTTTGGTGATTTTCCTGTTCATCACTGACATAAATATCGGCTTCGCCTTGCATGACTTCCGAAATACTCAATGGCACATGCTTGGTCCATTCGTTAAACGCTTGCGTGATCAAGCGTCTCGCTTCGCCATTTGTTATACTTCCCGGGTAGCTGCTTATTCTAAACGTCAAGGATTGTTTCGTCCACTTGTCATCGACTGCGTTTAGTTCCGCCACCCCGCAACGCGGAGCAGCGATAAGCCGTCGAGTATCATCATCGAGCGTTCCACTATCTGGCAGATTGAAACGTTGTTGTAATTGCTTTAGAGCGATCAGCATACTCTCATCCGCCGTTTGGTCCAAACGAGTGACTATGACGTCCGTACTCAAATATCCATATTCTTGCAAGATAATCTAAAATGAAATTCCTAGTAAACGAATGCAATTGAAAGTCATATGATGGCTTCACTTCATCCTACCTCCGAATAGGACGACGGTAAATAATACAACATAATTCTCTGTTCGTAAGTGCTGGAGGTAGGAGGAAATGCCGCAATGCCTTAGCTTATACGATCTTACACTAGCGTCCTGCTCTGTCACTTCTGGTGGTGCTCTTGGGTCTGTAGGGAAATCGTTCGAATCAACATCGGAATGGTCGCCAATATTATTATTCAACAAAAGTGTTGGTTTGATTATTATTGACTCCGGATTTATGTAGACAGGCAATGGTAAACAAAATTTGGAAAGACATTGTAGAACAGTAAGCACAGCTAGCAGAACCATCCTCCAACTGATAATGATGGAATACAACTGATCTGTTTGAATACAATTAATTTGTATTTAAAAACAGCGTAATTTACTCGGCTTGATTAGAAGTGTTGCCATCCATCAGGAGGTTGGTGAATTACAGAAATACAACATCATCAAATAAGTTAACAAAATAACTAAAGACGTAGGAGATCAGTTCCAGTCTCCATCTCATGGTAGCAAATTCATCTAATCTAAAAAAATGAATGAAGCACCAATTTCGTCGGAAATATATGTCTGTTAACATAGCAAACACAAGATGATCTTGTCAAGATCGTATATTATTATACAACTACAAAATTAAGGCCATATACGTACATCTTGCTTTCAGTCAAATAGAGGCAAGTGCTTATATCGCCTCCACATTGTACTCTTTGTTTCCTAGCATATGTGACTTTGCGTTGGCTGGACACCTCAGAAAAAATCACAAGAATGTGAAACATACTCATGTTCTATGTTTTTGGAAAAATGGCTTTTTATTTGGCTTTGGCTTTGGTTTTCACGGAAATGGCCATTTCTCCGCATATTCCTGACGTATTCTTAATCTGCAGCCAGCATTGTTCAGTTAATAAGTTCTAGTTTCTAGGGGAAGCATAAAAAATGATGGAAGAAAAGCCAGAACATCTCCGGTAGCCCTGGACCAATCTGAGATTTAAAATGAGGATAGAATGGACTAGTTTCAAAAGTTAATACGTTCTACTAGAGTTTCTACGTCCGATGGTCCCAGCTTAATCAAAGTTGTATTATTCAATGCAAAGCTATGCTAATATTAAACTCGACAAAACGTTTTTGTGTTACCCCTTGTATTGTGAATTTTAGGTTGGTTGTAGTAAGTCGTTGATACAAAGCCTTCTCCAACCCCCGGCAATATCGGAGATTTTTCTTTGGGTTAGATTCCATGCTTTAGTTGCTTGCCGATATTCACTGCATTTACGCTGCATAGTTTCCAGAAAAACAATAAGGCTGCGAAGAAGGACCAGCCCCCGGCTGAACTTTTCAAACATGACAGTGAGAAGCTTTATTAAGTGCTGCACCACATATGGGCAGACGAGGAATTGCCTGCTAGCTTGTTAAACGGCCTCATTTGCTCACTTTTCAAGAACCCTCCTCAATTCGGCGAACAACATTATGTCCCGTATTCTGTTCAAGAATTTGAGACGACCGTTTGCAGAGTCGAATACCAGGCATATTTTCGTGAGTGCCGATCAACGGCAGATCAAATGTTTACCCTGAGACAAATCCTTGATAGATTCCGGGAGTACAACTTGCAGGCACATCATCTGTTTATTGATTTCAAAGTAGCGTACGATTGAGTGAAACGAAATATTTGCTACACCCAACCAGCGAATGGCAGATTTTAATACAGTTCTGCATAAGAACCTTACAGAAACTGTATAATAATTGGGCATATTCAATTTTTGGAAGATTTTAATACAATCGTTGTATTGAAATTATACAGATTTGTATTATTTTAATACAATTTCTGTATAAAAACCTTACAGATTTGTATATGACACGTTTTTATACAATATTTGTAAGATCTGTTTTTTGGGTGTAGAACATGGTTTTTCGGTGAAACTGATACGGCTAATTCGTGATACGTTTGACGAATTTAAATGTAAGGTTTGCCGGAGACGAGCCAGTCTCGGGCTGAAAGTCTCCTTAATAAAGACATAAAAAAATGTTAGGTTTGCGGAAATACGACATCATTTGTAACCTTAGATGAATTGAAGCAGAGATATGCATTTACGAATTTATTGTCTAATATAGCGCTCGAGGGAGCAATTAGTAGAGCTGGTGTGCAAAGAAGCGGTGCCATTATCACAAGATCTCAAATGCTCCTGGGCTTTGCGGACGATATCGATATTATGGGGAAGAATCGTTTGGCCGTAACCCATTCGGCCAAATGCCACTAGGCAGTACAAACCATTAGGCCGAAACTCATCTGGCCGAAAAGGTCATTTGATCGAATAGGACATTTGGCCGTATAGGACATTTGACCGAATAGGACACTTGGCCGAATAGGACATTTGACCGAATATGACATTTGGCCAAATAGGACATTTGGCCAAATAGGACATTTGGTCGTATATGACATTAGGCCGAAGATGACATTAGGCCGAATAGGACATTTGGCCGAATATGAAATTTGGCCGAATAGGACATTCGACCAAATTGGATAGTTTGCTGAATAGGACATTTGGCCGCATTCGACATTTGGACGAATACGACATTTGGCAGAATATGACATTAGGCCGAATATGACATTTGGCCAAATAGGACATTTTGTCGAATAGGACATTTGGCCGAATAGGACATTTGGCCGAATATGACATTTGGCCGAAACCCATTTGCCAGAATGGACCATATGCCTGAAATCCATTCACCAGAATAGACCATTTGCCAGAATGTACCATTCCCCAGAAATAGTGAAACTAGAAATTCCGTTTATTATTGGTGGCTGAATAATAGGAAAAGAATTATATAAAGAAGATAATTTGACATAATGGGGATTTGGCATTATTTACTAATAAAAGAATTTTTGGTTTAAATAATTTTCATAAAAAAGATTATTTAACATATTAGACAATTTTCAGAAAGATGGATACTATTTATCAAAAAAAATACATTCATATTTGTCTAATACCAAACAAACTGTCTACGAATGGATATCATATTTCCTCTCCTCGCCTCATTCCAGACGCAGACTTCATTTCAAAAATTGAATCATATCTACAATTGGATAATATCACTTTCTGATACTATAGACAGCTATTTGCTTTCATTGAAATAGTCAGTGGCGCTGGGAGTGGGTGGGACAAGTAGGACATGTCCTACGCATGAATTTTCCTGGGTAGGACAGTCAAAGCATTGTCCTACCCATGATTATGGTAAGATGAAGTCAATGGCAACACACTGCCACACAGCAAATGGAGATTTCAAAGTTAATTAGAGTGTAAACTATAGTCAAATATGATATATAGAGATTTATAGGATGAAGAATGTTTTCGTTTATTTAGTAATTTGGGCTCGATCATTTTATATTTGGTCAATAACTCAGTCCAGCGGCTAAATTTTTAAATGTGTTGTACGGTAGGCTTCTACAACTACGCCAAACTAACCGTTGTTTGAAGTGATGAACTCGATGTCTCTTTGAAAAATCACTTTAACTAAGTTTTGTTATGTCTCTATTAGCGAGACTTTCAGTCCATGGCTTACATTAATTAATCAAGTTGAAAACGTTGTTTAAATTCCACTAAAACGAAGTTTAAGCGCATGTTGCTGTAACTTCTACTAAAAGGACAACATTTAAATAATTTAGTGTAAGTTACTGCAAATAGGGCTATCTTCGTTATAAATGGCATTATAACAACGATTTTTTAGGCAAAGTTGAAGCAAAATCTTCGCACAAGAAGTCCACCTGAAAACATATTTTAGAATTTAGCTTAGTCATTCGTTAGTTCTCTGAATGATCGAGTCCAGTTTACTAAATGATCGAAAACTTCCATTGTCTAAAGGTTTTCCAGATATAAAATAGAAGTTGTTGAAATCTGCAAATGAGATTTTAAACATTTTTAGAAGTTATGATAAATAAAGCACGTTTAAATGGCTTCTAATAAGCCCACAGAAAAAAGTTTAATGCAAATCTCAGAAGATTTATTTAAATTTGAGGAATCAGGAAATTTGAGGAATGGGTCATCGATCTCTTCGGCAGTCTGGAGGTCGTACAGCAAAATCGTTCAAAAAGGTCTCTTATATTTTAGTCTTCTTGCCCTCAGATACATTCATACTCACCCCCATTTGACCCATTGGCACCCCCGACGACGGTATGTCAGATTCTTAGAAGGTCTGAATAATCTTGGAAAACCAGTATTTGTCCTGAAAATTTAAAAAAAAATCTAATTATGTGAGTTTTCTTCGCAAGAGCTTTTCAAGTCATGATTAAATAATTTAAAATTGATTATATTTCCACCGCAAGCATAACTGGTCTATATTGAAATGGATTTCATATCAACATGGGAAGGTTATGCTTCCTGCGGCAGTATAGGTAGAATATGCATCGATTTCACAACACCAGAAAGGTTTGTCAAATGGGAGACAACCCTAGCAGCACACATGTTCCATATTGGTTAGTGCAACTCATATGTGACCGGATTCAGTCACAATCAAGTTGCGGCAACCATTTTTGTCTGGCTTGTGCTGCTCGGGAAGCTCAGTGGTCGGTAACCACACGGCTACGAAGTCCACTATAAGCGGGTTCAATCGCAGGCTCGTCCCTTTCCTATTATGCATGCATTAGTTTTTTCGTATTCCACCAAAACGATTCCTTCTGTTATGCCTTCCACATTAACAGCAAAACATCTTGTGGCACCTATGAGACGTCGTAGAGTTCTCCGCACCTTTCTTTAATAGGTGTCCATTATTTCTCCTAAAATATTCGCAAGCATGTGGCCAGGACAGATCTCGACTATTGGAGAGTGCCTCTGTGGTAACGGATTCCAGCGGAGATGCTACTCTCATACCACAGTCTAGGCTTGTAACACCTTAAAATTAATGCGAATCACTCAATGCTAATGTTAATACCAGAATTTTCACCAAAATTCGCCTTTCCTAATCCAGTTTTCCGCGATCGGTAATGGCCCCCAGCTTGCCTGTGAGCTAGTTTCTGATTTGACGTTTGTGGAGGTCAACTGCACCTACCGTTCCGAGCATTTCGATCAATGTGGTATATAAGAAGGCTTGAATCCACTTCATCAGCACCTTATTATTTATCACATTGGTCAGAATGCTGGGAACGGTGGGTGCAGTTGACTTCCCCAATCGTCAAATCAAAGACTAGCCCACATGCAAGCAGGTGGCCATTACTGCTCACGTAAAACTAGATTGTCCTACTCACGACTCGAAACGTGGATGCGCCTCTGGAAATAGTTATATCTACAAATCTAAGCAAAATGTCTACTTCTAAAGAAGAAATCATATCCATAATTGCCGTATCCAAACACGGGAACAGGCAAACACCTACTTTTTAAGAAGGGGTAACATCTACTCTTGTCTTATTCAGAGCAAACGCCCTCTTTTAGAAAAAGATCATATCCATCGTTGCTTTATATCTGAGAAGCTATATCTGGGAACACCTACTTTTAAAAAGGCGTTTAATCTTGGCAAACACCTAATTTTAAAGAAGGGATCACATCTCCCATCACATTAATCCCGGCAAACGCTTACTTTTAAAGAAGGAATCACATTCACCATTGCCTTAATTCGGGCAAGCACCCACCATTGCTTTAATGCTGACAAACGCCTACTTTTAAAGAAAGGATCACATCCACCATTGCTTCAATTGTTTGAAAACTCCAATCACATACACCATTGCCTTAATCCGGGCAAGTACCTACTTTTAAAGAAGGAATTACATCCACCATTGCCTTAATCCGAGCAAACGCCTTTTTTTTTAAGAAGGGATTATATCCACCATTGCTTTAATCCTGACAAATGGCTATTTTTAAAGAAGAGATCACATCCACCATGGGTTTAATCCGGGCAAGCGCCTCCTTCAAAAAAAGGAATCACATCTTCCATTACATTATTTCCGGCAAACGCCTAATTTTAAAGAAGGAATAATATCCACTACTTCCTTAATTCGGGCAAGCGCCTGTTTAAAATGAAGGGATATCTTATCCACCATTGATTGCGGGCAAGCGCCTACATAAAAAAGGGAATTACATTCATCATTGCCTTAATCCTGACAAACGCATACTTTCAAAGAAGGAATCACACCCACCATTGCCTTAATACGGGCAAGCGGCTATACCCGACTTATGTATACTTTCTTCGGAGAAGTTACGTCTTTTCAATTCTATGTATTAACGACTAAAGCGGTGTTATATTCCTCACTAGAAAACAACTTAAAACCAACAACAAAGCAAAATTATGAAAAATATCCCTTATGCTAAATGACCCTCCTTTTTGACACTGTTCACAGCTATGCCAAATGTTCATGGCGATATGTTTTTTTGCGCATACTTGGCAAACGTTTCTTCTTCTTCTTCTATGGCGCTGCATTCCAACTGGAACTTGGCCGGCTTTTCAACTTAATAGTCCATTAGCATTTCCTCAGTTATTAATTCAAAGCTTTTCTATGCCCGCCATTGCATGAGTATTTATCTTGTGGGGCAAGTACAATGGATGCACTATGCACAGGGTGTCGAGAATGGAAACATGGAAACTTGAAAACATCCTAGACCGGACTGAGAATCGAATTCGCCATCTCCGGATTGGCAATCCTACGCCTTTGCTCGCAAGGTTAACTGGAGTGGAGACCCTGGGCAAACGCGTGCATGGCAAATAGGAGATGACCAATTCTGGCGAATGGCTTTCTGGGGAATGACACATTCTGGCAAACGGCTTTCTGGAGAATAATCCATTAGCTTGAGCTTGAGCTTGAGCTTGATTGACTGCTCGTAGTTGCTACTTCATTATGACCAGATCAACTGTTCTTGCACAGGGAACCAACAGATGTTTGCTTGGGACTAGCATTCATCTTCAATGTACAAGTACTGGTGCTCTCATTTGTTAGGTCATACTGGCGCCTGCCACGTCAGAATGCAAGTCAATGTTGGGAAGGGGGAGGAAATGATGATGCAATCACTTGCCCACTGCAAGCCGAATATACCTCTGCACTTGCCACGAGTTCATGCGGAATTTGTTGGAGTTTCTGGGTTAGGTTGGAAAGGCAGAGGTCCGTCTTGCTTAACGAGCTGCCAATGTGATAGATAGGAGAAGGTAACTGATAGAATTTCTAGTTGGATGTAGGAAACGAGCTCTATAGCTCATTTCCAATTCTAGCAGATTACTGTTAGAATACTCAAGTTGAAGGTATAGGAATAGTAATGGAAACGGTATGGAAGTCCATTTCCAGTTCTAGCGATTGCTAGAACATGAGAAATAAAGAGAAAGATACAAAGTAGGAGAATGGAACGGACCTGGGATTGAACCCACGACCTCCTGCGTATGAGGCAGAAGCAGTAGCCATATGACTACCAAGCCCGCTGGAGAATAATCCATTATGGCAAAAAGCCTTCTGGCAAATGACTTTTTGGCGAATTTCATACAACCCGAATATGACATTAAGTCGAATAGGACATTAGGCCGAATAGGACATTTGGCCGAATAGAACACTTGGCCGAATATTACATTTAGCCGAATAGGACATTTGACCAAATAGGACATTTCGTGGAATATGACATTTGAGCGAATATGACATTTGAGCGAATAGAATATTTGGCTGAATACGACATTTGGCAGAATATGACATTAGGCAGAATATGACATTAGACCGAATAGGACATTTGACCAAATAGGACATTTGACCAAAATAGGACATTTAGTCGAATAGGTCGTTTGGCCGAATATGACATTTGGTCGAATAGGACATTTGACCGAATTGGACATTTTGCCGAATAGGACATTTGGCCGAACATGACATTAGGCCGAATAGGACATTAGGACTAATAGGACATTCGGTCGAATAGGACATTTGGCGGAATAGGACATTTGGTCAACCCGAGTAACACACATGTTGTGAAGCAGCTACATCAACTCAAATGCAACCAAATTTGGTCACATTTGAGTTGATGCAAACAGTCAACGTGAGCTGTGCTACTAGGGAAATTAGACATTTGACCAAATAGGACATTTGGCCGAATAGGATATTTGGCTGAATAGGACATTTGACCAAACAGGATATTTGGCCAAATACGATATTTGGCCGAATTGGACATTAGGCTGAAAAGGTCATTTGGACGAAAAGAGCATTTGACCGAATAGGACATTTGGCCGAATAGAACATATGACCGAATTGGACATTTTGCCGAATAGGACATTTGACCGAATAGGACATTTGGTCAAAAAGGTCATTTGGCCGAATAGTTCATATGGCCGAATAGAACATTTGGCCGAATAGAACATTTTGCCGAAAAGATCATTTGACCGAATAGATGATTGATACTGTGGTAACGATTGACGTAAAGAACGTGTTCAATAGCGCCGCCTTCGAGGTCATCGCAGCAGCGCAGCGCACAGCTACTTTCAGAGCAGAGCACTGGTGTACGACACGCGTTAGTCGATGTGTTACAGTGGGCATGATGATCAGATGACAATCACCCCCAATACGTCTGCGAAAAATTAAGAATATGATTGTAATATCGAAGATCATTCCAAACGTCGCTGTCACTAATATGACACTAATACCAATAACAGATTATTATCAAAACGTAGGTGGAATGCGCACGAAGACCTACAAATTCTCCCTTGCTGCATCCAACGATTATCACATTAGACTAATTACTGAAACTTGGCTCAGAAGAGATGTGCAAATGTTGTGGGCTTCGAGGCCACGAGGTTAGCGACGTCAATCGTCTAGACGCATGTACTTGGGAATGTGGGTTCGATTCCCGCCCCGGTAAGGAGGAAACTTTCCTGTCCAAGCTTTCGTTTGACAGATTTAATTGATCGCAAATCGTATCGGATATCCCTCCATCCCATAACTCAAGATATCCTACAACTAATGTACGAATTAGTTGCTATGAAACGATTTCCGTTTTCCTTGCACGTACAAAACATCACAAGTCAGTCAAAAAACCGCTTGGTGCGGTTTGGCAGAACCCTGATCATGTGTCCTGTCCGTTGTTTCATGCTAAGTGTTAAGTGTTCAGTCTGTTCGACCTCTGATCGAAGACGGTGTTCCTGTCTTTAAAAACTTGCTGATAATTACAACATTTATCGATGCAATCGCAGCAGCTCGACTAGTAGTCTTCAACAAGGTGGAGTTACTCTCATCGCAGCTAGATGCTCTCTGACAAGTGTGTCATCTATCGGATAGTGAAATACTTGAGCAAGTTGTTGTGAAAGTCAAACTCACCCATAAATCCGTTTACATATGTGGCATTTACTTGCGGCCGAACAGTGATCCCGATAAATGTGTCAGCGCATTTCGACTGTGTAAACCAAATCTCGCGCTTAGTAACTGTATTGATCGATTTCTCTTCGTCGATGTTTTCTTCTTATTATTGTACCGAATTGCGCTAGTATGTCGATGATTTAATGATTTGGTGTGATAAAGGATGATTGTACCTTGGACCAGAATCAAAAATCACGGTTGTAGCTATTAACAATATATAAAATAGATTAAGAGAAATCGATCAATACAGTTACGCCCCTATGAAACTAAGCGCGTGAAATAGTTAACATAGCTACTCCATGCGACACCGTGATCATAGTTGGGGATCATAGTTCTCGGCTCGAATGGACATCTGATGACGTAGTGGATGGATACTTGCGAACCAACGCTATCAAATTACAACGGAAGACTTCTTGTCTTGGCGACAGTTACGAAACTGAGCTGATTGAAGCACCATATTAAATTTTAATCTCTGACCACCTTCACAAACCGTTCGTTCTACGTTTGGACTTTCGGAACACGGATCATCATCACTAATCTGCAGTGGAACAAATGGATTTAGATTTTGATTCGTCTCGCTATGACTACGTGGCTGTTAACCCTTCCGTTACCAACCCCTTTTTTGAAAACGAAAATAAAAATCTTTTTTGCCGTAACTATTTTGTCTTTCAACATTTTTTTTCGCAACTTTCACCAAAAGAAGCGGAATTTATTCAAGTTTCAGGGGCTCTATGCATTTTTAGGACTGGCCACTTGATACCGGAGTTATTCCGGATTAAAAATGGATGCTAGGATGTTAGGATTTGGCCATATGCCAGAACGCATACTTCGGAAATTATTATGTTAGGGAGCATCCATAAATTACGTAACGCTAAGGAGGGGGCTTGCCCAAAGTGTGACAATTCATATAAAGATTTTAGATGCTTCATACAAAAAGTGTGACATAGGGGGGAGGGGGGATTTGAAAATGACCAAATTTTGCATTACGTAATTAATGGATTTTCCCTTAGATATTTTGAATAGAAACGACGCATAAACTATACCAAATTTGATCAGGAATTTGATCGATTCGAAATATGGCCTGTATTCCGTAATCCGAACTTTCCGCCGGAACCTGTTGCGGGGTCACTTTACGGAAATAGGCGAATACCATCATGCGACACCTGGACCGTTTTGAACCGGTAAACTGATTTACCATGTACCGATTCAAGGGTCAATTTTGGGAAATAAGCAAACCAAATCATGCGGCACATCAATCTTCATGATTTCAAAAGTTATGGCATTCCATGGAAGTTTTGTACTTCCTGGGCAGTATTTGAACCGATTGGAACCGATAACATGGTAAACGGTATACGTAGGCGCATCATCTGTGAAAGTATTCAGAAGAAACTACGGTCAAAAAGGATTCACACCCGAACCAAATGTGTCATGTGCAAAACTCTCACATGAGTCTAGGACCAGACTTGCGGACGATCTCGAATACCCCGAGAGATGGGTGCTTAGGTCCATCTTTGGCGGTGTGCAAGAAGACGGTATGTGGCGGCGAAGGATGAACTACGAGCTGACCCAGCTCTACGGTGAACCTAGCATCCAGAAGGTAGCTAAAGCCGGAAGGGTACGATGGGCAGGGCATGTTGCAAAAGTGCCGAACAGCTACCCTACAAAGACGGTGTTCGCTTCAGACCCAACAGGTACAAGAAGGCATGGAGCGCAGCGAGCAAGGTGGGCTGACCAAGTACACAACGACTTGGCGAGCGGCGGCGCATTCGAGGATGGAGACATGCGGCCTCAAACCGTGTATTGTGGTGTCAAATTGTTGATCCAGTGTTGTCTGTTATAGATGTTAGCTAAATAAATAAATAATTAATAATAATGTTAATGAAGAATCAGATGTAAGTTCGAATGAAACATATCAAGTCAATAAAATATAAATATTCTAATTATTCAAACCATTAGATTAACCACAGATACACACAAATCTCACGACGCAATTATTTGCATGGGAATAAGTTACCGGTTTACTCGCAGCTCTGCCATAGAAAGGGTGTGTACATTTTCATACCCGACTCGTATTCAACTAGAGACGTTTTTAACCAGAGCGTGCAACCGAACGATCGTTTTCGCTTGTTCCTTTAGTTTTGGAATTCTCTCCCAGCTAGGGAATACCAACTTTTCTGATAATACTCGCTTGCGGGATTCGCGATCCAACAGGCATCTTCTACTGAGGGTGAACATTTTAAAAGGCAGAAATCGTCAGATGACGATTTAGTAACGATCCAGTGCTGCAGCTGTACAGTTAAGATCAGTATAATAATCTATAATGTTCGATTCAAAAGTATTTTCGTTGTTAGTCGTGTTACTAATTAAGAGTCAAACACACGGTGCACCTATAGAGAACATGTTAACAGATGTGTTGATATTTGATAGAGATCCTGATACTGGAACGCAAGAGCTACCAGACCCAACGAAACGAATCAAAATACCAGCAATATCAGAAAATGATGCTGAGGTAATGAAAAATGCTTACAAACTCAGACAGCAATGCTAATAATCTAAAATGGTTTATTTATTTCTAGGCACTGCTCGGCAATCTGGGTTTTAACGAAACTGAAAGCACCGATGAGTTTGGTGTGTCCACAAGATTCAGCTTTGGTCAAGGCATCTCACTTGAAGAAATGTTCCGAAACTACCAACGATCGGTTGGTTTGAATGAAACGGGAAAGCTGGACGATGACACCAAATTGTCCATGGCAGCCCCTCGCTGTGGAACACGGAATTTGGCCAAACGCGGCGATGACTCAAAGTGGAATAAACGGTTGATAACCTATAGAATCCGAGACTATCCGGCCGGTGCGTCCCCTACGTCCGTTCAGAACTTGTTGAAACGGGCATTCAATGAGTGGAGTAAAGTGACCAATTTGGACTTTTTGGAAACCAAAGAACGCGAAGCAGACATCGAGGTCAACTTTGGTGGAACATCGCACAGCAGACGAGACAGGCGTTGCTCGTTCGATAGTCCAACCATTATGGCGCATGCTTACTTTCCCGAGGATGGCGATCTGCACTTCAACTCCAAGTACTTTTTCGATAACGTGGAATACCTAGAGGATTTTCTGGACACAGCGATGCACGAAATTGGCCATTCTCTGGGGTTGGAACACACAAATACCAAGGGTGCTCTGATGCATCCCACCGACATGAATCGGTACACGAAACCACAGCCGGACGATGTCAGGGTGTGTATTCAAATTAATTTTAAATACAAAATTATTCAACGCATTCTTTTTTACATTTTAACAACATAATATATAAGTTAGAAATACTAACAAGTCAACCATAAACATAATCAAGCAAACAATTAACAAAGTCATCCTTTTTTCCTGTTTTAGAGGATACAAAAACTATACGGAGCACGACGTGGCGGCAGAGCCATCGAAGACAATGCGGCACCACGGTTGTGCACTGTCAAAAAGTACGACGCCATCGTGGACGACATCTCCGGAGAATGGTTTATCCTGTCTGGCAAATACTACTTCCAACCGGAAAGCAGCAATCCCACCGGTAAGCTGATTTCCAGCAAATGGCCCGGCCTGACCGGTGACATCGACGCTGCGTTCCGGTATCCCGATGGGAGGACGTACTTCTTCAAGGGTGATCGCTTCTGGCGGTACCGAGGTAGCCGACTGGAAGTTGGCTATCCGCGGAAAATCTCCGAAGGTTTCCCAGGGCTGCCGAACAGTATTGATGCAGCGTTTGTTGATTCGAAGAGCAAAATTTTTGCGGTGAAGCACAACACCTATTGGGTGTACGATTCGGATGCTGACAGCACGCCGTCCTTTAGGATAAGCTCTCTCGGTTTACCGAGCAATGTTGATGCCGCTATCAACACTGGAAAATCGTTCATCGCATTCAAAGGGAAACATTTCTATCGGTTTCAGAATGGGAAATTCACTGAGTTTGTAAATAAATGGATGATTTGCTGATAAGAATATGATTGCGTAATACTGTTAAATCATAATTGATAATCTCACCTAGAGCTGTTGCATTGTTGAAACTATGTAAGGTATGCATTAGCACTTATGACCTATATTTCATCGTTAGCTTTCCATTTGCAATTTGCATGTTTTAATCAGGTTGAGGAGAAATGGAAGGAAACAATGCTAGAGGGACTCAATTCCTGATTGAAACCAAGAACATTTTTCAATTTTCAACTGCTTCTTGAAAGTAAAGAGAACTAAACAATGAAAAAACAAATTTGAAAAATCTTTCATGTAATTTGTCTGATTGAGACATAAAAATGAATAATATATTAAAAATATGCTAAAATCTAAAATGTAAAGGTTTGGAAGCCCTTATTTGAGAGTCGTAAAGGACTTTCGAAAAGCTGAGTTGTTTCGGTGCAAAAGGCTGGGAAGCCCTCTTCAAGAAGCTTGGATTCCTCCTTCTAAGATGCTAGGAAGTCTCTTCTCAAGAGGCTAAGAAGCCTCCTTTCAAGAGAGAGAAGATAGCGAATCAAGATTCAACTTCTTTTTCATATAGAATCGCAAACGGTCGAAAAAATATCCTGCTGAAATGTCCTTCAGAGATACTTCCCTAGTAACATTTAGGTTTTATGATGGTTTTATAACACTCTTGTAGAATAAACTATGGTCTTCAAGAACGTTATAAAACTTAAAATGTGACTTGGGTTGTTCACAGATTTCTTTTGAAAATGTACACGCAACTGTTCTCACCTGACAGCCTTGAAAATTGTCCAGTTTTCGACATAAATCTTCCGCTCTTTGACATAACCCGGCAAGATGTGTCATCCGTCCTTTCTGTATGGAAGGGTCCGGGAATAGTTAATATTCCACCGCTGTTCTTAAGAGAGTGTGTTAAACCCCTTCAAATGCCACTGACAATGATTTTCAACATATCGCTTCGCAGCTATACTTTCCCAAAGCTGTGGAAGACTGCCTCAATCTGCCCGACTTCTCCAAAGCATTTAATAAGGTGCCACATGTCTTTGTTATCGCTAAGCTCAGATATTTTGGCTTTCCGTTTTGGATCACCGAGTGGATACACTTTCACTTGTCAGGGCGTTTGTCAACCTCCTTGCAAGAGGCTCAAAAACCTCCTTGCAAGATGCTGGGGAACCTTCTTTCAAAAGGGTCGGGGGCTATGGTCAAGGGTTTGACGACACCTCAGCAGACCACTGCGAGTTGTGGAACTTACTTAAGATTAGGTCCCTAGTAACATTTTTAGTTTTATAACGCTCTTCAAGACCATTAAAAACCATTATGTACTCTACAAGAGTGCCATAAAACCATTATAAAAAGAAATAAAAAATTATAAATTTTCCATAAAAACCAAATTTAACCTCCAGGGATGATGATGCCTTTCTCAATTCATGGGAGGTAATGTTAGGCCTGGATGCAACGTTGGCTCATCACGCAAATTAATCTATAATTCAACAATAATACATCGTTTTGTAAAGAGATATTTATCAATGCTTCTTTAAAAAAGTATATCAAGCCGACTTTATTTATATTACGCAAGATTCATGCACTTCTTCACCTGATAAACACAATAAACCTGCGTGAAAATTTGCTTTATCTCGGTTTGTTGACAACCACTTAAGTAGGCAGGCAGTGCAAGAGATTTTTCTTTTGCCCAATGAAGTAGTTTTTGGAATGGACTTACCTATTTTCGAACATTAGATGAACGAATAACAATCACACTATTTTAGCATTCATATTAAATTCACTATTTTCATTAGTATAGTGACACAATTAACCAAACAAATTTTGAACAATAGGGTCGGTGTACCAGTAATAGTGGTATTAGGGACATGTCTAAATTGTTTAATTCGTACCAAATGATAGGAATACATTTCCAGTGATGGTAATATATTGGCAGAAAGCTGTTTTGACGTAATACTACGTCTAAGGGGAAGACTCGGATACAGGGTGTAAAATGAAAATTTCAAAATTGGAGACCGAAATCATGTAAGCACGGTTTGTCTATGGGGAAACGTTATTTTTCAAAAATCAGTATCTTTGAAACACCCACCACGTGAAAGTAGATGCTCTCCTCTTTCATATAGTGGGTAAACTAAAATGTTCTATCGGGGGATCTAGAACAATTTTTATTTTTTTCACTATTTTTGGAGCAAATTCCATAGAAATTTCAAATGATAGCCGATTTAACCCTCCCAAAAATGTATGGAAAAATGACCCCCGATAGAACATTTCAAAAATGCACCTACGTGAAAGAGGAAAACCTATACTTTCGTGTAGTGAGTGTTTTAGAGATACTGATTTTTTGAAAATAAGCCTCTTCGGACAAACACACCGTGAAGATTTGTAACATTAATAGGTCCTTTATCTCTCAATGGATTTTAAAGATTTATATATCAATCGATTCGCAAACTCTCTACCAATTTGCCAATAGTACTGAAAGTTTTGATTATCAAAGCTAAACTATAGAAAATTTCAGTTCTTTAATGCATCATGCATTTCCTGCACAGCGCGTTCCAATCCTTGGTACCGTATGGCATCGAAATCCGTACACTTAAGCACCTTAGTATATGAAAAAGTCATTAGAAAATAAGAATGGAATGTAAATAAAACGTTTGTCATTGACACAGGAGCATGAAGGCTTTTACTTTTGAAATGCTTCACATTTACTCATTAAAAACTACGAAAAACATGATAAAATAATGAATAAAATCAACTACTCCTGACTCGAAATCCGTCCACCGTGGACGGACTATAGTGTTATATACCAATCGACTCAGCTCGAAGAACTGAACAAATGTCCGTCTGTCCGTGTGTATGTGTGTGTATGTGTGTGTGTATGTGTGTGCACAAAATCTAAGAAAAACATTAGACAACTTTTCATATAGTAATCATTACCCGATTTTCTCTCAACAAGTTTCATTCGACAGGGGGCAAAGCCTAGTTGATCACTATTAAATTTTATATTGATCGACCGTTGCGTTTGAAAGTTATAAAGAAAATGGTACTTCGAACCATATTAACGCTATATAAGGTTGGTGTCTTGGCTAAATGCGAGAAAGGCAGTATCACCACTAGGTGAATTAAGTTGGGTTTTTAACTAAGCATTTAAATTGAAGCAGTCTGATTGACTAAACTACCACTGTAAATAGTTCGATACGCACCTTGAGAAGCGGTCCTTCGATTTGTATTCCGCTTATCTTATCTCATGCTTCCACGGGTCGTCCGATGACAAAAGACCGCCAGCTAAGGGTTGTGTACTTAGCTGGTAGTGCAGCCTGGGCACTGTTGTCCTTCTGACATCAGCTAGAGTGAGAAGGCACGCCTCGAGCGTCTGTTCACCAGGAGGTGCGGCTGCCTGGTACCCAGCGGTCTGCCTGGTACCCAGCGGCTAATTAACGAAATGCTGTATCGCGTCAGCTATACCTAAGGTGGAAACCCCATCATCGCGATGTAGGTAACGCGACCCCGGTAAGGTAGCTTACTGAAGCCTCTCAAATACCACGAAAAATGGAGATAGAAGAAAAAGAGAACGTTATTTTTGGCAACCGACTCGGCAACGAAATAAAGACTATGATTGGAAACTCGGTACCTGGAATGTCAGGACCCTAAATGAACCTGGACGAGTGAGCCTTCTGGCTCGTGAACTGCAGAAGGTTGGAGTCCTGACCCAACGAATACCTTCCTCATTACCCAACTCCGTGGTACTTATGAGGGTGTCGCTAAGTCGGTGGCCTCTCGTTAAGTAAGTACTACATCAACAATTCCTTCCTCTCCCTAGTTACGGTGAAGATGGGCGTGGCCAGGAGTAGTAATCCTCATGCTTTTGTTATTTTTGTTTAAGACTTGAATCAAGGACCACTCCCCTTCTTGATTTCTGATAGCATTCTAGATAAGGATCTCAAAAGTAAAACATGATTATCACTAGTGTCCAATCTACGAATTACACCGTAACAATGCTAATGCTAATGTGAACTGCAGAAGGTTGGAGTGAACGTGGCTGCTATTCAAGAAGTCCGATGGCCTAGATCCGGAGAACGTGAATTCCGAGCCGTGGACCCCACGACCAATACTGCATTCAAGTATAACATCTATCACAGCGGCGGTGAAAAAGCAGAGCATGGAGTTGGTTTCGTAGTGATGGGCAAGCAGATGAAGCGAGTGATGCGGTGGAAACCCATTAGCGAACGAATCTGTGTGTGGGGCAAATTCTTCAATTACAGCCTAATCAACGTTTACGCACCGACAAATGATAAATCCGACGACGTGAAGGACACGTTTTATGAATGTCTTGATAAAGCCTATGGAGAGTGCCCAAAGCATGACGTGAAAATTGTTATCGGAGACGCTAACGCTCAGGTCGGTAGAGAGGACTTTTTCCGTCCCATAATCGGTAGGGAGAGCTTTCACTCCGCTACCAATGACAACGGCCTACGGCTAGTAAATTTTGCTGCTGCCAGAGGGATGGCCATCAGTAGCACCTACTTTGCACGAAAGAACATCCGAAAGCACACCTGGAGACACCCAAATGGTGAAACTTGCAACCAGATAGACCATGTCTGGTGTGCGGACATTCAGAGGTCCGAACATTGACTCTGATCACTACCTCGTTGTCAGTAAAATTCGATCACGGTTGTCAACTGTATCGAACGAAAGATCACAGCGAACGATGCGTTACAATATCCAGCGATTGTTGGCGGAAGGAGTATCGGCTGAGTACCGCCAGAAGCTCGACGAACGGATAAGTGCAATCAACGATCTATGGGAGTCGATCCATGGAGCGGTGAGCACAACAGCACGAGAAGTGGTAGGCACTGCACAGAGGCGACCCAGGACGGGTTGGTTCGATGTGGAGTGTCAGAGAGTGACAGACGAGAAGAACGTTGCCAGATGTCGGATGTTGGTGTCGGGTACCAGATCGAATAGAGATCGGTACAAGGAAGCAAGAGCATCCGAAAAACGAACCCACCGCAGGAAGAAAAAAGAGTACGAAGAACAAGTTATTAGTGAGGCGCAGGAAAAAATGGAGCAGAACGATATGCGGAGGTTTTACGAGTCTGTCAATGGCGTGCGGAGAAAGACAGCACCATCTCCAGTCATGTGCAACGACCAACAAGGGAATTTGCTGACAGATAAAACTGAAGTGGCCGCCAGGTGGAAGCAACACTTCGAGACTTTGTTGAATGGAGGAAGTGACGGTGCATCGGTGAACAGAATGAATGCGACGATGGACAAGCTGTGGAGTCACCTACACTAGATGAGTTTAAAAAAGCTGTGAAAGTGCTGAAAAACAATAAGGCTGCGAGGAAGGACCAGCTCCCGGCTGAACTTCTCAAACATGGCAGCGAGCAGCTTTATGAAGTTCTGCACCATATTATGTCGAAAATATGGGAAGACGAGGAAATGCCTGCTAGCTGTTTTTTTTTATTTTTTCTTTTTTTTTTTTTTTTTTACAAGGGAGAATGCATTTACACACTAACCCAGTACACGTGCATTGTAGTTGCCAAACTACCACACGGAAGTGTACTGGAGTGTCGGACTCGACCATACCGGTAATACCGACTAAACTCCCTTGGGCTCCACCATCGTTTCCCCCAGGAACTACCTCGCAGTACTACTTCTGGGGGGACGGCAGTACTAAGCGTACTCGCTCATTATCGCTCACACAGGCACTCGTCCCACGCGAGACTGACTTGGGTGCTCGCTCTATCGCACCCTCAAACACACCCTACATACTCTGTTGCACCTCTGTCATGCCGTGCGGGTCTAACTTGTGTGCCCACCCTTCTCATGCCATGTGGGTCTAACTTGTATGCCCACCCAAACCCTTGATTCATGCTCATACGCTCCATGCTTGCACACACATTAACGCTCCTATGGGTCTGACTTGTGTGCCCACCCTTCTCATGCCGTGCAGGACTAACTTTTGTGCCCACCCTTCTCATGCCGTGCAGGACTAATTCTATGCCCACCTTTATCGTACCATGTGAGACTGCTCACCTCTTTCATTCAGTTCGCGCTGACACATACTACTCGAGTCATTCGACCTAACACTCCCTCTGGCATCCCTTGTGGGACTCTTCGCTTAGGTTCCCACTTCTGACATACCATGTGAGTCTGACTCACCTCATTCATGCCATATGAGACTAGCTCAACACGACTCAACTCATTCCTTTCGTACCATGTGAGACTGACTTGGATGCTCCCCACACTCCTCTGCCACGCCACGGGGTATCAGTAGTCGTAGGAACCAACATTCCTGCGCTACTCCCAGCGCGGCGTGTGCAGTCCATACATACACCTATTCATTCACCCTTCTGCCATGCTTCGAGGTGACGATCTCGGTTGCCACCCGCTGCGCCATTACCTCTGCTTTGGCAGACCATTCACACTTCTTCGCGTTCGGCACTTTCGCTCTAACACCAATCACAAGTTAGTCATGCTTGTCGATTGTTGCTCGGCGCGCCAGATTCTCTGCAAGCTGCAGGCAATCTGAGTGGTTGCAGTCGAGACTGCGTTCCACTTCTCCACCGCTTGACACATCCTTTGGATAAGATTATCCGGAGTTGTGTCCCGGCCGCAAACGTCTAGCATTGCTCTTCTTTCGACGTCGAAACGAGGACATACGAACAGTATGTGCTCTGCAGTTTCGTCAACACCTGGGCAGTCAGGGCAGACGGGGACCTCCGCGTGTCCAAACCTGTGGTGGTACTGTCGGAAACAGCCATGGCCTGACAGGAATTATGTCAGATGGAAGTGAACCTCCCCATGGGGTCTCCCCACCCAGCTTGATATGTTAGGAATCAGCCGGTGGGTCCACCTACCTTTCGAGGAGTTATCCCACTCGCGCTGCCATCTGGCAACCGAAGTCACCCTGGTACGCTCGCGGGCTCCTCTGGTGCCACGTAGGTCAAAACACTCCTCGTCCTCCCGGATGACCAGCCCGACTGGCATCATACTCGCTATCACGCAGGATGCGTCGCGCGATACCGTGCGGTAGGCCGATATCACCCTGAGACACATCAAGCGGTAGGTGCTCTCCAGTTTCTGCAGGTAACTGGTTACCCCCAGTGCTTTTGCCCAGGACGGGCCGCCGTACCTAAGAATAGATGCGGCAACGCCTGCCAGTAGCCTACGTCTACTGGCGCACACCTTGGAGCTGTTGGACATCATCCTCGATAATGCCGCCACAGCAGTCGAAGCCTTCTTGCACGCATATTCGACATGGCTACCGAAGGTAAGCTTGTCGTCTATGATGACCCCAAGAATCTTCAGACTCCGCTTTGAAGTGATCGCGACGTCTCCCACGTGTACAACTGCATGTTGTGCCGACTTACGGTTGCTGACGATAACCACCTCCGTCTTATGTTGAGCGAGCTCAAGGCCTCTCGCACTCATCCAGTCCGCCACAGTGCTGATCGCGTGTTCTGCGGTTAGCTCTACTTCGAGGATTGACTCCCCGTAGACCTCTAGGGTTACATCGTCAGCAAAGCCGACGATCTTCACACCAGGAGGGAACTTTAGCTTCAGAACCCGTCATACATCAGGTTCCATAGTACCGGACCCAGGATTGACCCTTGCGGGACTCCTGCGGTAATAGGAACACTTTTCTGCCCGGCATCGGTCTCGTATAGCAGCACACGGTTCTGGAAGTAGCATTCCAAGATCCGGTACAGTCCCACCGGCAGGCTAAGCCGGTGTAACGAGAGCGCGATGGCATCCCAGCTTGCGCTGTTGAATGCGTTCTTCACGTCCAGTGTCACCAACGCACAGTATCGAATTCCTCGCCTTTTCCGTTGGATCGCTACCTCTGCAGTCTTGAGGACTGAATTGATAGCGTCCACCGTGGACTTACCCTTCCGAAAACCAAACTGGTTACTCGACAGGCCATCCGTACCCTCTGCATACGGGTGAGCCTGTTGAGGATGATCCTCTCGAGCAGTTTACCCGTCGTGTCGATCAGGCAAATTGGTCTGTACGCCGATGGGTCACCCGGAGGCTTCCCGGCCTTCGGCAGCAGTACCAACTTCTGCCTTTTCCATCTCTCAGGGAAACAACACTCATCCAGGCATCTCTGCATAGCTAGCCTGAACATGTTCGGGTTCGCTATGATCGCTGCCTTAAGTGCACTGTTTGGAACTCCATCGGGGCCTGGAGCTTTGTTCATCGCAAGGGTGTTAGCCACTGCGAGTAACTCTTCGTTCGTCACCGGAGCCACCATTTCGGCCACACTCCCTGCTAGCTGTTTGGACGGCCTCATTTGCCCTCTCTTTAAGAAAGGGCACAGACTGGAGTGCGCCAATTACCGAGGAATAACCCTCCTTAATTCGGCGTACAAAATTATGTCCCGTATTCTGTTCAACAGATTGAGACCGCTTGAAGAGTCTTTTGTCGGCGAGTACCAAGCAGGTTTTCGTGAGGGGCGATCAACGACGGATCAAATGTTTACCCTGAGACAAATCCTTGATAAATTCCGGGAGTACAACTTGCAGACACATCATCTGTTTATTGATTTCAAGGCGGCGTACGATTCAGTGAAACGGAATGAATTATGGCAAATTATGCTTGAACATGGTTTTCCGGCGAAACTGATACGGCTGATTCGTATAACGTTGGACGGATCGAAATCAAGTGTAAGGGTTGCGGATGAAATATCGACGTCATTTGTTACCTTAGATGGATTAAAGCAGGGTGATGCACTCTCGAACCTACTGTTCAATATAGCGCTCGAGGGAGCGATTAGGAGAGCTGGTGTGAAAAGAAGCGGTACCATTATCACAAAATCGCATATGCTCCTGGGATTTGCGGACGATATCGATATTATCGGAATTGATCGCCGTGCCGTGGAAGAGGCTTTTGCGCCTTTTAAGAGGGAGACAACGAGGATTGGACGATCAATACCAGCAAAACGAAGTACATGGTCGCTGGTAATCAACGTGGGCTCATTAGTGGTGGTGGTAGCGAAATGGTGCTGGATGGTGAAAAGTTTGAAGTGGTGGAAGCATTTGTGTAACTTGGATCATTAGTGACGTGCGATAATGATGTTACCCGCGAGGTGAAAATGCGTATAGCAGCTGCAAATAGGGCTTATTACGAACTTAGTAACCAGCTTAAGTCCCGTAGTCTGCAAACGAAAACAAAACTCGCGCTTTATACTACTCTGATTCTTCCGGTGGCTTTATACGGCCATGAAACATGGACATTAAAGGAGGCTGATCGGAGAGCTTTCGGAGTGTTTGAGCGTAAGGTGCTGCGGACAATATTCGGCGGTAAACAGGAGAACGGCATCTGGCGGCGTCGCATGAATCACGAATTGTACCAGGTGTATAAAGGGCTGGATATTATTAAGCTTATACAACACGGCAGACTACGGTGGGCTGGTCACGTTGTTCGTATGCCGGAAGAACGTCAAGCGAAGATAATATTTAGTAGAGAACCCGGAAGAGGCCGCAGGCTTCGTGGAAGGCCGCGTACACGATGGCTTTTTGCAGTTGAAGAGGACCTGAGGGCGCTCCCGATTGGCCCAGGATCGAGTCCAGTGGAGAAGGATACTCCATTCGGCGTAGGTTCATCGAAGAGCTGTAGCCCATCAAGTATCAAGTAAGTATTAAATTCGCTATTTTCATTAGTATAGTGACACAATTAATCAAAAAAAAAATTGAACAATATTAGAACAGTTGCCAAAATATGGCTGACGATTTTCACTTGAAGCAGCACATTATAATTGCCTACCTTAAAGCTTTTACAAACGATTTACAGTGAACAATGCACCAACATTTCATGGTCTGAAAAAGCATCCAACACCAGAGCCGAGATTAGAAAAATAGCCCGAACATAAAGTCCATTGCGCACGAAACTAATAATTTAATAATAGATTATGAACAATTATTGTTGATTTTGACTACGTAATAACCAAAAGTAAGAAAGCCGTTTGGTGGCATAATTTCGGTTAGATCTTCAATATATGAATATTTAAATCGATAAATGTGCTCAACCACAGCATAATAGGCTAAGGTTTGAGCCATATACCCTATATTGAATTCGAATTAAAGTTGTAAATGAAGTGCTAATTGACTACATTTTGGCGAATGAAAGATTTGATCCAATTCTAGCACGCTGCTTACAAATTACTGAACTATGAGAGTAATGAGTTGAGCCACGGCTGAAATGATTAATGATTCAATGTGTGAATGGCAAAACATGGCTCTTTTTCAACGAATTCGCTCTAAATGTATGCAATTTCTATAGCATTATGACACTAAATCGCATAGTGACAAAATGCAAAATTTCATACATTCAGGTGATAATATCGTTCAAATTTACGCTCTTTTTGGCATTCCGTATATGTGCATTGCTTTCGTGTAAATTTCAAGAACTTTTTGCTATGTCTGAAACTCTATTTGTGCAATTGTACAACATGTGAAGGATTTACCCTGAAAAACGTATTGGAGGGTAACCAATTCCTTCGGTGGAGTTTGATCCTACGAAACCAATACGAAACCCTAGAAGGTTACTGATGAGATCAAATTTCCAACAGCAGGCATATAGCCGAACTCTCGCAATCTATTTTTAAAACCAACTCTTTCACACGCATTGTTTTGTGCAATGCCAACCGAGTAGGATGACCCGACTAGAAGAGCATAATAAAAATTGAACACAATTTTAACATATTGTGATATTTATAACTTATTTTGATACAATTTTGTTCTCAGTCGTCATTATCTTTCAAATGTTGTAACAGGATTATATCATACTATGATTTGAAAAATGCTTAACACCGAATTGCCCAACAGTAGGCAATAAAATAGATGTAGCAAAGTCTCCCAGCCATGGGTATCACAACGCAGATATAATTTGAGAAGGTTGCCTTATTTGTAATGTTGTTAATTTCATGTTCTCGAAAAAAATTCTTGTTCAGACAAAAACAAAAAAATATGATTCTTGATCACAATCTGGAGACCTATCACGACCTGTGAAAATTCCAACTGCACAGAAACTGTATCTGATTCTGTTATAAATTTCTAACAGAAATTGTTATTTTTATGATAAAATTGTAACAAAATTTGATAGTTTTTTGTTTCCAGTAGTGCTATTTTTGATAGAAATTTAGTTATTTTAACAACATCCTGCACCATGTTTCTAACAAATTTTGTTATAAAAATTGTGTATAACATAATAACATAGTATGATATAATTTTGATATGGCCTTCTAGTCGGGGAGTATTTAGTTATGCCTGGTATCCACACACAGCTGCATCAGCAATTGCGCTACATGAAGTAGAATTGTGTGATCGTACCAGGTTGGTCGTCAGAACCCATCCCGACCACACAGGAATATAGGCAATTAAGTTTGATTGTGCTGAACTCGAGTGGCGATCTCTTCCCTCGCTTATGTTGAAGCGCAAGTCCTCCTCGATCTTCCGTTTCACGTTTGAAATTCGATCGTTGCCAGCTGACACAACGTCGTTGTATGTGTTGTTGTTCCGCGTTTCATAAGCTCTTCTGGCCGCAGGATATGAAATACCTTCATCGACTTTGATCCTTTGAATTTCATTCTCATTTTTATAGGACGGACATGATCTTTCGGAGATGGAGTGATCGTTGGCCCCTGGAGCAGCACTTCGCAGCTGCACAACTGCAGTGACATGTGAAGCACTGGATGGGCGATGGATAATACGGACATGTTCAGCAGCGGATATAGGCGAAATCGATAAAGTTGAGGATTAAAATACCAAGTGTTGGCGTGTTTTCCCTGGAATCACCATCTTTCCTAGTGATTCAATTCTTTTCCCGGATCTTTGTATTACATCTTTATGACGTCACTCACGACAGCTGACACCGCATCTAGTGGTAATCAGGATCGGATGCTCGGTGACGCAAACAGGGGTTCCGTCGATAAGGCTTTTCATCGACAGGAGGGTGTTGAACTGCTGGAGGTTTGGAGAAATTAGTCTCTTACTTCGCCCGCTTTGTGCAGGTCTTCCGCTCAAAGATACTTAGCTGCACTTCACCGTTGAGTATTTTGTGAGCCGGTCAGCAGGACCGAGCTTTTCTTCCACCTTGCTTCAGTTTGCTCTGAGTTCACTATTGCACGCTATAGACACTTATGTACTCTCCGGGCAACCGCCCCACCGTTGGAGGTAGGTATGTATCCACAGTAGCTTAATCACTCACGCTCAGGTCCAATCCGGTCACCTGGCGGTCAGCGACCTGACGCCAATCGCGCTTGACTTCGTTTCAAGTTAACACTCAATGGCCACGGGAATGTACTCGGCACATACCAGATTGTACTCAGTTCCGCACTTTAGTTAGCACCAAGTTCAGCAGGGGGCTCAAGCCTCCGAAGGCTTCCAACGACCACTTAACATTCCCACTACATTGCCGTTCTTTGTCTTATTACTTCAACTCTCTGCCTTTCAGGCAGGAATAAAACCGGCCAATTGTGGCTGGGTAAAGCGGATTCCGGTCGTTGTAGCACCCACAATTTCGCCGTGGACACGTAACTTGTAACAGTTGCGGACACCACCATCTAAAATAAAGGACAAAACTGGATTTAAAATTTGTTTCAACAAACTAAAACACTTCCAACCGATAGAGCTAACAGAAACAACGCGTCTGTACAACTCGACTGCAAACGATTTATTTACGGAAGTGGCCATATCTCTGAGTATTCATGACGAATTTTGATCTGCAGCCAGCATTAGTCAACAAATGAGTTCTAGTTTCTGTACAGATAGAGAAAGTTGTTGAAATTTACACAAAAGTAATGCACATAAAAGGAATGCGCGTAAATTGCATAGCTTGTGACATGAAGAGATAAATGAACCTGCCTTTGGAAAATATTGAATCCATCGAACTTTTTCATTTATTATGGGTGCCTACAATACACTATCCGAACGCAAGCTAATTGAGCAAAATGTAGTCATGTATCTACTTCTGATGGATTTTATGCTACTCATTTTATTTAGTTGCACAATGGCCATCAAAGCATCCACTTCGTTGATATGGAAAAGTAGGCCGTTTTATCACTCAAAGAACAAACTGTAAAATCAAGGAATTGTGATCAGGAATTGCAAAAAAAAATATCACTTTTACTGCCAAATCTAGCTTAGAAAACAACAATGTGGTAACCGGAAGACGTTATATTATCATTGTCTCAGTCGCACGCGTGATCGAGTCACTCCGCGGTTAGTACTAAATTATCAGCTATTATACACCGGTTTATTTTTTGCTCGGAGCATCTGCACGTCCGCAACGGAATATTAGAAAGCAATTGATATTGCATATATTTAGGCGATAAATCGTTCAAATTTGTTGTTTTTCTGCATTCCATGTGTGTATTTATTTTATCTCTCATGTAAATTCTTACAACTGGTCGTGTTGGTCACTTGCCTATAACTATTGTTTTGGCGTCAGATATTTTTGCATAGTATTTGCATACCCCATTTTTATACCGTACTTGCCAGGCTTGTTCTTCATATATACTTTGAAGGCACATCGTCCTCGAAATGAACTTGTACGTTCGTCGACTGTTAAATCCTTCAATGGACTGTACGGCATGAGCATACTTTTCTGCATTCTGTCCGTAACCATTCTAATTAACCGAAACTTATCAGTCGCCTAGATATTTCTATTGTTTCTGTTGCAGCGCTAGAATCGCGTTCTTTGGATCTGCATCTGGAAGTCCGGGCAATCTTTGGTCGATTGCGAGATGGTCGCCTCAAGGCGGAATCATTGAATCGACAGTATCTGTAAATATCTTCAAATCTAAAATTCAAACAAAAATATTAGTAACTTTATTATCAACGTTATTATTATTTCAATTTTCTATTAATAACATTCTTCTGCTGCATCTCCTTTATACGGATTTCAGAATACTGGTTTTTCCCTCCTGCAATAAGGATTCCCAGCCATGCCTTGAGTTCGTCTGTCCCAAGTGCCTTAAAGTTGTCGTCAAAGTGTGCCTCGAAATTTGTAAATCTATAAACATAAAATATTTTCTGAAATTTTTTTCTCCCAGAAAAGGAGAAATACCTCTTAAGGGCTACTAATTTGCTTCACATCAATCAGTAACATAAAATGGTTATCAATTTCCTTCAGACTGGTTTGAACATCTGTGCTTCATACTTTATATGAACACATTTTGAAGTGTATATATCAGGAAAATCTTCTAAGATATTCTCAAAGAATTCTGTCTCAAAATTCGCATTCGCACGACTCCACATCGTCTTTAAAGTAATCGGATTCACAATCCGCGGTGCACTTGAATAATTCGATTCGTCACTCATTTTTAGAAAACGTGCGGCAACAACAAACTATACCAGGCGTAGCGTGGCAACAGCCCATATTTTACTAATAATAAGATTGACTTATTACGCAATACATTAACATTTTACAGTAACATGTAAGTGTTAGTGATGCTTAATGGGAAAATATCAATTGTTGTCTTTCGCCAATTTGAAGGATAAAAACAATGAATATTGTGTCCTAAATTAATTTACTATTCGACGTTTTGCTTCGGAACTTACTTCTGACATCATGTGCCAAAGTGCCAAAGACTAAAGCAGCACTGTGTTGTACTGAATATTTATTTTAAATTCTCGTATGAATCTCGTCGGACGTGGGTCTTGCTGCCAGTTCATCATAGGAATGGGCGATAACGATACGATATATCGGAAATCTATATTTTCACTCTGATTAATCGATATTTTGTATCGATTTTTGACGTAAACTACGTCTAAGGGGAAAACTCAGTTACAAGGTGTAAAATGAAAATTTTCATATTTGGGACCGTCACGAAATCATGTAAGATTTGTAACATTAATAGGTCCTTTATCTTTCAATGGATTTCAAAAATTTATATATCAAACAATTCGCAAATTCTCCACCGATTTGCCAGTAGTATTCTAACTTTTGATTATCAACGCTAAACTAGGGAGTGAATGCTAGTAATGGACTCCGTGCGTATAATGGACCCCCTGAACAAAAACCGAGAGTTTACGCTTGAATCTACAATTTCCTGCAAACTTCCATAGGATAAAGTTGCTTCACTTATCAGGGTAGTAGTTCCATACAATTGTTTTTCACTGGGAGACTGAAATTTAGTTATATTAACTAATTTATGAATGTAAACGCGCTAGAGGGTCCATTACTAGCACAGAAGGGGGGGTCCATAATAGGCAACAGGAACATGTGGAAATGGAACATGTAAATTAAATAGGGGGACCATAATACGTATTTAAACAAACTCGATGTTGCGTATTATGGACCCGGGGGTGGCCATAATAGGCAACCTGGCTACATAATTTTAAAATACATATTTTAGTAGTAAAAACGAATGTTTCACCATGTGTTATGTACGAAACGCGATGCTGCTACCTGTTTCTTCTCATCTAGTGCTGCAGAATGACAATTTGTCATGAGTCTTACTCTAGCGAAGCGATTGGAGTAAGTTTCCGTCCTTAAGGGGTCCATACTAGCACTCACTCCCTATTGTAAATTTTAGTTCTTTTATGTATCATGCATCTCCTATACAACGCGTTCTAATCCTTTGTAATTGCCTACTTTTAGGGTATTATCAATTGTTGAACTAGATTGTATGAATGGGGTGCTCTAGCTGATAGACATTGGGGTCCCTACTCCCTCACAGAGTGAGGGAGGGGCTGCTAAAGCTGGGTAGTAGTGTCGGTGGGATTGTTCCTTCTCTTCTATATAGAGCGGAATGATTGGTTTATTGGGGCCATCCAGAAACCACGTGGTCATATTTTTGAAGATTTTTAACCCCCCCCCTCCCCCCATGTGGCTTATCGTGGTCATTTGGCAGACCCCCCCTCCCCCCCCCTATGACCACGTGGTTTTTTTTTCAAGAACAAAAATTAAAAAAAAACCTTATGTAACTAAAACATATGGTTAATCCGATCAATTTTGAAGATGGACAATTTCAATTGATTCAAAATCAAACTAAACCCTGCATGGAAATTATAAATACATGAATTCGAATATTTTGATGATGTTATCATGTTGTTATGTGTATCAGGTATTAGGATATCTAGAACTCGCACACCTTCAATGCATCAGGAGGATACAAATAAATGTCGCGAATATCTTATAAAAATTTCGAGCAAAATTTATAATGGTTTAGAAATTTTCCAAAATATCCATACATTTTAATTTTTTTTTTAATTTTTTTATTAGTGTTTTTTTTTAAATAACTATAAAGTTCATCACTGAATATCCCTATAGATTCCTTAGAGTATTTGGGACCTTCCATAGCTCTGGAGGTACTGGAAATTCTTAAGATATAACCCTCAGCGAAGCATCTGAACGGAACTCCTACAACGAAAAGTTTATCAGAGAATCACAAACTTAATATGTAATCTTAGAGATGCAAATTAAACCTCCTACTGTTGTTTCTTTTGAGTAGCATTCCTGTAGAAATTTCAGTATTGTTTTCAGAATCATCAATATTAAAAATAAATAATTACAAAATATTTTTTTTTAAATTGTTCATTGCTAATTTTGATTTATTCATGAAAATTTTGTATTTTTTCGTTGAACATTTTGATTTCTTTATGGAAAATTCTTATTTCATAATTGCAATTTTTGCTTTTACAAGTGCTAATTCATTATTGTTGTATGTATTATTGTTCTTTAATGGCAATTTCCTATTTTATTATGGAGAATTTCTATTTTTTCTCTATTAAAGATATTTTCAATCCAGAGCTGGCTCATCTCTCAAAATTTCTAATTCTTCATTGAAATTTTATTTTGATATCGACTCGTGGAAGTCAATGATGTCATACTAAAAATATTTTCTCGGTTACTCTGGTGGTTCTTTGGAATAATTTTCCAAGGAACTTCTATTCCACATCTCGAATATGCTTCAGTCAATGGTACTTTTATAAGCGACTCATAGAGGAATGAATGTATTATAGTATTATAATTTTGGAATTCGGATCATTCGATTTATCCAATTAATCAACTTATAAATGATGTATGATATAAAATCCCAGTAGGTCCATTGGGTTGATATGACTTCAATTATTATTTATACAAGCTACTACAGACTTTTTAGGTTATACAAAACGTCCTGAAAGCTCATTTCATCGGATTGGGTATATACCGATGATGAGAATATTGCAAATGTCTTAATTGATCTGGTAGATTCATGAGCTGAACTTGAGAGCATTCTGAAGTACCTTGAGCATCTCGTATTCCTGAATATTAATCACTGGCTTAACGTTCAGGATGACCCATCTTATCTGAGTGTTCAGAATGATTCAAACATTTAAACTTTATTTACATGCTCTTTGAATCGAAATCTTCCCAAGGTTTCGGATATCTGAGTTTTCATGGTCATTCAAATTTGAGTTCCTATATTTTTTCTGTAAAGCCAATATCTAGATGAACAATTTTACTGAAGAATATGGTGGCCTAGCTCTCTTTTGCGATTTTATAGACAATCTAAAACGCTGGGCATATATGACCTATCATTTCTGAAAGGGTTGAGATTTGTTTTGGAATTTAATTTCAATCGTTATTATAACACTATTTTTAACCTAGATTGTTTTAGGAATTGGAGTGTTTTTTTCTGGAACACTGCCACTTTTCTTTTCATATCGCACGAAGCTCCTTAGTTCTAAGACCCTTTTATGAATTTAAAAAGCATTTTATTTAGAATTTCATGTTGATTTTTTAAATGCAAGCTTCTTCATGTCATAACCTTTCTCATGCGCACTAGAACATTTAGGTGCATTATTAATTTTTTCGATCAATTATCCTAATTATTCAATATCATAAAAACTAGGCTTCTTAAGCCTAAATTATTGCCTACATTTGTTGCTTGGATTAATTTTAAATTCCAAGATCTTCTTAATTTTCAAGAATAATTATTCTGGAGTTGCAAGGGAAACTCTTCGGAATATTGATAGGAAATCCTTCGGAGTCTCCCCGGAAAATCTTTAGAATTTCAACGACATTTTTTTCCGAAATTCTGTGGAAGAGTTCCGAAAAATGTTCAGTAGGAATTTTGAATAACTAGAAGAATCCGTGGGAGGATCCGAAATGCATATTTACGATGAAAATTCCAATAAACATCAAATACTTTTTTACAGAATCTCTAAAGATTTTTTTCAAAATCCTGGGCAACTTTAATGAATCTTCAAAGGAAATTCTTCTAAATTTCCAATGGATTTTTTTTTGTTTTCCATAAGAAATTCTTAGAAATTTTCAGCAGTTTTTTTTAATTTCCAAAAGAAATTATTCGGAATATGCCAAAATATTTCCGATGGAAATTCCTAAGATTTTCCAGTAGAAAATCGAAAAAAGTTCATCTGAAACACCAATAATGAATTTCCCGAGGAAATTCCGATGTTTTTACAAGTGGAAATAACGAAAAAAAAATGTACTTTTGTAGTACTTTTAAAGCATTTCCAGTAGGAATTCCTTAAAAAATTAAATCAAAATTTTGAAGATTTTCTGATGTGAAAATTCCTTAAACTTCCTTAAAATTCATTAGAATGTTTTTCCACCGAAAATTATATGTAGACCCAGTTTTAAGGAAAAATTTTCGGAGTTTACACTGGAGATGTTTTGTTTTTTTTTTATTATCAAATTGTAGCAAAATTTCCCAGCAAAATTTTTCAGAGAGAATTGTTCAAAAAAAAATTCTGAATGCCAACACTTTATCAGGATTGTATGAAGTAAAGCCTGTCCACGTTAAATTTCGGACACTGAGACAATGGGTCGTATGAATAAAAAGTAGCAAAACTCAACGCTTGTAGTATCTACTCAAAAATAAAGTCCACAGAGAAAACTACATGTTTGGTATGAATAAAAACATTTTCGAACTTATGGCATATGCTACATTCGAACTTAGCCTTTACTACAGTTTACTACCATTTACTACACGGAGAAACGTCAAAACAAAATAGACCCCATGATGACGATGATGATTTCATCATTTTTTGCGGCTAATCAACAAAAGACATGTCTGTTTTGTTTCTTTTCACTAAATTGGACTTCTATTTTCAAGAACAAGGCCGATTCGCTTCGATTCTTATGAATAATCTCCATTTGAAACATGAGTAGCAACGTCTTGAGCAGACTACAAGAAATCAGTAGTAAACTCTTGTTTTATTCATACCGAATCAGTTGTTTGTAGTATGTTCGAAATATGTAGTGTAGTAAAGTCTCTTTTATTCATACGAACATGTTCCACAAGTGACGTTTACTACTGAAAATGTAGTAAAGTTGAACTTACTACTTTTTATTCATACGACCCAATGTCCAATTGATTTGTAGCCATTTCATCACTTTGACAAGAATGAAAATATGCTCAAAGAATCACATAAAGCGGAGAGATTCAGCTGTCATGTAAATTAATCTTCTCAGTGGTTTGTGAAAATTTTAAAAAATAGCTTTGGATGATGGGTGTCCGAAATTTAACGTGGACAGGCTTTAATGTCAAAGTTTTTAAAGGAAATTTCTTTACTTGATTTTTCCTGAATTTCCACTAGACATTCTTTTCAATTTTTCTTCTTTAGATTTTTCCTTGGATTATTGTGAAAACATGAACATGGATTATTGTGAAATACATTTTTCAAAATTGTGGCTGCAGTCCGCTGATGCAAAAGTGTCGGCAACGTGATGCCAAAAACCATCAGCGGCGGAATTTTTTGAAAAATATTTTTCCATTTTCCTTTCCAATTTTTTTTGTGGAAATTGAGACTGAATCGCAACCTGTTTTGCCTTTCTCGTACAACAAAGTTGTACCAGAAGGCTATAATTTCACTCCAAAAGCCAAATTTTGATAGGAGGCTCAGAAACCCATATTGTTATATACCAATCGACTCAGCTCGAAACTCAGCCTGGGATTTTTTTTGTTAAACGCGTTTCATATAGAAAAAACTTGACCGATTCGAGTGCAACTAGTTTCATTCGACGGAGACACTTTCATAGTTGGACACTATTGTTTTTGTTTGCTTATAACTCATGCGGTTTGAATAATGTTTCTATTTTTCTTTTAACAAATACGCTGTTTACATGGACACTTTAAGTCATTAATCAACTTAGCCATGACGCAATCCATTACTCTCATAATAATTGCTTAAAAATTACTCAATTATTGAGTAATTTATAAGCAGCGTGATAGAGTTGCATCAAATATTTTAACCGCCAAGATGTAGGCAATTAGCACAGCATTTACAACATTAATTCGAATCCAACATATCGAATCGAGAAAGGCATAATCACCACTTGGGGATAAATTTGGGTTTTGCCTTTCTCGTACAACTAAGTTGTACCGAAAGGCTATCATTTCACTCCAAATTCGAACTTTTGATAGAAGTCCCGGAGACCCATAGTGTTATATACCATTCGACTCAGCTCGATGAGCTGAACAAATGTCTGTCTGTCCGTGTGTGCGTGTGTGTGTGTGTATGTGTGCGTGTGTGTGCACAAAATGCCATAAAAAACATTAGCCAAATTTTCACATAGAAACTCTTAACTGATTTTCCTGCAACAAGTTGCATCCGACAGAGACTAAAACGCTGTTGATCACTATTGAATTTCATAATAATTGCAAATTGCAAAAAATAGATAATATTAAAATAGTGATGAGATATAGTGACATAGAACAATAATGTGTAATGAAAATGCCTTGCATCTATGAATATTTTTAAAGTTTATCCGCGGCTTGCTCCCATTAAGAGTTTCATCGTACTATAAAGATGCTCGTGTTGCACGCATTTAGGCGTAACATGCTCTTCGTTCAGTTTCATAGTACTATGAAATTGTCCGAAAGTCAAAATTCGAACATAGGAAATTCGAGAAACTTTTGGCAGCGCCATCTGTCGTCTACTAGTGTAAACTTTCTATCATGAAGACGGTGTCTTTCTATCATAAAGACGGTGTAACTGTTTTGCCTTTCTTGTACATCATTGAGGTGTAAGCGTAAAGGCTACATTTATTACCTTTTTGCGCGAGAAAGGCGCCATCACCGCTAGGTGGATTAATCTGGGTTTTTTTATTTCATTTTTGTATGGATATAGGATCTTAGGCTAAGATGGTCAAATAACGCAGATATGCATCGGCGTTGCGACCGACACACATAGGAGTACGCAGTGTAAAAGCGTAGCCAACCCAAAAGTATGTCAATCATTTTGTCGTCTGTAAGCGCATTCAATAGAAACAGTAAAGTATTTTTTTTGTTTTTATGCTGCTTACATTCATCTAGCAGTGAAATATGACCACTGGTGGCGTCAGTTATTGTTTTTTGATAGTGCACCACTTGGCCCAAGAACGCTGTCTTTGAGAACTACAGCATGCTTGCAACGAGTGGTGCCCACATATGGCTCCGTCAGTGAGTATGACCTTCCTTATGTTAATCTTCATTATTTGATTATTACTTAATAAATTTTCTGAAAAGATTTGTACTTTGTTAGTTTACTTCAACAATATAAATTTGTCATCGAGTCATGTTAAAGTCCCTGGATAATATTTTGTAATATCAAATGGAACTGATCTAATAAATCCGAAATGCAAATCAACCACTATGTTTCTTAATAATCTTAACATCCGGCAAATGCGTATGATTTTATGGATCGGTGTGTTCATCACAGTCTCACTCTTCATTGAAAGCGAAACATAATATATGTGAGGTTTAACACTCAAAACCATGATTTTTTTCTAGCATTTTTAAACAAACTTCATTGAATTAAAATTAAAATAAGTCACGATTGCGTGAAATGTTTTTTATGGAGCTTATTCAGGAAACTCCAATCTTTCCAATGCTGACAATTTTGTTGCTTGGACTGGTTTGGAACCTAATCAAAAGTTTTATTTTGTAAAACATATTATTGTAAAAAGGTAGAATAAAGCTAACAATGAATATCATGATTATGGATAACCTGAAAAAGGTTTCAGATCGAATTATGCTCGAAAAAGTTTTCAATATTATTGATACCTATATTGATTTTCATCTTGAAATTTATTAAAAATCAAGAAATACATGATAAAACGTGAACATGTTTTAATGCACAATTGCGATAAAACTAGCATTGAAATAGTGGTGAAGTTTTGACAGCCAGCATCGCTTACAAGTAACAAATATTGTTTCAAAAATTCCATGGCAAATCAGTATCACTATTTGAGAGTTCAAAAACGAAAAATAATATGGAAATATCTAAAATTTTTGTTTTTGACTTTTGGCCAGGATTTGGGCTGAAATACTCCTCAGTGCGACGCTGGCTTATCGATTTTTCTCGATGCACACCTACGTTTTTTGTATTTTTTACACCGCTATTCACCTGTCATAAGACGAGTTTATACAATCCCATTGAATTCCACCACTTAATTGTATCTTGACAGATACGTATTTCGACCTCAAAAGTAAGGCCGTCTTCAGTGTCTCGTACTTGACTCGACGCTATTGTTATTCACCAAAAGTTTTTCGTGTCAAAAAAACCACGTGGTTCGAGAGCAACACCCCCCTCCCCCCATGTGGCTTATCGTGGTCATTTTCCAAACCCCCCCTCCCCCCATATATGACCACGTGGTTTCTGGACGGCCTTGTACTATATTTGGTTTTACGTAGTTTACGTCGAGCTGTCGTGTCTTGTATACAACCCTAAACATTTTTTTTTGACGTAAACTACGTCTAAGGGGAAGACTCGAATACAGGGTGTAAAATGAAAATTTCAAAATTGGGGTCCGTCACGAAATCATGTAAGATTTGTAACATTAATAGGTAATGGATTTCAAAGATTTATATATCAATCGATTCGCGATTTTCCAGTAGTATTGCAACTATTGATTATCAACGTTAAACTATTGAAAATTTTAGTTCTTTCATGCATCATGCAACCCCTATACAGCGCGTTCCAATCCTTGGTAATTGCCTACTTTTTGGGTATTATCTATTATTGAACTGGGTTGTATGAATGGGGTGGCCCAACCACTAGACTGGAGTCCCTACTCCCTCATTCGCGAAGTCGAAGCAAATTCTGCTCTTCCCTCCTATGGGAAACCCCATTGCTATCTGTCAGAGTTTGAGTGAAACATGGGCGCCATCTCCTCCTCTCTTTTGCTCTACTGTAAAAACCCATAAAGAACTGTCATTGTTTGTGTGAAGAATTTTGCTTCGACTTCGCGAATAGAGTGGGAGGTGCTGCTAAAGCTGGGTAGGGGAAACTGGGGTAATATGCATTCCCGGGGCAAAACAACCCTTTGACGTTTTTGAGGACATTTTCGGCAATTTTTCGAGAGAACTCGCTACAGCACATGTAGTTCGGATCTCGAACTACCAGTCCAGCAGTAAACATTCTTGAAAATATGTCTGAAACACCGCCAAAAGGTCGTTTTGCCCCGGGGGTGCATTTTACCTCAGTTTACCCTAGTGGGATGGTTTCTTCTTTTCTATATAGAGCGAAATAATTGGTTCAGTGTACTCTATATTTGGTTTTACGTAGTTTACATCGAGCGGTCGTATCTTGTATACAACCCCAACATTTTTTTCAACAAATGGGCATAGGAGGGATGGGAACAACTCCGAGCTACTTCGAGCTGCTCAATGGATAGCATTATGGTAACCGTGGCATCAGTGCGTGAAAATGGAGCTCGAGCAAGGCCGAAAGTAAGCCAGTGGCAGCAACAAAATGCAAACCGTAAGTAGTTATCCTGTAGTTCCTTACACATGAAACATGGAGCATGGAACCAAAGTATTTCGGCAAAAATGATGTTTGTTATCTGATTTTCGGCAATTTATTTGCTGATTTTCAGCAACTTTGACAGAAATCTCGGCGAAAAACATGTTTGCTGGGGCACGGCTGTGCGAATCTCCCGGTCCCGGTAAAAAAAATTAAGTGTGCATGCTTTCATGATCACAAGCGAATCCAAAAAGGGGAGAGAATGATTTTCGGTTCATAAAAATTGCAAATAATGCTTGAAATGCTCTATCCTCCAAAGCTTGTGCATGCATTATGTGCACAATTTGTATACAAATGGTTTTATTTTTTGACGTAAACTACGTCTAAGGGGAAAACTGAGATACAGGGTGTAAAATGAGAATTTCAAAATTGGGGACCGTCACGAAATCATGTAAGATTTGTAACATTGATAGGTCCTTTATCTTTCAATGGATTTTAAAGATTCATATATCAATCGATTCGCAAACTCTCCACCAATTTGCCAGTAGTATTGAGTATCAACGCTAAATTATTGAAAATTTTAGTTCTTTCGTGCATCATGCATCTCCTACGCAGCGCGTTCCAACCCTTGGTAATTGCCTACTTTTAGGGTATTATCAATAAGCCATTTTACGAGACAGATTCGATCAGCTGATCGAAATTTTGAGTGAACGGCTCGGTCTTTGTTTTGGTAAATTTGCATGCAAACCATCATCAATTCGTCATCATCATCATCATTTCATTCCATTTTCGCAAATGTTCCTTGTAAAATGTAAATATTAGTGTTTGGTTTCCTGTCATTTGAGTTTTCTATAAAATGGCTTATTGTTGAACTGGGGTGTCTGAATGGGGTGGCCCAGTTGTTAGACAGTGAAGTTCCTACTCTTTCACAGAGTGGGAGATGCTGCTAAAGCTGGCTAGTAGTGTCGGTGGGATAGTTCCTTCTCGTCTATATAGAGCGGAATAATTCGTTCAGTGTAATATATTTGGTTTTACGTAGTTTACGTCGAGCGGTCGTGTCTTGTATACAACCCCAACAATTTTTATGTTCGATATTTGACCGTATAGATTTTTTATAGCTTATATCAGATTTCGATATTTTTAATTTTAGAAACATTATCCGCCATACAAAAAAGTGGAAAATATAGCAAACATCAGATACAATCTGTTAAAAACGGGGGAAGCCCATATGGCATAATGCCATTTGGCATTAAGATATAGATTCTCAAGGGCCAATTGGCATAAAGACCATTTGAAATAACGACCATTTGGCATAATGTGTTGGGTACCTAAATACCATTTGGCATAACGACCATTTGGCATAAAATAGTCAAAATCAAATGAGGACCATGCGGCCAAATGAAATAAAAAAGCATCAAATTCGTTGGTAGGTCGTTTTTAATAATCACGATATTATTGATTAACAAACAAAATTTAACATCAAGACTCGTTTAAAGCAATACTATTCAAACAATAATTTAGAGATACGATATTTAATTAAAGATTATAGAGACTACTTCAACTCGTACGAATTATATACTCAGCACCAGGGTAGAAATATTTCACAGTCAATGCAGTGAAAAACATGGATCTCAGTAAAATCTGCTATCGCCTTCATCGCCGCCGTGGTGAGTGCGACTGGGTGCAGCCGAAAAATCATTTCCAACACCGACTATTCAATTTCGCATTCAGCCACTCACAAGTCGCTCTGACATGCTACTCAGTTCGCGCCTTACCGTATGACTGTGAGTGGCCCATTTAAACGCGTGGTGAATTTTTTCAATTTGCTGGGTGAATGTGTACATTTTGCTGTGGTAAATTTCATCTTCGCGGCGCTGTGGGTGATGTGAGTTCTGTTGTTTACTTTTCTGCCTCTCCGGGAATGTGAGGTTGATTTCAAAGCAGGAAGAAAATAAAAAAAATGATAATAAAAAACATCACCTTCATCCAGTGCTCCCGAATATTTACAACCCTGCTCAGCACCTACAGCAGCTTCTTTCGTGGTTTTTATTATTTTCGGTCAAAAAAAGAAACGATTTGGGTAACGTTGCAATAAAATGAATGTTTCAGAATGTATAGCTAGCTGTAAGTTCACTTGATGTACATCTTGAATTCAACGGTTGACGCGAAGACGTAAATGTAATCGAAGATTTTGTCTTGTGCAAATCGACGCTGACGTTCTCATAGTTATGTGCTAGTCAAACTAGTTAAAAGACAGGCAAAAGTTAAAAATGTCTGACGAGGAAGATTTTCTTGGTTTCGGCGAGGCAGATATAGAGAATTCAATGCCAGAGGTTCTGAAAACGTCAAAATGTAAAGATTTATTAACGAATCGTGGATTTGTGTACCACTCCAACAGAAAACCGGTGAGTTTTTTTTTCGGTTCGTTTATGATTGACGCATGTTACTCTAACCACATTTCTGAAAAAGCAGCATGTGTTACCTTCATCTTGTTAGTATTCAATCATTGTGGTAAAGATAGAATCAGAATCAGGTTAGAATAACATTTTTGAAGGAGCACGAATTAAATACAGTAAATGTGATTACAGGTAAATCATACACACTACTGGGAATGTGAGGAAAGAGACCATTCCAACAAAGAGGAGGGATTGAAGTGCAGATCTCGAAAGGTTACCGTAAAACGCAATGACAGGCACCATATTATCTCTAAGACGGATCATAACCACGAATATGATCCTATTCACGTGCTGGAAGAGAAATATCCAGTTTTCCGCGAGCGGTAATGGCCATCAGCTTTCCTGCGGGTTAGTCTCTGATTTGACGTTTGTAGAGGTAAACTGCACCCACCGTTCCGTGCATTTTGATCAATATGGTATATGGTATAAGAAGGCTTGAATTCATTTCATCAGCACCTTCTTATATGCTACACTAGCAGACCCGACGAACTTCACGAGGTAACCACAAAACTAGTAAAATAAATTCATTTCCTTGCAGTTGAATGGAAAGCAAATTTCGATTAAAGCAGATATTGCCTCACGAAAGGGTAGAACAATACTCGGAATCAATGCACAATTTATCAAGCAAGGTCAAATTCTCGTTCGTACATTGGTTATGTGCGAAAGATTCGACAGGAACACGGCTGAGAACATCATGGAAGAAGTTTTGAAAGCGCTGTCTACATTCGGCGTCGAATTGGCCCAAGTGTATAGTATTACTACTGACAATGGCAGCAACATGCTGAAAGCATCAAAACTTCTTCGGAACTGCCAGGAGCTTAACGATAACATCATGGATGAATATGAGGATATCGATGCCAATCAAAGTTACTTGGATACTGTACAAGACGACATAACGGACATTGATGACGAACTCTCAGAAAGGTAAGTGAATATTTGTAGCGATGGTCTAATATATTTGACTTATTGCTTATACTTGAAAATTTAGCGTAAACTCTTCAACTGATACATCCGATTCCGAGATGCACTGGGACGATGAATTTCAACTGCAAGAGATCCAAGATGAACTTCCAGTAATAGAAAAGGCAAGTCTCATAGGAATAAGGTGCGAGGCACATACAGTACAACTTTCAGTGTTAGATGTTTTGAGAAAGGATTCACTTGCCAAATTCCTGAAGAAAATCCGGAAGCTTGTGAAAATTTTGAGAGCCCAGCCGTATGGCAACTCATTCAAGCTTGACAAATCGAGGAAACTTCCGTTTCTTGATGGTGATACGCGCTGGGGCTCATCTTACTTGATGGTTGATTGTCTTCTACAGCCGCAAGATTTCATCAACAGCTTGCTCTCAGCGGATTTGAAAAAAAACAATATGGTACCTGTTTTTGGAAACGTGTGGACCAATTTGTCGATGCAACCAGACCTCTGTATGTTTTGACTAAACGCATTCAGGAAGAAACGCTCACATGTGGGTCATTCTATTTATATTGGAAAGAATGTTGTCTGGAGCTAGAAGAATCCGCGGAAACCCTTGCGAAAGAATTACTGGAAGCACTAATCCAACATAAACCAATGTGGTTCAACAATGCTGCTTTCTACGCTGTATTATATGTAGATCTCAGGTTGAATGAGTTTGATCCACCTGTTCTCACAGCAGAACAAAAAGAAGAGGCAATTGTAAGTATTGATTGATGCATTGTTGTTCATAGATTTTAAAATATCTAAATACTTTGCAGAAGCTTCTGTTGGCTACATGGCAATCACTACAGGCTATTGGCGGGAAGAAAACAATGCCCGAAGACCTTGATCCATCCAGTCCTTCAACCTCAAAAAGCGCACCTCTGAAACGTTTCCAACAACTTCTTTTAGTGAGCCGTCAGCCGAAGCCATCTGACAAAACTGAAATGGAAAAAAAGATTAGACGTATCTCGCTAGAACCGGCTTTGCCTCTGGATTGTGATGTCATTGAGTGGTGGGAGAAGCACTATAACAAAGATGTGGGCCTTGTTCAGCTTGTTCTCGCACTGTACTGCAACTCCCGTGCACTCAAGCGTAAACTCTTCAACTGATACATCCGATTCCGAGATGCACCATGATCTTTCAACGGTTTGGGGCAAATTTTGTCAAAGTTCCGATTATCTCTTGGATCGTTGTCATTGCAGCAGATTTTGTTCCTGAAAGCTAACAAGGGTATGATTAAAACAGTTTACTTTGATTTTAAATAATCGTGACATGCAAACTGTAGCAGTCGAATGCGATGTCATCTATTTTCGATTTAAATATTAATTTCAATAAATGAATTTGAAAGCCTGATTATTTGGTGTTGCGAGTTTTTACTAATTGAGAAAAAAACTGATGAAATTATATAATATAACACGTTGATGTAAGAGCCCAGCAGAATTGATACGTTTGCGTACCTTTTGGCAGTTTTCCCATGGGACGTACGCAAACGTATCGATTCCACTGAGCTCTGTACTCGGATTTCAATCAGTACAATACAACGCCAACTGCGTCCACCGCGTCTTCGCAAAAAAAAAATCATTTCAGTTTGAACAAAATCAGTTGTTTGTAGTATCTTGATAGAACTTTATTCTTGATGGGATCTTTGTAAACTGAGGAAGCTTTTAACGCATTTTGGTTTTGTTTAACGATGGCCTTTGGATTGAATGAAATATTGAGTTAACCTTACAAGAATTCGATGAAAAATCGTATTTTAAAAGTTGTAGCAAAAGGAATTGACGACATGTATCCGTGTAAAAAGCGACCCCACTTCAGGATTATATTGTGATATTCGGTTCTCCTTGCTGGAGACTGTATTTAAAGTTATGCGATCAAAAGATCGGCAAAGTTTTTACCTTTGTCTGTTGAGCATATCATACTCACTAGTTGATGAATCAACGGCAACTGACGGAAGTTTAAGAAACCGTTTGATAAGATCGTATACTGGGGTCACTTTTTACGCGTGTTTATACGCGGATTTTAGGATTTACGTGGTTTTCGGGAGCCACGCGTTTCTTAAAAGATGTTTGCAATTCACGTCGTTTTTGTACGGTTTTGATTCACGCGGGACAAATCCCCCGCGACAAAAACCGACTTCAGTGTACAATATTGCGTACGGGAGAATCGGCTTACACGATCTTCCAATTTACAAACGTATGGAACATAACGGTACAATATCGGTAACACGTACTGGTACAATGTCACTTCTTTTTCACATTTTCGACGCAAATTTCAGGTTTAAGGTCGCAATCAAAGCCGAGAGTTTATCAATAAAAGCCGAAAAAGAATAAGCGGGTGATGCTAGAATAAATTTCGTTCTATCGCTACCTTATTAGTTGTTCACATTTCGATTCTTGATTGGATTCCCAGTTCTGGCAAGCTTCAAATTAAATTACAATGACAAGACAGTGAGTACCTATACCAATAATATTTGCATAGACTGCTGCGTTTTTACATGATCATCAAAACAAGAAAACACAAGCTTCCTTCAAGCTCATTTTTCACACTTGGTTCTTAGTTCTCAAAACTCATTGAGGACCACAATAAGTATATGCCACTATTTTTCCTCAACTCTTTGTGCCAGCAACACGCATTTCTTGCTGAGTAAAAACACAGTGAGGACACATTGTGGAATAGAATGGAAGAAATGAGTAATAACCACAACACACTCTCTCAGGCAGGCTTGTAAAATGTCATCTGCATGTCATTTGACTAATTTGTTCATCACTTTTTTCAGAAGCCAAATTTACTTCATATTTTTGGATGTACTCATAACGCTTGAGTAGGGCTATATTTTTGTCCCAGGGTACATTGCTCTAAATATAACATCTGAGGCTGGAGAGTGAAAACTTTCCAAAATGTCACGTGTCATTTGACATAATGTCATTTGAATGACATTTTGCCTCCCACGCCCCAGATAACATATTTACAGCAATGTCTTATTAGACAATGTTGTAGGCACATTTAAGGGCTATAAGTTCGACATACCTCAGGAGTCGATTGCCTACTTCTGAACAAGTTCTGGAAAAAATATACAAACGAATGCAAATGACATTTTACAACACTGCTCTCAGGTCAATAATGAGGAGTGCGAGAGAGACACACATTTCATCTACACTGAGGAGTATTCCAGCCCTGGATAAATATGCTTAATAATCTGTACTGATGAAAATGTCAACATTCCATCAAAGTTTTAGGATATTTGGATTTGAAGTTATTGCCTCAATATGGATACAATTGATCCCCCATTAGTCACCCATACAAAAATTTGGCGAAAAAATTCAAAATAAATCTGTTCTCAGGCTTCTATTTTTTGTACATTTGACAGATTTGATGAAGGATTGGCTGGAAAAATTATTTATTGCGTAGATATGGTAGAAAGGGGATCAAGTCTCCCCAAATTTTTAAATTGCATGTGCTGTCGAATTCAATAACAAAAATCGTTCATGTATACCTACAGCAATTCGAAAATCACGCGTGTTTTGAAGGAAAAATATTTAAAAAAATCTGAGCGCACCTCTCTAATTTTATCAAAGCAAGTCATTGGAGAGGGATCAATTTCCCCCAAATATTTTAAAAGTCGACTTTTGACAGCACTCCAAAAAATCGATTGTGTATCAATAACAACAATAATTCAAGGACTGTCATACATCAGTAAAGATAAATACTATATTTCTTAGAGAGTCTGTGTGGAAATCGCGTATGTTTATTTATTTTTGGCTGTGATACATCGAAAATCAGAAAAGGGGATCAAGTCTACCCAGTCTCCCCTACATATACCGTTTCGCGGAAGGTACATATAATTACGCGGTTAATAATTCCTTGATGTAGCGCTTCGCGGTAGTTAGACTCATCTTAATTCTATTTTTTTATCTTTATTAATGACATTTAATTATAAACTAGTTTGCCACCTCTATAATGGGCCAAACACAATAAATACTTTTGCGTGCGTTCGCTATCAGACCGCATCATGCTTTGGTGCTGTGCGGTTCTTTCTCTCTTTGCGGAAGGAAGTTTTTAATACTACCCGAAGCTATTTTAATTTCAACGGTGCTTCTTAGCGCTATTTGTACCCACTGATCCCGTTACGATCTTTGCAAGGACCCGTACCTTCGTTTTACGTTGGACCCGTTTGCGGAAGTAAAATTCCGACAAGCGGTGGTAATCCTGCAGGGACACCGTTCTGGGAAAAAACCTCTTAGAAGGTCACGTCTCCACGCTCAGCAATGAGTATTAACAAAAACAAGAGGAAGGAGTCTCTGAATTCTCCACTTCCTTCAAAGAAACAAGGTTTCAAGACCGTCCTGCCCAAGCGCGGAAAAAATAGAAGGAAGCTGGAGAATTCAGATATTCCTTCTAACTCTAATATCGGAAATAATTCTTCTCCAATCGAACTGAGCAATCAGTTCGATTTGATTAATGATGAAATTGAGCAAATCGAATCTACCTCTAGCCCAGGTGATTCGATTCATGCGAAAAGCAAAGGATTCCGCCAATTGTGGTATCTGTTGCCGAGTTTTCTGGCTTCCGGAATGAGATTTTGAGTAACCTTCAGGGGATCAAGGTTTCATTTCAGATTGCTAGGAAGGGTGACTGCCGCGTTTTGCCGGGATCCTTTGACGATCGCAAACGTCTTCTTCACTATTTAACTGAGAAGCGCCATAAATTCTTCACATACGACGACAAAACTGGAGCGATTGTTCAAAGTCGTCTTGAAAGGTCTCCCAGTGATGATAAATCACTGGATGAGATTAAAATTGAAATTTCTCAATTACTTGGATTTTCACCAGTCCAAGTAATTAAGATAAAAAAGAAATCCCACTCTGGTACTTCCCAGAGGGGCATTTCTCAAGAATTTTATTTAGTTCATTTTAACAAAAGTGAACTAAATAATATGAAAAGTTTGGAAAAGGCCTGTATTGTGTCTCATGTCCGTGTTACATGGGAACATTTCCGCAGGCCTGGGGGAAATTTCCAAAACCCTACCCAGTGCCGTAAGTGCCAAAAGTGGGGTCATGGAACCAAACATTGTCACATGGATGCTAAATGCATGATTTGTGGTGGAACCTCTCACGCCAAGGACGCATGTCCTGTGAGAGAAGATTCCAATAAATTTAAGTGCACAAACTGTGGGGGCAATCATAAATCCAATTTCTGGGAATGCCCTTCACGTAAAAAAGTTCTGAATTCCCGTGCAAAATTGATGACGTGAAATTCCAATCGGATCCCAGATTCGACGGGTAGAAATTTTTCAAACGCTCAAATTTCGAATCCAGTTACCGGTCGAGCAATTCATACCCACCACAATTCACAAACAAATTTTGCCGCTCGTCAACGGGTAGCAAGCACTTCAGTAAATTCCAATTTTTCCAATGTACCTACGTATGCAAACATCGCTGCTGGTAGACCAAATTTCTCTTCTCAAAATGAGGTTTATACCCATGTCCCAACGGAAAATAACGGTCATGTTGCCGATTCAGGTAGCATGACTGCTTCCGATTTTGATTTTTTAACTGAACAATTCTCGCTTAACTTTTCAAAAGGTCCTAAGTAACATTTTTTTCATGATTTAATCTGAATAATGCAATCAACATATTTCATGTTAATCTGTTGATTGCAATACTCAAATTAAATCATGAAAAAATGTTACTTAGGACCTTTTGAAAAGTTAAGCGAGAATTGCATCACATGATTGATGCAATGTTCAAAGCAAATACCATTCCTGAAGCTGTTCAGGTTGGTATAAAGTACACACAAAAAATTGTTATCGGACTCCGTTTCAATGGATCAAAATAATTGTGTGAAAGTTCTAAATTGGAATGCCCGCTCTCTAAAGGGTAAGGAAGATGAATTATTCAACTTCCTTTCAGTTCATAATGTGCATATTGCCATTATAACTGAAACGTATTTAAAACCAGGACTCTCCATTAAAAGAGATCCAAACTATTTTATCTACAGAAATGATCGTCTTGACAGCGCCTGTGGTGGGGTCGCCATTGTCATTAATAGACGTATCAAACATAAATTATTTTCTTCGTTTGAAACCAAAGTTTTTGAAACCTTGGGAGTTTCTGTTGAAACAAATTTTGGACAATTTTCCTTCATTGCAGCCTACTTGCCTTTTCAATGCAATGGGCAGCAAAAGAATTTGTTGAAAGCTGATCTTCAAATTCTGACTCGCAACAATTCAAAATTCTTCGTAATTGGTGACTTCAATGCCAAACACCGTTCATGGAATAATGCTCAAAGCAATTCCAATGGTAAAATTTTATTTGAAGATTGTTCTGCGGGATATTATACTATTCAATATCCCAATGGACCAACTTGTTTTTCTTCCAGTCGAAATCCTTCTACAATTGATTTAGTTTTAACGGATTCAAGTCAGCTGTGTGGCCAATTGGTAACTCATGCTGACTTTGACTCTGATCACCTTCCTGTGACATTTGAAATCTCACAAGAAGCCATTTATAATCCAATCAGCTCTACTTTTAATTATCATAGAGCTGATTGGGATTTATATAAAACACTAGCTTTATGTACCCGGCCTTGCTCGGAATTGCCAGTTTAATTCGCAGTTTTTTTCACCATCGGAATTGGAATAGGTCAAAAGGATAATTGTGTTTTCTTATTGATATTTCATCATTTGATTAAAAGAAGGTAGATTACATTTGAAAACATTGACTGATTTTGAAAATGGGATCAAACCCAAAATCGCTTTATTCCGGGCAAACGTCTATTTCTAAAGAAGGAAAAACATACACCGATGCCTTATTCCGAAAAAAAAACGTCTATTTAAAAAAAAGATCACATTTACCGTCCAGAAGGAAACACTTTAATCATTGCTTTTCTCTGGGCAAACCATGATTTCGATGAAGTGTTGAGTTGATCGATCCCTGTCATCTTCGCCTTCTTAAGAAAAAGAATGTTTGTTCCAAATTTGGTTGAAATCGGGCAAGGGGTACAGAAGTTATGCTGGAACATTGGATCATTGCATACCTTGCTTTTATTTATTAATCTTGAATCATTATCATATAATTATCATACCTTTTAAAATTTGGAATAAAGGTTACTCGATTATGGATCACTATGCAATTTGATCATTCATAATCATCAATCATTAATCATATCGATCGTTAATCATTAACCATACACATAGTGTGTCAACATTTAATCACGATCGGTAATCGTTAATCATAATCCAACGGTTTTTTCATCTATTATTCATAATCGTTAATTATTGTCAAAAATGAATTTAATCATTAATCATTATCAGTCATCATTTTCAAAAATTATAATTCATTAATCATAATCTTTAATCATAGAGTTGAATGATTTAATCATTTAATCTGCTTAGAATTGGTCCTGGGGGTCAGGAGTTACACTGAATTGCCCGTTTTCTAAAGACAACCGCTTTCCCTTTACCCTTCCTCTTTTCTCAACGGCCATTTCACCCCTTTGTTATCTTCTCCTAGGGATAGAAAATGTGTGTACCAAATTTGGTTGAAATCGGTACAGGGGTTCAGAAGTTACACTAAATTGCCCGTTTTCTGAACAATACCCTCCCTTCAGACCCCTACCCCTTATCCAAATTTCCTCCCGTACGATCGGCTCCTCATAGTGAATATGTGTACAAAATTTGATTGAAATCGGTCCTGGGGTTGGGAGTTACACTGAGTTGCTCGTTTTCCAAAGACAACACCTCCCCTATACCCTCCCTTTTTCCAATGACCATCCCATCCCCTTTGTTATCTTTTTCCTTATGATGTAGAATGTGTGTACCAAATTTGGTTGAAATCGGTACAGGGGTTCATGATTTACTTTGAATTGCCCGTTTTCTAAACAAAACCCTCCCTCCAGACCCTCCCCTTTCCCAAATCCCTCCCATATGATTACCTCCTCGTAGTGAATATGTGTACAAAATTTGGTTGAAATCGGTCCTGGGAGTTGAAAGTTACACAGAATTGTTCGTTTTCTGAACAAAACCCTCCCACCACCCCTCCCCTTTTCTACATGACCATCCCACCCCTTTGTTAACTTCCTCTGAGGATAGAGAATGTCTGTACCAAATTTGGTTGAAATCGGTCCTGGGAGTTGAAAGTTACACAGAATTGTTCGTTTTCTGAACAAAACCCTCCCACCACCCTCCCCTTTTCTACATGACCATCCCACCCCTTTGTTAACTTCCTCTGAGGATAGAGAATGTCTGTACCAAATTTGGTTGAAATCGGTCCTGGGAGTTGAAAGTTACACAGAATTGTTCGTTTTCTGAACAAAACCCTCCCACCACCCTCCCCTTTTCTACATGACCATCCCACCCCTTTGTTAACTTCCTCTGAGGATAGAGAATGTCTGTACCAAATTTGGTTGAAATCGGCCAAGTGGTTCAGAAGTAGTTAGCGAACATACATACATAGATTGGTTTTTATATATATAGATATATCGATAGGAATTTCGGTGTTGATATTCCTCTCGATACCAAAAGTGATATTGATAATGCTCTCGTATCTTTGACAAATTTAATTGTCGAAGCCAGAGGCATTGCAATTCCGAAATGTGAAGTTAAATTCAACTCCATTATTATTGACGACGATCTTCAGCTACTGATCCGTCTTAAAAATGTGAGAAGAAGGCAATACCAAAGAACTCGCGATCCCGCGTTGAAAGTTATTTGGCGAGATTTGCAAAATGAAATTAAAAAACGTTTCGCTATTCTGAGAAATACCAACTTTGAGAATAATGTCTCGAAGTTGGATCCCAGTTCGAAACCCTTTGAAATTAACAAAATTCTTAAAAGCCTCAAAAGCCAATTCCAGCGCTTAAAGAGGGAAATAAAATGTTATTAACAAATGGCGAAAAGGCTCAAAAACTTGCTCAGCAGTTCGAGAGTGCCCATAATTTTAGTCTAGGTCTCACTAGTCCAATTGAGGATCAGGTTACACGGAGCTTCGAAGACATTCTCAATCAAGAGAATGTTTTTGACCCTTCGTTGGGAACCAATTTGGATGAAGTGAGATCTATTACTAGAAAATTTAAAAATATGAAAGCCCCGGGTGATGATGGTATTTTCTACATACTTATCAAAAACTTCCTGAGAGCTCTTTATCCTTTTTGGTTAATTTATTTAACAAATGTTTTCAATTGGCATACTTCCCAGATAAATGGAAAAACGCCAAAGTTGTTCCAATTTTGAAGCCGGACAAAAATCCAGCTGAGGCTTCGCTTAATCAGTTTTCTTTCTTAAATAACCAAACTGTTTTAAAAGATTGTTTTAAATAGAATGATGGTTCATATTAATGAAAATTCTATTTTTGCTGATGAGCAATTTGGTTTTCGCCATGGGCATTCAACCACCCATCAGTTATTAAGAGTTACGAACTTAATTCGGCTCAACAAATCTGAAGGATATTCGACTGGAGTTGCTCTTCTTGATATAGAGAAAGCATTTGACAGTGTTTGGCATGAAGGTTTGATTGTAAAATTGATGAATTTTAATTCTCCTCTGTACATCATTAAACTGATCCAAAATTATTTATCAGATCGCTCGCTGCAGGTAAACTATCAGAATACTAAATCTGATAGATTACCTGTAAGGGCTGGTGTCCCCCAAGGCAGCATACTGGGGCCCATATTGTATAACATTTTTACTTCTGACTTACCTGGTTTACCACCAGGGTGTCAAAAATCTTTGTTTGCAGATGACACGGGCCTTTCAGCCAAAGGGCGAAGCCTTCGTGTCATTTGTAGTAGATTGCAAAAAAGTTTGGATATTTTCTCCACTTACTTGCGAAAATGGAAAATTTCCCCAAATGCTTCCAAAACTCAGCTTATAATTTACCCACATAAGCCGAGAGCTTCTTATTTGAATCCTACTATTAGACATATTGTCACTATGAATGGGGTTAATTGGTCTAGCGAAGCAAAATATTTAGGACATCTGCTAGATCAAAAAATTAACTTTTAAAAATCACATTGAAGGTATTCAAGCCAAATGTAACAAATATATTAAGTGTCTATATCCACTTATAACAGAAAATCAAAACTTTGTCTTAAGAACAAACTTTTGATTTACAAACAAATTTTTAGACCTGCCATGTTGTATGCTGTGCCAATATGGGCTAGTTGCTGCAATACCAGAAAGAAGGCACTCCAGAGGATTCAAAATAAAATTTTGAAAATGATTCTGAAGTTGCCTCCGTGGTATAGTACCAATGAACTTCATAGAATTTCTAATATTGAGACATTGCAACAAATGTCCAACAAAATAATTTCGAATTTTAGACAAAAATCGTTGCAATCTTCTATTGCAACGATTAACTCCTTGTACCCTTAGTGTAAAGTAGGTTAAGTTTAGTTTAAGTAGAAAACATTGTAATTCCTACATGGTTCAATTCAACCAGAGGAAAAATTCTAACTGCCAGAGGCAATTGAAATGTATTAATAATAACTAAAAGCGTAACATAGCAAATAAGGATGATAGTGTTAAGAAAACACGGAACACCTAGTCTAAGAGATGAATGCATGTATTAGATAATTAGCAAATAAAATTTGTAAAAAAAAAAAAAAAAACTTTTGCGTGCGTTTTGACAGTTTTCCCATGGAAAAACTGTCAAAACGCACGCAAACGTATCAATTGTGTATGGCCCATAAGGCTAAGGTCATTCCGTAGAACTCGAAAGACGGTACTACAGAAAATATGCCTTCTTTGTTCGCGTTTGCCCGATATAAGGAAAAATGTGATGGTTTGTCTTCTTTAAATGTTCACATTTTCTCGTTATGAGGCGATATATTTTAATTTGGCTTCATTAAGTGTTCACCTTCTTTTAATTCTTGCATTTGCGCGATATAAGGCGAAATTTTACATTTTTCTTACTTTACTACTTTGAATACTTCGAATGTTCGCAATTTGATAATGTTAATAATTTATATTTTATGCCAAATGGTCTCTATGCCAAACGGTCCTTGGAAAACTAATACGTTATGCGAAATGGCATTATGCCATATGGGGTAGCCATATGGGGTAAAAACAGCAAAAATGTGATCTATGATGCGATGATGCAAATAGAATACCAGCTTTTTGCCTTTATCGTATACTAAGTATACGTAAAGGCTATACGTTCGCTCCAAAAATGAACTTTTTATAGAAGGCCCGGAGACCCATAGTGTTATATACCAATCAACACAGCTCGACAAATTGAGGTGATGTCTGTGTGTGTGTGTGTGTGTGTGTGTGTGTGTGTGTGTGTGTGTGTGTGTGTGTGTGTGTGTGTGTGTGTGTGTGTGTGTGTGTGTGTGTGTGTGTGTGTGTGTGTGTGTGTGTGTGTGTGTGTGTGTGTGTGTGTGTGTGTGTGTGTGTGTGTGTGTGTGTGTGTGTGTGTGTGTGTGTGTGTGTGTGTGTGTGTGTGTGTGTGTGTGTGTGTGTGTGTGCGCGCACCAAAAGAGCAAAAAGTTTAGCTCACTTTTTTTGCACTTACACTCAACTAATTTACTCGCAACAGGTTGCATTCGACGCAGTATACTGCTCCATTGTTTCCTATTGAAAATTGGCCGGATCGGACTATGGGCTTAGAAGTTATGGCCAAAATACTTTTTCTCATAAAATAGCGCGTAAAAAAGTTTAGCTCATTTTTAATGCACTTACCCTAAACGTATTCCCTCACAATAGGCTGCATTCGACGCAGTATCCTGCCCCATTGTTCCCTATTGAAAATTAGACGGATCGGACAATGGGCTTGGTAGTTATGGCCAAAATACTTGTTCTCATAAAAAAGCGCGTAAAAAGTTTAGCTCATTTTTAATGCACTTACCCTAAACGGATTCCCTCACAACAGGCAGCATTCGACGCAGTATTCTGCCTCATAGTTTCCAATTGAAAATTTGACGGATCGGACAATGGGCTTGATAGTTATGACCAAAATACTTTTTCTCAGATTAAAGCGCGTAAAAAAATCTAGCTCACTTTTAATGCACTTACCCTGAACCGATTTCCTCGCAACAGGTTGCATTCGACGCAGAATCTTGTCTCATTATTTCCTATTGAAAATTGGCCCAGAAGTAATGCTCAAAATACTATTTTTTTACCGCACAAGAAAGGCATCACCACCGCTAGGTTGATTAATCTGTTTTTTTTTTTAATTTTCCAAACGTTTCTTTATATCGGAATATCATTGTTTCAGCGTCGATATTTTTTGACATCGATATCTCGACAATCAAAACATCGATCCAGCAGTATCGATATTTTTTTCCGAAAAACGCCCATTCCTAGTTCATCAGCGTCATACAAACACATTAATAAATGCACAATATTCACCCTAAAACATGGACAAAGCTCAACTGGTGCACATTTGTATCAGTTCAATCAAGGATAATTGCCTATTTTCCGGGTATTGGCCACCCGACATGGACACTAATTTACAATGTTCTGAAAACTCGAAATAGGGGAAACTGGACACACGTGATACCCGGGTACACATGATCCCCCCTGTTTTCCCAAAAACTATTAGACATTTTTATACCACTGATATGTAACAACAGATCCGTTAAACAGATTTCATTTGAGTAACATTTGATATTGCTTACTTTATGTACATTGGTCCCACAATGGTCGCCCACAGTTTTTTAATCACTTCAGTTTGAAATGTAAAATTAGAATAAAAATTGATATTATTCATAATAAAAATGTACTTGTCCTCTAGCTAAAGTATTCGTTCAACGATTACAACAGAATTCCTCCGTATATGCGTTGATATATTCCAACAAAATAATAAAATCCGTCGGTCCGTCTTTTTCCTAGTCAATTTTTCATAAGTCGGTCAAGACACGATTTCATGAGCGATAAGCTGTGAGACTGGGTTTGTGAGTTAGTTTTTCGAAATTTGAAGCAGAAATAATTAGAGACAACATTTACAAGCAGGATAAACATATAACAAAAGAAAAACAACGGTACATCAAAGGGTAAATGCAAAATTTTGAGCAAATTTGTTGATTCATAAATTGTGGGAAGAACACATGCTCGTCACAATTTACGAATCGAGTATTTTCATACATTCGAGTATGCACACCATTTTGGGCAACATATATAGCTAGATTTTCTGTTGCCATTTTCTACCTAAGTTAATTATCGACATCAAACGCCGAGTATTTCTCAAATCACTTACTGGTTGGGTGGCCACAAAGCAATTTATTGAAGCAATCTCCGCAAATTCATAGTGATAACTGAAAGTTTTTACCACCCTGTTCGATTAGATTATCTTCAAATCTGTAGGATCCAGAAATTTTCAGTATTCTATATTTTTCTCGAAAAAGTCATTATGATAGAGTCATTAGAGATAGAGGAATTCATCCGTTTGGTAGCGCTAGTGTGTAAGGAATTATCCGTTAGGTTTTGTAACTCGCAATAAATGAGATTTTGAAAGCTTCCGTCTTCTAAAAAGTTGTTCGGGAGGTAGCATATTTTAAGGAGGCAAGTTGAGTTCGGAACTCAACCTATATCGGCACAATTACCTGTTAGGTTAAGTATCTTGATATATGTGAGATTTAGAAGCCTCAAATTTTCTGTAAAGTTGTTCGGGTGACAAGAACCATTATGATGGAGGCAAGTTTAGCTTAGAATTCAAACGCTTAGCGAAGCTACTGCATAAGGAATCAACTGTTAGGTTACATTTCTCGCGTAAGTTTTAGAAAGTTGCCTTTTACTACAAAGTTATAGGTGCTAGCAATACGTGAATTTGGAATGTTACCGTTTTCAACTAATTTGTTAGATTTTTAGAACCTAAGCGGATGAATTCCAAATAAGTATGCAAGATCGGACTTCATTTAAATTGGTTTGACCTCCTGAAAAGTGTTGTAGAAGGTGTAAACTTAATTTTACAGATTCCGAAAAATCTAAGACAATTCTTTATACACAGCCACCGCCTATCGGTTGAACTTTGGACTAAAATGCCCACCATCGAAATGATTCATACCACTTGAATTTCAGACTGAACCGGCGTCCATTACCATTATTCTCATCATCTGAGCAACAATAGAAGATAGCAACATTCTAAATCTTACAGGGTTTGTATTGCATTTCAAATCTGTCTTACATTTCCTTTACATTACTGACGCTAAGCGGTTCCAAACTGAAGTTTCCAATATAACAATATAATTTTACCACTTGGAAAAAAAAGTGTGAGATGGCAACTTGCTGAATCCTACAGATTTCGAGATATCCAATTTAACGGGCACTCATTTCACAATAGCGCCGCGAAACGGTTAAATTATGAAATAAATTTCACAATGGTTCTTACGACTAGAACACCATTGTTGAAGACGGTAACATTCTAAATCTAACAAATTTTGAAATTAATAATTTTATTGAATTCCGTTAATCGTTTTCCATCACAACCTTTGTGTACATCTGAATAACTTTGTAGATGTCGAAAACTTCTAAATCTTACAGATGATAAGATCACTTGTTATAAGACGAGTTTGTACCATCCGATTTAATTCCACCACTTGATTGTACCTTGACAGATACGTATTTCGACCTCAACAGTAAGGTCGTCTTCAGTGTCTTGTACTTGACTCGACTAAATGGGATGGTACAAACTCGTCTTATGACAAGTGAAGACATTCCACTAAAAAGCTCAAAATAATTTTCTTAAAATTATAAGATATTTAACCTGAAAAATTGAAATCCGAATTTTGGTGGATTCCATCTTACCACACGACCAACGTCACAAATGCCGGCAACTTTTTGAATTTTACAGATATCGAGGACGACAAACTACTAAATTATATTGGCCTCGAGATATCTACCCCATTAAATCGTCACAATGTATGTGACCAGTAGGCGGATGAATCTCTAATTTGTCTGATCTTTTACAGGAGGGCATGGATGACTCGAATAACTGTGTTGAAGATTGCAACCGTTTATCTCCATAGCACTAAGAGCGCACGCACCCCCTCTTATACAGCGTTATTCAATCTATTTCAGTTATTATTGGCTCTTATATGCAAAACACTTACTGCATGGGTAATAGGGTGGTTCAAAAAATCGATTTTGCTCCACAGTGCTCATCTGATTCTTTACCATGTTCTGAGTGTCCTCTGAAAATTTGAGCTCATTTGGATTAAAACTGATTCAGCACAAGCCGTTTCAAGTTTGCATGCAAATTAGTATGGGGAAATTTATTTTTTCATTATACTGTTAATGACGCTTCCCCATCGAGCGCATGTTAAAAGAAAACCTACATAGCTAAAAGGAATACTCAACAGCTTTCACTCAGTGAAAACCGCAGCTCAATTAAACGTTCCAATAATTAGTAATCGAATTTAATCTATACCGTGGTTTTCTGGAGCTAATTGCATAACTCATCAACAGGCAACATTGCTGCTCGTGGCGCGAAAGATAGCACACACAAATTCAGGCTACTATGTTGCACTGCACATTTCAGTGATGCCCTCAAAGAAGTTTAACGATCATGACTAAAGATTCGCAACCTGTCTTAAATTCGATTACTAATTATTGGGACGATTAATAAACATGCGGTTTTCGTTGGGTGAAAGCTGTTGAGTATCCCTTTTAGCTATGTAGGTTTTCTTTTAACCTGTGCTTGATGGGGAAACGTCATTAACAGTATAATGAAAAAATAAATTCCTCCATACTAATTTGCATGCAAACTTGAAACGGCTTGTGCTAAATCAGTTTTAATCCAAATGAGCTCAAATTTTCAGAGGACACTCAGAACATGGTAAAGAATCAGATGAGCACTGTGGAGCAAAATCGATTTTTTGAACCACCCTAATGGGTAATCAAATGTAAATAAATTTTGTAAATTTCTGACAGCTATTCTCAAAAATTGAACAATATTCGTTTGATTCAAAAACCGTGACCAAACTGATTCACATTTTTGCTGAAGGCACTCTACTGATTCATAAAATGTGGGATCCGATATCCTTTCAATATTTTGAAATCATTGATTCAAATATCACTTTTAATAAGTAAAGTGTACCTGAATTCAAAATACACACCTTATGGTAGCAATTGGTTTCATTTGCATTAAAATATGTTACTAAATTAATGATTTCGTGTGTGTTACTTCTACGTGAAGTTAAACGATTTACAATGATATGGAAATGCTAATATCATCTTCCAAACTTGGACGTACATGTTCATGATAGCATTAGAGGCGAAAGTATAGAATTGATAGTTCCGTTAGGATACGGCAGGCATGAAGAATGTTTTTATAGAAGTCGATTTGAAAGCGAGCGGAGGGCAATATTTGTGATGGCACATATCACACGACCTTCCTTCTGCCAAGCTCCCGTACGGCTACAAAGACGCGCGGCTACAAAGCAAGACCATGCTGAGGGTGGCTGGGTGCGATTCCCGTTGCCGGTCTAGGCAATTTTCGAATTGAAAATTGTCTCGACTTCCCTGGGCATAAATGTATCGTCGTATTAGCCTCATGATATACGAATGCAAAAATGGTATCTTGGCTTAGAAACCTCTCAGTTAATAACTGTGGAAGTGCTTAATTGAACACTAAGCGGCTCTGTCCCAGTGTGGGGACGTTATGCCAATAAGAAGAAGAAGAAGTTTTCTGAAATAATTTACGAAATTGTTATGATCATTCATGTGGGGATGACATCATCTTATGGAGTCTAATTTTATCAGCTATAGGCAATATTGTTACTGTTTTCTTCAGTTCACACGATCCTCAGAACTCACCCGAAGTTGGAAATGTCTAGTTGATATTGGGCAAAAGTTCTGTCAAAGTCAGAACTGATGTCGGGTTGCTTCCCGGTCTCAGTCAGCCAATATCGAGTATTGGTATTGTAGATTCAAGCTTGAAATGTGTTTTAAATTAATCCTAGGGGAAATTTCTGGAGGAGCTCCCAGAAGAATTTCTGGCGAATTTTGTGGAGGAATTCCTGTAGGAAATTCTAAATGAGTTTCCGAATCAATTGAACAAAACATCTGATTGAACTCATGACGGAATTAAAAAAAACTAATGAAATTTTCGAAACGAATTCGCAAAGTAATTTCTGGAGGATTTAAGGAAGAATCACCAAACAAAATTTCTGAAGAAATACCTTGATTTCTTCAGGAATTCCTTTGGAAATACCTTCAGGAACTCCTTCCAGAGTACCTTCTGGAATTGTTCCAGCTGGAATTTCTCTTGGATTTCGTTCGAAAATAGCTCCAGGTAGTTGTTTTTTCGAATTTATTCTGAAATTCCCCCAAAAATTATTTGAAGATAACTTCAAAATTTCGTCGTAAGGATTTCTTCAAAACATCCTCCTGAAACGAATCCAGTAATTCCTTTCAAAGCATCCTGACCTCCGGAATTTGCTGCAAGAATTCCTTGGGCAAATCCTTGAGTAATAATTTCATTAATAAGCCGAGGAATTCCTCCCAACATTCTAGAATAAAATTCAAAGAAACTCATGAGGAATTTTTGTACTCCTGAAGAATTTTTAAAATGAACTCCTGAAGGAATTTCCGACATGCTCAGATTTTCCAAGAATTTCTTTGGGCATTACTTCAAGATTTCCTTCAGAAATTCCTCGAGGGATTTCTTTGAAAAATCCTCCGGAAACAACTTCGGAAATAAATTTAAAATAATTTTAAGAATTACTTCAAAATCTACCTCAGGAGTTCCTTCGGGATTCAATATTTCCTCTTGGATTTCTTTCGGGAATTCTTTGAATCATTTATTTAGAAAAACATTCACGAATTCATTTAAAAATTTCTGTGGAAATACCTTTTGAAACCTTTAAACCTTTAGAAATACCTACGGAAAATATTTTGGTAATTCTTTCGGATATTCCCTTGAAAATTCCTTAGGGCAGCGGTTCTCAACCTCTTTCTTGAGAGGTACTCCTTTGAACTTTTGGATTCGTTGAGGTACCCCCTATTTTTATCGCCGTAATGAAAATAAGCGTAGCTAATAAGATATATGAAAGACGGACCTGAGCACTAAAGTGATAAATGGCTTTCCATTCTCCAATTCAAAATGAGTTTATGAAGGAGGTTTTGAAAGGAGGCTTTTGATCCTCTTAAAGAAGGCTTCTAAGAATCTTGAATGGAGGCTTCCAAGCCTTTTAAGAAAAGGCGTACGAGTCCCTTAAAATGAAACTCCCGAGCGTCTTGAAAGAAATTTCCGAGCTTCTAGAAAGAAGGCTTCTGATACTCTTGAAAGGAGGTATCTAAGGCTCTTGAAAGGAAGCTTTCGAACCTCTTGAAAGAAGGTTTCCGAGTATTTTGAAAGAAGGCTTTCGAGCATCTTGAAAGAATGCTTCGAGTCTCTTGAGAGGAGGTTTTCGAACCTTTTAAGCCATTTAAATAGGGGCTTATTAACGTTTAGATTCTAGATTTGACTGAATGACTGATCGCCATGCAAATTATGTACAACACAAAATTTTAGAATCAAAAGTTAAACAAATATCAAAGTTTTATCAATAAGTTTTTATTGGAATTGTAATACATCCACCATTAGGGGACTTAGGGGACTCGCTAGAGAATTTCTTCACAGATTCCTATAGATTTTTTTTAGGTTTTGAAAATTCGGAAGATACCTTAGATTTTTTTTTAAAGAATTCATTTCCACTGGAAATTCCTATGCAGATTCCATCAGAAATACCTTGAGGAATATCTTTAGAATATCTGTTAGTGTTGAACTTAATTTCAAAATTAAAAAAAACACGCAAATAAAGATTATAAAAAATCAGGAGTTCCTTAAAAATACTCCAGAAATTCCTTTAGAATATCATCCAGCAAATCTTTCAGAACTTCCTATAGGAAATCCATTAAGGAATTGACTAGGACATTCCTCAGTTTTTCAGCAAGTCTTTCAGAAATTTCTTTGTAAATTCCTCAGAAATTTTCTTCAGAATTTCTTTAAACATTTCTGAGGAAATTCCACTAGAATGTTTTCGGTAGTACCAGTGGAAGATATTTTTCAAAAATCCTTTAGGAAATAATTTGGAAATACCATTCGGAATTTCTTGGGAAATCCCTTTCGGAAATCTTTGACTAGTTTGTTGAAAATTCCATTAAAAATTTCTTCAAACGTTCCATTGGAAATGTCTTCAAGGAAGTATTGAAATTTCTGGAAGAACACTTCCAACAAAATATCGGATAGAATTCAGGTATTTTGTATGGTTTTACTAAAGAAAGAAAATATAAGAGGAATTTCCTGTGAAAAAATCCTACAATTCTCCAGAAACTTCTCTAGAAATTACTTCGGAAAATGCAGATTGCAGATTTATTAGCATACACCGTTCTTCATAGGGGGGCAAGCTAGCCGTATTGTTCCAAGGTAGTACCCGGGGAGCAAACCTAATGAAATTTAGTTGCATCGCTTCTATTCTGTTCGTCAATGTTGCATGAAAGGGTGCCCATACAACGACTGCATATTCTAGAAGACTGCGGACGAGAGAACAAAACAAGGCTTTTAGCGCATACAAACTTGTTGGCGCAATTTGTCAATGCGCACAACTTCTCACCAGGAGTTTCACGTGGGAACACTATTCAACGATTTTGGCTTAGGGTAAACGAACGACGTGGCGAACAGAACGGGGAATACATTAACGGCAGATGCACCCTTTTGTTGGATCTTCTTTCGCCAGAGCGACCTTACGACCGTGTGTTCAGGATCAGTGTCGAGTTCAAACTAAACTTTATTATGCTAATATCTGTTAATGTGTCTGGTGTCTTTACAATAATGTGTGTAGCTCAAGGTACAATTTTTAGGGTAAGCACAATCTATTTAGTGTAGGTAAATTAAAACAAATTGTGTTTTCAAATACTTCAGTTTCATATGAGTTCCATCTCCAACACGCCGGCCCACGTTGAAACGGTTGTTTCAACCTTCTTTCAAAGACAGCTTCACTACGAGCCCGGGGGCTCTTCTCCTTGGTTCAACCTTGGGAACCCCTGGACAGGGTCTTCGATTGGTAGCAGGTATACTTCTGTCACCGCACGCTTGTACGTGCCTTTTGCCGTACGAACGTCAACGACTCTAACATGTCCGTCAGCTCCTGGCCACACCGCTACAACCCGACCCAAGTTCCACTCTAATGGTGGAAGACCGTCTTGTTTGAGTAGGACCATGGATCCCACCTTTACTTCGTTGCAAATACGCTGCCATTTGGAGCGTTGGTGAAGCTCGCTGACGTACTCCCGTGACCAACGTTTCCAGAAGTCCTGAATACTGCGCTTCATTTCTTGATAACGGGTAAGTCGACCAACGGGATGCTCGGCATAGTTGGGCTCGGGTATTGAGTATAGAGGTTCCCCGATCAGAAAGTGACCGGGAGTTAGGCTAGCCAGATCTTGTGGATGGCTTGAAAGTGGCGAGATGGGGCGAGAATTCAGCATGCTTTCAATTTGAGCCACCGTTGTAGTTAACTCCTCCAGCGTAAAGGATCGGCTACCTAGGGTTCTACGGAGGTGATGCTTAAAAGACTTCACTCCAGCTTCCCATAGACCACCATGGTGTGGCGATCGAGGGAATGAAATGGAATGATATCCCACTTTCCAGACAGTAGCCGTTCCACCCTTCCGTAGAGAATTGCTGAATGTATTGCCGACGCATCAGCTTCAATTCTCGATCCGCGCCGACGAAGGCTGTTGAATTATCGCAATACAAATTCACTACGCGACCGCGACGAGCAATGAACCGTTTCACCGCATTGATACACGCGACGGACGTAAGATCGGTCACTATTTCGAGATGTACCGCCTTCACCACCATACATACAAACACGGCGACGTACATTTTCACGTTTGCTCCTCTCCCAACTAACGGACGAACACCAAAAGGTCCACAATAGTCTATGCCACTATTCAGAAACACTCGTGCTGGCGTAGTTCGCACCGACGGAAGAGGTGCCATAAACTGCTCAGTTGGTTTCGGGGCACAACGAAAGCAAGTTACGCATTGGCGAACAACCTTTCGAGCCAATTGGCGTCCGCGCAATGGCCAAAATCTTTGTCTTATGGTTGCCAGCAGAAGATTTGGTCCTCCGTGCAGTGTTCTTACATGAAGCGAGCGAGCAATGAGCCACGATAGGTGATTATTTGCCGGAAGCAGGATGGGGGCTCGGGTATCCAGAGCAGCTGACATCTTAACCAATCGTCCACCGAGCCGTAGCAGGCCAAAATCATCCAAAAAGGGATTAAGTACTTTGAACGAAGACTGTAACTTCCTGTCCTTACTAGTTAACTGCCGCTGAGGGGTTTCGGAAAGATAACTAACTTCGTCTGAGAATTCCATGCCTTTTACAAAACGAATGAGCGATTTCAGCGAGTAGTCTACTTCGGATGGTTGCAGGAGACCAATATTACGACACCCTTTTGCGCTTCGAGTGTTGTTGCAGAAACGAAAACAGTAACTGACTACCCGCAGTAACTTGCCGAGGTCCGAGTAACGATGGATGATTGAATGATCTGTTTGCATTACGGTGAAGCTAATCGTTTGGCGAGCTTCTATGTCACGGGATTCCTGCTCCGCGCGTGTAAGAGTAACTATGTCTTCAGGCCAGTATTCCAAGTCCTGTACGAGGTAATCTGGTCCATGCCACCACAAGGAATCTTCCAGTATCTGTGTTGGTAATACACCACGAGAAATGCGGTCTGCAGGATTTAGCTTTGACGGAACGTGACGCCAGTTGTCATTGTGCGTCAGTTTGTTGATTTCCGCTATTCTATTCGAGACAAAAACCTTCCACACGGTAGGGGGCGATTGGATCCAGTGAAGGACTATGCTGGAATCCGACCAGAAAGTTGTCGAACCGCTGAATTTCGTTATGTTTCGAATCTGATCTATCACCTGACAACCCAATAAAGCAGCGCAGAGTTCTAGTTTGGGGATAGTAAGCCCGCGTAGGGGGGCGACCCTAGATTTGGCGACGAGTAATTGGCTGTTGTACATTTTTGACTCGTCCGACGAAACCACATAGACACAAGCACCGTAACCGTGATCAGAGGCATCGCAGAAACAATGCAGTTTGTAACTATCATAACCACTTGCGAGGACGCGTCGTGGTACTTTCAACTTTGCCAACACTGGAATTTCGTTCCGAAATGAAGCCACCAGTCTCGTAGCTCCTCAGGAAGGTCTTCGTCCCATGGAATATGGATTGCCCACAACCTTTGGATAAATACTTTAGCACTCATTACCACCGATCCCACAAGTCCGAGTGGATCGAATAACTGCGCCATCTCGGAAGCAACCACCCGCTTGGTGACCTTATGCAGTAAAGGAAGTAATGGGATCTTGAATCCAAATTCATCGGTACCATGTGACCATAGCAGACCCAATGTTTTCACGGTTCCAGCGCCATCGATTTCTGTTTCCGGCGAGAATTCCTTTATTTCATTTGGCAGGTGTGCCAGGATCCTTGGATCGTTAGAACTCCATTTTCGCAATTGAAAACCAGCTAACCTTAGAAGTTCTGCTACTTGTTTGCTAGCTTCGATCGCCGTTTCCAAATCGTCTTCTCCAGCAAGAGCATCGTCCATGTAAAACCCTTTCAGAATAATCTTCGCACCCAGTGGGTATTTGTGCCCTTCGTCTTCTGCCAGTTGATTGAGCACACGGGTAGCGAGGTATGGTGCGCATGAAGTCCCGTACGTAATTGTAGTTAGCTGATACCGTTGAAGTTGTTCGAATGGGCTAGACCGCCAAAGAACCTGAAGCAATTTTCGGTCCAGAGGATGAACCCATACTTGACGAAACATCTTCTCTACATCCGCCTTGAAGACATAACGAGGAATCCGCCAATTGAGGACGATAGCAAGAAGAGGTGGTTGAACGATGGGCCCGACAAGTAGAACGTCATTCAATGACAACTGAGAGCTTCCTTTACAAGTAGCGTCGAAAACGACGCGGGTTTTTGTAGTGGTGCTATCTGGCCGAAAGATGGCGTGGTGCGGCAGGATGAACTGGGGATTTCCATCGCGAGGACTTAACTCCATATGACCAAGTTCCTTGTACTCCTCCATGAATTTCACGTATTCGTCTTTGAACTCACGGTTTGCTGCGAACTTTCGCTCAATCGCGAAAAATCTGCGCTGCGCCACGGAAAACGAGTCTCCTACCATCGGAAGCATTTCTTCTCGTACTGGGAGACGAACCATGTAGCGTCCACAACTCGTTCTAGATACCGTTCTCCTGAAATGCTGTTCACACACTTCTTCTAGCGGGGTCATTGCCTTGTAGTTGTCGAATTGTTCGACCTCCCAGAAACGCTGCAACTTACTATCGAGAGTTGAAGTAGCGCTAACTACACAGATTGGTAGAGTATTCGCTACGCATGATAGCCGGCCAGCCACGACGTATCCGAAAACTGTCTTCTGGAGCAAGGGGTAGCCGGTGGGCAAGCTGATCTTGTGTGTTTCCATTAAAGCATAGAAGAGTTCTCCCCCTACCAGAATGTCAACCCCAGAGCTTATATTGAACCTCGGGTCTGCTAGCGGTATACCTTTTGGAAGATTCCAACCAGAAATATCGATGTGCTTGCTGGGAAGAGTAACGGTGATTTGTGGTATAACGAGACATTCGAGAAGATAATCGAATCCACCGAAACGAGGGGCGATTTTGACTTGAACCTTTGAGCGGATGTGAACTATTCCTTGACCAATACCACTGACATCAATGCTGATTCGGTCACGTTTCAGTTCCAATTTTCGAGCCAAAGATTCCGAAATAAAGTTGGCCTGCGAACAGCTATCTAGAACTCCACGCGCATATCGGTAATTGCCATTGACGTCTTTCACCTTTATAGCCACTGTTGACAGAAACACTTCATCGGGACTTGGTTGTGGAGCGACATAGGAGGCAATCGAAGAAGAGTCCGGTACATGAGTTTGCCGATCGATCTCGGCACGGTCGAACTAACCGGCGACGGGGAGGGAGCAACGACGACCGAATACGAATACGTATTTACCGAACCGGAAGTACCAGCCCCGACGGATGGCGGTATCGCACGTGATGGTGGTGAAGAAAACGATTGTGGTTCGAATACGGACGAGCTCGACGATAATGTATGTTGCTCTGAGGGAATCACTTCACTGGTTATAGACGAACAAACTAACGCCGCCTGGGACGACTGTTTGGCTGCCACGGTAAGAGGCGGCAAATGCAAAAGAGCGGTGTTTCTTGGCACAGTTTCTGCAGCTTCCACTACTGCAGTTCTTCGCAAGGTGTGATCCCTTCAGGCAATTGATACACAATCCATTTTTCTTCACCAGCTCAAAACGTTGTTTCGCTTCCATTCCGACAAACTGATCGCACTTGAAAAGAAGATGTGCTTGATTGCAAAGTGGACACTTGCTTGTTGTCTCCGTTGCAATATGAGTGGAAATCAGTTTGGATTTGATCGGTCTAGATTTTAATGGCTGAATAGGCGATTGTAGAAGCTTAATCGATTGTAGAACTCGCGACGTTTTCCGCACAAACTCCACTAACTGCTGATAAGTAGGACGCACATTTTCATCACAGCTGTTTTCCCAATCTTTCAAAGTCACCGGATCGAGACGCTTACTCAAAGTTTCAACGAGAACAGTGTTCCATAGATCAGCAGGCGTGTATAGTTTCTCTAGCATACCCACATGATGATCAAACTCATCGACAAGTTCATATAGCGACGACGAGGAAGCTCTTCTCACAGACGGAATTGCGAACAGAGCAGCGAAATAATGTTTCCGCAAAAGGTTGGGATTATCGTAACGATCACAAACCGATTTCCATGCGATTACGTAATTGTCGGAATTGACATCCAAATTAGCGACGATGCGTGCGGCTTCACCTTTGAGAGCCGCCTTTAAATAGTGCCTTTTTCTCACCAACGAGAGTTGATTACTAGCGTGGATCATGGACCGAAAAATGTCTCGAAAAACAATCCAGTTCGACGGATTTCCACCAAATTCCGGAATGTTGATTTCCGGTAACCGCACAGAATGCATTGGTTGTACCGGAGGGCGATTCACAACCACACTAGGATGAGTTTCAGTAGGAATTTTGCTCGCTAGAGAAGCTTTGAGCTCGAAATACAAGTTCTGAAACTGAATGCGCTGTGCAGACAAAACTGGATCAACTTCATCGTTAGTTTCGTCACCTTCGACAGCAATGGTACTCTCAATTTCCTCTATTTCGTCTTGCACCCGCGCGAATTCAGCCCACATCTGATCGAGTGATTCGATCCTCACTTTGAGTTGGTGAACTTGACCATGCTGGTAGTTGTCGTTGAATTGTTTGATTAATGCGGCAGAGCCCAAAATGTTCGCTCTTTGCCGCAGAAGCGTTTTCAATTTTGCTGTTTTTGTAGCCCCCGAACGAGAAGCACGTTTCTTCATTGTGCTCGAAACAATAGCTATCGATTCACCTACCTCGTATCGCCTATTTAGGTTACCTTTACCGTCGTTCGTGTTGTGTTTATTGGGTTACGTTGCAATAGATTGCCCAGAATCCAGACGAATCGCAATGCCGAGATTAAATGAACTGAATCGACGATCAATTATCCAGCTCCGACGACAGACTCACTGCGATGCTCAGGAATGATGCACAACACAATGCTGCAGCGTGGTGCAGCCAACGACAACAATGGCTACCTTCGATGGTTATCTGCAACGTAGTCCCGGGTTTCGGCACCAAATGTTGGCGCAATTTGTCAATGCGCACAACTTCTCACCAGGAGTTTCACGTGGGAACACTATTCAACCGATTTTGGCTTAGGGTAAACGACCCGACTAGGAAGGCAAAACAAGATTATAACATGATTGTAACAACATCAGTTATTTATAACAATCGTTGATATAATCGAGTTATGATAAATTATTATCACATTTTTTTTAACAAAATTATAACAGAATTAGTTATGTTTCATTGTTTTGTTAGAAAATTTAGTTATTTTAACAACATCCTGAATCAAGTTTATAACAGCCTATGCTAGAAAAACTGTTGACCTCAGTAACACAATGTGATATAAATTTGTTATTCTCTCCTGATTGGGGAACGACGTGGCGAACAGAACGGGGAATACATTAACGGCAGATGTACCTTTTGTTGGATCTTCTTTCGCCAGAGCGACCTTACGACCGTGTGTTCAGGATCAGTGTCGAGTTCAAACTAAACTTTATTATGCTAATATCTGTTAATGTGTCTGGTGTCTTTACAATAATGTGTGTAGCTCAAGGTACAATTTTTAGGGTAAGCACAATCTATTTAGTGTAGGTAAATTAAAACAAATTGTGTTTTCAAATAATTCAGTTTCATATGACTTCCATCTCCAACAAAACTAATGAAGTCAATCGATTTTCCTCCATTGCGCTCATCTGATTCTTTATCATGTTCTGAGTGTCTTCTGGAAATTTGAGCTAATTTGGATTAAAACTGATTCAGCACAAGCAGTTTCAAGTTTGCATACATATTAGTATGGGGAAATTTATTTTTTCATAATACTGATAATGACGCTTCCTTATTAAGTGCAGGTTAAAATGAAACCTACATAGCTAAAAGGAATATGTACTCGTGAGCTTTCACTCATTGAATATGTTGTCCGTAGTAAAGCTCCGAGAACCGTTTAATTTATTCCAAAACTATTGAAAACAATGTTTTAGGTACTTTAGGCATTCCATGGGGGATTGTCCTCAATCTGACAACTTTGCGAATATCCTTGTTTTCGGCCCAGTTTCTGAAAATAGACTGAATTTTCGATCTTAACGTGACTGTTTCGTGAAAATCGTACGATATTTGACTAAATGGGAGCAAATAAAAAGGAAAATTTGGTCTTTATGCATGTATAGTAAAAGAGACATTGCTCAATTGGATAACAGGCCCCGAATGTACCCGCTTTTATTCCATTTAAAATCTATTTAACCCTATTTAGATTTAAATTGATGAGCTTCTGAAAGACCTGACAATCAAAGACTAATGGACGGGACTAAAGCGTTCCTGAGTGTCCTTTCAAACGGGTATTTATAATGCACCATCTTCGTCCATTTTCCCTAGCATCGACTTCAGGATTAACGGCTAAGTTGGTACGCACTCCAACCAGAAGGGAGAAAGACTTCTTGAACTCTCCAGAAGCCATTCAAAGCTGTGGGGTTCCTCCGTTCCAAACAACCCCCGACAGCAGCCCCGGATTCAGATCAGGAGCGGGGAGGCGTTCTGCGCAAAAGTTTTGCAGATTATCTTTTAAAAGCCAGCGGCAGCCAGTCTTGTCCGAAGCTGTTTTCCTGTTCAAGGGATCTTATGCCAGAGCCGCGTTGCTTCTTATAAGGAAAGTTTTTAACGACCTCCTGCCTTGCACCCGTTGTCTATCTTTCAAGCCTGCATCGCATCAACCACACGGACCGTTTCACGTTGCAGAAAAATCAGTGCACATGATTGGGATTGAAATGGACGGCGAATGAGCCATCGACTACCAAAATGGTCCTGTGCTGCTGGCTGGCTAGGACGCAAAAAAAAGTCTTTCACCCGACTATAGCTGTTTCAGAGACGAGAAGTCTGCTATTTGAGCAATTTCACTCTAATATGTACGGACACTGGTCCCATAGTTGTTAATCACCCACAAGAAAAAAATATTTTTTGACATTTAATCATTTTGAGAAAGTATTCAACTAACACTAAATATGTTTAGGTTAAGGCGGTCAGCATGTTATTCGACAATCCTGATGGAACTTCTCTTGCCGATAATTATAATGCTAGTCACTCAGTAATGCAATTTTGTTCTATTATTGGCAGGGGGCCCAGGGGACAGACTAAACTCTAAAAATAATAATCAGAAAATCAATTTGACCACAATAAGTTGTAAAAAAAATTATCAAAACAGTAATAGAACAAAAACATCTATATCCGTAATATATCATTTGTGGAAATTGCGATGAAATTATGTGCACATAATATCTCAACGTCCTTTGTGATTAATATTTGTGTGTACAGTGTTGAAAATAATCCCATTGAAATTGCAGTATTTTTTTCTGGTTTTGTGCTGTGGGGTTGGCTATTATAAAACTCACAATTAAAATTTTCTCATTAATTTTCAAGAGGTATTTTACAATATTTAGTGTCACGCATCTCTAAATTACCTCATTATTCTTGTCAATCAATAATACGTAATACATATACGCAGGGCCGGATTTATGGGGGGGCCGGGGGGGCCGTGGCCCCGGGCCCCCACAAATCTTATGTACCAAAACCAACTTTTTTTGTACATTTTGAGGCCCCCACATACCGTCGGCCCCGGGGCCCCCTTCCGGCAAAATCCGGTCCTGCATATACGTAATACAAACCATCGTGCTCACTCCGCTACGCTGTACGATAGTCCTCGCCTACAACACTTCCGTCTGGTATGAGAAAAAAATAATGCGGTTATGGCACTTTCCGCCTCCCTGGAAATTATTATAGATGTGTGTGTTGAAGGATAATTAATTTTTATGGTCATCCCCGTTCGCTCCATTATAGTTTGAAGTTTTAAATGTGATTTGAAAAGTTTTCTTTCCACTGCTCAAAAAGCACTTCCCTCGGCTCGTTATGAATACTTTGCGGCATCCTTTTAATTCGAGGAAACTTGTCTTTATTGAATATTATGACCTGATGAAAAAGACTTCTCTTCGGATATATAGAACATGATCCATGAGGTGAACACCAAATCATTCCAAGCACTTGTATCAAATAAATATCGAGTTAACAATATCAGGTAGGGGGAATGACGGCTTTGGCAGGTTTTGTTCTATTATTGTCAGGGGGTTTTTTATGACTGATTCTAGACCAACATTTGAAAAGGGCGTAACAGCCAAAATTTATTCCTTCTGATTCTTCGTCCACATATAAAGTTATATACTTAGACGAAGAATCAGAAGGAATAAATTTTGGCTGTTACGCCCTTTTCAAATGTTGGTCTAGGATTATGCTCAAATTTGGCCTAAACATTCTTAGCATATCAAAGAATATTGTGGCCAAATTTCATAAAATTTGGTCGACAAAAACCCCCCTGACAATAATAGAACAAAACCTGCGAAAGCCGTCTTTTCCCCTAGTTTGAGAAAAAGTAGAAACATGGAAATTTGACATGGCATTGTGCGGCCAGGTTTATATTTGGAAGAGTCCATTTGTATGGGCTTGTTTACATCCGCAGCCGTTGGCTGTTTGAGAAAGAAGGAGGCTGAGTCATGGCTTACTGTTGGCTAATCTGATGACCATGAAATCATCCATAATCATCTCGGCCGTACAAACTTTTATATGAGGCCCGGAGACCCAAAATGTTATATACCGATCGACTCAGCTCGACGAATGGATCAATCAATAGCCAAAAACTGCCGCTATGAAACGAACAGATTGAGCCACCGTAGACATGTTCTGTCAAACCAACACGAATAGAAATATGTGTATACAGTGCCGCCGTTGTTTTGATGCGGTGCAAAATGAGTTACCTTGATTGATCCATTGAAGTGATGTCTGTTTGTGCGTGTATGTGTGTGTGTGCGTGTGTTTTTTTCCTAAACAATGGAGGGGGAATCTGCTCAACAGACATCCTGGGTTGTCCAGGAAGTGCGGGGTTAGGGATCACCTCCAACAGCAAACGAGGGAGGCAGGACTACATCCCCAACCCGCTAAACCGTTTCCATTGCCGCCAAGCCCATCGTCTCTTCGGTACAACCAGAAAGTAATGCTTCAAAGGGGGCCAGTGGACAACGCACCCTCGAGATATGCTGCGTGTCCTTGCAGCATCGAACATCGTAACTCGCTTTTTAAGAATAACACCATGGTGCCAGCGCATTGCCGGCTTTCCAGTTGGCCTTACCACGCCCTATGTCCTCGGAAGGTGGGAAGGGTCTATTGAATTTAGACTCAGTGGGATTAGTCACCACCTGAGGGCTAAAATATGTGGTTAGACTCAGCGGAAAAACTTCCACCTGAGGGCAGGTTCAATATTGGCAGTGCTGGGGAATTCTTTCTTTCTTAGGTATGGTTTTGATGGACACAAGGAAAGGAATTTCTCCTTCTCCTTTGTCCTCTCGGAACCCACCGAATGACTAGAAAAGTAAGTTAATCTTAACTCTACTATATTCTAGTTAGCAAAAAGGGGTTTATCATCAAATGACAAAGGTCGATTTGTTTTTGGTTACATTGGTGGCTTACATCTACCCTACTACCTATGACTTACCATCTCCATTAGCGATGCGTATCTTTATTCTGGTTTTTGTTTTATATACATGTATGTTTATTTACCGGTTTGACACCCGAGTCACTTTTCTGTACGGAAATGGATTCTGCAATCAAAAATGATAGGATCTAACTACATGCCCTACTGTAAATGAAAATTGCATTTCAACAGGGTCGACATCGCGCCTGCTTCCCTCTGCACGGTTGGTATCAAGAATGATTATGCCGCGTGCACCCCAAATTGACCTCTCTGCGATAGGGCCTATTCGCCATCACACAGAGGGCTTGCCGACGCGGTGCCTACGCCTGCCCCAGCCTTGACGAGGACCCCTTTCCGTCCTCGGGGTTGGAACCCGCCCGGTTGACCGACGCCGCGAAAGCGACGATACCATGTTGTTCTTCGCGCGGCCACTTGTTTGATAAAAGGAGATCGACCACAGGGCACCGGTATGACCCATGAAGCCGCATTTGAACCCTTGGACCACCTCTTAGTTGTGCCTGAATTAGCCATTCCTCGAGTCCACGCGCCACCTTCTGTGTAGATCCGAGACGTTTTGGACGATAGCCGATAAAACGGCGTTCCAGCCAACTTCATCTTTACACATCCTCCGAACTAGGTTGTCCGGGGTCGTGTCCAGACCACATGTGGCAAGCATGTGGTGGGGATATCAAGCTGGGTGGGGAGACCCCATGGGGAGGTTCACTTCCATCTGACACAATTCCTGTCAGGTCATGGCTGTTTCCGACAGTACCACCACAGGTTTGGGCACGCGGAGGTCCCCGTCTGCCCTGACTGCCCAGGTGTTGACGAAACTGCAGAGCAAATACTGTTCGTATGTCCTCGTTTCGACGTCGAAAGAAGAGCAATGCTAGCCGTCAGTGGTACCGCGATAATAACGAAGATTTCATCGATAAAAACATAAATCCACGCAACTGCCCACAGCTCCGGCCCATCGAGACATTTTGGGCAGTAATGAAGCGGAAGCTTAAGAAAAGTGGAAAAACAGCTCGGGACGCGACTCAGATGACCAAAATGTGGAACAAATGTGCCAAGGAAGTTGACTCCGGAGGTGTGCAACTTTTGATGAGAGGAATAAAGAAGAAGGTGCGAATTTTCACTAGAAACAAGAAGAAATGATTTGTATCAATATTTTTCCTTAAAGTACAGTGAATTACCCTTGTTTTGATGTATCCTTATTTGTACGTCAATCCGTTGACGAGATACAGATGATTTTATTATTCCGGATTCTAAATGGACATAGCTTTAACTTGACTACCTTGGAGGCGTCCGCTGCAGATAGCCGAACCAATGCTACCTGTGTCCCTGCCGGACCGGCTCTTCAACTCCGGTGATCCCCTCCAGGTCTTTACCCAAGTAACAATTTCCCTGCTTCTTGGATTTATTTAATTCTTATAGCGGATTTATCATAGCAATCGCCACAGCCTGTTGCTCAGTTTTATTGTCAATCTTATTGCTATCAATAAATCTCTTATAAGTATGCTGAAAAAGCTTCAAACGTCAAACGCCTATTAATCTTATGAGCAGCTCTACGGTAGTGATGAAGAGCGTGATAAACCATATTTTCAAAGCTTGATAAAAGCTACAATTTTTTGTCGTAATGTGGTCAAATGTTATTATTTTCCAGCAAAGTTTCTTATAAAAAGGGAAACAACTTTTTATAAGCAACATTTTTGACAGCGGCCGCAGCCAAATTCCTTTTTTTTGCGAGTGGTTTAAAAAGGATTTCTAAATACTCTTATAATAGGTTTATAGTGGTTATCTAGAGAGGGCCACTTGGCCATATCTTACTCTTATAGTGGCCATCACAAGGTTGTCATGTAATAGCGGGTTTTATTGTTAGATCTTATTATTTTATCTTGAAAACCATTTCTAGAGCGGAATAAAACTTAAAATGTTACTTGGGTAACCCTTAGATTCACCTTCGTCGTGAGTGCCCTCACCTTGACCGTCTCGCCTAGGACTTCCCCCGACAACTTCTTGTAGGCGGCGCCCTTTTGCGACACGCCTCGCTTCAGCTCGAGGATCATCTCACCAATCCGGGTACGTCTTATTTGACGTACGTCGGTGCCGAGTTCACCGAGCTTGACGTCACTCCTCATCACCTTCTAGACGTCCGAGTACTTAAACTCGTCCGTCTTGATGACTAGGGCATCGCCCCTGGAGCGATTGGCGCCTACCCAAAACTTCATGCTACCCTCATTCGCGTGGGCCTTCTTTTAGGCCCTTGACGTCTTCGGTTTCCTCTTGTTCTTTACCAGCGTCCAGAAGGCGTCAGCCCCCTCTATTTCCTTGGTCTGGGGCAGCTGAGAGCTCTGAGAGCTGTAATCCCTTACCACCGTCTTTTCTGGGTTGACGGACCTTTTCAGGTCCTTCCTCCCCAGGTTTTGGAGGTACCTGGCCGGGGTTCAGCTTCCCAGCCCCACTCTCCTTGTTCGGGGTAGTAACCCTCCGCGTTCTGTAGCGGCCCCCAGAGAGCTCATCCCCTGGAGACTGTCTCCCCCGTTTTTGTGTCTGCTCCGTTGAAACAGTCACCCCCGACGTGCCCGCGAATACTTAAGCCTCAGTCTGTGTAGACTTTGGCACCACCGTCTTCGCTGGCACGCCCTCGGTCGATTCGACCTTGCTCGAGCCCACGAATCCTTGGGCCTCAGCACATAACATAAGTGGATCTTCGAACGAAATCTCCATCTTCTTCTTCTTCTTCTTCTTCTGTTCGCGGCTGACTGTCATCATGCCGCTGGTTAAAGGGCTAGTGACTTAGACTATATGCCCTGCTGCTTGTGATGTACGTAGTGTTTTTGTTCAAAATTTGTTGTCAGTTTCCTCCGTGTATCAAAACTTCAGCTGACATTCAGCTACGAATCGGCATACTTCCTTGAGAAGATCTTCGTTTTTTGTCTGGAATATTTCTATCAAGCTTCGGTATCGGCAGTCAAATGTATATTTTGCACGTATGTGACCATATCGTACACAGTGCAGAATGCAGTGTTCTGCGGTTTCAACTTCGTCGCATATTTCACAGTAACAGTCATTTTCTATTTTCATCTTTGCCAGCCAGTAGCGGGAATAATCGTGCCCAGCCATCAGCCTATTTAGTAGACGTGTCTCTTCATTGCTGAATTTCCGTCCGTGAAACCAAGGTTTGTCCTCGATAGTGTTCTGAATTTGATAGAATTTTTGTCCTTTTGTTTCAGCATATAATTTGTACCAGTTGTTGGATTCATTATTCATTTGTTTTCTTATTTTCCAGCTTGCATCCTTGTCGCTTAGCTTATTGGGTATTGTGGTGGCCTCTCCAGTCCCATGTTTGGCCAATCGATCGGCGATTTCATTCCCTTCCAAGTTTACATGACTCGGCACCCATTGTATGCTAGTGTTCCACTGTGTTGCCTTTTCCAGAATGTCCCGCATGATGTCCATTCTGAAGATCTCGTCTTGTGCGCTCAGCAATAGTAAGCATGATGATTTGGAATCCGTAAGTACTACGTAATCGTATACTTTATGTTGGTCGATAATTTTAAGTGCCGTATGTATAGCGATCATCTCTGCTGATGTTACACTAATTTCGTTCTGGAGCTTATATGAGTGTCTTGTTTTCGTTTTTCATCGTAGATGCCTATTCCACATGCATCTCCATTTTTTGAAGCATCTGTGTACATCTTTGGACGGTTCCTGTATTTGCCGTTCACCGTGTACAGTGCTAGTTGCTTCATTTGCACAGTGCTACAATTTATTTTGGTCGCAGTCATCCCTTCCAGCTCGATCCCGATTTCTACATTCGTCTGCTCTCCATTAGTTCTGATCGTTAATATTTCAAATGTACCTCGATGCTTCAGATATATGTTTTCCATATAGGAGTTCCTGTCTGGGTCCTCATCCCCTCTCAAGTTCTTCAACTGTCTAGCTATGACATTGTTGCTCACAATGCATCTTATAATTTCCTTAGCTGTTAGGTATTCTTGTCGATATTGCATTGGCTGTTGGGCGGATATTGCTAATAGTGTGTTGATTGGCGTCGTCCTCGAACAACCGGTTGCTTTCCGTAAGCATTGGTTGTTTGCAATAACGATTCGGTTTTTGTTAGTCTTCGCTGCGTTGTGTATGATAGTACCTCCATACTCAAAAACGCTCCGGATCAAAGATTGGTATATCGTTATCATAGATTGTGGATGTCCTCCGTGCCGTATTCCACTAATTACTTTAAGCATGTTGAGCCTCTCGTTAATTTTTTGGGTGGTTTCGCGAATATGTGATCCGAAATTCAACGATCTGTCTAACTGCACGCCTAGGTACCGATGGACACGGACAGTCTCCAGATCATTGTCGTTGATTTTATTGCCTATTTTTCGATCACCAGCGATGAATAACATCGCCTTCGTTTTATCGGAATTGATTTTCAGATTGAGCTCCGCAGCTGCTGTTGAAAATGCATCCAAATATTTCTGCCCTCGCTGGTTAACTTCTTGCAAGTCCCGACCTCTTATCAGGATGCCGAAATCATCAGCATATTGGACCAAGGTCACCCCTTCGTGTTTGATGTCGTGTAGACTTGTGTAGACATTAAATAGAGTTGGTGACATGACGTCTCCTTGGGGTAGTCCATCGCTGATCTGCCTACTTATCTCCTTCTCGTTTACTCGGATGCTAATTTGTCGATTTCGGAGAAACTCTGTTACCCAGGAGCATAGTTCTAAAGGTACACCTTTTTCGACCATGATTTCTTCAAGTTTCTGGGACTTGACGGTATTAAATGCATTCGATAGGTCAACAAATATTGCACCCACTACAAGGTTTTGCCTTTTGGCGGCTTTAACTTCATTTACCACGAAAGACAAACATGTTGTAGTTGATAGGCCTCTTCTGAAACCAAAGGACGTGTCTGGTATTATTTTATGTTTCTCTAGGTAATCTTGCATCTTCCCTAGCACTGCTGAATTCATAACTTTAGTCAACGTGGGCACGAGTGATATCGGTCTCTTCCCTTGTAGAGTGTGTTGCGGTTTCCCAGGTTTCGGTATAGCTACAATCGTAATGGTTTTCATGGATAAAGGTAGGTACAGGTTTCGCCACATACCGTTGAGGTCCTGAATTATGTTTGAAACGATGCTCGGGTGCAATTTTCTCAACATATCGTACGTTACCTTGTCTTGTCCCGGAGCCGTGTTCTTCTTTCGACTAATGATGTTGCTCCATGTCTCTTGGTCAATAAGGTCGTATGAAGGTGTTGTACCATAATCTCCTGGGTACCTCACTTCGTGTAGGCCGAAGTGTTGATCCAGGAACTCCTGTGCTAACCGTTCATCCTCGTGGACGATGTTGTTCTCTCTCCTGCATTTAGCTTTGCCAGTCAGCCTATTGATTTTATTCCATAATTCCTTAGATGACAGGAACGGAGATATTTGCTGAGGAAATTCTTCTATTTTCTGTTTTATTTCCTCTCGCTTACGTTTTTGGAATATAGCAGCTTTCCTTTTCAGTATCATTAGATTTTCTAATGATGACTGTCTGTTGAACACCCTCCTAGCATCTCTTTTCTCCAACCATGCCTGTTCTACTGTTTCACACCACCAGAACTTTGGAGTGTGAGTGTTTTTTGTTCTACTTCCTTTTGTATTTTCTTCACCGCCTGTTGCAAACCGAAGACTGTGTTTACATTACGTAGCTCTGTGATTTCCTGTGCTATTTTCTTTTTATTGTAGATATACTGCTCCCTGTTGTCCTCGGTGTCCAATCGAATCTCTATGGCTAAATGGTGACTTCCGCCAATACTATAATCCATTGTTTGCCAAGCGAAATCCGTTGAGATACCAGGTGTACATAATGTCAGGTCTATTGCCGATGGTTGTCTGTTGATTCCGATTGGTACGTGTGTATTCGACCCATCATTCAATAAAACAAATTCGCTATTTGCAATTATGTCGGCCAAAATGGTCCCTTTCCTGTCATTGGACGTGTTGCCCCATAACTCATGGTGGGCGTTCCAGTCTCCTCCTACTAGAACCCTTCGTTCGTTTCTTAAGCTGTCGAGTATCTTTGTGGCATCATCTTCAAAAGCGCCTACCGTTATAGAGGGACTAAAATAAACAGACACTACCACTAAATTGAGCTTCAGCACTCTGATTGCCACTGCTTGGGTGTATTTATTGAGTGCTGGAAGTTGCATGGGTTGATAAGCAAGGTCGTTCCGGAGATAGATGGCTGCTCCTCCATAGCCATCGTCTCGTGAGCTCAATATACGATGGTATTTCGATATGTTGTATTTGTTTGTATTTTCTAATTCCAACGATGTCCATGTTTCCGATAGAATTGCTGCTACGTAATTTCCTTGACGTAGCACTCGGGATAGTTCTTCTTTATTTTTGTTCACTGACTGAATGTTACATTGTATTATTTTATTCCACTTATCCATTTCTGCTTTATTTATTGTTTTCACTATTTGTTTCCCCTTTTCCTTTTATTTTACTCTTTTTTCTCTACACAATCACTGATTCCAAACCGAGATGTTCTTTCGACCACTTTTTGAACTTTTCTGCCATTTCACTATCACTTCCCTCCTGGACTATGAAGTCCGTGTAGAACTTCATGATAACGCTATTTATTCGCTGCGTGGCCTCTTGTTGAGCCGCTGCCTTTTCTTTCAAAATTAACTGATTCCATTTTTCGCTTTCACTGGTCTTGTGTGCGTTGTGCAATCCTACCCCCGCCGTCGAGGGAAACTGGTCTGCTCCTTTAGGCTTCGCACCATTGATCCTGGGATCGTCGCCAATTCTCGGTCTTTTGTTTTGCCTGCTTACATTTCGTTCCTCTTCCTTTGTTGTATGTTGGGGTGCATTCATAACTGTCTTGTGATGTCCTTCGTTTTGTCTGGGTCGTTGCAGTTTCTGGCTGTGGCCATTTGCAACTGTGTTAGCAAAGGTATCGTTTATGGTTGGGAATTCTTCCAGTTTGCTCAAAGGTTCGTAATAATTGGAAATCCTGGCAGGTATCATTCTCCTCGCTTCCAGTTGTGTTAAATTCTGCTTTGACATGATGGACTTCACTGCCTTTTGGCGCTGTGTTTCATCGCAAGTTGTTGCCCCGGACCGGTGTGATTCAGACTTGCAGTAGATGCATTTTTGCTGTTGTTTACAGTCGTTGTACTCCTCGCTGTCCTCATGTGTTTTTCCACAGTTGCTACATCTTTGCCTTCCTTTGCAGTTTTCAGTCCTGTGACCGTACCGCAGACATTTTGCACAGAAGACTAATCTTTGTGCAAACGGGTAAACTCTTGTAGGGCAACAAAACAGTTTAACACTATCCGGAAGCTCTTTGGAGCGGAATGTTACACTTACTCGTAAACTTTGCATCTTGCTTCCGTCAACATACCTGTGCAGTCGTTTGACACTCATTACTGGTACTCTCGATTGAACGTCCTCCAATATTTCGTCTTCCGTTATGTTGAGCGGTATGCCAGCAATAACGCCTGTGATGCTGATGACATGACGTGGTACATATGCTCTGTATACGCCGTTGCCGGCGTTGATAGTTGTCACTAGTTGATTAGCCTTCTCATAGTTCATGAGAATGGCGATTACCTTATGCTTTCCTGCATACTGCAACTCTTGTATGTTGTTGTTCATACCTTGGATTTTCCTCAAGTATGAGCCGAGTGTGTATTTGTTGATGGATGTCTTCTCACTAATGATCTTGAGCTCAATGAATACTCTGTATGGTCCGCTGTCATTCCTGACGTATTGGTAGCTGATTTTTTCCGTATTTTTGTTCGTCAGCGTCGGATTGGTGTTAGTGTTGGTATCTCCTCGCGTTTCCATATTCCAACTAGTACTCCACTCATTCTCCCCTCCATCTGGTGGTGTGCCACCAGTAGCCATTTTGTATCCCACCACTGCACTCGTTTTCTTTTCTTCTTCTCTTTTTTTAATCTTCTTCACTTCAAAGATGGCGAATTCTTTCCGGCGTTGCCGTGGCGTCCTCTCGCCTTTCAAATTTAACTATTTCACTGCACTTCCAAGTTTTCACCAATCTCTTCTTGATATTCACTAATTTATACAATCTCCCCAACTCGCGTGATCACTTTTCCTAAACTTTAATTTCCACGGAAATCTACGAAAAAACTATCTGATCGCGAAGTACGTGTCGACCGACCGACGTTTACCTATCGAATGAAATCCCCATCAAAAAGTTGACCCCCTTTCGGTGGGCCAAAACTGTTATAACGAGCGTCGGGAACATCGTTCTGTCATTCTCAAATGTAAACAAATACCATATGATCAGAAAATTAGAACACTTTGTTTCAAAGAGTACAAAGGTCAGGATAGACAACCCATGTGTGGAGAAATTCAGTTTTAGAATGCATATATTTTAAACATTATCGAGATACGGAAGATAATGTCCGATAACAAATCTCTTTTGCGCTTCTCACAACAATGGACAAGATATAAAATCAATATCAATATTTTCTTTATCTAAAACAGCTATTTTCAGGCGATTTTGTAACATTTTTTTTTTCTACGATTACTAGTATCGAAAATGAAATGATCCTAAAACCGGTTCAATAAGTTTGTGTATGAATTGAAGAAAATTGCAGTTTTTTCAAAAAGTGTTAATTAAGATGTCGTTTAAAACTGTACTACATTAGAAACTAATCTGTAAATATGCAGTTTTCGGTTTTTCCAAAAGGATGGCGAGGGGTACACCAATGTTGGTTTTCAAGTTTCAAAAATGAGTTGCGAAATGAAATGAGAAAAAAAACCAAACAGTTTTCAAAATAAAGTTTTATTATTGACTAGATGTCATTCTTGTTAATACTTTTATTCTGCAACTAGCTTTATGTACCCGGCCTTGCTCGGAGTTGCCAGTTTAATTCGCAGTTTTTTTCACCATCGGAATTGGAATAGGTCAAAAGGATAATTGTGTTTTCTTATTGATATTTCATCATTTGATTAAAAGAAGGTAGATTACATTTGAAAACATTGACTGATTTTGAAAATGGGATCAAACCCAAAATCGCTTTATTCCGGGCAAACGTCTATTTCTAAAGAAGGAAAAACATACACCGATGCCTTATTCCGGAAAAACGTCTATTTTAAAGAAATGATCACATTTACCGTCCAGAAGGAAACACTTTAATCATTGCTTTTCTCTGGGCAAACCATGATTTCGATGAAGTGTTGAGTTGATCGATCCCTGTCATCTTCGCCTTCTTAAGAAAAAGAATGTTTGTTCCAAATTTGGTTGAAATCGGGCAAGGGGTACAGAAGTTATGCTGGAACATTGGATCATTGCATACCTTGCTTTTATTTATTAATCTTGAATCATTATCATATAATTATCATACCTTTTAAAATTTGGAATAAAGGTTACTCGATTATGGATCACTATGCAATTTGATCATTCATAATCATCAATCATTAATCATATCGATCGTTAATCATTAACCATACACATAGTGTGTCAACATTTAATCACGATCGGTAATCGTTAATCATAATCCAACGGTTTTTTCATCTATTATTCATAATCGTTAATTATTGTCAAAAATGAATTTAATCATTAATCATTATCAGTCATCATTTTCAAAAAATTATAATTCATTAATCATAATCTTTAATCATAGAGTTGAATGATTTAATCATTTAATCTGCTTAGAATTGGTCCTGGGGTCAGGAGTTACACTGAATTGCCCGTTTTCTAAAGACAACCGCTTTCCTTTACCCTTCCTCTTTTCTCAACGGCCATTTCACCCCCTTTGTTATCTTCTCCTAGGGATAGAAAATGTGTGTACCAAATTTGGTTGAAATCGGTACAGGGGTTCAGAAGTTACACTAAATTGCCCGTTTTCTGAACAATACCCTCCCTTCAGACCCCTACCCCCTTATCCAAATTTCCCTCCCGTACGATCGGCTCCTCATAGTGAATATGTGTACAAAATTTGATTGAAATCGGTCCTGGGGTTGGGAGTTACACTGAGTTGCTCGTTTTCCAAAGACAACACCTCCCCTATACCCTCCCTTTTTCCAATGACCATCCCATCCCCTTTGTTATCTTTTCCTTATGATGTAGAATGTGTGTACCAAATTTGGTTGAAATCGGTACAGGGGTTCATGATTTACTTTGAATTGCCCGTTTTCTAAACAAAACCCCTCCTCCAGACCCCTCCCTTTCCCAAATCCCTCCCATATGATTACCTCCTCGTAGTGAATATGTGTACAAAATTTGGTTGAAATCGGTCCTGGGAGTTGAAAGTTACACAGAATTGTTCGTTTTCTGAACAAAACCCTCCCACCACCCTCCCCTTTTCTACATGACCATCCCACCCCTTTGTTAACTTCCTCTGAGGATAGAGAATGTCTGTACCAAATTTGGTTGAAATCGGTCCTGGGAGTTGAAAGTTACACAGAATTGTTCGTTTTCTGAACAAAACCCTCCCACCACCCCTCCCCTTTTCTACATGACCATCCCACCCCTTTGTTAACTTCCTCTGAGGATAGAGAATGTCTGTACCAAATTTGGTTGAAATCGGCCAAGTGGTTCAGAAGTAGTTAGCGAACATACATACATAGATTGGTTTTTATATATATAGATGTTGCAATGTTGAATATATGTATATCCTCTAACCTTAATCATTATCAGAAAAATATATTAAGCTCGTTTAGTGGAATGTATTAAACCGTCTAAGACGAATTAAGTACTGTCCATTTAATTCCACCAGTTAGTTTTCGTTATCTTTGCAGATACGTATTTCGACCACAACTGTGTGGTCGTCTTCAGTGTCTTGTACTTGACTCGACTTGAAGAAAACAATCGCAACTTACACTATTTATACTACGCTAGGTACCTAATCTAATCTTATTTGCCTACTTTATTTACCTATACAGTAAATTACTTTATTGTTTAGGTAGAAACTTGAAGAGCCAAGAGCTGCCATTTCCCTGATCCTTATTCAACAGCGCTGTTTGTACCTGTCGGTGGATTTCCAAACTCTCAGCTACATCGAGTTTCCATGGGGAAGAGACATTTCTTAAGATTTTAATATTTGATGCCGTAATTGGGTGATTTTCCTTATACACATGCTCTGCTACCTTAGATCTAAAGTCGAGTCAAGTACAAGACACTGAAGACGACCACACAGTTGTGGTCGAAATACGTATCTGCAAAGATAACGAAAACTAACTGGTGGAATTAAATGGACAGTACTTAATTCGTCTTAGACGGTTTAATACATTCCACTAAACGAGCTTAATATATTTTTCTGATAATGATTAAGGTTAGAGGATATACATATATTCAACATTGCAACATTGCAGAATAAAAGTATTAACAAGAATGACATCTAGTCAATAATAAAACTTAATTTTGAAAACTGTTTGGTTTTTTTTTTCTCATTTCATTTCGCAACTCATTTTTGAAACTTGAAAACCAACATTGGTGTACCCCTCGCCATCCTTTTGGAAAAACCGAAAACTGCATATTTACAGATTAGTTTCTAATGTAGTACAGTTTTAAACGACATCTTAATTAACACTTTTTGAAAAAACTGCAATTTTCTTCAATTCATACACAAACTTATTGAACCAGTTTTAGGATCATTTCATTTTCGATACTAGTAATCGGTAGAAAAAAAAAATTGTTACAAAATCGCCTGAAAATAGCTGTTTTAGATAAAGAAAATATTGATATTGATTTTATATCTTGTCCATTGTTGTGAGAAGCGCAAAAGAGATTTGTTATCGGACATTATCTTCCGTATCTCGATAATGTTTAAAATATATGCATTCTAAAACTGAATTTCTCCACACATGGGTTGTCTATCCTGACCTTTGTACTCTTTGAAACAAAGTGTTCTAATTTTCTGATCATATGGTATTTGTTTACATTTGAGAATGACAGAACGATGTTCCCGACGCTCGTTATAACAGTTTTGGCCCACCGAAAGGGGGTCAACTTTTTGATGGGGATTTCATTCGATAGGTAAACGTCGGTCGGTCGACACGTACTTCGCGATCAGATAGTTTTTTCGTAGATTTCCGTGGAAATTAAAGTTTAGGAAAAGTGATCACGCGAGTTGGGGAGATTGTATAAATTAGTGAATATCAAGAAGAGATTGGTGAAAACTTGGAAGTGCAGTGAAATAGTTAAATTTGAAAGGCGAGAGGACGCCACGGCAACGCCGGAAAGAATTCGCCATCTTTGAAGTGAAGAAGATTAAAAAAAGAGAAGAAGAAAAGAAAACGAGTGCAGTGGTGGGATACAAAATGGCTACTGGTGGCACACCACCAGATGGAGGAGAATGAGTGGAGTACTAGTTGGAATATGGAAACGCGAGGAGATACCAACACTAACACCAATCCGACGCTGACGAACAAAAATACGGAAAAAATCACAGGAATGACAGCGGACCATACAGAGTATTCATTGAGCTCAAGATCATTAGTGAGAAGACATCCATCAACAAATACACACTCGGCTCATACTTGAGGAAAATCCAAGGTATGAACAACAACATACAAGAGTTGCAGTATGCAGGAAAGCATAAGGTAATCGCCATTCTCATGAACTATGAGAAGGCTAATCAACTAGTGACAACTATCAACGCCGGCAACGGCGTATACAGAGCATATGTACCACGTCATGTCATCAGCATCACAGGCGTTATTGCTGGCATACCGCTCAACATAACGGAAGACGAAATATTGGAGGACGTTCAATCGAGAGTACCAGTAATGAGTGTCAAACGACTGCACAGGTATGTTGACGGAAGCAAGATGCAAAGTTTACGAGTAAGTGTAACATTCCGCTCCAAAGAGTTTCCGGATAGTGTTAAACTTTTTTGTTGCCCTACACCTGTTTGCACAAAAATTAGTCTTCTGTGCAAAATGTCTGCGGTACGGTCACAGGACTGAAAACTGCAAAAGAAGGTAAAGATGTAGCTACTGTGGAAAAACATATGAGGACAGCGAGGAGTACAACGACTGTGAACAACAGCAAAAATGCATCTACTGCAAGTCTGAATCACACCGGTCCGGGGCAACAACTTGCGATGAAACACAGCGCCAAAAGGCAGTGAAGTCCATCATGTCAAAGCAGAATTTAACACAACTGGAAGCGAGGAGAATGATACCTGCCAGGATTTCCAATTATTACGAACCTTTGAGCAAACTGGAAGAATTCCCAACCATAAACGATACCTTTGCTAACACAGTTGCAAATGGCCACAGCCAGAAACTGCAACGACCCAGACAAAACGAAGGACATCACAAGACAGTTATGAATGCACCCCAACATACAACAAAGGAAGAGGAACGAAATGTAAGCAGGCAAAACAAAAGACCGAGAATTGGCGACGATCCCAGGATCAATGGTGCGAAGCCTAAAGGAGCAGACCAGTTTCCCTCGACGGCGGGGGTAGGATTGCACAACACACACAAGACCAGTGAAAACGAAAAATAGTTAATCTTGAAAGAAAAGGCAAGAGGTCACGCAGCGAATAAATAGCGTTATCATGATGTTCTACACGGACTTCATAGTCCAGGAGGAAGTGATAGTGAAATGGCAGAAAAGTTAAAAAAGTGGTCGAAAGAACATCTCGGTTTGGAATGAGTGATTGTGTAGAGAAAAAGAGTAAAATAAAAGGAAAGGGAAACAATTAGTGAAAACAATAAATAAAGCAGAAATGGATAAATGGAATAAAATAATACAATGTAACATTCAGTCAGTGAACAAAAATAAAGAAGAACTATCCCGAGTGCTACGTCAAGGAAATTACGTAGCAGCAATTCTATCGGAAACATGGACATCGTTGGAATTAGAAAATACAAACAAATACAACATATCGAAATACCATCGTATATTGAGCTCACGAGACGATGGCTATGGAGGAGCAGCCATCTATCTCCGGAACGACCTTGCTTATCAACCCATGCAACTTCCAGCACTCAATAAATACACCCAAGCAGTGGCAATCAGAGTGCTGAAGCTCAATTTAGTGGTAGTGTCTGTTTATTTTAGTCCCTCTATAACGGTAGGCGCTTTTGAAGATGATGCCACAAAGATACTCGACAGCTTAAGAAACGAACGAAGGGTTCTAGTAGGAGGAGACTGGAACGCACACCATGAGTTATGGGGCAACACGTCCAATGACAGGAAAGGGACCATTTTGGCCGACATAATTGCAAATAGCGAATTTGTTTTATTGAATGATGGGTCGAATACACACGTACCAATCGGAATTAACAGACAACCATCGGCGATAGACCTGACATTATGTACACCTGGTATCTCAACGGATTTCGCTTGGAAAACAATGGATTATAGTATTGGCGGAAGTCACCATTTAGCCATAGAGATTCGATTGGACACCGAGGACAACAGGGAGCAGTATATCTACAATAAAAAGAAAATAGCACAGGAAATCACAGAGCTACGTAATGTAAACACAGTCTTCGGTTTGCAACAGGCGGTGAAGAAAATACAAAAAGGAAGTAGAACAAAAAACACTCACACTCCAAAGTTCTGGTGGTGTGAAACAGTAGAACAGGCATGGTTGGAGAAAAGAGATGCTAGGAGGGTGTTCAACAGACAGTCATCATTAGAAAATCTAATGATACTGAAAAGGAAAGCTGCTATATTCCAAAAACGTAAGCGAGAGGAAATAAAACAGAAAATAGAAGAATTTCCTCAGCAAATATCTCCGTTCCTGTCATCTAAGGAATTATGGAATAAAATCAATAGGCTGACTGGCAAAGCTAAATGCAGGAGAGAGAACAACATCGTCCACGAGGATGAACGGTTAGCACAGGAGTTCCTGGATCAACACTTCGGCCTACACGAAGTGAGGTACCCAGGAGATTATGGTACAACACCTTCATACGACCTTATTGACCAAGAGACATGGAGCAACATCATTAGTCGAAAGAAGAACACGGCTCCGGGACAAGACAAGGTAACGTACGATATGTTGAGAAAATTGCACCCGAGCATCGTTTCAAACATAATTCAGGACCTCAACGGTATGTGGCGAAACCTGTACCTACCTTTATCCATGAAAACCATTACGATTGTAGCTATACCGAAACCTGGGAAACCGCAACACACTCTACAAGGGAAGAGACCGATATCACTCGTGCCCACGTTGACTAAAGTTATGAATTCAGCAGTGCTAGGGAAGATGCAAGATTACCTAGAGAAACATAAAATAATACCAGACACGTCCTTTGGTTTCAGAAGAGGCCTATCAACTACAACATGTTTGTCTTTCGTGGTAAATGAAGTTAAAGCCGCCAAAAGGCAAAACCTTGTAGTGGGTGCAATATTTGTTGACCTATCGAATGCATTTAATACCGTCAAGTCCCAGAAACTTGAAGAAATCATGGTCGAAAAAGGTGTACCTTTAGAACTATGCTCCTGGGTAACAGAGTTTCTCCGAAATCGACAAATTAGCATCCGAGTAAACGAGAAGGAGATAAGTAGGCAGATCAGCGATGGACTTCCCCAAGGAGACGTCATGTCACCAACTCTATTTAATGTCTACACAAGTGGATTACACGACATCAAACACGAAGGGGTGACCTTGGTCCAATATGCTGATGATTTCGGCATCCTGATAAGAGGTCGAGACTTGCAAGAAGTTAACCAGCGAGGGCAGAGATATTTGGATGCATTTTCAGCAGCAGCTGCGGAGCTCAATCTGAAAATCAATTCCGATAAAACGAAGGCGATGATATTCATCGCTGGTGACCGAAAAATAGACATTAAAATCAACGACAATGATCTGGAGACTGTCCGTGTCCATCGGTACCTAGGCGTGCAATTAGACAGATCGTTGAATTTCGGATCACATATTTGCGAAACCACCCAAAACATTAACGAGAGGCTAACATGCTTAAAGTAATTAGTGGAATACGGCACGGAGGACATCCACAATCTATGTTAACGATATACCAATCTTTGATCCGGAGCGTTTTTGAGTTTGGAGGTACTATCATGCACAACGCAGCGAAGACTAACAAAAACCGAATCGTTATTGCAAACTACCAATGCTTACGGAAAGCAACTGGTTGTTCGAGGACGACGACGCCAATCAACACACTATTAGCAATATCCACCCAACAGCCGATGCAATATCGACAAGAATACCTAACAGCTAAGGAAATTATAAGATGCATTGTGACCAACAATGTCATAGCTAGACAGTTGAAGAACTTGAGATGATGACCCAGACAGGAACTCCTATATGGAAAACATATATCTGAAGCATCGAGGTACATTTGAAATATTAACGATCAGAACTAATGGAGAGCAGACGAATGTAGAAATCGGGATCGAGCTGGAAGGGATGACTGCGACCAAAATAAATTGTAGCACTGTGCAAATGAAGCAACTAGCACTGTACACGGTGAACGGCAAATACAGGAACCGTCCAAAGATGTACACTGATGCTTCAAAAAATGGAGATGCATGTGGAATAGGCATCTACGATGAAAAAACGAAAACAAGACACTCATATAAGCTCCAGAACGAAACTAGTGTAACATCAGCAGAGATGATCGCTATACATACGGCACTTAAAATTATCGACCAACATAAAGTATACGATTACGTAGTACTTACGGATTCCAAATCATCATGCTTACTACTGCTGAGCGCACAAGACGAGATCTTCAGAATGGACATCATGCGGGACATTCTGGAAAAGGCAACACAGTGGAACACCAGCATACAATGGGTGCCGAGTCACGTAAACTTGGAAGGGAATGAAATCGCCGATCGATTGGCCAAACATGGGACTGGAGAGGCCACCACAATACCCAATAAGCTAAGCGACAAGGATGCAAGCTGGAAAATAAGAAAACAAATGAATAATGAAGCCAACAACTGGTACAAATTATATGCTGAAACAAAAGGACAAAAATTTTATCAAATTCAGAACACTATCGAGGACAAACCTTGGTTTCACGGACGGAAATTCAACAATGAAGAGACACGTCTACTAAATCGTCACGTCTACTTTCGGATCCGAAAGATATTCAATTTGCAAAAAAGAGAGCTAACCGCGGTGGAGGTTGGTACTCGGATTCTGATGGCTTTTCCGCAAACGTGACCTTTAAGTGGTCTTGTTGTGTAGGGGTTATCACGCCTATCTAGAGAGTAGGAGGTTGAGGGTTCGAGTCCCTCCAAGACACGTGGATTCTTTTTCGCAAATTTCATATCAATTTGTCCATTTCGAAACATATGCTGTGCATATGCACAGCCAAGATATTTAACAAAAGTTTGGTGTTATTGTAGTATGATAAATCGAAGTTTCATGTTCAAAATATTTCATAGTTAATTACAGAGTTTCAAAAGATTAATCTTATAATTATGTTTTTAACAATTTTATTATAATCATATAATTTTATAATGATTGTGACTGACCTTCATGAGTCGATATTGAAAGGAATAGTTGATTCATGGAAATATCGAGATGTGGAATAGAAAATCCTTAGAAAGCTCTTTGAAGGGATCATCACAGTAACCCAGAAATTCGATTCTTTTATTTGACATTTTTCGCATAGTTATGCAGAAAGAAAGATTTTATATTTTTATAACAGATAGTTTTTTACTATGTGCATCTTCTTCTTCTGTATCTAGTGGGCTTGGTAGTCATATTGTTACCGCTTCTTAGGCTGACCAGATCATTTCGGTGAAAAAACGGGACAAATGCACTTGCAAAACGGGACATATCAAAAAACCTTGTGACAAAAATCAAGAGTTGTGAAAATTTCAAAATTTATGGGCCTAATTTTCATTTTTCGTGTAAGAAGTTAGAGAAAAGTTTTAGAGTGAGTCATTCACTACCATAACTTAGTTCTTCAATTGTATTAAGTATTAAGGTGATTATACAATCAAACCATGTGGTGAATTTCAAATTCACCACACGGTTTTCTACTCCTATTATCAAAAGTCCAAAACCAGCGTAATATGTTTTGTACAATGCTGAAATTAAAGTCGATTGCTTAGCATGAGTAATCAAACGATCTACAGATGTTGCGATCCCCATGGGCGTTGTTGTTCTCTCAATTCGTGATCTTGAAAAATCACTAGAAAAAGCACGTGGTTTCCAAGATGGCCGATTTGTGGCTTTGTTGTATAACTACCTTAAGGCTTTTGAGATTTCTTTCATTTTTAAACATGCATTATGGATTTTATTACCGACCCATATCTAAAACTTTTCCAATTCTAAACAATTGAAAATAACACAAAAATAGTCAAAGTACCCTGCCTAAAGCTGGTCTGGGCATTAGAGAGATAAGAGAAAATATTTTTAAGAAAAAAATGTCAAAAGACAGATGCGAAAAGAGAAATAGGGTGGGGTTATTGATTTCCCGTGCCAAAACCATTTCCATGAATATAAGTGAGGGACAACCTGCGGATAAGAATATCTAGAATCTCAACAAGGAAAGAACATTAAGAAAATGTAATTTTAATTATTCCCATGTTTGGGGCATGTGAATAAATGTCAAATCTAATCAGTTCACAGTCCTGTTTTATCGAATTTCATCTAAAAGTAGCCTAACACCTCAGGAATGTAGTCCATTGATTCTGTTCCCAATTCCGAATTATTCAGAAAGATTATGAATGAAAGGATTGGAAAATATTTTAGTAACCAGATAAATATTGTCGCTTCGGTTCCCTTTGTTCTGCTGTCCGAAACATGTGTGGTACCTAACTGTCAAATCGTATGTATTTTTCCTTCATTGACATTTAGATCCCCTATCCTCGCCAGCAAAAGATGTTCCGGGCAGCGACGACAGCGACAATCTTTATCTGGTAACTAAAATATCTCTTGGTAAAGCAGATTTGTAAAAAAAATTACCGTGAGGGACCGAAATCCGTACAGCACCGAAGTCGTCCACTTCATGAGTTATTAATCAAGGGTTTAGAAATAATTAAAATATGAATAATTTATCTAATCCTGTGCATATACTTGACAGTAAGCTCTTAAGTCAATGAGATGAACAGTACGCTTTGAAAATAAAACAACGTTAATACAAATCGCCACCCACCAAATGTAACTTGGTTTTAATTTCAACCTGCGAATCGTGAAGTAAGATAAACGTTAGATAAAGGGATCGCCAAATTATCGGTCCCGTTCAATCCACTGATTAAATTGGCCAGATTTTAATGCCTTCGGAATATGCAGAAAAAAGTTATTAAAATAAAATTGTATGAAAAAATCACACAGAGAAACATCTGTTGTCATTAACTGATAAAAACCTTATGAAAAGCCGATCCGTGGAAAATACTAATAATGTGTTTGGTTTTAGATTTCTGCCTTAAATATTGTATTTGTTTGAATAATATTTTGAAGCTCTTTGGAAAAACCAATGAAAAAACGGGACAAATTGAGGATTTTTTAGATTACGACGGGACAGCCCAATAAGGTCTTAAAAACGGGACTGTCCCGTTAAATACGGTACGTATGGTCAGCCTACCGCTTCTGCCTCATACGCCATGTCGTTTCCATTTATATCCTATATCTCCATCTTGATATTCTAGCAGTAATTGCTAGAACTATAAATAAACGAAAAGATAGTTTCCTACATCAAAATAAAATTCCATCAATTGCTTTCTCCTGCAATGTGCAATGTATATTCGGCTTGCAATGGTTGACTATTTAGAGTTGCATTGCGGCTTACTTTTCTACTCCATAGCAGGCGAAAGTGAGCGTTGTGAACTGCCCATGTGAAATTTCCCTACGAATCTCATTATTTTCGCGTGAGGATATATCATATAAGCCAGTCGGAAACGACAACGAATCTGCTGAAGGAATGAAGGAATGAAGAAAATCCATCCAGCCGTTTTTGAGTTATGCGGATACGATTTAATTTTTATTATTCAGAGATATTATTTACATCAACATAAGCACTTTAAGGTCACTCCTGACGGAATCCAAGTTTCAAAGTGCTCGCGTTTTCGGGGGCACACCACTCGATTCGGAAGCAACGCACAACTGTCATTTTTATTTTTTCACGCATGCTGCGACGCAGCAAAACTATATCAACAAAAATGACAGCTGTGCGTTGCTTCCGTATCGAGTGGTGCGCCCCTGAAAACGCGAGCACTTTGAAACTTGGATTCCGTCAGCAGTGACCTTAAACTAGAAATACTAGAATAAGAGATCGGCAAAGACGCCATCTTGTTTCCAATCGAACCGTCAAAAGCGGTTCCATTTCGACTTGTTTACTTTTTGCACCCATAAGAAGCAAGCAAAAAGTTCAAGTGCTGCCATTATCATTTTCGCGATTTCATGCATTTTCATACGTTGCCATTCCAACGGTTTTTCACTCCGCCGGTCTCTGGTTATAGGGTTGCTACCTTAAACCATCAATATGGAAGAATTGGATTACAAAACTGTAAAACAATAAGAAAATTATTAAGCCTTCTTTGTGGAATGTCTTTACCTGTCATAAGACGAGTTTAGTACTATTCAATTTTATTCCACCACGTTGTAATCTAAAAAAATATTTAGCTAATTTTGGTGTGAATAATAATCAGATAAACAGTAAAAATCATGCGACCCCTCGCTAATTCAATACTGTTATACTATATCTTTTGACGTTTCGATGTTCCGTATAACACATTCAATCTGTTATAAGGGTACAACTTTTGCTACCCGAGTTACACATATGTTATGTGGCCTCAGTCTGGGTAGACCTCGACTCCACGGATTTCACGGATTTGCACTTGGCCGTCCCGACCGCCCTCTCCAGCTTGGCGTCCAACATCGACTTTCGAAGTTTCAGCAAGCTCCCCTTGAGGTCCTTACTGATATTATGCTTCGATGATGGCGTCCAGCTGTTCCGTCGCCACCTCGAAGGCCGAAAGCCCATCGCGTTTGCGGTTCATCGTCCTCACAAGCCATGGGTCGTCTATAACCTCTACCGGCGTAGCTTTTTTACGCTTTCTTATATTTAATGCTTTGATTATTATTTTATTCGTGATCAGATACATTTGAGCCTTATTTTGGTCCTATACTATGAAATTTGTTCTTATAATATAGGTATTATAGAAATCTATTAGAAATAATAATACCAAACTTACTTCAAAAGTGTCTTCAAAACAGTGTCTGCATGTGAATAATTAAGTGTGCATTTCACACGCCCTTGGGAAACTTTTCTGCATGCTGCTTTCTTGCAATCAAATTTCATTCTAACCAACACCTCCTATAGCAACACTGAAATGAAAGATCAGCGTACTGTAGAATAGTTTATTATTATTATCTTTATTAAAGAGGTTTTCGGCCCTGGGCCGGTTCACCTCATAGAATAGTTAATGTAAGCATTCAACTATCGCACAGACTGATTTGTTCCCTTTGTACAGATTTATTTTACTTTTGCCAGTTCATTCGATATAATAAAAGCAATTAGGCAGATCTCTTATTCAACTGTATCTGTAACGCCGCCTTCTTTTGTACGTGGAGCATTACTTAAGGAGCCCATACTTCGAGATACCTTTTCTGCGATTCCTTCCCTGCACGAAAAAGCATCAAGTGTGAGCCGTCAGACATCTTACGGTCGCCACATTCCCCAAAAACCGTTCCCCACACCCGAAAACAACAGGCAATAAGTTTCAAGTTGCTCGCTTTCTTCCAGATCGAAGAAGTCCTATTCCTATACTCACCATCTTGCCGCCCCCAAATACCTTCTCATCGGCTTCCCGAACGAACAGGACGCTTGCTGGCGGTGGTGGGTACCCATCTCCCAAGTGTTGCAGCTCAACGCCTTCAGTCACGGATGCACTCTGCACTCGGTTTCCTCTGGATGGCGGTGATGAGTTTTCCTCCCGTCGCCCGCTCAGACAGAAACCATTTTTAAGGGTGCACGGGCAAAGTTTAAATTGAATTACTTATAAAATTGGTGCTTATGTTTGGTTTTGTGTGGGTGGGTGCTCGGGAGATCGGGGTGCTTCCTTATCACTCTCAATGGTTTCCTTCGAGACGGTCTTGTGGCGCATTTAACATTGGCTGCGGAGGATGCAGATGGAAAAATCGAGATTGTAGACAACGATTTCCACCGAGTCGTGACCAAAAGTGCGCTGTTATGGGAAAGAAGTTTGGGAATTTGTCGGATTGCATATGTTGTGCCACTGTGCTTAATGTTCCAACATCGTTTATAAACTTTTCTTCGAGGGTGGAATTATGCTCCTTCGAAGATAGACGATGATTTCCAGGCAATTTGCGCACATATTTCCACGAGAAGGATATTCAAATTTATTTATTCGCTCAATTTCAGAAAGCAATTAAATTTGGAGCAATCACTTGCAAATTCTTCTCTCGTGCTCAAATAATATCAAGGAAATTACCCACAATTGAACTTTAGCATTATGTGATCAGAAAACGACTGCATTGCCATGCAACGAAGCGTACGAAAGCTTCCTTGTAGGAGCCAATGTTGTTCCAGAGCACAAAGCTGCATAATTGGTCCACAGCCACCTCGAATTCCGGCACGCAAAATGTTCATACATCTGGGATGATGCGCTCTCAGTTTCACATTTGCTGGTGTCTCGCACTGCAACTCTCGGAAATGGGTTAAGTTTCCGGTAATTGAGTGTGAAAATTCTACCAAGCTCATGCCGCATGCATAGTTTGGTTCCCGTTTCCCATTTGCAACGCTTCTTCACGTACGTGTGCATCATGATGACAGTCTTTCTTGTAAGAGAGGATAGTGCACCATGCACTGTTTATCAAGTTCCAAATATCTGTTTTAAACTAATAAAACAATTTATTGGATTTTTTTAAATTCATTTTTTATTCAACAGTACATAAATCAGTTGAGATCCAAATAAATTGTAGAAAACATCTTTTTTGTTTCACGACAAAGTTACAAGTATACTTTCATACACCCAGAAAACAAATCCTACATTTATTGTACAAATCCTTGGCATACCATACACAGTTCTGCAAGGTTTTAATAAAAGAAATGAAAGCTTTTTATAAAAATACTGTATAAAAAAGGGGCCGCGACGGTAGGCATAATAGACGTTTGGAATAATTCTGCCTTCTTTATGTCATAGACTGTTCTTTGGGTCATTTTATGCCTGCCGTACTTTATGTCTATCGTCCGTTATGCCTAACGTCCATTATGCCTAACGTCTTTATGCCTAACGTATATATGCCTAACGGGGTATACCCAAATAATGCAAAATTGTGAGATTTTAATACAATGGTTGTGATAACATCTTCAGAAATCGTATATGCCAAAATTTTACACAGTTTCTTTAAGGTTTTTAGGCAGAACTGTACTGAAAACTGCTATCCATTGGTTGGGTGTTGTATTTTGGACTGTCTTCCTCTATGGAGTGTACCCTCCCTTCCAAAAAGAAACAAGCTATATAAGAATAGAGTTTATTTGTTTTTCGTATTTTTCCGCTCCACTTGTGTGATGCTCTAAAAGTTGGGGAGTGAGATTAGACACTTGGCTAAGTCCATGGCAATTCGAGGATTTTTTTGGTAGTGGATCCCCGTAGCAGTGAAACTTGGTTATGATTTCTATGCACGAAGAGTGGTGAATGTCTTGCCGCAATGGAAATGCATTTGGTTGCGAATTAACCAAGCAGCAGTGCTGGCAGCGAAGCTGATTGCAATATTCCTATGGCGTTTCTTCCCACATAAAACTCTAATTAATCCATCTAACGATTGAAGAAATTTGCGACTTTTTGCAACTAAGGAAGTAATTACAAGTGGAAATATCTCTAAAAATATGTTTAATTTAAAGGCAACTTTTGTTGTGTGTGAGATGGAATGTTACAATGTTCAGCAAAAACATGTAATTTTGCTTGTTTAACAACTTTGTGAAAGAAACGGAAAATGAGAAAAATCGTTGGAAAGAGTTAGAATGAAAATTAAGATTTCAAAGGGGTTTTTACATAAAACGTCTTAAGTTTGTTATATATAAGAGATAGAGAATCGGCATATTCAGCAAAGTTGCTCGTAATAACATTTGCAACAACTTTGCGGAAGGCACCACGTGTCCATCTCATTCTGGTGGAAACATAATTTTCTCAAAAACCTTTTTAGGGGGATTAATCATCAAACTGTTTTTATCAAAAGAGGTGCTCCTAAATATCTTGAAATTTCTTTGAACAAACCTTATATCCTAAATCAACTCTTTTTGGTTTTTTGTATTTCGATCGTTTTATTTCGTCACTAGCAAACCCGACGAACTTCGTTTCGCCTAAAATTGATTTATTTTCTGATTAGTTCTCAAGTTATGCAGATATTTCTATTTTATTTGTATGGGAGCCCCCTTTCCAAAGAGGGGACGGGTTTCAAACCATCTTAAGAACCTTCCCCGGCCCCAAAAACCTCTGCATACAAATTTTTACGCCGATTGGTTCAGTAGTTTCGTAGTCTATGAGGTTCAGACAGACAGAAATTTATTTTTATGTATTTAGAAGAAGAAGATAGATTAATAAAACACTGTGAATTGGCTGAAAAGGTCATGTGGCAGAAAAAGTCATTTGAACAAGATGGGCATTCGGCCGAAAGTGTCCTTCTGCTCAATTGAACATTTTGCCAAAAAATCCGTTTAGCCGAATAGGTCATTTGCAGGCTTGCCAAAAACTCCTAGCCGAGTAGAAAATGAGTAAGAGCAGAAATTAGCATCAAAACTCACGACATTGTGCATCATTAAACCCGAGCTTGTGCGTCGCAAAACAAGAGCGAGTTTATCTGTTCATCTTTTTCTCTTGGTACGTCACACATACAAAGCGTCGCTCCGGAGGCTCAATGAGTGCTCTTTCGCCCGACGCCTCACTCACATGTGTTTTTATTTTGCTTTTCCTCACTCTGTTTTTTTGTACCTCTGATTTTTTACGCTGCCACTCAATTGTGAGGACGCGAAGGCAGCATTTCGCTGATGATGATTTTCTTCGACTCTAGCGAGTGTGAGGAGTTTTGTCAAGTCTGCATCTGGCAAAAAATGCCATTTCGCTGAAATGGTTGTTTTGCATTTTCAGCCAAATTATCTATTCGGTCAAATGACTTTTTCGGCCAAATGACATTTTCCGCCAAATAAACTGTGAGGACAAATAATTTCTAGGTCAAATTACCAGTTTGGCCGAATGTGCCTTTCGGCTGCTTGTAGCTTCCGGCTAAATGTTATTTTCGGTCAAGCCATTTTCGACCTAATACCGCTTCGGACAAACGTTTAATTCCGCCTAACGGAATTTGGCTAGATGACTTTCGTCCTAACGTGGCATTCGAATAAATGGCTTTTCGTCGAATGACTTTCGGCCAGACGACAAGTAGGGTCATTTGGGCGAGAGCTGTTTGGCCGAATATTCCATTGGGCAGAAAGGTCATTTGGCCAAAAATGTTGAATGGCCAAACAGGTGGCCAAACAACCATTTCGGTCAAACGACATTTTCGGCCTTATAACCTATTCGGCCAAATGACCATTTCAGCCTAACGACGTGTTAGGGAAGAGTACTTTTTCGGCCAAATTACCAACTCGATCGTCGCTTTGGTCAAAGGAAATTTTTGGCCAAACTGTTTACCGTTTCACCCAACGTTTATTTCGGCCAAATGCAATGCATTGATGATTTTTCACTTAACTCATATGCGGCCAAATGGCTTTCCTGCTAAATTATTTTCACCCAAATGACCCTTTCTCTTTTTTATAATTTCCATTGAATTTCCGAAGAATTCGTTACGGACAACCAAAGAAAGAAATCCAAAGAAATTTCTTCAAAATTCCGATTTTTTCTTCGTACAGTCTGGCGTATTTTTTTTTATTGCGTAGAAGTTCTGAACAATTTAGGTTACAATTTCGTATAATTCGTGGAAATTCCTTAGAATTTCCCATAGAAATTTAAAAAAAAAATTTGGCCGGATGCCACTAGGCCGAAACCCATCTGGCCGAAAGTCATTTGGTCGAAAGGGTCATTTAGCCGAACGGGTCATTTGGCCGAACGGATCATTTGGCCGAACGGGTCATTTGGCAGAAAGTGTCTTTTGGCCGAAAAGGGTCATTTGGCCGAAAGGGTCATTAGACCAAAAGGGTCGTTTGACCGAAAGGGTCATTAGGCCGACAACGTCATTGGACAGAAAAAGATATTAGTCCGAAAGGGTTATTTGACCTAAAGGGTCATTAGACCGAAAGGGTTATCTTGCCGAACAGGACATTTGACCGAATAGGTCATTTGGAATGTGAGAAATTAGGAATTAGAAGAAAGACGTCTCACTACTCACTTCGCACTTCTCACTTTTTACAGCGAGAAGTGAGAAATGAGGAGTGAGAAGAGAGACGTCTTCGTGAAAAGAGAGACGAATACGACACAAATATTAAAACCATGCAGGCTTGAATTGGGAAATAATTCATCGAGAATCACATTATTCAGTAATGAATAACATGATGAACGAAGAATTTGAATTTACAAAAGGAAGAAACGGGGGCAACCGTACCAACCGTTCCACAATCAGGGGGTATATGCAAAGATGATGTTGGGAGTGACATTGCTAAAGCTACACTGTTTGTCATAATGACAAATATTTGTCAAGTTGATCCGGACATCTATCAAACCGTTTAGAAATCGACATGGATATCAGGCTGACACAGGTGTTTCTCTCATAGACGAAGGCTAAAGCGCCATTACTCGCTCTCTGAAACGAGATGAAATAAAATAAAATAAAATAGAATGAAATAAAATTAGATTACAAAATTTACAAACCTTGCTCACATATTTTTAGCAATGACACTGATTTGTACCACCATATAACTAGTCGAAATGATACAATTTTTATAGTAAAATTATCAATTTAGTGAGTCGCCATTTAAAAAAATATTATGAAATAAAAAGTAGGTTTATGAGAAGGTAAGATATTAAATTATCTTTACTTTAGAATTCTCAGACAAATACCTATGTTCTGGAAGAATATTAAATATTCAACCGTCTAAGACGAATTAAGTACTCTCCATTCCATTCCACCAATTAATTTTCAATATCTTTGCAGATAAGTATTTCGACCACAACTGTGTGGTCGTCTTCAGTGTCTCGTACTTGACTCGACTTTTTTTTTCATTAAATATTCGATTTTGGAGTGAATAGACATTGATGCCTTTAAAAAATTTCTCCGATATGAATCAGGAAGTCTCTATCAGAGTGATTTCGTCAGAGTGTTTTTCGTATACCTATCTGAGCAGCGCATTTCATGACTAAAAAGAAAGGATACAATATTTCATTTGTGTTTTATTTGGTTGTAGGGAAAATCCCAACATGTCCTGAAATATCCAGATAAAAATATTCGACGCGTTAAAAATTAAAATATTACGCCAATAACTCAATCACTCATTTGAAAACGAAATTAATTTGGCATGAATTGGGAGCTCATAAAATCTGTAGTATAAATGTGTGTAATTATAGATTTTTCCAAAGATGATGTGGTTTTTGGCTTCGGTAAAATGGTAAAATGTCTATGCCATCAAAAAATAAATTATGGAAAGAAATAATATAAAATAAACCAGTTCATGTCTGCCTGGATTTTGTAACCATATAATTTAGATTTTCCCGAACGTTTGTCGAACTCTGCATCTCACAACTTGGACATTGCAGCTCAGATTAAACAGTTCCACAATATTTAACTCCGAAGCTTTTAAGCTCTTTGTCCAATCTCTGCATGCCCCTGGTAAGTGGAGGAAATCTTCCACCTGGGACCGGACCGGGTTAGAAACCCAACCACTATGTAGGCACGCACCTTTGAGCCACGGTTCGACAAAGCATCTAAGTAAAATGGTTGGATCTTACCGAAATGACTGCTCATCAACAGTGCTATGGGCTCCAGACATTCCGATCGGTTTTGACGATGTTTACTTTCTTCCAAGAATACCTGTTCTAGAGTATGATGTACTTCGCTGGTTCAACAATGAGTCCAGGCGAATGAGCAGTTTAAGGCATTTTGTTACATTCAGAGCTCCGGTCCGGGCAGCGTTTATGCACCAGCCGTTTCACAACAGCATCCGATCAGTCAGCAAATCAAGTAGATTTGTAAGATTGAAGGATTCATTATACTTGGAATCGGGTTTAATTCAGCTAAAAATGGGCTTTCTGACAAGCAACTTTTTCCACCCTGCTACGTTGGAGATCCTGAAGATGGAAAAGTCGATTTTGTGGAAAAATGCCAAAATCCACCAAACTGCCCTGAACAAGTTTTTACGAAAAATTTTGCTATGTAAACTTTACTTCTATCTGCTACAGAAGTCGAGATATTTTAGAGAAAAGTTATTAGGCCGAAAGGGTAATTTGGCTGAATAGGACATTTGACCGAATATGCCATTTGAAAAGTGAGAAATGAGGAGTGAGAAGAGAGACAGACTAACAGCAACCAAACTACCACGCCAAACCCGATGCCACCGAAACAGTCCATTTTCGCAATTAACTCTTTCTTTTCATAAAATGTTGGTCCTGAGAAGAACCAATTTTCTTTTCCCAATGTTCCTTTCCAACTAACTGACACCAAAATTTGTAAAAAAATTTCAGCATAGGCACCGGAAGTGCGGGATCGCCACAGTACTATTTCTATGGTCAACCTTTTCTTCATATGAAATTCTGGTTCGTTGAGGTTGAATTATCTGCAGCAACACATCGAGCATCACCACCAATGCGATAGATTTTCTTTGAAATTGTTATTAGCGCCTCCGTGATGCTGTGTCCGCTCCGCTGCGATCGCTTTAATGCGTCTGCTATGCGTAAAATCTTGTTCAAACTGAGGATTAGATCCAAACCCGCAAGTGATTGATTTTTGATGTCTGTGCTAGTGATGCAAGTACGTGATTGGTTAGTTTATCTATTCCTAAACTTTTGTTATCAATTATCGATAATAAATACCACTTGTCATAAGACGAGTTTGTACAAGCGACTTCAGGTCGAGTTAAGTACAAGACACTGAAGACGACCACACAGTTGTGGTCGAAATACGTATCTGCAAAGATATCAAAAATTACTTACTTGAAGGGCTACAGCTCTTCGATGAACCTACGCCGAATGGAGTATCCTTCTCCACTGGACTCGATCCTGGGCCAATCGCTTCCAGTCGCCCTGAACATTGAGCGCCCTCAGGTCCTCTTCAACTGCAAAAAGCCATCGTGTACGCGGCCTTCCACGAAGCCTGCGGCCTCTTCCGGGTTCTCTACTAAATATTATCTTCGCTTGTTGTTCTTCCGGCATACGAACAACGTGACCAGCCCACCGTAATCTGCCGTGTTGTATAAGCTTAATAATATCCAGCCCTTTATACACTTTGAACAATTCGTGATTCATGCGACGCCGCCAGATACCGTTCTCCTGTTTACCGCCGAGTATTGTCCGCAGCACCTTACGCTCAAACACTCCGAGAGCTCTCCGATCAGCCTCCTTTAACGTCCATGTCTCATGGTCGTATAAACCCACCGGAAGAATCAGAGTAGTATACAGCACGAGTTTTGTTTTCGTTTGCAGACTACGGGACTTAATCTGGTTACGAACTCCGTAATAAGCCCTATTTGCAGCTGCAATACGCCTTTTCACCTCGCGGGTAACATCATTATCGTACGTCACTAATGTTCCAAGATACACAAATTCTTCTACCACTTCAAATTTTTCACCATCCAGCACTATTTCGCTACCACCACCACGTTGATTGCCAGCGACCATGTACTTCGTTTTGCTGGTATTGATCGTGAGTCCAATCCTCGCTGTCTCCCTCTTAAAAGGCGCAAAAGCCTCTTCCACGACACGGCGATCAATTCCGATAATATCGATATCGTCCGCAAATCCCAGGAGCATATGCAATTTTGTGATAATGGTACTGCTTCTTTGCACACCAGCTCTCCTAATCGCTCCCTCGAGCGCTATATTGAACAGTAGGTTCGAGTGCATCACCCTGCTTTAATCCATCTAAGGTAACAAATGACGTCAATATTTCATCCGCAACACTTACACTTGATTTCGATCCGTCCAACGTTATACGAATCAGCCGTATCAGTTTCGCCGGAAAACCATGTTCAAGCATAATTTGCCATAATTCATTCCGTTTCACTGAATCGTACGCCGCCTTGAAATCAATAAACAGATGATGTTGTTTCTGCAAGTTGTACTCCCGGAATTTATCAAGGATTTGTCTCAGAGTAAACATTTGATCCGTCGTTGCTCGGCCCTCACGAAAACCTGCTTGGTATTCGCCGACGAAGGACTTTTCAAGCGGTCTCAATCTGTTGAACAGAATACGGGACATTATTTTGTACGCCGAATTAAGGAGGGTTATTCCTCGGTAATTGGCGCACTCCAGTCTGTGCCCTTTCTTAAAGAGAGGGCAAATGAGGCCGTCCAACCAGCTAGCAGGCATTTCCTCGTCTTCCCATATTTTCGACATAATATGGTGCAGAACTTCATAAAGCTGCTCACTGCCAGTTCAGCCTGGAGCTGGTCCTTCCCCGCAGCCTTATTGTTTTTCTGCCCTTTAACAGCTTTTTTTACCTCATCTAGTGTAGACTCCACAGCTTGTCCATCGTCGCTAATATTTATTCTGCTCACCGATGCACCGATGTCCCTTCCACTATTCAACAAAGTTTCGAAGTGTTGCTTCCACCTGGCAGCCACTTCGGTTTGATCTGTCAGCAAATTCCCTTGTTGGTCATTGCACATGATGGGAGATGGCGCTGTCTTTCTCCGCACACCATTGACAGACTCATAGAACCTCCACATATTGTTCTGCTCCATTTTTTCCTGCGCCTCGCTAATCACATGTTCTTCATATTATTTCTTCTTTCTGCGGTGGGTTCGTTTTTCGGCTGCTCTTGCTTCCTTGTACCGATCTCTATTCTATCGAGTACCCGACACCAACATCCGGCTTCTGGCAACGTTCTTCTCGACTGTCACTCTCTGACACTCCACATCGAACCAACCCGTCCTGGGTCGCCTCTGTGCAGTGCCTACAACTTCTCGTGCTGTTGTGCTCACCGCTCCATGGATCGACTACCATAGATCGTTGGTGTTGTCGCTAACGTTGATTGCACTTATCCGTTCGTCGACCTTCTGGCGGTACTCAGCCGATACTCCTTCTGCTGACAATCGCATCGTTCTCTGTGGTTTTTCGTTCGATACAGTTGACAACCGTGATCGAATTTTACTGGCAACAAGATAGTGATCAGAGTCAATGTTCGGACCTCTGAATGTCCGCACATCGATAACATCCGAGAAATGACGCCCATCCACCAGAACATGGTCTATCTGGTTGCAAGTTTCACTATTTGGGTGTCTCCAGGTGTGCTTTCGGATGTTCTTTCGTGCAAAGTAGGTGCCACTGATAGCCATCCCTCTGGCAGCAGCGAAATTTACTAGCCGTAGGCCGTTGTCATTGGTAGCGGAGTGAAGGCTCTCCCTACCGATTATGGGACGGAAAAAGTCCTCTCTACGGACCTGAGCGTTAGCGTCTCCGATAAAAATTTTCACGTCATGCTTTGGGCACTCTCCCATAGGCTTTATCAAGACATTCATAAAACGTGTACTTCACGTCGTCGGATTTATCGTTTGTCGGTGCGTAAACGTTGATTAGGCTGTAATTGAAGAATTTGCCCTGTATCCTCAACACACAGATTCGTTCGCTAATGGGTTTCCACCGCATCACTCGCTTCATCTGCTTGCCCATCACTACGAAATCAACTCCATGCTCTGCTTTTCCGCCGCCGCTGTGATAGATGTTATATTTGGTCCAGGTTCATTTAGGGTCCTGACATTCCAGGTACCGAGTTTCCAATCATAGTCCTTATTTCGTTGCCAGGTCGGTTGCCAAAAATAACGTTCGCTTTTTCTTCTATCTCCATTTTTGGTGGTATTTGAGAGGCTTCAGTAAGCTACCTTACCGGGGTCACGTTACCTACATCGCACTGGTGGGGCTGCCACCTTAGGTATAGCTGACGCGATACAGCATTTCGTTGATCAGCCGCTGGGTACCAGGCAGACGTTGTTTGAGCCGCACCTCCTGGTGAACAGACGCTCGAGGCGTACCTTCTCACTCCAGCTGATGTCAGAAGAAAAGTGAAAAAAAGCTTTAAATAATTTTCGTATCAAAAGACTTGCTTGCTAAATACTGGCTGTGCATGTGCTAAGACAAAAAATTTTATTTGAAACATTTTGAAAAAAGTTGTATTTGAAAAGAATCAATTAATTTGAATGACAAACGAACAACTTTTATTACAACTCTGTACTTACATTTGTATTCTTCATAATCTTGACTTGAAAGGCTTTTCCTTGCTTATTTAAATGAATCTGTCTTATATATAAGAGAATAGTTAGAATAATATATTTCCACAAATATGAAGCAGTTCAGCTTTTCATTTAAAATCTCAGTATGTACCAACATTCTCTATTGCTGGCAAAACGAGTGTGTTACATTTTAGCTCGAGCTCAAACATTAGAACTTGAAACTCTTGATATGTATTGTTGAATCATGTTAAAGGCAGAGTATTGAACAATACTAAGAATTTTCATTTCATTTTCAGCTTTAGAAAAAATTTCAGCGTATTTCGGATTATTGGACATAAACAAAATCCCAACAATAAAATTCATGTAAAAAAAAAAATCTAAAACTGGTAGATTCTCGGATGACAGGAGAAAGTTTTGAAAATAAGAAACCTTGTGTGTGATATCTTCTAGTCGTTTGGGAAGAAACTTACCCTTAGTACACAACCCTTAGCTGGCGGTCTTTTATCATCGGACGACCCGTGGAAGCGTGAGATAGGAACTTGTGGGGACCAGAGCTCTGTTGGGCGCTCCATCCTTGATGTCAACCCACCATTTTGTGGCCAAATGGCTTCCTTTTTTTATTTGAGAAGGTTCGAAAAAAAATGTCTTTTAAAAATTTGGTCTCTGGTGGGGGGTTTATGTTCAAACCCCCTTTCTCCCCGCCTGGCTACGCCACTGGATCACGAATTCCTGGGTTAGAAAACACTGTGCGCCGTTTCACGCTGCCGCCGGCTGAAATGGCTTTCGGCGTGACGCCGGAAATTCCACCGCCGCCGCCGCCAGACCGGCGCACATCTTTAGGGGCAAGGTCGAATATGTTGACCTTGTTGACCTTTTTGGTCATATGACCCGTTTGGCAATGGCATTATAGGTCATGTAGCCCAATGACATTTTCGGTCAAACTCTTCTTTACTCAATAACCGTTTCAGTCAAACGTCCAATTCAATCAAATGGAATTAGGATAAATTACAATCGACCAAGTGGCATTCGCCGTATGACTTTCAGTCAAACAACGGGAGAACCATATGGGCGAAAGTTGTTTAGTCGAATATGTCATTTGGCCGAACAATCCATTAGACCGAAACTCATCTGGCCAAAAATGTCATTTGGCCGAAATGAATAACTGGTCGTTTGGTCAAAAAAGTTTGGCCTTAGAGTGAAATCAGGAGTGATTCAGTTTCATTCCAAATTTTCGACCACTATTCTAGTTTGAATCTGGAGCCAAATAGAACAAACTCGCTGGTTTCCCCAGCAGTGTTCTATTCATGTTTTTCGAATTTCCAATTAAATGAAATCATCATGTTGGCGCCAAGAAAGGCGCCGTAATTGCAAAGTGGATTGATCCGTAGATAAAATGACGCATTCATACACCAAAACAATTGGAAAATATTTGAATCTCGTGATTCAATCGTGGTTCAAATCTGCAGAAAATAGAACGGAGCATTATACCAGTCTTATTTTTTTGACATTTGACTGGTATAAAAAATTAATCTAGATCAGCTGCTGGGAAAATGAATATTTCAGATTCATATTCAAACTGACAGCCCCGAACGATTTGAATCACTGCTGATTTTACCCTTATAGGTCACTCGGCTTAAAATACCGTTTGGCTGCAATGGACATATTCACTACCGGAAATGTCGTTCGGCCGAAAAAGTCCAAAAGAATCACTGTCGTAGCGGCATTTTCGGTTACATGATCTATTCGACCAAACGACCTGTTAAGGCAAGCTGCGTTTTCGGCCAAATTATTAGTTCAGCCGTATGTTTCTTTCGGCCAAATTCGCCATTTTGGCCTAATGTTCAATTTGTCGATTGAATCTTGATCATAAGATGTTTCCTCTTTTTTAACAATTTACCATTTATCAATTGTATGGAAATTAAAAAAATTCTTTTTTTTTATCTTTATTAATGAAGTTTTTAGCCCTAGGCTTAATTCATTTTCCGTGATTTTTCTCATTTATTATGAACATCGAGCATAGTTCACAAAGCTCTAGAATCAAAGCATTTTTTTTGTTTTAGTCAACTTAATTTGGACCAAAATGTCTCTTACACCCCTCTACTTCTAACACCCTCAAATAATTTTCCGTAATTCCTAAAAATTTCCCACAAAATTAAAAAAAAAAACCCGTTCGATTTCCTATGAATTTATTGTGGAACCTTAGAAAAAAAATCCTTGGAAATTATATACAACTTCTCTTTGAAATCCAAAGAATTTCTTCTACATTCTGACAAATTTCTCGGAAAAACTCCAAATATTTTCTGTGGAATTCCCATAACTAGAATCTTTCTCGGAAGTTCCAAAGAATTTCATGTAAAAGTTTCAGAGAGTTTTTCGTGAAAACTTGTAAGAATTGCCCGCGGAAAATGTAAAAAAAATTATGTAGAAAATCCGAAGAATAAATATCTCACGGAAATTCTAAATAAATGGAATCCCAAAAAATTTCATTGCGAAATTCCAAACAATTTTCCTTCAAAATTTCTAAAAGCTATTAGGGGGAAAGACGGCTTTGGCAGGTTTTGTTCTATTATTGTCAGGAGGGTTTTTGTCCACCAAATTTTATGAAATTTGGCCACAATATATATCCTTTGATATGCAAAGAGTGTTTATGCCAACTTTGAGCATAGTCAGTCATAAAAAAACCCCCCTGCCAATAATAGAACAAAACCTGCCAAAGCCGCCATTCCCCCTATTTGAAATTCGTCATATGTTCAAAGTGGATCAACGTGAAGGAACATAAAGACCTTTACAGTTATTACAATTTGTGCGATTCTGGTCATATTGACCTTTATTTGATTATCTAGAATCGCACTGTAGATCGATTTCATTTCGCGTTTGGTGACTTTCTTCAGAACTTATGAAAACAAATTGAATAAAAACAATTTGTCCCAGTTTCCTGGTGAAATGTTTTGTCTTTTCATTTCAACACAGCTGAACTCAAGACGAATCGATTAGTGAGAAAGTTTTGCAAATCGGTCCATCAGTTCGTGAGTTTTATTGCCTCAAAGGAAATGCATACTCATTTTTATATACATAGAGATTATATTTGTCAACTTCTATCAAGTGTGTGGATCAAACTCAAACAAAATAATCCACCCACACTGGATGACCATAAAAAGGACATCATATCCGGCGCTTCTTCGATTTCGGTGTGAATGATACAAATGGGAGATTTGCCTCCCCACCGGAAGAACACGCAAAGAGTCAAGCACACTGCCATTAAGCATGCCGGAAGATCAGTATCAAGCCCTGGATTCAAGTGGCGCGATGGCAGGCAACCAGGTGGCGGTAGATCGGGTTGATTTTGGATCGTTTTCCACCCGGCATCGTACTCGTTTTCGTACACCATCCAGACAGCGTACTGCTTATGCCGTCATGCAGAAGATGAGCTGCGGAGGGGCAGTCGTTAGGTGAGATTAGGGATTTTCGGAAAAGTTGCACATTTGCTTGGTTCAGAGTTCGGCTCGCTTGCTCGTTTGGTTTATACAGTTTCACGTTCCGAAATTGATAGGTCTCACGTGTTTGGTTTAGTTTGGTGAACGCGTACACTAATTGCGATAGTGGGGCTTTTTGCTCCGGGTTGTTTGTGCGAACAGTTGGGCGTTATCTGAGATGAGGTGGTCAAAATATTAATACAGACGATATCGCATGTCAGGTTTACAAACAAGCCAACTGGGTCCAACTGTGCATCATCAGCTCGAATTGCGCTTGAATATGCATGAAGAGTTGCGTTGCTGTTTGTCGATAGAAAGTTTGGAATCCTCTTGGATTGTCCTCGTGCCGTGCATTTAATTAGGCAACGGTGTTCAATAGCACGTGTGGGATTATTGCACCGAACTTTGAATATCGGATACGTTTCCGTTGACCCAAATAACGCTTGAAGCACCCCAATTGAGTGAGTATCTTTAATACTGCCACGCATAATGAACGCACGCCATCTGTCTCTTCTCTGGTTGTCGTCGTAAGCACTGACGATTCTGAAACATCGCTGAGCAAAAGTGAAAACTTTTACTTTCTTCCTCGATTTCGTGAAAAACTTTCACCCATTTCACCACAGTCAATTTTCTTCCTGGCTTTTCGCCACGAGAGGATAAGTTTTGCGAACTGCCAACATATGGCTTAAATTATGTTAAAATATACACATCGCATTCGAGATCATTCAGCCGCGTTTTGATAAAGTGTCGCACACCGTCGTCACCGCCGCCAACTAAAGGGCACCGGTCGTGGAAACGCTCGCATCCGTCTGGAAAAGTCATCCAATATTGGAGGCACAGGCGCGAAATGAGGAACGGCTGGATCATGCGAAGTTTGTCTGTGCGGTTGAGTTGTTCGTTGTTGAACTTTATCGCTTTGCACATACGTTTGGAAATTCGTTATGAATTATGAAGTTTTTGAATTAATGGACCATAAGTGAACTTTGCTCCGAAAGAGTAGCATCTCAGGAACGATATGTAAGACCCAACAATGTTGAATAATAGGTAGATATATGAAATTTCACTGTTATCAATATCAAATACCTATTGAATTTTAACAATTTTCAACAGCGTATCGACATCGAAATATCAATTGATGAGCTAATTGCGGTATTTACGAGTTAAATTATGGCAGTCTTATCCACGTGCGGCCCGCGGAGGATTTCATAAAATACACTATAAGAGGCCCATTGATAAACATTACATGACAGGATCGTGCTCATGTTTGCATTGTACTCGGGGAACCAGCCAAGTCCACATCATTATGAATGATGCTTGAATCTTTTTGTCATCGTGAATAATGAAGGTCATCACTTCAAAGATTAGAAAATTATTTTGAGCTTTTTAGTGGAAGCTCTTTATTTCAGTGAAGACTTCAAAGATGTTATGTAGGCCAACAGCAAACATAGATGCTATTGCCCCGGATTATGAAAATAACAAATGTTTATTTTTTTCAGGTATGTAAATAACATTGTTCCGTAATTAGAATGCTTTCATTCTTCAAAATAAGTTCAGATTTAGCGAAATTCGTAGTGATCCGAGTCACAGTTGAAAGTTGAAACTTACTTGGATGCTCATTCTAACACTCTAATACCATGCCTCGAGGAGTCAATAGCGATAACTGACTGGGCCAAAAGATATTACGTTAAGACACTACTACCTCAGCATGTGTAGTCTATGCACAAACTTCAGCCATGTCACGGGGTAACCATAGCGGTTACCCGCTACGACACTCCTACGATCACTCACTCTTCTGCCGAAGCAGACCACGCGCTACCCTACCGAAGTAGGGGCACTCCCCGTGCACCTATGGTGACCATATGGTATCCTAAAGGAGGATATGTCATCCTTTTCATTAAAAAAATACCCATATATTTGATACACCATGAACATCTCTTATGATATAAAATAAACAATTCGTCTAGTCTGGCAACATCATGCATCAGCTGGCATATTTTTACCACCGCATTTCCACCCACCCCAGTTGTAAACAAAATTTATTTATCGCTGCTGCACTTTTCCGTACCAATTGCATCACTATTACAAACAAGTGATAAAGTCATTAATTTTCAAAACATTGTGGTGGAGTCTTGAGACTTAAGGTGGTTATACAACAAAGGAGATACGGGGGTCCAGTAGCATAGTTAGCTACACGTTCGCCTTTCAAGCGGATGGTCATATGGGTTCGATTCCCAGCCCATCCACCAAACCCTCGTCAGTCACCGGATCCGCAGCCCATACGGTGGCGTTTGGGATACTACGCGCCTTACCGTGACGGGGCTGCCTGATGACGACTGACATCTTGCAACGATCATTGAATCACGACATGGACAAACGAACACAATGGGGAAGGTTCCTTCATCAGTGCTGCCACCTGGAAAAGTTTAGAGAAAAAGTAGAAGCATGGAAATTTTTCATGGCATGATATAGAAAATGAGAATTAAAATGTCTCTGCTACGAAACTAGAGGCCTGAATAGAGGCCTGAATAAGAGAAACGCGGATAGAAAATATGACTCTGCCAACAACTGCATTCAATCTTCTTCATCAAAGAGCAACACATGAAAAGGAAGAAATGGTTTATGTAGATAAAATCTCACAATTCGCTATTTAATGTGTCCACATCACAATGCAATTTAAATAATGCAATTTAATTTCATAATCTATAAATTACTTGCATATATTATTGCAAACTAATGTAAAATACATTCAAATTTGTTTATTTAAAAACGGCATTAAATCGAATTTAGCCGTTTTCAGTATTTTTGAGCCAACAGGTCGAAACTACCATTCCGAGGGTTATTTTAAGAATATGCACCGACGATTTTCAGCAGATAACAAACCCGTTTGATTTTACCATGCGCGCAGTAAAAATCAACTGTGACCCATGCGGAATGTTGTCACATGAACTGAATTTATTTATTTATTATCAAACTAAGGCCGGAGTGGCCTTAGTCTGATAATAATGTGCCTGAGAATTATGTGCCTGCTGCACATAAAAGTCTTCTCCATTCAGCTCGGTCCATGGCTACACGTCGCCAACCACGCAGTCTACGGAGGGTCCGCAAGTCATCTTCCACCTGATCGATCCACCTTGCCCGCTGTGCACCTCGCCTTCTTGTTCCCGTCGGATCGTTGTCGAGAACCATTTTCACCGGATTACTTTTCGACATTCTGGCTACGTGCCCGGCCCACCGCAGTCTTCCGATTTTCTTGGTGTGAGCGATGGATGGTTCTCCCAACAGCTGATGCAACTCGTGGTTCATTCGCCTCCACCACGTACCGTCCGCCATCTGCACCCCACCATAGATGGTACGCAACACTTTCCTTTCAAAAACTCCAAGTGCACGTTGGTCCTCCACGATCATCGTCCAGGTCTCGTGTCCGTAGAGAACTACCGGTCTTATAAGCGTTTTGTAGATAGTCAGTTTGGTACGGCGGCGAACTCTATTCGATCGGAGCGTCTTACGGAGTCTAAAGTATGTACGGTTTACAGCCACTATGCGCCTCCGAATTTCTCTGCTGGTATCGTTATCGGCGGTCACCAGTGAGCCAAAGTACACGAATTTTTCAACCACCTCGATTTCGTCACCACCGATAGAAACTCGTGGTGGGTGGCTTACATTGACCTCTCTTGAGCCTCTTCCTATCATGTACCTCGTCTTCGACGTGTTGATGACTAGTCCAATCCGTTTAGCTTCGCTTTTCAGTCTGATGTAGGCTTCCTCCATCCTCTCAAAGCAGAACCTCATCCTCCCAAACCTTGGTAATCACCCAGTGCAGCGCTCTAGCCAGTGCCTCACCACCGTGTTTAAACAGCTCTCCTGGTAGTTGGTCAACCCCAGGGGCTTTGTTGTTTTTCAGCCGGCCGATCTCCTCCTGGATTTCCTGGAGATTCGGAGCCGGAAGTCGCATGTCCTGCGCGCGTGCTCCTAAGTTCGTTACCATACCGCCACAGTTGTCTGCCATATCGCCATTCAGGTGCTCTTCGTAGTGCTGGACCTTTGGATCACCTCACGCTTGTTTGTAAGAAGGTTCCCGTTTATGTCCTTACACATATCGGGCTGTGGCACGTGGCCCTTACGTGAACGGTTCAACTTCTCATAGAACTTTCGTGCGTTATTAGCGCGGTACAGTTGCTCCGTCTCTTCACGGTCTCGATCTTCCTGCTGGTGCTTTTTCCTCCGGAAATCGAGATTTGTCTGCTCCGCTCCCGTTTGTATCGTGCCTCGTTCGTCCTCGTACGGTGTTGCAGCAACTCGCTCATGCTGCATTTTTCTCCTCAACTAACTGCTCACATTCGTCGTCATACCAGTCGTTTCTCTGATCCGGGGGCACCGTGCCTAGTGCAGCGGTTGCGGTGCTTCCAATGGCGGATCGAATATCTCTTCTGTCATCTTCAAGAGCAGCGTCTCTAGCCTAGCTGCTCGTTCGTTGGGAGTGTCACTTCCAGATGCTGCGCGTAGTCTTGGGGTAATCTACCGTTTTGTAGCCGCCCAATGTTTAACCGCGGTGGACGACTCCGACGCGTGTTCGTACACCGCACCGTCGAGAATTTTGTGCGCAGATATACTGCAACTGGTAGTGGTCGGATTCAATATTCGCACTGCGGTAAGTGCGTACGTTCGTGATGTCGGAGAAGAATTTACCATCGATTAGAACGTGGTCGATTTGGTTTTCCGTTACATGATTAGGTGATTTCCATGTGGCCTTGTGGATATTCTTGCGGGGGAAGAAAGTGCTTCGGACTACCATTCCGCGGGAGGCTACAAAGTTTATGCATCGTTGGCCGTTGTCGTTCGATACGGTATGCAGACTATCCGATCCGATGACCGGTCTATACATTTCCTCCCTTCCTACCTGAGCGTTCATGTCACCGATGACGATTTTGACGTCCCGCAGTGGGCATCCATCGTATGTTTGCACCAGCTGTGCATAGAACGCTTCTTTCTCATCGTCGGGTCTCCCTTCGTGTGGGTAGTGCACGTTGATGATGCTATAGTTGAAGAAACGGCCTTTTATCCTCAGCTTGCACATCCTTGGGTTGATTGGCTGCCACCCAATCACGCGTTGGCGCATCTTTCCCAGCACTATGAAGCCGGTTCCCAGCTCGTTGGTGGTGCCACAGCTTTGGTAGAAGGTAGCCGCTCGATGCCCGCTTTTCCACACTTTCTGTCCTGTCCAGCAGATTTCCTGCAGCGCTACGACATCGAAGTGGCGGGATGTAATTCATCGTAGATTATCCTGTCGCAACCTGCGAAGCCTAGCGACTTGCAGTTCCATGTTCCAAGCTTCCAATCGTGATCCTTTATTCGTCGCCTAGGTCGTTGCCGATTGTATCGAGTCGTATTATCTTCTATGTCGTTCCTAATAGTTGTTTTTAAAGGCGGCTTATTGGGCCTGCGCAAACCTCCTGTCTCGTCGAAGGGCCGTCGTGTCAGGGCTGTTTAGCGTCCCACCTAACACCAGGACTTGGGCTTGTGCGCTTTGAGCGGCACACGGGCGCTTTGGCGGAGCCTACTTGCGGATTCATGCAGCTTTTTATAGAGGTTTAACAGGGCCCACTGTCAAACCCCACCACATCCACATCCATAGGCAGGCGCCACAACTCGCAGGTGGCCTGGGGAGGGATCGTCAAGCCCTTGGACATAGTCCCTGCTGCCCCTAAACATGAACTGAAACAGTGGTGAATTTCTCTGAAACCATGGTAAAATATACTGAAATTTCATGGTAGTTTTAAAAACAGAGCGTAGTCTACAAAATTTTAGTTTTTACCTAGGATAGGATGTACCAAGTAGTCATTAAAAATCGTACCGATTTTCTGTCACAATCGTACCGGTTGCTGATTGGTTGAAAATGACAATCGATTACTTCGATTGGTTGCGGCGCGTTTTTCGAAGGGCAGCATGTTGTTAGTTTGGCCGTGTTGCTGGTTTGTAAAGTTGATATTAAGACACGTAATGTTTGAGTTCCAGTTTTTTGGTACAGCATTAGTTTATATTGAACTGCAAACACCATATAAATTTATCTGAAGGTTTAAAACTTTTGATTTTAAGCATTATCATTCACCTTTCTGTCATTTTCGATCTGAAAGTCATATTTTTATTAGCGAAAACTTCTCTCTGTTAGTCTTTCGTTTCTCTTATATAAAAATGGATGGAACAGAAAGAAAAACATCAAGTTTTGATACATGGTATTTAGAAGATTTTGTTCCAAATTAATTTGGATGCACTGGCGACCACCTCGTCAGAGCAACCGACTAAAAAACAGGTTTTTATCACGGATATTGCGAGTATGCTTTTAAAATACTCGGAAAGCCTGAAAGCCTCCTTCCAATAAGTGCGGAAGCCTTCTTTTAGGCTTTTTCTTTAAACTTTTTTTCTCCTTCTTTTAAAAGCTTCGGAAGGGTCTTTTCAAGAGGGTCGGAAGGCTCCTACACCCAATCAGCGGATGGAAGATTTTAATACAGTTCTTCAAAGGAACCTTACAGAAACTGTATAATAATTTGGCATATACAATTCCGAAAGGGTTCAATACAATTGTTGTATTGAAATCGGAAAGATTTGTATTATTTTTACCTTTCAAGAGGCCCGGAAGCCTCCTTTCAAGAGGCCCGGAAGCCTCCTTTCAAGAGGCCCGGAAGCCTCCTTTCAAGAGGCCCGGAAGCCTCCTTTCAAGAGGCCCGGAAGCCTCCTTTCAAGAGGCCCGGAAGCCTCCTTTCAAGAGGCCCGGAAGCCTCCTTTCAAGAGGTCAGGAAGCCTCCTTTCAAGAGGCCCGGAAGCCTCATTTCAAGATGCCATGAAAGCTCCTTTCAAGAGGCTCGGAAGCCTCCTTACTCGAAACCGCCTTTTTTAAGAGCTACGCTTCTTTTTTGACGTAGAACTACGTCTGTCTTATCTATATTGGGGTACACTTTACGATTGCAAAAAATCGAAAAACGTCACGAAAATATGATAGACTTTGATTATTAATATCTCAGCCGTTTCTCAATGGGTTTTCAATTTTCTTGGACCATTCGATCAAGGAAGAGTCAACGCTTCATATCGGATGTACACTGAAATCGTTATTCACGCGGTTGTTCTTTTTTTTTAACAAATCGCTTTTTATGCGATTTTTTTTAACTCGAATTTCGAGATTTACGCCGGTATATTCAGACATATTTTAGGATTTACGCGGTATTTAACATTTTTATAATTTACGCGGCCTATATCTCTGCGTGGAAACCGATTCCAGTGTGTTACAATATCTTTAAATGATTATTTACTATTGAAAACTTGCTAACAGTTTAGCAATCAGTTTCAGTGGATCAGTCAATCTCGTAAGTGCATCGCAAGCTTCTCCTTCCATAGCACTACATTCCAACTGGAACTTAGCCTGCATTTCAATCTTTTAGCATTTCTTTAGCTATTAAGTGGAAGCTTTATCTGCCCGCCTTTCCTAAGTATCTTGTGTGGCATAGTACATGGATACACTATGACCAGGGTGTCGAGAATTTTTCCCACACGAAACATCCTAGATCGGATTGTTCACAAGGCTAACTGGAGACGCATACTGCCGTAATCTGGAAAGATTTACAACATCCATGTTTTCCATTTTTCTGTTAAAGAGCTCGATGAGTAGTACTCGTTAACACCATTTTTGGATATACGTCACTTTTTCAGATTACGGTAGCATAGACGTCTAATTAATGCATCTGACAGGTCTTTTAGCTGGTGCAGTTCGTTTCTGCTAACATACACGTGCGATTTCTCTTGAAAGCATGAGGTGTTTGACGGCAGCATCTCGCTTATGTCTATTGATGCCAGTAGAGGGGCTCGGAATCTTCCTCGCTGCTGCAGTGGATGCGTTCTAGGAAACTTCCTTTGGCTCGTTTTTATGGATTCCTAGGTGTCTGCGGGAGTAAACGCAAAGTTCGACACAACTCACGTGAAGGAATAATAACAATTATTATTAATAAATTGTTAAAATCTTTTGTCGCATCGTGTTGCATCGCGTCTACTCTGACTTCCTCCGTAGGATATCCACCAAACGCCGTTTTAACGCAGCTTTAACGATAAGTTTTTCTGAGCCACCGGGGGTTAAGACTGACTTAGTGGCGGGTGCTTAGTCTCTGTTCTAGGATGTACTGAATCATTCTCATACGATAATTATTGGAATTATCATTTGATACCTTCTCGGGTGTGAATAGTAGGCGAGTTGTCATCGGCGATAACTTTTGGAAACTTTTGGAAATTTTGGAATCTATTATCTTTTAAATGTAAACCCAACCAATACCAATTTAATGTCTACAATGTAGTTCAAAGGATGTTTGGCATTGTTTTTTGGTGTTATGTAGGAAAATAAGTTCAAAAAGTAGAATTAACCAATGCATTGAATCGAGATACAATTATCGAACGATTCCTACTTATTTGATTAAATCCAACTTATTTGATAAAATCCAAGATGTAAAATTAAACGAACTCTCATTCCTTTTTCAATTGCTGTAAAAATATGTTAGTATGAGTTTATTTTTACATCAACAAAACTTTAATTTTAAACGATCGTGTAAATTTAAACCTGCATTAATTAGTTAAGTTTCAAAACAACATGGTGGCAGCGTGCTTTGCGTTTAATAACTTTGGAAAGTAGGGATTTTTGTCGCAAATAACCCGTCACTTGGCTTAGAAACCTCGCGGTTAATAACTGTGTAAGTGCTGAATGAACATTAAGCTGCATTAACATTTGAACTACATTGTAGACATTAAGCTGTCTTCTTCTAAAGACGCCAAAAAAGAAACCATCCAACATAGCCACTGTACAGAAATTGAAAATTTGGATACGAAAAAAGTAGGTACTTTGAGCAAAATTCTGCTACAAGCTCGGTCGCCTAGTGACTGCCGCTTCTGCGATGAACCTAGAGGTAAGTGAGAAACCGAAAAATTACAAAGTATGTAGGGAAAATGACGGCTTTGGCAGGTTTTGTTCTATTATTGCCAAGGGGGTTTTCAATAACAAATTATGCTCAAACATTCTAAGGCCTAAACTTTCTTTGCCGAGAATATTTTGGCCAAATTTCATAAAATTTGGTCAACAGAAACCCCCCTGACAATAATAGAACAAGACCTGCCAGAGCCGTCGTTACCCCTACCTGAGAAATGCTTAAAATTATCGCCTGTATTTTTTTTCCTCTAAGCGTTTTACCCACCATCAAATTTATCATTTAACTGGAAAACTAATAATCATCCTAAACTCAAATTTATTTCTCAAGCAATGTTGTGTAGAATCCAGCTTTCCACGCTCGTTAATGGCGGCTTGTCGGTGTGTAAAAATCAATCGGTCGCTGTACTGTTTGACACTAGCTGGAGGAAAACTCACTGTCGAAAAGACCTTTTTCCCTTCCCCTCACCCAGGAACGCCAGTGGGGTTTCCTCCAGCTAGTGTCAAACAGTACAGTGACCAATTGATTTTTACACACCGATAAGCCGCCATTACCGAGCGTGGAAAGCTGGATAGTGATTGCGATATCACAATCTGTGATTTTTTAACACTTTATCCCACTCACGCAAGTGAAACGGCAGACATTTCACCATCAAGGGTAAAATCATTCGAAGGAAATGAAGAACAACATGTAATACTAAACGTTATTCCGTTAGTTTTATAATGCCTAGGATAGATTGTTATTGTAACATAATTTCCACGGATGTCAGCACTTCCACCCAATCACAAAGTTTCCCTTAATATACACCCCTTGTTGTCTTATGTTATTTTGGCAAACTTTGCGATCAAGTTGAGTGTTGTGAAATGTCCACTTTTCGAACAATTTTCGTCCAATCGAAATTACACTTTGAATATGAATTGAAGGTATGAAGAATAAACATAAAATACGAGGGTTGATATAAAAATATTAAAATATATATAAATACAGTAATATCCCGATTTTATCACCCCCTGGTGAATTTTGGGGTGACAAAATGTGACAAAATCGGAAAAAAAAATATTTCCATTTTTTTTAAATTCATTTCACAAATATGAATCATTTGATGTAAAAGTGAAGCGTACCATTGGTACTTCGCGTACTTGAAGGAATAAAATAGACCCCATCTCGCGGTCCTTAGCCTCTTACCCAGCAACTCCTATCCCTACCTCCCCGTGGTGCTGGCCGGGATACGAGCAACCTTAGGTAAGATCGAGTAACCAACCACGGTGGGAACTATGGTCGTATGTTGACCTCTCCGGAGGTGCAAATCCTGTTCTCCATGTCAGGATCGGCTCACAACAGCGTCTGTTCTCCATGTTAGGGGCGGCTGATCATCGTCCGAGTGCCAGCGAGGGACTCTGAGTGAAACTGTGCACCATGGTCCACCGGAAATAAGGAGGAATGGTCCTCCGGAAATTTAGGGGGTTTGGTGTCAGGCCCTGCAAGTCAGCCTTTAAAAAATCATATGCAACGAACAATCAACAAGAGAGTACGGACCGGAACCATCGGCGAAGACCACTGCGACGAAAAGGGACTAGCGATTGGAAACTCGGTTCGTGGAACTGCAAATCTCTCAACTTCATCGGAAGCACACGCATACTCGCCGATGTGCTCAAGGACCGTGGATTCGGCATCGTAGCGCTGCAGGAGGTTTGTTGGAAGGGATCAATGGTGCGAACGTTTAGAGGTAATCATACCATCTACCAGAGCTGCGGCAACACACACGAGCTGGGAACAGCTTTCATAGTGATGGGCGATATGCAAAGGCGCGTGATCGGGTGGTGGCCGATCAATGAAAGAATGTGCAGGTTGAGGATCAAAGGCCGGTTCTTCAACTTCAGCATAATCAACGTCCATAGCCCACACTCCGGAAGCACTGATGATGATAAGGACGCATTCTCTACGTGCAGCTGGAACGTGAGTACGACAACTGCCCAAGCCACGACGTCAAAATCATCATAGAAGATTTGAACGCTCAGGTTGGCCAAGAGGAGGAGTTTAGATCGACTATTGGGAAGTTCAGCGCTCACCGGCTGACGAACGAAAACGGCCTACGACTAATTGATTTCGCTGCCTCCAAGAATATGGCCATTCGCAGCACCTACTTCCAACACAGCCTCCCGTACACCTGGAGATCACCACTGCAGACAGAATCACAAATCGACCACGTTCTGATTGATAGACGGCACTTCTTCGACATTATCGACGTCAGGACATATCGTGGCGCTAACATCGACTCTGACCACTATCTGGTGATGGCTAAACTGTGCCCAAAACTATCCGTCATCAACAATGTTCAGTACCGACGACCGCCGCGGTACGACCTAGAGCGATTGAAGCAACCTGATGTCGCCACTGCATACGCGCAGCATCCCGAGGCAGCCCTCAAAGACGTAGCGCGGGCGATCGCGCTGCAGCAAGGTACCCGGCAGAACGTGGAACGTTATAGACGGAAGCGGAGACAGCAGACCCGCCTTTTTCAGGAGAAGAAACGCCGCCTGGAAGAAGCGGAATGCGAGGAGATGGAACAGCTGTGCCGTTCTCAAGAAACACGCAAGTTCTACCAGAAGCTCAACGCATCCCGCAAAGGCTTCGTGCCGCGAGCCGAAATGTGCCGGGATAAGGATGGGAGCATTTTGACGGACGAACGTGTGGTGATCGAAAGGTGGAAGCAGCACTATATTGACATGTTATGTTCTACAATCAAGGGCAGCAGGGACTATGTCCAAGGGCTTGACGATCCCTCCCCAGGCCATCTGCGAGTTGTGGCGCCTGCCTAGGATGTGGTGGGGTTTGACAGTGGGCCCTGTTAAACCTCTATAAAAAGCTGCATGTATCTGCAAGTAAGCTCCGCCAAAGCGACCGTGTGCCGCTCAAAGCGCACAAGCCCAAGTCCTGGTGTTAGGTGGGACGCTAAACAGCCCTGACACGACGGCCCTCCGACGAGACAGGAGGTTTGCGCAGGCCCAATAAGCCCAAGGAGGAGGTTTGCGCAGGCCCAATAAAAACAACTATTACGAACGACATAGAAGATAATACGACTCGATACAATCGGCAACGACCTAGGCGACGATTAAAGGATCACGATTGGAAGCTTGGAACATGGAACTGCAAGTCGCTAGGCTTCGCAGGTTGCGACAGGATAATCTACGATGAATTACATCCCCGCAACTTCGATGTCGTAGAGCTGCAGGAAATCTGCTGGACAGGACAGAAAGTGTGGAAAAGCGGGCATCGAGCGGCTACCTTCTACCAAAGCTGTGGCACCACCAACGAGCTGGGAACCGGCTTCATAGTGCTGGGAAAGATGCGCCAACGCGTGATTGGGTGGCAGCCAATCAACGCAAGGATGTGCAAGCTGAGGATAAAAGGCCGTTTCTTCAACTATAGCATCATCAACGTGCACTGCCCACACGAAGGGAGACCCGACGATGAGAAAGAAGCATTCTATGCACAGCTGGTGCAAACATACGATGGATGCCCACTGCGGGACGTCAAAATCGTCATCGGTGACATGAACGCTCAGGTAGGAAGGGAGGAAATGTATAGACCGGTCATCGGATCGGATAATCTGCATACCGTATCGAACGAAAACGGCCAACGATGCATAAACTTTGCAGCCTCCCGCGGAATGGTAGTCCGAAGCACTTTCTTCCCCCGCAAGAATATCCACAAGGCCACATGGAAATCACCTAATCAAGTAACGGAAAACCAAATCGACCACGTTCTAATCGATGGTAAATTCTTCTCCGACATCACGAACGTACGCACTTACCGCAGTGCGAATATTGAATCCCACCACTACCTCGTTGCAGTATGTCTGCGCTCAAAACTCTCGACGACGGTGATCAACACGCGTCGGAGTCGTCCGCCGCGGCATAACATTGGGCGGCTACAAGACGGTAGACTAGCCCAAGACTACGCGCAGCAGCTGGAAGTGGCACTCCCAACGGAAGAGCAGCTAGGCGCAGCATCTCTTGAAGATGGCTGGAGAGATATTCGATCCGCCATTGGAAGCACCGCAACCGCTGCACTATGCACGGTGGCTCCGGATCAGAGAAACGACTGGTATGACGGCGAATGTGAGCAGTTAGTTGAGGAGAAGAATGCAGCATGGGCGAGATTGCTGCAACACCGCACGAGGGCGAACGAGGCACGATACAAACGGGCGCGGAACAGACAAAACTCGATTTTCCGGAGGAAAAACCGCCAGCAGGAAGAACCAGACCGTGAAGAGACGGAGGAACTGTACCGCGCTAATAACGCACGAAAGCTCTGAGAAGTTGAACCGTTCACGTAAGGGCCACGTGCCACAGCCCGATATGTGTAAGGACATAAACGGGAACCTTCTTACGAAAGAGCGTGAGGTGATCCATCGGTGGCGGCAGCACTACGAAGAGCACCTGAATGGCGATATGGCAGACAACGGTGGTGGTATGGTAATGAACCTAGGAGCACGCGCGCAGGATATGCGACTTCCGGCTCCGAATCTCCAGGAAATCCAGGAGGAGATCGGCCGGCTGAAAAACAACAAAGCCCCTGGAGTTGACCAACTACCAGGAGAGCTGTTTAAACACGGTGGTGATGCACTGGCTAGAGCGCTGCACTGGGTGATTACCAAAGTTTGGGATGAGGAAGTTTTGCCGCAGGAGTGGATGGAAGGTGTCGTTTGTCCCATCTACAAAAAGGTCGATAAGCTGGATTGTAGCAACTACCGCGCAATCACATTGCTGAACGCCGTCTACAAGGTACTCTCCCAAATTTTATGCCGTCGACTAGCACCAATTGCAAGGGAGTTCTTGGGGCAGTACCAGGCGGGTTTTATGAGCGAACGCTCCACCATGGACCAGGTGTTCGCCATTCGCCAAGTACTGCAGAAATGCCGCGAATACAACGTTCCCACACATCATCTATTCATCGACTTCAAAGCCACATATGATGCAATCGATCGGGACCAGCTATGGCAGCTGATGCACGAACACGGATTTCCGGATAATCTGACACGGTGGATCAAAGCGACGATGGATCGGGTGATGTGCGTAGTTCGAGTTTCAGGGGCATTCTCGAGTCCCTTCGAAACACACAGAGGGTTACGACAAGGTGATGGTCTTTCGTGTCTGCTATTCAACATCGCTTTGGAAGGGGTAATACGAAGAGCAAGGATTAACACGAGTGGTACAATTTTCAATAAGTCCGTCCAGCTATTTGGCTTCGCCGACGACATAGATATTATGGCACGTAACTTTGAGAAGATGGAGGAAGCCTACATCAGACTGAAGAGGGAAGCTAAGCGGATCGGACTAGTCATTAACATGTCGAAGACAAAGTACATGATAGGAAGAGGTTCAAGAGAAGACAATGTGAGCCACCCACCGCGAGTTTGAATCGGTGGTGACGAAATCGAGGTGGTAGATGAATTTGTGTACTTGGGCTCACTGGTGACTGCCGAAAATGATACCAGCAGAGAAAATCGGAGACGCATAGTGGCTGGAAATCGTACGTACTTTGAACTCCGCAAGACGCTCCGATCGAATAGAGTTTGCCGCCGTACCAAACTGACAATCTACAAAACGCTCATTAGACCGGTAGTCCTCTACGGACACGAGACCTGGACGATGCTCGTGGAGGACCAACGCGCACTTGGAGTTTTCGAAAGAAAAGTGCTGCGTACCATCTATGGTGGGGTGCAGATGGCGGACGGTACGTGGAGGAGGCGAATGAACCACGAGTTGCATCAGCTGTTGGGAGAACCATCCATCGTTCACACCGCGAAAATCGGACGACTGCGGTGGGCGGGGGACGTAGCCAGAATGTCGGACAGTAACCCGGTGAAAATGGTTCTCGACAACGATCCGACGGGCACAAGAAGGCGAGGTGCGCAGCGGGCAAGGTGGGTCGATCAGGTGGAAGGTGACTTGCGGACTAGACCTGTGCGCCGCCGCGCCACGCCGCCGCCGCTGACACTTATTGACGTACGCCGACGCCGGTCAAGGTATCGGCGGCGCGCCATACGCCGGGTGACTCCACGCCGCCGAATTTCGTACTTCACGCCGATGATTGGCCAACACAAAAATCACAGTATGCAGTGCGTTTGCATCGGCCGAACCAAGGCAACCTATCCGGCATTAATTAAATGGTTATTATACCATTAGCAGATTTGTTTGCTTTTATTTCTGTCACTTTTACCCGCATAGGCATGTTAAATGTTAGATCATGCTAGATCTTCTTGGCTACAGAATGCTATAATGGTAACTTCTGATGTTCTGGAAGTTCGAAGGAATACCTGAAGAAAATTCTTAGTCTTGAGAATTTATCTCCGCCTAGAAGATTTTCTGAAGGAATTCCTGGAGAAAATTTCGAAGGAATTCTTAGAGGAATGTCCAAAGAAATTCTTTAAGAAATTTAAGCATATCGGTAATTCCTTTAGGAGTTCTTTTGGAAATCTCTCTAGGAATTCGTACGGAGATATCTGAAAATTCGTCCTAGAATTTTGGAAGGACATGGCGGAGGAAATTCCTAAAAAACTACTAGATGAATTTCGGAGGGAATGGAATGCCTTGTCTGGAAAAATTCCAGTGGATTTGTTAAAATCATGTTCGAAGGAATTTTGTAGAAATTTTTAAAAGTTGGTATGTTCGTATGTATGTAGCTATTCACCATCCTGACTTGAGTCTTGCTCTGCATATGGCTCCATCCAATATAACAGTCGAATTTAATTACCAATCTGCTTTCAATGCACTGCTGTGTGAAGGGCAAAAACGGAGGTGGTGGGCCCGTAAGCAGAGACACTTGCGCGAAGCCCGCGGAATAGAGAGAATCTCCTTTCAACAGTGTAATCCAACGGGTCCGCGACGTTAGGCATAAGGCATAACGGACGACAGGCATAATCTGCGATAGGCATAATGGACGTTTGGCATAATTCTGCCTTTTTTATGTCATAGGCTGTTCTTTGGGTCATTTTATGCCTAACGTACATTATGCCTATCGTCCTTTATACCTAACGTCCATTAGGCGTCTAACGTCTTTATGCCTAACGTACTTATGCCTAACGGGGTATACCCTAATCCAACAGACTAATAAATAGATTCGCAATCTTTTTGAGCTTTCCAAGAGGTGGCTTTTTAAGGAAGGGCGCGTCAAATCCATTACAACTGTGGGGAAGTGTGCCCATCTACATGGGTAGAAATTTCTAAAGGTATTCCAAAAAGAATTTCTGTAGGAATTCGTGATGAAATTGTCAGAATTAATATTAGGAGAGTTTTTGAAGAATCTCCAGAAAAATTGGTTTCATTTGTGGAGGTTTTTCAAAGGAATTCCTGGAGAAATTCCCGATCGAATTCCTGACGGAATTTTCGAAGGAATACTAGAATGAGTTTCATTACAACTTGTAGTTTTGCTTCTAGAGTCAAAACTGAGTTTGTTTTATTACTGTACGGATTCTTTTAAGAAATTCCTGGAGATAATAAAAATTTCTATGTCAATTCCAATAGCTGTTTTGAAAATCCATTTAAAATTCCTTCGTAAATTACTTTAAGAATTCTTTCGGATATTCCTTCAGAAACTCATTTGAAAATCCTGTTCGAAAATCTTTTCAGGATCTTTTTCGGTTATTCCTTCAACAATTGAGTCGGAAATTCTTCCAGGAATTTCCTCAAAAATCTCTTTAGAAAAGCCACCAGGAATTAATTTGGACATTCATCCAGAATTAATTCAGAAATTCCTCCGGAAAGGCATTTGTAATATTTTCAGAAATTTTTCTGGAACTTTCTCTAGGGAGTCTTTAGAAAATTCTTTCAGTAAACCATACAAAATTACTGCAGGAATAGTTCCGGAATAAACTCGAATTTGGAGAAATTTCTTATGGAATTTTCGAAGAAATTTGTAAAGGTATTTGAGTATTAAACTTATTTTCAATTAAACAAAAACACTTGAAAAACGGTTGAAAAAAAATAAAGGAATTTACAAACAAAATTTCCAAAGATTTTCCAATAGAATTTTTGAAGAGATTCCCGAAAGAATTCTTAAAGTAATTAAAAAGGAAATTTTCGAAGGTCTACAGGAATTTCTGGAAGAGTTGCTAAAAGAATATCCGGAGAAATGTCCGAAGGAATTCCTATAAGATATTCGGAAAGAAGTCCTGAAGAAAGTTCTAAATAAATTCCAGAGGGAAATTTCGAAAGAATACCAAAAACATCTTCCTAAAGTTTCCTCAAATTCCTTCTTCTTCTTCTTCTTCCTATTGGCATTACTGTCTCATTTTCGGAATTTCACTTCCATTTCGAATTCGGATGGCCAGAGGGAATAAGAGGCTTGACAGCGTCATTAGGGGAGAGTCTCCTGCCTCAAGCCATTTAAATTATCTCCGGAGAGCAGCGTAATTAACGTAACCTGGACCCTTTTTCATTACTACCAAGGTGTACGTGGATTCTCCGTACTTCCATTCCTGTAGTTGTATTATTTTAACTTTATTGTCTGTTATGTTACGTCATAGTTTCCTCTTATCGACCACTTTTAGTCATTAACCACTTCTACTCAAATTTTAAAGTGTTTGTATTAAGTTTAAAAATGTTAATATTAGGTTCATTTGAATTAAAATTTGCCATTGGAAGATCCCACGGTTGGACCTGAGGGTGGCCATCCTGCCAAGTGCGCCTGGCCTTAGTACTCTCGACGAGTGAAGAACTTAAAATTTAAAAATTCACATAAATAAAGGAAAAAAAATCAATTGTACAAAAACCACTAAAATTCATAAAAAGTATGATAAGCTTTGCTGTGTGATTTTTTTTCTCAGCTCAAAATTCATCACGCCGATTCACGCCGCCGCCGAACATTGCTTACGGCGTGACGCCGCCGCCGCCGGTGTAAAAAGGGCCTTACGCCGCCGCTGTTCACAAATACTTCGGCGCACAGGTCTATTGCGGACCCTCCGTAGACTGCGTGGTTGGCGACGTGTAGCCATGGACCGAGCCGAATGGAGAAGACTCTTATATACCGCACAGTGTAACGGTTAGACTTTTGTAAATAGTAGATGTGTTTCTGTATATATGTGAATGAGCGAAAATGCCATTCAAAATGTTTAAATGTTTAACTGTCCCTTAGCATAGGCAACAAGCCATAAATTTTTGCCCAATCTTTCCTTGGGCGAGTTTATTTGTCGCTTCGAAAGGTTGGAAAGGGACGGCAGCTGGTCCAGCGCACCGAGTTATCCTTCGGAATTGTGAAATTTCGGGAAATGGCGAATCTCAGGATTGTCCGGGATTCACTTTCCTTAATCTGAGGGAACATAGATTCGGCCATTTCGTCTGTGAACAGCCAGTATATAGGAAGTGTGCGCGTTTGTAATTTATTCGTTTTTTATAAAGTATGTTAAATATAGTGACGTAAAGTGCATGTGATTAATTAAATATTTGTTCGTCCTTAGATTAGAAGTAAAGTGTGCGTAGTCAGGAATTGTGTGCGATAATTGAGTTAAAACCAACGAGATAAGGTAACGTGCTCGATATGTGCTGTGCTGTGCTTCTGCTTAGTGTTCTGTTTAGCCGTTTGGCTATTTTCATTCGCAGCAATCAGACTCGCACCCAAGCGTGCGAATTTCCTCTCCTCCACGGACAAAAGCATTCCCAGCAACCGTCAACCCGCTGGAAGCCGGACGATCCGCCAACATATCGTCCGGGCGAGGCCCAGGGGACCTCCACTTGGACAGGGTCTGTAAATCGGTCCGCTTCGGCCATCGCGATCTGCCACCGCGTGTCGCCATCACCGCATCACCGCCGTTTAGAGCGGGCAAGCCAACCGCCATCGTCCAAGTAGGCGCTTGGCGTCATCGTCGCCGCTCGAGACGGGCACATTGACCTGCCCGTAGGTCAACGACTGGGTCGGTAAGCCATCAGAATCCGGTGAGTCCAACCAGTGGAAGTTTTCTTTTTGTGGAGTGGGGCGTCCGCTGAGGGCGCCTCGTAGTCGGTTTTTTGTCCAGTCAAAAGACTGAAGGAATGCGCCTTTAAAAGCCATTCACAAAATTTGATGACCGTGAAAGCGTGCGTGACGAATTGCCGCCGCTAAAATTTTGTTGTCACCAGGAGCGCAGACTAGCCCACCGATGTGCTGCTAGGAACGTGACGTCACATCAAGAACACAAATAGCACGTGAGCACATGAGAGTTAGACAGGGAGATAACAAGCACACATAGTAGGGACAGAGAAGAGAGGACGAACACAAAACCAAACATGAATGAGAAAATCTAAAATGTAAGTATCAAACCAAATACATGTAATCGAAAAGCTAAATATGTCTCTCTTATAATAAACGTAGTTCTGTCATCAATCCCTTGCTGTTTAGTTGATTTCATGTACAGGGTGTTCAATAAGTTTGAATACACTTTCAAAAAATGTTTAAAAATTGAGATTTAATTATTTCTTTTCTCGGTTGCATTTCATTGGAAGTATTGTTTATAAGGAACGTTTGTAACATTTCTTTTGGAATGACCTTTTTTTTGTACATCTTCAACCCATCGCAAGCGGCACGCACGGTCTGCATAGGCATTTCGTTTCAGATTTTGAAAATTACAACTCGAACTGGTCCAAGTTACTGACCTTGTATTCGTATAGCTTTAACATAATAAAGGATTAAACAAAAAAGTTAAGAGGATTCAAATCCGGGAAGCTGGGAGGTCGCAATGTTTTGTCCAAAAAGTCTATGAAATTGTCCCCATATTAGGCTAAAATCGCAATTTCCGTGTATAAAGGGTTATCGTCCTATTGGAACACGTAGGGCTCATCTCCGTCTTAGCACCGGGCCACTTGAGGCATCAATCGTCCCCAAAACCTCAGTTTTGAAGTACGCCGCAATGATTTTGACCTTCAAAAATGGCTATTTTTGATGCCCCAATCCATTTTCAACGCGTGTAATAAACAAACAACAAGTGACAGAATGTCAACACCACACACATCCGATAGCTTATATATACCGTTAATGCTGACACCAATACTAATACAGAATATGTACATTGGGCTTACTTGTTGGGCTTTGTTGTTTTCGAGTCCCGTCCTCCACCATATGGGAGTGTGACGTAGGGGGCAGTCAGACCACCTCCTATCTGTTGTTTGTTGCGCGACGATCGGTGGATCTCCGATGATGAGATGTTGCGAGCAGCATAACCTGTTGCATCGCATTTGAGTATGCCTTCTTGTTGTATGAGGACGTTGCGATAATTAGGGTAAACCCGTTCGGTCGTTGGTTCGCTAGCTAGCTGAAACGATCCGTAAAGTTCCTTTCGAGGAGATTAAATGGACTCGCCCTAAGGAGAGTCTCGTCCGGGCAATAAATCAGTGGTCTCCCCCGTGGAGTGGCGCATAAGCCACGTATTTGAGGGCCACGTATTTTCGGCCTTAGTCTGAATAAATAATAATAATTCTTAAGGCATATTTTAACTACTATTTTATTAGTTTTTGATTATTTTGGGCTAATCGACCTTAAAAAATGGTTGAAAATAAACTTTAAACACAACCCAATTTGAGTTGGTGAACGCAACACAAATTCAATATTTTTGGATCATGAAAATGTTATAGACCAATTTGAAAAGTTTATCAAGCATCAGCAGTGTTGCGCATTCGGGGTTACCGGTTAATTTGTTTGTCCAGGGATCAGATTTCGCGTCTTTGTTTATAGTGTCTTTACTGCAATGCATTCAAATGTATGGAAATAAATGTGAATTGATGAAAATAACTGAATCTATCTCCCTAGAGTGCAATTTTGACCTCTCTTTTGTACTTTTCTTGTTACATTTTATAACCATTACCACTAACCTAGTGGATTACGCTGTTTTTTCCATAGTAATGGTAAATGAAACACCGTGACTACCAGGGATTGCAGAAATCGCTCTCAATAGATAACGAATCTCGATAAAAGAGAGGCAAAAACCTCTTCGAATCATAACAAGCCATGTAAACAAAACTATCGCTATTGTATACAAATTAAAAAAAATTGATTCGGATAGGCGGCCCCCACCGAAGGGGTTTGATAAAACACTTTCTTCTCGCTCATTTTATGTTGGGGAATTGCATCATCAGAACCGGTGCCCCCCGCAATTGGGGCTCATTAAAAGAAATGTATCATCAGTTCATTATTGTAACAGCTACCGAAAAACGTCTCTCACGGTATGGTACCTAGCGAGAGTGTATACAGCCATGATAAGTAAGAGATTTTCTCGTTCTCATTTGGATTCAAACTAAAGATATTTTAGTTACTAGATAAAGATTGTCGCTGTCGTCGCTGTCCGGAACATCTTTTGCTGGCGAGGATAGGGGAGCTAAATGTCAAAGAAGGAAAATCCATACGATTTGACAGGTATGTACCACACATGTTTCGGACAGCAGAACAAAGGGAACCGAAGCGACAATCTTTATCTAGTAGGGTACCTGGGGGCATTATGAACACCCGGGGCAGATTGGACACCCCTTGTATCTTTTGAAATGTATAAAAAACAATACTTTAAATGCCACTGGTAGTTCATTTTTCTTATTAGTATTTAATTTATTCCATATTCTTGTTAAAATATGTCATAATTCAATAAGTTTTATTGAAAATATCCGCAAGTTTGCTTTGACACTACAAAATTATAATTTTCATCAATCAGCAAATAAGACCTAGCAAATAAATGACGGTTATTTAGTCGCATATTTTCAGCTTCGAGAAATCTTCAATTATTTCTACTATTCTGAAATATATGTTTGAATATGTTTTCCAACTTAATAATGTAAAAAAATGGAAATTATAATATGCTTTCACCTTGGGGTAGGTTGAACACTCTGCAATGGGGTAGAGCTGACACCTTCATGGTTGACAACCATAACCTCAAATTCAAAACAAATCAGACGCGTTCAGTGTTTTTGCTCGTTTTGTTTGAAGTTAGAATCAATAGTTATGGTGCGGAACTATAAATCGACTCAAAAACGCCGGAAGTGGACCAATACTGCATTGGAAGCCGCAGTGAAGGCGGTAAAATATGAAGGTACGTCAAAAAAAGGAGCTGCTCGAGCATATGGAATTCCCCGTGCGACTCTGATTCGATACCTTCAGCGGGAGGAAGAAATACAAGCACTGGGAGCTTTCGGGCCTGTTTTCACGCCGGCTGAAGAAAACGAATTGATGCAACATTTAATTGCTGCGGAGTCTACTTGCTACGGAATTACTGCTAAGGATGCGAGGAGCTTGGCGTATCAACTCGCGGAGAAAAACAATAAAAAACATCCGTTCAACAAGTCCACAATGCTAGCAGGTACCGACTGGTTGCAATCTTTTAGAAAACGACATCCGGAGCTTTCATTACGCACACCGGAGGCAACATCGGCTGCCCGAGCTCAAGGATTCAATCGAGTGTCCGTTAATTCCTTTTTCGAGCTGCTGGAGAAACAGTTGGAATCGGGAAAATTTCCTCCGAGTCGTATTTACAATGTCGATGAAACCTCCGTGTTGACAGTAAGTTGAGAAAAGATTATTTAATATTAGTTTTCTTATTGCTAATTACTATTTACAGGTACAAACTAAGAAATCGAAAGTGCTCGCCCTCAAAGGAAGGAGACAAGTAGGTTGTATTACTTCCGCGGATCGAGGGGTTCTGTCGACGGCATGTATGTGCGTTTCGGCAGCGGGACATTTCCTTCCACCCATGCTGATCTTCCCACGATCACGCTTAACGGATCAGTTAAAGAAAGGAGCACCCGCGGAGAGCGTTTTCAGCTGTAATGGATCGGGATGGATGACCATAGCAGATTTCAACATATGGTTTAACCATTTTTTGGCACAGACCCGTCCTAGTCCACAGGCTCCTGTGTTGCTTCTATTGGACGGTCATGCATCCCACGTTAAAAATTTGACACTTATTGAAAAAGCTCGTAATAACAATGTTACCATCCTCTGTTTTCCGCCTCACTGCAGCCACAAGTTGCAGCCTTTAGATGTGGCCTTTATGGGCCCTTTCAAAACTAATGTTTCATTATCTATTGAAAAATATTTGAAACAGAATCCTGGAAAGGTTGTAACGTTGAACGAAATCAGCAGTTTGGTTGGAAATGCTTTTTCACAGACAGCTGTTCCTGCCACTGCTATAAACGGATTCAGAAAAACTGGCATCGTGCCATTCAATAAGTAGGGTTACTGCTCCTGGACTTCATCTCATAGCTCCGATATTGGTCCTACGAAAAACAAAGCAACGAAAAGGTATTTGATTTGTTTATTATTTTTGTGATTTTTTTCAGCTGTGAGCATGTATGTTAGCAGAAAGAAGGAACGAAATTTGTGCCGTATTTCTTTGTTTCGCGATGAGATGAATATATGTACAGTGAGATTGAAAACGGAGCAGTTCCCCTATATATTTAACGAAACCGACTTCGCTCCTTCTATGGTAACGGATGTTCCAATAGAAGATGATGGTGATTCTGATGGACCATTTTTAGGATTCGAAGATGATATGAATGGAACGCCGTCTGTACAAGCACCTGTTGAGTTCACATCAAACATTCAACATGCAACATCACAAGTCCGTCCAGTAGAAGACTTACCTCATCTGTGTCACACAGCTAACAAACAGCCGCCGACTACGGAAGCTTTCAAAGTGTCACCGGAAGCGATTCTTCCATTAGCAAAAACAACTACCAGGAAGGTCACACGTAATAGACGAAAGGGAAAGACCGCCAACATAACAGCAAGTCCATACAGGGATGCGCTGCAAAAATCCTTGGCTTCGAAGGATATTAGTGACCTCCAAAAAGGATATCAGCAGCAAACTAATGTGCGTTCCAAAACAGTTTCCGGAACACCAAAGGGTGCTCGAGGACGCTCAAAAGGCTCAACGATGAAAAAAGCAAAACTTCTTCAAGATTCCCTTTGCGAATTATGTGGTGCAATTTTCAGTACCTCTAATGGAGGCCAAGGGTGGCATAAGTGCCCGGACTGTAACACTTGGTATCATGACTGCATTGAAGCCCATTGCCATATTTGTAAGTGAACACATTTGTTTTTATCCAAAGTTGACTCGATGTGTAATACTGTTATTTTCCTTTGTTATTTTTTTTTTGGTCAATAAAGAGAATTGAATTTACTTTTTATGTATGTTTAGTTCAAAACTAATTCCCTCTAATAGTCACTGATAGTTGGGCACTGGTAGGCACGTATTATTGAATATTCTTGAAGGTGTCCATTCTGCCCCATGGGGGTGTCCATTTTACCCCGGGTATCTCACGACCCCGGGTCTCCAGTAGCCTTGCGAGCAAAGGCGTAGGATTGCCAATCCGGAGATGGCGAGTTCGATTCTCGGTCCGGTCTAGAATGTTTTCGGGTTGGAAACATTCTCGACACCCTGGGCATAGTGTATCCATTGTACTTGCCACACAAGATACATAGTCATGCAATGGCGGGCATAGAAAAGCTTTCAATTAATAACTGAGGAAATGCTAATAGAATACTAAGTTGAAAAGCTAGGCCAAGTTCCAGTTGGAATGTAGAGCCATTGAAGAAGAAGAAGAAGATCTCACGACGTTATCAAAAAAGTTAAATTTTAAGTTGGCTTTTTTAATTGAATGTATGTATATTTTTAACTAGTTTTCATATCTAACTTATATCAAATTAGTTACAAAAGCATGTAGATGGTATTGATCAGAAGTAAGTTATTTACAATAAGTGAAACTTGTCAAAATGCTAAGGGTGTCCATAATGCCCCTAGTCCCCCTAACTAAAATATCTTTTATTCAAACCCTGGTGACTACAAAAAAAGTTAAAGGGTCCTCTGCAAGTGTCATTTTGAGAAATGTCCGGTATTGAGAGATTTCCCCTACAAGTTTAACTGAGCCCACTGACAAACTCCACCACATCCCAGCCTAGCAGGTATGCCCAACCTTTTCAAGTCAATATTCGGTACATATATTTTATACATGTTCAAAATAACCAAAGTAAAATACATTTTTTTTCAGAATGGCATTTAGTTTTACAGAACGGCCAAATCGGGTTTGAAGTAAAACTTAACACGATTCAATGGCACTTGAACAATCTTTTTTTTTGTGGGCTTATTTTCATTTTCTTTTTACGTAACAGGACATCGAATTGTTGGCTCCTTTCCAATACTCGACGCACATTGATTTCGCAATCGTTGATCGAATTTTGAATTACTTTTTACTTTTAGTTGTTCTCACAGATATGTACTTCTTGGAAGAAGATATTTTATCTTACGAAAGATGTGTCTTTCTGAAATTTATATTTGAGAACGTTGCTGCATTGGAGGTCAATTATCTCCAATTGAAACATACTAGTTGTGGGAAATTGTTTCAATAATTTGCATGTTGGATAACAAAAGTTCGACGTGATAATCTCTGATTTGCAGCTTTATGATCAAGTCATTGAGATGTTTGGTGGCATCTACTATAAAGGCCAAGCCGCTCACCCATTCAGGACCATGCAGCTTGGGCATTGGTATTCTGCTTCCATTTTCATCAACATAATTTGGAATTAGTGGTTGTTAAGTTTCCTCGCGTAGGTAATGTTGATTTTCTTAAGAACGAGCGTAGCTACATCAAGAATATTGATCGTTTTTGGACATACCGTTTTGACTCAAATCTCGAACATGACTCATATTCCGAACACTGGCGTTTTAGCCCAAAACTAAAATTTTCATCGGTTTTTCTTACTGAGGATCAAGATTACAAACGATTTCAAGCTTGTATGGAGAAAATTGCACGAATAAAGCCAAAACGACAATTTAAAAGCGAGTGTTCGGAATATGAGTCATGTTTGGAATTCAAGTCAAAACGGATTGGAAATCTACCGCAATTCGCCACATAATAAAAATAAAGCATCGACGAAGAGATATCGAGCAATGCAGTTACGCCCCTATGATTCTAAGCGAATTGCTTTGATTTTCAAGTGTCACAACGCCCATGTTCTTTTCCGTCATTACCGGAGCTCCATCAGTTGTTAGGCCTTCAGTTTTCAAAGAAGAGTTCAAGCTTCTTCATACAGATCTTAACAGCTTTCCTCAGGTCCATACCTGTGGAAGTCGTTTCCTTCATTGAGGTCAAAGCTGCTAATTCCTCTGTAATTTGAAGATGGTCATCAATTGACCTTTTCCGTCAAAATTGTATCTCGTTTTATTGTCTCAGTCGATTCTTTGGCTTATTTAAGGTCAACTTTCCCAAAGAACCCATGTTTGTTGAAGCCTCTAACTATTTTAAAAATCGAAAACAAAAACCGGAAAAGTCCTGCACGTGTGAACCGGTCTGAAAAATAATAACCTACATTATGTAATAAGCTTTCGGGCCGGTTATGAAGTAGTTTTTCATGCACTCCGCGGACCACAAAAAATGGAGCCAAGGGCCGCACCCGGCCCACGGGCCGTACGTTGGGCAGCCCTGTCCTAGACAATCTCCACTACACGCTATGATCTGGGGAGTTGATGTCAAGCCCTTTGACATAGTCTTACTGAAATCCACTAATTCACAATCTTAATAAAACAAAATTAACAGTTACAAATGTTCGAAATGTTTAAAATGTCTTTCCTTTGTTTCGAACAGATTAACAGTTCATACGAATATCCTTTAAAAACATTTAACCTTTAAAAAAAATTGGACTATTATGCGATTAGGCGATGGGTAAATTAGTATGTCAACTAACGCCAACTTATAAAATGGTAACACGAAAAGAATGTACATATCTGTTCAAGATTTGAAGATGACCAGCGGAACCACCTTTTCTTGCATCCAACAGCCAGGACACAGCTGCGGAAAGCACTCGTCGGGACAAGTTTTACACTTGTTCGTGTCAAGACGGAAGACGAACGGACGGAATGAAAAACTACACTTTTTCAATAAATTGAAAGCATTTTCTGTTCAATTTAATATAACGAAGGAGGGACGGGAGGATGTGGCAAATGAACTTGCAGCGGCACTCGCGAAAAGATTTGGGAACACGAACATAAAAAGGCTAAATGAAAATTTCCATTATGAGGGTATCTGAAAAAAAGTATGAAGAGTTTGCGAAGAAAAAAACTTCTTCATTTTTCTGAGGAGAAAAATTAAAGACGAAAACTTGGTTAACTCTGACAGTGAAAGGTTATCGAAGGGGAAATATAGGAAACAAGAAGCGAACGAATAAAAGATCCAATAGAAAAAAAAACCAAAAGATTCTGAATAAACTACATTTTCACAGAAACGAATCCAGAGCGGGGAAAGTTTTCCCCATTAACATGGGCCACAAGCAAATTGAGAGGAAAATATAATAAATCGAAGCTTCTTCGCCTCCGGAAGAGGAAATGTGCTGACGGTGGAGCGCAAGTTCGCCAAGTGCGCAAAGTTTTCCCAGCTGCGCTTTTGCCTTCAATTCAATTGGCGAGAATCGAATTAATTGGATTCGAAGCATATCGAGAAAATGCGCTTGGATATGTTAAGATGAGTTTTCTTCATTTATTTTTTGCACTTATAAGTTATTAGTAAAAGTAATAACATTTATTTATAAAACATTCAACGGCACATTAGATGCATAATGCACATGTTATACTTTAAGGCACGATCCTACTGTTAGGTATTCTAAAATTTTATTACACGATGTTAAATGGTTCATAAAGCAGTAAATTGCTAAATAGCTAAAGATTAGCTCAACTAATATTAGAAGAATTAAGGAATCATACATAATGAATTAATTCCGCAAATGTATTACTTTTAAGTGATTTGGAAGACTACGATGGCCTATTAAATATGTTGAGAACAATCAATACTCAGTTATGGTGTCATTTTTCAATTATGATCGAGCACGAGACGCTTTCTTGCTTTTATCCACCTTGGGCGGTACATTGCCCGACTTTCCGGCGGAAATATATCGATTGTATAAACTGCAATTAAAAAAATACGAAGAAAAAAATTAACAAAAATCTATTGTCAGTCATTTTTCTCTGACTTACATTCTGTAAGCTTCGGTCTTGATGTATTCGAGCACGTGGCTGATGCCGACCATATACTGTTCGGCAATCGCCGTAACCCAGGGGTTTTCTTCCATTTTGAGCACGGACTTTTGCCCCAGCAGATCCAGATTGGCTATCTCCGGCGGCAGCACGGTTAGTCGATTGTTCTGGATGTGCAACTCGCGGATGCGGGTCAGTTCGCCAATTTCACGCGGCAGCTCCAGTAGATCGTTATCCCGGAGTCCAAGCTAGAGTTGTAATAATAAATAAGTAGGACGATATAAAACAAGCAAAGTTGTCACATTAATCGAATTAAATAATTTCATGTATACTCTCATTAGTAATGAGAGTAATCATTAGAATTTACCATTCCAATATTTTCCTTTCGATTGTACAGTTTAAAATTTGTGTTTCAACCCTGTCTCTATAAACACTCAAAAATTCTAATTGGAAACCATTCTAAAAATAGCGATTATGACGTTCTGCTTTATCTATGTTTGAAAACTAAACATTTCTTCTTTAACGACTCTATTCAACATGAACGGCAAATGAATCATAATAAACCTCGTCTACCTAAATAGGGATGTCTAAGTTTTTTGTCTTTCTCGTATTCATTGCAGCGAATGAAGCAAAATGAATCAATATTTTGGAAATCTATTCACGAAGTCGAAGCAAAATTCTTCACACAACCAATGACAGTTCTTTACGGGTTTTTAAAGTAGAGCAACTGAGAGGAAGAGATGCAATGGGGTTTCCCATAATCGTCGCCCAAGGTGGATAAAAGCAAGAAAGCGTCTCGTGCTCGATCATAATTGAAGAGCAGAATTTGCTTCGATTTCGCGAATTAGATTAACCGACAAACTGATATCTTAGTGGTGTACTATAGTATACTGTATTACTGTGTAAATGTATATGGCAGGACTATCGAGATTTCTGTCGTTAGTCCGACTGTCAAATCCATACAAATGAACCAACACAAAATCACAGCAAAAATTTGAAAACTGATAGCATAATGTGTTTAAATAGGTGTTGATACTTTTTAATTCGCAAAATTCCGAATTAGCGAGATCCAGACTAACGAGTCGTCGGATTAGCGAGGTCCGGATAAGTGGGGGGACACTGTATTATAAATTTACAATTATACAGCTTCATTTCAATTAACAATTAGAATATTTGTAATAGTATCTGTATCAGTCGGAACTCGGAAGCATGTGCCCAGCCTAGTATGGGGAGAAAAAAAGACGTCGGATTCTACGGGGTACCCCCCAGGATTTCGCATTTGGGTGAGAAAATCATTCTCCGAAAATTTCAGCCTGATCGGTTATTGCATAAGCTGGCGCAATTGATTTGAAGTTAATTTGGGGATTTCAACCGAAATATATGGGAAAGTACACCTCTGTTACTATTTCGTACAGGAAATTGGATGGAAGAGCCCGATTGAGCCCAGATTTGCAGGAAATGAAGTTAACATGCCACTGAACAATTCCACATAAAATTCTACTATGATTAAATAAACTTTAAGTTAGTTTTTAGCTGATTTATTTGGAGTTGGGTTGAGCACTTTGAAACTCATTAATTGCCATGAAAACATACGCATGCAATCAAAGGTGCCTGCGATACGTGGTTTCGCGCGCACTGAAACATAAATTACTGCACGCGCATAACACATATCGCAGCTACCTTCGATTACATGCGCTTGTTTTCATGGCAATTAATGAGTTTCAAAGTGCACAACCCAACTCCAAATAAATCAGCTAAAAACTAATTTAAAATTTATTTAATCATAGTAGAATTTTACGTGAAATTGTTTATTGGCATGTTAACTTCATTTCCTGCAAATATGGGCTCAATCGGGCTCTTCCATCCAATTTCCTGGACGAAATATATTTCGGTTGAAATCCCCAAATCAAGGATGTTATCGATCATTTAGTAATTTGCGTTCGATCATTCAATAGTTTGTCAAAAACTCATCCCAGAATCTGAATTCCAAAATGTGTTGTATGGTGGACTTCTAGTGCGAAGGTTTTTCTACAACTCTGCCAAATGATTCGCTGTTTGAATTCCACTAGTAATGGAGCTATAGCTAAGTTTCAGTAACTTCGACTAAATGATAAAAAAAAATTCCAATAATTTAGTTGAAGCTACTGCAACTAGCGCTAAAATTCCGTTATTAGTTGAATTCTAACAACAAACTATTGGGCAAAGTTGTAGATAAACCTTCGCACTAGAAGTCCATCATACATCACATTCTGAAATTCAGCTTCTGGAATGAGCTATTGACAAACTACTAAATGATCGAACGCAAATTACTAAATGATCGATAACATCCTTGCCCCAAATTAACTTCAAATCAATTGCGCCAGCTTGTGCAATAACCGATCAGGCTGAACTTTTCGGAGAATGATTTTCTTACTCAAATGCAAAATCCTGAGGGGTGTCCCGTAGAATCCGACGATTTTTTGTATCCTGGGCCAGTCTAATGTGCATTAAGGTGGACCACTCTTATATGAAAAAATCAAAATCATTTTTTCGAGACGTATTTTCCCATTTCTTTAGTCGATTTTTTTTCATATAAACTTCACGCTCGTTGAGCATCCACTTGGACTGACGGATCTGGCTGAAACTGGCTGGGAGCACTTCAGCTTTCCTGCGGCTTAGTCTCTGGTTTGACGTTTGTGGAGGTCAACTGCATCCACCGTTCGAGCATTTTAATCAATGTGGTATACCGTGGACCCCCGATAATATGACCGTTTTTAATCTGAACACTTTTTAATTTGAACCCCGTTCGTTCGTAGAACATCGTTCAAATTAAAAATGTTCAAACGTCATTTAGCACGTGGAATCGAGAAAAGAAAAATGGAACATCGTGAAACAGTGCAGAATCAAAACAAACCAGCAAAAAGAGCAACCAGAAACCAGTTTTTTTATGCAAATAGAGTAACCAGAAATTCGAATTAAAAATGAACCCCGTTAATTTGAATGAGGTACCGGTACCATTCAAATTATCGGGGGTCCACGGTATAAGAAGGCTACACTAAATCAGCACCTTCTTATATGCCACATTGATCAGAAAGCTCGGAGCGATGGGTGCAGCTGACCTCCAGAAATATCAAATCAGAAACTAACCCGCAGACAAGCTGGCGGCCATTACCGCTCGCGGAAAACTGGATACGTCTTGAAAAAATGATTTATCCTAATAGGCATCCTCCCTAGATTACAAAAATGTGCCGAAGATGAAATAGAATATACTTACAATTTGTAGATTTTTCAAATTTTTCACCTCTGGTGGCAAAAATTCAAAATCGTTATCTCCCAAATACAATGCACGTAACGAATCTGAAAGAAGAATTATTATGAACAATCATCGCATCAATCACCAAAATTTAATATGTGCGTCGTTCTCACCCATCATGAAAAAGTTCCCTGGTAAAATCTTCTCATTCAAATTGTTGTACGACAAATCGAGTACCTCTAGTACCGGAAATGCCCCGAATCCTCGCGGTAGCGTGCTCAAACGATTGATAGAGCAGTTCAAAATTCTCAGCTTTGGCATCGACGACAGAGACAGTGGAAGCTCTTCCAGATAGTTATTGGACAAGTTCAGAATTTCCAAATTGATTAGATTCGCGATGCCTGGCGGAACAGCTAAAATTGAATAGAAGAGTGCATAATTATTAATTTAGCATAACAGTCATCCCTGATGTAAACAATTTCGCTATGAATGAATTTCATTCATGCTATCCGATACAAATGTGTTGGTAAATTATCTTAAGCTGGTATGAACACATCATACTACACTGTACTTCACTTGGACTTGGACTAGAACACAGCTGATAAATTCTGATTTCGATACTCACTTTTAAGCTTATTGTGACTCAATGTAATCCGGGTCACGAATACCATATTCACTGAAATAAAATAAAGAATAAAAATCAAAACATGATTCGCCAGCAATAATAAACTTATTTCGGAATGCTCATTGCATCGTTTAGGGCGTATCTCTCATACAATCGCATATCCATCAGATTCATACACATCACACAACTTGCGAGCGAGACCGAACCAGCCGCTTCGGGATGTAAACACGCGAATGAAAAAAGTAGTTTCTTCCAAATTAGGAAATACCAGTTCCGATCTCACCAATATTCACGCTAAGCAGAAATACTCACGCAATCCGGGCAGTTCCTCGAAGGTGGAAATGGCCTTGTCCACCAGGTCAATTTCCCGATTTTGGGTCTCGCGGGCCTCATCCAGCACTTTCTTCGCCTTCGACATTTTTGTGGCTGTCACGGGTAAACAACTGACGGGTTGATTCATTTTGCCGTTTCTGCTGTTATGGGGTTCTTTTTTTCTCTTGCTCTGCTAGCACTCGTTGCTGGTACCTACACCTGCTACCGTTACTCTTGCGGGACAGAGTCACTCTGTGAACAGTTGCTGGTGGCGTGTCGATGGGATGAATGAAAGTGACTTGTGAATGGGATAGAGATGGCTGGCAGCACGGTAAGCTGAACCCTTCGGATGAATTCAGCCTGCTCTTACAGTACAAGCAAACAGCCACGTTAATTTATTGTTAAATATAAATTTACCGAAGTTTCACTGCGTAAATTGAAAATTACAGTTTTTTAACTCTTGGTCTATTTATAATAAAATTAATTAAAAAAATATAAACCTAATTAGTTATAAGGGAGATTCCAATTCCAATAAGAAAACAGATGAGCCTCACAGTTGACAGCAAAAATAAAAAAATATCTCGCCCAACGTGGGGCTCGAACCCACGACCCTGAGATTAAGAGTCTCATGCTCTACCGACTGAGCTAGCCGGGCTGCAGGAGATCTGTTGCTTAGAGATAAACTTAAGGCAGAATGCATGATCAATGTTGATTCTTAAATCTTCTATCTATCTATATAATAAAAATGAAATGGTCTGTGTTCGTATCCGCATAACTCGAAAACGGCTGGATGGATTTTCTCCATTTCTTCAGCAGATATGTTCGTTATCGTTTCCGACGGGTTTATATGATATTTCCTCATGCGAAAATTACGAGTAGGGTTGAATGAAATTGAACTAAAATTAAGATTCGTATGGAATTTTCGTATAGGCAGTTCACAACGCGCATTTTCGCCTACTATGCAGGACAACGTCTGCCGGGTCGACTAGTTTTCAATATTAATTTAAATTTTTCCTAATTTCAATAAAAGGCACTAACTTTTGAATTAAATTCAAAAGATATTAATATAAGTGTTATGATTCATCCTACGTGAACTGCAGTCGAATGAGCAAACGTAGAATGTGGGACCATTTACTAGGTTAACCGCCAACTTTTCACCCTTCTAACGATTATCGCTGTCTTTTGCTCCATCCTTGCCCCGCCCATGTACTTTTTTGCAGTGAAAGTGAAATAGGGGAGGTGTACCAGTTTTGGCAAAATAACAAATTTAAATCTTTCATAAGCATTTCCACAATCCAATCCAAAAATCCACAATCTTTCCAGATTTTCCACAATCCAACAAAATTATACATAAATTAAAAATTTAAAAAAGAAGTTTCCAGAAAAAAATATTGTATAAAATGTTTATTGGGATGTACATTGAATGATCCAGAAGAAGGCCCTTTCGTATGTATAGGTTAAACCTTAAACGACTTCGTCAGTAGATGGGAATAACCAGCGCGGGGGGAAACATTAATTTTCAGTCAAAACGTAAACAAACGAGCATAAATTCCATACAAAAATCCAAGATGGCTGACTTGGGGACATTGGCAAGTCAGATCACCCCCCAATAAAGGCATCCTGATCCAGAATATTTGCCTTCTCTTTCTGTAGAAAGTAAAATATTAATCGTTTCCAATTTTCTCGAACTGTTAGAACATATTTGTCGAAAACGAACGCATGATCATTGCTGATTTATTACAATGCTTTAACCCTAATAGGACGACTTCTTACACGGATCTTATGTAGGGGTAACTGGGGTAATATGCACTCCGAGGTAAAACGACGAGATCCGAGCTACATGCACTGTAGTAAATACTCTGGAACAACTGCCGAAAATATACTCAAAAATGCCAAAGGGTCGTTTTACCCCGAGGGTACATATTACCCCAGTTTCCCCTACTGTTGGTATACCAGGTGGTGGCGGCGACACCTCACTAGATGCGGCTGTATGCACTAGCTAGACTAGAGGCCTACTAGAGAAAACACAATCTTGTTGAACTGGATGTACGATGAACCCTCTCATACTGCGGTATCTTGATGACGAGTATCGTTTCTTCGACTTCGAATAACCGTAAGGAAATTACTTGACATTGTCTTCAGGTTAAAATATAAATCTATATACTGAATTTTGTTTGTCTGAACCTTATAGACTCGGAAACTACTGAACAGTTCGGCGTGAAAATACAAAGGCAGAGGCCAATCATATACCTAATAAACTAATTTTAGGCGGAACGAAGTTCGAATCGTCGGGTCTGCTAGTATTAAATAAATAAGATATTTGCCATTTTCCCAAGGCTGAAAAAAATATTATGATTTTCACATTCTTCTTACCAAATAACTCCTCCAAGCCGCAACCTTCAGATTCATGTTCTTCAAATTCTATAAGTTCGTAAACTTCCGAATCCATTTACTCATTTTATTCGCTGGAATTTATGAATATGTAAAACAAGGCTTACCAACGTACGGCCCTTAGCTCCATTTGTGGTGTGAGAAAAATATTTCATAGCCGGCCCGAAAGCTTTTATATCTGGCTCGAGGAGCTCCTTCTTATTATTTATTAATAAATACTGTAGGTTATAACTAGTTAAAAGAATTAAATCTGGGCATGCATGGAGTCGAATAATACAGCATGGGCCAGTTTTGCTGTTAATGAGATTTCTTAAATACGGATAAAACCTTTCACTTGTTAGGGAATGCATATCGGCTGTTGTTGATACAGTCATGATTCGCTGGTTGGGATTTTAATACATGGGCCACTTTTTAGTTGAGCCTCCGCTGGTTGGGACACGACTCAATTGAAAAGCAACTGGATGTCAAAATCTTATGTCACATTATTTTCGAAATATCAATTCTTCAAGGAGTAAGAAAATGAGTTCATAATAGATTGTCCTCAGAAATAATCAAATATTTGTATTTCATTTTCGATTAACAAAGTATGAGTAAACAAGTTCATGTAGTTTAAGATTACATATTGCGCCGTTTCCACTCGTTTTCAATCAACTTGCTGCGTAGAGATTTGAGACGAACAGTCCCAGAAACATCAAATTCAACGTATGTAATAACGATATCAAACGATCGGAACACAGGAGAAAAGTCTGGCTTGATTGAGTCTATATAATTGTATAAGATGATAAATTTTCAGGAGCATTTATATCGGTATCGTTCAACCACCTTCGTCTAGAACAACTGACTCATCGAAACCCAAACCACGTAGCAAACCATTTATTATTTCTTCGTCGGTATACACCTGGCTTGTGCCACATAACAAATTTCCCTTAGTGATCATTCAACCTTCGGTTCACAGCTTCCTCACTAGTTTGAGCCTGTTTGAGCCCCGATGAGCTTATCAGCTGCAGCTACTAACGCCTTAATATCAGCCAAATCATCATTAATCGAAGTTGCTTCTTCATTTGGGACAAGTCATCCATTATGAATTCCTCATCGCAAAATCTGAAAACTCATTCCACGAATTCCTGATTGTAGAATGGTTTATTTCCTCCCATGTAGCGGCCAACCAAACCAAACACATTTCTAGTGAAACTTACAACCGTTAGTCGTCTTCTAGTACATGTTCAAGCATTAATTTTCTTTTGTATCGTGTATTGATGGCGTTTATGACAGACTGGTCCATCGGTAGGCACCCACTACCCAACAAACATTGAAGGTGAGTAAAACGCTTTTATAACCAAACATAGTTTTCTGCGGCTTTGAAGCTTGCTTATTCAGCTAAAATTGTGTGTTGGATAGTTACGTTGGGGGCAGATAGATAACTTGAATCAGACCATCGTCACTGCTCAAGTCCCAACCGTCATTGTGAGCGGAGCAGTTGCCTAAAACAAGAAGAGCCTTCAGCTCAATTCCCTTTTCGCGACAAAATCTTCGGAACAGCACCCGTGCCATCCATGCTTTTTTGGAAGAATAGTACGAAACTGGTAAGTCCTTGTTCGGTCGTTGAGGAAGATCGCGTGGGTTTTCTGATTTCCCAATAAACATCAGCTTAAGTGATAAGAAAATTATTTTGAGCTTTTTAGTGGAATGTCTTATGACAAGATCAGCTTAAGTTTCAATGTGCCGTCGAAATTGAAACATGGCATGAAGGTAAATCTAGTCTTGTTTCATTTTCGACCAAAAGCTGCTCTCTCACCCCACAATACAACGCTTTTAGAAGCAATGAGCTTGACGATTAAGCAGATTCGTCCGCGTTGAAAAGTTGCGATCGATTTATATCCATATCCAATTATCTTTTGCATCAGAGATCTAGAACTTAAAAAGAAGATATGTCGAAAATATGTTCAGTTCAATAAAAAATGAACCAATTTTGGACATGCTTAGAATACTGTTTTTAAACTTAAAATGTTTTGCTCGAGATATGAAATTACTTCAATTAGGTTTTAATAAGTTAACAACATCATTTTTATGTTTTAAATCTATGTACAAATAAACTTACAGCTTTTGAAAGTTGACTTCAATTTTACCATGTCGTCTTGGTTTTGGTCTAATCCAGCCGGAATGGTTAAATGCGTGACAATATTTTTCATAATTGCTATATTTTATAAGAAACAAATGTAGGAGATACCTTATGGATAGTTTCTTTTTGCAATAAAATTTAAATGCTGCATGTTTTATTTAGTTTTGTGTGATATAAATACAAAATTCAGCTAGTTGGTCCAAAATATGAGCCCGGTCAAAATACAGCCGTTATCCTATTCTTTATACGGACAGAAATTCATCTGGTTTAAAACAACCAACATTTTGGTTAAATTTCAAACAGTAAATTTGGTTGTTTCCAATGTAGAATTTTGTTTAGAACAATAAAAATTTTTGGTCACTTCTACCTAAATAAAAAAAGTGTATTTTAAGATAGATTTTTTTTCTATTAACTTAATATTATAGTTTGTAACAACTTTTAAAATAGTTTGTTTTTGTCATTTATTAGGTTGTTTGTTATTGGTGGTGGTTGATCCCTAGAAGTTATGCCTACCTCCGTTCTGCTCATGATCTTTAGTATCTTGAGTTGTCAGCACTCATTATTATATAATGTGGGGGGATTGCGTGAAATAGAACTTGAAACAAATGAGTGTTTAGAACAGGTATCCACCGGTTGACACTAAACGGATCAACTTAAAATATAAACTTTTGCTTATGCAATCTGATAACTTTTATTTATTTTTCACGCATCAATTTCTTAGGAGCTTTGTTTTAGTGGATATTACATAACGCAAGAGAGGGTTTAAACTCTGCGTTATATTGCATGAATTCCCCGATTCGGTGCGTTACTACTACAGTAATAGCTGTTTCGGGGTAGTTGGGATCGAGTTTGGATAACTAAAGTAAATATGATTTATTAAAGCATGTGCACGTAAATGTTCTAGTGTATTTTTAAAATACCTTCCGAAATACCGAAACATTCCATTCACATGACAGCTGATTCTTTCAGAAACTAATGTGCTGCTTCAAATATGTTCAATTCTCGTCAAAATTGATAAAATTACGTCGAATCCTTTGGATATAACATAAGTGTTTGATATAGACAGACTTTGGTGATGTTTAGGCAAACATCTGGTAGAGACACGGCAAGTATTCCCGTCCATCGTCGTAGGTGCAGAAACCAATGAAAGCTACGTTCATTTGCTGGAACTCCACTATAGCAGGACGTTCCTCCTGAACTTACGATTTGGTACGGATGAGTTTGGGAAAAGGTGTCGCTTATATTGGTTTTCAAGACTATGACGAAAAGACGAAAATACCTGCCTTAACCCTATAGAATAAGACTGAGTGAAAACTAATAATAATAACAATAATAGGAATGACAAAAGTTTATACTTGTTAAGGGGTCAATTATGTGACGAGTAATTTTATATTTATATTACAGAGAAACAGATGATGCGTGGAATTGGGTGATAGTTTTCGAGAAACTGATTTGATTTTATTTTGCTTTAAATGTAACGTATCTTTGGAGCAGTTGTCCAGTGTTTGGAATGTTTCTTTAGTGACTTCAATATCAACAAGAACGTTATTTGGACAATTACTAATATTCCAGGGTCAAATGGTGGAGGCCCTTTTATTATTTTTATTACAGACGACCGGCATTTGAAGAAAATGAACGTCCATATGAACAAAAAGATTATACTGCCACCAAACATAGATGGAGTTACAGATATCGGTTGGAAGAAAGGCGTGGAATCGAACATCTAGGGATCCAAGGACTAACATCCCTCCGTGGTGCACAATTAACATACTAATCATAATTTATTTGTCTCGTTTCAGCAAACGCAACTCTTCTCCACTAATCTTTCCCTTTCCTGTCAACTCTCTTTTCTTTAATGTATCCGACACTTGTGGGACTGGTTAAGCCCAGCGCCTGCTTGTGGTTGGAAACCGGTGTACTATACGGTCTAGCGCATGCTAACGGTGAAGGCTTGGTAGGTCTTCACCTAACTTAAGTGTAGATGGGCGGACAGTGTCTGCCAGGGTGAAGGCTGATAAATTACAATTACAAATTACAATTACAATTATTAGGTTGTTTGTTATTCAGGTTTAGAAATCTAATCAATCTTTTTTTTTAAGTCTTTATTAAGGTGTTTTCAATCAATCTAAAAAATTAGATTAATTCAACAAAAACTTAAAGTTGAGCTTAATGCGGATTGTGTTTGGTGGAATGTCAATCCGAAGTGCGTTGGAAAATTTATTATTTTTTAGTTTGTAAATAAACGGACGGAAAAATAGGTTAATTTTTTTTTCATGCAATGTTTCCTCTTTGGTTACTGATTAATTGCTTAGCAAGCTTTGTAAGTACCTAGTTATATATGACAATTTCATTATGATTAAAGTTATTCGAGCCCAAAATGCAAAAAAAATTTGGAGATGCGGGGCATCGATCCCCGTACCTCTCACATGCTAAGCGAGCGCTCTACCATCTGAGCTACATCCCCATGCGGAGAGCAAGAGATACAAAGCTACTGAAGAAGACAAGCTCTAAACATAAGCTTTCATTATTATTTCATGAAACGTAACGACTGTAACTTAGAGTTCATTGAGTTCACTCAATGAATACTTATCATGTGATGAATGGCATCTACACGGTTGAGAGAAGACTTTGAAATTTATATGAAACAATACGAATTTTCGCCTTTATTTATATGGATCATATGCTGCCGTTATACGCATATTTGTCCCATGTTTGCTGGGATTCCCTATATACATGGGACAATTATGTGTATAACGGAAGTATGGGAATCGTACATTCAGACTCTTGTTGAAATGAAATATGCTTTTATTCCAATTCTACAGGTAAAAATGTTGTTCAGAAAAAAATCTCAATTAAATTTTCAAGATTAATCGCGCTGTTCCGTCGAGACTAAGGATTTCTGTATTTTAGCTGTGCATTTGACATTTTGTATAGAAAAGTTTAATTTCAACAAATTTAGAAAACCATTTTGATCACCGTTGTTTTTGCTTGGGGAGCGTCCACAAATTACGTAACGCTTATAGGGGGACTGGGGTGAGCAGTGTATCAAAATTTTAAGATGTTTCATACAAAAAGTGTGACATAGAGGGGAGGGTACACACTTAATTTTGGTCACCAAGATCTCAACATTTTTTGTTTATTTTCCCGAGATGGGCACCGCCAAAAGATATTTTAGTTACTAGATAAACATTGTCGCTTCGGTTCCCTTTGTTCTGCTGTCCGGAACATGTTGGGTACCAAGCTGTCAAATCGTATGGATTTTCCTTCTTTGACATTTACATCCCCTATCCTCGCCAGCAAAAGATGTTCCGGCCAGCGACGACAGCGACAATCTTTATCTAATAACTAAAATATCTTTTGCACCGCCGAGTTTCAGCAAACAAGATTTTTGCCGAGATCTCAGTAAAAGTGACGTTTCGGTTACTGAGAATCAGTAATAAACGAAATTTTCTGCCGAAGTTCAGTTCTGAAATTTGCTGAGCTACAGCGGTGCCCGATTTTGCCAAGCTTGAAAAAGAAAAAATAGTGTGTAGGTTGAAAATGTTCAATTTTTGCGTTACGTAAATAATGGACCTTCCCCTTTCTCGTACATACCAAAATTGTATCGAAAGGCTATCATACTCCAAAAACGAACTTTCTATAGAAGGCTCGGAGACCCACAGTGTTATATATACCAATCGACTCAGCTAGACGATTTGAGCAAATGTCTGTCTGTCCGTGCGACGTGTTCGGGTTGGGCACGGGTTTGTCAAATGGGAAAAATGTCGGTTTCGGTTTAATAAATAAAAAATGGATCAACCGTCTAAGACGAATTAAGTAGGTACTCTCCATTTAATTCCACCAATTATTTTCGATATCTTTGCAGATACGTATTTCGACCACAACTGTGTGGTCGTCTTCAGGGTCTCGTACTTGACTCGACTCGTTTCAAGTCAAGTACGAGACACTGAAGACGACCACACAGTTGTGGTCGAAATATGTATCTGCAAAGAAATCGAAAATAATTGGTGGAATTAAATGGAGTACTTAATTAGTCTTAGACGGTTGAAGACATTCCACTAAAAGAGCTTAATATATTTTTCCGGAAAAATGGATGTTTTAAAGTTGGATTTTGTTAATTTTAAGAATTGATCGTTGTTAAGCTTACGTCATATTTAATGTTAAAAGCAATCATAAAATATCAAAAATTTAGTTCGGGCCCAGCTCGGGTTCAAAAATTTAAAAATCATGAGTACGGGTCGGGTTCGATAAAATTTATATTGCGAGTTCGGATGTGCAAAATGTGATTAATCTGGTGCACAGTTACCGATTCTCTCAAAATAAGATATATTCAACAGAGAGAGGAGGGGTCTGTAATTTTTACGTTCCTATGAAAGAAAAGTTATTTGCAAAAAAAAATTATTGAAGGAAATCTAACATTGGGAAAGGGCGGTTGAAAAATCCAGAAAAATATCATACATAATAAAAGTACGATCCCTATCTTCTATATGAATAGAAATGATTTTTCCGTTAAACGGTATATGAAGATTTTTCTTACGGATTGAAAAGATAAATTATAATATCTCACGACGATCATTCTGCAGCCATCAAAGTGGTTTCAAACTACAAGAAGCTTATTCATTGCGTCATAAGCAATAAATCGAGATAAAATTATTTTCTATTATCAGTTATCGAATAAGACTGAATAATAATGAAATAAAATGATTCAACACCAAAAGCCAAACAAATTTTGATATTTTTATTTTTTATATTGAACAGGAAGTGAATTAGATATTTTTCTGATATCAAGACTTATAGAAAATAACTAAATAATAACTAATCTAGTTTGTAAATCTTGATATCGCATAATATGTGTTCGATCAAACGAGTAACTAAATTAGATATCAGTATTTTGATATCACTATATGATACATGAATCAAAATAATATCAAATTGAGATTTTTTTTTTTTTTGCTCGATATAGTCATTATCATAATGAAAACTCATTTTGTAAACCGCAGAAAATATGCCCAATATAAAAATAAGTTTTTTTTGTTTTCCATGATATCAAAAATTGTTATCATTTTGTTTATTTGAATACAACATTTAATTCTCAACTTTTTTTGTGATTACTATTAACTCGACCACAGGGTCACCAAATTTTGATATTGCAAATGAAAGTATCAAAATATCAAAATAAGTTTTCAGTTTGTTTTCATTCTCTGCTCGGGTTTACTTGTCATAAGGGGTCGTGCAAAAATGATGTCACAGGTTTTAGGGAGGGGAGGGGGTCCAAGATTTTGTGACAGTACATGTACTAGGTATACAAAAAAGCGTGACAGAGGGGGGGAAGGGGTCTAGAAATCCCAAAAAGTAGTGGACGTCATAATTGAATCGCCCCTAAGACGAGTTTGTACAATCCCGGATTGTACAAACTCGTCCTATGACAAGTGAGAGAATAAAGCGAAGTTGTTCAATAATGAATATGATTAATTATTATTGATCTGTTTTTTTTTTCTGGAATTCTATCTGTCAGAATTCTGAGAGAAACTCAAAGCTCTGAACTATTTTTGTTACTACCAGAAAATTCTTAAATATCCTATCGAAATGTCCTTCGAATACATCTCCCCTCCGCAAGATTTTTCAGACTTTATAAATTTTCTCTGAAGTGGGAGAAAATCCCAAACAAGGTTTCACTCAAAGCTTTTTTTTGTCTTTAGAAGAGATTTTAAACCCCAGGCTGGCTCATCTCTGCTTTTGGGCAAAGCTCCTTCAACAAATTATTTTTTGGAGTTTCTCGAGAAATTCGTTTGGACGTTTGGTTTGTTTTCACTGAAAAACTGCCACTTGAAATCATGGGGTAATCAAACATTTTTGTATCGATTCTTTTGTGAATTACACGATGCTCACCTTGAAGTTCATTCTTCAGAATTCATAATATCAAAGCTCATCCAACAATTATTATTTTTTTCTTGCATTTTTCACAAAATATGCTTTCGATTTTTGGTCTGTGATCTGGGAAGACGATGATAGTTCCCATTTCTGTTGACTGATGTGACTTTAGTAACATGCACATTAAGAAGACAAATATAGCATCAAACTCCACTTACTGAGTCTCTGCTTGGATACATTAGATCTGATAAATCATGAAGAAGCAATTAAGAATTGTTCAACTTTTGGGAACAATTATCACATCGGAAACTATAAAAATGATCCACGATTTGGAGGTACTAAGCCATCCCAAGGATTCGACAATGATGAAAGACATTTGATCATTGTAAGAACCAGATCTGGTTCAATCAACAACGAGATCAGTTTTGGTCATCCAGTCGATAAGCATATTAACTGTGTAAGGATTATCTTGTTATCTACTATCAGCCGAAATGCAAGTGATATAAAAATGACACTAAAGAATATCATGATATGCTTAGGTCGAAATATGTATCTATGAAGTTGCAATCAAATGGAGGAATTAAGTGGGATAGTACAAAGCTCGTCATATGACAAGTAAAGACTTTCCACTAAAAAGCTCTAAAGACAAACTTTTATCGGCAAGATTTCTTTTATTCTAATTCCAAGATAATTGTAACGATTTTGATAATCCTCAATTTTATTCGCTTTATTTATTTATTTTTTTCCTTTGTTCATACTTCCAGCGCCTGACCCCTTTGCTGTCTTCTGCATTTGAATATATGCCTCTATTTACAAACATTTACAAGTGTTTTTTTGCTCTTCATTTCTGTTTCTCCTTGATACAATAAACGGTTCAGAGTACTGTCTTCTCTCATCCCCTTTAGTGGCTCCTCAATTCTTCATTTCTCTCATTCACTATCACACATTGCTGACGATACCACAATCCACTTAATCCCGTTTTTGCATCTTAGTACATCAACTCACTTTTACAGGTTTTAGGAGACTTCTTGTTCACTCAAATAGTTTTGCTGTTCGCTTCTAAATTTATACAATATGTTTGTTTCTAATATGAATGTATATAATAAAAATTAAAAAATAGATCTTCATATATATTGGTTTTTCTGTTTCTCTTCTCCATTTTATCTGCTCGAGTCGAGTTGCCATTTGCTGTCTACACTTGATACTACTGTAAGGGTGTATGCTTATGTGTTCATGTTGCAGCAGTTTTGGGATTTTTTTTCATCATCAACCCATTCCATTAGTTTTTCGTTCCGCATTCCGATTTATTATCTTTTTTCTACATTTCTATACGTTTTGAATGCTTCGTTTCACTAAATGCCGTCCCTTCGTTTGTATCTTCGAGATCCAAACGAAAATCTGCCTAAATAGAAAATTACATTTGAACACTCAGCTAATCCATCAGAAGAAAAAATGAAACAAATGATAAAAATATTTTTAAGAAAAAAAAACATTCGGGACTGGGTATATTTGTTGTAGCTAAATAAACTTTCAAAAAATGTCTTTCATATTGCCTAAACTATGTACCACTTGTAAACGAATACCTAGTCCTTAAACCTAACTAGTTATGTGTGATGCGCTGCGACGCTTCTATATTGGCATCAAGCATTAACAACGCCAGTTGCATTAAATGAAATCAACGAAACAATGTTGGCCACTGTTCCTAACTGAGCTTACAACGTAAAAATCACTGAGTGAAGAAATTACGGGACTTGAGCATTTGGCATTGTTTTGAGAATCCTATTTGGGGGTAACACTCCGATATCGTAACCGGGTTCAGAGGCAGTACTTAAGAGTGTTTCAAAGGGCAGCGAATGGGCGGAAACAAAACTTCCTAGCAATAAATGAATATCTACTCAACCAAATCCGTTGTTAATACTTACGACGTTTATTTGTCCTCACAGTTGCTACACTCAGTTCCTTCAAGATAAATCGCTTCTCCATATTCCACTGTTCTGCTCAGATTTGTTTCATTTTTGTTTAGAAAAATATATATCACATATAGCATTTTTTCGCCTTCCGCCGATCAATCAGCAATACCCGGGTAGATGTGAATAACAAACCAGAACTATAATAAAAAAAAAACAAATTATGCTCTAATCTGTTTTTTTTTTTCATTTTGATGTTTTTCACAAATAACAAATAAATTATGTCTCAATATCAAATTTTCATATGATATCAAGTCTTTTTATTACTATGTTATTATAAATAACAGCAGAATAATAGCGAAACAATATCTTTTGCTATCATAGCAAAATTTGTTTTTCATAAATCAACAATCATCTCAATGATAATTAATTTTGATATTTTTTTTGACAAGATTTTTTACTATCGTTTTGTAATGACAAAATTAGTCATTTCCACAAACTGAAATAACAATAATGATATTTGATTATTGTTATTTCAGTTGCTATATCAAAAACCCAATATCAAGTTTTGCCATTATGATATTTTCATATTATTTAATGGTAAAACTTGATATTCTTTTGTTATTTTCCTCTACCCGAGTATGCAACAAGATCCCAAAAACTAACCGCTTGCTTTTATTTTTTTGAGGATATTGCTCCCGCTACACTGTCCTAAAAATGTGTTTCATGTTCGAGTGTTTCAATTTAACGCACCTAATTAAGTAGTAAAGAGAAAATCGTTGGCAGTCGAAGGGTTCGTTCGACGATAAAAACACACGGAGGGAAACTCGCGACCATGCTTCTCGCAATCCAACGCAAAACCGGTACCAATTTTCCGTACAATATTTGCCTAAACTATGCCGCCTACGTTCAACAGAATACAAAAGTGAAAACTTAATAACCTTTTTTTTTAATGTTCTCTTTCTCAATGATCTTCCAACACTCTTGCTAAGTTTTGCCTTTTTGTATTCTATAATAGTAATTTGTTTCGTTTTTAAACACATCTTTTTATTTGTTTTGTTCACTATTTTTCTGGACCCGGAGGATAGTACATTTTAGTTGTAACTGCCATCTACATTTCTTTTCATCTTTCGATCAACACACGGCGCTAATCTAGTTTTGATACGTTTGCTGTTTCACTCGCTTATCCATCTCTGCTAACTTTGTCTCTATCTTTCTAAAACTCAAATGAACAACAATTCACCATTCGAACCAAATGACCTATAGAATCAACGATTACCAACTCACCAGATTTACTTTAATACAATACCACAAAGATTTTTCTGTTTTAGCAAATTTTGATTACGAACTAACTTCTCTCGCTTTGCATGTATTCATTTTGTAATAATTCACTTAAAAATACTCATTCTTTCATTAAACACTTTCAATCTTCCCTCGCTCGACAATCTAACGTTTTACTGTTGTCTTACTTCTTCCTCATTTTTTTTTTGCTTAGATAATGAGAAAAAAACGTCTATTTGATTTTCGGTTTCCTAATTTTTGTGTACATGTTTTGAGTGTTTTCTTCCGTTTCCCCCACTGCATCAATGAGTTTTTGTTTTTTGGTTCTCCTTAGAAAAATAAAAATATCTTATAAATATTGTTATTGTTGTAGTGGTAGACATTCTCAAAGAACGCACTGCTGTTGCTATCGTCGCTGCTAGGGTTGGTGCTGCTGTAGTTCGGGACGCCTCTGCCGGGGATGGTCGATGCCGGTGCGTCCGGATTGCTGCGGCCGTTGGTGGTGGAACGTCCATCTTGTCAGACCTTATTGTTGGGGTACTGGCGCCGGGGCAGCTCGCCGTACGTGCTCCGATCCGGATAGGCTTCGGCGTACAGCTCGGCATTGTTCATCCTGCTATAATTCTGTATTAGTGGTGCGGTTGCTGCAAATAAGAACAATCCTTAATTTTAGATTATGATTCTATATATGACCCAAAACTTTGTAACACATACTCGTTAGACTTTGTTAAAATCACCAAACAAATAATAAAAACTTAAAGCGGATTTAGTAATTTCTTATTAATTGATTTGTTAGTAATATTGTGCATATACGAAGACAAAACCTTTTTACAATAGTATTTTAACTTTGCTGAACTATATTTATCAAAATTTCAAAATATTTATCAAAATTAAAATATCATTTTATTCAAAATTAATTGCAAGATTCGGTTTGATTGTTTCTATGTAAAGATTTTTTTTCCACCATCTCATACAATGAAAATGACCAGCCATTATAAATAGTCAAACCTCCATGAGTCGATATTGAAGGGACCATCGACTCATGGACAAATCGAGATGAGGAATATGGAATCCTTGGAGAACTGTATGAAGGGACCATCGTAGTAACCCATAAAATATTTTTTGATATGGAATAAATTGCTTCCATGAGTTGCTTGGAACATGGAATTGCAAGTCGCTAGGTTTCGCAGGTTGCGACAGGATGATCTACGATGAATTACATCCCCGCAATTTCGATGTCGTGGCGCTGCAGGAGATTTGCTGGACAGGACAGAAAGTGTGGACAAGCGGGCATCGAGCGGCTAGCTGTGACACCACCAACGAGCTGGGAACCGGCTTCATAGTGCTGGGTAAGATGCGCCAACGCGTGATTGGGTGGCAGCCAATCAACGCAAGGATGTGCAAGCTGAGGATTAAAGGCCGTTTCTTCAACTATAGCATCTTCAACGTGCACTGCCCACACGAAGGGAGACCCGACGACGAGTCGGTAGTCCGACGGTAGTCCGAAGCACCTTCTTTCCCCGCAAAAATATCCACAAGGCCACATGGAGATCACCTAACCAAGAAACGGAAAACCAAATCGACCACGTTCTAATCGACGGTAAATTCTTCTCCGACATCACGAACGTACGCACTTACCGCAGTGCGAATATTGAATCCGACCACTACCTCGGTGCAGTATGCCTGCGCTCAAAACTCTCGACGGTGTACAACACGCGTCGAAGTCGGACGCCGCGGCTTAACATTGGGCGGCTACAAAACGGTAGACTAGCCCAAGAATACGCGCAGCAGCTGGAAGTGGCACTTCCAACGGAAGAGCAGCTAGGCGCAGCGTCTCTTGAAGATGGCTGGAGAGATATTCGATCCGCCATTGGTGGCACCGCAACCGCTGCACTAGGCACGGTGCTCCCGGATCAGAGAAACGACTGGTATGACGGCGAATGTGAGCAGTTAGTGGAAGAGAAGAATGCAGCATGGGCGAGATTGCTGCAACACCGCACGAGGGCGAACGAGGCACGATATAAACAGGCGCGGAACAGACAAAACTCGATTTTCCGGAGGAAAAAGCGCCAGCAGGAAGATCGAGACCGTGAAGAAACGGAGCAACTGTACCGCGCTAATAACACACGAAAGTTCTATGAGAAGTTAAACCGTTCACGTAAGGGCCACGTGCCACAGCCTGATATGTGTAAGGACATAAACGGGAACCTTCTTACGAACGAGCGTGAGGTGATCCAAAGGTGGCGGCAGCACTACGAAGAACACCTGAATGGCGATGTGGCAGACGAAGATGGCGGTATGGTGATGGACCTGGGAGAACGCGCGCAGGACATAATTCTACCGGCTCCGGATCTCCAGGAAATCCAGGAGGAGATTGGCCGGCTGAAGAACAACAAAGCCCCTGGGGTTGACCAACTACCAGGAGAGCTATTTAAACACGGTGGTGAGGCACTGGCTAGAGCGCTGCACTGGGTCATTACCAAGATTTGGGAGGAGGAAGTTTTGCCGCAGGAGTGGATGGAAGGTGTCGTGTGTCCCATCTACAAAAAGGGCGATAAGCTGGATTGTAGCAACTACCGCGCAATCACATTGCTGAACGCCGCCTACAAGGTACTCTCCCAAATTTTATGCCGTCGACTAGCACCAACTGCAAGGGAGTTCGTGGGGCAGTACCAGGCGGGTTTTATGGGCGAACGCTCCACCACGGACCAGGTGTTCGCCATTCGCCAAGTACTGCAGAAATGCCGCGAATACAACGTGCCCACACATCATCTATTCATCGACTTCAAAGCCGCATATGATACAATCGATCGAGACCAGCTATGGCAGCTAATGCACGAAAACGGATTTCCGGATAAACTGATACGGTTGATCAAGGCGACGATGGATCGGGTGATGTGCGTAGTTCGAGTTTCAGGGGCATTCTCGAGTCCCTTCGAAGCCCGCAGAGGGTTACGGCAAGGTGATGGTTACGGTTACGGCATAGACCGAGCCGAATGGAGAAGACTCTTATATACCGCACAGGCCACTTCGGCTTTAGTCTGAATAAATAATAATATGCTTCCATGAGTCGGTATCGAGTCATAGAACATTGACTCATGGAGGTACTCATTTGTCAATAAATATAATAATTTTGATTCTAGGTTGAATAGAATCGAAAAACATTCGAAAACGATTGAAAATTTAAAAAAATCGGTATATTTTATCTTATAACCGCTGTATCTCAGAAACGGTTGCACTTAGAAAAAAAATTAATGTACACCTTTTCTATTGGAAATTTCACGTACTTTCATAAAACGTAAGAAAAATATTTTGATCATTTTTCAAAAACCAACTTAGTCCGATACAAATATTTAAAAACAATTATGTCTCCCTCCCCTCGGATTTTTTTTGCCCGAAAAAAATATTTTGAGGGGGCAACAAAAAATGCGGGAAATTTTGAGGATTTTCAAATAATTCTTTAACAAATCCGAGGAGTTTTATTGATTTTTTTTCCATTTTAATATTTATTTTTTATTATTCCTCCCCTTGACCTTTCGAAGACCAGTAGGACATAATTTAAATAAAATATTTGTAACGGCCTTATTTAAAGAATATACAACTTTTTTGTCCTTCATTTCTCCATTATCAACCGTAGTGAAAAAAGTGTATCTGCTACAACATATCATAAAATAAATAATATTGAAAAATTAGTTTTTGAGAAAATCAATTTTTAAGTTTTATTTTCATTGATTGAACAATTTTTGTTCACAGTGAATATTTTTTCACATAGCCCCAATGATTACCCACAACATTGCCGAAGTCACCAAAACGATCGGACAAGCCGTTTTCAAGGTGGTTTTGCTTAGGCCCTTGTCAAAAGTTATGCTTGGACCAAAATGGCAAACCAATTATACAAATAATGTTTTTTGATCACAAAGAATGTATATTCGAAATTTCAGGGACATAAAAAAATACAAAAATAAATCGTCCTTCGATTTCACAGAGAATTGCTCAACTGTAGATCTATATGCAACCATTTTTTATTTGTCACTAGCAGACCCGACAAACTTCGTTTCGCCTAAAATTGATTAATTCTCTGATCAGTTCTCGAGTTATGAAGAAATTGCTTTGTCATTTGTATGGGATCCCCCCTTTCCAAATGGGGGAGCGGTCTCGAACCATCTTAAGAACCTTTCTCGGCCCCAGAAACCCTCGGCATACAAATTTTCACGCCAATCGGTTCAGTAGTTTCCGAGTCCATAAGGTTCAGACAAATAGAAATTCATTGTTATGTATATAGATTGGGGACATTCCAATTAATCCAAAACATTCGTGTGTTCAGACCTCGAATTCTACCATAGAGGAGAACTGCAATACGCACATCAAAATATGCTGAGTACAGCTACGCTGTTTACAGAAATCAAATAATTTATGCGATATATCTCGATGTGTTCAGAATATCAATTTCTGGAATTCGCGGAATATTCTGAAGTTCAGCTCGTAAGGCATATGCAACACCGGCCTCCAAAATGTCCTCGGCATCAATCAAAAATTCTTCTCAACAAAATCTTAGATGCCTGTCAAGATATGTAAGACGTATTATTAAGCATTTCAATGCATGCAAGGCTATCCAAAACGTTCTTGAGTTCAGGTGTTCAGATCTACAATCATGAAGAAGCGTAATGCGCGTTTTACACCAAGCTAAATCCTGCTAAGTTCAAGAAAAACAGTTGATTATATTAAATATTTGGCATGCCCCACAGTGATATTCTTGAATTCACGAAACGTTTCGAACTTTAGGTTATAAGGCCTGCGCAGTAACGGCCGTCGAAATGTCCATGGCATGTCTTAAAACTCTTCCCAATATATCCTTCGATACCTGTGAGAATGTGTGTTACCATTCTTGCTGCCTTCCATCACACCGTAGACCATCCAAAACGTTCTTGATTTCAGGTCGTCAGATCTACAATCATGTAGAAGAGTAATGCGTGTTACAAACTAAGCTTAGGTCATTCTGCTCAGTATATAGACATGAAATGGTATATGTGGAGATTTCTGATTAACAGATCCTTATATTCTTGACCAACTATGTTCCATTTTCAAAGCTCATGAACGCGAGGAGAGACCCAGCAGGGCAGTACGTAAGTCAAAAGAAAGCCCTACTAATCCCCTTTGAGAAAAGTACGAGGATATGGTCAGCGCCTTTTTAAAGGTTAAACCACTATACTACTGTCCACAATAGACATATTTATTTTTATTTATTTTTATTTATTTTATCTACATAATCTTTATAATCGCATAAATAACCACATAACAGTTTTCAAAGCTTACGCAACTATGTACTATTTTCTAACACAATAAAATAAGTAATTTCATACCAAAGTACTATTGGGAATTGAAGTGAATGCTCATATTTCGTTTGAAAGAGACAAATGTCGTTTCGCTTCTATGATTACGAGGTAATTCGTTCCAAATTTTGACAGCACGGGCACGAAAAGAATCTCTCAAATTATTAGAAAGGGCTCTTGGAACAATAAGTAGTAATGCTCGAGAAGAGCGGGCAACCTTGAAGAAGTTTCGGAGGTAAATTGGGGGGTCATTTATAATTTTATATGTTTGGATGCATGTTCTTAGCTTAAGATGATTCACAAAATCACAACCAAGTAAAGACTTCTTATAGGCAGATATATGGTCATATTTTTTAGATTGTATGCGTATCTTACAACTGCATTGAAAGCCTGGTTTAGTTTTTTGAGATTTGCCTTTGATACAAGACCAAACAATATGTCTCCATAATCGAATAGAGGTACAAAAAGTGACCTGGCAAGTTTAATCCTGATGTGTTGAGGAGTACAATGCCGCTGCAAAAGTAGAGAGTGCAAGGCGTTATAGACTTTACTGGAAACTGCGTTTGTCTGGGTTGTCCAATTAAAATTTGAATCCATTAGAAGGCCAAGATTTTTAACCACATAAGAATATTACGTGATAAAATCGTTTCCAACTTTAATTGGAGGAACATAAGGTAAGGATGCACGATTAGTGTGAAAAATTATAATCTGTGTTTTTTCACGTTAAGGATCAGTCCATTCTGTTCACACCACACTAAGATATTTTGAACATCTAATTCATCCGACAAACGATTTCAGGTGCGGTGCTAGGTTCTCCGGAGATGTACAGCTGACAATCATCCGCATATAGGTGAAATTTACAGAAAGATAAACTCAATGGTAAGTCGTTTATAAACATCGAGAAGAGTAATGGACCGAGTATTGAGCCTTGTGGTACCCCAGTTTGGACTGCAATAATTTCCGATTGATGATTATTGTAGTCGACATACTGCAACCGATTGGAAAGATAGGATAGAATTAAACTTGAGGAGAAATGGTCTAAGTGGAAATTGTGTTTCAACTTTTCACATAATCGTCGGTGGTTAATAGAATCAAATGCCTTACTAAAATCTAAGAGCGTAAGGATAGTGATAATTTTTTTATCTAGTGCTTCCCTTATGTCATTTTCAATATTAATCAGTGCAGTCACTGTACTACATGCCTTCCGATACCCCGATTGGAAAGCGCATAGCATGTTATTTCGGATTAAATATTCATTCAGTTGTTTAGAGAGTACTGACTCAAAAACTTTAGAAAGAGCGCAAAGGATGCTTATTGGACGATAATCTTTTTCGATACATGGATTATCAATCTTACTAATTGGAATAACTTTAGCAATTTTCCAATCGACAGGAAATTCGGATGATGTAATGCAGCAATTGAAAATATCAGTAATGTACGTAAGAGTGACACCTAAAGAAATTTTTAAAACATTCAATGGAATAAAGTCGTTTCCTACAGCATCGCATGAGGCAGTGGCGAACTCAGCTAAAACTTCATCACTAGTTACACATCTGAATGAAAACTTTGGTTGTGTTTCAACATCTTCACTTTGATTGAAACTAAGGGGCGGGAAGTGTGCTGCAAAAACATATTCAGGAGTCAGCAGTTACGTCACCTCCACCTACATGAGTGTTCGTTTGTTTCAAGCCCAATCGTTTAATGTTTTTCCACAACTGCTTTGCAGGAAGATCAGCACTAAGTTGAGAGTTAAAATATTCTCGTTTTGTGCGTTTGATTTCGCGGTTGGCCAAGTTACGAAGGCAGGTGAAATTTTTCCATTTATTCTGGTTACCTTGGTCCCGTTTCCAGCACTCATAGGCTTCGGAGCGATTTTTAATCAATCGATTAGCATACTTGTTGATCCAAGGATTTCTTGGATCTTTGGTCGTCTTTTTCTTGAGTGGGGCATGTATGTTAAGAACGGAGTAAAGTAAATCATTGAAACACCGAAGCTTTTCGTTGATTCCCACACAGTTGTAGACATTATCAAAATTGACACAACGAAGATCAGCAATAAACGAGTTTTTATCAACTTTATGATATTCGCGAGTCCAATAAGAATCAGTAGAAGTTTTAGATAGCCTAAACTTATAATCAACACAAATAAAATCGTGATCGCTGATTCCCCCCACTGACGACTGGTACACATTGTTCAAACTGTCCGTGCAATTACCTGTAAACAGATCAATGGTCGATGAAGAACCGGGCCTATGGCAAGTTGGATGAGTAGAGACAAGTTTGAAATCAAATGATGTTAAATAATCAATTAGTTTCACAGTCTTGTTTGAATCGCGTTTCATCAGATCAATGTTGAAATCACCCATCAACAGAACATTGGGATTTGAAGATGAAATTTCTGAAACTACACTGAAAATTGTGTCTAGTTTTGAAACATTAACGTCCGGGGAAGGGAACGTAGGGAAGGGAAGAATCTAAGATTGTGAAACTGGTAATATATTGTGTAAAGAAATATGCTGAGCTGAGCCGCGTCTTACGAATGTAGTTGCCGTCTTATCCAAAACCAGAGAATTTTTGATCTTCTCTCATGGCTTTCAAGACATCTACGTAGCTCTTTCCGTCAGCTTTGACGATATTAGACTCGCATTTGCTCCATCCTTACTTTTAAGAGCAGCTCACCGCAGCTCCGCAACTTAGCTTACTTGCTGTTGAAAGGAAGCTACCGAGCCTCTTGAAAGGAGGCTACCGAGCCTCTTGATAGGAGGCTTCCGAGCTTCTTGAAAGGAGGCTTTTGAGCCTCTTGGAGGGAGCTTCCGAGCCTCTTGAAACGAGGCTTCCGAGCCTCTTGAAAGGAGGCTTCCAGGCCTCTTGAAGGAGGCTTCTGAGCCTCTTGAAAGGAGGCTTCCAGGCCTCTTGAAAGGAGGCTTCCGAGCCTCTTGAAAGGAGGCTCTGAGCTCTTGAAAGGAGGCTTCTGAGCCTCTTGAAAGGAGGCTTCTGAGGCCTCTTGAAAGGAGGCTTCCAGGCCTCTTGAAGGAGGCTTGAGCCTCTTGAAAGGAGGCTTCCAGGCCTCTTGAAAGGAGGCTTCCGAGCCTCTTGAAAGGAGGCTTCTGAGCCTCTTGAAGGAGGCTGGAGCCTCTTGAAAGGAGGCTTCCGAGCCTCTTGAAAGGAGGCTTCCAGGCCTCTTGAAAGGAGGCTTCTGAGCCTCTTGAAAGGAGGCTTCCAGCCTCTTGAAAGGGAGGCTTCCAGGCCTCTTGAAAGGAGGCTTCCGAGCCTCTTGAAAGGAGGCTTCCGGGCCTCTTGAAGGAGGCTCTGAGCCTCTTGAAAGGAGGCTTCCAGGCCTCTTGAAAGGAGGCTCTGAGCCTTCTTGAAAGGAGGCTTCTGAGCCTCTTGAAGGAGGCTTGAGCCTCTTGAAAGGAGGCTTCCGGAGCCTCTTGAAAGGAGGCTTCCAGGCCTCTTGAAGGAGGCTTCCGGGCCTCTTGAAAGGAGGCTTGAGCCTCTTGAAAGGAGGCTTCCAGGCCTCTTGAAAGGAGGCTTCCAGGCCTCTTGAAGGAGGCTTCCAGGCCTCTTGAAAGGAGGCTTCCAGGCCTCTTGAAAGGAGGCTTCCGAGCCTCTTGAAAGGAGGCTTCCAGAGCCTCTTGAAAGGAGGCTTCCGAGCCTCTTGAAAGGAGGCTTGAGCCTCTTGAAAGGAGGCTTCTGAGCCTCTTGAAAGGAGGCTTCCGAGCCTCTTGAAAGGAGGCTTGAGCCTCTTGAAAGGAGGCTTCTGAGCCTCTTGAAGGAGGCTTCCGGGCCTCTTGAAAGGAGGCTTCCAGGCCTCTTGAAAGGAGGCTTCTGAGCCTCTTGAAAGGAGGCTTCCAGGCCTCTTGAAAGGAGGCTTCCAGGCCTCTTGAAAGGAGGTATCCGAGCCTCTTGAAAGGAGGCTTCCGAGCCTCTTGAAAGGAGGCTTCCAGGCCTCTTGAAAGGAGGCTGAGCCTCTTGAAAGGAGGCTTCCAGGCCTCTTGAAGGAGGCTTGAGCCTCTTGAAAGGAGGCTTGAGCCTCTTGAAAGGAGGCTTCCGAGGCCTCTTGAAAGGAGGCTTCCAGGCCTCTTGAAGGAGGCTTGAGCCTCTTGAAAGGAGGCTGAGCCTCTTGAAAGGAGGCTTCCGGGCCTCTTGAAGGAGGCTCTGAGCCTCTTGAAAGGAGGCCTCTTGAAAGGAGGCTTCCGAGCCTCTTGAAAGGGGCCGCCCGCGCCTCTTGAAAGGAGGCTTCCGAGCCTCTTGAAAGGAGGCTTCCGAGCCTCTTGAAAGGAGGCTTCCGAGCCTCTTGAAAGGAGGCTTCCGAGCCTCTTGAAAGTAGGCTTCCGAGCCTTTTGAAAGGAGGCTTCCGAGCCTCTTGAAAGGAGGCTTCCTAACCTCTTGAAAGGAGGCTTCCGAGCCTCTTGAAAGGAGGCTTCCGAGCCTCTTGAAAGGAGGCTTCCTAACCTCTTGAAAGGAGGCTTCCGAGCCTCTTGAAAGGAAGCTTCTGAGCCTCTTGAAAGGAGGCTTCCGAGCCTCTTGAAAGGAGGCTTCCGAGCCTCTTGAAAGGAGGCTTCCGAGCCTCTTGAAAGGAGGCTTCCGAGCCTCTTGAAAGGGGGCTTCCGGGGCTCTGGAAAGGGGGCTTGCGGGCCCCTTGAAAGGAGGCTTCCGAGCCTCTTGAAAGGAGGCTTCCGAGCCTCTTGAAAGGAGGCTTCCGGGCCACTGGAAAGGAGGCTTCCGGGCCTCTTGAAGAGAAGCTTCCGAGCCTCTTGAAAGTAGGCTTCCGAGCCTCTTGAAAGTAGGCTTCCGAGCCTCTTGAAGGAGGCTTCCGAGCCTCTTGAAAGGAGGCTTCCGAGCCTCTTGAAAGGAGGCTTCCGAGCCTCTTGAAAGGAGGCTTCCGAGCCTCTTGAAAGGAGGCTTCCGAGCCTCTTGAAAGGAGGCTTCCGAGCCTCTTGAAAGGAGGCTTCCGAGCCTCTTGAAATGAGGCTTCCGAGCCTCTTGAAAGGAGGCTTCCGAGCCTCTTGAAAGGAGGCTTCCTAACCTCTTGAAAGGAGGCTTCCTAACCTCTTGAAAGGAGGCTTCCGAGCCTCTTGAAAGGAGGCTTCCGAGCCTCTTGAAAGGAAGCTTCCGAGCCTCTTGAAAGGAGGCTTCCGAGCCTCTTGAAAGGGGGCTTCCGAGCCTCTTGAAAGGAGGCTTCCGAGCCTCTTGAAAGGAGGCTTCCGAGCCTCTTGAAAGGAGGCTTCCGAGCCTCTTGAAAGGAGGCTTCCGAGCCTCTTGAAAGGAGGCTTCCGGGCCTCTTGAAAGGAGGCTTCCGGGCCTCTTGAAAGGAGGCTTCCGGGCCTCCTGAAAGGAGGCTTCCGAGCCTCTTGAAAGGAGGCTTCCGAGCCTCTTGAAAGGAGGCTTCCGAGCCTCTTGAAAGGAGGCTTCCGAGCCTCTTGAAAGGAGGCTTCCGAGCCTCTTGAAAGGAGGCTTCCGAGCCTCCTTAAAGGAGGCTTCCGAGCCACATGAAAGGAGGCTTCCGAGCCTCTTGAAAGGAGGCTTCCGAGCTGCTCGATAGTTGGAATTACTAATCGCATTTATCACGCATTAGTTGGGTTTATATTTTAATGATAATTTGTTTATTATGGTTTGAGTCCAAAATATGAGAAGTAATCATCAGCGACAAATCGATTGACTCTGCAGAAACAACTAGATGCTGTGGTTAACTGGTGCAGTTTAAACCGTATGGTTATCAACCCGAAGAAATGCTCCGTCTTACGTTTTCGCGAAAGAGGCTGCCGATTATCTACGATTATGCACTGCAAGGTACGAAGATCTAGCGTGTTCATCATGTGAAAGACTTGGGAGTTATTTTGGACGAGCAGTTGAGTTCAGTTGAGCTATAAACATCATATTTCTTACATCGTCGATAAGGCATCTAGAGCTCTTGGAGTTATTTTCAGAATTGCGAAAGATTTCACTGACATTCATTGCCTGGAATCTCTCTATTGTTCGCTAGCACGATCCACATTAGAATACTGATCTGCAGTTTGGAGTCCGTTTTATAATAACGGCGAGGAACGCATCAAATCGATTCAGCGTCGGATTCTTCGTTTTGCACTTCGAAGGAGAGACTTGGAGAGACCCTTTTCGATTACCCAGCTACAAGAGCCGCCGTCGCTTGATTGAACTTGAAACCCTCAGAGTGCGAAGAAATGTTTCCAGAGCTTTGACCATAGCCGATGTTCTCCAAGGTAGAACAGATTGTGAGACTATTCTCCAACTCTTCGATCTGAATGTCAGGCCACGGATGCTGCGAAATAATATTTTGTTACGACCACCGTATCGTAGGACAAATTATGGACTGGCAAGCGCAATAATTGGCTTGCAACGAAATTTCAATCGTGTGGCATCAGTTTTTGACTTCCATCTCTCACGTGAAATTTTAAAAAGAAGATTCGCTTCTGTTTTTAACGCCCAGAACTTATGACACCTTTTTTTTATTTTTGTTTTGTATAGTTTATGTTAATCACTTGACTAGGAGAGATTTGTTTGTGTCCTTAAATTACTTGTTTTTGCGTTTAAATCAAATATCATTGGGGCAGTAACAAGCCTGTTGATGTATACTATAATAAATCAATATCGTCTAAAAATGATTCAGCACAACACTGTACCGAAGTTCAGTTTTTAGTCACTCGACGTTTTGTCCTTTTGATATTTTATTCCACAGCCCTAAACTGTGCTGGTTGTAATGGGCAGGATTCAACAGTTCTTAATTTACTGATTACCATGCATATTATGTACAATATTTTTAATTATAATTACAATGATTTTAATGTTCGGTGAATAAGTGTGCGGTTGAACGTATACGTTGTTTTGTATCTAATGCGAAACATTTGTAAAATCCAGGTTACTTTGTCCTCCTTTGGACGGTTCGTAAGTAAATTGATGAATATATTTTATTATTTTTTCAGCATATACTGTTACTGACAAACGCTCTATATTGTCAAATAGAGCTCCCTATTATTCACCTTACCCATTAACACAAATTTTCCTTCCCGAGACATCTATGAAGGTAGTATGGTAGTAACATTCCTTCCCTTACTAATACTAATCCCAAGTACCAATTTGCGACAATATACAGTAGATTGCTCAATTGAGCATTGTATAGCCACCCACGATTTGTACAATCACATACATATGCTATGCTATGATCAAACAATAGCATTAGTATGGTGCCTCAAATGGTTTTAATTCCAAATATGTTTGTGTCGACTGAGAGTTATTTATTGATAGTTCTGCTTCATCTTTCTAGAACATTGTTACCATTTAGAACGTTCATCCATTCATCAGCAACCATAGCACCCACTTACCCCGTGTCTGCACTTGCACCCCGTGTCGGGGTACCTTACATATTATAGTTCCTGAAGCTATCCGCTCTGGAACTGAGATTATTTTTTTCCCTGGTGTACATGTTTAATATTTCAAACCATGATACGTCTAATATACTAAATAAATTATTCTATCTACGGGTAAACATGTAATTAGTTCACAATGATATGATATGCAAATGCTAATATAATTTTTCAACCTTAGATGTATGTAACCTTCATGTTAGAATCAAAGGTATAAGTAAAGATTAAATTGTTTCGTTTAACAGCAGACTTTGTTTTATTATTATTTTTATAAAGAGACTTGCAGCCCTAGGCTGGCTCTCCTCTGAACGCAGACATGAATAATTTATGCGAAAGTAGATTTTTTCCTCTTTTCGTCCCTTCCAACTGTTTCTTTTGAGTTTGGTAGGAAAAAAGTCCTTCTATTTATATCGTCTCCAAAACTTTTCCTCCCCTTTCTTAAAAAAAAATCTAAAAAAACCTTCTATCATGAAAATGTACATCTAAGTTTGAAAAATTACATTAGCATTTTCAAATCATTTTTAAATATGTTAACTTTACATAGAAATGATAAACTCATCTCATGAATTAAAAATAATTTAGTTCTCATTAACAATAAAATAACGAAACTCATAATACTGATGCTAAAGAAAGTCGATGTTAGTCACGGAAACGCAAAGCATACATCAAATAACACTGAAAGATATGTTCTATCTGTGGAAGAAGTTCAGTTGAAGATGTGGCGCTATCATGGCGGCGAACGGGTCGATTCCTATGATTCACGATGCATCATCACAATCCGCAATCCGTTTTCATTTTTGTGGAATCATAGGCGACGCGTTCACAATTTTGAAGATGTTCCAAAATGGGATGAAGGAGCGAAAAATATCCGTATCTTAAGTAAAAGGTAAAATATCTAAGGAAATACTGAGGATGATGCACAGTAACTAATCTAGATTCAATCATATAACGCAATCAAAAAGTGCAAAAATATATCTAAATTAAGGGAAGGGATGTTGATTAGTAGGGGTTGCTATTGATTTATGTACAAATGGGATTATGTTTGTTCAAAATTTAGAAAATAGAGGAAAACGATGCTTACTACTGTGGGTCCGGGAATAAAACAACAAAGCATTGGCAGCCATGAACGAAATCAAAGCTCGGGTAGTGCCTTGCTCCAGTGGGTTCAGGTTTGTCTTTGTTTGTCTTAACGAGCAACATGCTCCTAGTGTTGTGAATTAATTTGTTGGCTAATAAAGACTCATACTTTGCTCTTTTCTTAAAACGAATACGTAAACTAGTATGGATGTTTTGTGTTTGTGATTTGTGGTGAGAATTTGGCCCAATCGTTTCGCTCTACGATTTGGTTCTATGCTTGCTGGCGTGTCGTTTCTTGTGAACGGCTGCTAAAAATAATATGGTAAACAAATATGATTAATTATCTAGACGAAAAGCGAAAACTTCTAATCCGTAAAGAAGATTGAAAGGAATAGGGATACTTTTTTTCTGGGAACAAGGAAATAGAGAACAACTTCAACAATGAGATAGTAGCGAAGAAATATAGGAAACAACTTCAAAAAACAACTCTTGGTAGAACACACCTTTCGGTGGATAGTATTGTTGGCCTCTGCCTTCACCATACCCATGCGCTGGCACTCACAATTGGCATTAACACAAATTTTCCTTCCCGAGACATCTATGAAGGTAGTATGGTAGTAACATTCCTTCCCTTACTAATACTAATCCCAAGTACCAATTTGCGACAATATACAGTAGATTGCTCAATTGAGCATTGTATAGCCACCCATGATTTGTACAATCACATACATATGCTATGCTATGATCAAACAATAGCATTAGTATGGTGCCTCAAATGGTTTTAATTCCAAATATGTTTGTGTCGACTGAGAGTTATTTATTGATAGTTCTGCTTCATCTTTCTAGAACATTGTTACCATTTAGAACGTTCATCCATTCATCAGCAACCATAGCACCCACTTACCCCGTGTCTGCACTTGCACCCCGTGTCGGGGTACCTTACATATTATAGTTCCTGAAGCTATCCGCTCTGGAACTGAGATTATTTTTTTCCCTGGTGTACATGTTTAATATTTCAAACCATGATACGTCTAATATACTAAATAAATTATTCTATCTACGGGTAAACATGTAATTAGTTCACAATGATATGATATGAAAATGCTAATATAATTTTTCAACCTTAGATGTATGTAACCTTCATGTTAGAATCAAAGGTATAAGTAAAGATTAAATTGTTTCGTTTAACAGCAGACTTTTTTTTATTATTATTTTTTATAAAGAGACTTGCAGCCCTAGGCTGGCTCTCCTCTGAACGCAGACATGAATAATTTATGCGAAAGTAGATTTTTTCCTCTTTTCGTCCCTTCCAACTGTTTCTTTTGAGTTTGGTAGGAAAAAAGTCCTTCAATTTATATCGTCTCCAAAACTTTTCCTCCCCTTTCTTAAAAAGAATCTAAAAACCTTCTATCATGAAAATGTACAACTAAGTTTGAAAAATTACATTAGCATTTTCAAATCATTTTTAAATATGTTAACTTTACATAGAAATGATAAACTCATCTCATGAATTAAAAATAATTTAGTTCTCATTAACAATAAAATAACAAAACTCATAATACTGATGCTAAAGAAAGTCGATGTTAGTCACGGAAACGCAAAGCATACATCAAATAACACTGAAAGATATGTTCTATCTGTGGAAGAAGTTCAGTTGAAGATGTGGCGCTATCATGGCGGCGAACGGGTCGATTCCTATGATTCACGATGCATCATCACAATCCGCAATCCGTTTTCATTTTTGTGGAATCATAGGCGACGCGTTCACAATTTTGAAGATGTTCCGAAATGGGATGAAGGAGCGAAAAATATCCGTATCTTAAGTAAAAGGTAAAATATCTAAGGAAATACTGAGGATGATGCACAGTAACTAATCTAGATTCAATCATATAACGCAATCAAAAAGTGCAAAAATATATCTAAATTAAGGGAAGGGATGTTGATTAGTAGGGGTTGCTATTGATTTATGTACAAATGGGATTATGTTTGTTCAAAATTTAGAAAATAGAGGAAAACGATGCTTACTACTGTGGGTCCGGGAATAAAACAACAAAGCATTGGCAGCCATGAACGAAATCAAAGCTCGGGTAGTGCCTTGCTCCAGTGGGTTCAGGTTTGTCTTTGTTTGTCTTAACGAGCAACATGCTCCTAGTGTTGTGAATTAATTTGTTGGCTAATAAAGACTCATACTTTGCTCTTTTTCTTAAAACGAATACGTAAACTAGTATGGATGTTTTGTGTTTGTGATTTGTGGTGAGAATTTGGCCCAATCGTTTCGCTCTACGATTTGGTTCTATGCTTGCTGGCGTGTCGTTTCTTGTGAACGGCTGCTAAAAATAATATGGTAAACAAATATGATTAATTATCTAGACGAAAAGCGAAAACTTCTAATCCGTAAAGAAGATTGAAAGGAATAGGGATACTTTTTTTCTGGGAACAAGGAAATAGAGAACAACTTCAACAATGAGATAGTAGCGAAGAAATATAGGAAACAACTTCAAAAAACAACTCTTGGTAGAACACACCTTTCGGTGGATAGTATTGTTGGCCTCTGCCTTCACCATACCCATGCGCTGGCACTCTGGAACTACTACTGTTATTGGACGGCCGGGCGCCTCCGGATGTGGTGGGATGCCCACTGCGGCGTTCGCCGTGGCCATCACCACCACCTCCACCTCCGCCTCTACTTCTACCGCCGCCGCCACCACCACCGCCTCCACTGCGGGATCGCTCATTGTGTGGCACAGGAACACTTCTTGGCCCATGACCACCATGATGATGACGCTAAAATGAAGAGATAAAAGTCAACAATTAAGATTTCCCGGAAGTAGAATTGTTCACTCACCATTCGTCTCAAGGTGTTCATCGGTCTTCTCAGGGTGTCTGTAATGCGCCGGGCAGGAGGTTTTTTCGGGTTCGAACTGGGCGTGTGCACGGCGCAGCACTTGATGAACATTCCCATGAAGATCACAAACAGGATGCCGAACAGGCACACCATGTACCAATTTTCCGTTACCCACTGGGCCACGGTTTGTAGGGTTTGCTTGTTGAACAGCAAATTCTTCAGCCGCACCAACGGGCCCTCGGCATCGACGGCACGGCATTTTAAAAATACATCACAGTATCCCTAAGAAGAATAAAAGTTTATCGGATGAAAAATTTATTCATTAATTACAACTTTCAATGCAATCATACTTGGAAGTTATCACAGGGTGATCCAGGACGTAAACTAATCCCTCCGTCCGGTAATCCGAATATATGAGCAAACTCACTGGTGCTGCGGCAGGTGCTGGTGTCGTTTCCATTCTGGCAAGCCAACTCACACAGCTTTCGCTTATCTATGTTCGGAATAATGTTCGACGTTAGGAAGCACTCGGTCATATTCCACAGCAGGCAAATCGAGCCGGCACATTCGCCCTTAATGCACAATTGAGTTCCTGTTCAAACAAAACATTATAATCGGCATCAGAATTAAATTAAAACAAGATCAATTTTTACCATTATTGCACTTAGTCTTATCGTCCCGCGGCTTCGGCTCGGGACACTCGGCGGTTGTGCCGTTGCAAGTAGAACTCCAGGAACACTCAGTTTCTTCTTTGCAGGTCACATTGGAGAAGCTCGAAACGAACTTGCAACTATTGTTATCACAGCACGGACCCTGCGAGGGGCTGCATTGCGTTCTGACTCTTCGCGTGCAGCCTTTGGCCGTGGCATTGAGTCCCAGATCGACTTCGCTAATCACCCGAGGATAGCAGCACTTGTCCGCACATTCTTCGTCGTTGAACCCACAATCGCACTCCTCTCCGATTTCGACAATCTTGTTGCCACAGAAGGCGCCCTCCGAAGCTTGGAAGCAGTTTCGCTTCTTACTGTCTTCAATCGCATCCAGCACGTTGGAGATGTTTCGCACGGAACAAGTGGAAAATTTGCTATTGTTCGGTCGGTCACCGCTGGTGGCACTGGCGAACATGATGAAGTTACCGTTTATTCCCCCAGGACGGCATTCGGCCGGGTAGTCATGCTAATATAGAAACATTGGTTTTTCGTTAGAATACAACAACTATGACATCGTACGATTTGACTCACCGGTGAACCGAAATTGTGGCCTATTTCGTGGGCCAACGTCAGCTGAGAAACCTTCGGTGGAACCCGGCTGTTATAGTTGACGAATGTAATGATACCGGTGTTCAAGGAACGTTTAGTGCTTTGGTATAGTCCGGCGACCGTTTCCGTGTATGTTTTGTATTTCTCGCAGATGCCGCCGGATGCACCGGATGCCGATGCGACCCAGGCCAAACCGAGGGTACCCCCGGTGAAATCTCTATTGGATGGAAGGAGACATTGTTGAGAAAGGTGTTACCTCATGGGGGATCCTATAACAAATTATTTATCGCTTCTGAAAACAATTCAGAGGTTCCAGCTAAAATCAATCAGTATGTGGCCGACAGTGTAAATTAGTACGCTCATAAAAAGAAACTTGTTATCTTTTTTTAAGAATGATAAGTGAAAACGTTCCTCAAGACTCTAAATAGTCTTCTCATACAGAAAAGGAGACTAACGGTCACCACAAAAGAACACAGACTACTAGCTGACGGATTAGTCGATAGAAGCCAGAAGATTGAAAAAGTTTTTCAAACATCATTGAACAACAACATTTTGAACATTCAAGGAAACAATACAAAGTGTAAAGATCCAGAAGATTTAAAACAAGACCAAATGGTACGGATTATTGCAAGACTTTGACATACGTGGCCGAAAAAACAAAACTGCTGAAAATCGCATTGAAAATCATTGAATTAGATAGTAATTTGCGTTCATTCATTTAGTTTTGTTTTAGCAAACACAAAAATGGTTTATATAATTGTTGTAGGTAATTAAATGTTATTCTACATCTAGAGAACTAACTAACTGAATAACTGAATTCGACTTACCGATAAGTGAACACATAGGCCAGACAAAAAATCTCATGATTACCCAGCGAGTGCAGATTCAGGAAGTTGGATACGTCGATGTTCTCCATGCAGAAAGGATTCGACTCACCATTGTAGTTCTCATTGCATGCTGAATCGTCATCGATCTTAATTCTTTGGACCTGAAAGCAAAATAAAATCCATTATTAACTATTAAACTAGTAAGTTGTAATTCATCACTATTGTGCTACTCACCTCGAACCGAATGTTGCGGTGTTCTATCCGCCCGTCAAACTTGGTATTACGGTAGATGTAGTTCACGGCCGTCACATGGTGCGCTATGAGTGACAGGATTTCCTCGCGAGTTTTCTCATCAATCTCCGACTTGCGACCTCGATCGTGCTAGAAGTAAACGAAAGCAAAACGTGCTAATAAGAACTCCCTTAAGTTGTTTGTTGGTAATTGGTAAGCAGGGTTTCAACTTTTCGTTTCAATGAGACCAAAGCAAGCGTTTTTCGGGCCAAGGGAGAATCTTTTTTCGTTGTTTATGTTGAGGATCACCTTTCACCCATCAATCTTTCTCCAGAATTAGCCTGGGAAGATAAACGAAAATCTTGCCTATTAGATGAAAATCTTTTTTCGTTTTCATTACTTTTACCTCTCACTCACTTTTCGCGAGAATTATCGCAGAACAATTACAAAATTGTATGGCCGCGCTGGGATTCGAACCCAGAATAGTAACAATAATAGCTGTGGGGATGCGCTTACTCTAGCCACACCACCACGCTATCTGTACGAAAGTGTCAAGTTATTTGGTCCACATAAGCTACTACCATTTGCATTCATGGTGCCACGAAAAGACTCGAATATGAAAGAAAAAGAGCAAACCAACGTTTGGCGGCAATCGAAGTGAGCGAAAAATGGTTATCACTCTCCAGGCTGTTTTTCTTTCCCGAAAAGCGATTTATCCCCGAAAATTTTGGCGAGGGAGCATCCTGTGCTCCTGAGATTGAGTGAGCATTGCGAACCCTGTTGGTAAGCTCTTCATCTTGCGCTGTCTCCATCAAGTCTGCCAGCCTACCAGGAAACCGACTTCACCAGAAGTGATGACTCAGTTGTGGTCACGGCGTGGGAGGGAAACAAGTGCAAAGACAAATTGTTGTGTGCTTCCTCCCATGTGTCGCAGTGAGTTTTCTACACGGAGGAGGTTAGGCAATAAATCACTTTATTGCAGTTCCTTTGAATGGTCTCCGTACAAGATGCCATAAAAATGCGTTATGAATTTCTGGTCTTAAAAAGCCGTTTATAGATTCAGTAGAGTTGAGAATCACCAGAATTCTAGCTGTGGGATTTGATTTAGTACCTTTCAAACTCTAAATAACCTATCTGACTCATTAATGCAAACCCACTTGCTAAAAGACCGATTTCATCTCGCTAGTATAGGTATGTCGATACTATCACTTATCGGTAACGATACACGGTCGATTCTCAAAAGGATACTCCACTCCTTACTCTATCTAATGCTTGCGCTATACCTACATCGCTATTAACGAAGAAAGAAATGTCGGAGCTAGTTAGAAACAGCTATCTGAAATACGATATGCCTAATCGTTGTCATTGGAGATATCGTTCGCACTTATAGAAGGACAGAAGCTCATTCATTAAAACAAATAAAGAAATTTATCATTTCGGTTTCCCCCAAGTACGATAAATATATCATCCCATAATTTATTACTCCGAACTAGGAACAGCAGTGGCTGAGTTAGTATATTGGCTATGCCTCACTTCTAGGATCTACAAAAGTCAGTGAATGATAGTGTGAAATGCGAATCGCAAGCACTAGTTGGGAGGAAATCGATCCACGAATATCGTTATAGCCTATTCATATGACGCCATTTAGTATATAATAAAGAGTAACTTGATGACAATGTTCTGAGGTTTTTCTACAACCATTAGGCAGGTTCGTTGTTAGAATTCAACTAATAACGGAGTTATAGCGCTAGTTGCAGTAGCTTAAACTAAATGATTGGATTTTTGTAATCATTTAGTCTAAGTTACTGAAACTATAGCTATAGCTCCGTTACTAGTGGTATTCAAACAACGAACCATTTGGCAGAGTTGTAGAAAGACCTTCGCACTAGAAGTCCACCATAAAACACATTTTGAAATTCAGCTATTGAAATGAGCTTTTGACAAACTATCAAATGATCGAACGCGAATTACTAAATGATCGATAACATCGTTGAATGCTCATACATTCAATTTACTATCATAGCACTGATCCTTCTAGCTAGAGTGGGATGGTGCGCCCTGTGGGGTCTGCCTAGGATTTGCCTAGCTAGTCCTGATGTGGGGTGAAACTTTAAACTAATTTGACCAGACTGATCAAGCTTCTGTTCACCAAGGAGGTGCGGCTCCAAGAGCGTCTGGCATCCAGCAGCTGAGTATGAAATGCTATTCCCCGGAAGCTATACCTAAGATAACAACCCCTCATCTCGGTGTAAATTGGCGCAACTTGCCAATGAGGCACGCCGCATCCAACTTGAGATGCTGAAATTTAGTGAAACCCGTTGGTCAAACTTTGGAGACCTGTTCGAGACCTTAGGGGAACTGTTCGGCACTTCATCTCATGGCTCCTATTTCCATCCCATCAAAAACAAAGCAATTAAAAAGAATTTGGTTTGTTTATTATTTTTGTGATTTTTTTCACCAGTTAGCACGCTTGTTAGCAAAAAGAAGCGACGAGATTGGTGCTGTATTTCTTTGTTTTGCGATGAGATGAATATATGTTCAGTGAGATGGAAAACGGAACAGTTCCCCTAGAATGCCGTCGGGACAAATTCTACTATACGTTCCCCCACGTTCCCCGCCATCGTGGAGTTGGCCTCCTACTAAGCGTCCATTCACACTCTGTGCTTATGAAGTGGGAAGCTATAATTGAAAGGATAATCGTTGTCTGATTGCAACGTTGTCAGATTGTGGCATTTTCTAGTCGGTGCAACACACGCCGACTAGAAGATGCCACGGTGAAACGGTCCTCCGTTGAAGAGCTGGAGACACGTGCTGCAGAAAGAAACGATACTCGTGACCGTAACCGAACTCTATGACCAATTTAATGCTGAAATCAAGAACATTTCATTTTAATATCGATTTTCATTCTAATACGACATTCTTCAGTATAAGTACGCTATACGAATTTGCGTGTGACTGTGCGTCGAAGGTGTGAAACTAATGACCGAGGGAAGGTCTCACTTCGACAAAGTGCTAGAGTATCTGAATGCGAAATGGTTCCAGTTTTACACCCACGACGTTCCCGGTAGCAAACCCATCAAAGTCGTGCTGCGTGGCCTCGACGACGTGGACGAAAAGGAATGAAGGAAGCTCTGGAGGAAAGTGGTCTGAAGCCGACCTATATTTACAAAATCCGCCGGCATGACACTTCCCCGGGCCTACCGTGATCAGCTGTATCTGGTGCACCTGGAGCACGGTACTACCACGATGAAGGACCTCAAGCAAATCAAGGTCATCAACAGCACTGTCTCCGAGTGGACAAAGTACAAGCCCGTGCATCGTGGCGTCACGCAGGGCATGAACTGTATCCGCTTCGGCCATGGCACGCGGAACTGCCTCTTGAATACACGATGCACCCGGTGCAGCGGAGACCACGGCTTCGCCGTGTACGAGCAAAAGGAAGAAGATGACCCCAAGTGTACCAACTGTGGGGAAAAGCATCGGGAAAACACAAAGGCCTGCGCGAAACGCGCGAAGTTCTGTGAAATCCGCAAGAAAGCTTTCACAAAAAATTGTCCAACCCGAACCTCGCCCGCATTGCTCGACAATCCCGCTTCCGTGGCGGCCAATCCCAGTTCTTCCGGCGCTGCAACCGCACAGAAGACTCGCAGCTGCTGCTGCCTCGATCCCACCGGAAGTCAAGCCAAATAAAGCAACATTCAGCCCGTCCACCAGCGAATGGCCGCCGCTCCCGCCCCCAGGATTCCGCCAGCAGCAAGATGAGCACCCTCTACCCCCGGAGGATTCCGCTCCACTCTATACCCCGGAACAGCTGGCTCCGAAATTCAACTAATATACGGCTCGGCTTCGAAGCTACAAATCCCAATTGACCAGAATTACACTCTGGGCGTTTTCGTAATTGAAAATGGCTACTAGGTTGGGTCTGGTAAATTGGAATGCTTGCTCGCTCAAGAGCAAAATCGTCGGGCTCAGCGATTTCATTAAGGAGAAAGGCCGATGACATAGTGACGCTTCTGCGTGCGCGAACGCGTCCAAGACAAAAGGAATCCTCTTGCTGATATTCTGCTTCATGAGTGCTTAGACGCGTTCGCGCACGCACACGCGTCACTATGTCATCGGCCAAAGAGATTGACGCGGCTTTCATCACCGAAAGCCACCTAAAGCCCGAGGTAAGCGCAACAATTCCAGTTTTTAGGCTGGTGAGGTTCGAGTTCGATCGAACAAACTCCACAGGGAGAGGAGTGGCAATCGCCTTGCGGTACAACATCGCCTGCCGCCTGCTGCCGGATTTCAAGCTCAAAATCATCGAGGCCATTGGAGTGGAAGTCACCACATCCGTCGGAGTTGTCACGTTCGTCGTGGCTTACTGTCCTACACAAGTCAAAGTTGACGACGGCACGTCGGCCGAACTACGAATGGATATAGTGAAGCTCACTTGGCGGCAGGGGCAGCTCATCATCGCTGGAGATCTGAATGCAAAGCACCAATTATGGGGAAACACCGTCTCAAACCGGAACGGAGTCGTCTAGTCCAACGACGAGCTGGAGGGCCACTACACCATCCTGAGCCCTGACAGCCCTACCCGGTTGACACGGTCCGGGTGCAATACTCGACATCTTCATCACGAACATGAACGGTCACGTCTCCCGTAGTGGCGGAAGTTGGAACATCGGTGAATCGGCACGAGCCAACCCGGCGAAACTACCACCAAGTCGATTGGGGTCGATTACAACGGTGCGCGAACGAGAACATCGATTACCAGCGGCATCCGGTGTCATCCGGCACGCCATCCAGGAGGCGCTCTCCCTAGCCCGCGAGCAGGATGTACCAAAGGCCCAGCAAATAAGCAACACCCTGACCATTGATACACTCACCAAAGATTTGATCCGTCTGCGAAATGTCACTCGCAGCAGGCATTGCAATTTATCCCATCGAGTCTCGCAGGCAGTACCCATTCCAACTTTGATCCCACTAGACAACAATGACTCTAGGAATCGCTTGATAACTCCTGCAGAGAAGGGAGCCGAAATAGGTCGTCATTTCGTCAGCTCACACAATCTTGGACAGAACATCATCAGTCCACATGAAGCAGCCGTTAGCGAGCTTGCGAACAACATCTACCTGACTCCAAACGACTTTTCGGAGATCTCAGCTGGCGAACTGACGGCCTATATCAAATATTCATATCATCAAAAAACATGAAGGCCCCAGGCTTCGACAGCATCCTAAATCTCGAGCTCAAACACATGAGTGCTCCATTCTTCGATCACCCTTCGCTGATCTTCAACCAGTGTATGCGACTCAGCTACTTCCCACCGTCCTGGAAGACTGCGAAAGCCCTGTAGTTCCTTGAATCCACCGAAATTGGATTTTTCTAAATCAAAATGGAGTTTCTCTGAAAGTCATTCAACCCAAACCAAAGCAGGGCCACTATTGTGTGAATTCACAACAAGGAAGTTCGGTATTTTTGTCGAGAATCCGCGCACTACTAGAAGAAACCACCAAAGAAACCAATTCAAGTTATTTTTAGTTGCGTAGGTTTATTGAATTCAATAATTCGTGAAAATTTCACGAATTTCAATTTCAATTTTAAGGCTTTTAGTAATTACTTACTTACTCTACCTCTATATTGGAACATATGAAGGTTATAGAAGCTTAAGGAATTCATAAACCAAACTTTAACCCACGCAATTTATAAATTTTAAATCTCTCTGGTTTTAACACACTCTTTGTTTTGAAGTTTTGCAAAATAGTAAGAGGCGCTCAATAAAGATTCGCCAAGGGCGCCGGCAAGCCACGCTACGGCTCTGGGTCTATTCAATTGAGGCTTGAATAAACTGAATGTGGATTTTGCTCTCAGCGATATGCTGCAGTTAAAATTTTGTTTTACATATATGAATTATACATCACATCCACATGTTTGATAGCTTCATTTTACTATCCAATTCTGGTTTTCGAGTAGCTTAGTCAGAATTTTCTTTTTTTTTCGGTGGTTTACTGACGGGACTCTGAATAGAGTAGAAACCTCTGCACCAGGCCTTTAATGATACCGCTGCATAATTCCGTTCGAAGCAGTTTGCCAGCCGTACACGGAACATGTCGTCCAAGAAGACGCTGTTGCAGCTAAATCAGAGAGAATTACGTTCAAAAATAGTCAGAGAGGTCTCATGCTAACTAACATCGTAATCGTTTAAAGTCATTTTTGTCATTTTCTTGTCAGAGTCACATTATTTAGTCAGTTTTTACGCTATTTAGACGTCTATTGTCATTATACGCGCTCAAACTCGACCGAAGCAGTTTTTTTGGCTCACATGGAACATGTTGCCCAATGCTTCATCGTAGAAACTGAGTCAAATATAAAAAAGTGTTCAATCCCCGATTTATAAAAATGACAAGTTAATAACTTTTGAAGCAGTTTTCCAGCCGTACAAGGATCATAACGTCCATTAAGATACTGTTGAACTGGCTCAAAAGACATTATAATTATAACTTTAATAGATATTCTCTCCCATTATCTCATTCATAATCATATAGATTGATCTTAACAATGGAATTCTTGTCTTTGTGGTCAGAAGGTTTGAAGTATGCGTTCCTTGAAATACTTTGTTTCTCTAAGTTATTGTTTCATCATGTGTCAGTACTATCAAACACAATGTAAGTTATGTCTTGTAAAAAGTGGAAACTGTTCGTACATTTACCTAGTCTTTATTTACTTGTCATAAGACGAGTTTGTACAATCCCATTTATTTCTACCACTTAATTGTACCATGACAGCTACGTGTTTCGACCTCAACAGTAAGGTCGTCCTCAGTGTCTCGTACTTGACTCGACTTGTCTTTATTGTTATTTCTTTGTCAAGGTAGTCTAAGACTATTATTATATTCTAAGAAGTAGCTTAATCGTTTCCAAACTAACTGTCATTATCTATTATGTACTAATGATCAGTTATGAATCAGCTATAGGATTCACTTTTCGGTAGCAAAGTAAAGCTTCATCACGCCTATTCCGTACTATTAGTAAAAAATATCGAAAATGAAGCCGTCATAAGATTGTTCATATACCATCATTATAATGTGTGGTATTTTTTATTATGGTTTACGAAGTGAGACATAACAAAATAAGATTGGCACCACGTTCCTAGTTTAAAAAAAAACTTCTACTCAGTGAATCCAGTAGTCGATTACCTATGAATGTCTTGAATACATTGTTTATCAATAAATGCCTAGCTAGCTAAATATAAGCGTGGCTACGACTCATCGTCACAGGGAATGCATCCGAAAAGTATTGCCGAAATGACGAGAACTCACATCATTATCACTGATGAAAAAAGCCTCTGTCTGACTGCACTACTGTTCAAGGCTCCGAGACACGATGTCCGTTGGATTACATGCAAATGCCGTAAATTAGTGCGTCAATGCCAGATATGTAACGCGGCACCAAACAAAAATTGTCAACATGTGATACCACCACGACAGGATATGTCTTTGGTTCCCATAGTGCTAATGGCGTAAGCCCACCCATCGCGGCAAGATCACATATCCGAGGGGAGGGCCTATCCAATTCTGGTTTTCGAGTAGCTTAGTCAGAATTTATTTTAATATTACGGAAAAATCTCGGGATTTCGGGATTTGCCAGACATTTTCTTTCCTGAATCCTGGGACAAGAAAAAGTGCCGGGAAATGGACTCTCTACTTTGGCATGTGGAGCAGAAGAATCTCGCGTGGTTTTTGAAAACGTCGTAAGTCCAAAAGAGAGGCTCTCTTTGTTTACTTTCTCTTTCGAATATTACAAAGCCATGCTAACATTTACATTGGATTTTCCAGCACTGATCTGAAGAAAAAAGCTTTGTCTAGTATGCTGAGGTGAAAATATTGCAACAAATTTTAAACTAGCATAGATATTAGCATAAGAGAGCGTAATGAAAGAGAGTCTCTCATTTGGACTTACGACGTTTTCAAAAATCACGCGTTTTATTCTTCTCTGAAATCCTTATTTTGAACCAAACAATGCTGGTAGACCATCAGTACAAACTCCTCCATTTGTTTGTCATTGCTTGACACCAGATTCAAAAAAGTTATTGTAGCGATGATGTCGTAGCTTATGGTTGCATCTTTAAAATCACTACAAAAAAGAAACTCTTATTTCAAATCTCCTGATTCTGAGTAAAACTAATATAAATTGATATTTGTATACTAAGAAATCGTGATCAGTCCACAAAAAGGGTGAATTCTTTGCAATGGTCGCACAGCCCCCTTGGTACGGTCTCCCAAGAGGTCAAGGACCACCGGTTGGCAAACGCTGGTTTGGGAGGATGAGGTTCTGCCGCAATAATGGATGGAAGGTGACGTGTGTTCCATCATAAATGGGCGATAAGCAAGGTTTGTAGCAACTACTGCGCAATTGCATTGCTGAACGCCGCCTGCAAGGTACTCCCCCAAATTTAATGCCACCGACTAATACCAATTGCAATAGAGTTCGTGGGGCAGTACCAGGCGGGATTTATTGGCGAACGCTCTACCACGGATCATGTGTTTGATGTACGTCAGGTACTGTTGAAATGCCGCAAATACAGCGAGACTTCAAAGCCGTATAAGATACAATTGATCGGAACCAGCTATGGCAACTAATGCACGTACATGGATTTCAGGATAAACTGATACAGTTGATGAAGGTGACGAATCCCTTCGAAAAGCGCAGAGGGTTACGGCAAGGTAATGGTCTTTCGTGCCTGCTAATCAACACCGCTTTGGAGGGAGTGATACGAAGGGCAGGGATTGACACGATTGGTACGATTTTTACGAAGATCGTTCAATTATTTGGTTTCGCCGACGACATTGATATTATGGCACGTAACTTTGAGAAGATGGAAGAAACCTACATCACGCTGAAGAGGGAAGCAAAGTGTATTGGATTAGTTAAAAATACATCGAAGATAAAGTACATGATAGCAGGTTCATAAGAGGACAATATCATTGGTGACGAAATCGAGGTGGTTGAAGAATTCGTGTACTTGGGATCACTGGTTATTAAACCGGAAGTCCTCTACGGACACGAGACCTGGACGATTCTCGTGGAGGAACAACGCGCACTTAGAGTTTTCGAAAGAAAATTGCTGCGTACCATCTATGGTGGGGTGTAGATGGAGAACGGTACGTAGAGGAGGCGAATGAACCACGAGTTGCATGAGCTTGCTGTTAGAAACATCCATCGTTCACACCGCGAAAATCGGACGACTGTGATGGACCGAGCACGTAGCCAGAATGTAACCTAGTGAAAATGGTTCTCGACAACGATCCGACGGGCACAAGTGGGCGAGGTACGCAGCGGGCAAGGTGGATCGATCAGGTGAAAGATGGCTTGCGGACCCTCCGTAGACTGCGTGGTTTGCGACGTGTAGCCATGAACCGAGCCGAATGGAGAAGACTCTGATATACCGCACAGGCCACTTCAACCTTAGTCTGAATAAATAAATAATGTTCTTAACTGAATACACTATAACCAAATAAAAAGCATTGCTATCACATTTATCACACATCATATTGAAATAATGTTAAGCAAAAAAAATCTCTTTTTGTTATCTCACGGTTGGTGGTAAAAGATCTATCAACCATAAAAGTCGGAATTTGCTAGAAAAACCGACCCAACTGGATGGATTAGCTCCATCCACTTACTGCCATTTCTTTATCAAACCCACAATAGCACACCATTGGCTATCGCACCGAAGAAGATGGATTTCACGTTATGTACTTCAATTTCGATTTGTTACATCGTGTGTGAGCAGAAAGATGAATTATGACAACCATCATGAAGGACTTGTTGAGAATCATACTTTGACAGCATTATATTGATTACCAAGGAAATTGCTAGCGTGCGGACTCGGGTAAAGAAGTAAAATCGATTTGGAGAGCGCGGAAGTGCCTATCAAACCACATCCCGACCCAGCTATACTCACATCGGCGATGCTGTCCCGGATGTGACGCCAGATCAGCGGATCCGTCTGGATGTACAGCGAGCAGGTGTTTTTGTTCTCCTCTTTGGGTCGGGTGGCGCGCCGGACCCGCTCGTGGGAGCGCTTGTGCCACTCCCGGTCTTCCGGATGCTCCCCGGCGGCCATCCAGTTGGCCGCTTTCGAGTACTTTTCGTGCGGATATTTAAACTCGTACCCGGTCTCGATCCGATTGCCGCTGCTGGCTTTGTTATAATTAGTATTCACATTATCTTTAGAATTACTTTTACGATAATTATTATGATAGTTCTGGCTGTTGCGGCTACCGCCGCTGCTACCGTTAACATTATTATAGTTTGGCTGAGTTGATGATTTTTGGAATAAATTTCCGTCTAAATTATTCACGTTATTATCTGCACTGCTGCCGGCGGTTTGCCTGCTGCTTTGCTTGGTCGATGGCGGTGCTTCCGTGCTGCTGGCACCGTTGTCATCGGGTGCACCGTCCTGCAAATCGTCATCGGTGGCGTCATCCTCCATGGCGGAGTTTTGAACACGGTCCATCCATGCGGACACCTCATCGTTGATACCACATCCGGAGGGGTGGCCTGCAATGAAGCATGAGGGGAAAAAAGAGAAGGGTTAGAGAAAAAATGAACTAATTGAAAAATATACCGGATATGGTTTGGACAAATGGTTATCGAACTGATACCCAGAGCAGAATAGATAATGAAGTTGAATGGGGTTTTACTCAATTCAATGTGTGCAGCATATAACCGATGGTATATGGTTAGTAGTTAAATTCATTTTTAGACTAACGTGGTAACGAAACTCATGATGAAAAATGTATTGTTTCTATTAAAGTTATGATATATTTTTTGTCACACTGAAAAAAAATCAAATCCTGACTCGTTGATTCTTTGTGAGTTTTCAACGTTTTCGTTTGTACTGCAATTGCATTTGCATATTGAAGATAAAAATTTATGTCTAAGAATCCACCCGTAAAATTTATCTGTTGTTATTGCAACCACAGGAAATCAAGCTAAATGTTTTTCTTGATATCAAATCCCACATATGGCATTACATCTCCTGTAGTTTTCCTTGCGTATATTCGCAGATACGGAAATAAAAAAAAACTAAATATCCTTATCAGAATTCGAACCTCGACTTCTCAGCATGGTGTGGTGTATATTCACTGAACTACACAACCGAATACGATTACGTAGCTTGAACATGCGAGGAATCATATTTAATTCCAGCTAATTATAACTCTTCAAAACTCTTCTAATTATAATTTACTTTATGCTGGCCAAAATTAGTCAGTACCGTCAACTGGGGGGAAGATGATCATTGAGGTGAAGATGATCATTCGATGTGTCAGTCAAAAGAGCCAAATTTTTTTATGAGATGGTAGTCAACAATATTCTCCGTTCCAGTAATGTTACCGCTAGGTAGAAATCCGAGTTTTTCGATTATAATCATGAAAATGTATTTTGTGGAAGAAAGAGAGAGATAGTCATAAATGACGCTATTTTCGTTTCAAATATTGACTTCGTAGACTTCTTTACGTAGTAAATTCAACATTCATACAAATAACTTAGTGTATTTTGACTACTAGGTCATAATGATTTTAGTAGAGCTGTCTTGATCAACTTCACCCCAAACCAGATTACTCAAAAAATGTGTGATAATTTAATTTATTTTAATAAATGTGAATGCATTTCAGAAAACTAAAGTTGTTGATTATTGCAACGTATAGCAGTACATGTTTTGAAAATATTTGTTTCGATTTAAAATGTAAACAGACATTGTTATTGCCTGTTTTGTCTTAAAAATGATCATCTTCCCCCCAGTTGACGGTACTGGAACAGTAGCCTTGTACAATTTATACTAAAACGAATAATTGCTTCGATGCATAAGTGAGGAAGATTGAGTAGTAGTTGACTTTTGCAACGATTGAAAGTATTCGATCGTTTTACTCGTCACAACAACTGCCATCATTAGCTACACTTTAAAGCACTTCACTAACATCTTCCAGTCCGCCGACAGCCAACTGCGAGCAATTATAGCCACAACAGCAATTACCATTTCGTCATTTTCCACCATTCAAACCCATTGATTGATGGTGCATCTCTTCCATCGATTCGTGACTGTAGTGCAGCCATAGTGGAGCGGGTAATTACTCAATAAAAGTATCCATGTTTACCAATTCGCCTGAAGGATTCTCAACCTCTTGCAACCGGTGGCTGCTGCTGCTGCTGCCATTTTCCCGCGCACAATCCGACCCAAGCAAAACTAATCAAATGTTCGATTTCCATTTAGCCTTCTGAAAAAAAAATCGAACCCTCGTTTTCCGAATGCGTTGCTGCATCGCAAACTGCAGTTTTAATATTCAATCAAATATGCATTAGTGTCAAACCGCAGCAACGTTCCAACCGAATTTGTTCTTTGTGCGAAATGGATACAGGTCGGTTAGTCGTCGCCGTTTCGATGATTCAATGGTTGGGTGTACGGAAACCGCATCCGATCGCCTAGTCTAGTTGCATTTCGAATCATCGGCCATCAGTTTGTGCTCGGTCAGAGTTCATGTGCAGCGTGCATTAGAGGGTGCATTCAGGCAGCCTGCATCGAAGGCCGGAACGCAATGAATTTATTCATAAATGTCATGATACTGGTTGGAAGGTTTCCGATTAATTGAAGGTATTTATCAGAACTATAAATTGATAAAACAAAACATGAAGTACCATACTCCAGTTTTATTTTCGTCGATATTCTAACCTTTTCAAACACATATTTATTATTTTCACATCAATTTCAAATCGAACGAGATCTTTTTGAATAGAAAATTATTTTGAGCAGTTTGGTAGAATATATTCACTTCTTGCAATCAACATCCAATTCATATCTGCCGACATCTAACCAAACTCATAAATAGATCGCGATTGTATTTTTCTCGACCCGGACTCCAAGTTCAACCTTTTCATTTTACTATCCATTGCCGTTCCACAGCAGAAAAATTGCATAATTGTAAAAGAAAAATAGTTAAATTATTCGAGCAAAATGAGATTAGGCAAAACAAATCGCAACGAATAGCGGTAGTTAGGTTACAAAGACCGCTGTTCGAAGCTGTTATTCCCATTTAGTTGTATCATTGTTGTGGTGGATGCTGTTTAATGTCTATCACTGTGCTACAGAAGGGGAACGTATTTCTCGTACAAGGCACGAATCACCGTTGGGGGTTGTTCCATGCGGCGTGATGCAAGTGCAGCGAAACATTAAACTAGTTAGTGCTGCAACTGTGGTAGATTGATGGTGACACGGTTTAGCAGCTGTGTAAATCTTAAATGGGCGTTTTATTGCAAAACTAATACATAGTAGGACCTACAATTGAGTATGAAGCACGCACAAGATTATATGTTAAAGCAATGATTAAAAACTAATCCATTAAATCAAACCGCAATTTTCTGTATTTATCTTAGTCATTTTTATGTATGTTAACGATATTAACTTATTTACAAAACGCTATTATTTGCGATTCGTCTATCCAAAAAAATGCTCGACTATCAGGAATACGGATAAAATCTTTCCTATGTTTGGTATGAAGATCATTTGCAGGGCTGGTAGCAACCAATGTTGTTCAAAATAGTGACTTTAGTGACCAACGCTGACAAAAAGGGACCAAATAGTGACTTTCAGTTACAGAAAAAGTGATAAAATAGTCACTTTTAGTTTCAGTTGCAGTGATAAAATTGGGTTTAGACATAGAATTATTTCGACTTATCAAGTTTATAAGTCTGCACTAGCAATCTGCAACGTTATTAAGAATTTTAGAAAATAACTTTCTTTATAAAACTTTAAAAAATGCTTTCTACTTTAAAGTATATTCATAAGGGGAACGTTTTCGCTACTTTTTGCTAACATACGTGCTCACTACTTAAAAATAGCAAAAATAAGAAACAAATCAAATTCCTTTTCATTGCTTTGTTTTTCATGGGACAAACATAGGAGGTATGGGATAACGTCCAGGAGTAATAACCCTACATTATGAAATCATGAATTGCATGCACATAAATGGAAAACTTACTAGTAAGCATAGTAACATAGCGGCCGAGTAAAATTTAGGAATTCCGATAAAATAAAACCAAGATTGTTTTCCGCGGTTTTTTGCCAGTTTTTTTTTCTCACACGCGCATGTTTTCCACGAGCCTCGGAAGACTAGCAACTTTCGGACCAAAAACCACTTAGTGGTCATTTTTTTCCGATCCATAATTTAATTTCCGCCATGATAGCGCATCATTCAGCGGTTACGAAAATCTTCATACTTTTTTTATATTTTAGATTTATTGACTTAGTCAATAGTTTCAAAATAGTGTCTTTTTGCGAGAAAAAGTGACTTGAGCTCGAAAAAAGAGACTTTTTTTAGTGACTTGCCCGAAAAAAGTGACCAAGTCACTAAAAAGTGACCCGCTACCAGGCCTGCATTTGACATAACAAACTTTTGGCATAAATTGGAACTTGAGGGGGTCGCACGCAAGGGGGTGTAAGTGACAAGACCTCCGGTAGTCACTTTGGTAAATAAGAACGGGTCACGACATTCCTTCGTATCTTGCTCAGAGCTCGATAATTGAAAGATTTTTTTAAAAGTTCGATAATGAAAAGCTTTAAAAAAAACCGTGCTCTTTTATGATAAGTTTCATGAATTGACCATTTTTACGGGCGTTCTGGATCTTCTGGAGCACTTCCAGTGGCCACCCAGATCCACCAAAATAGGTCACCACAATCATTTGCTACTCAAAGTACTATGAGGAAAAACCGCGCTCTTCTATGATGTATTTCATGAATTGACCACTTTTACGGACGTTCCGGATCTTCTGAAGGACCTTCGGCCATACAGGTCCATCCAAATGGGTCACCACAATCATTTGTTACTTGTAGTTCGATAATGAAAAGCTTTGGAAAAAACCGCGCTATTATATGATAAGTTTCATTAATTGACCATTTTTACGGATGTTCCGGATTTTCCGGAAAACTCCGGTGGCCACCCAGTTCCACCAAAATGAGTAACTACAATCATTTGTTACTCAAATTACGATAATCAAAAGTTTTGTGAAAACTGCATTCTTCTAGGATGAGTTCCATGAATTGACTACGGATGTTTCGGATCCTCTGGAGGACCTTCGGTGGCATCGCAGGTCCATCAAAATGGATCACCACAATCATTTGTTACTCAGCGTTCGATAATTAAAAGCTTGAGTTCAATGAATTGACCACTTCTACGGATGTTCCGGATCTTCCGGAGGGACACCGGACCGTGAAATAACCAGGAATTGTGTTGATCCATGGAAATGGACAATGGCTACATTCTAATAGAATTATTGCTAAGCAAATTAATGAGCATTTCCAAAATCACCCTTCGAGAGGCAAGAAATCACGCCAAAAATTGACCTAAGAATCTATGTTCCTTCAACATCGATTCGTGGGAACCAGAATGGCCAAAGTGCAAAAATCGACATCCGTGGATTCCATACCTTCAATTTGGTTCCAAAAGATTGAGAATCGGTTCGAAAATGAACTTTTGGGAGCGAATCCAATTTGGGTCATTTTTGACCCGCTAATGCACAATGTGTCACTTTTTTTGTTGTGGCGTTCCTAGAGGTCGCTGATAGCTGGTTATCACCCCAAAATTTTCATTTCCAAAAGTTAGGAAAAGTCAGAAAATTTCAACGCCCTATCTCATTTGATTACAAAGCTACAACGTTTTTAAATCATCTCTGGGCCAAAATAGACCCCAATGCACTAGGAAGGTAATAAACATTGTTTTTCACTGGGCAAGTCATGAATCCAATGGAGGGATAACAATTATCATTGCTTTATACTTTATACAGATGCAAGCTTTCTACGAAATGATTATGTCTATTTAATATTATTATCGACCGGTGTTATATTCGCCATTCCGGTTTCCTTTCAGCACCACTTAGTCAAGCAACTAATTCAGGGAAAACCAAAAAAATATGCCGAATGTCCGTTATTCCAAATGACCCTCACTTTTGACGTTGCTCACAATTGTGCCAAATGTCCGTTATGCCAAATGGTCTCTATGCCAAAGAACCCGCTCTGTTTTTCCATAGAGTTTTATTAATTTTCATTGAACACGACAATCAGATTATCGATCTAAAACAGACTTGAATTGCACAACAAGTGGTGTTTTTGTGTTTGGGAACGTATAACTAGAATTTTGTAATACATATTTTTAGTCTCGATGCATGTAAGGAATCCGGGGGCAAGTGGGACCTAAAAAAACGCTAGTTCAACAAAATTGTTAACGCATACTTAGCAAACAGGGTATTTCAGAACATTAACCGCGGATACATCATTAAATGCTTCCATTGTTGAAGTGTAGAGGTGTTGGAGGAAGCCATTTATTCAATTATAAATTTATTAAGAAATAAATTTACCTTCAGGACCCACTTACCCCTTCAAACGGGGCAAGTGGGACCTATTCTGTTTTCTACTGTCGAACGAAACTATTTTGAGAAATGTTGATAAACTGTTCATATTATTTCTGAGTATAAGTATTTTCAGATCATGGATAGAGATTGGTTGCATGTAGGACTTTATTCTTGCAACAAGAAAGGGATTATAATGTTAGCAGATATGAAAAAAAGACTACAGCCGATTTACTGTTTATTTGGCTGTTGTCTTATTTTCCATTGGCTTACTTTTGCACCAAATGTTTTAGGTGGCAAGGATAAGCAAATCTTTATTTACTTTACTACTTATTTACTATTCGTATAAATAAATATTTCTCTGTTTAGAACAGAAATTATTAAATAAATAAGTACTTCAGAAGAAACGTATTTATTCAGGCGATGCGCAGTGTTTTTAATTTGTAACAGAACAAATTTGCCAATTTGTGTTAAGCACTTTATTTATCTGAGAATCTAATGCGAAGTTTGAAAATAGCAAAACACAAGAGACAAATCCTGTTCACCTTTTGTAGAATAAATAGATTATATGCACTGTAAACGGAAGAATATCGCATAGTTATAATAGCCATTGCTCTTTTTAATGCGGGGGATAATTTTCAGAATGTAAAATACAAATTTGGTAACTAACTGTACAATACTTTTTAACAACGAAATCATCTGATTCAGATCCATATGATATATGAATGACGAAGTTATTTTTCACTAGACAACCATCTAAAAACAGTTAAAATAGCTTCACGGAAATGTTATTCAAATATGTACCACTTGCCCCATGTATGTTAAAACTCAAGGGCAAATGAAAATTGCAGATTTTGGCTTTAATTAAAAATTTTAAATCGTTTTCGATGTCACACAATTATTTAAATGCTCAAAATATTCACTTTCCATCTCAAATGATAAATTTTGAAACGACTGAATAGTGAAATCCATTGAAATAAAATAAAAGTAATAGATTTTCCTGGTAGTTCATGATCAAGCAATAGCATTAGTATGGTGCCTTAAAAGGTTTTGATTCCAAATATTTTTGTGTCGGGTGAATTTGTTGATAGTTCTGCTTCATCTTCCCAGATTGTTACCATCAAAAACGTTCATCGATTCATCTGAAGTCATAGTACCCACTTACCCGGATTTTCACTTGCTCCGGGGTACCTTATTGAACTTAATCTACTCTTTATTTATCTTCATAATATTCTTTATTGTAATAATTATCTGCTTCACATTCTTATCATTTTACTATATACACTTATGAAAGATCCAACAGAGTAAACCTGTCGTTGATTGTTCCTGTGTCTTCTTGTCGTTGGATCGGTTGAGAAAATTTCTGTAGTTCAAAAGTGACCAAGAATAATCAGCGAGACATGGGTAAAAAACTGGGTACTATCAAACCTGTGGGACACCTTGCTCCACAGTGTCAACCGTTGCCGAAACGACTGTAGTTAGATCAGATATATGTTGTAAAGGGTGTACGGAAACAAATTGCATCACTTACAAAAGTTGATAACATTTTGCCTCCTGGGCTGATTTTAACGAAATTTTGTGGAAGACGGCTTCAGCATGTGTTCATTACGAAATTTCCAGTAGTTTCGAAAATACAGCCGAAGGAATAGGACGTGTGCAAATAAATCTTGCGCATTCACCTCCATATTCCACATATCATAAAAATATGTTAGTAATCCAATTATGTGCCTCTGACCCCAAAATCACCAGAATTGTGGCCGATCTAAAGATACTGGTCTGGAATGAAAACACGAGCTTCGGAAGCCTCCGAAATTGATCATTACGGAACACAAAATGTTGATTTAGCCTTTCGCGTCAACATTTCGTATTGGTTTCTAACTCCAACGTCAACATTTTCGATTATCCGACTAATACAAGTAAACTTTCCAAAAAACATTCTGTTTTGTCGCTTCTATAGTAAAAAACCAAAATCAAAAAAATAGGAAAAGCGCTGAAATCTAATTTTGTACTGATATTTGTCAGATTTTGGGAGAGCATCAATCTCATTGTTCAGGTCGGTCCACAGTGCAGAACTTTTTTGGTGTTTTGTTTTCGATTTTTGTAATAGTTAGAGGCGTCAAAAAATATGGTTTCTTTGGGAAAGTTGACTTTAATTAAGTTAAATAATCGACTGAGACAATAAAATTACTTAATTTTTTTGTTGAGTTAGATTTCAGGATGAAAAATGTTAGTTTAGGACATGTACAAAATCTTATGAGCTCATTTAAGAAATAAGCTTCAGCATTTGGATGTATTTAAGAATTACAGTGAAACAGTTATACGTAGTCAAAGGTTGCATATTGTATTTCAGTCCCTGAAAATTTCATGACAATCGGTTGATAGACTAATTTTTGGCGAGTAGTTCAAAGTGATGCAATTTGATTCCGTACACCCTTTACAACAGCAACGGCAACAGCCGGTAGTGGCGAAAGGCATCATTCACGGTAGTGGGGAGTTGTCTTCCTCGTTGGGGTGTTCCCATCGACGGGTAACCAACTACGGCTGAACGAATATCAAGGAATCCACTGGTTAACACGCCCTGTTCTTCGGAATTCAATTGCTGCAGCCAGATAGGAAACCCAAACATGGCGCATAACATCGACCCATGAAACCGACAAAAAAATGAACTTTCCAGAGCGTGGAGGTACTGGTTGAAGACTGGAGAGAATTTGCTGAGAAGCTCCAGTCCGTCCGTATCAATTAACGCTCGGAAGTGATGAGCTTCTCACGCTGAAAAAATCACTATAACAAAGAATAAAAACAATATCAACGCTCGACCGATACGATACCGAATTTCTCTGTTATTTTTTCCATGTGGTTTTGATGAGGTTTTAACAATGTTTTAACAAGGTTAGTAGTCCTCAGTCAGCATTGACCGCTTGAAAATGAGGGACGAAGGGCAATTCTCGGTCGGTGGGAACTCCGTAGAGGCATCATCCACGTAGACGAGGATGTAGATGTTATTGAGGAGGCCGTTGAAAACTGTACATGGCAACCATAAACAGGGTCGCCGCCAGAACAGACCTCAGTTTCCTCTAGGTAGGTCCTGGAGGCGGAATTACCGATAGAGACCCGGAAGAACCGGCGGAAGAGGAAGTTGTGAGCAAAAACTAGGATGTTACCAGTGAAACATCAGTCCGTCATCTCCCTCTGCTTGTCTAATGAAGTCCAAGTGCGGTGAAATGCCTTCAAAATTTCCAGAAAAAATAGAGCGACGTGTTTTCCTTGATCGGAGGCGGCTTGGGGTAAGTACGTCTCCTTATCTTGCGAAGTACGAACTGGTGAAAGCGCACCCTACGATTGTTCAACCTCTCGACGGCGACCTCTTTGATACACAGTAGGTCTGCGAGATAGGCGGTAATCAGCGGTGTCGCGGGAGAAGATACTGTTTTAATGGAAACGGAATGACGTGGATGAACCGCCACGATCGACCAAATCGAGAAACGCTATTTTTTGTGGAGGGGGGAGGAATCAGGATCAGCAATGCATAAACAAATATAACAAGGGGAGTTATTTATTTCAGAAGAATATTGTTATAAAATTTGTTATGAATTTGGCTGGTTAGTTGTTAAAATAATAAAACGAACAGTGGGTAATGTCTGTGACATAACCGCTAAGTGGACGTAGGACTTGACTTGACCATGCCTTTAAGATACATAATATGTCCAAATTTCTCACATCAACTATTTTGGATAAATAATCGGCGTTGCATACCATTCCTTGGCAAAATCTTCTCATCAAACCGACACAGAAATCAAATCTACCTCGAACAAGAGTCATCAAAAACAATTCAGGAAGTATCTGTCCGGTCACGGAATATTAGCCTCGACAGTGGCAACCTTCCCACTGAAGGACTGCCTGAAATAAACCACAAGTTGGCCCAGCAGGGGATGTAGGGCCTCCTAATCCGTGCGATAGCGACTGAAGGAGAACATTATTTTTAACTCTTAGAGCCTTGAAAAAGGCTGTTTGCTTCGGCTAAGTCCAAAAAGTAAGAAAACGATCTTTTCAAATAACCTCGAATTTCTAGTGGTGGTATAAAAAAGACTGAATGCTCTGCGAGCGAATGCACTTTTCTTTTATACCTTATTTTGAATCTTCTCTGCTTCCCAATTGGTGGGCCAATCAGCCAGTGTCTTGTATCCCGTTTCTTTGTCAGCCAAAGCGTCATCATCATCGACGCGTTAGAGAGGGGCTTCTTCTTTTTTACGCTTGTTGCTCGCTACTGGCGTCTATTTCCTAACTGGACTTTTCGCTTCATACAGGCCAAAAAGCCGGGCAAGCGAGCTTAGAATTGCAGTTCAGGTGAGAAGTACGTGTTCTTTTCTGAGACAACATTGTTAGTAGTAGATGGAAGGAAACACCCGGACATGGGATTTCGGGTGATAAGATTTAGAATTGGTAACATGGGACGATCATTCAGTCACGTTCGCTTTGTGTGCGGTCAGTATCAAACAATGTTTATCTATATATTGCTTGATCAATGCCAAAAAATCCAACATTTGATGAAAAATCGATTGATAGTTTATTAATGTTTGAGCTGTTATCGGTGTTTTTTTTAATCCAAATATCCAAATATTATGTGAGAGATTTGGACATCTTATGTTTTTTTAGGCATGGTCAAGCGAAGTCCTTCGTCCACTTCGCGGTTAAATCAGAAAAATTATCCACTGTTAGTTTTGACGCTATTTATGAAAATCACGCATAAAATTTTAACACTAGAATATTGGATTTGGCAACCAAGCACAATTTCTATTCCGAAGGGTATTGAAAGCTTTGATATTGATCTCTATTATTGGCTCTCTGAAGAACCGTTTGTTTTTGGACATATATGCTGCATCATGTGGCTTTTCTTCAGCCTGTCTCGGCTCATCACCGATGCCGGCCGGTCTCGGCTCGACTCTGCTGCTACTGCCGGTATCTGCTCAGCATTGCTGCTTTGTCGGGTCTGTAGGGTGGACTGCTGCTGTACTGGCTAGGTATCGGCTGATGATGGTGACTTCCATGGTGTCGAGCCGAAAAAGCGGTCGGTGCAGACTTCATTCCCTGCTAAAAGGTGTGAGTGCTGTTCAATCGATGATGCGGTTGCTTCGCTTGTCCCGGTCAGAATGAAAGGAAAAAATCGCGTTGCGCTATTTTATGGCTTCTCGGCAGACCCAGCGGCTGCTCATTCGCTGGTGTCTGCACCAATGAGAACGTGGTAATGGAATGATGCAAGAGTTATGCGGTACCCATATTTATAGGTTCCCTTGATCTCAATGTTTTTCACTGAAAACAGTCTCATGCTTATTGAAACAAGTTTTTCGGGTCTTATCAAGCATGGACATGAAAGGCATACTTACAATCTGTCGATTGAGGGGCTTACCGCAGAAATTCGTCCATTGAGACGAACGCTATTAACGTTTAAAATCTTTCAACACAGCGTAACGCGGTCGATTTGAATATTTTGGATTGACACCCGGTATAGTAAAGAGAGACGTAAGTCCTACGTCAAAAAAATAAACAAAAATCATGTCAGCACTAGAAATCTTCCAAGAGGCAAGAGCGAAGGAAAGCTCGGCGAACGAATACACCCCCGGAAATAATTATAAGGCATTCGCTGATTTTCATACAAAATGGTCATGTTTGAGTACGACCAAAATCTCGAATTCTAGAATTGATGACATAATTTGGCGACGATTTTTTATAACGTTTGTTTGTTAATTTATTTGTGTTGTTGACACGTCGTCTGCAATCCGAATACTAGAATCGTACTGAATCGCACTGAATCGTACGCTGCTTTGAAATCAATGAACAGATGGTGAGTCTGCAAGTCGTACTCCCCGAATTCATCAAGGATCATCCGCATGCTAAACATTTGATCCGTCGTTGATCGGCCCTCACGAAAACCTGCCTGTTATTCACCGACGAATGACTCAAGCGGTCTCAGTCTGTTAAACAGGATCCGCGACAGAATTTTGTACTCCGAGTTCAGATGGCGATCCCTCTGTAATTGGCACACTCTAGTCTGTGCCCTTTCTTATAGATTGGACATATGAAGGCCATCCATCCAGCTGGCAGGCAGTTCTTCATCCTCCCGTATTTTCTGGATAATGTGGTGGATTGATTGATGGAGCTTCTCACTTCTGTGTTTGAGAAGCTCGACCGGGATCTCGTCCTTTCCAGCAGCTTTACTGTTTTTCAGCTCGTTTAGAGCCTTCTTTACCTCGTCCAGCGTTGATGGTTCCACAGCTTGATCGTCGCCGACTATGTCCATCCTGCTCCTTAATACACCTTCATTTCCACCGTTCAACAAATCTTCGAAGTGCTCCTTCCACCTGGCTGCCACCATAGTCTTGTCTGTCAGCAAATTCCCCTCTCGGTCGTTGCACATGGCGGGCACTGGCGTAGTCTTATGCCGCGCGCCATTGACAGTTGCGTAACACCTCCGCATATCGTTTCTATCCATGTTCTCCTGCGCTTCAGCTATCACACTCCCTTTCTGTTGCCTTTTTTCTTGCGGTGAATTCGTTTCTCTTCTGCCCTTGCTGCCCCGTCACTCGCTGGCACTCCTCATCAAACCAACAATTTCTTTGGCGTCGCTGTGCAGTGCCCAACACTTCCTGCGCTGTTGTAGTCACAGCTTCGTGGATATTTTCCCACAGTCTGCTGACGTCGCCAGATCCGGTGGCATATCCTATCCGCTCGTCCAGCTTCTGGTGGTACTGTTCAGCAACTCCTTCCACTACAAGCGTTGGATATTGAAACGCATCGTTCTGTTGTTTCGTGAATTTGTGACGCTGGAAAGTCGCGCCCGAATTTGTGCAACTGAATGACCTTACATCCAGAGATGTCCCTCACAGTTGGCAAAAAATCTATTCTTTTATTTTTCACATTTTTAATCAATAAAATAAAATTCATTCAGTGAGTGTAACTAATAGATGGATATTTGAGTTTTCGAAATGTTACTTCGATGTAAAGATTGTCATCGGGGGCAAATGCGTAGATCGGAAGAGAATGTTTCTTTCGTCTTGTCATTGGTACGGAAAGCCTTCATTCCGCTATCAACGATAGTGGTCTGCGACTTGTAACATTTGCGGCTGCTAGAGGGATAGCATTAAGCAGTACCTACTTCGCACGTAAGAATATCCGCAAACACACCTGACAACATCCGAGTGGAGACACTTGCCCAGTGGCAATGCAATGCCCACAGATATACCACGTGCTGCTCGACGGACGACATTTCTCGGATGTTATAGATGTAAGCATAGATGCCTTACACAGTTGGCACTCTCCGTAGGCCTTATCAAGGCTTTCATAGAAATCATCCTTCACGTCATCAGGCTTATCGTTCGTTGGGGCATAGATACTGATTAGGCTATAGTTGAAGAATTTGCCCTTCATTCTCAACACGCAAATGCGGTCGCTTTCACCGGATAACACGCTTCATCTGCTTTCCGATCACCATGAAGCCAACTCCTCGTTCTGCTCTGTCACCGCCGCTATAGCAGATGTGGTATTTGAATGAAGTGTTCGCTATGGGATTCACCGCCCGGAATTCACGTTCTCCAGTTTTTGGCCACCGTATTTCCTGGATTGCTGCCACACTCACGCCAACTTGCTGCAGCTCACGAGCCAGGAGCCGAACACGTGCGGGTTCATTCAAAGTTCTCACGTTCCAAGATTCGACTTTCCAATCGTTGTCTTTTATTCGTTGCCGGGTCTGTTGCCGTTGAATCAATCCGTTTGCTCTACTTTTGCCTTTCTTGGTAACTGTAGAATCTTCGGTAGGCTACCTTACCAGGGCTGCGCTACCTACATCGCGTTGAAGGGGCTGCCTTCTCGATGCTGACACGATGCAGCATGATGTGCACAGTTTAGTTTAGAGTCCCTCGCTGGCACTCGGACGATGATCAGCCGCCCCTAACATGGGGAACAGACGCTGTTGTGAGCCACTCCTAACATGGAGAACAGATGCTCGATCAGATATGCACCTCCGGAGATGAGCAAATTCCTCCTTCCCTGTTAGCACACGGCCAAAGTTCCCACAGGGGTTGGTTACCCGATCTTCCCTAAGGTTGCTCGTATCCCGGCCAGCACCACGAAGAGGTAGGGATAGGAGTTGCTGGGTAAGAGGCTAAGTACCGCGAAGTGGGGTCTATTTTATTACTTCAGGTACGCGAAGTACCAATTATAAGCTTTACCCAGCATTTGCCGTGCCATTGAACGGGTAATATGGTCCAAAATGTCCACCCGTTTGGCCAAATGACGTTTTCGACCGGATAGCCTTTCTGCCAAACGACCATTTAGGCCTTTTGGTCTTTTCGGCCAAAGAACCATTTCGGCAAATGGTATTTTTGGTAAAATGGCCTATTTGGCCAAATGACCAGTTCAGCCGAACGACATTTATAGCTGTATGTCCATTTCAGCTATATGAGATTTTCGATCAGATGGATTTTGACCTAATGGTTTGTTGGGCCAGCCAAATGACATATTCGATCGAACGCATTTTGGCCATGTGGCCTTCAGTCAAATGATCTTCCCGTCATTAGGCCAAAAGTTTTTTGTCAGAAAAAAACTTTTGTTCGAATGACACTACCCGATCAGGAATACATAACAAAATTATAACTCAATTCTGTCAACGGTTGTTAATTAAAACAACGTGTGTTATAATTAGATAATTCGATAAAAATGTGTCTCCGGCCAATTTTATTTCATATCAAAATTATAACAACATTAGTTATGTATATTTTTTTGATTTGGAAAAAAGCGGAGGTAATCACCTCCAGTATAACTTGAATCAATGTTCGATGTTAATAGCTAGTACAAAGTTAATTGCCTACATTTTGGATGAAAATCCGGCGTTGTAGCGTACCACATTTTTATACGTGATGTAGGCAATTACCATGAAAGTAGATTTTTGTACCTCATAATCATATCAACGGTTGTTATAATGTTGAAATGAAGGTAACAACCTCTGATATAATTATGTTACGGCTAGAGGGAATTTTGATATAATTTTTGTTATTTTAACAACTAACCAGCCAATTTTATAACACATTTTGTTACATTATTTTTCTGAAATAAATAACTGTTATAATTTTGTTATGCATTCTTGACCGGGTAGGATGAATGACATGTTAAGCTGAAATTCATCTGGCCGAATGAAGCGTTTTTCCGAAACTATTATTAGGTCGAAAATGGTTTGACCGCAAAAGTGATTTGGCCGAAAGCGACATACATCCAAAAGGTATAGTCGGCAGAACTGGTTACTTTTTCTAAAAAGTTGTTTGTCCTAACAGTTCATTTGGCTAAACAGGATAAAAATGTTACAGCATATATGATGTAACAAAAAGGCTCCGTTCGATTCAACTCACTTTTCCATCACTTTTTAAAATTACAGGTCGTCGATACTATGGAGCTTCTTCTTCTTCTTCTTATTGGCATTACATCCCCACACTGGGACATAGCCGCCTCGCAGCTTAGTGTTCATTAAGCACTTCCACAGTTATTAACTGCGAGGTTTCTTAGCCAGGTTACCATTTTTGCATTCGTATATCATGAGGCTAACACGATGATACTTTTATGCCCAGGGAAGTCGATACAATTTCCAATCCGAAAATTGCCTAGACCGGCACCGGGAATCGAACCCAGCCACCCTCAGCATGGTCTTGCTTTGTAGCCGCGCGTCTTACCGCACGGCTAAGGAGGACCCCCTATGGAGCTTGTATTCAATATTGCATACAAGAAAAAGTTGGATATAAAATTAGATACTATTGAACACAAAGATAAGCATTTAAATATTTCCATGGCGTGTAATTTTCAGAATTTTTAACTGTGTGAGATTGCCGTTTGCACAAGAAATTCGTTTGACCAAATTTCCATTTCAACCAAATGACCACTTCGGCCAAAGGGTATTTTTGGACAATTGAGCCATGTAGCCTATCGACCTTTTCAACGCGAAATTCTTTGGATTTCAGCGAGTAATGATTCGAAAGTATTTCTTAATTTTCACGGAGAGATGTTCTAAATTTCAACGGAATTGTATGGAATTAAAAAAATATCACGAAAATATCTCTGGAGTTTCAAGTTGTTCCATGTCCATATTATTAAGGTTGAAAGATTCAGAAACATATTCTACAGATGAACAAAAACATATTCTACAGATGATGAGTTTGAGATTCATTGAAAACTTTATTATATTTTCAAAACAATCTCACTGGCGTGCCGCAAAACCTATCAGATCGACAAACGCCTATCATTCATGCAGTCCCGTTAACTGACATAATTTTCACCGAATCGCAGTGTTGTGACGAAGTCGCGAGTTGTTGACAAAAGTGATAGAGGCAAAAACAGTCTCAAGTAGGAAGATAAATGCCCTGGTAATGAAAGAACGAAAACTGATTCACCAACCGGTTACCAGAGTCTGAACTTCACCATCACAGGCCGGCATTGTTGTCCACTAAAGGTGGTGATAGCATTTTATCGATGTTGTTCGTTATGCCATTCAGGTCCATGATTCGCAACACGCTTTTCGAGAAAATAGGTCACATTTCTTTTTTGGTTTTACCGAGAATCCTAGAAAATGTTGAATTGACTTTAAAAGTTAAGTATTCTCGAGTTGTTTTAATTTTCATGTTTATAAACTGGTATCGATCACTTGAAACATGTTGTTTTGAATAGGCAAATTTAAAATAAAAAAAAAGCGTGTCAAAAGAATAATTAAGATTTCAAATTATATACCTCACAATAAATAGTTTTAACACTGAACACGAATCTTCTCACATATACAACAGAAGTAATCGATTCATTGACTTTTCCTTTCGGCTAAAATGAGAAAGTGCCCGCACTGACCGGAGACTGACTGCCATGTATTTATTATCAAATGCTTGCATAATAATTCAGGTAAGAGTGAGCACTGGATGAAAACCCCGAACCGTCCGAAATATAAAACTCACATCCCATGGAATTCGAAGTACACAATGGAAACCCGTTGACCGTATCTTCACGCCTCAAGCACCGGTGGAGAAGATAGCGAAATTTCATCTACAAATTTCGTTCCGTCATAGGATTGGTTATTTCACGGACTAGTCGGTAATCGCCAGGGCCAGCAACTCTGGGCTGACCGCGCCCGATGATGGACGCTGCACTGGACCTTATCCAAAAACCCAAAAAGAAATTGAAAGTAGAAATGATTGAAGACAATTACTGTCGATTGCTTCCTCATCATCGTCGATTCTCAGCGAAAGAAGCGAAAATGCATCCGCAGGGTGAAATAAAAATAATGAGCTTCGGTAAGGGTGTGGGTGATCTTAAAATACATATTATAAGAAAAAGGAAAGGATTGCAGACTAATCATAATCGAGTGTACTTGATTGGATACTGGTTAAGAGTATATGCCAATTGCTGTCAATGATATTCAACGAGGAAAATCGAACAAGAACCATTAGAGTTATCATGGTCAATTGGTATATGTACTTCGATGTCGTTTTTGCATTTTTTCGCTACTTGAGGGTTTTTTTTATATTATATCCCTTATTAATTAGTAATCGCGGTGATATGGAGCATGATGATTCTACGCAAAAGAGAGTTTTTTTATGGATTGACTCGCATGGACTAGATTGAACATCACGCAAGAGTTAGGGAATACTGGGAAGACTCATTCAGAATGCTGTAGTTTTGAATTACTTAACATTTGGTTTGTATTATCATCGGCTTTCAAATCCACTAAGTTTGATCACAATACTAATTTTATTTAGAAAGTTTATTCTTATTACGATATTGTTGAATAATGTTGGATGTCCACTCACCTTTCCGCCGCTTTTGGTACGGGTCATCCACGTGCCGCTCGTTGTAGATGACCGAATGGAACGGCTCGTCATGCCCGTCAACGCCGTGGTGCAACGGGTGCGTATCCGGGTGGGAACTGTTCCGGAAGTAGTGTTTCGCCCGCTCCACGAAGAAGCTGTCCTCGGACGATATCACCTTTCCCTCGAACACCCCATCGATGATCGAACCGAACACGTGGCTGTCCGGGTCGCCCACCAGTTCGCCCTGGTAGAGGTGCGAGGTGTCCGCCTGTACTGAACCGCTTTCGGTGTGAATCTGCCCGAAAACAATGGGGTAAATTATAATTTTTTTTCCTAACTTGCAGACGCAAACAAAATCGTACTCACTTCTAACTTATCGCTAAATGTACTGAGATCTCGTCTTAGCCTAATGTTAAAATCTCTTCCGTGCGCCTTAAACCTAAAATATACATGATGATCTTTGGTGACCGATCGTTTCGCCCTACTGTGACTAGCATGCAGATGTTTGTGGTCGTAGTTGAGTGTTTCATAGTGGGATATGTATTCGTTGAGCGGACGTTCTGAAACGAGAGATAGGAGAAGGAGAACAATGATTAAAATCAATTGCCATAAAATTTAGACGAAATGGGTGGGGACGTTAAGTAAATGGCAAACCCCTTTCATCACCAACTAAGCTAATCGACGAACGACGAATCTGACCAATTGAGATTCTCAGCATGTCGCGTCGGTGATTCGAAGGGTTCGTTACGCCGTAGTTAATTCAATTACCGTGCCAGCTAGTTATACGAGGAAAGGGACTCATTGGCACCGGATAATGGCATCGTAGACTAATTTCCGGTCATGAGCGGGAGTTTACCTCCGAGAGATAAAAGGGACTAACGTTTCTGTATAAATTGACCCCAGTAGAAGTAGTGCAGCAATGCGAAGCTTGGTTTTGATTCATCTATGACGCGGCTATAAATTGCGTCTGGGTGCATTGTATGTGCACTCGGGTAGATAAACAATTGTTGCAACGTTTAGCAAATTACATATGCCAACAAACAGGACCCGTACCCTCCGGCACTGCGTTGTATTTTGTTTGGAGTCGTTCAAACTTTCCCCGCTGCTGAGCAGAGAACCATTTTTACACATATATGAAACAACGACCGGTCGGTCGGTGAACGCAACGATATGCTGATTCTGACACATTGCGTTTTGAGTGACAAGCCATGGACCAAATTGTGTGGCGCGTGGAAAAGCAATTAGAATAAATAAGTTATGGGTTCTGGGGTTCTGTTTGTTCATCGTCTGGACCCTGCGGGGTCGCAGTGCCCATGCAATTTGTATATGTGGTGACGTTGGATGGAAAATTTGATGTCGCGTCGATAAAGTTGGAGCGCAGAATTTCGGGAGAAATAACTGATTTTTGCACGTCTGGCTGCGGCTCGGTAGCCAACGAAGATTTACTTCGGTGGTTGGTTGGAATGCAATCAGCGCTGATTGGGTCCATGCAAATTTGATTGAAGCACACACGCGAAGTTGAATTACACATTCGGTTAGTGTGATTCAATTAACGACTCTCACTACGTTAAGTAGATGCTGGTCCCCATTTCAAAACGATGTTTTGATAGATGGATAATCAAATTTAGTCATCTTACAAAAACACTTCCACGTTCTAGATCACCCACTTTTGATTTTAAAATGGAAATACAATGTTTACCATTTCTCCTCTACCCACCCTTATCACCCATACCAACATATACAAAAAAAAAATGAACAATCCACAAATATAAGCCCCACCATCGTGGCGAATCAGAGACGGTAATCTCGATCCCCGGAACAAACTTGCAACTCCAGAACAATATGACGACAGTTCCGTTCCTGAAAATGTCAACTCACCCAACCTCTCTTCGCCTACCAAACCAGTTCCATACTATAGCGAATCGTGCGGAAAAAGTATAGTTGCATTTCTGTTATTTTTCTTGTCCCAAATAATAAGCAACAACAACAATAAATACAGCATGTATGCCAGTTGACCGACTCACATAGATGATCTGATCATCCTAGTGGCCAAAAATTGTAAAAAAATCGTGAACAAATATAAAAAATAACGTGAGCTGAAAAAGACCGACACATTTTCAGTAAGGACAATTTAATATTTTACTTGACAAATGGAGTTTATTTCAAATCAACAATAAACATTAATAACGGCCTTTCTCGTGCACTAACTGCGAGTAAAGGCTATATATTCGCTCCAAAAACAAACTTTTTATCGGAAGCCCATAGTGTTATATGCATCATTCGACGCAGAATTCTGTACCATTATTTCTTATTTTTTACACAAAAAGCGTGCAAAAGTCTCGCAAACTTTTCAGGCACTTCCCCTGAATCGATTTGCTGGCACAAGTATTCGACGTAAAATCCTGTCCCATTCTTTCCTATTGAATGTTATGGCCTAAATCCATTTTTTACGCAAAAAAGTGTGAAAAAGTCTCGTCAGTTTTTCAGGCACGACTTTTATTCTATTACTTTCTATTTGAAATTGGGCTGATCGGACTCTGGACTCAGAAATGATGGCCAAAATACATTTTTTACGCATGAAAAAATTAAATAACCCTCACCAATTTTTCAGTACTTACCATTACACAATTTGCTCTCAACATATTGCGTTCAACGGAGAATTTTGTCCCATTATTTTCTATTTCAAAACGGGCTGATCGGACTATGGGATCAGAAGTTATGACCAAAATACATTTATGCCTTTCTCGTACAACAATGTTGTACCAAAAGGCTATATCTAGACCAACATGTGAAAAGGGCGTAACAGCCAAAATTTATTCCTTCTGATTCTTTGTCCACATATATAGCTATATATGTAGACGAAGAATCTGGACAAATAAATTTTGGCTGTTACGCCCTTTTCAAATGTTGGTCTAGATATGATCACTGGTCCTGTGCCACTGCTTCTGCCTTATAAGCAGGAGATGAAGGGTTCGACCCCTGGGCCTTTCCAAATTATTAGATAATATTAGATAATTCCGTAATCATATATCTCAATCTCTTTGCAAATCAAATTCTCATTGCTAGCAAGTAGAATTCTGTATATAGAATTGCTATAACAAGCTGCCAACAGTTATAACATGCTATGGTTACTTAGTAGCAGTTAATAAAATGTAAAAATAGATTGGTATTCATTTGTACCCGCATACGAATGTTATATACACCCAACCAGCGGATAGCAGATTTTAATACAGTTCTGCATAAGAACCTTACAGAAACTGTATAATAATTGGGCATATACAATTTCGGAAGATTTTAATACAATTGCTGTATTCAAATAATACAGATTTGTATTATTTTAATACATGTATTTGTATAAAAAGCTTACAGAATTGTATATGCCCAGATTTTATACAATAATTGTCAGATTTGTTTTTTGGGTGTATGGCTGCTATTCTCATGCAGGCCATCCCATTACAATTCAGCTCAATAATTCCTTATTACTCTAGTACTTCTAATTCTCAATCATATATTGCCATCCCATAGATCGCATCACTTACCAAAGTGAATCCAGTTAATACATCCATTAATACTAACACAATATCCTATGCTGAGACGATCATGGAGATGCAGAGGTATGCTCGGTCTCTAGTAACAACAACAGTTGAACTAATAATCCTTCCTTCCCTTGATGATCGTAAGGACGTGGTCGACGCCGTAATTGACTTAGTAAAAATGCAATGAATTTTCGAAATTTGCACATTGATAATGATTGCTAGAAAACCCAAGCTTAATTCAATTGGTTCCCTATGCAATTGCGCAAGTTCTATTCAATCAAGGAGTAGCAACTACGAATTGTACGGCCATCCTGCTCATGCTGATTTAACTTCAAATATGATTATTTATATTTAGAATCATTTCATAAGAGAATATGTACAAGATACAGTGATGACCAGAGTTTCGTCTTCACCTGTTCAACCGACATAAACTGCCGCTAACCGCAAGTCAGACTTATCTGTATATGGACGCCATATCCAGATAAGTCTGACTTGTGGTTAGCGGCAGTAAAGTTTTGATATGATTTTTTTCACGATCTAATTTTGCAACATTTTTTGTATATAATTTTATGCTCGGAAATAATACTCAAAACAACTAATGTTTATTATAAATTATTTCAAGAATTTGGAAGTTCAAAGAAGAATTATTCCAAATATATAGTCTATATTTCAGTCAATAACTTAAATTTTCCAGCGCTAAGCCATTGATTGCTTCATTTAAAATGAGCGTGAAAGGCATCATCAACGCTAGGAGGATTAATCTAGATTTTTTTTAAATGAATGTAAAATTTCTTCACTTGTTGTATTAATCCAAGCGCTTTCTGCAAAGGGATGGGTCTAACCCTCTTTTTTATGGCCTATGAAAGATTTCAGAATGCAAAATTTTCCGAGCATATTTTGAAGATTGATATTAATCAGGACTCTGGATTAACCAACGGAATACAATTATTGTTACGAATCTTCTCAGAACTCTGCAAGTCAGCATCCTTAAGAAAACAGATGAGGACGGGGATCCCGTGTTTTTTGGTATTTGTGACACCGGCACAATTAGTGTTCTACTGAGTTGTAGACACAATAGACTTCACAGGATATACGACAGGAACTCCCACGAAAATTATGTGAAACCTGCATATGGAGCCGGCAAATAACCTTCTAGAAGTGGTGCCCTTAACTTTACGGAGTGAGGATCCCAATCTTCCGGGCTCTGTCGCGCTCGGTTCCACCCACAAACATATACTTTGTCTTTGACGCATTCACCACCAGGCAAACTTCTGTTGCTTCACGTTTCAGGCCATCTTTGCAAATGTTTGGCCAACAATGTCCATGTCATCCGCGAAACAAATAAATTGACTGGATCTGTTGAAAATCGTACCCCGGCTGTTACACCCGGCTCTCCGCATGACACCTTCTAGCGCAATGTTGAACAACAGGCACGAAAGTCCATCACCTTGTTTTAGTCCCCGGCGCGATTCGAACGAACTGGAGTGTTCGCCCGAAATCTTCACACAATTTTGCACACCATCCACCGTTGCTTTGATCAGTCTGGTAAGCTTCTCAGGGAAGCTGTTCTCGTCCATAATTTCTCATAGCTCTACGCCTCTACAGCCTTGAAATCAACGAACAGATGTTGCGTTGGGACCTGGTATTCACGGCATTTTTGAAGGATTTGCCGTACAGTAAAGATCTGGTTCGTTGTCGAGCGGCCGTCAATGAAGCCGGCTTGATAACTTCCCACGAACTCGTTCACTAATGACGACAGACGACGGAAGATGATCTGGGATATCACTTTGTGGGCTATATTGCTATAACAAGCTGCCTGTTACTTAGTAGTAGTTAATAAAATGTAAAAACAGATTGGTATTCATTTGTACCCGCATACGAATGTTATATATGGCTGCTATTCTCATGCAGGCCATCCCATTAGAATTCAGCTCAATAATTTCTTATTACTCTAGTACTTCTAATTCTCATTCATATATTGCCATCCCATAGATCGCATCACTTACCAAATTGAATCCAGTTAATACATCCCTTAATACTAACACAATATCCTATGCTGAGACAATCATGGAGAAGCAGAGGTATGCTCGGTCTCTAGTAACAACGACAGTTGAACTAATAATCCTTCCTTCCCTTGATGATCGTAAGGACGTGGTCGGCGCCGTAATTGACTTAGTAAAAATGCAATGAATTTCCCGAATTTTGCACATTGATAATGATTGCTAGAAAACCCAAGCTCCATTCAATTGGTTCCCTATGCAATTTCGCAAGTTCTATTCAATCAAGGAGTAGCAACTACGAATTGTATGGCCATCCTGCTCATGCAAATATGATTATTTATATTTAGCATTATTTCATAAGAGAATATGAACAAGATACAGTGATGACCAGAGTTTCTACATGTTCAAATTTGTCTGCCTCTGATTTCGTCTTCACCTGTTCAACCGACATAAAGTTATGATATGATTTTTTCACGATCCAATTTTGAAACATTTTTTGTATAGAATTTTATGCTCGGAAATAATACTCAAAACAACTAATGTTTATTATAAATTATTTCAAGAATTTGGAAGTTGGAAGAATTATTCCAAATATTTTGGAAGTCTATATTTCAGTCAAAAACTTATATTTTCCAGCGCTAAGCCATTGATTGCTTCATTTAAAATGAGCGTGAAAGGCATCATCAACGCTAGGAGGATTAATCTAGCTTTTTTTTTTAAATAAATGTAAAATTTCTTCACTTGTTGTATTAATCCATGCGCTTTTGGTAAAAGGAGGGGTCTAAACCTCGTTATTATAACCTATGAAAAATTTCAGAATGCAAAAATTTCCGAGCATATTTTGAAGATTGATATTAATCAGGACTCTGGATTAACCAACGGAATACAATTATTGTGACGAATCTTCTCAGAACTCTGCAAGTCAGCATCCTTAAGAAAACAGATGAGGACGGGGATCCCGTGTTTTTTTTTGGTATTTGTGACACCGGCACAATTAGTGTTCTACTGAGTTGTAGACACAATAGACTTCACAGGATATACGACAGGAACTCCCACGAAAATTATGTGAAACCCGCATATGGAGCCGGGAAATAACCTTCTAGAAGTGGTGCCCTTAACTTTACGGAGTGAGGATCCCAATCTTCCGGGCTCTGTCGCGCTCGGTTCCGCCCACAAACATGTACTTTGTCTTTGACGCATTCACCACCAGGCCAACTTCTGTTGCTTCACGTTTCAGGCCATCTTTGCAAATGTTTGGCCGACAATGTCCATGTCATCCGCGAAACAAATAAATTGACTGGATCTGTTGAAAATCGTACCCCGGCTGTTACACCCGGCTCTCCGCATGACACCTTCTAGCGCAATGTTGAACAACAGGCACGAAAGTCCATCACCTTGTTTTAGTCCCCGGCGCGATTCGAACGAACTGGAGTATTCGCCCGAAATCTTCACACAATTTTGCACACCATCCACCGTTGCTTTGATCAGTCTGGTAAGCTTCTCAGGGAAGCTGTTCTCGTACATAATTTTCCATAGCTCTACGCGGTCTACGACAGCCTTGAAATCAACGAACAGATGGTGCGTTGGGACCTGGTATTCAAGGCATTTTTGAAGGATTTGCCGTACAGGTAAAGATCTGGTCCGTTGTCGAGCGGACGTCAACGAAGCCGCCTTGATAACCTTCTACGAACTCATTCACTAATGGTGACAGACGTTGCAAGATGATCTGAGATATCACTTTGTAGGCGGCGCGGCATTAATGATGGTGCTCGCTCGAAAGTTCTCACACTCCAGCTTGTCGCCTTTCTTGTAGATGGGGCATATAACCCCTTCCTTCCACTCCTCCGGTGTTCAGATTCCCAGATTCTGACTATCAGTTTGTGCAGGCAAGTGGCTAGCTTTCCCGAGCCCATCTTGATGAGCTCAGCTCCGATATCATCTTTACCAGCTGCTTTATTGGTCTTTAGCTGTTGGATGGCATCCATAATTTCCCTCCAGGGAGAGCTGGTTGGCTTCCATCGTCCAGCTTCCAAGTTTCGAGAACGGCATGTTTTGAGACCGGCACAGCTGCCATCAATCAGATCGTGGTCGATTTGTGATTCTATCTGCAGTGGTGATCTCCAAGTGTACCAATACGGAAGGTTGATTATGCTGAAGTGAAAAATCAGAAGGGTTATGTACAAGACACAACCGCCCAACGTAAACTACGTAAGGCAGTTTTGTTCATTAAGGATTGTAGTGCCATCATGCATGAATATTTTTAGAAAATTCATTTGATAACTTATGTCACTGGTTTCGAACAAAACTAGCGTATCTTTAGATATTAAAATTGTTGGATATGACAATTGTTTAAAAAATTTACTATGAAAACCCAAATTTATTCCTCAGTGGTAATGATGCCTTTCTTAGATCCGAATTGCCTACATTTGGATTTTGAAGCAATTGATGAAATATTTTAATTCAAACATTCAAACATTCCAATCATAGGCATATCTTGTGTTTCGTGCATCACTAGAAATCATAAAATGTCAATCATGTACCAAAACCCAATTAATTTGGTTGTGATGCGCGCGAGTAGTAAACGTTGCGGACGGGAAAAGAGGGTGTGTGTGTTATTACAATCTAACTCCCACTGTCTGGCAGTGTCACCAGTGTTGGTAAAATCTCAAAATCTCAAATCTCATCGGCGATTCAAACCACGCGTGAGTCAAATCCCATCAGAATCATGGCCCAGAGATTTGCTCATGATTCGAATCGCAATTTGCATCATTGCATGATATTTACGTGTTCTTCATTGTTGAATGCAATGAATTAACTGTTTTTCGTCTAAAACAATGGCTAATAATTGCATATATAAACAAAACATACGCCTCGATTGCGTTTTGACGCTTTTTAGAACGAAATCATATTTCGGTGAGTGAGCGAAGCGATGCGATTCTGGCCGAGAAACTCAAGCGCGATGCTCCCCCTACAGAATCGCAGGCGAGTTAACTCGTGCATGAAACCTCGATGATTCATACTTGAGCATGATTCTACCAACACTGAATGTCACTATGGATAAAATATTCGTGCAACCATTTTATTAATATCATTGCAAGACTTTTGAATCAGGGAGCAAGAAAGTGATAGGGGCACGGCAGGTATTTCCGTCCATCGTCGTTGGGGCTAAAATCGACGAAAGCAACGTCCATTTGCTAGAACTCCGCTATAGCAAAACGTTTCTACTGAGCTTACGGTTTGGTACGGATGAGTTTGGCAAAAAAAAGTGTCTGTTTTATTTGTTTTCGAGACTATGACGAAGAAACGAAAATGCCTGCCTTAACCCTAGCTCAATTGTAACTCATATAACCCGTTTCAAGAACGTATGCGTTCCGAAGCTTTTGTCGTGTACAATAAGTACAGCATGTTTGCACCCACGTATTATAAAAATATCTTAAGTGCATTCACACTTCCTGAATCAAAGTTAAATCCTTCGCGCGCATTTGGGGGCTGTCCACAAACCACGTAGACCGAAATTTCACATTTTCAAACCCCCCCGTCCCCCCTAGTAGACTTTCGTAGACTTTTCCGAAACCCCTCCCCCCTCCTTTGAAGTCTACGTAGACTTTTCTAAATTTCACAAAATATCATATGCGGTTTAAAAATATGGAGATCAACGTTTTAATCAATTCAGCTATTCAAACCAATTTCAGTATGTAAATATTACCATAAAATTCGAATTTCCAAAACAAAATTAAACTGAACAAAATCTAACAAAACAAAAATCAATTTAAAACGTAATAAAATTTAATCCTTTGTCCATAGCTCCCGAATAGCTCAAATCTCAAAGCCAATTTTATTTCTGTTGAACTCGATTCTTCACAGAGGTGTGCGCCACCGCCGCCGACACTTTTGCATAGGCACGCCATTGCCTCAAATCTGTAACGCATCTGAACGGTTCAAATTTGTAGAAAACCGAACAATTTTCAGAACTTCGAAAAATTTCGAGTTGAGTCCCAAGAATTTCCTTCTAGAATCCAAAAGTTTTCCCGTTATTAGTAATTTTCAGTGAAAATTTTAATTTATTTCCCGAGGTAATTTTAAGTTTAAACGAACATTTCGAAATATTTCCCGTGGAATTTTAGAATGGTTTCCTACGATATTTTTAAATTTCTGTTTCAAATTTGGAGCAATTTCCACATTTCAAAGAATTTTCCGAATAATTTTCGATGGAAATTATGAAGAGTTTTCTGTTGAAATTTTCGTGAATTTCTCATAAAAATTTCGAATAAATTTTCGTAAAATTGATAAAGGCTTTCTTACTTAAATTGCAAATACATATTTAATTGTGGAAACTCATAGAGTTTTTGGTGGAAAAATAAAATAATCTCTCGCGGAAATTTTTAACATTTTCTATAGCAATTCCGAAGATTTTCCATAAATAATTCCAAAGAATTTGCCATAGAACTTTTGATTAATTTGCCGTTAGTTTTCCAATAATTTCCTATGGACATTCCGAAAAGTTTTGCTTATCTGTCTAAAGAATTCCTCGCGAAAATTCCGAAGAGAGAATTTGAGAAATTGAGAAAAGTTTCCCAGGGACTTCCTAGAAAATAGGGCTTTCATTCACGGGAAGGATTTCCCGGGGTATGAACATAAGTCCCTCGAATTTCCCAGGAAATGTTTTTGCGGGTTTTAAATTTGATACAAATATTAGTCTAAAGAACTGATCTATTATATTTTTACTAATATTTGCTCTTCGTTCTCTTAATAAAATTTCGTCTTAAAAATTGATGGACGAAATGTCTTCTTCCAATAAACAAATAAAAATCCTTTTGATTTCCCCACTTATTGATAATAAATGAAGTCATGCATAAGAAGAGTTGCATGACTTGTGCGATGCAATCTTGAAGCTTTTAGGTGGTGGTGCAGAGCGACATGTTTCCAATATCACAGATCTTTGACTACTATATCGATTAGGAAAACGTTATATTTTAACCGGTGCCAGCGAAAGTGGTACATGTTACATTGAGTAAATTTTACAGGAGACGCATTTTTCCAAAAACCTCAAAAATAAAATTCGAATTTGCAAATTTCTGCAATTCAACTGTGCCAACGTGTTATGACTGATGTGCCTAAAGGCAGTAATGAGAAATATGCGAAGTTTCTTGACAAATTTCAAGTTTGTTGGAACAAAATGCACATGTACCACTATTAATGGGAACAAAATGCAACAGAAACCGAAAATCGTTGCCAGTAAAAGTGGTACATGTTCATTTAAAATTTTTTTTTAACGGCAGTAAACCGTTTTGAAATTTAAAATAGAGTTAAAATCTGTTGCGGAAACATCATTGTTGTTAAATTTTCTTTCTAATAAGCTGATTTTAGTGGGTAGAACTGCACATGTACCACTCTTCCTGGCAACGAAATTACCATTGTGATATATACCAGAAATTAAAAAGTGCATATCTCCAGATTTAGTTGTCAAAAATCACTTTTTCGTTATTCCCTTACCAGATCTTTGCTAATAGAAGCCGTTGGTGTAAAAAACACAAAATCGACAAAAATGGTTTATGTACCACTTTCGCTGGCACCGGTTCATTTCAGAAGGCAACAATGGGCCTAAGAGAAGATCACATCAGGGCACCGCATACTTTATGCTGGAACAAGAGCTAGAATCTGCAAAATAAAGATGAAATCTCCAAATTCTCTGGTGCAAAGGAGATAATGTTTTTGGTAAACTTATTCAGAATCGTCAACAATTCTATGTTTATATGAGGCCATATCCATGTGAAATGGAGCCCGGGGTCGTCTTCAGTGTCTCGTACTTGACTCGACTTGGAGTCGAAATTGATAAAACTTATTATTTTCATTTTATTCATTGTATTTATTACATGTACATTCAGGGAATCAATATTCGAGTAACGCCTAACAATATACCTTTTGTCGTCAACAGAGTTTGTTACTGACAAACGCATCTAGCGACAAACCTTTATCAGAACCCGAACACAATATGACAAGAATCATTTGCCTTGCATGCTCTGATATTTCCGAGAATACGATGCTAATATTGTAATCATTGTTGGATTCTCGAATATTTCCATAAAAGCAGAAACTATGATAGCATAAAACCGAAATTTGCTCTAGATATAATGCAAAATAACGGGATGAAAAGTTAGTAACAAGATTGTCTTCTTTTTTGTTGCTGACAAAAATTTTCGGATCTTTGTCATTATTATCTCCGACAAAAACAAAGCTTTGTCGTTGGTTCTCTTTTATCGCTTGTTTCGCAAGCGCATTTCAGAAAAATTGATTCCCTGTGTACATTCATTAAACTCATTATTTCATGTTCTGAATTCTATTTCTTTGATTGCACATGACATAAAAATGTTTATCCCTAAATCCTAGTAATAATTGGAATAGTGCTTGAAAGATTGTGTTAAAGTGCGCGTCGTTTCGGTTGTAGACGCGTTTCTTGGTATGCAAAAGATACCGAGCTTACATTGTGCGAGAATTTCTATTAATTGCGGGACAATCCAGGTAATAAATAAAAGTTGATAGAGTTCATTAGTGTGCGTAGGTTCGGTCGTAGAAGCGCGGATCCTCAGTATGCAGAAGCCACCGGACCTTCATTGTGTTAGTTTTTTCTTCGTCGCGATACCGATTTCTCGTGGAAGTGCAGATGACTCATCGGCTTCCATTAAAGCGAGTATTACGTCAACATTTTCCTACCCATTCCTTAATTGACCTGCATTCGGACACGGCCGGCGCTGGTATTGTTTTATATTGAGTCACCAGTTTTTACACATTAAGGATGATGTTAGTCCCAAACATCATCTGTTGGTTCCCTGTGTAACTACAGCTGACCTGGCAATAACAGAGTAGCAACCGTGGGAGGTCAATCATGCTCATGCTCATGAAGGTCTGTATATAGTTGCGCTCAAGTTTTCGTCCAATGCACTACATATACATTGATGAGTTCCATGTTTTTGGAACATGCACAGTTGATTTGCCCTCCGTCCAGGTTACACCTGGATCAGTTTTCCTAAATGTTGGCGTCGACTTATTTGTACCGTTCTACATACGATACCTAAGTCGGCTACCTATTTCAGTCAGGGCTTTCGTATGCATTTGCGTCTGACTATCTAATCTACGAAAACCAACGGATTTTGTTGGATCAAATAGAGAACTGGAAAATGTACGTCCACAACTCAACGATCAACAGTTCCTACAAGCGATGTTTAATGCTGAAGATGGAATCGAGTTTACATTCTAGCCGTCTCGTACATCGAACTTCAGTGGGCTCTGAGAGTCCGCGTTCTGTCCTTTAAAGGCCACCTTCGGAAGGCTATAGATGATATGAAGTTCGAAGACCCATGATATTACATATCAAACGACTCGCTGGCTGCATAGAGATTTTACCAACCAAGCTTATATGGATCAACACACAATTTTCTTCATAACTTTTGAACGCAATAAGATACGGGAAATTGGTTAAGAATTATTATATGAAAAAGTGGCTACTGTTTTTTGGTTTTCGTGTACACACACTCCGAGTCTCTGAGATCTCTATAAAAAGTCCGATTTTGGAGTGAAATTATAGCCTTTCGGTACACAACTTTGTTGTTCGAGAAAGGTCCCCGAATACCTTCCCCAATATCCAACTCCGTGGTACTTATGAGGATGTCGCTGAGTCGGGGGCCTCTCGTTAAGTAAGTATTACATCAACACTTCCTTCCCCTCCCAAGTTACGGTGAAGATGGACGTGGCCAGGAGTAGTAATCCTCATGCTTTTGTGATTTTATCCTAGATTGAAATCAAGGACCACACCCACCTTGATTTCTGATAGCAATCTGAATAAGGATTTCAAAAGAAAAACATGAGTATCACTAGTGTCCAATCTACGAAGTACACCGTAACTATGCTATGCTACAACTTTGTTGCTCGAGAAAGAATGTCCTAATTTTAATTAAATTCACCTGAAATTATAATTCTATACTCATTTGAAGAAGAGATTAAAAGACACGGAAATGTCTGAATTTATGAAGCCATTTGATAATGAGTTCAGATTTCATACAGCCGTTCGTAATCGTAAGAAGCTTTATTATTATCTGAAATTTTTGTCCACCTGCTTGACTGCAATTTTACACCGTGGAATCGCTCTGGTAGCTGGTAGCGCGGAAGTGCCGATTCGACCTCGTCCATCCGATTGATATCCTTCTGCAATGCATGCGCCTTGACAGCACTTGTGTGTTTGTGAGTGTTTGCTTTTCTACCTTTCCCAGTTTGTTTGTCATTTCCCACGTAAATAGGACTGGATGGGTTGGTTGGGGTGTTTGGGTGAAGAAGCGGACTAGTGTGTAGCTGACAGTTGTGATAAACCATTCTGGTAACAGCCGTCACCATCGAACGCCATATAGAAAAAGTTGTTGCACTTTGCGCGGAAGGGGTCGCTGAGTGACAGCAGGGTACTGATGGACAGGTGTGCATGTTCGGTTATCCGGAACATGGTGCCGGCCACCAGGCCCACTGCCCCGATATGCGTATCAAGGTAGGATGTGTAATCAAGTTTTATTTCACATCCTGAGTTTTCAACCGAGCCTGGCGAAGATTGAAATTGGATGTTGTTCAGCCCTGTTGATCCGAACGGGTGCAGGATCAAACGCGGAAGGGTTCGAATATTGTTATTTGGAAACAATGTTGCTTTGTGAGGTCGATTGGTGCAGGAGGCATGGTACGACATAATTGGCTCCGGCGGCGACAGTCGCCATGAAGCGAGGAAAGGAAGGGTCTGATCCGAATTGGAGCTCGAAGTTGGATTGCATGGCTTAAGCACCAGTTGTTGCATGACAGTTGCTTGTTTGCGCAAATTGGAAACGGATAATATAACATTAATATAAGCGGTGACCGGAAATTAACGAACCATGTTATTAAGCCTACGACTGTGGAGATTAAACAAAATCGATTTTTCTCCACTGATTTTTGATTACCGAGAATAATGTGTATTTTTTCCATAGTTATTAAGTAAGCATATTTAAGTACAGATATGTATAGCGATTGTTTTTTGACTTTTGCGTTAAATTGTTTTGATATCCATACTGAAACTGTTATGACAAAAACAAACTTGAATAGATGTTTCACTAAACAAGCTTCATGAGAATTTGATCTTTGAATAACAGAAAAGAGCAACTATGTCCTACACATTTCTTAGCATGAAATGTGTATCATTAGTTATAGCTAAACCTCGTAGTCCTCCCAACCAGTCTAGCGCCATCCCTGTCCGTACGAGGCTTTCTCACTTCGGATGAAACATTGCACAGTAGTGGAAGCACAAACATGAGGGCATTCCAAACAACGATGTTTCCGTCCGTATGTGCATACCGGCGTGCACAGAAAGGCACAGTTGAATCGTAAAGAATGTAGCAGCAGCAGCTAGGGAAAAAAGTTCTCCCCTCACTTCCCACCCATATGCACCGAACAACAACACTTCCAACTTGGTCGGAATAGGGTCTACAATTGCATATTGCGAGTAGGTATTTGTTTTAGTACGGAATATGCCGCCATCCCTATCCTGAAGTCCTACCTATAAACACGAATCCATGCAGAGTGCGAAGACCTCACTTGCGAGATAATTGTCAAACCTAGGTATTTGCCACTACCGGATGGACTCTTAAATTTGGATAATTTCATTAAAAGTTTCATGCCGACCGACCGTAGAGTGGGCAGTTTCACCCCAGAATTATGTTGTGGAAAAAAGAAAATCTGTAGGGAAAAAAACATTCCCGTGATAGCTGTAAGTAGTGGCTGCTTCTCCATGGGTAACATAGTTTATAATGAGCAAACCAAACTGGATCCGTAGCAGTACGCTACAAAGTAAGGGCGCTTCAGTGCTATAGCTGTAGCTTTCATACCAATGGCGCAGATTTTTTTTATCATGATGAAGATATTTTCAGGTCTGCGTTAAATCCGCACGATGCGTACAGAAGAGCGATATTACCATAAAAAAGTTGAAGGACATTCCCACAGAATGTTTTTTCTAAAAATTTGACCATGTGGATTTATCCCAAAATAGGCTAATCGATATATCTCATAAACATTCAATTGGTGATGCTATACATATTTGCGGCCTTCACAAATGGAAAATTCCAAGCTCTCATTGCACACTTTTTAAAGTTTTGGCGATGCTCTTTTTTGTCGTAGAAGTCCTCCAAACACACACATCGTATCTGTTGAAAAAACTCTTTCCAAAGTTTAATTGGGCGTAAATTCAGCACATTGCGATATTCGTTACATAAAGTGAATTCAGATGCATGAGAGAAACAGACGAACCGAGAGAAACGTAGCATTGTTATTGTACTAACTAACTTACGAAATTCTAAACTGAAGCAATTCTAAACATATCTCTACCGAAACAGTTTAAAAGAAAGTCTGAAAATTGCGAAGTATGTTGCTAGCCGTGGAATAGGAAGTAGAAAAAAAAACCCAGATCAATCCACCTAGCGTTGGTGGTGCCTTTCTCGCGCATTAAAATAATAAGAAAAACACATAAGAGAGGTCGAAATAGCACTTTACGGGGATAGATTTTACTTTCTCCATCAATTCATATGCATTTGCAATAATGCATTGCTGCAATCTTAAAAAAAAATATTTTTTTCGTTTTTGAATTTTTTTTTTCAAGGGGGGACCCTTGGCAGAACAACAATGATAAGAAAATTATTTTGAGCTTTTTAGTGGAATGTTTTCACCTGTCATAAGACGAGTTTTAAACAATCCCATTGAATTCCACCACTTAATTGTATCCTGACAGATACGTATTTCGACCTCAACAGTAAGGCCGTCTTCAGTGTCTTGTACTTGACTCGACTTGTCGAGTCGAGTCAAGTACAAGACACTGAAGACGGCCTTACTGTTGAGGTCGAAATACGTATCTGTCAGGATACAATTAAGTGGTGGAATTCAATGGGATTGTTTAAAACTCGTCTTATGACAGGAGAACAACAATGTTTTTTCAATAACTTTGGAACGCAATGACCAATCGGGTCAATTTTCAATAGGAAACAACTAGTTGACTGCAACTTGTTGCGAGCAAATCGAATAATGCTAAGTATCAAAAAGTGTGTCTCACATTTTTGTACACACACACACACATACATACACACATACAGACATCACCTCAATTCGTCGAACTGAGTCGATTGGTATATAACACTATGGGTCTCCGAGCCTTCTATCAAAAGTTCGGTTTTGGAGTGATCCTATAGCCTTTACGTATACTTTGTATATGAGAAAGGCAAAAAGGGGTATTTTGGCCATAACTTCCGATCCCATAGTCCGATCTAACCAATTTTCAATAGGAGATAATAGGACACGATTCTGCGTCGAATGCAACTTGTTGCGAGCAAATCGGTTGAGGATAAGTGCCCGAAAAATAAGTGACACTTTTTTACGCAATTCAGTAAAAAAAGTATATTGGCCATAACTTCCGATTCCATAGTCCGATCTGACCAATTTTCAATAGGAAACAATGAGACACTTTTCTGTGTCGAATGCAACTTGTTGCGAGTAAATCGGTTGAGGATAAGTGCCCGAAAAAATGAGTGACACTTTTTACGCGATTATTTTGTAAAAAAGTATTTTGGCCATAACTTCTGAGCCCATAGTCCGATCTGACCAATTTTCAATAGGAAACAATGGGACATCATTCTGCGTCGAATGCAACTTGTTGCTAGTAAATCTGTTAAGGATAAGTGCCCGAAAAATGAGTGACATATTTTCACGCGATTATTCAGTAAAAAAAAAGTATTTTGGCCTTAACTTCCGATCCCATAGTCCGATTTGGCCAATTTTCAATATGAAACAATGGGACAGGATTCTGCGTCGAATACAACTTGTTGCGAGCAAATCGGTTAAGGATAAATGCCTGAAAAATGAGTGACATTTTTTAATCAATTTTTCTATAAAAGAGGGGTATTTTGGCCATAACTTCCGATCCCATAGTCCGATCTGACCAATTTTCAATAGGAAACAATGGTAGAGTATCCTGCGTCGAATGCAACTTGTTGCGAGTAAATCGGTCAAGGATAAGTACCTAAAAAATGAGTGACATTTTTTTTAGGTTTGGTGCGCACAGACACACACACATACACACACACACACACACACACACACACACACACACACATACACACAGACATCACCTCAATTCGTCGAGCTGAGTCGATCGGTATATAACACTATGGGTCTCTGGGCCTTCTATAAAAAGTTTGTTTTTGGAGCGATCATATAGCCTTTACGTATACTTAGGCAATTTTGAAGATTTTTAAAACATTCTTTAACCATTCTTTTTTCCATATTATTTATTTTTTATTGTCCTCCCCCCCTTGACCTTTCGGAGACCAGTAGGACATAATTTAAATTTAATCACTTGTCATAAGACGAGTTTGTACAATCCCATTGAAATTCCACCACTTAATTGTATCTTAACAGATACGTATTTCGACCTCAACAGTAAGGCCGTCTTCAGTGTCTCGTACTTGACTCGACTTACTGAACTGAATGAGTATCATGGTTCTTGATCGTAAATTGTGCCGTCCAACTGCAAATCACTGTTTTTGGATGTTTCTGCAAACATTTTTCCATATAAACTTCTAACGAGTTTAGCACTGCCCAAACGTTGACCGATTTGGCTGAAATTTTGTCCAGAGCATCAGGGCATCAAATAGAACCGAATAAGAGGGAGCCATAAGAGGCCCATCAAACAAATTGAAAAAGTGTTTTTTGAGCCACCCTAGTGCACACACATACACATACTAGAGTGGGGCGCAGTTGTATGGAAAAACGCAAACTTTACCCAATCAAGTGAGATCATGGTTTTTCTGAATCGTTTTGGGACCCCAATCAACTGTGCAAAGATTAGTATGGGAAAACGTACTTTTTTACATTTTTGCTCTTAGCGGCTTCAATTGATCGCCAATCAGGTGACTTAATACTTTAGTATATAGTCTGAAAGATGCCGAAACACTTTGCCGAAGAAGGTACGTAGGGGGAATGACGGCTTTGGCAGGTTTTGTTCTATTATTGTCAGGGGGTTTTATGACTGATTATGCTCAAATTTGGCCCAAACATTCTTTGCATATCAAAGAATATTGAGGCCAAATTTCATAAAATTCGGTCGACAAAAACCCCCCTAACAATAATAGAACAAAACCTGCCAAAGCCGTCTGTTCCCCTACCTGGAAGGTCTTGAAAAAATGTTATTACGCTTCGAAAATAGATTGTTCAAACCATATGCAACAAATCAATGTTTCTGTCAGCATTACCGCACAACCTATGTTTATCGGAGGGCAAACCCCATCTTCCTTCTTGTCGGAACTTTCACTTTGTAAAATCATTTCGTATAACTCCCTTTAGCTCCAAAGGCGTTTAAGATCAATAATTTTGAAATAACACTCAGTTAAAGTATTGGTCCATGTAGCTCGGCAGTGCTGGCAGAATAAACGATTTTTTGCATATGGTTTGAACACTCAATCTTTGAAGCATTATAACTTTTTTCGTGAACGTTCCAGCAACGCACCATCTTCGGCAAAGTTTTTTGACATCCTTTGGGCATTTTTCCACTTGGTTTACGATGAACTAAAACTTCTAGAAGTAAAAATGCAAAAATATACATTCTCCCATACTAATTTCCATACAAACTTCAAACGCGATGAGGAAAACGCGGAAAACGAGGAAGCAACCAATCGGGCACAAATTCTGCACAGTTGTTTAGGACCCATAATGGCTTCGAAAAAATATTGATTTGAAAAAATGACCATCACGCCCCACTTTAGATTACATACATACACACGGACATACGGACATTTACTCAGTTCCTCGAGCTGCGTCGATTGCTGTAGAACACCATGGGTCCCGAGCCTTCTGATAAAAGTTTAAAAAACTGAAGAAAAAATCCTTCATGGTGGAGGGGGGTTAGAAAAATTGCTTACGTAATAATTGTGCGACCCCCTTGGATTTGGTATTTGTTAAAAGTAAGCCATATTTCATCGTCCTGTACGACGCAACCTGTATGTTTAGTTAACAACAACAAGCCCGTTCGTCATCATCTCAGCGAGGTTTCTTCTGGACTTTGAATGACCTCAGTCCACATCTCACTTTTAATGTCCTGCACAGCCGACTTAGCTATGTCGACTTTCTTTGACAACATTTCTTACCGACATCTTGGGCTTCCTCTTACATGCTTTTACCACTTTTTGCTCATCTTGTTCGTTGCGTGTTCCCCTTTTCGACTACTTGGCTGACTTCCCCTAAACCATCTTGCTTTTTTGTCTTTAAGCAGAAATGTTTTTTTTCGGCATGCAGTATTTGAAAGTAAGCTGAATGATTTCTATTTCTAATCATTTCCAACGTTTCGATGTTGGATTTACACCTTCTTCAGGGCCTATTTATTGTAAAAGACGTGTTGGGTAGTTTCAAACAAAATTAAATATCAACTAAATACTACGGGACTCAATTGACTACAAAACTCCTTGTCGGTAATTGTCGATCTAAAATCTGCTCTACAATGACACGTACTACAGAATTGTCTTTATTCATGTGAATTTTGATATTTGGATCCATTTTTCACTCACGCATCTTGGTTTAAACACCGGATTCGTCACGCCAACCGGATTCGCGATGGTTTATTGTGAATGATTAGAATTTTTTTACCACTAGTTTAAAATTAGATTTCACAGCTCCTGTTGTCGAGACGCCATTTTTAAAAAAACAATTAAAGACCTTGTCTCATTTCCCGAACTTTGATTAAACAACAATATCAATAAGACTTCTGAGACCAATAAGATAATACCAATAAGACATCTGTCAAAAATTATTCGATATCTATCAAAAGTAATCTTGCTCTGCGAGCAGGGTTATTTGAGTTTAAGTCGGGAAATAAGACAGACCTTAAAAGTAAACAATATGCTGTGTGGCATATAAACCCTTCGATTAATGCTAACACCGACAGTATACTCAACAAAAGCCATAAACAGAATAACAAAACATGATATGGATTTGATTGATATAAGAGATAAAAGAACAGGCAACAATATCAAAAATTTGCACTGAAATATCATTTAAATATCAAGATATGCTATGTATAAGAACAAACTAATGGCACATGATATTGATCACTTCTTACAAATAGCATAACTTGATGTCCTAATGATTTTTCAGTGCAAATTATTGATATTGTCTCTGATCTTTTATCTCTTATATCAATCATGTCCATATCTCATTTTGCTATCTTATCATCATTTGATATTATTGAGCTATTCTCGTCTACTCGGGACGTAGTTGAAAGTGCCTTTTTACGAGAAAAAAGACTTTAATTACCTACTTGACTTTAATTACCTACATACAACCTACTAAATAGTGACCAGCTACCAGAGCTGAAATTAGTTTACACACTGTCTATAAATTCCAATAAGAATTCCGACTCTAGTGTATGAGATAAAGCAAACTATTGAATAACAATTTTCATTGTGATAAGAAAATTATTTTGAGCTTTTAAGTGGAATGTCTTTACTTGTCATAAGACGAGTTTATACAATCCCATTGAATTCCACCACTTAATTGTATCTTGACAGATACGTATTTCGACCTCAACAGTAAGGCCGTCTTCAGTGTCTTGTACTTGCCTCGACTTCGACTCGAGTCGAGTCAAATACAAGACACTGAAGACGGCCTTACTGTTGAGGTCGAAATACGTATCTGTCAAGATACAATTAAGTGGTGGAATTCAATGGGATTGTATAAACTCGTCTTATGACAAGTGAATTTTCATTGGTAAAATAATTAAGAATACTGAGGCGTACAGAATAATTTAGACCACACTTGTTGGATTTGATGATGAGCATGTTTTTAACTCTTTTTAAGATTCCATTAATGTAATTCTCGCTATAGATAAGCTAATATGTTATTAAACTCAAAGTCTCATATTCAAGTCTCAGTTCATTCGATATAATAAAAGAAATTAGGCTCAGACCGCATTGTGCTTTCGTGCTGTGCGGTTCTTTCTCTCTTTGTGAAAGGAAGTTTTTAATACTACCCGAAGCTATTTTAATTTCAACAGTGCTTCTCAGCGCTATTTGTACCCACTGAACCCGTTAAGATCTTTGCAAGGTCTCATTAGAAGGATAAGGAATTAAGAATATTTAACAGATTAACAGACTTAGAAATAAAGTCTACTAGCTCTGTATATACTTTTCACAAGGCATATTATTTCACTTTTTTCTGCTGATGACATTCTGTTTGTAAGGAGTATCATAAATTTACTGTTGCTGCTGTCATGGTAAAATAATATACATCCGACATATAAATAGAAAAAAAATGCTTTCTCCCCGACGGGGAATTGAACCCCGGTCTCCCGCGTGACAGGCGGGGATACTGACCACTATACTATCGAGGACGTGTGATTTGTATGTAAAATATTGTATTGACGTTTTGATGTTTTGTATTTTGAATGATTTTTACATAATATAATCTAAGGGTTCAATGTTTTTTTTTTCAGGGCTATGGAAAAATCTTCAATACTATTCGATTACAATTTGTTGGCATTTATATTTATATACACAAGATGAATCATAAGTTAAATATCATCTCAGCATTTGCCCCCTTCTTATATCAGTTTATCTATTTTTCGTTGTATGAACGTATCTAAGATAATGTCCTACGTAAGTCTATTACAAAAAAAAAAACGTCTTGAAACATGCATATTAGGAGAAGTTCCTATAGGACCATAGAAAGTCATTCACAGATCATTAATGCAGTGTTGTCGCTAGTGTTGATAACTTACTTTCTTAGTTGTAAGCCAAAAGCTTTAACTGCTCTAACAACACACGAACGCACAAAGTCACGCTTCCAAACGGACATCCGCGATGAAGAGAAGAAAAAAAGTTACACTGCTGCATATTATGCATTTGCTCGACCTAGAATTTTCCAAACAAGTTCCAGCCATAAACAGTAACTAAGTATCACAATCATTCTGGTCCCCCCATATATCGCAGTTATGAAACATTCTCACGACCCTGCCCGACAGCACTGCAAAGCGTGCAGTGCATGACAGAAAGCCACACATGCCATTCGTTCGTGCATTGTTTATTTCCATTGCCTTACCCTTGCTGCAGTAAGCACCGCCAACGTGCATATTTCTGGCTCTCTTTCTTCCATTCATTTTTTTTTTCCCTACAATTGCAGCGCACCAGCTGCAACTCAAGAAAAAAGTACAGACACAGAATTAACAACAGTAAACAGCAACAAACACATGTGTTGTCCTAGTTTCGCGAGCTTGGTTCCCAGGGTTGTTGCACTCGTCGACGTAATCAACCGGATTAATGTGCCTCGTGAAGGTCAAAAAAGTTTCCCATACCGGGAATCGAACCCGGGCCTTCCGGGTGAGAGCCGGATATCCTAACCACTAGACAATATGGGACTGATGAGGAAGACATCACCCGAAATCGTGTGTGAGATAATGGAAATATTTGCGATTTTAATCAAACAAACCATCACACGCAATGCAATAATCATTTCCAAACGTAAGATAATTCGAACAAATTAATCAACACTTATTCACGCTAGGATGGGAAGTGCGGTACGGATTGTCTGTCTGCTTCGTACCAAAACACGCGACGCACACTGTCGTAAATAGGAGCAGAGATTGCCGCAATAAATAAGGAAGTATAATTTAGTATTCTTTTTTTGCCACCACCAACATGACAGTTAACAGCACAAATTAGCGAAATGTTTGGTCGCTTAGTCGGAATCGGTTGGTGTGTGCGGCGAGCGCATGCATGGTGACAACACAGTAATGGAATCGCGACGATACGACGGCGCGCTCGGGTTGATGACTTTTTTGGTTGGCTATGTGTTGTTCGGTGACGGAAACAGTTCCATCGTGTGATGGAAAACAGCTCAATTAAGTGGTCTCCCATCAACTTGAGCTGTGGTGAGTGAGCTGGAACAATACACCTACCGATCAGATATCGGAGTTCCCGTGTATTGGTTCGACTGAGGTCAGTGATCCCATCCGACCTGTCATACAGATTATTATTATTCTGATCTGATTACATTTGAATCTGTATGGCGTTGTCCGTTTTGGTCGGTCGGTCTTTCTTTATTTATATTTATTACGCTGGAGCGAGCATGATAATCAGATTCATAATTTTACCGTGACAATATGAATTCGGTACGTCATGGCATGAATCATTGCTAAAGGAAGCATTTCATCGATTTGGATCGAAGTGCATTTCAAATCAGTTCATCCACACTATTAGTAAATAGTTCATATTACAATGTTGTTGCTGTTACAATTTTGTCGGATAAATGTTCGATTGTTCAAATATTTTTCATAATTCATCGTAAAAACACACCACACAGAAAATTTACGCACATTTTGGAGCTCATTCTATTCTCAACTTAAATTCTAGCGCCAATGAACGAGACTTCAATGTATCGGGTCACAATCTGCTTTCATAAATTTCCTATCGCTCGTTAAAAATACATTCATCAAATAATGCACTTAGGAAAAAACAGTTTTCATGACGCGCTGGAAAAACTGCCTGCGACTTGTCCATCATAAAATCGCTGGCTGCCGCAACGTCATCGCCGAATCGAATTATACGCACCCGCCCGAGATAAACCCATACATATTTATACTGATGTGCCGTAGGCATTAAATTTATCGAAATATAGCCGTAAAAACGCCATCTCCAACCGAAACACTGTCAAAAAACGTACACCCGAAATCATAACGGACAGCGATAGTGCCGGCGCGGCGACGTCGGCGACGGAACCAGAGCTGATGGTCCATCAAAAAAAAAACTTTGAATATTTTCCGACATGACTTTTTCCGCCTTATTACACCGACCCAATGATCGAAGCGGCAACGACCGCCGAGCCGTACCCTCGCATATGAATCAGTGGTGACACTTTACTTCACATCAGTACTCTTTTTCCATATTTGGGGCAAAATATGCGAGCAATTACATCGCCAAATAGTGCTGGGAATAATTTTGCATCTGTTACACTCTCGCTGGCCAAATCGATTCAGATCAAAAATGCTAGGGTGTCGCTAGAAATTTATTTTTATAATAATCATAATTTTTATACTTAATTTTGTAATAGGGTTTACAATAGCATATAGGTATCGTTTACAAAGTTCGATTACTATGTCAAGAAAAATTAAGAAGTTGCAGTTCATCAACTTACATGTGTTTGCATTCATTTATATGCATAGCCGCAGTCTTTGTTTTTCTTTTTCCAAGGGGAAACCATGACAAAAAAATTCAATAACTCCGGAAAACAATGCAAGCGCTTCAGCCCATCAACAGGAGGCAACAAGATCAATGCCAGTAAGGTCCAAATTAGGGCATACTGGTCATGGCTTACGAAAACGGACAGAATCTGCATAGCGGATTGGGACCTTGGGCTGACGGTCATGTCACAAATCAGTTCTTTATCATGACAGCTTGCGAAAAATTCTCTTACAGTATGCTACATATCGTAAAGGAGATGATAAGTGAGAGTTTTTCATTCCCTTTTGGATTCAGTCCCTGGACCTCACTGCTTGCTAAGACAATCCATGGATCATAAGCGACCACGTACAACGGGTGGAAAGACCCTGGAAACCTGGATCCAGACCCTGGAAAATGAATAATTCGACAAATTATACACCACAGCGGCCTCCTCCACAAAATCCGAGAATAGTGAACGTCCATAAGGAGATTAAGAACAGGGTTCACAGGATCCGGAAGGCGCTAGTATCGGCAGTGAATGGATTCGATACAGCAACACTGAGGGCCGATGTAGCGAAGCGCGCATTGGCAATGACTAAGGCTCCCTTAGATTCGATGGAACAGGGAGATATCGGCACAGTTGCGTTCTATTCTAAGAAGCAGGGGAAATAGAAGACGTGGAGCACGCTGTCGTCAACGAAGGGTTAGACGCTACTCCACAGGATGAAGGAAGCAGGGTGACCACTTGACTTACATTTTAAAATTCCTGCATATTTCCCTACTTTTTCCCGATATTTTTGAAAAATTCCCGATATAATTTTGAAGCACAGCAAATGTCTCGAAATCGACAAATTGAAATGAAACTTGCGGAAAAGAATCCACGTGTCTTGGTATGACTCGAACGTGCTCGAACCCTCAACCTCCTACTTCTCGACATTTACTGTCAAAAATTTTATCAAGTTTTATTGTCTCAGTCAATTCTTTGAATAATTAAAGCTCAATTTTTTAAGGCTTCTAATAATGAAATCAGCAATGATTCAGTTTCATTGCAAATTTTTGAACGTTTTTCAAATCATGAGTGAAATAGAACAAACTCGCTGGTTTCCCCCAGCAGTGTTCTATTCGTGTTTGAAAAATTCTTCATTTCATGAAAAAAAAATTTTGCTCTTTGAAAAGGCGAATTGTGGATCAAAGTGGATTGGAAACAAACGAAAAATATTTGAATCTCGTGATTCACTCGTGGTTCAAATCCGCATAAAATAGAACTGAACGGTATAACAGTTTTAAGCTTTTGAAATTCAACTGTTATGAAAAAAATAAATCTAGAACAACTGCTGGGAAAATGGATGTTTCAGATTCAAAATGACAGCCCAGAACAATTCGAATCATTGCTGATTTTGCTATAGTTAACGAGTTAACCACAAATAAATTGAAAAATCCGTTGAGCGAATAAACATGTTTGCATCTGCCAATATTTTGGCATCCATCTTCTCTAACACCTTCGTGTTTAAGAGATAAGCCAGTCCAGGGCTTAAATCTTTTCAATTAAGATAATAATAATTATAACCTTTATGTCTTTCATTGCTTGTTACCTACACAGCAAAAAATATTTAAATTTCAACGACATGTAAACAGGCCCAGTCGTAAAAACACAGTGTTTGAATTTGTTATTTGATTGAAATTTCCATCGAAATCAATGCACATATTAAGAGCATTGAAAAAGATATAAAATTGCACGAATCATTATTTATTTTTCAATTGATGTATAAATACATCAATATGCATTTAATTCTCCATCAATTAAACTTTAACTTTACACGATCCTGTAAATTCCAACCCGTTTACTTTGAATGTGAAAACAATATGTAAGCAGAACTCGTTATCGCATTGAGATCGAGAGTGTCTGAATTGTGTCTCGAAAACGGCTTATTTGTGAACAAATGTATTGTAAGCAACGCAGTAGCTACGTGAATGGTAAGAATAGTTTTGTTGAATATTATTTATTTCTGACAAATATAATTTAATATTTATTTTGCGCAGCCTATTCGTTTGACCTTGCGGCTCTGAATTTCGATTTATGACCATTCCGCGGATGTGTTTTGAATAATTAGATATTCCTGCCTGAGTTTGTCGGGTCACTCAAAATCATACTAAATCAATTAATATATTTGATATAATTGTAAATATTTATGTTTTAATTGAAGCGTAAAATAAAGTAGTGAAAAATAAAACTTCATTCAATTTTAAGATTAATTGTATTTGGGAGTGGGCAGTGGGAGCGGACGTTGTCGTCCGTTGGATTTTACATTCATGTAATTTTAAATGCGCCCTCCAAGCCAAACGTGTAAAATTCAACGATCTCAATTGAATTTTAAAGTGATGTAAATTTAACATCAAACTTAATTTTAGATGTATTTCGATGCTCCAAATATGTGCATCAAAATAAACGTAAATTTACACAAAAATTCAAACTGTGTATCTCTTATTTTTGCCTCAATCTATTTTGAGTTAATGGGACTTATTTTACTTTGACTACAGAATTTTTATGGATTTGATTATTTTTACTATTGATACACATCCTGATATTGTTATAGCATCATACTTTATTGTTTATGCCAGTCTTTGCTTCGCCATTATGCTGGTTTACGACCAAATTATGTTCTATAATCTAAAGCACTTCTCCTGTACATCATTACCATGTGATAAAACAAGATGTTAACAACGAATGACGAGAGATTGTTGAGATTTGCGCCTGGAATCGAACATAATTGGATATACTCGATTACGGTCCATAGAGTTTCCAGGCAAAACTCGAGTCACTTTCAAGAAAATATCGAACAAGCATCTTCTTCAGGGATCTACAAGCTGCAACGAAATGCTAATTATCTTTTTCTAGGACCCTCGGAGATTTCCTTGGTCTCAGAAGCCTTCCGAAGCGTAGGTGGCATGTTGCTTTCATAATCACTACAGCAATACCATTTTCATCATACTCTGACAAAGCCGGATAGTTCCTCAAATACAGTCGACTCTCCACATCTCGATGTTCTATATCTCGATATATCTCCCTATGTCGATGCTTTCCTCAGTCCCTTCAATCTACATACATTTGGGGTTTCTACATCTCGATAGCCTCCCTATCTCGATATCTCTCTATCTCGATGGGTTCTGATCATATTTTGTTCAGGATTCACTCTCCTTATGTCGATATAGTCAGATTTTTGGGCTACTAGACCATCTTTGGACAATAACAAACACGTCAACAACCGGAAACGACATTTGTTTTGTTGTCGTTTTTCATAGCAACGAGCTTTTTTGGATCTAGTACCCATCTCAATTTTCCTTCCATTCCTCGATCTCTCCCTATCTCGATGGTCCCTTCAATATCGAGATGTGGAGAGGCGACTGTAGTTTCAAACGTTACGTGGAAAGGCCAATCCATTTAAAAAAATAAATGATGTTTTGTCATGGTTTACACTAGAATAATTATACATAAATTTATAAAATGAACAATTGGTGACTTTTTTCCCGATTTTTTGTATAATTTCAAGAAATTCCCGGCTCGGAGACGAGCCAGCCTCGGGCTGAAAGTCTCTTTAATAAAGACACAAAAAAAAGAAATTCCCGACTTTTTTTCGCATTTCCCGCATGGACTTTCGATTCCCGCATATTTCCCGCATTTCCCGATTTCCCGATTCACTGGCCACCCTGAGGAAGGTTTACCGTAGTAGGCAAGAAGGAGAAAAGAGTCTTGCAAAATGTCGTGACCATCACCAGATGATCAGATATGAAAACAAAAACCACCACGCTTTTAAACGATGTTCTTTACTGACAATCACTGCAAGCGCATCGTGACATGTAGAAGCTGACACGTGAGTACCTTAGGTGTCACGCTTACCTTACCCAGAGTGACAACCACAAGCTGAGAGCCATGAAGAGCATCAAGTCGGTCAGCTGTCAAAGGTGCAGGTGAGCACCGTTATTGATTGATTTTGTGTCGTTTGATTGGACTGACGTCGTTTTTAATTAATAAATCAATAGTTAAATGGGTTCATTCACAAATTACATAATGCTAAAATGGAGCATTTTCAGCCCACACCCACCCTCTCGTAACGTATTTTGTATGGAAGGGTTCTAAAATTTGTATGGGCCGTAACGCTTGGACAGACACCCTCCCACCCCTAAAGCGTTATGTAATTTGTGAATGGCCCTTAACTGAATTTTTCCAAATTCAATCTAGAGTATCTTTAGAAAAAGGCCAAATTTTGTTTTGCTGAATACAGAGTGTAAAATAATCGAAAATTTTTAGTGAAGACCATTTTTCTTCATTTGTCAGTTCACTTCCGACACATTCATAGTCGGCTCTGGACAGTCAATATTCAGTTGAATATTAGTCATTGAATATTTATGCACATTTTACAAATTGATAAATTATCTGAAATCTGAACACGTTTCAAATGAGTAAAGGGATTTATCACACAGGACTGAATCCGATTTTCATCTGCGAGGCACTTTCAGTGGTAAACATCAACATAAACAATGCTAATTATGTTTTTTTCTGCACATAGTAAACACATTCAGTGACAGTCGAATGAATGAGTTCGTGGAGTAGTCGTCTGACTATGTCATTCTATGTTTTGAATATTCATGCGATGTTTGTCAAAATTCGGACCGAAGTTGCTTCATGAAGATGAATATTTTAAGCTCTGGCTGAATATTTCAAATGGATATAATCGAAAAACAACGCATCCTACAAAAAAGTGTTGTATGGGTGACTATCAGTCAAATTTTCTGATAAAGATATTGGAAAAAAATCAAATTGAGCCCTACACTGAAAAATATTAGGGGCGTGGAGCGTCAAGTTTCAAACGATTTTGTTTAGGTAATTTAGAATGGTTAATTAGTAAACAATTGTATGTATGTTTCACAATATAAAAATATGCATGTAATTGGAAAATTATTATGGATCTAAAAAATATTAAATAATGCGAACGCAATACAAAGAACAAAATTTATTGAGAGTGAATTTAGTTTAACTCCATTAACCTTCTGTCTGTGCTCAAAAAAACTTTCGTTGTCTGTGCTCTGGGGTCAAATTGACCCCAAATTGAAATTGATATAACTTTTTTAATGTTTGGCCAATTTTGGATTTTCGGGACTGTTTCGAAAGATAATTTAATCATCTTTTAGGTCGTAACCAAAGATTGACTATTGGTGGGCGGGTACATCGCGAGGAGAGGTTTTAGTGAACAAGGGTACAAAAACAGTGATTTTGCATGATTATTTTACTTATATCCGAAAACCCTACCCATTTTGAACAGCACCTTTTCAAAAAGGTTATGCAGGAAGGCGTGTGCTTTGACAAGAGGTGTTGTTAAGTTCAGAACTTGGCCGCCAGATGGTGGTATATTTGAATTTATTATTTTAGACTACACAAGATATTCCGATATATAGAATTCTCCTCAGTGTAAATATTCTTATCGCACAAATTTAAAATTTGTTAAAATGGCGTATTGATCAAAGGTCGTCTAGTGGGAATGGACTGTCTTGTGACGGAAGTAATAATTGGAAATTTTACAAATAGGCGGCAAATTGGCTGATCTTTGGTTACGCATGTAGACCCAAAGGCCTTAATTCCAGGGTTTTCTTGGATGACCTAAAACATATTCTGTGGACACATTCTATTATTTGCAGCATCACTGGAGCAGGTTGAATACAAAGAAAGCTTTTGATGAACTCTACCAAAACATTCATGTTTGCCAAAAATGCTACAAACCAAAATACATCATATCTCACATGGAACAATATACTCAAATATAACAGCTCCCTAGCACCGCATCTTGGAAGAAGTGCTGATTATTTTGAGCACCGCTTTGTAATCCTGGACATCCTGAACAATGTTGCCGAATACAACTTGGGTGTAGGTATGATGGATCTCAGACTAAAGCAATATTTCAAACATGCAAGAATATTGCAAGTACACTAGCGCCGCCTTTTTGAAGATGTCCTAATTATTTATTCCGTCACATGACAGTCCATTCCCACCAGACGAACTTTGTTAAAGACATCATCTTTACAAATTTCAAATTTGTGCGATAAGAATATTTACAATGAGGAAAATTCCATATATCGGAATTACTTGAGTAGTCTAAAATAATGAATTCAAATATACCGCCACCTAGCGACTAAGCTCTAAACTAATCAATGCCTCATGTCAAAGCACACGCCTTCCTGCATAACTTTTTTGAAAGGGTGCAGTTCAAAATGGGTAGGATTTTCAAATATAAGTAAAATAAGCATGAAAAATCACTGTTTTTGTACCCCTTTTTACGAAAACCCCTCCCCGCGATGTACCCGCTCACATATAGTCAATCCTTGGTAACGACCTGAAAGATGATTAAATTATCTTTCGAAACAGTTCCAAAAATCCAAAATTGGCCAAACATTTAAAGAGTTATAGCAATTTCAATTTGGGGTCAATTTGACCCCAGAGCACCGACAACGTAAGTTTTTTGAAAAAAGCATACTGTAGCGCATATTCACATGATTTTTTAAACTAATTTGCACCTAGGAGATAGATCTCGGCGAGTTTTACCAAACTACCAAAAATTAGGAGAATCGGTTGAAAACTAAAAAAATGGCAACCACTCAAAGTGGCCTTGGGTCATATTGACCCCAGAGCACAGACAAAAGGTTAATTCATGTTATACCGAGATACTTGACGAACCACCGTCGATCCCATCATCCATGGACAGGGAAAACGTAAAGTTGCTCTTCAAAGACTTAACTCCAGATATGGTGATTTTGTACAGGGATGCAGAGATCATGACGAGATCACGTCGGAAGAGGAGGTTAGTGGTGCCGTAAAGGCACAATCTAACCTAGGCAAGATGTAAATGACGATTCGGAATAAGATGACATACGGAGGCACACAGAAAGCGATGATTCGTCTGCCAGTAACCGCTGGTATCAGAGCATTGGAGGTAGGCAAATTGACGGTTGTTCCAAATGTCTGGGCTACTGGACGCAGGGCAGGAGCTAGTAAAGGACCGAACAGATCCAAAATGTGTTGGAAATGTGGGGGACTGGTCAATCTTGCGAAAGACTGCACGTAAAGACCGATGTGCATGCATGCGCAAGCTAGCAGTAGGGAAGATAATTCAGATTAATCTGAATCATTGCGAAATCGCACAGCAACTGTTGTGACAGTCAACAACAGAAACGATGAGCGATGTCGCGATAATGGCAGAGCCGTATCGAGTTCCTCCTGATAACGGCAATTGAGGGTCAGATAGAACGGGACCGGCTGCAATACATTATTAATTATTATTAATTGCTTTATTTTAGTGATTTTTTATAAGGCTGCAATACATGGTATGGGCAGATTCCCTATCCAATAAGTGATAAAGAGGTTAGGTGAAGGCTTCGTGATCGCCAAAGCTTTACAACCAACAAAGTTTACATAAGAAGATGCTATGCACCTCCAAGGTGGACAGTGGAGCAGTTCAGCTAGATGCTGGAGCGAATAATCAACAGCCTGATCGAACGAAGACCGGTAGTTATCGGAGATGATTTCAATGCCTGGGCTGTGGAGTGGGGCAGCAGAGTAACCAATACGAGAGGATACGTCCTTCAGGAAGCTCTGATAAACTACTGGGCATTCTGGCCTTTTATATCACTGTATGCCTGCTGGACACAGTTGAGAAATTCCTGAAAAGGATCAACGTCAGCAGGATGACGAAGTGTACGGAGGGATCAATGATGCAGCTCGGATTCCGCAAAGGAATATCGACGGTGGGCGCAATTCGGACAGTACTCGAGTGCTAAGAAAGTGTCTAAACACAAGCAAAGAAGAGATCGGGTTACGATAGAGGTAAAAATGCGTAAGAATGCGGTTCTCTGTGTCATAAACAGACCCTATTTGATTTTGGCAACACGTCCGGAACATTTCAAATTTCAAAAATAGGAAAAAATATTTTGCCAAAATTGAATGTTGCTAAAATCGAATAGAAAAATCCTGAAGAGTTACTTCCAGAGCAGAGTCTCGGTGTACGACACGAACACGAAGGGCAAAAGTCAATGCGTGCGTGCTACAGTGGCCGTTCCTCAGAATACTCGGTCCAAGCATCTGAAAGGGGATGTATGGAGAAGATCTGATTTTTTTAACTTTATTAGAGTGATTTTTAAGTTATCACTTAAAGATCTGAAATTGCGGCTGCCCAGGAAATGAAAATCGTGGGTATTGCGATCGACACATGTCGTTGACGGTGATGAGCGAGACAATCAAAGAAGTGGAGGCGTCGGTAATGGAGGCGGTCGGCGTGATCGAGAGCTGGATCAATGGAGTTAAGCTGCTGATAGCTCGCCAAAAAACGGAGGTGCTACTAATCAGCAACTGCAAGTTGATCCAGCGGATGGATATTGACGTCGGAGGGGGGGGGGGGTTGGTTGTGATTGAACCCACAACCTCCTGCGTATGAGGCAGAAGCGGAACAAACACAGAGTGGAACAAAAGGCCGAATGTGACAAAAAGTGACAGAGACAAAAGGTCGATCAATAACAAGTTGAGTGTATTTCAAAGGAATTAGTGAAATTTACTTCAAGCAGAAGTAATACACTTATCTTGTCTGCGAATGGTAAAATCAATCAATGCACACTTCGAGTGAAGCAGGAAAGGGCGAAAATGTGTGAAGAGATCGACGACGGATTTTTGGTAACGATTGACAACTAAGTAGGCTACCCTAGGAATTTGGCCCAAAATATGTGTCTAAGTTAGAATAAATAAATGTAGTTTTACGTCAAATAAAGTGCAGTTGTAGTGCAGAGAAATGTAACGTGTGATGACTGTTTAAATAAATTGTGTTAAGTGTAAAAGATGCTGTGTTGTGGACAGTAAATCCCACCAAAACACCCAAGGAAATAAATATCGACGACCACAATCCAAGCATATCTCATTAATCAAAGTTAAAGAATTGGCAATTTTTAAAGAAGGAGTAATTACTATGAAATAACTTTCGACCTTTTGTTCTTTTAGACCTTTCGTCTCTTTCAACCTTTTACCCCGTACGACGCTTTGTCCTTTCGACCTTTTGTCCCATTCGACGTTTTGTCCTTTCAACCTTTTGTCCCTTTCGACTTTTTCCTTTCCTTTGTCTCTTCGACCTTTTGTCCTTCCGACATTTTGTCTTTCGACTTTTTATCCTTCCGACATTTTGTCTTTCGACTTTTTGTCCCTAACCCGGTTTTCGTATAAACAAGGTTTGAAGTAGTGCGAAGGAAAATAGCCGATTTGAGCTTAAAGAACACCGTTGAGTAAAAATGTGTCGAGAGGGAAGCATGTGGAATGAAGTCGACAGGCTAATCTTGCGAAAACTATCCGAATTGCAAAGGAAATGGTCATTAAGGTTTCTTCAATAAGGATCTCAAATGGCAACTGGGCAACTGGTTCCGCTGCATCTGTACGACGATGCAGTTGGTTGGTGTAGGCACGGATCAACCTGTTGCGGCCGCCAAAGGTGCATTGTAGTTCGTGAATCCTTTGAGTTCGACGATCACGCCCGGTTTCTTCTAGTACACCTCGACATACAACTTTTTGCAACTTTTTGCGAGTATGATGAGTCACATTTTTGCGTGATTGTTTTTTGCAAATAAAAAAGTATTTTGGCCATAACTTCTGAGCCCATAGTTTAACCTCATCCATTTTCAGAAAACAATAGGACAGGACTTATCGTCGAATACAACTTGTTACAAGCAAATCGATTGAATGTAAGGCATTTGACCGCCAATTTGAGCCGCAAAAGGAGCATTTGTATAATCAAAAATAAATAATAACAAGAACCAGTTTCAGACAATAACCTATCAAATACATCACTTGGAGTACTCAAACACTAAGTGGACAACCCGCTAAAAAAATTCTACATACCTAAATGATCATAACGATGATGCGAAAGCAGATTCCCTCTCCTGCATGCCACAGTCACAAATATCTTCCTCTCAAAACCAACCGAACTGAAACAAACAGGAAACCAATATGCCATTTGCAATATCCACTTGCTACACAAACGCCCCCATCCATCGGGCCTCAATCAGCGAACTGGAAAACCACCCGGTGTTCCACTTGAGTGCGTGGTTTGCCAGACATCCTGTGCATCTTCGCCCGGACCTCCCATCCCAAACCGTTTCCACCGAAACTGACTGACTCTGTACGGCTCAGTACCATCCGTTCGACTTTTCGACGAAAGTGGGATATTGGATTATTTCTTCTGCCCACAGCCTAGCCGGATCGTCTAACGAAGACGCTTTCCAGTTCCAAAAATGCAGATGAGTGCAGAAGAAAAAAGCCGGAAAAAAATCTGCATTCATCCTTCTGGGGACACTTTTTGCAAGAGCATGTATTCCATCGAGATTTCGATTCTTTTACGTTCGTTACATCCGGTGTGCAAACATTCCGGTCCTGCGACACTGCCGGCTGTATTCATTCAAGGAAATAAGGTGGAAGTGCGAAAAACACACAACCGGCCCGAATCGGTTGAACACTCCCGGCGTAGGGAGTAGTGGGACGGACGACGACAACGACCTTCGAACTGTTTTCCCAATACTTTCGGCACAGTCATTCGCCTACTCACTTTCTAATCGGGTTAATGTTTTCTGAACTGGGGGAAAATGGGAAATGCCAATGATGGGTCGGGCACATTTAGGAATCCGATATCGTCGATGCTTTTAATGTTCGGATTCCAGCTCAAGTGCGACTCGTTTGTGGGCGTTAGATTTAAGGTTCTTTATTCGTTCTTTACACTATGCGAGCAGTTCGTTAGGCACATTCGCAAACTAAGTCGACAAGATGTAAACGAACGCGTTTTCCTGATTGATTATCTCTGCCGGGCGATTTTATCTAACGTCAGTATTCTATTTATTAGAAATTCAAATCTCCAGGTTTACGATTTACCAGTGGCGTCGCATAACTTCACTTTTTACCTGTGCACTGATACAAAAATGTAAATTTTCATATTTCGACAGCCAACATGGAAAATAAAACAATCAAAGTCGTTTAAACTAATCGAAATCTAGTTATTCTGTACATTTTTGCACGAAAATTCCTTAAATTTAAGTCTAGTGCACAGGTAGATTGAGGTTAGGGAAACGCCACTGCGATTTACATACCTACATAATTTGTTGAAAATATACGTAGTTGAAATTCTAATGAAGAATACATTGGCTAGTTTCGATTTTCTAAGTATACCAATAATGAATGCGAAATGTAGCACAAACAACTGTAATATACAAGGTTATGATTAGATTTTTCTATATATTTGAATATTTAAATCGCTTACGAAAAACAGTTAGTTATCATTAGTTTATATGCCAATTAAGGTGACAACAACAGTAATAACAAACGGTGTATTCCAACTATTTCACCATAACCAGATGCGTATCTTTCTCAACCATCCAGAACTTGCACAATGGTAAAAAGTACAAGACATTGAGAGGAATTGATTTCTTTTCAGTCAGTCAGGTTGATCAAATTTATTTGACTTATACGGTAATTATCATTTGTGACATTTCTGATGATTCAATATGTTTTGTCTATTCGTCAATGAATATTTCAGCTTCCAAGAACGAGGATAGCCATATCTAAAATAAACAAATTGCTACTGAGTTTCTTCATAAAATTTAGCAACATTTCTATATCTTCCATAATGTTGATCGCGGAAGCAAATTCACTCTTTTTGCCTTACTTGTCACTATATCAGTGAACGTAAAGGCTATTATATTTCCACTCCAAAAACAGCCAGGAGACTCATATTGTTATATACCAGTCGATTCAGTTTTAGGTACTTATTCTTAACTGATTTCTTTCCAACAAAATGCATTGTTTATTATATTGAAAATGGACCACATGATCCGTGTCCTTAGTGTATAAGTGCATTTCTAATTACTTCGATGCTATACTGCTATCGAGAAGCAATGCAGCATCGGTTTCGATACAGTTTTTCTCTCTTAAGCATCAGAAGAAATAAAATATTATTTGCTGAGTTATTTCATTGCACATCCCTAATCAAACACAGCTTAATCCTTTTATGGGAATATCAAAACAGTAATGCTTTTATACATGCCATGCATCGGAGCCCTAGCCATATCATTACCTTGCTTCAAAAGTATCACCAGGAATTTGCTAAGCCCAGGATTTAGCTCTATTCACAAGCCAATTTCAATTTAGAGAATATGTCCAAAAGCAAGAGTTACCGTGTGTTCCATTCCATGAATCGTTACTAATTGTTAATTGGAAAACAATTTTTTTGCTGCATAAAGATTAACCTCTAACAGGAGGAATTTGAGTCCATCTGCAAGGCAATGGTAATTTTGTTATTCTTTGTTGAGATTATTGGTAGAGGATTAAGTACGATGAATTCTTAATTACCACAACTTATCAGAGCGACATCTTGTGGTAATTAAGGACTCATCGTAATACGAAAATTATTTTAAGCTTTTAGTGGACATTTAAAGATTGCCATTAAATATCGTTTTCCCCCCAAATACCGCCAAATACCGAATATCGGCATTTTTGACCATCGGTACAATAAAGTAGTGGAATTAAATGGAATAGTACAAACTCGTTTTATGACAAGTAAATACTTGTAATAAAACGAGTTTATACTCGGCTCGGAAGCCTTCTTCCAAGAGGCTTGGAAACCTCCTTCCAAGAAGCTCGGAAGCCTCCTTCCAAGAGGCTCGGAAGCCTCCTTCCAAGAGGCTCGTAAGGCTCCTTCCAAGAGGCTCGTAAGCCTCCTTCCAAGAGGCTCAGAAGCCTCCTTCCAAGAGGCTCAGGCCTCCTTCCAAGAGGCTCGAAGCCTCCTCCAAGAGGCTCGGAAGCCTCCTTCCAAGAGGCTCGGAAGCCTCCTTCCAAGAGGCTCGGAAGCCTCCTTCCAAGAGGCTCGGAAGCCTCCTTCCAAGAGGCTCGGAAGCCTCCTTCCAAGAGGCTCGGCAGCCTCCTTCCAAGAGGCTCGGAAGCCTCCTTCCAAGAGGCTCGGAAGCCTCCTTTCAAGAGGCTCGGAAGCCTCCTTCCAAGAGGCTCGGAAGCCTCCTTCCAAGAGGCTCGGAAGCCTCCTTTCAAAAGGCTCGGAAGCCTCCTTTCCTCAAGAGGCTAGGAAGCCTCCTTTCAAGAGGCTAGGAAGCCTCCTTTCAAGAGGCTAGGAAGCCTCCTTTCAAGAGGCTAGGAAGCCTCTTTTCAAGAGACTCGGAAGCCTCCTTTCAAGAGGTTCGGAAGCCTTCTTTCAAGAGGCTAGGAAGCCTTCTTTTAAGAGGGTAGGAAGCCTCCTTTCAAGAGGCTAGGAAGCCTTCTTTCAAGAGGCTCGGAAGCCTCCTTTCAAGAGGCCAGGAAGCCTCCATTCAAGAGGTTCGGAACCCTTCTTTCAAGAGGCTCGGCAGCTTCCTTTCAAGAAGCTCGGAAACCTCTTTTCAAGAGGCTCAGAAGCCTCCTTTCAAGAGGCTCAAGCCTCCTTTCAAAAGGCTCCAGCCTCCTTTCAAAGGCTCAGGAAGCCTCCTTTCAAGAGGCTCAGAAGCCTCCTTTCAAGAGGCCTCAGCCTCCTTCCAAGAGGCTCAGAAGCCTCCTTCCAAGAGGCCTCAGAGCCTCCTTCCAAGAGGCCTGGAAGCCTCCTTCCAAGAGGCTCGGAGCCTCCTTCCAAGAGGCTCGGAAGCCTCCTTCCAAGAGGCTCAAGCCTCCTTTCAAGAGGCTCTGGAAGCCTCCTTCCAATAGGCCTGGAAGCCTCCTTTCAAGAGGCCTCAGAGCCTCCTTTCAAGAGGCTCAGGCTTCCTTCCAAGAGGCCTGGAAGCCTCCTTCAAGAGGCTCAGGCTTCCTCCAAGAGGCCCGGAAGCCTCCTTTCAAGATGCCTGGAAGCCTCCTTTCAAGGGGCTCGGAGCCTCCTTTCAAGAGGCTCTGAGCCTCCTTTCAAGAGGCTCGGAGCCTCCTTTCAAGGGGCTCGGGGCCTCCTTTCAAGAGGCTCAGAAGCCTCCTTTCAAGAGGCTCAGAAGCCTCCTTTCAAGAGGCTCAGGAAGCCTCCTTTCAAGAAGGCTCAGAGCCTCCTTTCAAGAGGCTCAGAGCCTTGTTTCAAGAGGCCTGGAAGCCTCCTTTCAAGAGGCTCAAGCCTCCTTTCAAGAGGCCTCAGAAGCCTCCTTTCAAGAGGCCCGGAAGCCTTCTTTCAAGAGGCTCAGAGCCTCCTTTCAAGAGGCTCAAGCCTCTTTTCAAGAGGCTCAGAAGCCTCCTTTCAAGAGGCTCAGGAAGCCTCCTTTCAAGAGGCTCAGAAGCCTCCTTTCAAGAGGCTCGGAAGCCGCCTTCAAGAGGCTCAAGCCTCCTTCAAGAGGCTCAGAAGCCTCCTTTCCAAGAGGCTCAGAAGCCTCCTTTCAAGAGGCTCAGGAAGCCTCCTTTCAAGAGGCTCAGGAAGCCTCCTTTCAAGAGGCTCAGAGCCTCCTTTCAAGAGGCTCAGAAGCCTCCTTTCAAGAGGCTCAGAAGCCTCCTTTCAAGAGGCTCAGAGCCTCCTTTCAAGAGGCTCAGAAGCCTCCTTTCAAGAGGCTCCAGAAGCCTCCTTTCAAGAGGCTCAAGCCTCCTTTCAAGAGGCTCAGAACCTCCTTTCAAGAGCCTCAGAAGCCTCCTTTCAAGAGGCTCAGGCCTCCCTTTCAAGAGGCCTGGAAGCCTCCTTTCAAGAGGCCTGGAAGCCTCCTTCAAGAGGCTCAGAAGCCTCCTTTCAAGAGGCTCAGAAGCCTCCTTTCAAGAGGCTCAGAGCCTCCTTTCAAGAGGCTCAAGCCTCCTTTCAAGAGGCTCAGGCCTCCTTTCAAGAGGCTCAAGCCTCCTTTCAAGAGGCCTGGAAGCCTCCTTTCAAGAGGCTCAAGCCTCCTTTCAAGAGGCTCGGAAGCCTCCTTTCAAGAGCTCAGAAGCCTCCTTCAAGAGGCTCAGAGCCTCCTTTCAAGAGGCTCAGAGCCTCCTTTCAAGAGGCCTGGAAGCCTCCTTTCAAGAGGCTCAAGCCTCCTTTCAAGAGGCTCAAGCCTCCTTTCAAGAGGCTCAGCCTCCTTTCAAGAGGCCTGGAAGCCTCCTTTCAAGAGGCTCAGCCTCCTTCAAGAGAGGCTCAGAGCCTCCTTTCAAGAGGCCTGGAAGCCTCCTTTCAAGAGGCTCAAGCCTCCTTTCAAGAGGCTCAGAAGCCTCCTTTCAAGAGGCTCAGAAGCCTCCTTTCAAGAGGCTCAGGCCTCCTTTCAAGAGGCTCAGAAGCCTCCTTTCAAGAGGCTCAGAAGCCTCCTTTCAAGAGGCTCAGAAGCCTCCTTTCAAGAAGGCTCAAGCCTCCTTCAAGAGGCCTGGAAGCCTCCTTTCAAGAGGCTCAAGCCTCCTTTCAAGAGGCTCGGAAGCCTCCTTTCAAGAGGCTCAGAAGCCTCCTTTCAAGAGGCCTCAGAAGCCTCCTTTCAAGAGGCTCGGAAGCCTCCTTTCAAGAGGCTCAGGAAGCCTCCCTTTCAAGAGGCTCAGAGCCTCCTTTCAAGAGGCCTGGAAGCCTCCTTTCAAGAGGCTCAAGCCTCCTTGCAAGAGGCTCAGAAGCCTCCTTTCAAGAGGCCTGGAAGCCTCCTTCAAGAGGCTCAGAAGCCTCCTTTCAAGAGGCTGGAAGCCTCCTTTCAAGAGGCTCAGGCCTCCTTTCAAGAGGCCTGGAAGCCTCCTTCAAGAGGCTCTGGAAGCCTCCTTTCAAGAGGCTCAGAAGCCTCCTTTCAAGAGGCTCAGAAGTCTCCTTTCAAGAGGCTGGGAAGCCTCCTTTCAAGAGGCTCAAGCCTCCTTTCAAGAGGCTCAGGCCTCCTTTCAAGAGGCTCGGAAGCCTCCTTTCAAGAGGCTCGGAAGCCTCCTTTCAAGAGGCTCGGAAGCCTCCTTTCAAGAGGCTCGGAAGCCTCCTTTCAAGAGGCTCGGAAGCCTCCTTTCAAGAGGCTCGGAAGCCTCCTTTCAAGAGGCTTGGAAGCCTCCTTCCAAGAGGCTTGGAAGCCTCCTTCCAAGAGGCTTGGAAGCCTCCTTCCAAGAGGCTTGGAAGCCTCCTTCCAAGAGGCTTGGAAGCCTCCTTTCAGCGTTCTGGACTGCCAGAGCTTAAGGCACGCTGCAATTGAATCACAAAAAATATCCAGGCCAGAATGGTGGACCTCAAAAATAACGATTTCTCGAATAAGATCCGTACTTTCCCAGATTATGATAAGCCGTTCTGGAAAATGACCAAAATACTCAAATAAAATCCAAGCCTTGGTCCATTCCACCTTTGATCCCACTGGACAATAATGGCCCTAAGGATCGCTTGATAACTCCTGCAGATCTCAGCTGGCGAATTGACAACCTATATCAAATCATCGAAAAACATGAAGGCCCCAGGCTTCGACAGCATCCTGAATCTCGAGCTCAAACACATGAGTGCTCCGTTCTTTGAGCACCTCTCGCTGATCTTTAATCAGTGTCTCCGGCTTAGCTACTTCCAATCGTCCTTTAAGTCAGCGAAAGTCATTCCCATCCGTATGCCTGGGAAGGATCCTTCCTCCTCCAAAAGTTATCGTCCCACCAGCCTTCTCTCAGAGTTATCCAAGCTATTCAAAAAAGCTATTCATCACCGGTTACTTGAGTCTGCCGAAAATCTCAACAGTTTTCTCGAGGAACAGTTTGGTTTCCGACGCGGTCGATCAACCGTTCACCAACTAACCCGAGCTTTATTTTTTTTTTTTTTTTTTAATTCTTTATTTAGGTGTAACTAACCCGAGTTACCAACGTCCTCAGACGGAACAAGTTTGTCATAAAAACCGCCGCCATGGCCTTACTCGATGTCGAGAAGGCGTTTGACAATGTATGGCATGATGGCCTGGTGTACAAACTACAATGCTACAATCTTCCCAGCTACCTGGTGAAAATCATCAACAATTATCTGTCGGCAAGGGCATTCAGGGTCTCAATCAGCGGAGCGAGTTCCAATATGCGCACAACATCGTCGCAGGCGTCCCCCAGGGCAGTATCCTCGGGCCCCTGCTTTTTAATCTTTTCAATCACCTCCGATATGCTAGAACCTCCAGAAGGCGGCATTCTGTCTCTGTTCGCAGATGACACCTTATATCGTCTACAACGGTAGATTGATCAGAGCGCTTGTGGCAAAACTCCAACGAGGCCTGGATGCTCTGACAGAGTACCTCACCAGCTGGAAGATCTGTATCAACGCGGCGAAGACCCAGGTCATCATTTTTCCCCACTCTAAATCCCCTAAACTTGTTCCGCCTGGAGATTGTAAAATCATCCTCAATGGCACGACTGTGGAATGGGCGAATGAGGCTGACTACCTTGGCTTGACCATCGACAGCAAGCTTATTTTCCGCCAACAGGTTGACAAGACGGTGACGAAGTGTAACGTTTTGTTGAAACTACTGTACCCTTTGATCAACCGTCGGTCGTCATTGTCCCTGAAAAATAAGCTTGCTGTCTACAAGGAAGTCATCCTCCCCGTGATCGAATATGGCATGCCGGTTTGGGACAGCAGCACAAAAACTCATCATCTGGAACTCCAACGAGTTCAAAGCTGAGGATGATCATGAACACCCCTCCCAGGACACGAATTTCTGAGGTCCACCGTCAGGCCGGTATTGAAACTCTACACGAGCGCTTTGGTGAGTGCAAGGAAAGGTTTAGGATCCGTTGCTTACAATCGAACTAGGCGACCATTAGGGCGCTAGTTCCAATTTAGGATATCAAATTATTATTGTAAATATTAGTGTACATAGTAGTTAGGTTATCAAATTTTCTACATTAATCAATGCTTCCTTAAGGCTATTCTGAAACATTCGATAAACTTTATAAATTACATTTAAATCCTAACCAATGCTATTGAACCGAATCAAAGATGAAGGGCCAAGTGGCTAAACACTCGGAATGTTAAAAATAATGTAACAAACGAAAATCCAAAATAAACAAATTTAAGTCAAAAAAAATCTTGGTGTACGAGGAAAGAAAAAAATTGTTCAGCAAAGCAAGTTTTCAATGCAATGATTTATACAGTTTAAAAATGATCTGCTGCGAGTAATCCCTGTAGTTAACCCACAAACCAATGCCAACAGTATTATGCAACTCAGTTCCTTTCGTATTGTTCCCACGATTGCCACAAGTTCAATGTGCTGAGTGCAGCGACTACTATCCACAGCAAAACAAACCACCACAAAATAATCATAGGCATTGAGGAATGGCGCGGACACATGCGACGCGGGATAAGACCAACATTTTAAAAGTCCATTCGGGCTTGTTAAAATAACATAAATTGGATTTCGCACAAAGCAACTGCTCTGTGATCACAACGGCCGGCCACTGAGCTGGTGCTTGCTAGCCGAGCTCAATGAATTGTGTCCAATGACTTCCAGTCAGTGACTAATATACGAATGGGCTTACCGGCGGCGGTGTAATTTTAATTAGTGCAGTTGCAATTATAGCACACATCAACGAAACAAATGCTCATTTAATTTGAGTAGTCGATCGTTCAACCGCTGAATGACTGCCGACCGGCCGTCCAAAACTGCACCGGCAGTGCTTGTCGATGACGGCGACGACGACGATGATGATAATAATAAATTGCCGTGGATATACTTGCTTGCGGCGAGCCTTTGTTTTCGTTTTGGCATAAAACATTTACCCATAGCGGAGATTACACATTGTGAGGCAGTTAACTGATAGGCTGACGTGTGATATGCGTGTGTTTAACCAAGGATCGAAATGAACGATTATGGTGGAATGGAACGGAAATTAAAATTGGAAATAAACATAAACACTTCCAGAAGTAATATTTTATTCAACGCTTAATTTATTGCCTTAATAAATGACGTTGCGTAACCGCGAATCGCTCCATAGTCGATAGTGCATTACCGTGCTGAGAAAGAGTGAATGTAACAGTAAATACTGGGTGTGTGTAAACATGCAGAAAAAAAAACAACTATAAATACTTTATGAAACAGATAATTAAGAGTGAAGTGCTTGATGAACAGAGAAGGATAAAAAAAAGTTGGAGATGCGGGGCATCGATCCCCGTACCTCTCACATGCTAAGCGAGCGCTCTACCATCTGAGCTACATCCCCTTGATATTTACACTTCCTTATATTACCAGCACGCACGAAAATTTGCCCATACTGTGTAACGGTGTAAACATTGAAATCTTATTAGATCAATGATCAGTTCGTTGTGCAGATAAAGGGAATACTCAACCACAATAAGGCTTGCTGACGTTAATCATCTTGCTCTTGCACGCGCACGGAGGGGATAGGATTTGTTTTCATCGGGAAACGCTTCCGAAGCGTTTCCCGATGAAAACAAATCCTATCCATTCTGTGCACGTACAAGAGAAAGGTGATCAAACGTCAGCAAGCTCTATATTACTTGATTTCTATGACACGGTCAGAATCTGCGCAAATCTTGTAATATAAAAATATTAAGTTGTTTGCTTGCAATGCAAGGGAATAAATAGGGGATCCTATCCGAATAAACCTTTTCCTAAACACTAGCTTTTATAGTAAATTTGATGATAGGTAGAGATCAAAGTTTTTTTTTAAACCATGCAACCGACATAATTCTGTACCATCCATGGAAAGAATGATTTCAATTGAAATGAAGACTATTGAATGAAATCAAATTAATAAATTATTCCCAGTCGTCAAGTCCAAACGAAAAGTCCTCACAGCAGCTGACAAATATTTGATCGGATAGAAAAGTTCGCGAGAACAGTTCATTATGTAGTCGAAGCCATGCTTTAGCATGAGAGATCAGAAAAAAAGAAAATTTCAACATTTTTATTTATTTTCCCTGTCATCCGATGCCCGGTCCGGAGTTGAAATTTCTTTATTTCTTCCAATCGTTTAATTTTGATACCAGAGCGCCTGGACGCGTCTCAAACATCATGAAAAGCTCTCACAGTTGGAAACTTAACGGAGAAACGATGAACTTTTCCTGCGCTCCCAAAATATTCCGCCGATGACCGTGGACCGATGACAGCCAGTTTATGATAAGTATTTTCCATGGTCCGTTTGCTTTCTTATAGGATTCCTTGGCGAAGTACGATCAAATGAATATTAAAAACTGTGTTTTCCCTTGTGATGCGGGGAACTGAAAAGATTTCGTACCAAGCAGCTCTTTTATGAAGATGCAAATGAAAAATGATTCATTTTCATCCTTCTGAGAATCTGCACCTAGCTCTAGGCGTTAAAAGTGAAGCAATCTGAGATGCTATTGCTAGATGGGTTTTCCACTTCTCAAAAACTGTCAGCCGAAATTGGATATGATGAGCATTTATATCCAATCTAATCACTTGATACAGATGGACTGCTATCCTACTCACACCGCGTGATTGATAGCAGGAACTACTCTTGGAAGCGTGCGGTTTTTACTTCAAGCACAATTCAGCTCCATGTTTGCCCATCACGCCACGCCAGGTGGATTGAATTACTTTAAAATAATAGAACAGAACCGAATCTGCATCATAAATCATGCGAGATGGAAATAAAGTAAACTTTTTATCACATCGCTCGGCATGAAAAAAATCATTTCACATTCGCTGTCACGTTGCTGCACCGTGTTACTACTAGACGTACATCCGAGAAGGGGGAGAGGCATGCTGTTTCATTTGGCTTCCATGACCGACAGACTGGATACCCAAAGAACGCCATTCTATTCAGTTAGGGTAACCACAACCAGCCATCATATTTAGATGTTCAAAGTTCTGTATTCAAGTAAAGTTCGCGTTGAACCGCAAGCATCACGTTTGTGAAGCAAACTTACACCGAGGTGGAGTCAAAAGTTTATTTGAAATCAATAACAAGAAACGAATTAAAGTAAACTACCCTTATCGCTTTCGACAAACTGTACTTTGAACAAAATTTCTCTGAAATACATGTGGTGTGCTTCAATTTCATAACAGCTACTGCTGCCCTGCCCTTCATATGACTATATACTTTTCATTTTTCATAATCTCAGCTGATGGCATTATTGAGCTTGACATCATCCACTTCTGCTTGCCAGGGTCTCTGGTTCACCAGCACGGTGCTGCTGCTGTGCGGTGGTGGATGCCTGAATGCCTCGGTGCAGCAACATACACATCTCTACAAGCAGGAGAATGTCCCGTCACTTGCGCCATCAGAAGTTCGAGTTAACAACCCAAGGGAAAAGACGTTAAAATTTTACAGCGTGATGGAAATGAATCTGAAATTTTTGAGCTGAAAACTAGTTGAGCGGAAACGCTGGATAGTTACGGTGAAGGTCCCGTGTCCCTGTCTTTTCATGGTTGGGTGGTTTGTGGTTCCGAATGGACACAATGTGAGCTTTTCGGTGGATTGAATTTCGTTGCCGATTCACGTTCTGAAATAATGTTACACGGATTGCTTAATTCGTAACGTTTCGCCAGTTGAGAGTTTCCAATTTTATTCCATTACTGGACAACGTGAACTCGCGTAATGGATCGAAAATTGAAATCAAACTACTTATGCAAACCTGTCACGCTTTATATAAATAAATATAATCGAATGAATTCAAGAACGGAAGTAAAAAATTGCATCAAGAAACAAGGATTTATTTCTGAATTCCAAACCATTTTTCGATTTTTTTTAGTGTTGATGTACTTCTGAAAGTTTATTATATTAGAAAGTTCTTGATGACTTCTTGGAGTCAGTAAATATGCCGGGAAGTCAATGAGTATTGATAGAAGTCAGAGGAAGTTCCTAAAACTTTTTGGGATTTCTTAGAAGTTGTACGACAGACCTTGAAGATTTTAGAACATTTGTGGATTTTCAATAGCAAACAATGGGACTGGATTCCCCGTGGAACGGAACTTGTTGCGAGTAAGTCTAGTAACTCATAAGTTCCATGAAGTGAGAAATTCGAGAAGTGCTGAAGCATACCCAGCAGTATGTTATAATTCTCGGAGGCTCGGAGGCCTCCTTTCAAGAGGCTCGGAGGCCTCCTTTCTAGAGGCTCGGAGGCCTCCTTTCTAGAGGCTCGGAGGCCTCCTTTCAAGAGGCTCGGAAGCCTCCTTTCAAGAGGCTCAGAAGCCTCCTTTCAAGAGGCTCAGAAGCCTCCTTTCAAGAGGCTCAGAAGCCTCCTTTCAAGAGGCTCAGAAGCCTCCTTTCAAGAGGCTCAGAAGCCTCCTTTCAAGAGGCTCAGAAGCCTCCTTTCAAGAGGCTCAGAGCCTCCTTTCAAGAGGCTCAGAAGCCTCCTTTCAAGAGGCCTCAGAAGCCTCCTTTCAAGAGGCTCGGAAGCCTCCTTTCAAGAGGCTCAGAAGCCTCCTTTCAAGAGGCTCAAGCCTCCTTTCAAGAGGCTCAGAAGCCTCCTTCAAGAGGCTCAGAAGCCTCCTTTCAAGAGGCTCAGAAGCCTCCTTTCAAGAGGCTCAGAAACCTCCTTTCAAGAGGCTCAGAGCCTCCTTTCAAGAGGCTCAGAAGCCTCCTTTCAAGAGGCTCAGGCCTCCTTTCAAGAGGCTCAGAAGCCTCCTTTCAAGAGGCTCAGAAGCCTCCTTTCAAGAGGCTCAGCCTCCTTTCAAGAGGCTCAGAAGCCTCCTTTCAAGAGGCTCAGGCCTCCTTTCAAGAGGCTCAGGAAGCCTCCTTTCAAGAGGCTCAAGCCTCCTTCAAGAGGCTCAGAGCCTCCTTTCAAGAGGCCTCAGAAGCCTCCTTTCAAGAGGCTCAGAAGCCTCCTTTCAAGAGGCTCAGAAGCCTCCTTTCAAGAGGCTCAGAAGCCTCCTTTCAAGAGGCTCAGAAGCCTCCTTTCAAGAGGCTCAGAAGCCTCCTTTCAAGAGGCTCAGAAGCCTCCTTTCAAGAGGCTCAAGCCTCCTTTCAAGAGGCTCAGAGCCTCCTTTCAAGAGGCTCAGGCCTCCTTTCAAGAGGCCCGGCCTCCTTTCAAGAGGCCCAGAAGCCTCCTTTCAAGAGGCTCAGGCCTCCTTTCAAGAGGCTCAGAAGCCTCCTTCAAGAGGCTCAGAAGCCTCCTTTCAAGAGGCTCAGAGCCTCCTTTCAAGAGGCTCGGAAGCCTCCTTTCAAGAGGCCTCAAGCCTCCTTTCAAGAGGCTCAGGCCTCCTTTCAAGAGGCTCAGAAGCCTCCTTTCAAGAGGCTCAGAAGCCTCCTTTCAAGAGGCTCAGGCCTCCTTTCAAGAGGCTCCAAGCCTCCTTTCAAGAGGCCTCGAGCCTCCTTTCAAGAGGCTCAGAAGCCTCCTTTCAAGAGGCTCAGAAGCCTCCTTTCAAGAGGCTCAGAAGCCTCCTTTCAAGAGGCTCAGGCCTCCTTTCAAGAGGCTCCGGCCTCCCTTTCAAGAGGCTCAGAAGCCTCCTTTCAAGAGGCTCAGAAGCCTCCTTTCAAGAGGCTCAGAGCCTCCTTTCAAGAGGCTCAGAAGCCTCCTTTCAAGAGGCTCAAGCCTCCTTTCAAGAGGCCTCAGAAGCCTCCTTTCAAGAGGCTCAGAAGCCTCCTTTCAAGAGGCTCAGAAGCCTCCTTTCAAGAGGCCTCAGGAAGCCTCCTTTCAAGAGGCTCAGAAGCCTCCTTTCAAGAGGCTCAGCCTCCTTTCAAGAGGCTCAGAAGCCTCCTTTCAAGAGGCTTGGAAGCCTCCTTTCAAGAGGCTCGGAAGCCTCCTTTCAAGAGGCTCGGAAGCCTCCTTTCAAGAGGCTCGGAAGCCTCCTTTCAAGAGGCTCGGAAGCCTCCTTTCAAGAGGCTCGGAAGCCTCCTTTCAAGAGGCTCGGAAGTCTTCTTTCAAGAGGCTCGGAAGCCTCCTTTTAAAAGGTTCGGAAGCCTACTTTCAAGCAGCTCGGAAGCCTGCTTTCAAGAGGCTCGGAAGCCTCCTTTTAAGAGGCTCGGCAGCCTGCTTTCAAGAGGTTCGGAAGCCTCCTTTCAAGAGGTTCGGAAGCCTCCTTTCAAGAGGCTCGGAAGCCTCCTTTCAAAAGGTTCGGTAGCCTCCTTTCAAGATGCTCGGAAGTCTTCTTTCAAAAGGTTCGGAAGCCTCCTTTCAAGAGGCTCGGAAGCCTCCTTTCAAGAGGCTCGGAAGCCTTCTTTCAAGAGGCTCGGAAGCCTTCTTTCAAGAGGCCTCAGAAGCCTCCTTTCAAGAGGCTCAGGCCTCCTTTCAAGAGGCTTAGAAGCCTCCTTTCAAGAGGCTCAGAACCCTCCTTTCAAGAGGCTCGGAAGCCTCCTTTCAAGAGGCTCGGAAGCCTCCTTTCAAGAGGCTCGGAAGCCTCCTTTCAAGAGGCTCGGAAGCCTCCTTTCAAGAGGCTCGCAAGTCTCCTCGATAGAAGCTCGGAAGTCTTCTTTCAAGAGGCTCGGAAGCCTCCTTTCAAGAGGCTCGGAAGCCTCCTTTCAAAAGGTTCGGAAGCCTCCTTTCAAGAGGCTCGGAAGCCACCTTTCATGAGACTCGGAAGCCTCCTTTCAAAAAAGGTTCGGAAGCCTACTTTCAAGCGGCTCGGAAGCCTGCTTTCAAGAGGCTCGGAAGCCTGCTTTCAAGAGGCTCGGAAGCCTGCTTTCAAGAGGTTCGGAAGCCTCCTTTCAAGAGGTTCGGAAGCCTCCTTTCAAGAGGCTCGGAAGCCTCCTTTCAAAAGGTTCGGTAGCCTCCTTTCAAGATGCTCGGAAGTCTTCTTTCAAGAGGCTCGGAAGCCTCATTTCAAAAGGTTCGGAAGCCTCCTTTCAAGAGGCTCGGAAGTTTCCTTTCAAGAGGCTCGGAAGCCTCCTTTCAAGAGGCTCGGAAGCCTCCTTTCAAGAGGCTCGGAAGCCTCCTTTCAAGAGGCTCGGAAGCCTCCTTTCAAGAGGCTCGGAAGCCTCCTTTCAAGAGGCTCGGAAGCCTTCTTTCAAGAGGCTCGGAAACCTCCTTTCAAGAGGCTCGGAAGCCTCCTTTCAAGAGGCTCGGAAGCCTCCTTTCAAGAGACTTGGAGGCCTCCTTTCATGAGGCTTTCATGAGGCTCGAAAGCCTTCTTTTAAGAAACTCGAAAACCTAATTTTAAGAAACTCGGAACCCTTTGGGCTCGAAAGCCCCCTTTTAAGAGCTTCCTTTATAAAAGGTTCGCAAGACGAATTTCAAGAGGCTCAGAAGCCTTCTTTCAAGAGAATCGTAAGCCGCTTTTTAAGAGGCTCGAAAGTCCCCTTTGAAAAGGCTCACAAATTCTATTTCGAGAGGCTCGGAAGCCTCATTTTAAGAAGCTCAGAAGCCTCATTTTAATGATTCGGAAAACTTCCATAAGTTGAGGACTTATAGGAAGCTTGACCTTTAAACTTAATTTAAAATGAAAAGCTTCACGTAATAGCGAATATTTCAGACAACTTTTTGGAGAGCCATCTTATAAGTTATGCGTATTTTCATTCCCAGAAAAAAATAGGAGGTACCTCAATGAAGGTAAAAGCTCGAAGGGGTACCTCTCAAGAAAAAGGTTGAGAACCGCTGTTCTAGTCTATGAATCTTCTTCATATAGGCACTCCCCAGAAATATCTCCAGAAAATCATCCAAAAACCCTACAGTATTTATGGAAATTATTCCGTTTTTTTTTTTCAAGTCCACCAAGGGAGATTGAGCCAAGACAAATTTTGTTCAAAGTACAAGTTAATCGTTTGTTGACGTTCAAAGCAGAATCATCAGCGCGATTTTGATTCAGCTGCTGAGAGAAAATTTTACTTGGCTACCACACCATCCATACGAATAGATTTTCACAACGTTTTTTTTCCATGCGCTTTTGTGATTCAGCGCATGTCCACTAACTAACTGCAACTACATCAGAGCAAGAACCATGGGAGAAATTTTCACTGGAGTGCTGCTGACGCGACGACTCGATAGTTTGCCGTTGAACGCTACAGATGCAGGAACCACCGTCATCGATGCTGGGCAGCCACTGCCGACGCTATCGCTATCCGTGCCCACTCTCCGTATCCGCTCACTGTAGGTTCTTGATCTCTGATGTCCGTATTGGGAATGCATGAGCGGGATTGTTTGGTTCAGAAGTTTTGACTGGATATGACAAGAATTAACATTTTCAATAGTTTTTTCGTACGTAATCGAAAGTTTCAATGAATTTGACAAATTGCTGGAGAGTTTCCGAATCTATTGATATATAAATCGCTTAAATCCATCGAAGGATAAAGGCGCTATTAACGTTCAAAATCTTACATGATTTCTTGACGGTCCTCAATTTTGGAGTCTGATTTGACACCCAGTACCTTCGAGTAAGACATTGTTCAACGTCAAATGCTATCGAAACCGTTATGTGATGAATGTGTGAATTCTATCGGATTGTTGAGCTAAAGTAATCAGTTTTGGCTTCACCTCATATATCCAAGTAATGTATATAACATTTAGGATAATTCATCCAACCTCCATAACACAAACTAAGATAAAACACAAAACAATAACTACAAAATTGTGCTTAAAAAACTTCGCGTTTTATACTCGCTTTCTTCAATTTCTGTAGGGTTCGATCCCATTGTCGGATGCATTCGACACTTTCAGTTTGATCAATTCTCATCCGACCTGGGGCGTGCACCATCTTGCCTTTCTTTGTCACTCGTCAAAATCGAACTTCGAAGTTCAAAACAAATAAAGGTACTTCCGGAGGACAAAACTACCCCCGCTTTTAGCCAGTCCTATTTTTTTTGTGCTACTTCAAAATAGAACTCTTCTACTAGCATGGGCTGTTTGCTTGGCCACTCAAAAACAACGCAAACAGCACTCCGTCAGCCAGCACCGCACCGTAGCATTGTTGGGTTGGGAGTAAATGGAAGAGTCCATTATAGCTTCGTCTACGTTGTTGCAGTTTATTTTTTCCTTTCTCTATGGCGCGGCGCGAAAAACGCACGGCCAATGGAAATGGAAAAGCTTGTTTTGAAGAGCAAATAAAACACCTCTACGCCTATCCAAGCAGGAGGTGTGCGTGCGTTGGTTGTTGAGGCATGCAAAGTATCCGTCGTCGCCACGATGCTCGTTGTTCGACCGGTACCATTTGGTTCATAGCCATTCGGGAGGGAACAGACGTTACCTCTATCAACTATGCTCTATGGTACAGGATTCAGCACCTCAGATGAAGCGGTGGAAAGCCAACACAATGTGGTGCCAGCCAACATGCGTAAATAGGCAATGGGTACGAGGTTTTGGGTTAAAAGGGACACAATCTGCTATATTGAGCGATGTTTTTCTTAGTAAAGGAATGCAATATAGCTTCTACGAAACAACTAGACGCTATAAAAATGGAGCATGGAAAAGATTTATCACAAATTGTAGCATCTGGTTCGCTTGTTTTCTGCATGTAGGAAATACTACTGGTGGAATAAGTTGAATAAGTTTTGTGAACTACCTTATTTTCAATAATATCATAACCAGAAGAAACTGGAATGCCATGATTTTAATTAAGTTTTTATTCACTATTTAACAAATAACTTCGAGATAATAGATCCCACTTTTATTCTTAAAAAACCCATTACGACATTTCTATCTTGCATGATCAGTTTCATAGATGAATCAAAGCTGGAACAGAGTTTGATCGGCAAAACTGTTTTCCGATCAATGGAAAAAGTAGTCGCTCAGTGACCCTACAATATATATAACAATCTAAACGTAAGTACGACTTAATTTGACAAGAAATAATAATAAAAAGTACATTAAAACACAATTAGGTAATAATATCCTGCCGATCGCCACTTACCTTTCCTTGTCTCTCTTACGTAGCCTGAAAATAGAAGAGATGGAAGAAAATGAATTAGAACTTGCATGCTACGGAAATGAACTTTTCATCTATCGTCAAAACCGCATAAAAATAGATAGAGTGTGAGCAGCCTTCATCGTATCCACCAGGAGAAAACTTCCCAAAGCCACCGACCGACCCATTCAAACACACTTAATTTCCTCCCCCATCGGGCAATTTATAACCCGAGCGGCGATGCGATGGCGGAAGGCAATAGGCAACACACGTTTGCATGTGGGAAACCGAAACGACATTAAAAACAATTTATGCACTATTTTCCACCTTCCACTCAAGCGAGTCGCCCATTTATGTTACATTTAACTCCCGGTAGCAGCACGGCAGCAGCCAGGCCCCAGTAGTCGGTGGCCACCCATCGGGTTATTCTACTTAATGCTGCTGCTTGGCACCTACCAACCAGCGCCATCATCCAAGGACAAAGGCAGAGAGTTGCATTTCTCGCAAACAAAGGAAAAGGGTCTAATGGCAAAATTTAAGCAAATACTATGTTTAAAGGACAGATGCGAATATTTTTTCTTCAGCTGGATCCTGAATACTAAGCAAATCAAGTAGGTACTAGAACGTTAACAACAAGCATCTTCATCATAATAGCCGAGAGAAAATAAAATAAATTCGATAGAATGGAACACTATTCGATGGTTACACTATGACATTTAAAGGTTTTTTTTCTCGAACCTGGTAAACCACAGTACATTAAGTGTTTGCATTACTCTGATCGACCTTTTCAAATGTTGCGAGAGTCTTTATCCTTCTGGTAGCGTCCTTACGAATTGTGCGAACACACCGTGAAGTGGTTCCAAACAAAACGTAAGGTTCTTTGTTCTGCCCTTTCGGGCAACGAATGGTGGTAAGCGTGGGTATGTCAGTGTGCAACACTTTCATCCTTTCATTCCTGGCGAAGAAGTCAATAATGGACCGCATTGTGCCGCCACCGACCCACCGACCGGTCTGACCGAGCGCAACCGGCAGTCCGTGCAACGACAATGCAACGGTAAGGAGTGTGCACCGGGAGGGCCAACCCGGCCATCGTACAGTAATCCAGCAAGATTTAGAAGAAAGATGCAACGTTCTGCATCCGTGAAGGCGTTAAACCATTACCGGAGCGTGGAGCCATTATTTCGATTACTTTACACACAGCACCGTAAAACAGTGGGATGGGTAACAACAACACAGTCAGGAATGGGTGTTTTTATCGAAGGAACAAAAAAGGTCGTCATTTGTTACGCGTGTGTAAACCACTCTCTGATGTTACGCAGAGCGGAACGCTATGAAATACGTAAACCACTATATCGGACGAAGAAGGGTTTGAGATGAACCATTACTTCATGCGATAGAAACAAAGTCGATTGTACAAACATTTAAATTATTCCTCGGCACTTACAAGCGACAGATGATTAATCCACAAAAGCCGGTATTCGGAACATATTTGAGTGATCGACCGATCAGAACATCAAGGTTTGATGTAGATTAGATTTAAAAAAAATGAAAACTACCTCAATGGACCTTATTTGACATATTTTGGTACAATGGTCTGAGATCCCGTAGCGCCAGTTAGACACCTTTACGTGGTCTATTACTGAGTAAGGTAATATTGTCAGTAACATGCAAGTCCTGACCCAATCCTTCCCCATGTTACGGTGGGGATAGGCGTGATAGCAAGCTTAATTCTCTTAGTATTGTTATCTTAAGGGTAGTATGGACTTTTAAAATATTTACTGTGCAAATAGATGAGACAAGTAGAGTTTTATTGCTGACATTCCTTGAGCAGTACGGAGGGAGCTTACATGTAAAACACATTTCGTAACGAAAACGCCTGATATGTAAACAGGGTGGCCACTCATATGACACAATCCACGCACTTCTACACCAAGGGACCAAATTTTCAAACTAAAAATTAGGATCCAATATCTGTAGGACAGGAAAACATACATATTGAATTACAAGAAAAACATTTCTTCCACTGAAAAATGTTTTCGGAACATTGTTTAATAGCCAATCAAAGTAGCAGACTTTTAGTATAAAAAAAGACTACCTAATCATTTTTTTTACAAATGTGCTCTATCACACCTATTTGGGTGAAAATGTATTGATGAATACGTAATTGAATACAGTTTTTAATGATCTTTTTGTGTGCACATTTGTATTGCTTCAAAAATTTTAGTTTACATGAAATATTTGTACTTTAAAAACAGTGACATTGAAATGGTGTCGCGTTACGAAAATAGTCGTATAATTGATACTAGACAAAAGGTACAAACATAGGAAAAGTAATATTTTGGATTCTCTTAGAACTCGTCAAGAGCTTTCTTTTCGTGTATTAAGATCCAAAATCAGACCATTTTCCATGAAGTTACACTAGGTACAAAAATATGGTGTCGCGTTACGCGAATTGAATGTGCTTCTGTAATAAGGGATAAAATGCTTTCGGTTTATTGATACAGTATCACAATGGTTTTTTTCAAGCAATTTAGGGCTTGTACATGAATAGCGTAACAAAATTGGGGGTGTAACGGGGTGTGTCATTTGGTAACTCTCCATACTACAAAAAATAGGTCACCATCAGTGTTGGTAAAAACTCAAAATATCAAAACTCATGGATGATTCAAATCAAGCTTGAGTTGAAACGCACCCCACTCAGCATCTAAAAACTCATGGATGAGTTGAATCATCCATTTGAATCATCGTATGTTTTCTTTTGTTCTCCTTCGTTAAAAACAGTGAATTGACATTTGTCGTATAAAATATTAGACACCCTTTTATGTAAAAGCGAAAAATTTCCCGCAAATTGATTTCAAATGCGTTTTTAAACCAAAATGATTTTTTTGGCAAATGAGTGAAATGATGCGTTTTAGCATGAAAAATTCAAGCGTGATGCATTCTTTTAAAATCGCAGACAATTTCGATCGCACGGGAGCGCTCGTTGTTTGAGATTTATGAGTGATTTTACCAACACTGGTCACCATACAAAAATGTTACGGAGTGGTGGGAAATTACAAATGTTTGGTGTTTGGTGACCCCTTTGGGGTCGTCCATTAATAAGTCACGTGAAACTGAGTTTTTTTTTTCGAATAAATTGTGAGGCTTTTTTAATCCTCTCTCTTTTCCACGCAATATCACCATGCCACTCATATGAGTAAACGTAACTAACAGTTTGCTGACGAACACGGTTTCCTTCTACCATGTCACGAACCGTCAAACTTGTTTGTGGATGCCAAGTATGATTATATTTTTTCAATGGTTCGTTTATTTGAAAGACTCATCTGACGCGAAGCGTTACGGAGCCGCAGTTATGTTTTTCAATACAAGTTTAAACTTGATTTTTAAACATATTTTTAGCTTTGAGGAACCGAAAGACTCGTGTTTTCTTTTCTCCATTTAAATTGATGATTTATAATATTTTAGTTAATTTTCCTTTCATTCGCTCTCACTAGCTCGGCATTTTTTAGTACCGAGTACGTCAGCGCTCAAAGAAGATGCTGTGAACATACGTCAATTTAGTCGATATTTCATCTTAAGAACTTTAACAGAGATTTTCACAGTCAATATCGGTGAAATAATTTAAGAGTGTTGGTCACCGGCAGTCAAAAATATAATGAATAGCGTCTGGCAAAAAAATTCACCAAACCAATGCAAGAATAAGGGCCTATCGAAAAAGGTTAACAGAGAGTTGCTGAGTGATAAATTGGAAAAAAAAATCCATTTTATGTTAATCCAGATGAACCAGCATTGGGCTGGTTCGTTAATAAAGACATATTATATCAGGCATCCTAATGAACTTCGGTTTGATCTAAATGAATATACAATAATAAGACAATTATTTTACACTAGGATATAAACACTATTTTTAAAATTGAGTATTTATTTTCTGAGTAGTGTTGATGATAGCGTAAAGATTGAAAATGTAGTTAAAAGTAGTGCACTCAGGGCACAACGCATACGTTCTTGTGATAAACATTGGTTGAGACATGAGACGTATTCCAATCTTTTCGGAAATAAATAAAAAGTTGAAAACAGACAACGTTCCAGTAGAAACGTAGAATAAAAAACGACAGAAATATTTCTTTTTAACATTGCTGAGCTTCTTGGGCCATCATCACCTTTCAAAATGGTTAACGTAGAAAAAAGGCAATATAGAACTATTCAGTGTAAAAAAACTCACTTCTAGGGGGATCGATCGTCTGACCACGTACTTAAAAACCGATCCGGGTCATACTTGGGTGTGACTAATATAAAAATAGGAAAACCCATAACCATTTAATTTGTTTCTAAAACTGAATATGTGATACGAATGGAATTGGTTCAGTTCTATATTTGTGCCGGTTAGTCCCTCAAACTTTAATAACTGAAACTCCAGATTGTAACCACCAACTCGAACTACATTCAACGATAGATAATGTGATAATATTCTGTGTCGAATATAACATGTCGCATCGAAATCGGCTGAAATTACGTATTCTATCAACGATAAACACGTTTGCGTAACGCGACACCATTTGCAGGAGACTGTTTGTCGATCAGCGTAACGCGGCGGTGTTCATATCAATTCCGTTATTTTCATTATAATTTCCGTTTTTTCCTGCGATTTTAATTCACAGCCTCATTTCTGATGATGTATACGAGAAATGCTTAGAATAAATCGAGACTCGAAACCGTATACCAGAGCTGAAAAACGCAATTGCATTTCAAAATGCGAAAAAGTGCAATTCAGCGATGGTGTCGCGTTACGAAATGCAGCGCGCTATATTTATCATGTTCAAAGCGAAAAATCTCAAAATAAATATTCTATCAGAAAGGAAATTTAGTGAGGATAATTTTACACCTGTTTACTGTCCATGATCGCATAAATGTAACATTCGACATTTCATGGATTTTGTGTTTTTGATTGGAATAGCCTTCAAATAACACGTGTTTTCGGTATATGTAAAAAAAAGATTATGTTTGTTTGAAAAATTTCTCAAAAAACTGCAAGTTGTTTTGTAACATAACATGATTGACCGCATATTTGTAACACTGTGCATTAGCCTGGGACATGCACGTATGAAAAAATAAATTTTCGTTCCCTCATATTTTTCAGAAGCCTTTTGGGTCTTACAATGCATGTACGAAATTTCAGATCAATCGGTGAAACTATATTTTAGCGCCGGTGATTTTAATTTTCCATAGGATTTACTATGGGGAAATTTACCTTTACAAAGAAAAAATCCCCAAGGTGTCCCATTATTCTCTAACGATAAATCGATCCAACTACATCATAGGAAATTTTACCAGCAAACTTTCATTGGAAGACCGCAAAGTGATCCGACGCTCGTGAAAAATGTTATTTACATAAAACTAATTGCTGTATGAACGCAAGGCTCATTGCACTTTTTGTTCCAGCATCACTGCCGTCTGCTGCTTGCTGTTGTTTGCACGAGGCACCACTTTGTGTGGAGGATTCGCTTAGCATGAATGAAAAGCGGGTTACTAGGGATACGTTTATTGGCCTTGCTGTTTGAGTCTTCGTCCTTCTAGGTAGAAGAAATTCAACCAAATTTCAATGAAGGTGTGATTAACAAAAAGAGGCATGTAACGCACACTTTCCACACACAATGCAACGAAGCGACTATAGATGCGAGGTATAGGTTGGGGCCTCTCATTCTCGACGTCAATAGTTCGAAGCTGGTCTGAGCGGGAATTTTTTTTCGATGCTGGTATTTTTTAGGAAATTCTTCTTATTTCCAAATTCTAACTTTCAACAAGCTTTCTGGTATTTCTAAAAGATTTAGATAAGATACACAGATGAAAATATGATGTGATTTTAAATGTATTTTCTTGCACATATTTGGAGTATGCAGATAAATACAATATTCAATCGATCTTATTGTCCCTTTAAAACGTATTAAATTCAAACTGTGCCTGCTGGTAAAACTCAGTCAAATTGAATTGAATATCAAATGGTAATTCATTTGATGGAATTGGCTGCAATTTTACAAGTCGTTGAATTTTCAAAACTATTTGCTGTGTACTTGTGATACTGATTTCTGAAGAGAATAATTTAATGAACTTGTTCTGCTGCGTTGATACTTGATTGACATGCCGATAATTCAAATCGAAGGCTGCCGGGATAGAGATACTTTTTGCTAAGTTGTGTATTTTCTGAATTGTGAAACAGTTTAGGTGATTCGTAGATTTGTTTTGCCTCGAGTTGGAAATCTCTTTAATACAGATTATAGAAAAAATCTAGATTGTATAAGAGATGATTTTCACATCAAAATTTACATCACATCCCAGTTTAAATCAACATCACATCATGGATATTCAATTAAACAAATTTAGCAAAGGAATCAATTATATAATTCTGCACCTAAAAAATAGATTACAACGATCTTATAGAATTAGATAATATAGGGGAACAGACGGCTTTGGCAGGTTTTGTTCTATTATTGGCAGGGGGGTTTTTGTCGACCGAATTTTATGAAATTTGGCCACAATATTCTTTGATATGCAAAGAATGTTTAGGCCAAATTTGAGCAAAATCAGTCATAAAAAACCCCCCTGCCAATAATAGAACAAAACCTGCCAAAGCCGTCATTCCCCCTATTTTCAAAAAAAAAATCGAAAGCATTTAAAATGAATCTATTTGAAAGGTTGTTTTGAAATGGCCCTTTTGTCTCAAGTATATTAATAAACAAGTGATTTTTTTAAATTTTGGTTTAAAGCATATTTATTAATCTATTTTATGTCACATTCCTACATATGAATTCAAAATATTCGCGTACAACATCAACGGTGATATCGAGAACTATTTTTACAGTAGTTCATTATTTTAAAATATAACTATTAACTATCAACATCATTACTGTTTAGATGTTACCTAAATAAATAAACCATCACTTCATAATTTAAAAAAAAAAACAGCTGACAGAAAAGTTTGTATGAAAGTCAAAGGAACACCCTCTGAAAAAAATAGAAAATTAGTTATAATTCAAGTAGGTATTTGATTTTAATTATTGGCATTTCAATCAAATATCAAAGAAGCAAAGCAACTTCATAAAATTATTCTCTTCTGAAATCATTATCTTACTTGATACTTGATGGGCTACAGCTCTTCGATGAACCTACGCCGTATGGAGTATCCTTTTCCATTGGACTCGATCCTGGGCCAATCGCTTCCAGTCGCCCTGAATATTGAGCGCCCTCAGGTCCTCTTCAACTGCAAAAAGCCATCGTGTACGCGGCCTTTCACGAAGCCTGCGGCCTCTTCCGGGATAGAATTTGGAAATAAAAAGAATTACCTAAAGAATACCAGCACCGAAAAAAAAAAATCTCCGCTCAGACCAGCTTCGAAATATTGACGTCGAGAATGAGAGGCCCCAACCTATACCTCGCATCTATAGTCGCTTCGTTGCATTGTGTGTGGAAAGTGTGCGTTACATGCCTCTTTTTGTTAATCACACCTTCATTGAAATTTGGTTGAATTTCTTCTACCTAGAAGGACAAAGACTCAAACAGCAAGGCCAATAAACGTATCCCTAGTAACCCGCTTTTCATTCATGCAAAGCGAATCCTCCACACAAAGTGGTGCCTCGTGAAAACAACAGCAAGCAGCAGACGGCAGTGATGCTGGAACAAAAAGTGCAATGAGCCTTGCGTTCATACAGCAATTAGTTTTATGTAAATAACATTTTTCACGAGCGTCGGATCACTTTGCGGTCTTCCAATGAAAGTTTGCTGGTAAAATTTCCTATGATGTAGTTGGATCGATTTATCGTTAGAGAATAATGGGACACCTTGGGGATTTTTTCTTTGTAAAGCTAAATTTCCCCACAGTAAATCCTATGGAAAATTAAAATCACCGGCGCTAAAATATAGTTTCACCGATTGATCTGAAATTTCGCATAAGCATTATAGGACCCAAGAGGCGTGCAATAACCATGCAGGAAGTGAAAATAAAATTTTGTCCCACCCTACTGTGCATACAAGGGTTTATACATTTCAAAGGACGTTATAACCGAAATTCTTCCACATATCGTTGATTTACTTGACATTACGATATATCTTAACAAAGGATGAGAGATTTCAATGTTTTATTGTAATCAAAAAAATAATAATTAAGAGAGTATTAAATACTTCATAGGACAAATTCAAATCAGTTATCAAATTTCAGGAACTTCTTCCCAATATTTCCGATCCTCGTGTTTGATTAAAGGTAATATAGTTCGCAGTAGAGCGTTTTTTCTTTCCAATTCTATACCACGGGCCTTAGATGGTCGCTTCACATGATCCTCCAGATTGAATTTGTTAGCAAGCACGACTCGTTGTTGCTTTTTCGAAAGCAAATTGCAGCTGTTGATTTCACCGTTAGAGATGTCGCAAATTAATCGATTACTTTGATTAATCGATTCATCGTTGTGATAATCGATTAATTTTGAATCGATTATTACCCAACGATTAATCGATTCAATAATCGAGATGAATCGTGAGTAATCGATTAGTTACTAATCGATTAATCAGAATTTTACGACATCATAAGGATGTCGAAAATTAATTGATTATTTCGATTAATCGATTCATCGTTGTGATAATCGATTAATTTTGAATCGATTACTATACAATGATTAATCGATTCAATAATCGACAAGAATCAAGAGTAATCGATTAGTAACTAATCGATTAATCGGGATTTTACGACATCTCTATTCACCGTTGATTCCAACTTCGTTGCTGTACTGGAACATCAAAGATCCCTTCTTGATGACAACTTTTCTAATGTCATCGATGTATGGACGAGGAGTGCAATTTTTTAGTGTATATTGTGAAACATTCAACGATAGCGAAAGAAAATCATTTGACATCATTCTTATAACATCGGTTCTTTTCTTCGCATTTGAAACTGCTGTCTGAAAATCATCCATAGTTATAACAGGTGTTCCGCGCCGCATGCGAGCCTCTACGGCTGCATGAAAGCTATCAGCTGCCATGAAAGTGTGACCCATTTCGAAATATTTTAAAACAACTTCTTGAACATGTATATCTTTTGAATTGATTAGCAGAATCAAATACAAAAACAAATTCCAGTTCTTGTTTTGTGCAGAACAGTTATCTAGCCATAAAACAATTTGGTTTTTGTCATTGAAACGGTTGATGGCTCTTCCGAAACAGCTAAGTATGTCATTTGATGACCTTCCAGCGCCAGCGGTTGGCTCATCCCAGACACAAGCAATCACATTTTTGCATAATCGCCTACTGGGGCAAAAGTTTCATTGAAGACCAATAGCCTCTGCGAAAAAACTATCGATTTCAAACCTTCAAGGCGCGGGATCTGTACAACCTAAAATAAAATCAAATAAATAATCAGAAAAATATATAAAGCTCTTTTAGTGGAATGTATTCAACCGTCTAAGACGAATTAAGTACTCTCCATTTAATTCCACCAATTAAACTTAATTCGTCTTAGACGGTGAAATAAATAATGTTAATGACAAATCGTGGATTCTTTCTACATGTCTAGAGGACAAATTCTACGAATCTACGATTTATTTATTTTTTTGGTAAAATAAAGTTTCTCACAATCGATTCAAGTACCCAAGAAAACTAAAGACAAGCTTAAAATTAAGACCAAAGTTCGTGTGTCTGTCATAATACAAATGAGAACTCAGAGAACTCATGAGAACTTGGTCTTATCGAGTTGCAAACAATGTCAAAAAATCACACAAAATCATACCTTTTGCAGATCAACCGCCAACACAACGCATCCTGTCTGCGCTTTTTCGCCATCTTTGCGATACGCATCTCTTGCGCGATCAGCCAGTTTCATGTGTGCGTCATGAAATGTTCACAAATTTGGCAGGCTGCTTCATTTGGAAGGGATTTCGCTTCATGATTAAAATCTAACTTATGTTGCTTTCCAGTCTCGCACCTTTCGCATTGCTCGTGTCCTAGCTTGACTAAGGAAATATTGAGGCGTTTCAATATTCGACAGTAGAATTCGTAGCTGACTTGCAATTGCGGATCGTGTGCTTTCTTATATTGATCATACATCATTTTCATCGATATATCTGATGGCAGATACAATCGATTAGGGCCGTGTTCTCTTCTATAGTGAGATATAGATGGATTGAAACTTAGGATGTGGCTTCTCACTGCATCGTATTTCGTGGTACTACGAATGTATTTGCCTCGTTTCTGCTCTCTAGGCAAATCGTCATGCTCATCAGTTACACAACGGTATAAAACATTTCTGTGAATTAACGAAGCATGATTTATTATATTAATTGTTTATTATTAATATTATATAATTAAATATACCCGCATGTTTCGTTGAAACCGATCGTGTTGAGGAAAAACTTTCGGCACACTTTCGTGAACTCTCCGTTACTTCGCATCTGATGAAACTGGTAATGGAACCTTTTAAATTTGCCATCCGTATGATGGTTATTCACACGCCTTTCAATTGCCACTCGATGTACTCTTTCTCGTATAAATGCCACACGGCCGATTGCATCATGGCTCCAGTACTTACGATTTTCTTGAGCTCGTTCATCCTTCGAGAATATATACGAACATCGCTTCTTGCATCCACAGTTCAGAAATTGTACAGCATGGGTCAACCGTTGTTTCTTTGCTCGGAGCACACGTTGCACGTCTTTTATTGGTTCGCTTACGTTTCCTGGTGATTGGATCCAACGGATCATCGAAAAAGCTGCCATCAGAGTGTACATCATCTCCTACTGATATTCGAAGGCTTCCGTTTTCCATATACACAGGGCGCAAATCTTGCTCCTCGAATCCTACAAAATCACCCTCACTTTGAACGGAGCTGGTATTCGTGTGACACTCCTGAGGAATGATGCTCTCAACTTCCTCGCAAGGGATGTCGTCCTCGGAACTTTCACCGGTATGGTAGGCGGACTGAATTAACTGGAGTGCAAAAGACATCGCGACACGTTTCTCGGAAGCCAATGTGAATAAACTGACATTTATACTAAAATAAGCTACGCCATCAAAGAAGGCATGTTACTAATATGCGATCATTCGTATAAATTGGCACGAAAATAATCACATAAACGTAACATTACAAAAATCTTAATGATAATAACAATTGATTTTTTTTAATTTGTTGGTCTCATAAAATATATAATGTATTATAGTCTGGATGTGTTTTATTTACTTAAACTTTTGAAATTACTCGAGAGGAGTCATTATTGGCAGTGAACATTAAATCGTCATTTTCTCGACTGCGTGTTTTTGCAAACGTTACAATTATGCGATCATAGGCAGTTTAATCATATGTCCCCGAGGCTAATTTTCGAATGCAGACCTAATTTCTCGCTGAAAGTCGGCTCCTCATGGTGTCGCGTTACGCTGGAATGTGTCATATATATTTTTTAGGGTCCCAGTTTTTCCGGCTCAGATTTTGCCATTTTTTCGGTTGAGTTATTTTGAAATAGAAAACATTCAAGGAATAGTATTTCATTCGTCAAATTTATAGCTGTGTAACAACCGTGCAAAGGCGAAACTGTCTCTAAAAAATCTATCCAAAACGTTCCATGAAGGAAGGCGCATCGAAATACTTCAAAAATATGGCGCGAATGTGGTGAATGCAAAACTGATGGGTAGATGAGAACCAATAGGGAACTTGAGAAACTAATCAAAATCCATTGTTATTCTCCTTCTGTTGAAACTTTTCTAATTTCTCGATAGCTTTTTGAATGTTGAGAGACAGCTTGTACCGAGAATTTATATTTTATACAGATGTCCAACATTTGTAGAATCAAGCATGAAGCTATCCATTTTTCCCCAAATAAGAAAGATCAATTTTCAATTTGGTAATAGGAGTTTTAAGGATCGATATGAATTATTTATCAAAGTAATTTCTCGTTTGGAAAAAAAAACTTTTCTCGATCTAAAAATGATATTGGCGAAATTTATATTAATGAACGCACATATCACCTATTTTAGATTGAAAATCAATAACTAAAAATGCCCCGGGGCCCTCCTTAGCCGTGCGGTAAGACGCGCGGCTACAAAGCAAGACCATGCTGAGGGTGGCTGAGTTCGATTCCCGGTGCCGGTCTAGGCAATTTTCGGATTGGAAATTGTCTCGACTTCCCTGGGCATAAAAGTATCATCGTGCTAGCCTCATGATATACAAATACAAAAATGGTAACCTGGCTTAGAAACCTCGCAGTTAATAACTGTGGAAGTGCTTAATGAACACTAAGCTGCGAGGCGGCTTTGTCCCAGTGCGGGAATGTAATGCCAATAAGAAGAAGAAGAATAAGAAGAAGAAGAAGAAGAAGAACTAAAAATGCTTTAATCGTATTGTATCATGATTTGCAGTGCTGCATCATTCACTCATTTGACAAAAAAAATTGCTCCAAAAAGAGTTTAAAACCAATTCGGGGCAATTTTTTGTTTACAGTCAAGACGAACGTCAGTTCCTTTTTTTTTCACGGAAATCACAAAGGAAAACCTACGATGATGCAATGGATCAACCATAAGCTTTGACGTGTTGACAAGAGTCGGGTGCGTCTCAACTCACGATTAACTTGAGCCGTTTCTCCCAACCCTGATGATTTAACACATGTAATTGCTTGTCATAAGACGAGTTTATACAATCCATGTAATTGATTTAAAAAGGAAATAAAAATAAACGTATTATAGAAACCCAGACTAATTCACCTAGCGGTGATGCTGCCTTTCTCGCTCTTTATAAAATGTATCGCGAAAAATTTGTTAGAGTGGTCAAAACAGTTATTGTTGGGGATAGATCACATTATTTCTAACATATTAAAAAATGTGGCAAAATTTAGGCATAACTGTCATCAAGCTGTTGTTGTAGGAGGCAGGCAAAATCGGGGCGAGTCATCACTGTACCATGTACATTGTACATACTCATGTACATTGTACATACTCATGTACATAAAATATTAAAAATAAATTGATTTGTAGCAATTTTGTTTGAACTAAAATGCGCTAAATTTTGAGAGAAGCCAGAAATAGTGCATCATCAGCGTTTAACAGCATCAACGATGGAATTTTCAAACAAACTACATCTTATTCAAATTTTCTTTTAAAGATAAAAGGTTATAAAATTTGAGTTAATTTATTTGACGATTGCTCAAACTATGGACAAACTAGCTCAAAATCCTTATCACGGTTGCGCATTAGGAGCTAATGGTAGATAGAAGTGGATTAACCCGGAACCTAACCGGGCGACTAGATACTTTTAAATACCCTGGTTAAGCAGAACTCGTCACTCTCAAAACCATTTACACCGATTTTCATCTAATTAGGTCTATACACGGTCTTGAAATTCCACTGAACTACCGAAATATGAGTATGCTTTTTGCACGTGTTTTGCGTATAATAAAATGTATATTGGCCACAACTCTGATCATAGTCCGATCCGGATAAGTGCCAAAAAATTAGTGAGACGATTTCACGCAAACTCCTCTTGGTATAATAATAATGTAATTTGGCCATAACTTTTGAACCCATAGTCTGATTTGGCCATTTTTTTATAAGGAAAAACTTCTGGACCCATAGTCTGATCTTACCAATTTCACAGCTCAACAAGATTTTGTCCCTAACACCAAATAATGTGTCCCTAGTAGATTTTTGCTCGCTGAATCCGAATCTGAATTCAGATTTGCTCTAACACGTCGAGATTTTGAGATATACCTTAACAAATGTCGTAAAATCAATGATTTTGGGCATTTTGGAACAGCCATCGTTAACCCTATAGAAATAATTACTAGTCAATCAAGGTCCAAAATGGATCACAAACATCTAATCTTTCGAAATGTGGTGCATTTTGAACAAGTTAAACATAAAAAGTGTGATTTATCTGCAATTTTAGTTAGTGAAAGTTATTTAAAAATATGTTTTATGCAAGCCACTTTGTATACAAGCCTGTTTTTTTCCTGTGAACGGTTTTGAGAGGAAAGTAACAAGAATTCAATATAATAGTCTGTTCAAGCAAAAAAATAATTTGTTTTCATTGAACTAACTTGTATTGAATATAAATATGATATTGTATTTCCTCTGGCGCGATAAATTTTCAATTATTGCACAAGTGACATGGTGTATTTAATTATTCAATTTATGCCAATTTATGCTCCTTTATTATGTTCATTCGAATAAAGCAAGTACGAGAACTGTACGCAGTTCTATATATTTTGATTATTCCTGCTATTTATGATCATTCCAATATTCCTATGATAGAAATTTGGGCGGAAAACTATCAATTAGCAAAATCAATCAACGAATCGATAAATTGGTTTTCGATCGTTCTTGTGTATGATTGCATACAAGCTGAAGCGATGTTGACGGCTACGCAACAGAAACCGGAAAACGTCAACAACCTACTCGTGCGTGGGGACTTTTTATTTGATTCGCGTTGAAAATGCTGCGTGGATGTTGCAATAATCCCAATGCAATTTCTTTAAACTATGATCAGCTTATAACATTGAAAAAGGAAAAAGTTCACTAGTTTTACCAAGCTTGATCCGCCAATCCTGCACTCTGATATTTCTCTAATTTAACAAAACAAAGGCATGAATGAGAAAATTTACGATGAAGTTACAAAATGGTTAAGTTTCAACTTATTTTCCGAGTGCTGAAATGTATTTTATTAGTCAATGTGGCTTGAATGCTCTGGTAAGGGAACTAGTAGAGGATTTGAATACGTTCAAATTGCACTCCGATCTTTTTCCTTGTTGGTTAAAAGAAAGGAACTTTATAGATCATCATGTTCTCACTATATTCTAGCACAACACAATTGTAACATGTTAACAGATTACGTGTGGTTATTGGAAGTTGATCGATCGAAAAAAAAAACAACCAGAAATCGAGCAGAATAGCATTTTAGGAGGAGGATAAATGTTGAGCATAAAATGAAAAAACGTGGATATTTTATTAAAAGTGCAATGAAACATATATTTACAAACTGACTAGTATCTCTATACTTCATTTAACATTTTCCTATCCCAGTTTTTCTGGCCTCATGTTGTGGAATTTTTGGTGGCTTCGAACTGGTGGTGATGGCGTTTGCATGCAAGTTTTTGAAACAAACTTGCATGGAATATTTTTAAATTAAATTCACTAAACTTAAATTCAGGTAAAACTGAATAGAAAACAATTGTAACGTGCAAATCTAATGGAAATTCATTAGATCAGATGTGCTTTTACCGTTTCGGGTATTAATTGACCTAAAATTATGTTAATATACTTCATGAAAGTCCTTCGAAAAATGCCAATTTCTTCAAATTAGCGGTATTAATTTAGCTATATCTCAAAATTTGGACGTGTTAGAGCATATCTGAGGACAGATTCGGATTCAGCGAGCCAAAATCTACTGAAGACACATCAATTGGTTCTGAGGACCCGCAAAAGGTTAAATTTTGTTCCCCTGTGTTTTCAATAGGAAATAATAAGACAGGATTACCCGTCGATGGCAACCTGTGGCATTTACATGACGGTTGACGATAAGTACAAAAATCATTTTACTAGGCTTTTTTATGTGCATTTTTACAAAAATAGTATTTTGGCCATAGTTTCCAAGTCAAACACAAATAGAATAAAAATCGTTTGCAGAGCATCTGTGCTTATTGTTCACTTCCTAAGGGTCCCTGGTAACCTCTGACGCCCCCCGGGAAGTGGTCACTTTTTGAGTGGCTCTGAAACCGAGCATACGACACGTCGAACATTATAATTTTGCAACACAAACACAATAGAATACGTCTGCAGATCATCTTTTCACATTGGCCACTTCTGGAGGCACATCAAATTTCATGATTTTGCAACATAAATACAATAGAAGCCATTTGCAGACCATCTTGGCAAGTTGGCCACTTCCGGAGGCTCCCTTGGAACTTTTTGCCCCCTTGGTATGTCACTTTTTGAACATGGTTCTAGCGACACATCAAACTTCATGACTTTGCAACACAAATACAATATAAAACATTTGCAGACCATCTTGTTACGCTGACCGCTTCTGAAAGTTCCCAAGGGAAATGTTTGAGTGATTGTGAAACCCAGCTTGCGACATACTTCTTGATTTGGAACACAAATAGAATAAGTCATTTGCAGAGCATCTGGACACACTTGCCACTTACAAAAGTTCCCTAGACATTTGCAGACCATCCTGGCACATTGGCCATTTCCGGAGGTTCCCTGGGAACTAGGTGCCTCCCAGGGCAGTGGTCATCGTTTGAGCGGTTCTGAAACCCAACTTGCGACGCATTAAACTCTATGGTTTTACAACACAAATGCAACAGAAGTCATTTGCATAGAATCTGGGCATAATGGCCACTTCCAAAGGTTCCCTGGGAACCTGGTGCCCTCAGGAAAGCGATCTCTTCGTGAATGTTATGAAACCCAACCTGCGACACATTAAATTCCATAATTTTGCTATATGTATACTATGGAGGAAATTGCAGAGAATCTGAGTACGCTGGTCACTTCAGAAGGTTCCCTGGGAACCTAATTTTTTTTACAAGAGAGAATGCATCAACGAACAACCCAGAATACGTTTTATCTGTTTTATTTGTATTGCCGAACCATGAAGTTTGATGTATTGCAAGCTACGTTTCAGAAACATTAAAAAAATACCATTTCCCTGAGGACACCAGGTGCCAAGATGCTCTGCAAATTACTTTTATTGTATTTGTGTTATTGTGTTATTGTTATTGTATTTTTGTACATTCAAAAAGTGACCACTTCTCTGAGAGCCACCAGGTTCCCATGAAACCTTCGGAAGTGGCCAATGTGCCAAGATGGTCTGCAAATGTCTTCTATTGTGCTTATGGATCGTGGATCGTGGATTTTGATATATGTTGCAAGCAGGGTTTCAGAACCATTGAAAAAGTAAACTTTTTTCTGGGGGAAACCAGAACCAGGGAACTTTCGGAAGTGATCGATGTGCTAAGATGCTATGTAAATGTTTTTTGCTGTATTTGTGTTGCAAAATGATGAATTTTGATGTGTCGCTAGCAGGGGTTTTATAACCAAATAAAAAGTGACCACTTATCTAGGAGGCACCAGGAAACCTCCGCAAGTGGCCAGTGTGCCAAAATAGTCTGCAAATGTTTTCTACTGTATTTGTGTTGCAACATCATGAAGTTTGATGTGTTGAAAGCTGGGTGTCAGAACCATTCAAAAAGTGACCACTTCCTTGGGGACACCAAGCTCCAAGGTAACTTCCAGAAGTGGCCAGTGTGCCAAGATGGTCTGCAAATGTCTTATATTGTATTTGTGTTTCAAAATCATGAAGTTTGATGTGTCGCAAGCCGGGTGTCAGAACCATTCAAAATGTGACCTCTCCCCTGGGGGAACCAGGTTTCCAGAACACCTATAACCGAATTTTAGAGGTCCAAACGTTCAGTTTTCATTTCCAATATTTCAAAATAATGAATGAAAACAATTGCATCACTATGGGGAGCATTTACTGATAGTTATCTACGATTAAAAGGAAGATGTCTTATTTTTGACCCCATTTGACCTAGGGGACCTCCTTGATAAAACCGTCCTCATAGACCAAACTACGAGGTTAACACATCTACACTAAAATATAGGGTATAATGCATCTTTACTTCAAATGTCATGCAAACCAATTGAAAGACATGGAAACAGTGAATTTTGGAATTTGAAATCGTAGTCCGGGCCGAAACGGGTTAAGTAAATACTTAATGGGACTGGTATGCGGGTACGTTTAATAGGGGACAAGGTTGATTATAATTTTTTCACATTTCTCCCGAATAAAGCCTCATTGTGTATTATGTTGAGTGGAAGTGTGATACAATAAATTTCCATTCATAGAGTTAACTCAAAAGTGACAAAAACCCAAATGGGACTGATATGCGAGTACCGGTGGTAACAGTGCTAGAAGACCATGATAAAGCAGGGCGAATGCGGGGACGATCCCGGAGCCAAAGTCATCTTCCAGGTCCTCTGTTAAACATCACTTATTCTGGTCTCTCTTCCGGCATACGTAATACATGTCCAGCCCCACCTGTGTTGAAAATCGTACCCCGGCTGTTACACCCGGCTCTCCGTATGACACCTTCTAGCGCAATGTTGAACAGCAAGCACGAAAGTCCATCACCTTGTCTTAGTCCCCGGCGCGATTCGAACGAACTGGAGTGTTCGCCCAAAATCTTCACACAGTTTTGCACACCATCCACCGTTGCTTTGATCAGTCTGGTAAGCTTCCCAAGGAAGCTGTTCTCGTCCATAATTTTCCATAGCTCTACGCGGTCTATACTGTCGTATGCCGCCTTGAAATCAACGAACAGATGGTGCGTTGGGGTCTGGTATTCACGGTATTTTTGAAGGATTTGCCGTACAGTAAAGATCTGGTCCGTTGTCGAGCGGCCGTCAACGAAGCCGGCTTGATAACTTCCCACGAACCCATTCACTAATGGTGACAGACGACGGAAGATGATCTGGGATATCACTTTGTAGGCGGCAATAAGGATGGTGATTGCTCGAAAGTTCTCACACTCCAGCTTGTCGCCTTTCTTGTAGATGGTGCATATGACCCCTTCCTTCCACTCCTCCGGTAGCTGTTCAGTTTCCCAGATTCTGACTATCAATTTGTGCAGGCATGTGGCTAGCTTTTCCGGGCCCATCTTGATGAGCTCAGCTCCGATACCATCCTTACCAGCTGCTTTATTGGTCTTCAGCTGTTGGATGGCATCCTTAACTTCCCTCAAGGTGGGGGCTGGTTGGCTTCCATCGTCCGCTGAACTGATGAAAAACTGATGCAAAACTTGTTATCGTTTAAAAAATTGTCAACTAAGTAGCTCCTTAAAAGCAACGATAACAACGACTTTAACAACGATCTATGAATAATAAGTTCGACCGCCATCGAAGGTTCAAGGTTCTTTTTCTCTAAATTGAAATATCGAATAATGCTTGGAATATGTTGGAGAAAAAACTTTGTTTTTAAATAGACAAATGAATGTCTAAGGCGTGAAATTCCTTGTCTGTACATTGTAATGTCGAAATTTCTTGAAATGTTCTATTCAAACTATGTTTTAAAGATCTCAAACGAATCTCGAAGGATTCAGGAAACCTATCTGTGTCTTAAAAAAAAAGTGTTATAAAAATGATACAGAGAACACGTAATAAAGCTTTTTTGAAAAGTCGTGAAAAAATAAATTTCAACAAGCGCCTGGGCAAAATGCCCCACCTTAACAAAAGACGTTTTATAGCCCTTCATTAGGGCATCGGAACTGACCCCAGGGTGGACAATGTCTCCAGAATCATATCCGGATGTCATAACCATAATTGTCTTGCAAAATGCTGGCGTTTGATACCAATAACCCATATTACCTTTTCTGGAACAGGTGTCACAATGATTTCTGGTTCTGATAAAATCCCTATATACAAATCTACCGAAATGGTATAAATAGGGACGAAATAAACGTCATTTTCTTGGACTTATATCGCCAAAAAAAAGAAAGTTGTGGTCAAATTTACTTCATCTGACCCAGTGACCCACCGGAATAACTCCGGATATAATAAATACATCACAAGTCCCAACATGTATTCTGAATTCTGGGGTCCGTACGAGCAGAACAGTGATAAAACCAGGCCAATACGACATAAAATGACGAAATGGCAACAATTTGAGGCAGGTTTTAATTACATTTTCAATAATTTCCATATCATTTGGAAGCAACTGCTGCAGGCTCGCCGTTGGTAAAGGCATATCGTCCTGCCTACACTTGGGGGTTTTTGTTCTCGCTGAGACCGGGCCACTATTTGCACGAGGTTCTTAAAAATGCCTAAATTTATATTCATTCGAAAGCTTTCGGCGAGCATATTAGGGATCCGAGTTAAATTCTTCAGAACAGAAGTGTATAACTAACGAGATGAACCCTCGCTTAACTTTTCAAAAGGACCTAAGTAACATTTTTTTCATGAATTAATTTGAATAGCGCAATCAACAGAACAACATGAAAGCTTTCGATTGCGCTATTCAAATTAATTCATGAAAAAAATGTTACTTAGGTCCTTTTGAAAAGTTAAGCGAGAACCCCTCGTTAGTTATACACGAAATCATTTTAATGGACCCCTCGATTTTTGTCAATTCTTGACTGATCAAAGCTGTCATAACTCCAACATTTATCAACCGATTATAGAGATCAACATATCGTTGGAAAGAGGAAAAGTTTATCCTCAATTTCAATAATAAAAATTAAGGCAGCCATATTGAATTTGGCCGCCATCTTGGACTTCTTTATGAAAACTACAGGGGATGGACAAAATAATTAGGATAGGCAAATTTTGGGTAAAATTAGATGTGTTGTAACTATCTTAGTTATCATCCGATTTCGACAATTCAGGCATGCCCGAACTAGAAAATTAAAGCAGTTTGACGGTATGTCCATGGAACCGACTATGGCCACCGGATTCCGGAGATATTCCGGGTTTTTCGGAGGTAAGTTCAAAACCGTAAATTTGAGGTGGATATTAGGAGAAGTTGTGGTTAAAAGTTGAATAATATTAGTAACCACAAATGAAGTAGGGCTCTTGCTGATTGGAACCATATATTGAGATTTGGAATCGGACCAGAATCAAGTGAGATATGGCCATTTCTTTAAAACCGGTTCCGATCGATACTTATCAAAGGGTCAGGCCACAACTTCATTTGAATCTCGCTTTTTGATAGATTGGCCACTATGATTTTATTCTAGAAGTGCTCCAATGTGTCCAGAATAAAAAACCAATTGAATAAACGGATCCTGGAGTCGCTGGGATGTCCCCGGGGAACCTGTGAATGGGGACATTTAAGTTTTAGCACCAAAATCAGTCATTCGACGGCTCTTTTTTCATGGTTTTCGATCAGGAAGCGAAGTATGAATATGAAATGGTCCATTGACGGCTCTGACCACTTCCAGGATCTACGGATTGGCCCCGGGAAACCTGTTGAAGGGGACATTTTAGTTTTACCACCAAAACCGGTCGTTTGACGGCTCTTTTTTCATGGTTTTCGATCAGGAAGCGAAGTATGAATATGAAATGGTCAATTTACGGTTCTGACCGATTCCAGGATCTACGGACTGGCCCCGAGGAACCTGTGGAAGGGGACATTTTAGTGTTAGCACCAACACCAGCCATTCGACAGCTCTTCATTCATGGCTATCGATCAGGAAGCAAAGTACGAACATAAAATGGATCATTGACGGCTCTGACCGCTTCCAGGACCCAAGGATTGCCCCCGGGGAGCCTGTGGAAGGGGACATTTTAGTTTTACCACCAAAACCGGTCGTTCGACGGCTCTTTTTTCATGGTTTTCGATCAGGAAGCGAAGTATGAATATAAAATGGTCCATTGACGGCTCTGACCGCTTCCAGGATCTACGGATTGGCCCCGAGGAACCTGTGGAAGGGGACATTTTAGTTTTACCACCAAAACCGGTCGTTCGACGGCTCTTTTTTCGTGGTTTTCGATCAGGAAGCGAAGTATGAATATAAAATCACAGACAATCAGACGTAACTCTTCAAACAAACTGTTTGAAAAATTATCGTCATTCGCTTTTCGGAAAACACTACTGCCATCTGTTATCAGAATCGCGAAAAACACAGCCGGCCATGATTATTTACCATTTGACGTTTGCTCCTAACGCATACATCTATATCAATCATCATCATCATCGTCATCAAAACAGAAAACATTCAGCAGCATATACACTAATCATTGAACACTAGCGCCTCTCTTGGCACAATCGCGTAGCACAGATGTTTTTCAAATCAACCGTTGTACACGTGTACGATGTTGAAATGAGAAGTGTTACGTCTGTTTGTCTGTGATAAAATGGTCCATTGACAGCTTTGACCGCTTCCAGGACCTACTGGTTGCCCCCGAGGAACCTGTGGAAGGGGACATTTTAGTTTTTACACCAAAATCAATCATTCGACAGCTCTTCTTTAATATAAGCAAAGCATTAATATAAAATTGACCATTGATGACTCTCAGGCCGCTCTCAGGACCTACAGATTCCCGCCGGAAAACCAGTGGAAAGGAACATTTAAGTTGCAGCACCAAAACCTTTATCTCGACGGCTTTTTTTCGTGATTTTTGATCAGAAAGCGAAGTATGAGTATAAGTTGAACCATTAATGGATCTGACCGCTTCCAGGACTTACGGATTGCCCCGGGGAACTGTGGAAAGGGACATTTTAGTTTTAGCACAAAAACCAATCATTGGACGGCTCTTTTCTCATGGATTTCAATCAGAATGTGGAGTATGAATAAGAAATGGACCATTGACGGCTCTGACCGTTTTCTGGACCTACGAATAGCTCACAAGGAACCTGCCTACTTCATACTTCGCTTCCTGATCAAAAGCCATGAAAACAGAGCCGTTGTATGACTAGTTTTGGTGCTAACACTAAAATGTCCCCTTCCACAGGTTTCCTGGGCCAATCTGTAGGTCCAGAAAGCGGTCAGAGCCCTCAATGGTCCCTTTTATATTGATTTCTCGATTCCTAATCGAAACCACTAGAAAAGAGACGTCGAATGACTGGTTATGATGCTTAAAATAAAAAGTCCCCTTACACAGATTCTCCAGGAGCAATCCGTGGGTCTTGGAAGCGGTTAGAGCCTTCAATGAACCATTTTATATTCATACTTCGCTTCCTGATCAAAAATCGAATGACTGGTTTTAGTCCTAAAACTAAAATGTCCTCATTCCCAGAATCCTCGAAGGCAATCAGTAGGTCCTGGAAGCGGTCAGAGCCGTCAATGGTCATTTAATTAATTTTGATTTAATTCATATTTCGCTTCCTGGTCGAAATCCATGAAAAAAGAGCCTTCGAATGACTGGGTTTGATGCTTAAACTAAAATGTCCCCTTTAACAGGTTCCCCGGGGTCCAATCCGTAGGTCCTGGAAGAGGTCAGAGCCGACAATGGACCATTTTATATTCATACTTTGCTTTCTGATCGAAAACCATGAAAAAAGAGCCGTCGAATGACTGGTTTTGGTGCTAAAAATTAAATGTCCTCTTCAACAGGTTCCTCGGAGGCAACCAGTAGGTCCTGGAAGCAATCAGAGCCGTCAATGGACCACTTTATATTCATACTTTGCTTCCTGATCGAAAACCATGAAAAAAGAGCCTTCGAATGACTGGTTTTGGTGCTAAAACTAAAATGTCCCCTTCCACAGGTTCCCCGAGGCCAATCCGTAGATCCTGGAAACGGTCAGAGCCGTCAATGGACCATTTTATATTCATACTTCGCTTCCTGATCGAAAACCAAGAAAAAGAGCCGTCGAATAACTGGTTTTGGTGCTAAAACTAAAATGTCCCCTTCCACAGGTTCCCCGGGGCCAATCCGTAGATCCTGGAAGCGGTCAGAACCGTAAATTGACCATTTTATATTCATCCTTCGCTTCCTGATCGAAAACCATGAAAAAAGAGCCGTCGAACGACTGTTTTTTTTTTGTAAAACTAAAATGTCCCCTTCCACAGGATCCCCGGGGCCAATCCGTAGATCCTGGAAGCGGTCAGAGCCATCAATGGACCATTTTATATTCATACTTCGCTTTCTGATCGAAAACCATGGAAAAAGAGCCGTCGAATAACTGGTTTTGGTAGTAAAACTAAAATGTCCCCTTCCACAGGTTCCCCGGGGCCAATCCGTAGATCCTGGAAGCGGTCAGAACCGTGAATTGGCCATTTTATATTCAAACTTTGCTTCCTGATCGAAAACCATGAAAAAAGAGCCATCGAACGACTGTTTTTTTGGTAAAACTAAAATGTCCCCTTCCACAGGTTCCCCGAGGCCAATCCGTAGATCCTGGAAACGGTCAGAGCCGTCAATGGACCATTTTCTATTCATACTTCGCTTCCTGATCGAAAACCATGAAAAAAGAGCCGTCGAATGACTGATTTTGGTGCTAAAACTTAAATGTCCCCATTCACAGGTTCCCCGGGGACATCCCAGCGACTCCAGGATCCGTTTATTCAATTGGTTTTTTATTCTGGACACATTGGAGCACTTCTAGAATAAAATCATAGTGGCCGATCTATCAAAAAGCGAGATTCAAATGAAGTTGTGGCCTGACCCCTTTGATAAGTATCGATCGGAACCGATTTTAAAGAAATGGCCATATCTCACTTGATTCTGGTCCGATTCCAAATCTCAATATATGGTTCCAATCAGCTAGAGCCCTACTTCATTTGTGGTTACTAATATTATTCAATTTTTAACCACAACTTCTCCTAATATCCACCTCAAATTTACGGTTTTGAACTTACCTCCGAAAAACCCGGAATATCTCCGGAATCCGGTGGCCATAGTCGGTTCCATGGACATACCGTCAAACTGCTTTAATTTTCTAGTTCGGGCATGCCTGAATTGTCAAAATCGGATGATAACTAAGGTAGTTACAACACATCTAATTTTACCTAAAATTTGCCTATCCTAATTATTTTGTCCATCCCCTGTATTTTTCCGCCTGGTTGGCAACCACCGATTTTGAATATTAATACATCGATGGAAAGCTTAGCTTATATTGTGTATTGTGCCAGAAAATCTCAGCTGTATGTTTTTTCTATCAAAAGTTATGTACGATTTACCAAATTATTGTTTGAAGGCCCATCTCACCAATGAATATTATTTTTATGGTTAGTATGATACTATGACGTCAGTTCCTTGATTTCACACACTATTCTAAGCCAAATATGTTTGAAAAATGAAAAGCATATCTAAAACAGTATTTTATTTGAAGGGCTCAAAAGTTTTGAGCATAACGGAGCCGTATTCAAGTTATTGTATTCAAGAATTTTGGTATTGGTAAATCGTACATAACTTTTGATAGAAAAAAAAACATACACCTGAGATTTTTGGACACAATTAACAATATAAGCTATCTTTTTCATCGAAACATTGAAACATTGAACCTGGCGGAAGAATAGTTTTCAAAAAGAAATCCAAAATGGCGGCCAAATTCGATATGGCTGCTTCTATTTTTATTATTGAAAATTGAGGATACACTCTTCCTCTTTCCAATCATATGCTGGTGTTTGGGTTAGTCAAAAATTGACTGGAGTGGTGAGTCAAGAATTGACAAAAATCGAGAGATCCATGATTTGATGTATAACTATCGAGGGATCTATCTTTTTGAAGAATTTAACTCGGATCTCTAATATACTCGCCAAAAGCTGTCGAATGAACATAAATTTAGGATTTTTAAGAACCTCGTGCAAATAGTGGCCCAGTGTCAGCAAGAATTACTCTAATAATGACAATGATCCGAAAATTTTTGTCAGAAACAAAAAAGAAGACAATTTTGTTGCTAACTTTTCATCCCGTTATTTTGCATTATCTCTACAGCAAATTTCGGTTTTATGCTATCGTGCTTTTATGCAAATATTCGACAATCTAACTCTAATTACGAAAATAGCATCGTATATTCGGAAATATCAGATCAAGCAATGGAAATAATTCTTGTCATATTGTGTTCGGGTTCTGATAAAGGCTTGTTGCGAAGTGTGTTTGTCAGTAACAAACTCTGTTGATGACAAAGGATATATTGTTAGGCGTTGCTCGAATTTTGATTCCCTGATTACGGCTCTTGCAAACGCTGTAAGGCAAACAAGCAACCAACCTTATATGATTCAAGTTTTTTTCATAACTCAATGACCGATCGTTATTATATTCAATAGTAATCAACTAGGGTTTGTTCCCCGTCAAATGCAACTTGTTGCGAGAAAATCGATTAAGAATTACTATATGAAAAAGTGGCTAATGTTTTTCGGTTTTCGTGTGCACACACATACACACGGACAGACAGATATTTGTTCAGCTTGGCGAACTGAGTCGATTGGTATATAACATCATAGGTCTCCGAAATTTCTATAAAAAGTTTGATTTTGGAGTGAAATGATAGCCTTTCGGTACAACTTTGTTGTACGAGAAAGGCAAAAAATCCGCCCCCGGGTGGACTCGAACCACCAACCTTTCGGTTAACAGCCGAACGCGCTAACCGATTGCGCCACGAAGGCTCTGCGTTTTCATGCATAAAAAAACTAAGTTGTGTTCGGTCACAACCATACTTGATTTTCAAAAGCAAAACACGGATTTTCGCTAAACTCGTGTTAAGTGTGTTGCGCTGATTTCACTTCATAAATCAATGACCGTTATTTTGATTTTTTTTTCGCCTTCACTACTCTATGTGTTTCACCAGCCTGTCAGCATAGAAAACAATAAAGCATTCTTCGCTAGGTTTTCGGCAGTATCATGCGTTCCCCATAGAAACCCGTTTCTACCAATATTTATTTTGTTTTTGAAGTGTCGCCACTTGCGCCCAACGTGATTCATGGATCCTAAATTGAATGTCGGGCTGACAGACGACGCTGTTTCAATTCGAACATCACAACCAATCGCGGACACAACCATGGTGCATGTTACCATTGATACGATGGATGAAAAAACGAACAGTGGGTAATGTCTGTGACATAACCGCTAAGTGGACGTAGGACTTGACTTGACCATGCCTTTAAAATACATAATATGTCCAAATTTCTCACATCAACTATTGTGGATAAATAATCGGCGTTGCATACCATTCCTTGGCAAAATCTTCTCATCAAACCGACACAGAAATCAAATCTACCTCGAACAAGAATCATCAAAAAAAAATTCAGGAAGTATCTGTATCCCACTGAAGGACTGCCTGAAATAAACCACAATTTGGCTCAGCAGGGGATGTAGACTGTATCTCAGCCCTTCCACTGAAAGGCCTCCTAATCCGTGCGATAGCGACTGTAGGAGAACATTATTTTTAACTCTTAGAGCCTTGAAAAAGGCTGTTTGCTTCGGCTAAGTCCTAAAAGTATGAAAACGATTTTTCAAATAACCGCGAATTTCTAGTGATGGTATAAAAAAGACTGAATGCTCTGCGAGCGAATGCACTTTTCTTTTATACCTTATTTTGAATCTTCTCTGCTTCCCAATTGGTGGGCCAATCAGCTAGTGTCTTGTATCCCGCTTCCTTGTCAGCCAAAGCGTCATCATCATCAACGCGTTCGAGAAGGGCTTCTTCTTTTTTACGCTTGTTTCTCGCTGCTGACGTCTATTTCCTAACGGGACTTTTCGCTTGATACAGGCTAATAAGCCGGGCAAGCGAGCTTAGAATTGCAGTTCAGGTGGGAAGTACGTATTCTTTTCTGAGACAACATTGTTAGTAGTAGAATGAAGGAAACACCCGGACATGGGATTTCGGGTGATAAGATTTAGGATTCATAACATGGGACGATCATTCAGTCACGTTCGCTTTGTGTGCGGTCAGTATCAAACAATGTTTATCTACACCTGTGTTCAGAATAATAGCAGCGGAAGCCGTTTTTCATTCAAAATGGTCAACTTTGACAAGCTGTAACTTTGTACCCCGATGACCGATTGAGCTGAAATTTTGGCAGTGAACTACAAATATGTTGAAATTTACACATACTAAGTATCATTTTTTTCGAATGACGCGTTCAAAAATTACGCACTAGGTCAAATTGTTCAAAAAAATAGCAGTTTTTATTTTTGATAGGGTATCTGTTCCTATATCAATAACAATAAGGCAATGCGCATATAAAATGTATTGATTTCTCAATCAATAATTAAGAAACATGAGAATAATTATGCTCGGCTCACGTAATTTTTAATTGAAAACAATTTGGTAACTTCAAAAATGAAATTATTATCACATTATAGAAGTATTTAGCTGAAAAACATCATCACCGCCATGCACCTATTTCAATAACATTCAAGAAAAGTTAATCCTATGCCTGTACCTATATCAATAATACTGTTTCCAACATAAAATACGCACACTATTACTTGTGTGTATACGTAACGATATGATTGCAGTGATGCCGAATTCTACAATGTTTTGTATTTGAGTTGAAATATAATTACGAAATTGCAGTTTTGTTGTAGTTTTTCAACTTATCAGTTAAATTTTATGTTTGTCGTAGATTATCTCCTCGATATACCTTATTTTACAAACATAAGAGTTGAATTTCACAGTAAAAGTTTATTCAAGCATTTTTGAAATAAAAATCTAAGTCGGCAACCCTTGAGAGTACTGCAAAGCATGTAAACAGTTTGGACTACGGCCAAGGATAATTTAGACGTTGTTCGAAATAAACCTATATCAAACTATAGGAAATCGCGTTGGTTTTTCAAATATAATTATATGTATAGTGAAAATGTGATGTGCTTTATGTGTTGTGAAGTGAATTTTGAAAGGATACACTTGTGTTAGCTTCAAATTGAGTGGAAAACAACGGCGTGAAAACAGATGAATCTGCTAGTAGAAATCGAGCAGTGCATCAAACCAATAGTTCAGAGGTAGGAAAATGAAAATAAAAGTGCATAATAATTTTATCTTTTAATAATTTGATTCATGTGCATTAAAATATTACTTTACGAAAATCTTGAATAATATTCGAAACATTCAAGAATGTGTTCCATCCACTGTTGTGTACATACGATGTGAGAAATTGTAGTTAAATTGATTTTTTATTTGGTTCATCGACGTTTGGGATTAATATACGGGCTGTTATTAATATGGGAACAGATACCCTATATTGTCCAATTCAAATGTCAAATTCAACAATTTGTATTTTTTTAATTATAAACTTAGTGTCGCGCAGCACCTGAATTCAAATTAATTGTTTTCCTGATATTTCCAAAACAAAAACTGCTATTATTTTGAACAATTTGACCTAGTGCGTAATTTTTGAACGCGTCATTCGAAAGAAATGATACTTAGTATGTGTAAATTTCAACATATTTGTAGTTCACTGTCAAAATTTCAGCTCAATCGGTCATTGGGTACAAAGTTACAGCTTGTCAAAGTTGACCATTTTGTATGAAAAACGGCTTCCGCTGCTATTATTCTGAACACAGGTGTACATATTTTTTATCAATGCCAAAAAATCCAACATTTGATGAAAAATCGATTGATAGTTTATTAATGTTTGAGTTGTTATCGGTGTTTTTTTTTATCCAAATAAGATTATGTGAGAGATTTGGACATCTTATGAATCTTTAAAGGCATGGTCAAGCGAAGTCCTTCGTCCACCTCGCGGTTAAATCAGAAAAATTATACATTGTTAGTTTTGACGCTATTCATGAAAATCACGCATAAAATTTAATCTTTTTTTAGAATATTGGATTTGGCACCCAAGTACAATTTCTATCCCGAAGGGTATTGAAAGCATTGATATTGATCTCTATTATTGGCTCTCTGAAGAACCGTTTGGTTTTTGGACATACATGCTGCATCATGTGGCTTTTCTTCAGCCTGTCTCGGCTCAGCACCGATGCCGGCCGGTCTCGGCTCGACTCTGCTGCTGCTGCTGCCGGTATCTGCTCAGCATAGCTGCTTTGTCGGGTCTGTAGGGTGGACTGCTGATGTACTGGGTTTCGGTTTCGGACTGCTGATGGCTAGGTTTCGGCTGATGATGGTCGCTTCGATGGTGTCGAGTCGAAAAAGCGGTCGGTGCAGACTTCATTCCCTGCTAAAAAGTGTGAGCGCTGTTCAATCGATGATGCGGTTGCTTCGCTTGTCCCGGTCAGAATGAAAGGAAAAAATCGCGTTGCGCTATTTTATGGCTTCTCGGCAGACCCAGCGGCTGCTCATTCGCTGGTGTCTGCACCAATCACAACGTGGTAATGGAATGATGCAAGAATTATGCGGTACCCATATTTATAGGTTTCCCTGATTTCAATGTTTTTCATTGAAAACAGTTTCATGCCTATTGAAACAAGTTTTTCGGGTCTTATCGAGCATGGACATGGAAGGCACACTTGAAATCTGTCGATTGAGGGGCTTACCGCAGAAATTCGTCCACTGAGACGAACACTATTAACGTTTAAAATCTTTCAACACAGCGTAACGCGGTCGATTTGAATATTTTGAAATGACACCCGGTATAGTAAAGAGAGACGTAAGTCCTACGTCAAAAATATATATCAGTGGACAAGTTTTCCACATTTTTCAAACGATTTGTTTTCGACACTCGAGTGATTCATAACGAATTTCGTTTCTATTCGACTGGAAGCGAAACTAATCCGCATTCGGTCAGTCGGTGCTTGGTTCTGATAGTTGGGGGTAGAGAATGTGATGTGAGCATTTTTTGTTTTTTTTTTTTCAAATGCAAGATGAATAACTCGCCAACACACATGGCTGAACATTCTAATAAACAAAAAAGAGAAGGAAAAGTTGACTTTGTAGGATTGTCGCGTCGTTTAGAATTCGGATGAAGGCTTTCAGCCTACCCTTTTTAAAGCGGTCTACTACGGTCCAAGCAATTGGGTCCTCGCTTCCACTAGATCTCATGAACCGAATGCAAAACGCACCATCTCACAATGTATCCGAAGTTCAAAATCCGCGATAAGTTTAGGTCGCTGTCTAGTGTGGGAAAATTATGATCCCAAGTGTAGCCCACAGGAAACAGTGCACCGATTCAGGCCCCGCCGTGGTGGAACGGGATTTACATTAGGCACCGTCCTTTGAGCATTACTCAAATCACGTTTTGGAAATAATTCTGCACTTTTGCGAGGAGGGCTTTGTAGTGCTGCTCTATCGAGTTAGTGACTGTGTATAGTGGGGTGGCGGTGTTTTTGTGAGCTAGATTTAGCTTTAGCGGGAAACAGTTTCACACGAGCCATGGTGTGTTCAGCTGCAGAGTAGTTTCGACGGCCAGATGTATTTATGTAGGTGGGACGCGTGTGGAACATCGATTTTCAGTCAGGCACGTACGGTTAGCAGACTTCGGGAGATATCTGAAAGGAGGATTGCCTCGTCCAAGTGCACACGTGTATTGCATTGGATGCCTTTGATGCCGTTTTATGTTTTGTATCGGAGTGAACAAAAGGTGGAACTTGAAAACAAGGTCAATAGGAAGATATTTGTGTAGAATGGTCTCACGATTCAGATTCATTGGAGGCAGATCATCGAATGCCAGACACCTTTCAATGACGAGAAACATTGAAAACACATAACAAATTATTGATGTTATTTTTTTCGTGGGACTTTATACACAATGTGTTCTAGCAAACATATTTGAAAATAATTCACAGCGCACGCTTGGAATTTGGCAATCCCTTATATTATTTTTACACTCATCTATAGAAAAAAGTTATATTTAAACAGCACCCCTATTTCCATTTCCATCATTTGTTTCTTTTTCATAATTTGTTTTCAAGTGTCTGAAGGTTTGAAGTGATGTACAAAAACCAAGTTATTTGCATGGAATGCGATTGAGTAACAAACGCCGAGAGGTGAAAAAGGTGGAGATGCCCAAACAGATCTACTCTACCCCAAACATATCAAAAGCAAACTGCGCTTCGGTAAACTATCTCAAACAAATCACAATTCCATCCTCCACATCGACATACCACACTAACAAAGATTAACCCTTCAAGACTATTTATAAAATACTTTCTGAAAAGTAATCAAGCTAGTTCGGCTTTGGAAACAAACTTTCAGACCTTCGCCGGGAATGGCATGGGAGGCAAAGTTCTTGTGGCCTACCTCCAGGAAAACTTTTCCCCTTGTGCCAGTAACCTAGTTCTGCAAATATGACTGCATCATCTGCTTTCCCACATAGTTGGGATGCATCCATTCTATCATTGTAATTAAACTTCTACCTTGTCGTCGTTACTCAGATGCCATGCCGCCAAGTCGCCGCCGGTGATAACAAAGTTGTCCGCTTTAGAAATCCCGGATCCACGTTCCAGATCCGCTCATGTGCGATTCAAATTCCGCAGATTGCTATCAGATCGTATGTAGACAATGTTGTAACTTGCAAATGCACGAGGAGTTTGCTAGTCAAAATGTTCAAAATAAGAACTTTGTCACGCTTGCCATTGACTCGGTTGATTAAATCGTGATGTGACGAACCATTATCGCGCACTAATGGAATCTGTTTCTGGGAGTTTCACTTTGTTTAACCGGTAAAATATTTATTCAACAAACAACAAACAAGTTCGATCGTACTTGGATCGGTTTTAATTAGCATTGTTTTCTGTTTGTTGCAAACACATATGCTAATACTAGGTTGGGACAAATTTAAGTTATTTTTTCGAACTTCATATCTGATCAGAAATGAAACTAAAAGCCAAGAAAGTTGTTGACCACAAAAAAAAAACAATATACAAATTGACAAAATTAATTATTTTTAACATTTGAAATCTTTGTAAATTTTAACAAAATGTAGAATATATTTCGGCCGAGATTCGTCGAGAGCGCTACATAGACCTTATTTAACAGAATTCCAATGAATCCATATATAAACTGATTTTCTTGAAATTTAATACTCAAGTAAACAATCGCAGGTGTATCTTCTGTGCCCAAATTTTCGTAGATTCGATATAGGGTGCAAAAAGTAACTCATAGCGATAACCTGAATTGTAGTTTCACCCTATAGTGCTGAACCATATCGAGATGAAGGGGATGAAACTGCAGTCATTCTCCCGATGTGGATTCTAATCAATCACACTCTTGTTGTTGATACACACCACACTCAGTGGTTGGAACAAGTCACACCCACCAACCGATGTCACAGAACAGCCGGTCCGCAGCAGCAGGTGCCAGTTATTTAGTTGGTTGGATCGTTCATCACGGGTCTCTCACAGGTGTTCGACCGCAATTATTGTTTGCATTCAATAAACTATCAGGGAAACAATTTGTGTTTTATTGATATTTATCTGGGCGTATGGTGCTCGCGTGAATTAGTCATACGACACAGTTACATGGGTAAACCATGATTTCTGAGGTCATTAAATTACAGGCCATTGGTTTTTGATAACGGGTGTGTAACATTTCAAGTGAGTGCTCTAATTGGACAATTACACAATATATTATATTATAAAATATAAGTAAGTATCAACAGATAGCTATTTCATCTTTTCGGAAACATCTTCGAAGCTCTGTTGACGACACATTTTTGCCTTTCCCATATACAACTTTACGTACTTTTACGTACGTACTTTTTATAGAAGGCTCAAAGTCCCATGGCCCATGGTGTGATATACCAATCTACTCAGTTCGACGAACTGAGTAAATGTCTGTCTGTCCGTGTGTGTGTTTGTGTGTGCACAACTGCCATAAAAAACAACAAATTTTTCACATAGTTTCACCCAGCATTTCAACTAGTTCTTCGACAATGTATTTGATTGATTTATTGTGTTGTTAAATTGTTATTGAAAGGCATAAACAGCTGTATAGCTAGGTGGATTAATATGGGTAATTTGGTGATTCGACTGTAGATAAAACGTGGACAGCTCACCTTTGGGGCCGAAAAACGTAGCTAAAACATTTCAATCCTTAAAGTTGACAGAACAGGCCCGTCCCCGATTCCGGGACTTTTCGTTTTGGTGCAAAGGGCCGACTTGAAAGATCTCCATAATGAGCATTGTCTAGCCTGCTGCCAGGTAAGATTTTGGTCGACTCCTTTTATTTTTTATTAAGGCTTGGCCGCCATGAACCTCTGAGTCTGCTTCTACTGCGATGTCTCGATGGGTTCCAGTCTAATGCTTGTCTACAGATTTCTTTTCCACCGGGAATTTTACACCGCAGGCATTTGTTGATGAACTCCTGCAGCCGTTGAGTGTTCTCCACTGATACACACCATGTTTTGCTAGCGTATAACAGCACAGATTTCACGTTAGAGTTGAAAATTCGTATTTTGGTGCGTTCACTTATTTGCCTGTTTTTCCAGATATTTCTTAAACTCGCAAAGGCAGCCCTTGCTTTCTTGATCCGTGCGCCTATGTCGATATTGGTACCGCCGTCTGACGCCATTTGGCTACCAAGATATTGGAAGCTTTCAACATTCTACACTGATTGCCCGGCTACTGTGAAACTGGAAGGGGTCACCGTGTTTACATCCAACGAATTGGTTTTGTTGACGTTGATGACTAAACCTGCCGAAGAGGAGCGCTTAGCAAGGTCGTTGAGCTTTTTCTGCATATCAGAGCGTCGTTAAGCGAGGAGTGCAACGTCAACACTCAACAGCCAATTCGAAGTCGTTTAGGTGCCCCATGGTCGTCATAGCAGCCCGCGGTTTGGTTCACGGTCAATCACACCTACCAGAATCTCGTCGACTACGTTGAGGAACAGTAACGGTGATAGAATACATCCTTGCCTCACACCAGCTACGACCCGGATAGGGTCGGACAAGACCCCATTGTGCAGCACTCTACACGAAAAGGCCTCGTACTGTGCCTCGATGAGGCCGATGATTTTCTCAGACCTCCTTGCGTCTTAGGACGCCCCACATATTCTCGTGATTGAGACGGTCGAAAGCTTTTTCGTAGTAAATGAATACCAAGTAACGGGACTCTCGGAATTCGTTCTGCTCCAGAATGACAATATGGTCCACACAGGATCATTTTTGGTAGGTTTTTATTTTAATCACAACAGTGCTGTAGTTCCATTGATTATGTGGCGAACTATTTGTAACTAAAAGTCGCAATAATGAAAACAGGAAATCCAATAGAAGAATAGAAATCGGAACAGTAGTAGAACAGTGATTCCAGAAAAGGTAAACTCAATCTCGAAACTCGATCCATCCGGACAGAAAAGAACGCTATTAAACCATTTTGTCAAAAGTTACGAACCGTGAACTGGTCCTGAACATCATATTCGGTGACTGCTAATACGCTATAGACAATTGAACTAGGAATGCCTTCAAGTCAAAGCCATCATCGACAAGAAGCCGACATACGATCTGCTGCTGTCAATTCCATTTCTATTTACCTTCTATCCTAAATTGCCTTTCTTCTTGATATGCTGCTTTCTGTTTCCTTTATCACCTTTTTTCGTTCTATTGTTTACTTCTTCAATATATTTTCTTCTTTTTCTGTTGTCTGGCTTTTGTTTTCACCTACAGTTTTTGCCTTTCTCGTATACTAAGTATACGTAAGGGTTATATGATCACTCCAAAACCAAACTTTTGATGGAAGGCTCGGAGACCCATGTATGTATGTATGTGTGTATGTGTACAAAATTTTGCAGACACACTTTTTGAAACTTAGCATTGGCCGAATTACTGGAAACAAGTTCCATTCGACTGAGAATTCTGTCCCATGGTTTGCTATTGAAAATTGGCAGGATTGGACTATGGGATGGGAAGTTATGGCCAAAATACTATTTTCTATGCGCAAAACACGCTAAAAAGTACTTACTCATATTTTTAAAAAAAATTTTGCACGAGAAGGGCACCAACCCCGCAAGGTGGATTAATCAGGTTTTTTTTTTCTTTCTTTCCGCTTATTTAATTCTCAGCACTTCATCGCCTTATTAGCATTACATCCCCCATAGGAACATCGCCACTAAACTTCTTTACTTGTTTTTTTTTTTTCTTTAAGAATGAAGTACAATACTAACAGTACTTCAAACTATTTCACTTCTTGAAACTTTCAAGTACTTTATAATCAAGAAGTGAGACTTTCCACTTCTCCTTCCTACTTACTTCTGACTCATTATTTCTGACTGACTTCTGATTTCGTCAGGCATAAGTACGTTAGGCATAATGGACGTTAGTATAACGGACGATCTCCAACGTGATCTTAAATTTTCCACGTCGATTCACAATTGCAGAAGTCCGCTAAACCAATGAAATTTTTGCAGAACTTCCCCATTAATATATCCAAAACATCCTGACGAAACTCCACCGATGTTGTCGTGATTTCCGTGAAAATTACATATAATTTTCCGTTGAACTCCAAACAATTTCTCAAAATCAACGCGCTACGATTTAATACGGCAGGGCTGGTAGCGATCAATGCTGCTCAAAATAGTGACTTTAGTGACCAACGTTGTCGAAAAAAGAGACCAAATAGTGACCTTCATTTGCAGAAAAAGTGACCAAATAGTGACTTTCAAGATCCCAAAACTCATGTACGATTTGAATCTTGGTTAATTCTTGCATAAATCGAATCATCCAACTAATTCATCTCAGGATGTTTTGTATTTTCGCCTCGATTGATTTTTCGGCAAATGAGTGAAACGAAGGGATTATGCATGAAAAAGCTCAAGCTCCTTTTAAACTGCAAACGAGTTTACTCGCGCGTGAGTACTTTCTGAATGAGATTTGGAATGGTTTTACCAGTAACACTTGCTGTTGTAGAAAAAGTGATCAAAATTTAGTTTCATATGAAGTTAAAAACAAGGCGGTGAGTCACAAATTGTTACACGTTTTTGTTGGAATACCAGATATTGTGGGACACCTCGGTGTTGATAAAAGATAGCTGGGAAGCAGGTGCCCGGCGGAATTCATTAGAAGGTCGGACCCTATTAATATTTCGGTTTTACACTGGTTTCATAACACTCTTGAAGTGTAAAATGTGATCTTCAAGAGCGTTATAAAACTTAAAACTTGGAGTTACTTGGAGAATGTTCGGTTGGTTGCTGGCTGAATAGCAAGAATCCAGAAGGATGAATGCACGTAGCTGGTGAGCAGCACATTGAGACGCGTTGTGTATTCATTGTAGACGGGCCACTTGTACAGGCGCATGTGCTAGAGAAGTTGGCATGCAAACTTCGGAGTAAAGACCATTTGTACGAGCAACGGAAATAGACCCGTTGATTGAATGAAGAGAACTGAAGCTGCTGGCAGAATTACCAGCCTGCCGTGGAGCAGAGGGAACTTCAGTATTGTTTTGTCTTTGTGAGGGAGTTTTAATTTAAACAACAATTTTGCAACAAGTTCTACATTATTGTGGGGAACAATGTTTTCTGGACTTCGAACTTTTTCCTACAACCTCTGTATGTGAAAATGCCTTTTTATGATTGAAAATCATGTAATAATTGCTAGATATAGATTTTTTTCGAGAATATAATCGAAATTAGATTCATCTGTTCATTTGAAAAACTTTAAACAAAAATATTGCCATTCAAAAAATTAGACTGTTTTTAGAAATAGCACTGCTGCATCATAAAATATATTATGAACATTAATGGACAAATAAACAGCGATCGTAGTAACAAATTTAAATATATTTTTTGAGATTGAAGACTCGGCGTAAGATGTAGAGAAAAACTTTTTAAGTTCCTTTATGAAATCAGGGGTTTCTTATACTTAATCTAAGAATTTTACTAAACAATAATTTCTAAATGAGAAAATCTAAAAAGTTTGTTCAGGCTTCCAAAATTCCTTAAAAAGAAGTTTCTTCGACATAGTGACATAGAATCTGTACATTAAACTATTATTAGAAATCTAATAACTGAAGCTTGAAAGCTGGTCAAGTATTAGTGGGAAATTAAAGACAAGAAGAAGCTAAGAGCGACTATCGGGCTAACAAGCCTTGACAGTTCATTTTTTTTATACATCCATCAGTTTTACTATAAAGCAACTTTATCGACGAGTACACAAAGCGTTACATTATTTAAAATTTCTTTCCCATGCTAGGATCTTGTACCCCACGAAACTTGGATTTAGTACCCTACCTTTTATTTTGATCAAAATAGTTGAAAATAGTGACTTTTTACGAGAAAAAGTGACTTTAGTGACTTGAGCTCGAAAAAAGAGACTTTTTAGTGACTTACCCGAAAAAAGTGACCAAGTCACTAAAAAGTGACCCGCTACCAGGCCTGCCGTTACGGGGAAATAGGTGCAAAGGTCGAAAGTTGTTTGGCCGGATATGTCAGTTGACCGAAAAAACCATTAGGTCGAAACCCATCTAGCCGAAAGTTTTTTAGCTTAAATTATCACTTTGCTAAAATGACCGTTTTTCAAAAAGGGCTGTTTGACCGAAATAGCCGAAAGGCCCATATGGCCGAAAATGTCGTTCGCTTGAGTGGGCTATATTGCAGCTAAAGCCGTTTGGCAGAAAATGCCATTTGGTCGAACGCTTCGATATTTTTGGCTTTATGACCAGTTTAGTAAATTACGTTTCCGGCCGCATGATCGGTTCGGTCAATTCGGCTAAATGGCCTTTTCTGCCAAACGACCAACCACCCAAATGACATTTTCGACCAAACGACATTTTAAACCAAGCGACTATTTCAGACAAACGACATTTTTGGTCAAATTACATGTTAGGGCAAACGCCCTTTCGGTTCGACCCGTTCGGCCCTACCTTCCTTTCGGCCCTATATCGTTTTTAGCCAAATGACATTTTTGGCCAACCCATTTTCGACCTAATAATTTGACTGAAACACCGACTTCCATCTCGCTGTAAATGTCGTTTGGTCGAATAGGTCATTTGACCGAAAATTATATTCGGTCAGACTGGCCATTTGGCCGAAAAAGTCGTTTGACCGAAATGCTCGTTTAGCAGAACTTGGCCATTCGAACTAATCAAATTTTTGGCCAAATTACCCTCTCTTTCAAACGACCAGTATGTTCCTTTCGGTCATACATCTGCGCACAGAACATTAGCAGCGAACGCCGTTTCTCATTCAAAATGCTCTACTTTGACAAGCAGCGAATTTGATTCCCGAAGACCGATTGAACTGGAATTTCGTCAGTGAACTACAATGTATTAAGTATTGATTTTTTTCGGACTACTCGTTCAAAAATTACACACTAGGTCAAATTGTTTGAACTAATAGCAGATTCACGTCGCCGCAACCACCACACCGACAGCTTAAATGGTTTTCAGCGTGAAGCCGAAATTGCCGCCATCGTCGACAAAAGCTATGATAAACGCCGCCGCCGGCGATTTGTGAACCGGCGCACACTTTTAGAGCTATTGCCATCGGCCATGAGCCGAGATACGTAAAGCTGGATAGCCAAGGTTACCAAGGTCAGGAATCGCGAAACGCCCTTCTAGAGGGCCATTATCACTCCCTGTTGCAAATGGCAGCCAAAAAGCCATCGTCACATGTTGTTAAAACTAGAAAAAATTGTGTTACAATTTATGTTATTTTAACTCATAATGGTACATGTCATATTACAACCTTTGTTGTGAAAAATTGCTCTAGCTTAGCTTAGACTGACTGTACATATTAATGGTTGCTTACCTCTGTTGTGAAATATTTCTTTAACAGAACATCAAGTTCTAATATAACTCTGTTACCTTCTACTGGTCGGGTTGTCAGCTACGAAAACAAACCAAAATATATCAAGCCATTGCCGGGCAAGAACAAGAGACGACTAATTAAAAGGCCAATGCCCAACACTATGTCTAGTTGCGAAAGCCACTCATACCATCAATCTATCTTTGGTCAATTTTCCAAAAATTGTGTTAACGAGTATTACTCATCGAGCTCTTTAACAGAAAAATGGAAAACATGCATGTTTAAAATGGCTGTTACGTCACTTTTCCAGATTACGACAGTGTAGAGCCATTACCATGTCCAGCAAAAACTATCAAGCAAGCGTCTGCTATAGGACTATTGCCATTCCCATTGCAAAAGGCAGCCAAACCTATAAACCTATAAGTCAAGAGCTGAGAACCGCCCTGCTGAAGAGCCGAACAAGATCATCAAGTCACTACCTCTCAGGACTGCCGTAATCTGAAAAAGTGACGTATACGCCATTTTCCAAAAATGGTGTTAACGAGTACTACTCATCAAGCTCTTTAACAGAAAAATGGAAAATATGCATGTTGGAAAATGGCTGTTACGTCACTTTTCCAGATTACGGCAGAGGAGCCCGTTACCGCTGGGAAACAATTGGCATTCCCGTAACGTAAGCCAACCAAGGCCACCAAGACATCGTCTGTCAGGAACAGCGACGAGAACCTGCTAGGGAGCCATTGCAATTTTCAGTTGGGAAAGCCATTCTAACCCATCAAGCGTTTCGACGTTTAGTAGACGTTTAAGAAACAAGAAACGCCACGCCAGGGGACTATTGTTATTTCTAACCACCATCATCAGTCAAGAGCCAAGGTGCGCTGAAGAGCTGACCAAAACCTTCAAGTCTTCGTCGGTCAGGAGACAACGTCCCGCGGGAAGGCCATTGCCATTCTCAACTACGAAAGCCAGACAAGACCATCAGGACAACGTCGGTCAGGAAATGTTAGAAGGCCATTACTGTTCCTAGTTGCGAAAGTCAGCCAAAATCATCAATCTATCGTTAAATCAAGCCATTTCCGGTCAGAGTCATAGTCATTCCCAGCTACGAAAGTCAACAAAGACCGCCGAGACATCACCGAGATACGCCCGCTCTAGGATCATAGCCTCACCACACCCGTGAGAGCGTAGTGCCGGAAACACTCCGGTATCGATGGTCACAGATGGAAAAACGACAAGTGTCAGATCCCAGTCGGTTGCCCACGTTTACACGCAAAAAAAAGTCACAAATCTCACTTTTGCATCTTTTAATCATCATGGATCTAGTTGACATCTGGCCATCCATCAAAATAAAGGGCTTAATGGTGATCGGAAAATGTTTGAACTAAGTGAACAGAATTTTTTTTATGTATGGTCGATTTTGTACCAAACGTCCTTTCAAATACCCTAGGTTCGTAAAAAGTACAGTAAATTAAACAAAAATTTATTCAATTGTTTTTGTTTTGGAATATCCTTAACCACTGAACTGAAGCCGTACATTCTACACGATTTCTGATGAATTAGAATTATTAAACGTTAATCCTCAGTGCAAAATAAATTTTCTAATGGCGCTTGATATGTTAGCACAAAATGATTGCACCTGTTCCTTCGTCATGCTCACAGTTTGTCCTACATAATCAATTGTGTGTTCCTGTCAAAACACCCATTGACATTCACTTCAGCACGGAGATAATAATAAAAGTCTAACCCAAAAAGCAATTAAACTATAATTCTCATTATGATTACCATAAGCTGAGCCATCACTAGACGGAATCGAATCATATGGCTGGGGTTGGTATCATAATAAACATAATTATGATGATTCAGAATTCTGATTGGATATAATTCTGTCTCGTTCTCTTTGAAATTTTCGGTACATCAAACAGTTATGTTTATTTCCGGACCTCTGAACAAACATAAATCCGATTCTGAGCGTAAGAATCATTATTGTATGATGACTTCTCCAAAATGGAAATGGCAATACATAGTTTGTTCTTCCTGTTCGCACACTTCTCATAATCGAAGTAATTATTAGAAAATTGCAAACTATAATTCCTTCAATGCTATTTCTCAGGACGTAACATAGCTAGGTTAGATCGAAGCTCAAAAATGAATTCCTGATTAAACGTACCTTCTATCCAATCGCAATAAAATTCTGTCAAAGCAGACACATTCAGATGGAAATAACATCTCGAATATTGATCCCATTCAATTTACACACTCAGCTCTCTACCGCTCTCGATGGACCTGTTGGCTACGGATTACAACGTGCGGAGTGAAAAACATCTCCAAAAAAGAAACCCTAATAATGAGTTTTTTCCAAGGAGGTAAACACATTTCGGCTATCTGCGAAAGTTATTTTATCGACGAAGAGATTTCGGCTCAGCTGGATGTTGTTTATCCCAGAATCTCTGAATTTGTCGCCAATTTGACGGTATTGAACCCATGTTTACGGATTTATATATAGGAAAAAGTAAAATGTCAACATAATATTAGGGACAATGTCAGCCGGTTGGTCGCGGTATTCCAGCAAAGAAAACACATTTCCTTGATTTATGCCTGTTAACCCAGTATAGGCAACTAAAGCAAATATCTTAATCATAATTGGGTTGGCGATCAAATTAGTGCAGCATCTCCGGTTTCTACTGTACTCACTTTACAGTAGTTTGGCGAAAAAGACAAACGAGAAATTAAATTTTGGAGATTTGTTGAGAAAAGATACAGAAAATATCAACTCTTTGTCCTTTTGCAGCTTTCATTTTTTTAATTGTATGTTTCAGAAAACACAAGAACCAGAGAGAGCTGGATATCGATCGATTATCCGTCAGACTATCGTAAAGGGACTATAGTTTCCAAGGGCTTGGCAACACAATTTCGCGCATGAATGTTTTCTTTCTTCTGTCAAGATCACCGAAGAACGGCAGGGCGAATAAAACCCACCCTCCGACATGTGTACTTAATTACCGAGACAAAAAGCAGAGCTCAAGATAATGAGTCGATGGAGCTGTAATTTAATATTCTTCTTTTCGTTGGAGCTCTTGTGCTAATTTTTGCTTTATTTTTTTTTTTTTGCATTCCATACCACAGAGAACAGACAATGAGGCTCGAACAAAATTTCGAGCAAAACATGTGTAAAAAATCAAACCGAACCTCAACGCCATCGACGTCGACATTGCAACACACAAACTCTGTTTCACGTCACGATGGCGCTGGTGTACTCTTGTATGCAAAACGACACTAGCGCACAGCAGCATTTTTTGCTGATGCTAGCGCTAGTTTTGCACGGGATAACGGCGACATTCCAAAGTTATTTCAAAATGAACAGTAAAAAGTCATCACGACATAGCGAGTGCAGCTTCAACGTCTGTTCTCTGTGACCATACCGAGGAATGCTTTCTTCTTCGTGAGAAGCCCCCGATATCAGGACAGGGCTTGTTTATGTTTTTGTGGGTTTGGAGCTTGTTGCTCGCCAAATTATTATGAGCAAAAATTTAATTAAAAATGCTTCATGCCGCGATGGAACAGCATTCCGAATCATCGCATCGCTGTCGTCGGTGGTTCTCTTTGGACACGTGCAGCACAAGTATATTGACTTGTTGGAACTATTCAATTTCTGTAATGAAATGCTGAAAAGTTCGTGACAGTGGGTGGTTATCATTAGACTTTTCAAAAGACCTGTCATTGTTGTGGTTGTTATTTTTTGTGTAAACCTAAACCATTGTGCTTTATTAGCGATTTAAAAAAATACTCTGCAATTTTCTTCTGAATTTCAACGGAAGTAGCTGTAAATCTCCGGTTGGGCTTGCAAGCAAGAGTGTGAGATTACCAATTTTGAAATGATGAGTACGATTCTCGATCCGGCCTAGAACTACAATCACTTATGTCGTTTTCGTTTTTGCGGTGTAGCTGCACCGGGTGTACACTTTCTGCACTGAAATTGTTCGTTTTTGGTTTTCGTTCTACACTCAAACCCCACTTTTTCGTGCACCGTACGGAAAGTGTAGCACGCATAAAATCGAGAGTGTAGCTTGTTCGAATGGTGGTGTTACCAATACAGCCGCATGCCACGTGTTTGTTGCTGTCAAATTCTGTTTTGTTTTGGCTTCGGTTTTGATGTACCGGGTGCGCGTTGGAGTTAGATTTTTTTTAATAAAGTGGGAATGGTAATTGCGCGTTTTAATTCTATTTATCTAATACAAAATAAATAAAAATGTAGTTTTATGTATGTCATAAGAGAAGGATAATTAAAAACAGTGAAGGACATTTACTAATCGATTAGTTTATAAAAGTTAGGCGATGAATCAAGGCAAAAGAAATTGCTTACATTCAACCAGTTGTATTGTATACTAATTCATGTTCCTGCTATTAAATTTTATCTTTCGTTACCTTGACCATCGGTTTGAATATATTATTAGTCATGAAATTATTCTAATAAACAAGTTTTTTTGTGGAACTTGAAAATAGTTCCAAAATTTTGAACCAACATCAGAACTTGTTCTTCGAAGTATCTTTTGGAAAAAGCAAATAGCTTGAGGTGAAGAATCATTCCATAAACTCTTTTGAATTCCAAGTTTTTGGTATTTGCAAGGGATTTTTACAACCTTTTCAGATTTTGAATATTCAGCTTTGATCTATTGAGATTTTGTTAATTTTTATTATCTTATAGAATCTAATGACTTAATAGCAATAATTACAGTCTTGCTTTGCTAGCTCACATTTTATTACATGGGCCACCTTTTAGTTGAGCCTTTGCTGGTTAATCCATGGAATTGAAAACGTAGTTGAGCATATTTTGTGAATTGTAATGTTTGAGTCGCAGTACATATGTTCAAATGGCTGACAGGTCACCTCTTAGAAATAAAATTCATTAGATGAGGCGATGTGTTATAGCCTATTCAGATTACGCCATTAATCTTAATAAATATCGTGTACAAGTGGAATTGAAAATTGAATGTATGTGGATGGGCATCAAGTTACTCTTTATCATATTTATTATAATAAATGGCGTAATTTTAAACGGCTATTTGCTCAATCAGCATATCACGAATGTACATGTATAACAAGATTAGTTTAGAATCGAGCTTAGAATGTATAAACTGATTCGAGTTTTTTAATTCGTTTAATAAATATCTTTGCAAAGCAATATTTTATAAAACTGGAAAACTTTGGAAACCAATTTCATTTATAACACATTCTACTTTCCACTTAATTTGTGAGTGCTAAGAAAAATGTATGTCTCTTACGAACCGAAGTTCGCCGCATTGTTATATAATAGCAAATTAAAGATTAGTACAAACAAACGTTTCCCTAAGAATCCAACATTCTTCTCAAAAACCTGAAATGGCCCAAACGAAAACCCAAAAATCAATCTACTTGTAGTTTTGTATTGTGATTAATTGGAATATGCTTTTTGCATATTTTAATACTTCCATCAGAAACAAAGAAGCTCTTAATGAATCATTGGCCGTGAAATTTGCAATATTTGATTCGTTTTGAAATATCATGCATCGTTTTCATGATCTGTTAGACAGTGGGTACTGTGTTCAGCTTTAGATGATCGATGCAATTAAACAGAAAGTAAAAGTAAAATGTCTATAAGAGTGATACTATTCATACAATTTCAATTTAATCCCAACAAGAATGATTGGAATAACATACATATTTCAAAGCAGGCAGCAAGAACAAAAACAAATATGACCGAAGCATGGAAGATGACCGATGTCACACATACTTTCGCAATCTTATTGGGACTGCACTGAAAATGTTCGTTTATGTGGTGCAAAATTATGCACTTTCCGGTGTAGCTAAACCACAAAAACGAAAACGACATTAGTCAGATGGCGAAAATGGAAGATAAAGAGCATCGGAGCAGTTTGTTTTGCGATTCGGAAGAATGGCGAGGAGTTTTCATTTCAGGACACGAAAAAATCTGGACGTAAATTGGTCCCTATGAACCATATGCTCGATCGGAAAATCGTTCAAGCTTTTCCCGTAAAAATGGTTCTTTCGTTCAAGATGTTGATGAATCTGAGAACATCGAGTAATAAAGTCGACCGAACAAGACACAAAATTAACTATGGACTTCCAGGGAGTAGAACAACTAGCCGCATATGTCAGAACATGGGCACATACATACATTATACGATAAACTGTTGTGTCGATATGCAAGGTTATAGATTATGTACCATGAGTGAAATTCTACTATAAGTTGCTTCCATGGGACCAGTTCTACACGATCCGTGCTGTCAAAGTATTGACAATGCTGATAAGTCAGTTTATTTAGAGATATTCTGTAGTAAAGCAATGATTTGGAAAGCAATTTGTAAGTGTACACACTCAGTTTTTATTTCTGCAGCTCGGCAAAATCCGCACAGCCGTGTGCCCAGCAAAATAAAAACTGATATCCCGTCAAAAATGAAGCTTGTAAGCTGAGTTTCGGCAAATTATTTGCAGATTTTCTGCAACTTTGACAAATATCTCGGCGAAAAACATGCTTACTGGGGCTCGGCTGTGCAAATCTCGGTGAAAATTGAACAAATTACTGAGATCCCGGTAAACAAATAAGTGTTTTTATGCTCTCAAATCCATTTGCAACAACCGATACAATAATAGTTGATGTCTACATTCGAGAATTATTGTAGCAGCGGCTACTGTCCATTGTCCAAAAACATCATAGCCCAGTACTATTTTTACCGGATCTGGCATTAGTGTATTACGCGATAGTCTCGTACAAATCAAAAGGAGTTGAATTAGTACTTATGGAGATGGATTCTATAAACTATTCCCGGAAAGTTGCTGTTGAAACATTTATAGAAAGCATGTTAAGGCAGCGGACTCCATCACAACTTTTGACAAAAAGATGGACAATGAAATGTAGCCTAAATCGTTGACAAACGATCTGTGCTGAAACTAATGGGTACCATCTGATCAAAATTCCACTCCTTTGCGTACGATTGAATGAATCTCGGAGTTCAGGGCTGGTAGCGATCAATGCCGCTCAAAATAGTGACTTTAGTGACCAAAGCTGACGAAGGGACCAAATAGTGACTTTCAGTTGCAGAAAAGTTACCAAATAGTGACTTTCAGTTTCAGCTGCAATTTCGATGAGACGAAATTAAGCGTTTTTGGATCTAGGGAGAATTTTTTTTTCGTAATTTGTGGCTGGAACCATCTTTCACTCACCACTCTCTCATAACGGACTCAGAAAAGAAACGAAAATCGTGCACGCTAACTTTTGCACTCTTTTTTTATCCCAAGGAAATTTTACTAAATATCAGTCTAAAACTAAAAACTATGAGTAGTCCTGCGAGCAAATCAAACGTTTGCGCCACTTTAAGTGAACGAAACATGGTTATTTATCACTCATAAGACCTGTTTTTCTTCCCCGAAAAATGATTTCTAGGCAAAAATTTGCGTGAATAAACATTCTCTTCTAGTGAGAATGAGTGAAAATTACGATCACTGGATTAGCTGAACACCTACTTAAGAAATATGCAGATTTGATTTGGTTTAGGAAGTTTTTGGAATTTCTAGTTCGAAAGGAACATCAGTACGGATTGTTTTGGTAGAAAACGAAACAAAAATTATGAAAACCGTCGGGCTCGTCTTCAAATTCAAACGTTATCAAAATATAACGAATCTAACAAAATCTTAAAAAATCACGCTTTGAATCTTTTACATTTATGCTATTTCAAATGTATAAATTATCATCAAAATATATTTTGAAGAATTCCAAAATATTGATCAAATTTGGGAGGGAAAAACGGCTTTTATTTTCTCATGTTCTTACAGCAAAATCATTTGGGGATCCCTTACATATTTAAAGTATGACTTTAAATAAAATAAAGAATCGATTGAGCAAATTAAATTTTTGACGAGGAATGGTCAATTAGCTACTGGTGAAGTGCCAATATTAGAGTAGCGAATAAAATGGCTGGTGATGTTTCAAAGCGATCATTTTTTCAAGATCCGTAATTTCATTTTCGCCGTGAACAAAGCATCATCCGACTTATACATAAAGCTTCATTTAAAAATAGTCAATAGTTTCAAAATAGTAAAAAAATAGTGACTTTTTGCGAGAAAAAGTAACTTTAGTCGAAAAAAGAGACTTTTTAGTGACTTGCCCGAAAAAAGTGACCAAGTCACTAAAAAGTGACCCGCTACCAGGCCTACTGTATCGCTGAACTGCAGAAAAACAATTAAAATAAAAACTCCCTCTAAAAACTAGAAATTTTCCAAAAAAAAAACAAAAATAAATTTGCATTTTTAAAAGCAAGAAATGCAATCATAAAAGAAGCAATTTCCATAAACAAATGAAAAAATACAAAATTTCCAATAAATAAATCAATATTAGCAATAAACCATTACAAAATTGTCCACAAATCTATATTTTATTTTCATAATAAATTCCACAAAAAAAACATAAAAAATTTCCACAAAACATTCAATAAAGAGCAATAAAAAATATAAAAAAGCATTAAAACTGAGCATTTTTCCGTAGATGGTCCCTTCTTTAAAAGCGTTTAAAGTTCATGGAAAATTTTAACACTTTATTGCTTTTTAGTATTTTTTAATGGAAATTTTCTCATTTTTTATAGCTCTACATTGATTATTTAATTATTTAATTGTAATTTTGCTTATAAAAGTGGTAATTTATTTTTGATTTGTGGAAAATTCTCAATTATTATTATAAAAAATTATTTGTTGCTCATACCTTGACATAGTACAGGACTTAGGGAAACTAGGTATAAAATGCGCCAGTCAGCGTATACGAACATTTGCTTTTTCTGGGTTAAAAGGCTAAATTAAGTTACAAAACCGATGGCAGCTGACGTCCAAACATGTTTTTAGACCAACAAATTATAAATAATGGTCAAGACATCTATAATAAAATAAAAAATAAATTTGTTTTTCCGCCGTTTGATAATATTTATGCTTCCGTCCCCTCAAGGTTTTTTTTTTCCACAAGATAAAAACACTTTTTCAATAATCTTTGCATATGTCTGTGCAGCAGGGGGGCAGCAGGGACTATGTCCAAGGGCTTGACGATCCCTCCCCAGGCCATCTGCGAGTTGTGGCGCCTGCCTAGGATGTGGTGGGGTTTGACAGTGGGCCCTGTTAAACCTCTATAAAAAGCTGAATGTATCCGCAAGTAGGCTCCGCCAAAGCGACCGTGTGCCGCTCAAAGCGCACAAGCCCAAGTCCTGGTGTTAGGTGGGACGCTAAACAGCCCTGACACGACGGCCCTCCGACGAGACAGGAGGTTTGCGCAGGCCCAATAAGCCGCCTTTAAAAACAACTATTACGAACGACATAGAAGATAATACGACTCGATACAATCGGCAACGACCTAGGCGACGAATAAAGGATCACGATTGGAAGCTTGGAACATGGAACTGCAAGTCGCTAGGCTTCGCAGGTTGCGACAGGATAATCTACGATGAATTACATCCCCGCAACTTCGATGTCGTAGCGCTGCAGGAAATCTGCTGGACAGGACAGAAAGTGTGGAAAAGCGGGCATCGAGCGGCTACCTTCTACCAAAGCTGTGGCACCACCAACGAGCTGGGAACCGGCTTCATAGTGCTGGGAAAGATGCGCCAACGCGTGATTGGGTGGCAGCCAATCAACGCAAGGATGTGCAAGCTGAGGATAAAAGGCCGTTTCTTCAACTATAGCATCATCAACGTGCACTGCCCACACGAAGGGAGATCCGACGACGAGAAAGAAGCGTTCTATGCGCAGCTGGAGCAGACATACGATGGATGCCCACTGCGGGACGTCAAAATCGTCATCGGTGACATGAACGCTCAGGTAGGAAGGAGGAAATGTATAGACCGGCCATCAGACCGGATAGTCTGCATACCGTATCGAACGACAACGGTCAACGATGCATAAACTTTGCAGCCTCCCGCGGAATGGTAGTCCGAAGCACTTTCGGTAGTCCCGCAAGAATATCCACAAGGCCACATGGAAATCACCTAATCAAGTAACGGAAAACCAAATCGACCACGTTCTAATCGACGGTAAATTCTTCTCCGACATCACGAACGTACGCACTTACCGCAGTGCGAATATTGAATCCGACCACTACCTCGTCGCAGTATGTCTGCGCTCAAAACTCTCGACGGTGATCAACACGCGTCGGAGTCGTCCGCCGCGGCTTAACATTGGGCGGCTACAAGACGGTAGACTAGCCCAAGACTACGCGCAGCTGCTGGAAGTGGCACTCCCAACGGAAGAGCTGCTAGCAGCAGCATCTCTTGAAGATGGCTGGAGAGATATTCGATCCGCCATTGGAAGCACCGCAACCGTTGCACTAGGCACGGTGGCTCCGGATCAGAGAAACGACTGGTATGACGGCGAATGTGAGCAGTTAGTTGAGGAGAAGAATGCAGCATGGGCGAGATTGCTGCAACACCGCACGAGGGCGAACGAGGCACGATACAAACGGGCGCGGAACAGACAAAACTCGATTTTCCGGAGGAAAAAGCGCCAGCAGGAAGATCGAGACCGTGAAGAGACGGAGGAACTGTACCGCGCTAATAACGCACGAAAGTTCTATGAGAAGTTGAACCGTTCACGTAAGGGCCACGTGCCACAGCCCGATATGTGTAAGGACATAAACGGGAACCTTCTTACGAACGAGCGTGAGGTGATCCAAAGGTGGCGGCAGCACTACGAAGAGCACCTGAATGGCGATATGGCAGACAACGGTGGCGGTATGGTAATAAACCTAGGAGCACGCGCGCAGGACATGCGACTTCCGGCTCCGAATCTCCAGGAAATCCAAGAGGAGATCGGCCGGCTGAAAAACAACAAAGCCCCTGGAGTTGACCAACTACCAGGAGAGCTGTTTAAACACGGTGGTGAAGCACTGGCTAGAGCGCTGCACTGGGTGATTACCAAGGTTTGGGAGGATGAGGTTCTGCCGCAGGAGTGGATGGAAGGTGTCGTGTGTCCCATCTACAAAAAGGGCGATAAGCTGGATTGTAGCAACTACCGCGCAATCACATTGCTGAACGCCGCCTACAAGGTACTCTCCCAAATTTTATGCCGCCGACTAACACCAATTGCAAGAGAGTTCGTGGGGCAATACCAGGCGGGATTTATGGGTGAACGCTCTACCACAGACCAGGTGTTCGCCATACGTCAGGTATTGCAGAAATGCCGCGAATACAACGTGCCCACACATCATCTATTTATCGACTTCAAAGCCGCATATGATACAATCGATCGGGACCAGCTATGGCAGCTAATGCACGAAAACGGATTTCCGGATAAACTGATACGGTTGATCAAGGCGACGATGGATCGGGTGATGTGCGTAGTTCGAGTCTCAGGGGCATTCTCGAGTCCCTTCGAAACCCGTAGAGGGTTACGGCAAGGTGATGGTCTATCGTGTCTGCTATTCAACATCGCTTTGGAGGGAGTAATACGAAGGGCAGGGATTGACACGAGTGGTACGATTTTCTCGAAGTCCGTCCAGTTATTTGGTTTCGCCGACAACATTGATATCATGGCACGTAACTTTGAGAGGATGGAGGAAGCCTACATCAGACTGAAAAGCGAAGCTAAACGGATTGGACTAGTCATCAACACGTCGAAGACGAAGTACATGATAGGAAGAGGCTCAAGAGAGATCAATGTGAGCCACCCACCACGAGTTTCTATCGGTGGTGACGAAATCGAGGTGGTTGAAGAATTCGTGTACTTGGGCTCACTGGTGACCGCCGATAACGAGACCAGCAGAGAAATTCGGAGACGCATAGTGGCTGGAAATCGTACGTACTTTGGACTCCGAAAGACGCTCCGATCGAATAGAGTTCGCCGCCGTACCAAACTGGCAATCTACAAAACGCTTATAAGACCGGTAGTTCTCTACGGACACGAGACCTGGACGATGCTCGTGGAGGACCAACGCGCACTGGAAGTTTTCGAAAGGAAAGTGTTGCGTACCATCTATGGTGGGGTGCAGATGGCGGACGGTACGTGGAGGAGGCGAATGAACCACGAGTTGCATCAGCTGTTGGGAGAACCATCCATCGTTCACACCGCGAAAATCGGAAGACGGCGGTGGGCCGGGCACGTAGCCAGAATGTCGGACAGTAATCCGGTGAAAATGGTTCTCGACAACGATCCGACGGGAACAAGAAGGCGAGGTGCACAGCGGGCAAGGTGGATCGATCAGGTGGAGGACGACTTGCGGACCCTCCACAGACTGCGTGGTTGGCGAAGTGCAGCCATGGACCGAGCTGAATGGAGAAGTCTTTTATGTGCAGCACAGGCCACTCCGGCCTTAGTCTGATTAAATAATAATAATAATTGTACCAAGAAAGCAAATAATTCAAAGATTTTACACTTACCCCAGGCATCAAACACTGCGGGGGAAGTGGATAATGTTCTAATTACGGTTCTTGGTACAAATCACTACCAATTGAATGGAATTAGTTCAATTGTATTGTAATGGTCACCTGTGATATAAATTCACTTGAAAAAAGGACAATTGGTGTAAATAAGAATTGATTTTATGAATGCAAAAATCAACTTTTCGCGAAACCTTAAATTACAGTTCAAGCGTTAACCGTGTTAGTGTATGTATTATACAAATTTCAACATAGTATTAGTGTGAGCATCAAAGTTTATTCTTGCATAATGTTATGATGTGGTAAAAACTGCAAAGTATGTACAATTCCAATTTTTTGAGTGGATTTTTACACTTACCCCCTTTTTCCACTTCCCCCAGCTTAAACATTTCATGCAGGATAAAACGGCGCCCATCAGATATGTTTGACTATAGATTTCATAGATTGACAAGGCCGTGTGCCACTAATAATTAATTTTTAAATATTTATCAACTAAAAAGTGAAACAGTAGGAATTGAAAAGTTTAAAAATAAAAGTGGAAAAAGATGAGTGATGAGAAGTGAGGAAGTGAGAAGTGACAAACAACAAGTGAGAAGAAGGAATTGGGAATGCCACTAAAAAGTACACAATAATTTTATTATTAATCGGGAATTGTAAACTGGGATTTGGGATTTGAGAAATGAAGTGTGAGATAGGAGAAGCGAGAAGAAAGAATGAGAATTGACAAGTGAGAAGCCTTACGCAAGCAGTAAGAAGTGCGAAATAAGATGTGATTAGTGAAAAGCAAGAAGCAAGTAATAGAATGTGAGGAGTAATAAGCGAGATACTTTGTGTGAGAAATGCGAAGTGAAAAAGCAAGAAGAGTAATATGAGAATTGATAAATGGGATGTGAGAAGTTAGAAATAAAACGTGAGAGGTGCAATGTGCGAAGCAAGAAGTGAAATTGGAGAATAGAGAAAGGAAACGCGAGAAGAGTGACGAAGGGGGAGAAGTACATAGTGTGGAGTTTTTTCAGCATAGATTTTTGGGATCTAAGAAATCTCTGGAGAAAGCAAAGATCTTCACGCGTTATGAAAGATCAATCAAACTGTTTAAAATATGGAACATGCCCTTTTGGATGTGTAGAATAGAATGAGGCATCATAAGAAGTTTTCGGTCATCTAAGAAATACCCGGAGTTAGGCCTAGAGAACTGCACGCGTAACTAAAGTTCAAATCTGTCTTAAATATGGCACATGCCTTTTGGGTGTCAATGGAATGTATGTGAAAAAATTGACCATCGAATTTCGAATTTTTCCTGTGCACAAACAACCCCCACCCCATCCTGGGAAATTTTCGTGTCTAGAAATAGTCAAACTTGAGTTGAAATCAAATATCTTGGCAAATGGATTGCGAGTGGGTTCGAGTCCCATCGAAGGGAAAGTGGTTACCTCCAATACATTTTTCAATCAATATCTTCCAAAAGATAATTCTATGCATCACAAAGGGTTACGCATGCAGATCTAAAGGCCTTATTCCAGGAATAACTTGGACAGTCAAGAGCTGATACTGTGAACACATTCTGTTCTATGTATCACAAAGGGCATGTACCATATTTGAAACAATCCAATTGATCTATGGCTACGCATGTAGATCTGAAGCCTTATTCCAGGGATTTCTTGGACGGCAAGGAACCCATACTGTGAACACATTCTGTTCTACACGTATTACAAGGGGGATATCAATGTCCCACTGGGACATTGCCGCCTCGCAGCTTAGTGGCCATTAAGCACTTCCACAGTTATTAACTGCAAGGATTCTAAGCCAAGTTACCATTTCTGCATTCGTATATCATGAGGCTAACACGATGATACTTTTATGCCCAGGGAAGAGATAATTTCCAATCCTAAAAAATTGGCTAGACCGGCACCGGGAATCGAACCCAGCCACCCGTCAGCATGGTCTTGCTTTGTAGCCGTGCATCTTACCGCACGACTAAGGAGGGTCCTCAACAAAGGGCATATACTATATTCGAAACAGTCCGATAGATAATTGGTTACTCATTAGAGTGGGGCGTGATGGTCATTTTTTCAAATCAATGGTTTTTCGAAGCTATTCTGGGTCCTGAACAACTATGCAGAATTTGGGACCGATTGGTTGCTTCCTCGCTTTCCGCATCGCGTTTGAAGTTTGTATGGAAATTAGTATGAGAGAACGTATACTTTTGCATTTTTACTACTAGAGGTTTCAGTTCATCGTAAACCAAGTGGCACATTGCGTTAAAGTATAACCCAAAGGATGCCGAAACACTTTGCTGAAGAAGGCACGTTGCTGGAACGTCCACGAAAAAAGTAATAACGCTTCGAAGATTGAGTGCTCAAACCATATGCAAAAAATCGTTTATTCTGCCAGCACTGCCGAACTACATAGGCCATTAATTTAACTGAGTGTTATTTCAAAATAATTGATCTTATAGGGCTTTAGAGCTAATGGGAGCTATCCGGAATCATTTCACAAAGAAAAAAATCCGATAAAAAGGAAGATGGGGTTTACCCTTCGATATCCATAGGTCGTCCGGTAGTGCTGGCAGAAACATTGATTTCTTGCATATGGTTTGAACAATTAATTTTCGAAACGTAATAACATTTTTTGTAGACCTTCCAGCTACGTACCTTCTTCGGCAAAGTCTTTCAGCATCTTCCAGACTATATGCTAACGTATTGAATCACGTGATTGATGATAAATTGAAGCCGCTAATAGCAAAAATGTAAAAAAGTACGTTTTCCCATACTAATCTCCATGTAAATTTAAAACGCGATGCGGCATGCGAGGTTGCAACCAATCGAGCCCATATTTTGCACAGCGGATTGGGGTCCCAAAACGATTCAGAAAAACCTTGATCTCACTTGATCGGACGAAGTTTGAGTTTTTCCATACAACTGCGCCCCACTCTATTACTCATATAGACCTTAAGACTTTACTGTAGGAATTTCTTGGATACCTGATACATGTACCGTGAATAGAAAATAGTGATTTGGCTCCGTAATGCTCAGGGTACGTGCGCCCACCAAATAAATTACAGAATAAACATATCTTGTATGTACACATCAACTTGTTACACGACCATTAAATTTAGCAAACAAATAATTAATTAACTTGTCATAAGACAAGTTGGTACAATCCCATTTAATTCCACCACTTAATTGTACATTTTTTAACATTGATTAACATTTTATCAGCTTTCATTTGAGTGGAAACGAGAATAGGACTTAATTGATATTTGATTCTTCTGTCAGTTTCATCGCTGTTTGTTTACAACTTTTTGGCTGGGGCGTTTCAACCCGTATGGTTTGAGTTTGCACGAAAATGCAGCACTTCAAAATAAAATCGTTTTCTCGGAATATAATGGGTTTTCGTCCAAATTTTTATTCCGTATTATAGATGGTAAGTTAAATTAGTACACTTGTCATACGACGAGTTTATACAATCCCATTGAATTCCACCACTTAATATTCAAGACTGCGAACAACGTTAAGTAAACCCAGAGTTCATCACTATTTCTAAACTTCAGTAACCGATTGTATAAACTCGTCTTATGACAAGTGAAGACATTCCACTAAAAAGCTCAAAATAATTTTCTTATTAAATTAGTAGTTAACACATTGAAAGCACAGACATTCGATTTTTATTATCGTTCAATTCGAAGAATTGCTTAGGGGCGCATATTGCCCGTCCCCCTAAAAGCGAAACAATAATAAATTGTCCTCAAAAACTTATTTCACAGTTTTATTTTCAAATCGTGCTGAGACACCCTAAAGACAAAAAGGTGAAGGTGGATTGAATACCCGAAACAAAACTTTTAAACTATTGTGGTACAATAAAAGATTTAATATACTGTAGTAGTATTGGAGGCGTATTTTTAAATTAACGATTATTAGTGGTTTGTTTCACGCCCACTAGATTCCGTCTTTTGCTCCGAGTGTCCTGAGCCGATTTAAACAAAACTGACTGAGCAAAAGCTGTTTCAAGTTTGTATGAAAGCTAGTTTGAGAAACTAAACCTTTTATTACACTGACACTACAGTGCCACCCGTCAAACGCCGGCGAAAAGGGAACCCACATAGCTAAAAGCCACATTTCAGAGTCCTCATTGAACGAAAACGGTACCTTAAGAAAGATCCATTAATTATGTAACCCAAAAATTAAGCATTTTATACCCCGCTCTCCTCCCATGTCACACATTTTGTATGAAGCATCTGGAAGTTCTGTATGGATCGTCAAACTTCGGCCGAACCAGCCTCCCTCTCTAAACCATACGTTATTTATGGATGTTCCCTTAAGCTGAAATGAAATGAAGACAAAGTTAACGGAAATCCCAATCAATGGCAAGGATTAACGTCTTTACTAAACGTCTCCAAAGACAAAGTATCTCGAAGACGAAGTTACAACTAAGCTGTAGCAAGTAATAAGTAATATTCAAGACTGCAAACAACGTTAAGTAAACCCAGAGTTCATCACTATTTCTAAACTTCAGTAACCGATTTGATGCTTCGTGTCGTTGAATGTTCACATTGTAACTATAAACTCGTGTACTGCCTTGACCAGTCAACCACAGCCAATAATTAATTACATTGTTGACTAGCGCTGATTATTTTTTAAACATCCTACATTCACCCACAATAGCAAATCCACGCTGACCCACCCACGGCCAGTAGGGATTCAAATCCATCCCGCAACCCGCACCGCTCGTTGTTGGTCAAGCACTTGTCACCCGAGCCATGGATTAGACATCCTGCACCTTCATCGCCCTGGATACGGTGAATTGTCCATCGTTTCTGCATGTTTAACTTGCAAACCAAATGAGCCGGAACTAAAGCTTGTGGGTGGGGGTGTGGCGCGGCATGAGGACGATGACAACGGCGACACTGTTGTAGATTTTGTTAGGTCAGCTAAGGGATGCGTTCAACCAACTTGAACAAAACCCATGCAAGCGGGCCAGGTTGACCGCATATTGTTATTAATTACAACAACATTGTTGAGGCGAGGACACACTGCTGAACCAGTATGTACAACCGATGTACGCTAGGGTGCGCCTTAAAGGCATTCTTGATTACAAATTGATTTCAATTGAAAGTTCACATTTTTTGCATTTGTAAACCAGCTTCATCGGTTACAGCGTTCCGTAGTTATGGATTTTTGTATTTTTGAAAAAAAAAACTTATTAAAAAAGAATATCTTCGAAGAATATCTTAACTGGCTGTTCAGATACACAAGTGAGAACATATTTTGATAAAATTCATAATTTTATCTAAGCTGACTGAAAGACTAACACATTTTGCCTGAAGTTGTGGCCTGAAGGGTGGCGGTCCATACAAAATGTTCAGATACAAAAAGTGCTATACGTAACTAGTGAATCTGAACCGTCTAAGACGAATTAAGTACTGTCCATTTAATTCCACCAGTTAATTTTCGTTAATAACGAAAATTAACTGGTGGAATTAAATGGACAGTACTTAATTCGTCTTAGACGGTTTAATACATTCCACTAAAAGAGCTTAATATATTTTTTAGTGAATCTGCCCTAAGTAGGAGTAATAAATTTAGGTTTTTATAGAGCGTAGCGTCTTTATAGATTGTTCAAAGATCGTGAAATTACAAAAAAAATGCAACCTTCTGATATTCTGAAAGATTTAAAGAAAAGTCGCACCCTACTACACACACCACAGTTTCCAACAGCAGTGTTCTAGGAGTGTGTTGTTGGTTCTAGCCAACAGTCCGGCCAGGCAACTTGAGAAATTGGTCATGTGGAAAGCCGCAAAAGGACGCGCTCTCCGGATGGATGAATCGCGCTTTTCGTGTTCCGTTCGACCGATGACCGTGAGGATGCCAGGCCAGGAATCCTGTATTTCAGCTTGAACAACGGGCGACGGAAGTTTTAATCGATTGGCATTTTGTTCGTTCGTTGGCTGCTTTTTTTATTTGGGTGGGAAACACATTATTTTACGCTTAACCTATAAAGGCCAATCGGAGATAATTTTACGCTCATTTCCGATGGCGGCAACTGTGTAACGATTGAGCAAAACCAAAATGGCAATAATCGCAAAAACCCAACGCTATGATAGAAGGCAAGACAAGAAAATGAAATAACACTTCCCCAGCGTACGTAACCTTGGCACCAAAAAGCACAAAAGTGCATTAAATTACCTTACCAGCAGACACTCGTTCACGCTATTTTTTTTCTCAGCCAGATAGTCGGACACATCATGACTCAGAAACTGCGTAATGGAGCCGGATAAAAAAAAACTTCAACTCCATCGTAACTCTACCGGTGATACTTTTGTACAGTAATGCTCTGTCTGCTTCGGCTCGAAGCAACACATCATGACATCAAAAACATTAAGTAATTATTCACCAAAACAATTCCGCCGGCCTGATGTCGGCTTAATTTTTCCTCCTCTCGGTTACACCTTTGCCACTATTATGACACGGAGCCGGAATGTGAATTACCTTTCATTAAATTTATATTCATTTGGGAAATTCAGCTCGAAACATGAGTGCTTGAACCGCGTGGGTAGTAAATCAATTGTTGTAATGATTTTTTGAGAATTTCAATTTAATCGTTCGGAAACATAACGCACGTAAGGCGTAATGGTAATTATGTATTTTTCGGGCAACCGAACACCAAACTGAATTCCAGATCGCAGACATTGGCCTATGTGTGATTCAATGTATCTGCTGCGTCGAAAAATAATGTTTAGATGTCAATAATCTCAATTACTCCAAACAGAATTTTGACATCTTCTTGGTGACTGTACAAACATTCCTATACACCTGATGCAATGCGAATTCAACGATTTATTTCACGTTTTGTAAGTTCGACGCAAAATATTTGAAAAAATTGCGTGACGTTTATTAAATTGATGTTATTTCAAAATTTTCATAGAATATTATATGCAGTTTAATTTGCTTATAATTTCTGGAACAGTTTATATGCGTAATTTGGTCGAGCGGAGATGAATGTGCGGGACAAGGGGTAACTCGAATTCGACATACATCACGTTTTCCCATTATTAATATATTTGTATTCACGTGTGAACGAAATGTAATCCAGCACAAAATCAAAACCCTTTCACAGCACTCGAAGCTATATCACATTGAAAGCTATTTATAGACACGATGGAAGATAAACATTCCAACTGAACGCACGTACGTACGTACGTCATATTCTTATAAGATGGAGTGTCGTCTGAGCCCTTAAGATGCAGGAATTTCTTCAAGTAAGCAGTAAAATTGACGCTGCAGCTATTAACTGCTGCGAAATATTATCTTGCACGGAATAAGCACAGACACCGAGAAGTAGTCAAATGACTATAGGTTAAGATTCACGTCACTAAATGAATGAACCGAGAAGTACAACATTGTACCAGCTGTTATCAGACGTTTTTATATAGCACTATTTAATTGCACTACAGATGGATTTGCGTTTAGACTTCAAGGCTTGTTAAGAAAATTATTTTGAGCTTTTTAGTGAAATGTCTTCACTTGTCATAAGACGAGTTTGTACAGTCTAATTTAATTCCACCAATTAATTGTACATTGACAGATACGTATTTCGACCTCAACAGTAAGGTCGAGTCGAGTCAAGTACGGGACACTGAAGACGACCTTACTGTTGAGGTCGAAATACGTATCTGTCAAGGTACAATTAAGTGGTGGAATTAAATGGGACTGTACAAACTCGTCTTATGACAAGTTCAAGACTTGGTTTTGTTGAATCTTATAATTTCAGTTTAACGATAAAATACCGGAGGACTGCTCTTGCGGTGGATTGTGCTTAAATACAAGTGCGTTCGGGTGTGTATCCAACAACGACGCGTAGGATGTCTTCGGCTAAAATATTTCTGATTTTAAATGATCACCCTTTGAGGATATTCCGAGCAAAAGCCAGTATGTTGCCAGAGAATACCCATTCGCTGAGTTGCTGCAATATGTTCACTGTTCAGGTCCGATCGAACGTCTTGGTCAATCATGATGTGGTCTTCAATGTCAAGGTGGATGGGGAAGGAACAACACTTTCCACGGAGAGTGTTTCCTTTTCCCCGCAGTTTAACGGAGTTGACGGAGACTCATAGTGTTAATATACCAATCAAATACGCTAAACGAACTGATCCAACCTTTAATATAGTAATCCTCAACATAATCTCTCGAAATAATAGATAATATTCAAATAGTGATAAGACAATAGCACCGGTCGTTCGAATTTCTGTTCTAGTTCTCTATGTGCACTGAAAAAGTATGTTCTTACATGGGACATGACTGTCTTAATTGGTCTTTGGCGCGTTGAAGGTGGTGGTCATACGCCGGCATATCCAGTCGCCGGCATCGTTCCATCATCGTGGCCTCCGGGAGGTGTTAGGGGAGGCGTGGTCAGGTGACCATTATTAGGACTTGGTTGCTCCCAATAAGGACGGAAGACACTTTCAACTTGAATACGGGCAAAATTGACAAACTGACGGAGGTCATATAGAAAGCGATGACCGAATGGCCGTTGAAGAAGACAGGTGACAGAAGACATTATTCAGCAGTACCAGGGTACGGGTATCGGACCTTGGATCGCCCTAGGCCGATCGGTGCACGTTCATGGCTCCCAAGAGAAGTAAAGCAGAGAGTGGAGCGTCGATAATACAACACGCTTTGTTTCTGACGCCTGGTAGCGGGTCGTGAGGTAGGTAGGAGGAATTCCTCCAAGAATTCCTTCCGAAATTCCTCCTGGAATTTGTCGGAAATTCCTCCAGGAATTCCTCCGGAATTTCCAGCAATACCTGGAGGAATTCCCGGAGGAACTTCCGGAAGAATTTCCGGAGGAACTTCCGGAAGAATTCCCGGAGGAAATTCTGGAAGAATTCCCGGAGGAACTTTCGGAAGAATTCCAGAGCAACTTCCGAAGGAATTCCTGGAGGAACTTCCGAAGGAATGCCTGGCGGAACTTCCGAAGGAACTTCTGAAGGAATTCCTAGAGGAGCTTCCGAAGAAATTCCTAGAGGAACTTCCGAAGGAATTCCTGGACGAACTTCCGAAGGAATTCCTGGACGAACTTCCGAAGGAATTCCTGGACGAACTTCCGAAGGAATTTATTGGAAGAACTTCCAAAGGAATTCCTGGACGAACTTCGGAAAGAATTCCTGGAGGAACTTCCGAAGGAATTCCTGGAGGAACTTCCGAAGGAATTCCTGGAGGAACTTTCGAAGGAATTCCTGGAGAAACTTCCGAAGGAATTCCTAGAGGAACTTCCGAAGGAATTCCTGGAGGAACTTCCGAAGGAATTTATTGGAAGAACTTCCAAAGGAATTCCTGGGCGAACTTCGGAAAGAATTCCTGGAGGAACTTCCGAAGAAATTCCTGGAGGAACTTTCGAAGGAATTCCTGGAGAAATTTCCGAAGGAATTCCTAGAGGAACTTCCGAAGGAATTCCTAGAGGAACTTCCGAAGGAATTCCTGGAGGAACTTCCGAAGGAATTCCTGGAGGAACTTCCGAAGGAATTCCTGGAGGAACTTCCGAAAGAATCCCTGGAGGAACTTCCGAAAGAAATCCTGGAGGAACTTCCGAAAGAAATCCTGGAGGAACTTCCGAAGGAATTCTCGGAGAAGCTTCTGAAGGAATTCCTGGAGAAACTTCTGAAGGAATTCCTAAAGGAACTTTCGAAGACAATTCCTGGAGGAACTTCCGGAGGAATTGCTGGAGGAACTTCCGAACGAATCCCTGGAGACACTTCCGAAGGAATTTCTGGAGGAACTTACTTTATTTTTCTTCTTAGTCTTACTTTGTCTTATTTGTCTTACTTACACTAGCACCACTGTTATCACCCAAATCCTTTCCACAGCTTGTTTGGAAACCTTGTACAGAAATCCTCTCGCGATATTTTCTAATGTTGTTCTAGAAACGGCTCATGTTTTCATTTTCCAAAACCAGCTGGAGTTTGTTTATTTTGATTGCCTTATTTCGTGATTGGTCGGCGCTGCTGCTGTTCTCTCGCCGAACCACTGCATGAGTGATATATTTCTTCCGCATTGTTGCCAATTCCTTTTGTTCTCCGTTTACGGCAAATTCTCAAGCAAGTGTAAACTGCATAATGATGAAATAATTTTGGCGACACTGACAGCGTCAGTCTGGCGCTCTGAATTGGGCAATTTTCTCTCTCAGAGAGTGCTACCACGTGCTTTTTTAACGGAAAACCCTTCCCTCAGACCTTAATAGCTCAACTGTACCTAGCTCCGGAAATCCGGAGATATTCTGTGAACCTCCTGTAAGCCGATATTTCAGCAATTGTTAATTAACAACTCGAGGATTGACAAGTTATGTGCTTGATCTGCGAAGAAAGAGTGGAGGTCGGATTAGATTCCGACAGACTATCTTAATCCGAATTAGGTGAGAGTAGAGGCAATGTGATCGACGTATTGATAGAGCTGTGGTGGTCCAAGGGGAAAATTTTATCTTGAGCTGGTATAGCGTTCAGAGCTGAACTAGGAGTAGACTGCTGGACATGGTAGGGCTTATTGCCCGGGGTGCATATGACGTTGGATAGGCATCCGTAACAAAAATGAATCGAGGTGCCCAGAAAGGCTGGAGGAATTGGCAGCTTCCAGTCTGCCGACAGTAGTCGGGATGTGATAGAACAGTTGGGATGAAACGAAGGTACTTGCAAACTTGTATCCCACGTCGTCCGTCGGGGAAGCGCGAAGCATCCCGACAACACCGGGGAATCAGCTACATCATACCTGTCACGGTCTACCCGGACATTTCGGTTGGATACGGCTGTATATAAGAGCGAAGCCCTAGTCGAATGTACGGGCTAGGATGTTGAGTTGCACATTTGCTTGAAACAAGTTCAAGAAGTCCATTCCATTCAGCAAAGATGTTCTTCCTGGGGTCGAAGAAGAAAAATAGTCGGGACGGATTCCTTTCTCATCATTGAATAAATAAATTCGAGGTTGATTGTAATCAGCAGACATGATGTTATCGTCTCTAATAGACGATAGTGATGTGCTCATCCACCAAGTCAGCACTTTGGCTGTCCGGAGGAGCATAGATTGCGCACAACTGAAAACGAGTACGCCCGATGTTGACTTAGCATTACTCATCTGATTCGGCCTACTCTCGTGACGCACAATGCGTGAACTGCAATGTCGATCTACTACACCAGCGGTTCTCAACCTTTTTCTTGAGATGTACCCCTCAAAACTTTCGCTTTAATTGGGGTACCCCCTCTTGAAAATAGGCTTCCAAGCCATTGAAAGAATAATTCCGAGCCCTTGAATGGGGCCCTCCTTAGCCGTGCGGTAAGACGCGCGGCTACAAAGCAAGACCATGCTGAGGGTGGCTGGGTTCGATTCCCGGTGCCGGTCTAGGCAATTTTCGGATTGGAAATTGTCTCGACTTCCCTGGGCATAAAAAGTATCATCGTGTTAGCCTCATGATATACGAATGCAAAAATGGTAACTTGGCTTAGAAACCTCGCAGTTAATAACTGTGGAAGTGCTTAATGAACACTAAGCTGCGAGGCGGCTCTGTCCCCCAGTGTGGGGATGTAATGCCAATAAGAAGAAGAAGAAGAATGGTGGCCTTCGAGATACTTAAAAGGAGGCTTCCTTTGCATCTTAAAGGACGCGTCTGAGCCACTTGAAAGTATGCTTCCAAGCCTCTTGAAAGAAGAATTCTGAGTTTCTTGAAGGGAGGCTTCCGAGCCTTTTGAAAGGAGGCTTCCGTTTCATTTGAAGGTAGGTTTTCGAACCTCCTAAAAGGAGCCTTCCGAGCTTTTTGCTAGTAGGCTTCCTGTACCTTAGGAGATTGAGCCTCTTGAAAGGAGCTTCTCGATCTCTTGAAAGTAGGCTTCCTCACTTCTTGATAAGGCTTTTGAGCCTCTCGAATGGCGGCTTTCAAACCCCTTAAAAGGAGGCTTCTTTTGCATCTTAAAAGGGCGCTTCTTAGCCTCTTGAAAGTAAACTTTCAAGCCTTTTGAACGAAGAATTACAAGTTTCTTGAAGGGAGGCCTCAAGGAGCCTTCCGGGCTTTTTGAAAGAAGGCATCCGGCTTTCTTAAAATGAGGCTTTCGATCCTCTTGAATGTAGGCTTCCGGGCCTCTTGAAACGAGGGTTCCGAGTCTCTTGAAAAGAGGCTTCCGGGCGTTTTGAAAGTAGACTTCCGAGCCTCTTGAAAGGAGCTTTCCGAGCCATTTGAAAAGAACCTTCCAAGCCTCTTGAAAGGAACTTTCCGAGCCATTTGAAAATAACCTTCCAAGCCTTTTGAAAGTAGGCTTCCAAGCCTTGATGCTTTCCGAGTCTTTTTTAAAGAACCTTCCGAGCCTCTTGAAAGAAGGCTTCCGAACTTTTTGTAAGAAGGCTTCCGACTTTCTTGAAAGGAGCCTTCCGAGCTTTTTGAAATAAGGCTTGTGTGACCCTATTAAAACGAAGCTTCCTGACCTCTTGGAAGAAGACTTCTGAGCTTCTGGAAAGTAGGCTTCCGAGCATCTTGGAAGAAGGCTTCCGAGCCTCTTGAAAGTAGGCTTCCGAGGCTCTTGATAGGAGCTTTCCGAGCCTTTTGAAAAGAACATTCCGAGCCTCTTGAAAGGAGCTTCCGAATCTTTTGAAAAGAACCTTCCGAGTTTATTGAAACAAGGCTTCCAAGCTTTTTTTAAGACTTCCGACTTTCTTGAAAGGAGTCTTCTCTGAGAAAAGCCTTCATGCCTCTCAAACGGAGGCTTCCGAACCTTTAGATTCTAGATATCAGTTCAAAAGCATATTCCTAACATATTATTCAACATTTTGTTTAGATCAGGTAGATTGCATTGAAGATTTTTAAAATTTGCTCATTCGACGTTTTGTCCGTTTGATCTTTTGTTCCACAGCCCTTCATACGATGTGGTGGTTGAGCAGGCCAGGATTCAATTGGCTTTGATTTACTGATCGCCATGCATATTATGCACAATACAATGTTTTGAAATAAAAAATACACAATTATCAAAACTTCATCAATAAGCCTCGAGTAATTTAATACGATCGCCATTACGCATTTTTGTCCGAGGTACCCCCTAGAGCCAGCGAAGGTACCCCCAGGGGTGCATGTACGCCAGGTTGAGAACCGCTGTACTAAACCATCAAAACAGCGCTTACCGAAATCCGTACACATAGACTCTTCCATATTTGTATTAGCCTCTAGAAAATACAATTCTAATTCAAATAACACACTCAGAGATCGCTCTAGGGTGTAAAATGCAGTCTATTTTCGATATGCAACACCGGAATGATTGTTGGGCGAGGGAAGCAAGTGCTCGACTATGTTGAGGGATTAATAATTATTTGCGAGTATCTTAGGGGAAATGATACACGGTTTAAAAATTTGTTTTGTTTGTTTGTAATTCGAATTAGTGGAAGTAAAAAATAGACAACACATTTTTAAACCGTATGTTGAGGGGATTTGCAGCCTCCTTACTAGGTTAGCAAGCACGCATCCCGGAGATATTACATTTTTAACATAATTTAAAAACTAAGTAGTTTGCCTAGCAATGATGATTTCGTCATCATTTAGGCCGATGACATACTCACGCGTGTGCGTTCGGCATCGTTCGACGCGTCAGTATGTCATCGCCCTTAGGGAGACAGAAAGCGAGGGCAATACATTCTGTAGCTCCAGTCGTAGCGTCAACGGTTTTCATTTTTTCAGCGGAATCCGATTGTTTTTAGATTGGTAGTTCTCGAGGTTACGAAAAACCAGTTATTCAGGCAAATTTGTTGGATCTAGTGCAATTTCCTTCAGCAAGGGGTCTAGTCCAATTTTGGAGGAAACGAAACATAACGTGCTGATATTATCCTCTTTTGCAAAAAGCTTCACAACACGCGGATCCTATCCTAGAGCTAGATTAAACTTAACTAACCATAGCAATAGTACAGACCGCATCATTGATTGCACCCGGTCTTATTTTTGCTAAGTCCAACCAAAACCTCTTCTGTATTTTCGTTGAATATTGGAGCCTCCTATTCGACATTTTTCATAAACAGTACTCTGTCCCACATTAATAGTAAAAACCAGATTAATCCACCTAGCGTTGGTGATGCCTTTCTCGCATTTAGTTAGGACACCAACCTTATATGGGGTTTATATGGTCCGATGTACCATTTTCATCATAACTATCAAATTCAATAGTGATCAACAAGGCTTTGTCCCCTGTCGAATAAAACTTGTTGGTAGAAAATCGGTTAAGGATTACTATACGAAAAGTTGTCTAATGTTTTTTTATAGTTTTTGTGCACACACATACACACACACATACACACATACATACACACGGACAGACAGACATGTGCTCAGTTTGTCGAGCTGAGTCGATTGGTATATAACACTATGGGTCTCAGAGGCTTCTATAAAAAGTTCGTTTTCGGAGTGAAATGATAGCCTTTCGGTACAACTTCGTTGTACGAGAAAGGCAAAAACTTATTATATATAAGATAACTTTTTTCTGTTGCACCTATCTGTACCAAACTTTTATGAGGATTCAGGGGTTGAATTACCGATGTTTAACAAAGTTTGGCAAGCCTACTTCGTTTACAATGTTATGAAAAATCATATGTGAACATGTACATTTTATGGAAGATAATGATTTGAGAAATGTATTGGAGGTATGTAACCACTTTCCCTTCAATGGGACACAAACCCACAACCCTACAGTACGCTAGACTGGTTCTTTAACCAACTAAGCTACGAAGGACCTCCGTCGGCCTTCACAACCTAGTAGCTACTGAATGAGCTCGAGATTCCCAAATTGGACGCATAGTCAAATCACTCGCAATCCATTTGCCAAGCCAACACTTCCACATGTGTATAGTACACGCTCACATTAGAGCAGCGTGAGTATTTAGAATGTCTGGCGGCTACACACATTCTTCATCAAAATAAATAAAAAAAATAATAAAAAAATGTTTTTATACACGAACACATTGAAGTAAAGATACGATGCAGCTTTAACGTAAAGATACGATGCATAAAATTGTGTATATAAACTATAAACAACGGAATTCGGTTGTTTATATTTTTGTGATGCCCGTAGGAATTACTTCCAGTTTTGAACAACAACAAAACACAGCAGCATTTTTAAACACTTATTTTATTAAATTTGATATTAATTATATTACACATAAGTTTTTTTTTGCTTGTTTCCCAAACTAGTAATTGGCTATCTGGTAGAGTTTTGTTCCAGCGGTTAATACCGAAACTTTTGATATCGACGGAGCGGTAACACAAGTTTTAGTTTTGTTGACGACTTAGATTATTAATTTTATTGATGCTTACGAGTGATAAGCGTTAAATTCCCAGGTAACCAGTAAGCATTATATAAAGCATTTAAGTGGCATTTACTGCATTAAAAACATTAAATGCCAATAAGCCCTATAGTCGCCTTTAATGCTATTTTAATGCAGGTTTTGGCCCAATATATGGCTCCTCAAATGCTTAATCCTACTTCAATCGCTTCGATAAGCGAAAACACTTCACTCAAATCGGAGGTTTGGTGTAAAAACCTAAAATTAAGTAAATTTTCGATGGAATTAAGTCAAATTTACTTAATATTAAGTAAAATATACTTAATTTTGAATAGAAACTAACCAAAAGTTAGGAAAATTTTACTTAACTTTTGTAAACATGAGATTATTTAACGTTGGATTCCCACACTTTACTGCCATTGTTGAGTGTTTTTATGACAACGGCCGGACTGCGTTACGTAATTAATTGATCTTCCCTAATGGTCTAATGGTGAAATGAATATTTTCATTTGCAAAAGAATCACTCGGTGGCCAAGGTGATCCATACACAATTCATGCTCAAAATGTCGGGCAATAATCCGGTGAAAATAGCTCTTGATAGGGATCCGCAGGGGACAAGAAGGCGAGATGCGCAGAGCAGAGAGCAAGGCGGATCGATTTGAGGTCCCTCCGTGGACTACAAAGTTGGCGACGTGCAACTACAGACCGAGCTGAATGCAGATGAATTTTATGTATTGCAAAGACCTTAGTTTGAATAAATCAAATGAAATAAATTCCGATGTTAGAATACCAAATGGTGTTATGCGATGTGATTAATTATTTTTTGTTTTATTTCATGGATGTTCCGGAATTGTCGGAAGGCCACGACATGTATAAGCCACAACATCAAGTGCATCTGAATAATCTTGGTGCTCGACGATAAAATTTAGAAGTTTTCATTTTTTGGGATCCTCCGGATTTCCCAGAGGACCGCACGGTGGTTAGAGGTGTGCGCCGTCGCCGCCGAAAGTTTGACTGAAGTTTGACGTTTGACCGAAAATGCTGCTTGGACGGACGTAGTGACATAAGGTCGAAAACGGTTTGGCCAAAAATGTCATTTAGCTGACGGATGAAGATCATACGGTCGAACTGATAATTTGACCAAAAAAATGTAGTTCAAAAATGGCGTTTGGCCGAACGGGTCGACGGTTTTCGCCATATAATCCGATCAGCCAAATTGCCCTTCCTGCTAAACCACCGCTTCGGTCAAAGGGATCCTGTTAGAGCATATGGCTTTTTCAGCCAAATGTCTAGTTTGGTCGTACCGTCAAACCGTTTTCCACATAATAACCGAATCGAACAAATGGAATTCAGCTAGGTAGCTTTCGGCTTAACGTATTATTCGGCCAAGTGATATTCGGTATGACTTTCCACCGAATGACTTTCAACCAAACGACCCTTCGTCTTTTGAAAAAGAATTTTCGTAAAATTTCCGAAGAATTACTAATGGACAACATAAAAAATTTCACGTTTAAATTCAAAGGAACTCCGAAAAAAATCCAGTTGAAATTCCGTTGGAAACAATTTTTGTGAAACTTAAAAAAATCACAAAGAAATTCTGTTTAGTGGAAACTCCGGAAAATTCTCGACGAGAAAAAAAATCGAAGCATGCATGCCCGGTGGTACAGGCAAACTTCTAAACAATTTCCCGTGAAAATTTCAATGAAATTCCGGTGAAAACTTTAGAGCACTTCCTGTTGAAAATTCGAAAAACTTGAAAGAATCTCCTAGTACAGTTCATTAGATTTTTCCGGCGAGATAAAAAGATTCTCCTGTTAATGTCTTCAAAATACCCTAAAAAAAACTTCACGTTACGTAATAAATAAATTGCCAAGCCTTCGCTGGCCAAAACTATGACAAACGCCGCAGCTGACGATTTTCGGATCGGCAAACATGCTCTATCTGTCGAAGGTTTGTTAGGAAGTTTGTTTTAGCTATTTTCCAGTTGTTTTTCACTAACATCTTCAACTGCATCTTCTGGGTGGCAGCCTGCTACTTAGACACGGCTGACTGATACTTTGGCATAACAATGTTCATGTTATCCAGGTCTTGCTTAGACCTTTCGGCCCATGTCGCGTATTGATAAGGCCACTTTGTTCTTGGTCTCCATCTTCAGGTTTTGCTACACTTTACGGTCGCACTGCACCGTCGAACGGACAGAACCAAGCTTCCGTTCGTCGTTTTTCGCAAACTGTTGTGCCAAGCTTGACTGTTTTTGCCATGACAGGTGCTAGTTGCCAGACTATGCCGTCATTTGTTTCTGTACACAAAACAGTATATACGATTTGCGATATTTAGGTGAATCTAACATCCGTCCTCCGTCTAACCGCATGAAAAACCGCTAAAATCAGTCCATTTTTCCTTAGGGTTTTCTAAAGAAGTTTTCAGAGATCCATTTTACAAAGCATTTTTCTTTTGTAATGTAAACGGTTTATGCAAGACATTTGGCATTTTCATAAATATGGATTTCTAACAATCTTTGGTAATGCACGAGAAAAGCACCAGCCCGCTGAATGAACTAGTCTAAGTTTTTCTTCCGTGGAATGGATTTTTGGGAAACGGAGTTCTTCTTCTTCTTCTGTATTCTGTATAGATGGCATTTTAAAAATTATGACATTTAGATTTAGGGGATTCACTTTCCGGGATAGGACAGATTATTAGACATCGGTCTTCTAGCCCAGCATCACCATACTAAATCGCTGTTAATCAACAAGTACGTGTTATCTCCATGAAAAAAGGAGCAGAATGTGCCCGACTTGCAGTCAACGGCGGTAATGTTTTTGAATAAGAAACTCTTACAGAACGAAAACCCTGCGATTCATTATCACCGACAATAAAATATTATTGAATTTGATAAAACTTCGACGTAGCCCAACTGACTTTTGCCGTCACCAGTCAAGCAGCCAGCTGCTTGTTGTGGGTCTTACCAAACTCGTTTAAACCAGTTACATGCCTCGCTCGCGGCCCGGCCGCTTTGGTATTCCATTGACTCGATGCGGCGCAACTGAAACGTCCGCAAAAAGCTGCCTCCAATCTGAGTCATGTGTCACGTTTGTGTGCTCTCCACGACCGACGCCTAGCCTATGAGGCCAGGTAGGACCGTTCGCCGCTTCGCACATCTGCGCGCGATCATCATCGGTGGTGGTGTGTGCGAGAGCGACTGACTAGCAGCCGCCCAAGAGAGGTCACACGTAATTGACCAATAATTAATGAGCTGTCGAGTGGAAGGAAACTAGATGAAGCCGCGCAGCACACGGTGGGTATGCAGTTCAGTTATCAGCTCGCACGGAACGGGAAGAGAAAGTTTTGCCGTTGATAACGTGTGCCGTCGTTACACACACCAGTTAGGGGAAATTTATTGCGATATGATGTTGAGAGATAAATTTACACATGCCCGGCTAGCTCAGTCGGTAGAGCATGAGACTCTTAATCTCAGGGTCGTGGGTTCGAGCCCCACGTTGGGCGAGATATTTTTTCTCACATTTGTAGTAATTTTTCATTACATTAACGATTAGCGATATGTATTTTGTTATAAGACTTGTGAAGCTTCGGTGAAATAATACAAAATAACGTTTTTGATTCACAAAAATAAAATTTGCTGTGAACAGCATGATTAATATATGGGGATGTAGCTCAGATGGTAGAGCGCTCGCTTAGCATGTGAGAGGTACGGGGATCGATGCCCCGCATCTCCAAAATAGCTTTTTTCACTTTATTGTGCCATTCTGCTATTTGTCACCATCAGGGAAAACCCATCGTTGATTAATAAATAAAATAATGCAGGGCGAACCTATTCAGCAGCACAAAAAAGTTTTCCGTTTTTCCTTCACTTAGTAACTAACGATCTTTTTTATTGAGCGTTGCAATGGGAAAAAACAATCCAGTAAATTATTATAAATTCCAGCACGACAGAAACGCAAGCTGCTGACACTGGACTGTATCGGTATGTGTGGAGACGGCACCTCACCCTTGTATTTCCATACACGCGGACGACTATGCGTGCCTGATTCTCATTATGATTGGAACCTCCCTATCCCGGTTCGTACTGAGTCAGGCAACAAAGGTTGGCACCAAAAGGAAATGGATACAGTGTTAATGTAGTTGGACTTTTATTTTTCTAATGGGAATAAAATAGATGAGAATCCGTTACAGTAACGACCCGAACTGACCAACCCAAGATTGTCGCGATCAGATAGCAATGGCATTAATTCTAATTGGTATAGGTGTCAGTACTAATTTAAGTGATACAGATGTTTATTTGTGTTCCTGCAATAGCTACGTTTATGAAAGTTTCATCCAAACTAATACGAACGGTTGTGTAGAATGGCGAAGATTTACGTACCTGAAAAAGGAGAAAACAATATTAAATTAGTATTCTCGTGTAAAATAATTAAAGATAAATGCATATAAATTAATTGCTACATTTATCGTAATGTCGTTGGATGAATAATCTAAATCGATTGTGCATTTCATATAACTTATTGCGATAAAATCATAAAACTTATATAAACATAAATTCAAGACAAAATTTTCAAAACGACTTATCTGCTTTTGTAAACAAAGATTCAAACGACGATTTGATGAATCTGATAGCTCTCCCACGTAAACTAACACCATCAATAGGTAGATGAAGGCTTCCGCTACCTGTTGGTGGTGTTGGTTTGCGTGGGAGAGCTATCAGATTCGTCAAATCGTCGTTTGAATCTTTGTGTACGAAAGCAGATAAGTCGTTTTGAAAATTTTGTCTTGAATTAATGATTAAAAAAACTCAGCTGTGACTGAATTTGAATCCCACCCAGCAATGTTCAATCTAAAAGAAGACATCCACACTAGTTTAAGGATCTCATCAACATACTCTCCACAAACTTCTCAGAACCTCGGTCTTAACATAGCCAGATTGGGAGCCTTTGTTTCAATGTTCCACAAAATGAAGGAAAAAATATCCTCTTCCGCTTCCTACCACACTCCTTGAATTTTCATTAAGCAAACATACTCCGCCATAGAAGCTGTTGCTCGTGAATTCCATATTATGTTGCTCCAATCCAATCTGAAACGGAACGACACCGACCCGGAATGATATGTTCCAAGGTGATGAAAATATTTTCCTCGATTCCATTTCTCTTAGCAGCTTTAAACTTCAGCCAATGGCCAACTACGCCATCGTCGTGAAGACTGTCGGAACGACAAAGCCAGACGACCCATCAGACCGTATTTTTCTCCGTAGAAGCTCAAAGGTCAGCAACTTTTGCCTGCTCCGTGATTCCGACCAAACCATGTCTTGGTTTGTAATTCGAAGGACTAACTGCGACGGGGAACGTGGCAAAGTGGTGGAGATTTATAGCGCACAATGCTGCGAGTTTTCCCATTTCGTTCCGAGCTTTCTTGTTATGGAAAGGATTTTCCCGGACAAAGGACCCGAAAAGATTCAGAGTAATCACTACAGCTCGCTGCTCGAGCGTCCCCCTGGTGCCAAGTCAAGCAAACGGACAAATCAGTTCTTTCTCGTGTTGTTTCTTTTAGTTGCAATATTTTTATGAATCCCTCATGGTCGTTTCTACTTTGTCCTTACTGTTGGCAGCCTTCAATACTAAAATAAAACCACAACGGAAGAACAACTTGAAAGAAAAAGATTTAAGCATTTAATTAACACGAAAATTGGAAACTCCAATTGGGTTCCCGGGGGGATTCGAGATTAGATTTCCGCCCGGTTCCGGCGAAAAGGTTGGGTGCCTTGTAACCCGAGCGCATTTCGGCGGGACCCAAATTGAATGGATCGAAATCGAAGCTTTTCGAACAAAGAAGCGAATGTTGGTCGACATCAACGGCGATTGAGCTCGGCAACAAAGGCTCGTAAACTTGTAGCGTCCTTCACTCTTACGACGACGATTGTTGTTTCGCCAAACATGTTTCCCGAAAACGATAGCACATCTATCGAATTCTCAATCTCAGCGCTTTCGTGGGGCGATGTTCTCGTCTAGACACAGTTTTATTGTAATCTTATCAGACGGCATCCGAGCGACGGCCACAACCGTTCTGCCATATTGTTCGGCAGCATAATGCTTTCAGTGAAAAATGTCTCGATTTATGTGAACCGCAGCTGGAGTTCGTGCGATGACAACTTTCAATGAATTTCATTTGCATATAATAACTCTTGAGACGTCTTTATTGGGGCGCTCTGGGAGATATTTGGTCTTGCGAAATGACTAGGTCTTGATAGTTTGCTCGTGGTTATAAGAATGAAACAATTGTGTGGAATACATATTAGAAAAAAAAGACGCGTGTGGCATTGACGGGCTAAAGATTTAGTGTAACCGCCTGAAAAAAATGAAATCTTTAAACAAGTTTTTATTACCGACTACGACAGGATAATTATAGTTCGAATGAGTAAAATTGGAATGAAAACTAGTTTAAAACTTTTTTTTTAAGGTTGATGAATATTATATATGAAGGTTTGAGCCGGAGAGAAACCCTCAATGGTAGAATAATCAGCCAAATTATTACCTTATGAATGGTAAGTGGACCGAAATTATTTTACTAAAGGCTAACTGTTGGAACCGGTTCAAATCCTTAACCAGCTGTGATCTTTTGTCGCAAGAGGTAGAGCAGAGAGCTATTTTTGTATATAAGAACCAAATTTGTTAACACTCGAAGAATTTATCTGAATACAATTACAGTTTGGCCTGTTAATTAAATGCTACAGAGCGGAAGTTTCCATTCCGATAGTACTTATTCCGAACAAACTCAAAACAATATGTCGGGATCGAAGCCTCAAAAACGGTGTCACGACTCACGATAACAGCCTGTGACGCCTTTACAATGACGTCAGACACAGACAAAGGGATGATCGGTTGTAATGGATGTAGCAAGTGGGGAGGTTTCCAGAAGAAAAACGAACAGTGGGTAATGTCTGTGACATAACCGCTAAGTGGACGTAGGACTTGACTTGACTATGCCTTTAAGATACATAATATGTCCAAATTTCTCACATCAACTATTTTGGATAAATAATCGGCGTTGCATACCATTCCTTGGCAAAAGCTTCTCATCAAACCGACACAGAAATCAAATCTGCCTCGAACAAGAATCATCAAAAAAAAAATTCAGGGAGTATCTGTCCGGTCACGAAGTATTAGTCTCGACAGTCGCAACCTTCCCACTGAAGGACTTCCTGAAATAAACCACAAGTTGGCTCAGCAGGGGTTGTAGACTGTATCTCAGCCCTTCCACTGAAGAGCCTTCTAATCCGTGCGATAGCGACTGAAGGAGAACATTATTTTTAACTCTTAGGGCCAATTTCTTCACCTCCGCTTAGGCACTAAACCAGGTTTAAACGTATGGGTAAGCACCGCTTAACAGTTAAGCGGAGGTGAAAAATTGGACCTTAGAGCCTTGAAAAAGGCTGTTTGCTTCGGCTAAGTGCAAAAAAGTAAGAATACGATCTTTTCAAATAACCGCGAATATCTAGTGATGGTATAAAAAAAACTGAATTCTCTGCGAGCGAATGCACTTTTCATTTATACCTTATTTTGAATCTTCTCTGCTTCCCAATTGGTGGGCCAATCAGCTAGTGTCTTGTATCCCGCTTCTTTGTCAGCCAAAGCGTCATCATCATCAACGCGTTCGAGAAGGGCTTCTTCTTTTTTACGCTTGTTGCTCGCTGCTGGCGTCTATTTCCTAACGGGACTTTTTGCTAGATACAGGCCAATAAGCCGGGCAAGCGAGCTTAGAATTGCAGTACAGGTGGGAGTGTTCTTTTCTGAGACAACATTGTTAGTAGAAGGAAGGAAACACCCGGACATGGGATTTCGGGTGATAAGATTTAGAATTGGTAACATGGAACGATCATTCAGTCACATTCGCTTTGTGTGCGGTCAGTATCAAACAATGTTTATCTACATATTTTTTTATCAATGCCAAAAAATCCAACATTTGATGAAAAATCGATTGATAGTTTATTAATGTTTGAGCTGTTATCGGTGTTTTTTTATCCAAATAAGATTATGTGAGAGATTTGGACATCTTATGAATCTTTAAAGGCATGGTCAAGCGAAGTCCTTCGTCCACTTCGCGGTTAAATCAGAAAAATTATCCACTGTTAGTTTTGACGCTATTTATGAAAATCACGCATAAAATTTTATCTCTAAAATATTGGATACAATTTCTATCCCGAAGGGTATTGAAAGCATTGATATTGATCTCTATTATTGGCTCTCTGAAGAACCGTTTGTTTTTTGAACATACATGCTGCATCATGTGGCTTTTCTTCAGCCTGTCTCGACTCAGCACCGATGCCGGCCGGTCTCGGCTCGACTCTGCTGCTGCTGCCGGTATCTGCTCAGCATTGCTGCTTTATCGGGTCTGTAGGGTGGACTGCTGATGTACTGGCTAGGTTTCAGCTGATGATGGTCGCTTCGATGGTGTCGAGCCGAAAAAGCGGTCGGTGCAGACTTCATTCCCTGCTAAAAGATGTGAGTGCTGTTCAATCGATGATGCGGTTGCTTCGCTTGTCCCGGTCAGAATGAAAGGAAAAAATCGCGTTGCGCTATTTTATGGCTTCTCGGCAGACCCAGCGGCTGCTCATTCGCTGGTGTCTGCACCAATCAGAACCTGGTAATGGAATGATGCAAGAATTATGCGGTACCCATATTTATAGGTTCCCTTGATCTCAATGTTTTTTTATTGAAAACAGTTTCATGCCTATTGAAACAAGTTTTTCGGGTCTTATCAAGCGTGGACATGGAAGGCATACTTGAAATCTGTCGATTGAGGGGCTTACCGCAGAAATTCGTCCACTGAGACGAACGCTATTAACGTTTAAAATCTTTCAACACAGCGTAACGCGGTCGATTTGAATATTTTGAAATGACACCCGGTATAGTAAAGAGAGACGTAAGTCCTACGTCAAAAAAAAGGAACTGACAAAACAGTCAGAAAGAATCGAAAGCGAGGATTCCAAAGCAAGAAGAAGCAGGCAGTAGACGACGCTTCGGTTGATCCAGTAGGATCATCAGCTTAGATCGTCATTAAAGAAGAAGATGAGAGTCTTGGAGAAGGAACAAAATACGAAAGAAAGGGAAATCGAAAAGGAACGCCAACTGTGGGATAAGCAAATAGAGATGAAATGGATCCTGAAAGAACACGCGAAACGATTATGATGCCTTTCTTTAATCCGTTTCGGTCTGACCTACAAATCAAAATTAAAATTTCCCGTGTGGGCTTATTTTATGTCCGATTGCCATAAAATATTCAGGGAAGAAGCATCATCATGTCTATTTTTTGGTACATGACATAAATGAGCGAAATGAGATTTTGTACACATTGGTCACGTCCGGAAGTGTTCCCGGTAACTTGGTTCCCTGAAGGAGGTGGACAAATTTCGATTAGCTCCGAAACCCATCTTGCGATATATCAATCTTCATGATTTTGAAAGACAAGATCTGTAGATGAATTTTTGAGAGATTTTGGACACACTGGTCACATCCGGATGTGACTATTAGCCAAAAAACCCAATTTGCAAAATATAAAATTCCATGTCACAAGCCAAGCCAAACGTCTACTTCCCTGAGTGTCCAAAATATCTCAAAAATTCATCTATTGAGCTTATTTTTTAAAATCATGAAGTTTAATATGTCGTATGATGGGTTTCGGAGCTAAACGAAATTTGTCCACTTCTCTGTGGAAACCGGGAACACTTCCAGACGTGGCCAATGAGTTCAAAATCTCACAAAAATTCTTCTATTGAACTTGTCTTTCAAAATCATGAAGTTTGATGGGTTTCGGAGTTAATCGAAATTTGTCCACTTCCCTGAGAGAATTCATATCACAGGGCTGGTAGCGACCGATGCCGCTCAAAATAGTGACTTTAGTGACCAAAGATGACGAAAAAAGGGACCAAATAGTGACTTTCAGTTACAGAAAAAGTGATCAAATAGTGACTTTCAGTTTCAGTTGCAAGTTCGATGAGACGAAGTCAAGCGTTTTTGGATCGAAGAAGAATCTTTTGACGTAGAACTACGTCTGTCTTTTCTGTCTTATCTATATTGAAAAAAATCGAAAAACGTCACGAAAATATGATTGGCTGTCCACAAACCACGTAGACCGAAATTTAACTTTTTCAAACCCCCCCGTCCCCCTAGTAGACTTTCGTAGACTTTTTCAAAACCCCTCCCTCCCCCCTATGATGTCTCCGTAGACTTTACCAAATTTTACAAAACATCATATGTGATTGGAAAAATATGGAAATCAACCACGTTTTAAGCAATTCAGCTATTCAATTCCATTTCCATGTAAACATTACAACAAAATTCGAATTTCAAACTTAACAAAATCACACTGAACAAGATCCAACAAAACAAAAATCAAATTGAAACGAAATCAAAATTAATCCTCTGTCCATACACTGCTAAAAAAGTTTACACATAAAAGACTTTAAAGTATGCTCTTTTGACTATAAATGGGATTATTCTACGAGTCGAGTGACGTGAGGTGCGTCGATTTTAGCCATTCTCACGTGAGGTGACCATGTTATTCAAATGATGCTATACGATTCTTCTCACGTCATTCGAGCAATCTCACGTCACTCCACTCGTAGAATAAGCCCAAAAGTAATCAATTATGACTTCAAAGTACGCTCTTTCATGGGAGAATGGGACTACACATAAAAAGGAATAAATATTATGCACAATTATGACTTTCTTTTATTCACGAATGGTTCACTTTTATGCATAAAAACAGGAAAAATATGTAAAACTTATGCTTTTTATGCATCAAATTTTACTCCTTTTGTGGGTAGTCCCATTCTCCCACAAAAGAGCATACTTCTCCCGAAAAGAGCATACTTTCAGTTTGGCGTGTAGCTCCTGAAATTAAATCTCAAAGCCAATTAATTTAATTACTGTTGAATTCAATTCCTCCTAGAAGTGTGCACCATCGCCGACATTTCTACATTGGCGCGCCACTGATAAAATCTGTCACGCTTCTTCTTCTTCTTATTGGCATTACATCCCCACACTGGGACAGAGCCGCCTCGCAGCTTAGTGTTCATTAAGCACTTCCACAGTTATTAACTGAGAGGTTTCTAAGCCAGGTTGCCATTTTTGCATTCGTATATCATGAGGCTAACACGATGCTACTTTTTTGCCCAGGGAAGTCGAGACAATTTCCAATCCAAAAATTGCCTAGACCGGCACCGGGAATCGAACCCAGCCACCCTCAGCATGGTCTTGCTTTGTAGCCGCGCGTCTTACCGCACGGCTAATGAGGGCCCCAATCTGTCACGCATCTGACCTATAATTCTCAACCCCGCACATAGGAGTAAATGGGCCAATTCTTGGCCAAAACTATTTTTTGTGGTTATTTGGGCCTGATCTAGGACGAAGTAATAATTACCAATTATGGCTAAATCTATCCACCGAACAGTGTAAAAGCAGATTAAATCTCAAAATACATATGGTTTTACCTCGAGTTTTATGTAAAATCTCTTGCCTCCGCTACGTGAACGATTCTAAAATGGCTATATTTCACAAAATAGCAAGAAACCCGTAGTTAAAGCTCTATGCTTAAATGGATTTTTTAACATTCACATAGGAAAAAAACATCTAACTCATTTTAACTTATTCGGATCCAAGTTTTAAAAAGAATAATGGTTGTATGAATTCGCATGCAAAAAAAAGTACACTGTTTTCTGCTTGAACACTCTTCAGGTCCAGGAGATATAAATAAGATATAAATAAAAATATATCCATAATTTGCGAAACAAAAAAAGTTCCGCAAGTTCTGAACTTAAGAACAGTTTAGATGACTCAGAATATCCCAAAATTACATCAACTATCATAATAAGGTACCGTTCATAAATTATGATCACTTGATCAATTATGAAAACGGGTTCATCCTAAATCTAGGTTGTAATAGATTTCTCTACAATGTAGAATTTTTAGATAAGCGATTTTAATATAAGATTTTCAAAAAAATATCAACGCGCCTCATGGGAGACACATTACTCTATTTATGTCTTGACAAAAAGCATGCTAAATAGCAGGCTATTCACATTTTTTTCCTGGATTCGTTGTGTGTGATAATTTATGAACAAATATTAACATTTTGTTTTAAAATGATGAAAAATCGCATTTTATTCGAATAGTTCAGAAACTAATTTGCGAACGTTTGCGGACGAGTTTTCACGTAGAATGCTTAGTCCACATCTTGAAGTGACAAGAGTCTTTGCCGGATCTTGCCGTATAGATTAACTTTTCTTCTGAAGAAAAACATAAAAAATAGAAAAAAAATGGTGATTTTTATGAACTTGAACCATAACATTTATAATTTGACCATAAACATGAACAAAATGGAGACATACAACTATAATCTACTCATTGTGTACTGATAATAGCTTGTTGATAACATTTATGTTGTGTAAAAATCAGATTTTCCAAATACGTTACAAATAAAGTAGATAAAATCCAATTCAATATCTCATATTTGAGCCCTAATTATATTTTTTTACAAAATTTTGGGTCACTTCTGAAATAGCCACAGTATGCGGAATGTTTTGAAGTATTTAAAAAAATATATAAGAATATATAAATGTTGAATTTTTTATTTGGGTTTTGTCCACGAATTTGTTCTAGTTACTCTTCTGTGCGCCGGTTCACAATTGTAAAAATCGTGAATTTTCAGAATTTAAAAAAAAATCGAGTTGAAATTTCGAGAATGTCAAGTCTACATTCCAATAAGTTTTGCGTGGAAATTTCGTAAAATTTCCCAATTGATAACCTTGAAATACTCCAAAGAACTCTCCGTGATAATTCCGAGGAGAGTTTTCAGTTAAACTTTTTGTGAACTTCTTGTAAAAAATCGAATAAATTTTCATGAAAATTAAAATGGCTTTTTTACAAAAATTGCAAATACTTTTTTTGTGGAAACTCAAACTGTTTTTGGTGGGAAATTCAAATAAATTCTCGTGGAAGTTTTCAACAATTTATTTAGAAATTCAGAAAATTTTCCATTGAAAATTGAAATTTACGAAGGAGAAATTTCCACGGGCATTTCGAATAATTTTGCTTTTTTTTTTTTTTTTTTTTTATCTATTGTGTTTATTTGACAGGCTCAGGCGTGTATAACACTTAACGGAGCCGAGACTTTATGATATTTACAATCGATATCATCTTATTATCAACAGTTAGTAAGGGGAAAGGGTATAGACCAAGATACTCGTGGCGACTCAAGGTTAGATTGCGTAATTTCAGGACGGACTAGGTTGGGATTTAGGTTTGAGGTATTTCAGCTGCTCATCCGGGTATTTGACGTCAATAACGGTATGGCGTAGCGTCGGGCTCGAGTTGTGGTTCGTCAGGGAGCATCTTCCGGATGGCCATAGCTTCGTATTACACAGAACAATAAGACAAAAACAAAAACGAGAAGGAAAAAAAATAGGAATTAGACTTTTATGTCAGACGAGCAAAGAAAGGCATAGATGGCCTGCATATAAACCACATCGCGATCCCCCAAAACACCTCTTACTTCCCTGTAGGGTTGTTTACCTCGGGCCACAAGGGTATCCAATAGTTGCTCTCTGGAGGCGTCGTTTTCCGAGCAATACCAAACTACGTGATCGATGTCATCGTAACCGGCTCCACACCTACATAGGTTGCTATCAACCAGGTTTATTCTATAGAGGTGTGCGTTTAGTGAATAGTGATTGGACATAAGTCTCGACTATAATTTTGCTTATTTTTGCAAAGAATTCCTCGCAAAAATTCCTAAGAATTTCCGAATTTAAGCAAAAAATTTCTGAAGGGTTTCTCACGGAAATTTTGGAGAGTTCCCTTTACAAGTTCCAAAGAATATCTTTTGGGCATTCCAAAGACTTTTTCTTGGATATTCCAAAATGCTTCCTTTGTAAATTAAAAAAAATCCTTTGAAGTACGACATAATTTCCATAGTTTGCAAAGAAGTTCCTGCCGAAAATCAAACGAAATTCTAGTAGAATCTGCAGTAAAATCCAAGTTCCTGGTGAAATCCATGATAGTTTTAAGCCGTAGCTCAGACTTTTACTGTGACTTTTACTCAGTGAAATTCATATTTTTTTTAAGGAGAAATGCAAGAGATTATTTCGGTAAAGTCTTGCAAAAAAACCGGAACATCCTAAAACAATCAAACAAGTGAACTTCGCACGAAGCTGCTGTATAAATCGCTTTTAAAAAACATTAAATTTAAAAGTCTACGTAGACTTTTAGTATACCCCTCCGTCCCCCTTCGTAGACTATCGTAGACTTTTTCGAAACCCCTCCCCCCCTTTCAAGAGTCTACGTGGTTTATGGACAGCCCCCCAGAAACACGAAAATCTGTTAGGCGCCCTTAGACGCAAGGGAGCTTTGTCTGACCTCACCCTTATCGTAATCGACAAGGTCATGGTGGGTTAACCGTGTACCAAACCTCTGGCAGCCTATTACTATGGTGCATCTAAACGACTTCGATTTGGCTGATGATATTGCTCTACTAGTACAACAGCGCTATGACCTATAACATGCAGAGTAAGCTGAACGACCTGATCGAACGCTCCTCTACGGCGAGTCTCATCTTCAACGTCAATAAGACCAAATCGTTGGAAGTCAAAACAAACAGCTTCTACATCTTTACGGTAGCGGGGCAAGCAGTGGAAAAGGTCGAAAATTTTCAATATCTTGGCAACCAGTTAGCGTCGGACGGTGGAATCAACGTCGATATAGAAGCACGGATTAAGAAGGCTAGAACTGCTTTTGCGAGTTTACGAAATATATGGTTATCCAATCAGATTAGTCAACGCAAAAAAAAAATCGAATATCCATCGCTGGACTGGAATCCGGCAGGACATCTTAGCAGAGTACCTTCAACAAAAAAATAAAGAAAGTCGACAGTAATCTGGCATCTGGTCAAGGCAAAAGTGAGCAACCGCCCAGGATGGAGTTCTTCTACGTTGGTCCTATGTACCACCTTGGGGCAGTAGATTTAAAGCAACATCTTGCTACTACAAAACTTGTTGGATATGTTGCAGCCATCAGACAAGGGTGAAATGGTGCAATTCAAAAGCACTAAAATTTTCTGAGGACTGAGAAGCGAACACATGCGCTGTAGTTAAACCAAGCGATACTCGTTCGACTATAATATCCACGACGGATCGAATGACAAGTGAGCAGTCTACACTCACAGTGATCCTGTAAGCAAATGGGGCTCCACTTCTCTGAAACATTCAATAACAAACTTCAAAACGATGTCATTAATTGAACGTCCATTTCGAAATGCTAAGAGCGATCCTGCTTCTGATGATTCCAGTTACTTTGAACTACGACAATCGTGTGTTGATGGTTCACACTGGAACACTGAAACACTGGTTCTTCGACTAAGGGGCATCAATCACGTTGGTGGAGCGATCATTAACCGATCGTTTATTTGTAAAAAAAAAAAGTTCAAGAGCCCCTAACGATCACCTGCACCGTTGATGTTACTCGGAATGAAAGAGACTCGACGAGCATGAGTCTTGATTTTTTTCCTTTCAAGTATAAAATGTTTTGCATTTCAAAACAAAAAACTTTCTTTCATATAGCCCTTTATTTGTGCAAAAATCATACATGTATCGATCGGCAATCTTGAATATCATATCGGGTGGGGATTCTCTGTTCTTAAGAGCGTTTTTAGTGTGAGCACGGGTGAACTTATTCCAATGGATAAATAGGGCATTAAAAAAAGTGGTGCTTATCATCTCGTTCTATTCAATATTGGTGCCCAATAGATGCCAAAGATTATTTATCACATTGAGTCAGGCAATTAAGCAGAAGTTTTTAATATTTAAACAACTTTTTTTTCAAGCCTCTGCTTCCACCGCCGAATGCTTAGGATCATTGTTTCAGGTGGAACTTAAATATCAATATCAATATCAAAAATCCCAGTTGTCGACATACATTAGCAACCCATCCCACAATGTCCACTATGCTTGACAGTTGCACGCACTGGTCATAAGTAAAGTTAGCAAAGCAAGGGAACCGATCTTGCTGAAGCACGCTCAACAAAACAGTTTTCCGTAGATGGTGTTAGAGGTCACAAGAGATTTTAACTCAACCGTTTCGATTGCTAGTTTGCTTTTCCAACTACACACGTCCGATAACTGATGCCGACGGCGTCGACAGAATGGATAGAAGATTGACCCTATCAGGAGCGATTGCCATGGCAAGTTACGTCATTGGTTCTACATTCCAAAGCTCCAGGTGGTAAAAGCGACTGTTGCAAAAGTTTGCATTTGATGTCGATTCGAAATTCCGGTGGGAAAATTTAAATTCGGTGATAAAACTTGTATTTCGCATTATTTGATCACTGATCGTCATGAGTATAGTGAATAGCTAATTACGTTACGAATACCACACGGTTATTTTAGTTCAAAATGAGTAAATTGAGTGAAATAGTTTAAAACTAGTTTTAATGTTGATGAAGATTTTCACCGGAGAGAAACCCTCAATAGTAGCGGATTGGACAACAATTACTACAATCTGATTAGTACGCGAAACGAAATGATGTTACTAAAGGCGAAGTAATCATTCTTATCGTGTTTAGACTAATGTTGGAACAGTTTAAAATCCATAAGCATCGGGGACCTTTAGTTGCAAGAGGTAGGGCATAGAACTATTTTTGTAAGTAAGAACAAAATTTGTTAACACACGAAGAATTGGGTTTTTTTAATTTTGAAAAACATGTTAATTTTTTTCATTGATTCGATAGAACGCATTTTTCTGAGCCACGACATTTTTTTTCACACTCATAACTTAAATTTGGTGTTTAAAATCCATTTTAAAACGCTTTGGAAAATTTGACTGCCTGGCACTTAACTCACAGGTTGTCAGCTCGGCCCGTAATAAAATCAAGTTAGGGGTCACCTGTCATAAGACGAGTTTATACAATCCCATTGAATTCCACCACTTAATTGTATCTTGACAGATACGTATTTCGACCTCAACAGTAAGGCCGTCTTCAGTGTCTCGTACTTGACGTACGAGACACTGAAGACGGCCTTACTTTTGAGGTCGAAATACGTATCTGTCAAGTTACAATTAAGTGGTGGAATTCAATGGGATTGTATAAACTCGTCTTATGACAGGTGAAAACATTCCACTAAAAAGCTCAAAATAATTTTCTTATCAAGTTAGGGGTGTTCAATACGCGAAATTATTACACCCAACCAGAGATTGGAACATTTTATTGCAATCTCGCATTAGCTTCGCGTACAGTTTGCCATAATTTGCGACATATGCACATATTGTATTAAGGTCTGAGGGAAGCTCTCTCGCGGTAGAGCGCTATTTTCGTACTAAAATGTCTATAACTCGGAATTGGGAACGAATTTCGCTTATCCCAACTGACAATCTCTTTGAAATTTATCAAGGAATGTTCCTACAAAATTTCATGGACCTACTATTTCCCAAATTTGAATTAAGCTCTAAATACTGAACTATTGTACAACTGAAATTTTCGCTTCTCAGTACCTCTCTCCGATGATTTGAGGCACAAAGGAACCGAATTTCGCAAAACCCAACTGACAAAAGTTTTGAATTTTTCCAACGATCATTTTGGTGTAATAAAAAGTATATGTCACCGCAATAAATTTCGCAGGAAGCTCTTTTTACTTCAACCAAGTTTTTCAAATTCCATACAAAAGTTACCATTTCGGGAGAGCAGCCAACAGCATATTTTCTTGTGACGCACGGCAGGAAAGAAGCGATGAGAGCGATCAACTTTGTATCTAGCGTGACACTAGAAAAAAGCGTATTCCTATTTGTGAACACGAGATACCAAATATATAAATTGAAATCAAATATAGGAATGAGATGAGATAAACAATTGACAATAAATAAGACAAATAAGACAAATCAAACAAATAAGCCAAATTAAACAAATAAGACAAATAAGACAAATAAGACAAATAGAACAAATAAGACAAATAGGACAAATAAGACAAATAAGACAAATTCCTTCGGAACCTACAACAGAGTGGTCAGGGCAACTGACCGTCCTGAATATGCTTCCTGAAGCATCTCCATGAAAAATCTTGAAGTTTGATACCCATATTGATAGGGTTCTGAACGTTCTTCAGATTGGCCACATCCCCCGGGGCACATGGAACCAACTACAGAGTGGTCAGGGCAACTGGTCATCCTGAATATGCTTCCTGAAGCATCTTCATAAAAAATCTTGTAGTTTGATACCCATATTGATAGGGCTCTGAACTAAGGGTATGCGATAACACACTTTTTCCTAACGAAACGAAACGAAACGAAATTTAAAATGTTTATGTTGATTCGAAACGAAACGAAACGAATTATAGATTTACTTTCGAGTCTTCGAAACGATACGAAATCAGGGTCCATTTAATTCGAAATTTATCGAAACGAAACGAAATTTAATTTTTTTTCCGCGGAATTTTTATTAAATTGGTTTTATATTATGTACGGAATTTCGATTTTACTTTTCAAAGTCAAATAACTGTTTTGCGATAAATAGAGTTATAATAAGAGAAGAAGTAGTCTGTGATAAATCACCTCGTTCCCGTTTATATACAATTGGCAATAAGGCAATACCCCAGCATTTGTGCGGCTTTCAAAGTAATACATGGAGCGTGTTCTCCCGAATCTGATCAATCAGTTCAGTTTTATATTAGTAAGTATATGAAAATATGGAAATTGTTTGATTTTTCGTTGCTTTAAGATTTCGTTAAAAACCTAATTTCACCTGAATTTTCTTTAATTTTGTTTTAAATTTTTTCATAGGGTTAACTCAAAGTTTCATTGACGCTAAAGGTTGTAATCGAGTAAAAACCAACCGTGTAAAAAAGAACTGGGTGTAATCTACTCTGGATAAAAAAAAAGTTTTTCACTTGCTTCGGAAATTTCCAATTCATCTCCAATAATGATGCCGGTCATGTGCTTACAGTCAATTTATTCCTTAGGGCCTTAACTCTTAAGCGGTCCCCACGTGGTGCGATAGAGAAGCATTGAGGGTAAATCCTTCCAAAACCACTATTGTGCCCTTCACGGGTAGGAGGAAATTCTCACTGAACAACATGATATTGAAAGGTAGACGATTGGAACTTTCAAATACAGTCAAATTTCTTGGCGTAGTTCTTGATAGCAAACTTAACAATAATAATGCGACAAATGCTCTATGGATTAGTAAACGAACTTTTGGTAGGCAATGGGGACTTAAGCCGAAAATGATCCATTGGATATATTCAGCTATAGTAAAACCAAGAATTACCTACGGTTCGTTGGTCTGGTGGCCAAAGACGAGAGAGAAGAATGCTCAGATGAAACTACTATCTCAATTACAGGTGCAATGAGCAGTACACCATCGAGTGCACTAAATGCTTTACTGTACATGCTTCCTCTGCATCAAATTGTACAATTTGAAGCTGAAAAGATTGCCTTGAGGATCAGAAGATCCGAAAACCTCTTAGGAGGTGACCTTAAGGGTCATCTTAGCATTCTAAAAAACTTATTCCAAGCGGAAGTTCACGCAGTTCTAGAGTGTTCAGTAATATGTTTGCGTAGGAACTACAGACACTCAAATATATGCATAATGTCCGATAGCCAAGCAGCTTTGAATGCTCTAAAGTTGGCAACATGCACTTCAAAAGAAGTTTGGGAATGCATTCAGTCCCTCCAAAAATTGTTTGAACCTTTTTGCAGCTTACCAACTTCTTCTCTTCGTATGAAGGTATGGGAATTTATGAAAATAGAAACCAATTTTAGGAACGCAACTAATGCCAGGCAATCGAAACGCTTTATCACTCCAAATGTTTCCATGACTCGCAACATCTTAGAATTATCTAAAAGAAACCTAAGCACTTATACGGTCTCATTACAGGTCATTGTGCGAGTCGATATCATTTGAAGCTTATAGGGACACTTCAAAATGATCTATGTCGCTTCTGTGACATAGAAAAAGAAGACTCAGAGCATCTATTATGCCGTTGTCCGGAAATTTTTCGAACAAGACAAAAGTTCGTCACCAAGGGGCTTATAGAACCACTTGAGCTTGGTAGAACAAATCCCAATTCGGTGGTGCATTTCATTCGAAAAGCTGAGCCGTGTTGGGGAGAAGCGGTTAGTCAAACAATAGCGATCACTTCCAATAGCGATACGCCATAATGACATGGCTAGAAATAAAGAGGAATATATTACAATAAATCAAAAAAATTGTCACAGTGATTAAAAAATATACTCGACAAGGAAAAAAAACTTTTAAGCGGTGCTTACCCATGTCCCTTAACCTGGTTTGAGGCCGAAGTGGAGGTGAAGAAATCGGTTATTAATAAGAGGCGCTGAAAAAAGGCCCCTTGGAATCCACGACACGACTTTGCATCTTTGACAATTTTATACTGATCTGATTCATATCTGGTTACTTCTACACAAATAGGATAGAATAGTTGAAGATACTTTTCGTTTTCTGTTAGATATTTCTAACAAAATACTGAAGACGTTTTATAGAAGAAAACTAAATACGTATTTGTCGACTCGGAATGGGGTTATGTAGTAAGCATCGCAAATATAACTATGCGAGCAAAGGCGTAGGATTGCCAATCCGGAGATGGCGAGCTCGATTGTTGGTCTGGTCAAAGATGTTTTCGGGTTGGAAACTTTCTCGACACACTGGACATAGTGTACCCATTGTACTTGCCACACAAGATACATACCCATGCAATGGCGGACATAGAAAAGTTTTCAATTAATCACTGAGGAAGTGCTAATGGAATACTAAGTTGAAAACCAGATCAAGTTCCAGTTGGAATGTAGAACCATTGAAGAAAAAGAAGTAAGCGTTAATAGAAAAAAATGTATAACATAAAGTTTTGAAAATAGTTCAGCGGCGCAGCCAAATTTTTTGCTAATATAAAGTATGGTTTAAGTTTAAAATTGTTTCGAAATTCCGCGGAATTCCGTTAAATTTCGTGAAAAGCTGGTTTTTTTCTTGCGAAATTTTTGTTATTTTACGAAACGAAACGAAATCAAGAAATCAGATTTCGCCATGCTCGAATTCCGCGAAATTCCGCGGAATTTCGTTTCGAACCACCTGAAACGAATTTTTTCGAAATACCGCATATGCTTACTCTGAACGTTTTTCAAATTGGCTACTTCCCCCGGGGCACTTGGAACCTAATACAGAGTGGTCAGGGCAATTGACCGTCCTGAATATGCTTCCTGAAGCATCTCCATGGAAAATCCTGAAATTTGATACCCATATTGATAGGGTTCTGAAAGTTTTTCAAACTGTCCACTTCCCCCGGGGCACCTGGAACCTACTACAGAGTGGTCAGGGCAACTGGCCGTCCTGAATATGCTTCCTGAAGCATCTCCATGAAAAATCCTGAAGTTTGATACCCATATTGATAGGGTTCTGAACGTTTTTCAAATTGGCCACTTCCTCCGGGGCACCTGGAACCTACTACAGAGTGGTCAAGGCAACTGATCGTCCTGCATATGCTTCCTGAAGCATCTCCATGAAAAATCTTGAAGCTTGATACCAATATTGATATGGTACCGGATAATATATACGTGATTGGAAGGATATACATAATTGACCATAGTATCCGGAACCAGGTTTACTGAAATGGCCATATCTCGGATGTTTTTCAACGGATCTTAGCGCAATCACCCGCATTCAATTTTCAATAAGATCTAGTTTCTAGGAAAATATTGTTCATCGATGTAACTTCAAACCACACAAAAATACGAGTGGCAGAAAAAATCCGGAACATCTCCGGTGTCCGGTGGCCAGTATTCGTGACCGTGCATGTTCCTAAATCTTGACTAAATTTGCCGTCGAATGCTTCCGGTTTTGTCCAAATTCATCAATTTTTCAAAAAGTTATAAGGATTTGAATTTGGACCAAATTTTGCCTATCTCAATCATTTTGCCTAACCCCTGTATATCCAAATAAACTTTATGTGTGGTCTCGAATTAGCAATTATTTAATTTATGTGTGGTTTTATATCGATTATATTAGAATGGAGCTATTGCAAAAATTTATAATGGCGACACATATATCTTATATAGATCTTTTTGGCAGTGCACCAGCACCCAAATTGTTTTCAAAGCTTTTGTGGAAACCTTGTACAGAAATCCTCTCACGATATTTCCTAATTTTGTTCTAGAAACGGCTCATGTTTTCATTTTCCAAAACCAGCTGGAATTTGTTTATTTTGATTTCCTCATTGCGTGATTGGTCGGTGCTGCTGCTGTTCTCTCGCCGAACCACTGCAAGAGTGATAAATTTCTTCCGCATTGTTGCCAATTCCTTTTCTTCTCCGCTTACGGCAAATTCTCAAGCAATTGTAAATTGCATAATGATGAAATAATTTTGACGACACTGATAGCGTCATTCTGGCGGGCTGAATTGGGCAATTTGCTCTCTCAGAGAGTTCTGCCACGTGCTTTTTTAACGGAAAACCCTTCCCTCAGACCAGTCTTCAAGGTGCAGCCCCGCGCAAATGTTTATCCGTGCTGCCGCACTCGAATGAACATTCGCTTCGGGCTCGAACGTGCACTCGTAAAAATGAGCATGAACCCGAGCGTAGGCTGGATGCTCATGTTTTGCACCGCGCTCACAGCGGCGCTCGAACATTGATGTGAGCGTCGCTTTGAGCACGGTACAAAACATCGGTTACAATCAACAGACATTGCTTGGTTGGCTTGGCTTAGCATTTTGGTGTTGAAACTCTAGTTTTATATAGGGGAGCTCCTATTTCCATCCCATCAAAAACAAAGCAATGGAAATGAATTTGGTTTGTTTATTATTTTTGTGATTTTTTTTAGCAGTGAGCACGCATGTTGACAAAAAGAATCGACGAATTTGGTGCCGTATTTCTTTGTTTAGCGATGAGATTGATATATGTACAGTGAGATGGAGATACAGTTCCCCTAATTGAATTTCAATCGTTCGATGATACTTTGTTCGTAAAGTTAAAAAGGAACTTATTTATCATCTTATTATGCGCGTAGATATTTGAAATATCCTCAATGACAGAGTATAAGGACATTCTACGAAAAACATAAGCATAAGAAAAGTCCAACCCCGTGCTTCTAACCATTTGTAATTGAATAAACTTGTTGAGAAGAGTTTCAAAAATTCTTTCGGTTGCTTTCCTGTACAATTTTTTTCGACTTTGAAAAAGGTGAGAGCTTTAAGTTTTATGTAATTTCCTTTAAAAGTCGCACTACTTGCACTGACTTATCTTTACACAAGTGAAAAATTGTGTTATGAATGTGTATACTTGGGTTGCTTTTTAAGCGGATTGCATAAATCACTTGATTTTTTAAGCGAATTTAGACATTTACGCCGTTTTTCTACGCGATTGTTTTCACAAAGTTGTTTTACGCGGATGTACGTGGAACGTATTCCCCTCGCAAAGACCGACCTCATTGTATTAGATTCAAGCGAGTAGGAACGCGGTTATATTTTAAAATGCCGCTAAAGTTTACGATATTGGAGGACGGTTTTGTAATCCGTGATTTTTTTTATCTTCAGTCATTATCAAGGTACATCATCGGAAAACATGTTCAAATAATCAAATATGGATCGTATATTTTATGTATATAACTCACGTGCTTTACTATGTATCTACCTACCAAAGAAAAAAAAAACAATTCTATATGTTCAACACAATTTGTTGAGGGTTTGTGGAAAACAAAGTAAGTTGACACACAGTCTACAATATCGAAACATTTTTTGGTCTATTGGTCCACATTTCAACTGCAACTTAACCTGTTTTCAACTAAGGGTTCTCTTTTAGCATTTAAAGTAACCGTTATAATTGAGGCTTTTCTATGCCTGCCACTGTATACATGTGTTTTGTGTATCTTATGTAGCAAACACAATGAATATACTGGCAATCAATTGACTATCCGTTTATTGTACACTTTTTATGTTTTTGTTTTTTAGGAAGATTTTATATTTCATTTGTTTCCCCAATTGAGTTTCATTCTTTCAATGAAGCTGAATAGAAACAATAATGTTATGTACCATCTTTGCTTACAAACTAAATTTTCATTTTAAAGTTAGTTTGCTTCACGTTTTGGATTATTTTCAACTATAAAACATAACACGCTTGCTTTTCACATACTAAAGGGCCACGCAGAATGGGTACTTTTGGGAACGTTTTGATTCTTTTCCCGTTTTGACGCACGCAAATGCAAATGCTGAAACCATAACTTGTTTGCATCTACGAGCTCCGATTCGTTTTTTTTTTTGCTATGCCGCTCAACTATGGCGAATACGAAACGTGCGGCATAATAGTAAAGCATCGCGCTCGCCCCAAAACTTATTCTCACAGCCTCAGTTCTCAGCCTAAGCACACAGTCTGAGCACACAGCATGCTGGATGAGCACACAGCCTGAACACACAGCCCAAGTTTTGAACTTGAGCTCGAGCCTGAGCTGAGCCGCACCGCGTTCATTTTCCGCACCCATGTTCGATGCTGATGGTGAACACGAGCTTGAAGGAGAACGCGCGCTCGGGATGAACATGAACTTGCAAAAACAGCACTCAAGCTCAGCGCCGCTCATGTTTTCGTGAAGACTGCCTCAGACCTTAAGTAAACGGCTGGCCCTTGCATTAGGTCTCCGGTCACGAGAAAATAAGAACTGGTTATGTGTTAGTGTCTACATTGAATCTAATTTTACACTCCCCCATCGAAGAGTGAAATGCTGTATACTTCGACAACCTCAGCAACCATACAAAAAAATCGGTCAAAGACGGAAATTGAACCCGGACCCTCCACACTTAGCACATCTAGACTGACGCGCTAACCATCTGAACTATTTACCAGATGAGGAACGACGCGACCAAAGGCAATCATAATCCACGTTTTATGCTATGCGGTATGACATATGTATGATAGTATGACATTCTCTGATCGGTTTGAATGCGAGATTTGATACAAAATGCTTAATACAAAGAATGTCACACAGAATTGTTTTGGATGAAGGTTTTTCGAAATTGATTTAAAATAGTTCCCGTGCTCTTCATGAAATATTGGATTTGGGCTCAGTTTTTAAGATAGATTCAACATATGTAATAATCTCAATACCCCTAAAAACCCAATTTAACCAAATACAATTACAGTTTGAGCTACTGTTAATTAATTCCAATAGACGTATTCGCTACAAAACTGGCATCAGGAAACATAAATAGCTAACCGCAATAGGTTTAAAATTATAGATGTCATAGAAAAAAAACATTTTTAATAGAAAATTGAGCAAAAGAGCCATTTTCAACTACAATCCAGGGCTGGAATGTTCACCAATTAGCGTCAGGAATCATGGAAATGCCTTCCGCGATAGACTTTAAATCATACCTTTCATAGAAAAATCGTCATGAATCCACCTAGCGGTATTTGTGCCTTTCTCGTGCATTATATATATTAAACAACTTGAATGAGATTTTCTTATCGTGTTTATTGTATAAAAATCGTATTTTGGCTATAACTATTGATCTTATAGACCGATCTGGTTTTTTCATTAAGAAACAATGGGAAACGATTCTCCGTCGAATGCAAGTTGTTGCAAGCAAATAGGTTCTACACAAGTTCCTAAACCATGAGTGTGCTTTATTTTGCGCACCAAGTTTTTTTTTTTTTTGAGGAAAATCGGGCATAATGCAAAACACCACACCATTTGGTTTGTCGTGGACTTTTTCTTCAATAAAGTTTTTTTTCGTCTGGCGTAACAAGCAGCCTTAGTAAACAGGTACGCTTTTCACCACAGTGTAATATGGTACGATATGTTGCGCAATCTCGTAATTTCGTTTTTTAATTTGCGCAATTCTGCAGATTTTCAATTTCGTTTCGATTGCACCTTATTGCTTAAATTCACATTAATCGTAATTTCACAACATCGGAAATAGTTTTAATTTTTTAGTTTTCATATTTTAAGTTTTAATCCATTGTAACTTATGATTTCTGAAACATAGAAATATTAGGAATTAAAATGAAAATAATCGCTGGATTAAGGAATTGGATTAAACATATACGACATTTTTTTAAGCCATTTTTCAGTCATTTTTTTTTTAATTTTTTGTGTTTGTGGGAACTATATTCTGTACAGATACTGATACAGAAATACAAAAGTTTGAAAAATGTAGAGCCAGAAGGGGCAAAATAATAGGAATTCATTGATCAGTTGTTGGCCGGAGTTCTTCCAAATCGCCCCTAGCGCCAACAAAAAAACATCCCATTTTTTATGCTCAAGCTTTTGTTTAACAGATTCAATTGATCACAAATCGTATCGGATATCACACAACCCCATAGCTGATGATATCCTACAACAAATGCAGGTATGAATTGATATGAAATGACTTCCGTTTTCCTTGGTGGTGCGGTTTGGTAGAACCCCGACCAGTTGATAAAACTACCCAGGCAGAAGCCATGAACCGAATAACAAAACATGATATGGACTTGATTGATATAAGAGATAAAAGAACTGGCAACAATATCAAAAATTTGCATCGAAATATCATTTAAATATCAAAATATGCTATGGATAAGAACAAACTAATGGCACTTGATATCGATCACTTATTACAAATAACATATCTTGATATCCTCATGATATTTTAGTGCAAAATATTGATATTGTCGTCTGATCTTTTATCTCTTATATCAATCATGTCCAGTCCATATCTCATTTTGCTATCTTATAAAAATTTGATATTATTGAGCTATTTTGGTCTACTCGGGTACTGGGTCTGTGCAGTGGATTCCAAGTTAAGATATTATTTGATTATACAATTTTCTTTCATATTACGTACTTGCGTTACGAAATTCATTAAATTAGATTTCCAAGGGCGTAGGATTGTTCATCCAGACATGGCAAGGTTGATTTTCGTTCCGGTATAAGACGTTTTGGATAAGAAACGTTTTCGAAACATTCTCATGCATAGGCAGGCAGAGCAAAGTTTTCAATTGATAACTGATGAAATGCTAATAACAAGCAAGCCAAGTTTCAGATGGAACACGTATATAAAATGATAAAATGGCTTAGGAACCTTGCTGTTTATAGCTATGGTAGTTCCTATGAACACAAAACTGCGAGGTGGGAATTTCGCAATGTCTGTTTGCGTAATAACGTGATATCGTAATTTAGAAATTTCATAATATTGTGCTTTCGCGTTTTTATAATTTCACAAATTCATAATTTACTTATTTCATAAATTCGATATTTTGAAACTCCGTAACTTTCATACAATTGAAAAAACTTGGCATATTTTATCTCCAATTTCGTAATTTAATTATTTCAATTTTTTCGTTCAAAACATTTCGGTATCCTTAAAAGTTCATTGAACAAAGTCTGCAATTTCTTTTTTTATTTCTACTCTACAATCAACTACATACATGTCCTATCGCAAATCTCGAGCTATGGTTCGTTAAATATCCACCAGTAGAAAGTTCAACTACATCACCATCATTCATCACAGGTGCTTGAACTGACCATTCGTAGGTAGTTACACGCAGTATCAACGAACCACGCACCGGGGCGGCGGAGAACCTTGGTCATCTGCCTGCTTGAGCTGTAGCGATTTCCACGCGCTCTCGAATTTAGGTCAATCGTGTGCACTACCCGTTTCCGGCTTAGCAGAGCGAACTCTGCGGAACCTTCATCACACAAGAATGATTCAGTTTTATTTAAATGGTATCACCTGTAGACCGTAAGCATCGTTCAGTTTTTTTTTCGGCAGGGAAGTGAATAATTAAAAACTCATGAGCAATTTAATCGGCCGCATTCGAACAAAGCTAAAAGTTACGCGACGACTGTCGTGTCAACTGGCGGCAGCCAACGGCGAGAGACCGCTGCTCATGATGAGAATGTTACACCTCGCCTCGACACCGAACACAGAAGTCACTATCACGGTCAGCGCGGCGGTGCAATAGTGGAACAGGTTGTGATCATTGTCATTGGCCGGCGCCGGCAAACATCTGATTTCGAGTCGCAACCAGCTGATATAACGCAAAAAAAAACCTACTCGTCACTAACTTTGTGGTCGGGGAAGGCCTTCAACGGAGCCATTTGTTCTGCTAGGCTGAACGCACAACTAGCCGCTTGAGTCATTTAGAACCGTGTCGTCGTCGTCTGTCGAGAACTTGGTTGCGTGACTGTCGATGATCGATACTTGTCGACAATTGCAACGAAATAAATGAAAACTTCCCGTAAAACTGGGTCAGGCGCGAGAACGGTCCTAGCAAAAAAAGCA